>NC_089978.1:73136006-75636006 GCF_036417845.1 Apteryx mantelli
AGGAGGAGGAGGAGGAGGAGGAGGAGGAGGAGGAGGAGGAGGAGGAGGAGGAGGAGGAGGAGGAGGAGGAGGAGGAGGAGGAGGAGGAGGAGGAGGAGGAGGAGGAGGAGGAGGAGGAGGAGGAGGAGGAGGAGAAATGAACTCAGTTTCTCCAGTCAAAAATACTCTTACCCAAATGGTGTTGCACTTATCCTACCTAAGGGAATGTAATGTAGTCATCTTCCATAAGGTTTCTGATGATAAAATACAGGCCACCACACACTTCGATGCGGGCAGTCACCTCCTCCTGTGGAGTTTGATCCCAGTTGTTCCAAGTGCTGTAAACACACTGGAGCAGCCCCTTCACTGCCTCCTCCCTAGTGAGGGTCCTACCCACCTGACTGCTCTTGCTCTACCAGTTCTTTGCTTTTTTGTTTTATTACTGCGGGCTTTTCATATGAATTCATCCAAATAAGTTTAGTACAAAACTTAAAAATAAGTAACAATGTATGAACTAAGTATTAGTATTTTTTTAATCCACATTCCTGGGGTGAGGGGCTAAAAGAATTATATCCCCAAACTTGAACATTAATCATCCTTTTGGACATCTATGACTGCAAATGTGCTACTTCATTCTGATTTCTGTATTTGTTCTATATGTATAATTAGATATGAGTTACTGCTGCATTTTAGCTGAAATGCTTATTTAGAGAACATCAAATATTAATGCCACACCTTCTTATGCAATAACAATTTAAGAACTTACCTTGTAGTCTGGAATGATATGAGCTCTATTCAGCTGCCAGACTAGTTGACAAGTTCACCACTACCTAGTGGCTAGGATTAGCCTTAACCATGGATAGTGATGTTTGCTTTATTATGTCCTTATCAAATAGAAACAAAGGGTACGCTGAGGATGTTTGCAGCAAGAGAAAATATTTCCTATGAATTGCATGCTACTATACACAAAAGGCTTATCAGATCTTTGCAAAGTCAATTCCTCTCCATCAGTCAATATTTGGAGTATGGGGGAACTGTAATTAGTCTATTTCATCGTTGCTGTTTGAACACAACATTTAAAAGCCATGAACACAGACAGAAGAGTCTGTTCATATCAGTGCAACACAGGAGAATCACTCATGCCAGAATTAAGTCAAAAATGCCCACAAATGTCCTTTTTTTGGAGTTCTTTTCACTCATATCTTAGCAGAAAGTGCTAAAATTCTTTACTTCAACATTTTTACCCTACACAACTGCTCTAATATCAAACTCAGGAAGGAAGGAAAGATCCAAAGAACATTTGTTTCCAAGACAAATATATGGATTGCTTTTTCCTGCATGCCGTCTGGTTGCTTCTTCCTGGATGCAGCACTAGGTTTACAAGGCTGTTTCATGAGCCAACCTTTCTGTAACAGGAGAGCTATGCTGAGACTGCATCTAGAAGATACTGGGCAGCTCTCCCATTTTGCTGAAAGTCTGAACTCCAATTTGTAATGCTAAAACAGCAAGCAGCCATACTGACTCTTTCAACTGTGTGTTGTTCAGTAAGCTTGACATTTATTAGAGCTTTACAGAATTAAGAGGAATACTTTGACTTTTAAATACTCAAGTTTAATTAAAAATCTTTGTTTCTAACCCTCTCTTGTGGGGAACTGCCTCTTTTAAACTGATTGCTTTAAAAATGGTTAAATAGCATCTTGAATACTTATCAGGGTAGTAAGGAAAGCAATTTTGTTGTTGAGAAGTATTAGTTTACAGAATGTTTAGTAAAATACACCAAATGCAGTAACACTGTAGTGCACCTTTGCAGATGTCTTCCCAATTAAATCTTCTCTTTCTGGGATTTTGATTGCACAAAGTCATCCACAAGTACTAATATCTATTCTTGTGGAGTTCCAGTCTATTTATGTGATAGCAAACATTAGTCATAACCTGTACACATCAGCTACATCTTTATCCACCAAGAAAATTTTATGATAAGATCAATTTATTCAACTGTATGTACAGTATATTTGCATATTAATAAATAAGTCTAATATTAAAGTCTCTTCCCCCATATAAAAGTGACTACAGTCTGAACAGACAATCCGACTTTTTTTTTCAAGCACACCTGTGACTGAGGCTATCCTTTCCCACTGAATTTATTACATTAACTGTAAGAGTAGAAACCTAACAGACCAGTGCTTGTTTGTTTAAACCCTGTACAGCAGAGGAGAGGGAAAAAAAATTACTAAAAAGTGCAAAAGCCAACAATTTGTAGAGCAAAGAACAAGTTCATAATGTGATCCCGGGGAAGAGAATCCAGGCCAAAGGAGGACATGCTGCAGCCAACATTATAACCAATGCACATTTTTGTCTTGATAATAAGCTGCACTATGCCAGTCCCGTCATGTAACGTTCCAAGATTTCCAACTCCCATAGATGTCATCTCCACCTCTACAAATTTATCAACACCACATTCAGTGCAAAGTGACATTTCTTAAAATAGCTGTTTGCTTCATCTCCCTAACATTCATCTTTACTGTGAAGAAATGGCTCATCTTCTTTAATTGGTTATTACTATATACAGAAGAGCCTATATTTGCATCACTCCATTTCTGGTAGTGAGTTTTCTCTATCTACATTCACTGGAAAACAAGAAGATAAGTGGCCATATTTCATATTTACTAAAGTCTTCCCATTAACCCAAGGGCTATCTGTTCAACTTGATTTATACCTAAAGTAGCTGCACTTGGTTCTTTTTCCATCCCACTTCCAATGGTGTAAAAGTCATGGGGAACTTGTGGGACCTGGACCATATTTCAAGTCTGATTGCTGGAGCTGGAAGAGCGATGAATCATGTTTGAATTCAGATGTCTGTTTGCAGCACAGTGTGTGTGGACCATACCCCCATTTGGGTATTTCACAAATACAGGCTTGCAGAAAGGATTTTGGCACACCTGACAGACCTTTTTATCCGAAAGAAGAATTGGGGTTCCTTTTTGTTTAACCTAAAAAGAAAAAGAATCCGAACATGAACCTAGCAAGAAAAGGGGGGAAATTAGGAGGCAGTACAAGAAGAGTTAATTGATACCACAGGTATATACTATTTCAACTCTATTAATTGGACAAACCTGGTCAGTGATTGAGGTCATAGGAAAAGACTGTTTGAACTATTTAATTTGAATTCCATTTCCACATTCATACTAGTTTCTTGCTTCCTCCTAAGTACTGGGTTTTGTTGGTGGTGTGTGGTGCATGTGTTGAAACATCGCATGCAACTCAAAACCTGGTGCAGCTTCCCAAACAAGAGCACGTGACAACTCCACAGAAAACTGAGCATTAACACATTCTTATCCCAGACAGATTCTGCAGGTTAAACTGTCATTTGAATTAAATAAATTTAAGAATCCACTGGGAGCTTTAAGCAACAACTCCAGCTAGGAGGAGAAAGCTTCACAAGTGAATTTACCACTTACAAAGGCTATTGGTAAGCTTGAATTTGTGCCAGGTGCTGTGCAAACTTATCTGCAAATTCTGACAAGTCTCAATCCTAGCAAAATGCTAGTTCAAATTTGTTAAAATTTATGCAAGAGCTTTATTAATCTGGAAACCCCAGATTCATTTTCATTCAGTCCAGAAGTATACAAAGTTAGTTCCTATTTTAAGGAACCCTTTTGTGTTATAGGGAAAGTGTAAAATAAAGTTTAAATCAAGCAGTCATAGCAAGAAAAATAATAAATGCAGCAATTAAAACTGCCTGGGACCTAAAGAGACAACTTTGTCCTAATGTTTCAAACATCTTCTGATCACAACCGAGTCCATTTAAACATAAAACTTCGGAATGCCTCCATTAAAAAAACCCTACCTTCTCGTGTTTGTAGATTAAGTTTTCAGCTTGTGCTAATCCAAGTGCAATCTGAGTCATTCTTGTTGTATGAATGCTTTGCCTCACTGCTCCAGCCAGGAATGGGCAGAGGAGCTGCACTGACCAGTTGTCAGGCACCAGCTGCAAAACTAGGGCTGCATCAAATTCAGCAGCATGGTTATTCAAGAGATCCACAGCAGCCATGACTAGTGCACAGTCTGAAGTGCCTGTATTTAGATATACTGACAGCAGCATATGGAAAAGCCTCTGTCTGTACTGCAGACCTCTATTCTCAGAGTTCCATATACAGTATTCTTCAGCAGCATGGAAATCCTTTAACTCATGGACCAGGATATGCAAAGCTTTCTCATGTTCTTCTAGTTTCCCATATAAAATTGCACTTTCCATATGAAGATCTGTGCCCCGGATTTTATCTGTTAAGAGAGAAACAACACAATATTCTGCTCAGTGGAGAACATTACTCCTTTCCCAGAGTCAATGCAAACAAACACCCAGAGCTCAATTCCCATTAACTTCGCAGAGTTTTTGGCAGCTATATAGAGGACAGATATAAAAGTAGAAGGATGCCCAAACATACATAACACATCTCTAACAAAACACCACCACAAAACACAGGAACTGCCCCCCCCGCCCCGCTAAATAACAGGCAACAAAACCAATGTCACTGACATCTTTTAAAATTCTAGCTTGTGAGCCTTGCCCATTTCTGCCCACACTGTTACCACCTATGATAAGCCATAAGACAAAGCTGCAATATTTTTAACCCCTCCTCCTCTCAAAAATAACACACGTTCTGAAAGTCTATAAAAGACTGTAGAGAGCAAACAATACAATCTTAAGAAAAGGACATTACAAATCCTTGATCCAGTCTGGCACTTGTAAAGTTGAAGTGTTAGCAACTGGCAATGCAGATGGCAGAGAATGATGACAAGTTCATTCGGAATTTCAAGATAAAGTAAAAACTCCCTTATTTTAAAAGTGGTAAAGATTTGATATGGCCCTGTGTAAAAGGGTATAGAAAGTCAAAAATTTTCCCCTCAAATATTCTGGTTATCAGGGAGGAATATACTACCATGCATTCATCCCATCTTTATATAAGATAAGAACTTTCACACAAGAAATACTGTATTTTGGAGTACAAGGATTTCAGGAGAATAATCCAGCTTGTAACTCCTACCCTTAAAAACTGGATTAAAAAGAGCAAGAGTCTTAAAAAAAAGAGCAAGAGTTTCAATGACTATTTGTACATTATTTGTCATATGCTGTTTTGCTGACTGGAGAGTGGATGGTAAATATCACTAAGTTATTTTAGTTGCTGCTCAGCCATTTTTCTTTCAGTCAATGACTCTTCCAGAGAAATTCAGAAAAACATTTCATAATTTCATTATAATAACTAGTCATTTCCCTCCCATCCTTTGGGAAGTACATTAAGGCAACAGCCATTATAATCACTGGCCAAGGACTAATTTTAGCTGTTTAACTGTTGCTTGCCTTACACCAAGATGTATATTGTCCTTTTCACAAATAAAAGGCACGCAGATTTTTGCCTACCATAAATCCCAGTTTTCAGGGTTGTGGGGAGAGGCAGCTGTGGACAACAACCAAGACAGATCCACAAGCCCTTGGGAATTAATTCCTTAATGCTTAGCTATAGTTCACTATTTGAGAAACAGACTACTTAACGAAAAACTCTTAACTCTTCCATCTGCAAAGACTGTCACAAGTTACATGCTCATCAAAAAGAAACAGCTATAAAATTTTTTTTATTTGTATGATGATATTTCTTCTAGCTAGCTATAGCATTCTGTGTTTGGTGCAGTGGCAAACATACTACTCTAACTCATGAAATGTGTGAGATCAAAGACAACAGTAACAGATATGCCTTCTCTATTAACTTGCGTATATTTGAAATGAGGATGAGCCTACTGCCCTATATGCCTAGAAACATTGACTCTTAGTTTTCTATCCTTATGAAGACTTTATTCTGCTTTTGGCTGGAACTGATATATAGCATTTATAATAGAGAAAACACATCTTACCCAAAATAAAGTGAATTCTATAAAGATCAGATTTCTGAAGAAGACTGCGTAGTTTAAACAGCAATTCAGTTGTTTCTGTACAATTGTCTGTAGCCACAGATTTTAACTGAAATATTGCTTCCAAATACAAGACAGCTAGATGGGTATGGTACTTCTCCTTCTACAGATAAAAAGGGCAATGTTAGCTCAGTTTACAAAGACAACCTCTTCTCCCCACCAATAGTATTTTGATGAATATTTACATAATTGCACAGAAATGTGTTTTAATTCATTCTCTTAGTTTGTATCAGTCAAAAATCTTTTGTTCATGCAAATTGACAAATTATTCAAGGGAGCATCACAAGACAAGTACTCTGTGTTCTCTACATTTCTATCTTCATTCTATAGATTTTTCTGAAATACAAATATGAAAAAATCTTAGTCCTAAGCCATTCTTCACCTTAAATAAACAAGCTCTATAAGTAGGCTTTCTTGTGCAAAAGTTTTCCTTTCAGGTGTTCAGCTAATGAAAGTCAAAGCAATAAAGCAGATCTCTCTCCTTTGAATACAGGTATAACCCATGCTGTGCCCTCATGTTTATTTCCCTTGTAATATGAGTAATTTCAATCTAATTCATTCTTCTTCATATTCAAGTGTGTTCTTTGACCTCTTCTATTTCTGCAATATATATCAAGTAAGCCACCACAAGTAGACAAGCACTCTGAAAGCGTATCAGTGATTTATGTATTAGCATAATGCTTTTTACATTATTCACTACCACATATTCAGCAAAACAAGTTGATAATTTGATTGTTTGAAACATTCTCACTAAAGCATTCACAATAACCTGCACTTTCTGAAGAAGTCAGTTTAGAATCCAGCCTTTACTAGCAGGTAGAATAGATTTATTTATGCATCCTTTTTGTTAGAATATTCTAAAGACGCTGTTTAAATGGTAGTATTTGTTTGCAAATATTTGTGACATTAGAACCTAGCATTATTACTGGTCACGGTGCCATACACCAGATACTTAAAAATATTTATTACATTATTATATAAACATATTTGAATAAGCAACAGAAGGAAACCATTGATCTAGCATATACATTTCAAGGATGCAAGCTAGGGAACTGGTCATCAGATCTGCTGAGTTCTTTCAACGTTCATTTCTTTGCTTTATTCACAGGTTAAAGTCATTGCTCCTGTGCTTAAAGCATCTCATATCCAAGTCCCAAAATGTTTTGCTTCTTCTGTGTTATGCTTTACATATTGATAAAATACAAGAATATAGTGGTGCTTATGAATAGTGAATACATTTTTTGGACATTCAACTTCTAGAGTGGTTTGGAATTCTGCGACCTAAGAGGTACATGTCTTAATTCTGTTTCCTCTCTGAATCTCTCCAGGACAGAACAACACATATTTACTTATAAAATACTGAATTAGCGACATTAGTGCACTACCACCACAGTGCAACGGGATTAGCAATTTTTCAACCATTTTTCTGTGGCCTTACCAGAGATCGACTTCTTTTTAGCACTATAAATCATTAGTCCTGTTATCTAGTGTGAGAAGCTATTGCACAATAACCTCAGGTGTTCTAGAACAGCAGCTAACACTTAAAAATATATACTCTAGAGATCAATATGCAGTCAATTATGATAGACCAAATACATTCTTATGTTTTATCTTTCCCTATGCACTTTGTAGGTGGCTTATGAAGTTTTGTGTTAATCAACTCCCTATTTAAGGATTTACAGTTCATAAGTAAATGTCATACTGAGTAACAAAGCATTCCAGAGAAACTCTGGCCTAAAAGTCTTAAACCACAGACTGTGATTTAAACCTCACCAGTGAGGCAGAAAAGCATGCAACAGTGACATGGAAGAACTCAGAGGAGGTAAGCAACTGTCTTCCCATCATTTTCAAGTTGAAAAGTTAGTAACAGAATGTAATCTCAGCTCCTGATCTTGTACTTTAATCTCAAAATCACTTCTTCCCTACCTGGAGTGTATCTGAAAGTCTACAAGTTATGCTAATTTCTTCTAGACATTGGCATTTTTCAGATTGTTTATCACAGTTTGCACTCTCAATCCTATGCCTGGTTTTTGGTATTCTTGGAGGACTTACCTCTATTCTTCTTTCCAACACTAGATGTTCTAGATATTTAACAAGTGACTTAGGGTATTTGTTAAGGCGACTGATGATATCATCTGGATTAATGTTTTTTTCCTGCTCTTCCAAAGGCCTTTTAGTGAAAATCTGTACTCCAACCTAGACAGAGTTAATTGCTTTTAGGAAGTCAGTGGCAACCCTTTTATTTTAAATACCTATTTAATAGCATTATCAGATCAGTTAGTACATTACTGAGATACACAACACAAAGCCCCCCACACCAAGATTACACCACTTAGTGGTTACTGTGATTTCACCTATCACCATCTTCATTTCCTCAATTTGTAAACCATATAATTGCCCAGCCTATAAACCTTCTGTTGGGCAAAACTTCTACCAGCATCAAGAAGTAGTGAGCAGATCTGCATAACAGCAGAACAAGATACTTGAGTCTTTTGCAGGAAGGAAGCATAAGTTATAAACCGGAATGTTTACAGCTTTATCTCTTTGTGTATGCCACCACATTTGAGAGACTTCTTTAGTGACAAAAAAACAAAAAAACACACACCCCCACAAGATTTATAAATCTGGTCATTATATGTAATGACTGCATTTTAAATTAATACAAATCAAGCAGTGACAAGTTCTAGCAGCAGACACTCTGCCTGATACAACATAAAGTATTCCATTAGCACTTGGCAGAAAACACTAATGGATATTACAAAATTATATTTTTAATTTTGGTGGAATTATATTAATTCTTGCAGCTATGAGGTGTTCCTTGAACGAAGGCCATTTCATTCTTGAAGGAAGGCTATGTCACTTTCTAGATACCAAGATACTGCCTTTACTGAAATCCTTTTAAAAGGAACAGCAGCAGCAACATAATCCATTAGGTTAACCTTTTTCTTTTTTTTTTAGCTCTAAAAAGTATGATTAATATGAAGAAAAACATGCTGTATCTTTCATTGCTCAGAAAGACTTAAACTGTTTTCGGAAGAAAAAGCGGCAGTTACCACGAGCACAGAGATTCTTAACAGAGGGATTTAAAAGAATTAAGAAACATGGCAGTTTACTTCTGTCAGTCACTATTTAATAGTCATTAAATATTCTTCAAAAATGGTCTGATTAGCTAGCAAGATGATACAAATGTCATTCAACACCCAAACAGTGTTTCAGAGACAAAACTTTATATTTGTGATATTCTGGGAATAAGCACACCAATCACAAACCTCTTCATTTTTCTGTAAAGCCCATTCAGAGTATTTCCACACTAGATCTTGGTCTGAGCAGAATGTAAGGAAGTCCACTATGTATTCATAGAGATCTGAACGTGTAGAGTCTTGAATGTCTCCATTAACTATTTTCACCCATAACTGCAACAAAAATGCACAGAGATTAACGTGTACATAGATATCAGGCTTAAAACACATATTAAGTCTTCCAACTCAAAATTTATATACGCTACTACTACTACACTTAGTATTAGCCACAGATACTTGTGGAATTAGAAAGAGCTTCTAGGAATGCAGATTGTCAGGAATCTCATTGGTCATTAAATTCACACCACCTCTCCATTAGAGGCTTTTCTTGTATATGCCATATTCAGCTATTTCAGAACCCACATCACTGTGGGTTCTCACATTGACAGCAACTGCCAGAACCCTTTGAGAGGAGATACACTAATCGCAAAGGAAGCTTTTGATAAAATTCCTTTGGTGCACAGTCTATTTTTCTTTTGTTTTCTGAATGTGCAAACTTAAAGAAAATGCAAAGTTAATTTAGAATAAACATAATTCTTGCTCTTTAGTTTTGACTGAAGAATTTTAAAAGCACTATGAGAAAGTATTTATTTTTACGTAAATCATAATTGAAATTGAAAGGTGCTACACCTAACAGATCAGTTTAGCAATAAACATAGGTTCCTGAAACAAAGAAAAATACCTTATATGTGACAAAGGTGCATATCTTTACCCCCTTCCCCCCTTTACCACCTTTGTTTTCTTACTGTCTTTTGTTTCTGCCCAGGAAATTACTGCTTACAAGCTGACTTGAATGTATCTGACAGAGTAATTGTGATAACCATATTCTAAAAGTCACACAGTAATGTAAACTACTAAAGGTATTGCATATCTCCCAAGATATACATGCTCTTGATCAGTAAAAAGATTTAATTTTTCTAGATGAAGTTTTTCAGACAGGACTAACAAAGTTACTTAGTTTGCAGTCTACAGACCACTGCTGGTCTTAGTGACTAGTGACATCAGAGGGGGGGGACCCCAAAAGGATTACAAAGCCAGCTGAAACCCACAAATCTTGCCAACCATGTGCACCTGAGCCAGAGTAGGAAGCAACTCCCAACTGCTATCAGTGTCTGCCATGAGATTTTATTACTGCTGTTGTGTGTGTACAGACCAATCAGCATAGAGTATGTTCTGACGTACCCTCCAAAACCATCTTAAATGGTCTTTTGATTATTTTAGTGCTTCTGTACATCTTTAAAGAGTACAAACTTTTGTTCAGAGATGCAGAGTTCTGCCTAGAAAATAGCATAAAAGCATCTGAATAGTTATCTTCAATAAGCTCTTCAGGTTGTTCATACCTAGCATATCAATTTATTCAAGGAAGTCTTAGCATAAGTTCCTCTTTCCTACATATACATATCACCTTTCAAGTAGATAAAATTAGCACTTCAAAGATTTTAATCTCAGAGAGGTAACCTGATATTTTGGGACAATTCACAGACAACACTAAAAGCTTTATTCATTCTAACCTGAAGTGCTGCAGCATCCTGACCATTGTAGTGATACAGGAGACCAAGGGCAAAATACCTGTATATAAAAAAGAAAGTAATAATATTAAAATCTCTAGATCTTTCCTACCAATTTCATTATGGTTCAAATAGCACAGAATATAACAAATAGTTGATTATGGTGGGATTTTTAGGTGATGTATAAATTCTCACATCCACATTTGAACAAGCAACTGTAGGCTCATTTTTACAATCAAAACGGAGTCAGGCAAGGAATAGCTTTCTACTGTGCCATTACAGAGTTCTTTGTATGCTATAATGTTAAAGTTCCATAATAGTTATTCTCATGTAATGATGTTCTATCATTCATATTTATCATAAAGTTTGCCATACAAAGCAAACATACCAAGAGAATTCTATAAAACATCTGAAGAGTGAAACTACTCTAAATCTAATCACAATTAGGACTCTACCACTGTAGTTACTACTACTGCACCACACAGCTTTAAGATAAAGAAATTAAATCCTAGACAGAGGTACTGAGATACTATGTATGACTGGAGTTCATATTTAACACATTTACTTTCTAGCATTTCCTGCTTAATGACTAGCAGCCAATTCTTCACCTGCTGGTATTTCCAAATTGAAGTCATTTGCATTCATCTTAAGCATTATCCTTGTAGTGAATCAGTACAAGCACACTGGAGTTCGCAATTCAAAAGTAAGACTTCTTTCACTGAATAAGCTACCAGCATTTTAAAGCTACTAGTTAGTTAATAGCTTCTACCTGAAGTAGTGCATGTATTAAGGCATCTTTTCATTCAATCCAAGACATCAACAGAAATGTACTACTACTGCATCCACTCTGCTCTCCCATTGTCAGAAGCACAATTGCCTTATTTTTTCAAATCGATTCCAAACCTTTATTTCTGGGTTGGACACTGAGACTTTTGGAGGAAACCTGGTATTTACCAGTGTAGGATAGAATACATTTTCTTCGCTTCAGAGTGTCAGTTAATACCTTCCCCCCATAATCTTTAAACGCTGACAAGTCAAATTGTCTTTTGGACCCAACGTCACAGAAACCACAAGGATTTAAACTTACTGCTCCAGCAGTCAATAGCATTTAAAACAGACAAACATCTTTCCCTCTTGCCTTGAAACTTCAGTATTCAAAAAATTCACTCACTTTTTGTGTTTTTCCAGCCAGGCAGCACTATCTGTTAAAAGACAAAAATTCTCAGAAACTAGCAGATCTAGAAGACTTTCATGATTTGCCTCTGCATACAACTTAAGTAAAGCTGTGTCAATATCTTCCTTGTAGCCATTTGCAACATCAGTGCTGCGGACTTCATTTAAGTAGCTCATGAGGAATCGTTTGCATTTTGTCATCTTCTCCTGGTCCCCTTGTGTCAGCTGGTTTAGGTCAGCATACTCATGCAGAGGGGGATGAGATCGTATAAATGAAGAGGAAGTAGGCAACAGGAAGGGGTAGAGAGAGATCAGCTCCCGGACATCAAGCTGGCCGCTTCTGCAATTACAGTGTCAAACTAGATGAAGCAAAAAAGAAAGAAAAAGTATACATAGGCACAAAAAAATAACATACTGGGAATGCGTGCACATATGCTTAGAGTCAGTAACAAGTTGTCAGCTTCCAAAAGTTACTGCCCTCTACACTGGGGAAAATATCTTTAGAAATGACAAAAAAATCCAGATTTGTTCCATCCAAAATCATTTATCATTCTTTTTCCTCTTGTAGATATTGAGAGCTCTAGAATTAGGAAACTCGATAGCCCTTTGCTTTTAAGTTACTAGTCTGTCAACCCCAGATAAGTAGACAATATGACATCCCACAGCTGTTCAGTGATCTATACAAAAAACAGCTGAACAGCCTTAGTGCAGTTCCTAGGACTGTCCTGGACTTCAATATATTAGGCAAGCTGGTCTTCTGGTTGAGGCAAAGAACTGGATACAGTGAACCCTTTCAGGCAAACCACAAAGATTGTGTAAGTAATTCTGTAGAAAACAGAAGCTTTCTTCAGAAAACTGAAGCTTTCAGAATATTTGAGATGATGAAAGAATTTTCCCCAACCCTGAAATGCACCAAATTTCTCCTTCAGCTCACTTAAGAAGATTCTGAATAGGAGCTGTGGATATTGATTATGCATCCACCTAACCAGTAAGCAGGAGTCTATCATACAGACATAGGTGTCAGGTATATACTGATGTCAGATATTACAGAGTGGCTTTTCCCTTCACATGAGAATGGCATCTGTATTTTATCTAAGAAAAAGTTGGTACCTATATTACAGAAAACACTCTTAGCTCGAATTGAAGAAACTCCTCAAGCATTTGTAGAGTGCTGTTTGGGACAGAAAACCAGAACTGATACACACCTTGATTCTTTCAGGGTACCTAAGGAGGCATGCAACATTTTCTGACTTGCATTCTACAATACCAGTCTCTCGGCTTGAATATAGGCAAGTTCAAACTACCAGCATTCATGTGAAGTAGATCCAAATGCTGTAAGCCTTATAAACAGCACTAAATTCAAAAGCGTATATGAAGTCAGTCTTACTGATGGGATGAGTGTACTTGCTCCATTTTATTTTCTGCTTTCTAAGCTTATTCACCACTTATTGTCCCTGTCCAAGAGAATCCAAGTACAGGCCTAAAAGAGCAGAATGAATAAGGCAACAATTCATAATACTTTCCCCACTTCTGTTCTGTCTTTCATTGTGTAGATGTCACTAGAACACTAATTTAATTAAGCTGATCAAATATAGTTACCGAAAATTTATCAGCCAGCCTGCCTGAATGTCATCTTTACCTTGGCCTCCTTGCACTGCTCTACATGATTTCACTCATCTGCAGAAGATTCTTTGCACATGGCAAGTAACTAGTTTTCACAGCTAAAGTGACTACTTCTCCTGGCCTTGCCTCCTAAGAACAGCAAGAAATCAGGATTTAGGTTTCACTTCACTGGGAATTTGACTATTCAGAATTCATCTTTAAAGAGAATTTCTGAAATGCAGAAGATATGGTTGCTGAAAAAGCTCAAAATGAACAGAAAGCTCTATAAAAGAAACCCTAGTTAGTTACTATTTTTTGGAAATTAAATTTAAAAAAAGTTTTATCCATCCAATGATCCACAACCTCAGAAAGACTTTTCCCTCCACAACCGTTACTGGAAAGGATTCCAAAAGAAAACAAGTTATAGGCTACTGAAGTAGGTGAAGTAGGAAGATTTTTACTTTCTGCAAGCAATAAAGTATGGAAGATCCTAACAAATGGGTTTATCCCTTCTCTATAATTCTAAAATAATTAAAGCAACGAGGCAAGCCCTGAACTATTAACTTCTTGCCAGAGAAGTATTTCCAAAACTATCCAGAAAATATGAGCCTGGTTTAAAAACAAAAACCCCATAAAAAACATGGCAACAACTATTTAAAATTTTTTAAAATAATGTTTGAGACAGTAAAAATCATCCTTTGGCTACTAAAGCTGTATCAGAAGAACGTGGGTGACAGGAGCAACAGCAAGAAATTTAAAAGCATTAAGTATCCTGTTCCACAACCTAGGGACTGCCAGGGACTTCAAAGCATGGAAACAGCAAAATGAATGATAGCCAACTGCAACAGAAAAATCTGAAAATGGGAAACCTTCCTATGAAAAGTGTTTTGAATAGCAAATTTTTCTGATCTACACACACAGCTTCTACTGTCTAAAAAATCCCCTACACTAGAAAGGTCAGCCGCTAATAAAGATAAAGCGTATGCCTACTACGCATATTTCTACAGTTGAAGTGTCCTCTGAATCCCTCTTTTCAGACTTCATGTTCTGTTTCAAAATTCATAGATTCACATTATGACGGAACTCAGATAGAAAGGAATTTTTAAGAGGCAAAACAACCAAGAAACATCAGGTTCTGTCAGTGGCATAACCTCATGGTTCAAACAGCATTTGGGCTTTCAGTATTAACTTATTACAGTAATCTAACTGCAGCTCTGGCTAGGCCAACTACTCTGTGAAAGTTTAAAAGGCTTGAGGATCACCAGAAAATAAAATGTATTATGCAAGATGCATTACACTAGTAAGTTAACCCTGTTTAAAGAAAGATGTATTTTCTTCAACAAGGTTCTTCACTGATTTATTTTAGACCAAAAGCCAGTCCATAACTAAAATAACAGTCTACTCAATCTGTAGAAATCCAAGCATGATCATTTCTTCCCTCACTAGCTACACCACCAAGTATTCAGAGATGGCCTAAGGTAGGATGGAGAACATGACCATGCAGATGGATGAAAAAGTTAAAAATGTGATATTTAACATGACCTATTTAACAATTTTAAAACATTTTTCAACTTTTACAGAAGCTGAGATTCTGCATCCTTTCTAGATAAGGACCTAGTCAGTTACTTCACCTCTGAACTTCATAAATTTTTGGTGTTAATGACCATCTGCTTCTAAGAGCAGAATCAAAACTAGGTTCCAATTCAGGCCAGGCCAGACCAGGTCTTGGGCTGTGAATCACCAGTGCTTCTTTCAGCAGGTCTGACTCAAGCTCAGACAGTACAGTTTTGTTCCCCCCAGAGCAATGGCAATCAGCAGTCAAATAGCCTTCTAAAAGCAAAGTATTATTCAGAACAAATTTCTAAGAAAAATACTAAATACTACACAATGACCCCATTTGCATGGATGATGAACTTTAGGTTTACGGCCCCTGGGATCTGGGGATCCCCTTTGGCTTAGGCTTTTTCCACTGCACCTGGAGAAAATAGTTTAAGAAACATTACAAATTACCTCAATTCCTTTGAAAAAACATGAGAGTTTTCAGCTTCTGTTATCTCAGCTTTAGCAAAATATAGATGGCAACTTAAAGAATAAAAAACAGGTTCTTAATGTTGACAGTTTGATCTGTCTTCAGTGGAAATTTCCATTTGAGAAATTCTGCATTAGGTCTTTTCTGGCTTCATGTGTACAAATAATGTAACAGGCAAAGTCTACAAACCTTGGGAAGATTTAGGTCCAAATTAAGATCCCTTAAATTTACAGACATCAGAGATTTAAATAGAGCCTGTACAACGAATATCTAGATGTTTTGGCTGTTTTGCCTTGATCCCCACTGGCTGTAATGGAAGCTTATACTCTTAAATCATATTTAAGATTTAAATCTCACACTGAGTCCTGCTTCTCATGTCTCCAGCTATAAATGCCAGGTCTACATGAGGATGGATAGGACAGCGACTGTTTTTAACCTCACCAGCATAGGAGAGACTTTAGCTATAGTTGTCTCTATATCCCTTCCCCAGTGAGATAACACTGCAAAAAGAAGGAGTTAACACTTTGATTTGTCAGAAACACCAACAATATTTAGAAAAGTTCCAGTATCCAATTTGTCAGACTGTAAGCAGCATCTAACCAGTGAAAGGATGCAACTGAATACTGGAGACAAATTTTCATTGTGACAGCTATCAACACTTCAGCAAAATATCTAGAATTCAGCGAAAGGCCCACTAAACGGAAATGTTTGGTCTAACTCCATGCAAGCCTCCAAATGATAGAGATATGAAATAACAAAATTTATAAGTAATAACAGACGTTTATCTGTCAGGTCAAGTAAGTCCCACTGTGACAGCTCACTCAGTTTACGGTTAACTGACCCAGCTGAAGAAAATAACTTCTGCTTTATTTGTTGAACTATTTGAGTTTCAGTACAGCTACCACTTCCTTCCTTCTCCTCAACATTCTTCAGTAGTCATAAGTAAAAGCATAACCCAAAGTAGAAAAGTATTCCTCCTCTTTCTGTACTTAACTATGAAATTAAGCATCAGATACAACTGCATCTTGATAAGGTTACCTAAAACGGGTTACTGAAGGAAAAAAGCAAGGCTTTCAGTCCAATGTAATTATTTTGCCTGTTAGTCTATAACCAATAGGTGATTTCTGAGGAATGAGTCAATCTCAATTTAAATTTGGCCAGAAGTAGCTCCATGTCACACCAAATTCCCAGAGGTACTGCTTTCACTTTGTTTCATTGTTAGTTCCACCTTTCTCTTAAATAAATACCACATTTTCCTTTGGCACTTTAAGACAGCAGTTATTTTTGACTAACTCTAGCTTGAAATATCTGCAAAGCAACACATGGAGATGGGAGGAAGTGGTTGCATGGACCACCATTATCTTACTGATGCTTGGAGGAAAAATGGGTAAGTCTAAAATGAACAAGGCTGAGTGTGTTGGGGCATAACCAGATACTTTTTGAATTGGGTGTGATAGCCAGGGCTGAAAAATCAGAGGCCCTGGATTCCATAAGGAATTTTTCAGTCACCCAAATACTCCAAATAGCCTGCATATGGCTGGCCAGAAGGGATATTCACCTTTACTTTCTCCCTCAAAGGGTTCAGCAGATCACGAAAAAGTTTTCTGCTTTGCTGTTGCAGGTTTTGTAGGAAGAAAACACCCTGGGATGACAATTCAGCACCAAGATTCATAGTTGGACAGAGTTTTCTTGTGAAACATTTTATTTTACAGAGGAGTTCCCAAAGTCCTGCTCCTTAAAGCTGATTCCTGATGGGCTGCTAGCTGGATGGGGGCTGCACAATCAATCAAGGCCAGTCCAACCGATCCATCTCCCCTCCATACATTTCCCCCTTTATGCTGCCTTTAAAAGAAGATCCTCAACCAACTACCAGTAAGGCAGGGCTACATGCAAGGGCTTTTTAGGAATTTTGTACAGTAAGGGATTCTGTACTATAAAGCTTTTACTTTTACTTCAGCTATACAACACAGCAGTGACTTAGTGTAGTGTCTGCAAGACCTACAAGGAGTAAGGAAGATTGCAGTTTGCTCACTAAAGCCAAAAATTGTGTGACAAAGAAAGAGGTTGTGAACAAAAACTGCTGCTAAATGCTGTTCAGGCCTATCCTGTCATTTCCTAATCTCTACTCCCTGTGCATTGCTCATTAAAGCCCTGTGTTTCCCATTATCCTGATGTGCTTGAGGTAAAAATGGAGAATTCCCTCTCCAATAGTAACATTTCCCACAGCTTTACTTTCCTTGACATTATCTCCATCAATCCAAGGTCAATTTTTACTATACTGCAGGCCTACAAGCCTACTACATACAAAAAAATCGTCTAACCTTAGCAGTCCTTTTTTATAGATTCTGAACTAATGTGAAATGAATTTCAGCAGATAACAAGAAGAGTTCTTTTATGTGGCCAGCATGGATTACACTAAATCTGAACTGCCCCATGTCACAGAATGATGCACTGCTAGCAGAAGTAAAATTGTCAGGTAAAACAAAGACAACAAGCAGCATTTTTGACTGTTTTTATGGAGTCAAAGTGAAATACCAAGATCGATTTGTGAACAAAGTCAGCTATCTTCTGGAAAAGGTCTAGCTGAACAAGTGTTAAAACAAATTCAGTGTCTACATCCTCAAAAAAGTTAGTCAGTACAATTGCATGAACAGTATTTAAATTGTAATTTTTTCTTAGGAAACACATACTTAGAAGAAACCAGGCAGTGTTTATAATATAAATCACAGCACAGGCTCAATAATAAAGCCCTGACCTTTATAGGCATCAAGTCAACAAATCTCCACAGAGACAACAATCAGATTACAGGAATACAGCCTTAATGCTATGGTATGTTAGCATACAAAAAAATCACTTGCATTAACTCTTCAATTATAACACTGTCTCAATGTCACTCTGCTTTTCTCTCAACAAAAACATTTGATCACAGTGATCTCGCATCCACATCAAACAACATTCTAGTCACTAAGCATTTTAAAAGCAAGTACACTAACTCCTTACTTAAAGAGGATTAGTAAATTTCTGGTCACACAATTACCTGAAGAGCTCTTTTGCTTCAAGGAACTGAAGCTGTGCAAACTGAATAAAACCTGCTTGCTGCAGGATACGTTTGTACATTACCTATGGAAGAGAAGAGGAAAAAAAGAAAAAAGTTTATTCTATTTATAGGGAGTTATCTACATGGTACTAGTCATTACTGCAATAACTATCTGACAAAAAAAACCCATCAAATACAGGATCTTCAGCCAGGTCTATCAAGTTACATGCAAAATAAAGCCTTGAACCTCTACATTATAAATTTTATGTACCTGAAAATATTTTGAATTTGCTGCCCACATTACATTTCTCACACAAAAAGTTTGTGAACACAACATTGTTCAGGAGTACTTACTAAAAGTGAACTCAAAAAATAGCAAGTTTAAGTTTTCTTATTCAAAGGATGACTTATCATCTGATATCAGTCTGCCTTTCCTTGAGTTTTTGCTCATGGTACTTGCAAATGTAAAGGCCAGTGGTTATCTTTGAAGATCCCCGTAATGGAGCAGGCACTTTTTTTTTTTTTTTTTTTTTTTTTTAATTCAAGGGTCCCAGTTGACCATACACAGCCAACAGTGTCCCCTCCTCACCTCAGTTTTCCAATAACCTTGCTGCTGATTCTCATAGCCTCATCCCCTGTTGATGATAATACTTCTGACTTTCTGCCAGTAATTTTTAAAAATGCAAATACTTCTAAAGCAGTTGAGTTTATCCAATCTGCAGTACATTATGCAATGTACACAAAAAAAGGTTAAAGAAAAGCACAAGTAAACTATAAGAAAAGCAATGTGTTACAAATTTTTGCTGCTAAGATCACAGAGAGATAAAAAAAGTTTACAAAAAGAATTTAGCACAGAGAAAAATCTACTTTACATGCTAGGTATTTAAGCTGAACACTGAATTGGTAGCCACCAGATGAAATGTGCCCTTGTGCCCCAAAATATTTCCAATGACAAAAGAGAATTATTAAAAGTAAGGAATGTAAACTGTCATCTGGAAAGCATCCACTGTTTGTGACTCTCTGGCTCTGCATTTTCCAAACACAGCTAGTTATACCCAAATACCTTCAGTTTTCCCCACCAACTTTCTCATGAACATACAGTTTAATGTCTAACAGAGGACTGACTGAGTGCTGTTGTTAATAAGAGGCCTCCATTTTCAGTAAGAATATCCAGGGAAATTGTAATACATTAAGCAACATATTTCAAGCAGGAATTGCTAAGAAGTGAGAGACCTCAAGTAGGGTACACTAATACTCCAATCGGTGATTTTTCATCTTGATTAAAGTTTGTAAATTACCAAAAGGAAAGTTTGGCCTAAGTCCATTTAGACTATGTTTTACTAACAGATTATCCTAAAAAAATATTTAATTTTGATCTTAGAAAGCCACTGAAACCTATTGATTTGCGAGGTTGCAGGGTTTTTCTTACCTCCCAGGGTACCAGGGTAGAGGACAGAAGGGGAAACAGAGGGAAATGTTATCTGGCACATTTTTTCAGACAAACAAAACAATAAAAATAAGTAATTCACTGCATCTTTATATTAATTTTACTATGCATTGTGTCCAACTGAGGATGCAGATTTAGGACTAAAGCCCTAAGGATGCAGACTGAAATCTTTTATAAGCATCCTGTGGCACCAGAAATCTTCAAAATCTGGCCTCACACTTTCCAGGGAGGGTTAAAGAACAATTTCTCACCCTGCTAGGGAAACTAATATCAAAAGTAATTTCTTGAAGTCTGTTTTCAAACTTTGGAATAGAGTGACCACTAGTATTTACACATTTAGGGAAACAGAGTACTGGCATTATGTTTGAATCTACCTGAAGTTATTCCCTTAATTGTACAGATTAGTCTGTACAGCAATCTTCTCAATTAAAAGTTTAAGAGGACATTGATCATGCAAGCATAGAGCTAAGAGATAAGTTTTAAATTTAAACTTATTATTGAGTGATACTCACTTTTATCTACAATTTGGACTTATCTGCACTTGTCTCAAAGTTGTGCAAAGCTCCCTCCCCCCCCTCCAATGTCTACAGATATTTTCCCAATTTTTGAAAGATACACCAATAGGACAGGGAGTAGTTAGCTTGATTTTTAGCCAAGATACACATCAGACATCAAGATGTCCCATGATATGGATTTTGCAAGCTACAGGGGAAAATTCTACAATCTCCTTTCCCAGAGGTTTTTAAGAACGAGCCTAGATTATTCAAGAACAATATCCAGTTAATTTTTTTGAGGGGATAGGGGGAAAATAACAAACAAAAAAAACAACCTTTTTGAGTTCTTCCAGACCTGTTAGCTGCAATATTGTAAGGTTTTTTTTTTTTTTAAAGATACTAAGTTAGAACCAGTTTAAAATTCAACACAAATTCCTCTTTCCTTGTTTGAAGAAAGGCTTTAGGACTTGAAGTGCTCTAAGAGAATTCTACATTGTTGGTTGAATTCACAAGGGGAAAAAACTACTGAGAACAAAGAAATCTAGTTACAAAAACATTTAAGATTTAACTGAAAAGCAGTATTTGAAAAAGCTCTAGTAAATAGAAAGGTTATTACTAAAGCTGCAGTAGCCATAGTGAAGCTTTATTTCTCTCAATTACTAGAAAAATCCTTACTAGAATGGTCAAAATTACCACAGAGATCGCCAGAACAGATTTTTCTGGAAAGTTACTTCAACCTTTGGCCTGGTTTGTGTGTAGTTAATACATTTCTTTGAAACTAGATAAAATGAGAGGCAAAAAAGAGATACCTATGCAAGATGTGTGCCAATCTAACCAAGGTCTTCACTACCAACCACCATGATTTCTGCAAACTTCAGCTGTCCTGAAAAATTAATGAATACGTAGTGTTCAGTCATTTCATGGTAGCATGGTAGAAAGGCCTTTGCTATTCCTCTACCAAAAATGATATCCTTGCACCACTTTGGCTTAGCATTTTTTACCTAGCAATATTTCTTGATTCTCAAGGACAAAAGAATTCTCATATAATGCAGCAGAGAAGTTTGCAGTCTGCAGGACTCTGGGCTAAATAAGAGGTCTGGGCTACTAATGTATGACCTGCTTCTTTCCAATAACTAAAACATTGACTATACACACAATTCAGGCATTGCAGTACCCTAAACTTTCAATCCCACTGCCATTCTGAATTATCAGCATAAATTATATATTTTGAAGGAGGAAGGGAGGGAACGTTCATCCACACAATGACAACGTAGTATTAAACTGTAGCAAAAAGCCTACTTCCTCAAGAAGTCTGTCTTACAATGTCATGATTGAGTTCAAGGCACACATAAGACAGCAAAAGCCATACCAAACTGGGGAGATTAAACGAGCATGCGGAAAAAAGGGGTGCTATGCTATATGTACCACGCAACTACCATCACTTTTCTGCTTGGATAAGTTATAGCTGCTGGATCAAGTAGCTTAATTCTATACCTTTGTCTCCCTGCCCCTGCTAGTATAAAATGGCCCAATAAGACCTTGAAAGCATAAACTACTCGGGAATCAGCAAAGCAGCTCAACTAGGCTTGCAAAATAGATACCTATCCTATTAGATAGGACGGAATGACTATTGTTATGCTACAGAAATGTTACCAAAGATGTATTTAAGGCATGTAATTTTGCTGTGCTCCATCAGATTCGTACTATGTGAGACTACAGTTAAAGTTTGATGTGCTTCAAACAAATCTGTATTGAGAGCGTTAAGTGTCAGAGACACCAGAAAGCAAGCTTAACATATTACATTTGCAACTGCTGATGTGCTCTGAAAATTGGACTAACTTCTCAACAGTTAAGCCAAGTTCCATCTTCTTAATACGAATCAGAGGAAGACTCCATTTTAAGGTGGGTCATATTAGTCTGTAAATACTGCTCAGAGCTACAACAGGTTTTCTGCTTGTAAGTAAAATGTTTTCTGTTTTTCAGCTGTAGCATAGACCTAAAGTAACTGAACGCCCTTAAGAGCGCTTATCTGAAAAAGCAACTTAAAGTCAGCAAGAACTTACAATATTCTAGAAAACAGCAATTGCAGAAGTGCAGGTAAGACATTCAGTACACAACAAGATATGTATGGTAACTTATGCTAAAGATGGTAAAATCCTAAAATCAGGAAAACGTCAGAGGAAGATGTTTCACATAATCTATTTCAGATAATGAACTGCAGTTAAATCTGCAGTAAAACAAAGACATTTCCCACACTTAAACCAAATAAACTGAGGAGAAAGAATTTGAAGAGTTAGAGGTCCTCACGCAGATAAAACACACTGATTAGATCATGCATTCTGTCCTCACAGCAGGAGTTTTGGTTTGCTTCTTTAAATAGGTTGCAAAGGAAAAGCTGAAAGTGAAGATGCAAAGCAAAACACACTGGAGACAGTACTCTATTTGCTGAAATATTTTTCAGCTTCAAGTATTTCCAGAGAGTTGTACCTTACCAAAAGGTTGGAAACTTTTTTGGCCAGGCCTTTTCCTTCCAACAGCCTCCCAGCCATTCATTCAACGGAAGAGTTAAAGGATCAAAATTAAATCTAATACAAATTTCATGTCTTCTTTTCAAGGGCATTTACCTAACTTGAAATGCTAAGGCAATTACAAACTTAAAAGGTAAAAATAATAGCCTGAAAGGCTAAACGCATTTTCTACTTTATTTGGACCACTGCAATTCTCCTCTAGATTCCACAATCATATTCAAAACATCATCTGCTTCCTAAGCAAACTGGAAATAATGCAACAGATGCTATTTTAATGGGATCAAATTCTCCAAACCATCAAAAAAGATTAACATTTCATCTGAATACAGATACATTTCTGCAGGTTACAGATCAATTTTTGCTTTTACAAATGGAAAGAAAAATCAAATGTTCATTCACATACTTGGTCTTTAAAATTTACTTTCTAAAACATAGCTCAAGAATAAACTGATTTCTTTATATTACAGAAGCTTCATGCTACCTTTTCCAAGTTTGAAAATCTAAAAGACAGATAGGAACAAATACAATAGGATGTTTTGTAATATAAACCAGAGGTAGAAGGAAAGGCATACAAACCTCTAATCTAACACTAATAAAACAGCTACTAAGATACCTTGCCACATAAAAATCTTAAATATTCAGTTACACACAAGTATGACTTTGCTTTAGTTTTCACATCACTTGACCTCAGAGTTGTAATACTGTGGAGTTTATGACACAGTGAGAATCTCTGAGAAAAAGTTAAAAATAAAATGCTGACTAGAAATAAAGTACACTTCTTTTAACAACAATATCAGTTAACAGCTGAACCTCCTACTAGGCATTGTAGTGGCTTTGCTATCACTAATTTCTGAGTTTTGTTTTTGTTCAATTTTTTTCAAGTTATATACTGGGGGGTGGGGGGACAGGTAAAATCAGCAAGGCACACTTAGCACTGCCAACACATCACAACCTTTTACAAGCACAAATCAATTTAACAGCACATCCTTTTCCTAAGGCTGAAAGGATAAGACACTAATGGAGCAAAGCAAACTCCTCCCCCACCCTCTCCAGGCAGTTGACCATTGGTAGTCAAATCAGCCCCGCTGTGAAACTTACATTTTCCATGAAAATTAAAAGAAGAACAGACCTGAAACTTCTCTTTTGGAATATTCCTTCGAGCTCCTTTTGCTAAAACAAGGGCTTCTTCCACTCTGTGGCTAGCTAGAAGATCCTGAATCTGTTTTTCCAAAGGTAGTGGCACCAAGATATATACACCCTTATTAGTAGCAACAATTACCTTGCCTGGACAGAGCAAACAAATATCAGTTTATATTCTCCACAGAAGAAACACATTACAGTAATAAGTTTTAAGATTTACCAGTTAAGATACAAGAACCTAAAAGCTGTTAAAGTTCCAAAACTGATCTTTGTTATCAGTCACTAGATGTTATAAATTATCTGTAAATTGCCCCTCAAAGAAATACAAAGATAATGGGAAATTCATTTATTTCCAGCAGATTTTTCCCCTCTCTCAGTAAGTGACACTAATCTCTTATGATTAGCCAAGTTGCATAGGTCACCACTATACAACTGCACTCCAGAAAAGAGGGACTTATGAACCGCCAGGCTATTTCTTTGGGTTTGTGTTAGAAACATGTAAGCTGCACATCAAAAACAGTAACACAGTTTACAGCACATATAGTTTGCAGCTCTCCTGGAAAAAAAAAGCTATGCATTGTATTCCACACTTAACAGTCCATAATTGAAGGGCAGCCCATTCCCTTTTAGATTTCTAACACAGGAATTTTAGGAAGAAATTTAAAATAACAATTTTTAAGATGTTAAAACTTTGACAAGAGATCCAAAGGACAAACACCTGTAGTTCTCATTTGCTGATATATAGCATCAATTTAATGTTGCTCCTTTGAAAGAAAATAATTAAGTTACAGGAAAAAGCTATAATCCCACAGACATCTTGGACAACTAAATTGTCACATTTAATGAGCATACATCATCTTAAGCACAGAGTTTTGGAAGACTGAATTTTGCCTACCATAGCCTGCAGGAACCTAATTCTGAAAGCATTTACAATGAAAGTTTCAATGGTTAGCATGTTTGGCAGGTATTTTGGCTTTTTAAAAGACAAATCAAGAAAAGACTGTGCCCACATTAATATCCGTGCCTTTTGTTCCAGAGTTATTGATGCAAAAAAGTGTCCTTCTTAATACCTTCAAAGTCCTGTAGAATGTGACCTTCTTTAAAAGGTAGGGTTTGCTTTTGCTGCTGGTCCAGCATGCTGTGCACTGTAATGAACTCATCATCTAGAGCAACCACGTAAGGAAAACACAAGGCTGCTCCAATCACGTTCTCCGACCAGTGCACAGGGGCACGCTGTGAAATGCCATCTACAGTTGCAAACATGCCTACAGATAAAAAAGAACAAAAGAAAGAAAAAGCCTGAGACTTACGCTAGTTCAAGACAGTTGTTTTCCCAGTACTGAGCACTGGTATAAGGGACTAGAAATAACAAGTCTCAAAAGAACACATACAGTATTAGAGGGCATAACGGCAGGGCATCAAACCTTACAAGTCACTGGATCTTAAAGACATGCTAGTTAGTTCAGTTCAAGTTTTTGGTTTTTTTTTTATCCTTCACACCACAGAGAGGGACAACACCAAAGAGTGAAAAGAAAATAATGAAATAATACTGGAAAAAAACCTCAAGAATTATTCAAGTCCAGTAAGTTTATCAGCCTTTTTTTTTTTTTTTGTTAAAGAATTATGCCAGGTAGTTTGAATTCACTTTAAAACACAAAGTATTTAGTGAGACAGTACATTTAAACACCATTCTAGTAAGAGCTGCAGACATGCACTGCCTGACCTATCTGGCAATATAGACACATTTGTTTCTTGTAGTGTTAAATGCCTCAAGAAGGTTTTAGTCTATAAACAAGCATTTACCTATACTTCTTGACTTTTGCCATAGCAAATTTTTCATAGAATGAGAGCCCTTTTTCTTTGGAAGAGTCACTTCCTGCAAGGCATTAGCATTTCAATCATTTGCAAAAAATTCAGAGGTTGTGTGTAAAGACTTAACATCCCAATGATACCTACACTGAGTACTGTAACAACAGAATCACTTTCAATCTAGCACCTTCAGTTAACTTGTGGTTTCTCTGCTACACTATCTTTCCGCCTGTCTATTCACTCCTCCCTCCAAGCGACTGCTTAATAAAAGTTTTATTTGCTTCTGGACTATATAACATTGCTTATATTTACAGTATTTGGTATTCCCCATTTTTGCTTCATGAGACTTTTTTTATCATCAATTCAAGAGAAACTCCAGTTTGAGTTTTCAGGCATAGTTCAGAAATTCTTTGCCAGCTGAGGCATACTGAAGCATAACAAACTGTTTTAAACATGAATGCATACCACTTAAAATCAATGTTTTCAATGTTTTCCATTAAAAAAAGTCTACACTAGTTGGAAATTTGTCTTGGGCAGGAAAGGTCCACTTGAAAGCCAGCAGAATAATTCTGAACTCTAAAGGACAGAGGAGATTAAAAGATTATTTATTCAATTTACAAGAGCTCTTCCAAATTGAGAACGAGGTTAGAGTAGCTGGGTAAGAGGACCATCTTGGAGAAAGGAAACCAGAGGATTGCAGATTTTTACAGAGCTATGGAGTAGAAAACTAAGCTTCTAGACCCTTTAAAGCAGCTCCGAAGTGATCAGCCCTTTCCCTTGACCAAGGGTACAACACAGAATTATGTTTTTGCATCTGACTATTAGCTTAAAAAGCTGATCACTCTAGAGGAAACAGTAAATAATGTTTTATCAGTGCATCTTGCAGAAAATACTGCTTTACCATAAAACATAATTCCAATTTGCTCTATAGGTCTTGACATTCTTACAGATCAGAAGTGGAAGTTTATGCAAGGCAGACTGCACTATCCATTTTGATGCCTTCCAGTTGTAATCCTGTACAACAATCCCATTTCAAAAAGTGGAAGAAAACTTTTAATAAAAACATAGTAATCAGCAGTAAACCCAGGACTAGCTATATAAGTTGTTAAACTTTTCCATTTAACTGACTTATTCTGTGAATAAAAAACTAAAACAAACTGAAATTAAGTACATGTGGCTATATTTTTTTTTTAGTTACAGAGCTTTTAGAGATAATTCAGAAAACTCCTTTATGGATTGGAAGTGTAAGCATAGCAACGCACAGTACTATTTCAAGTCAGTGTCTGTCTAAATCCCTCTGCCCTCAGTAGCAGGGGCTTCTGTGATAGAACGATGCATTTCTCCTCGTCTTTAACTCTTGTCTAAGGATAATAAACATTGACAACTACAATCAGAAATCATAGCCTTTTTACAGTACAAGAATGTATTTGAGGGAACTAAGATGAAGCCACCAGTCAATTTCACATTAAAAAAAGAATAAGCTATCTGAAGGTTACAAGAGTTACTCCAGACACAACCACACCATTTTCAGCACCAAAACAGAGATCTAAAAATTAATGGAATCATAGAATCAAAGAAGAATTTAGGCTGGAAGGTTCTTCTGGAGGTCATCTGGTCCAGTCACCCACACTCAAATCAGAACCAACTTTAGCTCAGGTAATTTGGGGCTTTGACCAAAAGAGTACCGTATTATCACACTATAGTGTTCCCCCCACCCTTAAGGGGGGTTTTTTGTTTGTTTGTTAAGTTTACTTTTTTAAAAAAGCAATATGAAAGCTTATGGATACCATAAAAGTTGACAGCATGAGAAACAGTAAAGTAGATGAAAACAGGAAGGAAAAAAACGTATTGGTTACTGTTGACTACTTTGCTTTATACAGTGTTAGCAACTATGAAGAAATGCACTGCATAACCTTCTATAAATCATTATGTTCTGTACATGTGTGGTTCTTACAAGTTGTAAGACTCAGTTCTCCATTTGCAGTCTACTCAATCACTATGCAATTGTTCAAACCATGTGCCACAGAGTTTATGCTAGAGAAACAAAGGAATAAGCTAAAATAAATATTTAAGATTTGTATTATAACTCACTAAAATCACAGAATAGTTGAGGTTGGAAGAGACCTCTGTCCAGGCCAGCACCCCCCCCCCCCCCGACACACACACACACGCACACAAAGCGAGGTCAACTAAAGCAGGTTGTTCAAGACCTTGTCCAGCTAGGTTTTGAACAGCTCTAAGAATGGAGACTCCACAATTTCTCTGGGTAACCTGCTCCAGTGCTTGACCACGCTCACAGCCCAGTTTGCGCCCAGCTGTGTCTCATCTTTTCACTACAACACCACTGAAAAGAGTCTGTTTTGTCTTCTTTACTGCTTCCCATCAGGTATTTATACACAGTTAAGATCCTCCTGAGCCTTCTCTTCTCCAGACTAAACAGCCCCAGCTCTCTGTCTCTCCTCATGAGAGATGCCCTTTGCTGGACTTGCTCCAGTATGTCTGTTTCTCTCTTGTACGTGGGAGCCCAGCACTGGACCCAGCACTCTAGATGGGGTCCCACCAGTGCTGAGTAGAGGGGAAGGATCACCTCTGTCAACCTGCTGGCAACACTCTTCCTAATGTGGCCCAGGATGCAGTTGGCCTTCTTGGCCACAAGGGCACATCGCTGGCTTATGAACCCTCAGGTTCTTTCCTACAAAGCTGCCTTCCAGACAGTTGGTCCCCAGCCTGCACTGGAGCATGGGGTTATTCCTCCCTAGGTACAGGACCTGGCATTTCCCTTTAAGGAACTTCAGGAGATACCTGACAAGGTTCCTCTGAATGGCAGCAAAACCATCTGCTGTATCACCCAATCTTCCCAATTTTTTATCAGCCTTGCTAAGGGTTCACTCTGCCCCATCATCCATGTTGTTAATGGAGATGTTACACAGTATTGGCCCCACTATCAACCCCTGGCAGATACCGCTAGTAAGTGGCCTCCAGCTAGACTTTGTACCATTGACCACCACCCTTTGAGCCTGGCAGTTCATCCAGCTTTCAGTCCATCTTACTGTCCATTTATCTTGTCCATTGTTTATCTGTTTGTCTAAGAGGGTGTTATGGGAGAAGCATTGAAAGCCTTGCTGAAGTCCACAACACGCATTGCTCTCCCCTCATCCATTTAATCACAGAAGGCTATCAGGTTCATCAAGCATGATTTCCCCTTTGTAAACCCATGCTGATTATATCCAGTCACCTTCTTGTCCTTAGTATATTTTGAAATGGATTTCAGGAGAATCTTTCATCACCTTCTTGGGCATTGAGGTGAGGCTGACCAGTCTGTAATTCCCCAGATCCTTCTTCTTCCTGTCCTCTTCGAAGGAAGGAGTGACATTTGTTTTCTTCCAGTTCTCAGGAAATTCCCCTGATCACCATGACCTTTTGAAGATAATAGAGAGTGGCCTCACAGTGACATTGGCCAGCTACCTTGGCACTCATGGGCATATCCCATCAGGTCCTGTCAACTTGTCTATGTTCAGCAGATCATTCTCTACTGAGGGTAAGTCTTTTGCTCCAGACTTTCCCACCAGGCTCAGGAGTTCAGGATTACTGAAGGAAGATCATATGGCCCATATTCTCTAGTCTTCCTTTTGCTGCTGATATACTTGCAGAAGCCTTTCTTGTCACCCTTCACGTCCATCATCAGATTCAACTCTAGACAGGCTTTGGCTTTCCTAACCCTATCCCCGCACGCTCTAACAGCATCTCTATATTCCTCCCAAGTCACCTGTCCCTGTTTCTACCTCTTGCATGCTTCCTTTTTATATTTGAGTTTAGTCAAGAACTCTTCGTTAATCCATGCAGGCCTCCTGCTGCCTTTGCTTGTTTTCCTGCTTGTCAGGATGAGCCATTCTTGAGCTTGCAGGAGGCGATTGTTACAAATCAACTAGCTCTCCTAGACTCCCCTTCTCTTCAGGACCATATTCCATGGGATTCTTCCAAGCAGGTCACTGAACAGGTCAAAGTCTGCTCTCCTGAAGACCAGGCCTGCAGTCCTGCTATCTGCCTTGTTCCTTTCTCTCAGGATCCTGAACTCTGCCATCTCATGGTCACTGCAGCCAAGGCTCCTCTGACCTTCACATCCCCAACCAGTTCTTCTTTGCTTGTAAACATGAAGTTGTGCAGAGAACACCCCTCTTCTCAGCTCACCTGTGTTAGGAAGTTGTCATCAATGCACTCCAGAAACATCCAGGATTGCTTGTGCTCCTCTGTGTTGCCCCCTCCAGGCGGTATCAGGGTGCTTCAAGTCCCCCATGATGACCAGGGCCTGAAAACATGAGGCTTCTTCCTGTTATCTGAAGAAGGCCTCATCTGTCCTTTTCCTGATAAGGTGGTCTGTAGCAGACACCAACAACACCACCCACATTGGTCTGCCCTTTAACTCTAGCCCATAAGCCCTCAGCTGGCTCACCATCCATCCCCAAGCAGAGCTCCATGCATTCCTGCTGCTCTATAAAGCATAATCCCCTCCACCTTCCAGCCTGTCTTTCCTAAAGAGCCTGTATCCATCCACTGCAACACTCCAGTCATGAGCTATCCCTCCAAGTCTCTGTGATTCCAACGAGATCATAGTCCTGCAACTGCATTAAGACCTCTAATTCTTCTTGTTTTTTAAACCATGCTGTGTGCACTAGTGTGCAAGCACTTCAGATGAGCACCAGCCATGCAGATTTTCCACAAAAAGTGCAAGAGTTTTCCCCTTCAGGCCCTCTTATAGGCACTTCCTCATTTGTGTGCATGTTTGAGGTAGGCCCCCTTTAGTCCTGTTTTGTTGATTGAGGTCTTTCTTGTTCATATTGCCCTGCACTCTGCTGACCTGGTCCACCACTTCATCACTTGTTTGTGGGTCATCATCTCCCTCCCATGCTGTCCCCAGCTTAAAGCTCTCCTCACCAGGTTTGCCAATCTGTTGGCAAAAATGCTTTGCCTCACTTGGTCAGGTGGATCCCTTCTCTTCCTAGCAGACTTTAAACCTCAAAGAAGATTTAATAGTCATAAAAGCCAAATCACTCTTGTTGCCACCAGCTGTGCAACCAGTTGCTGACCTGCAGGATCTATCTACTCCTCCTCAAGCTCTTCCCCCTCCACCAGGGGAATCGAAGGCAGGGGAAGAAATTGCCTAGCGCCCATGCCCTTGCCCCTAGAGCCATGTAGTCACACATGCTAACACTCCAAGTCTCTGCTGGCAGTATCATTGATATCCACATGGAAAAGCAGTAGGGAGGAATAGTTTGAGGGCCAGACAAGCCTCAGCAGTCTCTCCACAATGTCCCAGGCAAGCAAGCCCCATGCAATTGCCCTGGCAAGCAGCAAGCCTCCCCAGACAGCAGGTCGGATTGGCAGATGTGGCCTCCATCTCCCATAGAAGGGTGTCTCCCACTACTATCTCTTGGCATTTCCTTCTAGTGTTGCTTCATGGTTCGGGCTCAGATGCCTCACTGGACAGAGCTTGCCGCTTCTCGTATGCTACCAGAGTACTGAACCTATTCTGTAGATGCAGATCTGCAGGCAGAGAAGGAGCCTTCTTGCTGCTGCCAGAAGTCACAAGTTTCCAGCATTTGCTATCATGCGAGTCTGTTTCCCAGCCTGATAAACACAGACTCAGCCTGCCCCTCCTTCAGTACAGCTGGGGGCTCAGGCTCTTGCAAGGTCCCAGAGAAGATCCAGTCAATTTCCTTTTCATTATCTCTGATGCTGCACAGCCTGCTGACCTCCTCCTCTTGCAGCTCCTGTACTTGGCGACAAAAATCCTCAACCAGCACACACCTCCTGCAGACAAGAACACCATCTATCCCTGCCCCAGCAAGAGGCCATCAGGCACTCCCAGCAGCCCAGGACCTGGAGACCTGCATCCTCCTTTGGGAGCTCAGTTTGAACCAAAGACTCTGATTGATATTCCAGGAATAGTTGGTCCAGCTGGTGCTAGGAACTGTGCCATGCGGCAATATGCAAGTACTTTTTGCTGAAGTTTTAAGAAAATACAGCCTTTCTACTGCAGGAAAAATTATTAGAAACATGGAACAAGAGCTTCATGAAATAAACATAATATTGGCAAGCAGAGTCTCATACAATTCATCAGTTCAGAAAGAATTGATTTTCAGTTCGGAATGAACTAATTATTGAATGGAATGAAAATGTATCAGAAGTTAAGTCCCCCCGCCCTTTGAAAGAATGAGCTATATATTAATTGCAAGCAGAGCTGACAAAGTACTGAATGGCTAAACCTATAGATCAACTACAAGCTATTCTAATAGTCTTAAAGGCAAAGAGTCTAGATAAAGAAAAAGGTTGCACACCCAAGAAAAATCAAAGATGTTTTACTTAATAGCTACCACTTAAACAGTTGCTTTCTGCCATTCTAAATTCCAGTCTTAGCTCAAACACAAATTAATCTAGTAGAAAAATATTACATCAAACACTATAAAGCCAAATACATTAACACAGACTATATCCACCTCTAACAAGAGGCTAAATTTAGCATAGATGTCCTTGAGGTGCCAAACAAACAAGCCTTAACCAATGAGAAACTTTTGTAATGAGAAGTTATGCACAAAAGCAAACCAAAATTAGAACTGATGTTTTACATCTCACTTTCTCAAGTCCACTCACTTTATGGTGGAGTACCACCTCAAATGCCAATATATGCAACACTTGTATTTTAAAGGTGCTCAAATATCTTCACAGCTCCAAAGAGACTAGCACTACAGACACTAAAAATTTTACTGAGGAAGAACAGCAAGATGGATAATACTAAACAAAAACACAGCAATGGAAGAGAACAGATGATAAAAAAAAGTTACAAGTTGAATCTAGCAAGGGAAATCAAGACAATCCAGAGGAAGGAGTCTTCGTAAGTTGTCTGAGTTAGTATAAGTTAGACTCTGCCTGTATTATTGGAAAAAGAGAAGTTTACAGCATGTTTTGAGCTGTAGAACTGTGCTTGCTTAAGACATCACATAGTGTTTTAATCCTAGTACAATACACTTGCTACTTTTACAGGGATGTTGAATTTTATAGGTAGAGGTCCTAATGTATAGCTCTCTTCCAGGAGACCAGATAAAAGCAAAAGTCTGACTAAATACAATTCAGCTTTCTCTTTTTTGAAAATATATGTTCTTCTAAAATAAGAAAAGAGATGAAGCAGTTGAACAGGACCTGATTTGAGATTCCTAAAAAAAACCAAACAAGATCAAAAGAATGTGATCTGTTTAGAAATGTCATAAGGAAATACTTTCAGACAGACAAATAACTAGTGTAATCTTAATTTTCATAGCACTTCTAAAATGGCTAAGTGCAGGTCCACATTTAAAGCAACAAACAGCTTTAGTAAGAAGTATGCAACCAAGATGACTTATACAAGAAGAGTCACAGGTCTCAAAAACAAGTAGTTCTTACAATATGTTTAACTTGCTTTGATATACTAATGAATCTATTTCTTTCAAGTAAAACTGGTGAGTTGATGTTTATCTTGCATTCTGGTCACAAGACAAAAATTCAATATAAACAACTAATACCACAGCAATTTTGCTTTTTACTGGACTTAATATTACACAGCTTACTTAAACCTTCATTTTCTGTAACATGGATCTGAAAAAATACTTCTAAAAAAACAAACCTGAGCAAATGATAGTATAAGAATGGCTAGTATCTGAAAACACCTACAGTTAGGATAGGGTTTAATTCTACAGGAGTTAGGTTAGAGTTTATTTCAAATAACATTTCTTATTAGTGCTGTAATGCAGCATACCTATTTGTGGACCTATTACATTCTACAAAAGGGAATTCACAAACTCCTCCTAACAGGAACTTGGTCAGAAGTTAACTTGCCTACACTAGTCCAACAAACTTATAGCAGCATGGGGTCCTCAAACTCAGTCCAACTAGTCACTACAGACGTGCTATCAGCCTTTGAAATTTCACTTGGTACCAAGCAAATTTTATTTACTCTGGGCCGCAGGAAAACAGTACCTATCCTGTTAGCTGTCTATATAGACAGAAAACACTCTAGAGCCATGATTAAAATACAAGTATTTAAGCATAATTTTGTGCACTTATATAAAAGGCAGGAGGGGAAATAATATGTAGTACCAGTAATTTACCTTTTGATCTCAATATTCCAGCACTGCTTTGTAAGGAAAAGTAGCATTATTTTCTACATCAATAATAGTTAGTTATGCTCTGCTTCCCAAATTGAAATAAAATATGGGAGAGAAGTTCAAAAGTTGCAAAAAATAACCTTTGTCTCACCTAGCCCTCCAGGACCAGCCAACAGAAACTCCTGTCTGCCTATCCTTTTCACAATTGGCCGTTTCTCATCACTGCAATAAGGAAATAGATCCTGGGAGATGCCAGTATTATAATTCAATATGATATATTGTGTAGTAAGTGCAAGACATAAGTAATAACCATCTACAGCCACAGCGTAGGGTTGCTCTGGAGTAAACACTTCCTTCACTATCTGGACTCTGTCTTCAAACACCATGAACATTTGAATGGTCCGACGCTTGACTGAGATAATGCAGACTTCAACACAGAAAGGGTCCCCACTCACAGGGTTTTCATTTAATGTGAATGTCACAGCTCCTTTGATTCTAGCGCCAGTGGGAACAGGTTCCAAGTTCATCATATTAACTAGTGTTATTGTGTTGTCACAAAGCACAAGAAGCCTGGTGAGTGCAGAAGCTGCTTTTAGCTCAGTCACAGACTTCTTGAAGCCCAGGTATTTATGCAGTTGCTTGGTGGCAGCAAAAGTTACTTTTCCAGCTGTTGATATCTTTTCGTCCAACAGAAAGTGATAGATAAAGCAGTCATTGGTTCCAATGTAGAGGTTCTTTCCACAACACTCAATGCATTCAATGTTGATGTGAGCTTTGTCTCCCATTAACATCTCCCGCTCAACAGCGGAAACGAGCTTGAAAGCTTTGACACTCATTGTGCCTTCTGGGTGATCTGATTAAAGAGGGGGAAAAAAAAACATTTTATTTATCTCCACACACACAAAGTCAAATATCAGAGCAAGCAATTTAACATTCACCAGTATAAGTGTTGTTGCACTTTTAACAATCTATACTGTTATTACTTCCAACCAGATTAAACAAGCCACTCCAAGCACACTAATAACCACAGAAATGACTCAAATTGTATGCTTTCACTTCAAGGCAATCTATTTCTACATGAAGCAGATTCGCAACAGCACCCAACTATTTTGAAAGTGATGCCTACTCCACAAATAAGCAGCACAGTTCTGGCTATCTCAGATACTTCTGCTCTACCAGTAGGTCCTGCTAGCATTTTGTGGTTTCTAAACATCACCTGTGTGTAAGAAGATATATGCTTTGGCTTTGAATTCTAGAGAAGGACTTTTAATGCTACAAGTTAGCATCTCACATTACTTTATATTCTATTTATATGCTATTTGACAAAATCGAAAGCAATTAGTAAATAGCCTTATAGTGAAATATCATAGGCATATTCCATTTTAACACATACTTTACATTCCTTACACCTAGCAATAAGAAAGTATATAACATACCTTGCATAAATTATCTAAGTGGCTTAAAAGTTATCATCTGGCTCACAACAAAGTGGCTTTGTTTTTTTCTTTAACTGCAGAGTTTCAGTTTCATTCACTGGTATTTACACATTCGCTATACTGAACTATGTGCATCAGCAATTACTAGGCACAGCCAATTTGGAAGCATGGCTCATAAAGCATTCCTAAGCTCAAGAAGCAATATCACTGAAATTAAGAGTTTACTGACTACTGTCAAAACCACTCCAAAAGGTTGTCTTCACAGTTGAGCAACTCTTCTTATATTCATATTCTGCAAGCTATACCTATTCTTTTATAGTCAAACTCTGTCAATGGAAAGTTCCAGTTTATGAAGCAACTATTAGCGTCTTTCAAAACAATCCCCAGAATTTTGCTGTTCACCACACTTTATTCCTATAAGGAACCAGCAGGCAACTGTTCTGAATATACCAAAGAGAAGATGAGAAATTGCTGACCTTGTTTAATCACCTCGGAATACGTCATGGCTGTGCTCTGTAATGACCATTTAGCCAACACACAGCCTGAAACTACACTGAATGTCTTCACTAGATTTGAGAAACATCACATACAATTATGTCCAGTCCACATGTAGAGTGGAGATGCAAAACATCAAATGAAATTTCTATGGACAAACAGAAAGACCAATACAATGCTATTGTTCATAATTCTGAAATTAAACACAAATACTAAGAATAAAGCTACTTGCAAATTAGAAGATCCAGAAAAACTTTGCCTTTGCAGGACAACATTGAAAACCATGGCAAAGATTTCCAAAATTGAATAAGAAAAGTTAAGCTACAAAGCTCACAATTAATCACTAAACAAAAATTAGACCAAACTTCTCTACTTTTTTTTCCCAAGTCATTAACACTTACTTAATACTTTTGCATTTTAAGTATCTAATTAGAAGTGACCAGATTTTCAACCTGAGATTGCTTCCAATTCCAAGTAACCCAGGCTCATAAAAACAGTATCAAAAACTAGATACTACACTTGAGGTGTGCTCCAAAATCATGACAAGAGTCCCACATGCAAAAACTCTGCACAAAGACATTATTAAGGCTGATTTTGACTATGCTGTCTGCTGCCTCAAGTCGCAGACAGTGATTTTTAGATCATTTAGCCATCTAACAATCAAAATAGAAGTGCTTTGGAATGAAGAACATGGCAAAAAGTATTAGAAAGTCTTAACTGATATTGGTCCAATGTAAGAATATAGCCAGAAGCAAACCATGTTATGCTTTTATAAAATAGATAGCATTGATCTTTTAAGCCTAAGAATTTCCTAGAGTTTTCACAAATTAAAAGAGATTTCAGTTTGGGCTCTATGGCATTTTTAAATTGCTGTCTCACTAGGGTTTAAATTAGCATTCTGATCTTCAACAACAACAAAACAGGAAAAATTCTTGAAACAGCCTATACTAAAATGATAGTGCAAGTCTCTGGGCAACAGAGGAGTCTTCAACATTAACAAAAGAAACACAGCATATTAAGTTAAAGGGGGCTGCCCACAGGTTGGCTGCCAAACCAAAAAAATTTAAGGACAGCTTGTATTTAACCTAAAGTGATAAACTATCCTCCAGAGAGAGGTTTGGCAGTTTTTGTACCTGAAACTGTCAACAACTTAAAGTTCCTGTAGCCCAGAGTAAAGATGCTAATGTGTGCCATTGGAAGAACTGTACTATTCTGCTCTTGACCAAGATGCATTTAAAAGAAAAAACGCCCCCCAAAATTACAAAACAAAAGCAGATGAAAAAGTAGAAATATAAAAGGCATCAAAATAGACATGCAGTATTCTCAAGGCATTGAAGAAAAAACAGAACAAAACTACAAAAAAAGAAGACATTCCCGAATGGGAAGAACAAAAAAGTTTAATGTAATACTACATAAAACTGGGAACCAAGAAAATAAAACAATCATGCTAGGCAAGTGTTAAGCTGTGGAAAAAAAAGTTTTTAAGAATAAACATCAATGCACATGTAGTGTGCACACTACATTTTTTGATTTATTTTTGTTCTCCTTTATGGGAATTCGGTAGCTTATGCTCACCACATAGAAACAGGTGCAGCAGAACACACTGTTCCTTTAAGAGCCAGATACCGCTTCAGAAAGTTACAAATGGAAGTCAATAGACAACTTTTTAGATGTTCATAACTCCAGAAAATGAGTTAATTAGGATGTGGCTATCAAAAGCAATCAATAAGCAAGCAAGTTATCGGTCTACCAAATTTTGTTCTCCTAAATGCACTAATAACCTTGTACACACTCATTTCCAGCAAAAAGGAAGAAGGTAGGTCCTCCCACTTTCGTTAAGTGCTACATTTTGTTTGCAACCGATCAGCACGCTACTACTTTACCCCGGCTAACTTGTTCCCGTAGACGTACTCTTGCATTCTGTGCAATTAACTGCGTGCAAACTAATTAGCCTACAGATGCGATTCAACACACTCGAGGCGCTTGGCCGTACCGAAGCTGGGACTGACGATACCGACCCCCCAAGAGGACAGAGGCACCGTTTCACCTTGGACGTGCCTGCACAGGCGAGCCACCCCCTCGCCCCCCCGCCCCAAAGCGCTGGGCGGCTCGGCGGCAGGCGCGGGGCCGTTCGCTTTCCGCCGAGACCCTCAGGCGCCCGCAACGGCGTCTCACTCGGCAAACCAGACTCAACACCGACAAGCCACGACCCCCGCGCCGCGCCGCCTCCCCCACCGCCCCGCGCCGGCGCGGCCCGGTCCCACGGCGCCCGCCGTCCCAGGAGGCGACCGAAGCCCTCCCTTCCCCAGCACCTGCGAGGGCCAGACGCCGCCGCCGCCACACCGGGAGCCGGGCCCGCCGCCTCGAGGCCTTGCCGTGCGCTGCGGCCTCCGCTCGGCTGCACAGGGCCGGAGCGGCCCCGGCGCCCAGGGACGGGCCGGGACCGGGCCGGGCCGAGCCGAGCCGAGCCGGGCGGGCGCCGCCTCGCGCCGCGCTGTCAGCGCCCGGGCCTCGCGGGGGCGGCGGTGGGGCGCCGCTTCCGGTGTCGTTGCAGGCCCCGCCCCGCCGCGTCACGGCTTCCCAGAGGGGAGAGGAAGGGAGGGCAGCTGGCTTCCCCAAGAGGGGGTGGCAGGACTTCCGGTCACGTGGAGGCGAGCCGTCGTCCCGGCACCAAAGGCCTCGCGGCGCTGGGGGTGGAGCCTGACCGAACTGTGGGCGGTGCCTGTCGGGGCGCCTGCGTCCCCGCGGGCGTGGTGCGCGCGCAGGAGGAGGGCGGTTGCTAGGCACCGTCGAGGGACAGCGGGGGCGGGCCGCCATGTCGTGGGCGGGGGCCGGCGCCTTTCCTGCCGCTGAGCCCTCTGCGCTGTTTCCCTCTCCGCGCTACGCCGAGCCCCATATACTTTTTGCACATTTCACGCTGCTCGGATTGGCCCATCTAAATGGACCGGGACAGAAGAATCCATTATCGGTTACTAACTGTAAAGTTGCCAACTTTTAAGCCACCTTCCTCAGTTTAAGAAATCCCTAGGCTGCCTGCTGTTAGATCCTGGAAAATTGTGTCAAGGAGGTTTAACTGCATCCTCGCTCTGCTCTTATAATCTGAGATGCCTCTGCTTGGCCACTGGACTGGGCCTGACACAGTGTGGCTCTTACGTCTTTATAAATGCACTGTCAGTCAGGAATTGAAACCAATTCTACATTTACACAGAAGTCGATCCAACTGCCAGTAATCTGAGTAGTGTAAAAAGCATATAATGCTAGTCATGATCTAGGCAGGTTCAGAAAATACTTGTGCTCAAGTTCAGCAAGTAATACTGGATGAACTGAGAGGAGGGAAGGAGAGAACACAAGGAAACGGATTTTATAATCCAGCAGAAGACAGGGATTTGGGGATACCAGATGAAATAATGTGGATTCATGTGTGTTATTACATTGCTTCCTTGTACAGTTACATGATTTTCAACATTCAACATAGGAACTCGCATTCTTAGAAGCTATGTGTATATATATACACACACAAAACTTCTTCCTTGTGTGTGTGTGTACACTGCTTATTGCCTGTGCTTCTTAATACTGTAGAATACATTAAGTACTTCAAATTGTATTGTAGTTTTATGCTATAATGACAGCATGGTTAATTTGCTAACATAATTATTTGTAATTCTCTATTTTGTTTTTCAATGGATAAGCAGATTACTAACTCAAATTAGCAAACACTTATTTTACCTCAGAATTACAAAGCATCTTTTGTTATTGCAGATCAACAAATGTTAATTGGCAGTTATCATTTTTATGGGCAAAATTTAGATCCTGTTTAATTCAGTAGCAAAGCTCCTGTGTGTAGCAGCATTAACATTTTGTACTTTCATATGCTGACAAAATTATAATAAAATGGACCTCTGTTTTCCTTATTCAAAAATACCATGTTGGAATAACTTTTCCTTAGCAGCAAAAGAAAACTTCTTTTCACTTCTTTTTGCTCCCCAGCTCTTGCTATCTGTAAGTGATGCAGCACATTTCACAATGTGTATATTGCCACCTGCTCCATTTGATTAAAAAACAATGTTTACTGCAGTGTAGTATTCTGAAAAATAGTTCTGAAGTGCAGAACTGTTATTATTGTAGGCTTTGCTAGGCAACTAAGCATGCCAGTTATTTTGTTGTCACTCTCTACAGCATCCTTTGGGTGTTATGATGAAATAAATTAACAGTCTAAGACTTTTCCATTTCTCTTTGATCCGTTTCCAGCATTATTTCTGCACTTTATAGGAGACAGGCATTGCATACATGAAACACTAAAAGAAAGTCTGGAGCAGAAACCAAGTAAGAACAGAATCTGGTTTTAGCATTCCTTGTCTTTTTCCTATGTGACTTTCCATTTTCTGTACTAATTTACTTCTTCCTGCCAAGTATTCCATCTCTCTGCCTAGGGATGTCTTAGACTGGAAATATTCCAAATTACTTAACAACTGGAAAGTATCAGACAGCTGAGGTCCTCTTTCACCCCCCATAAAGGCTATGCATATTCTACTAGTGTTTCACTTGTAAGCAATGACTATCCTATGTTAAAATCTTAAAAGAATAAGTTGTCATTTATGGACTTTTCCTGACTTTAGAAGTAGTATCAATCATGTCAGTCAGTGTGAATTAACAGCTCTTTCTAGTTCACTTTTTTTTTTTTTTTTTAACTTTTAGACAGTGGAAAGGCTGGTATGAGTTCATCTAGCTTGCACTTTCCCACAATAAATCTTTTAATTATTGTGACTGCGTGAAATGCACCTACTGAGTGGAAGAACCTGGCTTTGGTATAAAACAGGGCAAGATTATTTCACATTACCCCAAGCAACAACGGAATTGCGGAGAAAAACAAAACCAAACAAAACACTGTGCCCTTGCAAAAGCCTCTTTTATGTGAGGCGCTCCCATCGCACCCTCGGCCTTCCTCATTCCTGCGCCGGGGCGAGCAGCGCCCTGACGTCACTGCTCCGACGTCACTTCCAGTGCGATCCTCCCCCCCCCCCCCGGGCGCCTTGCGGCATTGTGGGAGGCCGGAAGGGGGTCGCCGGGGGAAGAAGATGGCGGCGCGGGGAAGGGGCCGGGTGGGTGGCGGCAGCGACGAGGAGGAGCGGGGGACGGGGCGCCCGGATGCAGAGCTGTTGTTGCTGCACCCGGAGCTGCTCTCGGAGGAGTTCCTGCTGCTCACCCTGGAACAGGTGCGCCGGGGCGCCGCCTAGGAGCCGGCCCGGCCCGGCGCCGTACCCCCGAGCCGGGGGGAGGATGGAGCCTGGAGCCTGGCCCTGCTGGGGTGGGGGTGTGGGGGGGAGTCGGAGACCTGCCGGGATCTCCGGCCCTGTCGGTTTTTGTATCTCATCCCCCGGGTTAGACCCGCTGTGTTTGTTTTTCCGCCTTTTCTTTCCTCTTCAGGGAAACGCCCCCCTTCCCCCCATCACCTTTATGGCTCACTCTCTTCCAGTCTTCCTGTTAGTTTTCAGTCTTTATGCACATTTAAGGCGCACACAAAAAGCACTCAACCCCCCCCTCAGAAAACCGAAAAAACAAGGTCATCCTCCATAGGCTGGGCCCTTGCTTGAAGGAGGCCTGCAGCTGTCTGTGAGATGGTGTTTACATTCAGTAAAACTGTCCGTGGAGAGATGATCACTGCTTTGTTAAAGTGGGTCCATGTTTGCCTGGTGAATTAAAGGAAATGTAACCTGCATAATCTATCAAGCTAATGTTTAGGTATGTGTGATTGAAATATATGAGCTTGTAGTCAGTTTTAGACCGTATCTAGTTTCAGCTGATGTGATTTAAAATACTTGCCTTTGCCTTATTTGTAAATGGAGGTGCACAAAACAGATGGTAACCTCTGTTCTAGGCTTTTGTGTTAGCTCACTGAATTTTTGCATACTGTTGTACATGTAGTTTACATTTACAGGTTTCAAGCTCATTTCAGCAGTCATGAAGTAGTGGAACTGTTGCCAGATCCAGTAGTAGTAAAGACTTAAATCTGCCTTCAGTTACTTCTAGTGTGCAGTATGTTAATGTTTTTTTTTTTTCCTCTTTTGATAAATTTGGCAGCAGGTACCAAAAGAGTTTTGCTTTCACAACCTTGCATATGATTAGGAAGAAAGCTGGAATTCTGTTATTACTGGTAGTTACTAGAAATCTGTCTTAGCTTGGGTAAGAGCAGCTTATGCTCTGGGAACTGAGGAAGCAAATCTACGCATCTGGATGCTTGAACTGCAGTGTGCTCTAGTTGCCTGTTCTTTAGAAGCGTGGTGGAGGGCTCAGACATTGTAGTTGGATTCAGGCAGATGTGTTTAAGAGTGCGCTAAAACATCAGTCATCAACGGTGTGTGCATAATAACCTAAATGCTTTGTTTGTTAACTACTTATATTGGGCATAAATTGCAGTTCTGTAGCAGGGGGCTGGAGAAGTGACCTGTGTGGGTCACAGGCCATGAACTGCCCTGTACCAGCCACAGCTGGGTTCAGCCAACTTGAAAAACAATGATAACAGCCACTGCATGCCAAACCCTCAACCAGTCAGAGGAGCAAAAGGTGCCTCTGCTTAAACATATTTAAGAAAGAGCATCAGCCGCCAGGAGCAGAAGACACAAATGGATGCACAGGAGGCGACGCATGAGAAGATCTCTGACGAGATGCATTTGGAGATAACAGAGAAATGGACGGGATATGTGGACGGTGATATTTCTGGGGCCACAGCTGGAGACACACTCTTGGAAGATGCTCCTTGCCAGAGGAGGTATGTCTCTGAAGGGACTGTGGCCTGTGGAGGACCCATGCTGGGACAGGGACATCCCCGAAGGGATGGTGGCCTGTGGGCTGCCCATGCTGGAGCAGAGGTGAATGAGTAAGAAGCAAGGAGCAGTGGAGGAAAATGAGCAAGAAGTAAGGAGCAGCAGAAAGAAACCATTTAACAAAGACTTGGAAAGACCTTTTATCCTCCCTTTCCCAGCCTCAACTTCAGTTAAACACCTCTCCTCCCACCTTCCTACTTTCAGCTGCCCTTGTTTCTGTTGCACGTTATGCTCAGTGTCTCCCAATTCCTTTGGTGAAGCAACAGGCAGCACAGAAAGCTGGAGTTGTGTGTGTAATGATTTCTTTCTTCATTATCTCCAAATGTCTCTTTGCATATCTCCTCGTGTGTCTTTTTGTGTCGCCTGCCTCTAGCAGCTGCTGTTCTCTGTTAAGTATGTTTGAACAGAGGTGCCATATGCTCCCTTGCTTGAAGTTTTGGCGCCCAATAGGTTGCTCACATGGATTTTAGAGCCAACTGGATGCTGTAGTGACTGTTACAGGACAGTTCATGGTCTCCTCCCATACTGGTTACCCCTGTGGCCTCCACTACCAAAACCCTGCCATATATGCCCTGTACACTAGTTGAGAGTGACTTTTGAGAAATTAAGTTATGCCATTAAGTTGCTTATGCTTTAGATTTGCCATAATAGTAGTAACTTTTTTTCCCCCCTTCCTCACAGAAGAATATACCAGTCGAAAATGATGTAAAGAGGGACAAAGATGGACTCACTGATCTCTATATTCAACACGCTATACCACTGCCTCAGCGTGACTTACCAAAAAGTAGATGGGGAAAAATGATGGAAAAGAAAAGACAACAAAATGAGTTGAAAAGTGAGAATAAAAGGTAATTCAGCTTTTGGTGTAATAGATTTGGGGTATTTAGGAAAATGCATTTAGTTTAATCTTAACTGCCTGATTAATAAAACTTGTAAAATTTTTGGACATGTTACCATTTACAGAGAATGCTGTTCAGATCTTCTATGTCAAAGTGTCAGGTTCTGCTACTACAATGATAGGAAAAAGGGAAAGTTTGGTTTTTTTTTTTGTTATCCAAATTTTATTAATGTTGTCTTGCTTACTTATAGTGCTTCTTTTTATGAATCCTTTTAAGATACTTAATGAATTTTTCTTCTTTGTAATATTCAGAGTCACATTCTAATTGTTAGACAATAGTCATATTAGTATTGCTTAAGAAAAATACCAGTAGTATACTTAACCAAGCTGGACCTAGTATAGTTAATGGATAATATATACTTTCTCACTGGACAGGGTTGATATACACTGGGTCGGGGATATATGCTGCAGCAGCTTTGTGTGTCCAAGTCAAATCCAGCATCTCCTTTCTCACACAAGCCTTCTCTCTTATATTTAAAACCATTGTGTTTGTATCTGATCAGAAAGCAAAGTCTTCCTCAGAACTTTATTTTACTGAGTCTCTTCTCTTCCTAACGTTCTCCCCCAAACAAAACTGACTTTGAAATGTAATGTGCAGTGGCAGCTTTCTGACATAGCCTATTTGAGCTCCAGCAGTATATGCTAAATGAAGGATGGACAAAGTGTCATTATGCTTTCGCACCATTCAGCTTGTTAATTTCATGAGTCTGTTTTAGTCTTACTGAAGTCTCTAGCATAGAAAGAGCTAAACAAATTCTGGCAAGCAACTTGTTTAGCAAAGGCTAGGGCACTGAGTTGTCTTGTTGTGTTAGTTTTTCTTCCCCCCCATGTGCATAAAAGGTTATAATAGCTGTGTATTTCTGCATTCATGTTTACAGTTTGCTACTTCAAGATAAAAGCATGAGGTTATTGTTCAAATAACAGGACATGACTGATCTGCTGAAATAGCTGTAAAAGTGGCTTATTTATTTATTTTTTTTGTCGGAGAAACAAAGATACCAAGCAGGAATGTTTGAGAAACACAGACTCTGCATTTCTAGATGGGAGAATGGCTTCACCCTGAGTTTATATGGGAGTTACTAGTTTGGTATGCTAGAACTCAGTCATAATCAAACCGGTTTAGTATTTGCTGAGGAAAATGGTAAGTAAAAGTAGGTGTATTTAGTCTACCAGTCTGCTTTTCTTTACTAATTATTCCTAGCATTTAACATCTAGCATGCCAGGCTACTGTTACACAGTTTTAAGATTTTCCAGCAGTTACTGTGTTTGCTTATAATATATCTTTTACACTTGGCAAACATGGTGGCAAAATACTTTTTCTAGAAAGGTATTTTTCTTCTGGCATTACTAACTCCAGAGAATTGGGAGTAATTGGGTAAGCAGACTGGAGAATTTGGTAAGAGAATGTTAGCACTTCTAGTAGGTAAAAGTTGCACAGAGAAAACTTCAGTTAAAATATATTCATGGGAAGAATCAAAGTTCAGTCATCTTTTTAGATGTTAGAGTATTATTCTTTTCCTCATAGTTGTGTTCACCATTAAAGCAGAATCATCTTGATCCTATTGTGCAGAGGAGGAAGTAGACCTTGGCATTCTTGTTAAAAAAATAAAAAATAAAAAATTCTCTATATTGTGAGTCTGTAAGTGATGTGCAAGTCAAAAGCTGGAACTAACCATGCTGTTAATACAGTTTAGAAGTTAAATAAGCTGCTTCACCATGTGAATAATAGGACCTTTCTGAGGAGTTCCTCTGTGGAAAGCACAGCTTTCCAAAGTGTGCTAGAATTAACGTGGGGCTTGGGCAGAACTCGGTAAGTGTGTGTTTGCATACCTCTAGTAGTTGCAGATATGAGGTTAAAACAATTTTTTTTCATTGGAATTTAAAACTCCGTGTTGAATATTGTGTTTAGTTTTACTGCTGTTGATTGATGACATGTCCTAGAAGAGTTTCTGAGCTAGAAGAATCAGCTGAGCTACAGTAACGTTATATGCCTCAGTAACACAACTGAGCATCTGAAGTCATAGATGATGGTTTACACCTCTTAGTTCTAAATTTTTGAGCATGCCACCATACCAAATAAGAAAAAATGCCAACTATCCAACTTTGAACACTTCAAAAAATATTTGTGTTTGGGAACAGTTAATTTTGCAGAAACTTTGACAGGGTTGCTTTTGACAATTAAAAGGAAAAGGAGGGGTTTTCATCTGCTGCAGAAGGACCTGGGTGAAATTCAAAATAAGAATGAATCTCGAAATCTATGTGTTGTTTCTGAAGTGCCATGAAGTCTGAATAATCTCACCCACAAACTTCAATGTCTGGGAGCTCTGAGGCTGTGCATGCTCAGAGCTGCAGCCTTGGTTGAACTTGTTGTTTCTGCATAGTTACCTGAGAGGCTGGTTTGTGTGGCATCCTCTGAGAACTGCTAATACACTGATAAAGTTGAGTGCAACCTAAAACATGGCACTTATGACTGATTTCACATTAACAGAAGGGATGATTACCTGCCCTTTTTTGGTAATATTTGAATAGTTAAGATACTCAGGAAGTGGGAGTTTAAACCTAAATTGCTCCCTGTTCTTAGAGTGCTGCCTAAAGTACCAGGCTAGGCTAGACAAGAATGGTGAGGGCATTTCCCGTTAGCTAGTCCTGGTAGTCAGGAGGTGCTCAGGCCGTCCTGATAACGAGTAGTCAGTGAAATGATGAAAATATGCATTACTCATGTAGAGAAGCTTTTGCTTCATCTAGTAAATCTTGCATTCTTTACCATGAACTGCATAATAAACAGCGTGATTAGAGAGTGTGTTCCCTTCAGCCTGGTCCATAGTGTGGTTAGAGCATTCCTCTGGGATGTAGATGCACATTAAAATCTAGGTTTCCTGGAGAGTATGTTTTGTGGTAGGGAAAAAGATCTCAAAACAGTTCCTTTCAACTTTTCTTAGCTAGCTTCAGTGTCCTCCGTGTGAAGAGTGCTGGCTCATGTGAGTCCTGCTCTAAAGTTTCGTGTTCTTTATATAAAGAAATAGAATGTCACATTCAAGGCTCTGCATTCTGCTCTGTGAGCCACGTATCTAAAAATTAGATGTGACAATTCTTGATGATACAGCATCCAAATTTCTTTTGGATCTTGCCCAAAGTGTTTGTCTGAAATGTTACCTGTGCTGTAGCATGTTGTCATTTGTACCAAGTGTTGTGATTCTAAAGTGACGTTTAGAATTGATAGCAAATAATCCTACTAGAATTGCAGTTAGTTCCTGATTACCAGTCTTCACCAAGCTGAATGTTTAAAAAAGAATAGCTTGATAAGAAAAATTGGCTTCATATGTTAAGGAAGGTAACTGAAAAATGAAATCCTTTCTTTGACATAGTTGATAGGGAAAGGGCTGGGGAGTATGGTCAGTGTCACACATGGTGGCTTTGTCCAAGAATTTATTCAAAGTGAGCAATAAGTATCAGATTTCATTTGAAGTGTATATCTTTTTTTTTTTTAAGCCTTTTTCAAGTGAGGTTACACCCTTTAATTTAATGAATGTGTTAAATACTGCTGCTGTTCAGTGAAACCTTGTCTATGCCTGGCTGAACACTCTTGGTCTTAGAAGCTAATCACATTTCATAGGAGCTTTCCTAGAAACCACAGCTACTGTAGTCATAAACCAGAGCTGTGTCTGAACTCCTGACGAACAAAGGCCTCTCTCTGTGTCTATCACTTCTGGGAAGCTAATGAATGGGAAAAAAAAAGAGGATAGTGTGGCATACATTCTTGTAAAAAGGTAGTAATGTAGAAGCAAATCAGAAAAAGAGCTGAACTCTTACTCTGAGCCCTTAAATTGTTTTCCCCCCCCCCTTTCCCCCTCCCCCCACAAGAACCTCCTGGGTTGATGGAGGTTATACAGCAGATGTGTAATTCCTGATTTTTATATGTGAGGATTATCAGCAGCTATTAATCTAATGTTTTTCCAAGTCAGACAAATGCAGTCTATGTTTGCAGTTTCTTCTAAAGTCTGTTGAGATACCTACCATCCAGTATTTTCAGATGCATTTGTTAATTTGTAATTAGTGCATTTAATGGTTGAAAACATAGTTCAGTGCTTATTCCTGTGTTTAATAAGTGTGATAATTAAACAGCAAGTGTGTACTGAAAACACATTTCTAAACATTAATGTTATGTCACAAATAGAAAAACATCATTCATTAAATTAAATCTGCACATTCCAGTGACTTTATTTGTGCCAATTTTGAGCAACACATTTTTGGCTCACTCTACACCATTAGAGTTCTATGATAACTTTGTGCTTTATCCTTTTTTTCTGCGTAGTCTGTTTTTGATACTACTGTTTTGATTTAACTTGATAGTGTTCTCAGTTGTTAAAAAATTGGTCAGCTCTGACTAGATGTAAGCTTAAAAGTATAAACTAGTCAAAAACTAAAGTCATTAATCAGCTTAAGAGCTCTGATTCAAGAACAACTTATTTTGAAGATAGATATGCTTTTTTTACTTAATGTTTTCACTCCTTTCCTAACAGTGTTTTAGACTATCTTAATATTATGATTTTGAAAAAGTGTGGAATCAGGGAGATTTAGAAGCGTCAGTATATTAGTTCCTATTTTGTAGCTAAGGCAGCTCACATTTGCTTGCTCACCTTTTGAAATACTTAACAACTATTATCTCTTTTGTTACTTTGTAAATGTCCAGTGATATAAGCTCACAATCTTTGATTGTACAACTTTAGTCATCTATCTACAAAGTTACCCCCCCCCCCCCAATTTTTGGAAGCAATTTCTTTTGTATAAATCTGAAGCAGCTAAAAGAGTTTAAGGACAGTGTTGTTGAAATATTTTTACTTTAGGCAAGATTAAATTCATTTTCACTACTCAGGTTTCAGGTATGCTATTTTTGGATCATCTAGCTTGTGTTTCTGAGAATTTTACAATTTGTATTTTCAGTGTTGCAACAGTGGAAGGTTTAAGGAAACGGCCATTAATTGTATTTGATGGCAGTTCAACAAGCACAAGTATAAAAGTGAAGAAGACTGAGAACGGAGCTGCTGATCGCCTAAAACCTCCCCCAGCTGGAAGCACCACCAACACTGTTAGAAGATTATCAGTTCCTTCGAATGTCTCAACATATATTTCAGCCTCCAGTTTATCAGAGGACACTAAGTTGGAAACTGGGAATAATGAGGCTAAGCAGAACAATATTTCAAAGACTAATAGCAGTGTATTGGCTAGTCTGAAGGTGTACCCTTTGTCCTCGGTAGCTGGAACTACTGTTGTGAAATTAAAGAGAGCTATTCCAAAAGAAGAATCTGATTTGCCGGTATGTATGTTCAGTGTTTTGTTTTGCAGCTTATTTTTAATGAAACTTGCAGCAGCCAAAGGTAAATACTTCTAATGGTTTCCAAGATTATTTTATGTTAGAGTAATAATAGAGTCTTTATTTAGAAACAGGCAAAAGAGTAGCTGTTTTGAAAGAGATTAGAAGTAAAGAAGTGCTTTGTACCTGTTCATGGGAAGCTTCTGTGTGAGAGAGGCAGCTTGACAGAAAACATGCATGTAAGGTGGTGCTGGTAGCAGAGCCGAACGAAGCACAAATAAAAGAACCCTATTGTGTAGGTATGAGAGAGGACAGATAGTACAGAAGAGCGTGTCCAGCCTTAAAGCAAGGACAAGTGGTCTGTTTTATAGTGGGGAAGAAAAAAAACGGAATGATAACAAATATTTGCAACAGTCACACTTGAATGGTTGAGTAGGACAAGCTTTCCTTTGTCAAAGCGAAGAAAGATGTTGCAGGAACTGAAGCAACTGATGCTGAGAGTTGTAGAAAATATTCTTAAAGTAAAAAAGGCCATTTGTTTTAAATCTTGCATAGGAGGAATTGCAAGCTAGAGGTATGAGCTGCATGTGAAAATGTGGTGAGCTGCCCAGATTGTGGGTTTGAATCAGAAGAGCAACAAACCAGCTGAGAAGTGACGGGGCAAAGGTCACATGCTCCTTTTGGGCCATAGCAATCTTAATCGGGTACCTGGGCATCTATGAGGAGATGAGAAAGACATGCTGAGATCTCAGACAGAAGGGAGCTGTTCTCAAGTAGGAAGGCTGATCATGGAGCTGTTAAACATGAAGAAAATAACTATTTACCTTTCTGCAAGTTAGATTCAGCTGCAAACAAAGTGTATGTAAAGGAGAGACCTCTACCACAGATGGGGGCAGGATGAGATTGATGTACCGAAGTGATGAGAGAAGAACTTAGTTCTGAGAATTGAGTTGTGGCTTCAGGAGGAAAAAACTTTGAAAGCGTAGGTAATAGCACTCAATACAGTTGCAGGTTGAGGAGGAAAATACAGTGATGGTCCTGAATTTTGACAAAGGTGTGATTATTCTTTAAGTGCTTGTCAGTGTGCAAGGAGCAGAGCCAAGTAATGGGCCATCTCTTTGAGATGTGCTGTGAGGCAGGGATAAACTTTGTTGTGTTCCTTCATGATATAAAATGTATTCTAAATTGATAAAGGGGCTGTTTCACATTTACACTGAAATATAGGGATTTTTTTTGGAATAGGAGCCTCAAAGGAAGAAATAGAAATATCTGTTCTAAGTAGAACTGCAGGGGGGAGTTTTAGATATGATGTGCAATTACACTAATTGAAATTTTCACAGGACACCAGACCTAACTTCAGTTGTTCTATTTATATTGTTTCATGTAGTGCTTTCCATTTCTCTCTCTCAAATCCTTTCATGAAAGAATGCAGGTAGTATCCTTACTGCGCAGATTGGTGAGTTCCTTCAGACTTGTATTAAAAATGAGCACCTAAACACCTGTGCTTGTTCTGAAAGACAGCTCTAACAACCTTTATAAAAATCATGGCTGAGGCCTTGAATCAAATTTATCCTGGAGAGATGTTTCCTACTATAAATATCACTAATTTATTTTAATACTTAGAACTTTTCTAAGTATTGGCCAGATCAAAACCTACAGAGCTTTTTAAACTTGATTAATGTACAGCACAAAGCTTCTTTATAGTTCATTTAAGTGTTTTGTAGACATAATGAATATTTTTAAGTATATATAACCAATATTTGAAATTCAAGATCTCTGGTACTTGACTTCCTATCTTAGCCACAATTTATGTTGTTCATGTTAATACAGGTATGTTTAGTCATATGCCTTGGTTAGTTTGGGTCAAACAGGTTTGAAATTAGGAAAATGTGTTGAATTAGACCATAGTGGAATGAATGAATGTTACTTTACTGTCTGTAATTAAAGGATGTGGTATTGGATAGTAATTGATGCAGCCAGGAAGCATCAGTACACTTGGCAGATGTTTCTGGAGTGTGTAAAGCCCAATATATTTTTAGTATAATGACAGTAATGACAATTGCCACCTCAAGCAAGTGATTATTTTTTAGCTTTCAAGAAAATCTGAAGTTGTTAGGTTAATACTGGGTTATCCTTGTGGTCTTTAGGTCTAACTCACTGCAACTTTTCAGTGGTTGAGATCCACTGGGATGCTGCAAATAGACCTAACACTTAAACTCTCAAGAATTTATGTTGGTGTCAGTAAATTTCTAGAACATGCTCCCCAAACCATTGTTTGAGAATATGCTGTAAAACTTGTACATCTGTCTTTACTTTGCATGTCTGAATGATTAAAGCTCTAATTTCTCAGGTTTTTCTTAGTTTAGATGGTGGAAGGTAGAAGGTAATTGTTTCACTACTTCAATCTCCAGTTGTTTTAATTTGGGCTTGATTTAGTGTTTTTTTTTTTTTTTTTTCTTTAAATATGCATTCATCTGAGGGCTAAGGAATAGTTTCACATTTTTATACAGGTCATTACAAAGGAAGACCTACTTTTCTTTCTTTTTTTTAAATATCTTTGCTATTTGACAAAAGTAAATTGGTTTCCCAGTAGTATTTTTATTTTTTCCTTTTAAGTATTTTGAGAAGGCAGTCTGAAATAACTTTTAAAGGTATGAATTTTGAAATTCTAGTATGTTTCTGTTTCTAAGCTGCATGATTTTCTTATTGAAAGATACTTTTGTATAACTAATTCTAGGACTAAGAAAAGACAAAAAAAAACATGTGCATGATTTGCAGGCAGTTAAATTCGTTGGCCTTTATTTCTGTCATCTCTAGAGGAATTCTGATATTTTAACTTTCTCCACAAGATGGCAATAGAAAGCTACTGTAGTAGCATATAGCTGAGTACATCAATAGTCAATACTAGATTTGAATATTGCAGTTAACTACTAACTTGAAGTTGATGTAACATATCTAACAGTAATTGTATATTTTCTTCTATTCCAGAATGACCTAAAGCCTACAGAAGCAAAGAAGAAAATCCAGCATGTTACATGGCCATGAAGTAGCAAATGGTGCTCGAAACATAAATGTTACTTCCATATTTTCAATCAGATAAGTCATATTTGAACAGTTTAGTTCACTTCTTTTTAGATCTTGCAGGGATTCAGGTTGCTGTGAAGTTTTAACAAGTTTAAAATTTCCCTGTTGTAAAGCTGGAGTCATTATCACCAGTCACCTTAAGAGTGTCTACTATTGTACACCAAGTAGTTCATTCCCTCTTTAAAAGGTGGTAGTATTACAATATACTAAAACCCCTTGCTTTTAGTTCTCAAGGTTATTATAGTTCATCTCCTGCATGTCCCTACAAATCACACATATAAATATGAATATTTTTTGTTTTCAATAAGATTCAGTTTTGATCCACTTTTGCTTAAATAGTTAAAATTGTTGTTGAGATTCAGAGTGATCTCAAGAGGTTTCTTGACTTCCAAAAGGTAATTAATTTAGATGAAGAGACTGACCATTCTGCTGACCAGATAGTCTGAGACAAATTTTTTCCTTTTTGTTATGCAGAACAGGAGCGTAGAATTTACAGTTAGGTTAGGCTGGTAATAAGAGATGAACTATGTAACAGCTTTACTTCAAATTGAAGTTTCTCTTATTGTCATATGAAATAAGAAATGCACAGATGGAAGCATGTTATTAGACTGTCTGAAATGAGTCTTTGAGAGGAAGTAATGAATGGATTAGTGCCATGTTCTTTTATATACACAGGCATATTTTATACATACATAAGTGTAAAAATGTGCCTGTGTAGCATATTTGCTTGTTTTCCTGGTTACAATCATGTTTATAAAATATGGGGAAAACATGTGGAGTGCAAGTTAGTGCTTTCTTTGCTAACTGAAAGTTGGAGAGGAAGAGGAGTATTAGTGTATGTAGTTGCACTCTAAAAGATCTTTTTTACCTTCTCTTCCTGTGATCTTTTAAGGTGGACATTGGTTTTCTGAATGGGTTTCAGCTGGGTTATTGCTAGGGCCATATGCAGCAGGAATCCAGTTGAGTTGACAGAAACATTTTTATTAAATTTCAGTGGCTAAGGATGAAGCCAGTTTAGATCCGTTTTAGGTATAGGAGGTAAATAATAATAATGCTTCCAGATTTGGTTTAAAAAAAATATTCACTTTTGAGTGAACTTCAAATTTGCAGAAATCCCATTGTTTGCCTAGTTAACCCACTAAAAGATGCTGTCAGTAGTGATCTGAAAGCTTGTTTACAATTTAAATATTTAGTATTGATACTGAAAACTGTAGCCTAATCATTACTGACAGAAGTTCTCCATTCACTGTTACAACATAAAAGGCACTTCTTGAATGCTGTAAAATGGTAAGAATGTGTGTTTTGAAATAGTGTGCTGTTTCCCTTTTACTAAACACTTGTGCGGTTTTTGTACTTGAGTACAGCAAACTTTAACGTAATGTACATTTTGTATGTAAAGAGTTGCCTTTTAAGTAGCTTTATCCTATTTAAATAAATTAAATTAAAAGCAATCTAAGTAGTGCTGGCTTGTTTTTTATAATGTAATTAAACTTGTTCATTTTATACAGTTATAATTCAGTGGACTTGAAGTGACTAGAACTTAAGGAAAAGCGTAAGCATAGAAGGCTCAGTAACTATTTTGGAATCCTAGCAGCAATTAGAGTTGTATGATGTGCTTGTTCTTGTACTGTTGTCGTAGTCAGGACTTCTGTTTTTGGGTGGCTTTTTAGCCGTAGTCTGTACTATATTTTATTGTAGTTCCAGTTGCTGGAAGCGTGTATGTTGGCATCTTTCAAAGAGTGACATGTGGAAGTGTACTGGAATAATAGCCTGATGCCACTACTGCATGATAATAGCCTTGTTTTCAGGCTGGTCTGCCTTCCAGGCTTGCCATGTTTTACCTCCCTTTCCCCAGCGCTGGGACTGTTCTGCTTTCTGCTTTAACAGTTGCAGGCAGGATGTAAGCCGTGCTCTCCTTACTGCCTTCCACTGCTCTTGTGTGCTAATAGCAATCCTTTCTCTCTCAGCAAAGTACCAGAGCAGACCTGAAATGTGCTGGGGAATCACCAGGACCCTAGAGGAGAGCAAGGGGTGAGCTCTCCTGCCTTTGGAGGTCTGGGAATAAGAGGGATTTTATGGCTATTTTTTTACTACAGCCTTCACCACAGAATGAAGTCACCGAAGGACAGCATTTAGTCATCCAGGGAGATTAGATTAGGGAGGTGTGCACTTCAAAAACATCAGCCAGCCAAGTTCTTCAAATGGTGTACAACAGACCAAACTTGGTTTGGTGCAACTATTTAGCATGCTGAATTAACAGGGGAGGAATGACCTGTGATCACTTTAGGCTTGGTACAAAGGATTTAAGAGTGATGGCAGGAATTAAGAGCAAAATTTCCTTACCCATTTACACACATAGTAAGTATGCCCCTAGTTCTTACTTCCACATCTGAAGATCCCTGTTGGAGGCGTGATAAGGCTGCTTTCCTCCTTTTGCTGGATACAAATAAATTCCATCTGGAAAGTGTACAGGGATCAGGCATTGCATGACATGGCCATATTTCTTGAAGTTTGTTTGGGGAAAAAAATATCCTCCTTTGGATTGTTTCCTCTCAATTTTATTGTTCCACCAGCATGCTATTGCTGGCACTTGTCTTTGTAGCAAACATGTAGCAGAAATGATGCCAGAGCAAAGGGTGTTATGTATTGTATACACAGCAAAGTTTAAATCATGCCCTAGTATAGAAGTTAAACTTCTGATTTTCACAAAGATAAACATCTTTGGAGTTGTCTTGACCTCCTCTGTTGCTGAAAAGAACAATGTTTTTGACTTTATAGCCTATGAACAATGTTATCAGCTGCCATCAATTAAGCATTTTCACACAGTTCAGTTTCACTGCTAGATTTCCCACTGACTTTGGTTAATAGGAGACTTACCTGCTATATCAGTGGGACCCATATGAGGATTATTTAAACTCTACAAATCTGTAATGACTTGTGGGGCAAAAAAGGATTGTATTTGTATGGCTCTTGCATTGTATTTCTTAAGACTGTGAATGCATTTTATTTGTAGATATCAAATATGTAAATTTAGTTAAACCGCAATCGCAAAGTTTTGTTTTAAATGATTTTATTTTGAAAAATACAATGTGCGGTGTAATGTCAGCTAACTGTAATATTGACACTGTTAATCAGAACTTGTATTTCACACCAGGATCAGCTAGTCATGCTATAAAATACGTATCTGTTATGCAGCACTCCCACTTCAACTGTTTTATCATTTTTCTTTACAGCATGGCACAAATCTTTGTACATTAAAACACACTACATTCGCAGTCTTTCTATGCACTTGACAGCACACACTAGTTACATAGCTCAAGAACACTGAGGTGAGACCTCAGCCTTATTGAAATTGGTGGTGTTTTGCCATTGATTTCAATGGGCTGAGGGTTTCATCCTGACTATCTATGAATTTGTGTGTGGTCGTCATAATCCTTGAACTGTATCACTTGCTTGTAAATTAAATCAGATGCTTAAACTGGAATATTTAGTGAAGAAAGGAGTATGTTATGTCAATAACACCCAAATGGTTTTATGTCTCAGGTTTTGCGTTAGTTTTGGTTAGCTACAGAAATTCTTGAACACCAACACTGCTACTAGAGCTTTTGAAATTGTTTTCTCTCCAGTGTCGGAGAGTTTGAAGGAAAAAGTTAAGTGATGTGAATGGTACAGAGAAACACAGAATGCCAAAGCTAGTTCCAAACGTCTGCGTATTTCAGAGTATATACTGCAAGCACAGCTTCCTCCTGGCACTGTGTGCCCCCATTCCCCCACTTTTTGAGCTTTAAATATCCTTTCCACATTCAGGGCAAAGAATGTCATCCCTTTCTGTGAGAAAGCCACGTCCTACTAATGAGAGAGAACACTTCTTACAGTTAAAGCAGTCATTATGCCACTGTCGTTCTTCAAAAGAGATGTACTTGGTTCCTCCGAGTCCTGTTTGAAAACCAAAAGCATTTGGTTATGGGAAAATAATAGACCATTAGCCATCAAGTGATGCTGTTTCAGAATGCTACTTACAGATTGCTGTGGAAATCTGACATTCAGTAACGAAAAAATGCAATTTTGAAAAATCTATCTGTTTTCTGCCATGCTCGTTTTGCTACCCTTATTCCATGTGAGTGGTACCTTCATCCTCAGGTAGTTCTGTTGCTTTCAGCTGAGTCAGTGAACTAGGCTGTTAATCACTGGTGATAGAAGGTGGCAGAAATGAACCCTCAAGCTCAGCCTCAGCTGAGACAGTGGGATGGGAGTACAATATACAGCAGAAGAAAAGGGCAGAAACTGCACGTGAATTACAGAAGTTTGGTAGTTATACAGGAATGTTTATAATGTTTAAGTTAATTTTGTCTTTTGTAAAAAATGCATTTAAAAGAAATCTTACAGGTTGGGCAATGACTTGATTCATAACTTTCAAAGAGAGGTCTCTCAAGGAAAGAAGCAGGTTAGTAAACCGCAAAAATATTCAAGAAAAGTTGATGGTAGGGAGGTTGGTATCATAAGTGGTATGGAAGCTGTACTGAGAAGAAAGAGAAGAGGCAAATGTCTGTTTTGGTAGGAGTTATCTGTTGCTTAACCTTGAGAATGATAACAGGTCATTTCAATATGATATATTGGGATGACTAGTTGGAAGTCAGCGAAGAGATTTACAGTTGGGCATATCCTTTAATGAGGGTATTTTTGTTTGTTTTAGTAGCAACATTTTGAAAAATCATCATACGATAGAAAGGGCTGCACTATTCAGAAGAGAAATGCATCTTTCACATGAACAGAAAAAGAGCACCCATGGTGAAAGGTATCGTAAGTATTAAATATCACAGATTCCTGAACTGAATAGTGTTTTGATTCTCTCAAGCTGTTCAGAATGAGTTACTGAACCATTTTTAATATTAGAAGCAGTTTATTTAAAAAAACAGCATTTAAAAAAAAAACTCTGGTCGTGAGAGACCTACCACTGATTGGGTTTGTGCATCCAGCACACTTTTTGGCGTAGAGATTGCAGAAGCAGCTCAGGCAATATGCAAACTCATCCCTGGAGGTAAAGCGTTGTCCAGACAACTGCTTCTTGCATCCAGTACAAACAAAGCACTCCTTATGCCATGGCTGCTCCCGATAAGTAACGCCTCCTGTAGTGATAGCCTGTTTTATGGAAAGTAAAACAGAAAGTGTTTTCTTGAGGGCGTCAGGTTTTTGTCTTGATTTGGTAGGGAGGAAGGGTGATAAGGTTTTTGCAGGCAGGAGGTGTAGGGGGGAAAGAAAGTTTAATAGCAAAATCATCATTTTTGGCAGGAGCTGACCTCAAGAAAAAGAATGAAAGTGATTCATTATTATTTCCCAATTTATACAAAGATGTCCCATACTAAAAGTGTTTTATTCCCCATATATTGTATAATCTCACTCAGAACTCTCCTTTCTGTTTCTAAAGCCAGCCTTCTTTGTAGGTCATTTTTCTTAGACATGTCCTAGCAATCTTTCTCATCTCTGTTTCTTCACCTGTCCCATTCTTGGTGGTGAAAGAATTACCTTGTGTGTTTCAACTGTCCTGTTACTTTCCTTGTCAAAGACTGTTTTATTCAAACTTCAGCTGAAATCTTTGTTTTCTGTTTCCCAAATTCAGGCTGGGGTTTGGCTCCTATGGCAGAACAGCCCCCTAGTATTAGACAAACTAAACTTCGTTATTCCTTTGAATGTTCCCAAGAAAATGGTACAATCATTCAGTTTAATTTTTCTTTCTTTCTTCACTGAAGGGAAATTCCCTGGGATATCAGGCTAGTGTGTTGTCATGCTACTTAATTTGCCTATCCATCTGTGTCTTCCCTTTGTCTCTTTCCCAAGTAATTTTTGAGCCTGTTCTCAAATATAGTTAAATTTACCAGAAGGACAGAGTTTTAAGATACAAAGCTCCTAGAAACTTCAAAAAAATTGCTAGATGGATAGAAGATAGTGAAAGTCATTTGATCTATTTGAAATTAAAGGTCGGAAGAACTTAGCTTTTACCTGTTCTGTTTTGCCAGCAGAGCAGCAAAGAGGCTGTAGCTTCTGGCCAGTTAGCATGTTTGACCAGATTGCAGCTTTGCTGAATTGGAACGCCATGCAAGAGCACACAACAGACATGGAGGAAAGTTTGGGTAGTGTGGTGGCTGGAAGTATGCTGGGGGAAAATGGAAACAAGGAGGGATCAGTGGGAAGGGGAATTTACTATGGATATATCTATAGTTTTGATAGTGTTTGACCCTGGATATATCCATAGCAAATTGAGATGTGTTGGTTCCATAAGTGATGAAACAATTCTTTTTTTAGAAAAGAATTCTAAAATTCGTAGCTGTGGCTGTGTATAGATTTTAGGAAGAAGATGGATAAAAGATATTGAGCCTAAATAGTTCTACTCCTGAACATGCTAAGTTTACCAGCATTTTTTTCAGGAAAGGCATTTGCTCTATGAAGTGTATCTCTCTGTCTTGAACTTAATTAGAATATTAAAAAAAAGAAAATGGACAGTCTTAGCCCATCTGCCTCCCAGTTGAAGTCTGGGATATATGATTGATTTCGCTGGGAATTAAGTTATTCCAATGCAGAGGGGGGTTTTTTTGTTTGTTGTTTGTTGGTTTTTTTTTAATGTTTTCTCTATATGATTTCTAAACAAATGGATCTTTAACCTTGAGGAAGAGAATTCTCAATGCAGGAAGTGCTGTGCCTGCTAGGCTTTTGCAGGCTATCATATATAGATTTTGCACACTATCATACATAGAAAAATAAGGTATTCTACCTACTTGGATTTAAAATGTGATGGAGCTCAATCCCTGAGGTTTTAGGTAAACAACATAAAAGCACTACCTTCTTGCACTGGACGCACTGCATGGCGAACTGCTTTTCATAGCAGGGTACACAAAAGTTTTGATTGTCTTTAGGGATGAAACTCTTTGTCCCAATTGGCTGTTGACAACGGTAGCAGATAAAGCAGGTCTCGTGCCAGCTGTTGCCCTTGTATTCCATCTTCCGAGTACCTGTAATACAACCAGAGCATAGACTGAAGTTCTTTTAGCTGAAACCTATCCATTTGGTGACTCTTATTTGTATGTTGAGTTGGTTGTCAGTCAATTAGCAGTACAGTGGTGAGATACAGGCTATTTCATGTTCCCACTAGCTTTGAATGGTATTGGGTACCATTTTAAGTTTTCAGAGAATAAGTGGCTCTTCTCCTATGAAGAGGAGAGACATTTACTCCTAAGAACAAAGGCTTAGGCTGCTTTTTTTATGGTGTTATTAGAATTAATAATGAATTCTAATGGATAAGAAGATTCAGGGTAATTGAGGAGATGCCAATAAAAGCTGCTGTTAGTGCTGCATGAAGGTAAGGCCTTTCCTCATTAAAAATTTGACTTTGTTCATTCAGAATCCCTTTTTTTTGTATTTCAGACAGCTGCAAGGTGCCTGGTTGGTGCCTGGCAAGCTTCCTGCCTCCTTTCCCAATAAAGTATAGTTACTGTTTCAGACAAAGGGTTATTTCATATCTGCCCTGTGGCCCTGTTCCTGTCCTCGCTAAGTCCGCTATAAATTTGGAATGGTTTCCACCTATACAACACTAGATCCTAAATGGTTGTCTGTCTCTTGAAAATTTCAGTAAGAGAGGAGAAGCTTTCTCTCTGGCATCAGTTGTATTTAAACCATGCTTGTACTGTGAAAGGAAGAAAAGTCTTAAAACAATCCTTTACTGAAATGCAGAAAAATAGCATGGTAGTTGGAAGCTAGATGCACTTGTCTAGAACTAGCTTTGAGAGTACAGATTCTATTAGTAACTAAAGTAACCATTACACAGATGGGCTCCGAGTCCTTCCAGAAAATTGGAGACGCCCCATTATATGGGCATATTTCTTTACACTGTCTATATATAATGTGTCAGTCACTATGTCTCAGTTTGAACCAGAATAGTAGATGCTGGCCAGAAGGAAAAGCAAACAAATTATGCTTACAGTTCTGTATTACTCTCAACGCTGTTAGCAACAAGCATGCTGTCAAATGCTTAGAAGAGGACTGACAAGCCTATCAGGTATTGACTAATGAAGAAGAGCCATACTACCTCCTTTTATGCCACATCTTCCCACCCCCCCTTCCTATACGGTGAAGTTTTACGACTTTTCCTTTCCCAAGTATTAATTCCTCTTTATCTACTAATAGCATATTTTTCTTCCTTTTTTGGTCTCATTAAATTCTGCCCTGAGGCGCACTTCAGGAGTATTTTTTTAAAGGATTGACATGCAGCTGTGTAGTGTATTGTTAATTATCTCTCTGTATGCCTCAACATTTCTGATCCATTTTATGAATGAACAACTTTTAAGAAGGTCACTTTGTGTGTTAGTAACTTTCTGTATCCTACCAAAGAGCAAATGAATCAGTCCTTGAAGAAATGACATGTTGGGGAAAGGAGATGTGGAACAGTGGAGAGTTTTATTTTCATTTTCTTGGCTGGGCTTTATTTGGGGTTGTGTTATCACTGAAACACAAGGTAGGGAGAGATCTGTTTATTACCTGCTGGACTGAAGTCAGTGAGAGTTCAGTTTGCAGAAGGACTGAAAGATCAAGCTTATAATTAATTACCTTAGTATCTCATATGCTTATCATGATAATGTTTTATTAAATCTAAATTGTACATTTAGTGGAGCAAAGCAAAGGGCAAGTGTAGCATCAACAGTTTCCATAATAGGTGTCCAACCACTTGCTGGTTCTTTCAAAATGAATTATATTTCGGTTGATGACCATAGTGCTCCATTTTAGCTCCTGTGCTAACATGGTCTACAATGTAAGTAGAAAATATATGCTGGATGTTCTGCTTTCTGAATGTGGTGACATCAAGTCTATCTTGGGGAAGCAATAAAAGATCAGTCAGTGGTTGTGAAGCTTCATAAAAAAAAAAAAAGGTTTCTTCCATTTCAGTTTTAAGAAAAGGGATTCTCTGGGTCACTGAATCTAGCCTCCATTACTACTTATCAATCTATAACTCACATAACAGATGTAGAGATCTGTTCTGTCAGTAAGCTTACTGATCATGAGGGTGAATTTGATGAATTATCTTAAAAAACAAAAACAAAAACCTTGAAACAAAACAAAAACTTCTAGTTTTTAAACTAGCACTGGCTATTCTCAAACATGTCAGTTGTTAATGCTGTATCTGAAGAAACAGGCGCACACAGAATAATAGAAGGAGATGCTTATGTTGAATCATGAGTGGATAGGGCCATCTGCTTTTAAATATCTTTGTTGTTTCTATTTATACATTGTATATCATCACCAGGCTCTCTTTTTTTATCAAAACATGTCAGGTGCACAAACAGAATTGCATTTTTAGGCTTTTGTCTAAGATGACCAATGTAAGAACCAGCCCTGGAAAAGCTTTACTGGAATAAGTAACCAATAATCATTATGTAGCATGTATATGGACTCTTCAAATTGCCTTTTAATGCTTTATTTCTGGACCAATATTCCATCCCCTTTAAGCCCTCAAATCATCAGAGAATGCATGTATTGTCATCAGCAAATCAGATTTTAACAATCTGTTACTGTAACTTCGTGTTTCAGACATCTGTTTTCTTTTATATGTAACTTGAAAGAGAAAAATAGATCTTTCCTGTTTCTTTGGATCTTTGTGTTTAAGAAGACTTTAGAGGTACTTTGACCAGCTTTCCATTTTTATTTAAGAAGCTAAACTTAGAGTATTTACATAAAAAGCTAAATTGGAAGTTAACTAAACTGTTAAATTTAGAAGCTTCCTTTGTTGTTCAAACAGTGGAAGCCAATCAGAATATAAAGCTGGGATTGGATGGAAAATATCAGTTTTAGTTGCCCAGTCTTCAAAAGTCTTATATTAAATACTTCTATAGAAAAATGTAAATGCTTGTTAATAAAAATGCAAAATGAAATAAGCACTAGATTTCAAGACTTGTGTTAATCTGTGTCACGTGCATAACATTTTAATCAAGATTCATTATGAAAATAAGTGATCTGGTCATGGGAATAACTTAAAATAGAGGTTATGATACATTTACAAAGCTCACCATGACTTGAGAGTGAGTGAGTCAGGGAAAGACATTTGTCACAGCTGTTGCTGAGCTTGGGCTTGATATTTAACCTAATCTTTTCTCAGTTCTAAAAGTAAGCATCCTAACCTGGCATAATAGTCTTTTTACACTCGTTACATTTGGAAGAGTATTCATTGGAGTAGCAATCAGTACAAAGTAGATGGTCCTCTTTGGCAGCAAAGGGTTTGTCCACCAATGAATTCTTGCACTGGAAGCAGTGGAAACAGGTTTCATGCCAGTGCCGGTCCTTGTAAGACAGATCCTGTAGAATCCAAAACCACAAAGTAAACAGAATGAATAGTTTGCACAATTGGAAGCTCAGAGAATGTAAATATGTCCAAATCTGAATCGCAGCCAGGAGTTAAGGCTTATTCGCACAACTCAAGAAAACAAAATGTTCTGATGAGGATGAACTCATTTTGATATGATTACCAGAAATGGCTAATGACAACTTTTGTCCCTCTTTCAATAGGCTTTTAACAGATGTAATTAAAGATAACCTTCACTTTTTGTATGCCTCAGGGGAACAACTAATTTTATTGAGGTATTTCCTTTGAGAATAAAGTCCTGTTTTTTGAGTCAGCTTAGAACTTGTTAACCTTATAGTTATAATTGACTGCCCCTCTTGGTCTTAGCTATTGCTGATTCTAGGTCATTTCATAGCTGTTCATTGCTGGGCAGAAATCATTTTCCAAATTAGTTTCTGATATTTATTCAGTTCAACGGATGACACTAAGTGTGGAATTGGCCTGATCTCTCTTCCTTTTTTGTCCTGGAACTATTTTTTGCCAAGTCTTAGTTTTGTTTTACCTATGTTTTAAATGTGGGTCAGATTCCTTGCTGGTGCTGCCTACAGATTCTTTGCTGTGAATGAACACATCGAAAAATGAGACCTCACATTGCATCTGCAGCTATTGATTCAGAATACTCTGTCCATGGGATTAGCATTGGCATCTCAGTATTTAAAATGCACCTTAGTTTTCTCCACTGGTATTTTTATTCTTTTTAAAAAGCGCCCTTCTATTATTGTGACACAAAGGGATGGACTGCGCCCTTTAAAATTTAGAGTGGTCTGATCCTGTAACAGTGTTTTTGGTACTTCAGACAAAATAGAGCTCAGATTGTTAAAAGATAGGGTGGGATAATACACTCATCTGTTAGATATCTCCCCCTAAATATGTAGCCTGTCAGTCTGAGATGCGGGTGTGGAGGGTTGATATTGTCATAAATGGAAAGTATAAAAATTCAGCAGAAATAACTGTTCAGGTTCTATCTCAAGATTTACTATAAGTTAAATACAAGCACTGAATTACTTTGATTATCTGAAGGGAAAGAATGAGCTGTAGGATATCAGATTTTTTTTTTATCATATGTAAAGTACAACATAAGCAATGCATAGTGTTCAAACTTATTCTTGCCTAATCTACTGTATGTCAGTTGAGCCACAGGTAACTTCAATTTTGCAGTCTTAGCCCAGAGCAACCAAAAGGTTCTGTGGATTTAGGTTAACCTGAAATAAGAACAGGTTTTGTCTGCTGGAGCCTTGCTCTCATAAGTAGCTAACAGGAAACACTGAAGTAGTTTTGCATAGCTCACCTGTTGAACTATAGAAACTTCAGTGAGAATTGGAGCTCGTAATAAAGGTTTGTTTTTTTTTTTTTTTTTTTTTTGAATATCTGCTCTACTCACCTCTCTTTCTTCAGTCATCGTGAGAAAGCATTGATGCACTGTATGTCTTTCACCTCTGAGGTCGCGCTCTGAGATAGAATACGTAAGCTTCCCACTTTACAGCTTTCAAATAGTTGTTTATTCACCTTGTCTATTCATTTCAGTTAAATTCTTTTGAAACAACCCAATTTCTGACCACAATATCTCAATCTTTCTAATATCAAAATGTAAAAAAAGCTTTTTAGAAGTTATTTACATTCTTTTTTCTTTAAAGGAAGTTGAATATCCTAATTCTGATCTCAGAGAGGAATAATATTTTCAATGGAAAAATGCAATGTACAGCCAACATGGAGGTTTCCAAAATGTGAAATTTGCCTGCTAGAAAACGGAATGACAACAGATTTGTTTTTCTTTCTCTTGTGAAACAAAAAGATTCAATTTTTTCCCTCTTGCTGCCTTTCTTCTCTTTTTGCAATGTTCTGCAAGGTTGTTGGGTTTTTGTTTTGTTTTGTTTTGTTTTACCTCCACAGTTGATACGCTGATACTTGCTTCTGCTTTGCCTTGTTTTATCAATAAAAATATATCTCGCAGAAGGTATATTTCTTTTAGGAGAGGAATAATAAAGACAACAATTAGGGGTAGATCTTAATAAAGAGGAACTTTAACCCTTGAGTCAGACTTATGATAGCAGCTTCTGTAGACACTAGCTAGGTAAGTCAAAGTAGCAGATATTTTGTTATGGTCATTATCCTACATATGTTCTTGTAAAACTGTCATCTTGTATTTTAGTGCATATAATGGCAGTGAAAATCATTCTCTTTTCTACACAAGATACAGGCTTATTTAAGCAATCTTTAGACAGCTTGGTTGATAACAGAAGACACTGCCATTGAATATAGAGGTTCACCTAGATGTCTGATTTCAACATACCTGCAGCAGAATATTAGTGGAAATGATTATTGCTTTCTCTCTCTGAGTCTGTCACATTCAAAGCAAGGAAGTTTAACATACTGATGAAGCAGTTTCTGAACCATCGTTGTTCTTATGTCAGTGTAATAAAGTCACTGGAAATCAGTTTTTGTCTACTTCAGTATGTTGTGTATCTACTGAAACCTTTGGCTTGTACATTAGTTGTAGATACGTTAATTTAGAAAAGATTCTACTCTGGAGAAGTTGCATGTGCAAAGATGATTTCAAGCTTGTTTGCCTGGTAGGCTTGTCCACACTTAAGCTGAATTAACATCAGGTCTACTCTAGGCCTGTAAGCTCTAGGTTATGCTAGCTGCCTGTAGCCCGTATAAATCTGTTCCAGCAGAAGAGGATACAAGTGATTTATAACTAATTCCTGTTTACTGCACAGATTTCCTGGAAGAACAGATACAGAAAATTGCTTTTGTGGGCTCAAAACTGGAATGTATCCTTAAAATATTGATAAGCATAATTTCATAGCTGCTTTGTGCAGCTTGAGGGAAATTAAGTCCCTGATGCATGTTTTAACTATAGTTTTTAATGCAGCCTCCTATGTTGCCTAAATCTGGAGAATGACTTTTTTTTTTGCAATCTATCTTTGCACCTATCTATGAAAAGTGACAATCCCGTGCTCTTATTAGATAAAGCACACAAACACTTTCACAGATAAGAGGTTTACATATAGAGAGATGAGTGTGCAGAGGTGCTTGTGGATATGGATCTGTTCTGTACGAGCATTTTGGAGCTGAACTGCAGATAGTTCCAGCCCAGTTTCAGATGTGTTACTAATAAAAGTAAATGGGGAGGAGGGCAATGCCTGCCTCTGCAGAGCTATGATAAAGCCTGCAGCTGAATTTGCAGGGAGAAGTACAGAAGAATATGGTGTAAGCAAAACTTAGAGCAGATCCTACATTTTCCAAAACTTTTCAGTCATCCCTTGTGCAATTTGTTTGAAACTTATCATTTTGAAAAGCAGCTTCCTTTGCTTTTTAAACACTTAATTTTACTTTCACTTACTTTCATAATGACATCCTCAAAGAAAACATTGTCAGGATGGCCATTTGCAGGATTGGTAAAATCATAATTTATTTTACAGTTTTCTGTAGTTCTGTGTAGCTTTGATTCAGTATGGTTTGTTGGCCTCTAGGATGGGACTGCCTGTGACTTCTGTTTTTTTAATTGGAAAAGCCACAAGACTGCAGTTACTAGGTAACTGGGTTAAGAATAAACTCCTCATCTCCTGCAACTGTACTGCGTTCTACTCTGGCTTTATAAGTCTAAGTAAACCTAAGCCATTATGTATTACCTTTTCCCCTGAACTGGCTCTCAAGGGGGACCCAACAGGAAAAAGGAGATTAGAAAGGTAATTACCAGAAGAGTAACTGTATATGTTTGTTCATGAATAAGAAGTACATCGGGCTTTTTTGCTTGCCACAATGCTCTATTCAGAAGGTTGAGCACAGGAAATGGGGTACAACAACAAAAAAGCTGTACAGATTTTAGGCATGTAGCCTCTGGCAGAACACTTAATATATTAGACTGGTACTTCCCTATCAAGAAGAGTTTAGAAAAGGCAAAATTAAGTGACATGGTACTGAACTCAGCACTTCAGTGATCTGAAAAGAGATGAAGGTATCTGTCTTCTTACCATTCTACTTCACAACTAGTCTGATATTCAGTGACGAACAGCAAAAGTGTTGCAACTCAGCACAGGATTTAAAAATTAAAGACAAATCATTTCTCCCTTTCCTGTTCTACATTACTAGAGGCTTTATTCCTTGCTTAGTTTATATGGAAGACTGACCCTTTTGATTCATTTTTGGCTTATGTATTGACACAGTAGCTTTATATCACAATCCGCTTTTAATTTCATTCTCAGATTTCACAGGGAGAGTTTTCACTCCCTCTGCCTTGCCAAGGCCAGCTTGTGGCCTGCAGTAAACGCTGGATTATTGTAGGTATTTCCTGTATTTGTGATGTTTCTGTGCCAAAGAGCCTGCAAAGAAACTGCTCAAAAAGCCAAAATCAACTAAAAGTCACATTTAAGCAGTTAAGCAAATGAGAATATAATGGATGGATTTCCAGAAAGAATTCTCCTTCTTTCAGGCAAGCAGAGGTGTGAAACAGTTGGTGTAGTGAGCATTCACCAGACACATAGGCTATGAAATGCCAACCAATTCTTTTAAGAGTAAATTTCCATTAGAACCTCTGGGCATATGGCTAATGTGTAATAGCTGTAAGAGAAATGGCATTGTGTTTTTCTCCTGTCTGCCAGTGCCTCCTACCACTCAGTACATGAAGCTTTTAATCTGCCTGTGAAAGTTTCATAAACATCAGCTAGAACTGTTTACAGTTAACAAAATGGCCTAAATCCAAAGGTGTAATTAACACCACATGTTGTCATTCAGCTAATTTTTTTTGTAAAAGAACACATTTAGAATAAAGAACAAATCAGTTATTTCTTAGTTACATTCACAATTAACCATAAATTACCATAAAAAAATTTGGAAGATAGTGAAACAAATTCTTCCCTGCTTTGAATTCAAAGAAAGCTTGTCTTCAGATCGATATCTTATGACCTTTCTGTGCTGTAGTTGCAACATGGGGTGAAAATCTGGCACCAGTTTGACTCTCTTAGAGCCAATGCTATCAAAGTTTGAGTGTTACCAGTACTGAGCAGGCCTAAGTTTAACTCAGGTAAGATGATGCTCTGCAGCGGTGCTGATACACAAAAAGAAAAATACTACGCTAGTGTCAGAGATGGAGAGCTGGCTTTTCTCTTGTCAGCACCTGTCTTATTTTGATATAACTCTTTCAGCTATGGGAGGGTTGCTCTTATTTTTGCCATTAAGAATCTTCTGGGGTTTTTTTTCTTTGTGATAATTGTCACCTAGACAAATAGGCACTTAAGACATTATCAAAGCTAATTCTTCACTCAAAATTAAGGTAATACTTTTTTCCTACTTTTACAGATAAGAATGAAGAATCCAGAGCCCCAAATCTTAGTCCTGCTCTGTAGTCTTACGTTTTACAAGTCCTAAAAAGCAGCCATAGACTAACTACATGGCCATTCCTCAAGAAGAAAATTCTCTGCATGGTGAAATTAGGAGCATCTCAACTGCAGCTGAATTCTCAGTTCAGATCTCCTCAGTGTAGAAAAACAGTTGTGGCCTAGAAAGAACTTGCAAGGGAGGATCTGAGGTGAGAGTTAAATGGAGTCTTTGGGGCTCTATTGTAGATGTGAGGGTGGGTCTCCTTGGAAGATAGAGAGGCCTGGATGCTACACTTTCTGGTATCACTGTCACACCATTAAATTTCAGTTCTGAATTTTACGGCTGTATAAAGACCATGTCAGAATACACAAATAAATATGGAGCCCGCTCTTTGTACATGCAGTAAACATACCAGTTTCATTCAAGGTACATTTTGACTTCTTTGTTCAGGGGAAGATACAAGTGTTTTAAGACTTGTGGAGCACATACATCCAGTGTATAACAGGATACGTAAAAAAAATATATATATGTATATGTGTATGTATATATATATCTATTATGCATTTATACACTTATGTAGATATGTGTGTATATGGATAGTTAATGAGGAGCAGAAACATGATTTTTTGTGACTTTGTGTTTCATGGTTGAATTATCTTCAGTCATATCATATGCAAACTTTAACTGAAACTTTTATTGTGGCTGAGGCACTTATAAGGGTTCTCAGATGTGTTCTGGTGTCTACTACTGTAACTGAAAAACTACTGTAGTTTTTCTCTCAATGGGAACATTAATAGGATCTCTTTTTTTCTGCCTAACCATGTGTGTATGTTTTTTTCCCCCAGAAAACTTGTCAGAACTTAATAAGTTTGAAACTTTTATCCATCTATCAAGATTTGGTTAAATTAGTCAACAGGTTCAAAAACTACAGGGTGAAGGATGGACAGGCTCAGACAGCAGTCACAGAAACAAAAAACGATGCATTTGTTTTCAGTACACTTTTCAACTGTTTAAGAAATCTTTATTCACTATCTTGTAGTTGTGTTCTTCAGATGTAGTTTTGGTTCTTTACGCTTATAAAATATTCTTATATTACAGACAATTAGTTTTTTTCTATTTCTCTCTGCTATTAGTGTGTGTTTTGTTTAAAAACAGAGAAGTATATCGGATAACACCCACATGCCCTAAATCCATAAATCTGGGTTGAAAAGTTCAGCCTGATTAATTCCTGAATACTTTGTCCGAGATTTGTTGAAGCCAGTCCAAGTTTTGAAATTCTTGGATGTCAACACACAGAAATATCTTCTTGGGGGATTAGAAAGAGACCTTAAAACAAAGTACGTTCTAGAATGGGGCAGAAATATTTTGCTTGTTCATGTCAGTCCAGTTCTAATTTATGAGCTGTAGGAAAGCTGGCACTGTTATACCCTCTTACAGATTATTGCCAGTTCCCTGTCATGATGGTGAAACATTCACCTTTCTAAGGCTTCTGAAAGAGGTTTTCCTACTGATTTTCCAGTAGGATGGGATAGATCAATTTGGAAGACATAAGAATTGGATTTTTCCCAATGCAAACTTGCATATATTTTTATAACTCTGATTTTACAAGCTAGTAGTAGGCTGGTAGTACCAGTAATAGGGACTACCTGGTGTTTCTCAAGCTACGGATTGACAGTATAGGAAATCAAATGTCAGGTCTTGTACCAGTCAAAAATCCCATAGCCACCTGATGGAAATTGCTATTCTAGAGCAAAGTCACTCTGCCAGTGAAACTCTTGGCCAACTTTGAAAAGGTCAAACTTGTACAAGGAGGTTGTATGTTGGATGAAGTCTGTCTGTGGCAGTCCAACAAACACTACACTGCATCAATCAAATACCATCTGTCTTCATTCGGTCAGCATAAAAGTGGCATACACTCCAGGTGTTCTGGCTAATTTAAAGGAAATGCAGGTGGTCATATCTCGTTTAGGTCAGGTAGGTGTTTCCATGTGGTGCAGCAGTGCATAGCACAAGCAAGCAGGGCCTCTGGTCTGCCTCATGCTCTTTCCTTTGCAATCTTTAGTTAGACTCCAGTATCATCAGTCTGCATTTAAGATGCTAATTATTCTAAATGCATTCTAACTGTCCTGTTACTCAGATCAGTGTTAGCCAGATTTTTGTTGTTCATGATTTGGCAGCTTTTCCTGAGTGCATGCAGGAATCTCCAGATAAAGTAGTATAAATATGAAGCACAAAAATTGGTAAGGTTCTGAGATGGTCTTTATGAGCCCACATAAAGCTCATTATGATTGGGTTGGATTGAGCACAGTTCTGATATCACAGGTCTTGTTTCTTGATGATAACCAAATTATGGTCACTGTAAAGCCTGCAGTGGCTTAGCTTCCTCTGGTCCAAAGGCAGACAAAACTGACTTCTGCCGCCTTTCCAGATCCCAGCTGGCCCTAAGGACAGTTTGATCCTCCTAATGAGTTGGTGATGCTTTCTAACATCAGATGCTCATGGCTTACTGAAAGAGAGGGGTGCTTTTGTGTTTCTATTAACATGCTTGGTAAATTAGAGAAGTGGTGAAAAGTAGGTATAGGGATCCAGAAAGCATGCTCTCCCACCAAGAGAAATCCCTAGGTAGCTATTAAGAAGAACTCATGGATCCTTCCAGCTGATAGCACCATGTCTCAGACACCTGTAAGGGCTCCAGCATAACGACAATGTTGTTCATCTTTAATGATATATTAAAATGTCAGCACTTATTACTTCTGAACAAAATTCACTAAATGTAATCCATTAACTAACTTTGGGGAAAACAAGTATCATCTGTGTTTTTAATGTCAAAGGTTGCATTTTATACCTGAAAACCTTTTTCATGCTTTAAATTGTTTCTGATGCTGTTGCAGAGCATCTGTTCTACTCTCTTGACATCTAAAGTTAGGTGAGATGAATCCCATACATCATGCCCTCTAGCCAAAGGTCCTGAGCACTTATAACACTCTTCCCTGTGTCTTAGCTTACAGTCTTACCTGTATGCAAAACAGGCAGACCAAATTAACAAACATTTGAAAACTTGTTTCTCAGCTGCCTCTCTGAGAGGCGCTAAGTACCCTCTGTTCCCACTGGTTCCCCAAAAGCGTCTAGCACTTTGGAGGATTCATCCTGTTAGTGAATAAGATGCTAGAGAATAAGCACTTTCCACATAGAGGCCTTCCTGTTTGTGCCCTAGACCATGAAGACAGGCGCTCAGAGCTAAGGGATGACATACCCAGGCTACTCTGTCAAGATTTCTGTAACAAGACACAAATCCAGCATACCTTGCAATCAGCACCTATGGGTTTTTTGCATTCCTCGCAGGTGTTGGAATAAAGGCTTTCGTAACATTTCACGCAGTAGGGACTGTCCTCTCTCAGGATGTATTTCTTACCAAACAAGGACTCTTTGCAGTAGTGGCAGTCAAAGCGTTCAGTCATGGTGGTGTCTGGAGTCTGGCTATCCTGCCACAAAGACAAAAGCAGGCACATTTCAGATTGAGGTACTGTTGGCCCAAACCCCAAAGAAGAGTTTATTATCAGTTCCAGCTTATCACATTGTACTTCCATTTCAATTCAGCTTTCAATCAGATAAATCAGCACAACAGGAAGAAACTGGGCTATAAACTTTGCAGTACTGGATAAAGATGGTAGCCCATCTACTTTAGCCATCCACTGACCTATCTTTTACAAGAGCTAGTATAGAAAGCAAAGAGAGAAATATGACTAGAACCTGATTGTGAGGAATTCACATGGGATGCTTAAGGAAATAAATAAGTTTATTTACATAATATTTATATATGTCTTTGTTACAAGGGGTTTCTTCTAGAGTGTCATATTATTTTCTCTGTTTTCTTCATAGGAGCAGAGGCAAGCGTTATATAAATAAGTTTATTTATATAATATTATTTAAGGAAATAAAATAAGTTTAATCCACAGCCCTCAAAGTGAGGAGCTACCTCTGTAGCCAATGCAGTGAGCCAAGCACCTTCAGATGATGAGCCAGCATGCCTCAGGAAGGAGCAACATCTTTCCCGTAAGGAGAGATGAAGGTTTGCATTGCTGGTAAGCTTTAGTCATATACAAGCTATCAGGCACCACTGTTATGTGCTTTCACTCCTTCCTTCTGTATGTTCTCAGTGAGCCAATATCTGGCAATTATTGCCCTGCACTGAGCCTGGTAACCCTCCATCTCTGCTCACACATAGGGCTCTGGGAACTGTTAACAGCAGGAGATATGGGGTCTGTAGTTGTATATCTGTTTCTTCTCTGATGCAGGTAAATGAGTTATCCAACAACTATGATGTACTGGGACACAAACGAGAGCTAGCTACCCTGGTTCAGATGAATTTCAAATAATGTTTATGGAAAGGGAAAAGCAACTAGAAGAAACAGCAAAAGATGCATCCGCTTCTCTGAAAAAGGGACACCTGCTATTTGCTTTCTCAGTTTTCTATGTCTCCAGCATTTTCTGGACGCACGCACAAGCAACAATGACACAAATGCCTTTGTCACTTGCCTGAATGTTTATTATTGCCTGAGACTATTTATTTTGTGTCTGGGTTTCATTAGAGTCATCAGCATTTTTCTTGCCTGAGGCTTGCAGTGTGTGTTACACCTGCAATCTGTTCAGCAGTTACAGCAGGAGCAGGGCATAGCTGCCTCCTGATGAAGTGGCATTTCCCAGATGGAGCATGCTCCACCTGTATTCCATGAGCTTTACTGCTTGCCAGGCCTGATCTCCACTTTAAGCCAGATTTGATCTATAAAGCCTTAAATGCTTTGAGTACTAATGGCTTAAGTGGCTACCTCTGTCTTTCACACTCATGTGACATTTACAGCAGCTGCAGTCTTATTGCCAACTTCAGCCCTTTGTTTGAAACAAAAAGTGGTTTCTTGCTTAGTGTTTTTGGCAAAGATTCCTTGATTCTGGAGTTTGTCCTCTTGTTTTGGCTGCAGGAGTTGCCCTCAGGGCATTCTGAAATTTTCAGTTCTTTTCCAAGGTTTCAATTTTTATTATATTCTTGTATTCCCTGTAGCTGGGGTTTGGTTAAGATTTTAGGGCACTCTGAAGGGGAAAAGTTTACACTGCTAGCCTACATAACACATTTATACTTCCCATGAGAGAACTAGAGAGGATTTACTTTCCTTCAAGGAGGTAATTTCAGCAAAATGAATGGAGTCAGACCAGTATAAACTGGTGTGTGTATGTATGACTGGATCCAAGAGGACTGATAAAGTTGTCTGAGTAGTGCATATGTAGGACAGAAATCTGTAGCTTTTTCTCAGGCCTTATTAGACATTTTTTTTTCAAATGATAGGAATTGGTTGCGCAGTCAATTTGAATTATTACAAAGATGAGGTGTGAGTAGGGACTGTTAACAAACTTGCACCTTTCACCTTTCTTCAAAACTGTTTTTTCCAGCCCTGAGTTAGAAGTAGACATGTGATACCAAAGACTGAAAAATTTCTCTGCGATCAAGATGTGTAAGCCCCCAAAACATAAAGTGTGACTCCTTTAAAGGTTTATATCATTTCTGTCCTTCTTCCAAAGGCTGTTAAATGAAAAATATAGAAATGGTTTGTGACCAAAAGCAAGGACTCTTCCTGCAGAACTGGATGCCCTAATGTCCTTGTTACAAGGGGTTTCTTCTCGAGTGTCGTATTATTTTCTCTGTTTTCTTCATAGGAGCAGAGGCAAGCATTATTTAATAGTCACTGCCACTATTTTATAAAATACAGTGGCAGTTGTCCCCATATCCTGAAAGGGGTCTGATTTTGTTAAATGTTCTCTGAGGCTGTCACACTGGATTGAGCCCCTTCTACAGCAGGGAGAGACAGACCTCATTTCTATGTCCCAAACAGATTTAGGGGGAAGCTCCACTCTGTGAAGACACTAAGGGGGCAATTCTGGACAGGGTTAGAAGTGCAACTCCAGTGATCTGGGAAATTAAAAGATGAGAAGGAAAAGGATCCAAGATCTGCATTTTAGAGTTAGTTACCTGAACTTTTGTTGGATCTGGCACCAATTTCACACCAATATCTCTTACAGTTAGGTATTCTGGTCCATGTGATTTCATTCAGAAAGTTAGAATCCAGTGTGAAACATCCTCAAATTCCAGGCTGTTCAAATCTGAGTGTTGGATTGGATCTCACTATCCGCTAATGATATTTTCATGGTATTTAACCTTTTTTTCTTCTTCGGAGAGAAGAAATTAAATGTAAAGTAATCACAGCTCTGCCTAGTGAAGAATTAGGAGGAACGTCAAACCAATCATTTCACTGTTGTCTTACGAACAAGAAATGCAAAATCATACTGAGCAATGTTTTTGCCTGCTACTTAGTGAATGTAGTCCTTTACATTGCTAGTCAGTTGGTTCATGATATATGCAAAAACCATGCTTAGCTTTAGTACAGGTTTTATGCATTGCTTTGGGCTTTAAAAGCCCCAAAGATTTTGGTAGTTGTGAATTGACACAAAACACAATTCAGCCTCCTTGACATTAATCTAGTTCTTCCTCTTCTGTTTGATATTTGTTGATTGTAAGCTTTGTGAGGTCAGAGACTCACCTTATTTACACATCTTTGTGGTACAACAAGGTCTTTAGATTTCATCACAGTAGTCATTTTATACATATGCTATTTCAGATTGCTCTCAACATTATCATGAGAAATTACTTTTCTGCCATAGAGTCTCCCTCCTACAACATTAGACATCAAGTATATCTCAAAAAGAAAACATCTTTCCATTGCATGCCCGGAAAAGAAGTTACAGCTTATTCCAAATGTTAGCACTACCCAGATGGTGTCTTTCAGGAAGTAAGAATCGGGATGAAAATTACTGAAAAATAAGTAGTAGGCTAACTTAAAAATTATGCTTCTTTTCTTCTTCTTCACCTCTCCTCTCAAACAGACTCATTTTACTAGAAGTAATTATTAAAGTTATCATACTATCTCATAAAAATTAGGACTCATAATGGCTTTAAGAAATCATCTAGTGTTCCCCCATCCCATGACAGTATTGACTACTGGAAGAAGGGACTATCTGCCCTAATCTTGTCTGCTTTTTCCAGCTATGTTTTCAAGTCTAGTAAGAGATATTCTGTGCATCTCTTATTTCAATACCCCTTATAGGGAGTTGTTGAACACTGAAAGCACAGACTCACACACACACACACGCACACACACACAAGAGAGAGAAAGAGACAGAAAGAAGCAAGGAGAAATTGTCTACAAAAGGTAGGAATCAAATTTTATTCAGTGAAATGAAGCTCTGATGTCTTGTTCTAATGGTATGTGGAAATACAGAATTAAACCCCTGTAGAAGCCAGAGGGGGATTTGCTATTGAACTCAGTGGGGCTAGGGCTTTACCTGTGCCCTGAGAGCAGGATGTTCTGCTAGCCACCTGCACAGCAAATAAAAGCTCTTTGGAGAGCCCCAGTTTCCCCCAACATGTACACACACCTCTCCCACATGACTTTTTTCCAAAAGAACTGTGCACCCGGAGAATTTTTCTCTCTGTTTATTTTCCTTCCCCTGAGAAAGGAAGATTTGTGTCTGGCAACTCTAGTGACATAAGCCATGCAGGTCTAGAGCATTTGGAAACAATTTATGTTGATGTTCCAAAGGCTAAAATGCAAAGATTTATGATATCCTTTGCAACTATGAGCTAGCAGATCAAACTATGCTCATCTTTCTGGCAAGAGGTGATTATTTTCCCGTAACTTAGCAGCTACTGCCACATTCATTATCTATCATCTTGTTGAAGAAACCATAAGCCACTATTCTAGGAGCTAATCATTTTTCCAGTCAAGACCATGATGCCATGCAGGGGGAAAAAAAAGCTAATCTTATTTCTTTTTCATTTACTTGAGGAAGAAAAGAAACAACCATTTGCCAGCAGCACTGTCAGGGGAAAAAAAGATATAAAATATAATCAGAATCCACCTGAATTTCAGCGCTTGCAACTAAGCTAGAATAGGTGCAAACCACAAATACTCAAAGCAGTCCTATATTCATCAGGTTTAGGTTTACTTGAATGTGTTAAGAAGCTGTAGCCCTCTTTTCTTTGGCTGTCCAGGTGTAGTTTGTGTTCTGCTTCGTGGGATGCGTGCCAGCAGACACTCTGATGGTAGAACAAAGAGAGAGGAAAGGGAACTCTAAGTGCTTGAAGTCTAGCTGGCTGTCGGCAGGTGTTGCGTCTTCATGTTGCTCGGGTGCCTGACCCTCCAGGGGACTGTGTTGGCTGTCGTGTCCCAGGCCAAGGGGAGCCAAGCCAGGTCCTGCCAGCCAAGAGGTCTGCAGAACCTGTCAAAGGGTTAGTCTTGAGTTCAGCATCAACCCCCCTAAATGGCTCAGAAAGAAGACCACAGATATTTAGAAAGGAGTCTTGGTTCTCTGCTTATGGTGGGGAACACTGGTACTCCTGTTGCTCTGCCTCAGCAATGTGTCTGTACATTCACAATTAATTTGCTATATGGAATTTTTGGCAATTAGCTTTCCCTCTTTCCAGGGTCGGGGCGTATTTCTTTAATGTGATTCCTTTTCTCCTCAGGCACTTAACACCTTTCAGTTCTCCTGGTATGATTAGTTCTACAAAGCCACTGAATGCATCACTAGAGCTGAAAGAAAGGGCTTCTTCCAGTGCAGAGGGGGCACCTGGGCTTTGCTGCTTGCCATGCCACTGAAGAGAGCAGAAAGGAGCAGTCCTGTGCTGTGCCCTCCAGTGCCAGCAGCTACCCTGCACCTCCCCTGGGCAGTAGGTGTGAGAGGGATGTTGAAGGGGTTATCTGTAACCAGCTGTGCCTCTCCTCCTCAGCCTTCTTCCCTGCCTGGGGAGGGAGAGGAAGTTGGACTCCTGCAGAAGGTGATGCAGAACAGCCACTTCTTTCTACCTTGACTGCCGAGATTTATCTTGCTAAGCTAAGCTGGCCAATGCAAAAAGCTAAGCCAGATAGTGAGAGGGAAGTGATGCAGACCTCACCCCGCGGAAAGCCTAGATGACTGTTCTCCTCTGTCTCTGCTGGTAGCTGCTGGGGTACTTCTCTGGGAAGGTGCATTTGTTGGTTAAGAAGAGGAAAAGGAGAGTATTTATTGAGGTTACTGAGACATTGAATGCTGTTACTAAGATACTTGTTCATACCATCATCTTCGTGCAGGTCCTTGAAAAGGGAAAGCATGATTACTACAGGGAATGAGCGGCTGCATATCCCTGTATCCCACAATTTGGGATTTATGCGGAGCTTGTAAATGCAGTTGGGATGCTCAGGCAGACATGGCTGCATTCTTTCTTTTCTCTGTCATTTTTTAAGTTGAGGAGAGAGTGGAAGCCTCTTTCTCTTGCTGCTGCTGCTATGGAAGAGCAATCAGCTAGTGTTAACCCAAAGCCTCATGGAAGGAATTCAACACTCTGTCTGTAAGAAATCAAGGCCTCATAACATAACATTTCATGAACATACCCGGACTGTTTTACCAAGGTCTTCATCCAATTTAGGATATTGAAAGCAAAGTATCTAATTAGAGAGGTGTTTCTTGCTCCTTGTGACAGTATTAAGCTCACAGTAAAATTTCCTAGATCTCCCAGAAGCTCTCTGGCAAAGCTAGGCAAGTCATGATTTGATAATTTAACATAATAACAAAAATAATAATAAAAATGAAACCCAGATTTAAAAAACCCTCTTCTTAAATATCCTACCTGAGTATATTCTTTCTAAATATTATGCTAGACATTAGAAGGTATTTCAAGCAATATTCAGTTTTAAGAGACTTTTTAAAGTTACCTTGAAATATTCTCAGAGTCATGTCTCAGGTTTTTTCAGCAACTCAGCTTTCTTGTACAGGGCTGACTTATTTTGCCTATGCTATAACATTCCTATGTCCCTTAAGTAGTTTAGAGTAATTTTCTGAGCAGACAGACTGCATTAGCATGGGCAGATAACGAAAGCATACCTGGTTCCTGTCTGGATTGCACAGTCAGCCTATCGTGAATTGGAAAGTATGCTATTTAAGATTGGTCCCGTCCCTGTCCCCCCCCCCCCCCCCCCCCAAAAAAAAAGAAAAAAGTTTCTTGTGCAGAAAGGTTTAGGTTTCTAATGTGCCTGGCTAAAGTAATCCCAGTTACAGTAGTGGAAAAGCAACAGTCCTGTTGTGGTTTCCATGTAGTTTGCTGTGTTTGGCAATCAACAAGGATCTGCTTCAGTTTAGAGCTTTTCTAGTAGTTAGTAAGCTACCAGTAGTAGTGGTAGTAACTACAGATGACACAGAAGAGATGAGCACTGATACCTCGACAGTGTATCCCACACAATTTACACTATAATTATCTGAGGTTGGTGTTGAAATGACTAGAGGATGTATGGTTTTACAAACATTCCTTTATACATTTCAATTACAAAAGGAGCCTATTTAAATAACAAGGAGCATGACTCTTAAATCTATCATAGCACAAAAAGCACAGTTAAAGCTGAAAGGTTTGTTCTTATGTTCTATTTTAAAGACACTTGAAACAAGTATCTGCCTTCTTTCTCTTGTGCAATAAACAAAGGCTTACTCAAAAGAGAGAGATCAAATACTTGCCATTACTTAAGCATAGAAAGACTTATTTCTAAAAAGAGCATTTTAGCAGACATCGGAAGGTGGTAGAGGATGAAAATGTTATAAGATTAATAAAAAGCTATTGTTATTTCCGTCTCTACCTTGTGGAAATAATGCGTAAGCCAAATGACTGCAAAGACTAAACACCAGTGGAAGTATGGAGGTAGGGTTCCCCCCCCCCCCCCCCCAGAAAGGAATTGCTTATTGATAGTAACACAGCTACTCCCAGGGAAATCAGACCCCAAGATAACACATCTAGAAAACTTCAAGTGCTACCACACAGTGAAATTTTCAAATTCTCCTGTATTTTTGAAATCCTACATAACATGACCTGGGACACAGAAATAGAAGAGTGTCCCAAATACTCTCTGTTTCCTCCTCTCTGGAAAGGCTAGAAGCAAAGCTGGTAGGATACTGTGGAGGAAGAATGCTCTGCTGTTTGTCTTGGCCTTTAGCAAAGTAGCTCTGGGTCTTTCTGTCTGGTACTGTTTACAGAGACAAGACCCCAAAGGCCCCTTCTGTCTAAGATTACTGGCATGTGTGGTGGTTTGGAGGATCAGTTAAAGTACATCTTTCAGCAGCTGTATAAAGCTACTGTATCAGTGGGCGCCTCAGCACTGTGAGGAATCCAGACTTCTCTGCTGAGCTTCTGTACCTTCAGCTTTCCAAAATGGGACAAAAGAGGCTAGTTAAACCTGGGATGTCCCCATTGGGCTGGGCACATCATAGGAAAATAGGTTGATTACATCCTGAATGAAAAGAGTTTGGTGCAATTTGTTTGTTGGGTTGGAGACAGGACACAGGGAGCAAAGAGAGCAGCTGTTAACATTGAGTCAAAGTATTTATGGTGCACAAGAGACTTGTGAGTGAACACAGACAAAAGGAGCCTGGGGACAAGGATGTAGGCTAACTTTTTGTGGGAGACATCATTTTAACTGAAGAGAAAAGATATTGAGTGCACCATAGAGAGACACACTGCATAGTATGGAGGAGGAAGAATTGGTGAGAGGTGGGATCCTGGACTCTGAAGAGACCACTGGTCTAAGTCCCAGAAATGCTTCCGAGAAACGACAGAACAGAGCTAGGAAAATGTTTACAAGTGTTTTACAGTTTATTTAACTCACTGCTTTTATTGTGCAAGAGAAAGTAAAGAGTGGTAGGTTTCGAACCTTTGCGCCAGTGTTTGCCAAGGGTCTAAAACTGCTCCCTGCCAACAAAAGAGCAACCCTAGGACTTGCTGTGCTGAGGCAGATATATTTGCAACTTTGAAGTTGCAAATTTGCTGTGAAAGGGAGAGACATTAATCCTTATGTCAGTGTTACACTCCCTATGTTCCTCTTAGTATGTATTACTGTATATTCAGTAACTATTTGGCAGCCTAGTTAATATTACACAATGTAATGCACAAAGGCATGTGAAAATGAATGAAATGAGGATCATAATTTCTTCAGCTGGCATGAGTATTTTGGTGTTCAGCCTTACAAGAAACCTCCAGTGGCTTCTAATCAAACCATATATATAAAAAGAACTAATTAGTATTGTTGAAATATTAATGCTTCAGTGGCTGTCAATGTATCCAAGACTTATTTCCATGAAACCTGTCATTATCCTGCCATTTCACACTCTCACTTGGGGTGAATCTGCATCACAAATAACTGTGCATATGTAAATGAAACATTAAAATTGCACAATTAAAATTAATCAGTCTAAAAATGCAAATTATGGGATCCCCAATCTCTGAAGCAGTACCCCAGTGGGGGAAGGTGACTGCCTGGATCACTACCCTGACTAGAGTTTCTCTGAAGATGCTCTGGACCAATTTATCCAGCATAACAAGGGTGAGCCTCAGACCAGCCTGTAACTAGTCTGTGGGGTTCTAGAAAGAGTGGCGGTGTACTGGCCAGCAACAACAGGCATTAATTCAGTTTTCAGCCTCATTTGCATGGAGAAGAAGATATTTCCTCTGGCTGATGGTGTTAACAGTTATCCAGTCCTCCCTTAAGTTCTGTATCTCCTGAACCCTGTAAGGAGAGGAGGTGAGGATAACAGGATAAGAGCAGATAAGAGACTGCTTGGCTCTCAGGGCTCAACACAGTAGCAAACTGGGCCAGGAATCACTTGGGTTTGGGGGGTTTTTTGGATGAAATTGTGAATTTGCAGTGTGATACAGCAGAAACTGTCGCCAGCCCTATTAATAGCAGAAGCTGTATTTTGCCACCAAACCTGCTTTTTATGCTCACGACTTTTTATGCATCCTGATAAGCATGATGGGAACCTGGAGGACTATGTTTCATGTCATTCAAGGAGCTGTTTAAATTTTTTATAAAATGTGTCAGCTTTTTGATGTGTGCTGGTTGGGGGTTCTGGTGTCTATCTGTATGGATAGGAAAGATGTGATTTCAGGGAACAGTACCTGGACTTCCCTAGACTTCCTTAAGAAACTATATTATATTAAGTAAAAATAGGGCCTTATCTATACCTGGGTCCTTTAGCTGAGAATCACAATTGCATGCTCTTCAGGGTGGGAGCTTTGCATATACAAACAATTTCTGACACAGCATGGCTATTGCTATGTGATAGCAGTGATCTCATAAAAATAGTGATTATCTGCTATAAAAAAATATATTCTGGTAGTGAATATTTGGTGCCTGCATGTGTAGCACTGCCAATTCCCTCAGGAACACCTTCTGCGAAAATACGAATATTCTACCCCAGCATTTCTGTCATCTCAGGATCTCCTAAGCTTTCTCAAAAGACTTCCAGAACTGGTACTTCTCCCAGCTTCAGGCCTGCTCTGTCAAATGGAGATGTCAGGTGCGAACCCCAGATATGAATTCTCAGTGAGAGCAGTTTGTGTCCTTTCAGCTACCCCATTCACCTCAACCACATGTTGTTTCTCAACCCAAAGGATATCCCCAGAGATCAATATCTATGTTATGGCTAGTATAAAAGATAGTTTTATTGGTGCTCTGGTCGGATTTGGGATACAGTAGTCCCACTATGTCAAGTGGCTGAAACTGAGTTTTCAATAAATCTAGTGCTTAGTATTCTTTTTCAATAATTTTTTCCAAGTTTGGTCAATATACACAGGCTATATTGATAGAGCAGTTTTTAGAATTAATCCTTTCCCAGTTATATGTGCAGGGGCAGAAAACTAGCAGTCATATTTATAAAATTAAAAAAATAAAAAGTATTTTTCTGTCTCCCAAATCCAAATGCCTGAAGTGTATTCAAAGTTCACCATTTAGCTGATAAAAGGCACAGAAGATTTTAGCTAGAAAGCAGGGCATTCCATAAATGTAGGAACAGATGAAAACAGGAATCATAACAGAAACTGAATGGCAACCTCAGTTATAGCATTCCTTTACAACTGGATGCATGTAAGTATCTAATAATACACACTATTCTCTTGGTACTTCTAGGACAATTCCTATTTAAGACAGTGAACAGATATGTATAGCCAACAATAAATATTATAACTACTGACCTTGGACGTAACAATCAATCAGCAATCTTAGTTAATATACTTCTAGAAAGGAGTCAGGGGAATAGCAACAACAAAATGACTGCCGCCAGTATATAGATTTTATTAGGTTTGCCTTCTTGTGATTATGAGTATTTCTCTGTACATAGCAAGGCTCAGATCTGTGGGTCATCTAGTGAACTAAATAAAAGCCGTATCCCTTTAGGGATGCAGAAAGTTTAGTACAACCATTAATGCAGACAATGAAAGTTAGTATTACCTTTATTATGTACACAGAGAAATCCATGATAGATGTCATGCATGAAGGACCTAGGTTATTGTGGCTACACACACATGCACACAGAGGGAAGCATGAAAGGAAGGAATTCAGAGCTATTTATTGGGAATTATGTTCTAATTTAATCTCTCCACACAAAAATAAGAACTATGGTGCTGATGGCTCCCATCTTTTCCTGTACACAATCTCTCCCTCATGTCTGCTTGCAAACAGGAAAAGCTACCTTTGTTTCATGTGCGTCTGCTCTTGCTACCGTGCAAAATTCATCCTTTGTTGAGCAGGAAGTGTGCATGGAGGTGTAAGAAATCTAAGACCCGAGCTTCTACTTTTTATGACCTCCCCAGTGGATTACTTACACAGTACAATACTGTCATTAAAATTAGTTACAAGTGAAATGACCCAGTGCCTCATCAGCTCGCTGATGTGTCACTTATGGACAGACACGCAGCAATTATTGCTTCGATAAGAAATTCATCTTTTTGTCCTCTTCACAACCCTCGCTGTGTGCTCAGGAGAAAGGGGGACCAGCAGTTGCTCTCCTTGCATCCTTATCCAGCAAACAACAGGGGCATTAAACATCCCTCTCCATCTCTCTGTCTGCACCCTTTGTTTAAAGCAATACCTTCAAAGACATATTCCATGGGTCCTGGGGAGGGAGAGGGGGAAAAAAAGGGATATTTACTTACAGAGCAGTAGCGGGCAGTTAATGTCACCTTCTGGACCAGGGACAGGGAGTCACATCCATTAACAAATGTGTAAAGAGCTCAGTGGCCTGCTTGCAGAGGAGAGCTGTACAGCTAGCCAGGGCTTTATAGTGCCTGCGAAGAGCAGCTCTCCTGATTTCAGCTCTGCAGTCAGTGTTGTGTGGAAACAGGCTGCTGCCTTCCCCAGCCTAGTGAAACCCCTCTGTATCATTTTACCATATAAGGAGACAAAAGCATCCAAGACACTCATTCTTTTAGGCTCTCTGCAGCTGGCACTCGACACTTTCTCTATTCCAAGGGTGTAGATACTTCCCCCTCCTAAACATGCTGTCTTTGATGGACCCCTTCCTAAAATAAGACTCCCCCTTCCTGAAGCCTTTGTTTTCCTAAACCCCTGATGCTTATTAATAACGTAGCTTTGCTAAATCTGAGGACTGTCAGTTTAGAGAAGGAAAGGTTTTACAGCAGCTCAAGCACAAATGTTTCTAAGTCTCTTCACCTGGCTGAGAGAATAAAGTTCCCAGTTGCAGTTGGTACGAGGCTTTATTTGCCTTGGTTATTTAGCCTGCTGTGACTTAGCCCCTTGCCCAGAGAAGAGTGAAACAAAGCTGTCTCTCCTCTTCTTCATGGAGAGGTGCATGTTTTCATGAGGAGCAAGTGTACAGGCTTTTCTTTATGAGTGTTCAGAGCCCATTCTTGCATCTCTCCACCCTTCTCTTTTTCCAAGTCCCCCATAGTGAGGAGGAAAAAGAAGAAAAGCAGGGGAAATTAATGAAACCTCAAAAAGCCTTGTGTAAAAGGAAGCCAGAGGAACAGATTGTCTCAGCACATGCTCAGGACCCAGCAGAGAGCCCTGCCAGTGGGCACATGTTAAAAAGAGGGGGGAAGCATTAATCCTCCTATAACCAGGAACTAATTTTACTGCTATGAAATCCAATTTTATATATCAACCATTCTAGCAGAAACACATTCTGTTAATCAAAACAGTGAGGGTCCTGGAAAACCTCCCAGAGGGAAGGATCTGGATCTGAAGCACATGGGAGAGTTTGCTCTCTGCCTTTTGAGGGGTAGAGTGGGGAGGCAATTCAATTTAATACTTCAGTAATGGTTGGTGCCTGCCAAAAGGAGGTACTTTAGATTGAATGCTTTCAACCTTAAGAAAAACTGGTAGGATAAAAATGTAAAGCCCATTAGCCAGAGATATTGCTGCTGTTATTTTGTATCCAGATAGAGCAAAATTATCCAGTGTCCTTTTGTGTTGGACAATGGGTCCTGGTACGTGCCTGGGCAGTGGTGCAGGTATGTGTAGGGGTTTGATAAGGGTTTCTCCAGGAAAAAGCTTTATCCCAGAACCCTACCCTCTAGTCACTGTCCCCTGGCGCACCCAAATGTTTTTAGATTTGGAACAGGGATGAAACGTGTTAGTCAATCTCAGCTCTACTTAAAATCAACCAAAAGCCTGTCCTGGTACAGACACAGTAAAATGATAGGTAAGGGCCATTCCTAGTTCTTCTGCCAGGAGTAAAGCTTCAGCCCTTAGCATTGCATTTAAAAAACACAGGCATTGTGCCCAGGAGGACAGACCGTGGATGTGTGAGACTGCAGAGTTTGATTCCTGGGCAGTTAAAGCTCATTTAAATCAAAGACGCTGCAGTCCGCAGTCATGCATCCCTGGCTCCTCCCTTGCATTGACGCTGGCACTGGAAGATGAGTTCAATCAGCAACAAAATGAGTGGTTTTGGGGGAGCCCTTGAGCTCCCCTGGAGCTGCACCTGTGTCCTGGGAGAGCTGCTGGTTTTGTTCCAAGCTCCATTGTGGGCTTGCTGGATGCCCTTGGACAAGACAGTGCATCTTTCTGTTCTTTGTTTTCACCACCTATCAATACAGAGCTCAGGACAGCTGAAATCCTGTGTGAGGTGTTATGAAGTTTGTATATGCAGAGGACTACTTAATGCAGAATAATAGTAATAATGCTTCTTTCTTGTTATGTTGAACTATCACACAGTGACAACAATAACCATTACTTTCCATCTTAGTTAGAGTTCTTACCTCAGCTCTGATTTAAAAATGCCTATAAAGAAGAAAGATGGGCCCCAAGGGTGATTGGATTTAGGCTATTTAAGTCGGTTTACTTCCAGGCCCTTCTAAAACAGATTAAATACTCCTAACATAATACTGGATTTTTTCTATTTCCATGATGTTTTCATTTCCCTATCCCTATGTGGCAGCCACCACAGCACCTCTGCCAGAGATCTTCTGATCAGACCTGCTGGAATACAGTACAGCGTTGTCCACAATTCTGAGTTAAAATATATACCGACTCTAGCTGAAGTCATTTTACTTAACTCTGTGGGGTCATGGGTTGCCCTTAGGATGATAAGATCATTTTTGTCATTTTTGATTTAATGTAAGGTCTGTGAGTCCTTGAAGGCAGAAGAGCGTCTGCCAATTCATAAGCTGATGATTTGTGGCATTGTGGACTCACTAGTGGACCCAATACTCAGCAGCCACACCACAACAGGATGTAGCTCTGAAACTGATAAGTGCGAGTTACCAAGCAGTTCCTTCCCTCATCCCATGATGTGGAGTATGTACTATATCAAACACCTTTAAGGATCGCAGGGGAAGCCCCTGACCTCTTATTGCCCTTTGGTTGGTCCAGCCCTGCTAACAACACCTTTCTTCTGACAGGCAAATATTTTTCAGTGACTGGCAAAACCCGCACACCCACTTTTCCACCAGCATCAAATCAACAGGGCAATAAGATACCAAACTTCCTGAATTCTTCTGCTTATGCTTAAATTAGGAAAAATGCTATTTTTTCCCATAAAAGGATGTTGTGAGAAGAAATACAACAAAGAATGTGAAGCAACTCGGTGGTATAAAGGGACTGTATGAGTACCTAACATAGAGTGTGTTTTATGTATACTTATTCGAATTCCTGACCTGGAGCTTAGACCTAGAAGTCAAAAACTACTACAGAGTTTATTCTTAGGTTTAGAAGATAGCTTGCTCTCTTCTATTGTTCTATACCATGAGTGCCATGCTACACAATGTTAGTCTGTCTTTCTTGTGCTATAAGCAATGTCCTAACTCCTGGAGTATCACGCTGCCTTCTGCCCCCACCTCTCCAAATGCACCCAACACCAGTGGCTGTAGAGAGTGTTGCACTGAGACAGTCAATGTACTTTGTGAACAGGGAATTGAGATACTCATTATTTGACAAATGGGATAAATGAGTGAATAATGGGTTACTGTGTTGGGGTATCTGTGGATAGTAGGCATTCCTGTTTTCATATGATAATCTGTAGGCATATAAGGGCTTTTCTTCCTTAGTTGCAGACTATCAATAAGCAGCTACTAGTCAATGTTACCTATTTCCCTATAACAGAAAGTGTGCAAACCTCCAGTAAGACTTTGGTGAATATCTGGTAAGCTTCACAGGGAAAATGCTGGCTTGAAAGCCCACTGGCTTTGTTTATTAAGTGTTTGAAACAGTTTCTGTTCCCACATCTGTGCCCATTTTGTTCCCATGACAATGTGATTTGAAAATTTACTTATTTTCCTGTTTTTAAGGAGTGTTTTCCTATCACTTGTTGCTATATGAAAGTTTCACAGAGACAGCAGAAAAAGCCAACTATAAACAAGAAGCAGTACAACTGGCTGCACACAAAGTGTTATTGAAAATATAAAGTAAATTTGCGGGAAAATACTTTTTCTTTTAGCTTTTTCAGTTTCACTCCGTCTTGGTGGAATTTGTAACAGCAGCCAGTAAATCAACCTTCAGCAGAAATGTTTCAAATTTTATAAAGTTGATGGATCCCTTTAAAAATGTGCATTTCTAGTCCATGTTTGTGTCAGAATAAGCTGAGAGAAAACAGGCGGAGCTGCTCAAACTGCTTTTAGAAAAACTAGGACTCTCTGTAATATGACCTATACTCCTCTGAGCTAATCAGCATTAGATGATGAACATTGTTGAAACTGCCTGAGATTTATCAGCATGAAACTGTACTCACTGTGATATAAAGCCAGAGATAAAATATTACAGCCAGTAATAATTCATCCAACAGAAAAACAACTGTGTCTGAAGCATTCAGATTGCCTATGTTCTGATTAGACAACGCACAGCCACAAAAAAGGAAAACTGGTAAGGAAAATGTGAAAACTCTTTGCTGATACAAACCAACACAAGTTTGGCAATACTAAAATTAGAAAGAAAAAGGAGGAAATCCGGGCTTCATTAAAATCAGTGGATGTTTCTGAGCAAAATTCCCATTAATTTCAGTGGGGCCAGGATTTCACCCCAAAGTATTCACATTCCCTTCCTTCTCTGATTTTCTTCCTTATAAAATGGCCTTTTAGAATTTCTATATTAAAGAAGTGTTTGAACGAATCTGCCCCCTCCCAGCCTCTTGCCAGCTGCTATCAAAAGTCTGCCTTGTTCTGATGACTTACTGTTTGGAAGGGAAAAAGTAAAGTTATTCATCCATTAATCTTTTTTTCAAACACTAGGTAAGAACAGAGTATTATTGTTGGAAAGACTGCCTTTAGAATAGGTTCACTTTGGGAACAGGCTTTTGGACTTTTTGTCTTATTTCACTTTTAAATTCAAATCCAGTGAAAAATCACTACATTAGCATGCATCTTCCTGAATTTTTTCAAGCTAAAGATCTTTGGCTAGCTTTTTTAAAAAAGCCTAATGTTTTGCTGCACGTGACTGGAATGCTACTTTTGCTTCTTGTTTTTCAGAGGGAATACTGTCACTACACCAGTGATGATACTTTAACACTAAGTACCTAACCAGAAAGATTTTGTGGTATCTATTGTTTTTGCCTGAGGCTTGGACGATAGACAAAGAATTTGAGGACATGAGTAAATTTCTGGCACTACAGAAGTGAGGTATGCTATTAAAAATGTTAGTTTTGTATATGACCTTTATTGTGCAATTTACTGCGGAGGCACGTCAGTTTGGCTTAATGGCAGGGTCTTGGATAAACAAGACAATGTGAGACAATGGACAAGGCAGCTCCCAGTCCACACTGGAGGACTGCTAAGAGACAACACTGCACTCTTTAGGGGGAAGCACCTACCTTTGGGCTCCAGGCAACTTACAAAACTCATTTCACCAGTGCTGGAGACAGAAGATCAGAGCTCTGTAAGGATCTGAAAAGTAACTGCTGGGGAACAGGAGGATGTGTGGAGACTCCGGCTGCAATGTCTGAAGAAGATAAGCCTCCCCAAGCATCAGTGAGGGGACAGTAAGCCTCTAGATAAGATAGACGCGTGCAGCCAATTCGGTGCTCTACATTCGTTCTTTCTTCTGCTTAAGTTATGTGCTGTTCTTCACATAAAAAATGGAACAAACTAGTTTCTAGCCTTGCTCTTTTGATACTCTCTACACTGACAGTCATGGGCCCCCACCAGAGTAAGTTAGATAGCTCAGCCAGATGAGACACGTTAACAGAAGCTGTCCACCCTGGGAGTGGTAAAGGAATGAGGCCAGATGCATGTGGGGTTGCTCTTGGGGCTGTGTCAATACTCATAAATCAAACAGGACCACAGGGTGCTCCAGGCACTGTGACTCAATTGGCCACACTGGTCAGCTGTCCAAATGGTCCCCGGCACAGTTTTGCCTGTGCCAGCTAGCACTCTCCCAGCCAGATCCTGGGCGTGGTTTGGGACGTAGGTATCCCATTCCCAGGATATCTTTGGGATGTGGCCACTCTGTTCAGACACCAGGAGTGCGTAATGGCAAGGACATGGACTGCTTCAAGCCAGTCGGCCCCAGGACCGCTTTTCCCAGCAGGAGCATTTCCAGGCATATTTCATTCACTGTTACAACAACCCTCAGGTTGGACCCAACATTTCCACACTTACGGGCCAAATCAACAGTTGATGGAAACACCCATATTTCAGCTAATGTCAATAGATCTTTGATAGTTTGTATCAAGTAAGGATCTTCCCTTTTGCATCTGAAATCCCCACTTAGGCACTGGACCCAATCCCAAATGCTCTGAAGTGAGATAAGCCGTTTGTACAGGCCTTGGATGTGGATCAGGTCTAAGGAGTCCTGCTCTCCAGAGGTCCAACATCCCTATCAGAGTCCATGGAGCATTGATTGCTCAGCAATTTGAAAATAAGCCTTCTTTTATTTCTTTTCCTAAATAATGGCACAGTAAATAAACTTTTGTGCAAAGCATGATAGCTTTAGATCTCTGGCTAAAAATAAATTAATATTTCTTAACTTTGTATCATACTTTGTGATCCTTGCTTGGAAAAGTCTCTTGTTATAAGAATGTTTATAATAAAAATGCATGTGTAATTGCATCCAAACACACATAAACACATGCACAAACAATCTTATTTTTCCAAAGAGGTCTTCTTTCATTGGCTTCATTTGAAAATTAATGCTCTCATGAGATGAGGTTAAAAGTAATTTAATGTAACAATAGCCTGATAATTGGCATTTGGCAGTTATTGCTAATGCTGTTTTACAGACAAGTTCTGAAGAATTCCTGCTTTGACACCCAGTTATGTTGCAATGCTTTTCTTTCTTTTTCCCTTTCACACAGCTGCTGTAATCCATAACAAATAATTGTATAAACATGAAATCAGCAAGCATCATGTGTAATTTGCCTTTCTCTCTTTCAAGGCCATTAGGAAATGGTGTCAAAGAGAAAAAAGGAAAGTCAAATGTTCTTTCAGTCCCCTTTTTTTCACTGTCTATTCAGTTTCCAAATAGTCATCACAAAGAAGAAAATGCTGATAGAGAAAAAAAATAAAATAATCAAAAGCTTTCTGCCTGAAGTCATTCAGTTTCCTGTTCAAACCAGGAAAGTGTCTATAGTTAGACATGGTTGTATTCCTTGAGAACATGAAAACATGACAGTGTATTATTAGTGCAGAAACTAAAGAGCAGCTGTTATTTAGCACCTGGTTCCCAAGAGCAGACTGGAGATGCAAAGTGAGACACTATGTATGTGCCCTGACAGACAGCAAGAAATGAACAACGGAAAATGCACTCTTCCTGTAAGAAAGAAGCACCGCACTCATGATCTCTATATACAAAGTGTTGACAAATTTCCAGCCCTCCTCCTGAAAAGGAAGATGAAAGGACTAAAGGGGCCAAAGGACAGCAAAAATCAAAAGAAGTTACTTTCTTACCTTGCTGCAACTCGATGGTGCCTCTGCTTGCTAGTGTGAGAATGAGAGAAGACAGGGACAAATGCAGAGACTTACTGCTTTATTGGATTGCCCAAACTATGCATTCAGTAATTAGACAGTCATGCATTTGTTCTTCAGACAAGCTATAAATATAATATCTCCAAAGCAGCAGCCATCCACAGGAGATAAGAACGGCAGCACCTCTGTGCTGCTGGCCTTTTAAGGTATCATAGTTATGGTAGCACAAGACCTGTAACGGAAAGGGCTGCTACTCTCCTGAGCAACGCTGGCCCTTTGCTCTGCTTGATTTGGGAATGTCTGATCTTAAAATACACTCACCTACTGTAGTGAGGTTCTGGGAGGGACCCTCAAAGAACAGGAGTAATTTAATGACCTGATATTTCATCTGAGCTGTAAGAGTCTAGCTTCTAAATCAGATTATTTGTCAAAGCCTTGGGATTAACAAAAACACTCTAGGAAATGCCAACTGATCTGAGGATGTAATAAACTCTAACTTCCCTTCATTCTTCAATCTCAGACATGCAGCCTTGTTGCAAGGGAGTCTGAGCGCCTCATATTCTGCCACATTTTACCCTTGCAACACCTTGTGTGGGGGAAGGCATTGCTAGTTCTACCATTTTTACAGCAAAAAGAAGCTCCAGTGACTAGCCTGAGGTCATGAAATAAATCCGTGCCAGGCTGGCAGTGGGCAGCCATGACTCAGGAGACCACTTTCCTCTCTGGGCTTCCTTCCTGCTGTAATGAAGTTGTTACATTAAGTTAAGGGGACATTCACACATTTAAGGAATGAAAGATTAGAGGTGAAAAATGTTCAGCAGCTCACATCATTGGCAAAGCCTCTCTGGCTTCAGAAGAAAACCTGCCCAAGCAAGGCTCCGTGCAGAATTAGGGTTACAACCTATCTCTTTGCTAGTACAAGGTCCATCTCTCTTTGATGCACTACTCTAGAGTATGTTGCAGCAGAGACATGGTCCTTGACCCAAAGTTGAACTATTTTAACCTTTCTTTTTTCACGCAGAAGTTTCACCTAGAATGAAACCCAATTGCCTCAGTGCATGCCAATTCTCCTGGCAGGACAACCTCGTGGGTCCTTTTGGTTCCTGGCAGCAATTTAGCTTGTGATCTCTATGCTTTTGTTCTGGCCACCTGACTGAGAAGTGCCCTTTAGGGGTCTTGCTCTGTCTGGGGAGCAGGGAGGGCAAGATGTGAGATAAAGAGTTTGAATGGATAAGCAGAAAGTCCACACTTAAGAAGGCGGGCAGTGAGATGTCAAGAGGAGGAAAAGGAAATCCTCTCATTTATATAGGCAGGTGAAGAAACGTCAGGCAGCCTCCACAAACAGGCAAATGACCCTCTCCTTTACACAGCAACATATTCGTCAGACTAAGCACTGTTCTGTTAAGCTGAGATTGTCTGTCCTTCCTCTTGGTTGAAGCAGCTGTCCTGTATTTGCTGAGGGCTTTGATACCACTGCTGGATTTATTTATTATTTCCACATCCCTGGAGAACTCCCCCAACATTCTCTTCATCCTAAGCACTGAGACAGGTTGGGAAAAAACTGTGGCCTGGAAGTGTCACTCTATTGGCTGTCAGGATGGTGACCCCAAGCTGGGGTCTTTCTCTTGGTGCCCAGAAATGAGGTGGCTGCAGCTGGACAGGCAGGAGTTGCAGCTGGGCACCTCCAAGCCACTTTAGGCTGTGAGCATGAGACTGATCCCAGCGGCTCGGCGTGGCATTTGGCTGCAACAGCCCCACGTGTGATACCAGCGGCTGCTCCCCACTGGAGACTGGCAGAAGCATCCCACGAGACACTTAGGCTTTCTGGGAAAGTGTGAGGAGGCAGCACTCATGTCTGCATCTGTTTCTCCCCTTTCTTGTTACCTGCAGCTACTCCTCATACTAGAGATGGGCCAAACAGAGTGAAATGCTGTGGGGACAATCCAGTTTAATGGTCATTTTGAGAAAGATACACATTTTCAGAGCCATTTTCTCCCTTTCCTTATCCCAGCTTCCAGAAGAGCTCTTTCTGACAGGGACAGCCTCTATTTTTTTGCATGAATACTCCTACACAAACACAAGCTCTCTGTACAAGCGCTGTTTTTCTTTCCCTGAACAACCTTCATTCTGGAGAGAATTTAGCTTCTGAGAAAAAGCCACCTTTTCCATAATGGAATTCCCTATCTTTCACTCTCTCAGCAAGTTTTCCTGAGGTAAATTAAAGTAAACCTCTGAAGAACAACTGCTTTGCTAAATCACAACACTTAAAGAGGTGCAGAAAAAACTATAGCCAGAAATGGAGGGTAATTTCAAGTTTCATATAGCAACTCATAATATTTTACAAAGAATAACAGAACCTGTATCCTGCTATTGTAAGAACACGGGACTATTCACTTCAACTACTACTACAGTACACAGCTGAGAGCTCTCCCACCACTTATAAATGGCAGTATGTATACACAAGTTTCCTTATCCACATGCAGCAGAATCTGCAAAGCTGAAAAAAAAGTATTGGCATATTAATATCCATTAGAAGATATTCTCACCTCCTGGCTTTTCTCTGAATAATTAATCTGGATAGCAAACATGGGTCAAGCTGTGGAGATTTGATATTAACACAAAAAGCATGCCAGGTTTTCTGACATGACAAATTGATTTATGGTTTGATACGGAACCCAGTTATGTTTTATGTTTTTGACCCCAAACCAATCAGAGGTTGGCATTTGGAGGGTTCATCTTAACATAAAAGCTTATAACAACATGTCCTCAGTCCCTGCCAAGCAACACAATCTGACAGCCTGAGTCAAGTCTCCTGAAACAAATGACTTTCACATGTCTCCTTTTGTTCATACAAAAATTCCCTGCTTCCAGACACCATGGACTAGGAGCATGGCCTAAAGACTCAGATTAAGGAGATAAGAGAAATATCCTACAGTTGCTTCTTGATGAAAATATTCTTCATCCTAGAATTAGCAGCCTTTTGCCACATGTTCCTTTAGCTACTGTGTAAACAGCCCTTTCTCATTTCCCAGAATGATAAACAGTTATGAAAAGCTGTATAAGCAGCAAAAATGTGATAGTTAGCACATATGTTTGGACAGCTCTGGAAAGCCTCAACCTTTTCATGTTAGCCAATTTTTTGTTTGTATGATTCAAAGATCCCAGCTACATTGTAAAAACAACCTGGATAAAAGACTGTTGTCCCTAACCCCAGTCCACTCTATACTAGACACTGATGACGTGTTTATTCCCCAGGTGTCAGTCTGATTACAGAGCATATTTGGATCTGGTGTAAACATCAAGCACCGGGGGACCAGCTTTGGGTAATTGTGGCCTCCTAACACACCTCTTCTAGCTATTTCAGAAAGGTGGATTACAGATCCATTAACTCAAATGTTACTGTTTTTCTCTCTGAAAAACTGTCCTGTAAAGCTGGTTGCCATCGACTGCCCTTCTCATTTAAAATGGTCCAGCTTCATTTTGAGTATTGCTTTATTCTCTAATGAGACTCACTGAGGAAAGGAGAGCTCCCAGCTTTCCAGAGCTCTGACATGGAGAACGAAGCAACATCTCCATGGCTCCTTTGCCAGCTACGTGTCTACCACACTGGGCCTGTCTGCCTCACAGCCAGCCTCGCTGCTCCGAGGACTATGGTCCTAGGAGGAAACAAAGCAAGAATTTGAGTCAACCATCTGCGCTAAGGCAATAGCAGGTAACTGTGCTAGAGTAACTATTTCCCATGCTGTTTCAATGAAAAGGAAATGCTCCATGCTTTAAAGAGCAGAATTCTGTGGAAACCATAATGAGGTCATGTTATCCATTCATTGAGCTGAAGTTAGAAATTTTAGCACTGATCTGTCACAATCAGATTTTGGGTCTGCCATCCTTTGCAAGAAGATAATGGAGCCTGGACATCCAAGAAGGATGTAAGTTTTCAGTAAGAGTTTTAACAAAGCAAATCTCACCAGCTTGCACTGGTACTGTCTTTTCCAAAGAGCTCTACTGCCAGATATTCATGAGAATCTGGCCTTGCTGTCCTGACATTTGTGTTGATAGTAGCACAGGGGATTAAAACCACATTATGATGCTGTTGAGCCTTTAATCTAATCTGGTGAGTTTAGAGATAGGTTCTATACATATAATATTGACTGCCAGACACGCAACAGCAGAGTCAGAGGGGAAGAAGGAGCCTGTGGAGATTTTGCCAGTAGTCAATATTCTGCAAACACTCTACATTCAGGCCCTTGTGGTGAGGAAGATGGGATTAGCATTTGCTGTTATGACCTGGGGATTCAGCTCTGCTAGACAGCCATCCGCTCATCTGCTCTTACCCTTTGCAATCACAGTTTATCACTCTTCCAATCCCGAATTAGACATGTGGACACAAAGCATCAAACCCAGCCTCTCTGCAGCTGGAAGAAGAGCATTCACAAATGTGAACCCACTGGCACGCAGCCTTTCTTCCCTTCCCAGGAACCTGGCGACCTCCGGGGCCACGGGTACTGAGATGGCCCTGAAGGACTCCAGCCCCAGCTCCCTCCCTGCGGGGCTGCTGTCCTCACCACCATCACCTCATCTGGGCTCCAGAGAACGGAGGAGGTTAAGGCACTCTCATACAAAACAATAAAGCTGTTGTGATATCCAAGGATTTCTGTCTGGCTTCCCCTCCTGCCCCACATTTTGAGCGAAGACTCCAAGAGTGTGTCGGCACAGCAGAGTTAAGCGCAGGCTTGAGAGCAGGCTGAAACACTTGGAGCTCTGTGACCTTTTTGTTTGCCATGAGCATTGTCATCAGCAGTTCACCTCACCTACTTTTTGCCATCAAAAGCTGGCACTAGTCTAAGCCAGTTATCTATATGTTTTCTTTGGTCTGTGGAGGTGTCTATCTCTTGCTGATGACTACAGAGTGAGAGTAGATGACTCACACCAGCTAACTTTTGATGACTAAAGCTATGTGAAATGCATCTAACTCAGAATGGGATGCCCTTGCTCTGTCTAGTATGCCACAAAAATGCCTGTGTTGGGCCAGATGTATGTTAGTCTAGCCCATTTCCTTGACTCCAGCAATGGCCTGAGAGTTTATATTCCCCACAGCATTCTCCTGAATTGCTATGGGTTTTTGGTTTGGGGACTCCCTGAGACAGAAGCAGGGGCTATATTTAATGACCTTGATGGATTTTTTTCTTTCCATGAATTTCTCCAGCTGCTTTTGAAAACAAATGTTCAGAGTGCTTGGTCCTTCTCATGCCCAGTCAGGGCAGGCTGCAGTCCTCTGGGCCTGGCGGCTTGCAGAGGCTGAGGGAGCTCTCAGATGTGGGTGCTGTTTGTTTTACTGAGTTCCTCCCTCTAGCACAAACAATGCCCGCACCTGGATATATGCTGGGCCACAAGTGTTGCAGATGAACCTTCATTTGAAGATTCAGATACCTAATGCCCTAACACCTCTTAAAACAAATTTTCCATGGAAAACCTAAGGAACTCCCATCTTTTTCCTCCTCTATAGCCCTTTACCCCTTCACACTGAGGGAAAGTAATCCAGTCCCCAGTCTGCACTGCTGCTTTTCAGCCCTTACTTCCATAGCCCTCAATGAGGGCTCATTTTGCAAATCCAGTGACATAGCACTGACAAATACCCTGAGTAAAGACAGGACTGGATGGTACGTCTTTAGACAGCGGGAGCTCTAGATATATTTTCAGAGTGCATCAAGGTTGGAAAAGAACAGATCATTTCTTCATCACTTCTCCGTTTATCTGCCCAGCAAATGTTACTGCTCACAAAAGGCCACTGCTCTTAGCAGCTGTCTCATGGCCCCACCTCTGCCCTTTACTGTTTTGTCTGAGGTGCTTGTTCGTCCTGTCCTGACTGCTGTTTTTGGATCATGATGAGACTTCTTCAGCTCAAATCTAAAACTACAAACTAAATCGAGACAGGTTTCATTTAGCTGGGATGTAACTATCTGTGAGCTGAAGTGACAAAAGGATCCAAGTGACTGCCTGAATTCAAAACAGAAGCGGGAAGAAATCCCAGTAAAACTGAATTTTAGCACCCCGTTCGCACACCACCTGTCTGTTTGTGTTAATGTCTTTACCCCACTTTACCTAGCTCTGTCAGTGAGTATGAGCATACACATACAAGAAAGGGTCAGGACTCCTTTTAGAAGAAAGGCATTTTCTCAAGAGATAACTGTTATCTGAGAAAAGTACAGTATTGTGAACCGAGCAGCAACAGTCAGTAATTGCCACCAGCAAACTCAACCAAGCAAGTGCCCTCTCTGCTTCACCTGCCCACATTACAAGGATGCTTATATAGATAAAGAATTTTAGCCTGAGCAGTTACATTTTGACACGTATAAGAGACTAAAACAAGCTTTTGTACTTGAAGATGTAGAATGTCTTAAGCATAGGTATAATCACCAGCCTGCCTAGAATAAGTAATAATAATCCCAGGTCTGGCATTAATTCACTGGGTGACCTTGGACATGACACTTTCATCCACATTATCAAAACTGGCAAGTGCTTGCAAGTTCCACTGAAGGGCAGGTGCCAAGCACTTACGAAAAATCAAATTAAGCTCCCTGGGGTTCAGCTTTCCCATTTAAAGGGGAAACTATGAGGGATCATTGCTGAGAACAAGATCTTAAACATACACTGAGATCTTAAAAATAAACTTTAGCGGACAAAGAATTTCCCAAACCTCCACAGCTATTAGAGGAATCTTTCTGGCATAAGCATATTTCCCAGCAAAAAGCCACAAGACTGGCTGTGATTGGTAGCCTTTTCTCCACTTCATCTGCCTCAAGGCTTATGTTAGGGGAGGACACGGTCTCAAGCACAAAGTGCTCTGGCAGTGCCTGGATGGCAAGTGATCCTTAGAGAAGCAGATCCAGTTGCCTGTTTTAAAGAGGCCTATAAACTGCTCTGAATTGTACTGTGGGGAGCTTTGCTGAACTGAACTGGCACAGAATATGGTCCTTTCAGCGCATCCCAGTCACAAATTTTCTATCAATCAGTGTGATTTTCTCCAATTGCATTAGAAATTCTGTCTACCTCACACAAAAATCACCTTGTCTGCACACACTATATTGTAATCAATAGGCTATTCTTAGGACGTATTAGGTAGGATTTCAGTCTTCAGTTGCAAAATTAGTATGACCATCGTATTACCCTCCAAGACACTTCCCAAAACAATGCAGAAATAGAAACTGGAAAGAACAGGAAGAATTCTGAATCAGTGTTGGGATAATGCATCTGGCAATAAACCCAAAATCTTCAACAAAATGTTTAAGCCTTGTATCATCTCTGCACACAGTGGAATGGGACAGGAGAATCAAAAGATCAGTGGTCTCCCTTTTTGGCACTGCCTTGATGTAAGCCTGGTGTTGTAAATCTGATGTAAGCCTCAGGTTAGTCTACTGAAAGCCACCGTGTGCCATTTGAAACAAGCATAGAAATATTAAAAAGTTGTGTTTGTAAACAACAGCTGCCAGCATTATGGTATACACGCTTCCCCTGAAGACATAATCAGCTGCATAACTGGTAACTCAGTCTTTGCTAGCGGTTCCTTGAGAGTCTGCTAAAAGTGCAGCCCAGGGGAACCGTGTACCTTTTAGGCCATTTAGCGCAATGTGAAGAATTTCACTAGGGATCCTAGATTAGTCTGGATGCAAATGCCAGAATGAATGTCAAACCTGACACTTATTGCTTTCCCTTCCCCAGATCTTGTGTGTTGCCATGATGAGCCTCAAGAGCTTGTTTTCTCTCTTCGCTGAGAAACCGATTTGCCTCTTTTCTCATCCACAACATTAAAAGTCTTTAACTGATTGTATTGATACTTTAGCTGTTTCAGTGATGTCTTTTATGAGAGTTCACAGTTAATTTGCTGGTGGTTGAAAAAAGCCAGGTGCATTAAAAATGGCACCATCTTTATATGGCCACAGTTGTTTGTAAAGCTTCAGAGGGAATATGACTTTTAAGAGAGTGATGGCCCTTTTTGGTACCTTAGTTAAACAATAGAACTACCTGTATCATAATCAGAGCTGCTCAGATTTTTTTTTTTAATGATGCAAAGATAAATAATCAGTTCCATGACCAAACATCAATTTAAAAGTCTTGACAGACACATTTAGCCATTGATAAGTCTCTGAGCACAGAAACCAAAACCAAAACATGTTGAACAAGGAAGTGACACATCACTGCTATGTGTCTTGTCAGCTGAAACAAGATAAATTGTTAGCTATACACTGATCAAAATACACAAATAGCTTTCTGATTTTCAGATTGAAGGGAAAAAAATCACAGTGCTTTTTTATACATTTAAAAAATAAACCTACATGTGATATAACTAGAGACTAACTCCTAGAATAAGTTATCCTAGGTATCCTTGGATAACTAAAGACTTAGGAGCCTTTATTGTGCAGAACCTGCATTCTGTTTTTACACATAGCCTGACTAAGAATGTGGTAGAATTTTGTAATTGCCGTCTATATACCTCATAAAACTGTTATTCAACTGAATACTAGGCCACTTTAGCATTATAGTTATTTTCTCTGTTTTTTTCCAAGTTCCATCATCACTGCTTCTCTCAGATTTTACTGTTGGCACTTCACATCTCCTCTTGCTTCCTCTCTGTCCTGGGCACCTGTGGTGTCAAGATGTGATCTGTCAACCTCCCCCCTCGACTCAAGGCATTAAACCTACAAGTTAATCCTCTTAGTCTCAGAGTCCTCAGTATCCATGCCATCACTTCTTTCACCTCAAGGATTAACAGGAATTTCCTCAAAGCACCTGCAGTTTTTCCCCTTCACCTCATTCCCCAAATCTCCCCATTTAACTTTAACTCCCTAAAGCACATTAGTCCTCTTCATTTTCAATTGACAAATGTTCTCACTTTATTCCTCATTCGTCAAACCCCACATACATGTATGTCTGGCACTGTTTTGGCAATGCGCTCCAAACCAAAACGAGAACTGAAGCCATCTGTTGCAGCTGTTGTTTTACAGCTCCTCCGTGATGCTGGAACATGCCTGTGTCTTGCAAACAGAAGTCTTATGGAAAGCCGTTCAAATCGATAAATCACCCAAACAGGCTAGGTATGTCCAGGACCAGTGATAAGGGCAGCTGCTGAGCGTAGCTGAAACACCTCTTGGAAAACACTTCTGTAAACAAATCTGTCATTTAATTTTTGGGCACAAGCATTAAATATTCCAGAGAGCACTCTGCCAAGATGTAGACTAGAGGTTCACACCTCTCTTTGGTCTGTGATTTCACTAAACTTGGCATCGGCTCAGCAGGCTCAGCAGTGCTTCTGTTTATCTTTTAGGAAGAATGTGCTCCTATGCAAGAGTGTATCAAAAAGATATTTTTTTCTGAGTCCATTTGTGAGCCACAGGGATCAACCATTTTTTCCAGTTGAGCACTTCAGCCTCAAGCAGTTTGATAGCTGCCAAACCTAGTGGGGTACAAGAAGAAAGGCCTACTGGCATTGTGGAGCCTAGCACTGAAGGAGCTGAACAAGTTGAAAGAAAGAGAAGTTAGCTCTACCTTGCACATTTCAATGCTTTTAGGCAGAAGGTAAGGTTCAACTCTGTGGATTGCCAAAAAAAACCCCAAAAACAAAAACAACACCAACTCTCTCTTCTGTGGGATCTCTGGCTCTGATTGTAGTTTGGCCTGATCCATCCTCTTATACAGGAAGAACTCTGGAGATGGCTTTGCCTTTTTGAGATCAAATTTTTAGGAAAAAAAAGAACTTGGGTTTTATAGAAATGCAATAGTTTCATTAACAGAATTTAATAGGATGGGGGGGGGGTTATATCTTAAAAAAATAAAAGTCTGGGTTCTACAGAAGTGATAGGAAGCTCCATTTACCCTGCAGCAGGGTACCAAATCAGCACAGAGAACTGCGCCTGCTCCTCCACGGCACTGCCCGCCTTTTCCTGAGCAGCCGTTGCTGAGCCATGTAAGAGCACTGGTAGGAGCTCACCCGGGCACTTATTCAGCTCAGCTGCTCATCATTCCCCCCAGTTTAGAGCACCCAGGCTTGACACAACATAATTATGGACCCAAAGGTAAGCTCTGAGATCAGACCCCCACAAAAGCCATTCCCAGAGGGTGTCCCGCTGCCTCGGCTCCCACGGCAGAAGTGCCTTGTGGCCCAGCATCACCCACAGGGCCGGGTCTCCTTGGGCACTTGTACCCTGTGGGAGCAGCTCTTTGCATTTGCTGCCTGACTGTGTGTTTGCAGCCACCAAAGGGGACATGAGGTCACTTCCCTGTCAATAAAAGATGGTTACTGGGCAAGCCCAGCAATGTGGGGGAGGAGGAGGAAGGTGTTCCAGGTTGGGCCCAGGGCATCCCAGAAGCACAGGTCCGATGATCACCGTCCCAGGACACTTGTTTTAAAGGATTGAACAGAGAAGCTGGAGGATCTTTCCTCTCAAATGTGTAGCCTATTGCTGCCATCAGGGGGAAAGATTTGCATCATCTCTCAAAGTGACTGCAAGTAACGGAGCATTTCTGCTGCTTTCCAAAAATGGTATCATGCTAGCAGCTCAATTGCTCTGCTTTTCCTTGGTAACTCAGGAGACTAGAAGGCCAGAGGAAATAGTGATTATCAAGGCTGATGCTTCTGCATAGCACAGGTCATACAACAGCCAGTAGTTCCTGTGGAAAGCAAAATAACTCGTAGGTCCAAACCATTCCTCACAGGAGTGTGATCAAATTAATACCAGAAAACCCAGGATTGTCCCTATTGATGTTACTGTGACACTGTGCATCTACAGTCTCCCCCAAAATAAGTAAAACCTTTCATATGCTTGCTATCAGTGGTAAATTTTGAAACTCTGCATGTGAGGATTGGTATTAGTGTCATATACAGAATACACGTGATCTAAACACAGGGACTGCTTGACACAAAGTGTTCACTAACATGGATCCTGGATTTGGAAGAACAGATGGAAAATAAGACTGTTAATAGAGTGCAGAATATGATAAATGACTTTTGGCTTTACTGTTTTCCAAAATCTCTTATTTAATATAGCCATACCTTCAAAGGAAGACAAAGCACTCACAGGGTATAGCAAAGGCATTGTTCATGCCAAGTCATTGTCATCCTGAAGTACTTTGGCTACCACCAATTTTTGTCTCAGTGCAGCCAAGATCTAATGAACTACATGCATTAGCACTGTTCATATGATTATATCTACTATGATGGTTAGCTGATGCATAAAAAAGCTGGTGTTTTGAGTGTATAAAGAATTAATGCAAAGAGGCTTGAATCCTGCTCTGTCTTCCAGGGGAAGCTTTCCCTCATGGTCAGCATGCGTTAGGGTAAGCACTAGGGCAGTGATACCTCTTCCTTGTCTGGGCAGGAGGAGATTTCACCTACCTAAGAGGAATTAGCACATCTCAAGTTAAGGGGGGGAGCACAAATGGGAGAAGTGGGAGTGGGAGAAAAGAGATGTACATGGGCAAACATATCCCCAGATCAAGACCCCTTCAATGAAATTCATGCTCTGAACCAGGTCTTGCTTAAGGACCAGTTTCCAGCTGAAAGCTATGTGAGCACCCTGAGAGTTTTTAACTGATTAAGATGGAGAATAGACAGAGTTAGGATAATCCAGCTGTAGCCATAAGCAAAGTTTTCTTTTATTTCTGTATAGCTGTCTCTAAATAAGGAGATCATACTGCTGATCTTTGGACTCCTGAATAAATTCATTCCTTACATTATCTTCAAGTCTGTCTGGTGGTAGGAGTGATTTAAGGATAACTGACAAACCACAGCCATTCCATTCCCAAAGAGGCGACAAATCATTAAATTGAGTGTCAGACCATTTCTGCAATGCTGCACACTCCTATAAAAGACGCTAAACCGGTGGTGGCCAGACGTTTCTCCCCAAGCTGCATGGACCATTTTGAAAATTGATAATAAAGCTTGTCAGCTTGGAAGGCATGTCTTCCAGGAACCAAGTATCTCTGGCAAGCAGCTGGAGAGCTGGGAAAGTGCCTAAACACAGAGTCTTCAGCAAGTTCACAATGTTAGGGGCAGCTGAATCTGGTGGGCTTCAGGACTCAGGTGGATTCCTCCTGTCCCAGCCCGATGGACGCAAGGCTGCTGTGGCTCTGTGTTTCCAGGTCCAGCCTGCAGGGCACACACACATGCACAAACATAATACACACATTGCTGTCACATAGAAGAGAAAGAGAAAACAGTGTCTTTGCTAGCACACACATAAATACACACAGCACTCACATCAACATGAATAGCATGGACAGCCTGATCCCGTTTCTCCTTTCTGGATGATCAAGACTGAAGTCTGTTAGTGGACTATATATGCAATATATGGGTCACTCCAGTAGCAGGTCATAAGCACTCAGTCTATCCTGTAGCTGGCACCTAGGCCCCCAGTCTCCTCCAACTGCCGGTGCCTGGACCTATGAGTCCTGGAAGTTCATGGTCCTACTGTGATTGCTGGTACTCAGACCTCTTATTCTGCTAGTCTGGTTTGAATCTTGCTAGCATTCGCACAAAACCACTCAGAATAGAGAGTGCACCCACACAGCAGCTGGTTAGAAATAGGATTTAACAAGAATATAGGATAAACTGCAGTGATCAAGCACAGTGCACAGTCAGGAAAGTGAACTGACCATCAAACAGTTTACACTTGACCAGGCACTTTTATCTCCTTTTCCCCTCTGTTTTCTCATGCATGTTCCTCCCCAGTTCACTCTGATCCCTTCATTTCCCAACTTTTGGTCCCTCCCATTAACATCCCTTAATGAGTCTCACACATTCCTACAGTGTCCTTAAAAAAAAACAAAATAAGTTTTATACAGTCCCAAAATGCCCTTCCCCCTGCATCCCACAATAATCACAGTCCTATGCCCTCCTAGGCAGTGTTTCCCTTTTGTTTTCATTGTTGTCCAGGGAGAAGGTTTCTTTGGCCCACACATCCTGGAGGATTTCAAGCTGGGAACGGTCTAATCCTTCTCCTTTGATGCCCTTAGGGAGCAGCCGTTTCAGCAGGCACCGTTATCAGGTTACTAGGGTTCCTCCACTGGTCACCTGATCCTCACTGGTCTTACTGTTTGCTGCGATTAGCCTTTAATCACATAACCTAACACATAGCAACACTGCTTTTTGGGTGGCTAGTAAAAGCCAAGGCAAGCTAGTGCTTCATGCAGGGAGACGTGCTGTCTCAGTGCACCTGGCAGCAAGGGAGGCTGTCTAAACTGTTTAAACATTCGTCTTTAATCTGGAGGAATAGCTGCATTCCCAGTTCCTGACTGTGTAGGACAAGGTTTCCACAAGTGATTTTTATGGCTCTTATCTTGGAGGGTCAACTCAAAAGGTATGAAAGGAGCACGATTTTTACAGAATTCCAATGTTGATGAAATTCAGTAGCCTGAAAAGTTCATCTTCCCACAGAACAGAGTCTGTCCTCTTCCCTGAAAGCTCAAGTGCCGCATTTATCCTTGTCATCCCCTCCTCATATACTCTGGGAACTGAAATAACCTCAGTTGCCATAATTTAATTAAACTATTGGTTTAAAAAGTCTGAGTGCAGTATTGAAACAGTGTGGAAAATATGAGCACAGCATTAGTTAGTAATAATGAACTAGCTTCTAGTGTAAGACTAGAAAGGCTGATGTTCAGTGTGATCCAAGCTGATAAATACTGGGGGATTATGGCACTAGGCTGATCCTGTCATGGACTTCTGAAGAATTCGGACTGTAAAGGTTAATTTTAAAATGGGCATCCAAGAGCACGCTCCAGATCATTCGCTACTCCCTAGTGTGATTGTGTGTATTCCCCTTTATATCCACTATTGGTATTAGCCAAGCCAGCATTTGATACTGCTTGAGCAAAGTCATATGTAAGTGGGAGAGCACAAGAGCTGGACTTGCTGTTGGCAAAATTGAGATCACGGAGATGCTTAGAGGCTGACCACAGCTAAGGAGGCTTTGGCCATTTTTATATATACTCAGACGACTTCTTTTTTTACTGACATTATGTTTATCGGCACGTCATTCTGACTGAAGAGCCCTCCTGTGAGAAAGCGGAGAGCTGTACAGGAGCTTCATGTCAGATGCAGAATGACCTCTGCCTCTGAAAGAGCTGCAGGGCTTAGCAATGCGTTATATCCTGGGTGAGGGGCTACCCGTTGTTACCTCTGGGTTTTGTACTTTCTTCTAGCAATGAAGAAGTCTGTGACAGGTCTGTAGCAAAAGCTTTCTGCTCCTTCCTCCTGGCCTCTTCAGCAATACTGAGGCGACTCACTGTTTCCACCCACTCCTAGCAACACCTGCCTGGCACAGCTGGGAGTGGGCCATCAGTGGGGAGAAAGTAGCCCCTTTATGCTTGCTTGTCCCTTATTGACAGACTTTGAATAAAAGACTATAATGCTTGGTGCTTTGATTGACAGTGGGAAATAAGAGGCTCTGCCAATAGATTGGAACTTAGTGCAGCCAATTAATAGAAAGGCCATAAAAAGGCATTTTGTCTTCAAAGTAGTAAGGTATGAAAACGCATTTTGTTTGTATGGCATATTTTATGCTATCAGTTCCAAAGCAGGATCATTAAAATAAGGCTGCTTAAGCTAAGCAGCAAAACCTAAAAAATCTTGATTTTTCCAACTGTTCGAAGGTATTTTTTAGGGTTTTTTTTTCTGTTTATTTTTTGTATCTATGTGCTCTTAAACAAAAAGGATGTGAAAGGAAGCAAGCCTGATACTTGTAAAACATCAGCAGCCTGTTTGATATGGCTTTCACACCCAGTGCCTGCTCCCTGGCGCCTCTTCAAAATTGAAAAGCAAAGCTTAATTCGGTCAGAACACAAACCAGAGCATGAAGACTTGCTTTGGACCAGGCCCAAACTAAACAACGGTACAGCTTGCATTAGCCAAAATCTAGAGGAACAAACCACTATCTGCCCTTAAACTTTTTTCTGAGCCACTGGAATAGCCATGAGGGCCATGAAGAGCTTGTAAACTCTACTGTTGAATATACGGGCCAACTGATAGCTCAGTAGTTGCCTCCCTACCCAGATGGCACTGCGTAGGTCACCGAACACCTTCTGCTCTGAATAACACCTTTTGACAAGCGTTGCTCTGGAGAGAGGACAGCTGAGAGCAGCTCTGTGCTCTCCTCCTTCCCCAGTGACTTTTTCTTTCCTCGGCCCTTTGGGAGCCCAGACAGCCAGTTAGGCCTTTAATAGCATTTCTCTGCAGAAACTCCTGCTGCTCCATTTCAGTTGTCTGGCGGACCCTACAGCCAAAGCCCCGACAGGCTGTTCTCCTTAGAAATCACGGCAAGAAGAAGAATGTAACATTAAAAATAATCCAGACATTGGATTATGAGCTGCTGTGGAAAAAAAAACTAACAACAACCCCCCACCCAGGATCCTGCTTCTCTCTGCCTAAACTATTTTCCTTGATCTTTGTAGGGGCGAAAGTCCATTTAATTTTTCCCCCTTCAACTTGCGCAGGGGAAAGGTCCAGAAACCAGAGGTGGAAAACAGGCTGCTGAGTAGTTTTAAGGTATGATCCAAACTTCATTGAAATCACTGGAAGATTTTAGGGGGACTTCAAAGTCCCTGCGTGCAGGCTAGAAACAAATATGAGTATCCCACCTTATGCTCAAGGTGAAAATATAAAAGCACCTTAGCAACCTTGCGCTACAGTGCTGTGTAAGTAGTTATCTCCCTTTTTATGTTTAACTAGCACATTGATAGGTTTCTCCAGCAACAGGACAGTTGAACCTCTTTCTCTTCCTTTCAAAGAAAGAGCTGGCAAGCAGAAAGGAGCAATTGGCTGTGTAATTTCATGCAGAGCACTGTGACTCTGTACCTGAAGGAAGTTGTACCTGATAACACCGCACACCTCCAGAAAATGCACCGTCTTCTTCAGGACTGGCTGAAGAACTCAGCATAATTTCTGCAAATATTCACCAAACTATCTGTTCGGCCCAGGCCATTTGTGTTTTAAACCAGCAGTCTTTAAGCCAAAGTGTAGATTTTGTTCTCTAATATGCAGATAATCTTAGACAGCAAATTTTCAGGTCACACAGGTAAATATTTGTGCCTGTGGCAGCCTAACAGATGGAACGGCGGCTGATGCCACAGATGGGTAAACTACAGACCTGGACGCCTACAGGTCTGCCTGCCCTTGCACGGAGGCTGTGAAAGAGGTCAGAAAAAGATCTGTTTATTTTGTAAAAATAGTCCCACATACATACAGATAAGGTAGTAGAGGTTCAGCCGGTGTGAATTGTTTTAAATCTACTGATTCATTTGAGCTACTCTGAGTTAAAACAGCAGAGAAGCTACTTCCCGGAGTTTACTTTGCAAATGACTGAGGCAAAGGCTAAAGACTTCCCTGTCAGTAAATAAGCTCTGTTTGGTATAGTTTGTATGGGGCACAGCACAGGAAAAGATTTACCAAAGTCCCTCGCCAGACCCTTTCACAGAGGTGCCAAATCATGCAGCAAAAAACACACAGCCCTGTTCTTGCTTAGCACCATTTTCTACTGAAAATGAAAATCTCATCGCTGCAAGGGAAACGCCCCATCAAGCCAGCTCTTATTATGATAGCTTAATTTTTTGAGAAATGATGCCACAGGCAAGTTTCAAAATTTAAATTTCTGATACTCTTTGCATTTCCCCAAAGCTTTTTTTTTTTCCCATTAACTTTTTCTAAGATGTTACAGCTTCCTGAGAAATTCAGTCTCTGTGGTTTCTTCCAGTTTTCCTCCTCTGACTATGGGACTCAGTGGATACCACAGAGACACAGAAAAACAGGGCTGGATCCTTTGCCCCTGGGCAGGATCAACCACAGACACTTCATTTCTGACGGATGTTCTGACAAAATGTCAACTTGTTCCTAAACACCTGCAGTGCCTATGCAATATCCATCAATCTACCTGAAGTGCTTAGGTCCTTTTACTCATGCCTGACCCAAGCCTTTCCTGCTGTAGTTTCTTGCTGTCTCTAGCCATGGACATGAAAATAGGTTATTTTGGTTTTCTCTTACAGCGGTCTGTTATACAGGTAGGACTATGGTAACCTCTACCACCTCTGATTACCAGGCATGGCACAGCTGCAGCTTTGAGAAGGAAAGAATGATTGAAGCAGTTCAACCTACCAAAAATTCGTGATTTCTACCACCATCAGGAAGGTGCTGGTCAGACAGCTTAGTTAGGGGCGCACATCCCCTGGGTGGCCTTGCGAACAAAGGTCCTTGACAGAGGTAGTTAAGATTAGATAACATGAATACCCTGCTCTGCGCATATCTATATTGTAGCAGACTGATTCTGAACACCGCTCTTCTAAGGGTCTTTCTCCCCACTTGGTGAGGTAAAGACAAAAGGGGCGAAGCACAGCTGGCCAGCTGTGCCGCAGGCACTTGGAGAGTGAGGCTGCGGAGCTGCACCGCAGGCAGGGATCGTGCCTTTCCCTGGGTGAACACTTTGAACCTTGATAAAGAGCAGGGAACAGGTATGCTACAATTAAAGTAAGAAGAGAGATTTTTCCACGTTTACCAAAAATCCTCTTCTTGGTACTGGTTATTATGAAAGCTGCACATACACACATACCACAGCACACAGGAAAATGAGTGTCTGAACTAAAGTTAGTCCTCAGTCACCTTGTATCTTCCCCCTTCCATTTTACCAGAGTCTGGGCTGTTGCAAGCTCTGCATTGTATATCAGAGTCTTCTTCCACTGTCCTCTTCCTCTGACTGTGACATTAATGTTGGCCATTTTAGACAAAGCGATTGCTTTGTAGGGGGATTAACTATACCTGCATCATTATGGCAGAGATGGAAAAATTTAAAAATAAATTTTCTAAGCAGAGCAAAGGTTCTGCAACTTATTCCCTGGGATACTGTGTCCTCCCTAAGAAACTGGCAGCACTGCATGGGGGTCACACATAAATAAATATTTCATGATGTCAGATAATTTAGGGTGCCTAAATAAACTTCAGAATAAAAGCACTGTGTCAGCCTGTGCTAATAGCCTAATGTGCAAGATATCTGTGGAACCAATGTCAATCCCTTGAGGAATGGGCTATTTTTCCATAGTGCCATGCCTCCAAAAGCCTCTGCCCTAGGCAGTGTCACCGGCTTTATTTAGAATTGCCACTGTGAATTCAAGGAAGGGCTGTTGGTTTGGGTTGTCTGGGTTGTTTTTTTATTATTATTTTGCTATTTGGACTGTACATGTTTTCATAGCCCATACAGACCTTTCAGGGGATCTTCAAAAATATGCAGTGGGGTTGTTGTTGGTTTCTTTTTTTTTTTTTTTTTTGAATATGAAGCCACTTTTAGGAATCATGCCCCATACAAAAAAGTAAACAAACAGGTAAGGCTGTGGGGCAAGTGAGCCTGCTGTGAGTTTCCAGGCCTGCTTTTTCTGGAATACACAGCATCCTTCTGGAATTCAGTAGCTCTGGTTTGTATCATTATTATTATTATTATCATCATCATCATCATTATCAATACTATAAACAATAATAATAAATATAGCAGCTGTTTTCGTTTAGATTCTAGCAGCATAGAAGGATCTAGTGGGGTCACTGCTAAAACTGCTTTCTGCTGCAAAAGACCATTCTGAACCACTTCTTCCATCACACTCCCAGCAGACACTTTCCAGATAGTCTAGCTCACCAGACACTCTTTGGAAATGTCTGATAAGTCTTTTGTCAAGAGCTTCTGTTTTTTAACAATATATTAATATTTCAAGCAAATACTTGGCAAGGTTTCAGATTTTGCCAATGGGTCCCAGCTTCTCAGGAAAAAACCTGAGATTTATGGGCAGTGCTGGTGAGTGGAGGGGCGGACATGAGTAGTGCAGAGAGCATACCTTGTGGTTTTAGTGACGCATGGATTAGAATCACAGATGGGATTGGGTTGCATTCCAATCTCTGTGACAAAGATAAAAGGCAAGGTGAAGATTTGCAATAGTAATTATTTATGGAAGTCCGGTATCCAACTATGCGAAGTTGCCATGGCTAAATTGCCTTTCAAGAAAACACCACAATGTTAGCTGCCCTAGAAACATCCACTCAGTTATTTTTGCTATTTTGCTTCTGTCACTATGAGTTGTGACATGCTAAAAGTACTACTTACCATGCAGTTCTGATGCCAGTGCAATGTATCTGGGTTTTGCTCTCCGTGTCCCCAGGTAAGTTGTGTTTTACCTCAGGACCTTCATGGAGCAGGGCCACATGTGGCTGCTGCAGTCGGAGGAGTCTGAGCCTTTGTGCTTCACACAGGGCAAATAAATTGCCCCAGAAAATAGTCAGGAGCACATTAAGCTTCAGATGGGTACAAGTCCTCTTCTTCCTGCCACTTCTTTTGCCCTTTCTCTCCTCCTTCTCCCTTCACTGCAGATTACAGCCCAGACAGCTTTAACATGCAACCTGCCAGGCACCTTTTTGATTATTATCAGACAGCTTAGACAACTGTTGCCTTGCCCAGGTCTTGGCTGCCCGTTCTTAACCACAAACCACCTCCCCCACCGGGCCAAAATAAGCTTCTGTTTTTATTTTTGTCAGGTTATTTTTCAGCTGGATCGGCTGCTTGATCTGGGTCAGTGCAGGCCTGCACATACTCCAGTGCGGGCGTGACGGCAGCAGCACGGTGGTGGGAACACGGGGCCCTGGACAGGGAGAGGGCGGGACTTTATAAGCCGGGTCGTGCAGCAGTGCTGCCACGTACGGAAAGCAGAGCCCTGGGCAGCTGCGGGAAGGGCTGGCAGGAGCCCTTGGCCTGCCCTGCTCTGCTGGGTAAGTGTAAAAGCCGTGTAGCCCCTAATTGTTTCAAATAAGGAGATTGTCTCTGGCTTCAGCTGAAGGGTCTTCCTGAGATGCCAGACACAAAATTGGATTTTTCATGGTTTAAGTTCAGGTGTGCAATGCAGTCATTTTGTTTCCTGTAATGTACAGTTAAAGTTACTAATATACAAATGGGGGGGGAGCAGCCGAGTACATGTAGACCCTATGACATAAATATCTGAGTGAGTCACCTCAGGCGCCATATGCAGTCTGTGGAGTCTGTGGCACCGTTCGGCTTACCATAAAGTATGAGGACATCCTCACTTGTTTAAAATTCACTAGTTTAAACATCCTCACTTGTTTAAACAGTGAGCACCACTAAAACAAAATAACACACAAAAAAATCAGCTATTAGCTGTAAAGACTTGTTCAGAAAAATCCTTGTTTCACGCCAACATCCAGTCCAAAACCTACCCCTGATAGTCTGCCAAGTAAGTAAAGATTTTTTTCACAGTTGAATTCAGATAGGGAGAAGGCCAGAAGAGCCCATCTGTGACCCACAGGTACCTTCTTCATTTTCTTCATTTTATCACTAAGTGCTTTTCACACACATACAGAAACCAAACCAAAAAAAAAAAAAGGGGGGGGGGGAACCACACATCAGACCAGGTTTCCTTCTGTGTCCTTGAAACTTCTTGCAGTCCAGTCATGTTAGGTGGTGGGCTGTAATATGACCACCATCATTTTCTTACTCAAATAGCTGTACCACACCAAAGAAATTACACAACCTCCTGAAATGAAGCTAATATGTGCACACACTGGGCCAGATTGCAGATGGAATTGCCAAAGAAGGTTTTATGGTGATGCTGCTTAAAGAGTGCTCATGGATGGTTGGTTATGTGCAAGTCAGAAAACACTCCTGGTGGAGACAAGCAAGGATAAACACTGAACATTAACAAGCTGGCTTTCATGCTCAAAAAAACCTGATGGTCAGCCATGTGGAGAAAGCATTTCTTTCCTCTCTGTAGCAGAAAGTTCACTGAAATGGAAAGCAACTCTTACAGCTGAGCACTGGAACTGGAATTATTTATTATATTTTAATAGCTAGCAAAATGATGTATTTGTTTTACCTGTTATCATGTAAACAATTTTTACTAAATGCACTAAACCATCTTTTGCAAGATTAGACTGGATTAGATGCAGATTATGAAAATTAAAGTGGATTTAAATATTATTTCCTGTCACTTTGAGGCCTTCATATAAAGAAGAATCTGGTCCTTTCAAAGCATCTAGCTTAAACTGCATTTCTCAGGAATATCCATGTTACCACTAATAGTCCACTCTTGATTTGAAGGAAAAACAGTAATGAGCAACCGACATTTTCAGGCATTCTCTAATTCAAATCTGACTCAATTTCCTGTATTAAAAGATGTGTTTTTTTGCACTAAGCTAATAGCCTCTTAAAATAAGGCACTAAAAGTAGAGGTTAGAAAGCATATAGTTTTACCTGAGCTGCCTTGAGGAGTCCTTGTATATCATGTGCTTGCCTGGGTTGAACATTTAAGGCAAGTTAATAAGGATTTAATAGCAGAACAATGACAGCTATGCCAGGGTGGCAAGCCCAGCTTGCTGCAGGGAAGTTTTTCCTTGCTGTCCTTGCACCACGGCAGTCGCTGAAGAGGGAAGCACCTACATCTTCCTCCCAGCCCCATGGGCAAGAGGTGCCCCAGGTCAGCACAGGAGGGCGAGGGAGGGGGGAAGAAATGTCGGCACTTTGCAGGCTGCTATGTCCTTGGGGCTTGGGTCCATGCCGGCCCTGCTGCCCCTCGGGGATCAGCTCCAATCCTTGGATCTCCAACTGTGGCCCTACAACCTGACAAAGACACCTAAACACGTTCTCAGCATTGAGACTTGTGCATGTTTATGACATATCTTAAAAAGGATGGACTTTAACACATGTTTAAGGCTTTTCCTGAATCAGAAGTCTTAAGCATGTTCTTAATCTGTTCCAAGAAAATCAGTTGTATAAACTTGTTGAAGCTGATTCCCAGAACAATTTGAATGTTTACTCTCCTTGAGTTTTTGATACACAGTCCGGTGATACACATCCATCAGCCACCACAACGATAATCTCAGAGGACAACTGTTAGCTGAAGACTATCAGATGCAAGTTTTGGGGAGCATAAAGATTAATCGGAGGGAACTACTGCAATTTTCACATTTGGTCACAGCACTTTTACTTTCAGAGTAGAAGGAAGTCATTCTCTTCGGTGAGATGATTCTCTCAGTCACAGCTATTCAGCCTGATTTAGGATGGCAGGATCTTGTCTCCTCAGTCAACATAGCACTTTTGCATCTCCTCCTCCTATGCAGGTATGCTCTGTATTCAAAAATGTTCCTGTGAATTTAGTAATCCTTAGGCCTCTGCTAGAGTTTTTGGCTTTTTACTAGGGAATCTTGGCACCCTTCACTACATTTTGCTTTGAAATGAATTAACCCACTTCCACATATAGGCTTAGGTGTTTTCAAAATGCGTTTTTACATTATCTGAACAGTCAGTTAAAACTATACAAGATTTCATATGCTGACAAAAGAGGTCTGCATTTTTAAACAGCCGTTAACCTCAGCATGATTCAGAGCTCTGAGACCATTTTATAAATATGTAGTACTGTGGCAAGCCTAGCTCTAGCAGAGGGAGCTGCCTGAGCCCCCCTCCACTGCCTGTAAGTCGCCGCAGCATGCCAGCAGGGAATAAGCGTTACGGCTGGGGCTGGCATTGCCAGGTCTAGGCAAAGTAGCTTGGTAGTGCTAACACAGGCCATCCCAACCGCACTGTTCAGTCTGCTAGTCAGTGAGAGAAGGGGCGGCGTGATTTTCACCAATGTATTTGCAAGAAGACCAATGTTCCCCATAGGTTTGTTTGCTAGTGAAACATTGGTTTGCTTGGGGAATTTCAGCTATGAGGCAGTCCATATTTGGAGAGTTATGTGGGCCCTCTTGTTTAAACTCTCTATATTTTCTATGCATCTTTCTTCACCTCAAAGGAGAAGTTGACTGAGAGAACTAGTTTACACTTGAGAGAGGTTTGGAGCTGGTTTTGGATTGTTTTTCAGTCTCTTTTGATCTGGAGATATGGTGCCCATACCAAAAGCAATAGGGCCTATGTCATTTGGAGTGCCCTCTCCAAAATCCTTACTAGCTGTTACCAGCTTTGTTTTAACACCCTGTCTTTATCTTGGTGTCCCCAGGCTGTGGGCATGCCTGGTGTAGGTCCAGATGGGGATTTTGGAATCTTAACCCAAAACAGCGATACAAAGAAATCCCAAACCCTGAGCTCAGGGGCTGCCTTATACATTTTGATCTATTACTTTCTTGTGCACTGTATAGCTCAGTTCCCACCCCTAATGGCCCCTCCGTTTCCCAAGGCCCAAACCTGAGTGTTGGATCCCAGCATTCGGGTCAGGCACCTACTGCTGATTGCTGAGTCCCTGCTCTTATAAATTTCTGTCTCTCACTAGACCTAACCCTCTGCTCATGGTTCTTCCCTGCTTGAGAAGTTCATTTGGGGTCCACCTTTTATCTTCTGCTTAGGGATGGCGCAAGGGACCATAAAGCTTAAACTGTGTAAGCTGAATGCGGGTCACAATGGTCATAAATGTGAGGGGGAAGGGCCTGTTTCAGAAATAGGAGTGTGTCTAATAGCCTATAAATAAACAACTTGGGGGCCCAGGCTTTCAGACACGTGCATATGTCACAGAAATGCCTATTACAGCTCTTCAGCACTTTAAAACTGAATGTATAGCTACAGGCACATGACTGGGAGCAAGAGTGTAAGAAGATCTGAGACGTACAGCAGGTCACATACAACATTTGTAATTTATTATTGAGCAACTTCACTTCCACAGGACAAATGGAATAGTTTGTAGCAGGCTACCTGTGACCCTGAACTAACCTGCTATATCTGCCTTATTTTGGTCTAACAGGCACTGCTTCTTAAGGTCACAGCTGTAACCTAGTCCATCTCCAGTAGTGTGTCATACTCTCTAGTGCTTCATCTGCCCTGTACTCAGCATCCAGAAATGCAACCTTGAGCACTTCCAGTGATGCTGTGTCTGAGGGATCAATCCTCTCTTTCCTTGACTATCAAATGAAGAAAAAGAGATGGGTTAAACTGTCTTAAAAAATAAAAGTGCAGTGAAGGTATGATTGTGGCATGTGTTAGCTCAGTCTGCCTCACACAGAGATAAGCTGTGTAAGTACAGGGTGGCCTGAAGGTTAGATGGACTATCAATGTTTAATTTCTGCAGGACATGCCCTAGCTGACACTGTACTCTAAATTGGTCTCCCCTGGCTCTGTTTCAGAAGCTAGCTGGGTTAAGCAAGCACAAGGATGCAGGCCCATGCAAGCATCACACCTTCCTCTTACATGAAGACATACTTTTAGGGCTTGCTACCTCAAAGGCTTGTACTACTTATTTGTCCAAGTCTAGACACCCCTATTTGGTGAATATCTGAACTTCCCCCAAAGAAAATCATTCAGGAGCTTTCCCGAGGGAATCCATTTGTCCTTTTTCATTCTCTTGAATACATTCCTCTGCCCATTCACAGGTCCATTTCCCTTCACAAAGCAACAGTACATTCATGGGTGAAAAAATCTATTTGGAGTTGTACAGGTGATCTCTTCTGCAAGTGATGCCATGTTTCCATGGATAATTCCCCCTGCCGTGGCAAAGACACCTTCAGCTTTTCTACTCCTTCTCTCCCCCTTCCTAGTCCCCCAACCACTTAGCCCTGCTACCACAAGATGGAGGACCACCAGCTCAGCTGGGCTGACACAGCTCCTTGTGAACCTGTGCTAGGATAATCAAACCATCCAAAAAATAATCCTGAAAAAAAAAATATATATATATATATACACACACACGTATATTTATAATCCAACCAGTTTCTCTGCCAGGTTCAGTGTGTGGCCCCCACAAACAGTTTTAGCAGCACAAGTGAAGTGGCAGCCTGGTAGTGGAAACAATTAGCCAAGGCAGTGAGTTAGGCTGAGGATCCTTTAGCTGAACTGGCCACTGAAAGAGAAATCTGGGGTATTGTAGGGAGCTGCCTGCACCACAGAAAGCTGCCATAGTCAGAAATTTTCAGGCTAAGCCTCTGTGTTTGCAATCCTCCATTCCCAGGAGATCAGAGAAAGAAAACAAAAACAACAACAACAACAACAACAAAAACCCAGTATTACTGCTTAACAAAGGTGACCAGAGAATTTTGGGCATGACTCGTATCCATAGGCTTTTCCCCAAAATGTATTTCATGTCTGGCTTATCTCAAACACCACACAGAGCCCACAACTTACACCTCAAATGAGTGTTATCGGGTGTGGGAAGGTGGCCAAATGACTAAAATAAGCCGGAGAGCTCAACAGAAGCCTCCTGCCACTTTTGGGCTGTAACATGATCCCTATTTCACTTTTTTTTTTTTTTTCTCCTGATTAGAGGGCATGCAATCTGCCTGTGAGACTCAAATAACAAGTGTTCAGTCTCTTGATTAAGGGGGACAAACTACTGGGAATAATCTGTGCACGGGAAGCAATACAGTTTTCAGCACAACTTGGAGAGCACTCGTCCAGCTAAACAGATAAATCAGTGCATAAGCATTCAGATTTGTTCTTTGGAAGAGAATAAGGTATGTACGGAAGGAAGAAATCACACACCTAGAAAAATAATAAAGTTTTTCCTCCAAAGTCTTTGCTTCATAATTTAAACCAAGGCACATAGCAGGAGGCATTTTTAAATGAATGCAAATCACAGAATTACTTCAGAGAGATGGTTATCCCCAGCATAAAACATGGAGCAAGCTGGCATATGCTAAAACTGTGCAGTGAGATTCTGAGCATTCCTTTGTGCTTTGCTTTTGTGCAGCACCTAACACACTTGAGCCTTGGACTTGACTGGCTCTTCAGTGTTACAGTAATTAAAAATATTTGTTTAAAAATAAATGTGACTATTGTTTTCAAGAGGATTCCAGTTAACGTGGAGCGTTTCAGCACATTCTCACATACTGTAGAGAAGTTCCAGAAATAAGCTTTTTTATGCTGAAATTCTTCAGCACTGTTATGCAATTATGACCAAATTATGAGATTCAATGAACATGAATCCTTCCTTAAAAATTGTGCCAAAAAATCAGCCAGTTGGTCAGGATGTAAATGTTCTTTATTTGCTCATTCAACATCTAAAGTTTTCTTTCATCTGCAAATGTAGAGGGCTATCATTAAACTGGGAAATGTCTTGCAAACTAGGGCAAACAGGGGTTAACCCTGCCTGTGTCCCCAGCATGGCTTCATGAAGAAGCATGTCTGTCATTCAAGACTTCTGGCATCAGGGGACTCCTATTTCACTTCCCAATCAGTTCAGTTCAGGGAAACACACCATTTTGGGCCAGCCTATTATTCTGGCTACTGTCATGGACTCTGAGCAGCTGGATACCACTTATTTTTGTGGTTGAGTCTTTTGAAACCTTCCAGAGAATCGGAAGTCAAGACCTCTTGTTGCTAAACATGAATTAAAATAAATAAATAAATGGGGGGGAAGGCCAGCATGCTAGAACTCCTTCTGAAATGCCTGCAATACAACACTGAAGAGCAAGAGAGCAAAGCGATGCCTTTTCGCTAGAGTTCATCCTGGGAAAAGACTCTGCTGTGTTCCCCTATATCTTAAGGCAATTCCCTTGGCATTGGAGCAGGGGACTTGGCCCCTGAAGTGCCTTCCTGACAACTGCTGCTAACCTCGGACTGCTCTTGCAGAGCCAAGCTTTGCCATTCTTCCCCAGCAGCTGAGTTTCCAAGAAAGCTCTCTGCCACTTATCAGCGCCTCTTCAGAGGTGATGAATTGCTGCTGATAGTCCTCTTCAAATGAGCCAAACAGGGCTTGGACATTGATTAAGGTGCTCAGTGGCTATACACTGGCAGGTGTTTGTCATTAGGTAATAATTAAGCTAATTAAAAGATAAACAGTGGTTTTAAGAGACATCCCTGAGCATTAATAGTTTGCTCTAAGTGTCTATCCCTACTCTAGCATCTGTAGAAAGTCAGTGAAGTACCTCTTAATTTCTCTGGATATATGTGTCAGACTGTATTTGTTCTTAATTTTAGAGACTGTCGTTCTGCTTCTGGCATGGCTGAAATGTTATGCCATGTCCAATTTTTAGTGACCTGTATACTGTCAGCCTACACCAATGACAGCAAATAAAGCTGTCTGTAAGCATCACCTGGGAGTCTGACAAGGGTTTCCAGGAAGACCCTTGGTAGGATGATACAGTGCATGAGTTGAGTCAGTCCGGCCAATCTTTTTGGCTATGAAGCCAAATGAATATTTTTGGCTGGTGTGGGGCTTCCCCCACAGTCACTGCTCCTTTCCCCTGCTGCAGCCCCTATAATGGCTCCCAGCTGATGGTGGTCTGAAGGAACCTGCTGGAAATAGTCTGGATACAAGTGAGTGCACAAATTAGCTTCTTGCAGCTCAGCTGCCCATTACTCTGCTCCTTGACGGTTGCCTCCAGTACCTATATGCATCAACTGGCATCCTGTCTGCCTTGGGTCACCTAGTCCTGGTCACACACCAGCCTCCCTCCTCTCTGCCCCTGCTCACTGCCGCCCACCTCATGTCATCCCTGCCCACCCCCTCTGCCCCAGGCCATGCTGTTCCCAGAAACACGATCATGCAGACTGCCTCACACCACACAGGCTCCCGTTTCTTTACCCTCCTACAATGTGTGGGATATGCCTTGGCACTCCACTGCATGATCAGTCTGCTTGTGTCTAGCCATGCATATGTATCCTAGCAGAGGGCTTGACTTCCTCAGGCTCTCTCTTCATATGTTTGTGGACACCTGCTGTCACTGATCATTACTGTACTGTGTAAGAAACACGTTCCCTTTTTCAGGCCATGCTGTTCCTCTTTACTGTCTTACCACAGAGACGCTAACATCAAAGGAAGGCAGAGGGGAGAGGGATCCTGGCTGCAGAAGCGGAAACGTCTGTTGGTCTCCTGTTGTCTGAAATTCAGGCAGCAGTCTCAGAAAGCTTTAGTTGATTTAGTGTGTCTTTTTGAGAAATGCATTTTTGGAAGATTCCAGATTTGCAGAATTCCCAGAGAGCATTATATGGAAAGGAAATAACTGCTGATTCAAAATGACACCATGTATTCAAATAAGAGAAAAGAGCTGCACCTCTCAGGAGCCAACAGGGGATAACGCCATTTTCTTAAAACTTAGTAAAACCAAAGAGGAAGTGATAAGATCTGCCTTTGACTGAGTATCATCATAAAACATTATCTAATGATGCCTCAAAGAAAAAATAATGATTTGTTTAAGTTTCATCTGTGCATTCTTTATCCTGTACTCTCATGTCCTTTTCATACTAATTACTCAATGTCCCTGGAAGTCTGAAAAGAAAAACATGAAAGGAGAATTTTATGCTTTAGACACCCTGCTCTTCTCTGTTCCTTTGCAATCAGCTATACATTATCTAGGCATGTAGAAGACAGTCTGTGGTTTAATATATCTAGCCAAAATAATTCTTTAAGCAAGAAAATGTTTTTAAGATTGAACCATCTTCATTTCTAGAATGATTCAAGATATCGGACTTTGTTGGATGCCAAATCTGGCTTTGAAGCATCATTGCTGTGAAGAGCCTTGAGGCCAGAGTATGAAACAAGTGAAACTATAGCTCTCATCTTAAGGGGATTTAGTGTAATTAATGTTCAGAGTCAAACATTTGCAGACTGTGCCTTCTCACCTCAGAAACAGTGTCAAGTTCCTCTTGACTTCCATGGGTTTTCATTAAAGAGATTTTCTCAGTCTTCAGCCACCAATGAAATAATTTTAGGTGGTAGCCTAAGCCAGCATTTGGCCATTGCATATCTCCTGTCTAAGATTCACCAGCTGAAACAGCACTGGCTCAAGGCTAGAAAAGGCTGTAACTATGAACCATTTTGCAGCATTTGTACATTAGAAGTGAGGGAGTGGGCTTCCAGCATTGGGGGTACATCACTGCTAAGACATAAAATTCTTCCCGGTCACTAGTGCACTAGAAAGCAGTACAATTGGAAGGATTTTGAAAATCAAAAGTAGCTTTTACTATTTTGCTCAATAAACACACTAGGTTTTGATTTCATGTGTTAATGACTATCTCAGTGTACAGTATATAACCACCACTCATCTTCCAAGTTTTGCCTAGACAATCCCTCTTAAACAATTCCTTTTTGAGTGTCTTACTTTGCGCCAGGCACTTTGTTTGCAGTCAGCCTGAGCAGATGGAAATATGTATGCCTCTAACAAATGTGACCTTGTTAGGCTGCTTGTCCTTCATGTGCAAGTGAAGCAGAAATGTAAAACGTTACACCCACTACCTTCCAGAGGGTGAAGACACTTAAACTGAGCATATCTGCCATGCTGCGAGGTGTCTCCTGGTAACGCTGCCTTGATATGATCAACATTGCAGCTACAACTCTTCAGCATTACAGTGTTGTTATATAGCGTATGCTCACCCACTCACACATGCTAACACTTGCTCTCTCTTCACCTCCAAGAAATCGCACCTGGGGGCTAAACGTGGGAGGCAGCTATGGCAAAGTGCATTATATAAGTAGCCGTTGTTTTGGCAGCCATTAAAAGGGAAACTTGAGAGAGAGGCACAGAAATAGAAAGGCAATGCATGCATGGGAAAAGAGGATAAATGGAGGTTTGTAAATAGTTTGGTCTGTGATTTTATCCTAAATGAGCTTCTAAATAATGACTGTAATCTATTTTGCCTGCACATTGTTTCGCTACAAAATAGGTAGGACTTGTTTCAATGCAAAGTATAAGAAGGTTAGAATTCTCAAGCCTGAGGGCATGGCCAGAGAAGTGAAACATGAACCTACAGAGGGCAGTTCAGCCAACATCCCTTAGATGCTTAATTGCCCTCTGAAGGTGTCTATTTCTTCCTACAAAAAGAACTTTATGTAGGCACCTCATAGACATCAAGGGTTCCAGGCAGTCACCCACACAGAGCTGTCTAGGGCTTCTGGAGATGTCCTGGTGTATCTGAGATACCTGTGTGGGGTGGGCTGATAGGAGACTGACCCATGCCATTCTGGAGTGGCAGCCAGTAGCCACCTGAGGTGCCCCCAGCATCACACATTGCATGAGCCACCTTTGCAGGGGCACCTGAATCAAGTCCCTAACTCACAGATGTTTAAATCAGGGCTGATGAATCTTACCACAAATGCCTGAAATAATTGCACTCACTTGTTGTTCAGCTGCTCAATACCTTAATGAGAACAAAATGTGTTCCTGCTATAACTCCACAATCTTCAGATGTTCAAGCCCAGCCCCTGTTCCCATGCTGAAATGTGCTATAGGGCTGCAAGTGAGGGTCAGAGGGAGCATTGTTCCTAGCATGAGCCACAGATGTGGGCAGCATTTCAGTGCTCAAGAAGTTCCCTTCCTGCTTAAACATCTCCTTAGTGGAAGGGTGTTACAAAGCAGGTTGGAAATCTAAGAGAAGAGCTGCACAGAGGTAAGACTGGGGGGATATTGCCAATAGGAGTGGAGGGGGGCTTTAGTCCCTCTGAAAACTTCTCTCTCCTCCTCCACACCTGTGTAAAACTTCCATGCCCTATTCATGTTCTTTGGGGATTTCTGAATTCTGTAGCTACTGCACGTGAGGGAAGGAAGAATATGCAGTTAGAATATACTAATATACTATTAGAGTTAAATAGGAATTTTTATTTCTGTATTCAAATAAGATGCAGTTGTCACTAGTGATCATCTGAAATGAAATAAATGTAGGCCTTTTCAGAATGTTTTACTGTTTAAGATTACTGAAGCCTGACCACGGGCAGCAGAATAATTTGGTGTTAATCCTACACTCTTCATCATCAGTGGCAGAATTCCACTGATTGCAGTGGGATAAGGATCCAGTTATCAAAAACTTCACATGTGATTCCCAGACCAGGCAGCGTGGATGACTGATAACAGCTCTTGAGAAGTATTGGCTCACGGAGCAGTGTTAGCAATAGACAAGTAAATTCAAAGGACCGACACTCTGAAATCAGAAACAAGTTAGCACTCAGGACAACTTAAAAGCAGCTACTGATACCCTGTATCTCTCACTTGTTCAGGGTGGTGACAAAGTTGCCAGCTAAAGTCTGTCCTCTCCTTTTAGGGTGTAAGTCCATGCTGTTGGCAAATTGTTTTCATGTTTGGGAAACTAGCTGCCTTGTGACACATGAGTTGTTGACAAGTGAAGAGGGCACTCTTCCATCCTTGGGACAATAACCAAAAAATAATAGCCCAGATTCTCCAATTTGATCTGGCACCTCTGTGATGTTCAGGAGGTGAAAAGGGGCTGGCAAACATCCAGATGTAAATGGGCAGCCAAGAACCTCCCTCCTGGTCACTTCATCTCGTGCGGATACAGAGAGAGCAAAAAATGAGAAGAGGCAGGTGGAGATCTGCCCCACATACATTGATGCAGTGGTCTGGGTTAAGCTTTGCTGTAAGTGAGGTGTGCTTAACCCATAGGCTGGATATAGTCTGCTAAGAAAAACCAGCTGTCCCGATCCTGGTAGCCATCTTTTTGTGGAGCAACCCAGAGCAGGCTGTAGGCCAGCCGAATTGCTCTAATGTCAGACACTAGCTTTTGGGGGGACTATTAACGGAGGGAGTGCTGTGTTTGAGGAGGGGAGAAAAATGATCATCAGGACTTCTGGAGTTAAATTTCTGCAGGAATGGAAAAGGAGGACAGGTGTCTGGAGCTCCTTGACTCTTTCCCCATTGCTGTTTGCTCACAGGAAAATTGTAAATAGCTTCTTTTCCTTCCCTCACACTTGGAAATGCCTCTCTTCTCCTGAAAGGGGCATAGGATTTCTTTCCTCCTCCTTAGCTGCTCTTCCCAGAAGCGAGGGAGGAAGGGAAGCCCTGTAGTGAGAGATTTCTCCAGCCTCCACTGGAACTCAAGAGAGGAAAGAAACATCTTTCCTGGCAAGGGAAATGTTGGCAGCATTAATCATTGCCAATGCCAAATGTTAAGAAAAAGACAAACAATGAGGCAGATTTCAACAAACTAGAGATTAAAAACATTGCCTCTGGATTGTGTTAATGGCCTTCTCATATTTGAGCTTGTGGTATAAGGAAAGGTTGGATATGCATGGGAAGGGAAGAATTAGATGTTACCTTCAATCCTGGTGATAGAGAAAGAATGGCTGTAAAGGTATCAGTTAAAAAAGCAAAAGCTGAGACTTTTATTCAATCCCTGTCTTCAGGATCTGGAGCTTGAAGTAAAAGATGTAGTATCATTTAACTGTTGAATAAAATAAGTGAGCATCACAAACAGCATGGAACATATTCTGGCCTTCATCCTTTAGGGATATCAGGTTTTCTGTTGAAAATATCATATGTTAATCATCTACCACAACTAAGAGCTGGGGAAGCATACACTCTTGCAGGAGTAAATTTCTCACTTCTTTGATTTTGTGACTCTAGACTCTTACTGCCTTTGGCCAGTTGCTGTGAACCACAAACCATCCCTATAAGACTAAATATCACTATAAATGCCCTGCTTCTTAATTATGCCTAGTCCAAAATTTTCCATAAAAATTAATCTTCTGGCAAAAAACAAACAAATAAAACTCTTCGTAATGAAATGTTTGCTTTCTAAAATAAATGTTTATTATATTGAGAAAACAAACACCTGAGAATTCAAATCTTGATCCTAGGACCTTACAAGAGCTGTGGTTCAGCCACCCCACAAGCCCTTCTCCTCCCTCAGCTTGGTTGCTCCTCTGCACTGCATCTTCCTGAGGGCCTGCGGCTCCTCAGCTGCAAAGTAGTGTGGCTGCTACAGGTCTCGCTTACCTGGTGCCTGGAAAGAATGAGGCTGTGAGATGGCCATGCAACAGCTCTCAGAAGCCATTTCAGTGGCTAAAATATTCTTGTTTTTGTTTTTTATCAAAAAGGATAACCTGGAGATTTCCATTCTTCTTTTTTTCAGACATTCAAATTTCTCTTGCAAAGCAAGAGGAAAACATCCATTTTCTGCCCGGCTGGAACAACTGGTTTTCTACTGTGCCATTTGGCACTAGATACAGTTGCTCTTTATCTGTTAATCTGTCTTGCCATAGCGTTTAGGCACTCTGATAGAGACCAGAAACTCATACAAACCAGGATAACATTTCTTATGTAAAGCTGAGGTAACAGATTTTTAGCTGACAAATAGCAATTTTTTACATTTGTTTGACAAATCCCTTGGTTTCTTTCAGACACCATGGTGAAAATTTAAAATAAATATGAACAAAAATAGTGATATGTTGAGATTTCTTATCTGTAAGATATTAAATCTCTGAAAATGCCAGTATATAATCAACTTATACACCAGATACAACTAAACCCAGACTTTTTAGTAGTTAAATGCAAGCAGGTCCTATTGTCTTATTCAAATATGAAATGGAAAACTAGTTTCTTATGGCTATGTGTTAGATCCAGTGTTCTCAAATAATGCATAAGCTCAAACTGAAACCTCTCCTTTGTTTGGGGCATTTTTAGTTGGGTTTAGGTGTGGATTATCTGATATCTAATGAGACCAGCTCAACCTTACATGGGGTTTTCTTTCTCTAATTAGCTTCTTATTTTCATGAGTCCTGTAGGGGGAAAAAATATATATATATATATATATATATATATATTTGAGAGGAGTTTTTATCAGTTTTTATTTATATATATTTTTTAATTTAAAATTTTTTATTTTTTAAAAAAATTTAAATATATGCATTATATTTAAATATTTGAACATTTATTAAATATTTATTTTTTAAAAAAATATAAAATTATCAAGGGGGTTTACTGGTTTTGGGTGAGAAACATGCGCGCGCGTGCACACACACACACAATATGACTAGACAGAAGGACATCTGCAGCAATGTAGCTAACAAGTACACTGCTCTCCCTTAAAAGTCTTTCACCATTCTGTAGAGCCCAGCAGCCTGAAAACCTTCCCTGCCAGGCTCCTCCTTATCAAATTAATTAGGAAATGTATTTGGAAGTGAAGTTCCTATTTTTGCCCTTGTGCTGGCATTTCAAAACTTTCCCCAGAACCAGCTCTAGTGTTTTAAGAAAGTGCCATGTGGGAGGAGAGAAACAGTGCTGAGCAGGAGGAGGAACAGCAAGGGGAGGTTATCTGGCAGGTTTTACCTCATCATCCTGAGATTCAGTTCTGAGGGAGCTGTGAGCCTTTTCATGGACATAAAAGCAGAAAGTTTAAACAAATCCAAGGAAAGTTATGGGCTTTTATTTCCAGTTCCCTGCCCACTGCTCAGCTCTAGTTTTTCTTGCCTGATTCTCCATCTCATCCCTGCCTTTTCTTGGCCTTCTTTTGCTGAGTCATTTTCATTTTATCTCCCCAGCCTTGCCAGTTTTGTGTCACAGATACTGGAAGTAAAACAAGCGGGTTGGTCTTGGGAAGAAAAAACGGAGGGCAGGTAGACCAGATCTTCTGTCAGCCAAGTTCATAACTGTGCAGTGACTGACCTGCTAAATTGCCTCGGGATGTCTTCTCTTTAGGTGCTCCAGCCAGGGGCACTCGCTCGGGAGGAGAGGCTGTTATCTCACCGACAGTGGTTGGGAGAGAGGTTAGGAGGAAAAGGAGGGGAGTGTTCGAGCAGAAGGGAAAATAAGATGGAGAGAGAGGGAGATTTCCCTGTCTCTGGGGTTAATGGCCTTCCCTAACAAACATTAAATCAAGTCCAGAAAGGAATCCTATCCCTTATTCAAACTGTATTTTAAATCTAGTCTTAAAAGAGGAAGAGAGAGAGAAAGAAAGGGGGGGGGGAGAGGAAAAAGAGAGGATTCATTAAATGGTTTGTTCTGGTCCTTCTGTCGGGGAAAGTTGGTATGTCCTGAACAGTCACTGATCTGTCAAGCAACAGCATGATCAGTGTTGGTCAGACACTCATCAACAGACCCCAAATCTCTTACCTGATCAGACTGTGACTGGAACAAAATACCCACCTACCCGAAGTACCCTCCTACCCCTAAATTCAGCTTTGTTCTTCCAGGATAAGCTCACAGCGTGCAGAATCACTAGTTCCCAGCCTGTCTGACTTTAGAAAGAAAACGTTTTGACCATTAATCATTGCCCTTTTAGGTAATGGTATAAAACCCTCCTCTGGTTTTGCTAGCTATTAAAAATAAATAAATGAAAAGGTCACATGGACTACAACTTAAAGGTATAACTTTGATCACTTTGCAGAGCTTTGCTGCCTCACAGAAAAGAATCAGGATACCGCTCTTGGCCTTTTCTTTTTAAATTCATGAGTGAGGATGTTTGGTGTTTTTGTTTTTTGTTTTTTTTCTTCATCTGCAGAAATTATTTAAATTAGTACATTGGAAAAAGCCCAACATCTGTAAAGATAGCTTTACTGATCTATTGGGTCATACGATTTTTCTCCTGCTTTTATTGTGTTTTCTTTAAGGTTACTAAGAACAGAAAACAGCCGTTTTGTTTCTTACAGCTCTAGTGATTCAACTATTCCTCTGCTTTTTTCTTCCACAAAGTTATAATCCTCTACCTATATAACTGTTAGTCATCTGCATCACCTCAGCTGATTATATCACCATGTCTTATGACTTTAGATAAATAAATAATAAATAATAAATAATAAATATAAATAATAATAAATAGTATGATTGAGGCTTTCTGCTTAGCTATTTCTGATACTCATTTTTACATCTTAACTAACAAATTAGAGGGAATGCATACAAAGCTCAACATATGTTCCAGAAGCAAAGTCATCAGTGAACAATTTTTTTTAAAAGTTTTCAAAGGCTTGATAGTGCTGGGTTTTTAGCCAGTAATTTCACCTTAAGAAGTGGTAGTCAGTTGCAGAATAAGCTTAGTAGAGGTCATAAAAATTTCTGCCATACCATGGCTGTTCATTAGCTATTGTGAAATGACTTAAAGATAAAGAGTTTGATCCACCCACAACACTGTTTCTTACCCAAGGTTATCCATCTGGGAAAGGTATATAGGGCATAAGGCTTCTGTACTACAGAACTAGCAGGCAAAACTATAGCAGCTTTGGAGAACAGTATTACAAAACTACTCATAACCATGGTTGATCTATGTATGCTGTTGTTTAGAAAACAGCTTTATTTTGAGGGAGAGAAGACTATTATGGACAACAAAAGTCCAATTGCTCCAACCTTCAAAAGTGGCCAAAAGCAGATGTGTAGAGATAACAGGAATCCTTCTTCCCCAGAATATTCTCCCAGTCTCCAAAAATCACTGTGACATCAATCTTAAGAAAGGTATGGTAGGACTAAGCAAAAAAGCAGACAAATTTTTAAGAGGCCAGAATTAGCTAAATTTAGATGTGTTGTGCTGTAGGAGTAGCAGAAAGAATGATAATTGCGTAGGAAATATTGCTTTGATTTGCAACTTTATATTCTTCTGGTGACAAATCATGAGAAGCAAAAAAAGTGGTGTCTGTTTGAACATGCCTGCTTGGGATTAGGCATTCATAACATTTCCATAGGCACAACCCCCTGCTTCCCCCATGCTATAACTCACTTCAACAACCAGAGTGTGATACCTGAAAGCCTGCTGGATGGTGGACACTATCCCCCTGCAGGGAACAGAGCTGCAGACAGGCCATTTTCAAGTCAGCAGTTACATCTCCAGCAGAACACCTTTATCTTTATTGTTGCAACCACTGTCCTGTGGCCTCCTTTTTTGAAGCTTGTTGCTGAGTCTTTCAACAGCTGTAAATATCTGGACGTCCCTCTTAAGTGAGAGAGCTTTCTGAACAGTTTTCCCAACTCATTTTTCTGCTGTTCATAGCTCTGACACGAACTATCTTTCTATGGAATAGAAAGTCACTTTGCGTGATCAGCAGGCCAACATTTTATGTATCATTAGGCAACTCAGCCCAGGAGGATTGTTTTGAGGAACATAGGGCAAATGGAGGGTACAGTGATGGACACTTCGACTCTGGCACATCCTAAATCCTGAATGCTTGAATAATTTATGCTTACACATAGTTTCGTTGGTGAGAGGACAAAAAAAGATCTGATAATGTTTCTTTTAAGCAAGTCTCAACAAAATAATAGCTTTTGCTTGCCAAATGACTAGGCCGCTTTTTCTTCTGCTGCTTCTTCTTTGAATACTTTGTGTGAATTTTTGTAGTCTGGGGTTATTGCCCTGAGGAATGGACCATAATTTGAGTGATTGTATATACTGTCTTTGTTTTGAATTTGAACAGGATTTATTCCAAATAAATTATGAATAACAACAAAAATGCAGCAAACATATGGGAGCATCTGTGTGATCAGCCCAAACAAGACTTATCTTTTGTATCCAAGGAAATTGTGCAGAGGAAAATGAATCTGCTTGCATTGCAAATGACAGTTAAAAATCCTGGTGATGGCTGCAGCTTGCACATCCTTATCATGCTGATAGTTTGTGTGCTTCCTTACTCTTTTCATGGGGGTTTTCAAGGACAGCACAGAAGCCCTAACCTGTAGTAGGAAAGTAAGACACTTGAACTCAAATAGACCTTCAGCATGGGTTAGCCATTGGACCAAACTATCCAGGAGAGCATCAGGCCTATGAAAGCTAATGAGGCATTTGTACCATCGCAGGTGTGTTCCCAAACTGAAAGGGGAAAATGGCACCCTGGGGTTAGGGACAAACTTCCAGTGAAAGAGAATTAGAAATAGTTGTGTGGACACAGGGTTGCTGAGAGACAGGGTCTTCCTTGCTTTTCCCAGCGGGCATATCCAGATAGTTTGTGGCTCATCACCATTTCAGGTCTGTCAGTGAGACCCTCCTGGTCTTTCTCATTCCCCCCTCCCATCGGTCAGCTGGAGAGGTCCTGCACAGAGCCAAGATCCTCTTGGTCACTGAGGGGATGTGTTCCCTGACATTACATCATATGTACCTACCAAATATGACATACAGGCTGCGTATTTTCTTCAGGAAAGGAGGGAACTATCATCTGCCTTCATCTATGTTGTGGGACAGTGTCTGGGCTCTCCACCCCAGGATTTATACCCAGCTTGACAGCTGTGGTCCCCAGGCAAACCAAGCAGCTCCAGCAGTCTCTGTGCTGCGGTCACTTCTGGAATCAGCATGTGGTAAAATCTGATATTTAAGGGATTAAAAAAACCACTCTGATATAAAAAGAAACATTTCTTTATTAACTTTTTGGTCAAGGCCTACAAACTGCAAGTTAATAAGAGTTTTGTGTCTGATTGCTGCTTTAGAACTGGCCTGATTAAATTTCAGTACTTTTCTGGTTTAAACTGAAGCTTATGATGTAAGTCTTAACATATAGGCAATGTACTGATGTGTAGGAATGAATGGATGAACTAGAAATAAAAATAAACCAATGGAAATCCCAAAAAAGTAGCACATAAGGTAAAATGATTATATTAAACAACAAAGAGTAAGCAATATTCTGGTTTACATAAAAATTATATTTGAAGTATTTTCCTTATCTATTTTATCTTGATTATATCTTTTGAAAACTGTGAAAGTGTTTGTAGCTGACTGAAGATACTGTGGGAAAACATCTATGTTTTAGCAGTGTTATCTTTTCAATCTGTTCCTATAACTTTTATGTACAGCTGTTGTGACAACAGATCCAGTCACAGCTGTTCCAGTTTCCAACTGAATTTGGATTAATGGCTCATTTAAGACCTTCTGCATATCAACTGCATGTCCTACAAATTATAGGTGATGTTTTAGTCATGGTATTTTAGAAGTCAAGAAAATGTTTTAAAAGCAATACATTACTACCATTTTTTTACCTTTATTTTCCTTTTTTCGTCCTCTTTCCAACAGAAAATGTAGGAGAAAAATATAGTGCAGGATACTGTACAAGCTTTCTCTGTTTAGCTGTACACAATATTTCATTGTAGTCTTCACAATGTATAAACTTGAAGCTCAGAGAAGTAAATGAGAAGGCTGGAATTCAAACATAGCTGCAAATCCTGTTAGCAGTTAAACACTGCAGGTCTGAAATGCTCCCTAATGTATATGAAATCCACTATACAAACACAAAATATCCACATTGAGTTAAAGGACATTTTCAAACTAGAGGTAAAAATACTTAGAGAAATTATTCCTGTTTAAGCAAGTTCGCCTTTTCCAAAAAGGACCTATTTAGTCATTTGAAACTTAATGTCAGATAGAAGAGAGAAAAACAGCCAAAAATGATTCAGAACAGCCAAGATGTCTTGGTCAAGTGCAAGAGTTGGGTTGTGACAATAGTAAGGGCTGTTACATGGCAACTGAAGAAAAGCTGGAGTGTGTTTAACTTCAAGCAGCACTAAAATAAACAGGTAAGAGCTCTAGGCTCGATGGTGATGTTTATCTGTTTCACACGGCGAAGCGCTATCTGAAATATCTAAACACACTCCCAGCCTATGCTCTTCCAGCTCTCACCAGTCTCCCACATCCATGCCTAGGTCTAAATCAGTTATATAAGCAAACTTATTCCAGCCACTAGTAACACAGTCCCTAAGTGGGAGGAAATCCAGGCCATCTTTCAAATTAACTGTCAGTCCCAGAAATATAGCAGTGGACATCGCAGTGACATTTAAGGGACCTTACTAGATGGCTGTGACCTAGACTGTCTTCATAGGCTAGCACTCTTCATTCTGTCCTGATGCACTGAGGTAGTTTCTTGTGCTAATAGCATACAGACTTTAAAATCTGCGCACCTTTCTGGGCTGCTACACAACACAGGTTGTAGTACAGTATTTTTCTGGAAAACAAACAAAAGAAAGCAGTTTCTCCAGAAAGAGTAACCCTCACCCCAGCCTATAGTCTTTAACTGAAGGCTTGCCTTTACTCAGAGACACTAAGTGATGGGAAATGCAGCTTTTTCCTTTGTAAGCTCTTCCAGTGATTAACTCTCACAGCTGAAAATGTCTATCACTGGTTCTGATTTGGATGTGCTTGGATTCAACTTCCAGATATTAAAACTTTTTTGTCCCACAAAGGAAATTGCACACTAAAACTGAATCTCTCTCAATCTGTTTTTTTGAAGAATTAACGGATTCTTCTTGTCTTTGAGTGCAAGGCAGTTTTTCTAGCCTTCAATTCATTTTGGTGGCTCTTCGTTGCAGTCTCTGCAGTCTTTCAAGCTCTTGACAAACAGGATACCAGAATTACGTGCTAGTATCTGTGTTGACAACAGAGCTAAAATTAATTCACTACTCCTCTGATTATATACTGAAGATCTAAGGTGCCAGCACTGTCCAGGGTGACTGCTCTGGTCCTTGTACGCTGTCACCTTTCAAACTCCTGTAGGGAGTTGATATTTTTGAGGATACAGTTCCCCACTCTGTAGGGATGGCCAGGGACTTTTGTAGTTTTTGTTCTTTGAGGTGTGATCCCCATTTGGCTGTGCCATTAAAGCACATTTTGGCTGTGTCACCACACCTGAAGGAAAATACACCCAGCTGTGGGAAATGAGAAGGACTCATGGATTCTCTTGTCTGGAGGTAGACTTTGAAACCCTGTTTCACTGAGCAACTGAAACCACTCTGTATTGCTGTCCTTTCCTCATCACTGTGCCTCTCTTTATCACCTATAAAGTGTTATTAGAAATAGTTTAAGTATATTTCTCAATTATTGTTCAAAGTGCTGAGCAGAATCATTCCTTATATAGATCCCTGCAGAACATGACTAGAAATACCCATTTATGAATACTCATTTGACAAATAATTTCTGGTACTTGTCATATAGACAGTTTAACGCATTTAGTATGTTGTATTGATAGCAGTAGCCCATGTGTCATGCAGGACTGCTTTATGAAGAATCTAAGTATGTTTCTTTGGTCCAACTTCTTTATCACACAAACTTGTAATCTTGTCAGAAAAGGAAAAGTAGACTTTCCTTATGACCAGATCCATTTTTCATGAGCCCATGTGGGTTAGTATTAATTATTTTCTCTGCCTTTGCTTCTTCATTCATTTTCAAGGCTTTTTATTATTTTTTGTTTGCAATGTCTAATATCAAGCTCCATAGCCAAAGTTAGCCTCCTGCTAACGCAGAATACGCATGTTCCCATGCTTCTGGGATTTCCATGGTGCTCCAAGATCTGTTCAAAATTAACAGCAAAATAGGCCATCTTGCTTTTTTTCTGACACTAATATAAATTTTCACCAAACTGTTATTTTGAATAATTTGCTATCTCCTCCCAGCAATGAGTTGATATTACAAAAAGTATTTTGCTTCTGGTAGGATTAAAATTCCTCTAATAGTCTGCAACCCTGAAACAAGAAAGGCTGCGTTCCCTCTGAAAAAAGAGACACCAGCATCCTGCCACCAATAGTGCACAAAAGCAAATGATGAAGAAAGCCAATTAGGAGAATATCCCCAAGAGCTGCTCCAACAGCCATCCAGTATGCTTGTACTTTCCCTTGTGTTGTTAGTATATTTTCTAATTTGCATTTGTTTTCTTTACTTTCCCTACATTCATTATTATATATGTATGAACAGGTTCATATACTCTCACATGCATATGGCTGCTTCCACATTCACTATTAATATGCATATATTTTAATCAAACTCTGTTGATTGTGGAAGAGGAACATTTTGGCCATGGCTAAGAAAAGCTATGGATACGCAGCTTCTATACCTGTTGATGCGTTTTCCCTCTACTAACCTACCTAGGGCAATGTGAATCCCAATGTAACACAACACATTAGCTCCATTGCTGGCTTGTTCAAGGGGCCCATTCACACAATCCTTTTTTTCTTCGCATTGAATAGATGCAAATTCTTATAACTAGTTTTCAACAGCCCTGTGGAATATATTTATAAGGTAGATCCATTAATGTCTTGACTGTATAGAGGTCTCTGCAAAAGAAAATGGCTTAAAAAGATGGCCAGTAGATGATAGGAATTCTGCTTATTTTATGCACTGCAATAATCTATTTAAAAGCATAAATTATTATATACTTGTAGGCCAAATAGACATGTCAGAGAGAGCAAGCCAGAGTGTCTTTGATGTGTTTGCCATTTGATGAGTGTGCTGTACAAGAGCATGTGTCATTCATTTAATTTAATGTATAATTAACAACTCCTTAACATGATTAACACTTCTTTAATCATGGCTGACATGAGAAATAGTTCATCAGTCTTTCCGTATATGCATCTTCATTGATCATTAAAATGGGAAAGCAAGCACATTTGATAGTCAGCAATCCAGCATTCTGGAAAGTTCTAGAGGATCATCCAGCATTGTACTGGTAAATCTCTAATTACACTTGACCTGAGTGACTTTAACAATATCCCTGATTTTTTTTAAAGCTGGCGTTCAGCTCTCATATTTGAGATGTTCTCCAACAGGTGGCCTTTGGCTGGACAGTTACCAAGTGACACCAGCGGCAGCAATATTCTGCTCCTGTAAATAAAATATATGGGATGTGACAGAATCGGAAGACACTATAAAGCACAAGGGAAAAGCATCCAGATCAACTGTAACCAGTTCTCTCTTTCACTGGATTTCTTTTTTAAAGATTAGCTTATCTGACCTTTGCTCTTGTCCTTAAAAAACAAATTTTGCTCTGCCTTTCTCTCCCTTTGGCCTTTATCCAAGTGTTTTTCATTTCAGAATGGAAAACACTGAGGCCCTTTTCTTCCCTCCACAAAGACTCTAGGAGAAACATTTGATTTAGAAAGTCTGTTCTCTTTTTAAAAATAAGCCACCAGCGCTTTTCAGAATCTACAGCGACTTCCTTTTCTTCTTTGGACTGCAGTGTAGACAGCGTGGTTGTGTCACCTCATATCATTGTATAAGGCCTTGATTTTTTGTTTATTTATACTAAATCAACTTGCTATGGGAAAAATAGTGTGCTTCATTCACCTCTGCTGGGTTGCTTACAGCCTCAAGACTGTTTTACAGAAGCTGATTTGACTCTTCAGGTGGTAAAGTGATCAGAAAACTCCAGTTTTCTATGAACCAGATGAAAAGGGCAAAGTGCTTCCACTGGGAAGCGAGAGGTAGTGATGAGGTCTCTTGGGAAGCAGAAAGCTGGAGCTGAATTAATCCTGGAAATACAGGGAAGCCCCTTTTTTATTATCAGACTGAAAGCTTCTCTGTGAAGAAACAATGGTGTGGGCCCTGGACATTACTCACAGGGCAGCCAGGCCTCCTAGGGTGGCTGGTCTCTGTTTTGAGACTCTGAATTTAGAAAGGGGCTAACCAACCATCTAGGTTCAGATAAAGTGTTGTTTCCTCTTAAGAGGTTTAAGTTTAGAACGGAACTATAGCTGGGCATGCCAGTGTCTAGCACGTGTGTCCCGGAGAAGCAAGGCTCAGGGGACTCTAACTCCCTCATCACCTCTGCCAGGGTTTGGCTCCACGTCGTGTAACACAGTGGAGCCTGCAGAGCCCCCAGCCCTCATCCACTCTGGGGCTATATCCTCCCCGTCACCATGTTTTGAAATGAAATCTTCATGCATACTCAGTCAGCTGAGCAGGATGAACACTGGTACGGGTTGTCAGAGCTTCCAAAATTGCACTAGGGAAAAGTGAGGAAAGAAGGTGGTGGGCAAGATCATTCCCCTAAAATATCCTGAAGAATCAAAACCCCAAATGAGAATCCCCCTTGTTATTTTTTTCAGCTTGCTAACCAAAAACCTAGGCTCAGGAACTACAGTGACAGTAACATGAAGGAGCATTTGTAACTGTGCTTATTCTACTACTCCTGTGGGTATTGCTCTAGCAGCATAAAAGACCATCAGACCATCCCTAGACAATATTGTCTATTCAGACTAAAACCCTACTTTATAGCCATGCTTTTTCTGTGACACCTAGCCCCAGATGCCTTGCTGAATGCAGAAATTATTGGTGAATGAAGTAGACCAAGGGACTAATGATGATGAAATGAAAAGCAGATCTGCCCTCTTGTGTACAAGGCATCTACTGCATCTATTCCTAGATGAACCTGAAATGACTATACTCCCTGTAATAATAAATGCGGAAATTATACAAATGCTTTGAATGTGTTAACCTTCCCATGAAAACAAGAACGAGAAAAGAAAGGGTGAAGACTGGCACTCACAATTTAAAGGTAATTTCTTCTGATAAATTAGTTTATAAACCCAAAGTTAATATGAGTAGCTTGGACAGTAGAAGCTGCTCTGAATAAATACTTAGACTACGAAACTAGGGACTATGAAAAAATGAGTAGTACAGAAACCTCTAAGGGGGAGACATCTAATTGCTAGGGAAAGTCAATCAGCTGCAAAATTCTGTTCACCCATTAAAAGTAAGCTTTTATTTTTTCATGGGTGAACAAAATAGTTTGTTCATCACGGCAGTAAGGAGTGTGCAAGGAGATTTGGGCTGAGGCAAGCATATTTTGTAAGCCTTAATTAAACCAGAAAGGGGAAGAGGGTAGCTGACTTTATAGGGTTGGAAAGGTCAGGCTGAGCTTCCCTGTCCTCCTCCTTTCAGCTATTTTTTTCTGAAACCTCAAGTCAGGTCCCTTAGTCCCTTATCTTCTCAAATCCCACGTATTAGGCATGACACTTAAAAAATGATAGTCCTGGAAAGCTTATCTGGATAACAGGATCAAAAGATCAGAGCCTCAGCAAACAATGCAGTGCAGAGAGTTTCCAGCACATGACTTGTTCTTATCCCACCACAGCACAGGGATGGAGCCAGTGTTGCATGGACCTGGAAGGTCAGCAGCATTTGTGGGATCACCTGTTTAAAAATACCCAAGAAAACATCACTTGGCTGGTTGTAACAGTAACTATGGTTTCTTCAATTAGCAGGCCAAGTTGTGCGTTTATAACCTGTTACTCATTTTCTGCTTGCAAAGAATTTAGAAACTTCTTTCCGGGTGTGGGGAGAGCCTTGAAGCAGGACTTGCTTTGGATTAGCCCTCCAGGAATAGATTTTTTTCTTTTTTTGACAATGGTAAAAAGAAAGGGCAAGGCGGCACTCCAAAGAAACCTACTAGTATACCATGGAAATACAGTTTAACAGGCCAATCTGGTGTGAAATCTGGAGCCAGTTTTAGAACTTGGGCCACAGCAAGCAGTGTGATACAATTCGTCACTACTGCTCCAACAATGCACTAGGTCTGATAGCATCAGTTTTTCTCTTCCTTACAACAAGAAAACAATTGTACTTTGGGCCTGAGGATGTAGTAATACGTAACAAAATGAATAAAATCTGTACAGCATGTAAGAATGCCATATTCCTAGAAGCAGTAAATGCTGTTTAGGTGCATTTGCCTACAGTTTTCTCGCTCCTGATTCTCTCCAGGTTCTCTGCTCAAATGTCTGTTTGTAAGTGGTCCAGTGAGATAAGCAAGAGTGATCTCATATGGATTAGACTACTTTTACCTGCAGCAAAAATTGCACCGGCAACAAATGTGACTCAGTAGACCATATCTAGTATAATTTCATTATGAAAAACCTTGGTTTTTTACCTCACAGGACAAACATGAATAAGAAGGTGAACAAAGTACATTTTCTGTTATTGAAATAAACATTATTATTCTGGTTCCCACTTCTCTGTTAATGGGTCATGAATCAATTGACACATCCTTTTACTCACTTCAAAACAGTTGCTGCAGATTTGAGGCTCTGTGGCTTTTTCCATTTGTTTTGTTATTAAACTGCATGGTCTCCATCTAACATCTGGGTTTTCAATTTGAAATAGGGATGGGGACAAAACTGTTCAAACTCATCTTGAAGCTCTGATTCATCTTTGTTCTGGCCCTATTCTTTGTGCTGTGTGACCAGTTAAGGAATAGCTTAGCAGGCTGCAAACAGAAGATGTATGTATGTATATATGTATGTACATGCATCTCTTAAATGAGGGCAGACTGTTAGATATTTTTCTTCCTCATTTCTCATATCAGTTTTTCACACATATCAGTTTTTCAAAGGCCATAATTTTGCATAGTTCCATATCAAGTGCTTCAGGCTGCTCCTCCTTTTAGGAAACCTGTGTGAAAAATGGTTTATTGAGTCAATTTTAGTAATTTCTTCATTTGGAATCATTAGCAAAAAACTATCAACCAGAGTTGATAGAAGCAGTGACCTCATCTTGTGCACATTTTGACCACTGTGAGTGATTCTCACCCTATTGTTGGTTCAGGACTCAGTTCAGGAGATAATCCCTGCCCAGGAAGTTAGCTGAAGTGTGAGCTTACACCCCATAGCTTCATTTTGAATTTGTGCTTGTGTGTCCCCAACAGCAAATTCTTCAAGGCAAGGGCTGTCCTTACCCCCACAGAGCACTGAACAAATCAGTCACCATACTTGTCCCAGAATGAAACGATTGTGGTGCTGAAGACTAACCTTTTATATTAGCCTGACACTGAGGGAAACTTGATTCATCTAATGATTTCAGCTTGAGCTGTTTGCCATCTTTGGTGCTCCAGGGTACACCATTATATGCATTTACTCCATGTCCCTCTCTAAAACTTTAAATTTTAATTCTTCCAGCCCTGTCCTAAACCACCTGATTTTAACTTCCTGGTAAAAAACTCTGGGATTCTTGCCAAAGTTGCCTAACAAACTCCTCTGGCCCTTGTCCTGACAATTAGGCAAACATCACTCAAAGCTCCCAAGTATCTTCCATCTTCCTTCCACTTCTTTCTTTCGTAAAGGGCTGAAGCTCATGCACAGTAATGGAAGACACACAATGTTCCCCTATTAGTTGCTTCTCAGGCCACCTCGTTCTGGTGGCTATGGGACATGCTACAAGGGGCCCTGGTGAGGGGAGCCCTTGAATCCTGGAGGACTGAAAGCATGAGGAGGTTCCTTCTCACCCTTCTGCCATCAGCCATGGGCAGCACCACAGCTCCTGCAGTTATGGAGAAGTCAAGACATCGGCAAGAGGTCTTTGAGCCTTTATAGCACTAGCACTGCTACTTGCTATTTTTTCAGTGATGTCTCACTCACTTTTGGTCATATTACACTATGGATGCTTTCAGTGTGACTTTCAGCTTATATATTTTGAAAATGGGAGGAATTTGCAGTAAACTCAGCAGAGAGCAATATCTGAATGACTAATGGCAAGCAGAGGTTAATGTCCCTTAGTTTCCTCACAGGCCATCAACCCCTAAAGCTGATCATTAATTGCCTGAAATAGCCTACGTGATGGTCATTACTGCTTAATTATTCAGATGAAATGAATAATATCAATTGTAGGACTTCAGTTTTCATAATTGGAGAACTCTATCTTTTTTCTGAGACACATTCCACATCTAATCTGACATTATTTTCATCCCTGCTTTAATAAAAGATGCTTCATGCCTGTTAAGCTTTAATAAATTTGAAGATATTTCTTGCATATTGAGTACCACAGTACAGACATAGTCAGCTTACATTCAGTTATTGTCACATGACTAAACAAATAACCACAGGAATCAGTCATGACAAGCAATAAATGAATGATAGGACAAGCTGTGTCCAAACTGCAGAGCAGATGCAGACTGACACAGTCCCACTTTTTGCTTCCCCAGTCACAGGGACATGGGACACTCTGAGGCACCCTTTGAGCTCAGACTCCTGAGTTTCATTTCCTGGAAACCAGAGAGCAGGGGAAAGCTTTATTTCATTAAGTTGCCTAACTCTTACAGAGTGACCCTCCAAAACCCTCACTGCTTGAGGTTTCTCAATTTCACTCCATATTTTGCTTCAACCTCTGAGACAATGTTACAGCAGATACAGAGGCATCTACATCATGCTAGAGCTAAGTGACTACATCCCGCCTACAGCCTTTGGGATTTTACAACTAAAGCAGCCCTTGCCTAAGTAATCTGGGAACCTGATCCCACTGATAGGCATTGAGTGTTACCAAGTAAAATATGACTGACAGCTCTGAGTTCAGCACGGAAGGTAAGTGTTTGAGATTACTGCCCAGTTTTTGGCATAGTAGCCTACTAATTAGAGTGCTGCCCAGGAAATGGGAAATGAGCTAGCTCCATCTCAGACAGAGGGAGTCCAGACCTAAGAAAATGGTTTAAGCACCAGGCTATAAGTGAAATTGAGGAGGGAGTCTGTGTCCTCACCTGTAGCTCCTGGCAAAAGTGAAGAAAGGCACATGAGATTTACCAATCCATAAAGAGAGATCCTCATTCTGTAACCTGCGAGAAATGCCCTGGCCAGAGACATAGGAGATGATCCTTGACTTGCTCAGATGGGCAAAGCCCAAGTTACTTTGGCTTTGTCTTGATTAGGAAATTTTGTAGAGTGCCTCAAATCTACGTGCTTATCTCAGCTGTGCCCCAAATCCAGGAATCCACTAACCCTACTTCTTCCACCCATATTTTCCACAGAAGGAAATGTGTGTGTGTGTGTGTGTGTGTGTGTGCGTGTACGACTGGTGAGCTCCAACAGATCCCTGCTATGGATATGCCGGGCACTGCTATCCCAGCTATACCTCTTTCCATCCCAACAGGAAAGTCTACACAGTCTTTGTGAATCCAGAGCTAAATGCATTGTACACTTGTTAGCTCTCAGGAAGGGTATTTGACCTCAAAATTATAGAGACACAATGTGCCAAATTCATCCCAACTCAACTGAAACTCCGTGCAAGAAATGACACACCAGATCTTCCCTACAAGAATACCTATGCAATAGCAATGCACAATTCCCTCCTAGGTAAGTTTTACAGGGTGAAACTCTGTGACCTGCAGAGTGGAAGAGATCACACTTGTCAGTCAGTGGTTTCTTCTGCCTGAGGATTAGTGAATTTGTCAGGCTGTACAGTCAGGAGAAAAGAAGCACCAGAAGCCAACCCAAGCATGACAGTTGAATATCAAAGGTTAAGTGAGGTTTGGATCCATGTTTTTCACACAGTACATCAAAAGTCACTTAACAGCTATTAGTTTTCATAGCCCAACCGATGCTCAGATTCCAGAAGCTTGTTCTGCCCATGTATAGTGCAAGGTGTGGGGTTTAGGATTCTTATCTTTCAATGTATGAAATTATTTGCAATCTGATTGTCCTTTATAAAGTACTATTATTACTATGTTTACATTCATTTAGAAGCAAAAATATAGGATAGTCCTGTATGCATTACACTTGACAGTTCTTGCTGAAGGCAAATTGGCATACCAGTATACTGGCCTAGAAATGTATGTGGGCAAAACAGACCTACTGATTAAAAGAATGGGCATCACCTCTTCAGGCACTTCTACTATGAACAACATTTTGAGAATGCACTTCTGTTTCTGTTTATCTATCTGTGTGCGTACAAGTAATGGCTTGACAAACAGTGTTGCTCAGACAGAGCTTATGTCCTGAACAACATGTTCCCAACAGGATGCTGCCATTGGATCTCTTTGAGAAATTGGCCTTATGTGCATAAGAACACTTTCTTAATCAGCCTAGAGAAGCAAAGAGGATGCTGGTGTACAAGCAACATCCTGCAGGATTTCATGTTGCACAGATCTGCTTCTCAATATAGCACTTTCTGCAGATTCTGCTGAACGGAATGGGATGTGAGCCTCCTACATTTTGATACACAGCTAAATGCTGTGCAAGGTTGTAAAGAAAAAGTGGGGACAAGGAAAGGTATTTGCTAGGGACTATACAGCTTAAGGGACTCCATATGGGCGTGTTTGAACTGGTAAATTAAACAGGGCCAGGCCGTAAGCTTGAGCACTGTTCCCTCAGATGTTCATGCTGTTTATCAGTAGCATGCTCCCTAAACAAGTTTGGCCAAGGCAATCAGCATTCCCATACATACTGCCTGGGTGCAATTCAGAGGTTAGGATGTGCAGGGACAATCCCAGTATGAGTCTGGGCAATGGCCACACTAGGGGTTTTTGAAAGTGGGCGGGAGAGGCAGTGGGGTTTAGCTGTGTGGATAAGAGCTATGCTGTGCCACTTGGCTTCCAAACTAGAATCAGTCCCTTCTCCATTTTACATGAAGTGTAGACATAACCTACGGGCCTAAATATTGTGAAATTTGTATTCCCAGCCCTTGAAGAAATTTGTTGTGTGGCATCTGGATCACCACTGGGTTTGCACAGATTGGGATTCCTGGGTACCCTCTGAGGAACCTGAGGTGCCCACTGCTGTCAGGTGAGGAAAGCCAGGTAAGGACAGCTGCAGGAGGCCTCAGCTTCTTCTGAGAAGCTCTAGCAGCTGCTACTGAGCTCTTTGGGTTGCCCCTGCTTGGATGGTATTGGGACACTTGTTCCAGCTGGTTCCTGCCTAGGGATGGTCACGTACCCTTTTAGCCAGTATTCAGGAGAGGCCTATATAAGAGCCAGGCCCAGAGAACAGCTAACAGGTACAGCAATTTGTGTTACAATTTGTGGAAAAGGGTGCAAAGAAGGGTTTGGCAACCTCAACCAGACCAGCACACACAAATCCAGCTGTGGGCATAGTCCCCAACAGCTGCTGGAGCAGCTGTCCCTGCAACATCAGAGGCTTCTACTCAGACAGAGCTTCAGCAGGAGGATGCAGCTTTGCACATCTCAAACTGCAGGGAGGGCCTGGGGCCTCACAATGAGTCTGGGGCTGGTGGTCTCTTTGCCTGCAGGAGGTATGCAATGGTCGAGGAGCTGAGCCGCCGAGTCAAGGAACTGTGGGAGGGGGTCAGCAGGCTGTGCGACATCAGAAACAATGAAAAAGAGATTGATCAGACCTTCTCTGAGACTCTGTGCCTTCAGGAGCTCAAACTCCCACTGTAGCAGAGGGGCAGGCAGAGTCAGTGCCTAACAGGTCAGAAAGTGGAAACTCCCACGGTGGTGAAGGCTGGAAGCTGGTGACTTCTGGCACTTCTTCCACCTGAAGACTTGCAACTTTGGAAGAGGTTCACTCCCCTTGTAACTGTGCAGGAGCTGGGAGCATTCTGAAGTGGAGCATCGCTGCCAGCTGAACCTTGGCCACACCAGAGCACCAGGTGAAAGTGGCAACTGTTAGTAGTGGGAGACTCCCTGCTGCAGGGTATAGAGGTCCCCATCTGCTGACTTGACCTGACATCTAGGGAGGTTTGCTGTTTGCCAGAGGCTCACATTCGGGATGTTGTGGAGAGGCTGCTGAGGCTTGTCCAGCCCTTGGACTATCACCAGCTGCTGCTTTTCTATGTGGGCGCCTATAATACTGCCAGGAAAGTAACAAGCATGACTACATGGCTCTGGGCATAAGGGACAAGGGCGTGGTCCAGGTGGTGGTCTCCTCGAGCCTGATGGTGAAGGGGAAGGGCCTGAGGAGGACCAAATGCATCCTGTGGATCAACAATTGGTTGCACAGCTGGTCTCAACAGCAGGGTTTTGATTTCTATGACCATGGGACCCTCTTCAAGGACTGACAACTGCTTAGTAGAGATGGGATCCACCTCACAAAGTAGGGTAAAAGTATTTTTTCCAACAGGCTGGCCAGCTTGGTAAGGAGGGCTTTGAACTAGGAATGATGAGGGTGGGAGAGAATGACTAACAGTCAAGTAAGGAAATGGTGGACAAGTCTGGCAACCAAAGGGTCTGGGGTGATGTAAACAGAAGGGACTTCTTAATCAACAAAACAGGACTGAAGTGGAATTGCCCCAAGCATATGCAGGTAAATAAGGACGTGCCTATGGAACTACATTATGGGAGAGCTCTCACGCTCTTCTAGGAAGTCAAGACACTGCGGTGCCTCTTAAGTGCCTGTACACTAATGCATGCGCTATGGGGAACAAACGGGAGGATTTAGAATTCTGCATGCAGTTAAAAGGTTACGATCTCATTGGGATAACAGAGGTGTGGTAGGATGGCTCACACAACTGGAGTGCTGTGATGGATGGATACAGGCTCTTTAGGAAGGACAGGCCAATCAGATGAGGAAGGGGAGTCGCCTGTTATTTGGGAGAGCAGTGGGAATGCATGGAGCATTCTGACTGGGGAGAGGTAAGGGGTTAGTCAAGAGCTTATGGGTCAGGATTAGCGGACAGACGAGCATGGGTGACATTGTAGTGGGTGTCTGCTAAAGACTGCCAGATCAGGAAGAAGTAGATGACACCCTCTTCAGAATTCACAATTGGAAGAAGCTTCATGTTCACAGGCCCTGGTCCTCAAGGGGGACTTCAGCCTCCCTGATATCTGCTGAAGGGGCAACACAGCAGGGCACAAACAGTCAGTCAGGTTTCTAGAGTGCATTGATGACAACTTCCTAACTCAGGTATCAAGGAGCCAACAAGGAGAGGTGTTCTGCTGGATTTTCTATTTACAAACAAGGAAGAAATGGTTGGAGGTGTGAAAGCTGGGGGGCAGCCTTGGCTACAGTGACCACGAGATGGTGGAGTTCAGGATCCTGCAAGGACAAAAAGCATTATCACAACCCTGGACTTCAGGACAGTGGACTTCATCCTGTTCAGGGACCTTCTTGGTAGAACCCCACGGGATATGGCCCTGAAGGGAAGAGGGGTCCAAGAGAACTGGCTGATATTCAAGGAACACCTCCTCCAAGCTCAAGAAAGGTCCATCCCAACAAGCAGGAAATAAAGCAAAGGTAGCAGGAGGCTTGCATGGATGAACAAAGAGCTCCTGACTAAACTCATATATAAAAAGGAAGTGTACAACAGGTGGAAGCAGGGACAGGTGATCCAGGAGGAACATAGAGCCACTGCCTGAGCATGCAGGAATGGATTAGGAGAGCTAAAGCCCAACTAGAGCTGAAACTGGTGAGGGACATGAAAGGCAACAAGGAAGGCTTCTGCAAGTCCATAAGCAGCAAAAGGAAGGCTAGGGAAAATGTGGGCCCACTGCTGAATAGGGCAGGGGCCCTGGTGACAAACACCACTGAAAAAGCAGAGGTAGTGAATACTTTCTTTGTCTCAGCCTTTACTGGTAAGACCAATCCTCAGGAATCCCAGGCCCTTGAGACCAGAGGGGAAGTGTGGAGGAAAGAAGACTTACCCTTCATGGAGGAGAATCAGGTTAGGGAACATTTACACAAACTGGATATACAAAAGTCCATGAGCCATGATGGGATGAACCAACAAGTGCTTGAGGGAGCTGGCCAATGTCATTGCAAAGCCACTCTTGATTATCTTTGAAAGGTCATGGAAATTGGGAGAAGTTCTTGAGGACTGGAAGAGAGCAAACATCACCCCTAACTTCAAGAAGGGCAAGAAGGAGGACCCAGGCAAGCCTCACCTTGATCCCTGGGAAGATGATAGAGCAACTAATCCTGGATACTATTTCCAGACATGTGAAGGACAGGAAAGTGATCAGTGCAAGTCAGCATGGATTTATGAAGGGGAAATCATGCTTAACCAACCTGATAGCCTTCTGGTATGAGATGACTGGCTTGGTAGAAGAGGGGAGAGCAGTGGATGTTCTTTACTTTGACTTTAATAAGGCTTTTGACACTGTCTCCCAAAACATCCAATACTATTTAACATCTTCATTAATGACCTGGACTATGGGACAGAGTGCACCCTCAGCAAGTTCACAGATGATACAAAACTGGGAGGAGTGACTGACATACCAAATGGTTGTGCTGCTACTCAGAAGACCTTGACAGGCTGGAGAAATGGGCAGAGAGGAACTTCATGAAGCTCAATAAAGGGAAAAGCCAAGTCCTGCTCGTTGGGAGGAATAATCCCATTCTCCAATACAGGCTGGGGTATGACCAGCTGGAGAGCAGCTTTGCAGTAAAAGACCTGGGTGTCCTGGTGAACAGCAAGTTAAAATGGGCCAGGGGTGTGCCCTTGTGACAAAGAAGGCCAACAGCATCCTGCATCAGGAAGAACATTGTCATCAGGTTGAGGGAGGTGATCCTTCCCCTCTGCTCAGCCCTGGTGAGACTGCATCTGGAGTAGTGTCCAATTCTGGGCTCCCCAGTGCAAGATTTACTGGAGCAAGTCCTGTGCAAGGCCACAAAGATGACTAAGGGATTGGAGCATCTCTCATACAAGGAGAGGCTGAGGGAGCCAGGACTGTGTAGCCTGGAGAAGAGAAGGCTCAGGGGGATCTTATCAATGTATATTGATATCTGATGGGAGTGTGCCAAGAGAATGGGGTCAGATTCTTCTCAGTGGTGCCCAGTGACAGGACAGGAGGCAGTGGGCACAAAGTGAAACACAGGAAATTCCGCTTGGACACAGGAAAATTCTTCTTCACTGTGAGGGTGGTTGAACATTGGAACAGGTGGCCCAGAAAGTTTGTGGAGTCTCCATCCTTGGAGATAGTTAAAACATGACTGGACGGGGTCCTGGGCAACCTGATCTAGCTGACCCTGCTTCGAGCAGGGGGTTGGACCACGTGATCTCCAGAGGTGCCTCCCAATCCCAACTATTTTGTGATTCTCTTAGCAGAAAGTTGTCTTCTGTTAGATTGGTGCTCTGGAGCAGCTGTATATAAATGCATTGAAAATGATAAGAGAAATGCACAAGAATTTAGCTCCTCAGATCTTGAAGATATTAAAACAAGTCAAGTCTGAAACCTGTACATATAACATTTAGTTTACTGGATAATATAGCTAACAGTTTTGTATGGGGGTCACTGGCAGCCTGCAGTGACAGAGAGGAACTCACAGAGGTTACAGCAAAGATCTGAATTAAAAGAAGTCAGTTTGGAATGATTTCCAAAACAACAAAAAAGAGACTTTGCTGGGGAGGGCCCAAGGCTGTTAGAGGAGGATTAAGATCCAGGTGCCCTACTTTCCTGCTCTCTCCCTGCAGCAAGAGACAGTACAACTATACAGAAACCTTGTGTTCACTCTGTATTCAAGTTTTTCACCAGCTACTCAATAACTTTTGCACTATCACCAAGAAAGACCAAATCTTGAATGTCATCCTTGTTTTCTTTTTGGTCTGTTGTTTATTTTCATTCTAATTTTTCTCCAGTGACAGAAACAGGCTGTCTGGTTTGAAGAGTTTACTGGCAAAATGAAGACGTTATGCAGAAACCAGGGGGAAACAGATAAACTGAGAGGAGGAGGAAGAGGAATGGCCTGCGTCTCCTTGGTACATCCCTGTGACAGCTCTCCTGCATATGTCCATTACAGACATCCTGAGGTTGTGGTGTATTATTGCTGCTGTATTGCTGCACTGCTTGTCAGTTCAATGACATAAGTGAGCTCCCTGATGGGTGAAGATCAGAATGCAAAAAGCTTTCTGTGGAGGTTATTTCATGAATGGAGAGCAGCAAAAAGGATGACGCTCGAATAGGAGTGAGAAATGGAGAGTGAAAGGATACCACAATCTTTATCAGAGTAAGGGGATATGAAAGGAAGGTCAGCAAGGTATTTGATGGGGCAGAGTCACACAGGGCCTTGGTCATGAAGGGGAAAGGTCTGAATTTTTTAAAGCTGTGTGATAGAGGGAACACAGGGTGGGACCATGAGGGGGCAGACAGGTGGTGTGTTCAGTGTGATGGAGACCTTTCCTTTTAACTCATCCAAGAAGGAGGTCAGCAACTGGGAAATTTCTTTTGGTCCAGATGTGTAGGCTCCTTCCTTCTTTACAAATATTGCTTTGGGGAAATCCCATGGACTACAGGATTCTTAGGATTTGTTTCTCACAGCTTCACTTATATTTGCAATAATTCTCCATCCTTGTTTGCACACTAAAGTTTCTTACAGCTCATCTCTGTGCTGCTCCAAAAGCAGAGGTATAACTATGAAATTTGGGGGTGGGGGCGGTAGCACTACACCTTTGCTCCTATTTATAGGTGGCTCCTATTCAATCAACCAAGCGATTGTGTCTAATGTCACTCATGCCATGTCACGGCATGGGATGGAGGTGTGACGCATCAGGCAGGCATGTCACCCATACTTAAAGAAGCCCTGATCAGTGGCACACTCCCCTACAAAAGTCTAGCATCTCCCGTGTCCTGGGACCTTTCATTTCAGACATGTCTCCTAATCTCATGTTGCCCCTTGCATCAATGGAGAAGAGATTTGAAAGAACAAAGGAAACAAAAAACTTTTAGACTTCCACTTTCTCCATTGAATTAATCAGCTCTGACAGATTTGTGGCTTCCTATGACCCTGAAGTTTTACTTTCTGCTAGCACATCAGGCACTGATTTTCCTCTTTCTTTCTCCTGCAGCAGGCATTATAGTGATCTTTCTCAAAACTGACAGGGACAGGGCTTATTTCCAGTAAAAGGGCATCATATTTAGCTGTGCAGGGTAAGTGAGATTAGGAGAATAGGTACATGGGAATAATGAGAGCTCAAAGGGCAGCAGACTTTCAATATATTTATATAGTTAAATGTAACAAGTTCAGACACTATCATTTATTTTTTCATTGTCCACAAAAAAACCCTCTCAGTTTGCTTCTTTTTCTTTTTGTGAGTGCTTTCCTATTTTCCTTAACCTCTGTGTTGCAGTGTTGCTAGACTGTGTACATGAAGATACATTTCCTGCCCTGGGGAAGATCCCAGATAAGCAGAGAAGTGACATACAAATGGCAAGGGGGAGAGAGCGATCTAATCGACTGGCCTCAAGCTTTGTACATTATGATAGGACAAGAATACAGAGCAAAGGCAAGCAGGCATCTGTCTGCTGAAAGATGCACACTGCTCTCCCCGATCTTTTGTTTGTCCTTGTCTTTTCATTCTCTTCTCCCTTACGCCCTTCCTTGTGCTTCTCATGCTGAGATGGTGTTAGACTTGGGGGAGGCATGGCAAGGACTGAAGTGTGGCCCATGCACATATTGATTGGTTTGCTTGTTTTCTAATTTAGTTTACTGGCTGTCTCTCTCTCTCCTCACGGCCTTCAGCCCTGGACTGTAACTAGGCTGCTCCTTGCTAAATTTGGCTCCATTCCTTTCCTACTCTCTGGTGAATACCTAACACCTGCTGATGGTTTTTGGCTTTTTGTCATTTTCATATGCTTTCCATATTGTGTGCAAGGATGGAAGAAAGGCTCTTCTCCTCCCCTTCTCTCGCCACCCCTAAACCCCTTTTCAGGTGTAGAATCTGAACTCAGCAATATCAAAGCATTTCCTGTATTCCTGCTTCACTATATGGTTCATCTTTAGGTGGAGTGAGTGAAGGGACAGCTAAAAATAATTCCCTGGATTGAAATATTTTGTTTTGAAACTTTGGATTCCAACTGGGTCTTTATTTTTAAAATTCCCCTCTTTAAAACATTAGATGCTTGAAATTTAAGAAGAAAAAAGCTGAATGCCTTTGTTCCAGGGCAAATTAAATATTACTTGTTTTTTCTTTTTTACAGCCATTTGGTCAAGCTGGAAAATCATCTGGAGGTGTATGAATAACCTCAGGGCTTTTTGTCTCTTTCCCCTGCTCCAAGTGAGCCATAAATACAGAAATAAGACAGAACCGTCCCAGTGGTGCAGTGTAATCACGGCGGTGATCTAAGAGCGCAGCTGGTGTCACTGAGCCTGCCCAGCCGCATGGCTGGCTCCTCCTCGCTGCCTGCATGCATTGCGCTGAAGGATATTGCTCTGCAGGCAACTGGAGAAGGGGCAGCAGGGGTGCAGCAGCCTGACCCTGCAGTGTTGCATGCAGGAGCCCTTACACCGTCAGCGCTAGGACCGGGACAGGTATGGGTGAATTTTCTCTGAGCTGAATCAAGTGTGGCCGAGAGCGGAGTCTGGCCTCTGAGCTTCCCGCTTAGCACCGCCAGACCTTGGACTTTGTTTCAGCCTTCGGAAATGCACCGTCATGAAGAAGCTTTGGGCTATAGAAGCTCTGAGTCACCAGGCTGTGACAACACCCATGGTGAGCACTGTGGTCCGGCGAGGGGAACTGCAAAGCGTTCCCACTGGTGTCGTGACATGCTGGGCTTCACATAGCAATGTGGCAGTGGGGCCCAGCTGACCAGCTCTTCCCCTTCATCTTGAGGGGTGCTGCAGTGGGACCCCAACAGGAAGGGGAACCTCACGCACCCCTTATACAGAACCACAGTGGGTGCTTCAGACATACAGACTCCAAGGTGATAAAGCCCCTGGGACAAAGCTCTAGCAGAATAACAATACAGTAGGAGATCTCAGAGGTCTGACATGAATGTAGGAAACTTCCTCTACCCATCAATATCCTGTCCTTGAGAGGGTTAGCCAGTGGAAAGACAGGCACGTGGCAAGGCCTGTCTTCTCTTCTGATGTCTTTTTCCATCCTCCTTTCTCACAGCGAGTCCTGGGAAGAGCTGTCAGACCATAGCTATTCATTTCACACCTCTCTGAGATAGCTAGAACAAGGGTCCTGGAGTGATGAGTTGCACTCCTGGCTTGCGTCCAGACCGCCTGAGTGCGCTTGGACAAGTCATCAAATTCTCCAGTGCTCCTCCCTACCAACCCCCCTTTAACAGAGCTCGTTTTTTCTCTCTCCAGCACTTTTCCTTCTCTGCAACAACTGTAGGCTGTTCAGTCTGGATTCACCCTACTTGATGTATATAACTGAAGTGCCAGGTAAATGGCTTGTTCCTGTCATTGTCTCTATTTATAGACCCTGGAAGGACAGAGACAGGCACTTGCAAAGGGCGATTCAGATATGAGGTGGGATGTACTGGTGTAGCATGAATCTCAGCTGCAAGTGCCTTTCTCTGAGTACACAGTGCCTAGTATAAGGAGTTCAGTCATAGCTGGGACCTGGATGGTACAACAAGTTAAAAAAGTACAGTAGCAAAGTGACTTCAGAGCTGGACAGTCTTCAATTAAATGTGTGAAATGTGGTGGAGACTTCATATCCATCTGTTGAGAGGACTTTGGCTGCTATCTATAATGAAGTTCTTCCCAAAAGTATTTTAATTGCTTAGCCTTAGAATCAATTGTACATTCTCTGAATTCTCAGAGAGAACTGTAGCTACCACTGCACAGACTTTCTTCTGATACCACATTGCACTAAAAGCAACGTTACCTTTTTTAGGATGCAGATAATAAAAGATAAAGATTTTTATAGTAACTTTTGAATTTTCTATTCAAAAACATCTAACTAATTTCATTAATACAAACCAATGTGAGCTTGGAAAGGCCATCTTTGCTGACCCAGCTCAAAAAAATACCAAGATTTAAGCAGAGGGAAGGCTGCAGTGACGTCAGTGGGTTTAGAACTAAGGACAGACTAGTGGGATCCACATGAACATAAGGCCAATGGTGAGCTGACATGCTTTAGCAGGATGGAGCCCAGCTGTCAAACTCACTGAGGTAAGCTGATTTCTTTGCAGGACTGTGAAGAGGACACGTGTGCTCTTACAGCTCATCCCCTTCCTTCAACTCCATTAGTCCTATTCCTCCCACATCAGACTTGATAGGGGAAGGGTTTTGTTGCGCTTTTGAAGGTATAGGAAACTAAACCACATTTTTCTAGGTAGTTTAGGAGAGAGGATTGTTGATCCTAGCCAAAACCCCACCCTGCAATTTTTCACACCACTGGAGGACTAGAAGGGAGATGGAGCCTTGCCTGGCCCCCTTCTCTGTCAGAGAGCGGTCTGGCCCCTGAAGGAGTGAGGGGTAAAACCTTCCCTGTTTGTGCTCTCAAACCAACACGGCAAAAGTAAAACCTGAGATATACTCCACTGGACAACAGACACACAAGGACACACCTCGAGAGTCTGGGCAGGAGAGGGGGGCAGCAGTTATGGTTGTTTCATAGCAGTAAAACAGTTTGGTTGTTGCTTTTACCTGACAGCTGTCTGACAACAAGACTAGATTGCAGGAAATCTTATCCCAAACCCAGCACTGACTTGGTTATGTAAATTCGTGTGAGTTGATTGATTTCCTTTTCCATGGCTTCTCCCTCAGTAATATGCAGTTAATATTTATATATACTTATTTAACAAACAGTTTATATGTATACACTTCATTGCAGTTCTGCAGATTAGTTAACCAAAATAGGGCCAGACTCTTCCTTGACTGCAGATTTTTATGTGTGTAAATGTGACCTCAACTTACCTGCCGCGAAGTGCTCGTGCAAAGTGAGAATTAAGTTGAACTTAATAAAGAAATCCTTGAATGTTACAAGAGTGTATAATTTTGAGTATGTTATTTTAGATCAGTAGTACTGAAAAATAAAACCTCATGGCAGAATGCATGGCAAGGACACTCTACAAGTGAGTAAGTACATCTACTTACATCCCTAAGTATGTCTCTACCGACCATATTGTTTGCATGACTGCATTCATTCAATCAACTTAATGTCATCTAAAGACATACTTAAAGCAGATTCAGTGCTTGGTAAAAATCCAACCATAGCTAAGCTCCAGTCTGATTCTTAATAGGAAACAATAAACGGTGCCTACATTTTTAATAATCATCTTTTACGAAAGGTACCTATTTAAAGTGATGGGCTTGTAGAGCCTGCCTTTTACCGCCAGGGGTCATGAGCAAAACAGCGCAGCTCGACCACTGATTTCCTCACTAACCATCCTGAAGGGAGAGAAGTGGAAGAATCAGCAAAAATATAGCTTCATTCACAGTAAGTAAAATGAAGACTACAATATTCAGGATCCTAAGCAATTTAGAGGGAAGGTGGCAAGGTTACCAATGCAACCATCAGTTTTTGAGTGTGGGAGCTGGGAGACAGGCAGCAAGAAGATACGCTATTCATCCTCTGCGAACACAGATTTGTTGACATTTGTTGCCCTTTTATGTTTGCTTATTCATGAACAGTACCGTAGGAAACTTGTTGTGTTTTTCAATAACGTATGCAGAATCTAAAAGCCCTGTAGAAACCTGTGTGAATATTCAAAAAAAAAAAAAAAAAAAAAAGCACTTGCAGCTTTCCTGAAAATGCTTTTACTGTTTGCAAACACATTTATGGAATGCTAAAAAAGTGTCTGAGCAAAATCAGCAACTGAGAGAGGGAATTTTACTAGCCATAAAGCCTGGATCAGTTCAGGGAGAAGAAACAAGACCACATGTTTTCACTGACCAGCCATATGACATAAAAACTGGAAGAGCTGCAGAAAACTTAGCATGAAAATCAGCTTAAGTATATCTATACTGTAAAACTTTAAACAGTTATTAGAGTCACAGGCTGTAAACTATGTGCAGATAATTTGCAAAAGAAAATGTGTTTTTTTTGTCAGACAAATTATTCACAATGAATAACTTGATCCTCTCTCCCTCTTGCCTTCATGAACATTTGTCTATGAAGTATGTTGGAAAAGAGAGGACTGAAGATGGCAAAGCAAAATTGTCATTTTTTTAATTCAAAAAATATCAAGCCAAGCAACTCTGCTGTAGGAAAAGTACCACAATTCTCCTGTAAAGCACCATCTTGTCCTGGCCAGAGCTCTGTGCACTGTCACTTACTGGTGGCCAGAATTAGTCATCTTCCTGTGAGAAATAGATATGAAGAGACATAAATGGCATTAGACATAGAAGGAATGACACTAATGAGCCAGAATTTCCCAACTCCCCCTGCAGTTTTACAACTCTATATACACACTTTTGCTATAAGTAAGAAGGAGTAGTTATATTCCTGTTTTAAAAAAAGCAGGTGCTCTGAGAAAGTCCCACAGTCAGTCTTTCCTGAGAGATAAAGTTCTCGAAGAAAATGAGGTTTATTTTTCAAAAATGGCAAAACACATTTCTGAGCAGTGGCTAAAAATATGCTTCATCTTGCAGTGAGTTATTACTTACCACTCTAAAAGAGAAGTTTATTACAGAAATCCTGACAGCTCATTAACTACCTTACTAAAGAATGGTTGTGCTGTAATAAAACTCTCATCACTCCATCTCTACAGCAAAAGAAAAGATAAAATGAACCGACTGTTTACATATTGCATTCAATCAACAACTGTAGAAACAGAGGCCCTCAAGTCCCAAGTTAGTGTCATGGCCATGTTGCCATGAGCCCTGGGTAATGAATGTCTTCTGCAGAGAAAGGCCACCAGGGCTCCTCCTTATCTGCCCCACCGTTGTGGGAAGGTGCCAAGGAGCAATCGTTGCAAGCAGCTTGTTTAATCCTTGTACCGCTTGGCCACCTCCTTCAGCGCTTCTTGCACACCTCCATCAATTAGGATTTCTTCCTGCCTCACCATAACAGGGGGCTCCTGGGGTGGGGAACGGTTTCTGAGACACTTGCTATTTCTAGCAGCTCCCCACAGAAAAGTGCTGGTCCGCCTTCTGTCACTCTAAAGCAGCATTAACCTTCCCTGACAGAGATTTGTTTAACCTGTTTTTAAAAATCTCCCATGAAAGAGGTTCGACGATATGTGTAGGTTTGAAGATTTAACTACATTTTCACTGATGCAAATCAGGCCAATTACCTTTTGTTCTGCTCTTAGACAGAGAGAAAGTTTGATCTCCCTTGTTTTTATTATAACCTTAATAAGCTGAGGGATGAGTATGTGTTCTTGACCTACCCTCACCCCTATCCCCCCGTCTTCCCCAGACTAAGCAAAGTGAAATCCCTGAATTTACTCATAAGTAATATTTTCTAACTCTCCTATCATATTTATTTTTCTCCTCTGGTCTCTGCACATGTTGTCATACCTTTCTTTAAAGTGTGGTTGTCAGACCTGGATAGAAAAATGCTCTAGCTGAGGCCTTATCATTATGCATCAGAGCATGTTAAATATTTTTGGTGTCTTGCATATCACATTCCTGTCAATAAATCCAAGAATGGGAGTTGTCTTTTTTGCAGCACCATCACACACACATTTTTAGTTTGTGAAACACAAGAACTGCCAAATCCTTTTACACTGTGCTGGTGACATTCTGTTAGTTCTCCATTGTGTATTTGTGCATTTAAGTCTTATGACTAAAGGAAGCATTTTGCATTTCTTTTTACTGAATTTTATCTTGCAGACCTTGGATCACTTCTCCAGCCTGTCAAGATCATTCTAAATTTTATCCCTGTCCTCCAAAGTACCTGCATGCCTTCCAAGCTTGGTGTCAGCTGTGAATGATAGAAAAACATTTTCTGTTCCATTGCTTAACATAACCAACCCTAAGGCAAATCCCTGCTGACCATTACTTGAAATGCATCCCAGTTTGACAAAAGTGCTTATCTCTCTGAGCCTGTTTTTCCCTCAGTGTGTGGTGTAGGTACCTTGCAATGATGTCATGTAGAGACTGGGTAGGAATCAGATGCAGGTGTCTAAATTCACACCTGCTTTTTAAGTGTCTACTTGTGAGCTAAGTATTCAAGTTGCTGTTGCAGTCAGTGGAGCCCAGAGAGCTGTTCTGCTCATCTTCAGGCAGACTCTGCTTGGTCAGACAAATTTGTCCCCAGGCTCCCTTGGCTGTACTGACTAATGGCTCTGTTCAGTTGTCCACAAATAAGTGTACAGTGATGCCCTTAGGGGGGCTGTATGGGACTGGCAGATCTGACGCTGGGCCTATGGCAGGTCCATCCCCCTTTGGAGTGGGAGCTGGAGGTCAGTCAGGATGTCCTAAGGCATCTCAAAGACTACTAGGTGCCTTTATGAGAGCAACTGCATTGAGGCCTAGATCTCTTCACCACACAGGAAACTTAGACATCTAGGTTACATGTAGACACCTACATGGTGAACAACAGAAATTTATATGCACGTATCTGAAGTTGAATCTTGTCCTACCTATCTCCAGTTTTGCTTAGGGGAATGACACGTGGTCATGCAGTGTGAAAAGCCATATGAAGGTCAAAGCAAATCATGTCTGTTGTTACCCCCTAGGCCAACTATTTAGTCAAAGACTGAAATTAGATTGGTTTGACAAGATTCTTCTTCTTGATAATTCCGTAATGGCTGTTTTTCAATCACTGTTTTAACCTTTAGGTGCTTTTATGGTGTTTGCTTAATAATTTGGTCTATGCACCAAAGTTATACATATTCTCTGAACTCCAGTTCGTAGGTGTCTCCCTCCTCTCCCCTTTTAAAAATATGTACCATATTTGCCCCTTCTGCAGTTCACTGAGATCTCCCATAAGCTCTTGAAGATAATTGCTAGAGTTTCCAAGATTGCTTCAATTTTCTCTTTGAGTATCCCAGTGCATGTTTCTTTGGGTGTTACTGATTTGAATACATTTATTTTATTTAAATGTTGTTTAACCTATTCTTTTGCAAGTTAATCCTGCTTTTCTATTCACTTATTAAAATTAATTATGTTAAATATCTAGTCCTAATTAACCTTTTTAGTGATGACTGAAACAGTTGAATACTTTGGCCATTGTTGCCCTTCTCCCTAGCAAATTGCTGGACCCGTGCTTTTCTTTGTCTTCCTCTTACTTTCCATGTATTCCTCATTGTCCTCAGTGTCCCTTGCTGTTAGTTTTACATCTTGGCCATTCCAGAATTAATATTTCATACTATGGATGTGAGAATGAGTGGAGAAGTGCTGTTCTTCCCTCCAAAGGACCAGATGCTGGAGTCAGTTACCATTAATATTATCTAACAATAGTATGAAAACCAGCAATGCTGATTTTTGTCTTTAGTGTACCAGTGTTATATTGTTGCTTGATTAACTCAGCAAATGTACACAAAATGACAGATGAATTTTTTTTGCAGGATGTTATGCAATAGTCTTTACGTGGTAATGGACTACATGAGACAAAATTGAAGGATATAGGCTGGTTTAAACACATTAAGTCTTGCATCTTTGCTTCCATCATCTATTTTCAGGTTATTAAGATCATGTTGTTGCCATGTTTTCACTTGTAGTCAACCCAAATAGCAATCTAGACATTAACAATAGCTATTAAACAAGGTCATGTTGGAAAAATGACTATTTTTTGTTGGTAAATTCTGATCCACTCCAAATGTTTATTCAAATTAGTGAGAATTTTCTGGACTTGTTGGGAGTGTCCAGCAGCAGAGGCCAAAAAATAAAGGCAACTAGCTCATCATTCAACATGGTTGTGATTAAAGCTTAAAATGGTCTTGGATGCAATCTTTTGAACTCCAAATTATGGCTCATGTGATAGATTGATGCAGAAAAGGTTTACACTTCATTATGTTGTAAGGTGATGGATAAGCTGGCAACTCCATTTGATCAGTGAAGTGTAGGAACAGGTCAGATGAAGAAGCAGACTGAGCAGGTTGAGAAATGAGGATATAAAGTTAATTGTGGCCAAGATTAATTTCCTTTATAGGACTATGTGCGAGAAGGATTTGAAATAGTTTGGAAGGTGTTTCTAATTTCAGAAGCCAGTGATAGTATTTAGTGCTGCACACGACTTCAGGCACATAAATTTAATCTATAGATTTCAAAGCACTTTGCAAACATGGAAGCTGTTAATATTCTTGTTCTGCTTTGGAAGGGGAGGCACTGACAACTCTAGCAAACTGCTGCTTTGCCCCAACTTTTCCCACAAGTCCACAGCAGGGCCAGTGCAGAATCCTGCTGTCCCAGGTTAATCCATCCACAGACCTCAGACACACAGCACCCACTTTGCTTGTAATATCTTTGGAGAAAACTGTAAACAGGGTCTGTTCTTCCTGGAGAATTAGAGTTGTGCCAACTTGTCTCAGCGGAACGTTATTTAATTGACAATTTCCTCTGATAGTAGGACTCTGAGCATGTAGTATCCCTGCAAATCAAAAGAAGATTTAAGAGTGAAGTCTGTCTGCAGCCAAATAGAAGGACACAGGAGTGCCTTTGATCACATCTTGGTGCTGTGTCAGGATGAGATCCTGGTAAGTAGCATCTCTGTCTTCAGTTTTCATGGTTTTCATGGGAAAGAAGCCTGGATGTAGAGGCCTGATGGAAGCTGTGGTACACTCCAGCCTGGTCCCCCCTCTCGGTGACTGGTGAGTCAGGATCTTGGACTGTGCAATAACACACTTGCCATACAATTGCCTTTGTGCATCTGCTGTGCGAAACGCAGATGCATTTGAACAAAAGCACAGTGGAAAAAAAAAAGAATTGAATAATTTCTCATCAGACATATGCAAATTGGATAATTTCTGTGCTTTTTGGCTCAGCCTTTTTCTTACTTTTGAAGGTTAAGAAGAGTCCTCACATTTCATTGATATTTGTCATGCTCTGTTCCATAAGTGCGTATGAGATGTATGGTCATCTTGAACATCCACTCCTCTGTAACCTGTAATCCTCTAAATTCCTTAGGAAGAACCCTAGCCCATTGAAATCAAAGGCAAAAAATCCTGCACACTGTAGACCAATATTTCTTTCCTGTGTCTTTGCCATCATCAAGCAGAAGCTATTTGGTTTTAGATACTGAGTATCTCATCATTCTGAATATGCTGTCAAAAGCTGTAGAAAAAAAAGAGCACTTTTTCAATCATTTTAGTTCTTTGTGAAATCTGGAGTTGTACATAGACCTTTCAGTTTTCTCAGTATGTATTCTGTCAGTTTGCCTCCTTTCAGAGTGTCCAATTATATATGTGTTACAGTCACATTATAAAACAGCCATTTCACAGAATCGGTTTCCCAATGTGGTTGCAACATATTAAAAATATCACTTGCAGTATTTAAAAATACTATTAACAGAGGCATTCATAGAGCAGATGGGCATCTTTTCAGCTACTGTTTACCAACCTTGGATACTTCATTGGAGAAGAGATTTTTGTAAAGGGAGTGTAGCTGTGTGCTAATGTTAAGTGAGATAATGACTTTTTTGAATAATATAAGGAGATGTGGTCCTAATCATGACAATGAATGAGCACATCTCCTGGCATCTAGTGACAGTGCAAAAGTCACAGATAATATCCATCACATCAGAAGTAGCTGGAACTCATGTGAGGCACAGATCCTGCCTGTTACACAGGCAAAATGGCAATGAAGGAAATAGGAATTTTGGCTGAATTGTGTCTGGTGCCATCACTTGCTTTTGAAACCTGAAAATCTAAGGCTTGGGTCTGCACTCATTTTCTGCAGTCATTTTTCACTCATACTCTGAATGGGAAGATAAATAAACACATAAATAATGTCATCTTCTCATATAAAGCTGATTTCTCCTCTGCACACTTTAGGTTCTGTGCATTTAAACAAAAGAAAGTGCAAAAAAGTATTCAGAGTATTACTATGTACAAGAAGCCCAAGTTTTGAAAACTCATTGAAACAAGGGTTATAACAACAGCAATACCAAGTTCTTCTATGGTACTTTTCACCCAAAGCAGTATTAGTATTGTTATTATAATTACTATTATCATTAGCCAACATGGAATGTGTGCGTCTGCACAGTGCAGATGAACCCAATCAATGTATGTGTACAGAACAGAAATGCCCATAAATATTCATCTGAAATATTATTTCAATAGAACAGCTCATATCAACAAAATTGAAGTGATTTTTATAGGGGCGAGGGGAAATTATTTTCTACCAGTTTGTTCACTCAGTATGTATTTCTCTGGAGAAAAGGACAATGACCATGAAACTATCATTAATCTTCACAAATGATTGATTATTTAATTGTAGTAGTTTTTCATGTAGCTAAATAATTGCCAGTTGATACAGAATTGTGCTCAAGATTTACAGAGTAAACAGCCATCACATTTTAGACATCACACAATAGCCCAAGTTATAATTATCAGTTCATCATTAATATTGTTAAACATATCACGTAGACACTGGAAATAAATCCCAAAATACCAAAACCTCAAGCAGCATTCTAATTGAAATGAAACAACCTTCATATTCAGGTTATTGAGTAACTTAAAATTAGTATATTTAGCAGCATTGTTGTTCTGCATTTAAACTTGAAGTATGGTCTGATGTTTTGGGCTAAATTGTTATGATGCTATGAAGAAATGCTGTCAAGATAATAAAATATAGGAAGCAACAGAGAAATAAACTCCAGCAGTGCTATTACTAGACTATGTTATTAATTTTGGATTAGATGTGAGTAATGGGTTTAACATTTACACTAGAGATCAGTGTGGAAGAGTTCCTTGCAATTCTTCTTTATCAAAAAATGGCCTCCTTTATGACCTCTCTAAAGAGCGATATGTGAACAATTTATAGCTAAATTATATGATGCTGCTAAAGCTATTGGCAAATAACAAAGGCTGTTGGCAATGATAAGTTGCAGCATTCAGTAGAGAAATCTTCGATGTCCAGGTTTTACCAGCATTAAAAAAAAAATGGTGGAAAAAACTTGATAGAAATGAGAAACGTATTTGAGAGTAGAGCAAGTTATTGCGTTGTTCAGCCAAAATTTTGCCCAGAATGCAGTTGGTAACCATCTGCCTTTGTACTATTTGTCTGTGGCTCTGGCTGTGCCTGACCTACATGTGACACTTATGAGCAGATGTGTATCAGGATACAACAGATGAGAGAACTTAAGTTGCTGCCAAAAGGCCTCCACACATATTGGGAAGGATGAACACCAATAAATCAGGATCAGATGGGATTCATTGTACAGCTTTTTCAGAGTTGAGAAATAGTTGAATGGTTTTATCTATTAAATGAATCAATAAAAGATGTAAAAGTAATATATCTTCCTGGTGTATTTGTCTTAAACAACAGCATAATGTTTGTGTCCGTATAAGACCTTTTATTTCCAGTGCATCACAGACTGAAACACAAGTTTGATGCATGGAAATGAAGGTCCACCAAAACGACATTAATTCCATCCTATTACCTCCCACTTACCTTCTATTTATACTTCATTTAACTTGTATGGATGAGTGACCGAGGCATAATATCAGAGTTCACAGGTGCAGAGTATATATTTAAGTTATTTCAGGAAGTGGACAAGGAAGGGGGAGGGGAATACTTGGAAGGATTAAAGAAGAAGATTAGTTGAAAGCTTGCATGTTGGAAAGGAGGCTCTGAGTGTACATGGAATATATGTGACAGCTGAGGCAGAGATGTTCTGCGCTGTCAACATGTGTTACATAGAAATGAAGATAACTGCATGTTGAGCTGGTATCCCATATCTGTGTGACACAAAGCAGTCTGTAATTCTTCATTCAAATTGTGGGAAATGATATTTTGTGGTAGGCGCTTGTAACTTGGAAGAGGTGTTATATTTGGATGGCTGAGGAAGGTCCATACAGAGGAATTTTTGAGGGATAGGCTCACTGGTGTGAAGGGTGAAAGTTAAGGCTGTGTATGGGACTGAAACTTTCTATTCAAATTCAATTCAAATTCAATTTCAAAATTTCACTGTCTTTCTAATATTTTCTCTTCTATAAATATCTGTTTTAATATGGTAGTGTCTTTAATTCTTACAACCTCTTTTAATAAAGCTTTATCTAAGGATCTGTTTACAACTGGACAACACCTCATCAAAAATACTTTGTGTAGTGACTTCTCTATGCAAAGAACAGTTTTCTCATCTCATGTTTGGGTGTATTATATCATCAATTAATTTATCACAGGCAATTCATAGACATCTGTATCAGCTGGCTACATGACGTAGTTAGCTACATGACTTTAAACAAGAAGGCCAGAATTTTTCTTGAAGAAAAAAATTGGGCAAAAACCAGAAACAAAATTGATGAGCAAATGGAATATTTTTGACTTAATAAGAATGTACATATCTTTCCAAAGACAGCTGACTAAATTTAGAACAGAGAGATTTTTCACCTTTTTTGTATTATTGTAATTATTAGTAGCAATAGTATTAATTTAGCACTGTGCTATTTTAATCCCAATATGTTTTCAGAAACAGAGATAAGCCTTCGATGTCCTTGAATGCATACAAAAGCTGCACATTTAGAAAGAGTGTTTTTTTCCTAGTATTTATTTCCCCTCTGCTTTGATATGGTCTCACAGCTCCCTTCATCTCCTACTCCCAGTTCAGTTTTGCACCTATTGCAGAGTTTACCAAGGGTCCTAAATCTAAATGATATGAGCCGAGTGATGACTATATCAGGAATTCATGTTACACTGTAGTTAGCTGAATTAGGACTCTTTCACTGGAGTCACCTTCTAGTCTTTGGGCCGCTAGGTCTCTGTGTGCTCTCCTAATCCTTTTACAGTAATGTACAGGAATTGAGGAGCAATATCATTCTCTACGCATATGTTTACAGGGCAGAAAAGAGGCTTTCAGACTGCGCTGTCTGGTTGACATGCTCTTGATCTCTTAAAGTGCTGGCTGGCCATGTGGCTCTGGTTTATCTTTTTGGTTGACAGATGGTTAATACACAGATAAAATTTGAGAAACACTTCTGGTACCTGTCCTCAGTTGGTCCACTGGCCATTTTGCAGAGGCTCAGCTCCTTTAAAAGGTGATGTGAGACGAATTATTGTGTTTTATTCAGAATTTCCAGGCATCTCATAGTTGAGGGAAGATCTCCAGCAATATTTAAATCCTGCATTTTTTGCAAAAGCTACAAGGCCTTTTATTTAACTTGACATTTAAAGTAAGTAGCAGCAATTTGTAGAAAACTCTGATAAAATTACATTGAAATGGCAGTTTTTAAGATGGAACAAGGAAAAATTTTAATATTTTCTTCTACATTAATGATTTGAGTGCTATAGCTAGATTTTCAGCAATAAAGCTACATAAATTAATTGTGTGGGTTTTTTTATTTGTGTGATCTTCTTATAGATATTCATTATAGTGTTTAATCTTCAGGATTTCCTAAAAATCACAAGACAATAGCTTAACCCAGGCACTGCAGAAATAACCCTTTCTTTTCTAAAAGTTTATTTAGTAGGCTCACTCTTCTGTTCCGAGTGATGCACATACAGAAAGCACAACCTTACTCCTGCCAGAAAATGTTGACAGCACCCCAGCAGCTACTGCCAAACAGTTTGAATGGTATCAATGAAGTTGGTTGTCCTTACTTAGTGTTTTATGGAATTAGTGCCAGACACTAATTCCTTCTGTTTCAGAGGGTGACATTGATCTCACCTAACCGTAGGCATCTACAGAGGAGATGTCTGCATCACAGCTAGGCACCTACTCACTTTCTCTTATCAGCAGAGAGAAATGAGCCCTTCTAGCTTGTGACTCATCTTGTCCTAAAGTAATCATCTAAACCAGATCAGATGAATCATGATCTAGACATGCGTGTTTCTGTCCATTAGTCTAGGAAGGGAATCCTAGTCTAGCTCAGGTGGAGACAGCTACCCAGCAGATGCCTAAGGCTAGGTGCAATGAATTCCATCCAGCATCTTTCCAGCGTTTCTGCGTCCTTGGTAGAGTAGACAAGAATCATTTGTCATTATAGAGGAAGTCTGCATTTGAAATAGGATCTTCCTGTGCAGAAGTTTGCTACGGGGCATAGTCCCTTTCTGTTTGGGAGGAAGGACTAAAATGGGGCAGCTTCTCCGGCAGTTATAAAAAATAAAAGACAGCAGTGTTCTCCACAGAAGTTAGGGACACAGTAAGATTGTCCATTACTTCTCTAACAAAGGATTCCACTTGCTGTATTTGAAGAGGAAATGTAAGTAAATCATTGCAACATGATTCAGAACAAAGACCCTCCATACCTCTCTGTAGTGTGCTTACTTTGTGATTTTTTTTTTTGTCAGGGATTTGCATTATCTTGCAGGGAGGGAGGAAAAGAAACAACAACAAGGTATTTAAAACTGATTGATAAATTCCATTGAAAAATGCTAAAACACTTTCTTTCCTCTTGTTTACAGTATATATCCTATTCTAAAATAGAACTGATGGGAAAACCAGAGAGTACCTCCATGCTTACTGTGTTTCTGGAAATGCATCTGTATTTATTACTGGCATCTGCTGTTGGTGACAGATCTTGAGTACAATCCAAAAGTCCTGAATAACACTTGGCTTTCTTTATTATGATAAAAAATTGCTTTTGCAGGCTCACAGCAATTAGCAGAAAGATTGTATTTTGTTCTGCATGCCCTTTACTAGCAGTAATCCAATACTGAATTGCCTCAGAGGGTCTCGGCAATAACTGGGTCAAACTCTCTCATAACTCTTTCCACTTGACCTGGAAAATTGACACCAGCATCGCAGTGCATACTCTATGTGTACTGTCTAACCACTGTGTGTATTTCAATCTAGGACCCAGGTCTCTGTTTATTTTCCTTCAGTTTATGATTTATTTGAAGTTTATCCATACCTCAAAATTTTTTTCAACCTATTTAGCCTCTAGATAAAGACCACTTAGCTGCTGCAGAAGCAAAATTCATCTTCATGCAGAATTTATACTGAGCATGTTCTAATTAAGTCAGTTAAAGTAGCTATCTGCAATTCAGCATGTCTGAAGAGCTCTTCATTCATCAGTGATCTCCTGTAAACATTTAGGACACTTTGACCTTGACTAGTTGTGAGTATAGACAATGCAATGTGACTGAGATTCATGGGCTTCCTCTTGGCAGCAGGGTGGCAGTGTCTTAAGCAGCTGCTCCAAGTTATTCCCTGGCAGTACTGCAAAGTCAAGAGGAATGGCAGCTCATGGAGACCATGCTGAGATGATGCCAGTGGCAAGAACATGGTTGGAGATGTTATTACCCTGCCCAGCAGGAGGTAATTTTTCGGTGTAGTTGGAGACATGCCGTGATATGATGCAGAGGATCCATCTAATAGTCACATGGGAAACTAGGTAACCATATTTTTCTACCTTGTGAATGAAACATTTCCTCACTTGATTTTGCAGAAACCCAATATTGTAAAAGTACACCCAGATTCAGATGGCCTAATTTTCTAACAAACGCCTATGCATGTTTTTTTTCTTTTAAGCTGCCTCTTAAATTTTCAGAAGCTGGTGTATATAACATTAAGGTTTCTTCATTATTACAGCTTAAATGTTTCATTACATCTATATACAACACCCCTAAATATATTCTAATTTGGTCATATAGAAAGTCAACAAAACAGTAAATGTTAATATCTAGGCTTCTGGAACCAGCAGAACAGTTAAAGCTGAAAATGAGTGGTCTACATGCATGAAACCAGGCAGGCAGAGAAGAGAGTACTGCTGCAAAAGTTCCTGTGCTTTGCCTAAAGTCCAGGGATTAAAGCAATCCCTAGGATCTGTGAAATCCAGATCTTATTCCTGTCATAACCAGGATGGATTTGAACTTACACTTCTTACCTCCCTGGAGTGCCTCAAGACCAGGCTATACAACATAAGGGTACTCCCGCTAATGCAACTCCTGTTAATACTTAAAAAGTTATTGGAGTAGGAACTGGCACCCTGGTGTTTTAAGTCCCAGATGAATTCCCTAACCTCCACTCCATCCATCTTTCTTTCTTTCTCCCCTCCTTTGCCTCTGGCTCAATTCATATATAACCACTGAGCTTTTGTACAAAATGAGCACCACAATCTCCACTTCCTTCTCAGCTTTTTGAATGAATGATGTCTGCATTTTGTACTTCATTTCATGAGGAATTAAAATGTTTGAAGTAGATTTGATATGTTTTTTTTCAGCCTGAAATAATAATTGTTATCATTTGCTTCTACAAGATAAACTAAAATAGTTTTAATTTTGGCTCATGTTTCATTGTTGTTGTTTTAGAAATTTTTAGTTTGAATCAAAGAATCAATTTTCAAAATATCCTAATTTCTCTCCTTTTTATTCATTATACTATCTGCTGTCAACTACCTTGAGGGTTGGTAAAGTTTCAGACACTAAATGTCCTTGCCAGTTGAGACTAAGCTTCATAATTTAACAGTATTTTCAGTTTTCAAAGGCAGGACTGTTTGAGCTGTTAAGCCTGCTAGTCGCAGCTACACAAAGTCCTATTACATAAGTATAAAATGTTCATAATTACCAGACTATTAAAGTAGTCTCTTTGCATTCTGCTCATATTCCCTGATGTTAAAAAAAGTGTTAACAGAGAAAAATGAGTTTTACTACAGTCCTATTTAGGGGAATTTTGCTTAAATCTATCAGAAACTACCCCAGACAAAAACTTTGGAGAAGAGGCAAAGTTTTAACTCTAAAGGAATGGCTAGAAATATAATCAGAAGCTTATACCACCTAGCTATTTGAGGGCATTCATATATGTACATTGGCTAGGTTTCCAGTATCTCATCCCTCTAGTAAAAGAGAGTTAAAGAGAGGTGGATTTTATAATCCTATCCCTGCTTTGTGCCGTGAAAGCTAGGGATCACAATGAAAGAAACATATTTTTCATGCAGAGACAGCACAGTAAGATATTTCCTTTGGCAGCATATTTTCCCTTCCACGGATTGGCTAAGGATGTATCTTCCCCTGAAGGGGTGAAGTTAGGAAACAGTGGGGATCCAGAGAGAGGTAGCAGCTCCAGGCTTTTCTACAAAGAAGTCCTGAGGAATGTCCTGTGCTATCCTTATTTTTGTCTCCATTACGCTCAAAAATTTGATAAAAGTCCCTATTGAACTTCAGTATGAGAGCAGCTATAGGCAGGAAAGGAAGGTTTAGTCACAGCAGGCTGAAGTTATGACCAGCCTTCTGAAGGCTGGTGATCTGGGATGAAAAGTGAGCCTTATATACATTCATAAAACAAATGTATATACATATAAAGCCAAAAAACCCACTCCTCACTGACAACTATTTACATAAGTGTTTTAACAAAAAAAAAAAGCAATGATGTGATTACACTTTTGATCTTGCTGTCAAGTAAAGGCACTGGGCAACATCCTCTAAATGCACTAAGAAAACAGTGAAGAACTGAGGATGAGGGATGAAGATGATCCCTCCCTGGATGAGGGAGATGTGGTGCTACCTAGAAGCCTGTCCCTGGCTAAGGTGGTACTTTCTGCTGCACAGGGGGGTGAGATCACAGCCAGGGAATGACTGACTGGCTACCAGGGGATCAATGCCTTAGCACACATGTAGGGGTCTAGGGCCATTTGAGATGCCCAAGGTTTCCTACTTCACCTCCAGCAGCTACTTCAAAAGAGCACAGGTGTTTCTGTAAGTCCAATGTAATATCTGCTAGTCCCACACTTTCTGGATCTGTTCACATGACTCGAACAGTATTAGAAATGTGTGTCCAGTAACAGACTTCTAGAGATACCTAGATCACAACTTATTACTATGGTACCTGAGATACCTTGTTTGCATGTAGCCAGCCACCTACTCAGAGGCCCCAAAAATTTAGAGGTCTTCACCAGGAGTCCAACCCTACACTAATTCATCAGCAATTTTGATGAAGCTAATACAGACCAGTAAGATGTTAAGGAAACTAATACTGATTATAAAATTAAAGGGAATCCTATTCGAAAATTAAATCCTATTAAAGTGAGCTGGTGGATTAAAAACAGCATGTCTAATAATGAAACAGGCATGTAAAAATGTTCTGTAGACTGAAAACAAGGGAACACAGAACAAATCTTAACACAGAATGTATGTTAAGACTTATTAGTGGTTTAGTTACTGTGGTGACTGGGACCATGCATAATGGAGAAATGGCATGGCAGACAAAGCAACTATCCCTTGTATATGCCTTATTTATGTTGTAATGGCAGGAGCCTGACACTGAGTCACTGAGTGGGATTCTTTAGACATCCGTGCTGCACGCTTCTATATGTGATCTGGTCACTCTGTGTTACCAATGGGCAAGTCAAGGGCATGAGTCACCTGACTTATTTTAGATATTCGCCTTAGGATGGGATGAATCACAAGAGCCTGTTCCTCTCCAATAACTAGGAGGGGAGGCAAGGGTGGCCTGCTTAGATGGGTAGATGAATCCCACCTGGAGTTACCTGTGTTCTGCACAACTTGGTTCCCTCTTCCACTGGCAAATATGTAATCTTGACAGGGCCATAAAAATGCAGCTGGTAAATGCATTGTTTATGCTAAAAAGGGGTTCCCACAAAATGTTCAGGTTCCTCTCTGAGTATTTTTTGAGGGTCCTGGATCTCAGGGAAGGTCTATGCTGTGTAATCAGACTTGTTGAAGAGTTTGCTGAGCCTGTATTGACCCAACAAGCTCTGGCCATGACCACATAGCTGTGGTTTGGTGTGGTACCATCAGATTTAGCCCTGCTGGGAGAAGGAGCACCCTCACTGAGGTGCAGTGCCATGTAAGGTCACCTGTCCTCTGTTCGGTACCTGAGCTCATGTCACCACTCGGTCTGTCCTGTGCCGTTTGGACACACTGGTTTGCTTGGTGGTAGTATCCCATGCTCACCCAAGATTTACAGGCACACATCTGTCACAAACTTTGACCCACAACTGAGCAAAAACCAAAGGCCAGGCCTAAACCAGTTGGGGGAAAAAAAAAAAAGAAAAAAAAAGGAGCCTGACATTTTTACAATATATCCACTTAGAATGTGCCACAGTAGACGAAAGGCAGGCTCAGCAACTGGTATTCAAGCAAAGGGACATTTGAAACACTGTGAGAAAGGAAGACAGATGGGATGTCTCACTGAGAAGGTGCCCTGCTATGACAATGCACAGCTGTTTCACTCGGTTAGCCACAGACATCAGATGCTGAGAAGGAGTTACTGTCAGGGAAAGGGAAGTTACTTAGCATGCTCATTTTAATATTTTCTCACTGTATGCACGAAAGCGATGTTATAGGAGAAATTAATTCTTACAGATTATCTGCTTTCCAAACCAACAGAAATTCAACAGAGACTGAAATAAATCCATAATGTATGTACTATCTATCTACATTCCAAATCAATATTAGAGATGGGCTACTAGTGTGAAAAGCCAGAGATCCTGGCCAGAGATGCATACAGTATTACAGGGACAGAGAGAAATCTATATGCTCAGTGTATTTATCTACATTCTAAGCCAATATTAAAGCTAGTTTACTCATCTGAAAAATAAGTGCTACATAGTTCAGAGATGTAGGACACATCAATAACTGTGCTGTGTAGACGTGTATTAAATAACAAAGTTTACCCTCATGCCATGCCTATCTAGTGCATCTATATTGTACAGAGAAATTTTAGAAACCCCAGAAACAGACAAGTAAAGCTTTCAAACAAGAGTTGAATTTAGGATTTCTGTTCATTTTTTTCCAAACTTTATTGGGAGCTGCTACTATCCCAGAGCTCTCTTTCCATGTTGGTGATTTCTGCAGGTCCCGTCCCAGTAACAGGCAGCATTACAGAGCCTGGGGACAGCAGTGCTGGTGTCCTTCTGCAGGGACCAGCTTTTCCCTCAGCTGCCTCCTCCTACCACCCTGGGCCAGCAGTGGTTTCCTTGCCACAATTCACTGCCTTCCCTGCATTCATTCCATATTAGTCATAACTATGGTGCTTGATCTTTTTATGGTACATGAAATGGAGATACAGGTGAACTCTGATCCACCATGTCCGATTCTCTTGGATTTGTTTGTTTAATGATAACTCCTGCTTCTTCTGCCAGTCATCACAGCAGCATGGTTGTCATAGCTGGCAAAGGGAAGAAAAAGTCTTCCCTTTACACAAGGCTCTCCCCATCCCAAGTTTCCCCATCGCTGATCCTTGCAGCCCTCACACACATGCCATTTTATTGTCTGCGTGCACAAAAGCTACCTTCTGTTTGCCTGCTACCGCAAGCTTCCACAAGCTGCCTTGCCCTTCTGTTCTCCTTTATCCTGCTTCTGTCTTTGAAAACATTTTTCTTTTTAACTTATCAACACCAGGAGTGGCCAGCTGAGCTGAGCCCTTACTGTTTTCTGTGACTGAGGTCTCACCCCCAACAACACCTGTATCTTTTTAAAATTAATTCCAAATCAATCAATAACTCAATCAGATAAGCCATGTCCCTTGCTCTGCACACACATTTATCTTGCTCTGATTAATATCCTAACAACGAGTCACCAGCCGTTTAGCCTAATTTTTTGAAATCTCACAATAGACCAGTCTGTTCTAAAGCTCACCATTTATTTTTAATATCAACAAAAGAGCCATTCCTTTAGAAAAGGAAAATACCGCACTCGACATATTCTGATGCTGATGAATATTTATCCCCGAATAGGGCCCCCCACAAACACCTATCAGACTGACTTTGAATACGAGCATTTGAGGGCTGCTTATAAGAGTAACTTGCAATATTGTGGGATATCAGCAAAGCACAGCAAATCTGTAAAGACAAGGCATATTCAAGCAGCCCTGGGAAGGCTGTATGCAAATTTTCTTGGGTATCTGATCTGGGCATAGTCCTGAACTCGAACCTGATAAAACAGGCACTTGCTAAAGATTCAGGTAGAGCCCTCCCCTCTTTGCCTCTGGAAAAGTTCTTTTGCATATATGCAAATGAAGGCAATCAAAACCCACTGTCTGCCTGGATCCTGTAAATCCTTTTTACAGTGAATTTCTTTCGGAAAGGATTGTCAGATCAGCTGGCTGCTAATGTTGCTGCTGTGAAGCCAGGAAAATTATTTCAAAAGTCAGGAAGAACAGACTTTTTGGTTTTCCTCAATAGTTGTACATAACATACACATAGCAGTCAATGTTCTCTGCCACAGGCATTCCAGGTAGTGACAGAGAGAAGTGCAATTTTGGAAAGTGCCAGAGTCATATATTACATTATTGGCAATGTGGCAGTGAAGAAAACAAACTCAATTTACATCAGGGCAATGTCTTTTTGTCCCAGGTATGTTTTCTGACAGCTTCTTTATACGAGCTCGTATTTCCAAAGAGAGGTTATTTTCAGTTTCTTTTTGAGAGCTTATGATGGCTTTATGCACAAGACTGAGATCTGCACTCCTGAAGTGTAATTTTTTGTCAGGTTCTTACACTTGCTTCCTTTGTGGCTTTGGCTGCACCTGATTCTACAAGCTGCTCAGCATTTTGCAAGACCAAGGTCCCAGTCCACCAAAGCTCTTAAACATATGATTAATTTTTAGTCCCTTTGACTTCGATGACTAAACTGCTTAGCTGTATTCACTCCTAGGCACTTAATCTACCTACTTGAATTTCAACATTAGCAAAATGAGGATAATTCTTTCTTTAATATAGAGGGATACAGTGAGCATTAATTAGTTAATATATGTGGAGTGCTTTGGAGATATAAAGGCTATCTAGATGTTAATTTATGCAGATACTAGAAAAGCAGAAGGAAATAATTGCTATCGCTCACCTGTGCACAGTTTCAGAACAGCATTCATTCCCTCACCCAGTGAAGAACAGAAACTAAGCATTGAGACAAGCCCACGCTCAGGAGACACTCAGAACACTCTTATCAGATTTAACACACTTTTCCATTTAAGGGAATGCAATCAGCTCTGTATTTGCATTTCCATTGCAAATGAGCTTCACTGACTCCTTACAGTTGGCTTTGCACTAGCTGCTTCTCATTTTTCAGTGCCATGATAGCAAACAGTCTCAGCACTGTAGCATGCTTTCATCTACTGCGTATCTATATTTAATTATGAACCTGGCAAGAAGACTCCAGTGTTGGTGATTGGTGGACTTGCACAGGTTCCTGCTCTGAGACGCTGAATTTGGGCCATGCGAGATTTGTTTTGACGAAGTGCTTATCTTGGATCTATAGACAAATAAATAAAGCACATAAAAGGAACTGTTTTATCTCACTTCATTCTCAGCTGTTAATGCAAGGTTTGTGTCAGAACAAGTCATGTAAAATGGCTTCGAGGAAGACATCGTTGCAATTGGCTCAGAAAGCCTGGTATTGTTATCTCTCCAAAAATGGATGCATCAGAATTGGAAAGCCATGGCAGTCACTAGATCACTTTCCTACTTGATAAAAATAATAGAACACTGCAAACTGCAAAGCCAGGTCTCTCCTGTTATCAGTCAAAGAAAAGCTGAGTTGAAGAATCTTTGGAGTTTCCCTTGGGTTGTACTGTCGGGATTTCTGCCTGCTGTTTCTGCTCTCTGGCTACACTGCTGGGCTAGACCTTGCACTAAGAAAGTATTTCCCCATCTGAAAATGCAGACTGAATAGAAATGCAAGACTTTCTTCTGAGTTCTTCAGCTAACCTGTCTGTGGATCTAAGAAAAGCAGGGAGCAGAGCCGCAGCGCTCTGCCCAGGGGGCATGGGCTGTGCCTCAGCCTGTTAGGGCAGTAACTGCTCATTTGGACCTACCCATACATTACTGTAAAGATGTGATGGCTCTATCCAGTTGCAAAGATCATTGCAAAATTTGCCTTAAATAAAGCAGCTACTGCCTGAAGGATGCTGCTGGCATGTCTTAATAATACACTATAAAATCTCTGTATGTAGCCTTATGCTTTGATTTACATTCTCTCTTTCCCTAATGAAACTACATTAGATTTTATTGCTAGTGAGCTGGACTGGCTTGTTGATAATAGAAAACAAATACTATGGACAAGAAATAAACAGAGTAAGTTTTTATAATTTTCATTTTCCTTGTTTACCAATGTACATTACGTCCTGAATCTGGTTTTATTCATTCTTAAGGTGAATGGTAATTATCTAAAGAAGTGAATTACATCACTAATGCAAAGAATGCATAAATCTGCTGACTGATACATGGTGACTTTATGGAAATTTCCTTCTTGCCAGTAATAAGGATATCACCAGTGAGGTAATTGGAGGCCAGTTCATGGAGATAACAGCCATATGTCAGGGATTACTGCTTACAGTAGAATTTCACCTGCTGAAGGCTGTGCTGACTGTTAGCAAAATTAAGTTTACAGTCATTGAGCATAGGACTACATTCAAATATTTAAATACAGCAGACAGAGCTTACAGCATTAAAAACATGATGTAAAAATCCATATAGTAACACTGTAGGAACTTGCTAATTAGTGTCTGCATTAGAACAAACCAATTATACTGTTACAATAAGCTAATGTTTCTTAAAATTTACTGCTGGCTCATCAAAAGCAAAATATGTCAGAAGTGAATTTTATTTTTAACCTGGAAGCTTTCAAAAACTCAACTGTTATTCTGTTTGCATTATAATATCACCCATAGGCTCTGCTTGAGGTTGCTGGATACTGTACAAACAGAAACAAATCAAATCAGAGACAATCAAATCAAAACAGAGACAAATCACAAATCAGAGGCAGTCTGTACCTTGGGGAGTTTACAGTCTCAGCAGGTGAGGTAGGCAAAGGAGAAAGAGCAGAGAGAGGGGTAGTGTTATAAATCGGGAATCCATTTAATAGTGGAGGAATTGTGGCACAGAGAGATTAAGTGACTTTGGCCAAGGTTATACGGGAAGTCTGAGCAGAGCCAGGAAATGAGGCCAGAGCTCCTGAGACCCTTAACCACAAGACAATCCTTCTGATTCTCTGCATATCTCTTTCTCTTCCTCTCTTTTTAAGGCAGAAAACGTTTTGACTGAACAACTGCTGTTCCCCAAATTCCTCTATTGTTTCTCATCCTGGGATTTTAAACCCAGACAATCCCCCCTTTAGCTGGACTTACCCTCATACTGTGTTTGTGTTCAACATGTTTCTTTTAAGATGCTGTCTTTATAACAATAGTCCTCAGCTGTTTTTTCAAAGTAGTGACAAAATAAGGACAATTTACTCAGCTCAGTTTCCCTGCCCGAGCTAGTAAACAAATCTTATTATTGCAGATGTGATTAGGAACTTGGTAGTCTCCCGTTATGTAGCATGCAAACTCCCTCAGTAGAGAGAGTCATCCATTTTTCAGTCTTCATGATTTCTTGAATTCAATCTAAATGCCTGTCATGGGGATAGGTGCCTGGGAAAAACATCTGGTATTTTGGGTCATGGGGGAAATGGTATATTCTCAGCTTCTATTCATATCTGTGGTCTCTGCTCTGTGACCCCCCCAGTGGCAGGCACAGACGATCAGGAGATAACAGAGCAAAGGCTTCCAGTTACGGTTGACAAGCCGAGCGGTTCCCATGTTGTGGTTCAAATGAATGAGACGCCGCAGCCACAGCTGGCAAGCTTGAGACCGGGGCCAGCTGAATGAAGCTCAACAAGTCTCAAACCAGCTCAGAGCAATCCTGATGCACTCTGGCTACTTTGGAGCAAGGTGTCATCCAACCTAAATCATCTTGTGGACAGAGTTTCAGCTTAGCTAAGCAGTTGGAAGGGAGCAATACACAGTTATAGTGATTCTGGGATCAAAGGCGCATTGCACCACTGAGATGCACCGGCTGGTAGCCTGGAGAGCTCTAGCATGGCATTGCATGCATTGGATAGACCAGCTCTCTCTTGCAGAAATGTGTATGTATGTATGTACAATATATATTGTTATGGAGCAAAGTCTTGGGAGTTCCATATATGTAGCCAACATGGCTGTCTGGATTGCAGGCCATACAGGTGGTGCAGCTGCATTGCAACATTCACTTTTGGCATAGTTAAAGGCACCAAACATTTAGGCAACTTATAAATGATTGCAGAGAAAGTTGCCTTCAGGGTTCATGTTACTCATCTATCCTGAATACTAACAGTACTAAGAGATCAGCTCAACTGCACAAGCAGGATCTTCCCAAGTGGGGGAAAAAAAAGACATTCTGGATAGTGCTGGATAAAATACAAGGGCAGAATAGTCATTTTTACAGGGGTTAACAACCTGAAATCAAGTTTGGAAGGGGTGTAGAAAAGGAGTTTACTTCTGCATGACACATAGGCACATTTTTTTTGGCAGAGCTGTGTATAGTTTTGTTGTTGATATTTTCAGTGCAGATACTGAGAGGTGTCAAAGAAGGGACACTGAATGAACCGGGTTTGAAAACCAGTGGAAATGAGGATCAGGATGGGGAACCACAGTGCTTGGCTCCAGTGGCTTTTGTAAATCAACCCATGCAAGCTAATTACTCAGGAGGTTCAGTGACATCTTGGCCACCCTCTGTAAGCACTTACGCATGGAAGAGACACTTCACAGGGGAGTCGTTCAGTATTGCCCAGAGAAGGTCCATTGCTGGGAAAGTGCAATTGAACAAACTCACCTAAAAGACAAGTACAGTTTCTTAGGAGCATAGATTTTCCTTTGTCTGGCAGTAGCATAGTTATGTAGCCAGCATGGTCTCTCTGTTCAGTAAACATAGTGACTTGGATCCCACTTTGATCATAACACCCTTGGTAGAAAGCTGGACTCACAGGAACCTCAAATCATCACAAGAAGTCCTTGCATAAAGTGACAGTCGACAAAGGGAGGTAGAGAACATGAACATGAGTCGAACAAGGTTGTTTGTGGCCCCCCCTTACACTTGCTGAGCATCAGCAGCTCTGCACCGAAACAATAATTCTGATTAAGTCTCACAGTTCAGGCATTCAATGGCAGCCCCAGTAGATGGTTGGTTAATGTACTCTGATCAGCTTTACTATCATTTTGACTTGCCCTGAAACATAAGGAGTTAACTTGCTAGATTATGGCTCTGGGATGAGTAATGAGATAGGTGAGCTAAATACATGCAGTTTCTTTACACATTCAGACTGAAACTATAGCTGTAACTCTGCAGCCTGTTCTACGGTGCTGACGTGTACTGCCTAATATTCAGAACTAGTGTTTTACAGATGAACTGTATACAACTTATCAAACACCTGTTCAGCATAGAAGGGATTATTTTGATACCAAATTTCAAGCTTCAAAACTCAGGATGTGCCTACACAAACAGGTGCGCATGAGTGCATTTGCTTTGCATACTCTCAAATGCAGGTGGAAGAGCAGCACACCTGCTTGCACCCAGCTGGGGAAGCCTATTCTTAGATGTGTTCAAACCATTGTCTTTCTCCTTTCCCCTCCCAAGACTTAGCAAATCACATGGTGAAAGCTGGGGAAGTGGTCTGCTCAGTTTATTTACTCTTCCACCCTCTCTTACCTCAAAAATAGCAAAAAAAAAAAAAAGGATTTTAAATCTTTTTTCCTCAAGCCTCTCAAAATCCAAAATTTGTTCTTACATGAAATTTCATGCCTTGAAGGGAATATAGCTGCAGGTGTTACTTGTGCAAAAACGAGAAGTAGTCTGGCAGTCTTTTGGCAGCCTTTACTTTTTGTTGTAAAACTGAGTAAATACTGAGACAGCTGGTGCACTGCAGGAATCTGTGGTTGACAAAACTTTGGTTTGGAGGAGGCTTATTAAGTGCTACTAACAGTAGTTCTAATCATGATTATGGTTGAAGCACAGCAGCAATGGACACAGCTGTAGCATGAGACTCCAATCAGTGGTAAGAGAGCAGCACTTTCTAGATACAGTATTGTCCTGTATCACATTAGTAGTATAGCTGGGGGATCAGGAAAGGAACTATTTGGTTTTCTTGATCAGATAAATTTGCAAAGAAATTATGGTCACTTTCAATTAGACAGATATGAGGAGTGCAGTATCATACACTGCCTAGTCTTATCCTGTCTTTCAAGCAAAGAAACTTCATATTAATGCTTTAAAGGAGAGACAGCTTCCATTAATAAACCTCAGTGGCAAAGTGGAAAGAGAGGGAAAGACGGTTAAAGGTAAAAGAGTTTCACTTTTCACACCAACAGAATAGATTGTACTCTCTAACAGTTCACAGCTTTGGAACGGCCCGCATTTTTGGCTCTTTAGTCTGGACTGTCCATAAACATGAAAGACTAAAACGCATAACCCACCCTAGACACAAAAGAGAAACGTATGGTGAGAAAAGGTGAAATTCCAAGGGCAAGGCCTGGGTTGTTTTTATTCTGCTATTTCTCTGAAATGAGGACTGAGTATTGAAGTATGACTCTGCTGTTAGTGAACTCAGTGAACGCATAACTAAGTGCACAAAGGACTGGGTTATGCCACTTTGTCAGTCCTGTGCTGGTGGTAGACTTATTGGCTTGTAAAGTTCAGTTTTGAAGTGACTGCTTGGCTTGAACAAGAGAAGCAGAATCTAATCCAGAGAGAATAGCTTCTTATCCCAGAGTCAGCCTGCTTCTTGCTCTATTTTTGAACATCTAAAAGTAGGCCAGGTTATGCCATCTCCTCTCACAAGGAGCCATTGCTACAATGACTCAGATGGGCTCTTCTTGAACTGAATTACTGTTCAGTCTAAGCAAAACATGCACAGTCTACGGTCCCTCTTCAAGCATTGGAAAAACTGGTACATTCCCAAAATGTATAAAATCAGTCAAATTTCTTTATGAACAGGATTGTTAACTTAAAGAAAGCTGACTATGGCTGAAAACTTTCCAGAGTAATGTAATACCTCCTTTGTGCCAAATTCATAAATTGTATAAGAGCAGTGACTTAGAAATAAATTAGTCTATTCTGCAAGAGTGTAATCTACTGTGCTTCCAATTAGTAAAGGTAGGGAAAACCCAGAAACCATGTGAGAAAGCATTGCCTCACAAAACTAGGTCACACTTCCGATGACCGGAGAGATGCTGATATAGATCTGCAACAAAGCCAAGAGCCTGGAGCCAGAAACAGTCTGGACAACCAAACAGGGCTATTACAAGGCATGAAGGTCTGCACCTTCATAACACTTCTGGAATCACAACAGTGTCCTCAGGGATTAAACCACAAATGTGGCTTACGTGCTTGAGAGCTCAGATGGCACCTTAGCGTACCTCCGCAAGCTTGTTTCCAACCAAAACTCATAGATAGTGAATGTTAAAGCTTGTCACATTAAATGTGTCTCTGAATGTTCTGTCCACAATATGAGCCAAAGCATTTGCTTTAGAAAGACTGATATATTTCAGCTAGACTCTGCAGCAGTAAGTGCCATGTTTGATTGAATAACTTGTCTCCACTGTTAAAATGCAAAAAGAACTTAGACATGCATTTAGAAGCTTTGTCATTAAAGAGTTTTCTTGTCAATTGATCTATCTGGTACAGGGAAGACTACTAGATGCATCAATTGCCAGGGAAAAAGTGAGAACTGGTTTTAATCAGTTAAGTAGGAAAGTATTGCCTGACAGCTCCCTCCGGGATGCAGCTCATTTGGGGCCTGACTATTCAGCGGGATTAACAACTTCTAGCATTGGAAAGTTGACCTTAAACGAAGGTGAGCTCACATCTGCAAAATGTCAGTGGAACAGTACTGTAAGAAAAAGCAGCATAAACCCTTTTCTGCTCCCCTGCTGTGATTTGTAAGAGCTTTTTTCCCCCCTTTTTCCCCCAAGAGCCTCATGCAGCTTTTAAGTAGCTTCAGTCTTTTCTCTTTCTGTTTATTTTTTATTGTCACGCATTTCGTGACTTGTGCTGTTCAGCTCAAACCCCAGCAGCTCTTGTTGTTCTCGGTGTGCCTTGTCTTGAAAGAGCAGCAGCACACGTCTGTGGTGGGTGCGCTGAGATGAAATGATTCGTGTTAGTGATGAAAGCTCAAAAATTCCCATGTGCGGTGCAAGGAGAACATGTGCTTACCTACAGCTATGGGATGCAGGAGCATCTCATCCAGTTAATATTTGTTGTCGTTCCCACTCCTGATATGACTTTTAAGCCTTCACCATATCCTGTTTTCTTTCTTCCCATGCTACATACCCTGTTTATTGTCTTCCTTTCTTCTCTTGACCACAGTGTAATGGACATCTCACAGATATGATCCTACCTGTAGCGAAATAGTCCTCAGGTGGTGGCTAGTTTTGCAGAAGCCTGTGTTGCAGATGGCAGTTTGCAGATGGCCTCCCAGGACTGGCATGCTGCCAGAGCTGCACCTCCTGCACCAGAGACATTCCTGTGGCTGAGAGCGCTCGGCGCCCAGGTAAGCCACCTTTGCATCCTTCAGCTCAACAACTGTCTTCTTCTAACCTTTTCTCATGATTGTTGTCAGCAATGCTGCTCACAATGCCTGCTCAGCAATGCCTCATGTCCTGGTAAAGAGGTGTCTTTCACCCATTTTACGTATAAAACACCCTAAAACACTATGTAGCAAAAGCTTGGTTTCTTTGTGCATGTGTGTGCAGAACTTACTTGGAAAAAGCAAAGCGCTTAACAGAATTGTTTCATGCACAAATTACTCATGGTTATATTGCTAACCTTGTAACCTGGCACAGCTGGCCAGATCTGGTTTACTTCTACTCCATGAAAATATAGTTACTCTCTCTTGCTCACTGAGCTATGCCCCAAGTTCTTTCAATATACCATGAAACTATTTATTACATTTAAAAGTAACGTGATACTCAGATGCTGTAGTTTAGTTAAAAAGCTGTGCTGAGATGTTAATTTTCACTATGTTCCCACTGCATGGGAACATAGTGAAAATTAAAATGTTCCCACTTTTTCAAAGCTAGAAATTAGTGAGAAAACTCAAATGAAGATCATGCCTATTCAGAGGTGCTAAAGATTGATAAATTGTATTTGTCACCCTCACAATCAATTTGAGTTTCGATTAAGTAGAATTGAATCATCCAAGTATTTATTCTAATTACCAGTGGGTGGATTCAGGCTATAAAGTTTACATGTCTAGTTTTATTTTTCTTACATTCTACACTGATTCATTCTCTAGAATAATAAAAAATGCAGAAAATAGACAAAGTGGGTGTGCTTCAGTAAATTTAAAATTTTGAGGCCCATAAAGATAAGGAGCTAGTTTCGAAAGCAAATTTTGTATGTACTAAGTTTGAACTAGACTGGTGGTGAAAGTTCAGTTGTCTCTCACTTAATGGAATTGTCATCACTGATAAAAAGGGATGTGCTCAACCACTGATTATAATGTCAAATTTGGAAGGAATCTATATGGAGCTGAGAAGTATAATTGTTATTCTGCAGAGGGAATCATTGTTGTTTTTCCCATTGCGTTTCTTAAAAAATGGTGCACATAAACGAAGCCGAAATGCAAAATACTGCAATCATCCCTTTAAATTACTGTAACAGAAATTACACAAATCACCTTTCGGGGCAGGACGGCTTCTTCTGATGTGTTTTTTTACACTGTCTAGCACACTGTGGCTTTGATCCAGGAGAGGGATTCCCCAGGCAATACCTGAAATTAAGTGGCAGCTGTCAGTGAGCTGTATCTCAATCAATGCCTCGGCTTTGCCTGCACTTCCCACCTGGGCCCTGGCAGCAGCGGGGCCGCAGGGCGCTGCGGTGGTGCCCAGGGCGGCCAGGGGAGCTTTGCTGTGCCTCTGCTGAGGACCGTGCTGCACTTTTTGGAAAAGCTTTCTTCGTTTTAAGGCTTCTTGGCTTTCTGGAGGACAAGAATATATATATATTTTTTCCTATTTATAATGCTTTTTAGTAGAGAAGGAAAGCTCAAGGCGGGGGGAGGGCTTGTCCCAGGAGCCTGGCAGCGGTGCCCGGAGGGAGGGAGAAGGCAAGCCAGGCGGTGAGCTCAGGCTCGGGCTCCAGGAAAAAGCTGCTGCCGGCTCTGTTTCTGCCCTCCTGAAGTCAGGGGTGGGATCCGGATGAGGGAAAGGCACCTTGCCGCAGTTCCGTTCATGCCCAGGGAAATATCCCCGGAGTGAGCCAGCAGGAGGCAACACCCCAGCGCGGGAAAGGCTGCTGAAACCGTGTTAACCCTCAGACCCATCTCCCAGGAACTACAGACTCTGCATATTCATGGCAGAGGACCCTGAGGGGGACTCCATTACAGAATCAGAAATATTTCTGCTTCTCATTTCAATGAGAAATAATTGCCTGAATACACGCGAGGAAATACTCTGCTTGGAGCAGCTTGGGAGATATAACAGGCCTGCTCTACTTCTGCCCAAGATAAAGCAGCTTATCCTCCTTTTTGCTGTTTCCTGCAGTAGAAAGCCCTGAATTTCCTCCAAGATATGACAGCAGCATATTGTAGGACACGATGGGGAAAGAAATTGGCTGATCTTTTTCTGGGGTCCACCATGGGGCTTTTTCTAGCAGAGGAGTTGTGTCAGCAATTTCAAAAACTTTATCCCCACTCAGTTGTTGGTGTTTATGTTGTAAATGTGCCCGTAAGGCACTGCTTGCAGAAGTAGCACGTAAAAGTAGAAATTTGTCCTTTGTACTTATAGTGAACTGGAGACAGAAATTGCATAAGCAGGCCATCCAGTTTTGTAAGACACTTAGCAGTCTGATTCACTCATTGTTTCCCCTTGTAAGTGTTTTGGCATTGGGTTGGTATTTATATATATGTCCACATATATATACATACCTATGTGTGTAGGTATACGTGCATATGAAAATACAGATTTATACATATATGTACATACACATGAGGCAGAGATTTCAGATGTAGGACAGTGTGTCTATATTTATTATAGATTTCTTTGGTAAAAATGATCATATGCATTGTAATCATTATTATGGAGAGAATGAATGAAAGTGCTTTTTATTTCTTTTTTTCCCTTTACTTTCTTTTTGTTTTATTCCCTCTTTTCCTCTCTCATTTTTCCCTTTCCTATTTAAATATATTGGATAATAATAGAGACTAAAAATGTCTTGGAAGTGATTGTTTTGTATTATATATTTAGAGGGACAAAATCTTTTGAACATTTGTATGTAATGGATGCATCCGAATATGTACATTGTGTCTCTCACCAGAAAATTTCATGTCATGTCTGTGCAGTCTAATATATGGACACCACTGTGCTTACGTGATATGCTATGAAACCATTGTATGTAAGCACATACAGAAACATGCAATTGAAAAGAATGATAAAAACAATGTAAATGTTTGTTAACATTTTTATAATTAATTTATGCATCTCAACACAAACATTTATAGGCTTTTGCATAGTTATCTGTATGTATTATTTCTGTATGTATCAGAGAGCCTTCCTATGGGTGCATGTGTGTGGGAGTAAAGGATATGATTATGCATTTGCATAGCATTCTGCATGAAGGTAGACCGAAACTGAAAACGTGGAGGGAATTATACAAGCTATTTTTAAAGTCTGCATTACCGCAAATGTTGCTTCATCAAGCTTTTATCTTTGCTGATTAATTATGTAGAATAAATGATGATGAGTCGTCTTCTTATCTTCAGACTCTGCGCAGAAGAAATTTAACCATACTGGTTTGGGACACTCACAAAGAGGTGCTTAGCTAGACAGTGTAGTAAGTACCACAACACTGTTTTTTATCCCCTGGACATCCTAGTGATACTGGTATCTCTCCTCATGCATGAGATTATTGATCTCCATAGCAATAATGAAAGATGGAAAGGTCAACTTTTAAATGGGAGCAGTAGGGACCCCTTGTTATGGCAACAGTTACCATAAGCAATTTGTGCCCTTGCCTTTTGAGAAGATCTTAGTTATATTAACAATATTGATTTACCATGGGAAAACCTTGTGTTTATATCTTTTTCTGTTCATACCGGCTTTATCCAGCGCTTCCAGAACAAAGCCGTTATTAGTTTTGACAGCTACCTACCACCTAATTTTCTTCTTTTCCAATACCTGAGACACTCATATCCGGCCACCCAAGCAAATCCCACTTGGGGGGCTGCCGTGGACCTTGGCTGTCGTGATGGCATGTGCTTCCTCACCCGGCTCCCTGCAGCTGGGTTCCAGCTGGATGGCGGCCTCTCCAGCTGGAGTGCCGCAACTGCTTTACTGCTCCAGGATTTCCCCAGACAAGGCAGCTGGTGCATCCACCCCCGAGTAGCCCATGCTCAGTGCCAGGGGGGTCCCAGAGCATGAGAAAAATGGCAGTGCTGCACTGCAGCAGTATATATTTCATGGTGTGTTGTGTGGCAGTCAGCTGCATGGGTCCAGGCTCAGCGTGTCTGACAGCACCCGAGGATACGCAGGTAGGGCAGGGAGGACTAATACAGTCGGATGCAAGCACATAGTGAAAGGGGGCAGCAGAGCATGTGGAGTTAGGATGTTTTAAATAGGGAAAATGAAGAGCGGGTGCAGAGGCGCATGATAGGGAACAAAGGCCTGGTAGGGGACGAGTTGGAGGAATTGCAGGGCTGATGGTCCCTGAGCTTGAGCAGTGGGGATGGGGACAACCCCCAGATATCTGGGGTGCGACAACTACAGCTACCACAAATGTCAACGCATTTATAAGTTACAGACACAGCTGCACTCCTATTCAGATAATAAAGAATGTCAGTGTTGCCGACTGTTTTAACTTTAATGTGAACTTCATAATAGTTGTTTTTCTTAGAACCTCACTTTCAGAGTTACCCTGTCACACAAAAATTCCTTCCTTCCTTCCTTCCTTCCTTCCTTTCCCTTCCTTCCTTCCTCCTTTCCCTTCCTCCAGTAGTTTCTTTCTTTCTCTCTCTCTTTTTTCTCTTTCCTTCCCTATCCCTCTTTCTCTTCATCTCTCTGTGGCAGTTAAAAAACTGTGAAAGGTTGGCCTCATGTTCAGAGGACCCAAATACAAATGAAAACTAATTTACTTCAGTGTTTTCTTGACATCACATGTACCTTTTTTAAACAGTATCAAATAGTTGTAAGCAGGACGGTTGATCTGCAATTTCTGATCTTTTTGGTTTGGCACAACTGGAATTCTGACAAGTAAGAAGTCATCCCTGAGTAATTTCTGTCCGGCAAGGGGGGGAATTAGGTATGTGAGAGTTAGGAAAGTTTGATGCTGGTACCCGCAGTGAATGAGTTCAAGTGAGCAAAAGCAAAAACATCCACTGTATAAAAGACAGCCACAGACAAGTGGAAGTTTTGAATTAGATGCACAGTAAAGAAGGTAAGAGGTGAAGAATAAAATGTGGCAGGTGTTAAGTAAACTAGTGACTAGGATGCAATAGAAAGGGTGTGCTTGAACAAACAAATAACCATGGGTTTATAAGAAAGTTGGAAAATCCTGAGAGAAACCACAGCTGCAGCATACCTATCCGCAGCGCCCCCGAAAGAGAAAATGAAATGGAGAAAGAAACAGCCAGTGTGGCTTCAGAAAGACTGCTTGTCACACCCAGTTAAAGTCCACAGGAAAAGCTAAGAACAGCAAAAAACCAGAACGAGTTAAAGGCAGCCAGAGGGGCATTGGATAATGGTGGCTATTGAACCAAAGAGGAAGCAGATCCCTTTTCAAAGAGGGAAGTGAAATAAATTGTTTCGAAATGGGAAAGATACTGAACTATTTTGAAACTTTGTTTTATAGAAAGAAAAATGAAGGTAGAATGTTGGCAAATAAGAAGTATTGGCAACAACTTAGCTGTTGACAAAAAAGCGCACAAGAAAATATTCATTAAATTAGCTGCTCTGACTAAATTCATCCATAATATTGAAGGAATTATTATTGAATTACATATTATTTCTTATGCCTCGGAGAAATGGGAGCATACATTAAGATGGGGAAAGAATGTAGGGGAAGATTCAGCTGGCTGATTTAAAACTCCTATAAATAAGGAGGCATCTACACATGACTGAGGTATCAAATGACCATTACAATCAGTGGCAATTTAGGGCTTCACCCAGTTGCTCACACAAAGACATGGCCTGATGGCCCGAGGGGATCTGAGACATGCACTAGGGACTGACAAATATATCACAGGAACTACGGGAGACCCAGGCCTCTCTGGAGCATAGGGCTGGAGGCCAGGCAGGGCAGGACAGGACAGGTCTCGGGCATCTCAAAATGCAACCAATACCTGTGTTTAACCAACTGCATAGAGAGCTGAGGGTGGGAGTTAGCTCTGGAGCAAGACTCTGATGTCAGTCTCTGCATATAAGCTAGGTGTCTAAATTCACACTATAGCCAGTGGAGAAATAGTTCAGTATAGTTATTGACATCTAAAAATCACAGCTAAAGATGAGGTCAGATAATCCTAATGTGGACACCTACATTCAGCTGACGCAACAGCTCCTTAGACTCCTGGCCTTGATTCAGAAGGACACAGGCTCTGTGTCAAATCTGTCAGCCCTGTGTGGAAACCTCAGATCTCCCAGGGCATATCAAATGGCCCTAGAGGACCCTAAACTGGACAATAAATGAACCATGGATTTTAAAGGAAGAAAGAGGCGTGATTCTGATTATTCATGACTGATTTCTCTGTTCTCAGTCTTTAGTAAAACTGTGAAACTGCTTTTAAAGGACAATAGCTTGAAGTACTGGAAGACAACAGAATGAGGAGCAGTTGTGAGTTTAGAAAAAGAAATCCAGGCACCTAGCAAAAGGCCCAGCAGGCAACTTTAGCCCAACAGCTGGGCTGAGTCACATGCAGGGAGGCCTCCTCTCAGTTATCTATATTATTCTGCTCTAACTTTAGACATCTTTTTTAGAGAGGTTTATGTTGAAGCAAGCTATTCCCTTTACAGCTGATGAAGAGAAACAGGCACTAACGCATGATTCCTCTCACTCTAAAGCAGATGTCTAAAATAGGTCAGGAGATTTGCACTCTAAAAGGGCCTGTTTCTCGTGGCTGACTGTGGGGATCGCCCAGAATAGCCCACTCGGCTGTCAGGGGTGTGGGCACGCAGGAATCCCACCCTTTCTGCCCCCGATCTGGGTACCCCCGCGCTGTGTGCTGTGGGAGGGCTTGTCATGACAGCCCTCGCGAGCCGCCGCGCTGACAGCAGCCAGTGGCCACTCAATCCATGTTTGTACACAAGTGGTGTCTCAGGCTAGAGGAAGGGGGAATCCTTCTCAGCCTCCCACTGCTGGAGAGAGACTAATTTTTCTCAAGGTTTAGAGTGGCTATGTCAGCTTTCCGTATGTGCATGTGAAAGAAAAGCAGCTATTTTTTCAGGGTTTGGAAACTATTTCTCCTGAAGAAATGCTAGCAGGGCTTATTATATGTGGCAAAACTTGGCAAAAGGAAACAAGAAGTGCATGGCTCTCCAGTATTGCTCCTCTCAGACATTTGCAACTGCACCACATAGAGCCCCATGCCCAGAGCCACGCGCTGAGGAAGGCACGTGGGGCTTGGCTCCCACCCTGCGTGGGCAAGGACCTGCCCCCTCTCCTCTGGTGCCTTCACTGGACCTGCCAGACGCTACTCACCCAGGGATTTAGCAGCCCGCTGGTTGGAGGCACAAGACCTCAACCCACAGGCGAGACCCTGAATCACAGCAACTGACTCCAGGCGGGTACCACTAGAGCAGACAAAACTATGATACTGCAGCAGCTTGGGGAGTGTGGGAGCGGTTTTTTGTTTTTTCCTGGTGCACGTGATAGTCCCGTACAGCGAGGGGTTATTCGTGTGCTCCTTTTGCAGGTGGGGAAGTGGACGCCCAGGGATGTTGTGCGACCTGCTTGTGCTCTGCAGCGCATCAGGAGTGCCACGGCAGGCAGGGGAAGCCCCGATCCCATGCCGGCTGCTCCCTGAGCCGGCTGAACCAGCCAGTGCCCAGCCTAGGGCTGGCGGCCCGCCGGCTGCCCTGCTGCCTCCGCAGCGGCAGGAAATGAGTCAATCAGCCTGTCTTTAGTCTCAATGGCATTTAAGGGTTTTGTTATGTAGCTTTATTTAAAAACAAAACCTACATAGCTCTGTAGATACATCATCACTTAAAACTACTGCATGGTAGCCCTGACCTATGACTTCCTTTGTTTGCTGTGGTAAAATAAATAATAACTCCTTTTACTTGAGTATTGTGAGAAATGTGGCTACACTGACAAGGTCTTATTGTACCTAGCAAGGGAAATAATGAATAAGTTAGCTCTGGACCATGCCCTTCTATAGTGAAAGTGAGGGACGAGGGAAGGAGAGGGGCAGGGAATCTCTTGGGTTTGGTTTTCCCCTGGAAAACAGGGACAGGACCTGCCTTTCTGAGGCCACGAACCGCAGCCTGAACCCAGATGGAGGATCTCCAGAGGCACATCGGCTCTCTAGCAGAGGCTCCTGCTGCAGCACTTAGCAGCCTGAGTTGTCCCTGGTCACTGCTGCATCCTGCATGGCCAGTGAGGGTCCCAGGAGGGACTCTGGGGCTTATGAGTTCACAGGGAATAGCCCCAGAGACCAAGGGAGATAGATAGTGTAAATTCAGCGTGCTCGCTCCTGCTCCCTCACACCCTTGACCTTCAGCCCTCTCCTACCCTGGCCCCTGCACGGGGCTGGTGAGCCTGGATTTTGCAGGGGGCGAGGGGAGGGTAGCCTGCACTCCCAGTACTGCACCCTAACACAGTATGACCTTGCATCTCTACTGCTCCCACCAAGGTGGGGGGTAAATAAAATGCCAGGGAGCGGGAGAGGATTCCTTCTGAGAGATACACCTACTGTAACTGGAAGAAATTCAACTTAAAGAGATTAAGGTGAACATTAGAGCAGAAATTCCATACCGATGACATCTGCAAAATTACAGAAAGGAATTTGGAAAACCATGCTTCTTAAGTACTGCAGGGAACAATGGGGCATTGTAAGGCAAGCCATCTCTCATAGGTAATAGCTATATTAGAGTGATTTAGCGTTCATGCTGTAGTTAACATGAGTCACAATGCTGACTGATGCATAAATATCATATGATTTCGTATAAGGTATATACACACCTTGTTTATGATGTAATTTTCTTCTGTCCCTTTAATGCAAGTTTGAAACTTATCTGAGCTAGGACCTGGGAGTTATGTAAGGTATCTGGTAAAACTCTGATAAAGTTTAACTTAAACAATGCTCAAGGAATGTGACAATTAAATTTTTTGCATCAGTGAGTAAACAAAATGTAGGACTCCCTCTTTGCACTAGGCATAACTTCATTTTCAAGTGGCTTTACAATGCAATGCAATACTTGTAAATGCAACTTGGGAATTCCAGTCACTATCTTATAACCAGCATGGACTAGGGTTAAGAATGTGACCATCCACTATGAATAGTTCCCACTTACAGCTTCAGTATCTGTATTTTTAGAACTACTTATTTTAGCCCTAGTGGTGGGGTAACTGGAATTTTTTCTTCCTGTGCCCATTTTCCTTTTAAAAAGCACTGCAGCATGTACTATTGGCTAGTGATTGCCCTTGTGTGACAGAAGACTGTTTAATTTTTCTCATTTTAACATAAAAATGAGGAAGCAGTGAGCTTAGTATCTATTTATCTAAGCATTTGCATGTTCAATTACTAGCTGAGCATTCAATTACAGAAGTCACACAAACAAATTAAACATACAACTGTAAAAACTTAGTTTAAAAAATTGGGCCATGCGTGGGCGTGTACATCTAAATATTTTACAAGCTGAACAATTGCCCTGCAGTATTTTAGGTTAGAGATAGATAAATTATACGTCCATTTGACTCTTCATGTAAGCAAAGTTTTGAAAATGAATATGCATAAGATCTTTCAATTATAGTTCTCCAAGGCTGTTAGGTTTGAAGACATCCTTAGTGCACTTCCTAAAAACAAAAAAACCCAACCAGGTTACTACTGGAGTCTGGATTAAGATCATACTAAAAATATTTATAATAATCTATTTCACTGTTTCAGTCTAGCAAATGTTAGTAGTGTTACAAGCACTCAAAGAGCTAAATCAGTAGGATCTCTTGGATATCGTGACTCCCAGACCTGCCACGTTCAGCTTTTAGGCACAATGGGGACTAGTCACTGGAAGACTTAGGCACTTCCCAGGGGTTTAGCTGTCATTCGAGAGCTCCGGTTCAATTCAACCCACAGGCCCTGGTGTGATCCCTGGAGCCCAGTGACTTGGGGGTCTCTGACATGGTACAATCCATATTTTCAATTCCCAGACACTTGGCGCATCTGCAGCCTGGGAGCAGGCAGCAAGATCTCCTCCAAACAGCTCCTCATCTCGGCACAATGGGCTCGATCTCCACTCATTAACTTTGATTCCTCTTTGTTTAGTGGTGCTTTTCCAGCAAGACAAATGAGAATCTCCATCTTCCTTCTCCTCTTACCCTCACCCCCACCCCAAAGCTAAGCCCCGGGTTGCTGGTTTGGAGCTATCCTGCAGGCTCTTCCTGCTCTGCTAAGGCACTGGCAACTCTGGGTGAGCGCTCAGGTCTGTGGAAGTTTTCACTGGCCAAACTTAGGTATCTTTCTGGTGCCTAAGAAATTTTCAGTGCCACGCTTCTAGAATTAGGCATACACATTCAACCCTTTTTTGTAAGTCCAGCGCTTTCTCCTTATCTGTGATGTTATAATTACAGAAACTGAGTTACAGGACCATTAAGTGGGCTGTCAAAGGCACATCTAAGGCTAAGCCATGAACAGAATTTGTGAACTTGAGTGCATGCATTGACTTAGACCAAAAGACATCATTTATTTTTGAGCTGCAGACAGGTAGCTTAGTCTTGCTTTTTGAGAGATCTATCAGGATTTCCCAGATGACTAATGTTACCTTCTGGCATTAAAAGCTTCCCTGTTGTGGCCAGTTCTATTGTGAGGCTGGTATTCCATATCCGCTTAAGGTGATTATTGTTAGTATTGGAATACTGCCTTTTAATTAATGGGAGGGTTGATGATCTCATATGTTTATCTGTTAGTAATTTTCTTACTTTTTAATAACTAGAGACCTAAATTGATATAACCCCACTATATCAAATGACTGGGGCTGTCTGTCACCTCAAATGGTATAGAGGCCTGTGGTTTGGGGAAAGGAGTGCAGTTGTGTCCTTCCATGCTTCGGATAATATACATAAGCCAGTGAACAACTACTGTTAGAGCCAGTTCCAGCAAATTTCTTTGAATAACAAGCAGTACAAGAAGTAAAAAGAAAGACGACAAAAATCAAGTAACAATGAGCTTTTACATGAGACATGTACCCATTTGTATTTCTTGGTAGTGGTGACTGAGCTGGTACATAGCAAGCCCAGAAATACAGCAGGCTGGTCTCGATGTTGCGTCCACTTCCTTGTCCCTAAGTTGGAGTATCTTGTAGGAATCTGTAAACTAGAAACTATGTATTTTCTTGGATTTTGTTATTTAAGTTTGCTGGGTAGTTTGCTTCATGTGTATTGGTGCTAATGGGGCAAATAATTCTCTCTCAAGTTAAGACCCACGCAGATGGTTGTTCGGGTGACTGGTGTTTTGCTTCACATGGAAAATGCCACGTGGCCCAACCGTGTTGCTCCTAAGAAGCTGCCCATGTCCATGAAGGGCCACAGGAGGCCTGAGCCACCCTGAAGCACCCGAGCACACTGGTGCTGGCCCTGAACTATTGGCCTCACAGCTCTCCTGGCAGTGTTACGAGGGAGTTTCTCTGCCCACAAAGCCCCAAAACCACAAAGGTTGGGAAACCCGGTGGGAGAAGCAAAGCAATCCCGGGGCGCCACGGTGGGAGAAGCGGAGAAGAGCTGCCCACACAGGTACTGCCTATGGCACCGCTTAGAGCATTGGAGGAAAGCGGCCTGGCTGAGGAAGATCCTTCTGTGTCCAGATTTCAGAAAGTATGTTTTTTTCGTCAGTAAACAAACTATGAGTCACTGATAGTCACATGGGAGAAAATGAGATTACAAAGAATGTATAAGTAAATAAATTAGCTTCCTTTAGTCATGGCAACAACTCAGTGTTTCCACCCAACAGAACATATATTTTATTCCAATTCATCTTTCTTTCTTTATTTTTGTACCATTGTTGCCCTTGTACTTTGGGAAAATGAATTCTAATGGAGTTTATTTAGAAATAACATTCAAAATGCAGTTCTGGTGTTAGATTGCATTTGAAGACATGGTCTTTATTTTTTGGCATGTATGTGCAGGGGTGAAGTATGGGGCAAGTACAGTTAATCGAGTCGTAACCCCTGCTTTCCTCCCTGCTGGTGCTGCTGGTGTTGCGTGTGGTCTTTGCCACTTGTTCGGGGAAATGACCTGTTATCATTGCCCAGCAATTGTGGATGCATTGAGCACTGTATCTGTTTTACAGATACCATCCACAAGAATAACTTTTGAGGTCTGCTCACTTGTGTCCCCAAGCATGGATGCCAGGATATTGCATCATGAAGAACCATGTCTCTCCAGGGATAGGTCTATTTAAAAATATGCTTCTGTTCCAATCCTGTTCCATTACATCTGCCTTTTAGCATCATCAAAGTATTCTGTTTTCCACAGATCCTACAAAGATAGAAATCTTGCAGGAGAGCTGTCTTTCTTTCCTTGTTTTAAGTTCTGTTCTTTCAAAGGTGATATTCTGATGCAGGCATAATAGGAAATATTCCAACAATTACATAAACTCTTTTAAAATTGTATATTTTTTACAACTCCTATAACCCCAGTGCATGCCAGAAGACTGCTCTCTGAAGCAGGGAAAGTTGGAAATCTTTGGAATCACATCCTGATTTAAATCTCTCTTAGTACAGTTCTCATCTGTAGACTGCCACAACTGGATATTACATTTTTCACTAAGATGGGAAAAGACTTCAGAGACCATTCTAAAGAACTGAATTATTCAAATACTCCTTTTATTCATGCATTTTTTTTTTCCAAAGCTATTTGCCCATTGGTTTTGTCACTCTTTATGTGAAGTGGAAGGAATTTAGGTAGAGGGCACAAATACTTTTTCTGGTATATTCTCCAATAAGTAATAAAGGAAATGCCTTATTATAAAAGCTTTTTTCTTTTTTTCCCTAATGCAACTGCTTTCATATGTGAGTGATGCTATAGTATATATCTGTCCTAATTGTAGAATTCACCTGGTGCTATTCCAAGCTGTGAAAGTGAGGGTATTTTCTTGGTAAGGAAAACTGCAGAAATATGCATGCAGCCAGCACCAGCAATATAAATCTCCTCCTGCTGTAAATGAATCAGTTTAATTTGGTTTGAATTTTGAAGTCACTGGACCAGAAATGTACTTTCACTTTTTGTTCTACTGTATTTCCCATAATTTCAATGACAATGTTTTATAGAAAATATTGTTTTGAATCTCTGAGAAGGAGATGATATGTTGAGGGGAGGAGAGGGAGTAAAGCAGGGCGGAGAGGTCTTTAGCCCCTGTATGTATCATCAACTACTGCAGTGTTTGCAAATGCAACACGTAATGGGCCTGTAGCTCTCTCTTCTCTGCCATTTATACTAGAACTCTTTTTATTCCTGGTCTTGCAAAGATCTTTAGGCTGCAGCAAATTAAATCTCCCTGTCAAACTCTCAAGGCTCTCAAAATGGGAATATAGCGTTAGTAAAAATTTAAAATAGGGGACATAACAGATTATTCATGCAGGAAACTTAAAAGGCTGTGGGATTTGTTCCAGTATGTTAGATAACTTTTTCATTATTGGTGGTAGTAATAATAATCTCAGTTCTGTGATTCAGTTTATGGTGGTCTTAATTTATTATCAAAGATTTTATTTTTAACAATAAAAGTGAGGTGGATAGGAAAATTCTGTTAAAGATAATTAACTCCAGAGATGCAGAACTGAAGACCGCTCTGCAGAGTGCAAGATGAGTGAAAGGAAAAATCCATATGGATGATAGATTTTATGCTTTTTCTTCTGAGTATATTTCCTTTAAGATATCTTTTCTTTTATTGACACTCTTAATGAAACAATTTAAAAAGTACAAAAATATATTTAAGTCCAGTTATTGATGAGAAGGACATTTCTAATGAAATCTGAACAAGACCAGGTCAGGTGGAGTAACGTGTGGGTTAAAGCACTTCCTCTACACAAAGTATAGTAATACAAACTGTGTAAACAAGTAATGATTCATTGCCTTTTCTTTGAATGAAAGGAGCTAATTTAGTTATAAATTCTACATACTTTGGTTTTGAGTAAAGAACCAATTTTATGATGATCTGTGATGCCTTCCTGCCAGATGGCTGCTGCTTGAACCCTCAGAAGATATGGTCTGAAAAAATCACAGCTCAGACGTTGCTATTTGTGGTTTGCTTTTATTTGGATGGTTTTTTTTCTTTCAAGGATGGAAAGTAGATTTTTATAGAAGAGTCTCATGGAGAAAAAATAAATTAATTCTTTTCAAGGCAATCTATCTGATTTGAGCTGTTCATTTAATAAAGAGAAAAGTGAGATTGAAAACGAAATCTCCAAAGGCTGGCTCTGGTAGAACAAGAAGGTAAGACTTTACCCATCTCTACTTGCCAAGAAATGGTACTATTAGTCCCTAAGCTGCTGTATAATACATATGTGGGGTTAGTGGTTAAGGGACAGATTTTCTGATTCTTATATATGTAAGGAAAGAAACTGAGGGCTGTGTTTTTGTTTTGTTTTTGTTAATACTTTTGAGCTGTCAAAAGCACTCAAAGCAAAAGGATTTTAACTCTCATTTTACAAATGTAAAAATGCCTATTTTTTTGTGGAGACTGTGGATGGCAGCAGTGAAATCAACAGCACTCTGTTGAATTTCCTCTCTGATAATGAATTGCTTTTCGATCAAAGGCAAGGCTCCTAATTGCTGTATGCTCTAATTTTTCTGTCTTAAATGTAGCTGTATATAGCTGTATATAGCCGCCTTATGCGATACTGTAGCAGTGAATGGAACTGTGTATATTAAAATTTCCACATTAGTGCAAATAGAGTAGATATTTTGGTGTTCTAAGAATCAGAACTACTTCCCTCATTATTTTCTCTTCTGCTTATAGGTAGCTTGTCCAGGCAGAGCTGATTAAGCAGTGACAATGAAAGAGGCAGAGGTGTTTATGGAAAAGTCACCAACAAGAACATTCATATTTAGTTCTTTTCTTTCTATATTCACATTCATTTGCAGTCGGAGGATTTTTTTTTCTAAGACTCCATTATTTTCAGAATGTTTGGCAGGGTTTTGTCGTTCCTAACTTTAGTCTAGCTCAAGATGTTATATAAGATGTAAACGTACCATTTTTTTTCCTGAGATTCTTGGACAGTCACAACATAGGCAAAGGTTACCATTAAAGTTACACAGAAAATGTAAAAGCTCGTGTGCTTCAGAGTATTTGTTTAAGTAAGGAAAGTTTACGCAGCTTAAGGAAGAATTATTCTGTGAGGAAATTCAATTTCTGTAGCTTTTTTATCTCATTTCCTCAGTTGCCCTATCATCCCCTGAGTTCTACCCTTTCTTTAGGAGCCCAGAGCAAACAGGGAAAATGCACTGAATTTAATGGTTGGCTTGGGCAATTCTTTGAAACAAGAATGTTTGTCCGTTATAACTGGCTGTGAGCTGCATTTATTTTATTTTGTTTTGCTGGCTGTAAGGACACAAGTACTTAAAAGAGAAAGAGTGCTTACTGTCTTTCTCAAAATATTGTGGTTTGGCTGGAGTGTTTTAGACTAAACTGAGTAGTTATATTGGCACTACAGATGACAGCTTGTTTTTGTCTTTCTACCTGCGTGTTTTCAGACCGCTTCTGTGACGGGAGCATCAGGTGCTGCGTGGGAGCGAGCGCTGCGGCGCACTTGCGTGCAGAAGCCCTCACGCGCTGGGCCTCTGCATGCACAGCAGTGCTTTCAGCAACAGCTCCGACACACCGGCCGCGGAGGGACGTTTGGAGGTGGGAGCAAGGCCAGGGAACCTCCGTGCAGAGGGCTCGGTGTGCTGCGGAAAGGCAGGTTTCGTGGGGGTTTATGGCCGTGTCCCTCTCAAGCTCTGTTCAATTTAGCTTTAAGTGAGGCAGGGTTGACTTCACCATGATTTCGCATTAATTGTGGCTGTTCAGACCGAGGCAGAGGACAAAGTCTTGGCAAGGCGCCCTGGGGCTGCCCGTGCAGCCACCCCGAATCCACCCGTGGTGGCGAGGACGTGCGCGAGCCCCTCGCAGCGCACGGCAGGTGCAGTGCCAGAGCAGGTCCCCAAGGGCGCTGTGCTCTCTCAGACGTGATGTGTCCTGAAGAAAGGGACAATTATGTTTCACCAGCATCCAGCCACAGAAAATTATTTTCAAAGCTCTGTGAGAAGTCATGGGCCTGCTGTATTTCGGGAGGGATGGGAGAAGATCTTTGCCACCATGGCAGGGGATCAGACTGCAAGGCCTGAATCTGTCTCTCTAGCCAAAGCCTTTACCAATGTGACAATGAGAGAGAGTCACGGGCACGTCATGGGAGCAGTCACCAGACACAGCTTCTGCAAAGTGGCTGTAGCTGTAGGAAGCATCTCACCCACCAGGGTACAGGCAGCAGACCTCAACCTGGCTGGCCTCGTGCATGAGTCCTTCCTGCTTCCCCTGGGGCTTGGCCTCCTCCTCCTCCAGGACGTGCAGCTCCCTCAGCACCCCGGTGTCTCTGTGACCAGGGTGCCAGCAGCGGCTGCTCACCTGCAGCTGGTCAGGTCCTGGAGCAGGGTGCAGGCAGCTGGAAGCAGGCCAGGTACCAGGGCTCCGAGCCCGAAGAAACCAGTTTGCAGTACAGCTGCAAACGAGTCTGGCAGCCTTTTGCTTGCTCTGGGAAAGAATACACTTCAGAGATCTGCAGAGCACCCTTGAGCTTGCTTCAGTCACGTGTGCAGAAGATTTGGATTACAACTCTCCAGCTGCACAGGCAGCCCGAGTGGTCTGGCCTTATGCACATGCAGGGGATTTTGCCTATTGATCTAGTTTTCCTTCCCAGAGGACTTTCATATGTGGGGACAGTTGTTCAGAAATGATAATTAACTCATTTTACACTACTATTATATTATTACTGTTCATATGCTGCTATGCATGCTATACATGACTTTTTACAGGAAAACATGAAGAAAAGACAATTGCTTTGAGTGGGCTTGTAATTTAAAGTTATCCAGGCAACATAAACCACATGCACATGCTCATGCCCTCAGTTTCATAGTTCTGCAGTGGAGCAGCATCAGTGTACTCCAGCTGATGTGCTCTGGCTTTTACTGTGGACATAAATCTTCAAGTGTACATGCTTATTCTAATCAATGGATTTAACATTTTATACCTGGTTCATCAACGTAATAGCTGAACTAGTGAGCATTCAAACCTGAAGCAAACTTTTCCTATGTACGAATGAGAGATATGAGCTTCTAAGATATATATATTTAAGGTAGAGACGCCTTCTCTCTTCACCTGCCTGAGCTGTACAAGATGTATCTGTAGTTTATGATTCTGTTTTATAGCAGATATATTTTATTTCTTCAAACTCAATGAAAACGAACACAGTAATCAGTAATCATATTTGATTAGTCGTTTATATTCTAAATGGCAGCACTGCATCATTTGTAATAGGAGGCAAGAGACCTAAAAACATGGCAAATTGCTTCTTGTATACATACTATTTCTTCTCAGTTTGTCCTAGTGTGAACAACCCTCCGAGAACATTTTCATTTATTGGACATGCTGATTACATTGTTCATTTAGCAAGCAGTAGACGAATGCAAGTTTTATTAAAATTGTTTGTTATATCAAAGCACTTGGACTAGAATACATCCACTTCTCTGAGAAACGAATGTTGGAAAGAACACTTAAGAGTGATAGCAAATGCATAAACTTCGCAGGAGAAGTTCAATCTTCAAGTTGAGAGCGGATGCAATACTCTCACATTCAGGAGCTGCCTGAACAGGCAGCAGCCCACAGGTCAGGACAAGCCGGGGACTTCTGATCTCTGGGGTCAGTGGAATTACAGAGAGCGAAACAAGCCGGGCAGAGGGGGTAGGCTTATTGTGTGCTTCCTTTCATCACTAGAATTATGGTCACCCACATTCCACTGATTTATTTGTAGGAGAGGAGTTAGGGAAATTCAGCTGTTAATCCCACACCCAGCCTCCTTCTTCCTGTAGTCTTCCAATAGTTTCCCAATATGGAATCTACCTCCCTCTCTGCAGCTGATTTTTATTTTTTCTTTTTAATAACAAAATACTGTTCCCCAAGGCTGGAACTCTGGGACTTCTGTTTCTTCATCAAAACCACTTCCACTGAAAGTACATAAAGGTTTTGCTCCTAATACATAAGAATATGTAAAATAAGCCATTTGTACTAGATTGTTTCTTGTCTAAACACAACTACCAATGCAATCTGAAGAAATTAGACAGCTGCTCAGACAGCAAACCAAATGTTCAAGAAATCTAGGGAAATATAGAAGGTTGACTCTTCGGTCATTTGTAGATCACAAACATATACCTTACTTTGCAGAAATCTTTCTTACGTCGCTAAGGATGGCTCCCTGTGCTCTCACAGTTACTCAGTGCTGACAGTACGGGGGCAGGGACTGCATGTGACATGCTTCGGCTTCCTGATGGTATGACTGGAACTCAACGAGTTGCTTAGGGCTTGACCCAACAAAAGGTTTAAGTGACAAACAGAAGACTTATGTATTACTAAGCCGCCTGTGTTCAACACTGCAAATCCACATCTTCCTGTTTGACTCTGGGATTCTCTCGACACCATGAACTCTGCACGTGCCTGGAACCGCCCCTGATGCTCTTGTCATGTATGGGCCTGACCATAATCCGAAAATAGAGCGCTTGCTTGCCATGAGGACCCGATACAGTGGCTTTCCTTAGAGCAGGCTCACAACCAGAGGTCAGTCCTCGCAGAGGATGCAGCAGTGGTTATACAGCAGCTTTGACTACAAACACTCTCCACATTTGCTGTTGAAGGTAAAGGCATGATCTACAGGGCCAGAGAAAGGGCACGGGTTGTCATTGCTTAATGTATCAGGCACTCACCTGGAAAGAAGGGAATCCCACGGTCTGTTTTTACATTATAGAGTTGCTGGTAAAATGTGTATGAAAACAGAGAGTGGGTCGGGGGTTCCCATCTCCTAATCAGCAAAGAGAGGCCATTTGGGCTCTCTTTTCCTGGCCTGCAGGGCAGGAGAGGGAGCTTCCAGATTCTGGTGCTGGGCTCTGACAGCTCCAGCTAGAGAACTGGCAGAGTGGGATGCTACTCTGACCCCTTTGCTCCAAGGATCTGGTTTCACAAGTTCTGGAGAGTCAAATTCACAGCCTGCTGCTGACTCCAAAGCTGGAGGTCCTGCTCTTCCCACCCATCTTCCCACGCTCTTTCCACGGCACAGTCCCACTCTGTATCCTATGGCAACACTGGCACTCACGTACGGGGCTCATACTTGAGCCACTTCACTTCAGCAGCCTGGAGGAAGGCAAAACAAACAACAGCAAAACCTAGAGAGTTTTATGCCAAAAAGGGAAGGGTTCACTGAGCACCAGAACTGGTGTAAATGGGACACAGGATGGGGAAAGGAGGAGAGAGGAGGAACCCTTGCCCCATTCTCCTGAGCTGAGCTCTTTGGTGGCTGCATCCACAGTCTCCATACGTATTCCCTAGGGAGCATCCGTGCCTAATGCAGGGCTTGGGTTCTGCCCTGGGTGCCCAGCTTGCAGGTACAAAACACCTATATTGCTGAAGGTATTAGTGAAGATCCAAAGACTGAAGAATAAATAGGGCACTATTGGTATAACTTTATTAAAAAAAGGATTCATGAGTGTTTTCCTGAATATAAGCATTTGTCTAAATAGTCACATACAGCCAAGATCGTGGCTGCAGGGGGACTATGTTGATTCCCTCCTAGTTTTGAATAAACTTCTTCTCCTAGAGTATAAACATTTACGATTTACTCTAAGAGTTAGTCTTAGTGAAACCACAAGTGTCTGGAGTAAGGTTTACATTTGTTTCAGGTAATCAACTGTTGTCAGTCAGCCAATAATTAATCTGAATTAAAAAGGACTCAAGCCATACAGGTCAAACACACACACTTTTCCTGCACTGCTCCAGGAAAAGAACGGGAACTCAAATATAGTCCTGAATGGGACAGGTTGCTCCCTTCTTCCCGTTAGCTCCACTAACGGAAGGGGAGCAGAGAGCAAGCAGGAGCTTTATAGCTTGCAAAGGCCTTTGTGCCCATCATCCCCTTCAGAAGGTAAGGTGAGGGCACATGATCAGACCATAATTTGACTCAGAGATATATAAATTTAAAAACAGTGCAGCATTTATCTAACTGAGAACAAATCATTGGCAGATATATTCCCCAAACTGTTTCATTCTGCTAACGCTTTTTATGCTACCTATGTTTTTATGTTACCTTCAGGTCCATGATAATGGCTTGCCCACAAGTCTACTTTTCCAATATTTAACCAGCACCAATAAAAGATGTAAGCAGGAAGTGCCTTCAAAGTTACAACTGAAAGGTCAGATGGATTTGCGATAGGTCTAATCTTAAATTATAGCAAAAAAGACATAAGGGCCTGTTTGAGATATAAGCCCTTTTCTCTATTTGTTGCTACATTAAAAGAGGAAAGAAAGGTCTGCCAGGAGTTAATTCTTCTACCATTTTCCTTTCTTTTTGAGCTGGCACTTACCATGACAGCATTTCCATCATGTGCCGTCTCTGGTGTATTGCTATCAAAGCACACAGAATTTTTCCATTGAGTGGAAAATTGGCAAGGCTTTCTTGTTTACAACTGCAAAGGTAACAATTCTGATAAAGTAATGGTCTGTAATTATGCTACTTTTAGCTAAATTGTGGGAAAAATAACTTACCATTCAGTTAGCCTGGCCAGTACACCTGAATGTATTATCCTTAAAACCAGCACTGATTTCTTTTTTCAGAAGCATCACTGATCAGAGAGGGCTGTGCTCGCTTTTTGACTTCCTAGCTTCAGCAAATCAGAAAAGTTAAATGGTTCTCCCTGCAAGTTTGATTTAAGGTTTTTCACTGCAATCTGTGCTCTCAGTAGGCTCAGCTTTGGCAGAAGAGTGTTAGATCGACTTTATCCCACAGATCAGAGGCAGAAAGTGAAACTCTGGGCTAGAAGGTAAGCAGGCAGTTATAATGACCTCAAAAGATTCCCGCTGCTGTCCATTCTGGCTCCACTTGGTGTTTCTTCTTTGCACCAACAGTCTTTGAAAGATCAAGTCAGTTTTAGGGCTAAAATATAAACAGGCAGATGCTGCACTGCTATAGTAATCGTGCTATCTCTGCTGTAAAGATTCACAGGCAAAGCAGCGTAGCTCAAGCCCCGTTAAGAAAAGAAAAACCAAAAAACTGAATGCAGTTGAAAGTAGATCTAGGCTATTTAGAAGCACTTGGGAAAAAAAACAAAACAAAACAGGATCACTATTCTCTCAGTGCTTTCTCTCTGTGGATCTCAAAGTGCTTTACAAACATTCATTAAACCTCACCATCCCTCTGTGAGGTGTTGTGACACCACTATTTTTCCAAGGGTAAGTAGTGCCACTTGTGGGCGCCCATATTGAGATATCTGGAAGTTTCTGAGATACCAAACACCCAGAACTGCCAAACACTGGCATTCATAACTCATGACCCCAAATAGGTACTATTAAAAATGGGATGGCAGACAATTATTTTTACTTGCCTCCTAGTAAAGAATTGCTTAGAAATAAACATTTTCAAGTATTTCTCCATGGCTTAGAGAGCAAGAAACTTTTTGTCTAAAGAAAGCTGAGCCTACAGAAACCTAACTAAAGATGTGATTTGGGCAGTTTGGGCTGCAAGGAAAAAATACACGGCATATTGTATGACTCACAGTGAAACTGCAAGAGCAGATGAAATCAGTGAGAGCCATGAGCTTTTCTGTAAACAGTTTCAAAGTTAGAGACACCCAAAGTACAAGGCGCCACAGTATTAGACACCCATTACAACAGGGTGCTATTAAAACACACCATGCTGCGATGCTTGCTCAGATTGCACTGGGCAAATGACAGTGCAGGAGCCAGCGTGGAGCCTGGTTCATGAAGTCTTTAGATTTACATGTAGCTCTAAAAGCACAATTCCCTCTTGCTGTGATACTTTCCCGGAATTCCCCTTTCGTGGGTATTTCGGTGGAGAGGGCCCAGTGCCTGGAAGATTTGGGGCAGGAATGGGGAGAATGCAACCACTCCCTGCTGTCCTTTTCCCGCCCACCCTCCCACAGCGGGGAGCGTCCTCCTGCCCTGGCGCTTCCGCAGGAGCTCCCAAGGCAGCAGCTGGCAAGGGAAGCTGAGCCAGCGCTGGGCATGCTGATGGGGTTTTGAGGGCCACTGCAGAGGCAAAGGATCTCGAGCCTTGGCTCCTAGCAGATTTTCCTGTGGTCTAGCTAGAAAGGCAATTAGATTAATTATGATAAATGAATCTGTTGTGCGGCAGGGTGCAGGGAGAGGAAATCATCTTTTTTCCTGACCTGCAGAAGAACTGTCAGGATTTACCATTATCAATATAATGTAAGTGAGCTGCAATTAATAGCGGCTTACACAGTTTGCCCTGTCTACTAGGGACCTCACCAAACAGACTTAAAATCCGAGGAGAGCACGAGGATGCTCTCACACTGGTGTGTTCTGTAGAAAACCCTCCAGCAGATGAACAGGAATACAGCATGCAAAAGTTTGAGAAACAGCTCCTCCCACATATATTTACATGTTAATGTGTAGGTTTTTTAAAACCTGGAATAGAGCGGATAATTAGTGTTAGGTCAGATAGCTCCTTAATGCAGTGGACCATTACATTTGCTTTTCAGTGTGTTGTATATCACAGCTGAGAAGTGCGTGGCTGCCTGTTCTGTGTCCCTGCTGTCTGATTGCACAATGTTCAATCTGTAGCTACAACGAGCAGTCTCTGCTCCAGAGAAGTTTGGCATTGAAATAGCCGTGATATTTCAAATCAGGAATTTGCAGAACTATGTGGAACATTTGTCCGGAATAGTCTATTACTTGCCAGTAGCAGAATTTGTTCTGAGCAGCTCAATCAGTTTCTCCTCTTCATTTGCAAGATGTCACCGATTCAGATGTCTGTCCAAATTCTTCTGTTTCATGTGCCCACGTAAGTTCACAGGTTACAGAGAAATACATCTTTACTTACATCAATATGAAAAAGTATTAGGCTACTGAGTGTAAAACCTAGAAATTCAACAGATCCACCCAAAAATTGTTTGAAATAAAAATAGCACCTGATATACTTCAGCCGAACGCTGGAATTTTCAGCTAAATCAGAACTGACTTAGCTGCTGCAAGTCATAAAACTAAAATATACCACCTGTATATAATGCCTTTCATCTGAGCATCTCAGTGCATTACATCTGCAAATTAGCCCTCCAACATCCCAGAGAACTATTACTATAATCATATAAAACTAAACTGCCAAAGCTTACCTGACTAAGCTAACGCTGTATAGCAGTTCAGTGACAGTGACAGCTAGAAAACAAAGCCCAGGAACGCCGATTTCTGAATTATTTCTTTAGTCCCTAGACAATACCTGCATGTAATAGAGATCATCTAAAAGAATGGTAGTGGAGTAGATTTGAGGTTAGATATGCTCAATCATATTCCCTGGTTGCTGTCTTTGCATAGCTGTTTAGAAATGGATTTGTGTAAAGCTAAAAAAACCCAAACAAATCCAGGAAAGCTGTACCCATATTTTGCAATCTGTTTTTTTTCCAGCTCTTTTGTGACAACTGAAAAGTAATTTTTTTCCTTTACGTAATTAACTGTACAGAACATGAGTTCTATTTAGAATACTATCATTTTTTAAATAAATCTTACTTTATCTTGATTTCAGTTAACAACATATATTTATCATTTTGTATTTTGTATAACTAAAAGATTCTCCACGTCTGATTTAACAATTCAGTGTTTCCAGATTTTTATGTAATATTCATATTTGACCAGTGATTTTTATATCGCTGTCTTGTATTCAGTTTTTCTATCATACATCATAGTTTAGTAATTTAAATTGTAACTGATGGAGTCACAATTTCTCTTTCAATAATGTTAGTTCTTTAAACTATTTTTCTTTCAGCTAATTCTAATTTTAATTAGTTACAGCGGCAATTGATTGTACTGATGTACTATTCAATTAATTCCACAGTGGTGAATGAGGTTATTTGCTGAGTGACAGCAAAATGCCAGAGAACACAGCATTTTACTATAATTACACAACAGTTCTACTGGAAACAGTGGTTCATCATCTTGCATATCAAAATTATAACTTTAAAGTAACATCTAGTAACATTTGCTTTGAATGTTTACTTGTGTAACAAAACTTGCCTAAAAACACCCTCAAAGAAAGGTACAAAAGACATTACATTTTTAACATATTGTCTTCCTCAAGTCTTCTTTATACATTTCTCATTACAAAATAAGGAAAATGTCATTTGTTGAGTGCAGAGATTATAAGCTCTGTAACATTAAGAATGAATTTTAAAAAATGACCAGGCAAAATGTCTTGAAGCTTTTCATCACAAGTACATGCAGATAATCTTGATTAGCTATTGTACATCCAAAGTCTTTAGCTCCTATTATTGTAGATCAGATGTAGGGAAAAATTGTACTTTCTGTGATCGCACTACAGTTACAGTCTTTTTTTCTTTTAATTCCAGATTGAAATATAAAATATAGACTACATTTCCATACTTTCTGATTCAGACAAAGCAGGTATGGCTATGACCCTTGTAGACTGTAGATGATGTATGACCTGTGTGGCTAGATCTGTGTAGGCTGTAGACTAAAACCTTGATTTCTGAGAGATAACAGTCCGCATTACTTAATCAAACCTGAAATGTTGCAAGAAGCTGAACTTCATGCTGGTATAAAATAGCAGATAACCACTTACAGTATCTGAACTCATTCAGAATTACCAACCTCAAACATTCAAAAATTCAGTCAGGACACCAGTAATCATGAAACTAATGTAAAATACTGATTTAAAAACATGCCAATTTTTCTTTTAATTTACTTACAGGTTTCTAAGTTCATAGGGATCAAGATTCCAGACTTTCTCTGGTGCCCATGAAGGATGAAAATATCTTCTGAAAGTTGAGCTTCTTGCATCATCGTATGATTCTTGCAATTGGTGTTTTAAGGGATACCAAATAGGTTGTATAATAATGATAATACTGCAGTAATTGGCAATACATTTTTCAAAGGCAGGGGCTATGATTAGTCATCAGTCTTCATAAAAGCAATGGAAAAGCTAATAAGCAGAATTTATTTCTTCCTCTGCAGTCAAATAGAGTATTGTTAAGCTCTGAAACTCTGACACCAGCCAGAGCTCTTAGGGGTGAAATCAGCTCTGACGATGTTGATAATTAAGGCTCTTGGTGCACAGTACAGAGCTGAGTAGGGAGTTAAACCTAAGTCAGAGCTGTGTTACAGGACAGTTGAGTTGCCTTCACTCACAACCTGCTTTTCCAATCTCTTGGCCCAAATTGTTGCTGCTGCCCCTCTGCTCCATTTGCCCAAGGTCCTTGGGCGATGGGATCAACATAAATATGGATCTGCTGCTCCTCCCTTTCCCACCTCCCCTCAGTCTCCCAGTCTACAGACTGCGAGAGGCTGGAAGAAGCGTCCTTGCTCTGCGCAGCCGCAGCAAAAGTTACAGCTAGTGGGTCTCTGCCGAAACCGTAGCCAAGAGCTTTGATGAAGGCCCACCAGGACAAGCTTCACCCACCATCAGTATGGATAAACAAATACATACATTGAAAAAAGAAAAAAAATGCTCCTTGCAAACAAAAAAAACACTGTGCAGTTCCCTGGGCATATGTGATCTGTAATTTAGATGAGGGTCCGCTGCTTCTGTAGCCTTGTTGCCTACTAGATATCTGCGTAACTGATAACTTGCCTGGTTTCTCTTATGTTGCCTCTCCCTGTGTATTTTTCCCCGTGAGAGGAGAATATTAGCTTGCAGTCCTGAGCAAAGTCCAGCATGGGCAATTATATTTTGCCAGCATAAATTACCCTGGCAGTGGGACTCTCTATTCTGCGCTGCTTGCTCTGAGCTGCGGGGTGGTGCTGCCATGGGCCCTGGTCAGGATCTGGTGTTTAAATATAAAATTGAGATTATGCTGCAGAGTCAAGCCATTCAGCAGCAATATTCTGAATTGCAAGACTATACAAAAGATCAGTTTTAACCTTTGAATAGAGTTCAAAAGACATCCCTCAGCACATTTTCACTTTCAAATAAGCAGGAGAATCAAGGGCCCTGACATTTCCAAAGCTCAAAACACGGGTTTGTTTTCTTTACAGAAATACACTGAATCTTAGCAACTGTCTACAAAAGATTATGATAGAATTTATCATAATAAAATGTGTTCTGCTGATAGACCTAGCTTGCAGTTTTACAGCACCTTTGGGTGGTTCTGATCCACTGAATAGGAGAATTTGGATGTATTTTGAGCTCTAAGGACACGTTCTTCCCCTCAATGTTCTTTGTAAATGTCATTGAAGATGCAGCAGTCATGCAGCAAGTGAGAAAAGCAGCTGTGTTACCGTCAGGCTGAATTAGAATCATTGTGCAAATATACTTAAGTGACTCAGCAGTAACTAATTGAGTATTTGGGATGTATTCTCCCCTGGTGGCAGTCATGTAATTCCCCTTTGTGGACATGGGAATCAAGCATATGCTTTAAGCAGAACCTATATGACCTGTGGGGATGTATACCCTTTCAGAACCAGATTTTGGGGGGAGAAAAAGCATGTTAACATTGCTTTCAGCATTTTAAAGTTATCTTAATCACAAGTTGAGAAATTTTCTGAAAGTTGTTATTAAGATGAACATTTTTTTCAGATTAGAAAGAATTAAAAGCTACCTTGTTTTTTCCAGGGTACCTAGTGCTTCTTTATCTCTCCATATTCTTAGTGGCAGAGAATTACAACACCACATATATGAATTGAGTTTATTATAATATCAACTTCTTTTAAAAGCAGTTTTGAAAAGCAGGAATAACAATTACTAAAATAAGTTAATTTAGATTTACGTATATTTTCTCTTCAGTGAACTAACATGCAGAGACAAAATATCTTCGCTGTCAATCTCTGAACTGGACAGTGCTGTTTTCCAGAACTCAGAAGGATGTTCTGGATCCTCCTTCTCAAACTGGCCTAACGGAGCCTGTATTAACTCATATGCTAGATAGAGCTGCTGCTGCTGCTAAAAAAAAAAAAAGTATCTGGATAAAGGCAAAGGTATTTGTGAAGAACAGGGAAGGAGTCCCACCTCAGAGGTGGCGATCATGCCCCAGCCACTGTGAGGTGTAAACATATCAGCGTTTCTTAGATCTGTAAGGCTGCAACCTGTGGCAGAGAGGGCAGCTGCATTGCCTTCCATGAGCAATCTACCGTTCCTCTGGGCACACAGTAAAGCACAGGTAGCATTACATATGAAACAGAAAACAGGTTGTCATAAAAAAAGGTAAAGATAAATAGGAAATAAAAGCCAAAAGAAAATACAAATTTTCAACCTCTTGTACAAGTTATGGGTAACAAAATGAACTGACTGCCTTTATGCAGTCATGGAGTAAGTCTGTCACACAACCTTTAGATTTGTTGTTTGATTGTAACCCTATTCTAGGCAGGAGTATGCAGTCGACTGCTTCTTTAACAAAGATGAAGAGAGATCTTTCTATTGCCTAACCATTTTCTCTTTTATTTTTACTATCCAGTTATAGCCTTAGGCTGGGAGAAATATTCATGCTGTTCTCTGCTGTGTATATATTTTCTAAGGACTGCACCAGTCTTATGCATATGCAAAAGTATATACTTTGCATATTTACTTTCTTTATACAAAATACTGTGCCCACTACATTATGTACTGCTTTCACTTCTATGCAGATTCCCCCAAGTTTGTCATCTGCTCATATTTAGAATTTAATTCTAATTCAGATCTTTTAAATAACAGATATTCCAGAGACAACAGCTAATTATGATATTTCAAAAAGTGTACATTAATATTTCAGTAGGCTCAACATTTTGAAATACTAGTCAAAGCAGCACGTTAGTCTTTTTTGCTGGTGAAACATACTTTCAGTAGAAAGGCAGTTAAAACACCTTCCAAAATACCATTCCAAACCCTTTTTACAGTATCTTTTGTTTGTCACAAGCAATAGCTTGGAAAACCATCTGTAATGGATCATTCCTTAATATAATTAAATATATTTAACAACAGCAAGCTTCAGGGTTCTTAAATTAGTTCTTTGCATGAAGACAACGTGTTCATTTAAATCACTCCTTAAAACATTCTTCTTCAATAAATCCTATTAGCATGAATCTGCTAAAGCTAGGTGTACTTTTTAATTTTTTTTCAGATACCTAGAAAGCTTTGAGATCGATTGATCGTTTGGTGTCTTATATTTCTGAACCCTTTCAGAGATCTAATTTAGATTGTAAACTCTTTGTAGCCATGTCATCTTCCTCTGTGCATCCTCAGCACAACGGTGCAGCAGAAAAAAACAATGAAGCAGAAGATTTCTGTATGATGAAGTTAGCAGGGAGTGGCAAGAAGGGACAAAACTGAAACTGGAAACTAACTGTATCTTATAAATGTAAAGTACAGCAGGGATAATTCATCTTTCCATTATTGCTCCCCACAGTATATTTTGTTCTGGCAACCACAGAGACTTATTCCTGAAAATCCTTGAGCAAACACTCCCATTTAAATTCAGAGTTTGCGCTTGCAGGCTCCAGCCTTAAGGGAGGCTTGAGCGAGGAGGCCTCACCCCGCAGCGAGGCAGCCCCCACCTGCGTGAAGGGGGAGCACAGCAGAATCTTAGATGCCATTCCTGGAACCCCAAATATTTTCTAAGCCTAAAAAAAGTGTTGTCCAATTATTGTTCAGAAAGGGAGATTAACACCTCTCAGACTCAAAGTCAAATGTGTTCAGGAAAAGGCTTGAAAGGAAAGGGGCTTTCTGTTCTTCCCTGAGGGGCATGCAAAGTCTTCCTCGGAGGAAACAAGGGACCACATTTTTCTTTCAGTTTTTTCTAAAAGGCATGCAAAAGGCAATTAGGTCTTCTGAAACCATCAATTAAATGTTGTAGGAATAAGTAAAAACTAACAAGGGGAAGAGGGAATTATTCAATGTCTTATCAACTATTAAAACAGGAACACAAAAATCCTCAGAAGAAGTAGTATTTTTTTTAAAACTGGAATGTTTAAGAGTTAAACATCTGCACACTAAGTTCTGCCCACTATTTTTTCCTTGGTCAGGGAAAATAAGACAGTGGTGTCTCAGTACTGCTGAATTTACTTTGGATTTAGAAAAGGTGGCATTGCATATTATTGCCTCCAAAGCCAGGAAAAAGACCTGAAAAAAAGACTAAAGCGGTACTGGTAAAGCACAAGTCTCTTCTTCAGAATAGGCATGTGTTGAAACTGGTTAATTGATTGCAAGTTTTAGGCTGTTTCGAAGTGACTTCCTTTCGTAGCATTGATTTATTTTCTAAACTCTCCAATTTACTCCACAAGGACAATTTTTTTCCCTTCCCCTAGAGCTCAATGACACTAAACCCTGCCAGAGGATCGCCTGTGAGAAGAGGAAGCCTGGTTCCTGGAAGCACGGCCAGAAACTGTGCCCTGCACCGTAACCTTTCTGCGCCTGGCAACCACACAAATAGGGTTGATCCGTTCCACGACAGATTTCATTCTCAAGGGCTGCTTTATTTTATTTTTTATTTTTTGGTCTTCTTCAACCATTTGCGGGAAACTCCTTTTTTGGCCACTCGTGGAAAATTCTTTCAGCGCCGACTGCGCCACCGGCACGGAAGGCGGTGGCGTTTTGAGAGGGGACGGAGTTTGCGGACAGAAGCCCCCGGCCAGGAGCACACCGCAACCCCGCGCGGCCTGCGCGCTGCCCGGGGGCGCGCCCGCGGTGCGGCTCCCCCGCGGCCCCGGGAGCCGCGCCAGCCACGCGCCTGCGGGACGGTGCTTTCGGAAGGAAACGCCGCTCCGGCGGGTTTCCGCGTTTAAGGATGCCCTTTCCTTAGGGGGAAAACACCTGGGCGGCTGCGTAATAATTGCGGTAAATACCGACCCCACTGATAAACCGGGCCGGAAGGCTGAAAGTTTACAGTGGGGCAGAAGGGGGCAAAAAATAATAAAAAAATCAGGCAGCAGGAGAGGGGCCCGCAGACGCTCGGCACCGCCGCGGGGAAGGACCGGGGCCGCGCACTGCGCTCCGCTCCGCGCCGGCCCGCGCCATTCCCGCGGTGACGTCACGGGCCGCGGCCAATGGGCGGCGGGGGCGCCCTGCTGCCAGGGCGGAAAGTTCCCCGCGCGGCGGCAGCGGCCTCGCGGGGGCGGCGCTGCCGCAGCGCCAGTTCGGTGCCCCGGCCAGGCGTCCCCGGCCCAGCCCGGGAAGCGCTGCCTTCTGCCACCACCCCCCTCCGTTTCCTATAAGCCTCTCGCCGGTACTTTCCCTGGGCGCTTCCGCTACCAAGAGGGCAGCCGAGGGGGATTTTCACTGGGGATGCCGGGTTTCCTGGGGTTTGGGGGATGTGGGGGGCGGTTCCCCCCACCCCCTCGGGCGCGGAGTTCCGCCCGGCGGGGAGCCCGCAGCGGCGGCGGGGGGCCGCGGGCCGGCGGAGGCGGCGGCGGCGCTCCCGGAGTGTGAGGGAGAGTTCAGGGAGCTCCTCCCGCGCGATCCCGGCAGCGGCAGCGGCAGGAAGGGCAGGGCGGGGGCGGGGGCTGTGCCGGGGGGGGCGGGCGGTTGGCGGGGGAGGGGCCGCCGCCGCCGCCGCCGGGCGCAGCAGGCTGAGGGGAGGCAGGAGCGGAGCAGCCGCCGAGGGCCGGGGCCTTGGACGCGTCCGGCGCGGAGCGGCGCGGCGGAGGAAGAGGAAGGGGGGGAGCTGGCCCCTCTCGGAGGACGCAGCCCGCATCCGCCCGGGGAAGGGAAGAGGGAAGGGAAGGAAAGGGGGGAGTGAGCGGGCACCGCCGCCGCGGAGACAAAGAAGCGGAGCCCGCCTGGGCTGGGAGCCTCCCCGCCGCTGCCATTACTGAGCGCCCCGCTGCCCGCCCGCCGGCCGAGGTAAGCGTGGCCGCGGGCGGGGCGGGGCGGGACGGGACCCGCCGCAAACTTGTGGTGGCCGCCGCGGACCGTTGGGGCGGCCGGAGCGGGGCGCGGGGGGGGAACGGCCGTGGGCGGGGCGGAGCGGGCGGGCGGGGGGAGGAGGCTCGCGCCCCCCCCTCCCCGGGGAGGGGGGGCATTTACCTGCCGTGGGGGGAGGGCGTTTGCGGTGCCACGTCCAGCCGCGGGAGGGGGCGGGGGGGGATGGAGGAGCAGCAGCGGCTCCTCCTCATCCTCGCTGAGTTGTGTGTGTGTGTGTGTGAGTGACAGCCGCCGCTTTGTGTCACCCGCCGTCCTGGGGTGAGGGCTGGGGCAGGGCGGGCCCGGGCGCCCCCCTCTGCGGGGGAAGGGGGGGCGGCAAGGGGGTGTCGGGGCCGGCCTGGCCCGGCCAGGGGCGGCTGCTGCCCGGGGCCAAAGATTAGGGAGATAAAAAAAAAAAAAAAAACGCCTAGAGGTTGGCACGGAATAACCTCGGCCAGTAAATAAAGTTGGCTTCGCCCGTGGGCTCGCGTCGGACATGGGTAAATCCAGGGGAAATGCCTTTTATTATTATTATTATTATCCTCACGACGTGCGTTGCCCCAGGAGGAGGGCAGGCAGGCAGCACCGTGCGGTACCGCCGTCAAAAAGCCCGTGTTTTAAAGAACTTTTCTGGAGAATTATCCATGGCATTCGGGGCACGGACAAAAGTGCTCTGTGTTCAAGAGCTGCTGCTGCGGCTCGGCCCGGGGGAGTGGGCCGTGCGCGCTAGAAAAGCGGTAGGTCGTTTCCACTAGTTAAATAAGAGAGACCGAGCGCCTGACACCGTCGGAACAAAATACGGGAAACAAATGAGCTTCACCTCCTGCAAGGTGGGAATATTCTGGTAACCACTATGCCACTATACTGTTGTTGCCTTTTTTGTTTTTTTCCTCCTCCTTTCCATTCATTGCTTTAGGCTTCAATAGATCTAAAAACTTTTTTTCCTTTTTTTTTCGATTTTTTTTGAGAAATAGACTGAACATTGGTATAATAAACCACCAGTCGACATTGATGCTAACATAGGTAAATGACAAAAAGCTAAAGCAGCACAACATGGGTAAATTACACCGTTTGTTCAAAAAGCGCCTCCCCTTTGGGGGTTTTGGGAGAAAAAATATTTAAGTTTTTGAATCTTCTTACCCTGGTTTTAATTAAAAGTGTGACCACACAAATAGATACCCTTCACTGGCAGGTTGGGCATAGTGGCCCACCTCCGATAAAGTTGTTAGATGAGGATTTGGGTCTGTAATTCAGGTTTAACTTGTGACCAGTTAATCATGTGTGCCTCTGTACTGTAGTTTGTATGCTAAGATATGGCCTTCTGTGTATATCAGAGTTATATTGTGAACGAGAAATAGTTTAACTCCACATTGTCTTGGGTTTTTTTTGTTAGTTTAAAACTTGAATGCTAATTAAAGCTCAACATAATTTAAAACATTTTTCCTCTTACTGGATTCTGTTTCTTTTAGTTACTCTGAAGCAATATTTGTTTCTGAGGAACATACTCGTGTAACTGCTTCATGTGGGAGAATTGGACTTCTCTTTAATGAAACATGGTAATGCCCTTATAAAAACAAATCTGCATGGCCTGACCACGCATGGTTTATATCATCAAGAGTTTGGCCTGGTGACTTAACATGGAGGAATTTGAAAGGGCTTACTGGGTAGGAGCTTACTAAGAACTTTTTTTTAAGAGTGCTAGTCCTGCCACTGCTTTTTAGGAATCCTAAGCAGTCAATACCTTGTAGATAATGGTATTGTGTTTTTGTTTTTAGGATTATAACTTATAAATGACTTTACTTCTTAGAAATACTGTTTTTAAAACTCTGGAAATTGAAATCTTCTGTCTGACCCAAGTAATAACAACTTAAGCTTTATTAACCCAAGGAGAGATCGTTTTGTCTTCATAACTTTGTCTTCTTGAAGCTTTGACAGAGGATGTCACTTTTGGGAACTGTGAATAAATGTAGAGATAGAAGGCACTTGTGCCAGTCAAGGCTGTAATTAGAAAATATTTTAATACAGGCCATGAAATGCATATAGACTGTAGTTCTCTCACAGCAATGTTAGCTGTTATATTAGCCTTTTACCTCTAATAGATGGTATTTCCAATTGCTGTTATGATATAGTGGTATACAAAATCTCCTTTTCTATATTTCTTCAAAAACAGGAGTGGAACTAGTCACTGACTGTCTGCGTGGTCCCCTACATTGTGTTCTCTCTACTGAATATCTGATTAATTCAAAACTCCAGCCCCTGGCTTGTTACTGCAATGAAAAGGGAACTTACTGTCCCTTTTCTCTTCTTGCACTGTTTTCTTCCATAGTTTCCTGGCTAGCTGTGTGAGAGTGTAAGGTATTTGCTATCTCGAGTCACCTCACATCTACTGTCTGCTACAGACAAGGGACGAGGTCAGCGGAGTCTCTTTCTTTTCCATCCTTTGTTTTTTGTATCCTCTGCTGTTGTTGGTATGCTATTCCTTTGCAGTACTCATGGCTTTCCTCAGTAGCAACTGTAACAGTAGCAAGTCAAAAAGTGATGTTCAGATAGCTTTGTTTGCTGGTTGTGATCTTGAGCTGCAGCAAAACTGGCTGGAATATCCTTGTTTTTCATACTACTTAGGCATAAGAGCAGCTTCCAGGCTCATGAGGACAGTGCTGTATCGCTTTGCTTGCTTTGGGTTCAAAATCAAAACCAAGAAATCTTTGAATCCGGAGCTTATGCTCTAGAAAATATTTTCCATTTGCATTGAGGGACTGATTGTTTTGAAGTCATGGCTATTTTTTTTTCCCCCCCACCTCTGTGTTAGGAGAAAGCAGGGTTGCTGCTGGGGCATTAATCAGGATGATTGAAGGAATTTTCAGGTAACTGTCTATGAAACCAGGATGCTGCCATGTTTCAGCCAGCTCAGTCTGAGTTGTGATGAAAGGTGCTGGACACGCTTCACTGGACATGTTGCTCAGCTGAAGTAGGTCATCTTTCATGTTCGGAAGGCGGTCCGGCTGTGTGGAGAGCAAGTTGAGGTGCTCTGTGGGAAAGCTGCTTTTTACTTCTACTGAAATAATAAACTTGAAGGCAATACACATTATTGTTGTATTTACTAGGTATACAGAAATGTTGCAAAACGTTAGCTTCCACAGAGTGATACCTCTCTCTGAAAGTCAAGAAGTCCTTATTAATTCCTGGATTGGAAGATCTTCATAGAAAATTGGGATAGGGTTTGTAATGTGGGAAATAGTATTGTTTCTTCTTCCTAAGGGATTTAAATGAGGCCTATGCTATTAATTCAGCTACTGCACTGTTGTCCAGTGTTCTGAAAGAGATACTATATGAGATCCTGGTGACTTCTGCCTTTTGAAAAATGACTTTTTTGCTTGTTTTTATTTGCAAATCTGTAAATGTTGGCCCAGGTATCCTAAGATAATTTCTATTTAAGGTAGTTCCATTCCATTTAAGTTTTTCTTGCAGATTCAATCAGACCCATTAGTTGCCTCGTCGTAACTTAGTCTGCTGTGTTCTGCCCAATTAAACCGTTGCTCTGTTCAGTGGTGGGTGAAGTAATTCTTTCAAGTGTTTTTTGTCTTTTCTTGGAGTAATCTTTTTCCCCATTATAAGGATTCTTAATTGTTTCATAAATGCTAATGAAATGAGTAAATTTGAAGTGTTGAAATATGAAATATATATTTTTATGTTCTATTAAACATATATGACACAACAAATGAGTTTGTTTCTCACTGCTAACAAAGTGAGATCATATTTTAGAACCAGCATAAATTACTTGGTGTGCAGTGAGGTGGCTTGGCAGAGTATATTTTTAAGGTTTAATAGAGTATTGTAAATGTTATAAATTCAGATGCAGAGGAATAAATCTTGATTAGAGAATAGCAACCCATTACATTTTAAATTATTACAAACACGCACAATAAGCCAGTGTTAGCAAAGTTTTAGAAATGCTTGTGTTCAGAAAAATGTCTCTTACAGTGGAAAATCAGATATGCTACTATATCCAGTATGTTTGAAATGGTAGAAACAAACTTTGTGGCTTTTAAGGCTTTCCCTTTTTAAGACCTCTGTAGGTTGGTTGTGTTGGTTTTGGTCCTGATTGCATTAACAAGTATTAATATGGTGACAAGTAACTAATACTGATTATTCTGTGGAGCAGATGGTGAGGTGAACATATTGATACCTGTATTCTTAAAAATGCTGCTTCTCTATGTTATAGTTGTGGCAGAATACAGGTGCAAAATACAATGCAATACAGATGCATTTTTAATCTAAGCTGCAGAAATGAGCCAGTTTTAACTCCTCCAAGTAATTATCTGCAGAGTACACAAAACTGCATCTGTAGTTATTGAGATAGGTATTAAGATACTTTGCAGACAGAGTATAGCTGAAACTTTTTTATTAAAGAAAACCTGTTGTGTTTAATATGTTTATGAAAGTGGGTAGCAACCTTCTGAGGCAGCCTTCTTTTCTAAATCAGATAAAGTATAAACATCTTTATTATTAAGATAGTGTTGGAAAGAAAGTAGTTGGAGGATCACGCATTACCACAGTGTTTCAACAAGCTGCTCTGTTTTGATAGTCGGGGCATTTTCTTCTGTTGCTCCTGAGGCTCACACTCTAGAAAACTGCTGATGTGCAAAGAGTGTGTTTGCTGTGCCAGGGCTGGGCAGTGTCCCGGCTTGTTCAGCTGAAGTAGATCAATAACAAAAAAGGCACAAGCAGGCCGTCAGGTTATTATTTCTTTGGTCAAAAGGCAGATTTTAGCTTTTCCTCTGACCTGTTTAATGTTTTTGACTTCTGGAAATGTTTAGAATTGTGGGTGCCTTTAATGAAGACAAAAATACAGCGATATGAAGGCAAATCTCAAAGTTTTGTGAGAGGGTAGAGGTTGAGGACTCTCTTTGTAAAGCAGGCGTACTAAGTTTCATCCTGTTACGATGTGAGTAGGTGCTTTTAGCTGAGTGCTGCAGGCTTCTCTTGGCTGTCTCTTTTTACAGGTTACACTGGATCAGCTTGATGCAAATAAGGAGCAGCAGTCCAACTCTGCAAATATACTGGAGGAGGGTTAGCAAAAACAGGTGCTTTGCTACTTATGCTGGGGCAAGATCCTGGGTTCTGTTAGCAGTTTACTATTAAAAGAAATACTATGCCTAGTATTAAAAAAAAAAAAAAAAACTGTTGTAAAAAATGAATCCAGTTCTCTTCCAACTTAGCTATATTGTCCTTGTTTATTTATAAAACTGGTCATAAAATGTAGTTTTAGACCCTGTCCTTCAAAATTAAAATAGGTCATTGCAGAGTGGAAAGGCTTTAGAAATTAATGGTGTTGCTTGTTAGTGATACAAAATATAAATTAAATGTGCTGGTATAAATATGAGATTTCCTAACTTGTCCTTCTTGTCAAATTTCAGTTGGCTAAAGTAATCCTTTTTGTATACTAATTCAGTTTTAGTTAATTATATAGTAAAAGGAAGCCGTTTTAACAGTTTGATTAGTCCTTTCACAGCAGTTTAGGACAGAAGAGGAACACTAAATCTAGTTGAAACTTATTTTACATATGGAGAATTAAATTGATATATTACTGTGAATTTCTTTAGGGCATTCTGGACTAATAAAACATTTCAAGGAACATCAATAAATTAAGACTCCCATTTGGCAAGCCCTGGCACCAATAACAGTGGAGAGGAATCTCAAGTATTGATCAAAATGACTTCTTAGTTTTTGTTATAATAAGAACACCCTCAGTGCAGTGTAGCAGGGTTATAAGGTCGGTCTTTCTGTTCTTTGAATAGCAGCGTATTCCATTTGTTTTCTCTCACATCCATTGTGCGTCTTAGTTGGCTATCAGTGCCAGCCTAGACTAGTGTTCTTCCACAGGGATTCACGTCTTGTTTGACATCCTAACGATGTTTTGGATGGCGACCAGGAAAGTATTTTTGAACTTTTTGATGCAAAAGGAAAGACGCGTGGTTGTATGATATGTTTGCGGGCTGAATTTGCATAGCTGTCCTGACGGCAAATCACATGTTCATTTCCCTGAACGGATGGTGTACCTCCAACATACAGTGTCATCAGATTTGACAGATCTTGAGTGATGACATGCCAAGGATGCTACATTCTATATTGACTGCTGAAAATGAATCTTGCCACCTGACTTAACAAAATTTGTTGTAGGTTTTTCTTGGTTTTGAGTTCAGGTAGAGAAACAGGTGCGCTTTGTAAAACCAGATTTAGTATTTGTTGAAAAATTAATTTGTAGTTTTAGATTGAAAGCTTGTTTTCCAGTGTAACAGAAGAGGAAAAATGTACTTAGACTTCATCCAGTCACTTTAGAGACCTACACGTTTCAGGTGCTTTCAATGTTTTTAGCAACAAGCTCAACAAAATGAGGAGGAGAAAAGTGTTGAGTATATTTTGGGCCAGAAGCAGGCATTTATTTACTGATTTTTCATTTTGTGTCAGTGCTGTCAGTCAGTAAGAATACGACTACCCCTCTGTTAGTTCTGCTGTGGAAAGCGGGGAAGGGAGCCGACACCTGGAGATGGGCTGGGAACAGGGGCAGTGGCACAGATGGTTTGTTTGTTTGTTTTATTTTTAGCCTTGGCTGTTGTTTATTAGTAAAGTTGTAGTTTCAGTTGGACAGCTGTTTTTGGTTTAACCAAACCCCAGAAGTCTTGTAAAGTCAGATAAAAACCTGTAAAAACTAACTGTGTATTTTGTATGGGAATGTTATGTTGAGTTAAAGTCCTTCAGTATCTAGCACTCTGTGACAACACTCTTGACTTGGACGACATGCAGACAGTATTTGTAAATGAGGATTTTTTGAGTTGTGCATTATTTTTTGTCAGCAGTAGTTTCTGGCTATTCCTTTAGCATAAGTGAATTAAAAATTAGTACCATTTAACTGCTGAAAAAAGGTATTATTTTGGTATCTTTAAATAATCCTTTCTAGAAGAACTTCTTGTAATCCTGTGAACGTAGTATCTTTGGTAATATAAGTTTATACATACCATTTTTCCCAGTGAGTGTTGAAATTTTGTAAAAGTCCATGCTATTTTTGTGGCTTGATAATTTTAATTAAAAATGTTTATGTTGCAGTTGTAAAAGAAATTGGCTACAGTATACTGTAGCCAAAATTTGTTTTCCTTTAATTATTATATGTTGGGGAAAAAAAAGAGAGCGAGAGAGAGATGGGATTTATGGGTATAAGAATTTATATTTTTATACTGAAAAAGAGTTAAAACCATTTAGAGTATAAACATATTGAGCTTCACCTTTTCTATCTTTCCAAAAAGGATTAAAATAAAAATTGATGATCAGTATCGCTCCTTTACATTTTCAGTTTTGTAGTCCGTCTTTCTGCTAGTGCTGCAGGGTAATATAGAAATAATTATATTGTGGAATCTTCATAAATTCACACTGTTTTGAATTCCATTTAATTCAAATAGAGAAAGAAATTAATGCTAATATCCCAAATAATTAATGCTATAATAAAGGATCTGCCTTCCACTTGACACTGAATGACTTATGTTCCGTTACATCAAAAGACTTAAATCATTCCAAGCCCTGAATATTAAAATTCTAGTTCATGAATATTAGAAATTTAATCAGATATCTCAGTAAGGACTGTGCAGATTGTATTGGGTTTAAAAATGGGTGATAATAAAGCTTGTGTTTAGTACAAGTATCAAAATATGACACATCATTTTTATGAGCTCTGAGGCTCTCTTAAGGGATGCATGGGGAATCATAATGAACAGAAATGTTATAGACCTCCTATGACAGAAATCTATTAGTCTATGTAATTTTATTATTAAGGCTTTGTGTGTCTTTCCATTAGTACCATTTTGTAATACTGTTGGTTGTATTCCTTTAGGATCTTTTCCATTATTGCTGGCCTGAGATCCTGGATTTTTATTCTGTTCAGCTGTTCCTTTTGTCCGTCTGGAATTTCAGGAAGAAACAATGTCATGGTAGTTTTAAAGCTTTGTTGAGGTGTTCTTGCTTTATTGCATATCCTAACATTCCTTTTGTTGCTGTGGTCCTGGGAAAACACAAGCATGTGCTTAACGAGTACTGGTAGTCTTACTGAAATGAATGCTTCTATTTACAAAACATAAAGCTGAGCCCATAAGTATGTCTTTTAAAGACAAGAACCAAAATTACATCGCAGATCAACTATTTTTTAGTTATACATTCTTTAACTGATCAAGACATGTATGTTAAATTACATGTTGAACTTCTGGCTGCAGTGTCACATAGCCAGCTTATTTTTACAGGCAGACCTTGCACCTATACATTGCATATTGAGTTAACTATAAACAGTCCAGTAAAATTGGTGGGACTGCTAGTTTAATGCTGTTAAATGTTAAATGTTAAATGCTGTTTAATGGATGCTAATATTGAGATATTAAAGACTAAGAATGGACCAGGCAGTGCTTGATGTAATGTCTGCTTAAGTTGGCGAAGAAAGGAAGTTGTTCACTGGGAAAACAAAGAATAGTTTAGTTTGGTGTTTAATTTTAAAATAATGTAAATCTAGAATTTAAACTAGAAAATTGTAACTATATGAAAGCAGAAAAAAGTTAAAAAATAAAATATTGCGCAAGAAACTCCCTTAAATACACGAAGGTTTATAATATCTTCATACCTCAATTCCTCCAAAATAGATAAGTGGATTAATGCAGACTGCTGAAATAATGAGTTTTTAAAACACTTTCCCCCATATTTTAATTGTAACATTGTTAATTTGTGCACTGTTTAATAGTGTAACTAGAGTTAGTTTCAATCTCCCATGATAAGATTTCTTTTCAGCTTATCCGTGTGATTTACCTGTTCTGTTCTCTGATTTTCTTCTTTCTGCATAGATAATTCTAGTGGTTAAATAGTTGGGCATTTGGATTCTTTTGAGATAATATAAGCAACATACTGATGGTTAGAAGTAGATACTTTAACTGCAAATTATGGTATCTGGGTTAATGGACATTGCCTTAATACTTGTGCAGAAATGACATACAATTTTGAAGTATACACAGCATTAGAAGCAGCTTGGTATTCAGCAGATTGTAATGCGCTTGCAAAGTAGGCAGTATAATTTCAGAAGTTTGATTCTTCAAAGATAAATAGTGATTGAGTGATGTGAGGGAATCATGAAGGCATGTGAGTTAAGGGGGAGATGGTGATAGTTCAGCTAGAGCACCTATTGCTATATTATCAAGCTACTTCAGTGATAGAAGAAACTGGGAGAAATTTGGTGTGTTGTGGCAAGTGCATCCAATAAAAATGGTTTCTGTTTCTAAATGTTCATGTCTCCAATGTACGTAAGCATTTTAAAATACAATCCATTGGTGAATTTATAAGGTAGGAATATGAAAGTGCTACGTATTTGCAATTTGGTAATATTATTTCTCTAGTTTTCACTAAACCTTTGTAAAAATACTTAAGTTGTGATTTACAAACATTCATATGATGTTTTCATAACCACCCACTATATCTTGTTTAACAGTAATATTTAAAAATGGAGCTAAAATGTGTTTTAGATGTAACTTCTTAGATCTTGTCTGGAAACGTACTTGCATATTTAAAATGCTGTTATCTTACTTTACATATATTTTCTATATCTGCTGTTAACTATAAAACAAGCACAGGTTTTTGAGATGCCAATACCAGCAGGAGAAGACATACTGTCTTCTATAAATCAACAAGATGATTCTCAACTAACTTATAATTGTAAAACCTTTCTTGCTATTGATTAGAACAACTTGGCATTTCTAATTCCAGATGCAGTTGGCAGTTTAAAAATGGCTTTTCAATATGTAAGCTACATGTATTTGATGAAGGAACTGCTAAGGATGAGTAATTATGTCTGTCATCTTGGGTCTTCTGTGCTCTCTAGTCACGTAGGAGGTGTTTGTAGAAGTTCAGGGCAGGGCCCGTCAACTGTTTGCAGCTCAAAAACAAAGAAAATGTAGCATCAAAGAGCTTCGGTCACGTCCTCCAGTCAGGTGTCACCACTAGCCCTTATCCCAGACTGACGGGGAAAGAAATCAGTTTTTGCCTTTTGAGCACCAGCCTTCAGGTAGAGCTTTCCTCACCTGCAGATGAGTCTGCGCTACATTTTCCCGTGCTATTGAAAATACAAAGGGGCAGGACTGACAGCTGAGAACTGCTGTCTTCTCTGTCACCCAGCTAGTCAGTGCTGCCTGCCTGCTGCCGTCTGGACTGGCAGTGGCCTTTGGGTCCAGGTTCTGTCCTATTTTCCTAGGACTGGCTTTTTGAACGTAAGAGATGTGTGCAATTTGCAAGAAGCCATGCCTGGTTTTAAACAGCTAGATTTCAGTGGGTCACTTAAATTGGTGACACTGTCAGTGAAATATTGTAATTTAGTTGATCTAAAAAAAATAACAAGCAGTAAGAATACTTGCATCTAGTATCAGTCCAATTCATAGTTTTGCTTATTGTGTAGGTGCCCATTTGGATTTTCTCAGGGAAGTACCATTTCATCTACTTCATTTTATGAATTTTGTAAATACCTGATCTTGACTTTAGAAAATCTTTAATTTAGTTAACACATCTTGATCTTTTTACCTGGACAAACAGTGATCAGCTCTGCTTTATGACTTGACTAGTCTTTTCCTTCTTTCTCTTTTGTTTTACAGTATTTTGTACATGGTTGTGGTTGGGAATAGCATCAATTGTGAGTGGATATTTTTTGAATTGTCTGTAATCCATTCATATGATAGAAATGTGTTTCAGCAATTAAAAAAAAATCATTAAACTAAAAAATTACTGTCTTTTCTGGACTAATGACATTCATTTGGGAGTAAAATGAGCAAGATTCAACTCAAACCTTCAAGTTAACAATGTGTTCAAAAATAAAATAGATGAGGCTTGTGAAATAAGGATAGTTTAAGCCACGCTTTTGAACCCTCATATACAGCATTTGTGTATAAGTGTTTTAAACTCTTCTTCCATTAATGTGTTCTAGCATTGCATTAGGATATTGGGTTGAGCTCAGCTGGGAGGTTGATTCCCATGTGTTTTAGTCAACAAATGCTTTCCACTAAATAAAAAGAAGCATTTCCATATTGAGAAAAATTGTTTTACGTTGTTTTTGTAACCTTTCCAATGTGATTGTTTTAAAACATTGTAAATTTACAGAAAGTTGAATGCTGTGTTTTGTGACAGTCCTGTGGAGAATATCATATGTTTCTGTAGCTGTTGTGTGAGAGCAATGATAATATATTGTCTTTTATTTTCCCCCCACTCCCCTCTCTTAAATTTCACAACCCCTTACTTTAATCCCTCTTCCAAAGCATCTGATTCAGTCTCCTTTTCCAGGCCCCCCCCTTGTGCTGCCGTTGCAGTGGTGACTGGAGGCCAGTACTGTGTGGGCGCTGTTAGGGGCCGTAGAGTTGCCTGTGTTCTAGGTAAGGCCCTTTCCAAGCAGTGCAGAGGCCGTCAGGCAGCTGAATGTCATCCTGCTGGTGTGCTGGGAAGCCCCTTGTGTAACAGTCCACTGGCAAAGTTACTGTAGAGGCTGTTCCTCATGAATTCTTCATGTTGAAAGAGACATTCCTTTAAATTAACAACTGTGAATAGGATTTGGAGGAAGATATTTTTATTCTCGGATTGTTGGCTCACTATTTGAAGCATGTAGTAGCACACCACTAGTCATAGAAATTAGGTTGTCTGCTTGCCTTATCTGTTTAGGCTGGAAGTAAGTATGTAGTGTCTTACAGACTGTTCTGTTGAATATTGTACTTTCATTTTCTACCTACCTACCTACATGCCTGCAACCTAATTTGTTAAATCTGTATTTACTAATATCACTGCAGTCCACACTGGGATAGGATTTACCAGTGTGAACTGGATTTTGACTAAAATAAATCATAAAAATAACACCATACTTTCCCTCCCTATGCAACATCCTACTCCTGCTTGTTCAGTCTTTATCATGGGAGGGGGGAATTGCCATAACAAGAAATTTTTGAGGTCCAGCTTTGGATATCAGTGTGTTTGGGAGCTGGGGGAATGACAAAAATCATATTTAAGTTTTTCTGTGTTCCAGTAGCTGGATATCTCTCTTTTTAGTAACTTTTCTTTCTTGAACATTGTTGGTATTAAAAGTCTTTGTTCTTTTGTACTCAAATGTAGCCTGGGGTTTTCAGCCTGTAGATGTGTTTTAACATACTTAGTGAAAATTGCTGATTCTGGGGCTTTTATATGCAACACTGATCTGAAACTTATAAATTTCTAAGGGTAGGTAACAGTAAGTAAGTTGGAGAATAGGAACCCTGGGTTTAAGTGCCTCATAGGAGAGTGAAACAAGGGATATGTGACTTACATTCAGTAGTATTAAATGCATGTATAGTTTATTTGGGCATACTTCTTAGAATTTATGATTAAAGTTGATTCTTGGTGTTTATCTGCTTGCTTTTGGTGGGAAGTGCACCTAATGCAGGTTGCTGAATCATTGACCCTTATAATCAACAGTTTATGTATCTTCAGCTTGTTTAGCTTCATACCAAGAAAGAGTAGAAAAGTGATTTTATATAAAAATCACCAGGTGAATAAATTGTTCATGAAGGAAGGGCTTTAATTTTTCTCTGGTATGTCTAATTTTTTATTACTATGTGTGGACTTAGAGAATGTGCTCAGCTGAGATTGATCACTGGTGTGTGAAATGACCAAATTATAACAATGGAGAGTTTTCTGAAGTGGGTAATATATTTTCATATGTAGCTTCCAGCAATGAGTTTAATACCTTGAAGGCCACATTTTCTATGCTTCTGTTATTGAAATGTAGTGCTCTGATCATTTTTCTGCTGAACTTCAATTTAGAGCTTTATCTGGAAAACATCCAAGGAAAAAAGCATCAAAGCAAAATAACAAGAATTGTCTTGGAATGCAAGAATATCTAAAAAAATAAAATATGCAGTGAGAGTTTAAAAAATGTGTAGAACACCTACTATCTTAAAGGCTAAATCTGTGAATAAAGAAAGAAAATAGCTTTACTGACATGTACCTTGAAGTTGTAATAGTTTGCTAACCCAAGTACAGGAAGTAAACTTTTACCTTCTTAATGTTTATCCCTTCATCTCCATCATGAATCTCGTGGACTTGCTTCAGCTAAAGGACTGTCACCAATTTAATCATAGGTGCCTGAGGAGTATATTCTTATTATCTACACAGCTCTGGTTCATTACTCTGCTTCAGTTCAAAACCATCAGTTGAACTCTTCCAAACATCCAACTGAGTTATGATACCCAAGCCACCTATGTATGAATATATTTAGTTAACTTTTTTTAAACTTGGATTTGTGACTTCAGCAAGAAAAATGCATCCTTGAGGAAGAAAACCATGCTTAAAAGGAGTATACATAATTAAGAATCCTTCTTCTATCTGTTAAACCTTTAAGTTCTGACAATGTGAGAACTGCTATCCTGGATAGTCCTGCCTGTCTAGGATAGATTGTTAGGAGCTATGCAAATCCTAGATTGCTATCCTAGACTTAGCTGCATTACTATCCTGTTATTGGCAGTGTTTTTTGTTGTGTTTTTTTCTTTTCTTTTTTAATCTTTTGCTTCAAAGGAAAGAAATCCTCCAGACTAAAACCTCCTTGTAATAGTAATCTGCATACTAGACGAGGGTGCTCTACTAATGTATTCATTAAATGTTTGTTAATACTGCTGTCAAAACTTTTGTTTTTTAAAAATCTTGTTCTGTAACTTCTTTTGGACTTGCCACTTTGGTTACTTTATGGAGCATTAGTATAGACAAGTAGCACTGACTTCTAGGTTAATTCTTGGCAAAATTAGTCGAGAGCATGGTTGAAACATTTGGTTCTAGTTACATGAACGTTCCTATGTGAGCAGCTAGAGCTCTATTGTTGTCAGTGTAGTATGGGCAGTGGGAAGAGGATAGGGTGTGTGTAACAATAGCATTTTTTTTCCTATTTTGTAGATCCAGATGTAAGAATAGGAGATGTAAGAATAGATGTTCAATTGCAAACTGATGGCCAGTAAGTTTTCCATAACAGTAATTAGAGAAGAAATTTCTTCTGATCTAGAAGCACCTCGATATGTCATGCTAAAGTCTTTCTCTCATTTAGGTTTCCCATTCTTGAAGTGGGATTTTCCTTTCTTTGCAGCAGGTCTGTACCTGTCAGAGATAGGCTTAGGTTCTTCTTGAATTGTTCTGGCAGCATCAGCAGGTGGTTTCCATGTAACCTACAAAACATATAGAAAGTTCTGTAAAGTGTGGCTTTTTTAGGTTATTTGTTCTTTCTTGCAAGGAATCTTAAAATCCTCAGTAAATCTAATATTCTTTACTTGTCTGCTGGGCACAGTAAAATTTTGCTGTAGCATGTGAAAACAGCTTTTCATCCCAACCACAAGCTCACTGTACCTAAAAAGCCCAGTTATTTGGGGGTGGGGAAGAGGTCTACACATCAACCAGATTAGCAGACATGACAATATTCTTCACTTCTTTTATTACAGAAGACTCACTTACTTTAGTTTCTACATTGTCTCTTCATCTCAGCCCACGTATTTTTCTTTCTTGTCTAGGAACAGATTCCCTAGATGGCAACATCAGCAGCTGGCAGCTCTGTGCATGTTATGCCTGGGGAAAAGCACTGGCTTTCTTAAACCCACTGTCTCTAGCAGCAGTACAGAAAACTAGTAGATACACTGTCATTGTTAGGAGAGGTAAGTGGCAGATACACAGTAATCTTCTCTGGACAGCTGGAACACTGGTCAGCTGGATGCAACAGCTGGATGGATCCCGGTTTTGGATGAACATGATTTAATATGAACATTGATTATTATGTTGTTCCAGTGTGCTGTCTATGTTAAATTTCTCTCCATTGCTGCTGCCATAGGTTGTCTTGGGCGCTCATCAGTATTTTCCCTCAGTGAGGGTGGAAGTGCTTTTATTTGGTAGCATCTTCCCCTTTTTCCCGTATGCATAGAAACCTTGCAGTAGTTCCTAATTTGATTCTGATTTTATGATAGAATCACCTGTAGTCTCTTTCAGTCTTTCCAATCACCTACACATTTTGTAAAAATTGTATAGATATTCTGTTTTCAAAACAAGTTTTGCTATGGAATATGCACACAGGAAGTTCTTTAGAAACTCTAGTAAGATTTTTCTTAATTCCTTTGTGTAAAGGGAGGGATGTTTGCCAAAACTGAGTACCATCGCCAAAGCAGATTTTTTTTTTTTTCCACCAACAGTTATTACTGCTAGTTTTCGTCCTTGAGATAAAAAGCTTTTTGCTAAGATGAGAACTTAGTTTCAAGAGGCAACATAAGGCGAAAGGAGAGGAAGATAAAACTGTGTGCCCAGCAGAAAGTTTGATAAGTCTATGTTTCTCTTTATCTTCATCTGTGTCAGAAAATACCATGATCTGTGATTCCAGCCTTGAAGGAAGAAAGCTAGGAAGAAACTCATTTCAGTCATGGACTGTAATTTGATTGCTGCTTGCTAATCTGCATTTTTTTAAGGGGGAGGGGGAAAAGGATCATTTCATCACAAATTACAAATAGTGGAAAGTAGATTCTCTGTAAAATAGGAACTGTAGTGGGAAGATGAATTAGTCGCTTTCTGCATGTGGCATAGGACTTGCTCATTTTGTCAACAGCAAAATGTTTTGCTCAGCTCAGCCAATTTTTTTTGAAACCTCACCCTAAATTGCTGAGTTTGGAGACTGCGCAATTGCTTCAGCCAGCAGGAGAGCCTCATTTCTTTTTTATGTTTAAAAAATATGTATGCTAATTGTTCTCTAATTTTTTTGAATGTTTACTTTATAATGTGCACCAGCGAACTACATATGCAGGAATGGGAAGAAGTAACTATTTCTTCTTCACTCAGTTCACACTGAAATAGCCGTGAAACTCTTGCTCCTGATTCTCCACTGTTCTGCAGCTTGTGAATCATTTACTTTGTGCTGTAAGTGCAACATATGTATATAATTCTAGTATTTTTTTAAATGTATTATTTCTGCTTCACTCTCATTTAAGTCAAGTGTAAATAACTTTATACAGTTGCAAAATACTAGGGAAATGAGCCTCCACAAGCTAATGCATTGGATTTATTTTCAGGGACAAATGAAGCCTAATCAAAGCCCGAGCTCTCCAATTGTGTGTAGTATAAACTATAAAGTTGGTGGTGTCTGAATAGAATCTGTTGGATTTAGGACTTTTTTTTAATTGGGGTTTGTATCTCTGGAACCCATATTCAACATATTTCTGGAAATGACAAATGCACTGCCATATGGTACACCAGATTTCAAGCCGCTCTGAGGTGCATGTGTGAATTTTAGAGTGCCTGGAAGAAATGAATGAAAACCACATTCTCAATTTTATCCATTGCTGAGCTCTGTAGGCAGACTGGGGTGAGGGGAGCGGAGGCTTTGAAGTAAATTTTGCTAGAGGGATTGCATGCTTATTTCCAAACTCCAGTCCTAATGCAGCAAGGTGTAGATGTAATTTATGGTTCAGAATACACACTGATTTTAGTAGGACTATCAGTTTACGTGCCTCGATGTTTATTGTTGGAGATGCTAATAAATACTGAACTGGGCCTTGTGCTTCCTTTTGCTACTGGTAACTCTGTTACCATTTTCAATCATCCATTTTCAACTATTTTTATGATTAAACCTCCCTTTCAGGCTTTAATGACTGAACTTAATTCTTATGTATTCTTGAACTGTTCTTTTTATAGATTATGATATTTCTCCTTAAAAAGTTCTGTATTGATTGTACTTCTTGAGTAGATTTCTTAAGCATTTGTTGGTTAGTAAAAGCTGAAGAAGCATTACTGGAGACATTTTTACCAGGGTTATTTTTATCCCTGAAGACTCTATGGAAAACTTATTTTAAATGTAAAGAAAGGATGTTTGGGGGGATTGATGTTACCATGTTTCTTGTTAGAAAAATAATCTCATTCTTGTGGAAGACAAACTAATAAGAGTTCATTATTAAGACTGGTTGCATAAATTTACACAAACTCTAGGAATTTTCTTCAGAATCAAAGACAATGAATTTTGAAATTTTGTTTTTATACTAAGAGGAAAAAACTCACTTCTTGTGACGTGCAACTTGAGTGATTAATATTTTGTCACACAACATGCTTAGCTGGTAGAATTAAAATTAATTCTGTCTGCCTGTATCAATAAGAGGCTGCTTGTTGGGGAAATTGTGTTGCTGTGCTAAATTGTCTCACAAACCTTAGAAAAAGTGCTGTAACTTTATACAGTAATTGTTCATAACCCATTTCAACACAGGACCTTTACACTCTTTGATTTCTATGAAATCCAAAGGCTTTTGTTAAGATGCTGAGTTTACCTTCATGTGTTAGTTTGACAGCTCATCTCCTTATTTCAGTTCAACTTGCTGTGTGCCAGTTAATTGCTGTTTCTGACCTTGAATGAAAGTGTGTTTCATGCACTCCAGCTGCAATAAAAATGTGACTGTGAAGGGATGGTATTTAGTGATGTAAAAGGTAATCGCATACACATGTAAAGCTATTCAACAGTCTTGCTGTTCTTATGGTTCATAGTGTTGTGATGGGAAAAATGTTTTCCTTCCTCCTGGAAAGCATCAATTCATTAAGCTTATGTTAATTAATAAAATGGTTTGATGAGGATGGGACTTCTGGTCAGAGTCAGAAAGGAGGAAGATGCGGTTGCCATTTGCTGCAGTGTAGGCAGGAGCCTCTTTTGGGGACATGCTCTGTGAACGGGGGAATTTGGTGTCTGCTTTCTTGCTCCGGACCACAGAGCACGTCTCCTCCATTAAGGATTGTAGTCTGGACTCTGGACATCTTGTATAGAAGTATGAATTGACACACAATTTGGTCTTCCTGATGGCACAAATGTGCTCTGTTGTGAGGTGCAATGGGACATTTTTTTCTGAAAACTCAGAGCTGTTTATAGGAGGGGAAGACTCTGTGCTTTTACTTGCTGATTGATTTCTGAATGGACTTTTATTTATCTATTTGTTTTTGAGTGAAATCCTTCAAATGTTCATGTTTTCTTACAAGTGAAGGATTTTTTTATTATTATTATTAAAACAAACTCTTTTAAAGGGTCTCAGTTCATATCTGTACCACACACAAAGGCTTGATCTTAATTGTAAATTCTAGGTACTGCTGTAATGTAAATTAAGAAAGTAATAAAACATTGCTGGTCTTTGCTTTGCTTTTGAAATTCTGTGAAACAATAGATAGTATTAAGCATGTATTCAGTGTAACGTTTATTTGTGATCAGTCGTTTCGTATTTCTGAAATGCAATCTTGATTTTTTCCATAGGAATAAACAAATTGTTAAAGATGTTAGAATTTTTGGCAGAATGCCTTTTGCACCCAAACCTTTTTAAGTGTGGTTAGTGGTCTGTGTAAGAATGAGATATTCCTCAAATTTCCATCAGAACAGAAAGTCTGGTTTTAGGAAATACTAATCCCTTGTGGATTTGTTAGTAAGGTCTCTTCCTTCATATCTTCTCTTTGAAAACTCTTCTCTTATTTTTTATTTATTCTTTATTTTTAGAACTACTGTGTAAACTTTTTAAAATAAAATTTTGAAATTTCTTCTGAAGGAAAATGTAAAGTGTTTGAAAATCACGAAATGAAGAGGTAGTCAGGCACTTTTGGAATTTGTGTATGCTGAATCCTTTCATCTTGTGTCATTGGTGGAAAAAGAGCAACAATCCTCACAACACTTCTTGTTCTGGAAGGTTGGCTTGAATTCATTAGCATTTTATGTTATAACTTTAAGGACTATATTTTAAGTTGTCAGGTACAAAGGCTTAACTAAAACCTGAGCTCTTTCGGTGTAATATTCAGTGTAGATGGATCATTTGGGTTTTCTTTATTGTTAATAAATTTATTTAAATTTACCAAGCGTGAAATTTCAGTGAATCAAAAACGATGTACATACCTAGGCTATTACCAGCCAACCTTATTTTTTATGAAAGTGACAATGACACTGAGTGACTTTGTTTCAATTACGGTGCTTTGTCATCAGCTTGATTAAGAAAATTAAACTCTGCATAGCTCCTCTATATGTATTTTTTTCTTCCCTGTCCGTACTGTGCTTATTGTGTCAAGTCTTTCTGCATCTTTTTCAATGTCCTTTTTTTTTTTTTTTTTTTTTGTTCTTTTTCCTTCTTACATTTTGCCTGGTTTTGTCCTGTTTCTTCCTCGGTTCTTGCAGCATGCTACCTTCTTGCTTACGTTATCTCCCCAGTCTCTAGAGCTCCCACTCTTTATTGTAGGCAAGGCCTGGAATCTTTACCAGTTGCTTATTAAAAGACTAAATCTGTTATCCAAGCACTCATTTTGAAGACATCAGTGAGAAGCAATTTGGCAAATCTCTCTGCAATAAAATTAAGATGTGATTGCATGCCCATCCACGCTTTAATCTCGATATTGCAGGTAATGGCAGTAATGAAGATGCGATAGCACAGTCTAGCAACCAGAATATATCCCCAGTAGACTTGAAATCTGGTTTACACTTTGGTGCTATTTGGAGAAGCTCCCCAGACCTGAAGCAAAACTCATGCTGCCTTCAGGCAGTCCATTGATTTACAGATAGTTTTAGTCCTGGAAGAGTTTTCTTTGAAGACATAGTTGCGGGATTTTTTTTTTTTTTTTAATGAAGAATTCTTTCGTATCATTTGGTGGTGACTAGCCTTAGTCAGTCTTTAAAGTTATGGGGGAAAATCCTGCCCTACTGAGAACTACAGAACTTTTGTGATTGATTTTAGGGGGACCCTGTGGTCTCATTCTGTTTTTCTGTGGGTTTATAATGGTTTGGTATAGGTATACAAGATACCTTCAAAGTTTACTGATGCATATTTATTAGCCTGACTGCTGACTCTTTAATTTAACATAATAAATCTGGCTGAATAATAGATGCCTCGAACTTTTAAAGCTTTTGTTTATGTTGGATTCCATACTTTCCTGCTTGCTGGTGCCTATGTTCTTTCCATAGCTTTCTAGGAAGTCCTCCAACCTCAGGAACTCTCAGGAAAGTACTAGTGTGAAAGGGGGTTTTTCACCTGTGGATATTTTGAAAGGACTGAGGAAGAAACAATACTGTTTTGCAAACAGTTTTTTTCTGCAAAATGCAGAACAGAGATGTCAGGTCATTGCTGATGTTTTACTAGGAACCTTTACTCTGTATTTATCAAGAAAAAAAGGACTTGTAGCCTCAGACGTCTGCGATATTGCTGATTTAAATGGAAGCCTGTTCTGGAACGAAAACTGTGTGTATGCTTTAATAGTCGACAGTGGGTTTCTGAGACTGCTACTCCAAGTTTCATGGCAATAGGCTTTGTGTTCTGAAGAACAGCAGATGTCTGTGCTCTTTTGCAGCTGGAGAGGTGTAACTTCCCAAGAGAGTAAGCGCCTGTTACAGGATCAGTATTTACCATCATAGGTTACAAAACGGAAGGGTAAAATAAAATGAAAGCAAATATAGTTAACATCCTGTAGAAATGAGAGGAACTCATTCCTCCCCTTTAAAAGGAAACCAGAGTTTCCAGAATTGTTAAAATGTACAAGTACCTTAAACTTGGTGCTTTCAGTTCTTTGTTATTAGATTTAAGAACTAGAAGGTAATACCCTTAGCTTCATTTTCAGGCAAAGACATTTGGCTCACAAAGTTGCCATCCTCATGTTGCTGTAAATGAAACTTAATGTTCATTAAGGCCTATAGTGTTGCTCAAAGTTGCAGGCAGAGTAGCACATTAATTCAGGGTCTGTGGCCTTCAGCTCTTGTCATGAGATTCCCTATTGTCACGTTCTTCTTCTGTAAGCCTGGCCATGGTTTTAAATATGAAGGGAAGGTAAGTGAGAGCGACTTAAATGGAAGCCAAAAAAACAGGCAATGGGGGGAAAAAATAGGCATTTTAAAAAGCATGCAGAAGAAACATGGAAATACGCTGGAAAAGACCACTTGATTCAGTAACATACATGGGAAGAATACCTTTGCCTTTTTTCCATTATTTTGACAATTTCAGCAAAGGTGAAAATCTGTAATGTCACTGCCTTTAGTCTCCTCTGCACAGGGAGAGCTCTGGCCCACATCTTTTGATTCTGATTGCAAAATTGGGGCATGAACCCTGAAATGACATAGAAACTCTCCCCCCCACCCCCGTTGCTATCCTCTCGGTCAGCATGGAACTTAGGTATTTCTCATGGTTTTAATGACTATTGATGGTAGGCATGTAATGGACAAAATTCCATAAAATCATTGCTAAAATTTGTTTGAGATTATCACTGAAGATTATCACTGTTCTTGAAACTTTGAAGCTTTCTGCCCTAGAAACAAAGTGTCTAGAGCTATGGAGTATGTTTAAAAGTGGACAGCACCTGATTGTTGTGTTTTAACAACAGATCATGAGCGTAAATGTCAACATGACATTTGCTTTGTAGCCTGCGCGAGGAAGATGATTTAGTCAAGTCAGCTATCAGGAAACAGCTATTCAACAAGTCTCCTGTGCACTCTTTTGAGAGAGCTTTGAACGTAGCAGCTGCTTACTGCTAGATGATGTTAAGTTTTTTGCTACGCTCCCAAAAGAAAGGGCAGACCTGTGCACGTCTAAAAAGAGTAGTCTCAGGACCTGTTAAGTATTGTAATGAAAGTAGAGGGATACGTGATTATAATATATGTATGAATTAAGTACACTTTAATTAAGTGAAATTTTCAAAGCTTCTGAAAGGTCTACAGATCTACTGTGTAACATTTAGTAGTGATATTTATTTATATCCAGGTAAGATAAGAGCTTACACTTAAAAACAAAAACAAAACAAAAACAACAAAAAAAAACCCTTTTCAGTACCCTTCAGATCTGTGTGATTTTGTTTTTGTACCCCCACCTCCCCTAAACCTGAAGTTACTTTGCGTCAAAGTGGTTCCTTACCCAGGAAAGTTAAACAGAAACAGTGACGCCTTTGGAATAAATGTTGAATTCACTAGGTTATGGTTTGGTAGGGTTTGGACTTGTTTTTAGAACTGCAAAACAGAATTGAGCCCTGTGACAAACTTCTCTGAGACAAACAGAATGGTCAACCATAAAATAGAATAGCCACCTGGTTTGTTAAGGGACCGGGGGTGGGGCAGAAATATTGTTTCTTAAGTCTTCCTGAAATGCATGGTAGGTAACTCAGGTAACTCTGAACTCTCTTTATAAATGAAATCTTATTAAGCAGTGGTTGCCACCTATTTCTTACTGTAAAGATGGCTGAAAAACGTGCTGAAGTTTTTGTTCAGTATATTGTCATAAAGTATGGGACTTAAATGAGACCTAATAGAGTAGTAATTGGATTTGTAGTGCATGTATGGCATAAAGCAGGATTCGTGATACTGCTGCTCTGTGTATTATAGACAGCAGATGCAGAAATGAAATCTCTTGTAATAAAGAACTGGCAACAAATTGATTCTTTCAGTATATTCTTGTTCTTTTTTAAAAAAAAAAATGAAAAAAAAGAAGCTGAGGCAATTTGTTCTTCAGGCTTTGCCAAAACATTTCTGAAAGCTCAGTAATTGCATGGTTAAATTGCAAGCTATTTTTAAATAAATTCTCTAGATTTTTCATTTTAAAATTAACTTTCTTCAAATATTTTCTTAACTTGTTAATAAGATAACATGTCTGATATTCTAAGTTTTGCCGTAATACCAGAAAATGTGGTAGGTCACTGGTTTGAATTTGGTCCAAGCTGGTAATACCCAAAATTGGCGTCTTGCAAAAGGATCTCTATTCATGCCTCTAAGAATGAATTGGGATTAAATGTGCTGAGCAGGTGAAGATCATAGTTGGTATTTATGGGCACTGATCTGAATTAAGCTTATGTGCAGTTCAAAAGCACAATTGTATCTTTGTGTAGTATGCATTTCTCTGAATTACTTTTTGAATTAGCTGAACACTCCAGGATTTAGCAGATTTTGACAGAAATAACTTCATGTTTTCAGACTTCTCTAAATATCTCTTATGAAGATGCTCGGGAAATGCTTTAAAAAACCCCTTTATCTACATGAGTTTTGGTGTAATAAGCACATCATGGAATGTGCAATTCTAAATATAGGCCCATCCATAATGAATGCTTTACTGTCCCCTGAATTTGGTATATTGATATGCAGAAGCACTCAAAATATAAATAGTGAGATAAATTTTTACTTTTGGAAGAGCTTCCTCCTGTATACAGACTGATCAGGGTTAGAAACTATGTCTAAATTGCAATCTGGTATTTTTCATCATCATTCACTTATTTAAAGGTTTATTTATCTATTTGTAATTGATATAAAGGTTTTGAGTTAGAATTTTGTTATATTTTGTTATATTGCTTCAGTTATTTGTCACCTGCTCATGTATTCCGGAAGGTACTTTAGAAGCCAATCTCTGAATAGTTTTATTTAAACAACAGCTAAACTTGTACTTATTAAAGTAATTGCTTATAAAAATACAGATATCTGTAAAGAAAGGAAAAATAAATCCTTTTAACTCTTTATTTGTTGAATTAAAAGGCTGTAGCTCTTCCAACTTGATAGTTGGATGTTCTAAACCCAAAAATAAACAGAATTCTTGGCAAAGTTCAACAAGGTGAAATTGCCGCGTAATTGAGTGGTAACATGGACTCTTTCAAGGTAAAAGGGAAATCAGTGGTTAGAGTAGTTTAAGGAAAGAAGGAGCAAAAGCAGCAAGAAATTGTACCCTTTGATTAAAAACCCTGGATGCTGCTGTCACTGCAGCTTAATATTTGAGTATGACAAAATACTATTTTCTTTCAGGTAAGTTTTAGATAAACTTAGTTTGTATTTCTGACAAGTTGATTACAATTAATATTCTACTACTAGTGTTTTTGCTGTTTATACTGTATCAAAACTTTTACTGTCTACTACAGAGCTTTCTAAAAATCTGACATATTACAAATCATTACTACAAATAGTTCTAAATAACAGCTTTGAAGAACACTGAACTGCATTGGTTGCACCTGTAGACTGAAGAATCGTATTTTGTTGGGAAAAAAGTTTGAAAAAATACACTGGTAATGAAGGATGCAAAAGTAAGCAGAAATTCTTTAATTATTGTAATCAACACACCTTGTTTCTGGAAAGTGAACCTGGAAGCTGTTATCCTGAGGGGACAAATTTGAACACAGTGATTGGCTTTGACCTTTTGCTAGATGTGTAACAGATTTTTTTTTTTTTTTTCTCTCTCTCCCTTGTGTCCAGATAAATGTCATGTGTGTTTAGATTTTAGTTTTCTTTTCTGGCTTCAGGTTTGGAGCTACATATATAGCTGCACTTAAAATGATTTCCGCTTCTAACCCTGGTAGGACTCTCTTTTGGAGTATTCAGACAGAAATGACATGATTGAATTTCTGCCCAGATACTGTATTCAGATAGCTTTGGAGATCTCATTAATTTGACAGCTGCCATAGGCAATCTTGTTTTTGAGAATTGTTATAGGGTTTACCGTATATCTAACTCTTGTCTTCGACACTGACTTAGCGTGATAAAGTAAGTCAAATAAGATGCCATCAAATGTGTACAAGACAAATGAAAGGGAAAAAATTCAGTGCTGAAAAGATCAGAAGTAAGGCTGTTGCCAAGTTTTGTTTGGGTATTATGAGATTCTGGAATATTTAGTTATCTTGCAAACAGCAATAATAGCAATGCCTATAGCCAAGGCTGCTGTGTGCTGCAGCTGAACCCAAACTATGTTAACATTTCTATTCTTGCTGTCAACCTGAAGCAAAGTTTCTGTGGCAATTCAGGCAAAAACTGGTTCAACTGTTTCGGAGTAGTTTTGGAAGAAGAAAGCAGGTGTTCTTAAGGACTCTGTGTTCTTTGGGAAATAGTGACTCAAGCATTAGTTACTTTTCTTGGATCTGAGGAACCTGGCAGTTTTGTTGTGACCTGCAAATTCAAGATGCTGACTTACGGACTACCCTTCTGCAATACCCAAAGACGAGGGTTATAGTATCCTACATCGCTGCGGTTAGTATGTATCACCAAAGTTGTGTATGAACCAAAGTAATTTCCAAGTTCCAAGGGTTTATCTTCCAAGTAACCTTGGCTGTTAGGCAAATTGTAAATCCCTAGTTACAGTAGTTTTGTACTTGAAACACTTGAAGTTCTTTGCTTTCCTTCAATTGGCTCATCAAAGGAGATTCAGAGAAACTTTAAATCTGGAATGTCAGTTTTTCCCAGCCTTTGATTTACAGATACGTCAGGACAGAAATAATCTTCTTCCTCACAAGGAAGATGATTTTTCGGTGTGTTACTGGAGTTTAACACCAGATGGTAATTGAGCATATTCCAATTTAAGGTAAAGTTTTTTGTGTTGTGTTCTTGTTTTCTCTTCCCTCAATTTTATTAATGGGCTCCAGTTTAATGTCTATATGTGCAAGTTTGTCAGCCTTGGAATTTGCATTATTGCAAAGCAAATACAGAGTTTGAGTAAACAATATATCATTGCCTAAACTACTCTTTCTGGTGGTAGCAGTTCTGAGAGAGATTTCTTCAACTTGCAGCTCCTTCAGCTGAGATCATTATAGATTTCTGAAGTCCGGGGACCTTGGCCCCAGGTTCTTTCTGCCGTCTCTTCAAATGGCTTTTTTTTGCTAACACTTTTTCAGATGTAGTTTGTCTGAACAGAGAAGGGCCAAGCTTGCATACTCTTCAGAAAGAAACATTCAACTTGGACAGTAATGCCTGCAGCATTGTCACATACCCAGTAGCTGTGCACCTGGAGGAAGGGAGAGTGCAGCAAATCAGACTTCCTCAGTAAAAAGGCTCAGGCTCAGCAAGAGTGATTGCTGCAGCTGTCAGTGATCAGCTGCTTTTATAGCAGGTGGGGTGTGCCAAAATCAGACCTTATGCTATCAAAATTACATATCAAGTTTCTCCTTTACTGTTTGAAAGTTATCAAGAAATTTCTGACAAAGTTTTCCTTGAAGGCATCGGTCAGGATCTGCTCTGTCCGTTTCCTCCAGTTCCCTTAGTCTGCCTGGTGGTTTCCAACATAACCATTGACCTGTCCCTTTTAACATCACCTTATCTGTATGTTTTAGCATTGAGACAGTAGTCTCTCTGCTATTTCAAATTCAGATGGTGCTGTTATAGCACAGACAGCTACTTTCTTGAATGTATACATATGGAAATAGGAAAGATTTTCTTTGGACTAAGGAAGAATGCATAATTTAGCAGAACAGGGGCTCTAATAAGGGCTACAATTAACTTTGAATTGCCAGTGGGCTAAGTGTGCCTTACTTGAGTCTACCATAATAATGATGTGAAGCCCTTCTGTAACCCTTGCTATAGTCCCTTTTCTGTTACATCTCAGTCCAAAGAAAATCTCTAATTGTGTAAATGTGATGTTAATTTGCTTATTTTAGATATATGTGTTCTGAACGAAGAGTAGTATCAAGGAGTCTCTGCTTCTTATTTCTCTGATACTCTGTCAGCAACTTAGCTACTGAGACAGATGCAACTTTAATTCATCCAATTCTGTGGTTTTCAGCTTTTCAAAAGGCATCTGTGTATGCCTTTTTCCAGTGGAGGTGTGCATTTTTTAGTAATTTATATGTGCACAGTACTGTAAAGATGACTACTGTTGTGGTCATCTTTCAAAGACCTGTAATCCACAGATACTGAATTAAAAGCTAGTGACATAGAGGATGGTGGTTGTGGAAGCAAATGTAAAAAGGCTCTCTCTTCCCCCTTCACCCCCCCCTTTCTTTTTTCCCCCCAAAACATGTCATGTACATACTAGAGTCTACAGAAAACATGCATTTGACTGCCAGAGTCAAACAAGAATACAAGTCAGCATAGTTTCCTTGATAGCCTGTAGACCAAGTGTGACCCAGTGTATGCTTTCTCTGTCTGTATTATTTTTTTTCTTCTTTTCCCCTCTGGAAAAGTATATCTATAAAAAACAAAAAAGTTGTTTGAGCAACAAGTAATACCTAAATACCTCATCATAAATACCATGGACAGGAGCTCTACTACAGCCTTTGTACTCCAGATAGAAATGCAGGGAAGATATTCATCCTTGTACCTGTGCTCTGTTCAGAAGAGACCAGAATTTCTGATGCTAGTCTTTACAGGCTTTGGTGATAGCTCCAAACCTGGAACCTTAAATAAACTATCTTTAAAACACAGAATTTTACCTTTGCTTCAAGAGTTGGTCTCATTTTCATAGCTGGCATACAGACTTAAATCCTTCCAGCATTTTAAGTATCTAGCCATCTTTTTTGCATGCAAAGTAGTGAATGCAGTTCTCCCCCCCCCCCCCAAATGTCATTTGCTTCCTTGCTGTTAAGGAAGTATTAGGGAGGAAAAGCTTAATTGTGTAGAGTATATAGTACGACTGGATTTAATGTTGTACAGATTGTAATGCAATGTGGCAATTTTCTGTTTTTTATTTGGAACCTTAAATACCATGTGAATGAAGCCTTGCTTTCCGTTTTCTGTTTGTGTCCTATGCTTGGTTTTCAAATTTAGTATTCAGTAAATGTATTGACTTATTTTGTTTAAAGAATATTTGCATTTCTTAACTTTACCATTTTCTTAGTTTTAGAAAGAGGTAATATTAAATGAGTTCTGTGAGGATATATAAATAGGAAATTAAAATATTAAGCATTTATTAGTGTCTTGAATAAGCTGTGTGGGTTTCTTTTCCCTTTAACCAAATTCAGGTTTTGTGCTCTTTTGAGTGGTCGCTGCTGATCTGTCTGCTGCTTTGTGGAACGGGATTGTGCTTGCCCAAGTGTCTGTGTAGTTAAAGTATTTTAAACGTAGAATATTTAGAGATAACTTAATTTGAAGTATCTGCCTAATGGAGCAGTCTTAATGGAATACTTTAATAGCCCAAAGTGGTTACCTGCAATTGCTCTAGTGTATTTCAGTCAATTACAAAGGAGGCAATATTTAATGTTGAAGAAGTTGAGCTAGATGGTGTAATGAACTGGCAGATTGCCAATATGATCATCTCTGCAGCAGAATTTGCATTAATGTGATGCTTTTTGTTTGTTCTCCAGAAGGTCACCATTCATACGTCAATTGTTGAATTTTATCATAGTTATCAGTCACCTGAAAGACATATCCTTTGAGTTAAAATCCCTAGTCTGTGCAATATAGGTTTATGGGCAGGTCATTGTTGTGTATTAGCATATTAAGTATCAAAGAGATTATTTTAGCTATTTCATGTCAGAATTTAATTCAGAGATGGTCTGAAGAGAGTCTGAGAGAATTGCCATTGCATACTCATTGTAAGACTGAATCTGGATTTTAGCCACAGGGATAAATAAATGGGGCAGATTTTAGAACTGTTAATGGAAAAAAGGCGGTTAATAACTTTCAATGTTACTTTTGAAATAATCATTACAAGAGCTCTAATATCTTACAGTTGTAATCTTTAAAGATTATTTTAACAAGGTCTACAGTTTCCTCTGTTACAGTTACATATAAGGTGTTTATTGATATTTTTTCATAGTGCTTTTGTTCAGGCACAAATTCAAACTCCTATTTTTAAGCTGTTTGACTGTTCAAAAGTGTTTTTGATTCTGAGACTTAAATAATCCTTGTGTCCTGAAGATTTTGGTCTAGAAAAACAAATGAGACAGACTGAGATTGCAGTTTGAAAGTGGATGAATGTGTCTTTCTACCTTGCATGTTTGTAATCACCTTTTCGTCTGATTCCTATACTCTGTATTTCTTATTCCTTATTGTCTTCTCCTATTCCTCTGTTCTGGATCTCATAATGAATATTAGCATCAGCTGATAGTTCATTTGTAAGGAACTTTGACATATTGCATGTATTAACATTGACACTGTTGCGGCTGTGAATGTATTAGTATTAAAACTGAGATAGTACAGATGTACATAACACCAAATGGAACTGGTATTAGGCACTGATACTATTGGATATGATTCCAGTCCAACTCTGTTTGGCAGCTATGGCAGTGGCTTGCTGCCTTTTAAAAAAACTTGGTAACTTTTTTTGTTTTTTATAAATTCTCTAGTGTTGCACTGATTTATCTTTTGTGTGGACAGTAAGTGTTTACCGTAAATGTTCTAAACCTTTTGGAGGTTTAGGGGGATTGTTCTATACTCTCAGGGTTTTCATGCCCCATCCTGTCTTTATTATGAAATATAGCCTTCTAGAGTTCTGACTGCTTAAAATTAAAATATAATTAAAAAAAAAATGCCCACAGTGCAAGACCTTTGACTCAGTGGCAGATAGTCTCCAGTCTTAACTGATGCTTCCGTTTACTGTAGTATGAGAAAGATTTTGAACTTCTAGAATTGAATGTTGTTTCACTGAACATATTTAACATATAACCTACTTCTCTGAGGTCCAGGTTTCCATCCGGAGTTTGAGTCACTTCCCTAGTCACAGTGTGGCCTGTTAGCTGTGGGGAGGTGTGATGGAAATTGAGTCGTGTTCTGCGGGGGAGGATTCTCAATACGACTCTACTCGTAGGAGAAAACATCTTTTGGCTATTCCATAGCAAGGTGACAGGAGAAAAGTAGAAATGCAACAGAATTGAGCCCAGAGGAAACAGAAGCCAGGCTACATTTTGTGCATCTGTGTCTGTTCATTTGTGTTTTATTTCAATTTTACTATCAAACTGTGGGTAGGAATGAGTTTTTTTGTGTGTATTTTTTTCCTGTGATTTTTTGCACTGTCAGCTTTAATGTTCTGAGTTGTTGTTAATGTATGTTAATTGAGCTGTGAAAATGAAACCTTTCTTGCTGTACAAAATGAAGTTAGAGTTCTTTTACTGAAATAAATACAAGTCTTTATCTTATGTGTTTAGATGGAATTTGGACTTTTATTCTCCCCAACAATACTTCCTCACCAATTGACTAATAAATGCTAAGATTTATTTTTCAGGTATTGATGATTAGCAATACTGTTTTTCTGCTCAATTTCAATGACAAGATATCATTAATATGCCTTTGTGAAAACGAGTTTTTCTTTAAAAAAAAAAAAAACAACCAATATCAACAAAACAGAGTCAGAAGCTTGGCATAATACTTTACTGAAGGATGTTAACGGTCAGTAGATGATTTAGATTTTGTGAAGTAGGATGGGAACAATAGTACTGTTTAGAAGAAGGTCTTGCAACAAAAAAACTGATTTTTATTTTCCTTCTGACTTCCCCCCATATTATTCAAAATTTCCTTGTATTGTTGCTAGAAGAGAAATGTACTACAAAACATTTAGCCAGTAGAGAAACAGATCTGCCCTCCCTCAGGGCTTTAATGTTGCTTAATTTCTTGAGGTATCCTTTCCATTTACCGTAGAACTGTCCTGTAATGTAGAATGTAGAGTCATTTTCACTGAGAATATAGTTATGGTCTTTAACTGGGTAGAAGAATTGATTCAGCAAAGTGTAGTTGTGCCTGCAGTCTGTATCTACTGAAAACTCTGAACTTGAAGCAGGCCTTTTAACAGGGCAAATGTTTTGTAATGCCTTGTAACAGGCATTTTGACTAGCACTTTCTCACAAAAAGAAAAAGAGGAGGGGATAGGCTCTTCTCTAGTCCCATCTGCTCTCTGCTGTCACAGGTGTATTTTCATTCATGCAGTGAACTGGCTCAGAAAACTCTTCTGTTTCTTCCCAATTTCCCTTCTTCCGCTCTTTTCCTTGCGTATTTTTAGGTGTTAGTGCTGGTTGGGTTTACCTGGCAGCTGCTGGGGCAGGGCTGAGCAGCCGGGGGAACTGAGGAGCAGCGATTCTCTCTCTCCTGTCACAGTTCTGGCTAAAATGTTTGTCCAACTGTGTCTTTTGTAGTTCTGTCACCCCATTTGTTAAAGGGTGGAAGTCTAAATCTTGCTTTTAAATGTCTAAGGTATTTATAATACTTTTACTGAAGTGTAGATAATCTGCATTTCCTTCATTATAATGCACTGGTTTATTAGATGAATGGCTCTTTTTCATGGAGTTGCCTCACAGGATGCTTTTCTAAATATAGCAACTGATTTGAAACTGTTCTGAGAAGATTTTGGTCAGAAATACTTGTACATGAGTGGCTTCAGTTGAATAAAAGTTGTAATGTTTCATTTTTGAGCCAAGGGTTACGTCACAAAAAGAAGCTCAGAAGAATTTTCTTCCTTCTTTGCATCCAGATAGAATTTCCCTTTGTGCAAATCTCTCCTTTTCCTGCTGTCTTTTTGCCGTACACCGTGGAGGTGAGCCTGTCTGCGTGGCCGCCTCCCACGCACGCCCTTGGCAGTGGGGAGTTGCTGAATGCCACCTTATTTCTTCTCCCAGCCTTCTCCAGCCCTCCCACCACCTTCGTGGCCTCCTTCGGACTCGCTCTTATTTCGTCACTCTTGTGTCAGGAGGCCCAAAACTAGATGCAGCATCCAGGTGGAGGCCAGTGGCTCATGCCTTGTGGATGGAAATAATCATGTCCCTCAAAGTGCTGGCTGTGCTGTTTCTAATGTACCTCAGTTTTCCAGGTGTAATGGCATTTTCCTTTTATCTAAGGACATATATATAAGTTAAGCTTATTAATGTAAGGGTGAAGGGAATATTACATAACTGTGCTTTTTTAAATGTCTTTTTTTAAACTGGCTTGAATTTGTAGTTCAGTTTACTGGCTGATTTCTCTCTTAGGTGGTGACGGCTAGTTTTGTTGTTGATTTTGGTTTTCTCCTAGACAGTCTGGATGGTCCCCAGTTAAATTGCCCCCCCACACACAAAAAAAAAAACAACAAACAAAATACCAATATTTTGTCTGTATTCATCAAGAAAAGTTAAATACAAAGAAGAATTCTTTTTATCCTAAAAAGGTGGATCAAATCAAAGCAATTTTGCCTTCCTTTCAAAATTTCCTAGGAGAGTTTGACATTAGGAAATCTGAATTACCTAGATAAAGATCATCATCTCAGTTTAGTGATAAAACTGAAATATGTGTTGTTTGTTTGTTTCAGATACTTGTATACATAACTTGGTTAGAGAGTCCTGCCTTTCACTGCCTGAATCCTTTTAACAGTGTGCCAAAGGTAAGTGATTCAGTCCTCATTCTTGTAACTAAAGATAAGGAGTTAACTGGATGTATTGTTTGGTTTATGCTTTCATGTGGTGCAATACTTGCAATTATTTTTAAACTGCTGGATAGATTATTAAATAGTAAAGTTTCTTCCTTCAGTGATCTGAGACAAATCGGTTTTAGCTCTTGCTTTTTAAAAAATGAATAGGGTCAGATTATTAATTAAGCACTGGATATTGCTACAGCTGTTTTTTGGCTACTACCTCTTGTTATCTACTGCTTTGGTTTTGGACTTTTTTCCCTGAAGGCTCTGTGGTAGGGAGGGGTATAGAGGAATAGCAGTCATTCATAGCCTGTGGTGCAGCAGGCTCAATAGTGTTCATTGATTTTTCTAAAAACCTGTGTAATAGTTTATAAGGTATTGAAAGTAAAGAAGTTTTGTATGCCTGGGCTTTTTTCTTATGTTTAGTATTGCATTTAGTATTACACTCAGTGTAAATTCAGGGTATTTAGAGTACCTTTCTGGACTGGCTGTGAAGACCTGAAGTAGTCTAATGAAGCTGATGTTTTCCATGCAATTCATTGTGTGATAGAGTCTAGCTATCTCCTTCTTTGTTAATCCACATACCCTGTTGTCTGTGTCCAGTAACTGTAGTTGATCCCTGTGGTTTAGCAGAGACTTTATTAACAGAAATTTTTAATAAAATGAAACCTCATTATGATCCTGCTAAAAAAGAAAAAGAAAAGGCAGAGCACTGAATGAACATGCTAGTCACTGCAGCACAGAACAGGAAACTGGGAATCTTAGTTTTATTCCTGTCTTTAACAGGCAAATTTATTATTTCTTACTTGAGTTCTTGGTTCATAAAATAAAAAATTTGTACCTTCTTCAGAAGAAAGTTATGATGGTTAATTATTGACAGTTTGTAGCCTTCAGATGGAAAGCAATGTATGAAGTCCTCATGTATCTTTATTTTGCTGAGGGTTCTGTTAAAAGCCTGTTCAGTGAAGTGTTACCAGATGCTTAAATTAGACTTTAATAATATGCAGGTGAACCAGTTAGAATTAAAAATGATAGCTAATGCAGTCCAGTCTTTAAATTTAAACGTCTGCTTATGGTTTTGCCAGTGATTTGGTTTCCTTCAAGCTAGAGCAGGAAATTCTGAAATACTAGGATAGCAAACTTAAGATGTTTCAATGGCCTTTCTCAGCACTTTTTCAAATCATTTGATATTTTTCCATTATATTTAAATACTCGTTTATAACCCTAGCCTTTTCAAGAGGTCAGAATATAACCTGAACATTCTGTATTTGTATTTAGAGACTAATGGTGAGAAATAGTATGTGGTAATTTTCTGGAGTGAAGAGTCCAGTAAGTTTTCGAATACTTTTTATATGTCATGTAGGTAGCGGACAAAATTAAAAGTTTCTTGAGAGGTCTCTTAAATACAAAATTAATACATAATCCTAAGGCCAGTGATTAATCAAGCTATGGACTTAATCAAAGTAGAACGGCTCTAATTTTTTTTGCTCAGAATTAAGCTTATGTTTTACTGTGGTCCACATTTTGTATTTATTTCAAACACGTAAAAAAAAAAAAATCCACAAAACAAAAAACTGTAGTTCATATGACAGTTTTTGCTACTTATGGGCTTCTTGTAATTGTTCTCTTTGCAGTAATTTTGAGGGACCACATGTTCTGAGAGCACTCAATTCAAACTTAATAAAATTATAATTTGGAAATTTAGTGAGACTTTATAAAGTCATGACATAGACAATATAGTTTTTCTTGTCCTTTTTTTATAATAGTTAAACTTGCCATAAAAAACATTATTTTGGTCAAGGAAATATATATTTGAAAGCTGGAGTCTGGAGTTAGAGTACTCTTAATTTGTTGAAATATTTCTGTGACACATGGCTTATGGAAGAATTTTCTACCCTTTGAAACAAGGACTTAAGAAGAAAAGAAAAGAAAGAAAAGAAAACATTGTTCTCTATACTTCCCCAAAAGCCAATAAATATATGTTAGTCCACTGAGAGGAGAGGAAGAATCTTCTCTGTATTTGGAATCTCAGGGTTCTTTTTCTTAAGTATGGGAACCCAGAATACTTTTTAAATGTCTGATTAGGCAACATTTCATTTCAGTAACAAAATGAAATCTAATTTCATTATTCATATATTTAGCATCTTTCCTGTCCTTATGTGCACGTTTATACCATGATGCATGTTTCTGATGGAATATAATCAACTTGGTGAAGATCTGATTCTGCAAAACATGGAGTGTTCCGATCCCTTTCCAAAAAGGGAATTAACACATAGGTGTGGCTTCGTTAAAGCCAATACTTGAAATGCTTTGTTGGATCAGACATACTAAATATTTTGCCCTTTGGAAAGGAAATGCACTTGGTCACAGAGTAAATATTCACAAATTATACTGCAAATGTGTTCTTTAAACTTCACCAAACTGCAGAAAATAATGTTTCCTCATACAATTTTGTTGAGTGTTTGAGTTCTATGGGGTAAATTAGTATGTGGTTATTGAGATCTGCAAAGTCATCTTTTATCTAGCTGTGAAAGCTAGCTTTTTTGTTGTGCCCCCTACCACTCCCCCCACCCCCCCAAGATAACTGTATGGATGCAGCCATACATTTTTTTTGTTTAAATCTTTCTCTCATTTCTGCAAGGAAATTAGTATGAAATTGCAGACGAAGTCTAATATTGTTCTCACAGTTATTGCAATATTACAGGTGCTGCAACGCTATCCTAACAGTGTTTAAACTATTTTAAAACATGATATTGCATGTAGTCATATTCTGTACTTTCCAACTTGTTACTCATTCACTTACGTTGTCTTTGAATTAAAAAAATGGGTCTCATCTTGTATTTTCACAATGAAATATTCTGTAAAGTGATTACAATATGTGCGCTAAGCAGAGGTGGGGTTTTTTGTGTTTTAGTGATACATGTTTAGATAAAATATTTGGGGAAATTTTCTTTAGTAGTATAATAAGGTTTTGAGAACAAGTCTGCCTTTCTTATGCCTTTATGGCACATGCTATTTAGGTCATTCAGTGATATGTGTGTGTACAGAAGGGAGATTGTTTGACAAGATCTGTGTTAAAAAGGTATAAAGGAGAGTTGATCGCAGTCTTTCAGTGTTCACCAGGCTTGCCAAACTGAGGTCAGAGGTCGGTTGTTATGGTGCCACAGTATTTGGTGCAGGGCCTAGTCTGTAAAGGTACGCAAAACACTGCTACTGAAATGCACTCCTCACAGTGTAAGATTGGGGACTTTAGTGCTCATGGCTTCTGAAAAATTGACCTTCTTGTTCACTTGAAATTTGTTGTGTTTTTTTTTTCTTTTTTCTTTAACTTGGTGGAACTATCTGTAATGCTGTATCAGAATATTTCCTGGTATTTTTCTGTGGGTCAGCATGATGCAGTTGTTAATGGATTTTTTGAGGAGTTAAACCTAAAGGAAAATATTAACTATTAGTGATGTTTCATATGAGTTAGTTTCATGTGAAGTTTTGATTATAAAAGTGATTAAGAGAGGGAAAGGTATGTACTGAGTACATGTCCAAGTTCCTTTTTCCAAAGCAGAAAAAAAAACACTTATTTATTTATGTCAATTATCCCAGGTGCCTGAAGTGTTTATTTTAAGCCTTTGAATGCTGCTTTTAGCTTTACTTAAAAAATATTCATGGAGTTTAGTATAATGATCAAATTTATAGAATGCTGCCCTTTATTTCTTATGCCAGTTGTATAATATTTTCTAAATTGTATTTGCGAGCAGAAGAATACTTTCCTCCTCTCCCTGCCCCCCCCAACCCACTAGTATACCCCAAAAATATTTTCACTGTGTTAATTCAGGGAAAATCAGTTCTGCAATATATTAAGTAATCTTAGAGACACTATCTTTTTTTTCAATTTTAACTATATTTTTTATGTTTTTTCCTATTTGTACTCATTGTAATTTTTTGCATGAAAATACAAGCATGCTTTTATTTACTAATAATCTCAAAACAGATAATTGAGTCACTTGTCTGTTAATTTTTCCAGCCTTGGTGATAGCCTCAGACGCAACTCAGGTTTGTCGAAATTAACGGTATCTTTTGTGGCCCACAAATGGCCTTTGTGGTATGCTTTATGGCTGCAATCTACAGGGATTCCTTGTCATAGAGAGCACTACACAGCTTTCCTCAGTATGTAAAAATTCAGTTCAGTAAAAACAAAGAGATGATCACACTTTTCCTGGTGGAAGGAGGTTTGTGGTTTAATAGCCAGTATGAACTTTGTCTTCTCATCCTGTGTGTCAGTTTTTCTGAGACAAAACCCCTTTTTTATGAAAATTCACTCAAAGCTGGAAACAGACCTAAGATTAAGCTTGTGCCCAAGTGTGTTGGGGAATTGCCGTCAAAATACTCAGTGAACAAATGTAAGTGTCTTGACCAGTGCTGAATGGAACAGCACTGGCAGGACTGGGTATTGAGGCCCTGTTTCTTGGGTTACTAGGGAAACATATCCCTACATTAAATCAATTTCTGTTAAAAAAATTGATTTTCCACTGGGACTGCTGATATAATTTAGAATATGATCTTTAGAAACTCTTTAAGATCGCTTATGCAGTTAAGTTACATTAAAGAAAGCATATCTTGAGTGGCTGAAAGCGTTTGATGGTGAGATAAATATTGTATATAAAAGCCTGCATCAGGGAGAGTCAGCTTGAGTTTTTTGAGGTGTGTCGGCTGTGAGCCGCTCTGGTGCCTGCACTGTGTAGCGTGATAAGGCTGTGCTGGCACAGGGGTGGTGGTTTAATAATCCAAAACCCTCCTGAAGGAGGAAACAGATTAGCAGAGCAGCCGAGGCTGGCGTTACCGCGTCGCTCCGTGCTCTCGCTGCCCATACAGCTCGGTCTTGCCCCACAAAGGAGCTGTTGTTATCTTCTGCTTGCAAACTCTTCCTGGAGCCTCCCCTGCCGTTGGGTGCCTGAGGTGCACCCTCCGCGCTTTGCAGCTCGGCCCCTCGGCAGCCTCGACTGTGTGCTTCGCCGAATCGGGAACGAAGGCCAGTGTCGGCATAGGTCGTTGCTGGGCGTGGGAAACTGGTATAAAATCAGTTGAAGATTTGTTCCTCCATTTGGTAATTGCTGGGAAGACAACCCTGCTTTGGAGGTTTTGAAGGAACTTTAAATGATTCATTGTTCATGTTAGAATCACCAGTGTAAAATAGAAATACAGTTAAAACTATAAACTTCTGTATTTCCAGTAGTGTTCTTGATGTATACCGTATAACATAAAATTCAAATGATTAATGGCTAATGATATTTAAAAAACAGCAATTCTGCTTGCTGAAATACTTCATTTTTATGAACAAGAGGAGATCATACATGCAGTTCATCTCATTTTATACCTGCTGAATGACATTCTGTGTGCTGAAGAGGCATTCTGGGTAACTTTGCTAATGGTGATTTCACAGAATAGAAAATACTTAAAGTATGATATATTTGCTGTGGAATTCTGTTTCTAATAACGTGGTTAATTAATCTGGGCTTGCAATTACTGTTTACACTGTGGTAGCAAAGCTTGAATTGTACTAAGTGGAGACTGAGAAGTGGACTAAGTGGACTGAGAAAATGAACTTGTCCTGTTGCTTATTTTTAAGGCAGCAGTGATATAAAGCATAGAATACCATGCATACAGGTAGAAATATTTAAAATTATATTTTTATTTTCCTTGTTTTAAGTTTGTTGGTCTCATTTGAAAACATCATAGGCTCCTTGCAGTCTTCTGGGTTTAAGCTGATGCCCCTTCCCCTTCCCCCCCCCCTTTTTTTTTTTGTTTCGGGGATTCCCTGCAGCTCTCATCTCATCTTTCCTTATTTTGGAGGCTCTTTCATATGTCCTCCTCTCTCAGTTGTTCCCCATAATAGAGACTCTGTGCAGCTCACTTTCTACCTGTTCTATCACACTCTTTCCCCCCCCCCCCTTCACTTAAGTGATCCCTCTCTTGCTTTTTGATTCAGCAGCTAAATGCTCAATCCTTCCAGTAGGTACCTTCCTACTGTCATTGCTACTCACACTGTTTTTCCCTCTACTCTGAGTCCTTGCATTTGCCTTTACCACTTCTCATCCCTGTGGTCCCTTGCTTCACCTCTTCCCACTGGCCTATAAATTTCTGTAGTGTGATTTTATTTATTTATTTTTTATTTATTTATTTTTAGTGTGTCAGAGAGATTCTTTGCCTGAAGCAGCAGGTGGTTGGGGGGAACCAGATTTTCCCAAGAGCCTGACTTTGAGTTCTCTATTTTTGCACCAAAATCAAAAGTTCTTTGTCCATGGGTGCTTAGAGCATTCCCTGATAAGTTGAATTGTCTCATACCGTTAATTCCCAGGTTATCACATATCAGCCAAAAAAATGCTGTTGAACTGAGGGTTAGACTTCTCTTTACATTTGGTCTCTGAATTTGTCTTTCAAGATTAAACAGTCAGTAACTATTAGTTTTCTTTTTTTAGTTCTCTCTGAAGGTTACTCAGTGGCATGCTCTTCCAGCCCTGGATTTCTGTAGGGTCTGGAAAGATCTGTTCCTCTGTTGCTAGGATAGTGTTTTATGATGGTGAAGGTCAGGGTGCTTCAATAAGCTGAAACATTTACCTCCAAAGAAAAGGGTGTGACATCCTTAGTTTTACTTAAACATTTTAACTAGAACTACAGACCTTCTATATATATGTTTATAAAACTAGTTTTAAAACTAGCTTGTAAGCAAGTTTTTGACAGTTGTGTTCTTCAGAACTTGAATTTACTGTCAGTGGAATAATGAAAATTTGCATTCTTTCACGATGACTTGTACTTTAGCCACTCTGGATGCACTGCTGATATAAGGTACTCTCTGACCGCATTGGGTTACTGAAACTTATGGAAGTCTTGAGAGCTATAAGCTGTAACCCTTCTCCCATGTAACTGGTATTACAGCATCAAGTGGCCAAAATGAAGGTGTCCCGTGTGTGTGCAGGGCTTATGCCCAGTTGTGCAAGGAACAGCTGCTCTGTGTTCCTCAGGAAAAAAGGTGGCAGCAGAGAAATTCATAGGGTGTTTGTTGTTTGCAGCCTGCTCCCTGGCAGTGGTTTAGGAGATACAGAGGCAAGCAATGGTAGGAAACTGGCCAAGCAGGCCACAGGCCAGACTAACAGCTCTGGCAAGTGGAAGCTGGGCATCTCTGCATCCTAGTCAGTAATCCGGCTGATTCTGTAGAGTCCTTAAAAATAAGTGTAACAAAAGATGAGAGCAGCATTTGATGCAATAAAACAGTACTACTTACTTTTATGGGAATAACACTTGGTTTCGCATTTGAGGTTTTTGAAATTAAATGTATTATACACTGGAGAAGCAGGAGCAAAGCATCAAACAGCACTTCAGTCTAAGACCTGTTCCTCAGGGCTTAATTTTCAACAAGAAGCTTAAGAACAAAAACAAACTAAAAATGCTTGGTATTAGTCACTTGAAGCATTCACAGGTTCTACCGTCTAGGAAAGGAAAAGGGGTTTTCTTCCTCTCTTGCAAGTTCTCTGTGAGGTCTGGGGGAGAGGGAAATGGATGCGTCCACCTTGCACCCCCACCTTAAGATAATCAGTGAATTTCTATATGCTTGCTTCTAGTCGTCGATGAGCTGCGGGATTGTATCTTGCCCCTCTTCTCATACACTTCTCCCCGCTTCCCAGTATTCCTGTACACATTTTCTTAAAAGGCCAGTCACTGAGGCATAATGCAGGATTGATAACACTACTAGTTTATTCTAACTCCTCTCTCTAAGATCTGATTTACACAGTGAAGGAGCTGTTTTCCTTCTGTTTTAAGGTTGCCCATAACAGAGTTGTGGGGTGTAGCTCTTGAATACAAGTCAAGGTACTAAAGTACTGTAAGAAGCTGCCAAACGCTAAATATTTTGTGTGGCTCTCAACTCATATATGAAACAATGATATCATAGCCACTCTTATTGAAACTGTCAGTACAAATACAGATTTTTATTTGTGTTTATCCAGAAGGAATGAGAACTCAGTAGGTAAACTTCCAAATTACAGACCTGTGTGGTTTTAAGCCTGTTTTTTTTATTTAATCTTGGTTCTAGTACAGATACTAATCCCAAAAGCATGTCTCAGTGTTTGGAAATTATTTGGCGACTGTTATTTCTCTTTCACATTTGTTGATGCATTTTATTGTTATCTGGTGAGAAGAAGGAAGAAAAGTGTCCATAATTGTGTGAGGGTAAAACAGCTCATCAGTGCAAGAGTACATAACATTTCTAGATGAAAAGGAATGTAATGTAGCACCCATAGCCAAGTGTTGAGTTTTGAAATCATTTGCTTATTGCAGTGAGATTTTATTTGGAAAAGTGGGCTGTGGAGAAATTTCTAGCAGAAGATAAAATAGTTGTGGGGGGATATTAGAGGAGTCTGGAAAAATTCAGTTTTGCTCATGCATATGAGTTGAGAGTAAGAATAAGGGAGGACGTGAATGCAGCATCTCCAGGAAATGTTGGTCTCTTTGTTGAATGAATATTTTGCTAGCAGAAATTTAGACTTTGTTTTTCACACTTTTTGGTTAGTTTCTATGGAAAAAGTCAGATGATCCTAGTCTTTATCTGGTGAAAGCTTGCTTTCAGAAGCTTGCTTTTTTGAGCAGCAGCCCTGGTGCAGTGGAAAACCGTGTTGGGGTAATGGTGGTGGAACAACTGTATAAGTTTCAGTGTTAGAGCGGCTGACACTTGAACTGCAAGATAAGAATTCAGAATAGAGAGTGTCTTATTGATGTGCTTGCAGAAATTTGCCTTGTCAAGCGTGTCTTGCAGAAATGTTTTAATAAATTCCCTTCATTCCTTATCCTGTCCTGTGAACGGTATTTTTTTGTTTGTTTTTTTTTGTTGTACCCCCTCTCCCCTCCCTTCCACTGAGGAATTGAGAGAGATTTGCTGCTATAATCATGTTGCAGAGCATTCACAAGTACTATTTTATGGAAGAGGAACTCATTTGAACTGGAGGAAGATATGTAAGAAATGATATTATTAAAATAAATGAATGCTGTCAACATTCCAGACCAAGAGCACAGTCTTGACTTTAAATTTAAAGAATTTTAAAGAGTTATAGGACAGGTGGTTTTGAAACCCCTCCTATCTGGAAAAGGGGGAGAGATGGAGTTTCATGTGTGTTTGTGATTTGGGAGCGGGAAGAGGGAATTCAGTCTGACTCCAAAGATTTGTTAGATAGAAGGAGAGCAGATAGCTTTAGTGAGAGACTTGGAGCACCCTTTCTTGCCTGGGCTTATACTTTCTGAGCTGTGCGGCATTAAAAGAGCAGTCATTGATGTGACCACCATGTGACTTGTGAACCTGTAGCATTCAGTTCCATCTTGTACAAGATCCAAGAATATCTCTTCATTTAAATTATGTGTTTTCTTTTGATACATGTCTTGTCAGGAAATTAAAAGATTAAAATTTAAAGTTTTCTGAGTAACTATCTCAGGATCCAGATTTCTGATAAGATTTTCTTCAGGAAGATGAACTGATTTATACAGGAATAAATGTAATGTAATTGGAAATTTTCACCTGCATTGAAAAAAACCTAGAGGATGAAGAACCATCATAATGGTATTAGATGCTTCTTGCTGGAATCTACAGCTATATCTTTTAAGCTGTCTCTTTGATTATGTACCTAAGCACGGAATCAAGAATGATGATATCTTATATCTGGTAATTATTTTTAACTGCGGTGTTCAAAGAGGCTGCTTCTAGAAAGTGGCTTTCTGGCTAGATATTGGAAATAGTTTTTGGTAGGTAACCATGAATTCACGTATAAGTCTCTGAAATTTTTCCTGGAGATTTGAATTGAGAAGTAGGTCTATGTTGGATAAAAGTTCTGTTCCAGGTGACTTGGTAACAAATCCAGAAGTATAAGAATATTTTTCAGTATTTGATATGACAGTGAATTGGAAAGCTCACAGAGCTAGGAATAAGGGTCTGAACTGGTCCTGCAAAATACTTAGTCCTCGGTGAACTAGAAAGTTAAAAATATTTTAATATGCATATTTTTCACAATTTCCTACTGTCATGAGACGGATTGGAGCAGGGTTTTTTAAAGTGACTGGTAAATTGCTTAAAACTATAAAATTAAAGTTGTCTAGAAATTTACTACTTTTTTTCTTTTAAAAAAAATAGCTTGTGTTGCTGGAAATAAATGTTTTTTTTATCTGAACAGTCAAACGTATCATCCTCTTTCTAGTTGAAAATAAAAAAATAATATAATTTTCTATGGGGAACAGAAGGTCATCAGTTCAGTTTTATTTTCAGCATTTTATAGACAGTTTAAAGTGAAATCCCTTGAAAAGTAGGTAGCGGTATTTCAAGGGATTAGCAGTAAAATGTAGCAATGTACTGTGATTCTGAGCTTTGTCCTTCTGTATAAGATCAAGGTTACACTTATGTTTGAGGACTGTTCTTTGTTTATACAGTGCATAAATGTACTAACACCTCTAGTGAAGTATAATTCATATAGACCACTGAATGTTTGACATGGGGGGAAGAAAGAAATAATGGAAGCAAATCATCCAAACACTTCTTAAAATGTGGGAGTTGTTAAATCTTTAAAGAAATTAAAGAATCTTTTCTTTATAAGATTTCATAGGATTCACCATATCAAGTATGAGTGTTTGAATATTTTAATTTAAAGGTGAAAAGAAAGATTTATTGACAGCTAGGATGAAGATGACACCAGCAGTAAGTTCAGACCTCTTCCTTCACAGAGTATGTTTTTTCAGTGTATCATGTAGATAACGTTATCTAAACTTTTTCTCAATAGTGTGTCTGTTTTTTCTATCTTTTTGTGTGTTTGTCTTTTCCTCTTCCTTTGAGAGGCTGTGGAGAGGTTGGTACATGTAAAATGATGTGTAATTTTCTCTGTATATACACTTGGTATGTGTTGTGTTCTTCCTGGACTTTCCCCTCTCTTCAGTCTTGATTTTGGTTTTCATATATTTCCTAAATGTACAGGTAGGCTTAAGTGTTGCCCACTGGGAGGGATGCAGAGTTAACAGCTCAAAGAAACACCAACACACACTGAGCTTATCCATGCCTCTAACTTGGTAGAAATGCCCATAAAGCAGCACTGAGATCTGGCCATTAATCACTGTAGCCGTTTTAGAGAAAACATGAGGTCTTTTCTTCAGAAGTTTCTTATAGTGTAGTTGAACTGCTTATTAGCTGTGTGGTTTTCCTAAAGCTGCTTTAAAAAGAATTCAGGAAAAGGGGGGTTGATAGTCTTTTCTGCTTGTCTTACATTTAGGTAAATACAGCAAGGCAGGGTTTGGTGTTCGGTTTTGTTTACCTCTCAGCCAAAAAACGTAAGCCAAAAAAGATACCTCCTCCATATCGTATTGTACTGTGTCTCATGTTTGCAGCTAAAGAGTCTGAAGATGTTCCCTCTGCATGGTCTTGATTTTACCATTGATATCTAGAATATGAAGACCATTTGCTCTTGACAGCAATGCATTCAAAATAAAGTGAGAAGCCACTTCTGCTGGAAAAAGTCCCCAGAGATCAGGTCCTCTGCAGCAGGTGCTTCTCTGTAGGCTCTTGACAAGGGCAGAAGGAGAGCCTGCCACAAGTGCTCACTGGGTGCCTGGCTGAGCCCCACCAGCTTCTGGAGCTTGTAGCAAAAGCTGCAGTGAAGGAGGGATGGCATGGACACATGGGTCCCCTCCAGGGTGGGGGAAGCCATCAGAAGGAAATTACAATGTGGCTGGGTATCTGTGGTTGGAATTGCTTGATATTCAGGCATTGTTTCTTTCCCCCTTTACAACAGACTAAAACCAGAGAGAACTTAATTCATATTCACTGTGTTTTCTGATAAGTATATGTTAAGAGGGTCTTATAGTTCTTAATTAAGAGGTGTGTGGAGAAATATCGTCTTCCAAAATTACTGGCTAGGTTGAACGAAGCCTTAATAAAATCATCTAACTACAAAAATCCTCTCTTGCTCAGCATTTTTTGTCTGGTCTCTAGAAAGTTGCCAGTACTGTCTTTTCATCTTTGTCCTGCTTTCCAAATGAAATAAAAATAAAAGTTTCTTAAAACAAAGAACTAAAAAACCCAAGCTGAAATATCCTTTCTTCTTTTCTTTTAAAATCCTTTAAGGTTGTCTTTAGACAATTTCTTAATAGTAATCTTCTGTTTACACGAAAGGCTCAAGACAGGTTTTTGTTATAAACTCTGCGCCCTGTGCATTGGTGTTTATACTTCCAGCTTAGCTAAGACCTGTATAAAATGTTTTTACATAACTCTATTATTTTTTTTCTTTTAAGCATGGGTAAGTTATAAGGCTCCTAACTAGTATCACTAAACTTTAACGTGCATTAATATAACAGCTTGTTTCTGCAGAATACCAACTTTTTGTCCTTTGAAATACAATTTTAAATTTCAATAATCTATCAGAAGCTAAAAATGAACAGCCTACTTCATAATAGGCTTGCTATTCCAGAAAGGGTGTAGAAATAGCCTTTTCTTCTTAAGAAGACATCAGAAGGTTTTAAAAAACTTAGCTTACCAAAACAGCTGAGTGCTTATCACATGAATAGGAAAGATAATATTTAATATCATGTGTTTTAAATAGTGTCATATTGATTAAGTATTTGTATCTTGACATGCCCCAGACCAGGAAATTTTGTCACAGCAGTATTACTAACAAAATAAAAACAAATTCTGAAATTGAGAAGGTTAGATTATGTGAAGGTCACAGCATTAAACACAGTGAACACCATATAAAAAATAGGCTATTATTGCATGAATTCATGCAAGTCTAGAACTTGTGTTCTTTTTTTGCTGCAGCAGCCTATCTTGTAACATCCTTGAGAGTTTTCCCCTTCTGCCACAGTAGAGGTAGTAGGCTAAAATAACATTTTTATTTGCTACTTTTTAAAATAAATATTATTAATTTTATTCTTGTCATAGTTTCTAGAGACTTACTGTTGTCCTTTTCTTGACAGCTTCAGTGTTTTGTATACTGTGTTCCTCAAATTGTGAAGCTGCATTAGCCTGAATAGTGGGGCAGCCTTGACTGTAGGGTGACTTTGGCTATGGGAAAGGAGGAAAGAGCTGACCTGAGGGAAGTGCCTGCTGTTTGCACTCGCTGTGCTAACTGCGCTTAGAAGGTGCATGCTGCCGAGCCATCCCTGCAGCCTGTCGCGGATCAGCTTAGTGGCAGAAGATAGCTGATAACCACAGTAATACCACAGTTCTGCATGTACCTGATATCAAATTCATTGTGTGTGTATCGTGGTATCATGGTACCCATGGTATTAGTCTTGTGTCCTGCTCTGCTTCTGTTGCAACGTGCTCTTCAAACCTCTTATTCCCTCTTGGCCAAACATTTCGAAGTATCGTGATGGGCAGCTGTCAGTATCAACACAGATAGTATATCAAGATAGTATATCCTTTGACTGCAGGGGCTTCAGTTTTATAACAGGTACTGAGAATTTGGAAGTTACATTTTCAAGTATGCTGCTGGAGTTCTGAAAAGTACTATGTTCAGCGTAATTTGAAGAGGGGCAAGACCCCCATTTTCCTTGTCTGATCTTGACTGTAGGCTAACAGGGTACTTACCAAGGGGAAAACACCTTACCAGCTACAATTATTACTTGCTTCTATTGCCTAGGAAGCATTGTTGTAACACCTTCATGCTTGAATGGGACTTACAGAGCTGGAAAAGGCCTAGTGATGAGCTAGATCCGCCAAAGACGGTCATCATTAAAACTGTGGGCTGCATGCAAAATATATGTGAGTCTTTGGAAAATTTCACTTTTTTTTTTCCCTAAATGGTGAGTTTATATATTAAAAGATCACTTAAATGAGCCCCTGATTATTTCATCTGGACACACTGATTCATGTCATAGGCTTCATGAAAGTACTGGGTGGGAAATTTTTTTTCAAACATCTTTTCATATGTTGTTATATAAATGTAAAGTGATTTTTTTTTTTTTTTTGGTTGAATGGCGAGTGGCTGCATTGACTCCTTAATAAGAGGAATATTTCTGGGTATTTTTAATCTGTGTGCTTTGTTATTTTATGTCTCTCTTTTTTAAAAGACTTCTGAACCACTTAGGTCAGAAAACAAGCTTAACTTTTGTGCTCTGTTGGAGCTACACAGAAATTCGTTGCCGCTAAAGTAGTCTTGAGGTTTCCTGTTTGCTGATGTTTTGTAACACAAGATACAAGGTGCTGTAGTGTAACTGCAGTTGTATTAGAGATTAGCATATCAGGTATATTGTAGGGCAGCAAGAAGCAAACATTGGTTAAAAGTTGTCAAATGCATCCGTTTGAAGAACAAAAACCAAAACCTCTCAGCATTGTGCCACTAAACAGTAGGAGATGATGAAACGACATGTGTGGGGGTGGGGTTTTGATAGAGTCAAGATAAAATTGTTTAGGCAGTATAGTTTGAAATTACTAGTTAATTAAGGCAGGTTACAATAAGAGCTGGTCCTTCACTTTTTTGAAGATATACAGGTCACTTACTGTATTTTAGTAGGAAAGTATTTTAGTAAGAATTTAGAACTATATAAAATATTAAAATATTTTAGTAAGAACTGTCATCTAAAAACGCTTGTTCTAGTGTGGCCAAACAGATTTTAAATCCAGAAGGGGACCATCATAATACAATCTGGTTTTTTTTTGTTTTTGTTTTTAAAGTAGTGCACAGGGCAGAGTATCTCGCATGCTATTAACCATTCCACCAGGCTGTATCGCCCTCAAATTTTTGTCTATAATTCTTTTTTTTTTCCAAATGACTCATAAGGAAGCTGAGTACTATTGAGGCAAAAACAAATGTCTCAGGAGCTGCTAGAAACATTCATGTTATCTGATGACCCTTCCTTTGAAGTTATTCCTGTGATCTGTCAGTCAGCTAGTTGTTAATCCATTCAGTAGAGACTATGTGGACTTTTGTACATATGTAGACCTAAATCAGGAGCTGAAAAGAAATGAAGAATATACAGAAAGTTAGTTTGTATGATCATGCCTATCTTCCCTAAAACCCTTTTGATAAGTATTAATTACACCTCCATAATCTGTTGCTGTGCTATGTGGGTTTTTTGGGGGTCTGTTGTCTCTTTATTTTTCTTAGGATTAGTGTTAGGCTGACTACCTGACAATGTTATCAAGGACACCTAATTTATGCTTTCAAATTAGTGGCACGTATAATTCTCCAGAACTTAGCTCCAAGTTTTCCTCAGAGTTGATACTAAAATTATAAAAGCTTTGTGGCCAGTTCTGATATTTTAGCATGAAAGCATGCATCTGCAGATTTAAGTGCTTAAATTTTTTTACTATTTTTACTACCCTAGTTAATGTCAGAGCAGAAAATAGTTGTCCGTGTGAAATAATGCCATAGCATAGAAGTGCATATTAAACATTTTTTTTGTTGCATCATGTTCAGGAAACTTACTGTTCTGTCTAGTTTTGTACTTATTACTAATATGTAATGTATTCAAACACATTTTAATAACTTTTTGTAGTTCTTACTTATAGGGACTGTACTTCTTTTGATACCTTTAGTTTGCATTTCCTGAGTTGTGCTGCTTGCTATCATTTTTTTTCTTAAAAAAAAAAAATGTGGTGGGAGGGGACACAGAAAACCTCTAGTCCTCTAGTGTTTGTTTGTTTTTTTACCTCATTTCTTAAACAGGCTATCCTTTTAACCATATAAAATTTCTTTCCTAACTGCAGAATTGTAAGAAGTTGGAAGATAAAATAAAACATTCTTCTTTCATAGATAAAAATTTACTTACATCTTTGTTCACATTCATTCTTTTCAGTTTTCATTCATGATTATTTTCAGATTTTGAAAACTGACCTTCTTAAACTACCAATATCAGCTTCTACTAATGTGTCTCTGTTCAGTTTGCACATTGAATTAAATTAGGTAATGATCATTTGCATTTACTCAGCTATCAGTTTTAGTTCAGTAGTCAGCACATCTTAATGAGACGTAATAGTGAAGTACCCCAACTTGATTACTACACTTATGTTAAAGCAGTCAGTAATTTTAGGCAGTCTAGGTATGTGTTTCAGTTTTAATACTAGTAGAACATGAATTGTTGAGTACGTATTCCTTTTATCTATCCCAATCTGAAACCCCCAAAAGAAAAAAAAAAAAAAACTTTGCTTTTGTTGTTGTTGTTGTTTGCATGTATTGTATGTTCAGATAGTGTTCCAGGAACTGCTTATGTGGTTCCCCAATTTTTTTTTTTTCCTATAGTATATCCATATCTGTAGTCATATGATGATTTTTTTTTTCCAGTAAGTAAGTAGATCCTTAAACATTCAAATTCTGCTCAGTTCCTCAGTCACTAATTGAAAACATCTGAAAAGAGGCCTTTGTTCAGTTTCAGCTTTTTCTCCACTCCCTTTCCTACATATGATGTGTCCAGTGGTTTTAAATTTTGAGTCCTTAGCCTGTTGTTAAATATTTGGTCTCAGTTGTTGAACTTAAAGCTTAAGAAATCTTAAGACAAGATTTCTGAGCTGAGGTCCACCAAAACTTCAAATTTGAGTCTTCCACGTGACTTGTGTTCTAACATGTGGCAGATTTTTCTACTCAAGTATCTGACGCTTCAAAATTGTGTAGATGGATGATGAATGTTTGGTCACTGTGGTTATTTAGCTGAAGCTCTCTTTAAAAAGAGGGAAAAGGTATTCGTCTGTAACTTTTGGTGCAGTGACCTCTTTCCAATGAAATGTGTCCCTTGAGGTGGGTTGACCCATATTATATGCAATATTGAAGTCCTAAACTGTAAAAGAGGTTAGAAAAGGTGGCCATTATGTGATCCATCTCCATTTGTCTGAGGACTGGCAAATAACCCAAGTAGCAAAGCATAGGAAGTGCTTTACCAGTTTTAGCAAAGGGCTAAGATTTGCCATAATTTGGGTTGGCTCATTTACAGTCTTTAAATCTCTCTACGTTTTGAGATTCTCTTGTACCAATCATTAGAAATACATGGTATTTTGCGTGGTTTGCGTTTCATGAGTTTAAATTTGACCTTTGCATTAAGGACGTTATATTTCCCACTTTCGTGGCAAAAAGCAAGCTCTCTTCAAATTTGTCAAATGTGCTTCCTTTAAGTATTAAAACTGCTGAGTGTTTTATTGGAAATAGCTAGAAGTATATCAAAAGGGTGTAATTGTCTTCCACAAATTTTCATTTCAATTCACATTGCTTTTTAATTCCTTCTGAGTGTAGTCTGTGAGACTGCTTAATCTCGTATGTAGAGCTACATTTTGAAACCTTTTTATATGTCAAAACTTATTCTTCTGCACTGAATTAAAGAACGAAGGCAAAACTTCAAACCTCATGAAACAGTAGGCAGGCTTCTTCACACAGATTGCATCTTCATAAATAAAAAAGCTGCAGACCTCAGTGTGTGTATCAGATAAAGTGATCTAATAAAAGCTCTTTTATTAATTACTGAGCACTATAGGCACATTCACTTAGTGTGAAAGAGACTCTGATGGAAAGATTTTTTTTTATTATTTTTTTTCCCCTCAATGGTATTTCCCTGGAGGACCAAATATCGCCTAGTTGTTGTGGTTTATGGAAGATGAACGGAGTGGATGTCAGATGACTTGGCCTGCAGCAGCACACGATGCAACCGTAGGGGGCAAAGCTCATTTTGGCTTTGGGGAGGAGCGGTAGGGGAAGGGATGGTTGTTCATTCTTCAAAACTTAGAGAAAACTGTCATATATCAGTAGTTGTCTTTTTATTTTTCCAAGACAGTTAACTAATATCATATAGTAATTATGTATCTTAGGTACACCAGTGTCATATAAAAGCCTACATATTGGTTAAGGATAGTGCCTTTCTTTCAGTGCGTCTTAGGAGTACATCCAATTGCAGAACAGTCTTTGTTAGTATCTTTGTTACTTGAATTATGACTTCCTATTAATAGAATTTTTGCTTGTTCCCTTGGTGAGAGATTAAATTATTACTGTCATTTTTCAGCCATGTTCATTTTTGCAAAATAAATTGTGAACAGCAAGAGCAAGTGCTTCTTTCCTCACTGCATCTTTAAAGCTCAACCTTAGTTCCTGTTTTCACCATCTGAACTAACCATATCAACCTTAGCCTTTCTCCCAAGGGCAGGAGAAGATGCTTGTTTTCTGCCCATTGGACCAGGGCATTAAATTAGTGGGAATTGTGACTTGTGTCTCAGTAAAAAGGAGATTTTGGAGTCCAGATGGTACACTCGAATGGATTCTTTTTTACTTATCATTGTGGAAGAAACACATTATCCCTGTATATATAAAAATATATATAAATGTATGTATATAAAATAAAGTTTTCTGGGTCTGGTGCCCTCAAGAGAAAGTAAGACCTATATAACAAGTTTTTAAAGTTTGATTTTTAAAATAAGTTACACATGTAAATCCAGGAAACTTTTGGTACCTTGTTTTTGTTCTGCTTTGTTTTTTTCCAATTCATTTGTATTTTAGTGGTAAATCTTTAAAAGTAACTTCAGCACATGTTTTTAATGAGTTTAAATTACTTCTCCTAAGCTTGTTATTCCTAAATAGTGTCAAAAGTATTTAAATGCTTTAAAATTAAAGCAAAAATACTTGTATATAATACTTGTTGGTATAAAGTGACTGACCTGTTTGTGTTAGCTTTTTTTAATTACGTAGTGAATAAGATACTGAGGTGGGTTTTTTTTTTACTTCAGCTCTTTATAACTACAATTTATTTTTAATTTTTTTTTTCAATCCTTCATACTGATCTCACTTTCTGTCTGTCTTCGTGCTTCTTAAAAAGAAAAAAATTATTGATTTAGTAAATGCTATCAAATGGGCATTCAGTTAATTCATTTCACATGAAAAATGCATCACAAGTAGCTGTACAAGTTTGTGGAAGCAAATTCTATTCAGTTCCTCTACACTGAAGTTTTGTACAGTTCAGTTTCAAAAGTATCAGTTCAAAATTGCACAGGTGGTTGTTTATCTTGTTCTTTTTTGTTTTTTGGGGGGTTATTTTCTACCTTGATAAATTCTTGTATCATTGACAGTTTATTGGATGTTACCCTTTCTTTTCTGGGGTTGCTTCTGATAAAGTCTCTGCAGGAGCTGCAGTGTTAGATACTGCACTGATGTCTGCCTTTGACCTACCTTAGGGCTAGCTAAAGTTCTTCTCCTGTTTGAGCAGACTTTCAGGACAGTCCCGAATACAGTCCAACCTGCGTTTACCCTGACTGGGTTTTTGTTCGCTGCCTTCCTTTGCTGGTAGGATTCTCAGTTTTTCTCTCTCTGCCAAGGGCATTTTTGTATTAGAGCATTTTTACGTGTCCCTGTAGTAGTGCAGCTGCCAGTGAAGACAGGACTTGTCTCCTAATAAAATTATCAGCTGGGTGAAATACTTAAGGTGGGTGAAAGCACCTGAGCTCAATCCAAACCAGTTCTTATACTCAGGTATTCCTAGCATTGCTGCAGTTTTTCTGGAAAATGGTTTAAAATTTTCCTTGTGAAAATTTCCACTGTTACTGATATCATTAATAAAACTTCCATTATAGTGCAGCAATCTGAGATCACCTTAGGCCCTTTTGTCATTTCAGTGCAGTGCTTATGTTAGACTTTCCCCTGCTAAACAGTACTTTGTACTCATTGGTTTCACTTTCTCCTTTTTAGTTTTTAACTTCTGGCTATAATATTCAGAAGAACAGACCACAAGTTTTCTGGAGAAGTTTTATTTAAGCAGTCTTAGTTTCTAGAAATAAATTAGATTTTATTTTGGGCCCTGGTACCAAGGCTCTGTCTGCACTCTTACAACTGTATTGGAAAATACAGTTAAAGCTTGCCTAGTTATTGTAGGCACAATCTGTGTTTCAGTAACTGCAGTACTTAAGCCTGAAGTGTAAATGATGTGTTTCTGTCCAGAAAGAAGCGTTTGTCTAGAGGATAGGATCTGCATGTGTCTTTTGGCTACAGATGTTCTGTTACCATTTACCATTGACTTTTATTGCTATATCAGTTATTATAGGATCTCCAAAGTCCTTGTCTGGTAATCAAGCTTGGCTTTAATTTTTATAGTCTATTAATATTCACATAGTAAAAGAGTACAACTGCTTGCTGTTTATAACTGATTATTTCTAACATTTCAGCAAATATAATGTTGGTAAAATTAGCAATGAAGGAAACGCTTGCTGAAAAGGGGTTGCAGGGATGTAGGATGTTGGGGGGGGTTGATTTTTTTTGTTTTTGTTTGTTGGAAAACTGCATTTGGAAGTTGCTTTAAATTAAAAGTAAAGCAACTAACCATTCATGTTTTGATACAGTAAGCCAAAAAACAAGGCGATATACACTTTCAAAAGTAAAACATCCTTTTGCAGTGAGAAATGACTGTTAGATTTCATAAATTTACAATTGTTTGCATAGATATTTTAGAGCTTTTTCTTGGTGCTTTTTAAAGTGTGACATCATTTGATGCCATCTTATTGTGATATGAGGAAATGATTCTCTATTTCAAACATAGCACTTCTGAGCATTTTGAGAATGAACGTGCCAGAAGGCTGTACACGCTTAGCAGTCAAAGATTTTCTTGATGTGGAAGAGTCATGTTCTACAGCACCCCTTCTGGAGAACAAATATGTCCTTACTTGCATCTAAAGTAATCTTAGCCCTGCAAATGTCACAGGAAGTATCTTACTGTCCTTTATGGGGCCAGTCTAATGATGTAATCATAAGCAAATTATTTTAAGAACTTCAATACCAGTCGTCCCCACATTGAAAACCAAACTCTGCACACGTGCACGCGCACAGCTTTAAATGTTTAACTGCCATTGTATGACGCATTTTGACCCTTTATAAAGTGACTGGTTCCCATCTCTTCTTGAGTAGGAATGTTTTTGCCATTAAACATTAAGCAGCACCTGCAGTGCTTTAGTGAATTGGGCTCTGTATGAGCATGCTGCATGAAAAACTTGGCTTTTCTACGTTTCTGAAAAACCTATATAGTGTAAGAGGTCCGCTTTTGAAGTGACATCATTTCTCATTGAGTGGCATTTCTACACTTGGGCAGTAGCCAGCTCCAGGCTCCCTGTCCTGAGTGAATTTCTGAGCACTGTATAGTTGATGGCGCCAAACGGGAAGTGTGTGTTCTCCCTTTGTTTCTGGCCTTGCCTCACATCTAGGGGGAAATCTTTGACTGTTATGGCAGGAGCCAGTTTCATGTTATAGTTTCAAAGGAATAGGAAGAGTCTAGTAGTTTTCCATCAGGCATTATTCGGATATTATGCCTAATATGCTCATTTTTATTAAGATACTGTAATTTAGACACGGAATTTTACTTGTTTTTATTGTGAATACAATGCTTCTAGAGGCGAAACCTGTGTGGTTGCAACATCAGCCAGCTGTGCTGCTAGTGCCCTGTTTCTTAATGTTCTCCATATCTCCAGGAATCGTGAGAACTGACCATCTCACAATTGCCGAGGTAAAATAAACTGATCTAAATTGGCAAGAGAGATTATATTGACGACACTGGCATCTGGAGCAGGCTTGACTGCAGTCTCTCTATGGCTACATCAGCTTATTGATCTGTAGACTGTGTCTATTTTATGTGAATCAGAAACCAGGGCAATTTCATTAGAGACTGTGTTCCAAAGCTCATATTCTCCTATGTCTTTGTCATTGTCAGACTGGGTTATTGTTTTAGGGTGGGGAAAAAAAAAATTAAAGGGCATAGCGATTTATTTCTTGTAACATCACCAGTTCTAAACCCTTCCTTGAATAGGTCACAGCCATTTTCAATTATAAGAATTCTGTTTCTTCTTAATTATTCAAAACACCATAACTGGGTTTTGAATTAATCTTGGGGCTGTCAGCTGTGTAAACTCATATTTGAATCTTGTTTTTAATTGCTGTATGTTCCTCTGTGTTTTCTGATTTGAAAGTGAGGAATTAAACCTCTTGATTTCAGCTTCACATTTTCAAAAATGTCTTTCTTTGGCTGTTGTGGCAATGTCATGCCTGCGTTGCCCATGAAAGACAACATTGTTAGTGATTTTATTTTAAGTGAAGGAGTGGATCTTCGGTGACAAAAAACTTAGCAACCATAATTCAGCTCTATAATGATGCTATCATAGAAACCAAAATGATGATAAAGGGAGGCTTCTGAGTTACACTAGAGTCCAGTATTGTGTTCTGTAATTAGAAATTAATTTTAAATAATAAAAACACTTTTTTTTCCCTTTGAGACACTGGACTGCTGGGACGTCTAGCATGTTGTTTTCACAACTTGTACCATAGTTAAAGGGAGAAAGTGTGTCTGTGTGCGTGTATACAAATTGTAGAAGCAAACCTTCTAGAGCATGAGTGGTATAACTTCTTTGCTGAACAGAAAACCTCTAAATGAGGTTTGGGGTTTTTTAATTTTATTTCAGTCACATAAGCTAGTAGATATCATACAGTTCACCCTAAGGTACTGTACTGTTAAGAATTAGACAACAAAGTCAAATCATGTTAAAAAGATCCCTGGACACTGGCATTTTGAAGTACTGTAGGAGTGTTTTCTACTGAATTGTAATTTATTGGACATCTTCAGTTTTTAGGGGTTTTTTTAATCTAGTATACTGATTTTGAAATATATTCTCATCTCCCTCTCTCCCACCCCCCTCCAAAAAAGCAGTGATTAGAAAAGATTACATAACTTCAGAGAAATTGTTACTAAGAATTTAGAGGACAAAATAATCCGTGGTTTGGTTAGCCTTATAACACATTTGAATGACTGTTACTTGCATGGGACTCTTCTCTCTTCCTTGCATACTGTTGTACTCTCTCACTGTCATGAAAATTAGGTTATTCCTGGCGTATTCCTAGATGTGCGGGAAAGTTATGTAAGGACACAGCTGCCTTTAGGCAGCTGACAAAGAGCTTTTCCAAAGGTAATGTCTTGTAAGTAGAAGAGACTACTCATTCAGTCTTAAGAGAACTTTGAATAAGTTTAGGGTAAGAAAGAAAGGAAGGAAGTCTGGGAAGACACAGCCAGGGCTGCTTGCTACCTAGTAGGCGGCTGCCCTGTGCCCGGGGCAGGACTGCTGCGAGCTGCTCCCTTCCTGGGAGCAAAGGGGAAACAAAGGCTTCTCCCAAAACGGCAGTCAGGTGCTGCCTTTACAAAACATTTTCAACAAAGGCTTACTAAAGACAATGCCTTCTTTTTGATGGCAGAGATTTCCCTGCTGAGTTATATTCCTTATTGAAGTATTTTTGACTTCCTACTTAAAAAAAAAAAAAAAAAAAAGGAGAATGTGTTTTGGGACAGAAAAATTTTAAATAAGATGTTAGCATAGGATTGATATATATTAAATATGATAACTAGGATGGAAGGAAAATACGTTTTTGGACTGCTGCTGTATTTTTTTCTGAAATCAGAACTGTGAATGCTAGATGTGGGATAGTTTTATAATGCTGTATACAAAAACTAAATGAATTTTATGACTTAGCCATTGTTAATATATATCTAAATAATATTTCATATGCATTCAGAGGAAGAGAACATAATACCATCTTATAACTAGAAATTGTTATCAACTATTGTCATATTTTAGTGACAGCAAAACCAAGAAAGCTGAATATGACACTTTTTAAAAATGGAGTTCTGTTCTAGGTTTTTTTTCTGTGCGTCTTTCTCATTTTCCCTTCCCTTTCCTTGCTTATTTCAGAAGAGAGTTTGAAGAAAATTTTGAGTAAGAATTACATGATGTAATTTATTGATGAACATGTTTTAATATTTTGTTGCAGAAGGACTCCATGAAAGATGACAGAAGAAGTTATTGTTATTGCAAAGTGGGATTACACTGCACAGCAGGACCAAGAACTTGACATCAAGAAAAATGAACGTCTTTGGCTATTAGATGATTCCAAGACATGGTGGAGGGTAAGAAACGCGGCCAACAAAACGGGATATGTGCCATCAAATTATGTGGAGCGGAAAAACAGCTTGAAGAAAGGTTCTCTGGTTAAAAATCTAAAAGACACATTGGGTAAGTCCTTTAGTACTTTGGAAGGAAGTACTTTAGTAGATTTGATGAATTTTGGATTGGGAATGTTGCATATATATATATATATATTTTTTTTTTAAGAGTGTGTGTGTGCGTTTGTTTTTCTTTTTAAGAAATGCTTGTATAGACTTTGTAATCCATAGTTTGAGGTCACATGTTGGATGAGGGAGGGATGGAGGGGAGTGGGGGTGGGGAGAATCATGGGGTCCGTAACCATTTTTCTCGTGTCTCGTATAGGAGAATAAGATTTTATTTTGTTCCAGTTTGCCAGTGCTTATGTATTTACAGTGGCTGGAGAATTGTTTTTTCATTGAGACATGAACTGCTGAATCTTCTCCTCTCATGCCAAGTCCTCTCACACAAAAACAGAAAGATGTGAACTGGATTGTCACAGCACAGATAACATAGCAAAGCTTGATCACTTTATGAAAAGGGTTGTATGGTGTCGTTACATACAGTGTCAGGGGTTAGGTTTCTGTGACCAAGATGTTCTTTCTGCTTCCAAGTTCTTAATACTTACTCTGTAATAGATTTGTGCATAAATTCTTCGCAACAGTATATCATCCATATAAAGCAATATACCTTTGGAAAATTTTGAGCATATTTTGAAGAAATATATTTAGAAGTCAGGCAAAAATAATTTTTGTTCTTTTTTCCTTTATTTTTGCAATGATTTTTAGTGACTCTGTCGTGGTTAAATAACTGAAAAATAGAGCTGTGCATATGGCTATAATAGATGGCTGGGTAAATGTAGCGATAACCCATCCATAGGATGGATATAGAGGCCAAAAAGCTACTAGTGTTGTTTTAGGATATAATGATTAAAATAGGAAATGTGTACACCTGGAGGTGTTTCAGAGGTGTTGGGCTTTTTTTTGCAGGTGTTGTTTTTTGCCTGTGTTTTGTCAACTCTTACCTAGGGAAAACTTACTCTGTTGCAGTTTTCTGTAGCAAATACTGACTCTCCAACAGAAAAAATGAGAATTTGGGGTTGAATTTGTTATAAAACAAAAAAGTTCACTTGGAAATAACATGGTTATAGCTCATGTGGATTTATTTCAGGTGTCCTGTGCTGGTGTTGTATCTAAGAGGTTCGATTTCTTGGTTGCTTTTTCATTACTGTGTCCTCCATTTCTGAGCTGCCATAAAGTACTTAGAAATGAAGGACTAGAGAATGGGTAGCAGGCAAACAAGGCTATCCCCAAATGTACAACTGTAATATTTAAAACAGTAGACATTTCTCTTGGAATATATTCATTAAAATGCAAGAAAATGCAATTATGTCTTTTCCAAGTTTCATGTGAAGAAGGAGCCTCAGTTTCAGTTAACTAGTTCAAATCAAATTTGCAGTTGTGATTTTAACCTCCTTTTTTATGGATTTTAACTTGTTTAAAATACACATACATTTTGTCTGAAAGTTCTTTTATGAGCTCATTGCATCTCAGTTGTGATATCACAGCAAGTGTTCTTGTAAAACATGGAAACATACTTGATGTAAAAATATCTCTATGGGATATAAAAGAAAGTGTATTTATTTAAGTAAAGGAACCAAAACATGTCCTAGCATAATATTCACCTTTACCTCTTTGATTGTAACAAAGCTGTATACTGCAGGGTGCTTCGCTTTGTTACGGTGGTGGCACATGAAACGGTGAGAAAAAACCTTTCGGGTTTCATGTCTGAACCTTAACTATTGTCACAATCTTTCAAACCTCAGCCACCTGCATATAGATTCACAGATTTTTAAGTTCTAAAGGACCTTTATTGTAATTTACTGTCTTTTCTGTTCCTAATTTAATGTTACCCCCTGCATTAGGTATATGTTATTTAGGTCAGGCAGAAAATGGCCGTATGTCAGTGATGAGGTTTTGCTTTTGTAGTGACCCTGTATACCTACTAGGGATATAGAAATCAAAGTAACTCTCATGCTCTTTTATGCTCTTGCATCCTGTGACAGTAAGAAATGGCCTACGTGTACCCAGCCCACAGATTAGCTCAAGTTAAACTTGTTAAGAAAAAAAAGTCTTAGAAGCTTAAGAGTATTCTTTCTTTATGGTTTTTAACTGCTGTGAACTGCTTAGCATAATCAAACTAATCACTTTGTACTGTGTTCTGCAGATCTGTACAATTTTCTTTTCACCTTTCCTGAATCAGAATCCCTTGCTAAAATACAGTTTTTAAGCCTTGTCTTGCTGTACAGTAATTTCCTGTTCAGAATAAGGAGAGCATGTGTCCTTCCTTAGAGGAGCCTCTGTTTTCAGCAAGTACCAAGATTTTTATTTATTTATTTTTTTAAACAAAGGCTTGGAAATAGCAAGACTGATACTTGACCTAGTGAAACAGCTTTTGAAAGTTCTCTTGTGCCCAATGAAACAAGCTCTTAAGTTCTCTTTATAGAAATCTAAAATGTGTCTAGTGCCTAATCCTTAAACCAAATCAGTCTCCAGCCTTGAGCTTGAAACTATCACCAAAATATCAGGTACTGAACTTGAAGGAAAAAAAGAAAGATCAGTCAGTCTTGTGAAATCTCAGGGCAGAACTAGCAGATTGCACTAGCTTTCTCATTGAAGGCGACTAAGACTTGAAAGAGGGGGACACTGTGACATACCCCTATCCATCTTTGATCCATCTTTGATACTTGCAGCACTCCATCAAATGGTTGCCTCCACAGACATCCACTTTCCCCTGTCACTTCCTTAATAAATTGTATTTCTTTGTATTCAAACATATTTCATTTGAAAGCATTGATATCACTCGAGTGATGTAGTGTTGCCTGTATGAATGCCCATCACTATCTACCACTCTTGTAGTCATCTACAACACTTACTAGCAGTTGATTTATGCTTACTTCCAGATGCTCAATAAATATAAAAAGTGTCAGCCATAGCTCAAATCATGGCAGACCCCAGAAGAACTATTACTATTTAATTAATAGTCTTCATAGTTGACTGTTGAAGATGCATCAACTAAACAGTTTTTAATCTGTTTAGTGTGTGTTATAATGAAAGTTTATGGCAGTGGTTAATAGATCAGTGTGTCATGTGTACAGAGCCAAATACACTACTGAAGTCTATTACATCTGTGCAGTTCCCTTTGTCAGGAAAACTTTTTATCTCATCAGAGAATGAAATCATGCTTGTTCAGCGGCAAAACTAATTTTCCTAAAACTACGTTGACCGTCATTAATAGAATTATATTAATAAAGTACTAAAAGACTGAGATTCAATCAGCTTTACTGTTGTTTGCCTTGGGGTTCATGGAAGGTTAATGGGCATGTGTGTACCTGGAAGACACAGCTTGCTGTTTTAAAATATCAGCCCATTTTCAGCACTATCCCATTCTTTAATTTCCATTGTATTTCAGAGTTTTTGAAAAAGAACATTAGCAAATAAAACATGTTCAGAGGCAGCTTTTATATGTACTGGATGCAAATTGAAAGGCTGATTAACACCTGTTTAGCCTATGTTGATTAAAATCAGTTACTTGTGGACTGAAAAACAGCTTACCTCAAGTCCCAAATGATCCCTGCTCATTTCTGAAGAGATACCCCTATATCATCTTTCATCTCTTCCCACGCAATAGCCTTTCTGCACCATTAACTCGTGGGGTTGGGTTGGTTGGTTTTTTTTCTCCCCCCACCCCGTCCCCCCAAGGGCTTATTCATTTGGGCTGTTTCTTCTTTTAGTCATGTCATCAGGGAAATTTCCAAAATTTTTAGCTTTCCTTAAGTGACTCTGAGATTTCAAGATTTGTAATTTTTATATTGATTGTTGTCTGTTTTCATCGGTTTTCTGTTTGGTATATATTACTCCTATATTCTTAAATCTCTTTGAACTAGAATAGACACATAGCTACAACTGTCCTTTTTTAATTATGGAAATCTAAAGTATAAGCCACCTATTAAGTTTTTTAAATGATTCAGCTTTTCATTTCCTTTTTTGTCTTAATGGCATGATGCTGAGAGTAAAAAGTTAATGGCAATTTAGCCATTTGAAATTACTGTCTTCTGTTTGTTCATATCGAATGAAATCTGGTAATTATTACTCTTCTTTAGGCAAAAGCCAGCTTCCAGGCCTGTGATTAAAATTTCATCTTTACTCATTATAATGAAGTTTAAAAGAGTTTCCTTGTGCAGTATTTCTTTTGTGGGGAGGGCACTTTTTTTTTTTTACATTTCAATTAAGTTTTACTAAACAAGAGACCTCCAACATACGTCTTCCAAACTGTAATTTTCTATAATAATTATTCCCATGCATTGGAAGGTTATAAGCAATTCTGATGATTATGTGCTTTGGATGGGTGTTTGCTAGTACCACCCCCAGTGCTATCTTGGAGTTCTTTGACTGTCTGCAGGATTCCTGTCCTACAGCAAAGGAGGTCTATGCTTGCTGGGTCATCTTTGTTATACTGCATGGAAACATTTTCTGAAGAAAGCAAAAAGAAGTAAAAAAAATTATTTGTTCATATAAGCAAAAACGTCTGCGTTTTTTCATGCCTTTGCAAGTTATTATCCTAGCAACAATGCCATGTCTCATACCGCAGTGTGCCAGAGGGGACTGAGGAGTGTGATCAGGAAGCGTTGGGCCATTGCTTCGTATGAATCCATGATTATCTGAACATGACTACTTTTGCCTCATATTCAGTAGCGCAGAACAGTGATTTCTTAGAGGTGTCCAGTGGTGTGGGAACAAGAGAGAATTCAGGGAGAAAGATAAGGGGGCACACGGGAAAAACAGTACGTGGCAGTCAAAGCACACCACCCTTTTGCAACATGAGTAACGAACTAGCTGGTGAAGGCCAGACAGTTTGTTCCAGCTGCACGGTGGAGGAGGGAGCGATACGGAGGTATCACGGTCCACCCCTGACCACAAAGGGTTGCATCCCAAAAATAATTGCTGCTCACAGACTAACTGTTGACCTATAGTACCCCCAGCCTCATTATCCCTGCTTACCATATTAAAAATCACGCCCTTTGCTGCATAATGATATGTAAATAAGGGGGGGGCATACCCCCAACAACCGCGCAAATGGCAATCTGGCCAATGAAGTATGTCTGCCGCGCTTCCACATCCCACCGTCAGCAACTATAAAACAAAGGATAATTCACTAAAGTTTTTGGAAGGGAAGAAGACTGAACCGCCGACCTGTTCACTGGAGATTGCTGACGAGCGAGCCTCCTTCTCCCCTCCCCCAAACAGGGACGCCTCTTTGGTAAGACTTGCGCCTCCAACAAATGTTGGACGTTACCCAGGAAAATATATTATTATTGAAAGCGCTTAATCGTTAGTTTGAGCTCATAGAAAGAAAATTTGTAGCAGCAGGTGCATTTATCAACGGCAATTCCGAACCTGTTGTATCTGTCGCTTTAATAAAATCTAATTCTTTTTACTTTGCGAAACTGTCTCAGGGAAAGTCCTCACACAGGGGGGCTCTGGCAGGCAAATGTAAATTACAAAGATTCTTTTTACTTTGCGAAACTGACCCAGGGAAAGTCCTCAAACAGGGGGGCTCCACCCTTCCAACAAGTGGTACTCCCTTTGGTAAGCAACCACAGAAGAAAGCTTGAAGACATTTTCATTCAGTTTTTAGTGTTTCTTGTTAACACATGGCCACCAGAAGAAACACCGCTTATTAAAAGGTAATGCAAGAGGGATTGGGCACCAAGAATATGGGAGATGTGTTTGCAGAATACTTAGGAATGTTAGAAATACACTAGAGATGAGTGTTGGTAATGATGGGAAATAACAGCAATCTCGATAGTATTTGACAGGAGTGGTTAAGTTGATAAGACTCTTCAAATTTCTTCTTTATTGAGATTATAAAAGTAGGTAAAACATTTCAGTAACTTACTAAATTTAATTCACTCAGTGTGCCAAATTTTCACATGGAAAGTAAGAATTGCCAAATGAGATGCAAAATACAGAAAAAAATCTGCATTTACTGCTTGTATCACTGTTCTAAGTGCATTATTTGAAAAGCATTTTGCGTGTATAGGGTTATTTCCTGAATGTGTGAACGCTTGAATTGTTACCTGTGTCAATCTGTAGATCTGTGCATCAGTTCCTGGGTGCTGTAGGATTAGAAGTTTTTATACCTTCCTCCCCCTGTATTTTATATATATGTGTATATACACACACGTGCACACACACAATTTATTTTGTGTGTGTGTGTATAAATATAATATTTTCACATATTTATATGAAAAGGTTTTCTCACATCTGTACTTCTCATTTTCCCATTTGAGAGCATTTATTTTTGTCTGAAACACCTTTGGCCTTTCTGGAAAGTGCCAGAGGAAGATCGCTCACGTGCTCTCACTCGCAGTCTATGGCTCGCACATGCGCTCTTTCCCTCCCTCCTCTCTCTCACTCTTGCTCTTTCTTTTTCCTTCTCTCTCTCTCTCTCCCGCTCCTTCTCTCTCTCTCTCTCTCCCGCTCCTTCTCTCTCTCTCTCTCTCTCCCGCTCCTTCTCTCTCTCTCTCTCTCTCCCGCTCCTTCTCTCTCCCCCCTCCAAAGTGTCAGAAGTATACACAGTGTTTCAGCCACAGACTTGGCTGTAGATTGAATCTTCCAGACTATTTCCTTGATAAATCTGTGTTTGTTTATCTGTGGACTGCCTCTTCCCTGTAAACTATAGTAATCATAGAGTACATGTGAAACTGAGAGCCTACCAGTATGGTCAAATACTAGTTTGGACTTGGTTTTATTAGTTCTTAATTAGCTCTTTCCAGTGTTAGCGTTTTCTGGACCCTGTGGGTGTAAAATTTCCTACAGAATCTAAGAATGGTTGAAATGAGAGCAAATATAGTGTCATTGTGTGATACATTGTTATATATCATGAGCTCCTAAACCTCATAGAGCTCAGCTTAGTAAAAACAGACGTGACTTATGAGACAACATAAAATATTTTAATCTCTTTAGTGCTTTGAGTTCCAAATGTTGTTCTGTGACTTCTTTGAAGCAGACATATAATAAATGATATTCTTTCTACTCAAGAGCAGGCATTCAATAAATTTGAATGTTAGGAAAATGACATTACTCCCTGGACTGTCTACAGTATGTGGCTACTTGTCAAATTATTTATCATATATGAAGGTTGAAAAGAAGGAATGATGTGTTCTGTTGTAGCCAAACATCTCTAGTTGAAATCAGCAGTAAAATCCCCCTGTAGGAGTTCAACATAAAGCATTGGCACAACAAAAGTATTTCTCCTGTGTCTCTTTCTGTTGCTTTTGTGCTTCCTTTCTTGTCATAAAATGGGGGCGTGACTGTAGTGGTATGTCTGTCATGTCTCTTGGAGCCCTGGATGAGGATAAATCAGTCTGTATTGGCACTTTTAAACAGTAATTATACAAGAATTTTAGTTCTTGGTTCATATTGATAGAGAGAAGGTAGTGGATTTTTTTCATATGCTGTGTATTCATATGCAGTACAAATTATTGCTAAGTTTCCTAGAATCTGTGTGTTAAAGTAGACTATTCCATAGTGAAGTTTGTTCAACAAAAGCACTTTTGCAGTTGTGCTTCATCCTGCTTTTCAGTTATGTTAACCAAAATAAGCATGCTTATTTGCAGGGCGTGGGGGCAAAGGCTTTGACTCTTCACTGATGATGAAATTGAGGAACACGGCTTTGTGGTAATGGTAGAAGCTGGTGGGGGAATCTGTTTAGGTGTGGTGCAAACGTCTTTTGTGGTTTTAAAAAGGAAAGCTGGAACAATTGCATTTCTTCTAGCTTCACAGCAATAATAAATCAGTCCGATTGCAATGGATTGCTGTCATTAAATTCTTGGAAGGGAGAAATGGGAGATTCTCACAGTGACTTCAAAACACAAGGAATATATTCCTTCTATTCCTACCTGAAGCATACAGAGTTAGGAGGGACCAGTACTGTTACCATTGTCATGGTAGATGATTTGTATAATAAGGAACTCAAATGCTTCCCTGTTCTTGGAAATATGTCTGCCTCATGATCATCATCTTACCTAGATTTGTTTTAGCAGCTATTTTCAGTTAACTGATAATCCTTTGAAGATCTTGAGTCATATTTAATAGCAGTAGCTGTGTCTATGGAAAATGGTACAGGAAAATACTGTTGACATGGTAAGGTCTACCATATCTCTCTATTCCTTTGATGTATAGATACTGGCAGAAGAACTTACTCATTTTGAATGAGTGTCGTTATAATATTGTGCATGTTAAAGAAGATACTGAGAATAAAAACGAAACTGACAAATTCATGGTTATGGACCTAATATATGCTTATAAAAATTTAAATAATTTCTATGCAAATAAACTATGTCCAATAAAAGTAGCATTAAAGGAATTGAAGCTCCTGCTCTGTGGAACAAAAATCAGACTTGCACAAAAATATTATGATTTCTAAAGGAACATGTGCTTTAGAAGCAAGAGAAATCTGAAATTGCAGAGCAAGTTAATGCAAAAAAAGCCTCAAACTCTTTTGATACATGCAGTAAAAAGTCTTGAAAGTAGAAGAAAAATCTGTAAATTTTCTGAAGAATTTATGGTACAGAGCAATACTTCTAATGCTTGATAGAGACTTGCACTGCCAGATGTGGAACAACTCTTATCTGATCGTAGGTGAAAAGCCAAAAGCAGTAGTGAAAGCAGAACTTGTTGCTTGATGCGCTGCTCCTGAACTTCAGAGCTAGCTGGTCACTGAAACAGAGCTTTTTTTTTTTTTTTTTTTTTCCGTTTACAATTGCATGCATTATATTCACTCTGTTGAAAGTTTGTTTTATATGAATTATTAATTGGGATTGATTTATTTAAAGATTTAAGAGTTTGAAACAAACATAATGTAAACCATAATATATCATACCTTTCAGCAGGTTTTGCTGATATGATGGCTACAGTCAAATGTTGCGAGGCTGAACGGTCGTGTTTATGAATGAATGAATTTGTCCTTTAAATTACGTTAGAAGCCTTTGTAGTAGGCACTTCCTTCTCCCCCTTCCCCTGCCCTTCCAATAAATGTGCGTGTACATGGAGGTACAATCTGACATTTAAAACTTACAGAACAACCCTTTATTTTAGGCATATGTATGTTTTGAAAAGGTAAAGCGATCGCCTTAACTCATTGCAGTTACGTGTACTGGTTTCTTTGGTGGCATTGCTGCCCTAAGCTGTTCCCATCTGAGGATCTTTTTACCTCTTTGCCAGCCAACTAAATTTCAGCATGTATTCATGTTCGGTCTTAAAGCAAGCCCAAAGTCATACACCAAAGTAGTCCTGTAGTTCCCTGTTCAAATGTCATCCTATTGCCCATAGCTCTCCTAAAACCCTATTCCAGTCATGGAGACTGACCCTTTGCTCTTTTAGTGTTAGAAGTTTGTCTGTTCCCTCAACTCTTTTGATGTTTCATTTTTTCATCGAATAAAATCCTTTAAGCAATCTGCTAATTTTGTCTCCTCTACTGAGAGTGTGAAAATAGTACATTTTTTTCAAGTGGTATTTTGTAGTGGATTTTGAGTTGGGTTCGCTTCTGCCCTAATTTCTCTCGAGTCCCTGGGAGTATTAATAGTCCATGGAAGAAACCTAACTTGGGCTGCAGTGTAGGCTGCATCACTGCAAACTATTGCCTGATTTGGATACTTTCCATAAGCATGTGCTGTTATCTTATATTGAAGTCACCAAAATACTTAGTAACAGGAGTTCTTTGGAAAGTTTTTCTTTGTTCTGCTTGCTTTCCTCCTCTGCTTTAGATTCACATCCTGGCATATTAAGTTGGTAACAGAGAAGAAACCTCCACCAGTAGCTGCTTTTGCACTCTTGCATACCTTCCGTTTGGTACATGGAGCTGTATGACTCTACAGGGACCAAACTAGCATTGCTGACAAAAATCTATGGCCTGCGTATGCAAAATACTTGGAGAGTGCAATCAGGGCCACCACTTTTCGTAGAACCAGTCACCCAAGGGAGGAGGCATCTCTCTATTAGAGTGACAGTGGCTGTTCTTTCTCTCATCTTGTCATCGTGAGAGGATTTCCTCTCATTCAGATATGCAATCTCCAATCTGCATCCCTAAAGAATTCTTTCAGTATTACTGGATCTCTTTCTGTTAAGGCCTCAAGCTGTCTAATACTGCGTCTGCCAGGGTGTCTCAGTCTTTTTTTTTTTTTTTCTCCTTTTTTTCTGCGAGGGCCCACTCAGGTTCCCTTGTTCTCTCTTTCTGAGTTCTTCTAAAGACCAGAACAACCGGGGGCCATTCTGTGACATATTTTCATAACCCACAAGCAAACTAAACTAGCATTTATTCCAAAAAATTTGGTGGTTTTTTTTTTTTTTTGGTCCCTTAGTGTGTACGAGGGAGGTTTTCTTCTTTTTTTTCCCAGAGTCTGAGAGGTATTTGATTTTTTTGGAGTACATTGTAAAGCAGGAATCTAGATCCATGTCACATATGTAGACATCCAGCAAATTATGAATCTGGTATCTAAGAGAAAGCACTGAACTCTGGGGAGGAAAGGGGGTCCTAATGGCATATATGGTTTTGTTTGAGATGTAGAAGAGAATATAATCTCTTCAACAGTAAGCATGAATGTTTACTTATACCTAGCTTTTGTAGTCTCAGCAAAGAGATTTGGACAGGCACCACTCTTAATCTAAATGAGCAATCAGTTTGACTAGCTGAATGTTCAGGGGCGCTGTTTCTACTAGGTGAGTACTTCTGCCTATATTTCGAACCAGAAAATTGATTTAGGACTTTGGCTACAGACTGTTTAAACTCTACACAATCATTGCCATCAATCCTGTTTAGCAGTCCTTGAGAGCTTTAAATTAAAGAAAAAAAGAAAACATTTTGAAATAGTGACAATACTATTCCTCTTATAGTTCCTCTACCTATTTACAGACTTGCAAGGTACTTTTTTGTTATTTACTACTCATTCATGAAGCTGTTCTCCAAGATAGTAACTAAGTTTATTACTATATTATTTATAATTTCCTTATCAAGTTTTAATCTACAGAAGAAATTGTTTGGGTTTGTGTGTTAGGGTTTTTAGGTTTAGTGTTTTGCTTGTGAGGGCCAAATCCCAGAGGAGATGAGTCTTGTTAAATGAAACACTTTTTCCTGTCACTTCCCGTCAGTGATGGAAAGGTCTATTTCTGCATATATAGTTGTAAAAAGCCTGACAGCCCTTGATAACTGAAGCTAGGGACATTGCAATTTGGAGAGGAAGTTAGTGGTGGGGAGGGGGGTGGGGGAGTGGGGGGGAGATAGTGTTTACTTTGTTTTTCTTTCCTTATAGTGGGCCTGAATAAAAATGCACAGTCTATGAGATACTTCTAAGTGGTCTGATATCTGCCAAAATTAAAAAAAAGTAGTAAACACCTTGAATTTTCTTATATTTAGTACTTGAAAATATTAGTATAGTATAGCTTTGTCATTCTAACTGTCTTATAAAATTACTAATGGCTTTACATCTTGCTTGGTTTTGATTATTGCGTCTTCAGGTTTTGGTGTAGGCCAAATGGGAATACAGTATTCTAGACTTAAAGACAAGCTAACCATGTTCAATTCATGATTCGCTCTCTTTCCTGTTTAAGTGTGCTTTTTGATGCTAAGAAATTCCCCTTCTTTAGTCAATGTTTGCATCGTTGGCTTTTTTTTGGGGGGGGGGGAATGGAGGGATTGTATAATTCATGTGTTATAACTTATTTGATTAGGTTTGGGCTTGATGATCTGAAATTTAATCTGTATTTGTAGTAACTACTAAGTCTTTCATTTCTCTGCTTAGAGAATTGAGACAAAATTTGAATAAACGATAAATGAAAATACTAAGTTACTATTGTATTCACCAAATCCAAAACAGAATTACTCTTTTCACTTATATTCAAGGGTTTTTAAATTGAATGGTCATCATATTCCATTCAGGGTAGTCTACCTTGTATTTTCTGTAATGTGTGATCAAGTGGGCTCATGTTAGCCAGCTGGATTTGTACCAAACCTGTCCTATGTGTCTGGAAGAAATGACCTCTCATTTCTTCATATAAATATGAGATATCAAATATAGTTTATCTTTCCTTTAAATGCAGGAGGAGGATAGGGGAAAGGTAAGTTGTTCTACAATTCCTGAGGGATAAGAGCTTGTACTGGGGCAGACACTTTGGAGCACTCATATGCATGTTTGTTTGGGTTTTTTGTCAATATTCTGATCGTGTTTCCGAAGGAGAGGCAAAACTCTCCAGCTCTTCTTCTCTTCATCAAGGGAACACAAGGCACTGGGAAGTGCTACAGGACCACTGCCTCTTCTCCCCATACCTTGTGAATCTTTTTTCTGAACCTATTCCTAGAATGATAGGGGCACCTTAGATTTAAGATAGTCTTGGATCTGATTTGAAATAGGAGATACCTGGGCATACAGATTGACATAAGCTATAAATAAAAAGGACCATATCCTGAAAAGCAGAAAAATCATACACTGGCAGGAAGAAGGAAGAGAAGATACAGACTTTGCTTACTTGTTAAGCCATTAATAGCTATCTAAACCTGAGTTAACAAGAACTCCCCAGACACCTAATGTTTTTAAAATCCTTCAGTAATAAACAGATTATCTTCCATGTCACAGAAAAATAATACAATACTGAATTAAACCTGCAGGATTTTTTAATCAAATTTCTGGTAACTTGACCTGGTTATTCTTATCAGGCCATCCTATAAAATCCAGCTAAACATCATTAATAAGTTTACAAAGTAGGTGGAAATAGTTTTAAATGATCTCTTTATTTGAAAGCAAAGATTATACATTGAAAGAAAGGTGCATTCACTTTAAGTTCATAGCCGGAATTTGGAACCATAGATCTTCATAACTCGAGAAACTCCTTTGATTTTAAATACCTGTTATTTGAAACTGTGATAACCTTTTTCCTATTCCTTTGGGGATTTACAGCACCAAGGCCATCCTAAATTTGCCTAGTAAGAATTAATCTACTTCACTCTTGCATTGGGGTAAGAATGCACACACAAGAGACCATTGACGGAAGCCTCGGGATTGTGTTTGACGCCTTTGGAAAAGCGTGTCCATATAATTCTCATTAGCACATCTTTCAGTTAAACTTCTTGCTCTAAAATGCTTTGGGTACAGGAAATTCATTATCTAATACTGGAATTCGAATATACTTTTCCTGTTTGCAAATGGGCATGTTTTAACACAGTCTAAATTACTAACTTAATGCAGTAGTTGTTTTGAATATGGTTGATGAATTGATTTCTTAGAGAAGCCTTGATACAGAATGGTGTTTGACCTGTGGGAAACTTTCACAATACTTTTTGCTATATTTGAACAACATAGTAATAAAGCAGCCTGGTTGTAGAAATGTCAGAATTTCACTGTGACATTTAAAGAAGAGTTTCCGTTTTCTGATTTGTTCTGGTGTGTCTTTTCTTGATAGTGAGCTTCTTAAAGAACGTGCTCGAAAATCGTTGTTAGGGCTGCAAGACTTCGTTTCTGTATCAGAAATTCAGGTGAAAATTTCTGGAATTTACAGCAGACTACTCTAAAGAGTGTTACTGATGAATATGTTGCTTCCAAAATACTGAAAATCTCATATGGATGCTTAGCAGTTGAACACTTTTTAGGACGGTGTATGTGTAGGTCGTTGGGGTGAGGAAGGAGTGGGAGGTTCCAGACTGAAAATGGGCAAAAATGTTTGTAGCTTTCTTCTTCTGTGTAACATAAGAAACTTTACCTTCTCCTAAATTCCTTTTGTAATCAAGAAGCAAAGACAAGTTAATATAAAATTATATAAATAATAGTAAATAATATAAAACTAATTTAATGTGTGATCTCTGCATATCAGCTGTCAAAAAGTTATCTATTTACCTCTGTATTGGGTGGATTAATTTAAACTGTTTTATGCTTTTTCTTAAGAATTTTCCTGAAAGAAGGTAATTATTCCTTCTTTAATATAATTCAGTTTTATGTCAAAAAGATATTATACATTCTGCCTACTTACTATTAACTGTGTATATTAATATGGACTTATTCAGAGCCTTTAGTATAAGGGAATGGATAACTTATACTTTTCTGTTTACCAAATCATTAATTTTTTTGCTACATATGTGTGAAGCTGGATGGAATTTCAATTCTATCAAAATGCACAAAAATCATGGTTTTAAGTACTTTATACAAAAACTGGCTAAAATGTTGAATAAATCTGTTAGCTTTAAATATAAATAGTTTTTGATAAACTTGCTTGTTTCTGCTGCACCTAACACGAAACAGTGAATCTAATGAGGATTCCCAGTTACCTTATCTTTGAAGCTTTTAGAACTAGTAGATCTTGTCTATAATATTTGGTTTTATATTTTGGGGAAAGAAAAGCTAAGTTTTCATCCAGCTGAAATAGGTTTCTTAACTTTATATAAGTCATTGAACCTAACTGAAATGATTAAAAACAAACAAACAAAAAAACCTACTCTTTCAGAAATTACTATTATTGTTCAGTATTTTAACACTCTCTTACTCTAGTTATTTATACCAGGAGTTCCACTAGCTCATTCATTTGACTTTCTTAAATTTTTCAGCCTTAAACATATTTTGCATGAATCTTTCTTCTGTTTAATGTAGGTTATTTTAATACACTATAGTAATGTTAGATTTTTAACTTTAGATTGCCTAGTTTCTATTTGAATTGTAATGCATTTATTTTTAAAGAAGAAAAACATAGTTTATTTTTAAAAAGTGATTTAAATGAAAATATTTTCATAAACATGTACTTTATTTATATTTGTTTGTGGTGACTACTATGACTGGATTTTTTTTTACCATAAAGCAAGTAGTATCGCTTAAAGCATTCTCCTCTAAAAGTAAACACACAAATTGAGATGTGTTAAAAGCTGTGTGAAAAATTTTACAAGGAACTTGAATAATTTTTTTGTTATTACTCAGGGGAGAATGGTGAGTTATATAAAGAAATTTCTGTTATTTGGGTATTTGTGAGGCCAGTGAGATATCCTTTGTTTTTTTCCCTGTAAATCTGTCCAAATTGTTATTCATAATGCATTAAAAATCTTTAATTTGATATCCTGCATGAGAATTGTGGCTGAGTGAATAAGATTTAAGGCAGAAGCCGTAGGAAACGTCTTCCAGAACTTTCTGCAATTTCTTCTCCTCTTTTCGTACTTAGACTTTTGTGTATTAGCTCAGTTTGACATTGAATAGCTATGATCTAAAATCTTGGTTAAGCACCTTCCCGAAAGACCTTGACATCAAGTCCAAATTGGGAGGCTGGGAAATGGTTGTAATCACATGAAGTCACTCAGTGGTGCAAAACACGGTACCGGACGCTCAAGACCAGTAATGGTGACTGGAGAACCAGGGAAAACGTCAGTATTTTTGCTGATGAATCAGAATTAGGGCTGCCTGATGGGACTGCATTGATTTCACTGAGATTATGCCAGTTAATAAGGAGCTTTTGACAGGACCTTGCTTAACAGGCTGATTTGGGATACCGACCTGAGCAGAAAATGAGTCTCTCGAAAGAAGGCAGGCCTGTTTTCTTGGCTGCTTCAGGGCTGAGAGAAGAAACAAGAGGTGGACAGCTGGGGATCCTCAATAACCTTGTCTTCCTTTCGTGGTGGTATTTGTTTCAGGAAAACTTAAAAAAAAAAAAAAAAACAAAAAAAAACAAAAACTTGTTTTCAAGAAATACAAATGAAACACACTTGTTTTCCATCCCTGTTTGTTTCTGATTGTGTATATAAGCATGCTTTGAATTCACTTTTAATAGCAGTTTCTGTGTTTTGATTAGGTAATACAGCATAATTTAATTTCTTAATTGAGAAAAAGCTTGCTGTATTTCTAAATAGGCGATGAAAGAAAATAGCTGGCAACGCTTGATGCACTGTTAATTCTGGATACCTTTTTGATGACCCTTATACTTCAGTTTGGTTTACAGCTGTATAATCACATGACTGATGGAAGACTAATTGCAAATGTAAAAGGATGAATACATGGTATGAAAATCAGTTCTGACTTCTTATGAGCATGAATCTATTGAGATATATAAATATATCTATAAAAGAAAATATATAGAAAGTTGATTTTCTAATTGCTATGGGGAGAGGAAAGGTAATAGCATTACTCAACAGCATTTGTTATTGTTGTATGTGTAGTCTTAATGACATTAGTTATCCCCAAAGCGGTACAGGATATTTGAGAGGGACACTATCTAGGAGAAATCTAGTCACTTAACAGAGGAAGTAGTTTCTAAGAACTTGGTTGTTTTGAGGCACTTCTCCTGTTGGTGCTGGTGTGTTTTGTAATTTTTTTTACAGTTTAAATGTTACTTGCTTGGGGGAAACAAAACAGAAAAAAAATCTTTCTTTAGCTGCTCTCATTTTTATAATAAGTTGTTGGAGGTTCCCTAAGTAATCATTTCTGGGATTTTTAGTGACTTCTGAATTGAGGAATTTCTGTTTTGGAAATTAAATTGTTTAGTGTGGCCATAATGATTTCAAAGCCTAATCTTTATTCTGTCAGACAGTTTTCCTGTATTGTAGCTTTTTATGTAAGGCCCTTGTTTAGATTTTTTGTTCCGTGAAGTCAATTTAATGCACAAGTAAGCTATAGAAAGTATTTTTGCACATGATTTTTTGTATTAAGATCAGACAAGTCAGATTTTAGAAAAAATAGGTTACAAGAATTTAGATGACTAGTTTTACTTGCCAAATATTTTTCAGGATTTGGCTTTGGGTACTGACTGACTGACTTTTCCATTCTTCCATCTTATTAAAAGAGACAGTATTTGTGGCATCAGACAAACTAACAGTTCCTTTAGAAAAGAAATTCAACTGTATTTAGTCCATTTAAAGATCTATAAAAGTCTGTTTAAAGTTTATAAAGATATTTAAAGATGCTCCCAGATAAAAGATACAATAAAATGTAGGCAACGGTCTTGAGCAGGCTAGACAATTTGACTACAAAGATTTTCAGTGTTTAATATATGTTATTCCTGAATAGAACTTAATAAAATAAATGTATTGATTAGCCTGGGGAGATGCATTGTACAGCCACATCAGTGATTCTGTTCTTTCACCTCAGTGGAGGAGCAAAAGCAGTTAAAATACAGAATGTGATAACTCCTCCGTGCCAGGGAGGAATACTAGCTTGCAGGAACATGAAAAGACTTAGTAAGTCAGTCTTAGTAAAATTAAGGAAATATATCTGCTTTGTAAATGGGCTTTTGTCTAGCAAAGATACTAAGTAATATAAACCATAATTAGAAAATGGAATATAAATCTGTAGAAAGGGATATATTTACTACTAGTATGCAAGTGTTGTGTATGCATTTGAATGCACATTCTCTTTCTTGTTACTGTCTCCTTAGAGCACTGCTGCAAGTGAAATGGGTGAATATACACTTTCTGATGTTGCCTTTTTGGATTTGTGTGCTTTTTGTGTCCTTTTGAGGCTTCATAGTGCAAGTAGTCCCTTGCAGTGGTACTGTCATCATTTTTCTGTTGACAGTCACCAGCTTTCCTTCAGTGCTGTACAGTAGTGAGATGTATCGTTCTTGTAACTGTATATAAACTGTGTAGCAGTTTAAAGTTAACCTGAATTATGGTGAGGTGTGGTGGTTTATGGGGGGTTTTTTGATACTTTTTTGGTACTTGAGGAGCTTGGTCTAAATCTAGTGGTTAGGACAGTCCAACACAAAATAAAACTAGGATTTAAGATGAACATGTGCTCTGTTTAAATCCTTATATCACATGGCCAAGTGTTGGTAAAAGATCATGCTTTTGAGAAAGATTATCTTCTGCAAGTGCTTTTTGAAACGAGCAACAGGTCTGTGAATGTCAGAACTGTAGGAGTTTGATATCTTGTGGCTTTGTGTCCAGTGCCTGATTGCCGCCTTGGTGTGTAGGGAGTTTTCAGTTCCAGCAAAAGCTTCTCCAATGCTGAAACATTTCTCAGGTGCATTTCCTGTGTGGGTTCTCTGACATGAGCTCCTGCTGCAGTTTTCTGTGTTGAAAGGGCTCTTGCAGAGTTGATCAAGAAGCTCAGAAATTCTGGCATGGAAGATGAGAAGTGTGTATAAAAAATCTTGAAGACAAATAGGCAATATGATCACATAAACTTGTTTTTCATGTGCAACAGGGCTAAAAAGATGGGCAAGAAAATAAAAACAGCTCCTCTTTTATGAGGGACCTTAAGGGTGCTGCATTAAAGGCTTTTATTAAGAACAACATATGTTTTTAAAAGATTTTCTGGCACATAGCACAATATATTTTAGTATGAAGGCCTACTGAGTCTTCTCAGGCTCTGTCTTTTTTTCATCCCTTCAATAGTTTTTGAATGAAATGGCTAATTTCAACCAAATTTGACATAGGAGGAAAAATTTTTTTAAATAACTGATTTTTTCTGCCCTAGCTACAAATTTTCATAAAAATCATAGCTCAATGGCCTTTTTTGAGTGCCTTCATTGAAGGCAGAAGAAGGAGGAATCCTTCTTTTGGTTTGAGCAGCAGAAAGCTGGATAGTCGGTGCATCTGTACTGTGTGGCCTGTCAGTGTAGCTTCGGGCGAGGTGCTCAGCCAGCAAGGCAGGAGTAGGTAAGGGTATGGGCACTAGTGGTGTTACAGCATTGCGTTAAAGGGGTTATCGGAAGGAGCTTCCTGCATTTTTCAAAATTTTAGGGGAGGGAGCTGAAGAAATTTTCTGTAGGAGCTTAAGGAACATGAGGGAAGGTGGGAAGTGTTGGGAGAGGGTGGTGGAAATGTGAGCTAGAGGACCTCTGGGCATTGCGGGACCTGCGGGTATCCCTACTTAGTCACCGGGACTAACATGCCATGAAAGGGTGCAGAGCTGGGGTTTTCACAATGGGGACCTAGGAGACCGGAAGCAAATTTATAGGAAACAGGCTTTCCTTAGTTGTGCTGCTCAAAATAACAATCTATTCTTTAAAGCTGAAACTAAGAGGAAAGGAAGAGGGTACTAAGTAGTGTGGGAAGCACATTTCTGAGTCTCCCTAGAAATAAACTCAGGGCCGGAGGATTTGTTTGGCTCCAGAGAAAAGAAAGATTTGAAAAGAAAGATCTCTTCTGTGTATGATTCTCCTAAAATGATGCTAATCAAAATTTTTATCTTGGCAATATATACAACTATAAATTAAACCTGCTCAGATTACTTGGCAGTTTGTTTGTAGGAAATAAAATGAACTAGTTTAGTATGTGTCAATTGTAGATTATGTACAATGTTATTTCTTACTAGATACCATAAAGTAAAATAGATTTTTGTCTGCTTCGTAATTTATCTGCTCCCACTCTTTCCCTCCCCTCACTTGAAAGCTAATCCACTGCTTTGGATTTCTCTTCACAGTGATTAGTTGCATTACAAAGGATTATGGCTTCAGGTGAGCTGTAACCAATGCAAGTGTCTGGAATGTGAAAATGTAGTTGTATTTTAATGAAAATATATCTCTTAATGAAATGAGGACAATAAAAACGCCAAATTTATGACTACAATTACAAGTATATTTGACTCTTCCAAGTGTGACTCCTGAAGTACTGAAATGTTTTGCTTTCTAGGAAATTCTTATGTGGGTTTCACTCTGCTGGGACATAAGAATAGGGATGGCCTTACAAATATGTAATAAAGGTACATTTTTATTACTAGCAAGTAAATGCAATGTTTACTCTTCTTGGGATTACTCATGGTGATTGTATTCTATCCCCCCCCCCCCCCCCCGGGAGTTCTCATTGTCATAGAGACATACAATGTTTATAATGGTCCTAACTTTATTCTTGCTTGGCTATGACCAGCCATCCTCCTAAATAATATTTTTAGACTCATTTCCTACGGAAATGAGGCTTATACAGTCATGCTGTCTCTGTCAGCTGTCCTTCCATCTGTCTGCCCTTGATAACTTGGCCAGTTTTAACCAAACTTGATGGACTTGTGGAGATAAATTAACCAGTTTTCTCCAGCTCGGTGTCTGGGAGGGTCATTGCCAGCCTCCCCCTCTCGAGGGAAAGGCAGGGCAGCCCCAGCTCTCACCTGACAGGCAGCAGCGAGCTGGATCCCGCTTGGCCGCAGGGCAAACCATGGGAGGGGGGGCAATGCAAGGGCAGCCCCTCTGAAGGCACTTTGGCGATTGCAATGGGGAGCCGAAGGTGTGAGAGAAACCTGAGGGAACCAAGGCAGTCATATGGTAAGGGGGGCTGTAACTGAGGATGGTGGGGGAGGCAGAGGAGGAAGACGGCCACAGGAGGTGCGAGCCAGTAGGAGCAAAACAGGAGCAGGTTTCCTTACTTCTGCTTGCAGAGCAACTTGTTTCCTGTTCTGTCATAGAACTGCTTATGAATACTGTAACCCTGCAGAAAAATGTTAGATGATGTCCATGCCCTTCACTGCGTGCAACACGCAAATGGATCTCTGAATTGTTAGTTACCTTCATCAAACCGGTTAGAAACAAAATCTTTGGTGCACATCTCTGCTATTTCAAAAGGCTGATCAGTAGTTTGCTACCATGCTTAAAAAGTCTGGTTAAATGAAGTATTTAAGCTCAGACTGAAAAAGATCTGCAATTGTTTGCCCTTACCAGCAAAGAAAAACGGTGAGGTTTCTGAGTTTTTCTAACTTTGTTATGGTTTATGCTTCAAATGAGAGGGATGGAAAAGTGTGTTTAAACCATGTCAGGCATGGCATTGGAAGGTTTGTGAGAAAAGATGCGGTTTATTAGACTCCTGGGGGAAGAAGAAGAAGAAGAAAAAAAGAGTTCTGAGATGATAAACTTTGCCTAGATGTTTAGTCACCTTTATCAGACTTTAGAAGTGTTTTCAGATTTTTATTTTTTTTTCAACTGTCCTGTCAACACAGTTTTCTGCAGATACTTTTGTTTATGGCATTCTCCTCTCACAGTTCATCCCTGTACTTCATAGTTATCTCTGTGCTCTGTTTTTTAACTACTTGTCTTCTGGCCAGCCACTACATCATCATCTCCTGTTTCTTTGGTTTTATTAGTTCTTCTACTGTAGAGCAGGAATTTCAAGAAGTGGTGCTGCATATCTCCCTTAAAAGCTTCGGTTTTGACATACTTTGTAATTTGGAAGTTTTAGTATTAGTGTGGGGCTTTATGCAGAATGAATCTGTCCTTTGAGATACAGTTGGTTTGGTTTTGCATGAAGTAATAGCAAGTAATTCCCTACCTTTTCTAACAAAAAGACCCTTAAATTGCTTTTGTTTATATTATTCTAATTTAATAGTCCTTAGTTCTGCTATCATCCATACAGTCTTTTGAAAACGATCTCTAAATTGATGAAAAATTCCAATCTTGGCAGAGATCAGACCCCAGACAACTTCCTATTGGAGCCTGCTTAGAGTAAAAATACTATTTTCCTGTGATTGTCTCCCCTAGTACAATAAGCTGGTCTCTGTCATTTTGCCTGAAAGTGCAGCCACTGGGTCTCAGCTGAAATGATGTGGTTAGAGCTAGATTAACTGGGTGTCAGCAGCCCCAAACAGGAAGCAGGTAACTACTGGGGAAGGTCAGAAAACATTTTAGGAATTTTCTGCAGTCTTTGAGGTGTTAAGACTGTAATAATTAATGTATTTAACTCTTCTGGCTATCATTGCTTATGGTCAGATGTGCACCATTTGTGTATGCTGTTCAGCTAAACCTGTGAAATATGCACATAGTTTCAACTGCACTAAATACTTTTTTAATACTTTTAACTTTAGCTGAATGTATTCGTTATATAAACATGTACATATATGTAAAAAAAAATTGCACATGTTTCAGCAGTGAAGTGGCCAGGTTAAGTTTTCCTAAGTAGTTAGAATGAAATCACTTTTGTCTCCTTTGATGAGACTATTTAAAGAAACAAAATCAATTTTTTTTTTTTAATTCAATTTGTCATACTTGATATTTGCTCATTTTGTCTCAAGTGAATTTCTCTCCTGTCAACAAGGATCTTGGAGCATGGAGAAAATTAAAAAAGCTGCTTTTTTTTTTTTTTTTGCATTCTGTCCATTGCGTTATGTTTTGAGGTGCTGTTTGATTTGTGCAATACTCAGATTTTGTCTTTTTTAATAGCTTCAAAACTTTATTACTGAATTTCAGAAAACAAGGCTATTTGTTCACTTTATCTGTTTGTACATATGTTTAAGCACTCCTTGCTGCAGAAGTCTGAAAAGTACATCAAAAGAATTGTGCATTTTCTTCCATACTTAGAGAAAACATATAAATACATGCTTAAAAAGAAAGGTTATGTAATTAATGATATTTGTTTCTTCTGCCTATTTTATTTCATGCTATCACTGAGGCCATAGCAGTACTACAGAATTCACAGCTTATAGGGGAATGCATTCAGATAGTCTTCCTCATTGTGAAGTTCATGATTTACAGTACATGCCTAAACTTACATGAAAGAGGTGCAGGTTTCAAAAGGAGACCTGTCAGTTGGAACTGGTTACAGCTGTAGCTGCGTGGGGACTGAAATAGAAAATGGGGAGCAGAGTGTAATCTATAGGGAAGCTGAGCTTTTCTCACTGTGCTAACTTTTTTGTAGATTTTTTTTCCCTGTTTTTGTTTTTTTTGCTCAAGTCCAGTTAAAGTTATCACTGAAATTAGATGGGAAATCAGTTGACTGGATTTTTAGGGGGCATGACACCCAGCTGTGCAATTCTTGGAGTGATTTATTGTTTTCATCGTGAAGAAACCACTATTTTTAACTGTGTGTTAAAATTCTAGCACTTTGGAGAAGCGAGAGAGGCATTATAATGCAAATTAAAACTTACCTAATGGTGCCTGTACTAAATGTTAAAAGATAAATCTCTTAAGTTTTGGTATTTCCTGACTGTCTGTAGTGTGGTAGATGTAAACTCCATCTAACATTTCTTGTTAAAACAGCACGAGAGCATGTCACTAAATTCAGCATTTGCAATACGGAGGGAAAAAAAAACAAAACAAAACATTGAGTGACCACTTCATGTTTCTGTCTTTATTTAACAGGTTTGGGAAAAACAAAAAGAAAGACGAGTGCGCGAGACGCCTCACCTACTCCTAGCACAGATGCCGAATACCCATCCAACGGTAGCAGTGCGGACCGGATTTATGATCTTAACATTCCAGCCTACGTTAAGTTTGCCTATGTCGCAGAGAGAGAGGATGAACTGTCCCTGGTTAAAGGATCCCGGGTCATTGTCATGGAGAAGTGCAGTGATGGCTGGTGGAGAGGTAGCTACAATGGACAAATTGGCTGGTTTCCTTCGAACTATGTGGTAGAGGAAGTTGAGGAAGCAACTGCAGATTCCCCGAGCTTTCTAAGTTTAAGGAAAGGCGCTTCCATGAGTAATGGCCAGGGCACCAAAGTACTTCATATTGTTCAGACACTGTATCCATTCAGCTCCGTCACAGAAGAAGAGCTCAATTTTGAAAAAGGGGAAACAATGGAAGTTATTGAAAAGCCGGAAAATGACCCAGAATGGTGGAAATGTAAAAATTCCAGAGGGCAAATTGGTCTTGTTCCTAAAAACTATGTAGTAATCATAAGTGATGGTCCTACCATTAACACTTCCCATCCACCTCAGATAAGCTACACAGGACCATCTTCTACAGGACGGTTTGCTGGAAGAGAGTGGTATTATGGGAATGTTACCCGACATCAAGCAGAATGTGCCCTAAACGAAAGGGGAGTGGAAGGAGACTTCCTTGTTAGAGATAGTGAATCTTCGGTAAGTGACATGCAATGCTTCGATCTTTATAGTGTGTGGGTTTTTTTGGTTTAGCAAGTATGATAGTTATGATAGTGTAATACAGGGCCTTTCATCCTTAAAGAAACAGGCAATGTTTCAGCATTGCAAATTGATACATTTGCTGTATATGAGAATGTCTTTTACAGAAATACAGTCACCTGTGCAGTGAAACTTAACAGTTGTGGACTGTACTGTCTAAGGGTTTTTTAACCAATCAGTGGGCAAGTAATTAAATATTTTTAGCTTCAGTTTGACCTTTCCTGTATTCTTCATATGCAATCCTCCTCAAATTTATAGTGCTACAAGATAAAATAGTTCTTGTGAACTGAAAATTTAGTCATTAATTTGGATTTAAAGCTAATTTAAAATGGGATCTTAGCATTGGTCAGTTTTCTTTTTCTTTTAATTGAATAACTGTGCAGGTTCTTTATTGATCAGAATCCTATTTTTTATGTATTTCTGCTCTGCTTAAATTATTTAGGTTGTAATAAGATGAAATTATTATTGTTATTATAGTTGTTGAAATTATACACTACAAAGAAGGTCCAGTCAGCAACTCATAACTTCTAAATTGAGACTTGATGACATCAGAGGGATATCAGTAATGCTGATTGAGGATCATTATAATTCTGAAAGTTCAAATTTAAAATTACACTGAAAGGCTTTTCATGTATGTTGAAGCATGGGAATGCATAGCTAAAGCACTCTATTCTTTGACTATGATTTTTAATTCCCTCATATGTCTTTAAAACACAACAAAAATAAAATATTTGAAGATGAATTAAACACAATTTATGATCAGGGCTTTTTTGCATTCATTGTTTCAATTGTATGACAATTTGCTGTTTAGTACCTGTCTATATCTACATATTCTGCTGCTCCATGTATAAAATTCAAAATTAGTTAAATCAGCTCAGTCTCTTAATATGGGGGTACAGTACTACTAATGTAAAGACACCATATACAGCTACAGACATCTATCTCTGTAAAAGCATATTTATATCAACTTCACTATGTCCATCTGGGCGTTAGGCTGGTTTACAGTGTAGATTGCAAATAAAAGTTACAGCAATGTCAACTGCATATAGTTTGAGCCATAATATGATCTTTAAAAGATTTCTTGGCTCTAACAAGTTTTCAAAAGGCTGTATTGATTGCACATACTTCTGATTAGAACTTGTGATAGTCTTCATCATTGCCTCCTGACAGAGGAAGAACTGTTCCCCTGCTTGTGGAAGTGATTTCATTAACTACTCAACAGCACATGTTGGTATCACTGTATGCTGGCAAACAGTGAATTTGCTTTAATGTGGAGAATTCAGCTTAAGCTCAGCTCTGGAAATGAAGGTTATTTTAGTTCCTGATGCTTTTCTGGAAGTATATTCCATGTTTTCTTTTGCTGATTTTGTTCTTCATAAGCCATAATTTCTGCCACTCAGAAAAGTCTCAGAATGAAGTCAGAATCTGTGAGGTAGTGTAGAGGCAGACTGGTTAGGTAGGACACATATCTCTGTAGAATAAAACTTCTTTAGTAGTAAAGCTCCTTACTAAACTCTAAGAGGCAGTTTTCTAGACTAGCAGAATCTATCTTCTGAATTAACTGAAGCTTGCATTTTTAATTTAGTGATACTGAAGTCTGGGACTGGCTTGCATGCTTCGTCTTGGCAAAGAGAAGGACAGTGGCTGCTAGTGACAATAGAACAACAGTTTAAAGACAAGGAAAAACTATTAATTGTGTAGGGTTTTCCAAATCCAAATGAAATATATTGCATTTTAATTTTTGAAACACATTACTATTGTATTATTATTATTGAAGTTAGAATGATTCAGGACTTATGTGTCTCTATTCCCTAAAATATTAACATCCTATATAATATTATTGATAACATACAATTCTGTAATATCTCAGAATATATTTTTCTGTATCTAATATTGTCTGATTAGATTTCAGGCATTCTTCCTCCATTGATTTTTCTCTGCAGAAGACATGATATCTGCCAAACTACTGTTTCTTCAAAGCTTTACTTATGTGTGTCAGTGAGTTCCTATTTCTGCTCTCAGTTAACTGTAACCACAAAATGGAGACATATGCAAATAAACCAGAGGAGAACAAGGAGAAAAAGAGATTTAGAAACATGATTTATGAACAGAGCCTGACAGGCTTAAGTTTATGTAGTCAATAGAACAGACAACTGCAATGGGGCATACAGTCTTCCAAAATGTAGAAAGTTACTAGGGGATTCTGGTAATCATTAAATTACTCTGCGGTAGTCCAGCTGTCCATCAAACGTAGCATCCTGCCTGTGACCCTGGCAAGAGTATGGAAAACCATGTACTCTTGGTACAGCTGTCCGGCAGAGAGAGACTTACTTTCAGATCTGGATATTTTGGGTTGTCCTGATAAGTAGTTACCAAATGTCTTCTGTCTTCTGGGACTGTGCCAGAAGAACGGTTTGAAAATTAATGTAGTACTTAAAATACAAAAGCATGCAGGCATTGCCGAGTGGCATGCCATAATGACCGCTGTGTTGCAGCTCGCTTCCTTGCTCTTAAGAGTCTGCAGCTTGAGTAAATGAATTTCCTGGAAAGAACACATTAACCTTTTAATTTAACATGACATCATGATGTTAAATGCACTTGTTTTCAGAGCAGTTTCAAATTGGCTGTCTTCGTTGTTGCTGGAGGAATTGTTGCTTGTGGAGCACAAAAAGGTTCATTCAGAATGTTGTCTTTAAGTTCTTTCCAGCATACAACATTTATTGGAATCTCATGAAATTTATTGAACTCCATGTTACAGCAGGTTTTTTTGGACAAAAAACTCGGGTGACTGTTGTCTGAATTGAGGAAGTCATTCTTTTTTCTTTAATCTTGATCTGGCCTTGCAGATTCTGTATTTGGCTTTTTTTAAACAATGAGAAATACTTTGTAGTTATGCATGTAAATACCTGCTTTGTTTCACTTAAGAATTTGTATCACTTAAGAATTTTAATTTTTGTTAGGTTTAAAGAGACATTTTACTACATCCCAAACTTATCTGCCTTAATCATTTTATACATCATATTATCCCCTAATTTGTTTATGTATGTAAATTATAAAAAACATTTGAGACTGTTAGTTTGTTTTCATTTTTTTTCGTAAGTACCAGGAATGATATAATAAGCTAATGGGCATAAGCGATAGCATCTGGAAAAAGAGATGGCTAACAAAAGATCTATTTCAAGCTTATTATGAAACAAAGAAAGAAGATTTTAGAAATAACTCTCAATCTTGACTGTTGTCACATTTCACATGCGTAACTGCAGCGACTGTGCACGCTGGGGCTAGAAGTCATCAGAAGTGTCTGCAAGATCAGAACCAAAGATCTTGATTAGAGGGACAAGGCTGAGGAGAGGAAAGCCGTCTGCTGTCCAGTTCCTCTCGTTTCTTCACGAGAGCAGCACTTCCCACTACAGTTTTATGAATCCGTCTATCAAAACTGTAGATTAGGGGTTGGTCCTTTCCAGAAAGACCCCGTGGATAAAATTGTGAGTTATCCTGATAATCTTGTGCCTGATTTTTGACCTATTTTAGGGTTTTCTTTAGCCCTTCATCACCATAGTTACTGAAAGTCTTTTGTATAAAATAGTTTTCCCTAAGTTTCATTGAATTTAGCACTTGTCTCTAACCGAGCTACTTGGATAGATGAGGTTTGTGATTCTCTGTTTTCAACTGATTGATGATGAGACATTTTTTATTTAAAACTTTACTAGGGTGCAAGGTTTTCCAGTGTTTCTGTAAGATTTAATTTAAAAGACTTATCCCACAGCTAGATTCCTTTAGCCAAAAATACTATCCTCAGTTACACTCTAGATCTAGGGGGTCAAACTGTGGTGAATACACTGAGATGAACTCTGTCATGTAGCTGGAAGTCTGGTTTTCTTAAATATGAGATAGTATTTATTAGAATCATAAGCTTGTCTATGTGAGCCATTTAAGTCCATCATTTATGCAAGAGGCACTGTTACCTGCTGGTAAAATTTCTGCCAAATTTCTGCCTAATATCTAGCTACTGTCACCTGAGTTCTTGGAGACGTAAAGGAGGAGATTGAAGTGGAATATCCCTAGTTACCATTGCTATTTTATTTGTTCTGTTGCAGGCTGCTCAGTTGATTTAAAAAAAACAAAGTTTGTTTCTTTTAAATAGCACTCCTGAACAAATAATGTGGCTTTAAACAATACAGTCTCTTTATAGCCACTATTTCTCTCTTACCCTTTGTGAACTGCAGGTTCTTTAGAGATTTTTGTTTGTTTATGTCCTTAACGCAAGGCAAATAAGTCTTGGCTGATGCTTTCAGACTGTGTTGGGTAGATGTTCTTCACAGTCCTGATCCGAGACTTTGATTCCGCTAGCCCAGGTGATGGGGACAGGAGCAAATTTGGAGGGAAGACTGTTCTTGCTCAAGTTTACCTCTGAAAGCAAGTCTGTGTGCTAGTTCCCTGCTGTAGCTAACAGGAAGCAGCAGTACTCGGTGGCCTGTGATGTGGGAGGGTGACACGCACCTCCGGCTCCTGAGCAGCTTTGACTGCTGCCAGCACCATGAGGCTTCAAAGGGAGCTTCTGTCAGGACCCTTGCAGTCAATTGCTAGTGGGTGTGAAACTTGTGATCAGACAAACAACACTGCTTTAAGAGGTCTTCACATGAATTGGGGAAGAAGCTATTTTTCCTCAATTATTTCTACTTAGGGGTTTTTTTTGGTGGGAGGGAGAAGGGGGAGTTGGTGTTTGGGGTGGGGGGGCTTTCTACGAGCAATTATTCATTAGGAGGTAAGGGCTAAATTCTGCCAAGAGTGTCACAGCTATGAAATTATAATAACACATCCTGGAACAGGGTGGCAAAGTGTTGTATTCAGATGATGCTGAGGTTGCAGGTGCGGCTGGATTTGTGTCAGTCATTAAGGCTGCATAAGGCTGTGTTCTTTGCCTGGCAATAATGCTGGCAGGGGAAGAAGGCAGATTTGGAGGACTTGTATGCTTTTGAGGGGCAAGTTCTGTAGCATCTGGGGTGTCCTATATTTCTGCAATTTTAAACCTCCAAGCTCCAGATAGAAGCAATGGCAACTCTTCAAAAACTGAAGCATTTGTCATGTTCTGTGGCATGCTGTGATTAACTACAGTGGAGAGAAGGAGAAACTTTAAGGACAGGTTTAAAATAAACTACTAGGATATATCCTTAAGTGGAAGAATAGAAGTCTTTAGAGCTGTATGTGAAGATCTAAAAAACAGCATTAGAAAAATGAATTAGTTTCAAAAACATGGTGAATGTTACATAGAGGAAGAGCTTTTAATATATATAAATAGAGTATATGGGGTGAGGTGGGGGGGTAGGTAAACAAATTGTTAACCCTCCCATATGGTTCTTTCCAACCTGACTTTAGACTTTTGAACTACGGTTTGTTTTTTTGGTTGGGTGACTTGAGTGGCTTTATTGTTGTTTTCTGAGCAGGAATAAAGGGAAGCCTGTTTAGGGAGCTTGAAGGAGCTGGGGAGCTGCGGGGTAACATAGCAGATCTGAACTCGAGGGGACTGGAATAACCTGAAAAATGAGTGCATGAGAAGATTTTTCATGGAGAAAGTGAAACTGGATTGAAAGGAAAAGAACTAAGTTACAGGATCAGTAAAAGGCATTTAGAGAGGATTATTTTTCCCAGCATTGCTATTTATTATAAAATTGTCTTGCATCATTCCCAAATGGAGGTTGTAAAGAGGGAACTTTTTTTTCCAGTTTCCCTTGTTTTCCCTTATATTGCTTTATACCTTGTCTTCATGGTAATCTTTTCCACCTTTTTTGAAAATATGATCAGGGTCATGACCAAAGAAGTAAAGTTAAGGGAGCGTGATTCTGCCTATTGTCTCCCACATTCAGTAGGCACTAGCTAGCCTATGGCCATCCTAGTCATAAACAAGAGTTAAAATACAGGAATTTGAACCAGTTTTAAGAAATAGTACAGCTGGACTGAAGAGTTGGAAATGCATATCAGATAATCTTCAGTTTGCTGCTTTAGGAATTGAATTAGCTTCAGATTTAAGTCTTCCCAATTATGACCGTACAGAAATATTCATAGGCTCCCTGCCATCAAGCTATGCTCTATAATTCTGCAGAATCATCAATGACTTTCTAGGGATTAAAGTTCACTTTTAATGTACCTTTATAGGGTGTATGAGAGGCTTCTATTCCTGGAATAGTTGGTGTGCAAACAACCAAATGTAGCAATTAAATTAAGATGGGGAAGGGAGAAAAAATGGTGAGCAGTTGAAACAAAATAGTTTAAGCAGTAATTAAATAAAATAAACAGACTTGGAACAAATCCAAGGAGGACAGCAGGGAACCAATTCAAGCTGCATTGAACCAAAACACTTCAGAATGGTAATGTTAAGTTTGGAGAGCAGTAGTTTATCTAGAAATTTTTGTTAAATAGTCTTTAACCATTTTGCTTGTTTGTTGCAGTGGGGAAGAACTAAAACAAAAGCAAATGCAAGTCCAGTTGTTTTTGCTCTTTTTTCCTGTATCCTGTAGACTTTACTAATCTGATGCCAGTAAAGGGTTTCAGAATTTTTGCAACAGCTGTTCAAGCTCTTCCGTCTCTTTGTGCCGGATGATGGCTCTCAAAAGAGTTAGATCAGTTAGATCAGCCTTTCCTTTTTTTTTATTATTTTTTTATTTTTTTATTAATTAAATTAGATCACCAGAAGACTAAACTTTGTAACATATATTCTGGAGAAAATGAACAATAATGATGTCTTCTATTTATCCATGGGTCTAATTAAGAGCTCTGAGGCGGGGAAGAATGGTCAGTGGTTCAGGAGAATGGTCGTTCATTAAAGCTGTAATTAAAATGGCAGGAAAACTAATGTATTGTGAATACCACCTCAGAGAGGTCTAAGTAGGGCCAGTGTATAGGACAAGCACAGTGGATCAGAGATCTAAGGTCTCTTTGAGCACCTATCTGTGTGTCATTAATGCATCTTTTCCGGTCTGAAGATATTGATTCTTAGCAAATACAAAGAGCTTTGAAAATTCAAAACTTTGACATGCTGAAAGCAGCTGTGCTTTGTTAGAAAACATTTAACTTGTTAAAGCATAAAGTGATTGTTTCAGCTGTTTTTAAACCTTTTTCATTAGATCTTTACCTATTTCAAAAACAAAAAATGCTTTGGGTTCAGATTATGACCTTCCCGTTTATAAGTTCTGTTTTAAATGGGGGCCTTTCAGTTACTGTTTTCTGTGCTGGCATAGGCATTATAGAAGCATCAGAATTTAGTCAACAAGACTTGATTTTGTTTATTCAAATCCTCATCATCTAGTCCTTAAGTACTCCTTTCTGTATTGTCCTTTTTGAAAATACTCTCCGTGGACCTATGTTGTAGTTCATGTTTTGAGCAGAGCGACTGGCACACTGTTCAGAGCCAGTGCCCTAAATCACTCATTGGCAATTCCCGAGTCCCAGAATTGGCTGCCAGACTTCTCACTGGTGCAGAGCTGTGCTTTGGTTCCCGCTTTATTTTATGATGATTTAATGAGTGTGTGTTAGGGCTATGAAGATGTCCCTTGAAACATGAGCAGATTCCAGACCTATGTGGTTGTGACTGCCAGAGGGTTTGTCTATGCTGTAGTCATATTGATCACGATGCAGTGTTGATACCACTGGGTTAGCTTTGAACTAATAGGGTAGGTACTGAAAACAGGTTAGCCTTGGCAGGAACTCCTTGCAGGCGTATTTCTGATGTTTCTGAGGTCGGACTTTTAGTATCAGAGCTGGCTGGCTTAAAATAGCAGTTTTCAAACTTGGAACCAGGGGTAGATGACAGGACTTGAAATGCATCTTGGGTGGAGTGTTAGAAACCCCAGGGATATTCTATCAGATATTTCTTACCCTCCCCTCCCCCCGGCTCCCCTGTTCTCCCCCCTCGGCAGTCACAGGAGGAATGCTGCACTTATTTTGAGCCAATGGACTTGATCAAGGCTGCCTGAGGCTGCCTTCACATGGGAGCGTGCTTTGTGTGTGTAATGGCCAGGTTTTGGGGAATGCTCTCCTTTGCCTCCTCCTGTCTCTCCTCTCTGTGCAGTGACAAGCAGAGCTGAACCAGGCCTGCATGGATATGCACTAGCTGGTTGCACCAGCTGCAGGAGCAGGCTTGTGGAGCCTTCGCCGGGCTCACAGGCAGGGTAAAAGCACTCTGACATTGGCTTGCACATCGAAGAAGTAATTCTGCTGTGGCTTTAAAAAAAAAAAAAAAAGTGCTCTTGGATCTGAGCTGTGGGGGCTTGAAGAAGAAGAGGGGAAGGCTCTGGATTAAGGTTATAGGAGCTGGCTGTTGGCTTAAGCAGCATGAGAGGTGAAGAGCTGCTGCACAGAACTGGGGTGCTAGACAAGGTCAAAGCCAGCTTAGCTAGATCTTGCGGGATATTTTTGTTTGCTTTTTGGAAGGGTGGATGGGGAATTGGAAGGGGAGGGAATAGAAGGTGTCAGTTACAAAACAGGTGAGGGCAAGATCTGAAGTACAAGATATTGGAATAGGCAGAATGTAGGGGATGTGTGTGGCAGAGGCCCCAATCATTGCAGGAAAACAGATAGGACAGCTGAGAAATACTGTCATTAAGCTTATTTGGGTACACATTCAAGTGTGTACCTGACCCTCAGATACAGTGTAGACACGTCCTTTGGCTGTGATTTTGTGAAATGAAGTCTAGTGGCAATACTGACTTTAGAGGGCCCCACTCCCCTGCTGCTCTTTCCCCTGCTGTGCCACAGCTGTGCTCACAGGACTGTTTGTAGGGTGATGCTGTGAACCAAATAGTCTGTTGTGTTTTTTGTTTAACCTGGATGAGTTTCTTGATCCGCTTCACCATGCTGACAGAATTGAAGAAGCAGCATGGTATGGGGGTGGAACAAGCAACCCAAGAAAGAGAATACCTGAAAACAGCATTTGCCTTCAGAGTTTTGTCTGAAGCTATGACTTCAGTGGGCAGAGAGCCTGCGGCAGTACCTCCAGAGTGATGTCAGGCATCACTTATATCCATTAAGGGCCAGCAGTTTGGCTCCAACCTCTGGGGTGTGTTTTTCATTTTTATTTTTTATAATTCAGTTTTCCTGCTGGCTGTGCCTGCCTGCTGCCACCTCTTGCTTTCTGGTTTCCCTGTTGGGTGGAGTCAACTGGGCTGCAGTGCAGAGTCTGTACTCCATCCAGTCTTTGTGGGCAGCCAGCAGTGGTCAAGAGGTGAAGATGAAGTTCAGCAGGCAGCCAGGGGTAGAGGGTGCTCCTTAATCCTCCTCCTTCTGCATCGCACACAGTTGCACAAATGGGCTCAGCCAGGCTGTTTGGATAACACTGAGCATTCTCTTCTTTAAAGCAACCGATTGCTAAGACTTTGAGGGATTTCTCATGTGAAATTGTTCCATTTTAAATCACTTCAGTGTTTAAATTTTCTTTTGTGGATGATGGTTTGATGGTGAGATTTGTATTGTATTTTTATTCTGTAGCTTTATCTTTTTAAATAAAAGGTGTATTCATTAAGAAATTATTTCCCATATGTGTGGTAATGACAATAAAAGGTGAATGTGTTTTCTTTTGCAATACAAAGCAAGAAAGGCCCTCTAGTGGTCATGGCTAAAAAAAAAAAAAGTGGTGTGGGGAATTTTCTTCATCTCACCCAAGCAATATTGGAGTAATTGCTTTCTCCAGGGCGCTCTCTATCAAAGGAACCATAAATGATGAAAGTTTTTTCTCTTCTCCTTGACATTCTCATGCTTCTAGATTGAGTTACTGAAATACTATTTGCAATTTAGTCATGTAATTGGCAACTTCAGACTGTGTATCTGGGGAGCTTTCACTTAACTGACTTAACTGTGCATGTTAATAATGATGGCAATTATTTATTGAATAATAGACTATTGGGTTTCTTAAGTAGTTAAAGCACTGAACTGTGGAACAAAGACTAGCATAAATTATGATCAACTATATTGCACAGTTTGTTCCTGAAACCACAAAATTATGTCTTCATTTTGTTCATTTTTATGTAATTCTTTTTTCCTTTTGAATTCTTCTCAACAGCCCAGTGACTTCTCGGTATCTCTAAAGGCATCGGGGAAGAACAAACATTTCAAGGTGCAGCTCGTGGACAGTGTCTATTGTATTGGGCAGCGTCGCTTTAATACTATGGATGAGTTGGTGGAACACTACAAAAAGGCTCCCATCTTCACCAGTGAACACGGGGAAAAGCTATATCTTGTGAAAGCACTTCAGTGACATTGAAGATGGACTTGGTCTCCTAGGCCTCTTAAAACTTCCAAGCCTTAGGTCCTAAATTCACTTTTTTAGAGCAGAGCAACCTACTCTCTGAAGCAGGCTTAAAGAATAGGCTCTTTAGAAAGTGTTTGCTCTGTTGGTTGTTATTGTCCTTTTTTGTTTGCCTATTTTGTGTTTTGATTCTGTTAATCTCAGATCACCTCCCTTCAGATTGAGAATTTCACTTAGGTGGCCATTGTAAGCACTCACTTCCATGACTGAGTTCTAAACTCCCCTCTTCTGTGTACGTTTACATTGTTAGTTCAGATAAAGGAGGGGTGTTTTCAATTCAAAACAGTGTTAATCTGTTCAAATTGCTCACGCTGACAGAACTCTTCATTAAGAGACATCGGGCACAGTTTGAATGCACTGAAGCTGCAGCTAATTAAGTGAGATATAGTAGACATACAGTTGTGGCTGTGAGTTCTGTAGCTATTTTGCTTACCAAGTAGTATATTACAAAAATTCCTAGTTCCTAGAAGCACTCTTTACACTGTACTCTGCTATTACATTGCCTCTTTGACTCTTTGTAAAGAGTACACTAATTAAAGCATTTTGTAATAGTACTTCTTAAACTACTATGGTAAGATTGTAGTAAAAAAAAATATCTAGTGTATTTTGGTCTGTAATTGCAACAAAGAGAAATTTTATTTGAAAGTTGATTACTAGAGAAAGAATCATTGAATTGTAAAGGCTGAATGTTTTGGTAATCTGCAACCAAATGTGCCATTCACATAATGCTTTTTCCTCTTGCCCTTCTGCTTGTTTGAATTAAACAGTTATGTATTTAATTCTCAAAGTAATATGTATCTGTAGCTGATTGTTGACACTAATACAGAAGATTAATAAAAACTGATCTTGGGATGGGGTGGGGTGGGCTACCAACACTATATATATATTTGCTTTACAGAGAGAAATCTTCAGGTTTTACAAAGGATGGTGTGATTGGTAGTAAGAGACACACAGAATGTTTATGAAGAAAATGCATTTTTCTCTTTTCTTTACATTTAAACTCCTTTATGGTTTAAATATACAGTCTTTAGATGGCACATTCCTGCGATTGAAGAAGGGATCTTGAGATCTCAAAATCTTGCATACTCAGTTTTTTGGATATTGTAATAAAAAAGGTATTATGTCATGATGGAGTACTGGATTTATCCTTGGGTGGTAGTCCTGCTGTTGCTTTAGCAAGGTGAAATAGAGTAAATAATGAATTTGTTTATCTTGCAATTTGTGTTGTCTAAAAAGAAAATTTTTTGAACTGCAGAGTATAGTTTGATATGAGGCAGTGACTAATGATCTCTGGTTGTTTCTGTGATAAGTCCATTTATTGCTTTAATGGAAACTGCATGGTGGAACTGTTTTCTGGTACCTTGATACTTTTGGCTATTAAAACGTGTTCCTTGCCTATTTTGTATTTCAGACAGAGGTAGTAGAACTGCCTTTGTAAATACCCCCAATGTAGGCAAAGCAGACACCGGCACAAACTGGTTTTTGATGTAAATCATACCTCTGCCAGGAGACTGTACTGGTACGGTCTTTCTCAAACCTGAGAGGCAAGAATAATTTTTGAAATTCTACAGACTTACTTTTTTTCCACCACTCTTGAAGACTTATTTCACTGTGCTGTATCTTTTTCTGTATCTGAATTAACAATTAAAAATAGGGCACTGAAGCTTCTGCTTGGTCCACCTTAATGAAGGAAGGCAGTGATTCAGAGCAATCCAGAGTAGTTATGTATTATCATGAAGAGCACCTACCTATAGCTTGGTATTTTGAGACAGTGATATTTTAATTTCAAAATATTAAGAATACAGAAGTTTTCCTTGGAAAATTGATGAGAAGTACCAGTTGTTTGAAATCTACCTACTGAAGGACCCCAAAGTGGGCGTTTATAGGTGAACTCTCCATGGGAGAGGTTTCTTCTTAACCTTCGTAAGTGAATTCTGCAGAGAATGTAGTTTTATCCCATCTCGTCTCCAGTTATTTATTTAGGATGAATCTAAGCATTTTCCTTGAATGTGGCAATGACATTAAGTCAATTATACATTGGATGGGAAGTATTTTCAGTTTTGAATGAATTGACTGTTTGTATTATTTCGAAGAATGATATAAAGGAATGTTCTTTTCAGTAAACAGATTACCGTAAGTCCCCTGCCCCCTTTTTAACCTTTTGTTCATTTTTTCAAAAGATTCTCCATATTTCCTATCCCAAAAGTCTTTATAATGCTCCTTTGTCTTTTTCTCTAGATTCTTTTGACAAGCTGTTAGTTCCTTACTCCTTTCTAGTGTTGATTGCTCAGAACCAAATCAAATAAACTTCTGAGTGAAAATTTCTTCCACAAGTTTTATACTTCAACAGGTTTATAATCTCATACTTCTTTAAATCTCATGCCTTTTCAAATGGCTTTTGTGCATTGAGGTGTGAATTCTTGAAGTACTTTGTTTTGGGAGCAGTTAGTTAATTTATGACCTAGCAGTGTGAATGACTAGCTCAAATTATATTTTAAAACGAGCTTCATCTTGTTTTTGCCCATACTGTATTTAATCAATATGCTGCCCATATCAACAGTCTTACGATTAGTTCTTCAGTTGTTCCTAGTCTTTACTGATTAAGATAAATTTCCATAAGTTTTGCTGCCTTTTTGACCTCATTTTCTGGATTGGGCCTAAGCATTAGTGATCTTTAGTGCTAACTGCTTAATAAAGGGGCAATATAATGTAGGTTTTATTTTTATTTTCCCATTTCATGCCTACTTTTTCTGTCTTTTGGCAAAGCTGCACCCTTATTTTTTACCTGCTTACAGCTGCTTTGCCAAAGCCTGGGGTTGGGGTGTGTGGGAGGAGGGAGTTGTGTTTTAAGACTAGAGGAATTGTGGTTACCTGACTGCAGTTTTCATTAAAGGCTCAAATAATTTCTGATGGAGTAGAAGTGATGGTTTTTCTTTAAGCTATTCAGGTTGGCTTTCCTCATGGTATCTGATTCATACAGGTACATTAATTCTACTTTTAAGTATTACTCCTGTACAGCTGTATAATGTTTTCTTGCCTTGACACTGTTTATGTAGGAATGTGAGGGAACTCTCTGAATCTGTAGCAGTTGCTGTAGTGTCCATACAAAGATAGGAATTTGAGATCCATGGTTTTGCTTTTAATTCCAGGAGCTTGTTGATGAGCTCCCTCTTACAATTATCTTGACCATTTGTGTAGCACCAAATAGCCCTAACATTGAGTAGGTACTGTACACACAGAACAGAAACATGGTGAAATCCTGTCACGTCTGAATTTACACGTCATAGCTTTTCTGTTCTATAGCACTCCTTTCCTAAGGATGTTAAGCTTAAAGGATGCTGTGGTTGCCATTCTTCATAAATATCTGCAGTTTAGTCCTTGATCCTTGTTGTATGCCGTTCAGTCTTCAAAGTATGTCTGTATCAAAAGTTTCTAAAGGGGTGGGGAGGAGGGCCCTTTCTATCCCTGGGGTTATGCAGACCACTTCAAAGTGGCACATAGCCCCACACCCAGCCAGGAGCTGCTGCTGTTTGAGCAAGTACCTACACTGCCATGCTACAGCTACTGAGGGGGATGTTTGGCAAAAAATGTTGGAAAGCTTCTGGATTTACGCAGTTTTGCAGATGAATGCATGCAAGCCTCTGATGAGGTCCCAAGCCGGGCAGTTGCCAGCCAGATCCAGACTGGAAAAAGTATGAGCCTGTTGTACAGGGCTGAATCTGAGCCTGAAAGGCTTGCAGAGAAGTACATCAGAAAATGTTAATGCAGCTATGCAGTGTTCAGCTGCTTTGGAGTGCAAGAACAGCTTGCTTTTGTTTGCCTACAGTACAACACAGTTAGGTAGCCATGGCTGACATGCTCTAATTTCAAGGGTAGTCACACAGCAGGTGGGGGACTGGACTAGGTCCAGAGGTTTCTCCCCACTGACATTTCTGTGAACCTGGAGCTGAGAAGACATGTGCCCCCTAAGTGCTCTAGATCTGTTCCTGGAAACATTTTTTTAAAGAGAAGCAGGGTTTTTTTTCCTACTGTTAACATGTATCAGTTGGCCAGTATGTACACAAGTAGATCAGATCTTGTTTTTTTGCTTGTTTTTGTCCTCTTTTTATCCCTTTAGGTTGTTTACTCAGTGTCAGTTTCCCAATCATACTGATTATAATTACTTTTAATCTCCTATTATGTATTATTGTGACCGATATGGAGACAGAAAATATTAAAGAACTGAGCTAAGGAGTGAACTGAGAGCGTGCCAGGTAAACTTGCATGATCCTACCGTATGGTAAATGCAAAGGGCCATTACTTTTGGGGAGGGGAGAGGTGAGAAGAGGGATTAAAGATATGCAGTAGGATTATTAGCCTGAATATAGTCAATGGACTATAAAGAGAGACTCTTACTTTCAAAAGATTGTTTAGTGTTCTCTATTCAGATATTTTTGTCTTGTAAATTTATGTGAAATCCTTAAAGTTTACTGCTGTTCTTCCAAGCCTTTATTGTAGCTTTTCTATGTTGTAAAACTTATTTTCCAGTTTAATAGTATTACTAAGGGGAAATAGAGATCTTCCACATCCTATGCAGCCCATGCAGAGGAGGATTTAGAATGACAACTTCTGTTATAACAAAACAAAAACACTTTTAAAATACCAATATACAGTTTTGCCCAAAAAATGAGCTGGGTTTTGCCTAAGTGATACAACAAAAACTAGAAAAGGGATCACACTTATTTTGGATTAGGTCTTGCAACTGCCTTGGCAAAGGCTGCTGAATAACTATAATGCCTTTTGTTCATTCTTGGTCTTAAACTAATTCAGTAACTTAGAGGTAAAGGAAAATTTTTATCTTCAGTAACTGAATCTGAAGAGTTCTGTTTTCTTACTCGAATGGGATGGGATTACTCATTTTTAAATGGAAAATTGTTAACATATTTATGCCGATTTCTGAAAGGTGTGTTACTAAAGTAACTCATAGCTCCTAAAATGTGCTAGGAACTGTGAAACTTTCTTTTCCTTTCCTTTCAGTCCTTACAAAATTGAATGCCTTTTTAAGAGATGAAAGAGTGTAAAACAGGAAAAGTGTAGAGTGCACAGTCCTGATTAGTAATATAGATAACCTGGACCACTTGGAAAGAAGGTTGCAGAGTAAAAGGTAAATGCTGCTATTCTATTTGAAAGTTACTCCTAGGTGGAAAAGGCTTTTAAGTAACAAGTAAATCACTTGTGCAATACTATTCTTGCAAGTATATTGCAAATCTGACCAAAATGTTCACCAACTATATTATATAATAACAATGCCTAATATTTGTATATTCTTGTGATAGTGTCTTGCAAAAGCAATAGGTTATTGTCTTTTTCTCTGGTTTAGTTGGTTATTCATATCTATAGCTGTGTTAAAATGAAAATCCAACAAACAGTATGCTTTTGGACATAAATCAATTTAATGTGAAATATAACTTCTATATCATATATTTAAAATTGTAACATTTTCTGGTCCTTTGCATGCCTCTGGAACCGTATGCTACTTTTTATATTTTAAAGTACATGTTTTTCCGTGTTATAAAATAGATGTCTCCTCTGTTGCTGTTTGAAATGCCTACCCAAGCTTGTCAGGAAGCTGACTAAGACAAGTGGCATGTAACTGTTCACAGATTAGACAAGTTTTTCCTTGCATTTTCTTTCATATATAGTAATATTAAGTGTTTTAAGAGTAGGAGATAAGAAAAAAGAAAAAAAAATCTTTAAATTGACAGATTATCTTCAGCAGTGGGAGTCCACAGTTATTAGGAAAAAGTTACAGGTAAGAAATGTTCTTATGTTTTCTTAAGTGAATTGAGTGCGGAATTCAGCTTGGCATCATATGGCACCTGTCTGTGAAGTGTTAGGTTAGCAAGTTAATGTCTCGTGTTAAACCTGTTGTTACTTTTCAAGCATCTGTAATCGAAGAAACTAAACTTTGTGTGATTCTTGGATTAATCCTGGTTCCTTGAAAGGTGTTCTTTTGCCCCAGTAGTGACCACTAGCTATATTCCACATATCTAATCATTCTAGGTCTAAAAATATGATACAGAGAAAATTGTTCATCTCTGGAGAATAGTGGCAACCCTCAAAAGAGGAAAAATGGGGCTTCCTTTTTTTAAGAGGGAAGGCTGAAAAAGCAGTGTCTCACTTGAGTTTTCAAGCCAAATTTTGCTTCTGAGCTTTTTCTTGAGAAGTATTTCTTTGGGTGTGAGCCAGTCCACAGAGAATATATTAACTGGAATTAGTATCCCTACTGTAATTGAAACTGTGGTGGTGAATAATTTTTTTATTTTTATTTTTAATTTTGATTTCCATCTGACAGGATACATGCATCTATATGGTAATTAATCAGTGTGTACCTTGGGTTAGTGACTTCAGCTTTTCACCTGGGTTCAACTCTGTCAAGTTAATATACACTTTTTTTTTTCTTTTTGGTTCCTTTTTATGTCACGGACCCAGTAGTGCATTCAGTGCAATTAATTTGTAATGCAAAGTCCTTCAGTTGTGGGCTGCTGGTATGTTTGGAATACTGAGGCCACAAATGATGATAATACTGCCAGAAAGAAGAGTAAGGGCACCAGCAGGTGGGCAGTGTGAGAGGCTTCAGGGATCATGAAGCAAGTATCTGATGGTTACTCTTTGGAGAATTAGAATGTTTATTTTCATTTGAATATGCACAGCTAATTTGTAAAAGTGAAACTTAACCCTTTTTTTCCTGTGTACAGTCTGTTTATTCAGAAGAACATTCTAGGAATAAGAATTTCAGGAGAGAGTGGATGTTGAGGCATTAAGAAAAGTGAAGTGTGCTGGCATTTGTGGCAGCTTTCCTGCTGAAAATCCTTTTATGTTTATATCTCAGTAAAAAGTGGGATACTGTATTCTGATGTGCTACTTGATCCTGCACCAGTGCCAGCCTGTCTTTGTTTTGTGATAACCTGTCTCTCCTGAGAATAGAGTAACTGTGATTATGTTGGAACAGATTTCCGTAATGTAGACAAGGCACTTTTACAAGTGGTTTGGGCTAAGCAAAGAGCTCAAGGTGAGGAGCAGGTTGTTGAATGACTGTTCACCGATAATGGATGGGTGCTATAGAAAAATCTTTTAATCCAGTTATTTTTCAACTCCTTTGCCATTACTAATTCAGCAGCATGTGCCAACATTATTGGTGTTTGACTGTTCTGTGTTGGTAAGGCAGAGTTGTTTCTTATGCTAATAGGTAACTTTGATCAGATGCGCCACGTCTCTGGCTTGTCTCTGAAATCATTATGTCATTAAATTCAGGACACTTGAACAGAAATTGTGTCCTTTCTTTTTAACTGGAGTTTCTGACACAGTATATAACGCGTGTATGTTTTCAGTCTACTGATGCACTTTGGTGTAGCCCCTTCTGCAAAAGGGAGAAGTCTGAATATGCTTCAGAGGTTATCCCTGTGCTGTATGGTAAATGTGAGTCAGATTATCTTGGAATCGTGGTCCTCTCAATATCTCATGGGTTTTTTGAGACACTTGTGTCCCTAAAAGCCTGTCTTTTTTTTCTTTCCCTTTCCCTCGAAAATGCACATGCACCTGACTTTGGTGTTCCTGCTACTTCCTTGAAAGCTCGCTTGGCTGTTCTGAATTTTTGTGGACTGCCTGGAATGATGGACTTTTCATTGAATGCTGGCTTAATGGGAAATAGTCCCATTCTTGATGAATGGCATGAACTCATGGTGGGAGAATAGGAACTGAAGATGCTTTCCTAGTTTTTGGTAAACCTTTTGAAGTGTGTCGTGCTAATGGAGTGAACTCTGGGCATCCTTTAGGAGAGCAACAAAAAAAAGGACCAAGTTACAGTTCTGTTTAAATCATATCATTTTTTAAATACATGTGAATCATTTTGAAATGATTAGAATGGAGAAACTTGTTATATAATGCAAAGCCAGAAACTACTTTCCTTACTGATGAAAGAAGGAGGCTACTTTCTTCAGCATTAGCAGAATGTTAATTCTACGGAACAAGTAAGATTTTTGAAAAACAAAACCAAACACCTTCAGAAAACTGTCTAAAAACAAGCTGTGTGTGATAAGTACAATTCTGAGCCAAGGGTTGGGGCACCATGCAGTCATCAAACTTGCTTTTTTTTCTTATTTTTCTGTTACTGCAGGGATTTTAATTTTCTGATGACTCAGATGAGTGAAATTTTCTGTGTGTTTCCTAAGGCAGTTCCATGTGGTCTGGCATTGCTTCCATGCAAGCTGGTTGAGTTTCCAGGAATCCTGCTTATCTCAGGCTTTGTTCTTCTGTACTGACTTCCTGCCTGATTAGCACTTTGTCTCCTACTCCACCTTTTCTTCTTTCCTCCTCTACTCTGTTTTATCTGCCTTGCTGTAATGCTTCTCAACTTTATTTCAACTCCTTCTTTCTTTTTTTCGGTTATCTGGACTATCCCTGCCTTTCCAACCTTAATACTTTCTAGACCCTACCTTATGGACAGGAAAGATTGCTCAACTCCACACTTCTCCCTTACACATGCAGGATGTAGAGTACCAGGCCCGCTCCCCTGGGTGGATCTGTCTTGGTGTTGTGGGCACAGCAAGGAACAGATCATAAAGTGACTGCATTGCTTGAGCAAACCTGTTCTCATCATTCACAGAAAAGGTTCATTGGCAGATAATTCTGGTCTAAATCAGCAACTGGACTTGAGAGCTTCAGTACCTGTGTGCGCAGTTGGGCACTTGGTGCTCAAACAGGCTAAGCAGCCACAACTCTAACCAGGGGAAGGGAAAATGTGGTCAGTATTTTTGCATATTTACCTCAAATGTCTCACAGTGGATTCATCAAAATGGGGGCAGTGAAATTCTTAAGCTATGTTGGGATTTTAAGGAGAGAGGGCATGCAGCTATATGTGCTTTTGTTGTGAAGAAAGGAATTTCTCTCTCCTCCCTGCCCTTTCCTGCTTGCCTAAGTTTCTTCTCCTGAACCTACTGGATGGTGTTCTCCAGTGACGAAAAGACAAAATATAAAGGAGTCCTCCAGAAAAACTGTGATTCAGCAGTAGCTGTTTTTGTGAGGAGACCTGATTTACTTGAAGTGCATTGATGCATAGTTAGTCTGACATACTGGAGGCATTGTGCTGGCATATAAATAACTTTAACATTGTATTGTTGCTGTAAATGACATTTTGTACAGTTTACTGGGACTATTATAATTATGGGGTTTGCTATAAATCTTCATTCAGGAACCTTATGCTGTAAACAAAACCCTTTAATTAAAAAAAGAAAAAATATACCCTCCAGCCCACATACAAAAGTAAGGAACAGTTCAAACTGAAGAGCAGCCAAAATAATTGCTGCGTACCGTACAATAATGATGGAGAGCAGACAAAGGGGTTACACCAAGGAGCCATTGAGATGAAGTATCATAAAAGGACTGGTGACAGATCATGCTATTAGGAGCTAGCCCACACAAATGTGATGATACATATGTTGGCACCGATGAGCAGGAGGGAAGTTGAAAACGATTGCACAAGGCATTTGTTAGGAGAACTGGCTCCGCAAGCCCACGCAGGAGGAACTTCGGTTTTGCTCTGAAGCAGTTCTTGCTCTTTCTCTTGAGATGCAGAGACTGGATATAAACAACATTAGGCTTGAATAAGCAATCAGGCTCTGCTTTTGCAACAGGAAATGAAGATGCCCAAGAAATCCCCTTCGTCCCCAATAGGCGCGTGTGTGCTTGTGCTCACTCTCCATTTAAAAGACTTCTTCAAATTTGAATTACCCCAGAAGTAACTTGCTTATCCTTTCAGACTCCTTACGCACACGGCCTGTTCCACAACAGTGTGATTGCTGGGGAAATGTCCGATTACATTTGAACATGTGTGCAGGCCTGCCCTAGACTGCACATGGGTGACTAACCCTTGAGGTACTTGGTGCTCTGTGAAGTGAGAGCAAGTGTTTGAACTATTGCAATTGGACCCATAATTGCATTAGAAGTACTCCACTCTTCTACCTTTCCCACCAGTCCGATTGCTTGAGGAAGCATATCCCTTTGCCTTCTGTAATCTGTTTTTGTAGCCCTGATACTTGTCCAAATTTACTCCAACTTTAAGTTGAAAATCTGATACTTGGAAAGAATTTGATCCTGTTTCTCCCCATTCCTGTTCATCTCTCCTGTTTCTCCTGCCTTTCCCATTAGATATGGAAAATTCATGCATTTGTGTGTTCATACACATACCAACTAGAGAACCTGGTTTTCCACTCCCTTTACCCAGGTGTGCATGTTGTCTGCCATCAGCAGCCAGAAAATACAGGATGCCCATTGCCAGTGTTGTTGGAACAGCGATATGGGGCTCTGTAGAGCAGTATTGCTGTCATTCCACATCCACATGGATTGGAAGCTGATGGTTTATAAAACTTGATGAGGAGAAGTAAAATACAGAGCATGTTGTTTCTGAGTTGACTCTCTTCGATGCAGAGGTTTTAATGGCCTTTCTTGCCCTTTTTAATCATACAACTGTAATAGTACACTTACGAGCATACATATGTTATGGCAGTGTAAGGTGTGAAAAGTATTAAAATTCACTGTGGTGCTTCTGTTTCTAAAGCATGAGAACATAATTGTTGCAAAAGCAGTGAATCTCTTCCGTACCTGCAGTTTTCCTCTTCTTTCCTTTTATTTATTTATTTTTTATTAATCCATTCACTTCTGGGCTAAAATATACCTTTCTTGTCAGTGATACTGACCTACTTTGTCTCTTTGCTGGTTGCCCCTCAGTTCTTGCGGGGCCTTCTGGCTTGCAGATGTAACCCATCTCCTCCCACGCAGGATGGACAGAAGTGAGTTCTGAACTTTCAGTGTGGTGCTCCAAATTAATCTTTCCCAAGGTTGTGGACTGTTAACCTCATTTCTCATGTACCAACCAGCAATAAGAATGAATATATTTTCTTGTAATCTTGGATCTTTTTCAGCAGGAATCAGGAAAAACAGTATTTTGAAGTTAACCTATGATAAAATGTGATCTAGCCAATTAGAGGTTTTCATGCTGATCTAAGATGACACATAACCAGGTACTGCAATACTGAGAACAGTTAATGAAGATACAGCTTTCTTTCTGAATGTTGTTCCAATAAGCCTAGGCCTTGGCCTTTCCAGTCTGTATAGAAATTTGTCATTGCTTCCTTCTCTCCCTATTATGTGCCCCAAAATTCAGGAAACTGGCTAATGTCTTTTGGTAAATGCTTACAGTTTACATTTGTTGCATTGAATGTGATTGTGTAAACTTGTTAACATCAGCAAGATTCTTGCATAATTATTCAAGCATAGACACAAAAATGCTAACCCACAGTGGTGCTGACTACATTAGTAAGCACATATGTACCTCTGGATATATTTTTGAATTGTTTTTTGTGTTAGAATATGATAGCATTTACTTAATATTTTTGAAAAGTGCTTCTAGACTTCTACCCGAACTTTGTATTCTTGACTGATTTCCATATCTAGATACTGCACGCAGATTCATATCCTTTATCTGGCACCTTGATTGTTAGTTGGATAACTCTTCAGTTTTTAATGGAGTGAACTTAAGCTGAGATGCAGAAAGAGAAAATAGTTTGCAAAGAGCCTCAAAACATTATGCAATAACTGCAAAGAGCATCAACGCTTACTTTGCATGTTTTCTAAGGGCTTATACCAAGGCAGGTTGAAATTTAATGGAAAGATCAAAGCAACTAGGGTTGGCTTTGGATCAAACCCTAATACAATTCATTTCTTACTGACTTCTGTTTGACATCAGAAAATATTAAGGTGCTTACCCTTACAATTTTAAGAGGCCTAATTTTAGAGGACAGGGGATCAAAAATGTAAACCTCTATTCCAGGGAAGCTGACTGAATTACACATCTGTATTTTCTTAATTACCAGAGGTAAAGCATATTCACTTCACCATTCTTGCAAAAAGGATAAAAACCGGAGATGGTGCCAAATCTGCAAAGAAAATGTCATATGAAAGAGGATTTCATGCTTACTTTGGTGTTAAATTTTGCACTGCTCTTTACCTGAACCTGACTTTCTAAGTTTTCTGCTATAGAATCATTATGGTTTTTGCAAGATTTTCTAGTTATTAAAATACATCCTTCCTACTCCAAAGCTCCCTTTCATAATGTTATTTGTCATACCTAAAGGGAAATGTTTTAAATGACAGATATATTTTGAATGGTCGAAGCCTTATCATGTTGAAGAATTTAAAGAATATTAGACCTCTTTTGGACTTAAAAAGCCTCAGAATGGAGGAGAAAAAGATGCTTTCATTTTCTTGTTTGCCTGTTTTCTTTGTTTTATTTCATCTTTCAGATGAAGCTCCAGTTCTCCAAGGAATGCTACAGTATTACTGTGTCTGTGCTCTTGGGCCTTACATTCCCGTCCCATAGGGATTTTGCATGTGTTGTTCATCTATAATAAGCTAACATTTTAAAAAAATAAATTCTGTGTGTAGAATCATACTTTCCATCAGCCTTCAGGGATTACAGAGGAGACAGTCCCTCTGGCATGTTCTCGGTTGTCAGTATTGACTTGTTTTCGAGATTGTCACTAGCTTCATCATTGTAGTGTAAATTTTATCAATATGTGGATGAGCTAAAAGGGTAGATTATGAATAATTGTCTTCATTTGTCTCATGGACTTTGATTTTATCATTGCTGTGGTATATTAATATAGCAGAAAATTTAGCCAAAGTTCAGCTGTTTCAGGGATGTTCTCGTTCTTTGTTTCAGCTTCTTGGTTCTTGCTGCTCAGAGATGCACCTTTCTTCTCTTGCCTTGGAGCTGACTGGATTCACGAACTTAATATTGCAGTAATTACTCTGGAGTTCATTATAGGTTATTTAGTATCAGGGCTTGGCTATTTAAAGGAAAGAGCAATGAGTTCTTATGCCGTTCTTAAGACAAATGCTTGCAGAAGGATTTAGCTACTTTACACCTGTTTATCTTTTGCAAACTGGTCCTCCCCCCCCCCTTCTTTTGCTGCCATTTTCCCATGTCTTCAGTGATTCACGGCCTCCTACACTGATGTCCACTGGGACTACCAGAGATTACTTTGTTATTAGATGATGTTTCTTGGATGACCCAAATTTTCCTTGTAATCTGATTCCAGCAAAAGAGATGGTGTCAGGCCTCTGGGTCTTTGGGGAATGGCTTGAATTGCACATACTTAGGGAAGAGAAGCTTGTTCAAAATGACCTAAAAGCTTAAAAGTCTCAAAGCAATCATCAGTTTTCAGTTCTGGGTCCAAAATCATGAGTCACCACCGAAGCACTGTTCTGGGCAAGTCACCCTGCTCAGTGCTTGGCTCTCCTGCTTGCCTGGTCACTGATTCAAAGCTTCCTGCTTGCAAGCAGGGTCATGGTCCCACATGTACGCTAGTCCCGTGGCAAGCACCCTCAAATACCTGTCCTTCCCCTGCTGCTGTTACTGTTGTGTCTTTCTATTGTATCTGTGTATTCAATATGTGAGATCTTAAGATCGTGCATAGAACTAAAAGGACAACTTTGGGGGCCTGTTTATGGACACCATAAAAAAGCCTCTATGTACTTTTGCTTGCATCAGATGTTTGAAGGTTCACCTTTTTGATGAGAGGTGTGTTTTCATTCTCTGTTTATGAAAGTGAATGAAATGAATGATAGCGAATAAAAATATGATGAGATCATTTCTGTTCACTGTAAAAGCTCTTTGCAGAGTTAAAGAAAAAAAAATGCCCAAAGATAAAGGGATTTAGAATAGAATTAGGGAATTGGAAAAGTGGTACTATGTGTTTTTTGACACCTGCTTGTTAGAGCTCCCATTTCTTCCACATTCTTTGCAGCACTCAGAAGTGTAAATGTGTCTAACATCTTCCTTTCTTCATCACTGCAGAGCCAGTGTATCCCTCTGCTAGTCAAATTTCTTGAGAGAGTTGCCTTCAAATTATGCAAATCGCAATAGTGAGTGGATATTTATTAACTTGGAAATTGCACTGATGCTGCAAACTTGTTTCATATTAGGTCACTGATCAGCAGATCACTCAGATGATTAACAGTGTTATTAACCACTTATTTTTGTTGTTGATCTGGGCCACATTTTAGTTTGTGAAGGAGGATTCGGGGGATATTCAGTATAAATCTGAACTGTGCAATTTTCTCTTCGGGTATATATCTTAAAGATGGAAGGGAATGCATTCCTCTGCTGCCTCTGCTACAAATGGGAATTAACGTGAGCTGAGCAACTTTAGCTGAGATTCAGTGTTTTAGTGTATGTCAGACAAACTCAGAAACTTTCTCTGTGAGGACAGTGTGTGCTGTTGACTGATGAAATATTTTACCCACTTCGGCAGTGGGAGGTTGTTTTAATTAAAGAGAATAGGTAGTACATACTACATCAAACACTTATTTTAACTCTGAAAACTTTGACATGAGAATTAATAGATTTGTGCAGAAGTGTACTTATGGGGGATTAATGACTTTTGTTAAGCTGGTGATTATTCATTTCCATTTGAATACATTACTCAGAAAACACACTTGGAATTAAAAAACAAACAAAAAGGGGGGGGGGGGCAGGGGGGAGAACAGGCCTTGAAGGCAGGAAGGCCAGGACTGAATTGCTTTTCCCTTGAATGGCTTGGAATTAGAAATCCTTGGCTGATACTTCAGGTAATTATGGCCGTCATTTCAGCCCTGCGCTCAGGGCAGACAGAGCTTATCAGGTACGGTATGCTCTGTTTTTAAATATAGCATACAGAGGACAGGACTTAGAGAGCAGTAAAAATAACAGGTGTCAAATATTAAGAAAAGCCCCTGTTTCATTCAGATGATTGGGACAAAAACACAGTGAAGGTTTGCATGATGTTCACGTGGACTCTGGTGTCATCCAGCTCTCACTGAACTCCATAGCCCTCCTATGGGCTTTGAGAGTTGGATTAGACTTACCTTACCTGCATTACTGGCACAACCTTTTTTTTCCTCATGTCTTGCCTCATCCAGGGTGAAGCAAACTGCCTCCCAGCTTTAGGACTGGGATTCAAAACAAATGGGCAGCAGTAAGAGTTATAAGCCCCTTTCAGGAGGTGCCCTATAGAATGGTATTTGAAAGAAAACTAAGCATAGGGATAGAATAAAAGAAAAGCCAAGGTGTCCAAGTGTAAGTTTTTGATGCAGCAAGGATAGGGAGGTGACAGGAAACATCAGGAGGAAGAATAAGTCTCAAATGATACTCATGTGTAAAGGGAAGAGTATTAAATCCAATCTGTGGATTGGAGTAATACCACTCCATTAAGTGCAAGCCTGCTGTCGCAGATACTTGGTTACTAGTATCTCCTAACAAGGAAGTTACCTTCATGCAAAGAGGTTGTTCTAAACTGCATATGTAGTTGAAGCTATGCCATATTCTCAACTACAGTAACCAGATTTTTTTTTCTAGTGTTTTTTTACATATTTATATTTTCTCTCCTGAAGACTTCCATTGATAGATTTCTTCCATAGTTACTGCTCACATTAAATGGTAATTATTGTAGGGAAATATAAAGACCTGAATGGTTATGATGGGAGGCTATTTTCACCCACTCTTGAAAATCATTATTGGCAACAACTGAGATCAGAATGGGGGATAAGAATGAAATTAAAAAAAAAAAGGTAAATGAGGGGTTAAAAAGACAGCGTAAGTGGCTGTAGAATGACATCTTCCTCTATCAAATAAAATGTTTTCATCCACTAACGATCTATCTCAGTCCTCATTAAGTATAGTGGGAGCCTTTCCATTAACTTAAAAGGGTATTGGATCAGCCCCAGTTGGATCACCCACCATGCTGGGTGTAATGGATGCAGTCCTTAAGCTCAGAGGTGAGCTGAAGTAATTTCATGATTGAAGAGCCTGAGCAAAATCCCAACCCCATTGCATCCCGTGGTAAAACTCACATTAATTTCCTTAGGTCTGAGGTTTTGCCACTAGACTCAGCACAAAATGAAATCAGTGCTGTGGGAGGCAGCGGGATGTTTGACAACAGCGATGCTAGGTATATTTTATCTATGCCTGGAATGCCAAAGCATAAACTACTTTTGCTGTTAAAGTTTTCTGCTGGTGTTTCCTCTGATGCATGAGAACAGCAGAAATACAAGTGAATTAAGCACGACAGCAGATGTTTGCCTTGTACAGAGAGAAATGCTGGAATGGCACTTGGTAGAGACTTTATTTCCAAAAATGCTCCCTCTGGAATTGTCCAGTTTATCCAGAAGCGTCTATATCTACTATGCAGAGGATAACCAGAACATGGTTCACATCTATGCCACTGTCATCCAGCAGCACAAACCACACCCATAATGCATAGCCTGATGAAAGAAAGCACAAAGCAAGAGTTAAACTAAAAATAAGCAACTTGGAAGGAAAGAAGCTTGTAAGAAAGTACCCATCCAGCTGTGCTATCTGCAGGAGAATGATGTATTTTTGAATTGGAGAGAGATGCATGTGTAAAAAGGAGAGGAAAAAGATTGAAAACACATGTGAATGGAAAGGATTTTCACCAAGCTCTCCCCCAATCTAGAAAGCAAGCTGCCCATTATTATAATTGCAGTGTAAGCCCCAGAACTATGTGCTACTCTGTGAGGCCAGATCCCTCCCTGGGGAGCTTGCAAGCAGAGATGAGTACAAAAGCAGGCACAGGAGTTCAGGGGTAGGTCAATGCAATTATTTCAGTTTTTAAGGGGCTAGTGCAGGATTTTTTAGAAAGGGCTGAAAATCTATTTCCTTTAAGCTGTTAGAGTTGAATTCCAAAACCCGAGGGATCCTGAAAGCCGGGGTGCTTTCGTAATTCTTTTTGTGGTTATCAATATCTAATCCAAGCCTGCTTGCCAGGCTTGGGCTGCCTTTGAAGTACTCTGCTGAGAGCTCCTATGTGCCTCTCCTCTACCCTAGCCCACTCCCTGGGCAGGCTCCAAAATTAAAGTGGTTGCATCCATGTGATTCACCTTTCATTTCTCCATGTTGTCTGCTGGTATTGACAGTACCCTCCTCAAAAGAGAAGGAGGTGGTAACAAGGCGTCAGTCCTCTTTTCAAATGGCACCAATGGGATGGTCCCTGGGACCCTGCAAATCGCAGGAGCATCCGCTGCCTTTTGGGCTGCCCTGCTCGATGTCGGTGACGTTTGTGCTGGTCATCGGTATCTGCTGACGCCATCTCCTGGTTGTCCTGGCGTGCCCGGGTTTGCTCAGAGAGAGAAATGGCTGGGGGAGGCTCTGAGCCTTGCTTTCATCACAGCTAATGCTTAAGTGAGGCCCCTAAAACAGGAACTTACTCGCTTCAGGCTCCCTCTGTAGCCACCGAAGGTCTTTATCCATTCTCCCAAAAGACCGCGCAGGCCTAAATGCTTCATTTTGGTGCCTACGTTTAGATGGACTGCATTTGAGCCTTAGTCCTCCTTATGTTTAAATGGCTCATCCCTTCAAATATTTTTCTGGTAACTCCAGCTGTGATGTTTGTGTATGGAATCATTAAAAGGGGAAACATTTTTTCCCCTCCTTTTCTGTGTGGTGTAATACTAAACACATTCCCACACACACACACATACGCCATCCATTTTTCTTGCTAGAGCATCTGACTGCATGACTTCATCTGCTTGGTTATTGTGAGTCTGGGGAATGCTGGCTTCGGCTCAGAAACCACTCGAATGTGCTGAGCAAACATCATTCATAGTCAGGCTATATGAAGGCTTACGTTTAAAGTCTTCTATGCAAGAAAAAACTTCCCAGGAGTTGCTTTTCTATGAGATCATCCTTTAATGATACAGGATTGGCTTCTTTGGTTAACTGGATTGAACATGAGGGCAATATTACGGCCAAATAAAAGGGCTGTTGTTTCAAAACATTTTTGTAACTTTCTGGGATTGTGTTTTTGCACAAAAGTGAGCACTCATTCTTTCTTAGATTGCAACTTCCTGATCTTTTGGACTGGCAATGGTGGTTCCTATCTTTGGAAGTTGGTTCCACTAAAGCCTTCAATGGATTTTAAAGAGTTATGGGGGGTGTTTCACAGAAAGGAACAAAGAGCTGCATCTTTGACGATGCAAACTTTTCCCTAAGCAGAGCAACTTTTTTTTTTTTTTTTTACTCAAGTCATTCTTTCTATAGACCACTGTTGTTCTTGTTTATCAAGTACCTGCAATAAACTGAAGTAATCAAAAGGGAATGAATTCTTGCAGGCATCTAACATGAGCTATTCCACAAGAACTCCACGGCACTGTGAGGCAAGTGCAGGAGCAGTACGCACCGCATCTAAAAGTTGTTAAAGGACGTATTTGTTGCCATGGCCATTCTGACATTGTGCAGACTGCTGAAAGAAACAACAGGAAATTAGGATGGCTTAGATACACCTGGAATACCAAGGAAAGGTATTATGTTCCTCTATTAGCTGATAATATCTAGGCTATGCAAATGCAAACTTTATGGTGTACTAATATCCCCTTCTGCTCTCTGTGAAGAAGATATGTTTTTGCAGTTTGCTCAAACCTTCAGAAAAGATCAAGATGCGGTTTTATATAGTCAGAAGTAATCCAGAGGAGGATTTGAAAAAAAAGAGTAACTTGTCATGTACCCTGAACCTTAGCCTGTGAGGGTGGAGAGACTTGCAAACATTTTGAATTTCTTCCTTTAAGATTCCCAAAAAGTGGGCTTGCCACTGTTTGTACATGAGAGGCAAATAATGCAGATGGCAATCACAAATACTTTTCAAATCTTAGTCAAGCATGTGCTTATTAATCTGAAAAGTGTCAAGGTCCCAGCTTTTTCCCCACCAGGCTGTCAAACCCCTGCAAGTTTAGGAGCGGCCAGCGCATGTGAGGCCACTGGCTGTTTTCTGTTATTATTCTTGTGATGTGCATGAAGCTGAGCGTTACCCTGCTCTTGCAATGATTGCTGCCAGCACAGCTTTTTGGGTTGGATAAATCAGCCTGGTCAAATTAGGAAGTGATCCAAAGTCTTGCTAATAACCCAAACTAAATAAAACAAAGCTTTTATTTTATTTTAATTTAGAAGAGGTTTAAATCTCTTTGGCATGAAGCCGTCTATACTCCCTCCTAGTCCATCATGCAGAAGTTGTTATAGCTCGGCCAGAAACGCTTAGCAAAGAGACGGCTCTAAAAGAGAAGTTATCCTTATGGACCTGAGAGGATGAGCTTGACCAGAGCTGTAACCCGGCTTCCAGGGACTGTTCAGATGGAAACTTTGAACGCTGAACCTGGAGGCTGATTCACCCTTGATCGTTTCCCTTGAGACTGGTGTTCAAGCCAGCATAAGTGTGCAAATCTTTACATGTCCCAGCAAATAGAAAATGTAGCTGTATCACAGATGATGAAATTGAAATATTTTTCCATTGAAACAGCAGGTAGAGAAGGTTATACAGGGCAACTACTGATTCTGGACATCTTAGAACCAGTAAATCCAAGAAATCTGTATCTAAGTTTTTAAAGAGCTAGAGGAGGAGCTTTCTGGCCCTCTGAATGTTGCTTTTTAGTCATTGAGTGGAAGAAAAAAAACCTTATTGTTAACCTGTTATGTGAAAGTAAATCAAGTGATTGTGGTAATTATAGGTCTGTCAGCTTGACCTTGATCCCAAGCAAAATAATGGAACAACTGATTCCAACTGAAATGTGCGTGTTCTTTAATATAAAGAATTAAAGAGGACCACATTGTTAATGTCAGTCTACCTTGGCTTAAGAAAACAGGTCTTGTCAAATTAGCTTGATGTATTTTATTTTATTGAGGTTACCAGCTTGCTTGATAAAAGATGCAGTAGTCTTTTGAATGAGACACTTTCACATCTTGATCAAGAAATAAAATTTAGTGTCTAACAGAAAATGGTTGTGATACCCACAGATCTCAAAATGGAGACTTATAGAGGGAGTCATCTCTGAGCTGGTGTATGTTTAGCAGGGATCTTCAGGGATCAGTTGCTAGCCTTTCACTATTTAACACTTGTATCAACAGCTTGCTAGAGAACATAAAATCGTTACTGATGTTTGCAGATGTGCACACAAACTAGAGAGTGCTGAAGTAATGAATGAGTCAGGTCACTGGAAGAATTTTTTTTTTTTTTTTTTTTTTTTTTTTTTTAGTGCATGTATGTGTGTGTGGCCCAATATAGGGACTTGTATCTAGGGATAAAGGCAGCAGGTCACATTTGCTGGGGCCTGAGGCTCTCATCCTGCAGAGCTGTGACTCAGATGTCCTGAAGGATAAAAATGGGAATATAAATCCCAGTGACATTTTACCAGAGTTTGTACTCTTCAGTGTAGGCTTTGATAATGCACAGTGGTAGATGTGGAAGGAAACATTAGAAAAGTAAACTCAGTACTGTAGAAGGAAATGGATTGTTTATAAAATCACTGTATGTTGGATAAAATCCACTTTTGTCAGAGGATTAGCACAGATAATATCACTGTTTTGAATAAGACTTTCGTCTTAGGCTGCCTCTCTGTGCAGGGTTGGATTTTCCCTTCAAGTCTGTATATTTAGTTGTTGAGGATGTGCTACATCTGGATTTAAATTCTTTATTTACTGTTTTCCTGGCAAACATTTAGGTAAATGTTGCGTTAAGTGGACATTTATTTTTAACAACATTGATATTTATCTTGCTTTACTCCTGACATTTTTAGCATCTTCACAGATTTATATCTGCATAGCCATTTCTGTTCTAAAATTTGCACTAATTAATTGCTTTTCTGTGTATCTATGGGAGCAGCTATCAGCAAAGAGAAAGGAAGGCACTACAGTTTTGCATTTTGATTAAAGATAAATTGAAATAATTAAAGATGTGGTATTTGACTTAGATGTTTTAAGGACTGAAAACCAACATCCTGATACCTACAGAGAAACATCTTACTCCACAAATAATTCCTGTTCTGGTAATTTTTGAAGTGACTAAGGGTAGTACTGGAATGTGGCCTACAGTAATTATTGCTTTGAGACAAAGGGGACGCTTTCTGTCCACCCAGAAGGGAATTATTTGGATTGCTCTTCTCCTGTTGCAGTGCATTGTATGTATATTACAAGAGGTACAGTGCAGCCAGGAAGCCTTGGAGAATGATAACATCCTAGCAGACAGCACTGAGAAAGCTAATGCAAGTGATGGGTGAGCAGATAAACACCACCGATTTCAGGAGCAGGCTAGTGTCACGGATGCTGCACTGTGTTTGCACAACTGAGGGGGCCATTCATCTTTTGGTCCCTGGTATTGATCCTCTCAGGGATGAGACCCAGCTTGCCCAGATGTGATTGAGCTAAGGAAACATCCCAGAATTAGTGTTTTCTGAACTGCCTGAGAGTGCCAACTGAAGCTGTGATCGCGTCAGGGAAACTGGTCTGCCACGTCAAGTGCTAATAACAGGAATTAAGTCATTCTGCGAGCACGTTATTGAAGTACAAACATGTGCAATCAGTTCGGTGTCTCTCTGTGATGACCGAGTACCTCTGGAGAGTCTCAGAAAAGCTCTTGGAAAGGAAAGGAAGAGTCTGTAGCCCCTTTGTGAGGGTATTTGCTGCAAACAGAGGGCTTTCTTTTTGCTGGGAGAGGACTTGTTCCCCATGCACGTGGGGGTGTTCCCACAGACCAAGCTGTTTGTTGTGTTATTAATTGGCTGCTTTGGAAGGTTTCCTAAAAACAACTTTTTATTCCTTGGACAGCATTTGAAAAACATACAGGCAGAAACTACTAATGTGCTTGTATCAATTCCCTTTCTATAGTTGTATCTCCTTTCTTTGGTTTTGGATCTGAAATGCTTTGGGAAGTCTGGGATCTTTGTCTGTCTGTCTGTCTGTCTGTCTGTCTCTCTCTCTCTCACCCTGCTCTTAATTCTTTGCACCTTGGCCAAGGCTATAGCTAAACGGCCCTTTCTCACAGTGCTGCACAAGCCGGTGTCGCTCGGTGTCTCCAGAGCATTGCTCGCCGGCAGCGCTCCCACCTCTGGTGTGCCAGGGCAGGGGCCAGCAGCCGCTCTCCACTTCCTCGTCCTAACAAGAATTGGAAGAACTGCTTTTCCTGGACACCCACCCGCTTCTTCCAGGTTTTCCACCAGAATAGGCAATTGTTAAGACTCGGTATCATCCCTGCTCTGTCTGATATGAGAGATGAACAGTGAATTCCTTGTGTCATGGAGTATTTGATGCTGTGGCAGTTTCATGACATCAATCAAAGTTCATGGATCCAGACTAATGTTGTGTTTTCTCTTCTGGCCCAGCTGAGAAGCTGACTTGGAAAGCTTAGTAAAAAGTGTTAAGTAGGCCGCCAACATCTGCCTCAGATAAAATTGCTCCATTGTCTTCTATGGGTTCATTTGAAAAAGCATATAAATGGAGTTTGTATGTCTAATGCAACTAAAAGAACCAGAAAAAGACTGAAAAAGGATGTCTTTCATTTCTGGAGCCATTCTACTTTTGTATAAAATCAGCATTGTGATTGAGGCATTCTTATTATAATTTTGGAGATACATGTTTGTAATATGAGGCATTACAATGTAGGATCCTACACCCCATTTTTTTCCTTTATAAAATTCAAAGCTTTCAATTCTGAAGTAAATTCAGGTTTCAGATTGACAGTTCCAGATGTAGATGCTGTCTGTTCATAAAGCAGGAGCTGTACGGCTGCAGAATCAAATTGCCTATTTAATTTCACTTGAGCACCTTAGCTCTCATCCAAAGAAACCCTCATGTCAGGAGAGGACGCTAGCAATTGTGACTCCAGGATAAGTATGAATCTTTATGATGCAGAAGTTGTGCAGCTGGACTTAAGTGACCTAACTGATAGTATTGCTCTTCTGTCTCTGTCCTTGCTTGCTGATTATAATAACCTGCTCCTTTGTCCCAGTTCATAGCAGCAACTCTACTTCTGAACCTGCCGGGCTTCAGTAACCTGTTTGAGAAAAAATCCTATTGTCCGATTCTTCAGCTTCATGCATTTTCTTCTCATTTGTATGGGAGGGAAAGCCCAGTCCTAACACAAAGGGTATTTAAACTGTGAGTGTAACGTAGAGGCTAAATCAAAGCTTTGCCTTTTGAATCATTCCAAGAGTGGTGCTACTTTTTACAAGCACACGGTGCCCCAGATACATTTATAATTCAAAATTATTTCCAGCAATAAGAATACAGATGGAGCCAATAATCAGTTCTTATTTCTAGGCTTTTTCCATCTTCTGATGGGGGAGGGGAGTCTTTCCTCTCAGCCTCCTTTTGAAGCTGTGATGCAAAAATCAGGCAGACCATTCAACTTTCCTCTGTCCTGATGCCTGACATCTGTTGTGTTGAACCACGGGAACAGTGGCACGGATCTAGTACCTGGATCCAGATCCTTGCAGGATCACAGGGCTGGGGGACAGATTGCAGCACAGCCTCTTTCATGCAGGACCCTTGAAGGGGCTCATCCCAGCTCCAGCATGGCGGAAGAGCAGTTGCTGGGAGGCTAATGCAGACGCTGAGCAGGTCTCTGCGTTGCCTTGCTCCAGGGCTGGATCACCTCCTCTGGGATGAGGCTGTGCTCCTGAAAGGGAGGTTTGGCTTGCAGCTGGTGCAGAGATGAGACCCAGTTGCAAAGCAGAGCTCAGCCTCTGTGCGCTGGCGCACCTGGCGCTCGGTCCGACCTGCGTCTGTTGCTCATCAAAGCCTGTGGAAGGTTGTTTTTTTCAGCAGCCTGACGGGAGATGTTTCAATCTATTCTAATCAAATATTACTCCAAAACAAAATGCCATTTAAAAATCAATTTCTGTCTGTACACAGCTGTTCTCTCACCTCTCTTACAATTTTCGAGGCATGGAGCTGAATTACAAGTTCTGCAGCACTTAGGTAACGACTAGAAATGGGACACATTCACAAGGGGCCAAGTCTCGGTCTTGCTGAGACCAGTGGAGTTTAAAAACAAAAAATTCTCCTTTAAGGAAATCTGGCAGCTAGAACAGACCAGCACAGTTTCTCTGCCCCTCATCACGTCTGTGGCCAGCCACTGGGCAGGCGTGTTTGTGGGGAGCCCTCCCTACCCTCCTCCTCGTGCGCGCACACATTGCTGGGCACAGTCCGTCCCTCTGTGCTGCCTGCCTGAAATGCAAGCAGGGGCTATTAGACAAGGACCTGCCTGTACAACTGGTGTGCTGGTTCTCAGATGGAAATGACAATGGCTTTTTTTTTTTTTAACTAAATCATTTATTTGATTAGATTAGACAGTAACTGTGCTCTGTCTTCAGAGTCATTTAAAACCAAATTAATGGAGTGCACTTGTAAACCATGGCATAGTAAAGCAAGTAAATCCTTTTTCCCAGGTCTCAGAGGAGCTACTTTTTCCCTGCAGTATGTAAAGACTTGTGCATGCTTAATATGTCATGTATCAGTTACAGAGCCTGCACTGCTGTTCAGATGACACCATTGGTAGACATGCAGTTTTCTTTTCCCCTTCGCCTGGTAATATGTTTGCCATCTTGTCATAATCCCCCATTTCATTTTAATAGGGACTCAGCTACACCATCAGCATAACAATGTTTCACTGAGGTCTCTACTCATCTATGGATGCTACTTAGAAAAAGGCTGGGTTTGGACTGACAAATGGGAAATTACTAGACCAAGGCTGGATTGTACAGAGTCTGGCCTAGCCTGTTCTGCATTCAAACCTAATGCTGCTGTTGCTTTTCAGGATTAATATCTGGCAGAAATTCATGCTGTGTGCAGCGCTGCTGCTGTTTGCAGCTGGAGATGCAGGGAGAGGTTTGCTGTTCCATTATGCACTGCCGAGCACTGCTGAATGCAGCTCTGCCAGTGGGAGAGCAGGAGATGCAGCTCCTTTGGACCTCTTTCCCCACTGAGATGAGGCATGAAGACTTGAGAGGGAAGTGTCCTAATGAGTAAAAATGCAGAGCAGCAGCCCCTCAGGTGCCTCTCTGAAATCCCTACCCAGCCCTCACAAGAATTGCGGTGTTTTTCCAAAACCTGCTGACAAGAGCCCGTGGGTTAGGTGGCATCTCAGCCCTTCAGAAAAGCAGGTGGCATTGACTTCTGGAAGGCTGAGATTGCCCTTGAGGCAAGGGAGACTCTCAGTTTCCCCAAACGCCTCTCAAGTCCATAGGAGCAGTATGAGATAGGGATCCCCCCTGTATTGCCACACGATGGGAAGCCTTCCCACACCTGGGTCTGCAGCCCAGCATGCTCTATCTGCTGTCCCCCATAGGGCTGACTTGGTGTTACCTGCTGCTAATGCACTCAGTACAGTTGTCTACACAAAATCAGTAGTGCAGGGAAAGGCTTGGGGGCTCTTAACTTGCACAGGTCCTCGTACTTGCTGCTGTTGGCTCTTGGTCACTGGAGAACCTGGCACATTGCTTCTGATAAAGCAGTTACTCAAAAATATCCCATACAAACGGTTGAGGATTGCCCCCAACAAGGGCCTAATCCAAAAGCCTGTTAAAGTCAATGATAGTCTGCCGAATAGTGATTTCTGTTCATTAATGTAAAGCCTGAAATGATTAGACACAGAAGGCTATCAGTCTCCAGTTCTCCTTGAGCAGATGTTTCTGGCTAGGATAACATGCCTCTTGGGGTGGAAATGAATAGAAATTAGTTGTAGGGGGTTCCAAGAAAAGGCAAAAATAAAAGCAATTTCATTATAAAGTAAAGGTTTATGTTGCAGAAATAACTAATGGGTTATGAGCAGTAGTATTTTGGGGACATAAAATAGAAAATGAAATACTTTGTGCAAGGAAAAGCTTTTCAATAGATTTTGAATATTAGATTTTATGCTAGAGTAAATTTGTACCATCAGTTTTGTCTAGAAAAATGAGATTCTTGTAATGAAAATGATAGCAGGACATTGTCCCATAGAGACCATGATGAAAGAGGGGCTTTCTCTCACCCTGGATTTGCACGCAGAAATCTTTGTTTTTTTCCCCATTAATATCTTGACCAAAAACCCAAACATTTTTAACACCCGCTCTGAACACTTCTTTGCAGTGTACTGCACAGAGTATGGGTAGCTGACTGAAATAGACTGATGGAGAAAGCATAGAAATTATTGTATGAAGAGAGATTGTTTAGATATCTTTATTTAGCAGCACTGAAGTATGTTGCCAATAGGAAGGAAAAAAATGGAGACTCAGTTGTGTTTACAAAGGCAAAAGAAATTTTCCTGAAGTGAGGCCGGCTTTGATGTGAGCTAGTAACTTTGCTTGATGTTGTGAGGCTAATTCTGAATGCGACTTGGATGTCATGTTTCTGAGTGAGGGCATAAACAATTTATTTCAGTTCGAGTTAGCTTTGCATTTGTGCTTCTAAAAACTGATATTTGGTTTTGCACTTGGTGACCTTGTAATGTGGCTGAGATTGCAATGGACCTTGAAAGAGCTTGCACCCAGTCTCAGCGCTGTGCTGTCCTGCAACCCAATGCACCACGAATCTGGCTCGGCTAGCAACCGTTCTGTATGGTTTTGAGGAAAGCAGGAATCTTTGTGGCTCCGAAACAGATTCTTGATACTAACGCTACAAGCACTAAGTGCACCGTGTTTTGATTGTGTACTTTTTCTCTCTCTTCTTCTATCCCAGTAAACACTTTCCTTGTGGCCTTGATCCAACAAGCCGTTTAAATGCATGCAGAACAGTAAGCACACGATGGGACTACTAACACATCTTACTGTGTACTAAATTGTGTTTTTAATGAACAACAGATTACAAAATGAAACAACCTCTTTGCGCCCACCTCTCCCTTCCCCAGCATGAGTCCTTGTTGATACTGAGTTGTGAACATCTTTCCAGAGCACCAAGCTCATAGTGATAAATCAGGAAGCATCAAATTAAGGTACAAGCCCATGCAGTTCTATCTCTGACCCTCTGTAGATGGTTATAGCTGTTGAGAATTACCTGCAGCACTTTAGCTTTATTCATGAGAGTGGTTTTACTAAGCACTTGAGGAAGCAGCTGAGCAGCATGGCAGGGCTGCTCCCAAGTCTCATCTCCCCATGAGCTCAGTTGTCCGAGTCATGAGACCCCCTGTGACACTTGTGCTGCTGGTGATCCATGCTGTGCGGATTGTCTATGGTGTTGCTCCTGAGATTGCTGTTGATGAAAGCTAGATGAAAGTGGTCTAGGAGGTCAGTGGTGGGCACATGATAGTTTTCAGGTAAAACAAAATGGGGTGTGAACTTGAACAGTGGGTGATTTTTGCCTTGCTCCTCCAGCCCATGGAGTGGGCTCAGTCTGTAGTTGGCCCTTGGCATAGGTGATTTCTGTTCAGGAGGGGTCAAAAGCAGGGTATGACTGTGGGCACAGGGAGGCCTGCTCAAAGAGGGCATGGTTAAGATTGTGGGACTCTTTTTTTTTTTTTTTTTTTTTAAAGATAACGTGTGAATAACTTCATTCTTTGTGCCTGGCCTCTCAGAATGAATTTCACAGATGACCTCTTCAAAGGGAACTGAACTCACCACTTGTTTTTAATGCAAAGGTTTTTCTGACAGTTTTTCCAGAGGGTTTGCTAAGAATTGCTTTTTTTTTTTTCCTGTTACCTAAGATCATTTGGGAAGTTGCTGTTGTTATGTAGATGCGTGCTTGAGTTACTACAGTGGCATAGTGAAGATATTGATACTGTGTGATTCCTAACATGTTTTAATAGTGGTCATGCCCAGCCTTTGAAATGCTCGGAGTGTGAATTTCATATAAAGAAGTCCTAGACCTGTTGCCTGCCATGGAAGCTTGGCATTGTTATTACCTGTTATTACCTACATCCCACCTCAGACAAACACCAGACATGAGTCCCAGTACATGACCTCCCTTTCTCATCCCACCAAGCCACTCACACTCCAGACCCATTAACCATCAGCTCAAGACTCTTGCTTTCTGGCACCTTTACTGCTGCATATGTAGGTGAGAAGCAACAGCAGCTCTGATGGATATCCTGTATCTCACCCCCACTCTCATCACTATCCCTTCCCTTTAACTTGAGCCCTTGGCCTCTTCCTCTTCCCCACACCTTTCACTACTTATTCCTTTCCCAATAATTTCCCCACCACCATGATTCCCCCATTTCTCTTTAATCCCTATTTTTCTCCCAGAAAGAATTTATTTAACCTTAAGTGCTCTTTGAATTTCCTGATGTACTCAAATTACAGCTCCTCAAAGCAAGCCCTGCCCCCCATCCCACACCTTCTTAACAGAGCCAGATTGTAAGAGTATACCATTATTTTACTTCTTTCCACTCCCTCGTTCAAGAACACATTTAGTAGGTATTGTTCAGATTTGAAGGCTATTGCACATCCTATTAAATCTATTGAGCAAAAGAGAAAAATTGAAGGCTCGAAATCTTCCTGACCTAGTTGCTCAAGCATGCATGCTGTGACCTGTTCGGCTGCACCCCTTGTACGGGTGACTGCCCACCAAAAGAGCTGAACTATTGTGGCAATATGCTGTTGAATTCTCCGTACTCAAGGTGGGAGGGATTGGTGCTACTGAAGTGTAAATGTCAACAGGTTTGCAACTATGAAGTCATGACCGAAATCTGCCTTTAAACAGGCTGTGGTAAAATCTGTCCACCTTAAGAAAATGATGAATTTGCCTGAAGGTTACAGCCTCTGACCTGCACAGCCAAGAAGCCTCAGGCCCATTGAGTTGTTTGATGATGTTCGCCTCACATCAATGATATTTTCCTCCTGTGGAGTGCTGTGAGCATTCATTGGATGAAGCCAAGTTTGATAGATTTTGGTGAGAGTTTTATTTCAAAGGAGGGCTTAAATCTAAAACCATCTAAATAAGGTTTGATTAGCACTCTACTGAGGAAAGTTTAACAGACAGGCAATATCCAGTTCCCACTAACTTTAAAAAAAAAAAAAAAAAAAAAAATCTACTGACATCCTTAACAAATGGACTTGGCTGAGTCTTAGCCAAGAACCCAAAACCATGGCCCAAATGAAGCTCCCAAGGGAGAAATCTTTTTGCAGCTCATCCCTTTCTTTGGCATTCTTAAGCCAATAGAAGCTCTAGGCTTTGTTCCTCTCCCAACCCTAAACCTAATCCCTGACCACAGCTGATTGTTAGACAAGGTTCACTAGCACTGATGACCCAGATGAAAGAGTGCTCAGAGGAGAAACCTTTTTGCAGCCTGCACCTTCCTTGAGTAGCCACTTGGTAGCCCCATGCCAAGTGGAGCTCTGGGCTTTGACCCTTTACCACCCCAGCCCTTAACTTAACCCTAACACTAGGCATGGAATGAGCTGGGCCAAGACCCCCAGCTTTCATTTAGAGAAAAAGTTGCCAGGGAAATCTTTTTGCTGCCTACTCCTTCCTCTGGTAGCCCCTTAGTAGTCCCATGCTGACTGGAGCTCTAGGCTTTGTCCCTCCCCTAACCCTATCCCAAAATCTTACTTCAGCTTATCTACAGCCAAAGACCTGCATCCATGGCCCAGTTGAAAAAGTTGTCAGGGGAAAATCTTTTTTTCAGTCTACATGTTCCCTTGGCAGCTACTTGGCAACCCCTCACCAAATGGAGCTTTACGCTTCATCCTAACACTTCCAACCCTTAATATTACTGTAACTCTAACTTTAACCTTAACCCTATCCCTGGCTTGGGCTATTCAAGGGCTACCAAGGTTATTCCAGTGTTGAGATGCTGACAATTTCTAGTCTTCATTGTAGTTAGAGAGTGACTCCCTTTTAAGACCAATATTCCTTTCAACTCTTTCAGTATCACAACTATGCATAGCACAGTTAAAGATCATTAACAGAGCTATAGCTCTGTGTTGGTAGTGTTTTCTTGAGTACTATTTATAGTTCATCCTCTCTAATTAAAAAAAAAAAAAAAAAAAAGTCTGCTCTGCCAGGTAGCACTGTTGCATCTGTGATTAATTATAGGGAAAATGGAAGATCAGATGACATCCTTGTGAAAAGGAGTACATTTGTCCACTGATGTACGCAGACTGATAACGGTATGTGATGAAGTGGTGATGACATGTAGTCTAGATGGGAAAGATTTTCCTGCTCTTTCACTTGGTACAGGGCAAGAACCATTTCTCCCCCTCTTGAAGACCCTCTTCTGGCATTTAGCTGGCCAGAACAGAAGGATCAATCCAGCTCCTTGTTCCTTTGCATCCGGCTCTAGTTGTTCCTGCCAATAGAGCTGAGAAGAAGACAGTGTGTTTATTTTCACATCACATCTCCCACCCATAAGCTGGAGCAAGCCATGGATCCCCGCCATGTGAATCCTGAAAGCATTTCCCTTTCCCCTCTTTGACTCTCTGTACCCATGTGGGGAAGTAACATTTAAAAAAAAAAAAAAAAAAAAAAAATTCCCAGGTTTGGAGGGAATAATTATTTTCTATAGCTTCTGGTACAATATGTTCCAATATGTTCAAGGCACAGTAGTCCAACTGAATGCCTCTAGATTGAATCCACCATTTTCTCTATTCCACTTCAGTGGTGAGAAGGCCGGTGTATCCATCCCAAGGCCACGTACTGAAACCTCCCCTAGACCGGCAGCCACCATATCTGTGTAGGAGGAGAGGGCTGATGACATGTAATGCTAGAGGATGGTCCATAAACACACATCAAAAATCACTCCCCTGCCCACAGGTAACTAGCCCATGGAGAAGTTTGGGCCTTTTTGAGGTGGAAGAAGCTGGTAGGCAAGAGCTGTCATCCCCAACAGGTCTACTTATGAGCTGTGATCCCTCTTAGCTAATTAGACTGCTGCTTTCCTCCAGTCTGTCTCCCTACAACCAGAGAGGTCCTCTTCCACACACAAGCAAATCATAAAACCTTATGGACCTCTGCAAGCAATGTCATTTATTCCCCAGCTCAAACTCTGGGGCCATGGGGGGGTACCTGTTATCCTGAATAAAGGAGAGGGTGATGGGAACCAAGAAGACAGTATTGGGTGGCCAGAAAGAGAAAGCAAGGATTAAGAGACATATTTCACATCAGCAAGGATTAAGAAACATGTCCAGGAAATGGAACTGCAAATGTTAACAAATCCTTGCCCTCTGGTGATTATTATTTTAGATGCCCCCAAATGAGGTTTAGCTCTGGTACCTTCTCAGATCCTTAGCAAAACAAGGACACTCTGCTGCATTTAAAGCTGTGAGTTCTTAATCTGAGTCACAACACAGCTTTAGGAGTGACTCTAGACTAAAGTGGTGGAAATCAAGGTAAATCTGCAGCATGTGTAATTGCTTTTTCAGCAAGTTTGAAGGTTTGAGGCCAGGAAGGTAGAATGAATCTGAAAGTTGGAGGGAAAATGGAAAGACTTGCTGACATGAAAGAAAGCTCTACTGTATTAGGAATTCCCGTAGGCTAATATCAGGTCACGACCTGATGAATGGTAACTGACTATGCCTCATTCTTGGGTTATTGTGATGTGGGAAATAATAGATGACCATTGAGCATCTTCATTCAGCAGGGAGAGCCCTGCTGTACTTTCACTTGACACACAAAGACTTACCTAAGTGGTTTTAGTAGTGCTTTAAATACATTAGTTATAATTAAATCAGGACAGCCCTCTGGTATGGATGCAGTTACAGGACCTAATTCCTGCATGTCTACCAGAGAAAGCCACATGGACATGAACAACTCTGAATTGATACAGCTACAACCCATATGAAGGCTTGTACTATTGTGATGACACCAGTGGTAAGTCACATCTTTCCACCCACAGGTACTAAATTGTTGAAATAAACAAATAAAAAAACCCCCAAACAATCCACGTATCATAATTAAAAAACGCAATTGTTGTCTCACTGCATTTTTAGCTTTCTAGCTCCTTTGAGCCAACAGCCAGAGATATAGGCAGATCCACACAGAGCAGAAGTGGGGAAAGGCAGGGTAAGGTAGCAGTGAAATGGCTGCAGCTTGGTACAACACACAATCATGCCGTGCCTACCACAGAGCTGTTATTGCGGAGTTTAACAGGCAGTGCAAAAGAAAGAGGTTTCAAGGGAGGATTTGGAGAGGATGGTGTTGCTGAAGGGCTAGCTACGCGAGACAGCAACAGAGAAGGCATGGAGTGGCATAATGAATGATGAAGCAGGCCACGGGTAAAGCAGTTGGCAGAGTGTTGGAATGCAGTAAATCTTCAGCCCTGGCATATGTCTGATAGTTTCATTTGCTTGTTATGTCAATGACAAAAGGCTTGTTCATGAAACTCTTGTATCCTGAAATGTGCCACATGTTAGTCAAATAACACTTTGGAGTGAGATATATTATTTATTCTTGATCCTTTCAGCACAATCTGAATATTTTTTCATGGAACTTGAGTGAGTTAACAGCAAAGCCATGCTCTGACAGAGCAGTGGTTTCTGCCATGGTGCTCAAGGATAGAATTCTCCTACCCCTGCCTGCACAGGGGAGCTTGACACCAGCTCTGCTCTGCTGACAACAGGTAGGGACAGGGCTGTGCCACAGGGTCAGAGCTTGAAAGAAACAGCTAGGAAGACAAAGAGGGTTTTGTTTTTTGTTTTTTTTGTGTGTGTGTGTGTGTGTGTGTGTGTGTGTGTGGTTGTTTAGGTGGTACAAATGAGCAGGTTAGGGTGGGAACTTCAGCTGGTTTTGCCAGTAAGGCTATGATGTCCTCAAGAGTGAGTAAGCAGTGATACGTACAGACTGGAGAGAAATAGATGAGAGAACAGGCAGAAGGAACAGTTTGCGATAGTTGATGTGACACATTTCAGTTAATAGTGTCTGCAAAAGCTCACAAAAGATGACGCACCACTCAGGACTAAATCAGCCAGGCAAAATTTTTTTCTAGACCAGAAAAAGAGACTGAGTTTTCTGGATTATATATTCACAACAAACAACATGACCATTCTCAGTACAGAGATCAGGTTTATGTCCGAATGTCCTGTATATCCTGTTGTCCTGCTCAAGCTGCGTTAGGTTTAATTGTTAGGAAGCTTAAAAAGTGCACTTTCAGCACGACACATGAAGGACTTGCATGACCACCACTCATGCAACAAACTGAAAGCATGCTTTTATGTTGTGGTCTTCCCTGCACACAGCATTTGAGGTGAAATTCAGAAAGCCAGAGCAAAGCTCATGAGCCTGGGAAGTGGCTGGCTGCATAGAAGAGATTTTACTCTTCCAGGAGTAAGTGATAATTGATTTACAGAAACCAGTTACATTCAGGACAGATCCATTCTTTCTCTATGTCCCAACATTTCTGTCTCTAATTTCCCCACCACCACTACCCTCCTGTAAAACAACCCATCCCTTAGGAAAACTCCACCTGGATACAGAGGTCAGGGCAAGAGGATTACCTCAATGGATCAGACCACATGAGGCCAGTTTAGGGAGATCTGCCTCATATTCCTCACTGCACAGGTTTCCTCTTTGCCCAGCAAGGCTGTCTGTGCTTCACACTGTGGCGCTCTGAGGACTGTAAACTCTAAGAAAATTATGATAAAACACTCAATTTGATCATCAATTTATCTAAAACTATAAAATTATTGTTAGAGTGCTCTAGCTGTTGTCAATGAGCTGTGCAAGATAGGAAAGCCTGCAGGGTGCTGGAGAGTGGGTACCGGCAGGCCTTTTTCATCTACATGGAGTTTGCACTCAGTGTTGTAGCATCATGGTGTTACATGCCCAGTTCCCCAGTGGTCTTACCAGGGGGGTGATCAGGATCCTGTTGCAATGCGGGAAAGGGGCCAGACGCCACAGGAGCGGACCCTGCTGCCCAGCCTGCAGAGCAAGGAGCTGCCAGAACTAGCCAACAGGAAGCAGTGAGGGAAGGGGTACGTCTTACATGTTACCGCCTGTAAGAAAAGGTCAATGTCTGATTCATAGCCCTGATGCTGGAGCTAAATGTGTTCGCTGAGTATTTCGCAAACAGGCGGAAGAAGGGGGTCCCCTCCCCACAGAAAGCCCTAGTGTTTGCGCAGGATGTGGCAGACACGGGGTGATTTCCTCCTCTCTCTCCAGGGCTCCCTGGGTGGGTCCCTCGCACCTTCCTGTTGGAGCTGTTCCACTTTGCTTCAGTAGTCACTTGGCTAGAGAAAAAGAGCAAATGCAAGGCTGTCCCTGCAGCCTGGAGCTAGGGCTTTCATTAGGGTCCTGGCCCCTTTTCCCATGCTGCCCCCTCCCCAGCCCCAAAGTGTGAGCTGCGGGGTGGGAACCTGCCCCTGCCCCTTGACAGCCTGGCCAGACAAGGAAGGCAATGCGAACAAGGCTGTATGGTCGCCTTGGAGAAGAGAATCTCTTCTCCTTCATGGTCAGGACCCTTCTAGTGTTGCAGGTTAAACAAAACAAAACCAAAAACACCCAGATGAAGGCCTAATGTCTCCAAACTGCCCCAAACAAGAATATTGTAGCCATTGACAGCTGCCAGGGCCACACTGGTATATGACCACTTTTCCAATCAGTTTTCCTCTTGCACCTACGAGGGAGCAGGAAATTTGCTGGCCCTGCTCTCCACAGGCGAGGCAGAAGGACACTGAGGAAGCAAATCTTCATCACCCAAGTCACAGCCCAGTGCCCCTACAGGACCCTTCTTCCTCTCTGTCAGAAATAGAAATGAAGGGTTACAACCCATCCAGCTCTGCCGGGGAGAGAACAAAGCTGATGCTCAGAAATCAGGATAAAGATGCCTATGTTAAAGGCACAGATTATACCATTCAGGTATAACATGTTTAATACAGTATAAATTTAAAATGTAGGAAAGGGATCAGAAAGAAAGACTATGAAAAGGTACTGAAAAATTTTTGTATTTTCAGACACAGAACTTTCCTAATCAGAGATGTGAAGAGTTGGGCTAAGGTCAAGGCTGAGCTGAGAAATAATGCGGAAAGCATTACCAGTGAATGTTTTCCTAGCTTTGCTTGTCGCCACTCTGGATTTGAGGAGGGAGCAGGTGAGGAAGAACTGGCAGTGGCAGCTGTCATGTCCAGAAACAAAACCAAAAGAAACCTCTCATAAAAGCCTGATCTTTCCTTGCCCTCGTTCTGAGATCACTAACCATCATTTGCAGCTACTCAAGGTTCAAAGGGGAAAATGCTGAACTAGGGCAACTCCTCTTGCTCCTGGAGATTTATTAAACCAATGTCTTTATTATTCAAAATATTTGAACAAGTGGTAGTATGGTCACCTCCCTCTTTTGGAGGCCTGCTGATGCCAGCCATAACACACAAGAACAAAGCAGGACACTTTTGCTAAGCACAACATCTCTTCTCTTTCCTCTTTCCTCCTGTGTGGAATGACCTCTGAGCAGGGGCAGGTGAGGACCTGAGCTTTAGAAGAGATTATTTTGTTCACCATTGGAATTGAAAGAAAACACTCCTGATTCTCCTTTGATGCCAGCTGACCTGAACCAAAGATCTGAGACCTCTAGCTAATAATGTTTACCAGATGCAGCAGTGAAAAGGGTTTTCCAATCTAGCTTCTAGTTTGTTAGACTTCCATACTGAAAATATAAGTGCCCCAGGACTTATATTAGAAGGAGTAGGAGTTGGCTGCTGTGATAGAAAGCTTGTGCACTGGAAGAGCAAATGAAAAATGAAACAATGATCTTTCAGCACAGCCAACGTTCAGGTACTTGTTTGATGCCTTGTAATAATCAGTGAAAATACAAAAGTCCTTGCTACAGATTCTGCAGCACTTGAGTTTGCTTGTAGCTCAATCGGTATTGAAATGTAGTTTGCCATTTCAGGGAGCGGGGGAGAGGTCTGTGCAGCGCATCATAGACATTGGCAAAAAGGCAGAGCTGAGTGAAGGAAAGGAACAGCAAAAGCAACATTAATGTTTTTGCTGACAGAAGCATAAGAAAATGGGAAGTGTCACCTGAGGGATTCTCAAGGGCTTATACAGGCACTGGCAGGGTTTGAAGGAGTCAGGAATACAGACGTCTCTGTCGTCTGCTGCAGAAAGAGAGAGACAGTGACAGCTTCATGACCACCATGTGTTGAATAAAACAACATGATGCACATATTACTTCGTAACCTGCAATCATTTTCTCCAGCGGGCAGTGGAGAGACCAATTCGGTCTGCAGCTCTGCCAAGACAAAGCATATACATGTTGGTACAGGGGGATGAATGAAGTTGTCTTAGGAGAAAAGCAAACAAAGGCACACAAATGCCAGACTTTCAAAAAAGCAATCTGTTATGCAAGCACTTCAGCTGAGCCTATTGAGAAGGGGAGAAGAAGGAGGAAGGGGGAAAATATATGCATTCATATTTCAGAGGCCCAGCTGCCAAACGCAAGCCAAGACAAAAGGCACTCTTGTCCAATTGCTCAAAATAACAGCAAGATCAGGCTTTTGGGGCAGCGGGAGAAAGCCAAGCATTGCATGATGGGACACACTCTGTTGTTATGAGGACTGTAGCACTGTACGTACAGCTTTTTGTAAGATATGGAAAAATGCTAAACAAAAGAAAAAAATCCAGGCCCCCTTTCCTCCCCCACAACTTCTGCATGTCCTTGTACTGTGCATTTGTGCCTGTACCCCAAGGACACAGAAACTTGCCAGTCAGGCAGTCACATCAATTACCCCAGCCTCCTGGGAATGCGCTGTCCTAGGGGATAGACGTTCATTTCATAAACTGCCTTAAAAAGAAACAGTGGGATGGGGGCAGGGAAAGCCGCTAAAAGATGTAACGTAGTATTGAAATCTTCTGGACTCATTTAGCAAGCATAAGAGAACAAGGAAGCCGCTTCTGCTAAACAAAGGCTTGCGCAGCTGGACATGTGTGAGTACAACCCGCAGCTTGTCTCAGGGTTCAGGGTATCAGCAGACAATCTGCATCGCTTGTAATCTGGCACAGCTGTAAGTCATACATCCGGGGAGATGGGACATAAAACAGGGCTATGTTTGAGTCTCCAGGAATGCCCTCCCATCCCCCTCCTCTCTCTGCCCTTTTTTTTTCTTTTTTTTTTTGTTCCAATCACTGATTGATTGTACTTCCTGAGAGACCAAGTTAGGATAGTTTGACCTGGGACAAGATCTCTTGTCTCTCTCCACTTTTTAAAGAATTGTAGAATAGCCACATCGTAAGGCCAGAGGGCATTGCACTGCCCTCCTTTAGCCCAAGCTTCTCTGTGTTTTAAAAATCATTACCTTGTTCTTAGCTCTATAAGCCTTTGTATCTGTGTCAATCCAAAGGCCAAAGACCACTGTGCAATATGTGTACAGCCCCTCCAGAGGTTGAAATGACTACTACGTGGTAGCTATGCCCTCCTTGAACTGCCAAACCTGCACCAGTGTTACAGCCACTGGGCGCTCCTGTGCCAGTCCTCGTATCATTACCAAACATGGGCTTTATCCTCTTCCCCAGCACTGGCCCCAGCTATATCCTGCCACCATCTTCTCACAGAGTTTTTCCTCTGATATCCTCCAGCCCCTTTGACTGAACATATGCATACAGGACCCTTCTTGTCCATGGCGTGCTGGTAACATATCCTTTGCAAGGACTGAAGGGCAAAACCCCTCTCTCCTCCACACATCTCCTCCCTGCTCTCCCAAAAGTCTGCTTTCTCCTCTCCCCACCTCATTTCAGAGCTGGGACGGCGTTAGTGCAATGTCCAAGCCAAAATCCCCTAATGGTCTGATTGATGGTTTTGTTCCTGCCAGTTCCCTCTGTGCGTTCTGCCGCCGTCCTCCACAGCCAAGATCCAAGCGTTGTGTCTAGGGTCTTTTGGTATTTAAAGGTTTTTATTCTGAGCCTGGCCTACCCCAGGCCACAGACTACGTACTTTGAGAGCGTTACTGAGTCGATGCAATCCTTGCTGGGATCCTCTGTAGTCAAAGTACTGTGTGATCCCTCATGTGCAGGTGAGCGAACAGGTTGGGGTGCTCACTATCTGATCCTGAATCCTAGCTATTTTTTGCCAGTTAGCAGCATAGGAAAGAAAAAATAACTCCATCACCTGGACTACACTTCTCAAACCCAAAACATTCCAGGTCCATGGTCTGGAAAGCACCACATAACACATAGCTTTATTATATTAAATTCATGCAGCCAGTTCTGCCCTGTGTGGGTATTGCATTCCCCCTGATGATGAGAAAAGCAGCTAATATTTCACCTCCCAGCTGGCCCTGGCAGCAGTAGAGCCACGATTGTGTGCAGACACACCTGAATGCGCAAACTCTGGAATAGGGAGATGCCAACCTGGAGCCAGCCCTGGCTGTCCCTGTGCCATGGTCTATCCACAGCCTGGATCATCAGCCCTGGCTGAAGGAAAGCGTCTGTAATGCGTGCAGAGGGAAAGAGCACAGTTGGTGGCTAGAACATGCTAGGGTGCTTGCCCAGGTGTGTTTTATAAGAATTTCAGTCTCAAGCTCATGCGTAAGGCAAGCCCAGCCCAAATTTGCCCTTTCCCAGTCAATGCAGACTTTTGGTTCAGTCTTGGGCTACATGACCTGTGGCAGACGCATTTTGATGTGCAGCCTAGTTCACTAAAGACAGGGGAAATCCTACATCCCTGCCTTCCAAAATTGGCCTAGAGATGCCTCGGGAAGAGGTTTCACGCATCGTAGCTGTGCCTGGCTGCTTTCCCAGTCCCTGTGTGGGGCTCTCCACATCAGCCCTGTACCAAGTGGCATGAAGGGACTTCACACTTGGTGCCCAGCCTGCCCAGGGCAGGGAGGGCTGGGAAAGATGCGCCGTGGCAGCTTGAACCTTGCATGGGGAAACACATTGTGCCAGTGCCCAAGCCTGCATGGAGCTGCATCACACTCTGCGAGCAGTGAGAGGATCCCATGCAAGTGTTTATAAAAGTGCTCTGAGGTCTGTCAATAACAGGGGTGCTGAAGATGATAAGAATTTAAATATTTTTTAGCATTTTGTTTGTATTCAGTCTAGTCTTTGTTTCAAAGAGCAATGTATAGGACGAGAACTGACAATTCACATTTTTAAAGTCCACAAATAGATATAAAACCGAGCATTCAAAAGTAAACCAAATCACTGATAAAGGAAGAGCTGTGTGCCTTTGCTGCAGGTAAGCAGCCAGACATCTGCTTTAACAAGTATTGTTTAAAGGCCCCCAGTGAGCACACCCTTGCTCAATCTCCTATCAAAAGGAAATTCAGTCACAGGAGGATTTTTCATTCCTTGAGAAGTTTTCCAGCCATATGTTACAAGACTCAAAAATTCATATCTGAATCATTTATTTTTAATAAGCCAATATCTTCCTTCTGTTTCTCTCTTATTCTGCCTTCCTTAGAGGCAGCACAACAAAAAGATTATAACATTTTTGAAATAGAAGGGACAAAGAGCCACCCCTCTTTTTCTCCCTCGGATTGTGGAAGTTCTTGTTTTAGAAGTCTCCTCAGAAACAAAAGCCTCCCATGCTCTTTTCCTTCCATGGTGCTAAATGAGGAAGCCCAGCTCCTCACCGCCTTGGTATGCAGTACACAGTGGCAGGCAAACTTCCTTGCTGATCAGGATGTTATCAGGGGGATCCCATGCAAAACTCGACATCAGGTGCTTATTCTATGGCTGGATTTTTTTTGCCTCAGCATCTCCCCTCACCACACACATCTCCATCTGTGTGAAACTCTTCCAGATATTCATGTAAACCAATGCTAACGCTGGTCATACAGCTAGTAGGCATAAAATGAACTATATTTACCCTCAAAAGGCAGGGGGGTTGCAATCACCACCTTCCTCTTGGGGGTTGTTTTTAAGCAGCAGTTGTTGTCAAGACACTGTAATGTTCCCTCTGGAGAAAAAAGGGAGAGAAAACAAAGTGGTAGGGAGCCAAGGGGGAGCAGGGGAACCATGCAGGCCTGGGGCTGCCCCATTCAAATCAAGCAATGCCAAGCTGTGTTCCCCTGAAACCCTAGGTAAAAGGAACTAGTGCAGTGGGTCTGCTAACCATTTTGCCCAGGTTTCCTCGACGAGCTTTTGGTCTACGCAGTGCCTGATTGATCACTCCTGGACAGCACAGGTAAGTTCCTCAGAAATTGCATTCATGCATTAATATATATTGTATTTACATCCATATGTGTATATATATAGCATATATGTCTATATATATATATACACATATACACGCACATCTATATAATTTCATTGCAAGTCTGGCTCCTCCTATAAAGTTCAGTGTGGTTTTGTTCTCTTGGCTGTATTGGAGCACCTTTGGAAAATATGCTTCATCGCTTCGGTAATCTTGCTCTCAAACTTCCACAATCATCTCTTGCAAGCTGGAAGTGAAACTGTGCCTTCTATCTCTCCTTTTATCTATCTCATGAAAGCGAATAACACAGATTATGTATGCCTGGGAGGGTGTGGTTGCTTAAAACGTGTTGCCTGTTTGGTTGCTATTTACTCACAAAGTAGCTGAGCAAGAAAATCAACACTGCAGCTGTCCTACTCCTGGTCTTCAACTTGCCTCTGTCATTTTAGTGCTAAAATATCCTCACAACAGGGGCCTTAAGGGAACTGCGGGAAGGTGCTCTGCACTGAACCTTATGTGCTTAGTCTAGGCTGAAGAGTGGTATACTCAGTGGAGTTTTGCACAGTGCCCAATTTTGAGAACTATGCATCTAAATGTCATGTACCTGCAAATACATCTGAATTACATGCTGGAATTGGGTGCAGGAATTATCTGCAGGAATTACATGTGCACTAACATAGATAAGCAACTGGATGCATGCATCCTATTTTGGAAATTATTTTTAAAAGGCAGCTTGGCAAAGTCCTTTTGGTTTCTCTCAAAATTAGGATTTTCTGCTTTACTGGTTTATTTTTGGAAGCTCACACTGCAAAAAAAAAGGGGGGGGGGGAGATTCTGTTAATAGAGCCATGCAGTGTCATTTGTGAAAATAATTTTTCTTTTCTTAGAAATATGAGAGAACATTGTGCTGCCATGCTTAAATCTATACATGTTTTGCTGACTTGGAAGTTGGTACCATATTTCAAAGACTACCTCACTAAGCCTGATTGGTGTCCTTTATCTTTTGATGTTTAAGAAGCTTTACTTCCCAAAGTCTCCTTTTCTTTCAAGGCACTTCAATGAAAGTGTTCTTCTGCCCATCTTCAGATCTGCATGTAGCGTATTTCTGTTCTCCCTGATTTATTTTATGTATTCTCTTGACTAAAGGCAGATCATGAATTTGCCCTAATTTCAGAGCTGGTGTTTTTCTTTTTCCTTTTTTTTTTTTTTTCAATTTTGCCATCTTTTGGAGACATTTATTTCATGCTAATGAAATTATGTATCTACTTGTGGGTGATCATCCCTCTGAAAGTAAAAAGTATGGTGTTTTACCAATACAGTAAGGACATCAAATGTACCAACTTGAAGAAGAATCAATTTATTCCTTGCTGTGATTTCATCAAGCATCTGTACTTTTTTTCTTAAACTATTACTGCTTATGTTCAAATGCAAAAAAGTATGTTTAAAAATAAAGTGAAGGGTCAGACTCTGACCTTGTCTTCTGTGGGAACTGCACTGATACAGTGTTTAAGCCATGTTCTATTCAGGATTCCACATTAGAAAGAGAAGCATTTTTGTTTTGTTTTGGGTTTTTTGGGGCAGCAATAGCTACAGGATAAAAGACCCACTTATGTCTTGTTTCAGGGCTTTAAAACAAACCATAGTCTTCAGTGACAGTGGACTTGTGTATCACTTCATTTCTGTATTTCTCTTCTAGCCTTTTGTTACCAGAGGTGTTTGCAGAAAATGAGACTAATAATTAATATTATTTTGAAGGGGCCATCTGCTTCTGCTTCATCTCTCTCTTCTGAAATCATTATTTATTTTCTGTTTGTGACATCAAAATTGTTACTGTGGAAATGTTTATCATCTCAAAAATAGAAGAACATGACAACATGCAGGAAAATAACAGCAGGAGATGAGGAACTTCGAAAAGTGGCCTGATTTCTGCTTTTATTTTTTTAAAACTCTGATGTAAACTGTGTCTCCCTGAATAATTGAATTTAGCAGATAATAGGCCTCCTAGCTACCATAGCCTTTGCTAGCATATATGGCTTTCTCAAGCTTTCATGTTTCAATGATGTGAGGTGATCAGAAATGGCTTAAGACTTAAACTTCCAAATCAGGGTTAATCAAGAAAATGCAACTAGATCCTCAGCAACAGATGCCCTGGCAAAGTCCTCTGTTGGTTGCAATTCTCGCCAATTTGGATAAACGCTAATTAATTCCATGCTTCTGCTGGTCCTTTGTAGGGCCTACAGCACATCACTTCTTCCATTAACGATCAGTTTAGCTTTGGGGAACAAGGCAAGGTTTGGACAAGAGGCCGTGGTTGACATGTCTCTTCCTTCTGGGTGTCAGGGACTGGCTACAGCAAAAAGGGAGAAGCTGGACGGAATGCAACAGGTCTCCTTGCAGGACCAGGCAACCTCTCAAGTAGCTGGTTAGGCTGTCCAGTCCTCAGACTCAGAATTAAGATGATCACCAGGTTAGAAATCAGAATCAAATCAGGAACAAACAGGGCTTTTGCCTCCTTAGGTAACGTATGGTGCAGTCCACCTTTGAAGACCATCTGGGAATTTTACCCCAACAGACTTCTTGCTCTGGCATGGTCCTAGGATACTGCTAGTGCTTTTTTTCTCTCCTGCTATCTTTCTGTGGTCCTCTAACTTGGTTGTGTGGGGTTTTGGTTTTGTACTGAGGATCTTAAGTTTGTCATGGGTTAATGAAGTGTTTTGTGGCTAGACAAAGAGAAGGTGTGGATCCTTCCATTATATAGTTGCCTGTGACTGCCAAAGACTGGATTTAATGACTCAGCAGGCTTCTTCCAGTTGCATTACTGATACTAGTTGTTCAGGACAGGCTTGTAGGAGAATCTGGAATATTGCCCTGGCAATGCTTTACTTGCATTTAGATCTGGGTTGGAAATAGGACTTTTGTAATGAGTTCTGGAAGTTGAGAGTTACCCCAGAGAAACGAGGTGAGGGGAGTATTCTATTGTTTGAAGTCTGCAGCCTTCATTTATTTGAAGCCCTTTGAATTTGAATACAGTACTCTTCTTAATTTCATTTTGTGAAGCAAGGATTTATCATACTCCATGCAGCAATAGAGTCCCTCTGCTGCATATCATAGACCTAAACCTGTCAGGGACCTTTGGATGCTTTAATAATCAAATAGTAGTTCAAGAAACAACAGTAAAGCCTTTTTGCAGTCAATGCAATTCTGCAGACCAAGTCACCTCCTTATTCAGTGTACCTGCTTGCTGCATAATTTGACCGAACTTGTTATGGGACAGCTTCTTCATGTCTGCTTTTCTTCTGGGATTTTTGGAGAACTCTACACAGTTGTTGCTTCTTAACTCTACCTCCTTGGCTGCTAATCTGTTTGTTAAATCTGGTCCATATAGTGGGATCATGCGGTCATTCAAACAATGGAAGTCTAGAAGCTGTGTGAGTAGCAAAAAGTGATTGATTACATCTTCACCTGACAGATTTTTAATAAATGTGCAAGGCTGTATTACCATCTTGACCAGGAGACAAGAGGCTGTCAGAAAATTCACTGCTTTCTAATCTTAGGCCTAGCTTCTTTCTGTCCTTATTATGGCACAGGTACTGGAATGCAAATTGTCCGAGTACACGCAAGGACTGAGGCAGAGGTACACAAATGACTCTACAAAGTTTTGCCTTGGATTCACAGGGTGAAATCATCTGAATGTGGCATTAGCCATGACAGACAAGACTTACCTGCTATACTGCACTCCCAGTCTCTCTGGGCATCTCAGTGGCCTTTGGAAAGTCAACAGCACAGGGAACCATGCTGCAAATTTGTCAAGGTAGCTTCACAGAGAGTCTAACGGAGACAGAAAGATCAGTGCTGGTTCAATGATGATGAGCCCTGCTTGGCTTCTTGACTGATATCAAAGAAAGGAAGCTAGCAAACAATGTTTCTTCTAGCAAACAACAGAAGAAATGAGGAGGCAAAATGTTGTCACAGCAATTTTAGGGGGCTGCCTTAGAGAAATCTTGATAGGAAAGCAGTCCTAAATACACACACGGTTAATGGGAAATGGAAGATTTAGAAAAAAAACAATTGTTATGTGGAGATAAGGAGATGCCACTAGACTGGATTTAACAATGGGAATTTTATCCTCATCTTTTTATTTAATAGAAAAGCTGATTACATTCTCTTTCAAATGAAAAATAAAACAACTAAAAAGAAGGCAATGGTAAATTGTTAGCTGCCTATTTAAAAACACAAAAGTTGCAAAGAGTTATTCCAAACACATTTTCTTCATGTTGTTCACTAACTCGTAACTCAAGTGGAATAGCTAATGAATTTCAGACATTCTGAAATGCACAAGTACACTTCACAGAGTCTCCTATAATTGATCGCTCTATAGGGAGAGGATTAATTTGTCAAAATTAGAAATACTTGATAGAGCTGTTTCACACTGCCTTTAACTTTAGTGTGGAAAAAAAACCGAGTCAAACAAAAAAAGAGAATTTCTCCCAAAAGACAACTCCCCAACCAAATTAGATTGAACCGATTGTGATAATGAATCAGTTTTGGCCCTGATAAGGAAGTTAGTGAGCTCAGACGTTAAGAATCATATATAAATACCTTGCCCAGAAACTCTGTGAACTAGACTGTTACTACATGATTGGTGCCAGGTCTCAGCATTTCATTCTAAAATGTTCAGCAACACTTTGAAGCACATGCTTAATTTTAAACTTGTTGGCTCACAGACTAACTGCTGAGAAGCCCTTTCACTGGACAAATGGCCACAGCTATTGGAAATGTCACCAACCACTTGCTTTGCTGTTTGATATCAGTCTCCTGCGTGCTGGTAGTCACTGTCCCCACAGCAGTCCCTGGAGTGAGATGTGACCTTTCTCCTCAACCATGTTGGCGTGGAAGCCACTAACTCTGAGGCGACTGAGCATGACTGCGGGACTCCAAACATGGCGGGTGAGGAACATCACACATGCGGTTCCACAAGCTCCAGCAGTTATTAGGTGCACATTCGCTTACAAAACCTGATGTCTTCATGTACGTTTATCCTGTGCCCAGCACAATGGGATGCTGGGTTTGGGGCTTTTGAGTGCTACAACAATGCAAATATTAAATAATAATTCATGACAAGCAAGACCAGGAAAATAAACAAAAGCTTGGTTCAAACTCAGTAGGATATTTCTTTTGAGCTTCAATATTGAGCTTCAAATTTGGACAAATTACATTTTCCCAACAAACAAAAACTAAAAATATGTTTGTTGTTGCTGTGTTCAGACTGTGGGACTTGTTCACATTTTCTTTGCATAATGAAGAATTATAAACTCATTCATAATCATTAACAGCATGGAGTAAAGAACAGATTTTATATAGTAGATATTATCATGGAGATGATGAAACCCAGATGACACTTCATGAAGAACTTTGAAATCCTTTTTCTTTAGATAAGCTACCTGTAAGCAAAATTGCTGGGCTACTTGTTTTCCTTGGTTTTCATTGACACGACCATTTGCATAAAAAACAAGACACTCATTTCTGAGAAGTTCACATTCTCCTGCTGCTTGTTCCCCTCCTGAAGTTTTCATTCTCAGTTACCAGCCTGAGAAATCACTTCCACTAAAGCCAACTCTGATGTCACCCACAGGGGTTTGGCACTTCAGGTGAGAAGGGAGACGCTGCAAGCATTGCCAGAAAACCTGCAAGAGTACAGATTATGTTCCCATGTCATTAACAGCTTGTATTGCGTGTTTAAAAAAAAGGAACAAAAATTAGACATGATGGCAGGAGATTATATTCCTTACATACCTCAGATGTTTGCAGCTGAGATGATAGATAATGCATAGATTATGAGCCTCAGGTAAGGCCTTCTGAGCCTAGTGGAAGGACTTTCATCAGATGCAGTGAGTTTCAGGTAGGGCTGTGCATTTGGGGTGAAAGAGAACCACTATGCAATTGACACAGGCAAAAACCTGGGGGGAAAAAAGAAGTAAGAGATGAAGATGAAGATGATGAGAAGGGAAGGGAAGGGAAGGGAAGGGGAGGGGAGGGGAGGGGAGGGGAGGGGAGGGGAGGGGAGGGGAGGGGAGGGGAGGGGAGGGGAGGAGAGGAGAGGAGAGGAGAGGAGAGGAGAGGAGAGGAGAGGAGAGGAGAGGAGAGGAGAGGAGAGGAGAGGAAAGGAGAGGAGAGGAGAGGTTTTAGGCAGTTTTGCTGGCTTGGATATAAAGGTTCACAGTAGAATCCATTGAAGCCCAAACAGATCCATACCTAAATAGAAATAAGGGAATCACTTCATTTGAATGAGATTTTGCTGATCCTGTCTAATTAACATGGTAAATGTTCGGTCACTTTAGTAATTAAACTTTAACTTTAGAAGTTAAATTGCTGTTAAAAAAGCTGCTGGGATCTACCTTTGGCATGCAGATCAAGAGTCTTCTCTTCTACACTGAAAGAGCCTGGAGCATCATTATGACAACAAGCATTATAATCTAAGCCAGTACCAGAAACAGATTTGAAGATAAGCCCCATATTTAGCTGTAGTCAGGAACACCTGCAGGAAAAAAAAAACACAGGAAGTTTAACCAAGAAAATTTCATCTACTATTTAAATCATTAAGTGTTACAATCAACCTATTTTGTAACATAAAATTTACAGTGGAAACGGTAGTGGACGACACTGATGATAAGGGACAGGCTACTAAGAAAGGATAATGTCTAGTTAAAGCATCACCATCCAAAACATGCTTGAATATTTCTAAAATAGAGGCAAATTTCAGCTTTGAAAAATTTAAGGACTCCCCATAAGACAGGAGAGTCTGTCTTGTAAAGGCGAGAGTCATTATGAATAACCTTCTTGACATGACTTTCCAAGGTAATGCTGTGGAAAGCCTCAGTCACATAAAAAGAGGCATATTGAACAGTAGTAGATATGTGACCTTGCCTCTGTATGCAGCGTTGGCAAGATCACTTCTGGAATAACAGGTCCAGTTCTGGGCTCCACTGCATGAAGGATGAGGATATAATGGGGAGTTCACAGGAGGACATTCAGGATGACCCTAGGTGTAGAGAACAAGCCTTTCTAGGTGTGACTTCAGATTAACTTTCTCACTGAGGAGGAAGTTGAGAGGTGACTTATGTTCTTACACATAGAAAAATCTATCCGCTAAGGGAATGGAGAGTTGCAGACAAAGGCATAACAAGATCTGGAGGGTAGAAATAATTGAAGTCATACACATTCAACCTTGAGAGTAGATGTAATTTCCTGCTGTCGAAGTTAATGGGATGTCAGAATGTCTGAACAGGGGAGATGGCCATTCACGACTACACTGAGCAGCCCTGTAACTTTATGATAACTCAGGCCCCTTTCAAAATGCTGCTTTCTGAAAATCAGAGTCACAAGACTTTAACAAAGTCACAGTAAGAGGGGCAACTAAGCAAGAGAGAGCAAGCTACGGGGCATCAGGTGCACAGGGGCAATTGCAGTAGAGGAGATTTTGGGACATTGTGGTACTGACACATGGATATAACTTGCACTGCTGTGGGTGGCTATAGACATGAAAATAGGATGATTCCCCTGTTTGTTCCTTCCCTCTTCACCATAGAGAGGTTGCAGAGAGCTCTGTTGCTATCAGAATGTGGGTAACACTGGCATATGCTGTCAAGACCATTATTACAACGAACTTTCATGCCTTCAGGCTTCATGCAGTTGCCCAAGGGGTTCAGGAGAAATACTTTTCCAGTCATTGTACAACTGATTAGATGCATATTGAATATGAAGGCAGAAATAAGAAATATAGCTATGACTGGGCACAATAAATCTGAACAGGAAAGATCACAGGACACCCAAACAACAATGTGGTGCTGGAAGATGGTATTAAGAGTCCTTTTACATACGTGACATTTTATCTAGCCAATTACCAGATGTGGAATTAGACCAGAAGAAACTTTTGGGTAACTTTTGCTGGTCTCTGTGATATAAACCACAGATTATCTGCTAGTATCTCTTCCCACTTGGTTCCAGTCACGGCAGGGACCTCAGGCATTGGGATGCAGTGCCTCCTGCTGTCGTCCCCCCCCCCCCCCCCCGGCCCCCGCTTGGCAATAGCTTAGCCTCCAAAGCTGCTTTAGCCCAGGCTCTGTTCATGGGCTCAAAACATGAGATGGCAAAAGAAATTCAGTGCCCTGAAGGGGATTAGATTGGGCTTTCTGGCCTTAAACTGTCTGAAATCTGAACAGAAGTGAAAAGCTGTGGTTAAGGGCTGAGCTTCTCTGTTTTCCTGCTGAGCCTGGATACAGCCCTTTAATTAGAGTAAGCTAATTACATTTAACAGAGGAAAAGAGGCTGTCAGCTAGTATGGAAGAAATTATTTTTGATTCAGCAGAAAACATTTTAACTTTAGGTATCCTGTAGGGAATAGGTGCAGATAGGAGGCCTGCGTGTCTGAGAGCTGGTCTTTTAAGTAACGTTGCCTCTTTGCTGGGGATGGGTCCTGTTCGGACAGTGGCTGAAAGAAACTAGGAGATGGCATGGCTGCCAAAGCAGCTTTCCACCTTCCTGCCTTCCTTGTGCTGTGGGAGCAGAGCAGGAGGTGAGGGAGAGGTGGTATCAGGCAGCTGGGATGGGGACTGCCAGGGCGTGCTTAGGCTGCCATTGAACCTGAAGGAACACATGGTGAACCACTGCCTTAATTTGTGGTTTAGGAAGTGCAAAATGTCCTAGTGGGGTGGTTGTAACTGGCAACTTGACTTGTTTGCTTAGCAAACAAAAGATTTAGCCTGAGCTTTTCAAAAGAAGCTGCCATGGGTTAAGGGCACCTCAGCCCCATTAAAATCCAGTAAGAACTGAGCTCCTTAATTCCTTGAGCCTCTTTGAAAATTCCAGACTTCCTCTCCCTTCCTACAGCCGTGGAACTAGGATAAGCTCTGGGTACCGGTAGATGATTTACCTGTTATTTCAGAATGTGGTTAAATAATTGTAATATCACAGAGATTAAACTTGCAGCCCCTAAACTCAAAAAAATAGCATAATGTGGGGTTTGAAAAGCTGGCGATCTCAAATAGTTAACTAGCAAGTGTTTACAGTGCCTCATGATAGTTGCTGGCACTAAGACAAGGGCAGTAAAAAGTGGATTAGATGAAGATAAATGTGAGACACAAGCAGAAACAAGTACTCCAGCAGATGTGTGTGGAAATTAATGGGGTGGTGATAATAACAAATTCTGATTCGCCACACAGTAAATGTGTCTCTTGATAATCAGTTTCCAGTACAATACCAACTGGGTGTGTAAGAGACAGAAATCTAAAGGGGTAACGTCTCAGCATTGCAAATGGATTGCATAGACACTAAATTCCTTAAAAATGATAGCTGGAAAAGTTGTCTTTATTTTGTCCTATGCAAACTTCCCTTCTAAAAAAATTACTTTTGATCAGAGCAGATCTGTGCTCCAGTCTCTTTACAAATAAATCAGCAGGGCTATAGGGGAAAGATGATCTTCAAACTTGAGCATAAGGCCGATGGTCAAGAGATCTTGGTCATGTTCCAATATCCACCGCAGATATCCTGTCTGAAGTGGGCTGGGGAGTTACTGCCCTGCCCATATGTTTGCTAATCATCTACCAAATTGGGATGTGAAAGCTCCCACACAGCACAATACTTTGCCAGATGTGTTGTTGAACTTAATGTGTTTATGTTTGTAAGGAGAACATAGGAGGAAAGGCATTACAGAAATGTTAAATATGATTTGTTATGATTTAAAAGTCATTCTGTTTTAGCAGTGCTACTTTAAAATATTTGCACCCGGCAGGCATTTCCACATAAAGACCCAAGCCCATCTTTTCTTTTCCAGTCCCATGTTTAAAGAAACAGGGCAGCTTCCAACCTTTTGAAAATGGCTTTTTGAGTTTGCCCACTGTAGTCTGTGTGACAACACAGATCAGACTGTGGCTCTGTGCTGTAATTTATACCCTGATAAAGCCAGTGTGAAAGGTTATCAAACAGCTGCTTGCTCTGGGGGTGAGGTGCAGTAGGGGCTCTAAACTTGGATCAGTGAAAGCAATCTGGAACAAAAAAAAACCTGTTGGCTTTTTTGTTTGTTTTTAACCCAGATCATTTTACTTATCCAGTTTGGAGCGCATGCCCACAAACAACTGCAACACACTTTAGACTGTGGTTTGACGTGCATTTAAGCCCTGCTGAAAAGCAGTCCCTGCACTCATCTGCCTCCCTCTCACCTACAAATACACTTTCTCCCCCTGGCTGCTTTTAAGTTAGCTCAAGTATCTGAGGATCTGTGCAGGGAAGCTAGGGCAAACCTGCCCGGCTTTTCATCTGGGTCTGTTACCTGAGCCCATTTGCTGGGCAGCTATAGAAGCACTTGAGCTAACACAGCTTGGAGGGTTGCACCATAGAGGGAATGAATGGCAGGTAAGGGGGGGGGGGGTGATGGAATGACACACGACACTGTTTTGTGATAACCGTACTAAAAACATAACTGCATGCCTAGAATGCTGTGTGAGCGTGTAGGTCTGCAGTGCATTTTTCTTGGCAGGGAAATTATTCAAAACAGTCTCATTGCCCTATCCTTCCAGTCTTGCTCACTGTTTTCCTGCCCTGAACCACAGTTTGCTACTGCTCGAATTGTGCAGCTAAAACTCGATGACAGCCCTGCACATCAAGTCCTTGAGAAGCTCCAGCTTAACAATAGAAAACAGAGGTTTTCCTTTGCTTGCTTTGTTTTGAAGGAGGTCATTTTAGTCAGGGCCAGTTTGGTGATGCTGTTCACAAAGCAGTGCTACAACACTTTTCTCAGTGCAGTGGCAGTTGGGGAGATGAGACTCAGCATGGAAAGGACCTGACCAGCCATGCTGGGACTTCCCTTATGCTGATTTGCCACCAGAGAAAATGCAGTGTGGAGCTAGGGCTGTAGCAAGGGAGGAAAAAGAGGAGGAGGAAGGGAAGCTCTGAGACTGGCCTTGCCACCAGGGTAATGGTAAGAAGAACCAACAAAATCAGTTTGGTATTTGGTATTTCTGTCCAGGCCCCTGGAGTGAGACTGGGTGGGGGTGAGACTAAATCCTGTGGGGCATCTATGAGAAATTGCTTAAAATCCAGTGATCTTAAAAAAACCCCAGTGTACTCAAGACAAAGAAAATGGAATTTATAGATTTCTGTGTCTTACATGCTAAAACAAATATGACATTTTCAACTTCCAGAGAAGACAGTGAATACTTTACTGCTTGTGAGTGCAGTTTTCTCTGATGGGCTCCGCAGCCATGTGTGACTATGCTACTCTGTCCCATGGTCCCTCTTATCCAGTCTCTCCACGTTCAGTTATATCAGTCTTCGGCTTCCCTGCCTACTCTATAGTTTAGAGGCCCACCAGGGTTAGGTATCACTGCCATTTTACACAGATTTGCTCTAAGAGAGGGCAGCATGTGTGGACGCGTGCAAGTGCCATCTCCTGCTGCCCGCACCAGCTTGAGAGCAAGGAGTCGGGCAGCTGAACACGGAGGCGAAAGCTCTGGAAAGCAGATAGCAGACACCTCCCGCTCTGGACTGCACACTATTTAGCCCAACTGAACGTGTCTAATTTCTCAGTCACTGCTTCTCGCACATATGACCTGTTAAAAGGATTAAATTAAAAGAATTCCCAGAGCTAATCTAGTGATGATATTATGAGAGACAGGAGCTCAAGTGTATCCCATAGAAGGCTGATCAGGTTTCCTTGAATGTATTATTTATAGGGCCATCTGCTTTAGACAAGCACTGTAGGCTGAAGGGGAGGAGGATTTTGATGGAATTCAGTCATTTAATTGGGACAAGGGGGTTGTTGGGATTTTTCTTCCCCAAAATGCTATTGTAGTTATGTATGGAATAAAGCTGGCACCAAAATACCTGTGTGCTGATCTCTTGAATAAAATATTGCTAAGATCTGAGAGCTCTGGGGTGTCCTCACAAAAGAGGGCATTCATAATATGGTGTATTAGTATAAGGGAAAGAGATGTATAAATGTGTTCCAGTTTGAGCTATTGGTACACAGACTGTGAAATATAGTTGTATAAACAGATCTGTGACTGGAATGTGAGGAGGCAGGGGGAGCAGCCAAAAGAGGCAGAGCCTGTAGGGAAACGGGAAAAATTTCCCCAAAATAGCTAGTTTAGTTACTGTATAGCTCAGTAAATGTAGGATTTGTTTACAGCTATTATAGGCAACACAAAGTGAAATCACAAATGTAAAAAATAAATCATCTCTCTTTCTGATTTAGACTGACATGCTATTCAAATAATATGGGTCAAGAAATGTGAAATAAAATACCTCAATGAACAGGATTTGTGTTCTTTCCCTTCTTGTCTCTCTCTCATGGCGCTAAAAGCAGGCATGTTTTGCTGAGATTTCCCCATCACAGTTGCATCGTCAAATTTCTAAATATCACAGCTTCCTCAGGCTAAGTGATCAAGAATGAAATTTATCTCAGTGCTTTAGTTAGGAAGGTTCTGCTAAACCTTTGTACAGAACTTTGCTGGAAGCTACCTGTCAGTTTGCTGCCCATTTTCCAGTAATTCAGACTAATGACTCTTCACCCTTTTTTTTTTTTTCTTCCTTTTGCATCTGTCTAAAAGTAGCTTTCTGCTCCAGTTACTGGTTTAATAATGCTATGCTATCTACTGAGACAAAATTCTCACCCAGTCTTACCTGATTTGTCTCACTACTGTTTTCATAATCCTTATTTTGTTAGCTATTACAAAAAAAATCCAGGCAACTGGTTGTAGTGTTCAAAATTTTATACTTCTGAATTGGAGCATTTGCTTAAGAACTACTCTCCTGAACCCTGGGCCTACATAGGAAAGTTTTGTTTATGAAAATGCAGAAAGTAATCATAGACTGTCTGAAAGGCTGCTGTATATAAAATCAGAAAATCTTTTACACAGAATTTGAGTTTGGCTGAAATTTCAGTTACCAGATTGTGGAAGATTTGTCTCAGAGTTGCAACCTGTCTGTGTTTTATCCAGACAGACTAAAAATTAAGTTTTTGTCTGATATGTGACTCGACATGTGACTCAGATGCCAAATATTCACACGCCAGACAGCGAAGTGCAGATTATGGAAGGTGACTGAATCGGAGTAAGACTGGAATATGCTGGCATTGTTCTCACTAGCAAGCTTCACTGGGGTTTCTTTTAGATTTAACTACATCATGTAGCTGTACCATAGCCCTTCCTGGATGTGGCACTTTGAGATACTAGCAGGCAATGTTGGTTGGGTGCCAGTGCTGTCGGCCACAACAGCCAGGAAGGGGGTGCAGCTAAGCTCCTGGACAAATGGGCTTCAGGCAGCATGACAACATGTTGTGCCTACCCAGATAGTTGTACATAAGGGTCTAAGGAAAAGGGTTGTGTTTCTTCAGCATCCCCATCTCTGTGATGTTTAAAATGTAAGGATCAGTGCCCTAATCAGAATCAGGTGTAATGTAACAGAGGAGGAAGGAGATTCATATGATGCCCCAGGCATGGAGGCCACATTGGAGGAGTGTCTCTACTCATGCAGAGGTATGAAACTATGAGGGCAACCATTTGACATGTGCTTCAGCCTCTAAATACCCAGTGTTGTGTGTAGTGTAGACCAGACACAAATGTTCATGAAGATTAGTGCTTGTGGACAGAAAGGGACATCTACTATCCTGTGGTCACAAAAGTCTGAGTAAGCAAGACAATAAAAGGCAACCAAGCTGCTGCAGTCCCTTTTTGTTCCCATTGCTACAAGACTGATATCAGTGGCAGATTTTTCACTCCTCCTCTCAGCCTAAAAGCCTCCTGAGGACCAGCTTTCCTGCAACTGCTCTGGTTGGCTGCTCTGCACCTACTGCAGGGAAATATGACTCAATTAAAAGTGACAAGACCTCTGGGCAGGACGGAGGGCTAGGGATTTCAAAGTCCTTGCAAGACAAAATACTGAAGGTACTGAAGTTAAATAACTTGTGAATGGGCATCTCTGCGGAGGTGTCTTCCCCTTCCTGCAAACCAGGCAGAATATTCATGACAGCTTCCTAAAGAATACCTACAAACAAGAGGCATCTTGTCTCCCTATATGTTTCTACAGCTCTTATCACAAAGCATTTGACTACACCACCCTATAATTAAATAAAGGTTGGAATCCAGTCTGCCTGATTGCACAGTCATTAGCTGCCACTGTGATTACACTGCCACATTTGGTGGCAATACTTCTTAAGTCATCTCTTTTGCTCAGGATAATACTCTACCGGATGGCTGAAACAAACTCGCAGTTCACTGCTACTAGAAGGAGAGCACCAACTCTTGAATTCAGCTGCCCATTCCAGTGTCCTCCCTTGCTCTAAGTCAAACACTTGTTGGATGCGTCACTGAGTTCAACTCACTAAGCCAGCTAAGAAAACAATCCACTTCTGTTGCTGTTGGGTTCACCTTTGGCTGGCTTAATGAGCTAAACTAGCTGAGTGAACCAACGTGAAGTCAGAGCCAAGACAAGGTAAGCAGTGAGAGCAGCTACCAGAAGGGATGAGGGAAGACTCAGAGGGTGGCTGTGGTAGTGAGCCATCAGAGCAACTCAGTCTCATGTAACTTCCTCCTCATTCTTGCCTTGTACCTTCCTATCCACTGTGCTTGCTGACTGTTTAGTCAGTGATATAGTGGATCAGGGGAGCAGATCTAGGCGAAAAGTGATGGGGGGTGGAGGTGGGGTTGCATTTCTTCTTTCCCCCCCCCGAGTACTTTCAGCTAAAGCCACTTTGCTGGTGTGGATCACTGCATGGCTATATGAAGAGTTGTGTGGGCCGACACAACAGTGGGAAAAGGCAGGGCAAGGACTGCTTAACTCATCACTGTTGTTAAAAGATGTCCATAGAACCTGAGCCTCAGGGACCAGACTTGAACCTAAATTTTAGTTACCTAAGACAGCAGAACTCTAAAAGTAAGTGCTGATGTTTCCTGTGTAGTCAGTGAACACAAAAAGGGAAAAAAAAAAAAAAAAAAGGCTTTTGGAGGCTTCCAGGTCTTTTCCTGCAGGTTTAGGTGCCTACAATAGGTGGATTGGGTTTTGCACAGTAAATAGCAAGCCACATACATAGGTGCTTTCTTTGAGGTCTGCATGATCATGTTACTTCCTAGTGGCTGCAGTAAACACAGCTGAGAATCTCAGCACTCCTGCATGAGTATGGATGTTTCACCGGTTGCCTTTAGAGCAGTGCTGACAGGTGAGCTGCATGTGGGAGTATACAGGCTCTTACTGACTGTGTATCACAGCTGCTTAGCCATCATAGCCCCAGGTATGTGCCATGGTCACAAATGTACACCATCATTTTGCCAGACATCCTGAGGTGTGATCCAAAGGGTGTATCTATTTCCACAGAACCTCAGGATACATATCTTGCCTTAGCTGTCCTGGCACTAAAAATATATCATGAACCTCCAAAATAATACAGCTGTAACTCCATCACAAGTTTCTTTAAATGGATTGATTGTGATTTGCTTGGGTCATTTAGAATGTTACTGAGATGTCTCATTGAAAAGCAGTACTTTATAATATGCAGATGCTACTCTTGTTGTCTGTCCCTGATTTGTTATAGATTCAGAGAAATTATTTTGATATTATTGATTTCAATCATGTTTATTCTGTCTTGATTTCCATAACAACAAGTAAAGAACATTGGGCCTGAAGTAAAACATAGTTTTAATGTTGCAGCCTTGAGAGTTTCTGAGCACCCTAGGCATTTACTAAGAACAGCTTTCACAAGACAGAGGTCTTCAGTAAATGTTCCTTCAGCAAATGTAAGTCTGCCTAGCTCTGCAGGTCATGCTTTCTTCCTCTGATCCTTCTGCTAACCTTAGGTGTGTCATTCCTACACACAAATACTGGATGCTCAGTTTCAGCTCTGCTGTACCAGAATATACTTGCTTACAACACCTACAAAAAATTAAAGAACATGAAAATACTCCCTGAAGTCTGTTGTTCATCATACAGCCTACACAAAAGGCTGAATTCTTTTTACATGAGAACATGAGTACATCTGCTTGCAATCATCTTTCTCCCAGCAGCTGGCCTGATTAAGCAGAAATGTGATTCTCCACATTTTGCCCATAGAATGCTTAGTAGACGTTTGCAGCAGAGGGGCTGGGATACACGAGAAATCAAATAAATGTGCCTTTCACATATTGCTTCACCACCGGTCTGGTGACTCCAGCATTTGGAATCTTGGTCACTTCTTGCCCTACTTTCAGAAGGCAAGAAATGCTTAAATAAAGAGAAACTTGTTCTGTGACAGAAAAGGTCATTTCTTCTGGCCAGGCATTTGGAAAGGAGACAGGAAGCATATTATTTTAAAGGTAAACTGATAAAATATTTGTTTGCTGAAGGAATGGGAGGAATGTCAAAAACATGTCAGCATTCTTTAGATACTACCAGACGAAAAAATTATTGTGATGTCTTACTTCTGCCCTGACAACAACTGCAGGATGTCGTAAAGAAATGTATTAGCCTTCAATTATCTGTAGGCTCATGCAGGGTATTTTCCTTGCTGTAAGAATGCTCTTTGTCAGTATGTGCATGCGCACCCATGCGTGTCTGTGTGTGTGTGTGTGTGCGTGTGTGCATGTGTGTGTGAATGTGCATTTGGTAGCTAAGAAAGTGGCTAAAAATACTAGAAGTAAAGGATAGTGAGTGGACACAGAGGAATATTAGCAGAGTCTCTTACCAGGTAATGCTATTGTTTATTTCTTAATATTTTATCCATTTCAGCTGACCACCAAGAATGCAACTAAAAATCACTTACTTAAATGAAAGCTGAGTATTCTGTCCTATTGCAGTTTGTAGCACAGATGCATTATGGTTTAAGTACTTGTATAGATTTGTCAGATTACCTTTAAAAGGTTGCCTTTCATGCTGCTGCACAAAAGGACTGAAAAAGTAATTTATAGGTGCAATTAAGAATGACACGTTTGGGGAATAAAGAGAGGATATTTTTAACAAAAGCAAGCTTGACAATCGAGTAGCTCAGCTTTTGCATGATTCCTGAAAGAAAGCTGAAGGCAGTGGATGCAGTATACTCTCTATCCTCAAATTTGATTGCCAATTAATGTGCTTGTAAAAGCTAAGTTCCCTCCCAAGATTGCATTTTACTGGTTCACAGTGCAGATAACCTGGAGAGCAAGGTCTATAGGAGTACTTTGCCTGTGCAGCAATACAACTGTAACTGTACTGCAGAAATGCACACTACCCCTAGAGCACGTGCATCTCAGACCAGCTGCAGCACCTTTTCATTCATGTTACTGCATTGCCAGGAGAGGCTTTTGCTGGAGTGATTAAAATGGTCAGAAATCAAAACTCACCACATCCTTGGCTAACACAGCTGTGCAGGAAAATGCTGCAATAGAACTCTGGTCAGGAAGCCTTAGGTCAATGCAGCCTGCTTTGCATCTGATGCTTGGAGGCACATGGTTAAATCTGGCATGGACTTCTTTCAAACTCTTCAAACTGTACTATTTTCAAGACTTCAGATGAAATCCTGATCCTAGCTCAATGAAAAAGCAAAACTATCATGGCCATTGCTGTGATCAAGTTCTGTGCTTGGCCTAACTGAGTGCCTAATAGAGAGGAGAGCTCTCTCAAATAAGTCTGGCTCTGAGCACTTTTAAAAATCTAACTAACTGTTTTAGGGAAGTCGTTAAAACACAGAGACAATGCTCATGTCTCCCATTTAGTTTTTTCTAAAGTGTGTTGAGTAGGGTGGAAGAGCATTATCTGTCCCTTAATAAGTGCAGCACAATACCTAGCAGAGGACCAAAAGATTGGTGATTACTAGGGAAAGAAATGGGACACGTGAACATTTCAGAGGCTATGGAGAATCTTTGAAATAAAATCTATGAAGCCAGTTAGCAGATTCCAAATGTTTCTACAGATGGAGGGAGATGCCATTTTCCTTTGGAAGTCTTGCCAGCTACAGTCACTGAGATATTATCACCTATTTGAAGTTTTGACACATATGAGAATAATGCATCCTCTAATATGAAGATACATACAAACATCATACAGATATATGACCTGCCTTTATTGTCTTCTCATTTCACCACATCTTGACTTCTTGCCTGAAACACAAATAAAATGCATGAGTCTAAGCAAGAGAAATCACATCCCTACAATATGTCAGAAAAGGTTTGCATATAGGGCAGGTATAATGCAAAGTCTCTATCCAACAGTCTTTTACTATGAATGTCTGTTTTGTTCAGCATTTGTTCACAATTCCAGTTAGACTTTTGTCTTTGAATTCTCCCCAGTCACTGGAGACAATGGTGGACAGGAACTATTTAAAAAAAAATTTTTTTTGAACAAGGGAGTTTATTCATGTGCATTCACATACACACATATATATGCAGCATTTTAAGCTGACAGTAAATGACCTATCCTAGTGCCTGAAGATTCAAAGGGAAACATCTTTCATTAAAAAACAATAGGAAAGAACATTTATTTTGCAGAGGATGAAATATAGAAATGCTCTCATACTGTGTTTGGCATGACTTACTACAGACAAGACTTAATGATGTACAGAAGGGTAGTTTGAAAGAAACTGTGCAGGGTCTGATATTTTCTGGGGCTTCTCTCTGCTGGCCTTTCCTAAATGTTCTTTTGGATGTTGCAACACACTGACATTCTGTAATAAATCCACCCTGATCTTATTTAGAGACCTCATACTCAACACCTTTTTGTAATATGGCTTCATTCCCTGTGAATGCTAATGCAGATCATCTTGACTGACCTCTTCCTAATGATGATATACAGAGATGTGAATCCCTTCTATGATACACACAGATAGGATTCCTTTAGCTGTGTCAATAGCCTTTGGAAGTATTGATTGTGAAGTGTGATTAATGAGGAAAGATGCTGAAGCCTATACAGTTAACAGAGCATGGGTCAAACCTGGATTTTCAGTTATGGAAAAGATAAGCCCTTATGTTAGTACCTGTCTGTGGCAGTCAGTCAGTCTTACAGTTGGATGTCAGTGTAGCAATGGGAAAATGCAGTCTTCTTTTTAAAGTCTGTGTTTTCTAGAGAATATTCTTACTCTTTGCCATGCAGCTTTCTTCCTTAGCAGGTGGCACAAGCACAAGTGTTTTATTTCTGGGAGTAAATGTAACTTGTCCTCATTGTCAAGACCATACGCAGTTCTGTCTCACTCTTGCCTCTTGGTCTTTCTGATTTATGTCACCCCTTCTTTGCTTGCTCTGCTGCTTTCCTACATACCCTCTCCTTTCTGTAGCACTGTAACTAATCAGCCATTGTCAGATACCCTCTTAAGCCACTGTTGTGCAATCAATAGGCAAATGGCAACTCAGTGATGGTTTAGCTGAAGGAAAGTTGGCTTCAGCTGACATTTTAGTATATATTTGGAACTAACAGATGATTTGTAAATATAAATTCTGTGTTACTACCTGTCTTCTTCCTTTCACATCCTAGAGAGATGTGAGAGATTTAAGCCTAGAAGAGATCACTCTGCTCTGACCACCTGCATAATTCAGAGTATTAGACATCCCTGTATAAACTCATGTTTCAAGATCAAGAAGAGAGCTTGCAACTGAGATGATTGACTTTTAGCGAGAAAAAAACCCTCCCCTTATTTAAGAAAGATCCACGTACTCTAACACAATCCTTCTTAAGTTATTCCAGTGTTGTCCAGGAAAAATGTCTGGTATCTTCCATGTGTTTGTTAACACTCATCTGGTATTTTTCCTCTGAAATTAAACTCTCAACCCATCACACATCCAATTAGATTATAAGCACTCCAGAACAAAGACTGCTTCTCTATCTGTATAAACATCACCAAGGCACAGAATCCTAATATTAGTAAATGAAATAGATATGTTTCATAACTGTAATTGTCCTTGTCACAAACTAATCCTTGGATAATTTTGGATAATATATTCCTAAAGCTGTTCAGACAGCCTGGGAAGTGAAAAAGCATTTTCCAATATATTGCTAATAACGTTCTCAGATCTTTGAATATTTCTGTTTTGTATTGTTTACTTACATATAAGAGTTTAGTTCTCTCTGTGTGAGAGCTTATTTTTAAATGAAAATATATGCTGCTTAAATGGAAGCCAGAGATGAATATGTGAGAGAAACCTCTGATGAAATAAGAGGAGATGGAATGTGTCCATAATGAAACCAACATGTAAGAATCCTGTCAGCCTTTGTTTTACTTTTTCTCTTTTTAGCCTTGTCTAGAGTTGTCTGTGCTCTTACAAGTAAATTAATCTGTGCCTTGGGCAGTAGGAACTTTCCATGGCTGGAGGAGACTGATTGATTACTTCAAATATTGAGAATGTAGGTTTGATGGGAATTGTGTAGCAATGGTGACAGCAGTGGAGATTTGAGTGTTTTTGCTTCTTTACTAAAATATGCACCTTACAACACACACATGTTTTCAGCTAAATAGAAAAAGCCCTCTCTCTGCTTTGTATTTCTCTCCTTGCTCTCCAAGCCTTTCAGTATGGCTTATTTTAAGCACAAACTAAATTAATTAAGGCACACAAGATTACTACTGTGGAAAAGCTTTTCTCTAGGCACATTTAGTGGCTTGGTAATGATTCACTGATTTGTATATATTGGGGGGAGGAGAGTTGTTCTTTTTCTTTTTTGGTGTAGCAATATTTCTCATGAAAGGGCCAAGCCAGACCACACAATAAAAATTTCATATAAAATGATCAAGGATAAAATGCTGACTTCAGTAAAACTAAGGGTAAATGTTTCATGTGAATCAACAGGACCAGGATTCCTGTCTGGGTCACTAAAATTTGCTCAACAAGAGTTCCAGGTTAGGCCTCTGAGAAACGTGCTCCCACTTTGGGTGCTTCACACTTCAAAGTATGAACCCTCTGTGCTCCCGCAGTTTCCTCTTCACTGAGAAAAGGCATCAAATACCCTATCTTATTGTTGCCAATCGACAAGTGCTTATCAACAGCAAAGTTATATTGCGTGTCATGTGCTGTCACCGCCTGGATATGAAAATCTATATTAATCAGCATGAAAAAAATTTGTTAAATGATCACCTTTGAGAAGATGTTCTTAACTTAGTTATTACTTGAGTGAAAATAATCATATACCACTGTGCAGCCTCTCCTGCTCTATCATATTGTCATTGCTGTGCTTGTGCTATTTCTACAAGGTACAAGAACTCCTCAAAGAGTTTGTCTTTGTGTTTACTTACTCCTGTATAGCTGAACACTATTCTGGACACAAAAGGAAGAGAAGACATCAGTGTTGCCAAAGTGTAACTCTACAATTACCCCACTCAGGACCTACCCAGCTATCAATAATACTCAGCCACTACATATTAGACTTATAGCCATTGCATCTTCAGTAGTAATTACCAGGTGACAGTATCTTTCCATCATGGCCCTAATGGAAAGACAGGATTTATATTCAGAGGAAGATACTGGGCAACAGAGACTGGGTATTGTTGGCAATTGAGAAAGGAAGTCACTGTCCTATGCTTAGGAAAAGTACTATAGATCTGCAGTGCAGGATGTGCAATAAGAAGATATGTAACAGTAGGAAGATTTCTTTTTTTTTAAATAAAAAGCACTACAGTTTCATGGAAGAGGCAGTTTTCATTAAAAAAAGGAAGGGGTAGACAAATGTGCATGGTGATAGACCTTGAGAGAGGAGGAGGAAGCAAAACACCTTTGTGCTGGTTCTGGTAGCAGTAAGCTATTAAATTGTTCACCCCACCTTTAAGAACTGCAGCCTCAGAATTCCCATTTTTGAAGCTGATTAGCTTTCTGGTATCTGATAGTGTATCAGATGGTAGTGTATCTGGTCTGGCCCAAAATTGGGTAATCTAGCTCAAAATTGGGCTGTTTCACCCACCAGAGCGTTTTTGATTGAGAGGCCACAGCATGCTGCAGACAGCAGCATATTAGCTCCTCTGTGCCACAGCCATCCCCAATGGCAATAGCTCCAGTGCTTAAGAGCAATTATTCCAAGTCTAGAGGAGCAAGCAGGAACTTTAGAGGCCTGCCTAAATGAACAAACTAGGGAAGTTCTTCTGCTTGGGTGAATGAGAGGCAGCTTTAGTTGAGAAATCAGCCCTATTTGTATGTGTTTGGGACATAGCTAATAGGCCCTGCTCTGAGTTGGGTCAGGCCCCATGCCCAGCCAGAGCACAGCAGAGTTGCCCTCTGCCACCCACAAAATGTAACCACACAAAAGCAAAGAGCCATGGATGAAATGCATGCATTTACATAGGAGCTACACTTCTGTACTATGGTATTTTGCAAGATCAGGGTGTAGCAGCAGCAGACTGGAATTTAATATTCCTGAAATAGATGGGATTCCATAGTGCTATTATGATTAAAATTAAATATGTGCATGAATATTTGCAGGACAGAAGGTTAAACGATCACAACAGGCAAAAATCTCCTGTCAAATTTCCATACTCTGCAGTCGTGCAGTATTGTACTGCCAGGTTAGTAAACACTCCATTTGAAGTCACTGGCATCCAAGCATAGCCTGGTGCAGTGGGATTTCATGCTAGAAGATTAAAGATGTCATGATCTCTTACTCAGCAGCAGTACAGAAAGTACTACAAAAAGTGCACTCTTCTGGAAACAAACTGAACTGTAAATCAGAAACATAATCCAACATCAAAGGAACAGAGGCCTAGATTTTTTCACAGAGGAGGCTTAGACAGGGCATTGGTGAAACTAGAAAGCAAAGATATAAAGCAGAGCCAGGGAAAGTGGCAACAGAGCAAATCAAAAGAAGTAGAAGGTCATATGTGATAATGTCAGAAAGACAAGTAATGTTTCTACTCTGATAACCTCAGAATCCCACTCAGAGCTGAGATGTGCCACCTGTTATTAAGACTCCCAAAGCCTCATGTTCGAAACTGAGGCGAGAGAGATCACCTGTTCTTAGCTGGGTATGACTGCTGTATTTTTACCATTTGGGCAGAAATTTTCCATGCCAGGGGCCTGCCTCAGGCAGAGTGGTGCTGCTACTTAAAATTTCAGCCCATGTTAAAATTTCAGCCCCACTGATTTGATCTGCAGAGACCATTGCTAGGCATCAGTAAAGCCTCAGCCGAAACAGAAGGAGGAACCGATCCAACTGAGGCGCTCAGGCAGGATAGGCTCAGCGGATTCTGATCACTTCTTTCTCTGAAGTGATTTGCTCTTGAGAGAGTGCTGAAACCCCATCTCTCCTTTTGGTGCTGGTCCACTTGGTGTAGAATAATTGAATATTGACTGCAGCCTACAATCTGCTATTCCTTGAGGTGGGGTGGATATAATAGCCTCCTCCAGCAAAAAAGGGAAAGTCCTGTTTCAACAGTCACCCTGTTCCAACTTTTGGCCATGCTCTCCCACCTCTCTCTTACTTGGCCCCAGTTCTCGCAAACCACCTCTTTGAGCCATCACAGATCACTAGTACTGAAGAAAACTAACCCACCAAAAGCAAACCTGAACAGAGGTCTGCTGGTTTAGCACACTGAAAACACCAGAGCCAGTGCTAGTAAGAGAGGGGAGGACCAGGTAGCAGGAGAGAAGAGAGGAGGAGCATGATTTCTCCCTTTTGATGGCAGCAAGCCACCACATTGACTTAGCTGTTATCCACAGCCCAGGAGATAAGGCAGCTGCCTAGGGAAGCATGAACTGGTTTCCAGCCATACTGCAATTTGCACCTGATTAATCATAACCTACTTAACTGTGTGTTGGAAAGGCTGCCTTCTCTGGTTTCATACTTTAAAAAGGAACAGATATATATGCCTTGTTCTGGGAGGGGGTTTAGGACTACATATTCCAAGTGGAGAGTATATTCCTTCAGTCTTGGTGAAAGTGCCTGTGACTGAGGATGGCTGGGCTTGCAATAAACTCTTCTTACTGCTTCCTCTGGCCTAGTTTAGGCATGTTGAGGGAGGGAGAAAAAGTAATGTTTAGGGGTGCCTCACATGCTCCCTGCATTATACAGAGCATAAGGAAAGCATCATTCAGCCTTGTAATGCTTATGTACTCGTGGACATCTAAGTCACTCTCCTCTGCTCTCAGAGACACAGAAGGAGAGAAACAACAGCTCCCTGGTACAAATTGAAAAGTGGAAGTGGTTTGCAGAGGAGACCTGGGAGTTTGGAGGGATTAAACTTGGAGCAAAGGTGGTGGAAAGGTAGGGTAGAGTGGGATAGGCAAGGAAGGGAAATCTGGACTGGAAATAGTGTAACTAAGATCGTGGGAGTAGCACGAACATTGGGATTAGGTCCTTAGGAACAGGGAGCACGAGTTTAGAAAGACAGGGCAATAGAGAGAAGATGAAGATCAGGAGGGGTAGGGCAGGGGAAAAAGCTGGGCAAGGGAAACAAGACTAAGAATGGGAGTGAAGAATGAGGCAGAGCTGAGAAAGGGAGAGATAGGAAAGCTAGGACTGCTTAAGCAGGGATATTGAGATGAGAAACCAGGGGAATAAAGACTTAATAAATTCTACATGAAAAAATGTGAGCTTTGGGGAAGACACTGAAAGAACAGGAACAGAGTCAGAGCACAGGGACTTATTTGGGGTAGAGAAGCAGGACAATGTCTTCATCAATGACACACTATTATGTTTTTGAGCCTATTACACTCTGGATGGCTGCACTGCTACCTAACTTCTATTCTTTAGAAAAGCCTCTAAAACCCTTGGTGTGTGATTCCACATGAATGGAGCCAACCTAAGTTGGTACCACATGGTCCTGCCAGGCCCTGGTAACTGGTGCTGACATGAGGGTGCTGTGTCCCCAGACCAGTTTTCTGATGAAGCACGAGGGAGGAAAGAATAGTCTCGTGATGAGGATGTGGGCTGTGGCCTGGGAAGAAGAGGGAACCACGGCACCTGGGATGGAGGAGCTGACAGTGCTGTGGATGAAAATCAGTAACCCCTTCAGGGAAGGGTCTGATCACTGTGATTAGAGCCTGGTCACTGACAACAGAATATAGCACTGTGTCAAATAGCTTTTCTTCATGAGAGTGCCACCTACTCCATGAGTAAGTCCAGGATTTGGGGGAAAGAAAAGAAGGGTGTACAGACCATTAGGACAGTAATAATGTGTAGGAAGAGGGATGCTAAAATCAAATTGCCAAAACTAAGACTTTAAGGTTTTGTATTACTAACCTTGGAGTATTTGCAGCTTTTTTTTTTTTTTTTAACACAGTGTGTGTGCATTCTGGATGTGTATAATAAAAGAAGGGAATGAATACAAGTCAAAAATAGCTCAGAAATAAGAGTTTAGAAAAAATGTTTTGAAGCATGAAAAGAAGAGTCCTAAGAGACAGCAGTGAAAGAAAGTATTTGAAAGAAATCATTCTGTGGTGAAAAGTCACATTTTAATGTACTACAGTCCCTCTCAATCTCTTTTTTCAGTTAGACCTGACTCTCAGACTTACTGTATTTCTTCCAGTTTATGTAAAAATACATTGGAGGCAGTGGAAGAGAAAAAGGAGGATTTCTCAGAGAATTTTATATCCCTCTATGGTATGTCATTTAATGAAAGGGAGTAGTTGTGACCAGCTAACATTGCTGAATTAACCTGTTCTCACTGTTCTTATTACAAGAACAAGAAAGTTAATTCTATAGTGACGGCAGCAAACTACCACCAGTTAGCAAAAGGAGGAGAACATACAGACCAAAGGACACAATTTCATATCTGACAGGCTCAGCCAGAAGCTGCTACAAGTATCAGCAGTAGCTGAGCACAGCAAAAAAAAAAAGAAATACTGTATTTTAAGACATTTTCTATTGAAAATATAAACATTAATGTTTATTCATAATATGGACAAAGTAATGCTGCTACCAAGCAGGATTCAGTGGATGAAATGCTGTTATGCCTGTCAGTCACAAACCACAGACCAAGGTCAACAAAACTCACAGTCAGTGACAAATAGAAATTTTCCCTAAAGCAAAGGTGTTTCACCTGGGATTTGGGACTGGTCCCATCACTATTAGGAGGACTTCAGAGCAGTAGAAGAAATAGTATAAAATTCAGAATGCTTTGGAAATAACTGACTTAAATGGTCTTCCTTCTGTTTGGAAGAAAAACATGCCTCCTGCAGTTTCCTTGGAACAGATCACAAAAAACAATTTGGAGTGCCAAGTGCCTCTACCCTAAGGCTAGCTACCAGGGCAATATGATTGGGATATTTCGTAAAAACCTTATTAACAGAAAATAACAATTGTCTGGGTGTTTGAACACCGTTCAGCACTGGCATGTTCTTGATCAAATGGGGTCATTAAAAACGTCATGGTGCTTCTTTGCAAAAGAGAAAATGTTATCATCTCCTGCAACCCCTGGCCAATTTCCAACTCATCTATGTATCTACTAAGTTATGCTGATGCCAAACCTCACTATTTTATCATAAGTCTCATTATATTTGGTGCTTCTTTTCCTTAAAGATCCAGCTTCTGGAGTCCTGTGATTATATGAGCATCTCATGCAGACTATGTTTAATAACATGGTTGTTTTTATAATCTTGAAATCATGAAGCCTAAGAAAGGAAGAAGGAAAGAACCTATGATAATTTTCTAAACAAGATTTTTGTGGTTTGATTTTCTGAGTATCTTAGAATGGCAATACTGATACTATCTCTTACATGTTAATGAATATAACACACTTCTCTCAACAGCTACTGAGATCAAATGCAAAAGCAGAGGTGTGTCTGCTATTCAGAAATCTCTCTCTACTGAATTATTTTCTTAGTCACAGAATCAGAGAATCACAGAATGGTTGAGGTTGGAAGGCACCTCTGGAGATCATCTAAGTTCAACCCCAAATCACATAGTCAAAATGTACAATAATAATAAAGTGATTCAGACACCTAAAAATTCAATGATGCTTTGGGGCAGAGATTTTTTCCTTGTTTAGCTCAGATCAACTGAACAGCTTCATGTGTCAATGTCACCTTAGTTCATTTTAGAAGCCAGTGGACTTAAAGAGGCTACAATAAGCATGAACTCCAAGATCGTACAGATAAAACAAGGTTGCCCAAGCAGTTGGCAATCATTTAGTGAGTGACAGAAATTTAAAATATCAGATAGAATCTTATTTGCCTACCAAGAAAAAAAAAAAGTACACAAAGTCCTATACGCTCTGATACAATGCAAACCAACAGTATGTTCAGTGATCAGGATTGCTCAGGTTTACAGCTCCAGTGAGCTCCTTGCCTGGCTTCTGCCTGTTTCTCAAGGTCAGGCACAGAATGGCTTTCTGTTGGATTTCTCCCAGATTTCTGCCTCAGCACACAGGCTTGCAAAACCATATTCCAGACCCATGCTGGGCAATCTGAGAAATGAGCCAGCTCCATCCTGTTATCCTGCCGCGGGCATCCCTTCTATTAGCTGTCTCTGTTACACTAAGGGGTTTAACTGAGTTTTACACTGTGTCTGAAAGAGGCCCTGCTCACCAGTCCTAATCCTGAAGTTGTCTGTGGAACAATTCTGCAGATGACATGAATTAACATCTTTCAACAAAATTTCAACAATAAGAGTTTAGCACTGTCAACAGCAGTGGCAAAAGACATTTAACCAAATGAAATAAGTCAGACTCTTTCTGCTTCTGTCTCAGCAGCTCCATATCAGCAGTCCTCCTCTCTCTCTTTTTTTGAGAGTAGTACACAAAACTTCCCTTTCACTCTCCATGTGTAACCTGTTTGAAAATGTTTTGCTAAACACTGATTTCCTTGATGCTCTGTACAGATATGGAAGTCATTTTCCTGCGACCTTGGTCTAAACTATAATTTGACCAGTGAGCTCTTTTGACTAAGAGTATGACATAGCTACTGCAACAAGTTCCCCTTGGTGAAGACTTGCTTAGCTGGTGTCATTTGGGATGCTGTGCAGCTATGTCGACAGAAAACTCCCAACACTAGCATACCAGCAGAGACAAAACTGTAAGACAATCTTTTAAATCCTCTGTGCTGAAGAAAAGGATATTTTAAAGGGTGTAATGTCACTGTTAATAGAGACAATCCTGGAAAACCCTGCACTATCAAAGTAGCACACACAGTGACAGTGTTTTTAAATGGTAAATACCAGGAGGGGGTACCAATGGTGAGTGATCGTGAATAAAAATGAATACTTATTTGAAAATATATACTAATGAAGATGCAATAGTCGCAAGCTAAGCAGAAAAATATTTCTTGCTGCAACAATAGGGTAACAATGTGTTAGTGCTTAAAACAAGCTGGAACAGAAATAAAGACCAAAGATTGCTCCTGGAAAAATACCAGTCATCTTTCACCAGTCTTTGAAAAGAAATGGTGTTGTTATATTTTTAACAACTTTTTTATTTTATACTGAAAACTCCTGTCCTCTGAACTGAGAAAGTGACCTCCCCGGGAAAGATATTGCACTCAGTTTAACCTTGAGCATTATATTCTTCTGTCAATCATTTCTTCCACCAACAGAGCAATGATTTTCTACAATAACCTTGCACTTGAGTCAATACATTCTCTGAGTTACATGAGACAGCATTTTATCCAGGCAGTTTCTTGAGCCATGGTGATATATTTGGTACTGACGAGCTTTTGTGCTTCATATTCCCTTGGCCCAGATGCTCCAAGCATCATCTTAAACTCTGTATAGAACCAGCTCACATGCAAGACTTGTTACAAACTAACTGAACAAGATATTAGTTTGCCATTATCAATACAGTAGTGGACTGCAAATACTTAAGAGTTGCTTCCCTGTTTTTATAAATGACCTGTAGCCATAGTTTTGTGTAGCCATATATATGTACTCTTTGCTTATGTCCCTTCTGGCTATATTCTGTAACTAGCTACCCCCAAAAAACCAAATGGTTTTAGGAAAGAGAGTATCAGTGTTAAACTAATGAAAGAACCCATTGATTCTAAAGACTGGCTTTTGCTGAAACACACTGCATTACACATTAAGACTGCTGACACTTGAAACATTGAGCTATATGGAAGGAAGTTTCAAAAGCAGTGACAAAAAGACCAAACTAATTTTGATTCTCCATTGTATGGGAATTCATTGGAGAGGGTGGAGTGGGCTGAAGGACCTGGGACAACTGCCTCCTATGTGAGTGCTTAAATCACAGGGATCTAGAAAGTGCTACTTTCTCCCACCCTTCCCGCATTGAAACCGTAGCTCCTGCAGAAAGCAAGGGGCAGCTGGACTACAGTGATCACATCATGTTTTCAAGCCCTTTGGTGCTACTGTCATTACAACTGGGATAAGCAAAGAGAACTGAACTTTAGTATGAGTGCAGAATCGAGCACCTGAAGACAGGGGGAGGCAGGAAAATGGCTTGGGTGCAGTTACAAGTACTTTTTTCACAATGGGAAAGATTCATGGGGAACTCAGGAGTCACCTGAAGCTGCGTTAAGTCAGGCTGGGGAACTGCCCAGGGTGCAGCACATCCTTGTTCTGCTTCTGCAGTTTACAGTGAGTGATAAACCTAGGCATATAGCCCTGTCCCATCCACACAATTAAGCCCTGCCTGATATAACACAAAAGTGTTCCACATCATATAACAGGGGTTTGCCACACCATTGCATGGCTCTTTCCCTCCTCACATATATATAAAAATTGTGAATATATACATGTGTATACATATATAAGTGTGTGTGTGTTTATACATTTTATATATGTATTTATATTTCAACTACATACAGTGTGGAAACAACCCCTGGATCAGGCAGCAGAGACCCCAATGCTTGCCATTTTTCTCAAAACCAGCTTACAGAGCTCAGCTCTTTCTTGCTTACTCTCTCCTTCTCTTAAAAAAACCCCTTGCATTCCTTGCTGTACAGTAGCACAGCTTCATGGAGAGGTGAGAAGATTTCAGAGGCTTCCTGAGTGCTCTGGGTTTCTGCTGCAAGTGAAAGAGGTTTCTGTCCAAGATGGACTAGGATTTCGCTGGGCTTAATCTGGGTATTTCTGACATTTGCAGGGAAAGAATTTGGGAGAAACTTAATTCACTGAGGGAAACTTAAAACTGAAATAGGAAAATACAGAGTAAGTTTGGGAACTGTTGTGGTTATGATCCTGCTGAGCAGGGAATTAGTTTGTAATTTTGGATTTTGGCCCTGCACTTCTTCCTACATGCTAAACTTGTTTATATGCAGAAAGATAAAATCAAAATTTTAAAGCAGATTAGTTAAAATGCATTGCAGGCTTGTATGGACTTGAGAGGGAGAGACAGAGAAGGAAAAGAGGATGGAGGGAAAGAAAAAAACCCTAAGAACCTTTGGTTAATTCTGATTCATTTTGGCACCAAGACAAACTCTTGATTTTCAGCTGGTATTACAGGCAATCAAAGAACTGGCTTAATATAGGGAGAAATGGTAAATGACATACTACAGCTCATTTTTTTAAAAAAAATTCTTGTAACAAAAAGCTGTATGAACCACTGAAATGTCTTTACCGATTATACTGGATTATGTGTAACAGCAAAAATAAATATCACTAGGAATTTACAAACTGTGCAACACTAAACAAAAGGATGCATGTCCTGCACTACAGAAACATATTTAACTACATGTTCAAGTGCAAAAGATATAAAATCACATATGCCCATAATTATAGCAGATAACAGCTGCTGTGTACAGTGCAGAAGAGAGACTATTACATACTGAAAGAACTCCCTTACCAGATAATTAAATATGGTTTGATTGGAAAACTTGAAATACAACTTGGCAAGGGAATATGTGTTAAATGTTATGCTGAGAGTAACTTTGGTTATGAGTTCCCTTCAATTTTTTTTTTTAAGTGGTCTGTGGCATACTGAAGAGCTAAATATTTAGTCTGATAGCGGCATACATTCATGTTTGCATTATTTCAGGTGATCCTAAGGTTAAAAAAAATGTATTTGCTTTGCTTTCTGTTCCCTATGCCATTTGCCACAGTGCCTGCTCCCGCCTTCTCCCAGCGAAACTCCGCGGAAAGTGCCGTTACGGCCGTTAAAGGACTGCGCGCGCCGGGGGCGCCCACTGACAAGAGTCCGCGCAATGCGCCGGGTAACTGGGCGCCTCGCGCGCAGCGCGGGCGCGGGTCGGCGCCGGCCGTTACCGGCCGACAACGGGCGGCCCGCGCGGGGGGCGGGGAGGGGCCGGCCTCCCCCGCCATTTCCAGCGCGCCCCCAGCCCCGCCTGACCCCTTCCCCTCCCCTCCGCGCCGGACTGGGGGCGCGGCCGCCCTTTTCCCTCCTCTCCTCCGCTCCCGCCTAGATGGGGGAGCCGCGTCCCGCCGCGCACTTCGCCGCCATGCCGCCGCCGTGGCCCCGCGGGGCCCTGCCCTGCGCCGCCCTCCTGCTGCTGCTGCTGCTCTGCGCGGCGCCCGGTGAGTGAGGGCCGGACGGCGAGGGGCGCCCGCCGCGGGCGGGGAGAGGAGGAGGGTCCCGCCGCCGCACGGCTGCCCCGCGTCGTCCCGGCCGGGCTGCCGCCTCCCCGGGCGGGGAGGGCAGGGGCAGCCCGGGACCCGCCGGCGGTGCGGGGAGCCCGCGGGCGGGAAACAGCAGTAAATCCGGGGGGGGGGGGGGGTTGGGAACAGAATTCCCCCCCCCCCCAACCTTTCTCCCCAGGCAACTCAGGTAAAACGACCCGCTAACCCTGCGGGAAAACGTTTTCGGTCACTCCGGAGAAATCTGTGCAAGTCGAACATCTTTTTTTTTTCTTAGGAAAACTCTTTTTGAGCAAATAGCGCATTCCAGAAGAACGAGGCGCTCGCAGGCTTGCTGCGAGACCAGCAGCGCGGGTAACCCTCCACAGCTTGCACTAAAGCACTGTATTCTTTCTGCGAAATTGTTTTAGCAGCATGACAGCTTTGACAGTTTTTAGGACTGACTGGGAGGAAAAACTTAACAGGTCCAGTTGTTAACATGCCCCTCATTCAGCCACAGGAGTTTTTCAGGATTATCGTGCAACCCTGGACACTGTATCACTGTACTAACACCAGCAGCAGTTTTCTGCTGAAAAAAAAAAATAATTGCATAAGGTAAGCAAGACCACTATCAGGTTTCCTTGCCAAGATGAGTTGGGGAAAGGCTGTTGGAATGGTGAAAGCTTTCCTGTAGCACGTTAAACGTGAGTGTGGAAACTGGTGCTAAGATAGGCATTGATGGAAACTTGCTTCAGAGTTTTGCCCGATAGTCAGGAGTTGTAACATCTCTTCTGTATTTTTCATATGATTGCTGCTGTTGTTGTTGTTTCTTTCCTCTTAAATAAAACTGATAGCTAAAGTATGCATTTTATTTTTGCTTGTCTAGATGGTTCAAGAGGAAATAAGCTTAAACTGATGCTTCAAAAACAAGAAGGTAAATAAAGAGACAGAAAATTGCTTTCCTGTATTCTTCTGTTGATAAAAATTCAGTTGCTATGGATCAAAACTTTAAATGTGGTTGTCATTGTATTTTCGGTTCAAAGACGGTAGTCAGAGAAGTAGTGTGTATATATATACACACACTACTACATAGTATATAGTGTTTGTGTGTATGTACATATATATATGTATGTACAAACACACACACCAGTTTACAGGTGGTAGTGTGCAGACACTGTTGCTGTGTATCACACCAAAAACTCCTACACATATAGTGCCAACTCTGTGGAGCTGGTGCCTCCCTGTTTACCTGCAGTGTTGGAGGCTATGCTTATCACAACATCCCTCCTCCTCTTCAATACTAAAAGCCAACCAGCTGAAAACAAGGATTCATGGGCTCACACAGCAGACCTACATTTTGCTCTGCATGTCTGACTATCATTTAGCAGGATATTAGGCATACCTTTCCCAGTGTATGCATAGTAGTCATGACATTTATTTCTTACACTCTGGGAGGTCACAGGTTTTCCCAAGGAGTTACAACCTGTGGAAATACTGTTGTCTAAGATGCAGAAGAGAAAATGTGCAAATTACAATTGCTTGTTATGTGTTAACTTGTTCCCTGTGTCCCCTTGGCCCTCTATACACTTCCTTCTTGGAAGACTACTCTCCACGGGAAGGATTATGGCTGAGGGCCCAGTACACAGATGAAGCGAATGGCTCACTAGTTGAGCGAAGGGGATAGAAATGAGAGCTGGCCGGGGACAGGTGGCCCTACAGCAGATGGAGAGGCAGACTGAAACAGCCAAGTTGTAGTGACCTGCCTCCCCTCAGCCTGCTCTGTGGTTGAGGCAAAGAACTTAAACCTCCACAGAGGTGACTGCAAATCTCCCACTTTCTGGAAGTTTTCTTAACTTCTCACTGTTTTTTTCCTGTGCCTTCACCCACACCTCTTGCCAACCCTAAAACGTGTGTCCTGGTGCACTGCTGTGCACTAGGACTTTCTGTCTATTTGCACTTTGGCCGTCTACCTCACCTAAGTCCCCTTTTCCAAATGAACAGGCTAAGTACACAGTACCAGTCGCCTTGTTGGCATTGTCCCTTGTGTGACTCTCATTTATGTGACATTTGTTCTACTGTCCTGCTTTCCAGTAATATCACCCAGCTCAAGTGAATGGCAAGCTATCAAAGTTTCCAGCTCATCATCACAGGGCAGCATGCTGTTTTGCACTATTCGTGTAAAAACTCACCTCTCCCTCCTGCCATTTTCTCTCTTGTATCTCCTTCCAGTTGCAGTCCTCTGCCTCCCCCTGTGATGCTGCCTGGCTCCTACTGCAGTAGTTCTCTCATATCCACCCTCCTTCCCTTTCTGCCCCTGGCCTCTCCCCCCACATCCACTGAAAATCCCCATCCACATCCATGTCCATGTCCCTTTTCTCTCCCTTGTTGCAATGAACCCTTTCAAGCCAGGATGTTCCTCCTGCTCTACACACGCACTTATTTCTCAGGAAGAGCAAACATATACCAACAACACGAGAAAACTTGTCTCCTTAGCATGTGGCTAGCCAGTCATCACCTTCATACCTTTCAGAGGGGTAAATTCCTCTAGCAGCAGCACACAACCTACCTGTTAGGCATGGGGCAAGCTGAATAGCACATCTGGGGCTGGCAGGTTGAAGACATTCCTGGGCATTCACCAAGTTATGTGCTATGAAAACCTGAGGTATGGAAAGGGTTGTTATATTCAGACATACAGCGCTTAGCAGCACTCATTATTTCAAAGCTACAGGTGTACACAGTAGTTTCAGAAATACATATATACACTTTTGTGTGTGCCTCCCCTCACCCAAATAAGTTGTGTTTCTCTAGTATTCTTGGTCTTTTTAACTTCACCTCTCATTTTCTTTCACATTCAAAATAACAGCAGAATACAGAATTGATTCTCCCACTCTCTTGTTAAAGCACTACATAATGCTATATATGATTTGTCAGTTTTGGTTTATTTGCTTAAATGTCTTAGTTAGCTTGTATCTTTCAGATCAAAATTCCTGATAAAAAAATTCAAGAGAAGAAGGGTATCTGAGAAAACTTATTAGACTGATGATTCCAATTTTTACTACTGTTGTTACACATACAGTGCTGCCAAGAACAAAGATGATGACGTAATGAAAAAAGTGTCTTTAGTGTAATACATTTCAGGGTGATTAAAAGTTTCCTGGCATGTCTTTTGGGGGGAATTAATTTCAGCCCCTGTTGCCATTAAGCCTGAGGTGTCAGTGAGAGAAAACAAGGCCAAAGAGTTCTTAAGCATCTTGAAACGCCAGAAGCGCCAGCTATGGGACAGAACTCAACCTGATGTGCAACAGTGGTACCAGCAGTTTCTGTACTTGGGATTTGATGAAGTGGTGAGTACAAAACTTTCAGGAATTTTTCAGAGTTCAGAGTAAGTGGATGTGAGTGTGGATGCATACTCATAGGAGCACACAGGTGAGTGTAACAGTAAAGAATACTGCCTAGGGAGAAGCTGGCCTGTTTCCGTTCACAATTTGATAATATAATTTTGTTTTAAAGTAGTAAATGTTGCACAGAAATACAAGCTCTGTATTTGTTAGAAATTTCCACATTATTTTATTAATAGAGAAAATACTATTAAAAAACTTTAACGGAATTTTTGCGTTCTACTGAACTTAGAATTAATAAATTGTAACCAGATTTATGAACAAAGTTTACCTTGAGAAATAGACAGAGTAATCAACTGTAGTTCAGGAAAGAAGTTTAGTCATCTCAACCTAATCAATTTGCTTTTAAACACACCTTAAAATCCATACCAAGCTTGGCCTGATTAACATTCTTCAATAAAATTGTACTAGCATTGCATAAGATATGCGTGTGCCTGCACAGTGTGGTTAGCTCTTAACCATCACGAGCACTGGCAGCTATGCTTCAACTCTAAAATCTGAAAGAAAAACCATTTGCTAATGTGCAGTCAGCCTCCCTTCAAATTATAAGGATATATTTTTTAAAACAGTTAATTTGTAAAAACTTTGAAGTGGAATTGAGAATTTCCAGCTCATATGCATACCGCACAAAGCTCTACTAAATAGGCCACTAAAATAGAGGGGAAAATGTGCATGTAGTTGCAGTCCTATGTGTGGAATAATTTGTACATAAATAAGAGGTTAAAAATAGTTATAGATGTTCAATTCTTGGCTTTTGTCAGCCACATGAATATATTTAATGAGACTGAATTGGCACAGGCAAGCTGGAGTACATTTTAGACCTTCATACTATGTGAATTGCTTACAAGATGAATGCACTCATTTTCAAAGCTGGAATAATTAAAAAAAAATCCTTTGCTTAGACTGAAACAATGGATACATTTTTTGTTGCTTCCGGACATTATGCAGATAAAAAATACTTTTTAACTGCTTGGCTATACCCAACACAGAATAGGAAAAATAGGAAAAGTGATTTTATACCTCAGAAACTGAAGACTGTAGGCAGTTACTAAGAGGTAAGTAACATGGCATGCCATGCAGATAAGATGCATTCTCCTCTGAGAGTGCCTGTGTGCATTTCAGAAAAATGAGATGCAGCCTGTTATGGGATACAATGAATCCACTTGGTAGGTTTTCTTGAGTAATAAGACGCAGTTTTAACAATGAAATAACTGTTTGTTCCAGCAATGTTTTAGAAGGGACTTAGGCCATACTTAGCCATTGTGTATTTTGCAAAACTTTTTTCAAGTCTCAGCCAAAAATATTTCCAAAGAGTCATTCAGATGGAAAGACTTTGGCTTGGCAACTGTTTGATATTCCTGTGCACTCTTTTTCCTCTGCTGTTGTGAACAGATACAGAATTGAACTGCCTACTACATTTCTACAGCTAGAAGGTTGCACTGTATGTTCATTTTCACCCATGCAAAATGAGAGCGAAACATCACAGGCACAAAGCAAAGGCCTGTTGCACCCACTTTGCACCCAGGGACATCAGGACTAAAGGGCATAGGGCAATGGAGAACCAAGCCATTAGTTTTTAAGGACAAACCATTGAAATGTTTTTACAGTCCAGCACTGAAAAGGTAAAAGAAATAGGAAAAGTTCCAGTGCATATTTCAGTTGAAGGCTCTCTCTGTTTAAGCACTTTCTAGTGGGCAGAAGGTGTGAGTGGGGGTACCAGGTGAGGCTGGTCAGGACAGTTAAAGCTTATTAGTGTACTCAAAACACTGATACATCCCATAGAGAAAGTAGGTATAAGTCACAAAACCCCTTAGATCAAAACATTTAGTTTTTTCAAATATGCAAAGGATCAGGATTTCTGAAACAGACAAAAAGAACCTTGTACCTTTTTTGTTTCACTTTTTCTTGTAATTTTCAGGTTTGGAAAGCAAGTATTCTCTTTTTTTTCTGCAGAAATTTGAAGACGACATCTCCTACTGGACAAGCTTAGGCCGGCAGGGTAATGAATACTATGGTGGATATTACCAACACCACTATGATGAAGATTCACCAATTGGCCCACGAAATCCACATACCTTCAGGCATGGAGCAGGTGTCAACTATGATGATTACTAATGCCATTTATCCTGCTATAGTTAGTATCTATATGGCTGTGTTGGGCTTGGCTGAGTCTTCCCTCAGTCAATGGTGCTGCTTTCCTACTAGCTATTTGCATAAAACAGCAAGAATAAAGGAACTGTGAGATGCAACGTGACTTTTTTTTATGGTTACTTAGTAGTACACTATATATAAAGTGTTGTAGAAATAAAGCTTTTTTTGATAAAATAAACAGTTTTCCATTTACTTGGTAGAGTTTGTTGGCAAGTTTCATTCCAAAGCAGCGTACTACTGGAAATCAGTTTTTAAAGGGCTTTTTCATTTGCTTTCCTACAATTAATTGCCCAATTCCATCATCCAGTTTGGCATATATCATATAAGCCAATATATTTCAGATGTGCTTGCTCATTCAGATTTGTGTCAAATAAATCCAATTAGTTCAAGGGGAAAAGAAAAGAAAAATTCCTCCCAGCTGAAATGCTGCCTTGTTGCCTCCCTTGCTGTTTCCATACCTACCAAGGGTCCAAAGCAGGAACCTAACTTCAGAAGTAACAGTTGAGATACAGAGCACCCAGCCTAAGTGGTCCCTACCACTCCCAGGCAAAGTTAGCTTTTATGAATACTCCCTATTGTGTCCTTTGAGCTTGGCTGTAAGCTTTCACTCTAGCTTGAAATGTGGATTAAAATAACATGGATTAAAAAAAAAAAGTGGATTAAAATAGATAGTGATGATAGCATCAGATACTATCCAACACAGTCACCAGACGTTAATTTCATACCATAAAGCTGTCCCTACCCCCAATTCACATTAGGCTGAGCGTGGAAGCAGATCAGAGACAGGATTCATTAACGAAGTATAGTGGATTAAATGGAGTGGATGTGGTTGGGTGCATTCAGAACCTAAAAATATATCCAACTTTACCACAGCAACGTTGCTTTTTATCCCTTGTTGCTCTAGAGACAGTCCTTATGAAGACCTGAGGAAGCAGGAAGAGGGAGATTTCAGCTGTCCTGGGCTTCAGGAACAGTTTGGTGTGGGAAGGCACTCCTTAAGTTTGGCAAAGGTAGAGGACTGGGAAGGGACAGGTGAGGAAGGCTGGTTAGTTCCATGATTTTTGGAGTGGAAGTGCCAGGACAGAGAGAGATGAAATGTGTACCACAAGCTACAAAAGACTCTCAGAAGAAAGGCAGCAGGGATGCTTTAGCTGTCTGTAATTTAAAGCTTACAAGAAGTTTCCAAAGCATGGATTGTGGTAACACCAGTCTTTACACTTCTCCTACTTCTTTCATAATTGAGTATATTTCCTAATCTTTTTTACAGCCCCTGTTGTGTGATAGACTGGTGTCCAGGAGAGGCAGCCCAGCACTATCCAGCTCCCTGCAGGAATGTTTCCAGGGAGGGAGATCCAGACTGAACAAACATGTTAGTCACTTTTCTTCTTAACACAAAAATATGCACTAATATAACATGCTCCGAAAGAAATCAGATTTCTTCTAGGTTTTGGAGCGCTCACACTTAGAAGCAACCTTGCCAGTTAAATCGTTTTAGACTGGTGCATTTCCTAGGGTAGAAAGCCCTTTATTCCAAATATGGAATAGCCATTTATTCTGATTCAAGTACATACTCTTGCACAGTTGGAAAACCCCTATTCTTAGAAGAATACTTCATTTTGTGTCCTATCAAAAAAGTGAACAGAATTTGGCAGTGTTTTAACTGTGCTGATAATTTCCATCATTTCCCAGAATTTACAACTGGGAATTTAGACCTGCTGAATAAGGCAGAAAAAAAAAAAAAGTTGTAAATAAATACCATTCCAGCCTTTGTAAACTGTGTCCATTCCTGCAGGCTGACTCAGTCCAGCAGCTTTCCATGCCTTGTGGACTCACAGAAAACTTTACAGAATCTCTCTTCTGTATTCTCTAGGAAAGAAAAAACAAACAACAACCCCCCCACCTCCAAACTATCTTTTTCATTACATTGTACTGCATGCTGAAGGTTCCCAGTTAACCCATTTTCTTGTGGAGGAGTCCACCCGACTTGGAGTACAGTAGTCACAGTGATGCAGAAGCATGTGCAATAAGCTACAAAGAAAACAGGTATGAGTCATCACACGTTTGGGGAAAAAAAAGGAGAAAAAAATCTGTTTAAATATAATATACCATTTTTCAAATATCTATGGAGTGCCTCTAAGTTAAACAAACTTCATTTGAATTTCTGCCCCAAGACACAGACAAAACTCTGCATCCCCTCACAAGCAATCAAAATCCAGAGCAACTGAAAGGAGCAGCATTTCTATTTTGCTGTGCAGACTGCATAGAGCTCTTAACATCATGCCCAGCCACCCTGGCTTTGGCATCATGTAACCCCTCCACCAAAATTGTCCATTGTGCCTTCCTACAGAACAGGAACAGTTTGGCCATAGTCCAGCTTTTAATTTTTCAAGACCTGATGATGTCACATGCCCCAGTTTGGGGGTGTCAGCCTGATGAGTCAGTCAGACTGACATGGCAGTCCTGGCTACTTTGCTGAAAATACCTGAGGCATCACTTTTTTCAAATCACAGAACCACTGCTGGCTGTGACCCCCACAGCCACTGTCACATACTCTCCCACGGCTATACCCAGAAGATCCTCTCGTTCTCCAGGTAGAGTCTCTTCATCATCAGCCTAAATTATATCTTTTCATATTTTTTCTTTTTGACCTTCGTTGCCTTGAAGTTCCTACCTGTAACAAAACACAAACGGGGAGGTGGGAGGGGGCAGGTGCTTTTATCCCAGGACTGTTTGCCTAATAGATGATGTGGGTTTCCTGCTCACATCAGCTTTCTCTTTGAGTTTCTTGAGAAGAGGTGACTGAAGAGAGACATTCATAACTGCCAGGTTGCAGTCATGACTGTCAACTGCCCAGGGAACCCTCCAGAGTCCATACAGACACCCAGACACAAGAAAAGACCATCAGAGCATGATTTTACCAGATAACAACAACAACAACAAAATCTAACCAGAGAACATAGTCTACAGACACAAGGCTTCTCTAGACTATATGTTCATGGAACTATTCTTCAAAACAAATTATGTCTGCAAGCCCCACTGTAGTTTGTCTGTAGACCAGCAACACGGTTTACAAAGCTTTTGAGCAGCCCTGCATGTAGAAATAAGGAGAAATAAAACATCAGCTTAAAAAAAGGGGGGGGGGGGGAGGAAGAAAAAAAACTATGGACCTCACGTTGTGATAACTTTCAGACTGCTAAAGTGGCCCTTGCGAAGTTCAAGCAACCCACAGTAGTGGATGTCTTGCACACCTCTCCTACTAGGAAGACTGATTTCACTTGCCAGCACCAAGCTGGCTGGTTCACCACAGACCTCTGCTACATTGCATATCCCCTACAGAGAGAGAAAGACAGACTTGCATCTAACACCAGCTGAACTGATGCAGATCAGTATGACTGAATAGGCACATCAAGTCTGGTCATGTTAGTTTTATCTTGTCTTCCCAGCTAAGTGACAGCAGAAAATCCTAACACCCAAATTTTCTGAGAACAAGTACAAATAATACATTGTGTTCAGGCATGGAAATCCAAACATGGTTTGGCTTCATTTACTCCAGCATCCTGTATTTCCAAGCTTTCAGTCCTGCCACCTCTGTACTCCACCACCTTCTTCCATCAAAGGTGGCTCTTCTGGAATGGCAGCAGCTGTTTCTCATGCGTGGTTCCCTGCAAACTTGATGCCTTCTTTCTCCTACTGCGGAAAACTGTAATGCCAGATGGGAACAGAGAGCACCAACATGAAGGTTTGCAAGGCACACCTCATCAGCCTTCTCTCAGGCTCAGCTCAGACAGGACAAAACTTGAAATTACCCTGAACTTTCCCTCTCAAGCACCAGAAGACATTGTTTTTAACACCTACAATTCATGCCTTTTGAACCTGCTAGAAGACCACTCACCTGCTTTAAACACACAGGGCAACAGCAGTTTCTGTTGTTTCTGGAAGACACTAGGAAGAGAATGGGAACTGAACCAGGAACCGCTGAATCAAAAGCTAAAAGCAGTACAAGGAAAGTAACAGCCTGTCAGACAATACAGTCTGTCACTTGGGCCCTGTTGGGGGGCACACTGCATACTCACAAATGGGTTGTATCACTACCAGCCATTTGTCCTCTGTCTGATTTGCTCCTTTTATGAAGAAGGTCAGGCAATGAAGTAATCTAAAAAGCTTTTAAATTCATAACTTCAGTATCCAAACATTCAGATTTCCCCAAAGAGTTTTTTGAAAATGCACTTTTTGTGCTATAGTCTCTAGAAACACACTTGTTCCAGTACAGTTCATGTATTTTGTACTGAAGTCATTGGATTAAACAAAAAACAGTCCTGGAAGCAACAGCTGAAACCCACAACTCCCCTGTTCTTGATGACTGCTCTAATTGCTGGACTCAGATTGCACCCTGTATGTGTCACCTCTTTGTAAAGAAAGGATTTTGAATCCTTTGGCATCCCATGGCACAATTTGGATGAGGAGGAAAGATAAGGAGAAAGAGCACCTTCCCCAAAACATAAAAGGTTAAAAGGTTAGGGTTGAAAACACTGCACTGGGAGGTTGGTAGTGAGATAAAGTCAAGTCACTTCACTCGATGAGATTTTTCAATTTTGATTGATGAGGCTTTTCAATTTTGAGTGGCACTAAGACAAAATACCTTTTAAAAAAAGCCTCTGTCAGTCCTCCCTCCAAGGTATCCAAGCCTAGGTATGTGTCACTGTTAAAAATAAGAGGAACTGAGTGTTGATAATTCTTTTAGAATGACAGGCATAGTTATCAAAGTTATAACATTTACTGGCAATTCAATAAAATATTTAAAATGGAAATATTTCCTCAATTGGGGAGGCTGAAGTTGTAATCTATGGTTTAAAGAAAATCTTACATTTCCACATCATTACCAACTGCTTAAATTGGAATAAATCATGCTTTGTTTTTATCCAATCTATTTCAACAGACATCCTACAGTCCTTCCAATCTATTAAGAAACAGAAAGCACTGTTTTTAATTTTGAAACAATTATTTACAGATTGTTACTTTCTAATCAACATACAATATATGCATATATATGTGTAATGAGAGAAGTACCTACAGTGAAAACACTGAAACTGGAAAATAGAAGTTTCAATATTTTATTAAAATAGTATATTCGACCACTGTAACCAATAATACATTAACTTTATTCCCAGAGTACGCACAACACAGTAGTGATTCAAAATATCCTTATCCATGGTAATCAATGAAAATATCTCAAATTCAAGTGTACAACTAAAACTAAACCTTTGAAAAAATCTCTCATTTAAAGAATACATAAAGCTCTCATACAGAATTCTTTTAAACTCCTATATACTAGATGTCAGTTTCTCTCACCTGACAATACCACTCACTTTTTTTCTTATGCATAGTAGAACATCTCATATTTTATAGTACCCATTTTATAAATAAATTGGCATTTTCCATCCCGTTTGTGTTCATCTTCAGCTTCACAAAGAAACCAGTAAATAAAACTGTCAAAGACAGTCACAACAAAATGATCTCACAGCAAGATATAAAACTTGAAGATACTAAAAGATGCTTCTACTCTATTTTACATAAAAAGACAGATTTAAAAAGTGCAAGGCAAGATTTGCAGGGGAAGGGGATTTCTGTTTTTTGTTTTTTTTTAGGCACATCCACTTCTTTAAAGCAAGCTTCAGAATGAAATTCCAGTTTGTTCTTCATGATACCTGTTTCAAAGTCTCTCTTAAAAAAAAAAAGAAAGAAAAGAAAAAAGAAAAAAGAAAAAAAGTACATCCCACCAAATGTCAAGTAGAGAATTTCTTGTCCAACTAACAGTCTTCAGTTATGTCTTGTTCTTCCTTTCTTCATCCTTGCGGGTTTTGGTTTGGGAATATACTGATTGTTTGCTTGATACTCAAGTTCTTTGCGGAAGTAATGAATAGCTTTATTCAAACCTTCTTCCAATGGGACCTGTTCCCAAAAATGAGGAGAGAATCATATCACCAAGTTCACATCAGCTCTTTTCACAATAGTATCTTTTTAACACAGCTATTACAACACTTCTATAAAGTCCTTTAATTCTTAGCCAATATAAGTATTAACAGCACCACACACTGGTTACAACTCCGCACTGCTAATGTATACTAGCTTTCAAGCATTAGATATATTTTCTGATGTAGTAAGTTAAAAAAACAACAAAGTTAGCATAAAATAGTTGTAACTGGCCCATTTTGTGTCCAGATTTAAAAAATTCTTTCATCACACATGGAAGAGAGAAACACAGGAATTTAAGCCCTTCCTGGTTTTAATTAACGATCATCTTCCATAGAATCTCTGTAAAGCTAAAAAAGTTTTTTAATTACACCACTAATAAACAAAAAAAAGATATACAAACTATCAGCCAGTACCTCATTTTTTATTTTTAAATTCTATACACAACTGTAATTCTTCATATTCAATGCCTGTATTTAAACACTGCAGTTTGTAGACAGGAACAACAAGAATATTACCCACTTTTCTCAGGTGCCATATGCTCTTCTTGCTGACACCATCATCAATACAAGAGGACAAAACAGCAGGCCCTCCTCCCCCCCCCCCCCCCCAAAAAAAAGAAAGACTTGCCTACAACTTCATGTGCCAACATAGTGCTACAACTTAAGGGTAAATTTTGACCCCAAACATAGAAGGACAGAAGTATATCAAAGTTAACTTTTAAACCTTTTGTAAACCTTAACACTTTCCATCCTCCTTGTGCCTTGAGCTGTGGCAAACTCTGGTGTCTCTGAATCCTTTTGAAGTGGTCTGGAGCTAGACTTTCCCACTCTTAATAGGCTTTCATTTACTAGACAGGGGTCCACACCTTTCCTGGAAAGGTTTTCATCTGCAAACTCCCAAAAGCCTACAAACCACCAGCCTAGCTAGAAAGGGGAGCTGGCTAAGAAAGTCAAGATCTTTCTGGGGTTAAATGGGCCTCACCTTTCCCAAACATACCAGCTCTTATCTTCAGCTATGCTCAGTTATACATATGCACAGTAACTTTACTAGAAAGACTGATTAGGAAAAAATAGCGATCATAGACATTTTGCATTTCTTACATTTTATCTGTGCAAAACAACCACAAACTTGACATCATCTCAGATGGCTAATAACTAACCTTTCAGAGGTGAACAGGAATCACTGGGGTAGTAAGATAAAGTTAGACCAACCCTAAGCATGTTTCAAGTTTACCTACACACAGAACAAGCCCTGCACGTCTCTGCATATGACACCTGTAAGGCCAGAACAAGAGCACCTTATTTTGGTTTAGTTCGGTCTGCCAGAATAAAAGTGTCACCTATCTCAGGTTAGCTTCACAGTCTGTTTTTTTTTAGTTTCATATGGTATTTCCCTTTAAATGTACTCTAACAAGACGTGACATTTTTCTGTTGCTCATATTTCTCCCTTCCAATCCAAATTGCAATGATGTTGCAGATCATCTTAAAAATTACTCTAAAGATTTTTTAAAAATATTTTCATTAAATAGCATTGATACAGTACGACCAAATTTCTCCTTTCATAACTTGTGTTACCAGGGCAAAACAGGAACGAGGCCTGCAGCCACAGCAAATTCATTAGCTCTCATTACTAAGTACCACATATTCCAAAGGACACATCAAGCTTATGGAAGGGTAGCCACTTAATATTATGCATGTGAAGAAGTTAAGTATAAAAAACGTTTGCAGGATAGGTGTTTTAAGTCATTAGAAATACCAATGCTGATCTGCTCTCCTGTATGGCACAGGCCATAAAATCTTACCCAACAGTTCCTGAATCATGAGCTAGGGCAATGTTTGAGAGACTCCAGACACTTTACAGCCTTATGAACAACTGTCCTGTTAAACAGATATTCTGGTAACTTAGAAGATATTATTGTCATGTGACCTGGACAACGCATTAGAACACCCTCTCTATCCACCACATTTTTGGATACAACAGCAATACAGTTTTACATACCACAGGTTCCCAGCCAAGCAGTAACTTGGCTTTTCTGATGTCAGGTTTTCGTTTCTGAGGGTCATCCTGTGCTTCTGAGAGAAACTGGATTTCACTTCTACTGCCTAACAAACAAGAGACTGTACATTACCATCCTCAATTCACTATACCTGGCATTTACATCTTTCCTTCCTGTTGAAGCATCAGGTCTCTCTGCAGCTTTCCTTTATAATTCCTACCATTGAAACGCTTTTCACAGAGGTAGCTGCACTGAGTGCAACAGTTGGGTGAACCAGCTGTCACTGAGCACTTTTGCATTGGAGAAGGACTTCACTTCCTCTTTGCCCACATTCTTCAGTCTGATTGTTAAAGATCCAACATAGTACTTGGCTTTCCTCATGACAACATACAGAGACAGGATAAGGTCTCTGATGAGAAAAATCCAGCAAACTGTTTGTGTGTCATCTAACTGTGAGAGATTTAATGGATGTAGAACTAAATGACCTTTCCAGGCACAGGAAAGAGATCAAGTTGTTTGTGGGCAAACAGGCAAAGGGAGGTAACAATTATTTTATCTGCTAGATGGGTTCGGTACTGTAGTTTTGAATACTCCTCCCCAATCTGTGGACTCACAGATGTTTTCCAGAGGGAAGAGCCCCATGTTAGAATCATCACATGCATCAGCTTCTGTACCGTACATTTGAACCTGCCTTTCTCAGGTGCCATTTGTAGATCCCTCAGAAGCACTGCTGGGATCTACAGACTGAAAATCCTTGCCGAATGGCATCAGTATGTTTCATCTCATGAGGAAACCATATTAGAAGACTGAGCACAGCCATTTACTTCCATTCTTGGGAGCTTGATTTGCTATGGATCTCAGAGCAAGAGGAAGGGAGACCATGTTTTCTTCCTGGCCACATACAAGGAAGGTGCCAACAGCCCGTGCAAGAATCATTTTCAGACTTTGGAAGAATCACTGGTTAGATCAGTGGAAGGTAGAGAACGACTGTCACCACAGCATGAGCTTTTTTAATGGTAATTAAAGGAGAATCACTTGCAGAGTTGTGAAGAAATACCTTGCTGAATCTACTTCAGAAGCATCCTTATTTCAACTAGGAAGTTATGCAAGATATTTTCATTCATGCATTTTCATTAAGTTTATGTATTGTCCTTGTGCCAAAAAGAAGCTAAAAAACCTACCCTTTTAAAATCACTGTTACCATTTTGTCTAGTATGTATGCAGGGGTCATCCTGTATTTTTGTTAAGAGACAAACACTCTACATAAGAGCATAATAATATTTACTTGTCATCTCTACTCCAATACAACCTAACAGAGTTGAAGGGGTAGAAGAGGAAGGAGATGGCCAATAATTTATATACCTTCCATGAAATAAGTACAACATGCAGTGAGAAAGTCTCTTCACTGGCCACTAATAACCTACTAACTTGCATAAACAATATATAAAACTACTGGGATAGATCACCCAAATACACAGAAACAATGTATTCATTCTACTGTTCATGAACTGTTTTACATATAATTGAAAGAGGATTTTGATTATCTGATTAATATTTAATTATATGATCAGGATACAATTAAATGCCTTTGATAAAGCTATTAAGAAATCCAAAGACCAACTAAATTATCCTTATATTTTACACACACTAATCAAGTAACAATCATCACACAACAATAAGTACTTTATGAGCTTCATTGAAGAATGACTCATCATACTCACCAACAAGTTTTTTAATTAACTGGGCAAATTCTAGGATAGTGTGCTCTTCTGGGTTTCCCTAGACATGGAAGAATATTCATTACAACAGCAATTAAACACCTTAAGACATGCTAGTTTTCTGATATGAGAATTCTAATATGGTCACGTTCAGCTTTGTGAAAAAGCTAAATGCTTCATCTCCACTTTGAGGAAAAAAATAATCAATATTAAAAAAAAATTACACAATCCAGTATTATCCCATTTTCCTCCAACCAAGGCTAGTATAAAGTGATTTCTAATTACTGGAACCTGGGTACTCCTTTGGTGTCTTTTTTAAAAATAAAGACTTCAATCATTTCCTCTGTGCATTCCCCCCCCACTTTTGTTGTTTTGTTTTTCATATTCTAATTACATGAATCTTACTGCTAAAACAAACAATAAAATCTAGCAAATTTCTCTTTTCTTGGAACTACCAGATCCCAACATCTAGGGGCTTAGTATTCTTACTTATAAAGAGAATATAGGCTTTATTCCTGATGGAAAGAGCATTTTTTGTTATGTTTATTTCTTCTAAAAGCTAGCATCAGTGACAAGGAAGAAAACAGAGTTGATGGTGATGTTGGCTAGTGCAAAGCAACATAGTAGAACTCTCATACTCACCAAGTTGACAGGACTACTGACGTTGCTGTTCATCAAGGCCACCAACCCATTCACAAGATCACTATGAAAAGGTAAGAACAGATTGAGGCAGTATCCCATTTCCCTATAAATAATATTCTCATCTAAAAAGCGAGCTGCCTCTTTAGCATGTCAGTAAAGCAAACCAGTCAGCTGAGGAATGCCAAAATCAGATTTACAGTGTATATTTCAATGGGTCCATGTTTCCTTGCCTGTTTGCTCCACAGTCCCCATCACATAAAATTTCCTGAACTGAAGGTTAGTTTTAAACGGTGATTATGTTTGCAGTACACTGGATACAATTCCTCTGAGCATATCAAAGTCAAAACCAAGAAATAAAATGTTCATGAAAGACAGTAACTTTTCTTCTTTCCTCCAGTACCCAAAGTGCTTGCTTATTCAGAGGCCAATTTCCAACATATTTCAAATAGGATACAGTAAGTTTTTTATGCAGAGGCACATGACAACACTGCCTGCTTTGCAGTTTGTTGTTTGTGTTTGCTCCTCCCAAAAAATGTTAAACTCAGTTTGTTAAAAATAGTATTTTGGTGTTATCTCCCCTCTCCCCAACAAAATAACCCAAAGTTTTTTGGGGTAATTGCAACAGACTTCTTAGCTCAACCCTGGACATACAAATTCAGATGCCTTTTATTATGGCTTATTATCAGGAAAGCAATGGCTACTTCGAACAGATATGTGTTTCTGTAGCTTCTACCATTGCTATTATTGCATTCAGCAGAGGGAAAGAACAATATTTAGAAGTGCAGCATGTTTTTTTTTGAAACAAAACAAAATATCCCCCTCCCCTCCCCAAACCCAACAGCAGAAGGCTGGCACTGTTGTTTAGCTAGCAAGACAGAACAAAATGTACCTCTTATTCAGCTGAAACAGACTCAATACTGCAATCTGATTAGTGCAGATGGACTGTTGTATCTGAACAAATACTGCTAATTTCAAGGGAAGCATGTGTAGACACCAAGATCAAATTACAGGTTTGGCTTTCTCTTAAGTATCTTAAAGCCAAGAAAGAGTACGATCAAGTGAAATGCCTGTAATTAATAAAGCAGCTAACATAGTTTATTATGGCTGATAAAAAACAATTTCAAAATTAATCTTATTGAATTTATTAGTTATTTTTCAATTTTTGTTAACTAGCTAGCAGGAACAACATAAGAAACTCCTTCATCTCATGGCTGTCAAGACTTGACCATAATAGCAATCATAATTATGTTACTTCAAGTATTGCATTATTCTTGTGTCTATCAATGTTTATCAATTCTAAACTAACAGCTACTATGATTTGTAGTTTGCTATTATGTCACTTTGAAAATCTTCCAAAAGCTGTTACTGTTTATATTAAATCTCCTCACAAAAAGAAATTCTAGTGCTTGAAGTGTCATTTTGAAAGAAGACACAAAGACAGTATTATATTTTCAATGAATTCTAATTCAAGGGTTTGATCTTAGAATTTTTATTCATGTAACCAATCCTATTGAGGACAAAGTTTAACTTCTGAACAACGAGCTGTTATAGCCTAAGTTTGGGAATCATGTACTTTCAAACTGGTTTTGGTCATGTAGGCAGAAAAAAAGTGCATTTGAGAATTAAGAAAAGAGAATGGGACTTGACCTATACAAAAAAAGAAAATATAATATAAAAAGGAAGTTGACTTTCACTTGCTATGTGTTTTGAATTTTAAAATGGAAGCTCAAGGTATATTTTTAATTTATCTTTTTCCTTATTTTTTTCCATTAATGCTTTTCATAAGCAGAATGCTGCATACTAGAAAGGATCCTGTTCTGTCATCATTCTTTTAACATACCTGTCTATTTTTAACATGACATGGTCATGTAGAATAGCTGAAAAGGCACATTTTCTACTTCACGTTCTGGCACAAAATTTTCCTTTATTTTTAAGTGTCGTAAGAATAACAAATCAAAATGTACCAGACAGCTCTCTGAATCGTACCACTGGTAAGTGAACAGGATCAGCTCTAAGAATGAGTTCAGTAATGTGATGAGCTTGATGCAGGCTGCTAACCTCAGCCATTTAACACGTGCACAAAACTGTGAATGTCAATTTTTGGCCATCAGTTTGAGAAAGACTCCAACAACAAAACATTAGAATTCCTCTTGTCACTAGCACAAACCTGATAAGGTGTAACTTCTCTTGGGAGCCTTAGAACTGATGTGCGCAAAGCTGGTGAACAGAGGAGTTAACAGCACTAAAGAAGTCCACCAACCGATATGCGCAAGGATTGACATGCGCAAGGCTGCGGAATGGCAGCACTAACAAGACTGAAGAAGTCTGCCACCTGGAATCTGCACGGACCCCCGGGGAGGGGAGAAACAATACGGAGGTGTTGTGGTCTTGCCTCGCTAGCAGGGTCCTCCCAAGCAGACAAACAAACAGTCCTGCGATTGCGAAACTCGCAAAAGTCAGCAAAAGCAGTGTTTGCCCAGGGCCCCAGCCGTATAAAAAGAGACTTGGGAGCTAGGAGAGTTTGAGCAGGGACGGGAACGTGACCTGATCATCCTCTCCGGCTGGACCGTGAGTTTTTCCCCCCCCCCCCTCCTTTTCCTGGGACGCTGGGTTAAGGTAACTCCTCAAGGTTGAGAGTCCTCTCGCTAGGAGAGTGAACAAGCTAGCTTTCAAGTAGGGATAAGCAGTGCTTCCGATTAATAGCGCAGTAATCGACGGTTTCAGTTATCCTTTCTAAATTAGCAATTGCATTATTTTAATGGATGTTACTAATCCAAGAACTTGTGTGAGGAAATAAACATTTCTTTACTATTATTATATTACTGTCTCAGTCGTTGCTATCGAACCTTCACAGCATGACAGCGCGACAAAGTCAGAGTAGTCCTGCACAACCCTGGATTCCAAAGTATTTGACTAAATGGACAACGTTAGATCAGTTCTTTGTAAAAGCTGCTTTCAGTTCTTAAAAAAAAAAAAAAACAACAAAAACCCCCCCAAAAAACCAACAACAACAAACCACACCCACAAACCACATTAGCCGGAAATTAATGAGCAGAATTTAGGCAGTCTCGTGAAGTTTAATGCTGGGCAAAGAAAATACTTAAGTTTTCCATATTGGAAGATGCTGGCTTCTATCTTAAAAGGACATGTAGAAATAAATTTAATACATACTGCTTACTGTCTGAATTTTGCATGTGCTTACAGACTATGCTTTTATTTGAAATGTTCTGGTTTTCATGCTCACAAGCCTTGAAAGGAAGGGGTATCAAAAAAGAAATCCAGTAACTCTAGGTACAGTCCCTCTGTATCAACAACAACAATGCGCTTTGAATTTGCAGACTCTTATGATTACAGTTTTATAAGGCAATTCCACCTTCACCACCAGGAAAACAAACAAACAAACAAAAAACAATTCCTTAAGGAAATCAAAATCAAGTCCCCTCATACTTGCAAGTGAATTCTAATCTTGAAATAATTTCTACCATACACTAAGCTAGGAGAACTTTCACAGGAAGCTGAAAATGAAAAGCAGTTAGCGTTCTTAATCACATACAATCCACTCAGAGGCAAACGTTTTCCAATGAATTAAAAAAAATCAGTTGTAAAACAGAATCACAGCTGACCTAAACAATCTGTCATTGCAACTTTCTGTTAGATATAGACTAACACAGAAATTGGTATTAAGAAAGTAATATATTGGAACAAAAGACTCTGGGCATCATGTGTTTCACTTTTTATTAGTGAAAGCACATTCTAGTCTTGCCTACGCTGTAAATATTAGTTACAGCAATAACCCCTCAACCTTTTCCTTCTGACAGAAAGGGACACACACGCTGACCATAGCGCTCCCTAAAGACACAAGGTGGCAGTATTGCATTGCAATGCAAGGACTTACCACTGAGGCTTTAAGCAGCACGACAAACCTATCAGTTACTTGCTGTCCCTTGAGGGGAAGAGCACGTTAATACCTTAATCCAAAGTTCTAAACCAAATAATGTTTTGTTTCTTGGCTATGTTTTAAAAACCTTCAATGTCTCCTTTCTGAAAGCAAAGCTGTCCTAAGGATGGAAACAATTTATTTCTTTGAATAAAATGCAAGTGCATACTTGTTTTGTGTTACACTAAGTTGGCCAAGCTCAAAGAACCATCAGGCTAAGTAAACCATATCAGACAGCACAGACAAGACTTACCTGACATACTGGAAAGCTCTTGTCTGAGTTCCAGGTCCATAGACCTAAAACCAGATGAAAATTAGAGAAGTTAGAGGAAAATGAAAGTCCACTTTTCCCCTATTTCTTCATTATTCTGGAAGTCCCAAGGAAAAACACCTGGGACATAAAGTCCATGTTACAGGGACTGACAAAGATGTGCTCGCAGAGCCTTTGGCAAAGCAGCAATCTTTGAAGGTCTTTCTGTTGGAAGTGTCTCCAGTAAATATACCCTTATGCATCACATTAATCCAGAATTCTGGAAGTAGGAAACATTTTCTGAGATGTGTGACAAAGTGATGTTTTGTCCTCTTCTGGAGTACTGAAAGAGGCTGCAGCATGAACTCAGTCAGAAAAAAAAAGCCAAATATTTAAAGCAACCTCAGAATATTAAGATGTGGTTATGACAACCAATTTTTATTTGCTCATTAAGACAAGACAGCTTCAAAGAAACCACCAAATGTTAGTGGCCTAAAGTAAAAAGAAAAAAAATGTTAGTAGTTCAAGGAGTTCAGGGAAAAAAAAAAGTGACTCTCTAAATATTAGTATCTGTGGAAAGGAGAGGTGGAAGAATTTCTAGTGCACATGACTCCCAGAATCACCTGTACAGATTTGTTTAGAAAGCCTAGGCAGGGAAAAAAACAAGTTTTCCCTCAGATTATGTGCTGACACTTTGGAGCAACCAAATTGTTTACGTCTAAAACAGACATTAACACATAATTAAGGTATATATAATGGTATGAGATAATATTAGTTATTTCAAAGCTTAGTTAGGGGCAGTATTGAAATCCCTGGAACATAAATATTTAAAATCTGAAAGCTATCATTAGGCATATTTAAATGGAGAAAACACTTAGGCTTAAGTGGGGGACACACATCTTACCACTAGCTTGCTACGCTAGAAACACTTTTCTGAAGGGAAATGCACAATGAGAGGCCAGCAGACTGTCAGTATGCCCTCAGAGCAAACAGGAAGCAGATTTTATGCAAGTACAGAGCTTCCCACTTGTCCTTGATTACCTTGTGGGATAAGGTCTGCAGAATAAAGTTACATGTGCATGACTCCTGAAAAGTCACCCTTGTGGCTATATTTCTTAAATGCAGGCAATGGCTGGAGAATACACTGTGGTTTCCAACACTCCCTCCTCCCCAGTTTGTCTTAATATAACCCTTACAACAATAAAAAGCAACAATGGCCACGTCTGCCTAGGCTATGATTTCTTAAATGAGAATAATTAAAGGGATTGTTTTCACTTTGCAAGATTAATTTACTCCATTTGAACAACTACTTTGAACCAAAAGAGACTGAATACATCTGATTTATAAAAAGGTCAACGCTAGGTATTCTTGTCAGCCAAACTCTCTAGTAACACAAGAGTAAAATATTTTTTTGGTCTCAACCACTGCTTCTTGCTGACGATTCATTTTATTTGACCTGATCAGTGAGACAATTCCACCCTCAGTTCTTTTCTCATATCCAGTAATTTTCAATGTCAGATAGTTACTTCCTAAGGAACAGTGATGGTGGCCAAAACGTTTAAAGCATTTTATCCTCTGTTACATTCTTGATAAGGTCTGGATGGCATGGCAGTCAGGTTAACAACAAGAACAAAGCAAAGCCTTCAATATTCCCTCCCACAGGCTGGCACTGACTCCAGACTTATCTTACTGACACTCTGAAATATCCCAAGGATTGCATATTTTAAAACAAGATAATGTCTTCATATTTAGTAAGGCTTCACAGAACTTCCAGCGATTGTTCTCACTCAGTTCTACTTATAAAAGGTACACGGCTATTTTCAATAAAACTTGAGAAACTAGGCATGAATGAGGGGGGGAAAAAAAACAACAAAAAAAACATGCCCACATTTTTGACACCAAATACTGGAATAGCTCTCTATATGCAGTAGGGGAACAAACAGGGAAGACAAAGTACCTTCTGACCCTCTGTAGGCTAGATAAACTTTCTAAACACCATTTAGAGGCTCAGACTTTAATGCTTCCAGGATGCCACCAAACCAGTACACAGTTATGCTCATATGTCGATACAAGCAAGTCCTACAAGGAACAAAAGTCTCAAAACAAGCAGCACCATCTTCTTGCCTTCTTGTATTTGCTTAGTGTCTTGCAACAAACAGATCCAGGCTCACCCTGCAGCTTTTGGGAGAAGCCTGAGCAGTAAGAAGATGAAACTCCTTCTGCAGGAATTTGAAAGCTTTCTTGGGTGTTTTGAAAGGGGGGTTGATGGCCCACTGTGTGCTTGTTTTGTTTTAAGCTAATGCGATAGATTTGGGCAATTTGCTACAAAATGTAACCAACTGCCTGCAGCAGTGCAATGTCTCATCAAGAAAGGGCTGGTGTAGGGCATCATCAAACAGATGGAAAGAACAAAGCAGTCTTTGGGCAAACAATTACCCTGGCTGTTTAGAGACTGGTCCCACATTCACATTTGAAGAGTGTATCCATGCCAAAGCCTTGTGTTTTTCATCAATAACTATTTCCTTTGGGGACAGAAGGAACAACATTTGGAACATTGTTAAGTAAGTATTAAAAAAAGAAATGTCCTCATAAATCCTTCCAGCCAGCCAGCCTTGCTGACAGGTCCTCAGTCCCCAAAGCTTGCTAACTAGTGGACACCCCGAGTCTTAGGTATATTTGCTGCCTGCAAATAAACTTTGCAAATAAACTATAATAGTTCTGCTAATGTATAGACAAGAAATGGATTATCATTATAATACAAATAATTCACTTCAATCTTGCTATGATCTAAGAAAGAAGGGGGAAATCAGTTTATTGTTGAAGTGCATCCAACAGTCCCAAACCACTTCAGATCATATTTCAATGCAAATTTTCCCACCGGAAAACCATGGTACTGTCTCTTGACATGAGCATACAGTAGTATAAAATGTGAAATTCTAGCAAAAAAAAAAATTAAGAGTTTGTTTATTTTTGATCACTATTAGCAAATGATTCCCTCTCCTCCTCTTCCCTCTGAATTGCTTAATATCACTGCTCCAGCATAGAAGCAGCAGAATTCCTGAGAAATTAGGTAGGCAAGTGTTTATTTCTGAATAGGTAGGGTGTATAAGCTTCAAGTGGCAGACTTGTTTCCCCAGCACCTGCACTGAACACAAGGGGTCATGCAATTAGCCTATTCAGTGCTGAAAAGGCTGATCAGTACTGACTAGGCAAGCTGGGCTCACTGTTTTTACCAGCTACCTAAGACTGAGCCACAGAGACCTGCAGTCCTAAAGACAACTCATCTGACACTAATCATGTCATGTGTCCAATCAACACTGGCCACTAAGTCACAATCAGCATCACAAAATTACAGCCATGCTCTTTCACAAGCACATTTGAACAGTGGTAGCACTTTGTAGAAAAAACTAAAACTCTGAGGAAAAGTGAATCTTCAGGAGATGTTGTGAACAGAGCATTCAGATTACAACAGACTTGTTACTATGAAATAAGCATAAGGCGAAACCAGCAATTTAGCAATGCTTAGGAATAATAGAGTAGCCAAGACCCAACACTGGTAACACTGAAAAATAGAAAATTGCCTAAGATAACAATCACTGATAAGCAGTAAGCAAGTAAGCAACGGTTGATTTCTAGAGAAGACTAAATTTCAAAAATAATCAGAGTACTTAAGACAGATAGTGTATATCACTTGGCAGACTATACACAATTTGAACTTCCTCAAAGGGTTTTAGATTTCACCCAACCAGCAGGGCAGCGCCTGCTACATGAATTCTGTAAGGGGCAGCCATATTTTGGCATAGTATGTATTAAAAAAAGTTAAAGTAGGTGAGATCTATTACAGGACACCAAGCCTCTTCTTGCCAGGGCATGACTTAGTGCCATGGTATAGACTCTTTGGTATAGACTCTTAAATGCCCTGTCCAGTTTCAGGTTTTGTTCTACATGAATCACAGTAGCAGGAGTTGCTACAAAAATTTTATTCTCTTCCCTCCTTAGATTGTCTTCCCTTCCTACAGAAAGTCCTGGCTGAACTCTGGATTTGCAGTCACCAGTAGAAGAAATGCTATCTCAATCTCAAGACAGCTGCCCTGTGGAGGCACTTAGCAATATTTATAGTTGTTTTTCAGAATAAGAGCTCATAAGCCTTTGAGTAATTACTTCACTCTTCAAATCTAGGCAGTATTAATGAATTTATATGAAATTTCTGTGGTATATCAAGTAAACTGTAAATGTTTTCATGAGCTCACAACAGATCTCAAATTACAAACTGTTCTCCCTGGCTCCTCTCACTTTTATTACATGTGCCCTTTATTTTACAATAGTAAACTAAACAGGAGCAGGACATAGGCCAGGTAGTGTCTGTATTGTTGAATTATCATCATCAGCGTCTCTGGCACTGTTTTGGCCCGTTTCAGCTCTTGCTCTCCCAGACAATGCTGCGACATTGTTTAAGCATTAGCAAGAGACAAGGACCATTCACAACAGTCTGGATGTGGCAACTTCTTTTGGAGGCAGGAAAATTTAGCTGTATAGATGAGGGCTATGCCATGTCAGTTTGTCTGTAGTCACAAGAACTGTCCTGGCCTGCTTTATTTACTAATATATGATGTAGCCTGAGGGCCTTTAATGTTATTTTACACATAGAAAATTTTGGCTGCTCTGCAATTGTACAAAAAGGCATTTAGGTTGCTAACTTCCAAAAAGAGTTGAGAAAAAAAAGTTCCTCAACAGGAGGAAGTACCAAAACACGTTGCTTGCTTGCTTGCTGTGGATGTTGCCATGATTTGTTCCCATGGAAGAGTTGTGACAGAGATTTAAGTTCAGGATGACTGAGAACACTTTCTCACATTACAACCAGTAGCCTTATTTCTCTCTGGGAAAGGAAGAGCAGTAGCACTGACAGAGTGCATCCTTGCATATATAATTCTGTACACTTGAGCTTGACACACTGTGAGATTAGATTTTTGGAGGTGGACAACCTCAGTGTTTTCTAAAATCCAGCCTCTTTCACAGCACGTAAGGATAGGTTATACAGCAAATGGACTCACCACATCACTAAGAGGTCATTACTTACAGTTAGGGGTTCTCCCTGGAGAGCTTGCAGGATAAAATTACTGACAACTCTACCATCATTCATGTGCATTCGAGGACCAAAGGTATTAAATATTCTGGCAACTCTCACTTCAACTCCTTCCTGCGGGCAAAGAGAAAGAAATGTTACTACTTTATTAAGAATCTCTTTCTTCCTAAGAGTGCAAATTAACCCCTCCCCCACAAGCTTCCTTAAGAACCTCTCTTACAGATTTAAAAATGCATTGTTTTCTTACCATGAAACAATTCTAACCTTTCATCAACCTTACTGCAAACTACAGTGCATACAGCATGATGCTTTACACAAATTCTCACTATTTGTAATGCAAATTCTGAATCAGCGCTAGCACCGCAAATGATTTCAGCACACGCATTTTCCTTTACCAAGAACTTTAACATTTTCAATAGTACACTTCCAGCAACAACAACTTTCATCTGGGGCTTATCTAGACATAGAGAGACTAGATCAATTAGATCACTGTTTGCCATTTCCCAGAAAGACAGGGGTGTGCGTACAGGAAATGGTACATCTGTGGCTGAAGGACGCAGCTCATACACACTTCATTCAGGAGAGACCCTAGAAACAGTTTTCTTGGAAATAAGCATAGCTTCAAGTAGAAGAGAAACTTACAGGCAAACGATTTTCTCTCTTAGGTCTCCAAGTAATTCATAAACAAATCAATCCTGAAAGGAGTTTTGTGAAAGCAGTGGCTAGCACTCCACAGATGGGATAATGAAAGAAGCAAAACACACTCTAACATTTTAGATGTTAACTACTGTTGACAAACAGGAATCACCAGGCAATGCTGCCCAGTGTGGCCACAAAATAACCTCACATCATCTTTACTCTGCTGTGTTATCTTGGGTAAAGAAGTAGTTCCTGCCCGTGCGAAATGCAGCCATCAGGAACATGTTCTTCATTGTAGTGTAACACGTCAAATGTATGCTTCCAGCATCACATCCCAAATCCATTACCAATGTCACTAGTGTATCGTAGAATATACTCTGATACAGTTTCTTGTTCTATTGTTTTCCCCAGCACTCTGCCCTAAAAGGACATTAACTCCTCCAAGGAGAGATCGTATTTCATGGGGACTTTCCAGATATATCCATTAATAACAAGCACTGAAAATACGGCACTTGGAAGCTAGGGCCCCAAGATAAAAATAACTCATTAAACTATGCTGACCAAAAAGTGACTCTTATATTGCACAAGCTGCAGCAGCAGCCTCGTTTTCCTGTACTGGCTGGAAACTAGCGAGGGCTCTAGGTAAGAAAAACAACACTCACAGCATAATAGTAAACCCAGCACTTCCCCTTCCTGCTATTTATTTATTTATTTTTTTGTCCAACGTGGCAATGCTGTCTTTTAAAATGAGTAACTTTTTACTTAAAGTGTCATCAGGTAAAGCCCTTCCCTGCAGCGTACTGCTTTGAAAATCTATTTTCTGTGAAGCTGAATTTTCACATGTGCCTGTGAAACTGGGATCTATCTTCTCTTAAGAAACTCTTCCACAAATAAATATATTTTGGTGCCAGCAACTTAACATGTGACCTAAGCGGTTCCCTTTTCACTTCAGGAAAACCTCTCTGTGATCCTTTGTGCACATTCAGTAATTCTCTACTCTTTTTTGCATTAACTGCCTACAAATACCGAGGGGTACACTCCCATGCTCGGTTATTTGAACATCAACATCATGCTAACTATGACCAGCTCCTCCACAGAATTTCCACTAGCAAAGTCAATTACTTCCCCAGATTTGTGGGCAAACCTAGCACTAAGTCATGTGCAATTTTTCATTAAATCTTAAAGAAAGGAGGAAACTTTTTCAGCCCATGTTTGTACTGCCAAACAAAATAGAGCTTGAAACCAATCCCTGGCCCTGAGACCAAATAGGAACAACTAGCTTTTGTCTACACTGCTTAAGACTAGGCCTTCTTATAGCAGATTAATAGAGAAGAAAGTTCCTTGAGCAATCCAAAAAAGTCATGGAGCAAGCTAATAAAACGTAGCAGTGTGGACTGTCAAACCACTTTGATTCACTCCCACTCTCTTGTTTACCAGTAAGTGCGCATTCACAGCGACCATGCCTGTGCAGAGGGAGAGGGAAGACAGAAAAGTGCAGAAAATATTTTTTATGGCTCACAGATAGACTGCTCCTCTGAACAACAAAAAACCCATGGTGGAATAAAGAGAAGAAGGTGGGTACAAACTGATCCTATTAAAGAAAAAAAAAAAAGCTACAGCTGTCAGTGAAGACAAAAGGGGAACATCAGGTGCTCTTTTTTTTTTTTTTAGTCCCCTCCCCCAAGTTCTCCATGGTCTTCAGCACGTATTCTTAGCCATTAGTCCTAGAGATCCTGGCTTCATAAAGCAGCAAGGTAGAAAAGATGCTATGATAATAACTTAATTTAGAAAGCCATATTTCAACGTAGTAAGCTTCTGAAGAAAAGACATCTCCTTGCCTTGACTGTCTGAGAAAATAGATCAATACAGAACATAACTCAAATGTTAAGAGGTTTTTTAATTGAAATAGCTTCAACATATGCTGTGGCCATAATTCATTAGGATATCAGACAAACCTGTCTTACTCATTAAGTGTTAAATCTTCCTTCTTTGCAAAGCCTGTGGATGTATCTGAAGAGCAAGCATCAATCAGAACTCTCTACATACAAAAATCAGGAAACAGAAGGCTGCAAAGTGACCAGCAGACAACTGAGATTCACTGACAAAACAAACAAACAAACAAACAAACAAAAACCTTAAATAAAGCAGGTGAGTGATCTCTCAGAAAAAGCCCAGGCAGCTGAACAGATATCAGTGAGCTGAGACAAGTCTTGATCAACAATTCGGGTAAAACTACTAAGATTGCTGCCCACCTCCCTTGCTTTATTAGTCACTTCGTTAGCGACTACTATTCCTTCCTGTATGTTTCAGACATCATTAACTCTCTTAAAATTATTTCCCATATCCTGAATTGTAATCACAGCAGAATTACCGGCAGACAGTTCACCAGGACCCATTTGTGATATGTTTTTAAGCTACAAAGCTCAATACCGAGGCTTGGCCTAAGGTATCATATGTATATCTATCTATCTATATATACACACATTGCCTACTGTAGAAGCAAAATGAGATTCATTTCTGGTTACTAACAACTTTTAAAATTGTTTTGCAAACATACAGCAAAGGTGAGATTGAATTTCATAAGTGATAAGCTCCTAAATAAGGTAGGAAGGACAATCATGATATCTGATTTCACTTTCTGCATAATGCAGGTTCCTGAACACAACCAAGGAATATCTGCAATTCTCCTGTCTCATGGTTGAAATCATTACCATGCTTATAGGTCAGCATTTCCCAGACTAGAGAATTTACCACATCATTTCAAGGTCTCTTCATATTATTTGCACCTGTCTGTTAAAAGTTTTTCTGATTTCTAGTGCTTGCCTCAGCTTGCACGCATTTTGTTTGTATTGTACATGGCCAACGCAAACAGTCACAAGTCCATTCCACCAACATTTTTATGGAAGACTTTGCCATTTGGAAGAGATGCCCACCCACTTAAGCATATCTATGCCTGAACTACCAGGATATCCCCATCAAACAGGGATTTTAACTTCAGTATTGTACTGCACAGCCTGGCTTCTGAACACGAGGAGGCAGCTTGCGTCTAGTCAGTGCAGCTAAAACCAGTGTAATGATACCCAGGGAACGAGAACTTTAACACAGTTTCCAGTAAGTTTCCAATAAGGGCCAGGAATACACGGAAACAAACAACAATTCAGTCTGAACAATTTAATTTTAGACTTCCGTGTGATGGAGAGTTCTGCAGAGAGTAATACTCATGAATTAGTGTGACGAGCAGTTATGGATGTAAGATAATGCCCTGACAACAGTTTTAGAGCCATAGCAGCTATCTTATAGATAAAGATAAGATGCTTACCAAATTGAAAAAGTGTCAAAAACAATATACTGTTTGAATCAGAAGACAAATGCTACTATGTATATGTTGTTATTCAAATAGTGGTTAAACTTACTGAAATGAAAAGTAATAATAATAAAAAAAAGCTTAAAGTCTTCCCGACTTCTGAATTCAACTTGCCAAACAGTGCAGCAATATCAAGAACAAAGGACTAAGTTCTCTGATGATTACTTGAGGGAAAAATCAGAAAATGGACTTCTTACAGAACAGCAGGGAAACCAAAAAATACCCAGAGCACAGATTACAGGAAGCATTCAAGCCTTTTGGGGGAAACTGCCTGTATTTGTTTAATCCATGGCTTTGCTAATTTCATTGCAAGACAATCTTCTATTCTGGTCTATGGTAAAAAGTTCTTTTGCAATTGTTAACAGCATAAAGCATGTAGAAACAGTAAAGGCACTACTACAACATCAACAAAATGATTTGTCAGAATACAGGCAGGAAGACCAGAAGGTTTTTTCCTACTGTATACATGCCATGTTTGCATTAGGAAGTTCCAACACAGCAGGTATGCCAACCCAAGTTAGAAACAGATGATCTAGTAAAGAAATCCTCCACTTTACAGAAGGATTCCTACTACTAACGACACAATGAAATGATAGGTTGCGTTTTTATGATATTGCCTTAGATATTACAAGGTTCTGCTTCTCTCCCTCCCTTTCAGCTCACTCCCTCTAACTGGGTATGGACAACAGATAACTTTGGAAGACAATATTCCACTCCCACATTTTACAGTGCCAAACACAATGATACTGTGGTTCACGTGCAAAGCTCCTACACAGCAAAAAGAATTACAGACAGCTCTGACAATTCATCAGAAAATGTGCAAATCCATAAATCCAATAGTATGGAGCAGAAATACTGGGAAGTTTTAGAAAATGACAGTCTGCCAGAGAAGTATGGCAGGACTGCATGATAGAAACTAGAAAAAAAACAGTTTCAAAAGCTTGGCAGTATTTGAACTCCAAACTACTGCAGTTTGCAGGACTAGACTTTACTGAACTATGGGGAAGTTGTGATTTTTATCTGACATTTCTCTTTTCCAAAGTATAAAAGCATATTTGTAAGCCATGCAGTTACTACCGTTGAAACCAGCACTGCTTCCTCTCTCAGCAAAGTGGAGCCAGTTCATTAAAAAGATAAAAACATGACTAACAAACAGTGCTTGATATTTTCAATTAAACCACTGCATTTATTGAGAATATTGATACAACTGTGAGCGTGTGACCTTTCAAACTTTGCAGAGGAAAGGAATTGTGTCCAATTCTCTTTTCTTTCTGAATTTCGCTGACCTGGCATACAACTACTCAGATAACAGGAGAACGCTAGCTGTGGTGATGACACCTGCAGTTTAAGGGGTGTCAATGCCCTCTCACAGTCAGCAGTGGAAAATATGTTAGCATTTTACAGACTACCCTCTCCAACCTTCACCTGGGACCTGCTATTCCTGAATGTGAAACTCTTTTGCATGGCTTCTAAAAAGCTAAAGAGATCCATGATATTTTAACACAACTACTTAGTCTTGGCCTGATATATACCCAACAGCAACCATCACCTCTGGCACTAAAAGACTGTTCTCTGAGCTTTTGACTCACTGCCCTGATGAGACACAATGCTTTCTCTTCTTCTCCCCTATGCTGTCAGAAGCACAAGTACTTCAATTCCATTCTTCCACAAAGATAATCAAGTCTGCATCTTGTCTTAAGCAATCTACTAGCAAACTTCATATGACAATACCAAAAAAAAAATTGCTGAATGCTTAAATAAATCTATATTGACTATCAAGGGAAGAAAACAGCTAGCAATAACTAGAGAACGCAGGATAAACTCCCAGGAGACATTTAGGAGCAAGCTGCTTTATTCCAGCATAACTGTGTTTTCTAATTACTTAATAACTACCTGGCTATTCAATATCTTTGCAGTTACAATTCAATCAACAGTTTTCATTATCCCAACAGTTTGCATCAAGGCTTTTTATGATTACTGAAACTAGTCTGTGAATTAAAGATTAGAGAAAAAAGTGCAACTCATAATACAAAACAGAAAATTACCCTAGGGTTGCAATTGAAATGTACTTTTAAATTTAACAGCTTTCGACATTGATTTGCGTGTGTTATCCTCTCATATGAATATAATAAACTTTACCTTTATATGCCTTTCTCTCTTTTTTTCTGTTAGCTAATAAGTTTTCTGGCACAAGGAGTCTTCTCAGTCCTGATCTTGAAATATTCTATAAGGCAAAGCATAACTCTTGTCTACTTAAAGACAGTAATACTTAATATTTTGTTATGATAACTCAATTCACTTCTGTATGCTTAAAAAGGCAGTTTCGAAACTATCACATCATATCATGTACAACTAAGTCCATTTGCTACCACTTAAGCTTGCAAAGCCACACGAAGTTGGTATGAAAAAAACCCATCTATTTGAAAATAAATAAATGGAAGGAGATTAAGTTTCCCTGCACCATTCCACGGTGATCTGAAGTGTTGCTTCAGGTCTGGGGAATTTCTTAACAGATAAATAGTGAAAGAGGAGAAATTACATCTAGTTCACAGAACACCTTTAATACACTAAGCACTTAAAATGGTGTGTGTTTGCATTTACAACATACCTAAGCAAACATACCAGATTCCTGCCATGAAGGTAGCGTCAGATTCTGACTAGTATTTAAGCTAAGCCACAGAGTTGGAATGTACATAAATATAGGGACTCCCAGGTAGCTCCATCATTTCAATCACATTTTTTGAAAAAAGCTAAATGCACATGGTATGGCAACTTCTGAACAAAGCACAAAATGACAATGCAATACTGTGTGCTGAACCTCCACCCCCACCATGGGCACTTTTTTTCCACCTATGTGTCCACAAGATCTTATCTGCTGTTCAAAGAACGCTGCTCATTTCAGAAAATTCTGGTTTCACCGTATCTGGTAAACTAGAACTTTAAGTTATTTTTGTGGAGAAGCAAAATTACTAGCTAGGCAACCATATCACATCTCCAGCAAATACACACCATAGATGAAGTCTGCACAAAAAAAGCACAGGAAGGACTAAGAAGGACAGGCAGAATAGTGCCAAAGACAGGAGTCCAGAATGAAAAAAGCATGCAGATAGATAAGCTGTTGTTATAAGCAATAAACAGTTTCAAAGCTAAGCCTTGCACCTTGTTGGGGCAGTGGAGTGAACTACAAAAGGCTTTCCAGGAGGGAGTGCTAGCAAACACTGAACAAGAGATTGAGAAAAGGGTATTGAAGTTTAAAACAGAGGATGCAGCTTAGTTCCCAAATGAACAGAGCAGGGAACTAAAGCTCCTGCTGACTTCAGAAGAGCTGCAGCAGCAGGGAGGATAACACCACCTGGATTTATTCTACTCAGTTCTATGTGACTGACAAGTGCATTGAGGAGCACAGCTGACCTATATTCCCACACTGATTTAAGGAGGGAGAGCTGCTCCCAAAAGCTTTTAGCAAATACACTCTCAAATCACACAGTCAGGTGCTTCACACGAGATGAGATGGGCTTGTATATATGCTTTGAAATTGTGAACCCTGCAATTCTCCAGCAAATAGTTCAATTCCCCTCCTCTCCTTTTAAGGAAATGCTACTACTGCCCTTGGACTCCTTGAAGAGGAAGCACTGCTGGTGACAAGCCTGCTGGGCTTGTCAAAGGAAGGCTTTTGTAAACAAGAGACCAAAGTCAAGAAATGTTTAATTCATAGGGTCAAAACAGTGAAAGAGCAACCTTGCCAGCAGAAGGGAGAGCACTGAAAAGGTCTTAGTCAGGACACGCTATTGAGAAACTGCAACAACTGTGTATATAGAATCAGCTTTGAATATAAGCAAGAATTGTTTTGATTCTAAACAGCCCATCTGACAGTATAATTTTGAAGTATATTTCTATCTTATATTTTTGAAAGTATGACTAGTTATCTAAGATATCTAAGAATGTGCATGATGATGGAAGACTTTGGAAGAAGTGACAAAAAACAGAAATAAGTTTGCTTGTTTCTTCTTTTATTGAAGTTTAGAAGATTCAGGAAATGTTTTAGTCTGAAATCCTGCCCATCCAGTTCTTTTGGACTAGGTCACTCCTGTCAGAAAGTGCCCTTAAAAGCACAATACCCATTTTCACAGCAGAAGTCAGATACTAGCTAGCAACACTAGCAAAAGCTAATGTTTCCTCCCCTTACAATAGTATAACATTTAAACTCTGAAAAAACTCAACAGTGTTTCAGAATACAGAAGAATGTGGGACAAGCTTGGGCAGACTTCACTAATCTGTAATGAAGTACAGGATGGATCCCACAGGGCTGCCCTTCGGCACAGTTCATTTACATCACGAGTTTTTATTTAATGCATGTGTGCACCACAGTTCCACTTTACAAGCCCTACTATTCTTTATAAATCCTGCATAAGACTTATGGAATAGTATTATGACTCACCCCAAGGCCTTAAGACACAGCCCCTGATTTCCAAAATGACCCACCATCTTCCCCACTAAAAGAACAGTGCAGTGTGCACCACAGACTCGCAGAAAATTCAACACTCTACAGCACAAGGATTTCTCATAAAAACTGTGGTATTTAACAGTGAACAAATTTCCAAACTTATGAGGAATGCTTTCCTACAGTAAAGTACAGAACACAACAGCCTGAACTCTTGTTCAGTAGTATCACCATATTACAAGTTAAATGATTTAAAGTAGAGCAAAGGAGATATGAATGTCGAGATTTTTCTTCTCTATCTGGTAGAAGAGATGGGCTAAAACTACTACATTCACTGTGTTAAAATACCTTCCCCCAAACTCTTAACATTTATATTTAAATTTTTTTTCCAAGGTTTTAAAAGCATTTAATATTTTATCATTTAAAGATTAAAATTCTGTAGAATATTTTACAGCTGATGGTGTTTACAGCCTTAATATACAAAGGTGAAATCAGAGAAACAGTGATATGGTTTTCTTTAATGTGTCACATTTCCCAGTAGAATAGTATCCCAGAGACTAACTGAGCAGCAATTAAATATGAAAAGATTCACGTGCAGGTAAAAAGTCAAATGCTGGGTTAATTAATGATAAGTTCCTCCTTGTTGATTATTAAACCCAAGGAAGATGGCATGTATCATTTCACAAATACATTTGAAAATGCATTTTTACCCTCATGTTAATGTATTTGTCTAAAAAATAATAATAATAATAATTCTACAACTTAGTATTTGTATCTTTCACTAAGGGCTATATTTATACTTACATAATCCGAAGACATTCTAAAGTGATTTAAGTAGTCTGCTCTTATATGAGTACTCATTAAAGAACTTCTTCATTTTTACCCGTATATTTGGATTTCAAGTACACTCATTAAACATTCCACTTTTATCAGTAATGGCCCAATTCAGCAAAGCACTTAAGCAGAAGACCAACTTAAAGCAACTCTTATCTGGCTCCCAAATTAATAAGGTCACTTCAGTTTAATCTGTCTAAAAACTATTTACGATACTGAAAGACATAACAAGTCTAATGAGAAGACTAAAGCACATTTTCTTGGAGAATGCTACTCAACTGAAATATCACAACAGATGGGAGCAATAAAACTTCCGCATTAAAGAAAACAGATTTTGCAATTACAGTACAAACGCTCCTATTCAAGATGTTCTCTTTCTCCCTTCTATTCCCAAATACATGCAACACTCCAGTTTTGCTGTATATTTGGCCCTCACAATTACAGAAAATCCACTCTATCTGATACCACTTTAATACCTGCTTCATGTATGCATAGCACATGGTCTCTGCAACCCGCTTTCCTTCATCATAGCAGGCTCTGGGGCCTATTGGATTCACATGGCCCCAGTAATCCTCATTTTGAGGGTGAACTTCAGGATCTGTGGAGCAAAAACAAAACTTAAGTGATCTTTTATCAACAGAAAAGGTGACCATATGTAATGAATCTTTTGGTAGATCACTAGTATTATTTAGTTGAACAACTCTCTGGCCTATGTATTTAAAAAATATCACGTTTCAACATCACTCACTAAAAGAGTACTCACTGTAACCATAACACTTCATTCTAGATTCTAATCAGAGTTCAAAATTCCCCCAAAAGCCTTTATGAAAAAGACATAAACGAAGATGCAGGAATGTTATATACAACAGTCAGAGCCTGCTTCCACCACTCTGACAAAAGACTTAAAGCAAGTACTAATGCCCACATTTTAAACTGTGAGAAGTAGACCTGATGAAGAAATCAAGGTAAGACAGTGATGAAAATATATCATCTTGACACTATCATGCATCAGAAGGTTTGTAAATACCCTTTGGTTAGCGATACCTCAAGAGCTCTAACAATGATTTTATCCTTCTTACCTCCATACACCTCTGACGTAGAGGCCAGTAGCAGCCGTGCTCCAACACGTTTGGCTAACCCTAGATTTTGGCAAATAAGGGGAAAAAGAACATAATTTGAGCAAGCAAAAGAATCTTTGGGTTGTGTTTGCTGCTTTACTCTGATCATATATAAACATGCTTTTAAAGGGAATTCATTTTCCCCCACTAGTTAAATCCAGCTGCAAATCACATTTGTTGCTCCCAATCTCAAGCTAGGGCCTTGAAAAACAGTAGAATAGCACACACCATGAGTGATGTGTTTGCTTCTGGGACTAGAAGCTACACTGAACCAATATCCAGAACTTAATACATTATGCTCTAAATAAAGGCCAAACAAGCATAAACCATTCCAGTTATGGAATCAGGATTTTGAAACAACACACTGTCATGATCACCAAAATCAGAAAGATGACTACTTAAAAAAAAATACAGAATAACGTATTATAAGACGAAACCTAATATTTTTTCTCATTTATAATTATTGCCCCTTTAAACAGCCTAGATAATCTACCCAGCACTCGGGATTACTCCATTCCAATAACTTTGTGACCTTAAAGTTGGCATAGCCAAGCAAACAAAACCCTTTTCCAGGCTGTGCAACTGTCTGGTGGCATAGTAGCTTCTAAATCACTCAATTCTCTGAATCGTACCCAATAGCATCTTTCTCATATGAGAAACTCAGCAGGGGTAGGTTTTTTGCCTCATAACAACTTCTGTGGTTACAGACATCCAGTTAAAGCTGCAGCACATGTCAAATAGATTAAAGGTGTGAAGAAAAAGTAGTAAAGGCTTTAGGCCCTCTGTTTACAGGCCCATTTCTGAACAGCATCAAAACCGATAGCTAAAGCTGAGAATTTTGCCTTGTAATTATCTACTATGAAGCTAGACAATAAATGTCCTTGCAGAATTTCCTAGCCAAGACATACACAAGAGGGAGCAGTGCTATTAACATTTGGGCTTGACAGAGCCAATGGAGGTCTGCTAGTTCAACATTTGCTGCGACAGAATGGAACAGTCACTCACAGTAAACATGAGAGCGTTCCACAGCCGCCAAGGTAAGAACTGCAGTCAATGCCACAACGTCACTATAAAAAAATCCCATGCTCCTAATTGTTCCTACGATTTCTATAATTACTGCACAGGTTCTACTCCATAGCCAAGTAACAGACATGGAAGTTCTTGTGCTTTGACACCTGAGTTTGCATGCAGTCAGAGTTCACCTGCAGATATGTTTAAAGAAAAAGCACAAAAACCTTCAAAGAGGGGAAAAAAACCCTATTTTTCTTAAAGAATCTTTTATCTATCTATATCTATCTATATATTCACACACACACACACACATATATATGTTTATATGTATGTATGTATATTTTTATATATATGACTCAGCTGCCCTCCCTGCTAAACTCTGTCCAGGTGATATTAGGTCTAACAATGTTAAGTAAGAAGAAAAAAAAGACTTCAACTCACCCAGCATGTTTAATGTCCCAATAGTGTTGGTTTTTAATGTTTTTATAGGATTATACATGTAATTTGGAGGAGAAGCAGGAGATGCTAGATGATAGATCTGGTCCACTACAGAGCAGGATGGGGGAAAAAGAAAGAAAAAAAGCACCATTATTTTCCTGTATAGCACATTAAATGAGAAAGTCTTAGACAGTCAAGAAACAAGTATTTATTTTTGCCTGTCCTAACACTGGAACTCAGCGCTTACTATACTCCCACCTACAGATGACACATATGCAAACCTGTTGTAATGCACAGCAAGTCTCAATTTTCAGTAAAACAAAAACTAAAGTTTAATGTATAACACATTGTTGAGATAGATGCAGAAATTTGGGGTGCTGAGATTTTTCCACTTGTAAAAATTTTACTTATGAGTACTTCAGAACCAATGCTAGAAGATGCAAGAGGACATGCAATATTTTATTCCCCTCACATTTGTTAAGTGACTACCAGCTTCAGAGTTATTTTTCTCAAGTGGAATCCCCCAAAAATGGCAGATAAAATTTCCCAGACGAGGAGGAACCTTTCAGAAAAAAAAAATACTGTATTTTTATTTGTAAGCCACTTGTCGGTGAAGTATTAATGGCACTGGTATCATATTTATATTTTAATAGTTATGTCTTGAGGGACATGAACAGATACAGGCATTTAACTTTGTTCTTGTTTCACTGTCTACTGCCTTTGTTCCACTGGTGTTCTATATTGTACGTTGGATAATACAGCATTTCAGCTTTCTTTAAAAAAATGCAATCCTCAATACAAAGATTTTCCCCTCTCCGATTTATGAAATGTATTTCATGAACACACTAGACAGCACCCTACAATCAGTAAAGGTATACTGATGCCTAAGCTAACTTAAAGTATGCTAACCTGGGTATTAGTTACACACTGCCCAGGTAGCACAAGGCCCCCATTCTTAACTAGTTTACCTTGCTGCATTTTTGTGATCACAGTGTAGGCATGCCCAAAGATTCAAACCATCCACAGGAAATACATATTTCATATAACAGCAAAATAGAGCCTGGCGTAACAAAGCTAAATGAGTACACCATTTGTCAAGAGTATAGACCATAGGAAACTAGCATTCTTAATTTAACAATCATTCCTACTGCAAGAGAGCAGACAGAGAAGAGCTAGTCAAGGCTGTACTAGATTTTAAGTTCAAAGATCAGGCATATCATCAATCAGGACATCTTTATCTCTCCCTTTTTCTACTTTTGTTTGCTGTTATCTTAAGCTATATGAATCCTGCTTTGCTCTCTGTTCATTCAATAGTCAACCAGGCTTATTTATTTTTATCTGTTTACCCACATTTTCATAAAACAGTATTTCCAGAAAAAGGTATGGCAGGCATTTCTATCAAGGAAGACATGTACAGATTTCTGATATAAAGAAACAAGAATAGATTCTGATATAAATAGAATCTGATATAAAGAAACAAGCATGTAGGACTTTGCTCAACTTTGGTTTTGTAATAAGCAGTCAGGCAAGTTGGTATCTCCACTTCAGAACTGCAGAGAGAACAGCTCGCCCCCGGCAAGTTTAAGGAACTTAAAAAACCCTCAGGGAGCTGTGCAGTACACCACAATCAAGTCTTAAACATGAAACCTCTAAGAACCCAAAGATACTGGCTGATTAATACCAGTAACAATCAAAGTCATAGGTAAACCCTAACCTAACCCTAACCAGCTTCAGCATAACAGGGTTGCTAATTTCATTGCATGAGACAAGAATGCAAAGACTGGAGCTACTACATGGAAAAAGCTTTTTAAAAAAATTATAATAGAAATCAATAAAATAACATAAAAGGTGGACACATTCGTACAAGTAGTGTTGCAGTTTTAACAAACCTCAACTCACAAGCCTTTCATACAACTCCTAGAAATGTCTTTGTCTTCTATGTAAAGTCAATCACCACAGTTAGTAAATACAACTTAAAAAAGAGAGAACATGGATAAGACAATGCCCCAAAAAATTAAACATAACACAATCGAGACATAGCAAGCTACACTTAAGAAAGAAAAAGAACAAATCCTCCACCAAGGTCATCCAAGAGAAGTAATTAAAACATTATGTAAGAATGAGAATCAAGGTGAAAGGATGGAAAAAAGGGAAAAATCATTCCTTCTTTGTCCTGCGAAAGAAAAGTTTGCTTTTTTAAGAAGAGCTGGCACTGAAATCCTAAGGAACTTGGAAAAGTCAAAGCTAGCTGCTATTCTGACAGAAGACAATGTTACAGAAGACATGGTAAAAGGCTGTCTTGCCCTTGAACAGAACACTATTGATTTGGTGATACACTCAAACAATAAATATTTTTAAGTATCTTCCCAGGTGTTTTATAATTAGCAAGTAATAGGAAATGACACCAATACAAAATATAATACCATTCTTGGACAACAAATTGATTATCAGTAGCCCTCTGCTGGGTTCAACTTTCACAGTATCTGTGAAATAATGAACTTTCTTCTCCATTTTGACATTAAGCATTCTGCCAAAAATGTGATAGAAGCATCCCTGACTTTCAAATAAAAAGGCCCAAACCTTCCCAAATTTTCCCTTTTCCCATTTAAATCTAATTACACTTGCTTAAACAGCACAGGCTGCATATAAGATACAACTAATAGGAAGAATAATCACATATTAAGTTACCACCTGCTCTCAACTGACCGAGACAACACTGAAATGTCAGAGTAATATGTGTTTTCTGTTAAAGACTTCCCCTATTCCATTTTCCAGTTTCATTTGACAAAGCAAGCACACATCCTTACCTCTAATATCAAAAGACAAAATGGTTAGTGTGACAGTGTACATAAGTGGCTTGTTTTATCCATGTGGGATGTATTCAACAATACTTTAAGCAACTAAAAATTAAAAGGTAGATAGAAGCGTCCAAAACACAAGTGTATCTTTCTTATTAAAGCATCATACCCTCTTTAAGATAAACACGTTCTGTAACAAAATTTAAAAAACTGGCAAAGTTGGCAAGGAGTCATATTTAATCTACCTTCTCTCCAAATCTTTGTGAAGTGTATTTGCACATACATTCATGTTTCTCTGGATTAACTGACATTTTTAAATCCACTGGGTATGCTCACAGCTCCCATGACTGCAGTGGCTCATCCACAGGATGCATGTCAAAGTTCAACAGACCAGCTGAACTTCACCCCACGCTACATCCTCACATTATTTGCGACACTGAGTTATTAACATATCCACCGTAACTTCACGCCTCCCGTGATACCTACAAGACTATGTCTACGCAGTTAAATAGCTGAAACTGTCCTCCTCTTATCTCCTTTACTTTTACCCCATTCCTCCTTCATGTTTTCTGTTTCTCCCAATCTTGCTCTGCTCCCCAATACTGATGGCCATTTGCAGATAAATACGTGATGGTGACCTTCAGCAACAGCTTTTTACACAATGACAGGTTGACACGCATTCATTTCCCTTTTCTCCATGCTGGTTGAGAGCAGAGACCAGTCAGAATTGGGATTCTCTCTCATTTCCACACCAGCAGAAAGAGTCTGCAGGTCCAACTACAGTACCAAAGCTACAAGAGTAAATCTCTACTAACCACTCTAAATATTAAAGAGGGGGAAAAAATTGCCCTAACACAATACAAGAAATTCTACAAAATAATGAATGTTTCCATGATGGAAAAGGGCTAGGCAAGAGGGTTTACATTTTCATGTTTAAATTTTATTCACTACTTGAATTCAAAACGTCAACAGTGACCAACATACAGAGAAATTATTTCAATCAAATTTCATCAAGCAGAACAACTAACTATCAGCATAAACACACAACCAGCTTTAAGATGATCTGCATGACTCCATCACTCTTAAGTCTTACTATCTTGACAGAGTAATGACATTTGATAGTTTGTATTCTCAAGCAGGTGTCACAAAACATAACCAGTTCTTACATCCTGCCATGATTTCTTTGGTCTTCAGCATTTAACCTCTATAGCAGAAAGGAGCAGCAGCCTCCAAGATTTCAAAACAGCCCAGAGAGCTAGAGGGATGAAATTTAAGCAGATGTTTCGCACTGGTGAGGACTTGTTCTTGCATAAAAAAATGCAGAGAAATGTGATTTCATGGAGCAGACTGCTCTGCTATTTGCTATCACATCAACATAAACCAAGCATTTCCATTCAGTACCAAAACCAGTGCAATATCAAAGAGAGCTTTTCACAGTATGCAACCTGTATTAACTTGACTAACTAGAACAATATCCAAAGATGGTCTGAGACAGTGAGCGCTGCAGGAAGCGAGCTCCCAGTTCAGCCTTGATTCAAAGTACTACCCACACTCCTAAAAAAACTCAGTTGCATTAGCATTCTGTCTGCCACATGAAGTATTCCATGAATATAAATGAAATGTATGAAAATTTCAAGATATGTCTTTGCATGAAAGCATCCCTTCACCACAGCACAGTGCTGTCACGATACCAAATAAAATACGTAGACTGAAAGCTGACCAAAGAAACGCTCAGGGAATGCATTTACTGCTGCTCATGGGCAGCACACGCACTGCTTCAAGCAAGGTGGCTCAGAGGAATGAAACGGCAACTGACAGCTAAAGCCACCTGCAGCCACCACAGAGGTAAACTCTGACCTTAGTCTCTGGCTGTTTCTCTCTACCTGCTCCCTCTCACCCCTTTCTAAAACTGCTTTTTGATAGGCTTTGGTGGAGTTTTTTTTGAAGTGACGCTTTCTCGCTGCAAAGTATTTATGTCCGTCAGATAACTTACTGCCTGAACCTATTCTGTCAAAGGAAAAGCAAACACCTCCCTACTTCCCCTCACCCCTTTCTCAAGACCTGCTGTAATTTTCCGACACACAGCAGGAACAGCTCCTATAATGATGAACAGGGCCAAAAGCTCATGAAGATACAGTTAAGCCTGTAATTATCCAAATGGACATATAATTACAAGCTAGAAACACGTGCAAACCCGAAACAAAACCCCAAAGATTCCTTATCATTTTCAAATCTCATTTTTGATGCATAGATAAGTGTAACACACCTCACAAAAGAGAAGGCGCTCTCCTTCCTCTGGTCCTTCTTCCTCCCTTTGTTTCCCAGCTCTCAATTGCTTTTGAGTACAGAAGCCAGGAAGAAAAAAAAAGGAATAAAAAAGGGCTTTACTTGCCCACGATGTGGACATTGCCTCAACATGCTTCCTCCCCTACATGCAATGGCAAAAATAGACCTCTCCCCTATGGAAAGGGTTCAGCAAAAGCAGAACTAGCAGATGGAAGGAAGATGGGGCATTTGCCAAGTGGCACATAGCCATCTTCTAGATCAAACCGGCAGGGAGCCGGACAGCTCCAGGACCTTTCTCCCTTGCCCAGAAAGAAATCTTTAGAGTATCTAGCTTTAGACCAGCTCAAAACATTGTTTGTTTTCCAAAACATTTAAAGAGTGCTGGACCTTTCAAGAAGGTGGAAAGGCAAGCTTCTACCCAAATGTGCCACTCAATGGTGCTATCAAGCTCAGGATCTCAAGACAAGTACAATCATTTCTAGTTCCACTTTCCTTTTTTAACTGCCAGGTCTGAAAAACACAAGGCGTATAAGAATCAAGCAAACTCTCTGTACCTTTCCCTCAGAATTCCATCAGGCAAGCCAGATGTCCCAAACAAAAAAAGCCATATACCTAGCTTGGATGACAACCTCCTGTGCTCTGGCATAGACAAAATAGGAAGCTATTTAAGCCAGCAGGCAACTTAAACTCTACTCAAGCCAGAATTGTGGAAAGCTAGCCTAGCTACTGCTTTTCAGAGGATTAACAGTTTGGGGTCTCTGGGAGGAGCATCTACAGGAGGATAGGGGCAAATGCATCCTGCAGCTGGCCTCCACTCCTCTTCCCTTTTTATGAAGTGAAAAAAAAGATTTCACAACATTTAATTGTGCCTGCTAAGAAACCTTGAGCTGGCTTTGCAACTAAGCCGTAGTGCAAACTGAAAATCAACAGTGTACAGGGACGTGCAAAGCCTTAAGTATATAAACAGTGACCATAACAGAAGAACAAAAGCACAAACTTGCAGAATTTTACTACTGACTCAAAACTGGGGGCTAGAACTCTGTAAGTCACTGTGAAGATGACAACAAGAAGTTTACCAAGCAGGGGAAGCCAGGCTGGTCATAAAATAAAGAAATGTTATCCAGGAAAGTTTTAAATTTGAGAAAATATGTTTACTATGTTCTAGCTAGCTTGGCACCAAAAACCTAAAGGCAAGTTTAAAACTTCTACACACAAAGATGTTTTTCAAGCAGAGCCAGACACTGCAAATAGAAATGACTTAGTTACAAGTGTGTCAGCTGAACAGGACCGCAACAAAGTATAAATTTAAACTCATGCACAGAAACTGCACTTACTCTAACCAAAGTCTTTAGTCAAACTGAGACACAGCTCAAGTTTTTGTATGTTTATATTTGTGTCGTTTTTTTTTTTTTTACAGATTAGAATGGAGAATTTGTATAACACCTACTGTGAGAAAACATAATTAAGTTGCCACTCATAAGTGATCATTTATCCCCCCCCCAAACTGTAAATTTTGCAAGTTACAACTTATGCTGAAAAAAGCAATAAAATAAATCCATTTCAAAAAGCAGAGATAGAAGCTGGCATTAATATCCAAGCCACCAATTACACTGTGAAAATGACAATATCATGTGATGAGATGCAACAAAATCTCTAAACTTTTAGTTACGTGTTATTTGCAATTCCATCTTCAAATAAATAAATCTATAATCAGCATCAATAAAGTTTTAGTAATATACTGTAATCTTTAGAGCTCAACAACTAAAATGAATTTCAGTTGTGTCCATTTTTTTATGTGAAAAAGCTTTAAAAAACACTATAATTTAGTAGATACAGAATCTGTAATACCTAAATCCTGTTCAGTCTTGAGTTTTCCTTAATGCTAAAGGAGTATTACCAACATAACCACTCACATTTGCAACATGTTGCAATAAAACTGCCCTCCTTGGCATTATCTACCTGATTTTCCAGATGTATCAGTGTGTGTGTGCGCTGGGTGCTTCCAAAATGAACGTTAAGGGTAGAATCTAACACCTTTCCTATGATAAAGCTAGGAATGATCTTCATCTTCAAATTCCAACTTCAACGTGTGCTATGGGACCACAACAGACTAAGGAGGTCACTAAGTCCAGTAAGTACCTGCATTCATCATCTGCTAGCCAGTAAGCTTTGATCAGGAGTGTACAAGCAACTTGTTACAGCTTACACAGACAGGGGTTTCTTGTAAAGAACAGCTACACTAGTTCACTTACTGTTTGTTGGTCAGACCGGAGAAGCTGATACACTGAAGCTAGCCATTTCTACTGCACTGAACTATTTATGGAAATAAATGACTTGAAATACAAATTCATAATCAGCTTCTACAGTATTATTTTCTGAATGTTAAAAACAAACCTGACAGAGCTGGTTAGAGCCGTGTATTTACTGTACAAGCACGAAGCAGAAAATGATCCTATCTTAGCCCAGGATATTAAATCTGTGCCAACATTATATTTTTACTGCAGAGTATTAAGTACTGGCTGTGGCAGGCTGTCATTCATCCTCCTCTCTACCACTGTTGTCTTTGTACTGACCACAAACATTCTGCATCTGCCTGAAGATTGAAAACAAACAAACAAACAAACAAACAACCCCAGCTTTTTTATGGCTAAGTTCAACACTGCCTCCCAAAATGCCTCCTCCCCCCAAAACAGCCTACAGCCCCTCTTCCTGCGGAAGAACAGCCTTCCAGAAGCCAAAACAGTAATATTTTACCAAACACTGGTCTGACATCCCAGAATCATTCACTCTCCGATCTATTCTACCTATAACTTAAGGCAAACTGCAACTTTCTAAAGGTTTATCATATTGTTTTTCCTGGGGGTTTAGAGAGCCTCACCACAGACCTGGGCACCACTGCACTTGGCTCTGGACAAACAACATCAAGTGGCACATGCTGCCTTCTCCCTTGCCATGACTGTACCCTAAGTGCACAAGTTACAAGCCATCAAGTTGAGTGAAGTAAGTATTTGGCACAGAGAATGAAGACCAGGAGGATGCAGATCAGGGATGGAGGTACTCCAAAGCAGCAATGATCTTTTTATAAAAATAGCTGATGAAATTCCAGATCAGTTAAATGAAGATTAAGGTCTGAAAATTCTGCAAAAACACTGTCCAAAAAAGCAACATACTGAAGACATCCACATAACAAGTTAAAAGCTGTATTTGAAAAGAATCAACTCGGACCCACAAAACCAGCAAAGTCCTTTAGAATAAAAGCACTGTTAGTCCCAGTCAAGCCAAAGACCTATTACAGTTCTGTAAATAATGTTATTTTATACATGTATGTGAATGTTAATAACAACTTCATACATTCTGAAAACTCTAAATCTAAATGCCAATCTCCTTACCACTATGCATGCCATGTGCTCACCTTTAAGACTTCTCAGCCGGCAAAATGTATTCTTATCCCATCATTTGGAAACCTCTTCAGTGAAAGTTGTAAGAGCCCAATATAAAACCTAAACCACCTTTGTATTCACAACAGTTACTGAAAATAGAACTGACATTTAAGAGCTGTCTTGCCAGAAACTGGACTTCTGGAATCAAGAAATAAAGAACAGAACAGACCAGCTTTATGTAACTGATCTTCATATGAATTCTTATAACTCGTCTCAGAAAACAAGTGATAAAGTGGTTCCTCCTTACCTACCACATATGAACACTGTTCTTCTCACTTGATTCATTTTATGTAATATAGGCAGTGCATTCACATGTGTTTTAAAGAGTCTACCTTTGAATGTCAGAACGGTATTACTCATTATCCTCAGCAAAAAGAAATAGCCTAATTTGCATTCAGCTGACACAGACTGCAACTTTAGCAATGTCCTAGTGATATTTTACTGAAAGCTCCGTGTTAAACAGTGAAGTGTTGGAGGCCATCAACAAAATTTCTACTCCGCAACTGTGCTCCTATGGTTCAAAAACAAAGTGGCTAGTGTGATATACCTAGAGAAAGAAAAAAAATTCTCTAAATGAAACTTGTGACTAAAAACAATCCTTGAGGACTGCAGTGAACATCTTTTCAAGGGAGGAGAGTCTTTCTGAGCTTTATCATTTGCTCAATGTAACGATGAAGCACCCAAAACGTACTGTGCATTTGTGATCAGCAGAATGAAATCAGTTCAGTTGAGTCATTACTGACAAAGCACTAGAACTCCTGTGGCATCTTCAGGTCTGTTTTTGTTTCAGATTCATGAAGAGGCTGGTAAAAAACAACCAAAAACCCCAAAACACTAAGCGTGTCTCTAATATACAGATCTACAAGGCCAAAGGGACTGCAGCAGCTAATTTTTGCATATTATTCCTTGATTCCAAACAGGAGGGAAATGCTTCTCAAACGTTAAGGGACTGCTGATTGATTTCAACTACTCTATTATTATTGTAACACTATTTACTCTCAAAAAATTGTAATGCAGCACTTACGTTTAGTTTGACAAAGGTTTACTACTCTAAAAGCACTACAAGGTCTAAGTATTTCACACCATCCATTTCAATAGTTTCTTTGTGGTCACAACATTTATCACAAAAAGTTGTGTATATTTGAAATCACATTTTCCCTATTCTATGTCTAGCCCATTGTCCAGCTGAAGAGGATACTTCTTTCAAATCCAAGAGATGGCAAAAAGTAAAGGGAATGTGCACACATCACTTTATAAAAGACTATTTGTAAGGCTTCCAAAGGTTGCTAAAGAAGCAGGAAGAAAAGGCAGGAGTGCCAGGATATGGGCTGTGCATACCTGCCCGAAGTTTTCTGGAAGAGTTACTCAATTGCTGTAGCTATTGTGGACAAGAAGGAGAATGTACCTAACAGTAGCTGATAAGCAGCCCTCAAGCCTAAGACTGAGAAGCATTAATTGCTTTTAAGAGTCCACTTTGTGGTATGACTGCCATCTTATGGCTTCACCTTGAAATCTGCCCTTTTTTTTTTTTTTTTTGCATAAGTTTAGTATGCAAGTAAAATGACATTTTAGCATAGAAGTACAGACTTGGCCACTGAGTGAAATCACTAATAATATAAATAGAACCGAATGGGACAGAACAGGATAGATCCCCACAGGCACATAGTCAACTCTCTCATGTGGTCATAACTAACAAATTTGGGTATAAACAAAGACAGCACTAATCCTCAGTGACTATGCAAACTAACGAAGTGCATTTTTTCTTTTCCACATTTAATTACATTTAATCTAGAATTTCATTTAGTGGTCTTTAAGACAATTCTATTACCATCGAGTGGGTAGATCACAGTGACACTGGTGCAGGCATTTATACCCATTTGTTTTCTGAGTAGTACCTGTGACTCTGTATGCTAAAGTTTACAGGGATGTTAGCAACAGCTCTCTCAAGTAAACATCTTTTGGATTTCTAATCTTAAAGAATATAAAGAATGAGAGGTAGAAAATAAGCATAAAAAGGTGGATGCTCTATACTTTTTGCCAGATAATTCAGAAAAGAGTCTTAAGAGATCCTTTTCTTTATAGACTACCATTTGGGGGAAAAAAATTGTCTTTTCGGAACAAAAACCTCATTTATTAGTGTACTAGAAGTCAACATGAAGGTTAGGCTAAAATGCAAATATCTTTAAAAAAATCCCACGTAGTTTAAGAACACAGGGTTTAAGTATGATAAAACAAGCTTTATACAAATGTTTTGAGAAGTTGTGCAAATTTTCTTTCCAGACAACATTTTTTGACTATTTGCTGCCTTCCAAGATTCCTAAAAGTTACTTTCATTCAATTAAAGAAATCAGAGATCTTGTTTTTCTTCTTGAAAAAAGTCTCAGTGAAAGCTATCGGTTCTTGTGAGTTTTCTACTGACATCATCTTCCCCAAATACTAAACTAAAGGAAATCCTACTGGAGGAAGAGGAAGTCACTCAGCACTATAATTATCATAGGAACAAGAACAAAATGCATGTGTTTAGGTGATTTACCACCGTCTCTGGCCAATCAGATCTAGATCCAAGAATGCAGTTTGCCACTTCATGTCATGAATCAAAGAAAGATTTAAACAAGGCAGACTGTACATAGACTTTTTCACATAGACTTCACAGACTGCCATCACTGTGAAGCTAAAAAAATGCATCAAGAGATTTAGTGAAAGATAGGCATCTTGAGACTAAATTTACTTTCAATATCAAAAGTTTATTCATTCTTCTGTCTAGATTAGAAACGAGGTTTCTTACTAAATAAACCACTGATTACCCTCTCTGAAATTTAAGTGTTAAACATCCTGATATGACCTTCTTCAAACATGACAGTAAATAAATAGAAATTCTTCAGATAAAACCTGTTTTCTTAAACCTCTTTGTCATGACCCCAGTTATTCAAAGTCCTATTTACAAGTAAAAAGATTCTAAAAGTTAGAACTAACTGTGACTAAGAAAAGACGTAATGATCCATATGCCAAAAGGGGCAAAAAAACCCCAGCAACTTGTGAATCTGTTAAAATAATCATCCTCATTGTTTCATCTTTTTTTCTTTAAGCCTGTTCTTCTAGCCTTTTTCCTATGTTGGGCTATAAACTCACTGCTGTTTTTAAAACCAAAACAAAATTTTATCATGCCCCTATATCAGAATATCAAAGTTAATTTTATTTTAGTATTTAACCATGCCATCTTTAATCTACACTGTTGTAGAATGAGAAGAAATTCAGTAAACTGCCCACTGAATCTCACAGTGTAATTTATAATCAGCACGAAATGGGGAATTGGTGTCTTAATTCCACAGAGCATGGGAGAGTCGGCATAAGCATCTCGGAATTCCTATTCATTACTGCCCAGTAGTTGGACGACAGCATTAGCAAAACTGGTAATTCTCTGAAGAGGCGCCAAATACAATCAGTTAGAAAGAAGGTATTGCAGGGAAAAGATTAGGAAAGCTGACAGACAGAACTGGCTAAGGTACAAGCTACCAGCACCTGCAGTGAACAGAGAGCCAATTACTCAGATCCTAGTCCCATCACCATCAGTGGAAGCAGAAGTTTGAAGTAAAGTAACAGACAGTAACTGAACCAACGCATTGTCAGAACAGAGAAGGAGTACATGTTTGCCCAACTGTTTCAGTGGTACTGTCAAGATTCATCACAAGCAGTATCACAAGAGAAAAAATTGCTAGAGATTTTTTCCTGTAAAATTCAATCCATTAGAATACAGCAAGAAGAAAAAAAAATACAGCCTGAGATTTATTTTTCCTTTTAAAAATGAAACAACTACATTTCTACAAAGTTTTAAAGGAATGAGGCAAAACCACCACAACTCCAGTGTGACTGGAATAACATTTTCATTGATCCAGTACAAGCTGATTTATTTCAGAAGTCTATAAATACATATATATCTTGTAAATATATCTTTACTAATGCTGTCTTGCAATTCAGCATAATGTTCTGAGATTTATGGTAGATTAGACATTGAGTTATTTCTACTTTTTCAAATCAGGATGCTTTATCTTTCTTTTTCTGAAAACTGTGAGAATTCAATACTGTTGTCTTCCTATTCTACAGGCTGCTGTAGAATGACTGTACCTAAAATAGGAACATTGTTTTCCACAGAAGAAAAATAAGCCAGCTAAGAAAAATGAGCTGACCTGCCCTCTCAAACAGCTTGTTTTCCTCTCAGCTGACCATACAGAGTTGCAGGAGGTATGCAGGCTAGTGCAACTGTACTCTGCATAATGGGCTGAGCATCTTAATTCATCTAGGCCGCAGAGCAAGTGAGTGTGCACACAAGGGACATGAGACACGGATGGAGACAGACGGACAACCTATCGTCACCTCTGTGTTCTCAGAAATCATTGTCACATTACAAAGTTTTTAAGATTTCCTTCCTCCTATCTGACTAACCACAAAGAAAGCATTGTTTCAAAGACAAAAGCCCTCAGAACCTCTCAGCCCGTGATGGTCACAGAAATCAGGCTAATCATGAACAAAGCATACAGGTACTGGACGGATCAATCCACGTGTCTGTGCATAAATTGGATTTCTTTACAAACATACTTAGAGGGTAAAGCTTAACAAAGCGCAGATACCAAAGCACAGACTACTCACCTTCAATGTACAGGGGCTCAACAACATCATGATTTATCAGTTCGAAGTTCTCATGACCAATCCAGTGCTCCACATTTCTTTTCCTGCCCGTAAAGAAGTTGTCCACAACTGTAACCTCATGGCCATCCATCATTAGTTTGTCAGTAAGATGAGAACCCACAAACCCTGCTCCTCCAGTTATCTGCGTTAGGACAGTTGGTATAAATTTTTTTTTTCTTTTTACAGAAACACCAGACAAAGTCCACAAACATGAAGACAGAAGAACAGTAGCTTTCAGATCTTTGCTTACCCCAGGGGAAACAACTCCATTTCCATGTTTAAATTTCTTGCCCAATATTTAGGGAATTTAAAATTTCAAGAGAGATGCTTGATATGTTTCATCACTGTCAGCCTAGAACTTCAGCTAATTATTCACATCAACAAGATCTTTTAAAAATTATATTATTTTCCTTTTTCCTTCAAATTGGATTGTGCCTGTTTATGTCACAGCACAGCACAAAAAGACCCAAAAAGGATTCTCTTGCATTCCTATTTCTCAGAAGGACGATGACAAAATGTCAGGTTATTTTTGTATAAGCTCTCTAATATCAAGGATGTCAAAACCAGCCTTTCTCTGGTTTTAATGGAAAACATCTTTAGTGTTCTAAGTAAGTACCATGAATTCTTTCATCCTTCAGAGAAGGAAGGAAGGGTATTCTTAAATGAAAGTGAGTCCTTGAAGACCTCCCATTTTAAATATTTCATAAACCAAAACTTCTCTGTTTTACTGTATCCATAACCCACATCCTAAATTTCAGTCTCTGACACCATTAGCTCCAACACCCAACATTTGCCTGTTTTAAAACTTCATAATGTTTTATTATAAAGAAATAAGCAGAAATTAAATATTTAAAGACTTGTACTCTTGTTCCATAGTAGATGTAAGAGAAGGGAGTAAGTTCTTTATTTTTTCCCTTTCTGCAGCTCAGTTTTAAGAGTAAAAAAAGAAATATCACTGAACTCAGTACTGGAACAGTCAACATAGTAGAGGAACTGCAAGTTGTGTGACACATCCTACCACACACATCTCTGCACTTCATAAACTGTTTTCAAGAACACACAAAGAAATAATAGATAACTGCTCTCAAAGAATGAATGAACTTGTAAAAGCCCAGTGTGGCATCAGCTATTACACGACTGCATGAATAAATTCACATTTTGAAAAAGTGATTCAGCTATTATCTCTGTTATTCACTTTCAGTCAGAAATAACCAAACAACAGACTTGGTGAATTTGTCAAAAAGGAATCTAACAAATGGATTGTGTGCTACGATGACAAAATGCTGTGTGTAGAATGATGCAGATGGCTGAAATCCCTTCACTTCAGACTAGTCAAAGCCTATCCTGCCCACTCCCTCAACCCACTATTGAAAAAATGAGATTAACAGATTTTTTTTTTTAATCCAGAAAAAAAAAAAAGGAAATAGACAGCTAACAAAAAGGTAAACTGAAAAGGAAAAGAAGATAGCCATATCTATTTTCTTCTAAAACAAACAAAAAAACCCATGCTCACATTTTCTCTTGTTCCAAGCGTTAGTAAATTTTAAAAAAGCATTTACTTGGTCTATGTAGTATTCTTTTGGGTTTGTCAGTGCTTCATTGTAGCAGATTCAATATATGATTCAGTTCCCTCACAAACCTGAAGAGCAAAGAGCATTTATGGGAAGTGCTCTTTAAAAGGAAGTAACAGTCTCAGGGCTCCTACTGTCCTGCAACAGGCGGGGGGAAGAACAGCAACGTACCTGACAGAATGCTGAGAACAGGCAAGGAGAAGGGTACTAACTGAGGGACGACAGTCCTTTGCCAGGTATGACCACTTACAAAGGGAAAAATAAACTGCATGGAAAAGCTGTTGCCAGAAGTTTATCCCAACTCGAAAGGGAGCTGCAGCCTTGTTAAACATTCCAAAGGTCTTTCTGTGGAGACCAGGACAAAAGTTACCAGTAGATGACCTCAATCTATTCCTTCAACTGAGGGCCGATAAAATTCCCTGCTTCTATTTCTATTCCCAGGATTCCAGAGAAGACAAACTACATGTTGTCAATAGGGCTTTGGTTTGGTAAAACATGCTGAAGGTGTCTTGATCCCCCATCTTCCAATTTTTTGGGGAAAACAAACACACACACACAAAAAACAAAACCAAACAAAAAAAACTAAGCAGTGCTTGAAGCACTTGTCTGTGTCATATTTAAGGGGGGGGGGAAAAAAAAGCACAAACCAATTATGTTTGGAAAAAAGTTTCTAATTGCTTTACTGGTAAGTATTTTTTATGATAAAAATCTGTTAGCTTTATTAATGTATCACTTCCACAGGTATTAGACAAAGAACTACTTGGAAAAGGAGCTGAATTTCCCCTGGAAAAGTAAACAACTGTATAAATTATTTTTTTAAATCATTACTCAAGGCTTCACTAAAAACGGACAGATGATTATCACTGAAGCTTTCTATATAATCTTCCTGTAATCACTCATAAAGGCAATGTTAATACACTTTATTTCTAAATACAACTTTCTGTAAATAACAATGACATATTAATCTCCAAAATCATATACTGTACACAAACCATTTGCATATCAGATTTGGAGAGATGCCCCTGGAGCTTAAACAGATATTCTTTTAAAGGACCTCATTAATACAAAACATTTAATTATGTAATAGAGCCAAAGCGCTTGGTAACTTCAGCAGCTACTGAAAGCCATAAACATTACCGAATAATTTCCTCTACCTGAGGCATTTAAGAATTTTTGTATCTGCCAGACTTGTTCATTTCTGCTATCTGCAGTCAGATTGAAGACATCTAGTGTTCCATATGGAAATTATATTAATTTTTCATTTTATGCTTTCATTGGTTTACTGTATTCAAGTCAGAGAAAACACACAACAGACCGATCTTATGTCAAAACTATTATCCATAATGTTAACATAACCTTGCATAAGAAGGTGTTGCCTAGTCACTTCAGAAAAGTGAGCAATCATGCTCCTCAGGATGAAATTCAATAGACTTGAGCTCTTTTGGATGAATGTGCCAGAGAATCTAGTCTTAGCTGAGATACCTCCCCTCCTGGTAAACATCTGCAAATAGAGGAGCTATAAGCAAAGGTAACGGTTAGAACTGCTGTCTGCTCAGGTCAGTGTTGTGGTTACCTCCAGGTTGTAATAAACTAAAAAACTGCATTCCGAGAAAAACAGAACAGATTCCAGGAAAACTCACCCCATCAGCAAAAAAAAAAAAAAAAAAAAGGAAATAATCTGCAAAAGTTCATTTGCCTTGCCGATTCCTATGTTTACTCCTGACATATTTCCAAGTGTCATGCAAGGCCTACGCAAGCCCTCCAAATGCTGTCTTCCACTACTCAAAAGAACATTTTTCCTACATAGTGACTGTGATGATGTAACAGCCTGCAACTGCCCACTTGGGCAGGAAGCTTGTGAAGACCAATCTGAGTTCACACTGAATTGTTCACCAACTATGATAGATAAGAAATGACAATACAACTCACTCATCCTTTTGGCCAACTTTCTCTTTGGTAATTTCATCTCTCCGAAGTACACAGATGTCGAAGTCGTTCATCCCCAGGCCAGCAGAAAACACTTGTATTCCAAATACTTGCAAACCACAGTTGAAGCAATATACTCCTAGCTATATCAACAAAATATCCAAAATCTTTACGTGGAAGGTTTTAGTATTAAGAGTTCCACAACCCTTGAACAGCCTGCACTGATATTTTTCTTGTAAATACCTTCTAATTTTTACACAGAAATCATGACATTAAGGTAACACTATTACACTTGCATGTATGAGCACACTACTTAGGAATTTTCAGTTAAGCCTGTCTTTGCTTTTTTTACCTCAGTGTACCTTCCAATTTCAGCAAGGGAGGAAGCAGTCTACAAGTTTATCTCCTTTAGACTGTCATAAAAATAACAGAATAACACTGCAAAATTAAACTAGTGAAATTTGATAACACTTATTTTTTATGAAGTTTTTTATAGCACTGAAGACAAATTTGCTTTTATTTGCAATCCACTTGTCCTGTGGAAATATAAAAGGGAAATCATAAGCTATTTGCAACTTTTCAGCATTTTTCTTCTAAATTTTGAAGAGTCAAGCCAAAAGAGAACACCAGACAAGTTAGAACTATAGGAACTTTAGCAGGTATTTGTCCTAGACTTCACCCTCTACTGAAGAGACAGAAATTTAAACTATATGTTTACACATCTTAAGCAGCTTCACCTTCCTCCACCTCTTGGAAACCTGGGGACAATATTGTCCCCAAGACAGAGAGAACAAGTAGACTCTGACAACTCAGTTAACCTGAAAAGTGTTTGTAGATACAACTCAAAAGCTGACATAGCAGCACAGCTCAGCCTAATAATGCCTTGGACCAGTCCTCCTTCTGACCTAACACGTGCTCTTCTTCCACCCTAAAATGTCCATGGTGCTTGGAAATCCCACAGAAGCAGCACAGAAGATATCAGATGGAGAAACACTCTCTCAGTCTGACAGTTCTGTCTTAACAGTGCTGCACAGCAGCTACTTTTTGGGCCTCATGATTAGATTTTGTCCAGATCAGTCATACAAGCTTTCTGCACTTTCAAGATGTGCCTAAAAAACTTCCCAGTCTCAACAAGCTTAAGCCAGCTGGAAGCACAGACAAAGACCTTTGGCAACACAATTTAAAGATATTACAAACAGACAATAGTAGCTTAATCAGCGAGACACATCTCCAATCCAGAGCCCAAGTCTATTACCTATATGCTATATTTTCAGCACATCAACATGGTAAAAGTAGAGGAGCACTTCTCCCGAGCCAGGCAGCCCATACAAGGTCCATGGTAATTTATTTTATTCCTGCTCATGCCTTTAATTAATCCTCTATCCCCAATTACATTCCACACAGTTCTTTTACTTCCCAAGCACAAGCCCTGATTAAATACCAACTTACCAGTATTCTTTTGCGATCCTTTTCTGACAAAAATTTCACCGGTGGATATTTCTGGGTGAAACTACAGAACATTCCAAAACAAAGAAAAAATGTGTTAAGTTTCAACTTTGCGTTTTCTTAAGAATGCTTTTTCTTTCATATATCTGTCTTTGAAATGTCAAAAACAACTCTGACAATCTCCGATTCTGAAAGTTCTTTTAAGGATACGTTTACTTCATTTTTCTAAAGAAGAATCTGGGCCAGTATAAGAAATTGTTTATGCTTAGTCAAAGCACCTCCCACAATAATAAAAAATGTTTTAAAAAATTTTGCCTAACAGATTTTCTAGTAAAAATCACTGGGCTTCTGTCTTTTGAGGGCAGAAGTAATGGTGTTAGGTATGGCATCGCAAGAGAATAAAACAAAAACAACAGATGGACTTCTTTTAAAAAAGTTTTAAAGAGCAAACAACTTTCTTAAAAGTTCTTAAAAGCTCTGGAAAAGCAAATAAACTGGGTTAACTTATAACACTGATTTCAAACAAATCTCCTTGAAGTTTCATCAATGTAAAGTTTAAAACCAGAAAGTTGAAGAAACTGCTTTTAAGCTGGCTCAACCATCTTACCAGAGAGCTTATTCAGTATGATAGCTAATCATAACTTGCTTCCCAGAAGTGGCTAGACTGCCATTGTTTTGACGGTCTTCAAGCTACTTTCAACTTAATTTTTTGCACCTTCTTATTTAAGAGAGTTTAATCAGAAACAAAATATCCTAAAATAAAATTATGTGACATATGAAACTTAGGTGCTCTCTTAAGCTTAAAATTAATGTTCAGGAGCTTGAACACTTTTATGCACATAGAATTATGTCACTTTTTCTCCCCCCACTTGCACGCCTGCTGTATATGGCAACAACCACCTCCAGAGAGAGAAAAGACTTTTTTTTTTTTTTAAAGTAAATAGCATTTTAGTCTTGACAATATTTCAATATCTCAGGTGATCCTTAACTAAACATCAATATGACATTGGAAGGAACTCTATCTACGGTTATTCTTGTCCTTCAGTTAGTCCACATGCCTAGACGTGTAATTGGGTCTAGCAAGTGGGAGGCCTATAAGCCAAGAGTTCACACTGAGACTACATATTCATCTACTCACAAACAGATCAGAACTGAACTGACTCTACACCTCTGATCCTGAAGTACCAGGCCTCCTCTGCTTCTAACCTGCATCACTGGCTCAAGAGGAATTCTTCACAGGCAGAGCACAGATGCTGCTGTACTTGTGACACCTTTTACTCTTCATCCCAGAGTGAATGCCATTTTCAGCTTCCTGCATAGGGGAAATATGGCAGCAGAATCTTCCAACATTACCCATACAGGAAGACTGAAGTAAGCAGTTTCCTTCACGTGTACCTTAGCACTACAGGGGTCACAAATGGCAACCCTATTTCTTTGAAGCAAGCTGAAGCACTGAGAAACAGCTGTGCACATGCATAATACAGACATATGAAACAGCCTTCCTGTGAGAGAAAGGCAAATTCACCAATAACAACAGAGTTAAAAACACCTTGAAATTTTAAGTTTATGAAGAGTAAAAGAGTTAAGTGCCAAATGACTAGATGCAAGATAAAAGTCAATCTCCTCCATTTTTTTTTTTAAGACCATGCTTATATGGTCACATTAATCCAGCACGAAATCCAACTGCTGCCAAAGGGACTCCCAAACATTCCTGCCCCTTCCTTACACCAAGGCTAGCTTAGAGGCAATGGGCAGGATTCTGAAACTCATCCAGCTGAATGCTCAGCTGCTGGCAACCATCTTGGCCTAATGCTCGCTTTGATCCAACTTCCAACTTTACCTCGAGTTAAATAACCTTTTGTCAGGAAACTAGCTTAAGGAATTCTTGTCTTTCCTGCTTCCCAAAAGCATGGGCATGGTTTGCTTTCAGATTTTATCAGCTTATGAGGTAAAAAAAAATTGCCATTAGAGAAAAATATTTTTTTTTACAAGCAGGATCAGCCTTCAGGCATCTAATAGTGAGTAGTTATTTACTGTCATTTTACACAGATATAAAATTCAAAATTCACTACCAGCAAACATCTTACACATGATCAGACCGGCAGAGGTAAACAGCTACACTGTTTAGAAAAACCCCAACAACAAGAGGCAATGCTCACTCTTTTGATAAAATATAATTCCTTATCAGCTCATACAGAGGTAAAATATATTTTATTTCTTTCCTCTCATTACTAGGGACTTGCTACAGACATTTGAAACAACTCATTAATATGGCACACTACTCAAAATGAAAAGAGCATTTAGGTGCTTCCTGAGAAGAGCTTAACTTAACAGTTCCAACCCAACAATTTAATGCTCATTTGAAAAAATGCAATAACAACAACTACAACAACAACAACAACAACAACAATAAAGCCAATCAGGATACCCTAACACAAAGGTTCTCTGTGAGTGGCAGAAAGAAGCTGAATTACTGGGTTATCAGTAAAGATTAAATAAGTTAAGAGACAAGGCATCAACAATTTCATCTGAACACGAAGTCATTACTCTACAATTTCTCCATTATAACTGGTATGGTAGTATGACATGCAACCAATACAGGTGATCCAGTCTGTAATTTGTTTCATGTTGTCAATAAATTGCCTAGTTTGATCCATGAAGCCCATGCTCACATCAAGAGATGAGCAATCATATCAGTATTCTTCCTAAAATAAACTGCGTGTGGCAGGTGTCAGTGAATCCTCCAAGTCAATTGTGAAAAATCAAAACGGACTTTTTTAAGAGCATAGGGACGGACGGTGGAAAGGCAACTGCTCACTGACAAACTGGCAAGACAAAATTCAAAACACTGTGGGTGCTGAGCGTTCCTCTGGCTGACAGGAATGCAATTCTGCCCCCTCCAGAGGAACAGCACATCAGCACATTAACCACCAATATGACATATGTAACCACACAGGTTTATTGGCACTGCTTTGATAAGGCAAGATTCAGCCCTTTGTAAAACAGCATTCCCTACTAGCTGTTTGTCTGGCACATCAACAGCGTCATCTATGAAACAGCATCACTGTCAAAAGCAGCCATGTCCTTGTCACAATTGCCAATTCCCACTCCTATTGCAGCCCTTTCTTTGTGATGAAAAGCATCTGTCCAAGTGAAAACTGGGACTGGAGAACTGATATGGCTGCAAGGCAGCCAGGCTGGGGTGGGAAGGAGCTGTTTGTGAAGAAAGACTGAAATGCCTTAGTTTCTTCATCCAATATACTATCAGCTACATAAACGGGTGTGCTGGCATAAACGGGTGTGCTGGCATAAACGTAAGAAAAGGATGTTGCAGGGTGGACACAAGCAGCCAGGAAGTGATGAGTCAGCCTCCCCTCCTGCCTTGCCTTTTTTTTTTTTTTTTTTTTTAAACAACTATGCCAACTTAAAGGGCTTGAGGAACTATGGCACAGAAGCTCTCCATATTTAACATTTGTGTTTAACTTAGGATTTGCTCTTCACCCAAAAGCTTGTCTGCTTTTCTCAGTCATATAATCTAGTTTAATTCAAGATTATCACCTTCCCTTACAAACCCTGAGAAGGGAGTCTGTTACTTGTACTCATCCAGAGCATGCGTATAGACTAAGATTCACAGTCAAATCATTCTACATTAGCTGAACCATGTTAACTGATCACAAACACAGGGAATACAAGGTAAAACATTTATTTTCAGTCTCTTGAGGCTGAAATCAATAAGTTTTAGTACACACCTGTGCTGGACTTACCAAACCATGGTAATCTGTGCACCAACAGGACTTAAAACAGCTAATTCCTCCACAGCATTTGAACTTCACAAAAATCAAGCACTCACAATTACTTCAGTGGGACTATTCAGCCTAAACATTTTAGACATGCATTAATGTCTCCTGGCATTCAAGGCCCCAGGTCCCAAAGGTAACAAGGGTATACGCAAAACATGCACACATCTCAAGCCGAAAGCTACAGGACTGTCTGCTACAAAACAGAATCTGCTTTTTGACCAGTTCCCAAACTTAGCAGAAGAGACTTACCTTTTCTCTAGATCTTTGATTTTCTCCCTTAGAGGTGCAACAGCCTAAAATAAAGGAATAATATTTAATCTTTGAAGAGCAAGATTTACATCACAAAACATCCATAAAATAAGTTACTTTAGAGCAAGAATCATGCAACTAGTCATACTTGTCATATGAAGAGCTTCACTGAAGACACTCCAAAAAGCTTACACCTTCAGCACTCTTTATGTCAAAAAAAATTCTTAAACCATTTTTTACCAAAAAGTAGATCAGCTATTTTACCAAAAGCAAATCAGCTACAGTGTGAATTCTCTTAGCTTACCAGTGAAAACAAAGCATCTCCAAAGCTAATGCAGTTGTTCAAAATGCGGATAAGAACACTCAAGGTTATGATTCCTATTTAGCAAAATGCAGGCACGAGTGACTTGCCCAAAGTGGTTCAAGACAGCCGATAATATTGAGCTACAGCATAATAGGACAATCAGTAAAACCTCAACTACTTAAATGGACAGCATTTGGACATCCTTTAGTGGATACAGAGAAAGAGGCATTAGCTCCAGTGCAAACAGCTATAATTCTCTCAGAACATGGTATGAGAATTTAAAGAAACATTATCTTAAAAAACTAAAATATACCCTCAAATTATGTTGTAAAACACATTTCAGTTTTTAGAAATTATTATTAAAAGATTTTCTAGACAATAAAGTTCACCTACCAATATTTCTATTTGCATTTTCATAGCTTTGAAAGAGAAAATCAGTGAAGTCAGCATCAATTTCAAGTTCTTTATCGAAGGACCCAAAATTATAACAACAGAAACAAGTTCCCAAACTCTTGTCAAGTTCACTAAAAGCCTGTCACAAAATTTAACATATAGGGCCATACATAAGTTTAAAGTTGTCAGCAGGTATCACTTGAGATGTTACTAAATAGCAACACATTGCCAACCACCATTCATCTGTTTCATACAAATGCTGCTGGTTAGAGCTAGACAATTCAGAACTTCATGAACTGAAATAAGCTGCATATTTATGTTAAGAGGAACTAGTATCGTTATTTATATTCATTAAAGATCCAGCTCTGGAACAGCAAATAGTTCCTCAAATAGTCCTACTGGTTCTGATTGTTCAAGATACTGCACAACTAAAGCTTTAAACAGGATCCAGAAAAGCTTGACTTCTCAGAGATCTTGCAGTATCTTGCAGCATTTCACCACTCTTAAACAACTGGGATTTTCAGAATGCCTGTTGCAGGTATTTACCAAAAAAAACAAACCAAAACAAAAAAAACCAGGAATGCAAAGACATGAACTAAGAACACAGTCCTTCCATTGCTTTCAGTGGGCTTCTGACTGTGCCCAGAGGAATGGTTGCTATATAAACCTGTTAGAATACAAACTCTAGGTAGGCTAGACACATCTCAAAATGAATATGGTTACACATACAAACACAAAGGGAGGGGGGTCCTGACCTCAAAGACATTTGTATCTGTTAAATTCTTCCTTTCATTGTTGTTAGACTGGAATTCTATAAGCACCTGGAGAAAGTTCTGTTTGCAAACACTTACCATATTTCACAAGAAACAGAGGTTGAAATGGAAACTCAGAGGTAGTGGTATAGAAATTCAGAACCACCAGTGTGTTCAATACCCATGTCTACATTAGAAATTGCGAGCATTTGTGCTTAAAGCATTGGTGGTGCAAATCAGTCCCAGCCTACAACCACAGCTAATAAATTAGTTCAAGAGTTAAGAACAAAGGAAAACATGTTTGGGGAGTTTCAAATTTCTACTGAAGCTGATGCCTATTTAACATTTTGAAAGGATGACAGAGGAAGAATTTGTATGTTAAGTCCTACGTTCAGTAACAAAGGTCAGCTCTTAGGAGGACTATGACTACTACAAAGTCTCTGCAGCAAGAGAGTACCTCTAGAGTTACAGCTTCCAAGAAAGGTTTAGAAGAAAAAATATAAAAGGAGGAGAGTCACTGATCGATATCAGAAATATCACTATAATTAAAAACAGTACTGACACAAATCTAATGCTTTGAATGGTTTTAGTAAAACGAACAGTAACAAAAAGGGTTAAATAATCTATTTCAGTATGAAATGAGTGAAATGGAGACTTCAAAACAGAACAGACTGCAACAATTGGCAAACTAACCTCCTCTATTTTACTTTCCACCTTCTGCTCCCCATTTTCTTGAAGAGACCTGTTGGAGAGAAAAGAAAAAAAATAATCCACAACTAAGCAATATTCACTATAATGCACCTGCAACATGTTTTCCTTGTCAAAACAGTATCTTTTAAACAACACAAGCTAGTCTTATTTCATAGACATAGTGAGAGCAAATCAAAGTAGATGACCAGTCTCCACTGAAATCAACTAAAGTCTTGTCACAGAGTTTGGCAGACACTGAACCAAGCCCACAGAAAAAAGTAGTAACACTGAAGATGATGTTCATTTTACAGAGAAAACTGACTTTAGTGTAGAAAAGTGTCTAATTACTACACCAAGGATAAGGTTAGCAGAAACATTTTTCAGTGTAACTTTACTATGAAAGTGCCCAAGACGTCTTTTTGAGGGTCTGTTTTTACTGTATGCTACAAGTACGCTAATAAAATATTTTCCCTTATTGCCACAACTGTAATTTCAACCTAAGAGAGAGAAGGACAAATCTGCTTAGCTTTGACTTTGAACTTTTATAAAAACAAGGAAAAAAAAACATACTGAAGCTTGTCTTAAGTGACCATCTGAAGGGCAATAGTGACTTCTCACATGAATACTACTTCTATGAAGTGAAGCCAAGCCTATACTCTGAAGGATGTCAAGGTGACCTATGAAAACAGTCTTGCACAAATCTGCTTGGTCTTATGTAGAATGTAATTGTGTAAACTATCTTAAGCAATTAACAGTTTCCATCCTTTGAGTAAACTTCTACAAATGTAGAATATGTATTTTTTAATTTTACCTCTTACATCTAGTCTATATGATTTTCCTCAAGTTTCCACAATTCTTTTTTTTCCCAATTACACCCTCCCTCAGAAAGGGGAATTCTTTATCAAGCCTTATAGTAGTAAGTTTCTGCATACTAGAGGATTCATGGGCATCCAGCATAAAACGGAGTTCTTTCAAATAAAACAGAGCTCCTTTACTTGGGACCAGAAGTCATTACACCTAAAGAAACAGAAGGCCCTTTGTTAAGTAGATATATGCATATATATATGCCACACTGTTAGAAGCTACAGCAACGATTCCCTTCATACCCCTCTGTGAAACTCTCTTACTAAAGTTTGTCCAGTCTACTTTACTGAGGCAAAAATTTCATTGAACAGATTCATTTTGTCTCATCAGTAAGGAGTGCAGTAAACTGCTAGGCTGAGCCACACAGGCCCAGACCATCTTTTCATAAAAAATTGTAATTTATTGTAATAGTGGCAAATAAAAAACCCTCCAGTTAACACAGTATGAATTTATTATAAGGAAACCTTATTACATAATTCTTGTAAATTCTTCACATTTCCCCAAAAAACTGAAAGCTTCAAAAAGCTTTCAGGAATTATCTGTGGAACACATAACCTTTCCTCTTTGCTATACGATCAAGGAACATTGAGAAAACCCTTCAGATTACTAAAAGGTCTTCTCAGAAATGGTTCCTACTATTATCTATTCATGAATCCTGGAGTTTAAGGACTGGTACTAGACAGTTTAAGTTTTTAATAAGCTTTTGCTCCTAACAGAGACAAACAAAACATTTTCCCCACAGCCCCCTAAAATGCTCCTCAAATAAGGAGGCGCATGTAACTAATGCTAAAATCTGAGTAAGGAGAGCTTATCAGGGAAGCAACATATTGGTGCCCAATACCACCTGCCCTCCTCAGACTCCTTTCTGAGGTTCTTGCCCCTCCTTTGGAAATGCTCAGCTGCTCGTGTAACAGCTGCTCAGCTGCCATAGTTTGGTGGTCACTATAACAACATGGCAACCCAAATGATACCTCCATCTGCAAACTGCAGCAGTTCGGCAGCTGTTTTGTTAACAGCTGATCACTCTTGCAGCAAGCGTGGGAAACTCCAAGAGGAATGAAGTGGACAGCTAAGGGTAGGAACAGATTCCAGGATAAACTGTCCTGGGTGAATCAGAGTGCCCAGAAAATTAATTGATTTTCTCGCTTTGCCTCAGTCTTCCTCTACACTGTGCCACTAAACATGGCAGCAGAATAAATAAAACCTTTTCTAGCAAAACAACATGGAATGGTGGAATATTTTGTACTCTATGGGCAAAGACTTTGTTGCAGGGAACAGACTGTTTCCATATGCTCCTCACCTTCTATTTTAATCACATCTTCCCCATGAATTTTCCCAGAGGACAAACAGTTGTGCAAGCAGCAATACTGTGAAAACCTTTACAAGTTGCTTGTGTATGTTAGGCCTTCCTATTTCTAAGGGCAAAAATTCTGGGGGAGCACACTGCACGATATTTTTGTTTTTCAGCAGTTAAACCACTGGATTCTTTCCCAGCTAACTGTGGAAGGGAAAACCTTATAAGCACACCACTGTTTCTAGGCACAGAAGTGTAATTATGGTAAGCAGTGGAGAACCCACTGTTCTTGAATGTTTAAGCCTATATTGTCACTGAGAAGTGGTCAGGCCTGTGCTGAGGGAAAGCAGAATCCAAGCCCATGTGCCCAGCTAGGCTAAACAAGTTGCCTGAAAACATCTCCCAGTTCAGAAGATGAATTTGTGTAAGGAACAGAAGATGCTAAAATGTGTAAGATCCTGGGCCAGATGTGCAGCACAGACACTACCCTTTCCGAGACTGAACATCTTTTATTCAAAAAATGGTATCAGTTGCTTAGCAACCACTCCAACAACACTATGAGCTGCTGTTCTGTTTTCTCCCTACTTGATATATGGTGATACACGGTGATGAGAAAGGTAATAGTTAACTTTATTTCAGCTAAAGATAATCAATAACAAAAATAATATACAATACCTCATATTGACAAAGTTTCCCCATACAGCTGTAAAATAAGAAGAGAGAGAACATTTTAGTGTCATATAATAGTATACAAAGTCATTTTTTCTATTATCATCAGAAGGAATTTAAAACAGTATTAAATTTGTTCATCATAAATTATCTAAAAAAGTTACATGTATTACGTATATATAAACCAAGTGATCAGAACACAGTTTACAAGCATGGGAGGACGTCCCATGAAATTACATGAGACTACAAAAAAGGAGGAAAACAGAATCATTCAGTTAAAACAGACTAAAACATTCCAGGTTACACGTGGAATTATCTGAGCAAACAAGTCAGTGGATGCATTTACCTGATCATTACTCCCACACTATACTGCGTAATACAAAACACGCAAGAATTCTCTCAACCATAATTTGTCACAGCACACAAATTAACCAAACCAGAGTTCTCGACTTGTTTATCAGGGATATCAGATAAAAAAGTTGCATAGACCTGAACCACAAGAACTGGAGACTGCAGTATGACAAGGATAAAAAGATTGGCCACTACTTGTAGTAGCTGAACCAGTGCAAAGAGGTGACACAACAGTCCTGCATTAAAATTTTTAAGCTCTCTCACTTTGTATTGTGATGCAGACATAAAAAGGAATCTAAGCAATATAACCAAATGCCTCACTAAGCAAACAAAGCTCATTTGTTTTTGTACAGAAATAGTTTTTAGGAAGATAAACCACAGTATAACAGCACAGCAAACAAGTATCAGCTGTTTCTGAAAAGACTTATCTACTGAATCTACTCTATTAAAAAAAAAAAAAAACCCTATGAAGCTATTCAGGGTTTCAAAGATTACATTAAGACTATCAGAACACTACTTTTCCTTTTAACTAGGAGATGTAATATAGTCTAAAGTGAAAAGACGAGAAGGCTCCAAGTCATAGCGCAGGCTACACTAGAGGGCTGACAATTTCAGATCTTCTAGATGAGTAAGGTTAATACAGAATGGTTATGTAAGGGACTCTTCAACAATAAACAACACAGAAAATGCACCCACAATATCTCCAGAAAATCATTCTATAATTGCTCTTTAAGAGACAAGGCTCAGCCTAAGCATACAAATTCCACTAGGTCTTAAGGAGGGGTAGCCTGTATGCAGTTATCATATTAACGTACATACAGAACAAAGCTTCTGAAGTGACCTAAGTTTTCATAAGCTGTGTTTCAGCCCTCAAGCAGCAGACATTTAAATAGTTCGACAAATTAATATTTCACTTTACTTAGATTCAGGCTTTGCATACGTATTTTTAGGATTATTATGTATTGATCTCAAGTATATGATGAGATATCGGTGAAACAAGAAAGTAAAAAACACAACAACAGTCACAAGCACCCTCTGGGCAACGGAATAAACAAAACAAAAGAAGCGTGGGGGGGACAGGTGAGAATGCAATAATGCAGTTTCTTTTCTATCCATTTGGGGATGGAAAAGTAACTGAACTGTTTTTAACTATGAACACTGCTGAGTAATTCAAAGAGTAACTCAAACGGATTTGTGACAGACTATCAAACAAACCGCAGGAGGACACTAGATCAATGATGGTATCAGAAAACCTCTGTCGTCTTTGGGGGAAACAGAGGGAAACTATTTTAGGGACAGCTGATCAATAAAATCTAAATTAATATAAGACACTGGATTTTACATTTATTAGAAACACTGAAGTAAATTCTCAGAGGGGAAAAGGGATACAGTGTTGAGCATTAGGTTAACGTAATCTACTATTTGGCTAGGATTTTATAATTTTTATATTTATAAGGTTAACAAAAACCTCCTATTTTTTGTAGTGAATTGCGACCATTTAACTGACAATCATGGGTATAGAATTATCAAGTTATACATTGCTCAGATATACTGATAATAGGTTATTTTCCTGAGCTACAGAAACCTGTACAGAAAGGTACCATATTGTTTACGTAGTGGCAGGAAACATCTGGGCTTAGTTGGTGAAGCAGGAATTGACAAAAAATGAGAGTCGCCAGCTGCAGCGGTTGTGCCCGCTGTGTTGCAGCAAAGACAGTGCAACTACATTGCATACAAGAAACTGGCTTCTTAAAGAAAAAATATTATTTGTGTGCTCAGTGTCCCCAACAAGGAAGGGAAACTCAGAAAACCATTTGTATGCTTCCAAAACCACTACACTATGCTTGATATCACAGTTCCATAGCTAAGTAAAAGACCTTCCATTAAATTTCTAGAAAGCTTGAGTATTTTTGTAACACTGCAAAAAAGAATGAAATTGCAAAATGAACTACATACTTCACAATTCTTCAAATCCCTCCATGTGGAATTTTCTGTATTTCACACATGGAGAGAGGTGATGCAAAAACTTCCTTGAACACAAGACCCTTACAAAGAACTCCAAATGCATGTTTCTAAGGAAGTTCTCTTTGGCTAGTGTGCATTCACATATAGTTTATGTCAAGGCTGAAGGGATCGGAGGTACACTTTTGCACTTCAGTGCACATCACAGTTGTTACATAAAGGTTACAGCAAGGTAGCTCTGACATCCAGGCAAGGAAGTTTTTCTGAATGAAGGAAATATCATCATATTAAAACACTTGAGCCCAAATCCACAAGCAGAATGATGCAGAATTGCAAGCCTAAATCCAAGACAAAAATCTTCAAAGGCACCATAAAACCCCTTAATGCCTACCAAATTCAAGCACCAAAAGCTACAGGAATGTGGATGGTCAAAAATACTTCCATACCAGCAAGTCATGAATCAGGTGCTATACACAAACACAGCTTTCCAAGGCCTCACACTCCTAACGGATCCAAATTGAGCAAACCCTAACATAACTGAGCACCCCACAAAATTTAAAAGCCAGTCTTTAAATAAAGAAAATCCCCACACAATACCTTTTAAGCCAAAAGGTACTCATCAAGCACAAGAGCTCTATACCAATTCTCAAGCCTTAGGGATGCCCCCACAACCACACACACACACGCTACATACTTCCTGGAGAACTTCCTACCCATCTGACTAGTGGGCATTCACAGACAAAGTCTCCCTGCCATCTACTGAACCTCTGCGAAAGCGAAGAAAAGAATTAAGGATTAATTGGACTAGACAGAGGGCAGCATGACTTTGTAACTAAACACCCACCTACAAGAGAGAGGAAATAAAAGTTCTGCTTATTCTCTAAAAGGACTATTTGTAAATTTCATCCAATGACTGATTAAGGTAATACATATTAAGTTGCCATTAGGGAAGAGATCAGAACATCTGGATTGTTTTGAAACACATGAAAGCCTAGTTTAATGGCCTGTAGGAGAAAAATGTAGTCCTGCTTTGGTTCTATCTGATCTGGGATTTTTCTCTCTTTTCCTTCTGCTTCACTTCCATAAAATAATGACAAAATTCACTTTTTTGGTAGGATTTTTGCAAGAATTAATTACAAGTATCATGAAGACTAAAAATACACCAGAGGCATTAATCACTCCCATAGATACCACACTTTAAAGTGACAGTTTCCAAAGAAGAATGCCATGACTTGGAGGAAGCAATAACTATACTTTTAGAAAAGAGAATATTTGCTTCTTAAAGCCTTAATCACAGTTTTGTTATTAAAGAGGTATTTAAATTTATACAGCTAAACAGCAATGCCTCATAGCTTTCAGAAAACCCCAATCCTTCTTCCTTTCTCCCGTCCCTGAAAAATAAAACTATAACCATTTGGCTAGCACAACCTTACAGCAAAACTGTTGTAGATTTCCCCAAGACTTCTTGAAACTACCTTCAACAAGAGACAGTCACATATGAATAAAGATTAGTTTTCTTTCTATTGAATAAACTTGCAATGATGAGAATTTAAGTTCTTGTTTAATTTTCCAAGAGAAAACCACTTCCGAAATTAAGATGGACACAGTATAATGATCAGGCTACATCCAACAAAGTGCCAGGGAGCATTCCAAGTGCTATTTGTTCTTTGGATACTCCATTAAGGCAGGGGCTGGCCTAAATTAAAAATATATATATATAAAGTCACACGCATAAGAAGGAAAAACAGAAATCCCATACAATTTGTTAAAGAGTATCCACTGCTAGATGGACATTTCCTTATCTGTCATAGTCAGAGTTTTGGTTCTGACCAGTTGCACTTCATGGCAAGAAAAAGTTATTCTTTTAATCTTGAGAATATAGGAACAGAGTGTATAATTCCTTCGAGTCTGTCATCTGCCATAATACTTATTGCATTGGTTTTTATAAAACACAGATTACGATACTACTTGAGAACCCTGCATGCCTTAACTCATCCACAATAGTCTGGGTAACCAGAAAAATACTGCTATCAGCATCTGACAGTGGGGGAAAAAAAACAGAATTTCAAAGGAAATCTGCTACCCCAGGATGATCCCTCTTCTCTAGATTTCTTCAAATGACATTAAAACCAAGTCATGTCTATCACAATGCACATACGGTAATAACCACTCGATCTCTCATCTTCACTGAAGATACTGGTTTCAGTATCACATAAATTTTAAAACAGATGTTTTAAAAAGCAAGACTGTGATGCCTGTGGAGATTCAATTGTACTATGCATAACAATGGATGCAATCTCTTTTAAAACCGTTTTCTTTCCCAAAGGCTATGTTGTGTGCCTTTTCAAAATATCTAGCTTTGAAACTTCTTTACAAAGTTTTGCTCAAGTAATTTTAGCTGAAAACAGGGGATTTTTTTTCCCCCTGTATTGCCCTCCTTATATTTTCCAGTCCTCCAAACAGGAGGGCACATGATATTGGCTAGAAAGGGATTTTGCCATCAATGGAAACAGCAAGCAGAAACAAATGAAATTTTAGAGCAGAACCTTAGCATCTGAACACTCAGAGTGAATCACTCCAGCCAAATCTCTTATTTCAGAGATGCAAAGACATTCAAAGAGATGTTTTTTCTTAAATCAGACTCTCACAGTCACTCAGGAGCATCAGTCTCTTGATAAAAATAAGCTTTTCCTTTTCAGAGAAAAACTTGGCAGAATGGAAAAGCATGCAAGAGCTCATAAAATGTTGATTAGCATTACAGATGCATTAAAACAAGCATTTAATTCTTTTGCATATCTCAATTAGATACATAATAAAGAAAGTGATTATTTGGTCAGTGCATTTGGAACTGTATTTTATAGTCTGCATTCCAGAACAATAAAACCTCAATTGTATCCTAACTATAATCTCAGTATTTTTTTTTAATTTGCTTTAGAAAAGTATTATACTGATGAGAGTATATTGCAATACTATTGGATACACAATTGGATACAATTATTAATCGTAACTTTGTATTATGGAATGGCCCCTTCCTGGGTGAAATTTAGGAGTTTTGTATTCCTTTTGTATTCCTATATTTGTATTTCCTAAAAAGGTGTTAAAGGCTCTACCCAACATGCTTTTCAATTTGAAAAGATGCTGCCCAGAATTGTGGCAGTAATTTTATGAAATGCACCAGAGTAGAAACCCTGACATTGAATTCCTTGGTAAAAGCATGGCATATTTAGGGATAAGTGTTATACAAGATAGAAATATGATTAAATAAATGCAATTACGGCACTCCTAGTAAAGATACATGCACATGTATTTAGTATGTTTCAAATGCTTGGAAGGCTGTTTTAAATATTTATTAAACATCAGTAACATTATGTGAGCCAGACACCACCAATTAAAAAAAAAAAAAAAAAGTCTGTTGGCTGCTGTAAAACTATACAATGCAGACTAAAGGAGGCAAAAGGATTTACACCAGTTGAGTATTCTGAGCTCATGACCCAGCCTCAGGCATCAATAACATTATGTTAGTCACCTAGGCTTCCTGCACCTTCTAAACAAACAGACCTGTACAGGCTGCTGGGCACAAATCTCCCTATTTTGAGTGAAGAAAAGAGAAAGCAGCAGTACTGTTATCTCCAACTGAAACATATTATACTCATTATACTCAGTTTTAAGCAAACCACACCTTCCAAAGTCTACACAGCATCCCAGATTTCTCAAAGGCATTTCCATGTTTTTTTAAAAGGGATTTCCATTTTTAAAAGGCATTTCCATTTTTTAAGTGCTGTCTGCTTAATTTAGCTCTCAACCTTCCCTTTGTTTCCCTGACCTAGGTAGAAGAGTTGGGGACATTCTTCCAGAAACTCAGAGGCGCACAGGAATATTCTACACACCCAAGACGACGACGAAACACCAGCACACATGTCAAAACTCAGAACCTGAGCAGTTAACTGAGGTGGCATGACTCAAATGAGGGGTCATGACTCAAGCCAATTATTTTCAGCATTTTTTACAATTTGCTGACTGCTAAGGTTTTCTCAGTTACAGTACAGACCCCTGCAGTACACATTTAAGTCCACTGGAAACAAACTCACTTTCTCCAGTTACCTTTCACAAATCCCCTCATGTAAGTTCACACAGTAATCTCCACCGACCCTGACCTGGGATCCAAGGATGAGATGTTGAAAACCACCAGTTCAAATTAAACTCTACTTTGGTCAATCAGCCTTCAAGAAAGGAAACAAGCAGTGAAAATGAAAGGGCAAACATTTTCCCTTTGCATAACGACAGGGAGGAAAGACGACGAAAGCTCTAACAGTATTTGTCCTGGAGTGGAAAAATGACAGCACCACTTCCTGCGCATGCCACAGTAAAGACAAATACTAAGCAGAGATACACTGTAAACTGTGAGGGTGAATTTGTCTAGAAAGTAAGAAAAAAAAAAAATTGTGGCTAGCAAGGCACAGTCAAAGCCAATTTATTCCTGACTTAAACTAAGAACTGCTATTGGAGGTTAACAAATGTTCATGAGCTACATGGCCAGAGCTAGCTGGAAGTCTGACGAGCAAGAGAACTGGAAGCAAGGGAGATGAACTGATTTGCATAAACCCACACATGAAAGGCAGCTCTGCAAGACATGAAGCCAGCAAGCAAATGTTTTTGGTTTGTTTTTTCTGGTGGAGAATCCCTGGCATGCTGACACAAAAAGCAGCCAAGCATGATGTCACATCAGACCATTCCTACCTCTTCCTTGGCCAATCCCGCTAGCTAGTTGTAAAGCAGCTGGGGAAGGAAGAATGGCTCTGCTACTCTCAAAAGCAGTGCTAAATAACTTTCAGACAGTTAGCTGGAAGCAATAGGAGTGGGCCAAACTCACAGCTACTTTTTCTATTAAGAAAAGTGAAAGTAAAAGTTTCAAGTTATCAAAAACACAACAGTAAGTAGCATTTAACCTTCATTGTGAACACGTACGAGATGTTAAAAATAGAAGAAGCTGGTGAGATTCAAATCTAAAAGCTTGCTGCCACTTTGATATTTTGAAAAGAGTACATTGCATTCTTCCTAGCTGATGGAAATCGGACAAAAACAAATAGCTAACCTTACAAAGCACAGGGTAACAATTGGGGAAACTAACAATGCTGGGAGAAGTCAAGCCACTAGACTCCAGATATACTTTTGTCATATTATTCTGACACGTTTTTAAGTTGTATTAGTAACTGTGTTGTAATTTATTTTGTAAAAGTAATGAGGTCTTAATCCTAGGTCTCATGACAGCACCCTTCCGTTCATTCTTTTTTACCTTGGAGAAAGAACAAGATACTGACATACTTCCAGAGAATTATCTGATCCACAAATGAGCAGAGAGAACTGTTCTACTTTACCAGAAATAGAGCTCTTCATTTTCATTAAGAACACGCAACTCCCTTGTTATACCAAGACATCACTAGATTATTTAAAGCAGCATTAAGATTAAAGCAAACCATGCAGATTGACAAGCTCTGGTCTTTAAATCCTGGCTAAGACATTTTACAGATATATTTCCAATAACTTAAATAAGGTCCTGATTCTACAGCCTTGCTGAAGCACCTCAGTATGCCTGTATAAAGCTGAATGAACATTTACAACTTTGTGAAAGAAAAGAATTTAAGGCATCTATATATTGACATGGCATCTTACAAACAGACACTTTCAAGTCTCAGCCTGCATATAAGTAAGTTAATCAGGTTGTGATGACACTAGATCTTTTCCAATGCATACTTAATTGGTTACTGTTTTATGATCTGTCTACATTTCTCTTCCTATGAACAACAAAAAACAATTAAATCCATTTCACTTGTGTTTACAATCACCTCATGCTCTTAAGTTGTGGTTTCACAATGGCTTCAAGATGATGCAAGTACAGCCTGTGACTGAAAGGATTGGTTCCAGGCCACCTCCAAGTTCTCAACCCCTCCTTCACTTAGCACAAGCACTCCTGCAGTGTCTTGTAGGGAGTCAAATCAGAGAAAAGATCTAGCACAAGATTTTCTCTCTTTAAAGGGGCAATGAAAATTCAACCTTTGGGCATGGCTTCCCATTACATCTAACACAGTAGAGCCATGCAGTGTTCACAGATGGAGACAGCACTGCACTTGAGTCAAGCAATCTAATGTGGCTTCTCTCCCCTCCACCCCCCATCCAAATGGGTAATATTATACTGAATAATTCAGATCGCTCACTAGCTATATGATCTCCAGATTCATCACCAGGGTGATGGGGAACTAAATCACCTCTTTTGCCAAAACCCAACAGATTAGGTAAATGCAACTGCATCCTTCGTTAAACTGTTCAGTTTTGCAGGGTTCAGTATTTGCATAAATTACAGCAGCTTTTAACTGTCTGCTACAAAGAAGTGTTCCTTTTGGATTCTCTATTCCTACAAACTGTGCAAAACAGTTTGTTTCAAGTGGGCAATGATTTTTTTTAAATTAAATTAACTTTACAAAAATGAGGCATCAAATAAGACATAATTCAAATCCAGAGAGAAAGCAAGGACCCTTCTTACCATAAGTGGGACTAGGGAAATCAATGAAGACCATAAAAAGAGTTCTAGATATCTTTAGTATGTGCCTGAATATGTCAAGAGTGGCACTTTAACCAAAATCAACAAGATTCCTTAGATAAGACGCAAGTTGTAGAACCTGCAAACTATGTGATGACAATACTGCTTATCAGTGGGCCCAGCTGCTCATTCCCCCACTGCACCATCTCCTCTGCTCAGCCAGAACAGCTTTCTGAATACCCACACTGTGAACTGGTTTTACAACTTAAGAAGGACCCCAATACCTTTGTGCCAGATGATTTTAATCCAGACCAGCTCCTTTACCTAGTGTACAGCAGAGCCACGTAAGCACTTGGAAAGGTGATGGAGGGGCGGACAGGCAGTGCAGGAATACCAAAGCCAGCCTAGCCATCCATCATTTTGAGCTGTGAAACTAAGAGAGCCACTCAATGACTCTTGAGATTGAGATAGCAGAGAGCCTTTCAGTTGTCTTTAGTAAGTTCTTCCTCTAGTTTGCTAACTCTCATAGAGAAGTTCTTTAGGCATGCCTGTGTCAAATTTGCATTCAAAGGCAGAAGCTTTTATGAAATAAGACACTTTGCTAAAAGATTAGATGCTCTGAACATTCTCTCAGGGCTAAGCTCACAAAATGGCACTATCAAAAAGTGCTAACTCCTAGCTCATAAAAATTAATGTGGAATACTTTGCTAAGCATTTTGTTCCTTATAACATACTGTGCTCCAAATTTGATTCCCCATGTTCTAACACTGAACGGAAATTCATGGAAGGGAGGTGTATATCCTGAAAACACTTAGTCCTTTGGAGAGTACTTGAGAAAGAAAGAAAATAAAAAGTGCCAGCACATACACCTACACCAGCAGCTCAGTTTTCTCAAAATCTATGCTATTTTAGTCTGGTATTATCTGACTGCAGAGCACAGTGATGATTCAGTAATATTGCAAGTAGTACAGTTTCAGGATAGGGGGATGGGATCACAATCACTTCCATAGAAAATGTAACAAAAAATAGTTTCTCTAGAATCTATTAGAGCAGTGCCATCTGCCAGCATGTTATACTATACTGAAGACACCAGAGCTGTAACTGATGATTCCACTACACAACTAGCCAAAAGATTGAAAAACACAACTAGACATGACAGATTTACAAAAAACATACTTCTATCAGATACCAGCCTACTCTCTTTTTAGGCTACTCTTTGCCACATTGGAACTGCAGTCCCTCTTTTCCTCCCATTTTTCTGAATCTCAAAGAACTGCTAGAAACAAACAGTGAGAAGACTTATAATACTTACATCTCAGACAGCAAAAGTTCTTATATTTTTTCCTTCCTTAAGGCTAATCTCTCCACGAGATTAGAAAGCAAACATTAACTGTTGTCTACAGAATCTAATCAATAACCAGGTCTCCCTGGCCATGTCAACTGCCACTCAATTCTTGTATTTTCACACCACCCCAGTAAGTTCCCTTTTTAGGAACATAAAACTCTTTCAAAATAAAAATAGACATTAAGCCATCCATGCTTTAGTATGCATGGAGCCTGAAGCCACTTGGACAAATCCAAGACTGTCCGAGGAGTCACAGCTGGCATTTTATTTCAACAGCAGCAATATCTAAATAATGAGATCTTGCAAACACAGTAACACATGGTTGTAAAGGGAATTCCTGTGCCGTGTTCCTAGAATAAGAAACACCACCCTTATTCCAAAATCAATACTGGAGTCACACCTTTTTTCCCTCCCAAATGCAACGGGAAGATCCTAAGTAAACCCTGCATATGCACCCCCCCCCCCCCCAAAGCCAGCTCACTTGTATATCTTTCGGAGCATCAAAAGAGTTATTTGTCTTCAGTTAAGGTGACAGACCTTCAGAGATTCCTTCTCTTCGTGTGCTCACTGCCTCCATAAAACCTACTTAAGTCTGAAAACAAAGAACAGGCCAACATAAAATAAACTGATATGAAAACAAAAGTGCAACAGAATGAATCTGGACACGAAAGGGAAGAGGATTGACAACACTTAAGTCTGAGACTCCCCCTATTTGATTCATATCTAAAAAGTCACATCACAAATATCCCTGTCAATGGTTATTTTAAGATGTGCCAAAGTACCTTTAGGCCTGTCTTCAGACTCTTAGATTCCAACTATGTGCTCAGTAAATTAAAAAAAAAAAATTATCCCCAAAGGAAACCAGAAAGCTCTACAAAAACAAAACATGAGACCTGTCCTGAAAAACTTCCTTTCAGTCTTTACCTCACACAGCTACTAGGTTAAGATCCATGTAGACAAAGAGTGGTCTAAGGAGTGGCTGCGGAAATACTTCTTGAGCCACGTCTCATTCAAACAGCTCCCCCTCAGATTATTTGCCCAGGCAGTGTACTCAGCCACCAGACATATTCACAGCGCACATGCCCCACAAAGCAGCCCCTACTCAGCCCTGCAGCTCTACTTGAAGGTTTGTTGCCTGCAGCAAGCTCCCGAAAGTCTCTTTCTGCAGCATGTTCTCTCATTCACGTGTAATACTTCTGCACGATACAGAGCACACACACAGCTCAGTACACACAGCTGAAGAGAGGGAAAATATAACTGTATGCCTTTGGCCTGGCACAAAACTGTTAGGGGCCTCATCTGCATTCAGAGCCGGCCTTCTTACACGGGGCACCACTACCCGGTACCTGATCGCCCCTTCATTCTGGTGCCACCCAACTTCTTGCTATTTTTAGAAGTCTGCTTCGTCTGAGTGAGCTGCAGCCAACGCCACGGCGAGAGGCCGAGACGCGTGCTGGTTGCACATCGGCAGGCGCCTGCCGACGGAGGCTCCCCTCCCCGCTGCACAGCGACTCCCGGCCACGCACCGCAAAGCCCGACCACGTTTACGGCCCGCCTGGACGTTCAAGCGCTGAGTAATCCGCCCGCAGCGTAAACACGCGCCGGCAAACTGCCGCCAGCGGCTGGGGCCGGGCCCCCCTTAACCATCGCCCCAACCGCCACTGGGGGGGGGGGGGGGGGAAGCGAAGGGAAGGGAAGAGAAGCAGGACCCGTCCGTCCTCCCCCGCGCAAGCCCTCAAGGAGGAGGTCGGGGCACCCGCCCGCAGCCCTACTGTTCGCCGGGGTCCCCCGCGCACCGCCCGCCGCCCCGTGGGCGCCCGCAGCCACGGCCTAGCCGCCTGCCCGCCGCACTTGAGAAAGTTTTGGCGGAGCGGAGAGGCGAGGAAAAGGGAGGGATCCCTCAGCCCCACCGGGGGCGCCCAGGGGAAGCGGAGGGGTGGGGGGGGCACCCAACCGCCCTCCCCTCCAAGCCCCCTTCCCCGTGGGGGCCGGAGCAGCCGCCCTGCGGCGCCTCGCAACGGGGCGTAGGAGCCGCCACCGCCTCCTCCCGCCGGCGGCGGCTGCCGAAAGGGGCTGGGGCGCCCCCCCAGCGGGAAATGAAAGGCCGGGCCGACCCCCGCCGCCCCCGCTCGCTCGCTCACTCACAGGCGACATAGGCGATGAAGGCGAGCCCCATGAGCAGCTTCATCCTCCTCCGGTTGATGGCGGTCAACAGGCGCAGCAGCGGCCCCTTGCTCACCATGCCCGGCGGGAACGGCACGCAGCGCCGGGCGCCTGCACAGCCGGGCACGCCACCGGGCTCGCCCGCGCGCGGCCACCCACGGCACCACGGGGCGGCGCGGCGCGGCGCGGCGCGGCTCTCCCCGCCCGGCCTGCCCGGGAACCGCCCGCGCACGCGCAGCGGCGCCTCCCCTTCCCCCGCGCTGGATGCGGTCGGCGGCCAACGGCGGCCGGAGCGGTGGCGGCGCGGCGCGGCCTGGCACGGCGCATGCGCGGGTCGCCGCGCGCCGCTGCCGTTGGCGGCCTCGCTGCCGGCGGCGTGGCGCGTTGGCGTTGCTGCGGGGCCGGGTGTCCGCCCGCCCTCTCTCCCCCTTCGCGTACTCCCTTCAGAATCAGAAGCGAGGGGCCCTTGGCAAGAGGCCTCTTGGCTTGCCCAGGGTTTGCCCGAGGAAAAAGAAGGGCCCCCGCAGCCTTTCCGTGCCCCCGCCTCAGCCTTTTGGGGCCTTGAAAGCTGGCGGCTGTTGCCACCCGTTGCCTCCTATGGCGGCCGGGTTTGTGGGGCACCTGCACACCCACCTAACAAGTGGTGTCGGGTATTTCTAAAGCTGCACTTGCCCCATCTGAAATGTTCTGTTCTTTCCAGCTCTCCACATACCTCTCTGTTACCATTAAATTAAAATTTGAGGGTTTTTTTTTCCAAAACCTTTCTAATTCTTTATTAATTTGTCTCTGTTCAGGTATAAGTTACTTTAGAATGGTTTGCATTTCTACTGCAATTTCCATCTGAAGTTCTTGTGGCTTGTTAACAGCTGCAGACTTATATTTGTTTAGATAGGCACCTTTCCCGCATGTCAAAACATGTTTTGTTTTTTTTTTCCAGTAAAGTAAAACTACTCAATCTGAACAGAAAGCTTTCTACATAACTCAGTCTTCCCAATCAGTAGTACGACCTTTGTACAGTTGCTGAATCGGGATGTTCTTCTCACATTCATCTCCCTCGGGAGAAGCCTGGAGGAACAAGTATTCTTGAATTAAATGGCTTAGTTTTAATCATTTCATTTCAAGGTAGAGATAGAGCTGTTTACACCAAAGAAACTATGACTTCAGTCAAGCAAAGACCCACATATTTAGCAAGAGTTAACTCCTCATTACGAGGAGTCAAACACGTGAAAAGTTGGGCAAATGTGTAAGCCTTCAAAGGAAATGTGCAGTGAGGTCCGGTTCAGCATGACTAAGAGTATCACACTACGGCCCAGAGAGGTTAAGTTATCTGACTTTATACAGGAAACCTTGAAAATTGAGGTTTCCTAATGCCTAATCCTGTACTTTAATTAAAAGGCCACTTCTTTCCTCTTGACTTTTGTTTCCTTTGATTTGTGCTTGACATACTTTACTTGTATGTTTGTTTCACTGCTTATGTCTATGTGGAGAAAGATATAAATATATCAATCAAAATATAATCATTTGAAACACAATTGAGCACCAAATTTATATGAGAAGTAATCACTCGAACAGTAACAATTTTGTACTAGGGGAAAATTTGGCCATCAAAAAGCTACACATGAACAGTGCTGTACGAAAGCTAGATAACATTACTGGAATATTACTCCATCCATTTGTGAGGTGAGCCCTGCGGCTTAAACTCTGATTGTTTTCAGTCAAAATTTTGCTTAAATTGGATGGCAGAGCATATTGGTATATAATGGCATCCACAAGCACAACACCTATTCTACAAGCCTTTAGGGGTAGGCAAGACTTTTTTAGCAGTTGCTCTGCCCTAAATTAGGCTGCACAATCCACAGCTCTAGCAAGCTGCCTTCATGAGGCACCTTGCTTGGCACGATGTTCAGCAATCAGACTAATCTTTTGGCAGAAATGTGTTGAGACAGGCTGCAATGTGTGAAGATGGGAAGGAGAAAAAGGGAGCAGGAAGCACTGTGGAGCTTCATGACGGAAGAGAGTCGGACCCTGTGGGAGGCAGCATGACCGTGCTCTCTACAGGGCTGTCTGTTTGTCATCCTTGACACCAGGGCCAGCTGCTGCGTCCTTGTCACTCTCTAATGTACCCAGAGCATGTCTAAATTAACAGAGGCTGCAGGAGGGTGAGCTTGTCTGTCATATCTCAGTAACTATAGGCATGTACATTATAAGTACTACACAGTTCCCCAGGCACATGTTGGCCAACAGTAGGGATACTTATTTCAGGATACAGCTGGTCACATTCACAATCTCGTGCCAAGGACTGGCATCAATAACAGAGGTGCTGGTATGTAGTGGCTGCCTAATGTGCTGGAAGAAAGACTGAGGGATCATATGGTCTTGAGTGCTGACTCTTACGAGTGTGTTATGCATCAAGAAGCAGGCATCCTTCTGCCTTCAAGTCATTATCTTAGCCAGGCCGATGAGTGACCTCTGCTAATGGCAATCCTCTTGGGGCTGCTTTGCAGGCAATATGCCCTGCCTCCCATATTGCACTTTTCATCATTAGTTCTTAAAATGCTTTACAAGAGCATTTTGAGTTTTCACTAAACCACAGCCTGTAAAATCTTAAAAAATGTGTATGTGCAGGCTTGTCTGCCTGAATGACCGCTATGAACTTAGAATTAACAGAACCCCCACAATATATTTTTCCTTGATGCATGACCTGATCAGAATTGTGCAATTAGTCAGCTGTTTTTCCAGAATCAGAGGAAAAAAAGATCTGCTCCATTATTTGCACATGATCCCCACATTATGCCATATGAGGGAGACTTCTGCCACGTGGAATTACAGGTAAGATCATGTCTTTCTGTCCCTGGCACTCCACCATGTGTTCTGGGAAAGAGCAATGGACCCCGGGCTCTGAGACCCGAGCAGAAAAAGCTACTGTGTATGAGATAAGGCAATGATATGCAAAGCACTGAAAAATGCACGAAGAAAAAACAGCCATATCAACAGACATTGGTTACCACGCTACTGTCATCTCTTGTAACTTTGGCCTCTGAGTTGGTCAAGGCTGCATGTAGCCAAGATGCACAGTCATGCATGCCTTCCCTCACAATTCAACTGCATCCTACAGCTAGTGATACGTATGTGAAAGGAATTTTCTGGTACCTTTATCCTCCTCTAGTAAATCTACAGCTGATTCTATGGAGTAACATATGCCCACTGCATAGGTACAACAATACAAAGCCCTAGATAATCTTGGAAAACTAATGGCATTAGGGTATGCGCAGATAGTAAAAATGTGAAAACAAATTTTTCAAAAAAGTTTGAAATATGAATTTTTTTGTCCAGTTCTACTTTTAGCAACAGATCATGGTGAGGAGGGAAAGTCATGCAAAAAAGTATAAGTTAAAACTGGCAGTGTTTCTTTTCATGGAAGGTTAGAAGTTTGGGGGTTTTTTGTTTCTTTTCTAAGACTAATAAAAAGAGAACATGCAGTTCTGGGAACAGAGTCAATTCTTTCAACATTAGCATCTCAAAAGGAAAGAAAAACCTGCTAAGTTCAGAGTTATTATTTATCATTTGGATGGTGATGGTGGTAAACAATTTCAAATAGGACTGGATCACAACTGTCCTAGGTACTGCATGAATGCAGAATTGAGGCAATCCAAGACCTTGAAAGCATGCAAAGTAAGAGACAGATCTTCCAGTGAATGTGAGCAAACAAAGAGATGTCAAAGCATAATATGAGAATGACTACTTAAATACGTGTTTGCAGGCATTAGGTGCGTCTAGTGCATTTTTAAATGATTTAGTCAGCTATTTACAAAGAATAAATAATAATGTATAAGCAAATAATTATATTTCAAAAATATGTACAGTCCCTACAGTAGTCAGTTTCCTATAGGCATCATGTATGAATAGTCCAAGATTACTTCATTCTGTAGAAGCTGATGCTCCTTTTTACAGCAAGAACATAGAAACCCAAACCACAAAACTACCTGGAAAATTGCTTTATACTCCAGTTTTGAAATTTATTTACTGAGTATACAAAAAAAAAACTAAAACAGATTTCATAGATTGGCTGGTAACATTATCTACATAAAGTACTTGTTCTTCATAATGCATTTTTCCTCTGAGGTAACAAAAGATAACCCTGTATATTTTCAAAGTTGGAAAGAGATTTAGAGATGCTATTTGTATTCTGAAAGTGCAGAAGCTGACACACCAGATTCTCTGGTAGTTGGGCCAGAATGAAGTAGCAAAGATTGTGGCTAAGTTACTGATTATAGAAACTTTAAGATGGAAGTACCACAGGACCCCCCCCCCCCCCCCCCAAGTTCTTGTATCATCCATCAAAGAAGCAAGCTTATTAGGGCAGGTCAGCAAGTAAGTTAATCATTCACTGCTGTTTTACATTTAATAATTTCCCCAAGTCCTTTGGAGGTTTTTAATTGGCATGGTTCCACCCTACAACACTTGTGAAATCAGTGACTTTGAATAGCTTTATTTAGGGTTGGGTTCAGCCCAGATCGTGTTGGAATTAATATCTGGCTTGTGCTTTCTTTGTATGATGGTGCAGAGCAGTCATAAATATATGTATTCCCCAGGATATCACTGTCCCAGAAAGTGAACTAGAATAAACCTATTTTGGGATGGGCTAAGCATGTATATGCATGTAACGTGTGTGATTTAGTGTCTGCAGACTCTTGGTTAGAAAAAAAACAGTGTTGTCCACTGCAGCTCTGGGGACAGGGAAAACATTTTTCTTCTGCATCTTTACTTGTGATAATTCTAGCTGGATGTGACCTTAGCCTTTTCAGCAGCATTTTATATAAAAGGTCTGCTTCTCTGTTGCTCATGCCAGCCTCAGGCGGGTGATTTACAAGACACCTCAGTGATAGTGTTTCTGCGTAACAACAATGTGAGGATTATCAACTTAATTGTGAATAAGGGGCTCGTGTTGGACAAGTGGAGGATCAGGACTGCAAGATGCTGGAGAGCACATCTGCTCTGCAGTCTAGATATATCTGTTGCTGTTTTTTTCCTCTGAGGTGAAAGATTCTTAGTGCTGTTCAACTATTCTAGCTGCTGTCAAGAAAGCAGAAAATAAACAACGTCATTAAAGGTGTTAGAGAACTTGTAAGGTTGAATTTACAGACAGACACTAGTCAGAGGAGTCAGTATCACAGCCTAGTCGAAATATATTTGGAGTGCACATAATCCCTAAGAATAAAGTCTTGCTGATGTTTCATGTTATTCCTTTTCCACAAGTCTCCCTAACTCTAGTGTGAATGACAAAGAGGTAAGATGATTGAGAGAGGGAAGAACACATACACTCACACATATCTGGACTTGTAATATAGAAGCGTTATTAAGTTTATGTGGTCCATGGCTATGAAGCTCCATGGCCTTAGGAAGAAGGATATGGAACAGTTGCAAAGAGAAGAGCCTCTTGCTGAATTGCTCAGAGTGTCCAGGCTCATTGCAGTATAGGGCCAGAACTGCAGAGGGCCAAATGAGTCATGGAAGTACAGGGCCTGTGCACAGATGTGCCTGTGTATTTCTTCAGATCTAGGACTTCACCAGTACCAGATACTTCCTTTCTCCCCCACAGGAAAGTGTTTTTCCTCCTGGATGGAATGACATAGAGGAGATTTGTGTGAAGGGAGTCTCACAGAGGTTCCTGCCTCATCTGGAAGTATTACCATATGAGGGTATAACCAGCACGAAGGTTATGCTTACATGCAGCACAATGCATTGCCATAGAGAAATAGCCAGGCTAACTCTGAACATCCTAATTTAAGTACTGGAAACAGAATAGACATGTTAGTGGAGTGCACCACCAAGGTTAATTGGCTCTGTTCAAAAACATAGCTACTGCTACACAGTACTGGCATTAAATTTAGCATAACCGTACAAATAAATATAGCATTCAGTCAGGCTGCCCGATGTGTCTTTGCCTCTCATTGTGCAAGTTTCACCTCTTAGATCTTTGTAATGTTATAATTGCTACAATTCACCATTCACTGAGAGTGTCTTTCAGGGAAAATTACACAAAATGGAGTTAAGAAGACCTTAACTTCTAATGCAAAATGAACTGGAGACATTTGTATATCATGAAGCAAGCAAAAGCACAGACCCAAATATTTTCCTTTGCTGTTGGTGCTTGTGTTATACCTTTGTTCTGATCTTGGATACAGCTGGATAGATGCAAAACCATACAAATACAAGTACCTTTATATGAATTGACTATAGTCATCTCAATAGAAATATTCATGTGAATAAAAACACTAATGAACACACTTCTGTGTAATATTATTCTCTTCTGCAATTACAGGCCTTAGAATTATAGCCTGTGGTCACAATAATGTTACAGTATCAAATTTCTGTTTTGAAGTAAGGAGAATTAGGAATTTCCAGATAGGTTTTCCAGAAGGTAATGAGATTTAACTGAATAAACTTTCTTTCCTGCCTTCCAAATTTAATTTATGATCTTATATAAACAATAAATTTCCCCAGTGAATACTTGTTAAATGAATTTGCAAATTGTGTTGTAGCTCAACAAGCAAACAAACAAACCTAACCAAAAAAAAACTAATTTTTTTTGTTGTACAGAATATAAATTCATTGCTGGTGAAAGGAGTGCATCCATAGATTTCCAAATCATGTAAAAGCAGTGTGAACTTTGGAGTATGAAACCTATTCATAAAAAAAAATCCTGATAATTCTTGGGTGCAAATTTCTACCTTTTGCTTGTCATTGGAACGGAAGATTTAATAATCACGGCTGCAGTGCTCATTGAAAGCAACGAATGAAAGATGATGAAGGTCTAATGCATACAGCATTTGTACTATTAGCATGAAAATAATTATCAGAAAGTTATCGTGTTCTTTTATTCCAATGTCTCCATGGGAATGTTTTTTAAATGAACAAGTTTACATTATCATGGGCTTCATACTTGGCAGTTAAGCTAAGCCAGTTAGGCCAGCCCTGGAGAGTACCATATGTTCTTACTGGCTTATTCAATCATGTTTTTTTTTCCTATAGAAGCAATAGTTTGGGGCAAATAGTGAATTAAGGGCAGGAATCAGCCGAAGACAAAGCCAGAACATACACCTGAAACACAGCTGAGAAGTACTGTTAGATCCCAAAGTTTCAACATGTGGATTGCTTTGAAGAATTCTACAAAAGGTACAGAGAAAAAGTAGGCTTAGTATCAATAAACTTCCGTCTGAGGCTTGGTGGGGGGAGGGATATAGATCAAATAGTCTGGAAGCCTCTCTCTCTGCGATATGGTGACTAGGTATGAACAGGATCTCAAACTCTAGTGCCTGTTTAAAAGGAAAATTGAAGTGTTGATTCAAGGTACTGGCAATTTCAGCAGATGCTTGAGTTTGTCCACCATACACACAAAATGACTTCCCAAGCTAACTATACTGGATTCACTCCCAGCAGATTACATAGAATATATTAGCAAAATAACTCTTTTGCCAGGATAGCTTAAACTAGATCCCTGAATAGAATCAGCAATATCAGAAAGATGAGTTGTTGTTAGACATCTTGCTCAAATATCTGTGCTGGTGAAGGCTGTGATTTTTTTAGCCTGTGTGCACGTCTGTATACATATATGTACACGTGCCTGTGTATCTTTATGTCTCTCTGTCTTCCTACTCCCCTGTCTGTCTGGTCTCCCAGTAATTTTTTAATCACTGGCTTGTTTCATCTGAAATAGCATAGGTCTCAGGATGTTAGGTCCCCTATACATTTATGGGAAGTAGGTGCATGAAAAAGGTATAGGTTATGCTCAAGTCTTAGTAAATAACAAAGAATCTATGCAAGAGAAAGATATATGAATACTGTGACTGTGAGAAAAATTTTAATCATAGCTCACAATTTATTAGATATGAAGCAATCCAACAATAAGACACAAATTCTTCGGAAACAAGGCTTCATTAGTTCTGCTGTTCCTGGAGTCACTAATGGTTCTGGCAAAACTTGAGAAGAAAGCAGACAGTGCCAGCTTCTTGGGAGAACTAAATGTAGCCCCAGAAGCAGAGAAATGTGCAGGATAAAATGGAGAGTCATATGGAAAGGGGAAAGGAAAAGAACCCAGGGTGTTAAAACTAGAAAGCTATGCCCAAATATCCTAAAGCAAAAGCTTTAATTATCCGTCTTTCTCTCAAAAAGTGTGAGAACAATGCCAGGTGATAGAGATCTAAAGTAAAGTTGAGAACCATTTTTCTGCCCACACCCAGTACTCTGTGTAGGAGCAGGGAAGGAAGGGTGTCATCCACATGAATGCCATTTTGGTAGCATTCATTGGCTCAGTGAGTATGATTGCACAGCACTCACTCTCACGCAAAATTAACTTGTCTGTAGAGACTCTAATTACGCATGCATATCATACAGTCTTCATTTCCAAAACCCAGCCAACCAGAGAGCAAGTGCAAGTAAAAAACAGTTTTGTATTCCATCTGTCAGGCCATTCATTTGATTTCTATATGACTTTACTGCATGTTAATGGACATTTCAAAACAAAACAATGCATTTGAAAGGCATTACTTCCCGTTTTCATTTTTTAAAGAACAAAATGACTGTATCTACAGACTACATCAGAAAGCTCTGTCTAGAAATTAATGTCCTACTCTAAGGAAATTCCTGAGCATCTTTATTATTTATTTCAATTTGTAAAGCTATGTAGACTAGGGTTTTTAACACCTGAATTAATCTTGAGACACTCTAAAATCTATAATACATCTACAGGCTGCCCTGTAAACACTCTTCATGTTAGTCTAGCTTTAGTATAGGCTATGCTTATACATTTATGGTCTAAAGTACTCTGTGTGGTTTCTGAATAGAGATAGTTATGGCTGAACAAAAGCTGTATTCAAAATCCAGCTGTCAAGGACTTCTAAAATGATGCCCTTTAACATGGTCATATACTTTGAGAAAAAATTACAGTTTACTACCAGGGACAAAGAAACATCTCTTTTTAGAAGTAATTGCTATCTCTCTTGCATCCTACATTTAGTTAAGATGCTATCTATAGGACAATTGTTCTTCACTGGGAGCTGAAGAACGCCTAAAAGTAAATTCCTAACCTTCCCGACTGTTTTGATCTCAGACCACACACAAAATTACTGTTAGAGTGAAATAACTGATACAACAGCACAAAAACTTTGCTATTTCCCAGCTTTCGCGTGCCAGCTAGTACATCCCACAGACAGTCTTGATAAATCCTATGGGTTCAAGTGCTCAAAGCTCCAGCTGGGGGCTGCTAAGTGCAGGTCCTGGGTATGCCACAGAGAAGCAGTAATGAAGGCCAATAGCCTAGAGATTTGTGTTTGACAGCTGGCTCAGATTTTCTTCCTCCCCATGCATTGCTAAGCTAAGGTGTTGGGCAAATGTGAGAATAAAGCAGGGCTCTTTGTGTAAAGAGTGAGATACAGAGCCTGCACGTGCAAACAAGTTAGAGGAGAGGAGCACTAGAAAGATTTGGATTATCAATTGTTTTTTTGGGGTAGGCATCACACCCCAGCACATTCTGTGCTGTATGTGGAGTGGATATAACTAGACCGCTTAGAGGAGCTGGTAAAGCAGGCACTGTGGTCTTGGATGAGGCACTCCAGCTAGAGGTTATACGCAGACATGTGTTGTGGACATGGCTACGATATGTGGCTAGGGAAAGGGGTCTGGTTAGCCTTTCTGTATGCTTATGAGACAAGGCTCACTGCTCTTGTAAATGCTTCTTTCCCATCTGTTGGTCCACTTGGCTTGGAAACTCACAAGGGCATGGATATTCGTTAGTTAAATGGGGGAAAAAACAGGCAGGCTAAAAGGAGAATGGGAAGATGTGTTTTTGTGTAATGGCTCTTTGTACTGTCTAATTTATATTTTCAATGACTTACTACACAGCTTTCTATTTTCAGGACTGAGCCTGTCCTTGGGTATTGCTTCTGCTTCAGATGATTTTTATTTTTTTTTAATGGCTGTTACTTTATTCTTCAGCTTTTCAGAACTTCATTTTCCCCAGAGACACAGATACTCCCTTCCTCAAACTCCTTTTCTTTTTATACTACAAGATAGCATGGGAGGGTAGAGTTCTGAATAGAGTGAAGTAACCACTACAGAATGAAGTAGCTAATGCAGAATTTATACATCCCTGCAGCAAAACCAGAGCAAGCACTCACTCTACAGCTCAGATCTTTGACTTACCCATTTAAATACTTCACTTTTAACCTGTTCAGTTTTATGATTTGAAATTAATCACTAGAAATAAGGCAGTTAGGTTTTTTAAAAAAACTTTTGATGTGTATGGTGTTTCCATTAGCTTCATGGAAAAGGAGATCTTTCCAGTTTACAATTTCAAGAAGGTGAGTAAAGCCTTTGGAACAATTAATACAAGTCACTGAAAAAGTGTTCATGCCTGAGTTTTTTTAGACTCCACTAGTTTAATTTCCTTTTGAGCCTGATGAGGTGTTGATCTCTACTAGATTGTAATAGCTGAGCCTCCTCTGGCAATAACTTAGAAATAAGACCTGGTATAACGTTATTTAAAATCTCCATCAGCAGAAGTGATCATATAGTTTATATAATTCTACTTCAACCTAGTAAAATAAAGAAAGTTCTATTTATAATCTGCCTACTCACTGCTTATTTTGGATACAGAAATCATTTTTATTTAAGTTAGCAGTTTCCACTGTCTCCATCCAATCCTGCAGGAAGAAGGAAGGCAGGAGCTAGAGTTGCAATCCAGAGTCAGATGTTTCAATATTTAATATATTGTCCCTCTTCCAAAATACACTTTTTAACAGTCTTTCCACTCCTCATGAGGTTAGTAGGACCTGCACATACAAAACATGCCTTTTATGAGTGTGGGTCATTGCCAAGGCAGTAAGGAGCTTTACACAAAAAATTGGGTGAATTTCTTGAGGTACAAGTTAAAAGCAAGGAAAGTGAATTTCAGAAGAGTAACTCTGTAAGAGTGATGTGTTATAAATACATTGCTAACCCACATGCTTATTGTTCAGATGAACTGGTGTTAGTGTCACACTCTAATCTGAATTAGGGATTGGGAACAGGGGGTCCATGAATGTCAAAGCAGATTCTTGTGTGGCTATTCTGAGGGAAACTGCATAACTTCTATGCAGGACTTTCTCCTGTTGTTCAAAACAAACATTAAAAAAAAATTAAACCCAATAAATCCGGAATTTCATAGTCTCGTGAACATTCAACTGAAAATTGCATAAGATGAATGCAAATTGTATCCTATTTGCTAACAGCTATATCTGGAATTGGTACATAAGCATGTCTTGGAACCCTCTTATATTCCTTGTGATCCCTACTTTAGTTATAATTGTGTTGCAAGATTGAAGGAGACCTGAGTTGAAAATTGTGACTGGAGCCTTCATGCACCCTATAGCATTAGAGTAAATGAGTCGGTGTGATGTAGGGGGACCCATTGAGAGTCCTGAACCTGCTGAGAGCATGACTTGCTTGATGCAAAGACTACAGGAAACAGATAATATTTCATGGTTCAGATGGATTTTCCCCTGAGCTAGCTGATTCTCCTTATACATTGCATAAAGAACTCTAGGCACAGGAGTATAGATTCAGTTTTGGAGGTCAGACGTCTTTAGTCTCAGTGGAGTTGAATTTTTAGGCAATTTTAAGGCCCTTACCAGCTCTAGCTCAAAATGCCTACCAGGTTCCTGGAAGAACCGGGTCTCTTCTGAACGTCTTTCATTCTGCCTGGCCCTTCCCTCTCTTGCACCAATCATTGTCATGGGACTAGATCAAAAGTATCTTCCCCCTTGTTTCATGAAACAGAGGAAAACAAAGGAACAACCTAAGATACCCTGGTGCTGCAGGCTGGAGTCTTAGTGAATTCTTTGAGGTAAGGACTATTTTTGTATGTGGTTGTACAACAGCTAGCAAAATCAGCATGACATAATTTAAGTAGCAGAGGTGGCCTCTATAAGCCTGAAGTGTTGACTACTTTATATGACTATGCAGACTCTCTAACAAACTTCATAACAAGGCTGTTATCTCAGTCTTTCATGAATTATTGCATCTGAATTAATTCACTAGTTCAGCTGTTATTCTCTATTTACACAAAGCTTATCTATCTGTCTGTCTGTATGTCTGTCTCTCTCACATTCTGATTCAACATTTTTCATTTACGAGGAGTCTATTTGGTTTCAAAACCAAGAATAAAGGCTCGTCTCATTTTAACTGTGTGAATGAATATTCTTTTTCCATCTATCACTGAGAAATAGGATGAACGTAACTTTCAAATGTCACCTGAGCTGCAACAATCTCCATTCATTTTTAAATACAACCAGATGGCAATTTATTTTCCCATTTTTCTTAGATGGAATATCCTATGTGGTTTACAAGGGTCCTTACAGCCACATGCTTTTTTTGACCATAGAGCAAATGAAACACTCAGATTCGTCATTACTTTTAAAGTATATTACAGCCTTGTTTCTAAGCACAGTTCTGTTCTTATTTCTTCCAAGAGTTCATCACCATTTGGAAGGAGAACACACGTTGAATGCTGACGTTGGAAGTCCGAAGGAATGTTGGGATCCTAAGCATATCCCCCCCACAACCTCCTGGGGGTTTGCCTGCCTGGGCTTAGGGCCAAGAGTGCATTCAAGGCCATCTCGCTGAGAAGAGCTCTTATGAAGAAAGGCTGCAGGTAAGGCTCCCCACTCCTTCTCTTGGGAGCTGCTTTTAAGCAGTGACTCTCGTCCTTGTTTCCTGCCTTGAGCTGCATTGCAGCTGCACTGCAGCCATACCTGTCCCTGGCCATGGACCCCGTTGATCCATACCCTGATCCTGACTCATGGACTTGACTTCCTCGCTTCATCTCAGTCCTGCCTGTGGACTTGACTGATGATCTAGGCTTTCAGCCTAAGCTGACTACCATCACCAGACCTGCTCTGCTCATCTCACTTGAGTACTGTGGGACTCAGCCCTTGCTGGCTAGGCCCTTGTACCTGCTTGCTGTGTTATTATGCTTGGCTTCCTGCTTTCTTTTCCTCAGGGTGCAGATGGATCTTGCTGCTCCCTGACAAGGAGATTCATTGCAGCAGGCATGGTTTGTTAGGAGTAGCCTGGTTATCACACTATGCAATGACACACTGAAGAAAAAAAGTAATTTGAGAGGTGAATAAGGCCATCTTGCGGGCTGAAGAACAGTCATCCTAAGACTTTGTCTATACTTGACAATTTTTCCTGTTGTAATTGTGCCAGAAAAAAAGTGTCTGGCTTCCCTAGTCACCCAGCCACTAAGATACAATAGTAGAATGATGCATATTATTGGGTTTATTATAAAAAGCTGGAGGGTGTATTGTGGACTGCATGAAATGTCTGATACAGATATAACTAACCTGCCCAAGAAAATCACACACCCTCTCGCCATCATAGTTAGAAGTGGTAAGACTTTAAATGTATTCTAGGCTTCAATTTGTAATTTTGATGTAGTTTTTCTGCTATTTTAGTTACCAAAGCTGTATTATTGTGTTCCTTTCCAGTAAAGTCAAATCCTAGGAAGCGTGCAAGTTTGCTCTATATATACACTATGAAAAGATGTTTGGAGGTACACACAGGAGTTCTTCATTTTGTCCATGCCTTTTTCTAAGCAGCTTTCCATCATGCTTGTCTTTATGCTGCAGGGATACAACTACCTAACATTCAGGTAACACAAACACACTGGAGCCAATGTGCCAGAGGGACCCAAGTGTGGTTACATAGTTGGGCATAAGTAAGTACTGGTGACTTTATTTCAGCAAGGCTCTGGTCTACCATTGTGCACTTCTGCTATATAGTCTTCACTACCACATGACAGGATTGACATTTTCTCCTTTTTGTGGTTTATAGGTCTCTCCTTTAGCTTTTCTCCCTTTTCAATGCTAATTATCATTACACATTTTTTTTTACTCTTTTAAACTTGTATCTTCATAAATATCTTGTTACAGTTGAGAAGGTCTATAACCATGCTATGTACTGCTCAGCCTTAATAAGACCTTGATTGCTGTTTTCAAGAACAATTTAGCCGTCTAGAGCTAAATCTGCATCTGACCCTATCTGGGTTAGATGTATTAGTGATTCATGAACAGTTACTGGATTACACCTCCATAAAAGAGTATTCACCAATAGAGAGTTTTAATGATAGCAACTTTCCAATATTAGCCAAAACTCACATAGACCAAATCATCAGAGTAACAAACCTCTGCAAGCAGATCAGCTCCATGGGCAGAAATTTCCTTCTCATGCATTCAGTCTAAGTTACTTATATATGTTCTGCCGATAGAGCTGGTATCGACCAGGGGAAATAAAAGCAGCAATACATTTGAGACAAAAGCAGAAAGACAAAAACTGCAGCGCACAAAAAGAGAGAGACATTTTCCTTTGTTTTATTTGTGCTGGTAACTGTACTTTTTACAAGACTACCCAGAAACCTCTCTTCATGTGTTGTGAGCCTTCCCCATTTGCCAAGAGGCTTTTATCTCTGAGACCTTATTATAGTAGCTCATTGGCTTACTCAGCATGTTTTCATTTGTCTGGAAGGTCTCCCACGACTACCTCAGCTCACTTCTCTCATAAGTACTGCTAATAGACTATCTTCACAGCAGAGTTAATTCAATTGCAAGCATAGTGAAATATGATATGAGACAACTCAGATGAAAAGTGCATTAGGTCTAGCGGCCTTTGTCCTGGAGACGCTGTAGGCTAAACCAATGTGACTGTGTCCATAGAGACACTGTCCTAGCCTAAGTGCATTGAGAAGGATTGTTCCATGAATTCATTCATAAGGTGCTTTCTCCTGCCATAGACAGGAGATGCTGTCTATGGTAGTGATATGAAAACAATACTTTACATAAGTAGCTTCCAAGTAGTTACTCATTATTGATGCAGACAGTTCTGACAGCAAAAGCAAACAGCATTTGGCAGCAAAAACTTAATAAGAATATCATTAAGGAATTCAGTCTGCCAACCAGCAAGTACTCCATAGTGCCGTGAACGGACTTCTCTGCCTCTCTGCCTCTTATTTTGGCTGCTAAACATAAAAATGTCATTGTAAATTTATTTCCCCTCTTGATGTGTCTTACTGGTACCATGCAACAGCTTATCAGAAGATTGATGTCAGCTTCTGCCAATCTATATTCTATGTCAGTACCATTAGAGATGAAACAGAAAAACATGAAAAATGTAGAATACAAGAGAAGTTAAGCAAAGAGGTACAAGTCTGGTAATACATAGGTTTAAAATGGAAGATTAGCTATACCAGCATTTAGTTTGTCTGCATCTTCGCTCAGTATAAACTGATTGCTAGTAACAGCATGAGGACCCACATGATCAAAGCCTCTCAGACACACCTGTCTGCTGGGCCTTATGGCATGCTCCTGAATGGATTTTTCTGTGTAGATTGGCTGTACCGGTTTTGACTTAGTCCTTTTACCTCCCATCCCTGCTTTTGCTGAAGACACTGACAAACACCAAAAAATGGATGCCTTGGAAGGTACCTGTGGGTACATTTAGGCTCAATTCTCATGTACTTTTTACATGGAGAATGCAAGTCAACATCACTTTTCTCTCAGAATAATACAGAAAAGCCCAACTTTGTGAACTTACTCTAGTCCAGAGACCTGTAACATAGAAATATGCTTAGTTTTGTTCTAGAAATTATTCATGTTGAATCCCTTATAAGCCTTTCTAATAAAAACCACTGTTCTCATGAACCACTCTGAAGTGAGTAGAGGTGAGTTGTATCCATGTCATGTACTGTACCACAACTGCAACGAATAATAGTTTTTCCCTGTCTTTGCAAACAGTGACTTGTGTAAGTGCTTTGCAGGGTATTAGCAGATGGCAAAGGATAGTCTAAACATGATCTCTGATGGAATCTCCTGTTATTTCCTTCACTCACACTTATCCTGTGTCACAAAACTGAAATGTATTTGAGCCCCATAGCTTTAGCTTGACCCTGAGACAGTAAAACATTTTTATAAAATGTCTGAACAGAATTTCTGTATCTATTGCTTTAGAAGGGTTAATCAACAAAATAGCATTGGCATCTGGCACTCAGTCCGGAAAGGCAGAATACCATCCTGCATGACTGTGCAGAGATGTAAAACAGTATAGTGATCTGGTCTTGATCCAGACTCAGCTGGCTTTAGATTAGCAAGTCAGCATGTACCTACTATTTCACTAGAGGTGATCTGCAAAGGATAATAATGTTTATCAGGTCTCTTTAAAAAAAATAAAAAAGAACAGAAAAAGAACAAAGTGCACACTGTTCAAAAGAACAAAGAACCATAAAAAGTCTCATGGCTGGAGAATGAGGAGCACTTCCCAGCTTTTTTTCCTGCTTCACTTTTTAATCTTAGAAATATCAGGAACAGAAATCTTGTCCTTTATAGCTTTGGTGAAAGATTTATTGAAGCATTTAGTTAAAAGAGTAGGAGTGTTGAGTGATTCACACAGATTGTATTTCTTGTGGATAATTTAATTAAATAAATGTAAACTAACTCTAATCAAACAACAACAAATTGTACAACTAAAGTGTTTCAAGCAGTCTGAATAATGATCTCATTCCTTCTATTTGATCAGTTTGAATTCCTTGCTTTGTGTTATGTCATAGCCCTGCCATTTCTCCGACTCTCCATTGAGATTGTAAGGGAAAACAAGACCTGAAAGTGTTTCTTTTTACAACCTGAATAGTTAAAAATGAAAATTCTTTTTGTAAAAAAAGTCTTTCAGACCATCATCCTCACCGTAATTTAACCATCGCCTCCAGTTTTTCAGTTCTCTACAAGCCATCTCCATATGCATATAAGTACATCTTTTTCTAGGGCTCCAATAAAATTAGTAAAAGGCCAGTCAGAGCATTATTGTGATCTTACAATTTGTGTTCATAGGTTCATCATCAGCTACCCTTATCTGAAGTATGTAAAGATAATTTACAAGAGCAGGAATTGGTAACTTGCTTCATAACCACTCTTGTTGGTCAATACACAGACACTCATATGCCTAAAGGTAGAGGAACTGGGATGAGTAAACGTGACAGAAAAAAACAGGGAGCAACTGTATCCAGAGCTTGAGTGTCTCTGAGAGTATTCTTGAACACTACATAGGTAATTGCTGCTATTATATCTTGTGTTCTCTTGAGAGTGGTTTTTTTTCTGTATTTACAGAAAGAAAAGCCAATAATACTTTGATCCTGAGATAATTCTGGTTTTGGTGGTGGTGGTGTGTGACAATGTGCTCCTTCCTCTCCACCCTGGATGTGCTCTCCCCCCCACCCCAACTTGACCTCTCTGTAAACAGCACATAGCCTGGGGCTAATTAAGCATGCACCCACCCAAATATGACTGGTATGCAAATATGACTACAAGTCAACCATCCTACTCCATAAATAAAAGGCAGCCCAGAGCCCGTTGAGCTCTTCTGCATGGCAGTGGGCTGCATGGCAGAATCTCCTCTTGAGTAGGGATGGCTCTCAAGGTTGCTCCTTGCGGCTGAGAGATTCCTTACCCACAACAGAGCCTCGGTAAGTGACTAATAGCGCGCTGAAACTTTGCAAACTTTGCTAAGTTGCGTCTCTGATTGATTGTGCACATAATCCTTTAGACATAAACCATTGACCAAGTCTGGGACTAAGATTGGATCCAGCCGCACCCAGACTCCTCTGAGAAGGAGTTTGGAAAGCAAGAGTCCACTCTGAACCTCGTGTCTCAATGGGAGGGTCTCCATTGCATGTGCATCTGACCCTGCCCTCCATGCAGTAAATAGCTGAGTGTACCTTGCCATCGAATCTTGTTAAATCACTGTTTTATCTGCCATTGAACTTTGTTAAATCACTATCTTATCTCAATAAAACATATGCTGCTTCTCTCTTACGAGTGAAGTGCACCACTCATCCATGACATAGTGTGTGTGTGCACCTACTTTTGAGTGTTCATAGGATTTTGCTAGACAGGGGAGTCAACCTCCATGCTTACACCACAGGAAGTATATTTTGGAAAGTGACTTGTCCTAGCTAAAGATTTTTTCAGACAAGCACAAAATCTGCTTTTTTTCAGGCAGATGCCATCTGTAAAGATCCTTACCTAGGTCTAGAATGTACAGGAATCCTATTAGTTGGCACCTACTTTGAGTTGATTGTGGTGTAGCAGAGTTCCTCTTAAAACAATATCCAAACCTCCGTTCAAGTTTCTCCTACATATTTCACTTTATCAAGCCATCAGGTTTGACTGCACTCATTTTGCTCTGGGACTGATGATTTCACTAGCAGCCTCAGACCATCAATGCCTCACAGACACTGACAACCCACAGAAACCCCCACAGAATAGAGAATTTCTTATTCCAGCCTAAGGACTGAAGCAAAAAGGGCAAAGAAGGCCGTACTCTACTTCTTCTGTTCAGGTTACAAGTACTTCTGTCCATGACTGCTCTCTCCTTGACTACTCATAAGACATTCAGCTCAAACGAATGAGGTAGAACATGGCTTTAAGTGGCTTACCTTGTGTTGGACAGTTAAACTGTTTTAAAGCTCTTGTATATGTGCTGAAAGAATTAATCCTGCCCTTCATACAGTTGCAGTGAACCAGACGGAGAACTGATCTGGTTGAAAACTAGGGGTTTTTTTTGGTGTGTTATATATAATGTCTGGGGGCTGGAAGACAGCTGGAGTGATTCTTTTGCTGGAGGGGCTGGCTTCACTTGTTAAACTACAGACTTAGTTTCAGGGTCCCTCTGAGCTTCATACATCTTCCAGAGATGACTACAACCAGCTCAGTATAAATTTGACAATTCATCTGCTTTCTATTTTTATTCTTCTATAGAACATTTCATCATATGGTCTATGTTTATAAAATATCTTGTTTAAAACCCATGGGCACATCAGAGTTGTGAACTTCCACAGTTCCATAATTTTAGTTCTATATATTCTTTTATGTCTACATGTTGAACAATTAGGGTTAATAAATCAGCAGTTAACCATGGGAAACCTCATTTTAGATGACCAATGTCCAGTTGGTCCAGAGAAGATGATGAGTGCTTTCTTCTATGTTAATCTTGCCTATGCTGTTGCTTTAGATGTTTTAACTTAGCAAAGTGGTTTGTTTTGTAATTCTTTCAAACATTCCTTATGGGGAACTGAATTAAAACAATGCTGATCAGAAGCTTCAAAAGTGATCATTACCAGTACCTTTGAGACTTTGGAGATTCATGCATATTCCCAGACTTTTTTCTATTGCTATGGAAGAAAGCTACATATTATTAAACTCCCTATTTTTTGTTTGTCTATAGTCCTTCCTTCACTGAATTTCCCATCTTTGGAATTATAGTAGTTTGAACAATTGTCATTTACTAACCCAGTTCCAATCCCACCAAAGGGCAGAGTGACTTTGTAGGGAAGCAATGCTATCTATACTAATAAGCATTAGTGACACTCAGGAAATTGGGTCTTTTGAGTAGACTCTGCATGTTGCCAGCTTTCTCTGCACTAATGAAGGAGCTGATGAACTTGCTGCAGCTAACGACTGCTGCAGGAAAGGCTGCAAGGCTATTAAATAAGGAAAGCAAATACAGCACATTAAGACTAATTGAGCAAGCTGATTCCTGTTGTGACTGTGATGTTGCTAGTTATGATAATGACACCTCTTCAGTTTCTGAAGCATTCCAGAGTTCTGGTGTACGAGCAGATGAAAATTTTGGAATAGCAGCAATTTTTGAAGTAATGTTAATGTCAGCAATGACAGTGCTGGTGACAATCAAACATGGAGGAGTAGTCTGCTGAGGGTGGCCAAAATCTTCAGGTCTGCTCTGTTGTGGAGAAAGGTGGATTGCCATCATAGTAGCTGGCAAAAGGGGTTGGAAGGAGCCTTAAGGATTCACCTACTTCCTTCCCCTACCCCATATTCCTGAGAATTATTTGCCTGATAACTGATGGAGATTCTCTGAGCTCCTAGGCAATCTATTCAGGTGTTCCACTAGTCTTGCTGTTAGCCATTCTTTCCTATTGTCTCAATGCATCTTCCTTGCTTAATCCGACTACTTCTTACCTCATTCACTAGAAATGTGGGGAGCAAATTATTCTTTTTGTCTTTGCAACAGGCTTCCACATATGTGTAGACAATTATCATGCTCTCAGTCTTCTCTCCTGTAGACTAAAAATTATCAGTTCTTTCAATCTTTTCTCATAGGTCTTTTATTCACTTGGGTCACATAGACCCATGACACTAAGATGACATGATTTTGTGCAAAAAAGACCTCAAATGAGAGAAAAAAATAATTGATTTCTGTCTAAGGAGTTTATATTGCCACATCACAGGAATATCTAAATATCTTCCATGTGTAATAGATATTTTGCAGAGTCTGTGAAACTTCTATCCGGTTGTTTTTTTTACTATTTAGGTTTATTAATATCCTTTTAGGCTATGGGTCTCTGGAAATAAAACGTATTTATATTCCAGGTTTCTTTTATGACAGAAAGTCTTAAAGAAGGTCTTTTCCTAAAAATAGGCATATTTATTTGGTTTGATGATTTTTATGACTGCTCACTGTGATCAGATCCTTATCTGGGAAGACAGCATGATTTCCAAACAAGATGAAGATGAAAGAGAGGGGTTTTAGATTATGAATGCCATGCTCTGATTGATCCTGAGTGAGGCCTGTAATATTTTACACTCAGGTGATGAAGACTGTGCATCGTCAATGGAAGGTGAAAACTATATCGCCAGTGCATTCAGTTCTGCAAAACACTTTTTCTTCCTAGACTGGATCACCAAAGTCTTGCTTTGGTTTCCTTTGAACCAACTCCTTTCCATCCAAGACCACTTTTGGGGAGGAGGGATTCAGAAACTTCAGTGAGGACAATGATTTCATCAGCACAGTATGGGATACAATACTGAGTGTTGATAGCATAGCTAGTCTCACAGTAGTTCATGGTCTCATGCTGTTCGTTCAAAGAAGGGAAAGTAACAATCCCTATAGGTCCCTTGTTGCAAAAATTTCAGAGTGGAGGAACGGTTCTCTTTCAAACCCCATTGAGTTCTTCTGCAGAGAAAGCAGAACTTCTGCCTTCTGGGTCCTCTGTTCTTGCTCTGTTTTATGGACAAGTTAGGAGTACCCAAATGCTGAGATAAAACGAGCTGAGAAGCCCAGCAAGGTGGATGTAGAGATCTCCATGACCATGAAAAATTTATTTTTTAGAGCACCATGAGTCCTCTCTGCCCTGTGCCTTTACACAAACTCTCTCTCTAGGGCATCCAACACATCGGCTGCTGTTGCATATTGTTGCAGCTTGGCAGTTATTCTTTATTTAGTTATTTCGTCCAGACATGAGTCTGGAGAAAGACTCACGGATGGGTAGCTCTTGAGTAAGTCTTGTCTTTTTCAGATTGATGTGATGATATACAGCAAGTTTCTATGAGTTTGATATTGGAATTCCACTACTAGAGGTATTTACTATTTCTTTAAAAAGTGAACAGAGATTACTCTTCACCAAAGAGTACAGAGAAAAACATATCTTTTCACAGGCTGCAGGTCTGCTTATTTTTCAGAAGTTTTTGAACTTCAGTATAAGTGAATGGATGAGGTCAGTCAAAAGTGATGGAGAGGATAATATTTGACATTCAAAGGCTGAATAGCCACATCCTTTTACAGATCTTCCATGTCTTCTCCTCCACCATGAGACACATCCCACAGCAGATGTTTTCTCTGTCTTGGCCACAACTGACAGGAAGATTTGTAGTGCACATGTACAAAAAATCCAGGTCTTGAAGCATTTGGGTTTCAAGGCTCTGGAAGATACCAGAGTTCAAGATACTGCCCTTACAACAGCAGGTAAGTGAAGATTTGTCAGGGAATAGTATTTTGTATACTCTTGACTTTGTTATGTCTCTTTAAACACCATTGTTAATCCACACAACTGGAAACTATAAAAAACACGTTAGATGAACTTATCTGGAGCTGGTGTGTGTCTACTTGATACTGCAGACTGAATGACCTCTTGAGAACCTTTAACTTTGTTTTCTCTTATTCTATGCAAATGTTATTATTAGGGATTGTTTTCACCCATGGGAGGATTATAAAAAAAATCAGAAATTAAAAAAAAATCTGAGAATACTTCAGAGGTGCCTTATAGGACCTGTTGTTTGGGTGCCTCATGACATGTTTTCTTGTACAGGTGGGGCTCCTTGATTAAAATAAAGCCCCGGTTGTGAACTATGGTGTTCCATTTTGATGAATATTGTCAGGTTACACTGGGAGTACCCACATGAGATACCTGCTGGAAAGTGGAATCACACTTGGAATTCTGGTTGAAGGAAAATAAGGACACTTGTAACAGAGGAATTCCTATGAGGCTTTACATTAGTGTTTCAGAAACAGTCTTTCTGATTGCTGAAAGATTTCATTTCTCAAAAAATAAATTATTTTTTGCTTTTTAGGAATTCATTTTCTTTCCAGGAAAGAATGCAAGATTTGCGGTAGTTTGCATTATTACCTCTTTTAATTGTCTTTGTTCAACATTTTCACACAGTTCTCTTTTAGTCAGTAGGAAGTATCTGTGATGATTAGTAAGAAGTAGCATCAATGACTTTTTAATTTTTCCTAGAATATCTTCTTCCCTACTTAGCTTATATTTCTTAATACAAAATTTTGATGGTGAGAGATAGTGACTCTTTGTGTAGTATGTTAGTTAAACTGAAAGGTTTACATTCATAAATAGATAGTTGGAGAACGTGTTGACCAAGAATGAGCTTTAAAATTTGAAAACACCTTCTTTTGCATACAGTAAGTGATAAGAAAAAATTAATATTGAAGCAAAGACTTGCTGCTTTGTCATTAATTTCCACTTTCCACCTAAGCTTTGGTTTGGCATCAGTTTCTCAGCACATTGTACCATCCTGAATCAGAGAGGAAATAGAAAGCAATGGATTCCACTTGCTGATGCATCTTTCCTGTCCTGCCATTTTCCAGGCAGTGTTCTCATCTGCTGCTTATAAATTAGTTTTATTTCTGGTGCTTTGCAGATAACAATGAAGAAATTTTGAATACATAATTTGAACGATAGCTATGTAGGACTGATTATTCAAATAATAGCAGCGATTATGAAACCAGGCATGTGTGCATTTGAATCCTTATTGTAAACCAGTGCTGTAGACTGGTTAAAACCAAAATTGATGGAATCTTTTATATAACCTAAAAAAACCCACAGTGAATACAATGTGCAAAATGATTGCATGAGTCTAATAATACACCCTGATCCCAAACTCATATGAAAGACTAAGGAATTCACAAAATTGGACTTGGATATGCTGTCTCCAACAAGGAAACTCAAATTCTGCAAACTGTACTTAGAATTTAACATTTATTATTTTATTCATTCATTATCTTAATAATACACAACAGCTCTCCTGAGGTGTTCCAGAAGTGAAACAAAACCTGCTCTCTGGACTCAGTGCCAGGAGGAATGGATCACAGTCTGGATTTCGTTTCCAAGCTAAGAACACTTTGTAGAGACAGAAAGTTCAGCCTAGAGAAAGTTCTCATGTGGCTGAAAAGTGATTTATTTCTTTTTTAATGTGACAGACAAAATTGATGACATGCACAGGGAATAGACATTAAATCTTCTCAGTGAGGAGAACAACGGCTACAGAATTATGCAGTCCTTGCAGATTCCATTTATTCTGCTTTTAAAGAAACTATTTGGCAGGTCAAGTTTTTATCCAGAATGACTGATGTATAATTTGATGTCTGTCCACAAATCAGTGTGAAATCATAGAGTTTAATTAGTTTTATTGCAAATTTTAATTGAATGCAGTAGTGGCAGAAATAGAAAGTAGCATTTCCACAGTCCCCCCGCCAAACTCGTCATTCTCACATGAATATTTTCCATTCCTACAAAATATGAAGAAAGACTGATGCTCACACCAGAAAGTTATGTTTCAATCTCCAATTAATCAACAGGTTCCATACTAATTCTCCTGATCTAAAGATAAGCAGATTATATGAGACATTACTTGACATTTGCTGGAGCAAGTTACAGGGATCTATGGCTGCATCTACGTTATGTTCTGCTTTGATATAATAGTGAGGTTTTGTAGCAAATTCTCATATCTGTCCCCAGCTGTGCATTGATTCCTTTTGAAGAAGATTAAACCTGAAGCTGTCTTACAGGTGTGCATTAAGTGCACTCCAACCCTTAACCAGGACGTAAGAGCCTGGATCAATGACTGGTCCTTTGGACAACTTCAGTCCACAGTCAGGGGACCAGACAAAAGCTGATCTGAAGTAAAATCCCTGCACCACCTGGTGTAGATACAGAAGACAAACACTAATTGCTTCCTTGCACTGAGCCACTCCTCTCACACCAAAGTGCTTGCTAAAGTTGACATTGCCTTTCAGTTTTCAGTTTCTATGAAGTATTTTAATCTCCTTCCTTCGTTTACATGTCTTACACTCCTCTTGGTTTCTTTTTTATTAATATAGACACTAGACCCTTGCCATAATAGGACTTTTTTTTCCTGATTTGATCTTGGAAACAAACCAGTGGCCTGAACAAGTTCTTCTGTTTCTAGTTTATGTGTCTAAATGTAAGTTATGACCTTCCACTTTTTCTTTTTATCTTTCCTGGAACATTTTCCTTATCATTTTCTTTGAGATGCCCATTCCCCTGTTAAGTGGAGTGACATGAAGATGGAGAAGCTGCTTCTGTATAAATTAGCTTCCTCCCTTGTCTTACATTTCTAATGAATTTTGCAGTAGCTGCTTTTCAGAAGTTCTTTAGGAACATTATTACAAGGGACTCTCACTGGATTACTCACTGAGTTCAGTGTATATTACAGTATAGCAAAGGCATAATTCAGTAAATGTTATTAAATGTTAATATGCTTGAAGTAAAACTGCAGCATTCCTTCATCTATGACCCTGATGATTGTTTTATGATTCTACATTCTATTCATCCATATATGGCCACAGTTTGCGTGCGCAGTTTATTCTTAGGCCTATTGTGCTGGTTTTGCTTCAGTCTCCTTCCCACACTATTTTTTAGATTATCAGGCAGTGTAGTTATGTGTTAAAAATTCACATGGGTTCAAGGGAAGGCTGGACAAATTACCAGAAGATAAATGCAAAATGCTGGATATAGGGTGATACCTGAGAGAAGTACTATGTCTGCTCAGCCTCTTCTTACACACTTTCAAGCATTTGCTTCTGGTCACTCAGGACCACTTCAGCCACCTTTACATTTTTGTGGATGTACTAATAATGCCAGTGTTTATCAGCTGCGGATCTGCCCCTCCAAGCTTGATCTTCCTCACAAAACCAGCTAGTGACTTTTTTACTCCCCTTCCAACTCTGTGAAGTTGTATGGGTACCAGCCACAGCACATTCAGGTACTGATGCAGCCCAATGACAGACAGGTTGTTGAACCTGATATTGTTAAACTTGCTTTGCAAGTTTGGTATTGCTCTTGCAGCAATAGCTGAAAAGGGAGCAGAGTATTTTCAAACATGCTGGAGCCTCCCTGTTTTAGAAAATTCAGAAGTATGCTGAAATTACAAGAAAACTCTTCCTTGTTGCTGTAGTGAAATGCAGCAAAATCTGAAAAAAAAAAAACCAACACAAAACAAAGCACCTCAGTATTTTTAGTGCAGGACCTACCTAAAAATTCCTGCTAAACATCCATACAAACTATGTGCAGGATTTTTTGAAGAAGAATGCTCGCCATTATTTGGTTCTTAGGGCTTTTCTTATGGTAAAATGGGAACTCTCAGCCCTGAGTGCAGATGTTGAGACTGCAGCAGTAAACAGTCAATCGCTTTATTAATTAGCTGCTATCTGACTGAAGGCCCACAAGGAACAACAGGACTCCTCTGAGAGCGCTGGCCTGCCTACAGTGAGACCGCTCAGTGCAGGGAGCTGGTCTGATGCTGGTTGTCTCATAATATGGGTTAGAAGACTCATGTTATGGAGGCAATGTGGTGGGAAAGGGCTGTTTTCAGATCCTCCAGTATAGATTCCTGATTTGGATATTTGTGTAGTACAGCCCCTATTCACAGGAGCAGTGTGCAGTTCAGATGGTCTACTACCCTGGGCCTTTGCTCTTTCTGAAGAGAAATCACTGTACAGCCTAAGTTAGACCCACGAAGTGGGATTCTTCTCAGTTAACTTTAGCAGTTCACAAGTGAAATGTCTAATCTTTTTTCTAAGCTCCCCTTGTAGTCTAGGGGATGAGATACTGCGCTCCAGCTGGTGATATGTTCCACCTTCACACAAGCCTCCACAAGTACCTATTGCCCCCCAGCAGCTATTGTGGTGTCCATTTGAAAGACTGAGACCCATTCAGGTCCCTACTGCCTGATACTGCCAGGCCCTGGATCTGCCTGAAGAAAATTAGCAGCTAATGTGAGCATTTGGAAACACGGGAACTTCTGTCATCTCAGTAGCACCGGGGATAATTCCAGGATTTCTTTGGAGAAATAATTGAGTTCGGTAATACAAAATCTGTGTCCCAATTAAGCATGGTTAAGAGTTTGGGGGATCAGCCCTGCAAGGAATTGAGTAACTTGTCCCCGTGTGAGCAAAAGGGTTGAGAAAATGAACTTAACTTGATGCCCATGCAACTTCCCAACCCAGTAAGTGCTTTGCTGAATCAGCGCAACACCTTCATTTATTGATTGCTTGTTTGGAGTTAGTATTCCAATTATCTAGAACAATATTACTATTATCTCTAGAACAGAAGTGGATAATTTCATCATAGAGAGTGTTTTAACAACTACTTTCAGAAAACAGGTTTACAGTTACTGCAGTAGTTTAGGATTTACTAAATGGGTTGATGCTGAGCGAAGTACAGCATGACATATTTATTCTTTTTAATCATGTCAGTGTTATGTTGACAATAAACCTTTAATGATTCAAAATCTATTTGAAATAACCAGTGTGCAGTATAATTCTAGTTTTAGATCTAATTAAAACTTTTGTTCTGAACTTGATTTTCCCTTTAATGCGAACTGCATTACTATATATTTTAAAAATTCAGTCATATGATTGAGTGGATTTAAAGTAATAGCTTAAAAAGAAGGAATGGATAATCTGAGTGAGACAAAAACAAATTCAATGAATATGACTAAAATGGACAATAGGATTCATTTGCATATTTTATTTACTTATATGCATATAAAAAAGCACACACGTACACATGCATACACCCTCAGACATTTCTGCATCATGAACAAATAAGTGCTTTATCTGGTAACTGTAATTTAACAGTGGCTGTTAGAATCTGCTAAATCCTGCTGAGGGTAATTTTTGAATGTGCATTCACTAGCGAATATTAACATCCACATTTCATTTAACAGAGCCAGGATAACAAGAAATTAATGGACCAGTCACTTAAAATTAATTGCTTCTATCTCTCAAACTGTCTTACAGAATCAGTCAGTAAGAAAGATGTTTATTCATTATAATGCAATACATGTAATTAATGTATTTTCTCTCACACATCTGCAAAATGCTGTGGCTCAGAGCTCCAGCAAACTTTGGCCGTGAGCTCGAGCTATGAGTGAGACCATTTCACCCCAGAAATTCAATGTCTTGAGATCGCAAGCGTGACAGAAATGGGTCGCAATTGCAACCAGAAAGGCTAAAGAATGGCAGCTTGGTGCGGAGCTGATTCTGCTTTTGACAAAATACAGAGTAGCAAGCTGCTCCGCAGGGAAGGGGCTCTCTACCACCATCTCCTGGTGGACAGGGGACGGTACATCCAGGGAAGGGGATCATTTATGGAACCGTTCATTCCCCTTCCTGGCAGCAATTTGCCAAACCATCTCTTTGCTCAAAGAGGGGCACGAAGGGCAGCAAGGGAATTTTTTCGTCCTGTTGGGGAGAGAAGAGAAGAGAGCATCTCTCGAGCTGGGATGCCTGTAGCTAAGGAAAGTAGCAGAGAGAGGGTGTGAGCCCAGCCAGCACTTTGAAGCTGGAGACAGCTTACTAACTCATGCCACCCAAGTGAAAAGAGCAGACAAATGAGAAAGAAAATGGACATAAGTGATGCATTTAAAGGATATTTTATTTCATTGCAATGGGCAAGGAACTGAGTTAAAGTTACCATAGAGGGGGGAAGTCTTGTTTATCACTCCTTTATATATAGTATGGCTTTTCCCATATTGACACTGTTCCCCTTTGTCTTTCTGTGTCTCCTATACAGATCTGGTACTTGTAGACAGGGAATTACTGCCCAGTAAGGGTACCCTGAAGAGGAACTGAGTATTTTTCAAGTTTATGAATGGGGGTTCATTGGTGTTTGCAAATGTTAAGAAGAACTGCTATGAAATTCCATTGGCAGGAAAACTGCACAGATGCTTTTCTAAAATGGAATACAATGAGTCTGTTGCATTATTAATGCCGTTCTTTTGAGGGAGGCAGAGTGTGCGTAGAGCAAAGAAATAGAGAAAACTACTTTTTGAGTCATTATGTTAAGAAAACATCTTTCACTCTAGTTGTGTAGATCTCCCATGGTCTACAAAAGGCCAACTGAAGGCGTCCCAGATATCTTCTCTAACAGGAGACACCACTAAGTCTGGTCAGCTGGTCAGGAGTGTATGTAGTACCTAAGGAGAGTACAGGGCGCTGTGTGAGGGGACAAATCAAAGCATCCGCTGACCAGCTGTATGTGGCATGCAGAGTGATAGAGCATGAGGGAGTCTGTAGCACTGCCTTGCCTAGCTATATCAGGACTCTGTCTCTGTGGGGTAGAGGAGGGAAAAGCCTGTATGTCTCCTGCTCAGTAGCCCCTTTTCACACTGTCTGGAGAGTTGCATGAGAGAGTTTCTTTATTGCAGTAGGCGTCCTGCACACTCCCACAGCTTAGGGCTCCCTTTGCAGGAAGTGAATGGGGTGCAGTAGTGTGAGCAGCCAATGTTTTTAAACTAAGTAGCTCAGCATCTCTGCAGATACTCAGATGAGCCATTGCAAAAGAAAGTTAGTTAAGTCCTTCTTAGGCTGAGGATATTGTTGTAGCTGTGCTTTAGGCAGTGACAGCTGTCATACAAATCAGCAAAGAAGAAAACTTCCCCATGCTGCTTGCAATGAAATAAGTATATGCTACCAGAGTGTGGTCTTTCTGCCAAAGACTGGCAGCAGCAAAGCTGCTGTGAATAGAGCCCCATGGCATATAAGTGCTAAGTATTATAGAAAAGTGTTAAATGCTATTGACTGTGCTAAGTACCGTTGTACCACACAGAGACAGATAAACATAGGTTGTGAGGTGGCACATAGCATGGTTGCCACATAATATTTTGAGGAAACTCCAGAGGGTCTGGATCATGAGAGTGAGTAAGAGTGGACTAAAGTGTGTGTCATTCTTCAGTGAACTATACTTGGCTTGAAAACTAGTGACTGACTGAATAAACTAGCTGTATAAAAAGATAAATACTCAAATGCAATGCGATGTTTGAATGATTTCCTAGGACAGAAACCATTCCAGGCAGATTTCTGGGATATAGCTTGACAGAAAGGCAGGTACTTTCCTCCAAATTGCACATCATAGTTAGCTTTTCTGAGGCATCAGAAATTGACATTAAGGGTCTGGTAGTCTTGCTTTGACCTGGGCTGTGGTGACTCTTTCTTCATCTCAGCTTGTAATTTCTAGAGAACTTAACAACTCCAGTATGATTTGAAGGTGGAGAAAGCAGTGGGGAGAGAAATACGTGGATATGGTCCCATGGCAGCCTTAATAACTCAGTTCCCAAAGGGACACATGACAAGGTATTTTTTCATTTTCTTTTTTTCTCATTAACTCTTCAAAGGCACAAGCATTATAGTCATCTCATTCTGGATGGACACTGCTGTCTAAGAAGACCATCTATCAATGAAAATATAAGAAACAAGAACTGCGGTAGCCTAGTTTCCCATGTCTGTTTCTCCTCATCCCTTTCCTGCTTCCCCACCACTCCTAGGAGAATTTTTGCTGTCTAATAGAGCACAAAACCATCCTTTAATGGGAGCACCAAACACAAAATATGATTCCATAAGCCTTATTTCCTTAGAAAAACACACTAAAATAATCTAGACATTTTCCTAATTTAAACAGTAGTTTACAAGCTATATTACCAAGTGGGGACGTGGGGTAAAAAATATTGTGAAAACATCAATCTTTGGGTATATACAGTAGTGGAAGACTAGCATTGCACGTGTATCTGAGGTGACCTTGGGATGACAGTTTACCTGCCTAATACCATACAGATTAGGTCATTGTGCTTTCATTTTGGTTTTATTACAGATCTTGCTAAGATGAAGCAGTTAGGTACCAAACCTAATGTCCACAGGAAGCCTAAAATAAACAGACCTCTGCCCACATGGACTTGGTTGCAAAATTCTAACCTTCTAATGCAATAAGGCATCTCATTGGTCTCAGAGCCATGTCATAACAATCTATTCTGGTTTTAGGTACTCTTACAACACAAAATTTAAGCTGTTAAAAAATGCAAGGGCAATATTTCTCTCAATCTGTGCAAAACCTAATGTATAGTGAAACCATAGAGAGATCTAAATGTGAAGACAAATAAGCAGAATTTGCAATTCAACACTTCACAGCAGCAATCAGGAAGGAAATTCATGAACCCATCAGTATGCTAAAAGAATTTGTTTTGTTTTCCATTTGATATTCTTCACATAGTTTAGTAATTTAAAATTTCATGTGCTTCACTGAAGCTATAGTTTGCTTAGCAGGATCTTTGTACACTATCACGTATTGCAAACTTTGTATTGTATCTAATGCTGGACAGGGGTCCAGAGGGAGAAGAGGGGAGGGGAAAGAAGGGAAGGGGAGAGGAGGGGAGGAGAGGAGAGGAACCATTTTCTACAAGATCAGAGACAGAATGTCCATGGTTGCACTTTATGAAATCTATTCTTTCAGCTCGTTAGCACCAGTGCTGGTGCTCTTGTATTTTGGGGTAGTTCACAGAATTATTCATTATATGACTTCTGCAGTCCTTACTTCTTTTAATCTCACTGCTCATGCCATTATCCTAGTTGTTTTGAAAACCCTGGGTGGAAATCTGTATTATTTTATTCAAAAACATAAACCCAAAAAACATCTTTCAGGAAAGCCTACAGATTTGCATGGTACAGTCCATTTCCTATCCAGTCCCTGTTGCCAGATGAGAGAATGCAGATCAGAGTGTCTGGATGGGAGGCAAAAGTTTTGTGCCAGACTTGAATCAGAATTTGCATTTATCTTGTGTGGGTGTATAAAAGTGGAGGCAGGTGCAGAGTGGATGAAAAGCACCATATACTCTTGAGCCAGCATATGCAGGTGAGGATGGGGAATGTAAGCCCTATACAAGCTACTCCCAAGACCCTGCTTAGCCTTCAGCATTAGCCACCAAAATTTCCCTGATGCATATAGTAATTCACACTGTACTGTAGTTACTTGAATCGGTCTTATGAATTGTGCTGCCAGCCTAAACTCTGCCTAAAGATTTTGCTTCCTCCAAATAATAACTTCTAGTTTATTTACTTTTTCAAATGAATCTGCTTACTATCTGTAGGGTAGAACTTAAATATTGCTTGAGTATTTGCACTTGATTTGGATACGTATTATTCTAAGGTATTTGCACAGCATCCTGAATGCTGTGAAAGAACTTTATAACTCAGTAACATGTCATCAAAATCTATTTTTGCCTGATCTCTTGAGCACATTTTCAAAATCCCTACCTGAGTCAATCAGCTGCAATCATCCGGAGTACACATGAATGATTGATTTTGGCATCTGGAATGGTAAGATTATTATAATACAGAATAAAGCACCTGTGCCATTTCTGCCTTGAATGGCTGTTAGGGTATTAACATAAAATAATGATCTATCTAACACAAATGGTTAATGTGAACAGTTAAGCTTAATGCATTTTACAGTCAAAGCAGAATGCTTTGCAAGGAGCAAGATGTATAAAAAGCTTGTTTCAAAATGCATAGCATCATCATCCTATATAAAGACCTACATAATCATGATTCTCATTTTCAGCTAGCTGTACCCAACACTGTATTTTGCATAATTAAGCCAGCAAAGGCTGTTATTATGTACTAGTAACAGAAAGACTTGTGGTAGTAAGAGCTCCAATGCTTAATATTTTTATAAATAACGAAAAGAAAGTGGTCCAAATCTTTGAGTGTAAGTAGTTATGGTCAAGTCAGTGGAGCTGTACCTCATTTTTATCAGCTCAGCATATGCCCCATCACATTTGTACTCCTATTGAATGCCAATAAGGTAGCAATTAAGTTTTAGTGAAAAGCATGTCAGTCTTTAGCAACTGAATCCAAGCATTTTGAGTCATCTTTTTCTTGGCTAACTAGAAAACTGAATGTATTTTCACTGTATAAGTCTCTGTCTTATAACTAGGGAATAAATGTCCCAGCCTTTATAACGGTTGTGCCTGCTTGATTGCAGTTCCCCAAATTTCAAGAGTAAATGCAATCCTGCTTTTGTGCTGCACTCAAAAGCACCCATTCTATATCAGATTAATTCCATTTTTTGAAGGGTTTAGACTTTACCCTTAGGTGCTAGAGTATCATCTTCCTGGGCCAATATTTATGATAGGTGCAGCTTAATTCATACTTCACATTCCTACATGTTCCAGATTGACTGAAAAACTGCACTGAAGTGGAAGTGACAGGAAGACCTGTTTTTTATATAAGGCTTCTCTATAGCAAAATGTCAATAATAGTAATAATAATGTTCTATAAAGTCTAGTCAAAAGGGAATTTGAAAAACAATGGCATTGTTATAGAAGAAATTCCCAACATTGCAGTCAAATAAGCATAGAGACACTGTGGGCCTGAAGAAGTTGGCAGGATTTGGATCAGATTGTGGCTTTCATGCTGTTTCAGTCAGTTATGCCTGTTGCAAGGAATGTTCTTCAGAGCGGGGAAAATGTTGGATATTCTCAGTTAATCCATTTTGCTAACTGTGCTATAGTCTTCAGGCTGTACTCAGGTATTTCAAAGAGGAAGAAATATTAAAACTTTTAATAAGACTACTCAAATAAATAATAGAATAAAGAGGTGTTTGCATGCTTAAAGATGTAGAAGCTTAGGGCCTCTGAGGAATCAACCAGAAAGCTTGCAATGTAATTCCTCTAACAAACATTTCAAACCAAAGCTGTTTAATGCATCAGAAGTCCCTAAAAAGGCAGCACCTTACCTACCATTTGTTTGTTCAGAGACTGGATGGAAAGGTTATTGATGCAAATTGGAATGGTACAAGGCTGGGCAAGCTACTTTTTTTAGTTTTCTAGCTTCACTTCCAGTTCCATCAGTTCTGCATACCTGGGATCCATGCAAGAGACCAAGCTTTGTTTTAGGAGCTCTAAGCATAATGGTTTTGAGACTTGAAACCTAGATAAAACCTTGAAGTATGTATGTCACTAAGACATATACCCATGCTTAAAATTGAGCGTATGCTCACTGATGGCTCAGTGTCCAAAGACTGTTCCAGATACTGAGGAAAACAGGAAATATAGGGCTTATATTTTATCTGTCTTTGCAAGTCTCCCATATTAACAAAGTGAAGAATAACCTTCTTTGGAGTTTTGCAAAGAATGTGTGTTTCTTTGTGTGTGAAAGACCAAGACATTTCTCCTCTGAAGATTTCACCTGTGAACCCTGCTCCTCTGTTGTGCAGAGAGAGAGCTTGAAGCAAGGGCCTGCCCCTCGTGTCCCCTGGGAGCTGCTCTCAGGAGGAGGCTGCACTGCTGTGCAGCGGCTTGTCTGTGCCTGATCTCAGACCTCCTTAATTCTGATATGGACCCACTGGCTCAGCTTCCCAGCTGGACCTTGGACCTGCCTCATCACTGAGGATGTTCAGGGTAGTAACTGGACTGTGCCAGGACCCAATCATTGTCTTTGGACCCAATCCTGACCCTGTGTTGCTGGCCCAGCATCTTGGCTCCTTGCTGGTGAGGTCCTGGCTCCTGCCCGCCTGGCTATCACACTTGGCTCTTGGCTCATCTTCCCTTGCGGAGCAGCTGGCCCTTGCTGCTTCCTGACTCTGTCCAAATACTGCAAATGGAAATTTAGGAATTTCCATCTGAGAGGAAAAGAGATCTGATTTGGAAGAAGAGAATGAGTCAAGTGAACTAGAAGTAACCAAATCAGAATTTGCTTAACTGCTCCCACCAGTGTTCCAGAGGTCGTCCAGGTGGACGTTGCCCCTGATCCCATTACACTGTCTGGACTCTTTTTTCCCCAGAAGAAACAGGATCATCAAGTTATCTGTGTAACTGCAAAGATCCTGTCCTCCCTGAACTCAGTGTTCACAGAGTCTAGCCTGACTGTGCTAGGGTTTGTGTCTCTGCTGAAAGTAATATCAAAACAAACATAGCTTTTTATCTGCACAGGCTGGCTGGTGTTTTGCATTCCGTGTGAAGGATTTCCTGTCTATCCCTCTCCTATCTAAAGCAGCCTTTTTGTTCTCCTTGTTAGGCCCTTCTGACTTGTTGACAGGCAGACTGAGCAAAATTTGCTTTGCATATGCATCTAATTCTCTTCTCACAGTCTGTTAAAACACCACTAACACTATAAAGTAATCATTGTCAAGTGGGAGTTTTCATTTTAACAGATGATTTGTTTGTCAGAGTGATTTTTGCAGAAGAGACCACACATTTGGGGGAGCTGTTTGTCATTTTCTTTCCTCAGATGGCAAGACCTGCATAAAAATGTTATCTTATTAAACAAGTGTTTGTCAGGAAGCTCTGAACTTCACTGAGAGGCTGTCCGGCAAGACTGCCCTGCCAACACATATTGCAGAATGTAACCACAAAGCTGCCTTTCCTGTTTCTGCACATGAATAAGGGAAGGATTCATCTCAGCTGGACTTAGGCAGCTAATCTTAGTTAATCATCGCGGCAATTCTAATCTTTTTAAGAAAAGTATCTAAAATAACTAGAAGGAGTTTCCCTGTGGAGGTGCCAGTCTCTCTCTCTTGCCTAGAGAAAGTGTCTAGACTGCCAGTTCAGACTGACACCAATTTTTTGGATGAGGAAGTTAGGTGATAGCCCACTCTGTTCTAATGTCATCCCGTATTAGGTTACTTCAGCTGTTTCACCATTTTTTGCTCCCCCATTGCCTTTTTCAGCAAGCAAACTCTCAGTTTCTGAGACCCCCACTGCAGCTGCCCATGCCTGCAAATGCCTGGATTTGCCATCAGTGTTATCTTCACAGGTCTTCTTGATCATCTCAGGGAATGACCAAGGGGAAGAGCAGCTAAGATCTGCAAGAACGTGACTTTTAAAACACACTAACCATTGCGCCTTTCACTCTGTCACAAACAGGGGAGTTACTACAGGTTTAAACTGCATAGTAGCCTTTCCTCAGATGTGGTTCCACTCTTCATCTCCTTTTGAAGGTTTCTGGATCAGCTGCTTTCTCCAGTAGATCTCAAATTGTCTTTTCTCTGACTGTGTCCCCAACTTAAAAGAAACAATAACAAAGAAGCATTTCATATCGAAAAGAAAACATGGGATCTCAGATATCATTGCGCATGATGAAAGGATAATTCATAGTTAGGTGATAGGAAGATGGTGGGAAAACCCATAATTCTAAACTGGTTTAAGTTATGTAAACAGTATCTTTCCAATGCAGTATCTCTCCTGGCACTGCACAACTGTCATCACACACAGGGCTCAACACATGAAGGTTCTGTTGACCTGTAAATTATTTGTCTCTTTCTCTCATAGAAAATGTTATTTTTTCCAGGCTACCTTTTCCTGGATTGCATCACTCAGCCATAAATGCAAAATGTAAGAAGACTGTATTGGCCAGAGTGGACTAATCTCAGTGAGGACTAGACATAAATGTGGGGAATACTGGTAATAGGTTAAGCAAAAAAGGCGCAGATGTTTTTGCTATTGCTTTTGTAAATTCTTCCAATGCATAGGATTTCTATTATGTGCAATAATTTTCATTTGAAATAACTGTTTGTTTCTTCTCCATTCCCAGCATCTCTGGGATGTACTGTGAAATCATTGAAGGAGCTGGGTCACTTTTATGGTAGTAGCTATGCCAAACCCTGCCTTTAGTTTGGATTTTCCATGAAAGATATAGAACTTCCAAAAATCAAGCTGGGATTTTCAGGAGTTCCCAAGGGAATTACATGCTGAATGCTCTGAAATACTATGGGAGCTGGGCATCTAGTTTCTGTAACAAATTTGAAAAACTCCTTCCTAATGTCTAGAGGTTACTCCTCCGCATTAAAAAAATGTTAGTGGAGGCAGCTTGAAGCAGGAGAGATAAGACTTGTTTCAACACTATTTCAGAACTCCTGGGACTTTAACATAAACCCACACTATTATGTCCAGGCAGAACAATAACACTTTCTGGCTTCTTGCTTTGATATCATCCCCAACATCTCAGCTATCAATAAGAAAGCATGGGTCACAGTTTGCTGTTACTACGTTTCAATTCAAAAGCTGATATTTTTACATCAGTCTCTCAACTTTCCCAGAATCCTTGCAAAGACAGAAGACCTGTGCCAAAGTGTACTGAAGTCCATGGGAAAAGATCCTTTAATCAGATTTATGGTGTATCTACTGACTTAAACAGAACAGAGAATTAAGATAACCACTAACACCTAAACAGCTTTTTGCTGAACTTTCAACATGCCATCCTGCACAGAAACATTCATCCTGCTTGAATGTCTCGAAGTCATGACTGTTTGGTGTGTTTGCACACTGAAATTGCATATCTTAGAAAGTGGTAAAGAGCAGCTACTGCAGGAAGTACATCTGTTCTGCTTTCATTATTAGATATCATATTTTAAAATGTTTCCTACATATAATTAGGTATTTATCCTTGTTCAGAGGTGTGCAGGAAAATTATGACTTACTTCATGATAGGGTACAAAAAGATGTTCAACAGAATCACTTCATCATTTGTCTGAAAGGAAATGGAATGTTGTATTTCAATACAATTTTTTAAAACAGGATGACTGAATAGACTTTTTCAAGACCAATGTGATAAAGGCTGCCAAATTTGTGCAGCTGCCTCTTCATAAATATTAGTATGCCTACTTTTTTTACTTACTGAAAAGACATTGTTTTAGAGGAAAGACAGGTATATGTTATTAAACTCATTTTTTGCAGGTTTTACGTTGCCAAAAATAAACTGTTAGCTGAAAGTTGCAATAAGGCTGTACAACAAAGTGTGATGCCATTAATTCCAGGCCTTTGTAAGTAGGTTTTCTTGAAAAGAAACATACCTCTAAAGGATCACACCTTCAACCAGTTCTTGATGAGGGAGGGTTTTAATTATGACTAGAAACCTTCTTTGTTTTATTCCTAATGTCTTAGGTTTCAATTTCCTTTTTCAGTCACTTATTTTGTTTTGGTTCCTTTTAATATTTTAACACTTGGAGTATCCCTATTCATAGTTACCTATGATAGTATTTTTTTTGTTTTACATAAAAAACATGCAAAAAGTTGGCATGTCCAGCATTAGGACAGAAGCTGAAAAAAATCTTGACCAATATTGCCTATTTTCCTCGCTTAAAAGCAAATTCATATCTTCATTTATTTGTATTCAGATTAGCTCTGAAATATTACTATGACACTTATCTTTCTGTGCTATGCAGAACACATGCATGTTTGTATTCCCTCTCTGTCCCTTTTCAGGCATGACTGAGTCGTCTCTCAAGCACTGATCATGCACATTAGCTGGAAATTTTCCAGATCCTCTTCTTGTCTTCCTGTGTACAGAAGCTTTCACAGAATCATAGAATCACCTAATAATGCAGTTTGGAAGGGACCTCCAGAGGTCATCTACTCCAACCCCCTGCTCAGAGTGGGTCTAATCTGTTGCAGGGGGTTGTCAGTAACCTGTCTGAGCAGGTTGCTCAGGGGCACATCCAATTGAGTCTTGAACACTTCCAAGGATGGAGGCACCTGTTCTAGTGTTTGACCTCCCTCATGGTAAATTTTTTTTTTCCTCATATCTAGTCTGGAATTCCTGTCTTCCAACTTGTGTGTGTTGTCTTTTGTCCTATTGCTGTGCACCTCTGAGAACAGTCTGGCTCCATTTTCTCTGTGTCCTCTGATCAGGTAGCTGTAGACAGAAATGAGGTCTCTCCTGAGTAGTCTCTTCTCCAGCTCTCTCATCCTCTCCTCATGTGTTGGGTGCTCCAGCTCCTGACCAGCTTGATAGCTTCTGATGGACTTGCTCCAGATTGTGTGTCTTTCTTGTACTGGGCAGCACTAAACTGGGCACAGCACTCCAAATACATCTCACAAGTGCTGAATAGAGGGGAAAGATCACTTCCCTGGGCCTGCTGGATATGCTGCTGCTAATATAGCCCAGGATACTGTTGGCCTTTTTCATGAGGACACATTGCTGGCTCATGTTCACCTCATCCAGCAGGACCACCAGGTCCTTTTCTGCAGAACTGCTTCCCAGACAGTCAGCTCCCAGCCTGTAATGGTGCATGGGGTTATTCCATGCCCAGATGCAGGAACTTGCATTTGCTCCTGTTGAACTTCATGAGGTTCAAGTCAGCCTATTTCTCCAGCTTGTTCAGATAGCTAAGTACACATTCCCATTCCAGTCTGCAGTCTATGATAAGAGGATGAAGGGAGATATTTGGCTATTCATTGCTTCACTACAGAAAATTTGAAAGGGGTTTTGAAGACATTAACAAGAGTTAGGGTGAGATTTATCTTGCTTAATTTAACTTAGGCATCGTCTAACATTGCTTATGTGCACTGAACAGGCTTTGGGGAGCTAGGTATCTCTAAATGATGATTCCTTCCATCCTCCCATCCTATAATATGCATATTATCCCCTGGAAATATCTCTTCCCCTCTTTACCTCTCCCTGTTGATTACACAGGGAGGCTCAATAACAAGCTTAAGTTAAACTCCTGGTTGCTTCTAGGTGGTTAAAGTCAGAGGAGATGTACCTCATCCTTAGTGTTCCACTAACCTTTGGTCTTACTTATATAGGTTGTACTGGACTTCTCATGGGCTCATTCCATCTGTGGCCAACAGATAGATAATTAGGTGTCTGGTACTGGTCTTTGCCATTGATTCTACCTCTACCTGTACAAGAAATTGATAGCAGCTTCCCTTCCTTCTTTTCTCCAGCAAAAAGGAAGGGTATCTGGAAAGAAAGATAGGGATGAGTGCACCAAGAAGAAAGGGCTGTGTGGCTAGCTGTTGAGGCAGGGACAAGATGTACACACTGGAACATTCCTTCTGCTATGTCTGTTTTCAGTTCTAGCAACTTGTTTTGATTTACGTTTTCCATATTCAAATAATGAGAATTTGTTCCTGCTGAGAAATTCTATACCTCTCTACTGGTCTCTTTTTCCAGAAGCAGCATGTCAATAATGTACTGTCCTGACAGCCTACTGGTGAGTGCAATGGAAGACTATAACATGACACAAAGTGCAGTGCAATTACTAAATCCTGAAGAAACAAGAGAATGGGGTAAGAAATATGGTTTGGCCCCTTCCAACTCTATGTACTGAGCTGGTCATTTCCAGATAGAGAAACCAGCACAACTTTTAGGATTACACATTTTGCTGTACTCTGCTTTAAAGTGCAACAGAGAAAATGTTGCCTGAAAAATCTTCAGAGGTACCTTCAAGTCACGTTTATCTTGAGACTGCGAGGCATTTGCCTGAGGGTTCAAACAAAAGAGACATTGCAGTCATTGTGCTCTGGATAGCACCCAGTTCCATTGCAGAGTATTTTGTGTAATCTCCAGGATCCTGTTTGCACAAGTAAGACACAGACTCTTACCAGTTTAAAAATATATCCAGCAGACAACCTCAGAGTAAGATGTAAATCTTACCTCTAGAGGCCTTTCTCTCAGCTTTTTTTATTTTGGGCCAGCAGGGAGGTTTTGAAGCAAATTCCCTAGTTGTCTCCACCATTGATTTGTCTAGCAGAACAGTTTGGGGGCATGCAATTAGGTTCTTTCCAGTGGAATTTAAATCAGGAGGCCCAGACCTGTACCAAATGTGCTCCACCCTTTCTGTGTATGTAAGGCTCTGAGCCTCTGGACAGCTTTGAAGCAGATGGAGATGGAGAGTATTTGGTTGTGGGAAATCCAGTTTGAACCACCTGGTGTGTATATGGGAGCAAGGCAGCAGTTACTTTGATGTGCTGATCAGCACCTCTTGCACTGAATTACTTGCTAAAGTAGTTTGTAGCCCTCAGGATACACACAAAAATTATTACAGTTGTGCTTTAACATTTCTAAATTTGAATTACTTCTGGCCAGTGTCCATCCATAAATGCATGCCTGTATACTACTGCCTCCTGCCTGCATCCAATCTCCTTTCTTGCAGATTGCTCCTTCCATGCTAAAACCATATACTAGTCTATCAGTGAGTAAATAATAAATTACACAAGATTAAGACTTGTATTTCCCACCAACATTATTACTAAGGCTAAACAGTATAGTATGAGTTTCCATCTACTTACCACAGGGTTTTATGCTGTTTGTCTCCAGCACCACTCCAAAAAACCCAAACATCTCTATATTTACTACAGCAAAATATGTGTTCTTGGACCTGTATAGAATGGCTTAACAATTTAGGAAGGGTATAAAACAACCTCTTTCTCCTCTCCATAGTCACACCAATATACAGGCACAAAGATACTCCTGCCAGCACTACCTAGGCAGCAGTCTGCTTGGCTTCACTTTCCTTTATTGCTTTGGGGGAAGAAAGATTAAGCAAGAAAATACATTTCACAAGCTTCAAAATGATTGCAGCTCTAGTTCTCCAGTGTCATTAAAAACATTAAAAGTCTCACAGCAATTCCAGTCCATACTGAAAGCCTGCTAAAACTGTTGTTGAAGGCCTGCTGTTAAAGAGGGCCTTTCTGCTCTGCCTCGTCTAGGGACCTCTGCAGCAAAGCCCAGCAAGTAGGAATGTGGGTGCGGGGTTTCAGGACATGAAGATGAGTTATCTGTCTATAAACAGACCTGACTACTTTTAAATGATGCAATTTCATGCTTACTTGTTCCATGGCTGAATCTGGTCTTTTACTCCCCCCCCCCTTTTTTTTTAACACTGCTCTCATTGTGTCATTACCTTACCAGTGTAGTCTCTAATGCGTAAAGTGAGGCTCAATCTCCTGAGTGCTGTAACAAGTTATTCAGTGTTTGACCACAAGATGTCTGCCCCTCCTTTCCTCGGTTATGAACATGAACTAAGAAAATCATCCTGCCTCCTTATTGCCTCTAAGACAATCTTTTACTGAAATACCTTAACCTATTTACCTCACACACTAAGCCCATTATTTCTGCATCAGCAAAAATCTGATTCTTAGACTCTTGAGGAAAATCTGTAATGGAAAGAAAAAAAAAAGAAAAGAAAAAGCAGCAAACCTCAACTTTTTTCACCCACATCACTTATTTCTTCCTTTCTTTTCTTTTTACATTAAAAAATGTAACACTGAGGTGACAGGGCCCTGTGGAGGGTGGCTACTTCTGAGCAGGCAGGAGACTGTGTTGGGCAGATGCTGTGAGATGAGGGGAATGAGCATGGTGAAGGCAGGGGATATGGATATGGGAAGAGGAGAGGAAAAGAGAAATGCGTCACCTTCGGTTTGGATGTGTGCACTTTGGCATGGCAGAAGGGAGAGGAAAGAGAAGTGCCCAGGGAAAAGAGGATCACAGGAAAACAGTAGAAAGGGAGAAAATAATGAAAATAATAAGAAAAGGGAAATGAAATTAATTACTTTCTCATGTATAGTTTTGAAGCCGGGTAGTTTGAAATGAAGGCCAGGACTGGGGGCAGCTGCTGGGGAGGGCAAGCTTCAAGGAGTACCTCTTGAAGGTAGGCAGCCTACCAAAAACCTCAGCTGAGCTGAAGCACAGGAAAACATTGTAGAAAAAAAATACAAAAATCAAGGCAGGCACAGAACAACTGTACTACTTCCTGATGCTTACTGACTGGTCATGCCACTGTTTCTAAAAATGCCATAAGCCACTGATCTGCCCAGTAAGTCTTATAAAAGGGTAACTATAACAGTTACAGAAATGAATATACAACATGAAAATAATACAGTGCACACTGAGAAACATGGTGCCACACTCTGAACTTGGAAAATTGTCAGATGTGTTCTGGTTCCAGTGGGGAGGAACGCTCTGCCTATTCCTGGGCATAGACAGTGCTAGAGGGAACCGAGACTCATCAATCTTCGTTCTCATTAGGAAAATTCTTTCCTTTATCTGCAGATAAAAGTTGTCACGCAGCAGTGTTGTTGAGCAGGTTTTGGTAACAGTTTAACTACAAGCAAAACCAGGACTAAAATCCTGTTTAGCACTGTTTTTCTCATTCTGTATCCTAAATGATGCCTATCATGATTCGGTGCCTTAGATAAAATGTTCTCCAGCATGACCTACTTGCTCTCTTGTGTTGTTAGAAAAATATTTTCTCTTTGTGCTCAAACATCAGCTGGTGCTGTTTTGCACAGTAAAATGGCACTGCAAAGGCCGAGGTGAATTAAGCTGACCACTTGAAATGATGACTGCACATGTGGTGAGAATGGAGGAGCAACACATAGTCATACTGGGCATGGTCACCGGCTGGTATCTTCCTCAGAGGTGATGAATGGTATCTTAAAACTCATCTGTTTGGGATATACAAGGCTGGGCAGTGAGAACGTGTTAAATTCTATTTTACGCAAATTATATGTAGGTAAATGCCATATGCCTGGATTTCTACCAACAGCTATACTGGATTTCCTGCTTGACTCCAGCATCTATTTCAATTGAAAAGCTGCTGCTGGCCACAAGTTTTTTTCTTACCTGGTTAAATTGTGCTTGAGAAAATGCTCAGAGAATATCTGGCATATCCAATTAGGTTCAGTTCTGACAGAAATCGCTCCAAGCTATTTTAGAACAGAGCTTATAGGACTTTTAAAGCTCTGCTATTTATAAAGCCCTACTAGAATAGGGCTTTATATAGCTCTGGCTGGGATTCTGAAAAGAAACTTAAAACTTTTTTTAGATTTTAAAAAGTGTTAATAAAACTCTAATTGCTCACATCTTCATTACTGCAAACAGACAAAAACAGAACAAATCCCTTGGCAGCTAATGGAGATTCTAGGCAAAGCTGCTGGTCTCCTTGGGTATTTGCTCTAAACTCATGATTGGAGCTATACTCAGGTCCTCTCTTTCAAGTTAAAAGCTCATTACACAGAATTTATAAAATTGTTCTTTCACAGAGAAAACACTGATCTTGACTATATGACTTGTAATGATAAATTCAAAGTGAAGTCAAGCTATCAGAGGTGTCACAGTTCTCATTAGAATTGATGAGAGCATGGTGCACATATCAAGGGAGGAGCAGACCAGTCTAGATTTGGTTTTCATTTTGTCTAACAGGTTCTTTGAGCACTGTGATGAAAATTCATTCTGATAAGCTTAATATTTTTCAGGGAGATAAAGTTTTACAACTGCTTATAGTAGATGTCAGCGGAGCTGACATATTAATTGGGCTACTGCCACACTGATGTAATTCAGTGTATACATTTTACTTTTAAAAAATGTGGATCAGTAATACTCCTGCTTTTTGAAACAAGTCAGGATGTGGCAAATCAGCAGCTAACTTTTTGGGTTTCATCTCATGCTCAGTGACTCGGTGCCCTAGATTCTATTATTCTCGTTCCTATTCCTCCTGGTCTCATTTTGCTGATGAAAGCTATTCATGATCAGCTTCCCTAAGGAGCAAGAATGCCAGGTACAGTGAGAAGCAGAAGGGCTAATGCCATAAACCACATATTTGTAGAGCTCTTTCTTGACTGTGCCGGTAGCTCCTTAATTTTGTTAAGAGGATTCCTTTTGTAAGCCCAGAGTGACTGATTTTATCTGAGGACAGAATCCTTCACTCAAGGCTGTGTTCAAGTTGACCCATGCATGTTTACCCTCTGTACTTCAGCTGGATTTTTTTAAATGTTTGGGCACCTCCTGAGACCACCAGAGTGTCTGTTTGGGCTGTGTTAGCTACTGACATGTTTTTGAGTATTCATGCCTCAGAGGCATGAAATCTGAAATAAAAGAGGTGTTCTAGCATAACTCCTCTCTTACCTCAATGCCACAAGAGCTCAGCTGAAAAAGAGCATGGTACAGCCCTAAAAGCAACAACCCATACGCCTTAAGGTTCCCAAAGCTACTAACAGAGATAAAGAGTGATAACAACATAGGGCAACTTTTAGCCTACTTCTCTCCAGAGTGAGCAAGGTCACTGTGAAAACTCATCAAAAACAAACATAAAAACCATGCCTGTGCTTCTCTGTCTGACACTTCAGTACCAGTAAGGTCACATGGGCTGAGAGCTGCTGCAGCACAGGGAACATAATTAAAATGTAAAATGACAGAAAACAGTATTATTGTCAGTAGAAGGTTCATTTGAGTGCTGCCTCCGAGTTGCTCTGAACCACTTTAGAAATGATGACATCAGTGTGAATGCTCCCAGCAGCTAGAGCCACTGTGGAAAATGTTTATGTCTTTGTTTAATTTCTGACAGTTAATGAGACCTACAGGGAATCTGCACGGAGCAAAAAGTGCCTTGTTTTGGCTTGTTTGCTTTCTGATCCAGAATATTATTGGTCTCCAGTCGCTCCCTGATGACACTTCCCTCTTGCAATCTTTGGCCTCTGTCATTCCAGATATAAATAAATAAGAAGAGAGACACTTTGCAAAGTGCTTTTAAAAACTGCTTCTTTGAACTTTCCCCAGGGGACTTGTTTGCTTCTGTTTGTTAAACACTGGGAGACTTTCCCCTTCCTGATCTCTGGCACCTTCTTCCAGCCTGGTTCTGAGCCAGCTTCTGCTTCTGTGCAGGAAACGCCTTGGGTCAGTGGCCCTGTTAATACTCCCCCGCACATATGCAGACTGTCGCACTGAGGCAATGTGGTGCCTGGGGCAGGGTGACGGCTCTGCCCTAATAAGCTTATTTGAAAGGAAGACTGTGTTCACAGGAGGGTGATATGGGGAATCCTCCCTGCCCAGCCTCTTGGGCAAATGGATATTAAGACAGAAGATTTTGTTCCGTAAATATGTTTGTCCTCTTTTACTATCTTCTCAGGACAGGCATCCTTCTCTTGGCTTCTCCCTGGCTATGGCATATACACACAGACACTGTCTGTGGCATATGCACAAAGCTACCAAATGAACTGAAGATCTTACAGGGTAATATGAGTGCCCACATGCTCAGAAATAGAGACTATAGCTCTGAGGAAGAGTGGAAGTCTTAATCTCTCCTTGCTCAGCAGTAATGTCAGGAAACAGTGAATACAAGAGAAGCCATTTCGCTCAGACATCATATGTTTTTTCTTATTCAGAGACCTAACAATGACATGCCAGTAAGTACATGTACTTTGTCTTAAACTGGCTGTCCACAGATAAATCTGTCAAAAGGCTAAGTGATATATATGGAATTCCTCTATTTGCCTAGGATTGCTGATCTAGCAGCTGGTGAGCACTAGTTCTCACGGTTGCCTCCATTGCTTCAGACAAAATGGAGATGAACCACTCCATTATAATTAAGATCATAAACACTGATGTAGATTACTGGCTTGAATAGAGGAAATATATACATAGTTCAGCATGGCTGTACCTGCCTTCTGCTAACTTACATTTTCACAGCTGGTTGTGAAGGCTTGAACATACACCAAATTGCCCTAGTATAGCATTAATAATTGGCTTTTGTAATAGCTATAATTAAACTGCTGTAAAACGACTATGTGGACACGGTCTGATTTTGATGAGAAAGCAGTTCACTTCAATTGGTAAGGATTGTTGGGGAACGGTTGGGAAGTGAGGTGAACAGGAGTCACAGGGTTTGGGTTCTGATCTGGAGAAGGAGAGAGTGTGAGAGGAAAATGAAGAGAGCTGTGGAACCGGAGGTTGTTATAGGAGATCAGGACCATGTGTGTGTGCAGGCATAGCTAAAGGAAAAAATTCCTTCTAGTTATCCCATTTGTTTGAAAATGTTGTAGTTATAAGTTAGCAGACTTTCTGAAAGAGAGTTTCATACTTCCTTTCAAATTGTTCTGCTATGTCTGAATTCACTCCTGAAATTATACTGCTGCAATTTACTTTTTTGTTTGTTTTGCAGACCAGATACTTAGGAAATTTTAAGGAAAGCAGTATGATGCTCTAAGGATACTAGGTCAATATGACTTTACAGACAAAGCTGTATGAAGTTTAGCACTTTCATTTAGCTAGAATTTCTTGAATCTTTTTTTCCCCCCTTATCTAAATGATTTAAATTAGAAAACAGCTTATTGGAAATGGAAAATTGAAAAGGAAATTGCTTCCCAAATTTCACTTTTGACAGATTTAATCAAAAAGTTAATAAAAACGGTGATGGTATTTTGATTCCAAACTATAATCTAAGTCCTGTAGCATTCAACCCAAGGTTACTCCATGTTAAGCTTATTTTTTCTGTTTATAAAACTTAGTAAAACACTTGGAAGGGGAGACTGGAGTGAAGTTTGAAGTGAAGTGAATGTTGTTTGGATTTGGATTGCATTGTAAAAGCTTTTCTTTTCCTGTAACACCTTCTTCTCCAGAGAGAATAGCTTCCTATTCCTCCCAATTGTTAAAAGCTTTTTAGCTGTGTTTGCTTCATAAAATGTTTTGTCTAATATGAAATTCTTCATTCCACCTTTTTAAAATTATCATGCAGAGAGCAAGCATTTTCAAGAAAGCACCTGTGTTCTAAGGTAAAGAGGTACCTCTCTTTCCACAGCTATTCCATATCTAACTTACTTTAAAGAGGCAAGGGAAGACAAATCTAATTCTTTGGGTATCCAAGGCTTCAAAGAAAATCAATAGGAATGGAACTAATTTTGTGACACACAGAAGACATTCAGTTCCTGTAGGATAAGGCTCTGATACGTTTCCACATCTCCTGTTTTGGCAGACTGCAAAAACTGAAAGTCTCCTCAGACGGTCATACTAGAGTTTACTCTTCTTTTGCTGACACTTGTGAGGAGGAGAAGAAATTATTTACAATATAAATAACTGCAATGTGTTTTATCAGTTCGTTTCCACTTTCAAATGAAAATTTGTCTTGCTCCTTTGGATGCAGGAGAGTTTGATAAAGTGAGAAATATGCAATAAAGCCACAAAAAGAGCTTCTTTTTAATATGGGAATGCATAAACCTTCAGGTTTCCAAACAGTATACATATTGCAAGAGGGGAAATCTAATCAGCTGAACCATGGAAGCATGGAATCATTCAAATTGGAAGAAACCTCTGGGGTCTTTAGTCCAACCTGCTGCTGAAAGCAGAGTCATCAGATCAGGTCAGGTTTCTTTGGGCTCAGTAAAGCTGGGCCTTGAAAACCCCTTTAGGGTATTTCTTCATTACAAAATTCAGTAGAAACACCCAATAAAGCATACAACAAGTGTTACTTGTAGAAGTGATTATTCTGCTTTACTTATGCCCATTGTACCATATCTGGCGCACTGCATCCAGTTTTGGGCTCCCAGCAAAAGAAAGATATTTCTGATCATATTTAAAGTTTTATTTCATTTGGACTATTTTTTCAATTATTTAGCTTATCTAGATGAAACAACTCTGTTGTTTCACCATGGAAACTGAACAGAGTTTTGTTTCTTGATGACTGATTTTTTTCTTAAATTGTATAATCTCTCTCATGTACTATAAATAGCTTAGATTATCAGGTTTGATTTTTCTGAGATGCTGATGTTTAAAGACATCTGGGGCTTGTGAGTTTTCCGTGTTGCTCAAAGACAAAGAATTTTTGTTATTGAACAAAGACTAAATTTTTCCTTATGCTGTTCATTCTTTAGCAGAGGTGGTCTTCTTTTATTTAGATTCTGTTTTGTAACTGTAATGCATATAAACAGCTGATTTTTATGTATATTAAGACATATATAGAAGAGACATTGACCATTTAAACAGTTCCTATAGGATGCTAATACTGTAAATACTAGAAAGTTGTATGATAGTTCCAGCATCCTGGGCTGCATTAGAAAAAGTGTTGCCAGCAAGTCGAATGAGGTGCTCCTTCCCTTCTACTCAGCACTGGTGAGGCCACATCCCAGTCCTGTGTCCCCTGCGCCACCTCCAAGCTGGAACAAACCTTGGCACAGGCAGTGTCCTTGGGGGGAGCGAGTGGAGTCCAAGAGCTTATATGGATGCAGTATGGACAGCTGGAAAACCAGGACCCCACAGTGAAATAGCGATCAAGCCAGACTGGCAGTATATATGCACCTTCTGATAGTTTTTTCAATGCACCTTTACATTTTTTTTTTTTTTGAAGAGAAAGGATAATAAAACAGCTGCTGTAGTGAATACTTACTCTTTATTATATCCTCGCACATAGAACTAAAATGCTTTCCAAGCATAGCTGTACTTGAAAGTTAAGTTAAATTAACTTTCAAGTGTGAATTCAGTGTACTGCAGCTATTGCTGATTAGCTGTACGTGGAGATGCACTTTCCCAGAGTAAAATGCCCATTTGTGTTTAACTAAATTCAGTCTGAAAAGAAAAGGTCAGACAGGGAGAGAATGCAGTGTATTCCAAGAGTGGAATTGATTTGGAGTGGCAGCATGAAATGTTGTGATAGGAAAAGTGCTGAAAACATCACAAACAGCTAAAAGGGTTGAGGCATTTGTAAAACCATAATGCGCAAAGTGTGAAAAGAGACAAAAGAAAACCATGGCTGGCTGCTTTCTGTCACAGTGCTTTTATGGTCACCTGTGTCCATGTTGTGTGCTGGTTGTGACCCCTCTGCATTGTTGTAAGGGTACACAGAGAACTCACAAATTCCCTTCTGGTGGGGGGTAGAGTTTTGTCCTGATCACCTCAGCTGTTGGCTTCTTTCTGCCCAGCAATATACATGCCTTTTAAATTTATTTTTACTATTCTGGGATATTTTAAATCTAGAACAATAATTTCTTTAGCAAAGAAATTATTAAAATAGCGAAGTGAATGTGTTTCCTTTATATGCTTGCTCTATAAATGAATCTACTTTCACCCGATTAGGGTGACTAAGCCACACCTCTCCTGTGAGTACTGACTGAATTCAACTTTCCTATTAGTTTTCATCAAAAATAAACAATTTTTATTTGCTTGTTTTTGTTGACTAAAATATTTAGGAACTCTTGTGCCAAAAGTTACACTGAAGATGATAGTCATTAATAATCATAGCCTGCAAGCACACAAGTCTACAAAATATTTGCCTCTGTGTTAAGACAAAGGAATATTTACCTTGCGAAGAGGGTGTCAGAGTAATATTCAACAGTTGATTAAACATGCAATCAAAGACAAATGCTCTAATGCTTCCAAAACCCTTAGCTTACCACAAAAGGCTGTGGTTTCCAGGCATACATTTGCATCCATTAGAAGTCATTCTCCACAGCCATCTTTCTGAAGAGTCCCCCTTTACTTACAGATAGCACATAGTGTGTATAAATCTAATGTGCAGACACAGTAGTAGAGAAACACAGAAGTACTACTCTCTGCGGAAGTAGAAGAAAGCCATCTCTCCAGCTCTCCGAGCTGAGGGCTAGCTCTATTTTGAACGTGATTTAGTGCATCCAAAGAGCTGCTCCAGCCATTGGGACTCACCTGAGCAGTGATGATACCCTTTGTCAGTCTTTACTTCTAGCACATCCTCTGTCTTGTAGTGGTTAAGTCAGGAGTTTCTAGCAGAGGGCACCTAGCTTCTATGTCATATCAGGCTTTCCCTAAACTAGGGAACACTGGAGTTTTGAAAAGAACAAGTCAGTTCAATGATTCAGACAGATACTCTCAAGATAAAACATGACCCTCATGATCTGCAGATAGGCAGACTCTTTCTCTTTGGGATAGGGGGAACTGTGTATATGCTTTTAGCCTAGCAAATACATGGTAATTTGAAATAGCGTAATGGGCAGTGCAGGACTTGTAAGTATTTACTACGCACTGTGCGCATTCACCTTCTGAGGGGTCACCACAGGTCTGCTAAAACACGGAAATTTGTTAAACCACAGCAAACTGATCCCCGCTCACAACTCCCAGTGTCCTACCCAGTGTAGCTTATTACAGGTGTAACCTAGATACGCACTAATCATTTTATATTAATTCTTTTCTAATTTAGCTACATAAATCTTTTTGAAGTCATTTCATTATCCTGTGGGTGATTCAGACAGTCCAGAGAAGAAAACACCCCTGTAAGTCATGGGGCAGCTCTCACCCAACCGCTCCACTGGAACGGCCTCAGGCTTGGGGCTGCCCCTCAGCGGGCAGTGTCCAGAGAATCTGGAGAGCCTTGAGCATCAAAGAAAGGCACTGGCCTGATGGGTGGTGAGTCAGTCCCAACCCTATTTATAAAAGTTATCAGTAAAATGCCTGACACTTATAAACAGACAGCCATTCATCCTAACAGTGCATAAGAAATCAACTGCGTTTTAAGAGGGGAGTAATGTGCAATCAAAATGAAGGTGTTTTATTATGCACTAGCATGAACAAATGACTAAATCCCTGACAGTCTGTTGAAGCGTCCTCTGTTCTATGTCTGCTGAACTTTATTTAGCTTCAAGCAAATGTGCAGCAGGAAACGCACCAAAGTGTGCTACCAACTACAGCATCATCCATATGCGAAATAGAGGTTGATTCTGCAGTGTGCTCAGCTCCATGTCACTGAAGTCTGGATTTACTGTAGTCAACAATAATGCCAAAAACACTAGGAAACTCCAGAAGTCATATAAAAGGCTGACACTTATAATTTCCTTAATGTTCTCTTTCAGAAGTTCCTGCAGAGTAGCTTTGAGGTCGTTGCAGCTGGAAGATGAGCTCTCAGGACCCTGGGCCCCTGCACAAGGAGGCAGTTTGTCCACACAGCGTATCACACAGGAGGGGCTGGCTCTTGGGAACAAGGCACACTGCACCAGGACAAAGCTAGTGCACAAGTGGGGTGGCAGAGGCTTTCTTCTCCTAGTGATAAAATGCAGTTGGCAATTAAGTAAGATTTTTTAACTAACATTTTTTACTCATTTGTGTCTTCTGTTCCAGAATGACAGGACATTCTCTGTATTCCTTCTGTTGCTACTGTTATAATTTGATTTAAAGGTTTTACTGATTCAGTCACTGTACAGCATTCATTACAAAACAAACAAACAAACAAAAAAAATCCTTTTTGTTCTCATTCTCTCACTTTTTAGTTAATAACTATCCCGTGTAACCTCTGCTTCCTACCAGCAGGGGTCAGACGACGACAGCCTCCTGATGCCACTGCTGCCCTGTTCACTGACGCCAGCGTCCGGGTAAGATGCTCTTGGAAATGCCTGTTACACAAATATTTGCTTGGAAAGATCCCATACTATTTGTATCATGTTTTGGTTTTTTTTCAGAAGCTGGGGTGTTTTCCTTTACTGTCACATTACTAATATTAATTGTCACAGTTTGGATAAATATACTAATTCTGCACTTCAGTGTGCTTGAAAGCTGTTATTACTTTCCCAGCATTTGACTTGACTCACCAATCTCTACTGCAAATAAGTATAAAACTTCCTGTAGGAGAGGAAAAACAAAGTGGTTGACTGTTGAAACTCTACTAGGAAAATTTACAGTCAGGAATTGAAATAAAAAGTATATTAAGATTTTATGCTTTCATATCTGGTATGCCAGTTACAATTGTATTCCTAGTGAAATTTGCTTCAAGGAGAAAAGTCAGCAATGAAGATATAGCAGCTAAATAATGAAAGCCTATTATGGTATGTGGAAAAAGACTAGTGGGATGCAGTGTGAAATTTTTAGCTCATCTGTGCATACCATTGTTATTTCAACTGCTCAACTGCAAAAAAAAAAAAAAAAAAAAAAAAAAGGATTCCAGTGTGGGGTCAGGGACCCATTGTGCTAGGTCATATGCACACAAATACCAAAAGGACAGTTTTTTGTCCAGATGGCTCAAATTTGTGATCTGGTTAACTCATGATGGGTGGAGTACTGCATGAGTATGGGAACACAGGCAGTTTTTCAGAAATCATCTGTAGGCATGCTCACAGCAAGTGACTTCCTCACAGTCACCTACTCCAGCCTCCTAGCACCAACACTACAGCACGTCAGCTGTGATTTTATCCAGCCAAATCTTGAAAACCTCCAAGGATGGAGATGTCACAGCCCTACTGGGTAACATATTCCAGGGCTGCACTACTTTCCTAATGAAGATTTTCTGATTGTCCAATCTGAACCCCCGAAGCTGTAAAGAGGAATGGCCTGGACTCCTGTCACCACATCCCCACAGGCTGCAAGGCATGTCTGAAGCCAATATACAGCCCTTATCTGGATGAGAATTTACCAACTTAGGTTTAGGTTCAAATAAGTAGAATGGAAATATCTTACAAAGGAAAAGGGAGAGGGGACCAAGGATTCAAAGCTATGACTGTGCAGATGCTCTAACCTGTAATTTCTGCTATGTGATTGCCCACTAATGCTTGTTCATATGATTTTTTTGTACTGAACTGGACTGATTAAGATAAAAATTTACCAGGAGAGAGAAAATCAGAATTGTCAAAAGGTCAGAGCCTTTTAACTAACCTAGAAAAGAGACAAGCAATGAGCAGAGCTATATAGGTTTTGGTGAAAACAAGGAAAGCATATTTTATTCAGGCATCAGAGCTCATGTGTGGTGAAGCCTTCAGGGGCAGATGGCCCTGGCTGGTGTGTTCTTGCAGTCCCTTTCCAAAGCACAGGCAGCAACAGTTACTGCAAGACAGACTGTTTGTACCCAGGAGTCTACCTGAAATCAGAGTTATTCTCAGGGGGAAGCTGTTTGGCAGAGGAACTGGATAGAAAGAGCAGAAAAGGGAACCTGAAGCAGATGAGAAGAATAATGGAATTTGGGAAGGCTGCAGTGAGAGAACAATTATTGAACAGGAAGTTTTGAGGGGTCTTCTCCTCCTACATGAGGAATTTCCTCCTCCCCTTCATCCTTTGCTTTGATGTTAAATTATTGCAGTGCTCTTAAATTAAGTGAGATACCATGCAGGATCATTCACTTGGGAATATGGCAACTTGGCTACAGACTAAGTAATCTCTCAGCAGGAGCATGCGAGACTCATGTTTTCTGCTGGGAACTGAAATTCAAAATATCACTTTTTCATGTCTAAAGAAAATCTTCAGTGTTTTGGATAATGCTCCTGTTATTTGCTAAACATACTGCCGGATCAAGCAGTCACCTAAAGTGCACAAACTGACAATCCTCAGCACAAGCAGAAGGGGCAGGTGGACACATGCTTTCAGGCAAGAGGCCTGTGGAACATGTCCTGTGTTGTGATTCAGGATCTCCACTTTTCATTTATTGTCCTATACTGGGTTTTGAAGCATGAAATTTCTATTACCTATAGATTTAATTGCCCTGTCTCCACTTACTGTATACCTACCCATATTTACTGCTATTACACAGACATCTGAAAGAAGCCCCACATCTGTGTAGTTTGTATTCATTATATATTCTTATCTAAAATTATTTCCTCCAGTTGGCAATTCACAAATCACTTAAAAAACACAGGTGTTGGAAGATCTAAGCCACAGCGATAAATCCTGATAAAGGTAATTTTGTGAAGCTCTGAGTTTAAAAAGACTGAATTTTCTGCTTACCCCTGTAGATGCATGTTTTTTACCTACATTTCCTTGTAATACGTAGAGTTGCATTCAGTTGAATTACGATTGCATTCAGAAGACCATAATGAAAGCATGGGAACTGCATGGTAATTAATGAAAATTTATCTTGGAAAGGGCAAAGATCTTCTGTATTGAAAAGGCTGTAAACTTTCCACACAGCTCCTGGTATTCAGGAAGAGAGAGTCTCTCCTCTGGATTTCTCCACTGATGCTGAACCAATCTCCTGTCCCTTCTCCGGCTTCTCTTATAGAAGAGGGAAGATGGTTTGCACAATGCACTCAGCATGACAGTAGCTAGTAAGCCATGTGAAAAGATACCATTATGATTTCCATAAATTGCACCATTGACTCTGGTGAGGTAAAAAAAGGATTATGGAGCTTGCCTTCAGAAACACCTTTCCTTTCCTCAGCTCTTGCCTCTAATCCCAGTCCTCGGGAGAGCCGTGGTTCAGCTAGTGATGGTGTTTTCAGACTGGATCAACCATGATGAGAAACTGTCAGGGAAGGGACAGGGAGCTGGGAGCTGAGCACGATAACACAGCCAGCAGGGCAGGGGCTTGCCAGCAAGACCCTCAGTAAGCAAGCTATGATCACTTCTGTTGGCACAGGTATATCCTTTACAGACATTAGCCGGATGTGCCCAGCAGCTGGACCCCAGGCCCTCTGCCAGGGAGTGAGGGGAGTCTGTCATAACCAGGTGAGAAAGGGGGAAGGAGCCATGCTATCACTCACCTTGGGAAGATACCAGTGTGGGACAACTGCCAGTGCACTGTGGAGAAGTGGCTGTCTGGGTTCCTGCTGATGGCTTCATGATTGCTGGTGCTTCCCCACTTCTGTTAAAACCCCTTGGTGTGAACTCATTGTTTGTGAACAGGGAAGAACGTCTCAGACATCCCAAAGCTGTCTTGTATATTTTCAGCCATCAGCCCCTCTTCCTTAGCCAATCTATCCCCCATATAGCCCCTGGCGCTGTGCTGGCACCAACGTTTGAGTTGTTGGACAAGGGAGTGGGTCAAGCAACTCTATTGGAGGGGGCAAACAAAGCCCTTTTTTTACAGTGCTTTTGTTCAGCTCAGTTGTTCTCCTGCTGTAGTTTATCACACAGCGCAGACCAGGAGGTGCCATGGGGCTGGGAAGAAGTGAGTAGTAGCAGCAGTTGATGGACAGTGGTGAATATGCTCAGGGGATCACAACTGCAGTATTTTTATTAGGAACTTTTAAAAGAAGTCAGCTTACTGTTTCAGCTGCCAGCCTGTGTCTGACAGAGTAACTACACACCCGAGATCCCTGCGAGGCATCAGGGTACGAGCACTGAGGGTCCTTGAAGCCCTGGTTCCCATGGGCTGCCCTATATTGCAGTGCAGGCTGTGACTGCTGCCCAAAAATGGGTACTCAGGCTATTTCTAATCCAGTTAGCACTGGCTGGTAGGGCTAGCAGTGATGCTGTGAGCCTGATGCACTATAGACTTATTTACCTGCTAAGTCTGTGCTGATGTGATTTCAGTCCTAGTAGGAGCTAAGGTGGCTTGATTAAAACCAGATCATAAGAGTTTTCAGTTTTTTCTGTGTGGTCATGCCTTGTTTTCCCTTTGTGGGAGAGATGATAAGGAACATTTTTGTGCTTCTCCAGAGCAGAAAATGTTTTCAGGCCAGCCTGAAACATTATGCTAAATAAAATGAAGACCACTCTCAAAAGAAAGCAGTTGAATGGATAATGATAGCATAAGGGTAATGAGGGTGCAGGCTAAGGAAGGGCTAGAAGTAGTATAGCAAGCATGAGTTTTGAATGTTGCTATAGTTAATGGGACAGAACAACTTTTACTATGACAGCATGCTTTCACACCCTCATAAGCCTTCACCTTTTAGGCTTCAATTCATTGTGCTCATATAGCTCCTATATAAATTATAGGAGAAATTTTCTCCACCCTAACATGCTAAGTTTGCAGAATGAACTGTATTATCATATTGGTGTGAGTGTTGGTCACAGTTGGCTCACTTCCTCTTCCCTCCTGTTGTGCTGTCATAAACTATGCCCCTAATCTAATGTATTGGTAATCTTTTGCTTACACTTGAGAGAGGGGAAGCAGCTAGTATCCATATTCAGCCATTAGGTGCTCAAATACCTAATATGGTCATATATCTCATATATCTCATCTCTCTCTCTATATATATATATGTATGTATGTATATATGTATGTATGTATGTATGCACACACACACACACACACACACACCCCATATGTATGGTCAAAGATTCAACAACTGTATGGCACATATGCAATGTTAGTTGTGCAGTTTCTTTTGGAATTCATTGTGGTACTCTTTTGTGGGGAGAAAAAATAAAATCCAGAGATCTCTAGCACTCTGAATCTTTTAGATAACAATTGCAAATATGGATGCAAAATCCACTTACAAGTTTGTATTGATAAATGAAGCGCTATTTAGGAATTAATTTGCCTTCATGTTTATGTCAGCACATGTGTGAGTTACTGTACTATAACAAAATCAGTGAAAAAATATGTAGTCCTAATTATGAATAATACAGCAGCAGCTGGGAAGCTTGGGTAGGTGCCAACAGGAAAGCTGATGTCATTTTGTTTTAAAAGCCAGATCAGTGGTTTTTGAATACAGCACATCTTTCTTGTACATTTTATAGCTCTGGGAACTAGCTATGTCAAACCTATTCAAAGCTTACGACTTGCATAAATGTTCATGACATGAATTGGAAGGTAGGGTTTTTTACATGTTTAAAGTTAATTGCTTTAGGTTAGGTATCTCTGTACAGGACATTTAGCAATAAAAGAATAGAAGAATTATAGTGGCAAAAGGAGCATAATCACAAAAGGTGGACAGTTGTCAGAGTGGAGGATCAATTATGCAAGGCAGTTCTAAACAATCATATAAATTAACTCAGTCTTTGCTAGGCAGAAATGCAAATTTTGACCATAGCAAAGACAAACAAATACAGCAATCTAGCCCTATTTGAGTTACACAAAAGGCTATATCTATTCATGTAAGATCTTTGAATGTCTTTTTTGAAATCAGGTCTGGGAGGAATAATAAAAAAGAAGAATTTTAAAGGAAGTGAATGCAGTTCGTTACTGTTTTTGATTAAAGAACAACCCTCTAGCCTCATCATACAATTATCCATTTCATAAAGCTTGCATAATTTTCTAGGTCCTATGGATTCCCAGGCATGAGTACAGAAATCATAATTCATTGATAGTTCAGAAAACTGCCTAAACATGCAGATTGGAAGCCACAATCTGTGTGCCTATGCAGTGAAATAATAAGAAAAAACAAAACACAGTGCAGAATATATCACTTTTTGTCACAGATTATGACACAGAACAGTAAAGCCCAAGTCAAACTAGCTTTCACGTACCAGTTAAGTAACAGAAGTAGCTTCAACCCTGTGCGTTTAGTGGAAAACGGTGTTCTGTAAATGCCTATAACTTCAGGGGAAGCCCCGGCCCTCCACCTCCTTTCTCAGCCTTCCTCGCTCAGATCAGCTATGATCAAGTTGGGCCAGTGATGACAGGGGAAGGTGTCCAGCCGCTTTTTGTGCCAGGCCACTGAGCTGTGCAGCTGAGAAGCACTCAGGGATGGGTGCTATTCAGGGAGTGGGCAGGAGGCAGAAGAGGCAGTGCACCACCAGAAATATTTGCCTCCATCCTTCCAGTGAAAACAGAAGATTTGGATGGGTATTACTCTATTTGTCTGTGTCTCAGCAGGACTGATGGCACACTTTTTCAGTGTAGTGGGGATCTACTTGCAGGAGCAATACTAGATATAGGAACAACAGCAATTTGCCTGTTAATAACAAAAATAATTTAAAAAATGTATGAGGAGGGGTAAGTAGAAATTCTCAGTACTTTATAAACAGTGCAAAATGCAGCATCAACAAAGCCATTTTAGTCTATTACCATTGCCAAGATAGTGCCAAAACAGATCCAGAAAAGCATGTTGGATTTTATTGCGGCTGATACGTGTAAGAATTTGCAATATTAATTTAATTATAATCATTTTAGTCGTGATAACATTCAGGCCAAAAAGACCACAGCTTGACTTTCCAATCCCATGATGAGTTTGTAGTGTTGGCAGTTAGAAGGCAGATTTTCACTTGTAAACTGTGCAGATTTGTTAAGAAATCATTGTGAAAAATCAGAGAACAAGAGGAATATTTTAACAGGAACTCTTTTGGCTAACATCTCCATATGTCTCCATACCAGCAAACATCTTTGTCGGATTTACCCAGACGATTTTGGCCTAATTTACCATATTAAATCTTCAAACACATTAAACGCAGGAGCTTGGACTGTGATTTTTTTATTAGCTAATAAAAACAGGAAACGCTGTTCAAAAAAAGAAAAATAACTGAACGAAAATTATTACAAACAATTAATTCAATTAAAAAGAGTGCCTTTCTCTGATTTTGGTAGTGGACATCTGAATCAAAAACACATTCCTGCAGAGAATCTCATTCTAATAAAATTAGGTCTAAGTTCCTTTCCCTCCAATTTAATTATACGTAGCCCTTCTGAATTCCGGTTGTGTTCTCCCCTAGGATGAGCAAAGGGCTTCTGCTCACAGTAAAGGGAATTTAGGAGACAGAGCTAACATAAACTTAGTTTAGCAAAAATTCCAAACTGAGGTATTGTTGGTTGATAATTTTATTTATTTTTCTATAGGCAAATGTAACACAGTGACATGAGATGCAAAATTTACTTTAAGTACACTGCAGCTGAAGTATATAAGCTCAACTGATATGGTACTATATATGCATATATTAATACTAGTAAAAATATGACACTGTCTGCGCCTCCTTACCTTGTTCCCTTTACCAGCCTACATACTCTCAGAAGGACTGGTTGCAATGTGTGGATACCTTCATGTCTTGTTATCAGGTACAATTGTACATATAGCATTACACATCGTATAGAATAGAATAAGGGATAAAGAATCTAATTGAGTTAGTAAGATACATAAATATGACAAATTCTATATCCACAACCAAAGTAATTCTCTAAGCAATTTTTATCCAGCCAAGAGAGAATTGAACAAATATTCCAAATAATTGTGAGGCTTCTTAGATGTTCCATTGCATCTTTTACTATAAGATTTAATCCATTCAGTAGAAAGCTACAATGTTTTTTCTTATTTGATTATTGATACATCTACTGTATATTCAATTATGAAGTAAAAAAGGTAGTTATTCTTGAAAACTAAATCTAGTTTTGCCATGATTTTTTAAAGTTGGTGAGGGAGTTCTGCTTTTGTTATTTGATTAAAATTTTCCATTATCTGCAGATTTTACATTTGTATTTCTGTGTGTGTGTGTGTGTGTGTGTGTGTGTGTGTGTGTGTGTTTGTAACGGCAGTATTACTCTCCCTTACTTTTTGCACAGAATTTCCTCCTTATTTCAGGAACAACAGCTGCTGAATTACAGTCATTCCTACCACGTTTATGTCCAAGATAATAAAAGTCTCTGTGGATCAGGATAGTACAGAGCTATAGGCAAGCATAAGAACTGAAATCAGTGTACAGAGCTTGAAATTCTTTTAGTTCCTAGAGGCTTTGCAAGTCTTTTCAAATATGAAATAATTTCTCTGTAGAAGCATGACATTTCATGATTAATTAAAATGCATTTTGTGGGCCCCTAGAGAATTCACGTGCCAGTTTACTTACTTACCTTCAAGTTAAAAAAAAAAAAAAGCCTATAAAATATGACCTCCTAATGGATTTTAAAAGCCAAGGATATTCTAGATTTATGTTTTCCAGATGTGAAAAATTTGATCACTTCGAAAAGCCTGACATATCATATAAAAGTGGGGACTACATAATATACAGTCAGGGTTATCTGATAAAATTCTTACAGCTTAGGGAAAAGCACTTGGTATACAGAACTGTAGAATAAGAGGAAGATTATAGATCTGACTGTATTTTTGCTTGCAAGGGAAGAAAAAATTCATAGCTTATCTTGTTAAGTAATATATACATATATAATTCATACAGTGGCTTTTAAATACTATACATATGTATATATGCGTGTGTATGTAGGTGTATTTATTGTACCCATCAATACAGTTGGATAAATTAGAATCCTAGTCAAACTGAGGAGAGATAAGAGGGATGGGAAGAAGGGAGAGGTGGGAGAAGAAAAACAGGAGAAGAGAGAGGAAAACACCAGCCTGAGTACAGTTGTGAAAAATTGTACAACATTAAGAGTGTGATGGATCAGCTCATCAGAAAAGTCCTGCCATTGCCACACCAGGATGGTGGGAGCTGCCTCTTGCTGGCATCTTGGCTCAGAAGAATATTCAAGCTCTGATTTAGGAGTAAATACATAGGCTGGAGGCTGGAAGATTGTACCTTCATGACCACCATCAGATAATCGGGCTTGGAAGCAGATCATAAAGCCAAGAAGAGATGACGTCTTCTGGAGATGAGCATGCCCACTGAGGGGAGCTGAGGCATGCACCAGAGGGAAAAAGTAGAAATGGAAGGTGTTTGTGGAAGAGCAGCTTGTACAACCCTTCTGTCCCTGGCACACCCCAGTGTTGCCACTTTGTCTTGCACCCTTGAATATCTGCTGTCCTGCAGGACTTCAGAAAGTAGGAGACATGGTCACACATGATGAGTGTCAAAGAGATGGAGGCTCCCTCATGTGAATGCAAACCCTAGATGACCTGTCTGAGTGCTATTTTGATCCTTTGCATTCAGAGGAAAAAAAGCAGACTTAGCATATAGGGAGGAAAAAGCTGTATGTGATCTGTAAGAGTATCTTTTATATCACTCCTCTCTTCCCCTCTTCTTGGAGACATCTCAGTGCTATATTTGGAGGTACCTTCTCCAGGTGTTAATGCAATGTTTTATGGGGAACACCACCACTCAGCCCAGTGACAAAGTGACTGCAGAGGATGCCTGAAGCAAGGGAGCAGGACACCATGGATGTCTAGTGCAGGAGAAATCAGGCTCAGCAGAGGTTTTAACTTCTTCAGTGAATAACCTTTTCAGTTTCAAAATTTAGCTAGTTTGTGGAGCCTCTCCAGGAACAGACTTTCATTTCAGCACAAGACCCCAGGGTGGCTCTGGGGAAGGATTTTTTTCCACTCGTGGAATGGTACCTGATTAACCTTACTTCCTATTCTTATGTGTGCCATTACAGCCATTTCCCGACAGGCCACAATTTTGACATCAGCTCTTAAATTTGTAAGAATAAATTTGATCTACATTGGTACTTTTAAAGTAGATACATAGATAATTTTTACAGATTTGGGTGGTGGAACAGAGCCCACTGATGGCCACAGAAGGTCTCCTATTGGCTATGGTAGACCTAGCTGTTAACTTTTTAGATGGAATTTCTCCCACTCAGCTGAAAAGTAGGCCACTGTTATAAGCTAGTCATCTACAGACAGGCTACTTTGCAGTGTAATTCATCCCATCCTAAGAGAAGTAGTTCAAACTGAAGGCATTGTCCTTCTCAGCTGACTGCAGAGGCAGCTGGATTGCCAAATGAAGCTAAGCATGTAACTTTCTTGGATGGCTGAAGACAGGTGAGATGAAAGCCTTCCCTTAACTGCAAAAATGTTCAGATTCAGAAGTGCTGGCAGAACATTGAAGCTCGACCTTTTTCTGAATCAAATCTTTCATGCTCTGTGATAACATATATTTGGAAAAACTTGCTCTCTTCAGCTAACAAAATGCTGAGAATATAGTTGATGCTTATTTTCATCTCAATTATAATGCACATTTAGAATTGTTTGTCTCAAAGATCATTGCAATTTTGCATGAGGAAAAAATTAGGCAAATAAATAGAGATCGTGCAGTGACCCTCTTATATATCTGGAGATGGGGTTCTGCTTGAGTAAGAAGTGCAAAATCTGGCCACAGAATATCTTTTCCTGTAACCACAAAACCTGTACTATCTCAGTGTATTAAAGTAGCAAATCAGAAGACATCCAACTCTAATGAATTAAGACAAACAATGCAATGACTGACACAGCTGCTGAATTTCACAGGCCTTGTTATAAATCTACACTAGTTTCCACTTACAGCTTCTCCGTGGAAGCTGTACAAGATGAAGACGTTTAATTACCTATCTGTAGGAGAGAAGCAGCTCAGATGAAATTATGCTGTCTTATATCCCCCAGGATGAAAGCTACCATCCTTCCTGTTCAGCGAACCATTACTACAAGCTCTTGTAATCATGCTCGCATGGACAATATTATATTGATTCAGGAGCTCCCCCTTTTTACCTCCTCTGCCACTTCATGCCATCAGTTTCTTTGATCTTGTGCACAGTGACTGGAGGAAGGTTAAGCAGAAAACACTGCAGCTTCCCCAGATTTCACCTAGACTACTCAGTGGAGCAGAGTGGATAGGAAATGGTAAATTCTTCCGGCAAAACTTTTTTTGAAAGGAAGATTACAATATTTTATGCCTTTGCCCTCCTATAGTGTTGCTAGCTCTGGGCCAGTACAGTGGGTCCTTTAACTCTCTTAGGTAGCTCTTTAAAGAAGAAAGCAGCACCCTTTGCTCCAAGTCACCCTCAGCTCCTCCATTCCCTCAGGCAGGCTCAAAGCCGATACCCCTGTTCGTCTGAGAGCCCCCTCCATTCTGCCTTCCCTGCTCCCTGTGTGCCCATGCCAGTCACAGCCACCCAAAAGCTTTCACACCCCTTTCTGCAAGTAGCCCTGGCAGAGGGCCAGCCTTGCAGAAAGGGAGCCCTTCGTTTCCCTGCTCCTGTGTGGGTGCAAGCACCTCACCCCCATCCCCAGGACAATGCCTGCAGTGTTGGTGGTCACATTATTTCCAGGAACTGGCCAGACTTTAATTATCTGCACCTATAATAGAAAGGTGAGCACAGAGAGTATAGGCTCTGAAGGAACGTTTCATCTCTGATCTTGCTTCTTACTCTGCTGTTGAGTGTGACATTATCTGAAGTTTATACAATGAAGGCAACACTAGGGCACGACACACTGGATTGCTTCTGACAAAGCCTGTGGACCAGACTAGAGAATGCTACTTAGTACGAGAACAATAAGAAGTTTTTTTAAAATCATGTAGTGTTATTACAACCCAGGAAATGACAATAACTTGAAGAAAATAACATTGTTTCTGCTTGCTGAACTGTATTAATATTTGCTATGCTTTCTCACTGATATGTAAAAATAGCCTGTTTGTATTGAAAAGGCTGTATGTTTTTTCTTATAAAATTAAATGCATGATCACGTTTATTTTCTAATCTTTTCTTCTTTTTCATGTATGGAAAATATTTCTGAAAATTTGTATACCAACAAACACAAGGAATCATCACTGTCTGCTTGAATTAGGATAAGACAGAAAACAAGCAGAGTCCTTTGGGAAGATTTCATGGCATAGTGCATATTTTTGCTAGTTAAGATTATGAATTATCTGGACAGTTGTCATGATGTTGAGTTGAAGCAAAGTACATTAACCTGGGAAAGCATCAAGTAAGGGTGGCCACTATATAAGGGTGGCCATTTGCACAGAAAAGCCTTAAGGATCACTGAGCCAAAGAGATCCATGAGTAGGGTAATATTTAGATTGTCTGTCTGAAAAACAGGGTTTCTAAACCAGAAAATGTTCTGTTCTGCATGAATACTATTCCTAATGAAGACAAAGGCTCCGCTTTCAATAGCAAGAAGTTTGCTGAATTTTGGATTCAGACTTAGTTGTTGCAGTGATCCTAACCAGAAGACTATTGTACATCAAGGAGCTAGTGATCCACACAACGGTTAACCTGAGTAGGTGCAGGGCTGTGCTGTGATGCCCATCTCCCTGGGCCACAGAATAAACTTAGCCAGCTAATCGTAACGGAGGAGCCTGTAGGCAGCTCCCACTTGGCACCAGCGATTATGCCACCTGTGTGTCCTCATCTTTATCTAAAAGTGAAGCAGCATGTTCTCATGTGAACATCCTTTTGCTTGACAGTAGGATGATGAATAGAATTGTTTTCTTCTAAGGAAATCATATAAGAGCTCTAAAGACCAAAATGCTGGTGAACCTCACCATGGGCGGGATCTGTGCAGCATGCCGTGTCCTGACTGAGAGGTCCGTTCGATGCTGTATCATCTCGGGGTTCCCAGCATTGGAAGGGACGTAAGATTTAAATTGCTAATCTTTTATTCTGCACCTGTCTTTGAATATTCTGATTAAACATTGTATTACACTTAAAGATTCAAGCAGGCATTCTTTCTTACTGAGATCCAGAAAGAACTGGCATCTGCACAGCATTTGGCATAGCTGGCAGGATCTCTATAAGAAAATGTCTTTTTGGAAAAAGGATAGCAATTGAGAACAGTCTGAAGAGGTGCCAGGCTGGCCCCACACACAGGTGTGGGGGGCTGCTGCACAATTTTTGGCTCGGGTGACTTTCCTAGTGAGTTGGGAAAATGAGGAGTTATCTGGATATTCAACTCCAGCTGATATGTTAACTTGTCCCCAAAAAGAAGGGATAGGAAAAGAAAAAAAACAGCAGGATTTGCATTGTAGTTGGTTGTTCTTAACATGCTTGAAACGAGTGTGGGAATGTTTTGACCAGATAGAAGCATTACAAAAGACTAATACGATCTGGGAAGAACTAGTGCGGGTTATCCCTGCACCAGGAAATGTTGGCAAAGGGAACCGCTGCCGGCTGTGCTGTCCCGGGCCAGGGTGGGCAGCGTGTAGTTTGTGGGCAGCAGGTACAAGGCAAAGGCTGGGATCCTGGACTGTGGGACCATCAGTTATGAATAAGGTAAAGGGGCCCCCTTGGCAGCCTCAGCGTAGCATGTCTGTGTGAGATTGCATGCAGGGAGAATTGCAGACCATTGCTGAAGCTTACTGGCAAAACCCAGGGGAGACACTAGGGCCATGGCTAATGAGACTGAGTGAGTGAGTGTGCAAAAAAATCAAATAGGGTAAAAGCCCTAATCCTATTAAGCAGTCTCTCCAGCAGGAGAGTGTGTGAGTGTGTGTGTGTCAGTGTGCTGGATTATAATGCTGATAACTGCTATGCTTCAGGGCAGCAGACACATGGATCAGCTGGTCGGGGTCTCTGGGGCTGGTGAGGGCCTCACTGGAGATCCAGCCTGCCTTCAGGCAGCAAGTGCGTGGGTCTACCAGCTGGTCAGGGGCTGTCAGGGCTTCGTTGGGGATTTTGTGTGCCTGTAACCACTATGCTTCTGGGGCAGCAAGTGCATGGGTCTGCATGACGGCTGGGATCTTTTGTGCTGGCAGAGATCTGGCGTGTGTGTGAACATAACCATTATGCTTGAACCTTGCATCACAGCCAGGTCCAGCCCTTGGCTAACTTGTAAACCAGCTTGAACCTCACCAGTGTTTAAATGAAAGGGCAGTGGTGGGCTGTGAGGGGAGGGGGATTCCCTGAGTCCTGAAGTCCATCCTGCTTGCACTGTGACAGCGCAGCTGAGAGCATCCCTAAGATTGCTCTGGTGTGAGGGCATGGGGGAGTCATCCTTTTGCTAATATACCCAAAATATTAAAAATAAATGAGTTATACAGTTTGATTTTCAAGGAGTATATTCAGAAGCGTCCCAACTATTGAACCAGCAAACTGTATTGGCCACAGAGCAGACAAAGGCCCAAAAAAATAAGCTAAGGCCAAGCCTTATACTCTGCTCACTGGAAATTGGATAAACAGTTACATAACAAATAAACAATTGCAAAAGGATGTCTTGTCCCATATAGGTTGACTTTTCCTTTTAAGTGAGGAAATCAAAACTCCCAGTTGTGTTGAAAACCACACCTTTGAGAGGAAAAAGGTACAAAGCATAACTATCACCCTATGAAAGAAAATAACATCCATCACTCATGGGGTGAGTGCAGAAAGGAAATGAAATGATAAAGACCTGCTTACAGGAATGGTGAACAGAGATGGAAGAGTTAAATGTTTGAGGGGTGGAAGTCAAAGCTCCTGGAGAGATGATAGCTGTTGCATGCTGTGCTGCCGCAGAGGCTAATCACAAGAACGTGAGAAACAGATAAGAGCCCTAGGAGCACAGTTACAAAACAAGAAAAAAACCTATAATGTGAAAAGCCAACGTCTTTAATTATCAAGCATCTTTAACTACCAATTACCAATATGAGAAACCAGAAGGGGTTGGAAAATGCCCCAAGATGTAGTAAAAGTTTCTGATCATAAAGACAAACAAATGTAAAGAAATTGTTCAAACTTCAGTATTAGATGGATGTAACCAAGTATTCTTAAAGGAAATGGTTACAGCAGTTACAGTTAAAAATCAAACTATAACAACCTAATGGCCTTGGTAGGCCTTTTTGTTTTGGTTTTACAGAGTGATCCTCAGAAGAACAACTTGAAAAGAAGCAGCCAGAAAAAGTGATAAAATTTTGGGGTTGAGTAATTTTTTTTTTTTTTTTTAAGTGCGTAAGTAACAGAACAAATCTAGGAGTCAGAATAGAAGTAACATCAAAGGAAGATGGCATAGTATGAGAGGATATGAGTATCTGGCTGATAACCAAGCTTAACAGCTGTATCCTAGTGTTTTTAAAAATTAACCCTATATAATGCATGATCCTAAGTACGGTGCTAACACCTTCCTTTGCTGAAAGGAAAGGAAAGAAAGAGAAGAAGGTAAAAATCTATGCATCAGTGTAACAACTGTTGATTTAAGTTAAAATTGTCTGTTTATTATAGAGAAGAGAGAGATGGAAGAATAAAAAAGCGACCAACTATGTTTGAAGCTCCTACGAAGGGAAATATTCCAGCTCGGGGAACAAAGATAACTATTAATAGCAATCTTTTATCTCTTATCTTCAAGAAGTTATATAGAAAATTAAGCATGTCTTTACAATTTTATAGATACCGATATGTGTGTATTATATCACAGAATGGTTGAGGTTGGAAGGGACCTCTGGAGATCATCTAGTCCAACCCCCCTACTCGAGCAGGGTCACCTAGAGCACGTTGCCTAGGACTCTGTCCAGCCGGCCTTTGAATATCTCCAAGGATGGAGACTCCGTAACCTCCCTGGGCAACCTGTTCCAGTGCTCAGTCACCCTCACAGTGAAGAAGTTTCTCCTCATGTTCAGATGGAACTTCCTGTGTTTCAGTTTGTGCCCATTGCCTCTTGTCCTATCACTGGGCATCACTGAGAAGAGTCTGGCCCCATCCTCTTGACACCCTCCCTTCAGATATTTGTATACATTGATAAGATTCCCCCTCAGTCTTCTCTTCTCCAGGCTAAACAGGCCCAGCTCTCTCAGCCTTTTCTCATAGGAGAGATGTTCCAGTCCCCTAATCATCTTTGTAGCCCTTCGCTGGACTTGCTCCAGTAGCACCGTGTCTCTTGTACTGGGGAGCCCAGAACCGGGCACAGCACTCCAGATGTGGCCTCACCAGGGCTGAGGAGAGGGGGAGGATCACCTCCCTCAGCCTGCTGGCAACACTCTTCCTGATGCACCCCAGGATACCATTGGCCTTCTTGGCCACAAGGGCACATTGCTGCCTCATGCCTAACTTGGTGTCCACCAGTACTCCCAGGTCATTTTCTGCAGAGCTGCTTTTCAGTAGGTCAACCCCCAACCTCTACTGGTGCATGGGGTTATTTCTCCCTAGGTGCAGGAACCTGCACTTGCCTTTGCTGAACTTCAGGAGGTTCCTCTCTGCCCAGCTCTCCAGCCTGTCCAGGTCTCTCTGAATGGCAGCACAGCCCTCCAGTGTTTCAGCCACTCCTCCCAGTTTGGTATCATCAGCAAACTTGCTGAGGGTGCACTCTGTCCCTTCATCCAGGTCATTGATGAATGAGCTGAACAAGAATGGATTGGACCCAGTACTGACCCCTGGGGGGGCACTACTAGTTACAGGCCTCCAACTAGACTTTGCACCACTGAGCACAACCCTCTGAGCTCTGCTATTCAGCCAGTTCTCAATTCACCTCACTGCCTGCTCATCTAGCTCATACTTCATCAGCTTGCCTATGAAGATGTTATGGGAGACAGTGTCAAAGGCCTTACTGAAGACAAGGCAGACAACATCCACTGCTCTCCCCTCATCTACCCAGACAGTCATCCCATCATGGAAGGCTATCAGGTTGGTTAAGCACGACTGCCCCTTTGTGGATCCATGCTGACTTCTACTGATCACCACCTTGTCCTTCATGTGCTTGGAAATGGTATCCAGGAAGAGCAGTTCCATCACCTTCCCAGGGATCAAGGTGAAGCTGACCAGCCTGTAGTTCCCTGGGTCCTCCTTCTCACCCTTTTTGAAGACTGGAGTGATGTTGGCTTTCTTCCAGCCCTCAGGCACCTCTCCTGTTCTCCATGTCCTTTCAAAGATGATGGAGAGTAGCCTTGCAACAGCATCAGTCAGCTCCCTCAGCACTCGTGGGTGCATCCCATCAGGGCCCATGGACTTGTGGATGTCAGGTTTGTTTAAGTGATCCCTAACCTGATCCTCCTCGATCAAGGGGAAGTTTTTCTTTCTCCAGACTTTCTCTCTTGCCTCCAGGATCTGGTGTTCCTGAGGGCTGGCCTGAGCAGTAAAGACTGAAGCAAAGGCAGCGCTCAGTATTTTTGCCTTCTCTGTATCCTTTGTCACCAGGGCCCCTGCCCCATTCAGCAGCGGGCCCACATTTTCCCTAGTCTTCCTCTTGCTACTGATGTATTTGAAGAAGCCCTTCTTGTTGTCCTTGACATCTCTTGCCAGATTTAATTCCAAACAGCCTTAGCCTTCCTCGTCGCATCCCTGCATACTCTGACAACATTCCTATATTCCTCCCAAGTGGCCTGTCCCCCTTTCCACTTTCTGTATACTTCCTTCTTCTGCTTGAGTTTTGCCAGGAGCTCCTTGCTCATCCATGCAGGTCTCCTGCCTCCTTTGCTTGACTTCCTACTCATAGGGATGCACCGCTCTTGAGCCTGGAGGAGGTGATGTTTGAATATTAACCAGCTCTCTTGAACACCCCTTCCTTCTAGGGCCCTAACCCATGGGATTCCTCCAAGTAGGTCCCTGAAGAGGCCAAAGTTTGCTCTCCTGAAGTCTAGGGTTGCGGTCCTACTTGGTGCCTTGCTGCCTCCTCTCAGGATTCTGAACTCCACTATCTCATGGTCACTGCAGCCAAGGCTGCCCCCGACCTTCACATCTTCCACCAGCCCTTCTTTGTTTGTTAGTACGAGGTCCAGCAGCACACCTCTCCTTGTTGGCTCCTCCACCACCTGTGTCAAGAAGTTGTCACCAATGCTCTGCAGGAGCCTCCAGGACTGTTTGTGCCTAGCTGTGTTGTCTCTCCAGCAGACATCAGGGTGGTTGAAGTCCCCCATGAGAACCAGGGCCTGGGATCGTGAGGCTACTTCAAGCTGTCTGTAGAAGGCCTCATCGACTTCCTCTTCCTGATCAGGTGGCCTGTAGTAAACACCCGCCACAGTGTCACCCATGCTAGCCTGCCCTTTAATCCTTACCCATAAGCTCTCGACTCGCTCTTCATCCACCCCTAGGCACAGCTCAATACATTCCAGTTGCTCTCTCACATAAAGAGCAACTCCGCCACCTCGCTTTCCTGGCCTGTCTTTCCTAAAAAGCACGTAGCCATCCATGACAGCACTCCAGTCATGCGAGCTATCCCACCATATCTCTGTAATGGCAACGAGATCATGGCCCTGCGACCGCACACATATCTCTAGTTCTTCCTGTTTGTTCCCCATGCTGCGTGCATTGGTGTACAGGCATTTCAGAGAGGTGATCGAGTGTGCAGGTTTCCCAGGAGGGATACAAGAGGGTCCTCCATAGCCACATCCCATGCGCACTTCCCTGGCTGCATTCACCTGCTGGAGGCGTCCCGACTTGAGCTGTCTTTTGCCGACTACCCTGTCACTATAACTCTCCCCTTCCCTCATCTTTCCTAGTTTAAAGCCCTCCTTACCAGGTTGGCCAACCTGTTGGCAAAGACACGTGTGCCCCGCTTAGCGAGGTGGATCCCATCTCTCCCAAGCAGTTGTCAATCTTCAAACAGGGGCCCATGGTCGTAGAAACCAAACCCCTGTTGCCAACACCAGCAGTGCAGCCAGTTGTTAACTTGGAAAGTCTGTCTCCTCCTCCTCTCATCCCTCCCCCTTATTGGCAGGATTGAGGAGAAGATGACCTGGGCTCCCAGGCCCTTGACCACCATCCCCAGAGCTCTGAAATCCTGTCTGATGGTTTCCAGTTTGCCCTTGGTGTCATTGGCGCCCACATGGAAGAGCAGCAGTGGGTAATAGTCCGAAGCATCGACAAGCCTTGGCAGTCTTTCCATGGCGTCTCGTATGCGAGCCCCTGGCAGGCCACAAACCTCTCTAGACGTGAGGTCAGGTTGGCAGACAGGTGCCTGCGTCCCCTGCAGCAGGGAGTCCCCCACTACAATCACCCGCTGCTTCTTCCGGGCGTTCCGGCAGGGCACAGGGTCTGTTGTTCCAGGTACTTCCCTTGCAGCCATGCCCATCTCCTCCTCATCCTGGAGGGCACTAAACCTGTTCTTCAGCTGCAAGTGTTCGGGAGGAGTAGGAGCCTTTCTCCTCCCACGAGCAGTGACCAGCTTCCAGCCTTCTTCTACGGTGTTATGATGTACCGTTTCACACGGCACAGAGCCCTCCGGCAACTCCACTGCTGTGGGGGGTTGGGACTCCCGAAGCTGCACAGTCTCCAAGAATACCCTGTCTATCTCTTGCTCATCTTCTCAGATGTTGCGCAGCCTACTGACCTCCTCCCGTAACTCCCTTACCTGACGACACAACTCGTCAACAGCAGCACACCTCCTGCAGGAGAGCTGACTGCCAGCCCAGGCCTCCCGGAGAGGCCCCAAGCACTCCCTGCAGCCCGAGACCTGTAGAGCCGCAGCTACTGTCAGAGGGTCGGTCTGGGTCGCAGCCTCTGACACAGCAACTCCAACAGCCACTGGGGAACGCGCTGTGCGGCGTGTCACAACCATACTTGAGGAAGCGTACACCACAGGGATCAGAAACAAAGGTTGTTATAGGTAAACGTGACAAATTGACAAACACTCGGGCTGGGTTGCATAAATCCCAATTTAATAGAATAATTGAGCTAGTCACAAGTAAGCAAAACAGCGCTGGGCGGCCGGGGAGTCTCCTGCTCCATCAACGGCACGTGCAACCCCCCCCCCCCCCCCCCCAGTCTCCTTATATGAGATTCCAGTTCCGGGTATACGGGGCACCTCCTGTAACTTCTGCGGTTGCGCCGGCTGTTGCTAGGGGGTCTTCTTCAGCCCTCTGGTGGTCGTGGGGATGAAGGCTGGAGTCTTCCTCTGCATTGTGCACCATATTAGGCTATCTAAACTAACATTGCCGCTTCGCTAGCTCAACTCAGTTATCTCAGGCGGGGTACATGCCCCCCACCACAGGATGTTCCCACAGATGTTCCCAAGGCTCTTTCTCGCTGATGTAACAAATTAGCACATACCACAATACAAGATGTTCCCAAGGCTGTTTCTCACTTTGATGCAACAAATTAGCACATATCACAATCCCCCCTTTTTGTTTTGGTCCCTTTTAATTTGTTCATCAAATTGAGCAACAGCCTCCTGTGCCAGGGAGAGCATAGGGTTATGCTTACTCTCATCTTCATTTAGTTGTTTATATTGACTTTTTATCAACAGTAGGTGGGCAGCTTCGAGTCTGCTTTTTGCTAAGTTAATTATTTTATTTACTATACACGGCCCAAAGGTCAACACAAGTACTAGTAAAGCTAATGGACCCGCTATTGCAGACAATAAGGTTGTTAGCCAGGGAGAAAGACTGAACCATGATTCATACCACCCTTGCTGGGCTTCTCTTTCCTTTTTACACCTTTCAAGGCCTTCTCTCAGTTTCGCCATAGTATCCCTGACAACTCCTGTATGATCCGCATAAAAACAACATTCTTCTCCTAGGGCTGCACACAATCCTCCCTGTTGCAAAAATAAGAGGTCCATCCTTCTTCTGTTCTGTAACACCACTTCTGATAGTGATGTTAACGACTTTTCTAAGGCGGTGATGGATTTTTCTACCATTTAAAGGGTTGGTGTACGTTATGTTCCCCTTTGATTCGTCTTCCTAATAAGCCCAGCACAATCATCTTCCAGAGGAGTAGTGGACCCATGGCTTGGTTAACGGATACTTTACAAACCCTTAATGCCTTGGAGGGGCGATCCGTGATGCCAGGTGTCTCTGGGACTTTAAAGAGTCTGGGTCTTATAACTTTAGGTATTCCTGCTTAGGAGGTGGCTTGTCGGCCTCGATCCCCACAGTTTCTATACGTCTCTGTCTCCTCTGCCTACTCTTTTGCTCAGAGCAGCAGGGTGTACCTGTCTTCTCGACAGCAGCCGTATTCTTCAGGGGAACCTCCTTTATGTGCCTTTCTGATTTGAAAGGCTTCCCAGTTTTTCGAGAGAGACACCCAACATACGGCACAGTCCACCTACAATTGGTGTTTTTAATGTTGGCCTTTTAACAAAGGCTTCCCACCATTCTACCGATCTTTTCTTATGATCTTTTAATGTCCAATAAGTCAATTTTGTCGTAACAAAGGCAGCAGATGCCGCTAGGGAGATACCCGTACTAACAATGAGTCCACTACTTCCCTTCACAAACCCTACATGCATAACACACAAATGGATAACAAATACAATGTGGGGTTATAACAAATACTATGTTAGGTTTTACAAAATGTGGTCTCACTTATCGAGGATTCCAGGTTTCTTCTTAAAGGTTACTTTTAAATTGTCCGGATTTCCAAAGGCTTCCCACGATGATTCTGAAATCGGTCCTTTAATTCTGCTAGCGTGTGTCCATCCTCGCTCTGCGGTATGAATAGCAGTGTCTGTGGTAAGAAAGACAAGAAAAGGTCCCTCCCAGCGGGGAGTCAAGGACGAGTCTTTCCAGGTTTTAATTAAAACCTTGTCTCCTGGGTTAACTCGGTGAATAGCTACATCTAGTGGAGGTCTTTGTACTATTAGTCCTTTCTTTATCAATTCTTGTCTTCTCTTCATAAGCTCTGTAATATATTTCTGTAATAATCTCTCTTCTACTTTAGGATGTTCTTTCGGTATTTCTAAATTGTATGGCATCCCATATAACATTTCAAAAGGGGAGACTCCTGTGTCAGTTCTGGGCTGAGTTCGTATATTCAACAAAGCTAAGGGTAAACACTTGATCCAATTCATCTGGGTTTCTATCATTAGCTTCGTTAACTGTTTTTTTATTTCCCCATTCATCCTTTCTACCTTTCCCGAACTTTGAGGATGCCAAGGAGTGTGATATTCCCACTTGATTCCTAAAGGATCTAATGTTTCTTTAATGACTTTGGATGTAAAATGTGGCCCCCTGTCTGAGTCTATGACCAATACATTCCCATACCAGGGCATGATATTTTCTAACAATATCTTGGCTACCGATTTTGCAGTTGCTCGGGCTACGGGGAAGGCTTCTACAAAGTAAGTTAAATGATCTACTATAACTAATAGGTATTTATACCTGCCCACTTTCGGGAGTTCTGTAAAGTCAACCTGTATTTTCTCAAACGGCCTCCTGGCTATTGATCGTCCCCCTGGGACCTTTTCTCTGAGGTGCTGCTTGTTAACCTTCTGACAGGTCAAACATTCTCCCACTAGTCTTTTTGCTATGTCATATATTCCAATGCACATATACTTGGTCCCAAACTGGTCTACTAATGCTTGCACTCCCCAGTGAGTCTGTCGGTGGAATTCTTTCATGATTCTCCAAGCTACGCCTTTGGATACAATTTCTCTATCATCGGGCAGCACCCATTTACCTTCTTTTTCTATGGCTCCTATCTGTCGTAATTTATCTATTTCCTGTTTAGTAAAACTCATCCTGGTATCTAGCTTATCGTGGCCCTCTTTTCCTTCAGACAATAGGCGTAAAGGCGCCTTTCTTGCCTCTTCATCTGCCAGATTATTTCCCCTTATGTGGTAAGATGTGCCTTTTTGATGGCCCCTAACGTGTACTACCGCGATTCTCCGAGGTCCCCTCAGAGCTTCTAAAGTTTTTCTAATTAATTTTTCGTGCACTAAATTCTTCCCTTGTGAATTAACCAGTCCTCTTTCTTCCCATATTTTCCCGAATGTATGTACTGCTCCATAAGCGTATTTAGAGTCGGTGTATATAGTCCCTATTTTGCCTTTTAAAATTTCTAAGGCTCTAAAAACCGCATACAATTCACAAGCCTGAGCCGACCAAGTTTTGTCCAGGGACCCTGATTCTATTAATTCTAGAGACTTCCCATCTACAATAGCATACCCTGATCTGCGTTTTCCTTCAACTACGCAAGAGGATCCGTCCACAAAGAATTCAGTCCCCTCTGGTAACTCTTCTTCTTCTAAATCTTCCCTTATTTTAGTTTGGTATTCTATTAGACGTATACAATCATGTCTTAATTGACCACTGGGTTCCCCATACAGGAACTGGGCTGGATGCTGCAAGCTTGTAGTCTCAATTTCCAACTTTGGAGAATGGATTAAAATGCCCTCGTATTTTAATAGTCTGGCATCGGTTATCCATTTTTCAGCTTTTTGTTGTAGTACTCCTCGTATATTATGAGGGGTATATACTTTTAATTCTCCTCCAAAGGTTATCTTTTTAGCCTCTTCTACTAATAAGGCTGTAGCTACAATGGCTTGTAGGCAAGTGGGCCATCCCCGACTAATGGGGTCTAACAATTCTGAAAAATACCCTATAGGTTTCTTTTTCCCTGCCCATTCCTGTGTTAGGACTCCAAAGGCTGTCCCTTCCTGTGTATTGATAAACATGTAGAACGGTCTCTTAATATCTGGCAAACTCAAAACAGGCGCATTCACCAAGTCGGCCTTCAAATCTTCGAGGCTTTGATCATCGGTTTGAGTCCATTTTATCAGCCCATCTACTATTAGTTTTTGATATAAAAATTTTACTTTATTGCTATAATTTTCAATCCATTGTCTGCAATACCCTAATAGACCCAGCAATTGTCGGACCTGTCTTTTGCTCTTCGGGGGTCTTATTGACAGTATACCATTTACCCTTTCAGGGTCCAATTTTTTTGTGCCCTTGCTAAGCCAATGTCCCAAATACTTCACCTCTTCTTCCGTAAATTGCAACTTTGATTTCGATACTTTCAATCCCTTTAAACTTAGGAAATTTAACAACTTAATACTCTCACATCTAACTTCCTCCTGGGTTTTTCCTGCTAAAAGCAAATCATCCACATATTGTGTTAAAGTAATTTGAGGATTAGTTTCGTAAGTACTTAGAACCTGCTCCAGGGCTTGCCCAAACAAATTAGGGGATTCTGTAAACCCTTGTGGCAAAACAGTCCATCGGAGTTGTTGTTTCCTATGGGTATCTGGGTCTTCCCACTCGAAGGCAAAAAAGTCTCTACATTCTTCTTTAAGGGGGCATGCCCAAAATGCATCTTTCAGGTCTATAACCGTATACCATTTAGCCTCAGGTGACAGCTGACTAAGTATGGTATAGGGGTTAGCTACAATTGGGAACCTGGTAATTGTTCTTTTGTTTATTTCTCTTAAATCTTGTACCAGTCTATAAGTACCGTCTGATTTCTTTACGGGTAGTATGGGGGTATTATGGGGAGACATGCAAGGCTCCAGTAACCTTTGATTTATTAGCCTCTGGATTACTGGTCGGAGTCCTTGCCTCCCTTCCTGTGACATTGGATATTGCTTGACTCTAACAGGGATTTCTGGATTTTGTATACTCACTTCAAAGGGAGCAATATCTAGTCTTCCTACTGATTCTGGGGTATACCAAACTTCAGGGTTGATTTTGGCCTCATCTTCAATAGTAAGGGTGCATAATTTTATAACTAATTCTTGATTCTCTACTTCTAAATTGACTCCTAATTCAACCATCATATCTCGGCCCAGTAAATTATATTCAGCTTCGGGAACTAATAAAAAGGATCCAACACTTAATCGAGAGTCTGATTCTATTTCCACATTTTTAATTACTGGGACCTTAAAGGGTTCTCCCTTAGCTCCTATCACTTGTAATTTCTCTGGGGATGGTTTACACCCCCAGGGTACCGTTTGGACAGTAGATCTTTCTGCCCCAGAATCCACAAGGAATTCTACTTCTTGTCGCTGGGGACCCAATTTCAGTTTTATCAAGGGCTCGGTTCCTTTATGAGTCCCCAGCAGATAGAGCCCCTGACCCCCCTAATCTTCTTGGAACATTTGCTCATCCTGCATTCGCTTCTTACAATTCCTCTTCAGATGCCCTTTTTTCTGGCAATAAAAACACTCAACCTGCCTCAAGTCCCTCGTCACAACTTCTCTGGGTTGTCCTTCTTGGTGAAGTGGCTTTCTTTTAGGTCTGTTATACGACCTAGAGGGTTGTGCCTGGATTCCTCTCTGTCCTTCTCGGACTGCTGCCACCAGAATCTTTGCCTGCCGCCGATGGGTTTCCTCTTCCCTCCGCACATGCACTTTCTGAGCTTCCCTCAGCAATTCGTCCAGCCCCCTATCCTGCCAATCATCTAACTTCTCTAGCTTTCTTCTGATATCTGGAAAGGCCTTTGCTACAAACTGTGTTTTCAATAGAGCCTGTCCCACAGGGGTACTGGGGTCTACCCCAGAATAAAGTTGCAGATTTTTTCTAAGTCTTTCGAGCCATTCTGTTGGTGTCTCATCCTTCTTTTGTTGTTCCATGAAGGCCTTATTAATATTTTGCCCCCTGGGAACAGATTCCCTGATTCCCTGAACTATCATGGTTCTCAGATTGGACATATGTGTCCGATGCTCAGCATTCTGATTGTCCCAGTCCGGCCGTTGGGTGGGCCATTTAATATCTGCTGCGGGACCTTGTTGGTGTTGTTGATCCCAAATCCGCATCCCAGCCCTATGGATCATTTCCCTTTCTTCTGCTGTAAATAATATGCTTAAGATGGATTGTAATTCCTCTCATGTATAAAGGCTAGGACCTAAAAACTGATCTTATTTTTCAGCCACCCCTAAAGGATCTTCTAATAAATTTCCCATTTCTTTCTTAAAGTCCCGTACGTCCCCTGAACTCAGGGGCATGGACACAAACCCCATCCCCGGTTGTGGTCCTCCCATGGGGAGTTCTCGCAAGGGGTACAGCTGATCAGGTTGCCCACCTCCCCTCGTTTGACTCCTCGTGACCCTTCGGGTTTCTTCTGGGGAACTAGGAGGGTCTAGATCCCGGTCTGGGGTCGTTGGAGAGGGGCTACAAGGAGGGGCTGGTGTTGGGTTTTGAGCCGGAGCTGAGGGAATACAGGGGGGAGGAGAAACGAGAAGTTCCTCCAGTATTTTGCTTTTCTTCCTCGGACCTTTCTCTTTCAGGGTAAATATCATGGTCCGAGTATCTGGTCTTATCCATAAACTAGCATACTCACTTTCTTCTGGACTAAAGGGCTCTTTTGAATTCACATATATATTTAGAGCCTGACATATCCAATTTTCAAAAGACCCGTATACTGGCCAATAAAGGTGGTCTCTTCTAATCTGCTTCCCACCCCATACTTGTATACAGTAATATACCATTTTTTCTCAGCTTTTGCCTTTTCTGGAGGGCCAATCGTTCCAATACTTAATCATTAATCCTAAAGGGCTATCAGGCGGTATATCCGGTAACCATACTGTAAAGCCCTCTATGGGATCAGAAGACTTGCTCTTTTTCTGTCCCATCTTCTGGAGCACCCACCCCAGTCACTTTCTCTCTCCTCGGGGGACCGCACTCACACCACCCGAGTCTTTAACTGCTAGGACGGTTGTCCCTTCGCAGTGGGCGGCCCAGTCGGCCGACGGGTGCCCCTTTTCGGTCCCCCGCTACACAATCACCCTCCTGGAGGGTCCGCACTCAATCCGTCCCCTGGGGACATCTCACTCAGACATGCTCCGGGTATCCCACCCCAACCGAACGGAACCGCATACATATACTCACTCAGTCCTGAGTCTTCGTTCGGATCTTTGTGCACAAAGTTTACGGGGTACTGCAGTTCTTTTGCTTACTTGTCCTGATTTAGGGTTTGGAAGTACAGATTGTGGTAGGGGAACTACCCACTCAGGGGCCATCCGAAGATGGGGCGCCTCCCCTGAGTCAGAGTCCCGAAACCAGGGAGACCTGCATCCGAGTCACGGCACCAAAATTGTTATAGGTAAACGTGACAAATTGACAACCACTCAGGCCGGGTTGCATAAATCCCAATTTAATAGAATAATTGAGCAAGTCACAAGTAAGCAAAACAGCGCTGGGCAGCCGGGGAGTCTCCTGCTCCACCAACGGCACGCGCAACCCCCCCCCCCCCCCACAGTCTCCTTATATGAGATTCCAGTTCCAGGTATACGGGGCACCTCCTGTAACTTCTGCGGTTGCGCCGGCTGTTGCTAGGGGGTCTTCTTCAGCCCTCTGGTGGCCGTGGGGATGAAGGCTGGAGTCTTCCTCTGCATTGTGCGCCATATTAGGCTATCTAAACTAACATTGCCTCTTCGCTAGCTCAACTCAGTTATCTCAGGTGGGGTACATGCCCCCCACCACAGGATGTTCCCACAGATGTTCCCAAGGCTCTTTCTCGCTGATGTAACAAATTAGCACATACCACAATACAAGATGTTCCCAAGGCTGTTTCTCACTTTGATGCAACAAATTAGCACATATCACAAAGGTGCCTTCTTGTGCCCTTCTGCGCAAACTGCTGCCTCTGTTCGCTGCACTGTGGGAGCTGCACTCTAGGCCTGGTTCTTATATAGGCCTCTCCCTAGCACTGACTCACAGGGTGCTTGACCTGCCCTAATCAAGGGCCACCTGGCTCAAAGGCCCCAACTCCCTCTGATCAAGGGCAACCAAGAGAGCTCGTCAGCTACACCTAGCTAGAGCTTCCCAGGAGAAGTTAAGGCCTCCTGTAGCTGTCCTTGCCTAGCTCCCCTTTCCTGTTAGCAGCAATCACCCTCTAGCTCCTCAGACGGTCCCCAGAAAGCCCCCACAACTTCCAGCAAGGTTCTCAGAAGTTCTAAGCAGAGTCCAGACACCCCTGCGCAAACTGCTTTGTCTGTTCACTGCCTCTGTTAGCTGCGTTCTGCGATGTGCTCATGTGCATATTGTGTATTTATGAGTATCACTATGTATTTTACAAAAGATGCTGCACAATATTGAGACATGAATTTCTGACAAACTCACATAAACCTTTCTATGAGATCTGGGCCTAATTACAAGGCTTTTGATATCTCTGCTACATTTTTCACCATGTCATCAGTAAGACTAACAAAGGATTGGTAAAAGAGTCAGCAAATGAGTAAATAGGTAAACATCATAGAAGGGTAATTAATCACCAAGGCTATGAATGATCAAATACCACTGTGAGCCTATTGTAATTATTAAAAGAAAAGTTCTCCTTGTAATAGTGTCCTTAAGGCTGCAGGGCTGCTACTCGTGAAAACACATCCAGTTGTAACGTTGTTCATGCTAGTTGTGTTAAGTATTGTCTAACTCTTTGTGGTCACATGTAGTACACCTCCTGGCGATTACAACACCCTGTCGGGGACAGACCCACCTGCTGCAGAACCCCTGCGAGGCAAGAGCAGATGTTGCCACAGCACAGCCTCATCAGTGAACAGTCAGTCGCTGCGACTGAGCTGCGAGATGGGCATCTGCAGGGCCAACTACTGCACTCACAGGAGGTTTGAGGTATTGCTGTATGGTTATCATATTAACCACAGTGACCCCATGGCAGCAGGTCAACACAAGCCAAGGGGTAGAAAATCATAGACGGAAGCCTACTCCAAAGCATCATCCAGGTGAAAAGATCTCCCAAAAAATTTGAGATTAAGAAGTAAAACCCTTTACTCTAGATTAGAAGTTCTGTGCAATAAGTTATAGCAGGAAAATGAATTAATTAAGTCAGACTATGGGTTTTAATGCAAAGTATGACCTGTAGAACAGATGCCAAAAATACCTCTGTCTTTCTGTATATGGCTGACTAGTTGTCATAAGTCATGCTGAATAATGTCAGATTTGAAAGGGAGATCAGCAACATTAGAGAGCCTTTGAAAGGATGACACTGCCCTTAAATCACATGCATTCATTGATAAAAACTGAAAGGCAGCATGATTTTGTAGAAATACAAGTGTTACGTTAGAATCAACATATCCACAATACAAGGCAAGCAGCTAACACAGCTACTGCCTGATAGTGGGACATCTTTGGTGGTTTTAGCTCCAACGTCACTGCTGTTCTACACCTATTGCTGCACCCAATGTTTTTTCACTTCTCACTGCCTTCTATTAGTAATTGCTTTGTATAATTTGGCTTTGTGGCCAAAAAGCTTACTGATGTAACCTGCAAATTACAATAACTTTAGGAAAGTTCAACTGTGTGTGGATCAAAGGGTGGAGTTAGTGATCCTAACCGGAAGACTATTGTACATCGAGGAGTTAGTGATCCACACAACAGTTAACCTGAGCAGGTGCAGGCCTTGTGCTGTGCTGCCCATCTCCCTTAGTCACAGGGTAAACTTAGCTGGCTAATCGTAACGGAGGAGCCTGTAGGCAGCTCCCACTTGGCACCGTCGATTATGCCACCTGCATGTCCTCATCCTTACTAAAAAGTGAAGCAGCATGTTCTCATGTGCTTTTGCTTGACAGTAGGAATGATGAATAGAAGTGTTTTCACAGAATCAAAGAATAGTTGGCACTGGAAGGGACCTCTGGTGATCATCTGGTCCATCTAGCTGAGGGTGCATTCAATACTGTCATCTAGGTCTTTGATGAATGAGTTGAACAAGAATGGATTGGACCCAGTACTGACCCCTGGGGGGGCACTACTAGTTACAGGCCTCCAACTAGACTTTGCACCACTGAGCACAACCCTCTGAGCTCTGCTATTCAGCCAGTTCTCAATTCACCTCACTGCCTGCTCATCTAGCTCATACTTCATCAGCTTGCCTATGAAGATGTTATGGGAGACAGTGTCAAAGGCCTTACTGAAGACAAGGCAGACAACATCCACTGCTCTCCCCTCATCTACCCAGACAGTCATCCCATCATGGAAGGCTATCAGGTTGGTTAAGCACGACTGCCCCTTTGTGGATCCATGCTGACTTCTACTGATCACCACCTTGTCCTTCATGTGCTTGGAAATGGTATCCAGGAAGAGCAGTTCCATCACCTTCCCAGGGATCAAGGTGAAGCTGACCAGCCTGTAGTTCCCTGGGTCCTCCTTCTCACCCTTTTTGAAGACTGGAGTGATGTTGGCTTTCTTCCAGCCCTCAGGCACCTCTCCTGTTCTCCATGTCCTTTCAAAGATGATGGAGAGTAGCCTTGCAACAGCATCAGTCAGCTCCCTCAGCACTCGTGGGTGCATCCCATCAGGGCCCATGGACTTGTGGATGTCAGGTTTGTTTAAGTGATCCCTAACCTGATTCTCCTGCCTTGTCACCATCATAACTGAGGATTTATGTGCTGGTCTGAGCAGTGTTGCCAAACCCTTCTTTATACTCATTTGCACAAACTGCAACACAAATTGATGTACCCATTAGCTGTGCTCTGGGCTTGGCTCTTATATAGGCCTCTCCCTAGCACCGGCTAAAAGGGTGCTTGACTCTCCCCGATTAGGGTCAGTTGGAACAAAGGCCCATCACCCTCTGATCAGGGGCTACCCACAGAGCCCTGTAGCACCTGCTAGAGCTTGCTAGAGCTTCTTGGAACTCAAGGCCTCCTGTGGCTCTCCTTACCTGGATCTTCTCACCTGGCAGCAGGCACCCTCAAGTTCCTCACAGGGTTCCCAGGAATCCCTCAGCAATCTCCAACAAACTCTCCAGAATATCCAGAAGATCTAAAGCAGAGCCCATAATTGCTGTGCAAACTCCTGAATTTGTTGACTGCCTCTGTTAGCTGCGCTAGCAGAGTTTTCTTCTAACAAAATCCAATAAGAGCTCTAAAGACCAAAATGCTGGTGAACCTCACCATGGGCAGGATCTGTGCAGCATGCCGTGTCCTGACTGAGAGGTCCGTCTGATGCTGTATCATCTTGGGTGTTCCCAGCATCAGAAAGGACATAAGATTTAATTGCTAATCTTTTATTCCACACCTGTCTTTGAATATTCTGATTAAACATTGTATTATACCTAAAGATTCGAGTAGGCATTCTTTCTTACCGAGATCCGGAAAGCACTGGCACCTAGCTGTTGCACAACAGTTGTGTTTCCATAGCATGTAGACACTCCAGTGATGACAGACATCTCATTATTTGGTATTGTGCACATACAGACTGAGAATGAGAATGAAACCTCGTAAGGAATTAGGCACCCAGGACAGGGCATTGCACAAGGGAGTCCTCCTACCAGACATCACATGTCTACAGTATTAATTCTTGTTAACACTGTAACGAGACCTTGGGATGAGTAGCTCAGATGTACACATCTGCTAATGATCAAATGAATCCCATCTGGGAACCTCAGAGAAAGGAAGAGAAGCCTCAGATATGAGATAAAATTGCACAAAAAAGATCTCATTTCAATCCAACACAGTTAAACATTGGCCCCTACACAAAAGTGGGAGGGCTTCATCTCTTCCCATACCCTTGTTTTGCATTAATGTATAGACATAGGTATTTGTGTTCCACATAAATATCTGTCCCTTTATTAAATTCTCACTCATATCTGAGCCTGAGTATTTCATACCTTAATTACGCACTAAAAGAAAAAGTAATTAAAAGGTTAAAAAAACAATCTGGCCAGCTCTCACAGCAGAGGCAAACGCATGCTTATCACAAATGGTTTAAACAACTGTTGGTGGTATGAGACAGTCTGTTTTTTACTGCAATTTGCCATCTTTATAAAGCAGGAGACTTCAGATGATTTCTTACAACCATTCTTAGAAGTGATTTAATCATAATTACAGTAATTGGAATTTCCTCCTTGAGATGAAGAAAAACACTGAAGCTGATGCCACTACCTTCTGTGCCACTGGAATACCATTTTGCCATACTGAGGCATGGATTTACTGTGGGTAGGGAGACAAACAATGGCAGCTGTAAAGATTAATATTGTGTGGGGTGAGGTGGGGGACACCTCCTCCTGCATCATGCAGAGCAGTGGGAGCTCCTCCCTGATCTTAACAAGGCTGCATGCAGTCATTCTGGGTTGCTGCACACAGGTACCACATCTGAACTCTTGGATTGCCCCATCCGAGCAGCAGTGCCTGTCTGCCTGGTGTCACATGTTACTCAGTCACACCATCTGGTAAGCATTGACACTGATGACTTGGACAAACTTAAGGTCATGACAGTACTTATAATTTAACAGAATCAACTATAATTTTCCAAAATATTTTAAGAATAGTTATACGAATAGATACATTTCAGTTTAGTATGTGCTAGGTAAAAGAGCAAGCCATGTTAATCATCAGGAGATGTACTGGATTGTATAAAAGAGGAACCAGACTTCACAATCTCTGGACTTTCAGCTGTCAGACATTTGTGCTGTACTGATAGCTGGTCAGCAGTGACACCAGGTTGTGGAAGAGCCTCAGTGAAAGGAAAAGCAAGGGATGATTTTGATATGAAATCAAACTCATGGGTGGAGAGATCAGAATACCCTACTGAGGAAGACATGCAACTTGGAGTAAAGACTAAAAACATCTAATTTGATCATTTGGATTACTGTCTCATAGATTTTTACTTCTTGCATGGGATACTGTATTCAGTATTAACTTTAACTGATTCTTGCTGTCCTGTTGCATCCTGCTAGCATTGCCACAACACAAAAGTGCATTCTTAATTCTTGGGCCACTAACAAGGCTAAATAATACAGAGAAACTGCTGTGTACACATGACCTAGCTGACTGTGCATGTACAAAGGATTCCTCATCCTCAGGGCCTGGATCGACCAGGAGATGTAATATTCTTTACTCATATGTCTACACAGGAGGTCCAGGGCCTTTTGACCTCTTGAGATGGTCCAGACCTGTGGGGCATTGAATATAATCATTATCCACTAGGTAGGCTTATATTATTTCTTGGTAAAGCCCCAACAACTGCCTGCATACCATAATCCCTATCAGCCTTAAAGCACTGATAGTGATTATTCCCATAGAAAGCTACATCCAAAAGATTTGATAATTCTGTGAAAAGTAAAAGATAGAAATATTGTATCTGCATACCAATCCTAAATCCGTTTCAAGGAGTAAATGCCTCCTGAACTGCCTTCTGGTGGCAACACCAGTCCCTTCCTAGGCTAACTTCTGTCTGCAATTAGAATGAACAGCTAGAAAAGCTAGAAAAGCACATTCCTAAATTCAGCATCCTTCTAGCATGTGTAAAATATACTCTATGTGCCACGTTGTGGTTCATACATTTGCACAGGATCTGGAACAAAAAGTCTTACATAAATTAAGCCTTAGAGTATTAACATCACACGGCTGGCCAAGTGCATTATGGGCTTATCCCATCAAACATAGGTCATTGTTTGGAAGCAGGGGCATTATAGACAATGTTTTTATGAGTAATATTAGACATGGAGGAAATAAATTCTGTGATTGTTAAAGTGTACAGCCTTGTATCATTGTAGCTGCTTGTTACAGAAGGATTTTTTCTTAGCTTTACAGACTTTAATCTGCAATTGAAATATGCTTGACAGTACTTGTATTGATAGTTCAAAGGAGACTGTGACCAAAGTAGGTCATGTTTCTAATAGGTTCAAAGAAGGACTTCTGTTTGTGGTGTTGACTGCATGAAAAGACTGTACAGAAAAGGAAACTCCTTGTCATGGACTGACTTTCTATTAATTTGGTTCATTATTCACTGTTTACAAAAATTCCCATCTCATAATTTTATAAAATATAATGCCAGGTGTTGATGGTGGCATTTTGTCATCCTGAAACACTTGGAACTAATACTTGTGTCATGCAGAGCAAGTGAAAAGGAAGCTGTGGGGAGAGTGCACATGCTAGAATTTCACTTCTGGAGCCTACAGTCACATATCTCATCCTGAATCCAGCTGTATGCATAGCTGATTGCATTACTAGTATTGGCAGAGCTAGTAAAGTCAAGTAAATTACCTTGTGCCTCATACTTGGATAGCTTATCTCAAGGCATAAGGGGCATGCAGTGTAGTTTGGCATTTTATTAATATTCTTCAGGAGATAAAGCCTGAAGCTGCAATACACGTTGAAAACAGCTGTTAAGTGACATAACTTCTGTGCTAGCTAAACTTCCAAAGGATTAACATCACATCTCTGCATAGCGCCACTGCTGAGGCAGCCATGTGGGGACAGCATGGCACTGGATGTCTCAGCAGCTTCAGCTGTGTGACTGTGCCGTCCCAACTTCAAACACAGCTTTTGCTAGCGTCATTTTACAGAGACTGCTTTGATGGGATTTGGCTTGAGATTAGCACATCTGACTGTAAGTACCTCTACATAGGATACCTGCAGGCACACTGTTTTGGATCTCCCCTTATATGCAATGTAGTCAATACAGCCAGTAGAGCCTGGAGCACAACTCCAGTAGTTGTGAGCACCCTCAGGTAGACCTCTAGTATCTAGTCAGCTGATGAGCCCTGTCTTCTCCATTGACTCTAGTGATTAGGATCTTTCTTTGGTTGGCCACAGGTAGGAACCCAGAGCAATCTGAGATGCCCTAGGATATTGAAGACATACATGTGAGACATGGCAGATATGACACAAGGCATATAGGAAACCTGTGCCCTGCTAGACTGCCAGCTGGAGGCATCTTAAATGGCTTGTTCAGGACTTTCTCGTGGGCTCCAGCTCATGAACCCTAATACATTGCATTGAAGTAAGAACTTCAAAATTAGAGAAAGTTTCTGTGGAAGGAAGGGCTGAAAATATCAGAAAGGAAATGGCTCTAAAAATGTCTAAAGCTTTCCTCTTTTGGGAAAGATTGCATGTCAACAGCTGGTGGCCCTTCACTGCTTCTGCTTTCCCTGTTACATATCTGGAGCAATGCACTAGAATTCGCATTAAAGGCAAAAGGCATTTTATGCTGAGAGTGCTTTTGGTTCCTACAAATGCCTGCAACAGAGCAGCCTTGAGAGGGGCAGAGAGACAAGGTTGTGCGTTCCTGCATCATACGTGCCCTGAAAGGATGAGCACCACAATAGATATTATGGGTGGATTCAGAGGACAAATTGAGGCTGGACTGAACAAGTGCAACCCCTCACCTGGGCTGTGAATATGTGAGAGAACAGAAGCATTGCTGACTTGCTCTCCACTGACTGATCACAGAGGATATTCAGCCTAGGAACAGAGCTACTCAGTTTTTATTCATTGCTCCCAGCTTGCCTAACACTGCGTCCTCTTCGTGTTTGTCCTGAAAAACTATCCATGCTCTATAAAGCTGAAAAGATAATGACGGGCCATAAAATCTTAAAATATTGCTTATCACATCCCAGTAACCATTTAAAACACACATTTAGTTTTGAGCCTGAAAGTCGGTGGTGGCTTCAGCAGATGAAAGAGAGGCATATGAAGATGTATGCATTACGGATTGTTTTCCCTGAAGAATAACCCATGAAACAAATGAACCATGAGATGATGCCACACTGTTGGTCTGTTTCTGCTATTTGCATCAAAACAGTTAGCACTCAAGTAAATAAATCTCTTTTGCTATACAGATGTTCTCTACCTCACAGGCTTTCAAATGTATAAAACTGGACCAAAAATTTATTATAAATTGTGGTATGATAGCAATAATCTTTGCAAAGTTTTTTGCAATTGCAGTCATTGTAGATGACAGATGTGTTACAGCAGCGTTGCTCTGAGAGAGTAATACATTACCCATTTATTGTTGTGCAGGAAATTGTTTTGGTAATTACTGTCTACCTAATTAATCCAGGCTTTGAGAAAAAAAAACAAGGACAAAACACAGAGCTGCTGTGACAGGGAAAATTGTATTATGTTCTTGGATATTGAGTTTTCCTCCAGCACTCCCTAGTGGGTTATTATAATGTATCCATACTTTCAGCTGTTGCATACCAATGAAATAAGCATCTACCACTTCTGAGTACTTTTCTGATACAAGTGTGTGTCATTAGAAAATACAGGGCAATGTAAAGCCATGCCACATCTGCTTACTCTTTGTATTCTTCCCAGCCCTCCCCCTTTCCTCCCCATCTCCAACAAGATCCTCTTGAAATTATACTTTTCAGCTTTAATTCACAACAAAGTGTCTGAGATTACAAGGCATAACCTTTTCTAATTTCATTAAGTTATAAGGATTTTTTTTTTCCAGCAGCCAAGGAAGGGCAATAAAAAACACAGCCTGATTTTGAAAGAGTTACAGAGGATTTTTTATGTAATATCCACCAAATGCAGCTGGCTTTATCTAAGCAGTTTTAAGCAGAATTGCCTCCAAATGTGTAATAAGAGCACATCAGCAATAACAACAGATCAGATTTTCTATTCCTAAGAGAATGCATATGCATTTAGCTTAGTTTTTACAAGCAGGCAGCTATCGCAGTGGGGAAGCAGCCAACATAACAATCATTCTGCCCACAGATCTTGCCACAAATTGTTCTGAACAGATATCTTTCTTTCCCTGTCCCATAACCCTAGTTACTACAAGAGCCAACTATGTGCTGTGCTCAGCTCTGTCCTGCCCTTTTGCAAGTAGGTGTCTTCCAACCTGTGCCATACCACCCTCTTCTGCTTGGCCAGCTATGTGACGAGATAACAAATAATTGTGTTATCATTATCTTTTAAATGCACAGGTCACTGATGGTTAGAAAGCAAAGCTGGCCAGCGGTCTAAATCAACTATTTCCTTCTTTCCAGAACCAGAGGAAGAGGGGTGCAAATCAGCCAAAACATATTTGAAGGGCTTAAATGGAGCAGTAGAAGGGAAGAGAGAAAATCTCCCTTTAGGGGAAAGAAATCTCAGATTCTGTAAAACATGTAAAAGCATACTTTGTGTCATTTTAGCTGTGCTAATTATTAAGCTACGTGTGCTTAATAATTAATAAGCAACAACCAGGAGAGCCCTGGAGATGGTGCTCTCAGGATACCAGAGCCTGCAGGTTCATTGTAACGCATACCCCTCTGGGGAATCTGTTTTCTATTCCTGTGTATCTGTGGTCAAATCTGTTTGCCCATGTGAAGATTTGGGGACAGAGGCAGGGCTTTACCACACAGTTTCCCTCTTGAGAATGCTGCACAATTGGGAGTGTTTCTTATGATCTGCACACCTCCTGGATTATTCTTTCTGGGGGCTGAGCATTATGAAGATTCGGCAATGGGAACATACAAGGAATACTTCGTAGAGGCCCTCCATCTCTTCAGTTGCTTGGACCTAACAAAGCTCCTTCTACTGCTGCAGCCCTAAAATGTCAGGTTTTCTGCTGGAGGTGGGAGGTCCATTTAGTGCCTCTGTGTTCAGGACTACTGTGTTCTTTTCTGTTGCTTCAGATTGTTGCATTTCCTGTCTAAGGAAATCAGTGCATTCTTAAGGATGATTTCTTGTCCAGCTACATTGATGCTCTACCCAGAACTGTCTCGAACAAGAAAAGGGCATTTGAGAAATGGGAATGATACATGCAGAGAAATTCCAGGCAGCCCACAGAAGCCCTGAATTCTGTAGTAATCTGCGTTGCAGAGCTGGCCAAAGTGGCAGCTTCAGTTCTTGCATCTGTATGTCTCAATTACATGCCCCTCCATCTGTGGTACATGTCATTTGCCAGCATTTTAGGGACATGCGTCCAGATGCAATCACTAGGTATCAAAGGTCTTCAGCCTCCTTTTTCTCCAATTTATTTTTTACAGTTTAAAGCAAACCATGTGTAATGATGAGTATATCCCCTCCAGCAGAATCATAAATTGAACAAGCATACACACATACAAATGACCCCCAGCAGATATTTATCTCTGATTCCTTGACGGAATTTGTTGCCTTTGACATGCTGTGTTTTTTCAATCATTGTGCACATTGTCAAGCTGCACCACGTTATGTCTGCCATTACAAAATAAAGTCTGTAAACTATGTGACAGGACTTGAAAGCATATTAATTATAATGCAATTATGAGTATATTATTTGTGGATCCTATTTTAATGTGAAAGGGCTAATTCTACCATAATTTCTCCCAATCTGAAGTCACTGAGCTGAAAGAAAATACCATGTCTTTCAAAGAATACCTTTGCACAGTGTGTCACTAAAATTGGTGAGATTTAGTCTCAACTTTTCAGAATTTTGTTTAATTCCTTGCAAGGTTACATTTATGACAGACAATTCCCTCTCCAGTCTGTTAGTCCTTTAACTTCATGTCTATGGTTTATTCTGTATGTCTGACTAATTCTCCTGCAATGACATTTCCTTGGTCCAGTTCACCTGAGAAACCTTGCTTATTTCTAGCACAGACAAAACCTGTCTTCTCTCTGTGTCAGTTCTTGTTCATTTCAAAAAAATTAGTGTTCTGAGACAAAATGGCTGCTTAAAAGAAATCTTATGTTATCTAAATCTTTATATTCATTTAGCAGAAATTAAATGCACAGATTAGCTCCTATATAATAACTGGAGAGGATATAAAAAGGCAGTTCAGCTCCTGCCTTAAGTATCTGTTGCATATATATCAAAAATCTGTCTTGCAGCTAGAGTAGATCATAAATCAACTAGAAGAAGAGCCTGAATCACCAGTCTCTTTTATAGGCTAAAAATTAAGTCATTTAGAATTTTTGTCTGGCATGGGACAATTCCTTGCATTTTTGGTCTCAGACACCTGAGTTTCATCTGCCCAGTGGCTGGACACAAAGACTAGGCTATTTTCACAATCACTAGAAACTCAACCTCACAGTAAGATGCAAAGGTTTTAGGACCCAACCTGGAAGTATGCTATTTTATAGCAGAAAATATCCTGAGAATCTTCCCAGAATGCACTGGGAAATCAAGGCCTGCATGTTTTGAAATATTGTCAGATTCAGGGTGCGTACGAGAGAATCTGAATTGCACACAGCTAGAATGCTGCTCGAATGGCAATGGCCATGTGCAAATACCAAGATACAATAGACTTCTTTCTTCAGAGCAGCAAGAGCTGCTTGCAGAATTATTGGTTGCTGCTCCTTCTGGTCTGCTTTTTCTCACCATCCTTCTGTAACTCTTAGAATAGTTATTTTCCACATATCACGTATTTCCTTGTATGTTAATACCATGCAGTTCTGCACATCGTAAGCTGCACAGAAACATTGATTCAAATATAGCTATGGAGCTCCTACATTTCATTACATTAGCAGTGTTCATTGCCGGTTACAGAAATAATAATCTTGGCACAGGTTTATTATTACATTATTTAGTTCAGCAATAAAACATTGAAAAATATTTAACAGCAATCTCCATGTCTGTTTGGGAGTTTTGAGATTTCAGCTTAAGAATCAGATAGCAGAATGCGTATTAAGCTTATGTTTTCATCAGTAAATAAAATAGGCCAGGCCTTGTGTTCATATTGCTAAACTGTTTCCTCCATACTGCCCACTGGGAACAAATTATGGTCCATGCTCTCTCCAGGACCAGCTAATTTATTTATTCCTTGTACATTAAATGTAGGCATGTATGCCACAGCGTATTTGAGAGATTTTAGTCTTTGGTTAGAACAGAATTCAGATCACTTCTGTATTAATAGCAACTTTAGGGTCATAGTTTTATCAGAATCTGACTGAAGGAGTATCTTAAAATTATTGATGTCAGAGTTACCTGACCTCATAAGTATCTTCTCAGGATGCCTGATGATAGGATACCTTTGTTATTTGTGCTACACACACATTCCAACAACACTACGTATTGCTAAATATTGTATTAAAATAAAAATGTATCTTATTCCATGTCAAAGACAAATCATTGTATACACTATCCTAGGTAAATTTTTATAACTGCAACTTACAAAGCCACTGATTAGCCAGATCATTCAAGCCACTAACCTGTATCTACTTCCATGTTTACTATTACCAAAAACCTTAATAAACAAAACAGTAAACTTCTCCATGTTGTCCATATGGCATGCTTCTTTTTTTCCCCCAATGACTGTTCTCAGAAAGTAACCATGTTGCTTCTCCCTTTGGATATGAACCTTGGACTCCACAGAAACTGGTAAACATCCTCAGATGTCTTAAATGGTTTTCCTATGGCACAGAAATGACTTTTTTTGACATCTTATGCCCCTACTGCCTCTTACCAGCATATTGATAAGTCAGTTTTCAGTGTCTACAGAACAAAATCTTGAAGGAACTTCAACTTTTAACCTGTAGGCCTTGCTTTCAGCATGAATCTGCATACTGACTAGTTTAATAGCCTGTTATTTTCAACCCCAGGTTCTGATTCACAGCCATTTCTCCCTTGCCCTACTCTCTCCTTTTATTAATTTTTTTCCTTTTCTCTCACAAGAAAGCTACTATTGTTTATATTCTTTAGAATTGAAATATTCTCCTATTGCTGCACAAAACATGATGCTATTTGGTGAGTATATGTTAACAAGATTCTTTATTTCTATGAGAAAGCTCCCATTGCTCTTGTTGTAAACAATTTCATATACTAAATTTTTTTGCAGCACTAGTTCAAGCTCATTGCATTGTAAAACATACTTAATCTAAGCCCAGGGTCAAAACAAATTTCAACCGAGTCAGCTAAATCTTTCTTAAGTCATCTCCCAAGTGCCGTGTAATTCTGTAGAAGTGTTAGCAAGCATTTAACTTTTATTGTACACATTTAACAAATTATATAGCTGCTTATCCCTGTAAAAAAAATCATCTTTATTTTGAGTCCCTTGCAGTCTATGATAACAATAGAGCAAGTGAAAGAACTATGTCAAGAGCAGAGATGAGTCCATGCAAGTAAGGATGCAATGGAAATAAACTTATAAATGGTAAGTACCTTTTCTTGCAATTTTCTGACAACGATTGAGTGAATTGCTCTGCTATTACTGACAAGGTCCAGCTCAAGGCCTTCTACTACTGTTTAAAAATGGTCAGGATCTTCCCTTTCTTTGATGCAGGAGCACAGATAGAGAATCACATAGAAAAAACAATTCTGCCTTTTACAGGTAGGCTTATATGCTGGACTCAGCAGAGGAAACTCAGATTGAGATTAAAATTCCTATGGATTCTTTTTTTTAACATTTTACACCAGCAGAAAAAAAAAAAAACACCCAAAAGGTTTTACAGAATAAGGACAACAGTCATTTTGGGATAAGAACCCATCTCAAAAAGAACCCTTCTTGAATAGCCAGGATTTATCTTGCAATTATCTTTTAAAAAACTTGAGTCCAGCCAAAGGTGACAAGCCCATCCTACAATATACAGAAATACATTTAAATACATTTAAAGCCCTCTTTCTGTTTCCAGAGGAACATGGGGCACAGAGGAGTGTCTTCAACCCTCAGCTTGTTTAGCTGTCAGAGGTAAGACTTTAGCAAAACTTGAAAGATGTGCTCCAATAGCAGGAAGGAGGTTTGTTTTTTCCCCTGCTGAGAGCCTGCAGTCCCTTTTGCAACCAGGCTTCAGAAGAAATTTGCAGAAGCTGATGGCCATGAGTGCATTCAACAGCTGTGGCACCTGTGCCGGCAGAGCCGCATTATGCCATTCTGGCTTAGCACTGGCAGGACAAGATGGGAACTGTCTCTGCTCACTTTTTTACAACTGATTTCACTGTCAGGAAGAGGTTGCAAAACCTGCCCAGTTGGATTCTGTTAAAAATAATCATTTCTGCCTCACTTAGCCTGGGCTGATTGATGTGATTTTCATGTTGAGGAGAACAGTGGTTGCTTATGAGTGGTTGCTGAGAAAATTCCTCCAGGTTATCCACTGAATTCACAGTTCTTAACCAAAAGATGAGCTAAGTGTATTTATGGAAAGTGCTTCAAGCTCAGATTTTAACTTTTCTTGGGGAACCATTTTGCCAGAGTTCAAATGTTACATTTGTTTGCAGACAGCATTGTTGCTATGCACGTTGTCTCTGCAGCCTTTATCACGGGAGGATGAGCTGTAGAAACTGGCATATAAACTGTGGATAGTCTGTTTATGCCTCAATCTGCATCTAAGGTGCCTCTTTGTGTTACAGAATCTCTGCGCTCCTGCTGATTTTCTACCAAACCATTTAACGTCTAATTTGGGAAAACAGGTATTGACCTCTTTTCTAAGCCAAAAATCTTTCAACATTCAAAAGTTGCCCTCTTGAGAAGACAGGAAGTAACTAAAATAAATGTACCTGGATCTTTGCTTTATTTTCTATTGTTATAAATTAAGGAACACGCAGGAGCATTGTTGACTCTAGGTGGCTTGAATAATGTGTTCTTTTTAGAACCTCTTATGACACTGACTTTCAAATTATTCACTAAACCCACTGATCCTTTAAAAATGTGTTCCCCTTTCAGTTTTAAATGATGTAGCTAGAAAGCAGCAGAAACCAGCAGTGAAAGAATGCCATTTGGATGCTGTGAATGAACTCCTTTGTGCTTTCAAGCTGATGCATGGAGGTGTAGCTAAATTCTGTGTTTCAATACAATACACATTAAAAGTATATTTTTATTATGAATTTCTTGAAAAACATAGTATTCATATTCTTGAAGAACAAAGTATTCATATCAGCCCTTCTTTAGATTCAGTCGAACTGTGCACTGTGAAACCTGATCACCATGAATGTGCTAAATGTTTTAACATTGACATGATTTTTAAACAAACATTTTCTGTAATAAATTTCAACACATAGCACATTCATACACTCTTTATGTTGACTGTTCGCTGTTCATTGCATACAATTGCTTAGAAGAATAACGTGTAAAATCTGAATTCTGCAACCAGTTAAATACAGGTCTGACAAAACCCAAACTCATCCACTAGGGGTCCTGATATGTCCCCAGAGCAGGGCCCTACTGTGCACTGAACAGGGCAAGGCTCCTGTGGGGAAAATAGTATGGAAGGATATAGCTGAGGTTTGCTTCATAGTGCAAGGGGTTCAGAGTTTGTGCAGGTAACATTCATTGTGGCATAGCCTAACATGCAGATATTTGACTTTGTGGTAACAATAGTGTTCTCCGGGAACAATCAATTTCTACTTCTTTCAAAGTTTTTGTTTAAATGTTTTTTATTTTATAAGCAAAAAAAAAAAAAAAAATCCATTGTGTTTGTATACTGGAAATTCCTCAGTGTACCAGTATGTTAACATCCTAATAAGTACTCACTTGTGTCATCAACATGGTTTTGAGTCATCAGATCCACCACATGGACTCTGTCTGCTTTAACTTACAGAAGCTACATTTGGACTGTGGATGCTTCCAAATGCCTGGATACAGCTGCTAACCTACCTAAGCAGTAACTGCTGTCAAACATGACTGCCCTGTATCCTCCATCACATCTTGGTTTCTGAGGAAGAAAACCCATGTGCACTGACCAGATGGTGCCGCAATCACATCCTTGCTCTGGACTTTGCCTTATGGTACCTGTGACATCCCACTGTTGCACACGGGAGACATAGCAGAGTAACAAGGGCACTGGCTCTTTGTGGCCCTCTCAGTGGCCTCTTTTGAGAGCTGGAGAGATGGAGCGGAGGTGAAAGAAGTGGGAGATGCACTTTGCCCATAGGTTCCCAGGCTATTTGTGACCCATAGGTGAATGATGACACCAGTGTTAGCTCCCTTCAGGATCTGGAGAGGACTGGGCTCTGGTGTGTATATTCCTCTGCCTCTTCTATTCTTGAGACCTAATATTTTCTCCCATTAGTCTGTGGTCTTTCCTTGCCTCTGCCTCCCCATGAGCCAGCTGTTCTTGTCCATCTAGTTACAGTCTCATCTCTAAGCTCCCCGCCTCTCTTCTTCCAGGCTTCTCCTCCCAGCTGTGCCTTCCTCCTATAGCTAGTTATTCTTAAGGTATCCTATCACTTTTCAGGCTCTTTCTGCTCCCTCTCTTACTACCAGCACCATTTTCCTATTTCACCCTTTCTTCCTCCCAAAGCTCTTCCTCCCTCTCTCTCCTTTTCCCTCCTTGTCTAAAGTCTTGTCCCAGCCAGTTCCCATTTCCTCTTGGCTTCTGCTCTTCAGCCCCTTATCACTCTTAGTCCTCACCTCTCCTACCTCTTCTGCAGTCCCAGCCTGTCCTCTCTTAAAATAACTCTCTGTAGGTTCATAATTCTCTCAGTGGGACTGCTGGGACCTGCTGGACCTCACCTCCTTGTCCAACTTGTCCGTTTCCCTCTTCCACCTCCAGTGCATCACTCCCAGGTACATATTTGCCTCCCTGGACAGTGGTCCAGCCTTCTAGTCTATTTCTTTTCTTCCTCTAATGAGCAAAGCATATGTTCTTTCATGACATTGCCCATGCACCAGCAAGGAGCTGATGGAGACCAGTTCTCCACCTCCCTCCAGTCCTGAGAGCTCTGTCGTGCCTGTAATACAGGAATACACTAAGAGTTCTTCAGCTTTTCTTTGTACTTGAATAGCCTATCCATGGCAAGAGCAATTGTAGCTCTTGATAACTCAGGTAAAGGCTTCATTTCCATAGTGAATGGATAGGTAACTAGTTCCTTTTTTTAATGTTGAAAAAGATTCTCTATAATGTTACCCCCTATTCCTTTATGTTTGCTGGCACAGTTCCTACAGCTTTTCTTCCCCCAATAAATACTACATTATGAAAAATAAAATGGCAGTTTTCTAGCTACTGCTTGAATTCCAGCCAGCTAGGTCCCAGCCATGACTCACGGACTTCAGGACTTTGCTTGAAGCTCTTGTTTTGCTCGTTTCCTTTCCAACCCCAAATCTTTAATTACAATTTCCCTGTGACAGGGAGAGGCCAGTTCAGCTAATTGCTTCAAGTTATTTATAGAAGTCAGTAGACGTAAAAGATAGAAAGATAACATTCACACAGAAAAATACCAAATCTGCTAATACCATCCCATGACAGTGCTAGGATAGCAGTCAAGGAAAGACCACTGCTGGGACCAGTGCTGATGTGCTAAAAATGCAACCCTGCCGGGTGAACACAATAACGGGATGATGAACATTGTGATCCCACTGGCCTTTCTGAGGTCCTTAAACTTTTTTAATGTTGGAGCCATCTTCTCCTCAGTTATTTTAAGCATATCCCATTCTAAGTCATGGGAAAAATATACAGTTTTAGGGAATATTCCCAAGGATTTGTATCCTGAAAATTCTTTGCTAGCAGTTGTAAGAATTTCAGAAAAAAGGCCTGCAGCATGCTGCCTTCTGGGCATTAAAATGTTTGCTGGACAATTATTTCCCAGTGAACAGTCTCTGTTTTCAGAGTACTAGATCTCAGAAAGAAAACCTGAAAGATTCCAAGAACCTTGCTGAATTAAATACTGTGAGATTCTCTCTGTGTTAGGTACAGAGGTGTTCAGTATAAATTGAATAGTTCAAAACAAGACACTAATTCAGTAACAGCCACAAGGAGATCACCAGTTTGCAATATTCTGCAGGCTGAATTTCAAAATGCATGTCAATAGCAGATCTCTCCAGTATTTTGCATGTACTAGAGAGCTAATTTAAGATGAGCTCAGCATAAATGGCTCATCAAATGCTATACTCTACACCTCCAAAGATAAGTTTTAAAGACTTACTTAAAGGTCAACATTTCTTTATATCCTCAAAAGGCATGAGAGAGCAAATTTTCTTGTGATGTGCAATAGAATTACACAAATATGTAACACAGCTTCATTTGGCTGGTGTATTGAGATAGCATGTCACATTTACAGCTTAGCTGAAAGTGAGGGGGAATTGGGAGGCACATGCTATTCTGGAGGGTAAAATGTAATCTTCTAATAAATAAGGAGTTAGGATGGACAAAAATGTAAATCCCTCATGAATTCTATCATGACTTTGATATATAATTGTTCAATGATTTCCTGAGGGAAAAATGTCAGCTTGCATTTAGGGGATAGTAGTGCAGAAGATTTGGGGGAGGAGATGCCCTAGAAAATATTTGCAAGAATGAAGTGGTTCTTTGTAAGATACAGCTGCTTTTTGTAAGGTAACTTGACTCTTAGGTCCGTTCTTTTATTTCAGGAATAATGCAGCCTTCAGAATTCAATATTAGTATACTACAGGTTTTGAGCTGTTAAATCTACAGAGCATTAGAGAAAAAGACTTAGGGAATAGGAATCTGCTAGAAAACATTTAAGTAGTGCTAGATAGCTGTTGTCACAGCCCCACTAAGATAGAAACATTGACCCGACTTCTCCTATAGGAGGCACCATTGTTCCTTGGTGCCTCTATCGAAGTCAGGGTACATTTATTCCACACCCTTATCGATAAAAATGAAAGACATGTAACAAGAGTTTCCTGGAAAACCAGAAAAGGGTACAGTACTAGATTTTTTTAGAAGAAATAAAATACTCACCCTATTATGATGTTGGTGTGATGGAGGATACTATCCACTGAATGTGACATGGATTCATTTTCTTCAGACATTGTGAATGACACAGGAAGCAGAAATAAAATACTATGTTTTGAATATGCTCACTCCACATGAAGGTATTTTGGTTTACTGAGCAGAAGAGAAACCACATTGCCTACCTTCTCTCATCTGCATATACCTGATGGGAAGTATAACTAATGCAGGAAGCATGCTCTATAGCAGCATAAGAATGAAGGACTTCAACTACAAGCCACTGAGATAGACAAATGAAGTTTAATGTCAAAACTTTGCCTTCACAAAGCTTACAAGGTTTTGTTTCATGACAGTGTCAGGTCCCTCTTTAAATCTTTCTTCTCATGAGTCATTAATATTTTCTCTCTTGTTTCTTATTTTGGTGAAGAAATGTTGGAATGAGCTGTCAAAGTCACAAAATGTCAAAACAAAAAGCCTTGGGAATTTTTAATACTTTTCTCTGTGGACACAATTTTGGCCTCTGTCCTAAGTCAGATGAAAGCAGAATCACCAAAATATTCAAATTTCCTGGAAGATGGAAGTTATTGTTATGCATTGCTTGCTGTGTTTCTAAAAAAGAAAATTATGATGAAAATGCCTGAGACAAATAAGCCAGTGTTACTGCAGAAGCTGAATTACAAGAGGCAATAGGAAACACTATAGAAAAATGTTTCTCAGCTGTTATCTCTGGCCTTATTTCTCATAATACAAGGCTACAAAAAATGACTACTACTCACAAGATAAAGTTATAAGTAATAGCTGCAATTTTTTATCATTCAATTCAAATGGAGTTTGTTTTCCTTTGTGGAGACCTTGTGTTTCTTTATTAAAGTAAGGTCCAGGTACCATTATTGTAGTAATATGGAACAAGTCATTTTATTTAGAGTGCTTGATGTAATCATTTAAGATATAAGCCAGTTCAGCCTAATTCAGCTATGTTTTATAGAACTATTAGTTATGTCAGGGACCCTTTAGATGTTCTAGTCCATTGCATACCATCCCAGCACTATCTGCTACAAAAGGCTTTAATCTAATTTAAAATTTTAACAATCTAATTTTACAATGCCTGAATAAAAACCAGTGGCATCTTCATGGCTTATGTTGGTCAATTTTAAGACACAAAAGGAATAACAAGGAATAGTCATTGTAAAATGGTGGCAAATAGCATGGAAGGTACTAGACTCTATTTATTCACAGCTTATATTAATATACACAGCTATCCATCAGCTTCCTGTGTCATTCATAGTGTCTGAAGAAAATGAGTCCATGTCACATTCAGTGGATAGTATTTTCCATCACATCGGCATCATAATAGGATGAGAGAGCATCTGACAAAATATTAAAAACAAAAGGTTAAATGAGTGCAAGTGTGCCTGTGCGTGCATTCAGGCCTGGTGTTTCTTCCTCAGCTTCATACAAACAGAGACACTTCGTGTCAGGGAATATTCCAAAGTTTTATATTAATTTATTCTGTTTGTAATAAAAAATAATATAAAATAAACAGAATATACTACAAATGGTAAATGATACTAGTTACCAGCGTTGAATATCAAATGTCTATTGCAATACCAAATTTTTTCCAAATACTGTATGTCCAACAATAATCAGTCATATCGATGTCAGTAAGCCAGCCTTTTAAACCATTTAAGTTCAAAATTTTTGTTATAATTCAGATTGTGTTTCATTTTCATTGTCAGAATTTCTAAAATGGAAATTCTAAATTTCAGTCAAAACTAATCATAAACATATGGCAAGGCATCCAGTGAAAATGTTTTGCACTGTCAAAACAAGACTCTGACAGCGTCAAATTACATGTATCCATAGCAGATCGGGCACGGATAGTGGTAAGGAAGCATATCATGCAAAGGTCTTTGCTGTCAGTCTAAAGGGTGACAGCCATGAAAGGCAGTCCAAGCTTATTGCTTAGCTCTCTGTAGAAGCTGCCCTTAAGACATCAGCTTCTGAGGGTGGAGGTGGTGCTGACCTCCTTTGGCAAAGCAGTGTTAGCAAGACTTGTTTCACACTATCTGACAAAGAGTTGCAGAAATGGCAGCTTCTAACTGCTGAGATAGAATTACAGAATCACAGAATCACAGAATGGTTGAGGTTGGAAGGGACCTCTGGAGATCATCTAGTCTAACCCCCCTGCTCAAGCAGGGTCACCTAGAGCACATTGTACAGGATCGCGTCCAGGCAGCTTTTGAATATCTCCAGAGAAGGAGACTCCACAACCTCTCTGGGCAACCTGTTCCAGTGCTCTGTCACCCTCACAGTGAAGAAGTTTCTCCTCATGTTCAGATGGAATTGTCTGTGTTTCAGTTTGTGCCTGTTGCCTCTTGTCCTATCACTGGGCATCACTGAGAAGAGTCTGGTCCCATCCTCTCGACACCCTCCCTTCAGATACTTGTACACGTTGATAAGATCCCCTCTCAGTCTTCTCTTCTCCAGGCTAAACAGGCCCAGCTCTCTCAGCCTTTCCTCATAAGAGAGATGCTCCAGTCCCCTAATCATCTTTGTAGCCCTTCGCAGGACTTGCTCCAGTAGCGCCACATCCCTCTTGTACTGGGGAGCCCAGAACTGGATGCAGTACTCCAGATGTGGCCTCACCAGGGCTGAGGAGAGGGGGAGGATCACCTCCCTCAGCCTGCTGGCAATGCTCTGCCTAATGCACCCCAGGATACCATTGGCCTTCTTGGCCACAAGGGCACATTGCTGCCTCATGCTTAACTTTGTGTCCACCAGACACGAAGCCATCCTTGGAGATATTCCATCTCCATCCTTGGAGATATTCAAAAGCTGCTGGACAGGGTCCTGGGCAACCTGCTCTAGGTGACCCTGTTTGAGCACGGGGGTTGGACTAGATGATCTCTAAAGGTCCCTTCCAAACTCAACCATCCTGTGGTTCTGTGAGCTGCTGCCATTAGCTGATACAAGCTGGTGAATCAATCTGATCTGCATTGGCTCCTACAGAGGACAAGGGAGGAATCCCAGGAGCCTTACCACAGAAGCTAGGACATGTCAGCAATACCAGAGAGGTGGGAAAGTGCCTCCAGGGCTGTCAGGTTTCAGGCTTTTGGTTGGGCTGTGCTGTATAACAAAATATTATGGAAAAAATCATCCTGAAGTTGTGCTCCTAAAATTAATGGATACTTGCATAATCAACCACTCTCTGTCTGTATCTCATTTCCCCAATTTCAAATGAGAAAAATATCATCAAAACATCATTAACACTTGTGAAACATTCAGTTATTGTGGTAGAAACATCACAGGTTCCTCAAGTACATCTTTTTGTATTCAGTTTGGGTGAAGTGTTCTAAACTAGGCCCTTCTGAGCGACAAGAAGAGAAAGAAACACTGAATATCCAGCCACTGCCTGAGACAAGGTTCAGTGAAAAATAGCATGCATGTATGTAATTAAAAATTACAGCAGTGCCTGTGTAGAAGGGGCCATAAGGACACTGTGGAGATTTCCTAAGTGTGCAGCTTTGCAACTTGCACATTTTTAATACAGCTCTTTTTTTTCAAATCTTCTCAAGTTTCAGCACAGTAGCAGAGAAAGAAAATGAGCAAATGGTGCTCCTGACAAGACTGTCCATCTGGCAAAATTTCTCCATGTAATAGTGTTAAGAAGTGTCAGCTGTCACTTGCAAGTGAATGTGCAAGTGAATGTAGGTGCAGCTGCCTAAATTTATCATGGAGGGTGACAGACCTAGAGAATTTCATCCAAGGCTTCATTTCCAACAGCTGCCACAACTTAGGATGCAGCATCTATCCTCAGTGTGATTCATTTACCATCCAAAGTGTAGCTAGGCATCTGCCAAAATTTAGTCAGATCCACTAGATGTGATGTAGTTTTTCCTAGCCAGAAGGGCAATTCCCCTTTTGTACCCAAGGGGCTGCATTTACATGGCTAGGTTTGCATCCCAGGAGAAATGGATGCATTTTAGCCTGGCCTGGGCAGTAAGGCAGCCTCATGCCTACCAGCTGTTTACAGAGCATGTCCAGTGTTGCATCCTAGTTTTTCTCTGCTTCTGTGCAGGAGACTCAAAGCTGGGGTGGTGGGAAACACTCTCTGGCCTGGAACAAGGGACAAGAGGGCTGGGGGAGGCAGTTGTGCAATGCTGTCCATGCTCTCAGGTCTCCCTTCTTTACAGCCACAGGGGCCCAACAACATCTTCAGCCACTTCAAGACAGTCCCACCCCTCATGGCTATGGTTTGTGCATGAGCTCTGCTACTTGTGGGGGAGGCTCCTTGGATCCTGCAGCTGCCTCTGGGGGTGCAGTCCCATCCTGCCTGGCCCATGCTTCAGCTACCAGGGATGAACATCATCCTTGATGCTATCCTCATCGTTGATGAGTGTCTTCAGAGAGCTGCAAGTAACAAACTAGGGCTTTCTTTTTCGTAGGGGCTGCATTCACAGAGGGCAGGCTGCAGGTGCAGATGGTCATTGCCTTCCCTTACAGTGTTCTGAAAGTACCTGCCAGGGCTGAGGAGCAGGAAGTGCCCTCTGCTCTAGAGAGATAAAAGAGGAGAGGAATGCAGAAGAGCTGTTGGAAGAAGGCCAGGTTTGGTGTGGGTGCCCTACTGCAAAATAAAACAGATGAGAGCCCATTCTCTAGCCCAGAGGCCACCTGGCTTAGCACAGCTCACATCCGTATAGCCAAACTCTCATATCTTCCTAAAGAAGGTGTCCACATCCAGCCTGCTTCTGGGGACTGGCCCCTGCCAGGCTGGCCTAGGGTAGGGCTGGCCAGACTGGACCAAGCCCTGGCAGGCTGTGCACCACCAACTGTGCGGGCATGGGGCTCCTGGGATTGCATGGGTTCATCCCACGGCACCGTTTAGTTTCCCTGTATAGCTGGTGAGGCCTTTTGCTGTTTCTGGAGGGCAGGACAAGCCGTTGCTTTGAGGAGAGTGGACTAGAGATGTTTTTCTCACAAGCCAGCTGTCATGATACTTCACAGGCCAAAGTAGCAGCACATTTTGGCCTACAGCCAAGTGCTAAAATTGTATATAACTAGTTGTTAAATAGGAAATATTGGGTCAAAAGCAGGCAGTTAGCAGAGATCTTCAAAGTCTATTTAAATACGATGCATGAATGCAGTCTTAAATTTGGTACAGCACCTCAATCATATGAAGCCTGGGGCCAAGGTTTGAAGAAATTAAGCACATAATTTTAAAGAGAAGGAAAAAACTGAAGGTATAGCTCAGAATTTTTTTTATTACTGTTTCAAATTACAACGTGTAACCCCTGAGGGGTACTGACATCCCTCCTTATTCTGAGAAACAGTTTCCTTATTGAGTCTTCAGATAAATCTAATAGTAAATTTGACATCATGATAACTCCTGTATTCCACAGCATAAGTAAGAATTTATTGGAGTAGTTGACAGAATCTTTACCACTGAGAGCTGCTGAACCTTCATTGCAGGCATTTAATGAACTACATCCTGCTTTGCTTAGTAGTTCACACAACACTAGATGAATTACAGCAGGGGTCTGTTGGGGGGGCTTCTGCCTGACAGTTTCCACAAGTACCATTGGCAGACCAACTATTATTTAAAAATGTCACCTAAAAACACATGTGAATCAAGTCACAGAAATATTTGGACAAAAAGACCTCAAGTATATTCCCACAGGAAAGCTTCTTGCTGCACAGGTGCACTGGAAATAACCAGCACATTTTTGGAACTGAGCTTTTAATTGCAAATGATCTATGGTTCACGTGGGTTAAAGATTAAGCAATAATTTGAAGCTTCTGGGAAATACAAAGCACTAATGGAATAAGTTGATGTTTGGCTACTTCAAACGTAGCAATTTCCAAAACAGAGTCTATCATGGAAACTTGGGATTGCAGCATTAGGACTTGTCTGTAAGTTTATTATTTGTTTCCAAGCATATGAACTAAGCAAGTTATTTCCAGTTCTAAAATGTCCTGGCTATTCATCCTGCCCCTTGGAAGTCAGTATCAACAAGGGTCAAATTAGATCCCAGATAGTGGGATACGCAGCAGAAATCACTGGTGTGGGTCAGTGGGTGTGCAGGGTGGGGGATGCAATCATGCATTGGTCCTTGAGAAAGGCACTGAGGTTGCAGGAGCACTCAGGCCGATGTGATAGGTACAGAAACTGAAATATCCGAGAAGGAGGAAAAATTGGTCCAGACAGTGAAGACATACAGGACCAAAGGTTTCCTTGATGGGTCAGTGCTTGTCACAAATAGCAGAAGAGCGGCCCCAATGATTTAGCAAACGGTGATGGGGGGCCTGTTGCTGTTCTTTAGTTGCAAGTGATTTTTCTTCAGAAAGCACAGACAGAGCTCGATATGCCCAAGCCCGTAACATGTGGAGGGATTTCCAATTCTAGGTGTATCTGATAGTGGAACGGTGAATATTCAACACGTAGTTGCAAAGCATCACTAAAAGAAACTTTGCAATGTTAAATAAATGGCTATTGAATAAAAATATGAAAACTGAACCAACAAGCCAACATTTAGAAGTCTCTACTGCCTCAGATAGCATTCCTAACTTCGATGACAGCTAACTGCACTTTTTTTCATTTAGAGCTGCTTAGGAGTTTTCCATCAGAATAATTTTCTGGAAGAAAATCAAAGTTTACCGTGGGGGAATTTCCTTCTGCCATGTTAAAACAACAATAACAAAATTCATTTTCCAATTGGAAAGCAGAAATGGCAGCTTCCACCTCTCAGTGGACATGAACTTTCCACTAAAAATTAGTAAAATCAGTAAACTGCACTTTTTTGCTAAAATCTTCTACTAAAATTAGCAAAAAATTTCCAGTTATGCAGCTCACAAAACACACAAATTGCCATTCAGGGCAGAACCATGCTTTTAAAATGTGCAGACTTTCAATGGGAAGAATTTCAATTTTCCCAGAAGGTCTAGGCAGAACAAAAGCTTGTCAACACCTTGCAGCACAGCAAAGCAATTCTCACACCAGCTCTAAACCTGTTGACTTCATGGACGGTACCACGTCTAAACTGCTTACCGCTACTTCTGTGGTGCTGCAGTGCACATTGCAGGATGCAGAGAATTGATCTCACCATTTAAATGTGTGAGAAAGCTGAAGATTTCAAAGCTTGTCACAAGCTCTTAAAAACTGAATGGTACTTATAATAACTTTGAAAAATACATCTTGCTTATTCAGAGGATATTTTTAATGTAGCAAAAATGATCAAATCTACCTGTTATGAGCTTGTCTGCAGCAAAAAAAATACGTGTTGAACCAAACTTAGTCAGCTGTCTCAGATAATTAGAGACCAGAAGCTTGACTTTGGGCTTGATTCTGCTCACATTCAGTCTGATATAAATAGAAAGTAGATCTGCCAACATCAGAGGCAAACCAGTACAGACAACCAGGAACAGATCTGCAAGGCTGCTGGCTGAAACTACAGCAGATTCATGTCAGTCCAACAAGCCTCAACTTACAAACCAAGGAGACATGTGAGCTCAAATCTAGAATGAAGGTGAGGTAGTTCCAGAACAAAACCAACAAGAATGATCAGATGTTTAGACAAAATAAATCTAATAAGTAAGGACTGAAAATATTAGACTGGAGAGGACTCAGTGGACAAATGAGATGAGATTTGCCTTAGCTCATGGAAGGCATCTTCTATGTAAGCATACATACCTGAGCATGTCCTCTATGATAAGTGGAGAGAAATAGGCATTTTTGTTGTAGATGTAGATGAATCTTAGGTTGAAATGAATAATTCCCTACAAATATGTCTGTTACTACTGCTTTTATTGTAGATGTATGAAGCGAGATGAGATATACCCTGCCCCGGCTATTCATGTTAGGAATAAAGATGGTTTATAAGATGAACAGAAAACACTTTTTTTCCCCTAATACTACAGACAATACCAGGCTACTTATCAGCACAGGAGTTTTTCAAATAGTTTGGTGTGCTTGGCAGGATTACTTGTAAGACATTTTCTTAGACTTCCTGTAAAAGTTTTCCCTAAATGGGGTGTGCCACCAGAGCTGGGCACTTTCATGTAGGTCACTGTGCTGACATACCCAAACTCCCTAGTTGAAGCAACATTTTCATGGCACCAACAAGCAAGGCAGCCGGGGTAACAGACCCCCCCAGGGGAAGCTGAGTAAATAAACAGCCAATATACTTATGCTCAGTCTGAGCTCCATGTTGTCGCAGCTGCGCTATAAAGCAACCAATAAAAATATACTTGAAGGAAAAGCAAAGGATGAAAACAAATAGCCCTTAGAATATGTGCTATTCATGCTAGTGTTTACATCTGAGTTAATATCTATTTTTCTTTATTTCAGCTGAACACAAAACCCTTAGGGTGTGAGTATGCAGATGAATTACAAGGTGATATTTGACACATAGAGTAGCCTGAATTTAAGAAAGATTTATAGGCTTTTACTTCCTATATAACATTTCTGAAGTTGCCTCTACAAGTTATTCTACATCCTGCTCTACCTTTTTTCCATGTGGTCCTGTTAATGCAGCATGAGAAAGAAAAACTTTGCAGAAGTTTTGTTTCAGTTTGTTACCTGTTTGCAACAGGTAACGCCAATGAACAATCTTGTCTTTCATGACATTTCATACACTGACGTTGCTCTGACAGATGAGAAAATCTGAAAAGGCTTCCACTAGCTTTTAACTGCCCTAATGAGCCTTCCTAATGAGCTCAACCTGTGAGGAGAGGAAAGGAAAGTAAAATAATGAAAGAAAGTGAGAGAAAAGGAGAGAAATGATGATACAATTTAAAAAGCATATTTTAAAATGATTCCCTGATTCAGTTTGAATTCTTTTTGCTTCCGTTTCCTTCTTTCCTTTTTTGCCGATGCCACTTTACAAAGTTTTTGTGGCCCCCTGGGTGTTTGTCCAACATTCTGCAAAAGCTAATCTCACAGGAGGAAACTCCAGGCAGTTTTGTTTCTCTAGGAAACTCTCCCAAAGCTGCTGTTCTCACACAGCTCCCTTTTAACTGGGGCTGTGCCACGAACATGATAACCTGAATAATGACTGCTGAATGTTTGTGCTGAACTCCACAGCCTGCCTCCGCCCGGTCTGTGGCTGTGTTTATCGCTGCTCAAAACCAGATCAACATGCAGCTTACAGCTGTTATATAACAAAATATGCACTACAACTTCCTCTCTGTTTCCTGACTCCAGACTTCTATAACCCTCATAGAAATGACTTTAAAACAGTCTCTTGTCCAATCACCATTTGCTCAGTTCTCAAGCGTATACGGTCCTGTTAGAGCCTATAAGCTACAGCTTCATGAGTCCCATGTGCTTTTCCACTAAAGAAAGTTTTATTTCTCTTCTTTTCCCTCCGTCCCCAAGGAGACAAAAGATTGAATAGTTCAGTCTTTCTATTCATACAAGGTCATATCTACAGACTGTCTTCTAAAATGCTTCATTGCTAGAAAAAGGCAAACATCTCAAAACCTGAGCACAAATGATGATGCTAGTACAAAGAAAGCATGACAGTTTCCCTGTATTGATGACTTTTTAAAATTTTCTACAATGTGAGAACTATTGTCTTTAGTATGTTTATTGGAGTTACAAATTCTGGCATTGCATTTACATGTTAATTAAGTTGTCTTACAGGAATTTACCTAATACTTTAAGCAGAGAGAGTTAATACCCTCAATTTCGTATGTATCTATTCATCTGACAGAAAGAGACATGACATGGTACGGGAAGATGCTTTTTTTGTGAAAAAAGCTGGCAGTCAAAAGGGGACTTTCTGTAAATTTCAGGCATCAAATCCCTGCTGTCAGAGTCTGCATGAACAAACCCTGCCCTCTCAGGAGCACTGCACACCACACATCTCACCTTGTAATAACACTAGCCCCACAAAGGGACTTAAAAAATAAGTCTGCTACCCAAGATGGCAATCTTCCAGCTTACTTCAGTAACGTGGCAAATTGGAACCACACAGATTTATTTATACGGGTTAGTAAAGATTTCTTATGTGTGATAACTTTCCTGCAGGAACAGCTTTTGAGATAGCTGCCAAATGAAAATTGAATGCCATGATGCCATGTTTATTTATGCATCTGCTGTTATTACTGCTCTTATTTACATGATCCTGGTAAATTGTTTTGTGTTTTACAGTGTAGGCACATTTTTATTGCAGGTTTGAAGTATTAAGTTCATAGTGATGGAGCTAAGCAGCAAAGCCTTCTGTTAGGGATTTTCTGAACAGTAGATGTGTGTTCACACATTTTCCACAGGAATTGATAATTCATACAACTTCAGAAGGTGCGAGCACTCTTCTTCCAGACTATATTCATGAAATCACATTCTGAAGCCCACCTATGTCTGAAATCACATTCCACCTCTGGATGGTGCCAAAAAGGTGAGTATGAGTGAAATACCAAGGCTATCATGTCATCATCTGAAAATTGTTTATAATGAAAACTTAAAAAACTCTTTGAAAGGTATTATGTCAGAAGAACATGGCAGATATGAATCTGGCAAGGGTCATAACACCAGCTGAGAGACTTGTCAGCTCAGGCGCAGGAATTCATGAATGCCTCTATGCTGCTCTTAGACACCAGCAGTTAAATCTTTATCCTAAGCAGTTCACAGATTTACTGACTCCAGTCAGCACTAAGAGTCATACATGTTAAATTCCACCAAAGGGATGGATATCCCTTAAATATCAGGGTTTATATAGTCTAGCAAAGCAAAGGCTGAGGAGAGGTATGGTTGCTCTCTTAAAATACTTGAAGGGGGTAAATATCTTGGGAAGATGAAATATTTATGTCAGTGGGATGCTGGCACAAGAACACATGCACAGACGTGTGATCATGAAGTGGGTTTCTATTTAGCCTTTTGAAAGGGACAAAACAATGTCTGAACATAAAGATATATCAGGTTATGAGAGGGATTAATACGAATGGTTTTTGAAGAGAGCAAGGACCGAACTCAACTCAATAGGTCCCTTCCCGATTTATGTTCTTAGATATTTCCAGTATTGGTAATTCATTTTCTCTGTCTCTCCAGTATTATTTGTTATCTTGTGTTCTAAGTGATTTCTCACAGTTTACTGGGAAAATATCATGACTCAGGGAAGCTTATTTTAGACAAATGAAATCAACAGCAGTATTGCACTGGTAAAAAAAAAAAAGTATTGGCTGTTACATAGAAGGACAGAAAAAAATGTCTACAGTCTGTCTGATTTTCAAAGATGCATGTTTCTTTTTCCCTTGACTTAGAACCAAAAGGTGTTTAAATTTAGTGTATATTATTTCAGCAAGTAACTATGAGATTGGCTATTAAGATTAAAATCAATTTTGAATGTAAAGGGCTGTTTATGGTTCCTAAACAGATGTTTATCTTTTCTGTATGAACACAGAAAATCCCATGACTTAGCTTAAAGATAAGACTTTGGCTGCTGAAGAGTGCTCTGTACATCAGATGACTGTTTTCTATGTAGACTGTAATCCGTACAGAGCTTCCTTCTCATCTGGGAATCTTCAAGAATTTTTCAAGAGGAAAGTTACTTTGATACATATTTTTTTTTATTATATTCTCTGGGGCTGTAAATGAGAATAATATAATCGTCCTGATGCAGGGCCAGCTCCAGCAGAGTCCGGACACAAGTGTGGTTCCTGTTCAGTACTGTTTTGCACCTCTGGGAGGGGCAGTGCTCGCTGGCAGGGGAGGCCAAGCCCCAGGATGAATGAGGACTCCTGTCCCCTACGCACTTCAGGTGCCCACATCAGGGCTGGAAGCAGGCGTGACCAGCTTTGTCCATGTTAGCAAGGAGCAGGGCACAAGAGGGGGAGTCCTGGAGAATGGAAGTCAGAGATGAGGGTCCCATGTTCACACCATTTGCATTTTGTGGAGCTACTTTCATCTAGCTGCAGTATAGTCCCATGGGCAGAGCACTCACGAGCAACTGCAGCATGCCAGGTATGTTCCTGCAGTGCATCTTTTGGCTTAGCGTCATCTGAAAGAGTTCATTTTGCGAGACCCCTCTGCAATGCAAACTGAAGTGCAGTTAAGCAGTGACAATTGAGAGATTCACTTGAAAAGCACTCTCCTGATTTTAAATGAAGCACTAACAAGGATGCACCTGTTGCTTACTTTGGCTTCAGAGTCAGAGCTCCTGAAGGTTGAAGCTTATTCCTATAATTTGAATGAACTGCAGAGTGTCTAATATATTTTTTTCAGATTCAGAAAAGACAAAGTGTTGGTATGCCCATTCTCTCTGCCCCCACTTTCTGTATAACAGCCAGAGATGCAGAGGTTTGCAAACAGCTGTGCATGTTTCCCCATTATCCCTTGGAGTGAGTGTCAAGCATATGGGAGACCACCTGGAAGGAGCTGCTTTTTTCTGCAGAGGCTCGATTCCACCAAATAGGTGATTTCCAGCTCAGCAAGAATTGAGAGAGGTTGCTTGGCGTAGAAGCAAGAAGCCAGTGTGCCTCTGTCCAAGGCAACAGCTCCAGCCCATGCGAAAAGAGGTAGTGTTACAGACTTAGGAACCATACTCCCTTTTCACCTGCTTCAGACATGACTTTTTTCCACTTTCAGTTTTATTTATTTAACAAAAAGGAATCATGGGGGAGAAAGTGTGCGAACCTCCAGCTTACCACCTGGTGCACGTGGAGTTCAGCCCTCCACCCCCAAGGAGGGTGGCAATACCTACCACACCAGGCACCTCCACCTTCCTGCTGAAGCTGTGCCTCTGTGCAGAAGGAACACAAGATATGAGGCACATAAAGAGAGAGCACTTGAAGGACAGGACAACAGCCTCCCATTTCATGGGAGAAGGGCTCTGGCTTCTGCTCTTGTTTTAAATCACACTTTGTTCAATGTAAAAGGAGCAAACAGTGGTCAAAGATGAACACAGGAATCCAGGGGTGAATCCAGGATGAATGATGAATCCTCCAGCTGAGTGTGTTCAGGTGGGCAACACCATCCTGCACAAAGACAAACAGAATTTGTCTTGTGTGTGATGGTCTCCAGTGCAGCGAGAACTTAACAGGGCTAACTAGCTCAATGGTGCTAATATGGCTATAATAGCGCTGCTGGTTTAAGGACTACCTCAGGTATCTCTGCAGTGCATTTCACTGCACTGTGTAAAGTGACTACTGGCTTCTGAATTACCAGCATGACTGGGCCACGCACTGTTTAAATCAGGACCATTCTGGGCATATGCAAAAACAGACCCACAGAGGACTACAGAAACTTCCCTTCAGAGACATCTAAGATCCTATTTGGAGGCCTCCAGATTTTGGTGGCTATTGAGCAATGGTTTCTAATTTATGCATTTGGACATTGCAGCCAAAGTCCTGCCAAGCTTTTCTTTATATGGAAACTTTTTTTTTAAAGCATACTCAAGTGCACTCGTCCAGTTCAAAGGAAGTGGTAGCACTATTTCCAACAGGGGCTTTAACTGCAAAGTGCTTCTGGAAGAGAACTTAAATTGTTCAAGTTTCAAAAGAAAGCTATGTGTATGTATACACCTAAGTATGTGTAAGTGTGTATACTCACAATGCTCTGCAAATTTTAATTAGCAGCTGGAGCCACAGAAAAGCATTAAGAGTACATCTGACTAATTTATAGAAAATGTGTTTTAATAGAAATGTATGACTGAAGCATATAATTGGGTTGAATGACCATTTTATCTGTACTGCTAATGAAAGTACTGTGAGGACAGCTATATGCAGAGAGATAGCAAAAGAAAATGTAATCTCCTGCTAGTCAGATGGGATTTAGCAATTTGCAGTAGTTTTTACCAGCTTCCACTTCTCAGCTACTTAACCAGAGCAGTGCTCTTACACTTTTTATTGGGAAATGCAGACATCTTTCTGACAGTCCTCTTGAAGAGACCAAGAGAAAGCAAGAATTGTTATTCATGATAAATGGAAATCTTTGGTAATCAAGGCTGCTAATGATGTCAGTAGAACTTCCAGGTACAATTTTAACACATTTTTTGATAGCTTGATATAATTAGGAGGGATGAAGTAATTAAGAAATAAACAAAAGCAGTGAAGTTCTCTAACACATGCAACACCCTATACACTGATTTTCACACAAATAAAAGATGTCTTGCTTTCCATTCTAGTGGTGAAACACTAGAGGCATAGGCTGCAAACAAGGAATGAACTATATGAGCATTGAAAATCTTGGATTGAATCTACTCAACTTCATATGAACTTTCAAAACTATTTGTTAACTTTTTCCAGTAGCTCTGAGTCTGTATGTATAGGTATATATAAAACATGAAAGACTTCCACACACTAATTTTGTTCTCTACTGTAAATCATTCTATCATTTGTTTAAAGCTGAAAACCTTTTTTCCAGCTGTAGTGTTAAAAGATCATGAAAACCAGCAAACAAAACAACGGTATACTGGTGACAACCTTTTCTCCAGAGCCCCCACGGGGGCTCGGTAGTGATAGTAATGGATAACCTGTGGCTCCCAGGCTCCTTGAACAGTTTTCACCCGAGTGCCATTGCTGCAAGCAAGCACACAAGCTCACACGTGCTGAGAGCGTGAGCACTGGAGCATTGATCCAAAAGCTGTGAGTGCAGGCATCTACTGGGTTTTGGAGAGGAAGTATTCAGCACTGATCACCTAGACTCCACTTACAAAGTGAAATTGCAGCCCTTCTAATTAGGCTGATAGGTCTCAAAATGCCAGCCAGTACCCAGGAGGGTTTTTGAGCCACAAGACAAACAGACAATAGATTTGAGAAGAGCGTTTTCTGTCCTTCCATCTGAATTAGCTGAGTGATTGTAAAAGGTTTTAAGACAAACTGTCAATAATGTTAACATTATCGTACACTTCAGCTGCACGCTAATACCCTTAAATCCAGGCACATTTAATCAAGCTCATATATCCCAGGCACTAATTAGCTTTTTTACCTCCATGAGGTTGCAAGACATCATTTGACTGGAAATTAACTGCAAGTACTTTAGCAAATCCTTGAGTGTTCATATATTTGAGAAAAAAAGAACAAGAAGAATGTTTATTACTTTGGAAAACTGAGATACAAATAACTTGAAGTTTTTAATAGGGTCAGTTAAACTACCTTTGTTTTTCTTAAAACTACTTGCAAGATTTTGAGAGTTCCCTTTATAATTTGGTAATGCATAGAGGTACTTTGGGGGATTTGCAAAAGTGTCTGCAGGAAGCCAGGAAGAAGGGTGCCAAACAAGCATCTGTTCAGAAGCCCGATATACTCCATTTGCTTCACTTTCCACACTTCTGTGAGTGAAATGATGCTGACCCGCATCCCACAGAAATGGAAAGTTCTCTGAAAGTGAAAAGTATTAAACAAAAAATCTCTATAGGTTTTATTGAGGAGAAAGCTCTTATGGAATTGTCAAAATTTCCTACTTCTTTCATATGCCCCAAATTAACAAAACTGAGTTTCAGGTCTGGCTACAGCTGTGAGTCTGTGGGAAACAGAACAATGTGCACAAAATAAGCCTGAACACAATAAAATAAACCACTGTGGTCCCAATCCCCCAAAACAATGGTTAAGCAGTTTTAGTAAAATTATTGAAAAAAAATGTTTCCAGGATAGTAATTATTCTCACTCATGAAATAAACACATTTTGGAATGGTTTCTATTTAGCAGGGATTATAATGAAATCCTAACTACTTAATTAGAAGTTGCATTTTTTGCTTCATTTTAAAGAGAGTGTAGAGTTGCAACCTGTAAACAGTTGCAAGGTTCAGGTATCAATGCGGAGTAGCATGCTGCCATCTTTTGGTTATATTCAACAGAAACAGGTATGAAAGACCTAAAAGATTTTATCTTCACAAAGATAAGCAGCAGCTGCTACCTCCATGGATGTTGCTCCTAAGAGCTGTATTCATTGGCCATGACTCCATAAACCTTGTCCTCAGTCATCGACTATAACTCCGCAGATGCTGTATAAACCCCAAACAAAAAGTGACCCAGGCCCTCAACTATGAAAACAAGAGATTGATAGATGGATAGATAGATAGGCAGATAGATAGGTAGATATATGGATAGATACAGAAGGACAGATAGGGAAGCACAGTGAAACTGTGAAGCAAACTGAGTGGGATAACAGGCAGAAGTGTCAGTATAGCTGCAGGTTTGAGGAAAGGCTTATAGACAGTAAATGAGACTTCTCAGCTACACAGTTGTTGCAATAAGCAGCACAGAGCTTGCTTTTCGGTGGCCTTTTTAAAAAGGCCCACAATAAATAAGTGACAAAAGGAACGTTACTCATTTTGATAAACTTTGAGGAAAACATACTTTAAAATTATAAATATCACTAGTGTCAGGAGATTTTTTTTCCCATGTTCCTGTTGGTTTCCTCTACAGGTAAAACAAGACTTGCACAGACACAGGCCTTGCCTTGGAAATGAATTTCCCTGAGAATAGATGTTTTTTCCCATCCTGTAGACTTCAGGAGGACTGAGCAGGGGGGCCTCTACAGAGCTCTCTGCTCAGGAACTTCCTGGGGGCTGCTGCTATGAGTAAAGTCACTCATGTGTACTTGCATTGGTAGAGTAAGTCATTTATGGTTTAACACCTTTCCTGTTTCAGAAAATTACCTTCCGCTACTTTGATTTAAATGATATGGTTGTCCCTTTCATAGGAGAACCTGTCTAATGACAGAAAACCCTAGGATATAAGGAAAAGTGTTAGGGTGGTTTTTCTCTTCCCACATTTTGGAATCCCAAATTTTTGTCTTTTATGTTAAGGATGGGCCTGGGCCCTTCCCCAGTCTTTTCTACTGGACAAAACTTATAGCTCGCTATCAGAGATCTGCAGCATGCTGTAACAAGGATATCTGTATTCAAAACATAAAAGTCCATAAATCCAGCTGGTGACCAAACACTGCTGTTTAAATGTTTGCCATCCTTTTGCACACTAATGAATAGCAAAAGCTTAATTGCCTGTTCTCTTGTTAAAACATAATTACCAATCTAAGCATTGTGCACTCAGCAGCAGTTAGTGTCTTCCCAGCACATAAATATTTCTCAGCTCTCCTTTTACATTTTAATACTATCCAGAGACTCACTCTGTCAAACAGATTAACACCTATGCTTTGCCAGTATCATTGTTTATACAGTTGAAGATTATTCCCACTTACATACACCTGTATTTGAAGCTACTATAGAATTTAGCCTGCTAGTGTTACTCATTAGCTTGGGTTGTAGATATTAGGCATTTGAAAACTGGCTTCTTTGCAAGCATTCAGAAGTTCTGGAAGTTTGGCTGGTATTTCTTTGAGACAGGCTTAAAACAATAGCTGTCCACTCATATGACATGTACGTGCTGGAGATTAAATATATGAACTGCTAACATCGGTATTATTCCATGACTATGTATGTCCTCTCCATATTTTTACCAAATTTAATCTAATCTTAATCAGAAATGTTAAAGCTTAACTTTTCCAACACTGAACCCATGAGTCAAAAACAGATTGTGCCCTCTCAGCCCGCGAGAGCGGCTGCTTCCAAGGAAAGACCTACTCCAGGAAGAAACAGCTACTGTGGTATGCTTCCAGTTTCCTGGCAGAAACCACATGGAGAGAAGCTGTTCTTCCTTTGAGCCTGGGAGCCTGATCCCATTAGTGTCCCCGAGCAGAGCTTGAAGAGGGATTGAGCACAGTTTCTGTTTTCTCAGGTAACAGCAAAGAGGACATGCCCTTAATTTCAGGAGAATAATTCTAAATCAAAACCCAAAGAAGTTTCTCTTCTCTTTGAGTCAAAAACCAAAGACAGCAACATTTTAATGCTCTGCTACACTGAAATCAAATCATTAAAGTGAGTCATAGAAGTCACAGTGGCTTGCATATTAGTAATACCTCTCCCTTGCATAGTCCTGTTCTGAGTCTCTATAGCCCATTGACCTAGAGCAGTTAAGGCACATTAATGTCCATCACAGGTGGGACACATTATATAAAGCAATATAAACAGAGCTGACTTTCAGAAACCTCCGCGTCCCAAGCTTAAATGTCTGAGTACCCATTTAATGCCTGCAATCTTGATCATAATGCCAGAGCAGGAGAGGCACTTGAGCCTGAGGACACATACTGAAACATCACTGTGATTCTGCTGTCACGTCTTCCATCAGGATCCAGTACCTGGAAAATAAGATCAGGCCTCTTGCTGATTGACTAAGGAAGCAAGGAAGGTAATCCTGCGCATGTATAATTTTCACACATATCCCCTAAAACAAATTTCTGCATAATAAAAATAAATACTTCAGTAACCCTTGCACTATTGAAAAAGATTCTGCTCACCTCAGTAATTATGTTTGGCACAAAACTCTTTACCCTATGTTTATCACATGGGTATTCACATGGCTGATTTTGAATCAGCCAGCCAATTTTACTATGAATTTGCTGGTTGCTGTTAAAGTTATGACACATGCCCAGCAGCTATTCAACTGAGGTGTCTAATCTTGTTTTCCAAAGGTGGTAATGCTAACTACAGAACCTGACAAGTATTCGGCAAATCAGTTTTTGCAAAATGTAAACGCTGATCTCTATTCAATTATATTTTTGGCCAGGATTGTCGTAATGCTTCCAAAGTGTTCTCTTAGGGTTTTGTAACCACTAATGCCAAGAAAAACAGCTGTCATCTTGCTAAAAAATCTACTTAATTTTGTAAGAATCCCTATTCTTGGATAACACGGCTGCTCTTGCTGGCCGTACATCTGCTACAAAATCTTTTTTCTACAAATAGGTCTAAAATAGAAAACAAACATTTATTTTACAAATTATTCTTGGTCAAAACATGCTTCTGAATCAGTAACACTCTGAAACTCCTCTAATACATGAAACTCAGTTGATAAAAATTTTGTTTTCTATAATTTAAGCACAAATCATGCTTTAGGAGTATCTCAGCCACAGATGTGAACTGTATGGACAAACGTAGAATGGGCAATTCATGTCATAAGTTCATTTGCTGCATGGATATATTGTTCATGAATGCTGCTAGTGAAAGCTAATGTCAGGGTTTTTTTTAGGTATTTAATAAAACTGTAGGAGAATGGATTCTAATTTTGGAATCTAAGAAATGACAGTCAGCTCCCAAAACTTCTCATAGAACGAAATGCATAGCATTGACTTTTAATTTAATTAAAATAAAGAGACTATCAGTTTTACTGCTCAGCATGTCTCCAGAAACCAGCTACATAGCCATTGTCAACAGCAGGTTTGCAAACAAGTAATTCAGAAGTCACTTTTCTTGAGTAATGAAAGATGTCATGGAGCTGTTTTTTGTGGGACACCAGCTGATGCATTTTTCTGAGAATGAAACATGCCCTGGGGAAACCATCTTCCTCATACATTTGCACCCACCTTACGTTTTTACTATTAAACTTTCAAAGAAAAACTCCTGAATGCTTGTTTTTAATTAAGCTTAATTGAACACTTATCCCAAACACTGAAAATCATATGTTAGTTCTACTTGACAGTAGCCAGCAGCTGACTAACCAGTCTACATGACTGGCTTAGAAGATGTGAGATTTTAACTGAGGAAGGGTTACCTAGGGAGACTCAACAAATGGAAGTTTGTGAGAGACCCCAGGGAAAAAGTAGAGCTAAAGCAACAGAGACATATATGGGAATATGGGAGAAGCATTATACATCTTCTACACATTTTTTGACAAAAGTGGAAACTGTCTCCAGCAAAGACACAGCACGTTTTCTAATAGAGAAGCATTTTGCTTGTGATTGAGACCTGTGAGTAAGGGAGAAAAGGGTCTCCTTTTCCCACAATGATAGTTTGGAGTGCTAAATATGTGGATTGGAAGTGATCAGAATAATTACAAATGAGAAGCTGGCAATATCCTTTTAAATTCTCTGGGATGCCTGTTCTTACAGAAGTTCAATCTGTGTTGGATGGAAAATCTTGTTAATAGCTTTGATAGATTATGCTTTGTTTGAAAATGGAAGGAAATAATTTTCATCGTCCTGAAAACATAATATATTGATGGAAAAAACTACCCCTGCAGGTCCAATTGCCAAGAAAAATGCAAGAAAAGACAGAGCTTTAGAAATATAGATTTTGCTCCTGGCTTATATGGAGATAGAAATTTGTTAGAGAGTAATTTTGAGTCCCTAGACAGATTCTTTCAATATTAATGAATTTCTCTGAATGACACAAAATGTTTCTTTTTTGTGGGTGTATAAATCACAAGGGTAAATCCACTGTTGGGATTGTTGCATGTTATTCCCTTTGAAAACCTACAGTAGCTTCAGCCTCATTTAACTTCTGAGTCTTCCAGATTCACTTAGGTTTTTTGACCTTTAGTTGCCTGACTAAAAAGCTTTTTAGAAAAAAAACACGGTATATAAAAACAGTAACTTTACAGTTCTTTTTGCTTACTTTTTGTGGGCCAAGTTTAACTGGGGGCAGGTTTGAAATACTTCTATAGAAGTTAAAGCTCTTATAAAAGAAAGTTTTGATACTCACAGAACCAAAGTAACACAGAAACTAGATATTTAAACAAGAAAAAACTAAAAACAAGCCAATAACCCTTCCCCTCACTAAGGAGGGCAGGATAAAAATCATGATGTTCATCACCAAGAATGTAAGGAACATAAGGGAAAAAGTTGTATCCTTACTCCAATTTCAATCCTGATCATGAACCTGCCCCTTTATTTCACCCTAAATATAAGCAACAACAACAACTGATAAATTCTTGGGGATAGATCCCAAACCCATCTTGCTCCTCTTCCCACTGTCATTATCATAACATCTCAACTGATCATCACTTGCCCTGGGGCCTCTGGTTGTCCAGAGATGGGGCTGTGGTATTTCAGGACAACCAGCTGATAGCATGCTCAGTTTTCCTCTAAAACCACAGAATCACAGAATCGCTGAGGTTGGAAGGGACCTCTGGAGATCATCTAGTCCAACCCCCCTGCTCAAGCAGGGTCACCTAGAGCACATTGCACAGGATCGTTTCCAGGCGCGTTTTGAATATCTCCAGAGAAGGAGACTCCACCACCTCTCTGGGCAACCTGTTCCAGTGCTCTGTCACCCTCACAGTGAAGAAGTTTCTCCTCATGTTCAGATGGAATTGTCTGTGTTTCAGTTTGTGCCCGTTGCCTCGCGTCCTGTCGCTCGGCACCACTGAAAAGAGTCTGGTCCCATCCTCTCGACACCCTCCCTTCAGATACTTGTACACGTTGATAAGATCTCCTCTCAGCCTTCTCTTCTCCAAGCTAAACAGGCCAAGCTCTCTCAGCCTTTCCTCATAAGAGAGATGCTCCAATTCCCTAATCATCTTTGTAGCCCTTCACTGGACTTGCTCCAGTAGTGCCACATCCCTCTTGTACTGGGGAGCCCAGAACTGGATGCAGTACTCCAGATGTGGCCTCACCAGGGCTGAGGAGAGGGGGAGGACCACCTCCCTCGACCTGCTGGCAATGCTCTGCCTAATGCACCCCAGGATACCATTGGCCTTCTTGGCCACAAGGGCACATTGCTGCCTCATGCCTAACTTGGTGTCCACCAGCACTCCCAGGTCCTTCTCCGCAGAGCTGCTTTCCAGCAGGTCAACCCCCAACCTCTACTGGTGCATGGGGTTATTCCTCCCCAGGTGCAGGACCCTGCACTTGCCTTTGTTGAACTACATGAGGTTCCTCTCTGCCCACCTCTCCAGCCTGTCCAGGTCTCTCTGAATGGCAGCACAGCCCTCTGGCGTATCAGCCACTCCTCCCAGTTTTGTATCATCAGCAAACTTGCTGAGGGTGCACTCTGTCCCTTCATCCAGGTCATTGATGAAGAAGTTGAACAAGACTGGAGCCAGTAGTGACCCCTGGGGGATACCGCTAGCTACAGGCCTCCAACTAGACTCTGCACCATTGATCACAACTCTGAGCTCTGCCGTTCAGCCAGTTCTCAATCCACCTCACTGTCCACTCATCTAACCCACACTTCCTGAGCTTCCCTATGAGGATGTTATGGGAGACAGTGTCAAAAGCCCTTCTGAAGTCAAGGTAGACAACATCCACTGCTCTCCCTTCATCTACCCAGCCAGTCATTCCATCATAGAAGGCTATCAGATTGGTTAGGCATGATTTCCCCTTGGTGAAGCCATGCTGACTACTCCTGATCACCTTCTTGTCCTCCACATGCTTGGAGATGGCCTCCAGGATGAGCTGCTCCATCACCTTTCCAGGGATGGAGGTGGGGCTGACTGGCCTGTAGTTCCCTGGGTCCTCCTTCTTGCCCTTTTTGAAGACTGGGGTGACACTGGCTTTCTTCCAGTCCTCAGGCACCTCTCCTGTTCTCCATGACCTTTCAAAGATGATGGAGAGTGGCTTAGCAATGACATCCGCCAGCTCCCTCAGCACTCGTGGGTGCATCCCATCAGGGCCCATGGATTTGTGGGTGTCAAGTTTGCTTAAATGATCTCTAACCCACTCCTCCTCCACCAAGGGAAAGTCTTCCTTTCTCCAGACTTTCTCTCTTGCCTCCAGGGTCTGGTGTTCCTGAGGGCTGGCCTGAGCAGTAAGGACTGAAGCAAAGAAGGCATTCAGTAACTCTGCCTTCTCTGCATCCTTCGTCACCAGGGCACCCACCCCATTCAGCAAAGGGCCCACATTTTCCCTAGTCTTCCTCTTGCTACTGATGTATTTGAAGAAGCCCTTCTTGCTGTCCTTGACATCTCTAGCCAGATTTAATTCCAAACGGGCCTTAGCCTTCCTCGTCGCATCCCTGCATACTCTGACAACGTTCCTATATTCCTCCCAAGTGGCCTGTCCCCCTCTCCACTTTCTGTATACTTCCTTCTTCTGCTTGAGTTTTGCCAGGAGCTCCTTGCTCATCCATGCAGGTCTCCTACCTCCTTTGCTTGACTTCCTACTCATAGGGATGCACTGCTCTTGAGCCTGGAGGAAGTGATGTTTGAATATTAACCAGCTCTCTTGAATGCCCCTTCCTTCTAGGGCCCTAACCCATGGGATTCCTCCAAGTAGGTCCCTGAAGAGGCCAAAGTTTGCTCTCCTGAAGTCTAGGGTTGCGATCCTACTTGGTGCCTTGCTGCCTCCTCTCAGGATTCTGAACTCCACTATCTCATGGTCACTGCAGCCAAGGCTGCCCCCGACCTTCACATCTTCCACCAGCCCTTCTATGTTTGTTAGTACGAGGTCCAGCAGCACACCTCTCCTTGTTGGCTCCTCCACCACCTGTGTCAAGAAGTTGTCACCAATGCTCTGCAGGAGCCTCCAGGACTGTTTGTGCCTAGCTGTGTTGTCTCTCCAGCAGACATCAGGGTGGTTGAAGTCCCCCATGAGAACCAGGGCCTGGGATCGTGAGGCTACTTCAAGCTGTCTGTAGAAGGCCTCATCGACTTCCTCTTCCTGATCAGGTGGCCTGTAGTAAACACCCGCCACAGTGTCACCCATGCTAGCCTGCCCTTTAATCCTTACCCATAAGCTCTCGACTCGCTCTTCATCCACCCCTAGGCACAGCTCAATACATTCCAGTTGCTCTCTCACATAAAGAGCAACTCCGCCACCTCGCTTTCCTGGCCTGTCTTTCCTAAAAAGCACGTAGCCATCCATGACAGCACTCCAGTCATGCGAGCTATCCCACCATGTCTCTGTAATGGCAACGAGATCATGGCCCTGCGACCGCACACATATCTCTAGTTCTTCCTGTTTGTTCCCCATACTGCGTGCATTGGTGTACAGGCATTTCAGAGAGGTGATCGAGTGTGCAGGTTTCCCAGGAGGGATACAAGAGGATTCTCCATAGCCACATCCCATGCGCACTTCCCTGGCTGCATTCACCTGCTGGAGGCGTCCCGACTTGAGCTGTCTTTTGCCGACTACCCTGTCACTATAACTCTCCCCTTCCCTCATCTTTCCTAGTTTAAAGCCCTCCTTACCAGGTTGGCCAACCTGTTGGCAAAGACACGTGTGCCCCGCTTAGCGAGGTGGATCCCATCTCTCCCAAGCAGTTGTCAATCTTCAAACAGGGGCCCATGGTCGTAGAAACCAAACCCCTGTTGCCAACACCAGCAGTGCAGCCAGTTGTTAACTTGGAAAGTCTGTCTCCTCCTCCTCTCATCCCTCCCCCTTATTGGCAGGATTGAGGAGAAGATGACCTGGGCTCCCAGGCCCTTGACCACCATCCCCAGAGCTCTGAAATCCTGTCTGATGGTTTCCAGTTTGCCCTTGGTGTCATTGGCGCCCACATGGAAGAGCAGCAGTGGGTAATAGTCCGAAGCATGGACAAGCCTTGGCAGTCTTTCCATGACGTCTCGTATGCGAGCCCCTGGCAGGCCACAAACCTCTCTAGACGTGAGGTCAGGTCGGCAGACAGGTGCCTGCGTCCCCTGCAGCAGGGAGTCCCCCACTACAATCACCCGCTGCTTCTTCCGGGCGTTCCGGCAGGGCACAGGGTCTGTTGTTCCAGGTACTTCCCTTGCAGCCATGCCCATCTCCTCCTCATCCTGGAGGGCACTAAACCTGTTCTTCAGCTGCAAGTGTTCGGGAGGAGTAGGAGCCTTTCTCCTCCCACGAGCAGTGACCAGCTTCCAGCCTTCTTCTACGGTGTTATGATGTACCGTTTCACACGGCACAGAGCCCTCCGGCAACTCCACTGCTGTGGGGGGTTGGGACTCCCAAAGCTGCACAGTCTCTGAGAATGCCCTGTCTATCTCTTGCTCATCTTCTCAGATGTTGCGCAGCCTACTGACCTCCTCCCATAACTCCCTCACCTGACGACACAACTCGTCAACAGCAGCACACCTCCTGCAGGAGAGCTGACTGCCAGCCCAGGCCTCCCGGAAAGGCCCCAAGCACTCCCTGCAGCCTGAGACCTGTAGAGCCACATCTACTGTCAGAGGGTCAGTCTGGGTCGCAGCCTCTGACACAGCAACTCCAACAGCCACTGGGGAACGCGCTGTGCGGCGTGTCACGACCATACTTGAGGAAGCGTACACCACAGGGATCAGAAACAAAGGTGCCTTCTTGTGCCCTTCTGCACAAACTGCTGCCTCTGTTCACTGTATTCTGGGAGCTGTGCTCTAGGCCTGGCTCTTATATAGGCCTCTCCCTAGCACTGGCTAAGAGGGTGCTTGACCTGCCCTAATCAAGGGCCACCTGGATCAAAGGCCCCAACTCCCTCTGGTCAGGGGCAACCCAGAGAGCTCGTTAGCAGCAGCCACTCCTAGCTAGAGCTTTTCTCACAAGCTTTTCCCAGGAGAAGTCAAGGCCTCCTGCAGTTGTCCTTGCCTAGCTTCCCCTTTCCTGTTCACAGCAATCACCTGCTAGTTCCTTGGTGGTCCTCAGAAAGCCCACAACTTCCAACAAGATTCTCGAGTTCCAGTCAGAGCCCAAACACTGCTGCGCAAACTGCTGCGTCTGTTCGCTGCCTCTGTTAGCTGCGCTCAGGGCATAAGAAAAGGCAAAAGAGGTGTGGGCTGAGTCTGAGCCTCCGATGGAGCTGGAACTTTATCAAGATATTCTCCTAGACCTGAGGGCTTGGAAGGTCTCTGTGCCTCTGTAGCTTAGATAAACCCAGAGAGTCCTACAAACATGAGAAAACCTAGAAGAAATCAGGCAGCAGGCTGCTATAAGATGTGACCGATCTGTGCTGAAAAACAATGGAGCTGCCTTTAAGCTTATTAATGTGGTACCTTTAGCAGTAAAATAATGGTAGCAAATATTTCAGGGTTTGTACAGAGCCAGTCAAGGGCGCAGACAGCCAATGCACAAGTCAGTATCACTTATTAAAAGTTGACAGCCAGGACAGCTAGGATGACAGTATCAGAAACTAGTGTTGACAGGCTACAACTAAATTTTCTACTGTAGTGTAGACATAACCTTCCAGCTATCAGATAATCTCTACGCTATGAAACAAGTTTTAAGACTCATGACAGTTTTTCTAAAACATATAATTTCATCCTCCCATGATCCTTTTCTTCATCCTAGTTCTTTCCTCTTTTTTACGTCTAGTTCTGATCTTGGCTGTCTTCACAACTGCCTCCTTCCTACTGCTGAAAACAGGTTGTTTTTTGAAGAAAGCCTCACATCTGGTATGAAATGTAACTCCTGTACAAAATTTAATTCAAAGGGACTGTTCAGTGGATGCTAAGAAAAGTTAGGCGTAGCACTTGGGCAAGAACACAGTCAGAAATATCAAACAGCTCCATGCCCTACCTTCCTCCTGTGGCAGATTGGACATTTGTGTGCATTGCTAGCTTGGACTGATAAACCACCCAATGTTTTCCCTTAGCATCCATGCTACCAGCTCTCATCATCTGTAAGGAGATACCAGATTTCAGCTGAAGCTGGAGGTAGTGTCAGAAAGTGAACTACCCCAGCCATCTACCAGATTACAGACAAGTTTTGACTGGCATCCGATTGTCCCAGCTCCTAGCATGGGGGCAGCATGGCCAGCCAGGACACAGCAAGAGAAAAAGAGCTATTCTCCTTCCTCATCTCAAAAGAAGGTGCTGTTCTCCAAACAGGGATCAGGAAACTCAGTCGTTTTGTTCCCTTCCCATTGCCCAAGAGAAAATCTTTCCTTGAAGAAATATCAGATTGGAAAATGGACTGAGGCTGAAGGGCTCTGGGTCTGTGTATCAGCCTTCTGCAGCCCCATGCACTTTGATAAGGTGGATGCAAAACTCCTGGGTTTGCAAGAGGAACTGACATGAAAATCTGGGAAGCACACATGGTCGGTGTGGAGAACCGTTGGGTGTTAGTGTCACTCCGAGGGCTGAATGCAGAAGATGCCACAGAAGAGGCTGTTTAGGGATAGCAATAATTACTGCATACAGAGTGAGCAGATGTGCTTGCAGGAGCTAACTACGGAACACATCACCAATATTTCCTCTCTCTGACACTTGCACACACACAGAGACACATACCTGTCTGCAGAAAGGCAATGTGAACTGAGGGCTCAAAAAACACACCCAAATCTTTATTTAAAAAATCCTCATTGTCTGATGTGATTTTTGAGCCTTTGGAATTTGGCATCCTGCACAGTAATGATTCCAAACCCTGCTCTTGTCTGGGAGTTACCTTTTCTGTGGCTGGGCCACAAGGGAAACAGAAGGTGCCTCCAAGTGAGACACCATCTGGTTTCCAGTGAGAGCAGTGGAAGTGATGGAGCCTGCAGAGTGTGGAAGGGGAGAGAAATGCCAGCCATACACTTTTGCAGGGTGCACAGTGGAAGTGAGGGAGGACAGAGAACATCTCAAACAGAGGCACTTCCGTTGTGGAAGGGCTCTGCCAGTCACATCCAAACATGCAGGGCGTCTGACCTCTGTTCTGTAGTCCTCTGGTCTTTTTTTCCTCTGCCATCTGTCTATGAGCTGGCTGGCAGCTGCAGTGCATATCTGTCTCCCCAGGTCCCAGTATTAGCAACAAATTCATTACCTCCGGAAAGACAGTGAGAGATGCCACTAGTGGTCTGGAGGATGAAACTTGTGTCACATGCCTGGGATGAGCTGTGCAGCTTTCCCACCATCAGTTTGGCTCTGGTCAGCCCTGTTCATTCTGAGCTACAGTAAGTCAGAGAACCACACTTCCCCCAGAGAAAACAAGAAAATGGGCTAACTCCTGCCTTGTGTAATACCGAGTGAAATTGGTCAAGACCCAAATAACAATCTTAACAGCCTCCATAGTTCCCTCTCTGCCTTTTTGTGAACAAACAGTTCTTTCTGCTTCCTCAATTTCCCCTTTGCTGGAATAACAAAAGATGTTTCTCATATATCCCCCATTACAACAGCTGAAATGAGGCACAGATGTTTCTGTTAGTTGAAGCATCATGTCTTCTGAGGGCACTACTAACTTAGTACCTGGATTTCTGAAAGTGTTCCTGTTGCTTTCCTGCCGATGGCCTAAGACTTTTGGGCATGAGGTGGGACTAATGAATGGAAAAGGCAACTTCAAAATAATCCAAAATAAGTGTGTAAGAAAGTGTAAAGCTACAGAAAGAATATTTTAAACCTTCTACATCGCTCAAAAGGAAAGCTACTGAAATGAGAAAAATTCTAGTCCTGCTAAGTTTGCCTCTCAGACATGCTACATAGAGTCCCTGAAGTTGCAGTACCCCTCAGTCACCCAAATGGGGAGATCACTGAGACTGGTTAGCAATGGAAGAAGGGAAGTGACCACATGTAGTCTTCACACACTGTGGAGTTAGGATTCAGCTGGGATCTGCAGTCTGCATCCAGACCCTGGGAAATGCTTCTCTGTCTCACAACTTAGAAGTATCTTTAGAATCCGCAGCTAAATTAAACACCATCAGGTTGTGACTTAGACATTCAAATGAAGTGCAAAAATGTGAAAGAACTTCTTGTAAGCATTTCAGAGCCTCTCAGAAGCCTAAGCAAAGTCACCCTAGAAGTGAGACACAAACTAAAAGACCTGTTTCACTGAATGGACGTGTTGCTATTGGTGCGATAGTCTAAGGACAGGTAAGACAGACAGTATAGCTGGAAAATTAGACAAGCTTTATGTACACAAGCCCTTGTCTCAAATACAGATAATATCTTTTATTAGACAATTTTGTAGATCATTATCTTGCTTGGATCACTGTAACAGTCACACAATAGTTGATAGACGTATTCTTTTTACAACAGTTTGTAAGACCTGCCTAAATTTTTCACAGCTATCAGTTCTGTCGGAGACACAAAGGGCTTGATTCAGTTGACTACCCACAGGTATCTAGTGTCATTTGAGATGCAATGGAGTATCTGGCGCATTTGCCAGTACAGGGCTGGCAAATACAACACACCATCTTTGGGAGACCCATACTCCTCTAGACTGGCAGGAGAGGGTTGAATGGGATACTCGGGGATGTCTCAAAAGGCATTAGATACCTCTGTATGGGTAACTGAACCCAGTGATTATTTCTAGATAAAGAAAATTGCATTTGACTACAAAACTCTGTGTTGACTTACGAGAAATACTCTTGCTCTACACTGTTCAGAAGGCATTTCAAAATCTTCTGATAGTTTTTTTTTGTGATGCAATATACTATTATCTCTTATTCCAAAACTAGAATGATTACATTATTGCATCTAGCCCTAAATTTTAGTAGTTGCTCTCAGAGTCTTATCTTCATATGCTTTGTGCAGAATAACGAGATTATGAGCAATTTCAGTCTTGGATTACCATCAGCTGTTCTCTCTCCAAAGTCACAAACCGTGAAATCTGTGCCATCCAAAACATCTAAATATGGAATTGAGGCCAATACATTTGTCATCTGCTGCCATTTTTTTGTAAGGAATCGACTATTTGGGTTTGAAGCTATAGTCTATGAGATATGGTGATACATCCAAGAATATTTTTATTTGATTTCAAGTATTTCCTGGTAAATACCTTTACAGTAAGGATTTTAAGAAGCATAAATGTTTGCAGCTGCGGACAGGCAGAAGGGAAGAGATTCTTATAGTTTCCCTTGTTTTATCACTGTCATGCAAAATAAAATGATTCTACTGACATCAAAACAACTACCTGACAAAGCTACGTTTCCACAGTAGAATAATGTGCCATGACTTTTCAGTTTCATTGTCTCTGGATATGCATCATGTGTCACAATATGCACAATATGCACAAATGTCACCACTCTATCATTGTGAGTTAAGCCAATAAAATGATGATGACTGAAGTAAATTTGAAGGCTTTTTAGTGAATCTGGGGAAAGGATCAGGAAACAGGATTTTTCGTTTGTTTCTTTTTTTGAGAGAGAGAGAGCTTCAGAACAAATGTTACTCCTAGTTCTGGGCTGATCTTGAGGAAGGGTAGACTGAGGAACAAAATGCAGAGCAAAACATCTTGGACTAATCTGGACTTTGTCATAGAGCAATGGGAAAGTTACAGTGATTGTAACTGAGGATAGTAAAAGCAGTTCCCACCCATGAGAACATAAGAAAGTAACTTACAGATCTCTTATGGTTTCTCAAATTTAAGGGCAACTTTTGAATGCAAGATATGAGCATCATATTGATACACTATCAACTTCACAGATGAATCCTAGTTCCCTGTCTGTCCACTTGGCTTACATATTGGTGGACACACAGTTCACCTTGCTACGCACCTCCGGCTGCTGTAGCAAGGGAGCTGTGTTGGTGAGTTCTTGGGCGTTGCTATGAAAAATGGTACAGATGTAGCTATTTGCATGCTTCATTTTAGGACAGTAGAGCAGGTGTTCCCAGTATTGCTCCCTGCATGATTCATTTACTGTCCCTTCTTCTGTATGATAGCAGAGCCTTTACTAAAACTCACAACATTTTTTGGAAGCAGGAGATAAGCAGGAGATTCATAAGAGCTACTGGCACTCCCCTGGCAACCTTTTAATTTTTGTCAAACAAAACAAGTAGTTTAAGTCAAAGGTCTCAGCAGAGTTTCTGAAGCACCAGCAGAGCCTCAGAACTGCAAACCCAAAGGGACCATCCGCAATATGGCAGCCTGTCTGCTCTTCCCCGGCACGGACTTGCAACTAGTGATGCCGCCAGACTGCTCTGAAGTATAAACTGTGAAACAAAGGGAGATTCACAGTAATGAATCAAGGAAGGAAATGGCCCAAAATTGTGTTGACAAAGATTTTTGCTGGTACAGACCGCTTTTTGAAAATTTCACTTTTCTTAAAAGTACTTGAAGGTACCTCAAAGTTCATAGAAGAAAAAGGATCTCCAAACCATGTTTTAACCCCTCTATCTTTTGTAACTGCTTTCACCTGAAGATGTATCCAGTACTGAAGTATAGTTTAACACCTGTAGAAGCACGTTTTCATGAAGTTTTAAAAAGCATTACAGTATGTGAATTTGATAGCTTTGTGTCATTTTGCAACTAGAAACCATAATGGAGAACTTTGGAGGTATGCCTTTTATAAGTGGCCTTGATCTTTTAGATTTTTAATTTTTAGTTAGCCATCTCTAAATGAGGTACACTCCTGGTCTCTCTCTGAGTGTGACATCAGCAGAGGTTTTTTGGTTTTTTTCCTGGGAGAAAGTTAGTGTACACTGAAGGTCTAATCAGTAAAACTGTGATGTATATTTTCTGAGGGTAGTGCTAATAGGTGCATTCGTGATTTATTTCATCGGATAATTCTTGGTTTATTTCATGAAATAGTTTTACTTAAGCTGAGTTTTGGAACAAAATATTATTTGTTATTTGTACAACAAATAATACCTAGGGGGTCTCAGTTTAGGCTTCCCCTAGGAAAGAGACTCCATAGCATAATTTTTACTGGGCTGTTTTTCCTGTAATAAATGCATCAGCTTGCCCATCTTTAAGGTAGAGAACTTGAAAAGCTGACAAGTGTGATTAGGTAAAAGGTTAAATCTAACCAAGGTGGAAAAACGGGACCACGATGATCACTTTACAGGCTTTAAATGTGGTCTGCAAATCTAAAAGACTTTTCAGAAGCTCAGCAAGAAACAGAGCTAAAAGATGTTCTGCAGAGCAGGGCATGCTCCAGAATATTTTTACTCTAGTGTATTTGTCCAGAGATTCATTCCCCCCATTTTTTTTTCTCCTGTAGAAAGAACACAGCAGTAGAAGTATAAAACAGTAGTAGCAGATAGTAGTAGTAACAGAAAGATACAGTATTACATAGTTTTCAAGCCACATGCTATTTTTTTGCGATAGATGTATTACTGAAAACACAGATTTCAGCACACAATGACGTTAGTTTTTGTTCGAGCTGTGAATGCTAAAGACCGGAAGATACACATGGAAAATACTGAGAAAGCAACCAAAAGATGTCTACACACAAGAAATGTCTGTTACGTCTTTGAGGATTTTTAAAATCGCATTACTAATCTACTGCGGAATAGGTATTTATATCTGTTTACTTAAAAAAAAAAGAGGAAAAAAACCATTCTTTCATAACAATTATGAGTGCAAAACGTGTGTAGCCCGACCTGTCTGTGCAGAAGCGCCCAAGGCCTGAGGATGCCCCGGCAGCGCCGGCGGGCGGTGTGAGCAGCGAGCGCGGTGCCGCAGGGGAGGCGCCCCGGGGGCTCGCCAAAACGCGGGGGCCCCGACGCGGCCGCTAACCCCGGCCGGGAGAGGGGGGAGGCCCGGGCTGCAGCGCCGCCCCGCCGCGGGGCGGGGCGGGGGGCGGGCTGCAGCCTTTTTTAATTTTTATTTTGTATTTATTTGTTTTCCCCCCTTCTTCCCAAAATCGCATGTCTTCGCAGCCCGCCTGGGAGCCTCCCCCGGGCGGAGCTGCCGCTGAGCATGCCTCTGCCGCAGGGACACCCAGGTGGGTTTGGGGGTTTTATTCCTTTGGTTGTTCCCCCCTTCCCCCAGCTTCTGGGTAATGGATGCAGGTGGATATTTCTTGCCGTTTTCTGTATTGCTTCTAGTTTTTCTTAAAAAAAAAAAGTGTAAAAAGTTTGTGAAGGTCAGGCAAAATCATAAAGGGGGATGTGGCCAGTGCTGTTTCTTCTTACTTGTTTTGGTTGAAGAGACTTGTGCTTTGGCTTGTGACAGGATTTAAAAGCTTGGGTCGGTTTGGGGTGTTGAGAGAAGGTTTTCTCTATTCACTCTGTTGCAGACCAGCAGGGATCTCAGTTAAGTCTTTAAAGAGACTTTTCTCATTGCTTCAGCTCAGTACTGGAATGGGTCTGTCTCATTTACTGTTGGAATGAAACTTGTCTGTGCTGCAAGTTCCTCTTCACACATTGGAGGATTTGTTTAACTTTTAAAATACTAAACACGAGTAGCTTTTATTTCAAAAGAAATGGTTTGGGGTCTTCTTACACTGCTTTACTACGCAGTTAAAGATTTCTCTTGAGTAAATAGTATAGCTTTCAAAGGTGGTGGGCTTCATAGCGTGTTCTGTAGTTATGTTGTTTTTGTTTTCATCTTAGCCTTTTTTATCAATGTGAATTCCTAAAAGTAAGTCTGTAAGACTGTGTGCAAGAGGTGCTCCCACAGACAGCAGGCTTTGGGAGCTGGGAGATATCTAAACATCTGGACCAAAGGCCCTTCTCTCTTTTGTAGATTACTTCTAATGACTTGTTTCTGGATCTTTTGATATCTTCTAGTGTTACTCAGGCATGAAAAAAATAGTCAAGAACAGATGGGAATTTTGTCTTCTGTGTTGTGAAGTCCCACACAGTCCCCCTTCTTTTATTTTTGTTTGCAAGAAGGATTACTTCAGGTGAGTCCTCTGGTTGTGGATACTTTTAATTATACTAATTTTGTTTGTCACCTGGAAGACAAGGTTTAGTGTATGAAACTTAAAATACAGTATTATTCCCTCCACAAATTAAACTAAATACTGCACTCCACAAATTCTGGCATCAGATCAAATAATTGATTCTCTTTTCATAAAATTCCAGCTGGGATTGATTTTGAAATCATAATATGAATAAGTGAATGAAAATCACTATTTCAAAATTTGATTTTAGTATGGACTCTAACAACAGGCTGAATAAGGCTGTGTGCATATGTAAATATAAGTTTTGTTTTTTAGCTCCTCTGTATCACAAGAGAATAATGTGATTTTTTTTTTATTTTTATTTTTTAGCGAAATGCTTTTGATGTTTGAATGTATTTTCTGGAATTTTATCATCTATTTAAAGTGAATTAAGCTTTTTTTTTTTTTGTCATTTTGCACAACTTTGCAAGGGAAGATGGTTAAGAATTGCCAATTAGAAATAAAGACTGAATTCATTTTGAAATACCCCACCCCTAAAACCTTAAAGCAAATTCATTCAATAAGTTGAGGCTTATTTGGAGGCAAAATGAGAAGGAAAAAAAAAACAGATTCATTGCTGCAAAATATTGCTCGAACTTACTAATGTGTGGTGGCAATACAAAAACAAGCCTTACACTCTCAGTATTAGTGTCTTTATTTCCAGAAGCTAATGTAACATCTTTTTTCTGACAGACAGCTTCAGAGAAAAAAAGCAAGCAATGATGCTGTCTTTAGATTACAAATGTCAGAATCTTTGTTAACAGATGAGGCTTTTAATAACTGATGACATTAAATGAACTTTTGGCCCCTTTTCACCATGTTTTGTATGTTTTTATTCTCACATAGACTCAAGCTCATACGAGGAGACAAACTGGCTGTTCGCTTATTTGTTTACCTTATTGCAACTGTAGGATTAAATTGGATGGATAAAGTTTTTTTTTTAAAACAAATTTATTGAGAAGTAGAATTGTCAGAATTAGGTAGAGTTCTGTCTAGCACATCATGAGTTTGCTAGAAATTGGGAGTGCTCGGTATGTCCTGTTAGAGCATGGAGATTGGGGAGTGCAGAGTGTCACTAGCAAGACAGGGTTATCGGAGCAAAGCAATCTCTATTAAACCAAAGTATGTGTTTGTAGGAGGGGAAAAAAAAATGAGTCTTCACGCACACAAGCCTGTCTTCATGTCTTCTTCAGTAATAATGTGTATTATTCAGTTTAATGCTAATATTAAGTTAGAATTAGACCAGTTCTTTCAAAGAGTTTGCATGGAAGTTTAGAAGATTTTTTTTTTTTTGAAGTCTGAATTTGGTTTGTACTTTATCCAAAGAACTTTATACATGCTCTTCTAATATGAGACTTAATCTCTACACAGTGCAGTTCTTCAGACTTTCCTTTGTAAAATCCCCATCTCTTGTTAAAGTTCTTGCAAAACTTTTCATAGCAATCTTAGTGTGTCCATTTTATCCTCGTTTAATTTCGATTGGCAGCGTGGCTTGACCTTCACAGTTTAAGTAGTAACTTTTAAAAATGTATCTTACACTTAATTACCAGGGGCTGCTCCTTTTGCCTAAGCATTGAGGCATCATTCGCATGTGCACTGGGGCAGAATTCATCGTGCGGGATGCAGAAGTCAGATGCCTCACAGGCCAAAGTGCCTGTCCTGCAGGCACTGAAGAAATGATCTCCACAGTCAGTTTTGCCTGCACACCTCATGTTAGATTGCTAAATTTCAGTCAGCTGAATCCCACCTAGCGAACACATCCTTTACAAACACATAAATATAAGCTCTTAATATATGTTTATAAGAATCCAATATTTATTTAACTGTCTATAAAAGATTCATATTTTATTATTTTTATGTTGAGTTTAGTAGTGATACATATATAAAGTTAGTCATATTTCCTAAAGGAATTAAAACCTTCAGCTTTGTCTAACTCCAAGGTCATGGTGCCTTAACAATAATGTTATACTCATATAGTTCAAACCCTCTGCCTGTGGTTATTCTGGTGAAGTTAATTCCCACATAGAAACATTTATGCTCATATACAGTAATCTTTGCTGCACGTTATTTAGGTGTAACCAGTTCAGCCTGGAAAAATTACATCTGTAACTGAATTAATCTGTTTGTAAATCAGACTTAAGTCCCTGCAAATTTTGAATCCAAATTCTGCAATATGCTTTTAAGAGGAGCAGATAGGACTGACCTTGGTTGCCATCTTCAAAAAACAGTGATATGTGAACAGATTAAACAAAATTGTCTTGAAAATAATGGAAAAATAATAGATTAGTTTGTTAGAAGCTTAGGTATAAGCAGAATTATAAAAACATGCACAAATGATTCCTTGTTCTGTTTGTTTTTACTGTACATTCTCTTTTTCCTGTGAATTATTTCTTCTGAATCTCTGCTTCAGCCCAATGCCACAATGCTTTTTTCCTCCAAAAATATTGCAGCTGTTTGCCTTTTCAATCATGCAGTTAGTGTCTGAGAAGCACTCAGCGTCATACTTTTGATCATTTTTCTCACATTTGTGTTTTGTTCCACTAAACTTTCATTCTGTTCTTTTAAGCACAGTATAAGTAAATTTAGAGTTTATTCTCAGTGAGTCCCAGTCAGTTTCTTTCCATAACCTGCAACCAGAACTGGAAAGAAGATATTTAAAAAGAATGGTAGGATGAGGATTTTAAATGTTCTTCCAGAACATTTGAGAAACCTTACCAATCCAGATGACTCTGTCTTTCCTAAATGGGAGGGAAAAGTCAAAAGCATCAGCTTTTCAGACTGTAAATGACCAAAGAGTATAAGGTCTCCTGTAAAGTGTACATAATTTATTCATCACAGGACAAATTTAAGACAGGTTGTGTATATTAGAGTTCAAAATCACTGCATTGATGAGGTATATTTAGCACAGTGACTTTGTGAAAGTAAAGAAATAGAAGAAATACTTGTTATAAAGATAAAAAGGTGTGGTACACAAAGGTATGATAAAAGGGGGGGGGGGAACAACCTTCAGTAGACTCTGATGGACTCTTTCATCTTTCCATTTGGTTAATGCATCTTTTCTACAAGACAGTTTCCAAAAAGCAGTAGTTAGGAGTAATAGAGAAGATATTTGAAATGTGTGTCATTCTTTTTGAAATGTGTGTCATTCTAAGGAGTGCGTGACTCCTGAAAAAGAAGTTTTCATATTTTTTAATTCAGAAAACTGTGGATATCATGCACTGAAAAATGGAAATTCTTATATATATCTACCTCCATTTAAAAAAAAATGTCTGTGCAGAATTTGTCTGCAGCTGTGGAGAAGACTGGCTAAGCAGTTAAAAATCTAAGCACTTTGCTATTGCTTCACAAAATACATGCACATTGTATTCATTGCATATGGATATCCAAATTCATGTCTCTGGTAGGAAAGATAGGTGAAGCTTTGGGAACTTGGCTGTTTTATAGATAGTGAAGGAGAACATCTGTCCACTGGCAAATGTGGGAGAAGTGAAATTGATATCATGGCTCTGCCAACCTTTTGTAAGCACATGAAAGTTTCAGTAGCTGCACTTGAAATTATTCTTTCTGGGTGAAGAAATAACTGGTCCTGCTCCTAAATTTTGGGGTTTTGGGGGGCATTTCAATTAAGCCCTAACCAAGACTAAAGCTTCACTAGGTGCGGGTTAACTAAAGGCAGAAAAAGCTTCCTCTGAAGCTGTTGCAAAAGACATGTCTTACCATGCCTTTTCTCACCTGAGGAACTTGACTAAAAAGGTGTAAACAGCCTTATCCAGGCTAAACTGTAAGCCAGGGAAAAACTATTTAGAATATCCAAGGAAACTTTAACAGACTGATTTTTCTGTTGAAAATCAGAGTGAAAACTAAAAAGACTGAGATACAGTTGTTAAAATTCAATGAGGGGGTAGCTGTAATTAAATAATGTGCCTAGTTTGGTCTTAATATGGAAAGAGTTGTTTTGTTTTTACCATGTGTTTTCTTCTCTTTTGTCAGAAAGACCCCCATTGTCAGAAGAAACAATGGGTGATGCTGGAACTGACTGGTAGCCAACTGCTGGTGGCGCTTTGCTCTGAAGGAAGAGACCATGTTCAAGCACCTTTTTAAGACATCTTCTGTTTTAAGCCTCCAAAAAGATCATCTAACATAATACTAGATTTAAATAGCAAAGCTGAATTTGAGGTGATTGCTCTCTGCTTGATTTTGCTGCCTTGGAGATCTGTGCAAAATTGACCACTGAATAGACAGTGTAGTAAAACATTCATGTGTTGCAATACAGTATTTCATGTCTGCATTAACATCAAAGAACTACCTCAGATGAATGAAGATCACAAGGATTGTTCATGAGATGATTTGAATTGTAATGGAGGGACACTTCTGTGAAACTGCTAGAGGACTTCAGAGTAGGGCATCTGACTTCTCTGTCTTCTTCTACTTGTTTCATATTCAGAAATGAACCGCACTTGGACACACAATATGAGCTTTGGTGCACCTACAGACCCTGCTGAGCCAAGGACTGGACTCTCACGAAACGGGCACACAGTAGTGACTGTATTTCTGGGATTTATCTTGTTTTTTGGTTTCTTGAATAACTTGGCTGTCCTCATCCTCTTCTGCAAATTTAAAACCCTTCATAACCCGGTCAACATGCTCCTCCTGAACATCAGTGTCGGTGACATGTTAGTGTGCATCTCCGGCACGACCCTCAGTTTTGTGTCTAACATCCATGGCAAATGGATCGGAGGGGAACACGGCTGTAGGTGGTATGGCTTTGTCAACTCCTGCTTTGGTAAGCTTTCACTGACACTTCTCTTACACTATTCTTTTTAATGCTAGTGCTTGAACTCAGGCAGGTAGCTGACTACTGCTCTGTGGTAAATAGAAGGATGGTTTGCTTGCCTGTCTTATGGTAAGACCCAAGTGAAATACATGGTTAAAAACATTTTACCCAAAGACTTTACAAAGGAATAGTCCAGAGCTGATAAACACTCCCTAACATATCCCATTTTTGAAATGACTTATTTTTAAGAGCAAAAAGTGGCATCCAAAAAGAAGCAAGCCTCTGGAAGGAGGACTTTGACTAGCTATATGAACAAATACAGCGCTTCCCTCTTTTTCAGCAAAATCTCTGTCAACAGGCAGCTACAATCCCTTCAGTGCTGCCTCTATAACAAACCAAGCCTCCTGAAAGTATTCCATTTACCATCTGTAATTATCTATCAATCTGTGATATGAAATCCCTCTTGTTCCAAATAATGACAGTTTTCATCTTTTGATACTTTCTGTTCTCCCCCAAGCAAAATCTTTATTTTAAAATTAGATGCTTGCAGAGTCAATAACAAATGAAGTCATAGAAATAGAAATCTTCAACATGTGTATCAAAAGCCACAACAAAATAATATCTTGACTTTTTTTTTCCTATCCAGTCAGAACTTTTCCTGCAACTGGTTTGCTGTGTTAGATATGAATCTTTTTAACTGAAGATTATTATTAGAAAAACAAGACAGAACTAAAAAGCACAGTCAGAGGGCAACCTTCATCCCTCCAAGGTGGTCCAGGCTGCGAGGGCAGGGCCAGGCACATTCCTGCGTCTCATCCCAGCCTGGAGCTGCTGTGCATCTAACACAGGCACTGTGTCTCCAAACCTGCATTTTTTACCTGAATTTTAAGGTCTCTCTCTGTGCAGTGGTGTGCTCACTGGTACCCTTCTCTTCCTCAAGCTCATGCTCCAGTAATGACAGTTATTTAAGATTGTCAGCTTCCACTGGGAAATTGCTGCTGTGCTGGAAGTGAGCTCTCAGGAGTTAGCAGTGTTTTGTAATACAAAAACACAGACCTTAAAGATCCAAAAATACACCCTGGTATCAAGAATACCTTGGCTTTTTTATTTTTTTTTATTTTGTTTTTGTTTTAATTTGTGCAGGTCAGAATGGGAAGTCTTCTCATTCCCTCTGTCACTTCCACTTTTGTGAGTCATTAGGTTACTGAAATAGACTCCTGTTCCTTGAGTTGTTTGGGGTTTTGGCATACAGCTTTCTCTCAATAACTTGGAGGAAAATGTTTGCAGAAGAGTCACAGGGGGTTTTGCCTGTATTCCCCAAGCCCTCTGTTATCCCTGTCTTCATAACTATGGGAAGAATTGAGAGCTGAATATTTTAGTCACTAGTCTTCTTGGGGAGGAAAGAATTAGGACTGTATTTTCCTCATCCTTTGATTTATTCTCTTTTTTATTATTTAGGGGTGGGATGGGAAGGTAACGTTTGAAGGGAGGAGAAAAAAGTATGTATTCAAAGGATTAGAAGAAGTGTGTCAAAAATGCTCTTAGAGCCTATTTGCTTCTGTCAGAATACCTGTTTGTTACCACCTCAGTTCCAGTGGAATTAAAATAATGAATGAATAAGTTTTTCTCATGGATGAACTTGCTTATCGAATAATTCTTTGGAGCCAAATCTACTGTATAAATCAGATGGATGTCAGGAGAGCAGATTTCTATGCTGTAGTGATACCTGTGTTCATGTGAGAGTTTCTGTTATAATTCTTAAAATTGGTTAGATCTTCAAAGAACAAGCAAGTAAATGAAAACTTAAAAAACAGAATGCTAAGGAGCAAGATGATGAATTTAATTGGAACACATCCAGTGAGGTGACTTCTACTCCTCTGAGTTGTTATACTAATGCCAGCAGGGGATCTTGGGTGGCTGAGGCAGCCAGAATGCAGATTATTTTTGAACTGTGCACATGAAAACTTTTCATGACCGTGTTAAAAAAAAATTCTTTTAGAATTCCTTTCTGGAAGGCATGCAGTGCTCACAATATTTTTCTTTTTCCAGTGCTTATAAAGGGCATACTGAAGGAGTTCTGTTGCAGAGTTATAATTAAAAAAACACACACTATACACTAGAAGATAACATGAGTAAAAGCAAATAATAGTAGGAGATTGCTTAACATTTATGCATCTTACAGACAGCTTGTATCTGCAGATGAATACCACTGATCTTTTTTTTTTTTTTTGAATTTATGTATTCCAAAATGTGCTTAAAAAAAGAGCTAATGCAGGTGTGCAGTAAGGTATATAATAAAGTATATAAACTTTTTGTTTGTTTGTTTTTGCATCCAGTGTGTGCTGTAAGCGTCATACACTGAGCAATATAAAAGAAACATGTAAAAAAACATAAATAGCAAAACTGTATAGATTAGGAGGAGAAATTTGTTTCTTTTACATACACTTTCATGCAATCCTTTAGCTATTCTTCCAAAAAAACATTGCACATTTTCCATTTAATGAAAATTGGCTTACACTCGTTTATGCCTCATCTCTGGTTTTGGCGTGTCAAGGCCAAGACGAACTGTTCTAATGTTAGGGGTGCGGAAGAGAGAGGGAGTGTGGTAGGAAAGATAATTAAGAAGAACTGAAGTTTAACATCAAGCTTTTTAAGAATAAACCTTTTAAATTCTTATCTGTTGCTTTTTTTTTTTTTTTCCCCCTCGTGGACAAGGTGTATATCCTACTAGGACAGACGTCAATATAGGACCAGGATTTCAGCTGCTGTTAAACAAAGTAATTTCATTAACTTCAGTGGAATTGCACTCTCTTATACCAAGTGGATACATACTTTTTTTTTTTTTTTAACTGCACTATAACTAGTGGATACTGAAGTATAACTACTGTACAACTGTAGTATAGTACTACACCATAGATAAATTTGAAGTGGAATACTAAACTTGATGACCTGGTGAGTATTTGATGAGGTGTAAAACACGTCTAAGTCAATTTCAAAGTGTTAAAACATTTTAAAATCCTCTTTAAATCTTTTAAAAGACTGAGAAGGACTGAATTTTTAGTGATTATTTTGTTCCTTCCCACTTTATTTTGTGATACTCTGAAAGCCCCTTCCTTCTTCCTGTTTAAGGTCAAATTGAGAGTGAAAGTGTTCTCCAACAGGTCCCCGGCCTGGATGAAACCTGAGCCAGTGCAAGTAGGAAACTGAGATTTGTTTCAAATTTAAATGCATGGCAATAGATTAGTCTTTTTGCCTGAAGTGTCTTATGTTTCTTAAAATTACACAACTGTTTCCCTGGGAGGTGATCTGGAAAGCAGAGCTCATTCTTCTCCCAGGAAAATTGGCAGTACAATATACTTTGCTGTCACTTAGGGTGGAATCAAGGTGTAAGTCCTTTACAGGGCAGTCCAGGGCACTGCATTGCCTACACCAGACACCTGGGAGTCATGAACTGAGAACCAGCACTGGGGGGTTACCATGGGCATCATGGCAAAAAGAAAAGTGTAAGCGTTCTGTTTATTTACTTGCTGGTTTCTAAAAGTGTCTGTTTCATGATTTCAAGCCATTCTCTGAAAGCAGAAGATTTAGAAACTGATGGAAAGTGTGGATTCTGATCAATAAACATGCAATGAGGATTTCAAGGAGACTGTTAATATCATGGGCTTGCTATAGAAAGGTTAGAGTTGCTGTGCATTAGGAGTGGAACTGCAGGAGGAACAACGTGGGCTGTTCACATCATAAATGATTTTATCCTGGTGCTTGTGCATGTTTGCAGCTCTGTCAAGTAGGTCACTGCAGTGGAAACTGCACATGCCACCGAGTTGGGGAAATGGATGGATTTGCTACATTCACTCCCATTACCCACCACTTAACCACGGTTTGACAGGCTTATGGTTATAGATTTAAACAAACATGTGAAGGGACACATGTGCAGGACACATTTTCCGAGCTGAACTCTGAGTAAACTTTGAAAGCAGGCTGAAATATGAATTGTTAAATATAGCGTGAACTGATTAAGCATTAGATTTTAATTTAGGGAAAATAATTTACTTAGTAACACACTCCCATAGAGACCATATACACAAAAAGTGATATCCTGTCCTAAAATTAAATTTGTCGTGCAGCTTTGACCATCTCACTTGTAGTTTCTCCAATGACCTATTAAGCACTTCAAATCTCTGGATAGCTGAAAACTTTCAGAAACGTTTCATCCTTTCTCAAGATAGTATGGATTTTTACACAAATGTAGACTTCCCAGACACATAGGACAGTCAGAATTTGAGCTTGGATGACTTTTGGAGTTCATTTTCAGAACTGCTACTTTATGCCATATCAGCATTAAATATTCAATAGATTAATTCACATGGGAAAGATGAAGCCTTCCGCAGCTCAGGGAATCCAGCACCAGATTCTAATGCTGGCAAGCTTCAAGGTACTTTGCTAACAAGGATGTTTTTGTGACTGCTGAACTCTTAGCTCGTATTTTTAGGTGTCTACTGATTGTATGTTTTCTCTGTACCTCAGCTCTCATGGTAATTAAAACACCTGGCTGTTTGCCTGAGAAGTTGATTCCAATATTTCATTTTAAAAAATGTACAAAATTCAGACTAGTGTTGTGTCAGTGAGCATCGCTATGCAAGAGGGCATAGGCATGCCTCTGCCATGAGTAACCTGTGCACTGTGAGGCCATGTCTTCCAGGTCCGCATACTGCCTTTGCCCTATATCAAGGGGAGTGCTACATCCTGAAACCTGTTCAAACTGAGGTAAAGCACATATATATCTCTATGTGTTTTGCCAAACCAAAGTCCTATCTAAATAAGGAGGTCAAAACGAATCTTTTAAGAAATGCCATCATAACCAGCTATGTGGGTAGATAATCTTTTAAATCACATTAAAGCAGTTGTTGATCTAGTCCCTTGCGAACACACTGAATGAAAAACAGAACTGCTCATGGTTTTGTTTTAAACCTGAGTGGGAAAATTTCTTTGTGACCTTTAATGAATAATTTTCCTCTTAATCTTTTGCCTTGATTTTTATATGCTTTGGCCTAGATTCGCTGTACTAAGCTAAGGCACTTTAAATTTAGAGATAGACATCTAGTGTAGCGTAAGATCTTTGCTTATAAGATGCAGTTAAGATTCCAGGTGAAATGACTGGCTCTTTTTTTGTGAAAATAGATGTTTGTCCAGGAGCAAAGCCGTAATCATGCTTGGCTTGGTCCTGCAAGAGCTTGAGTCTTCTGAGCCCTGATAGTGCAAAAATTCACCTCCCAGTCTGAAACCACACTTTTTAGTTCCTTGACTGGCCACTGAACATGGATAGTTCCTTTCTCAGATGGGCTTAGGATGTGATTTAAAGTAATCTATCTATAAATAAAGCTGACAGCAAGCACAACTAATCAGTAACATTTAAGAAAACTTAGTTCTGCCTTGGGCCTCAAAAGTGTTCTCTCTTTGAAGTGGTTAGACTCTGTTATGTCTGCAGCTAACATTACCTGTGCGAGCTTTCCTAGGTGGTAGTTCTATATCAGAAATACGCTACTGTTTTAAACAGAAGGGAAAAGAAAAGGGATCTAACCAGAGAGAATACATCAAAGGTGCCTCCAGTTCCTTTATCTAGAAAAGGAGGAATATTGTTGTTACCTAGAGGGCTCTACTTATTTTGGTGTAGTGTTATAGTTGATACTTTGTCCTGGATTTTTTTCCACTTGAAGTGCCTGATATCCTCCTAGACTGTATAGTAAATGGAAAAAAATAGGGACTTCTTGAGAAGACACAGATAACATGTAATCTGAATTCCCCTTTGGCATCCCTTCTCTAGGGGGCTGCAGTTAGACTGCCCTTCTTTTTATTTAACTAATTAGTTGATGAGGTAACTTTATATTATTAAATATGCTTGAGAGAGCCACATTCACGTGGAAATATGAACTGCTGAACCCCTTGGGAACAGATATGGGAATCATCTGACTAAAACCAGACATTTTCCAATCCTCCAGGCTTCTTTTATAATCAATAGAAAAACAAATAGGCACTGCCAGCATGCAAATTGCTTGATGTATTTGAGATGTTCTCTTTAGGGTGAGATGAGTTGTGTCCTAGAAGTGCCTCTTTATCTCCGCTGGCTATGGAAAGGAGCCCAGGATGACAAGCTCAGGAGTAGATATCTGTTCTGTACCTCCCTGAAGTCATGAGATGACCCTCACAAGTAGGGCACTCGTTGCTCCTTCTGCTTCCTTTCCTTTACACATCTTTCCTTATCATCCCCTCTCCACTTGAGCATCCTCTTCCAGGGTGCTGGATTTGTTTCTGGTTCCTGTAGGCGTTACACACAGCACAATGTTTAAATCACTTGGAATAGTTGCCCAGGAGTGGATATTTGGCAAGCATTTGCCTTGTTTCCGTGAAGAGATGCCCGAGTCCTTCATCAGAACATGATCTGACATTCATCATGTAGGCAACATGCTGTCTGCTCTTCCCACAGGTAATTTGAAGAGCACAGCTATTGGGCTTTTATGTGCAATTTAAATGCTTGAAGCAGACTGTCACCTCTGAAATTAAAAAAAAGAAACTTAGGCAAGGAATCATATTGTGCAGAGAAAGTGGAAATAGAAGGCTTTTGTGGTGCTTTGAACATTAATCCTGAAATCAGAGACCTCACTGTGGGAGGTGCTTTAACACCAGTTTAGGATAAGAGAAGATTTTGCATTTATTAGGGCAGAGCATCACCTAAGGTCTCATTCAATCTGCTTATGTTTTTTATATGCTTGCAGACTGTGAACGTTGATCCAAACAATGTCAGATCAAGCTGTATAGTGCATAGTCTATGTCTGCATTACCACCCCAGGCTGTTTCCCACCCACTGGATCTGGGCATGTTCCTCAACCCCGTCTCGACACCCATTGTGATGGGACTGTGGGGTGCACCAAAATCCCCCCCTTCCGTCCTCCTTCCCTCTCCTGGCTTTCCACACACAGGGAAGTCAAGCACGTGGCTCAGACAGGAGCTAGAGCGGGTGCTGAACAGCCATAGCTGATGCCCTTCAGCACGCACCGGCAGGCAAGCAGAGATTAAGTCACCAGGTTTTCCTATGTCAGCCAATGTTGATGTTTTCTGCCGTCTTTTGTCGTATGATAATCTAGAGACTATTTTCCTAATCCTCTGACAAAAAAAAAAAGAAAAGAAAAAGACAACAAAAAACATGCAGAGATTTCAACAGGGAAGGGTGGAAAGCAGCTTGTGTGTGTTTGGATGTGTGTAGAAAAACCAGCTAGTTTCCTAGAAGGAGGGACAGAAACGTAGAAGAATTTGATAAGGAAATCAATAACTTCTTTGGCTTTTCTTGTGCATTATTCCTGGCTGTCCCCATGACGTCGACTGTTGCTTTGTACAAAGTGTGCTGCCCGTGCCCAAAGACAGTTTCTGTGATGGGCAGGAGGCTACAAATCTCCATCTAGATTTGAAGCATCCTCCTTGAGGTTACATTGCTAGGCATTTTAGCCACATGTTGCAGAATGCTAGGGACAAGGAAATACACAAATAACATGACTTTACATAGAGCCCTGGAAGGGGCTTAAGGGCAAAGACCACGCAGATTTCTTGCAAAATTATCCTGACAATGAACTGAGAATTAAAGATCATGGCTATAAGCTTGTATGAGATGGCAGAACAGCGTTACTGGCAGAGTTAAGCTTAATCAGTTGTGTTTGCAGACCCTCTTCCCTAATCCTGGGTCATGGCATTAACCTGGACAATGCTATGTCTGATGTTGGTTTTCTAACATCACTTTAGGAAAAAGCAGAAACCAGCTGTGTCCTTAGTCAGGCCACATATATGTGAAGAAATATGTTATTAAAATGTAGCTGGTTCTCTGGGCACTCAGTGGGTAGAAGTAAATAAAATAGGCCCCGGTGAATAAGCAGTATTCAGTCAGAAAAAGTACATCCGAGCACGCTGGAGTTCGCTTTTAAAAGGCTATTAAATCATATTCTATTGAGCTCTGTATATATATGGTAACCTCTATTAACTCTTAAGACTGTCTGTGTGCTGTCAGACCTAAATAGAATTGCATATTTTTTTGTAAAACTTTTAAATTTTCCTTGTAGTCCCTGTAATCTACTAGAGAGAAGATATTATCTCTGGCTATTTAAATCCAAGTTATATACCTAGTGTCTTTTTCTTAACTGAAGACATTCATTTTCTCTGTCCATTCCTTTTAGAAAGCATTTAGGTTGAATGCTGTGTAATAAAAGAGATATTGGCATAATTCCAGATAAAGACACAGTAATAGGTAATAACTAGCAATTTACTTTTTTTCCCTTTTTTCTCAACTGTGTCCAGTACCTCACACTTAAAGTAATCACCAGGGTTTTTTTCTGTTAGTTTGTTTGCCGCTTTTCTCATTAAGAATGTCTATTAAGATGAGAAAATCATTTGCAGTAGTTTGTTAATGGAGTGTCTGGTTATGGAAAAATAAGTTTCTTTGAAAGATGGAGCTACTCTGTTTAGATTAGTATTTTTCTAAGTAGCATCAGTAGCTGAGAAGCTGTTTTTGAAGCTGGAGATTGAGTAAATGACAAATAAGCTAATAACTGAAGCCTCTATTGATTCACAAACCACTTATTGTTTCTCTAGATTTCACAGTCAATATGATTTATTACATATGTAGTGCAAATTCCTCCTATTGCAGGAAAGTGTGTTCGTTCATTTGTTTGTTTGTTTGGAATACTAAGTGAAAATGACCTCTGGCTGCTGTAAATTTTTCCCTAATTGATACAGGCAGGATGAGCTTTTGTTATCAGCAGACAGTAAATGCTAGGGAGTGTCACGCCAGGTAGCTGCTTCATTACACTGACATCCCGCTGTTATTTTTCTATTAAGCGTCCATGTTTTTTGACTACTACAGGAGAGACCATCTCTCCCAGTGCTGCGCAAGGCTGGTGAGGGGCAGGAGAGGCAGCTGAGCTGGAGCTCATTAGATACCCGTGGAAAGGATTGGCTGCCAGGACAATTTCTCTGTCATTGCCTCCCTGCCTGTCACGGCCTGTTTTTGTTCATTTTCTGGAAGTACCACAAGGTCTATCTCTACAGCCTTTGCCAGGCATCTGAGGGGTGGTGGTTTATTATGGGTCTCATCTCTCAAAGATACTGGGCTTTCTCGTGGCTTCAGAGAAGGGTGCTCAGCAAGTCACAGGGTGAAGCCTTAGGTTCAGAGGTGGTGTCGACCTCCCCCTCTTGGTTCTCCATGCTCTAGTTAGTAATTCCTCCAGTCAAGGTCATCTGGGCACTATCTGTTAAAATGGTTGTTTTATTACACTGCCAAACTTCAAGTGCTTCAGCTGGAGGTTTTCATGCCAGCTATCAGCCTCAGGCTCAATTGCTGTGGAAAATTTCAGCCAACAATGCTTCCTAAAATGTGGCAAAATTACATTGTTATGTCTTCTGTTCACAGTTTCTTAAACCTGTTTCACATTCAACATTGCCAGGCCATGTGTTAGCAATGCAGTCTCATCCTATGGTCATATACAAGCTTTTACTATCCTTTATGAAAGCAAAGCAGACAGAATGCAGAAGTCTAGTGGCTCCCTGGGCTAACCTGTAAGTCTTTACACATATTCAGTAGTGTTTTATTAGAGACAGATATTTACCAGGTGCTGATCCTCTATTTATTGGTATCATTAATGCAATCCACAGCAGAAATGACAGGTAACTGTTAAAGGGAAGAAGGAATCAAAGTGAGCAAGCTTCAAAGGAGTCAATAGACAAAAACTTTTTTAACCTGAATTATTTGAAGAGTTTCATATACGTTTGTAACCATCAAAATCTATTTAAGACCATATGGTTAGCAGAAAAATGAAAAAAAAAAGGAGAGTTGATCATGCAAGTTTTTCATAAAAAATAGTTCAATCATCTTTAAAAATCAACCATAACATAAAAATTTGCTTAAAGTAGGCCTCTAATTATTTCAAAGATTCAAAACCATTAACTAATTTCTATATCTTTCATTTTCATTCCTAAATTTCTGTTGCCTGAGTCCAATACGGACCTCTGAAATGCACTGAAACAGCACACTAACATCTGGAAAGATCTGCTTCAAGCTAAGAAATGCTATGAATTTTACCAAAACACTGATAATCCCTATTCAGCTGGAATTTACGAAAATTTTAGAACACCCAGCCGTTGAATACTGTTGGGTCTGCATTAGTCTTGATTCTTACATGCTTGTACACACTGAAGCATTATTGTTTACCAGATTTACACTTTGTGGATAATTTCTGTTCTGTGCTCAAGCTGTTCATGAAGTTACTGGGAAACCTTCTTACACTGACATGTTTAATCACCCTAATGAAACGATGTAAGTTGTTAGTGAGCTGCACAGCAGATGAAACGAGGCCTGATGCCCTGGAACCAGGATCTCATCTGGGGATTGGGAGTGGCACCTCCCGCTCCTCCTGCAGAGGCAAGAGGAGCAACATGGAGAAGGCTCACCAGCATCCACACAGTAGAGCTGTGTGTCTTGGTATGCGTTCAGCAGTGTTTCACTACAAACAGTTATAGGGTAGAAAGTAGTATAATAGAGATGACAAGCTACAAATTCTGTCTCTTAATGCAAGGGTAGAATATCTACACGGTATGTAGGTGTGTATTATGTATATATTCTATACACTGGGTGCCATGCCCAAATCAGCTCTCCTCCATACAAGTCTTTGTAACAAGTCCCAGCATTTTGCCTTCATTCAATTGCCTGGGTATGAAAACTGCCAATTGTTTTTTTTGGGGGGGTCTGTTCAATTTTCAGAGAAAGAGCATGTGGCAACACGAGAGGGTTATGGTCCAGCAATGGCTGCGTGAAGATGCTGAGGATTGTTTTACTGTGTGTATTTCTTAAAACTGAAAGCGTGTTTTTATTTAATGTCTTTGTGAGAGGCAAAGACTGCATCAGAGGAATAGAATGAAAGGCTGCCAGATAAATATGCCAGTCAGGATTTAAATGGGCTTTTTGTAATGGGTAAAAAGCAAGTTACGAGGCAAGACAAAGCCATAGCTTAATATTCTTTGTGATAAGAGCAGAATGTAGACATACCACCATCTGTTTTGCTCCATACAGCTCTTTTTCTCTATTGGTTAGAGCATCGTGGGGTGTTTAACAATGAATTTGAAGAGGAGAACAAGTAGGAGTTTTATAACTGTTTATATCTTTTGTGGGGTTGAAAGCACACAGACCTTTTGGAAAAAACTATTAATAGTAGATATAAGCAAGTAATTGTCTTTTATTATTCTGTAATTGCAGCTTCTTATCATTTAAATAAATAATAATTATAATACAAATTAATATTAATAAATAAATGCAAACAAATAAATAAAATAATAAATCCATACTAAATATTTGCCATTCAAAGATATGTTGTACAGTTAAGCTTTTAAAATGCTAAGCTTAAAAGTTATGATAACCTTCAGCATACAGTGGTATTTTTCCAGTACACAGTCCTAGCAGCCTGTGATATGTGATGTAGGGACTTCATGCTTGAAGTAGTACTGTTGAGTCTAATAGTCTTCCTGGATTTATCTCCCAGACTTTAGTCTTATGGCTCTTTAGGCCCCTGCAAAATTTTGATATTCACAGTATAATGTATCAAGCAGTTCCACACATTAACTGTGTACTATGGAAAATGCACCTTCCCTTGTTTGTTTGTTTTGAATCTGCTGCCTGCTAATTTCATTTGATAACCCAGTTCTTGTGTTATGAGAAATAGCAAATAATCAGCCCCCATCCATCTTTTTCATGCTTTCTATTCTTTTCTCGGTTTTCCTTTTCTAATAATCCCTGGTGTTTGCTTTTCTCACTGCTACTGAGCATTGGTGCTTGGTAGAAGTGGTTTTCATAGCATTATCAGTCATAACTCTCTTTCCAGAGTGATAAGTCAATCAGAAACAATCACTGTGTATTTAAAGCTAGGACTGTTTTTCTCCACATATGGCAGTTTACATCAATACTGAATTTCATCTGCTCAGTGACTCAGTTTCATGAGGTTGTTCTGCAACACTTTGCAGTCAGCTTTTGTTGATTTAGAGTTATTCAGGGTACTATAATCAGCAGACTTCACTCTTCGCTATCTTTTCCAGATCATTTATTAGTATGTTGAATAACACAGGGCCTAGGACAGATCCACAGGGGACTTTGCTGGCCAACACTCTCCACTGAAAAAACTAATTATTTTCTCCTGATCTTTATTTACTGCCTCTAACCAGTTATTTATCCATATAAGGATCTTCTTTCTTATTACAAGGTAGCTTACTTTCCTTAAGAACTTTTGTGGTGAGATCTAGCCAAAGCTTTTTGGAATTTCAGGTAGGCTTTATTGAATGTGTCACTCCTGTCTGTATATTCAACGGCATTGTCCAGGACCTCTGAGAGATTAGTGAGGCACAATTTCCCTCCGCAGAAGCCATACTGGCTTTTTCCCAATATGTCATACCTCCTTATATGTCCACTATTATATTCTGCATTGTAATTTCTACCATTTGATCCAGTATTGCAGATTAGACTCATTGGATGGATGAAATGGGCTGAAAAGGAATTCCATCTGCATCAGTTACAAACCATTTCTTAATGGAAGTAACAAAGGATTTCCTCTTTTATGGCCCTTTTGAGAGTTAAGGAATGGAGAACCACTTCTCTTTGCACATCCTTTAGCCAGCACAGTCATTTCGTACAGAGGTAGGAGCAGCCTTCTTGCCACTCTTTCTTCCCACCTCTGCAGAATGTGACGTTGTTGGTCTGTAAAACTGTACAAGAAACTCTTGGCTCAAGGGCAGAAGAAAGGTTGCTACACATATTTTGACACTACGTTCATATTAGCACATATGCGACTGGATATTACAGTATTATAAGAAAAAATGTGACTATCAAAGCTTGTGACAGAAACTTGACTCAGGAGAGTATATATCTGTAGAGTGTTCTATTTATAGGAATGGTAACCAATGAAAAAATAGGTTTTTAGAATTCTTCTAAAATTTGTAGAAAAATGCCTTTAAAATGAGCTGGTGCATTCAATGAAAAAGCAAAGGCTCATACAAAGGAAGTTAGCTAGCTGTGATCTGGTAGAACCTTGGCTCCCCAGCTGAGAGATGCTAGTACGTTGTAAATTCACCTCTTAGCCTGCTATATGCTATCTCCCACATGTAGGCAAACCCTGAAGCTACCTGCTACATGTTAAATCCATGGGGATGCTCAGCATGCAGGAAGTCCCGGGGCTGTCCCACATTTGGAAAGCAGAGGAGCAGTGCTGGCAGGAGCCCCTGCGAGACACCTCGGGTATGGACCTGCTTTGCACCAGACAGGACCATCCTGAAGGCATCCTCCAGCCAAGCCAGCACTGCCCATCCCTCCCGCTTTCCACATGCATGCAAACCCCCATGTCTTCTCCTGTGATGTTGTTGTATAGGAGCTCCATCTAGTGCCGACATTATTTCTCAGTCTGAATTCCAAAGGCAGCTGGATAAGTACAATAATAATGAGGTGGTGGATGTAGGAGGTTTAATTTGCATGTGGTAGCCCTGCTTTCCAGAATGCAAAGGGATCCTGCACAACATATGGAAAGTGAGATTGAAACGAATATTGCTTTTTAGCACTGTGCTGATGTCATTCAGATGCAAAAGGGAATTCTTTTCTATATTTGTGCCATTAGGAACAGTTATTCCTTTGTTGAATGATGGATAATGCAGATGGTTAATAACATAGCACAAAAGCATGGTAATACCTGGTGATGAACGTTAAATCACAAGACACAGCTAACAGTTAAGCTCACCCCTAAGGCACAAGTACACTTAAAAAAAAAATCAGCAGGGGTGGGGAGGATGCAGGGGGAGGTGAAAAAAAGATGATTCTTTACTATTTCCTATTTCCATAAAAGTAATACATACTGCCTGTACTGAAGGTATCACTAGACAAACACAATAGGAAGGCTATATCATGAAAAGGAGGACATGGAGAGATGATTGTTGAGAAAAGACCAAGATAGATTTACTGAACAGGACCAGTAATGTTTGCTGTCAGATTTGTCGCAGCAGGCTTGGTTGCAACAGTGTTTTCTTAGCAATTTCTTTTAGAGAAGTCAGAGTTAAACTGATTCTCCTATTAGAATCAAGTGGAAAGAGTTTTCTTTAGAGAAAAGAATGATTTCCTACTCTAATGGACTCACAACTGCAAGCTATACAGGAAAAAGAACAACAAATAATTACAGGCATTAGATAAATATCTTTTGGTTTATTTACTTATATTTGAAATGAATTATTGATATTTGAAGTAGCCTATATTTTGAAAGTGTGGACTGCAAGCATTTAAACACTGGCTGTAACTGCTGATGTGTAACAAATGACTGTTGGAAATACTTTCTCTATTTCAAATCAATAGAAGGGCTTTTAATGCCTTAAAAATCGGAAAAAAAATAGTGATCTGATCACTAACACATGTGTGAGTATTCAGCTAGAATAAGAGTTATCAAAGATAAGAATATTTGATTATTTTGATCAGTTATGCTGTCTTTATTATTAAAATATTTGCTAGGAATATCCAAATAGAGCCTGTCATTCTTTGTAAGCAGATTTCATTCTTAGCCGCTTCTGTGGGTTATTGAGACATTCATGCACAGGCCTGCAGTTCATATTCCTTCTACAAGCACTGAACTTATGAGAAGTTGTTATACTTGTATTGTGATTTTAGTGTATTGTAAAATGATTTACTGTGACTTACTCAGTTGCTGATGTGTAGATACAGAGCTGTAAACCTCGGACTAGTTGGGCTAGCAACGGTTAGTTGTCCACCAAGGGCAATGCTTATTTTGACTCTATTCATCTCAACTCTGGGAAGTCTTCTGCCAAAATCTGTCAGCAGCTAGAGTCTGGCCCATAAAATCTTTTTGTTGTTGGGGAGGGGAAAGGAAAAAGTAGATAATTTACTGGGGGTCAGAGGGGAAGAAACAGCAGCCACATAAGCAGCTTTCCAATCTCCAGGCCCCTTTGCTTCTCTTCTGAATTTTTATTTATGGTTCTCTTCTGAAAAAAAAAAGAAAAAATGTTAAAAATGGTTTTGTGAAATTCCATATCCTTGATGTCTCACTTGTTTCGTTCTCAGATTTACTCATTTGATACCACTTTCCCACTAGCCCTAGCAGCTGTGGAAATTAAAGTGAGATTCTATTAATTTAGGTAAGTTTGCTTCATTCTCTGCTGCCAGTCCCAGATTTTGCAGACTGATCAACATCCTCATTAACACTTGTGACAACTCCAGTCTCCCAGCAGAAGAAAAAATGTAACCTGCAAAACTTTGCTGGAGATTGCATATGAGACAGGTTTATCTTGACCTATCTTGACCACTGGAGTTATAAGACTCAGAACTAGAAAACAAAATAGAACAGTTTTTTTAAACAATGAACTAGTTTTGTTCTTTCTTCCCCTATTATGCTGTGCCTCAGTAGCTTCTGATTTTTGCAAACATGTTCATTTGTTGTGGAGAACTCAGCTGCCAGGTAAGCAAATGCTCCCCCCCTATTCTGCTCAGTGAGTCAGCTTTTGAAAAATAGTACTTTTATCACTATAATAGTCTTACCTTCTCACCTGTGAGAAAGTCTGTGATGGCAGTAACTGCTGTGGTGGAAATGACTGTATTTGTGTGGAAGAAAAGCTTTAATCTTTAGGATAAGCAGAGTCCAGTAGTTTTGCTTATTAATATTAACTTAACTGGTGCATAAAAGCAAGGAACAAAGCTAATAGAACAGATTGCTCCCTTTGCACATTTGTAAAGTCTCTTATTCTGTAGCAGGTGTTAGGTTAGGTATTTTGGCCAAAAGTTGATAAAATTTCACCTGAAGATTAAGCTATCATTAGAAAGAGAGCTTATTGCTTTTTCTCCTCTCACTACTTCCAAACCTATCTTATAAACACAGGAGACCTAAAAACTCTATTCCATGACTATTCCCTGAGGGGTGATATTAGGATATGAGAGGCTTCTAAGGAGATATAGAAGTACAAATATTTTGGAAAGGTCATATCTTTTAAATTGCTTAAATTTTTTATGTTTCATTTTCATAGTTAGAGTGTTTTATTTCTATAGAAAGCTAATAGAAATGCTCTCATTTAAATTCAGGAAAGATATTTCCTTTGAAAACAGCACTGAGTCACTCATCAAACTAGTTTTATGTAACTGAAAAATATATTTATATAATACCATTTCGTAGCACAACTTGGAATTGAACCAAAAACCTTAAAATTGAGGTAGTAGGAGCCTTTTGTTGTTCTGTTGATACCACTGTTGTGGTACCACTCTTACCACTGTTGTTCTATGTTTACTTCTAAGTACCTGGGCAAACCCAATGAAAGATTTCAGCCAGAAGAAATTGCATAAGAATATCTCCCCTCCACCCCAACATTCCCAGCTTGGGGTGTATTTTGTCACAAGGACCTTTTCCTCCTTTTTACTTACTTATTTCTTCATCTCATAGTGCCACAGAGCATCTCATCATATTCTCCAGCTGATGGAGCAGCACATTTAGTAGTTGAAACCACAGGCACTGAGGGAACGTAGCTATGTTACAGAATCACAGAATCACAGAATCGCTGAGGTTGGAAGGGACCTCTGGAGATCATCTAGTCCAACCCCCCTGCTCAAGCAGGGTCACCTAGAGCACATTGCACAGGATTGCATCCAGGCGCGTTTTGAATATCTCCAGAGAAGGAGACTCCACAACCTCTCTGGGCAACCTGTTCCAGTGCTCTGTCACCCTCACAGTGAAGAAGTTTCTCCTCATGTTCAGATGGAATTGTCTGTGTTTCAGTTTGTGCCCATTGCCTCGCGTCCTGTTGCTCGGCACCACTGAAAAGAGTCTGGTCCCATCCTCTCGACACCCTCCCTTCAGATACTTGTACACGTTAATAAGATCTCCTCTCAGTCTTCTCTTCTCCAAGCTAAACAGGCCCAGCTCTCACAGCCTTTCCTCATAAGAGAGATGCTCCAGTCCCCTAATCATCTTTGTGGCCCTTCGCTGGACTTGCTCCAGTAGTGCCACATCCCTCTTGTACTGGGGAGCCCAGAACTGGATGCAGTACTCCAGATGTGGCCTCACCAGGGCTGAGTAGAGGGGGAGAATCACCTCCCTCAGCCTGCTGGCAACACTCTTCCTAATGCACCCCAGGATACCATTGGCCTTCTTGGCCACAAGGGCACATTGCTGCCTCATGCCTAACTTGGTGTCCACCAGCACTCCCAGGTCCTTCTCAGCAGAGCTGCTCTCCAGCAGGTCAACCCTCAACCTGCCCTGGTGCATGGGGTTATTCCTCCCCAGGTGCAGATACCCTGCACTTGCCTTTGTTGAACTTCATGAGGTTCCTCTCTGCCCACCTCTCCAGCCTGTCCAGGTCTCTCTGAATGGCAGCACAGCCCTCTGGCGTATCAGCCACTCCTCCCAGTTTTGTATCATCAGCAGACTTGCTGAGGGTGCACTCTGTGCCTTCATCCAGGTCATTGATGAAGAAGTTGAACAAGACCGGACCCAGTACTGACCCCTGGGGGACACCGCTAGCTACAGGCCTCCAGCTAGACTCTGTGCCACTGATCACAACTCTCTGAGCTCTGCTATTCAGCCAGTTCTCAATCCACCTCACTGTCCACTCATCTAACCCACACTTCCTGAGCTTCCCTATGAGGATGCTATGGGAGACAGTGTCAAAAGCCTTGCTGAAGTCTAGGTAGACAACATCCACTGCTCTCCCCTATGTTAGAATAGATAAAACTACATACTGTTTGTTATCACTGTTATTGGAAAATTACCAACATGGCATTTCTAAGCAGAGATCAGACATGCAAATGTCCTTGCAGTACTGTGCTCTTTCTTGCTTGCTGTTTCTCTGAATTCACTGTTCTCCATTGCACAGTGCCCTGGTTTGGAAAGGAAGGGTGGCAGGAGTGGCTTTCCATGAGTCCCGGCTTGCCAGCTGCTGGTCCAAGCTGTTAGCTCCTCTTCCATTTCCTGTGCATGTATTCTCCTTACCAGGATATTATGGAAAAGGTGCTTTATAATAACATATATTACACACACACACACACACACACACACACACACACACGGACCCTCATAAATATATGAAGGCTCCCCACTTTCTTCTCCTTCAGAAACACTTTTGAATGAAAGTAGCCAGAGCTGCTGTTGTTTGCTGCTGCACTGAGCTCTCTCGGAGCATGTGGCAGCAGACCCTGAGCACGCAAACCCAGAAGACACGCGCGAGCAGGCCAGGGCGGTGACCCTCACACGGTTCAGGTGGGAAATAACGCAGTCAGTGCAGAGTGTCTCTGGGCTTGTGCAGTGCTTGGGGTGGGAAGCATCAACCTCTGCGTCTGGCAGGTCCTGCTGCAGTTAGGAGAGGATTTGTAGATGGTGCTTGGGAACTCTGGCACTTCCTATCCACTTTATTTCCTTCCTGCTTTTGTAATTGGCCCTCGGTGGCTGATTCTGGAAAACAGTCTTATAGGTACCCAGCAGTGCAAAGCTGGCTCCATCATGGCTTGGGTCTCAGCAGCAGCTTGGCAAAGGCCAGAGAGCTGGGGCAGACTGCTGCTCCCTTGCCTCGTGTCTGCCGCATGGCTGAGTCTCATCCCTGCCTCAGTTTCAGCAATTGAATTTGGTCTGGCTGTGGACTATATTGGCGTTCAGAAGTGTAGAGACTTGTAAGGGAATTATCAACATTACTATGAATGATACACAACTGGAAACATGTAAACACCAGAAGAAACAGCAGAACAAGAGTTCAAAGGATGGCCTGTATAGATAAAGAGTTCCCAGTTATCAAATCAAGGTAAACATTGATTCTGTGAAGCCCAAAGGACATTGCGCTGATAAGACCACAGCACAAATGACTAAACAGCAGAGGCCCCTGCACCCTAACATTAGGAGGATGGCAACAAGGGAAGGGTACCACACATCTCATTTGCCATTTCTTTCCCTGTTAGCTCACTGTGGGAAGAGACAGTACGCATAAAGGTGAGTATATTCCAGGCATACCTTCCAAACAAGGAAAAAGAAACAGTGAGCAGCAACCTTGCCTGAGATGTATAGAGGCTGATGTGGGCAAGATTCTCAAGCAAAAGACCACTTAACTGTGGACCTGAAAGGGTATAAAAGCTCTCTCCAAAAAACAATTTGTTGACAAGGAGAAGAACAGCCCAAGAGGTATAATGAGGACTTGATAGCTAGTGTCCCTTGTTCTCCCCGTTGCAAAAAAGTGGTCTTGGCCAGACCTCTTGAACACAAGCACCTTTGTGCTTGTGAGTTTGTGGGCATGAGAATGTGAATGAATGAAAGCCAAGAGAGAATGAGCGTGAGTGGGTAAAATGAACTTGCATGGAGTTTTTTGTGCAATAAAATCACCTTTCTCTTTTTTAAGAGCTTGCACTGACTTTTGATCCATTAATTTCCTGTGGAAGAAGGTGGTATTGCATTCCTCCAAGCCCAGTCTGCCAGAGCTTATCTGTGGCTTATTTTCATTGCTATTGGTTATTGAAAACAAGAATACAGTGTAGGATATGCATTATGTCATGCAACCTTCATCATCCAGGAGCCTAATCGTGGTGTGGGATAATGACCAAGAAACTTTAGGAGGGCAAACGTACATAAGTTATCAGTCAAAACACCCAGTACAGGCTGAATCTCTGGAATTCTCAGTTTTTCATAACCCTCAGGCCACTGGCAACCTGTTTCCAATTACTGCATCACAGTGAGCAGTGTAAAACAGCAAAAAGTAATATGAAAATGTAATGCTCTTAATTGGGGCTCAGAGGAACAAAGCTCAGTGATTTGTTGTGTCTTCCATCTAGTGCAATGCTCCCTGTGCTGTGCTTTCATGAAGAAATGTACAGATTTTTTAATAAAAGTAAATAGTAGATAATGTCTCAGATGGTAATGCTATAAATGGATGTCTGTCCTGGTTTATGACTTGAAATTGAATTTCTTGCAATCTACTCACTGCAATTCATTGCTGTGTAGAAGAGTCTCATGTCTCAGACCCAGCTTGTCTCTAAGTCACTTATTTCCACCGCTAATTTTTAAAGAACAATTCGTTCCTCTAATGCAATTTACAAAGGGTTTTTGTGTCATCTTTCAGTGCTGTTTAGAGAGAAAGCCAGCTTTGTGCCTGTTTATGCTTGAAATGTTGGGGGAGAAAATTAAGTTTCTTACTGCCTTTGACTTCTGTAGAGTTACATGGCCTGGTACCAGCTCAAGCCCCTGAATATTTCTTGGAGACAGATTAAAATTAGATGTAGAATTCCTGAACTAAATTTTGTTGTAATTTAGAAAACATTACTCATTTGAAATTCATATATGCAGTCTAGCCAGTTGCAAATGTTACTGTAAAATAAGAATTAAATGTTAGGCTAAAGCATTGTAATTAGCTTTAAAATTATAATTATTTTCTTCTTTTTATAACTTTCATGATTTTTTTAAATTTGTTTTCTGGCTATTAAGACTGTGGAGTCTTTTTCATCAACCACGATTCTGAAGTATTTATTTATTTATTTAATTTTTTTCTTAAAGCTGAGATTCTCAGTAACTCACATGACTACAACAGATATGATGTGGAACAGAACACCAGATGACTGGGGTTTCTGACAAAGGCCACAACAGTTAAATGCATTTGACATTAAGAAAACTCTTGATATGCAAAGGTAGGAGGCACAAAGAAAAATAAGAAGCTTTTTACTACTTTATCTAAGTAGGATTACCAGATCATTTCACAGTCCACAGAGTATTCACTGACTTCCTGAGAAACTACTGAAATGTGTTCATTTACCGTCAGAAACTTTTCAGGACAAAGAAAAAAAAAATGTATGGAAGCCCGTCCTCAGGACTAAACCTAAAAATTCTCAGGAGCGCTGCTGAAGCATAAGAGTTGGTTTAGGCACATGGTGCTTTTCATGCACTTTCACCAGCAATGGGCTCCTGCCCACTCTTTCCTTGCCTAGACAGGGAATAAGCTTGCAGGAAAATCTTGTGCTGCAGGAACACAGTCCCTACGCAGGAATTAGCAGTATGGTCCAGGGAAGTGCTGCAGTAAACTGTCCTTAACTCCTGGTATTCAGCAGTGAGCTCCTATTTTCTCCTGACAGCTCATTCAATATCTGTTTTGTATCTGGTTTATGTTTTTTTACTTCCACCCAGTGTCAAACTAGATACTGTATATCAAAACCCATTTTTGCCTTTGTTAAGAAATTATGTTGGTTCTGTCCAACAAATTACGCCTGTATCTGCTATAGTTGATCACATCATAGTGGTAACTTCCCAGGGTTCAGCTATGGGACTGATAAAAGAATCAGACTGGAAAATTTTCTTTCTTAAGTTGAAAGACTGAGGATATTCTTAGCAAACAGAAACTGCAGAGAGTTATCAGGGCTCATAATCTGCCACAATGTTGGAATAGGGTTATTTCTTGATGTGTATCTTATGTTAGTTTTGTTCAGTCTTGACTTCTATGTTAGGATGAAAGGTCCTTCATCAGCAAGGTTGGCTGGAGCTGCAGTGTCAGGGCACAGAGGGTCACAGCACATGTAACTTTGTGTGTACCCCACGTGAGGTCACGTAAAATAGATGGGGAGATGGATGTTGTAGCCTCTGTTGTGTCTCTTTCTCCCCCACCCGGCTAAATAGGTGCTTTTATTACTCCCAACCATTTCATTTTAATGAATTTCACTGTTGGAAAGAATTATCTGTTTTATTTTTCTTCTATTTTTGCTTCTTAATTTCACCCTATTCTGCCTTCCAAAGCACCAGTTTCATTCTTTCGAAGTATGTGTAATTTTCCTAAATAGCTATCATATCCTAGTTTAATATATTTTGCATGAAATTCATTGTATTCTTTTAACTTTTAGTATCTTTTATGAACTGCCCCTTTAGTGCTTTCCTCTTTTCCACTTGTTTTGAAAAGCACTAGAAGTCAATGTAGCCTGGTATTAATTTCAGTGGTGTTAAAAAGTTCAGGTATAGAACAAGCCTTAAGTCTTACTGTGACAAAAATAAAAAAGATAAATATTGATATATATATTTTGGGGGGGAGGGGGGAACTCCTCTGGTTTGGGATTCTATATATCACAGTTCTTGTCCTCCAGAGAATAATGTAATATGTGTCTTGTCAGTGGAACTCAATAATAAAAGGTGAGTAAAGATGAAATGGCTCTTGCCGTGATGGGTAATTAAGAGTCTGCAATCTTCCTCTGTGTAGAGAAGAAAAATTATTTGCTATAATTTAAAGGAAAACGCCTGAGGGTTTTTGTGTTTTTGTCTGATTGCTAATACTTGATTAATTCTTGGCTGACAATGCCATGGTCCTAATTTAATAACTGAGTATTATTTCTATGTAAGTTAAAGACAGAAGTTTTCTTCGGCTCAAAGCAAGCAGCCCTGTATTCATGGCCTGTGACTACCTCCAGATCCGCTAGTGCCATAAAGGCATTCATCATAAATAGCAGCATGAAAAAAAGCTGAACATTCTTTTTTCTATTAGCTAGTAGATAAAAATGTGAGGGAATGAAAAAGAATACTGTAAATCATGACAATACAAATCATGAGAAGCTACCGGATAATAGTGCAGCCATAGGGACAAGCAGCAGAGTGGGCAGCCAGACTTTACCTGAGGCCAGCCTCCATTCAGGAAGCAGGATCCTGAGCTAGGGAAGTCTGAGCACCCTATGTGGATTTTCTAGGCAACTCTGTACCCACAACACTGTAAAATACTTTTGGCAAAAATACATATTTTCTGCTTGTTAAAAACAGGTTCCTTGTGCCCTCAGTTACCAGCAGAGATAAAGCAAGAATAATATAACCTAGCTGTAGAGCACTCAGCTGGGAGGGGAGAGATTTCTGGTTTCCAAGATTACTTCATATTAGTCCATGATGGTCTAATCTGAAATGCATAAACAGATCTAGGTCATCTTACTGGGGCCTATGTTCCAAATATAAGATCTGGATTTTACCATATGAGCTAAATGTTTCTGATAGTTAGAGTAGATTCTTTAGGTAGATTCTTTGTTCCTGAGTCTGTAATTCAGAACCCAGTATTTTTTTCTTCTGGCTCAACATATGAGTTTAATGCAGGAATTATGGCCAAAGGCTTTCAAGAGCTGGGCAGTCATATGTTATGTGGGAAATCACATTACATAAGAAATGATCACACACAAAGTCTCCACTGCCTCTAAAGTAGATAGTCTAGCCTTAAATAGGTTTAAAGCTGGACTCTTAAACTGTGTAATTCAAATGAACTCAGTGGACCTGCATCATTTTACAGCCGTAAGTGTACCCACCTCGTAGATCTGACTTCCCAGTTATATACAGAAAAGAATTTAGGGGCTCTTGCAATAGAAGGCATGTTTTCTTCATCAAAACTTGTCTTTTTCTCACTCCCTCTTGCCTTTTCCTCTTCTCTTTCCCTGAGACGTAAGGGATTCTGCTTCTGCAAGCAGTGCTTGCACTCCCACAGGGTCTTTTACCAACACCAGCTCTGCACAAAGTGGCTGCAAATTGCTGTCAGAATGGCAGGAGCGGTTGTGCCTGTGTTCAGCTCCCCAGGAAATTAGTGCCTGAATTTCAGGGGAAGGAGAATTGAAATTGTGTGTCGGTGGAGGATCTTCCACTGCTTATGGGGTATGTATGGTGGGGGAAGGGTGTTTTGGCCAGGGACGGGATGGACCAGCGCTATCCTCTGGTGAGTCTGTGACTCATCTCCATCCCACACATAGGAAGGAACTCCAGGAGAAACTGATAGTCCAAAGCGGAAAAAATGGATTACAGCTGTGGATTCCCCTGAAGATCAGGTATTTTGTTTTCGGATTTGCAGGTAGTAGGAACCACTCACTCAGAAACGGAGAATTTGGCAGGATAGGTCTCATACTATTGCATGCTTGGCTGTTAGTATTAGCAAGGATCAAGAAGAAATTTTCCTGAAAAGAGCAAATTGGTGTAGATCCATTTGGATTTTTCATCTTACAGGACCAAAGGGAAGAGTCTGGACCCCATTAGAGAAGATCTTAAATTTCTTGTAAAAAGTACCTTCTGCAATAAGTCCCAGGAAGTGGTATCCAGTGTTGTGTGGCCAAGGATTAGCTGTAAGGAGAGGGAAAACCTGAAAAATAGCTGTAAAACACTAAGTCAAGACTAAGAACCAGTGATGCAAATCCACAAAGGAGGTGTAAAGAGGGTGGGGTCCTCAAACCTTGGAAAAGAGATTTGAAATGTCCTACAGCCCAGATTTAAAAATCTTCTGCTGGAGGATACAGGTGGTTGCCGGTGCCTAGGCTTCAATGCTAAATCAGTACTTGCCAGATTATATGATATATATGTAAATAAAATTGTGACTTGCCATATCAAATTCATGCCAAGAGCTGTCTGTTGTTGTCCTGTAAATATGGTCAGAACTGAAGATATATCTGGCTGATGGAACAGCAGTGCAAAAATTTCCTTCATTTTTGGGCTTCCAATCTTGCTTGTCTAAAAGTCAATGCAATACTGGAAAAGGCTCATGAAATTCCAAGACTGAATGTTTCTTAGTGAGGAAATCTTTCAGCAATTTATTAGTTCATGTGAAAAATGGATTTCCCCTGTGTAACATTAAAACAGCTAACTTTGAAAACCTGCCTAGAAGAGAAATAGCTCTCAAGTATGAAAGTCTTCCAGTAAGCTAAATACGAGTTAAACAAAAATTGATGTGCTGGACAGAGCAACAGGGTCCAGCATGGATTTAAATGTGGAGAATAACAGAAATAGTTTTCATTGTTGCCTCATATAATGTAATAACCAGAAAAGGGTCTAGTTTCTCAGGGTTTGAAACCAATGCCAGGTAAAATAATGAAAGTAAACATTTACATTGCTTGGTTGGTTGCAGGCATTGTGTCCCTGATCTCCTTGGCTGTCCTGTCCTATGAGCGATACAGCACTCTCACCCTGTGCAACAAACGCAGCGCTGACTATCGGAAAGCCTTGCTGGCAGTTGGTGGTTCGTGGATTTACTCCCTGATCTGGACTGTGCCACCTCTTATCAGATGGAGCAATTACGGGATAGAAGGTGCGGGTATCAACTGTTCAGTACGCTGGTCCTCTGAGTCGGCCAAGTCCACATCCTACGTCATCTGTCTCTTCATATTCTGCTTGGTCGTTCCTGTAGTGGTGATGATATACTGCTATGGCTGTCTCCTTTACGCTGTTAGACAGGTAAGCCACTGCATGTTTTCTATAGTGCAGACTGAGTTGAGACAAATGCTGCTTGTCTCCATTACCTAGTAGTGGAGGTACTGATGGTAGAGAGCTAAACAACACACCAAAAACAAATGAAAGACCACAGAAAGCCTGAAGGAAGAGCAGGAAAAAGCGGGGGTGGTGTCTTCACCAAGCTTTCTCATGCTCCTGAAACTCCATTCAGAACAATAAGTTATCGTGCAAATACACACTGACTTTGTGGCATGGAAATGCTGTATTCTAAGCAAACCAGTATATCTGGGTGAAGGTTAAATTAGTAGTAAAACCAACACCACCAACCAACATGTTTACCTGTCTATAAATAAGACACCCATGTTCTCATTTCTTTCTATTTCTAGGTCATAACATCTTAATAATTTCTACTTCTTAATCTGTGGAGACAGAATTCTACATTAATGCAATTCTGCCACAGTTTGCAGAGTCATCCCTGGGATTAGCTTCTCCTTGTAATTCTAGGCCACATTTAAAAGTTTCCTTAAATTGATTAAAATATTACTAAGACACTCCTCTAACTGATTTAAGGTATACTGCAGATATTCCAAAATGAATGTTCAAAAAGACCCTGCCAGGAGATACAGGATTTCGAAGTTTTAGTGCTCTTGAGACAGTAATGAAATGGCTTAGTGATGAATAACGATGAATAGGTGTTCTCTAAAAAGTGATTCTTTAAAATGTTCAGATGAATTAACTAAGGTGTTAAATGAGGGGGAAAAAGAAAAAAAAAAGTCAGTAAATCCCAGAGGAGAGGCTCTCATTCAGAATTAAAGTAGAGTAGTTCACTTCTGATTAGTCATAAAGAGTTAAGGTCAAGCCTTTTCCATAATTTGTCAAAACTTTCTGAACACTCGAAGCCTGAGTGAGAAATCTTTTCCTGGTGGAGTGCTAGGCAGGCCAGTAAAATGCCTTTGATGAATCATACATTAATACTTATCTTAATGCTGTGAAATAGTAATATGGAAAAAATTTCCCTTGACTGTAAACCAAGTGAAGTTGCAGACCATCTCTGGTCCCTGGGCAGCAATATCACTTACCATTGCCTTAAAGAAAGAAGTAGGATCCTGGAGCATATATGGCTAATAATGTGCATAAACTACAATTTTCTTGTTCTTTTTTCTCTTCTTTCCCTTAGTCTTCACTGCCAACAGTCATGACGACAACATACAAATACTTATGTGAATAAAATGTCTGTAGCATGTACTTTATTTTGTAGTTGTAAATGTAGACTTGTGTTATTTCAATCACCTTTTCTGAAATTTAATTTTATTAAAAGTAGTAATCTCACAGATCTGCCTGATGGGTCTCAAGAAGGTGTGGTAAAAATACTGAGGGAACAAAGTATCAGTGAAAAGATATATGCAATCTCTAGCCATTTTGTATTTAGACATGAGGAGGTCCCTTATTTGTGGTTACTAGGTTTATTGATTAATTGGCTATATAAAGAAAAAAAAGGAGAAGGAATAGTATTTTTCACAACCCTGTCTCCTCCTCCTTCCAAGTGCTTTACAGAGTGATCAAGAGGTCTCTTGGACACTGAGGTTAGGGATCCCTGAGAAATACTGTAAATGGTGGGAGTGAAAAAGAATCAAACTTGGATCTTGCATAATCTGTTGGAAGGGCAGGTCTTAGGGAACTAAGGTTTATTAAATACAAAGGAACTCCAGTGAGGATCATATTGTATCTCTTCACTAAGGTTGTACAGATGCAGGGCCATAACAGCAGCCTGAGCATTGATGAAGTCTTGAATAGCTAAATCTTTAATTTTTGCACAAAACATTTAACGTTTTCTTGGTGTTTCCAGAAGATTTCTGTGATAAGTTATATTTCAGCAATAAGAATCTTAATAAGAAAACTCAGCATCATACCACAATCCTGAAATCTGGCATGTCCTAAATTTGCTGTGATATATATCTAAATTTCCAAAGATTATATCGTTACACAATCACTTCAATACAACTTCATCTTCAGTTTGAGCTCCCCTAACTCTTCTGTAATAAACAGGGTGGATTGTGAAATGCTAAAGCAGATTGTATTTCAAACTGGAAGAAGAGATGAGCAATGGGCAAATAAAAATATAATAATTCTTACAAACCTACAGAGATTAGATAGAGTAATACAAAAAAGTTAGAGAGGTTACCACATACATTGTAATGTTGTTACTACTGAGCAAAAAATCATTAGCTTGCAAAAAGATTATATTCTTGTCTCATAGATTAAGAAGAGAGTCTTTCTGTGACCCTATTTGTAGTATATTAGAAGAAACGTGAGAACATTGCAAACCTAATAAGCACGTTATCCCAGCTTCAGCTGCTATGTAAATTTTCTAAAATATGCATTTCTTATGTTTGCAAGATATATAGGAGATTGTATATTACAGTATTGTAGCATTAATGGTTTGCACCTTGAGATCAAGAGTGTGGGAGTTATGCCATTACTAGTACTGCAATGTAAATTAATTGAGGTAGAAGAAATGTCTTAATAGGTTTGGGCCAGTTAATGCAAGAATTGGCATGGTGCCTGCATTTTCTCTTTGCAGGAACTGTAATTATAGGTCTGCTTTTCTCTTTTTTTCTTCTCTAAATTTAGTCAGGCACTGTAGCATTCTGTCACTCTAGGCATTAATAGCTCCTATGAAATCATCTACAATCCATGTAGTGGTAAAAGGCACAAGGATTTCAGTAATACAGACTATAAAAGATCTTTTTTCTGAAGGAATTTTGAAGGAATTACAAGTCAATAGCACCCCTGTATGAATAATGTTAACAACAATGCCATTATACAGAATTACAACATGATTACACTGTTATCTCAGAGTTCTTGACATTTATCAAGTTTGAAGACCCTTAGGAATTGCTCGAGCATTTTCTTTTAAAATATGTGGGTTTTTTGTTTTTTGTTTCTTTTTCAAGAGAGAGTCTTTATCTGGACGACTGAGTCTGGTTCTGCAGATGGTCTTTGCTGCCATCCTTGTGTGACGTGCTTGGAGGAGTCAAGCTCAGTCCAGCCCAAGAGATGGGGCTGGATGCACAAGTCATGGCCCTGGGAAATGCTAGAGTGGATGAGCTCTGGACAGTAAGAGCATTTTGGAGATACTAAGCAAAGTAATGTTCAAAATGGAGAGCCAATGGAAAAAACTATGGTTTCATAAGCTTTTAGGGATCTTGGCAGTGCATCAGATTTTAAGACATACAGAAACACAAATATTTTATTAGACTTTTTTCTTCTGAGTCCATATTTTTACTCATGCTAATCTTGTATACAGATTTTATGAGGCCTGTTGATCCACTGCTGCAGATGTTGAAATTCAGTTTCTTCCTTAAGTTCTTTCTTAGATGCAACGGATCTGATTCCTGTAAGAAGAACGGGACAAGATTTTCTACCTCACAAAATGTTATTCATATATAACATGTGCATTCATGTGCATTCTAGAGAAGAGGAGGAAGAAACTGAGAATAGCTTATTTCTCATTACAATCAGATTCTTTTTAGTTTTTGACTTAAGATAGTTCTCTGACTCCACCAATGTGTTCCCCCTGGAAAAATGTTCTTTATAAACTCAGTGTCAGTTGTTTACAGTTTGAAAAGTGGGTTCCCATATGTGCAATTACAGAGATTAGCATTGCGATCACTGTAGCAGAGAAGGCACAATATGATTAAAATCCTCCACTGAGGGACCCAGAGAACTCATATGAACCTAATGAAAATTAGTAAAACATTTGAAAGAGATCTCTTCAGTCTGCATTATCTCCCACTTGCATACAAAAATCCTGCCCAAGGACAAGAACATTGTTCCAAGAAAAGTTTTCAGGCTGGTTTTGTGGAAAGTCTCATCTTGGCTCTTCTCGTTGCAAGTGTCTTTTATCAAAACTTATGCCTGAGCAAAGCTCAAAAGCTCTTTATGGAACGTAACTAGGACATTGAAAACAATAAGAAGGATTGTGAACAGAGTACAAAGACTTAAATCAAATACAGTGTAGCACACATCTGAGTATGCAATTCTTGCCCAGTGCAAGAGACTGTGTGCTAAAGTGAGCAAAGGGCCAGTGGTGACACTGACTCCTTTTAGAGATGAATGAAACAAGGCCATCTACTGCAATTTTCGAATTGGTTTCACCTTATCTTCAAAAATCAAGGCTCTACTTTGTTTTTGAGGCACATTAGATCTTTTTTTGCCCCTTTTCACAGAGAAGCTATAACCTCTAGTAAAGATAGGGTTCTAGAGTAGATGGACTTGTGACCTGACCTGGTATTGCTACTTTTGTGTGGGGGATTTTTTCTTTTTTCTTGGTAACAGCAAGGAAAAAGTAGATAAGAAAAATAGTTATTACATTCTTTCATGCCATTACCCCATTTCTACTCTGAATTTTTCCACAAAAGGAAAAGTTGAAATTATACCATGTGAAACTTTTTGACCAAAAAAATATGAAAAAAAAGAAGAAAATATTGAGTATCCCACTTGAGTGAGAAGCTAGCCTTAACAATATGCCTTGTCCTCCACTCTGTGATGTGTGTTCTAATACTTAGTTCCTCAGAAACTGCTAATTTAACCAGTGACCAAAAGGAGGGTTCAGGGTCTCCTAATACAGCAACTCTTTATGTTTCTTCTGAAAAGTGCCTCTTGATTTCTAACTTCCAAGCGTCTTAGGAGAACAAGATCATCTTTTATTATCCCATCACCTGACCTTTCACGATGTTGTCACCTTGTAATGAAACAGGGAGGGTCAGATTATGCTCTACAAAGCTGCCGTGTCCTATGTTTCTTACTCCTCTTCCAGACATTAAATTGCTAAATTTATTGGAAAAAAAGTACTTATGTGTCTTATTTGACTAAGGAATAAAGCCCCAGAATGAAATTGTGACTCAATTCTAAACATAAAAACTCATGTTGAATTCCATGGGGTGAGGTTTCAACTTTGCTGTATTTTTTTTAAATCATCCAATATAAATAACAGTGATGGTTTTGAAATTTCCTATGCCCACAAAGAATGTTAGAGAGAAAAGGAAAGAAGAGATGTAGACTTTTATGACTTCTGACTCCTTAACCCTATTTTATGTCTGTATTATTTGGAACAGTTAAAAATATCTGTAAAAGAAATTATTGCATCGTTGTTCTTTCAAGCAGTCAGGAAAGGATTATAAAGTGGAAAGATCACTCCTGCGAATGTTTCCAGTTCTCAAGCTCATTTGGAAATGATTGTTTTTAGGAAGACAACGCATTAGGACAATGTTCAGTGATTTAAACTGAAATGAAATTATTTTCAGATAATGCAAGGAGTAGAATGGAAAAGTAACAATTGTTCCATCATTCCTTCACATGCTTCATATGTCTATTTATAGGGAAACTTGATTTTCTGAAGCTTTATCATAAACCGATGGCACTGAAGTGATGACTTACCTTGGGAAAGCTAGTGATGACTTATCTTGAGGAAAACTAATAAGGCAGTTATGCACCATTAATTCTCTCTTCTAAAAGTTCCAACTAAAAACATCTTTGTAGTCATAGGCCTTATTTTAGAAGCAAAGCTAGAAATCTTTAATTTAATGAAATTTAATTTAATGATTTAATGAAAGAGGAAGTCCTAAGAAATCTAATTCAGGTAAAGATGATGTAGACTTGGTTACGTGGTTCCTACAGATCATCTTTTTCAAATGTGATTGTCTACATTTGGGGTTTGACTTAATTTAAAATGTGTTTGACCCTAACTGCATCTATGCTCAGACATCTATATTCATTAGACAGCCATATCCACTTATATGGCAGATATGTAATGACTGTAATTTCATAATTGTTATTTCTTTCCTTTGGGTCCTCCTGTATACATTCTCTCCAAGCTTCTGATGGTATAGAGGAAGAATGATAAATAACTTTGCCTTTCCTTTTTAAAACTTGCTGTAAAGATATCACAATTACATATAAATTAGCAAGCCTAAAGAGATTCAATTTTCATATGAATGGATGGATTGTTTCTGTCACATCATCATGAGGTTATGGGAACTTAATTGAAATATGCTTCATATAGAGCTGAGAGAGCTGGAATAAATCTCAGCATAATGAATGAAAGGGATTTTCGAATGTGATAAAAGTAATGTAATCATCTAGTTTATAGCCACCATTATCAAGAAAATCATCAAAATCAGAATTTCTGAACTTCCTGCACAGCCTTCAGCTGGCATATGGCAGTCAATATTCAACATCCCCTTGCTGAGCAGTTGCTTGAGCTTTGCCAAATTCTGCATTGTAAGCCATTGTATAGCTTAAACACAAAGCTGGTAACAGGCCACTTTTTGATTCTATGATAACAACACTTAGAACTTGTCTTTTTTGTCAGGTTTGGGATTTTTGGTACTAAGAATGAGCTTTAAATTATGAGCGCAATTGAAATATGATTCTCTCTGAATTTCTTGATCATTTCTCAAGTGGAAAAGCGAAGCATCTGGCATGACTTTTTTATTTAATATTTTTCTTTCCAAGAAGAGGAGCCCTGAAATCCATTGAGCTACATGTAGTATGTATCAGTGTTCAGTTCTCTGAAGATCTAGTTATTCTCAAGTCTTCTTGGCTTCTACCGTGATGAAGCTTCTCAAAAGCCTGGAGTTGAGGTCATGTCTCAGACAACTATTTTGAAAATTGTTAAGAAAAAAGTCATGGAAATTCTTGGAGTACAAAAAAAAAAAAAAGAGAGACCAAAAAATCATTACTATTGCCATTTCTCCTAGAGAAAATTAATATTATTGTGTTGAATATTTAGAATCAGGTCACAATCTGTAAGTGGCCTTAGAGAAATGTAAACTTCTTAGCATATCAGCTTCTTTTCTTATTTAAAAATATTCTGACTGATAGCTTCTACAACAACTTTTGTTTTTCACAGGCCCTGAGTCTCATTGCTTCCTTCATCTCTTTTATCCTGATGCTATTTTTTACACACACAGATTTCCTCCTTTCTTCTTTCAGCGAAGACGTTTCCGTAATTATTTTCCTTTGGCAGTTTATAAATGTTCTGCATACACATGGGTTTTGCAATGCTTTGTAAAGTTGATACTACTATTCTCACTCTACAGAAGTAAAGCATCTAATATTGAGAAGTTAACTGTGAGAGTTCAAGGCACTTCAGGCATCTATCTAGTCTAAGTTTTTTGTTTGCATTCCCTCTGAGGTCGATACAGAAAGACAGGCACCTCCAAGGAGGTCATTTATTTAATCTCAAAATAGACAACTTTTGTCAAACAAAAGCATGTAAGATGAATCTCACTAGTAGTAAACTGTATTACAGTTGATATCCCCTTTGAGCTTGAAAAGTGGATACACTATATCAATCATTTCTTAATAAAAAAGTACCTGTTTTCAGTGATTTTCAAAACAACAGTACAGTATTTAAATATTTATGCCATTATGGTATTGTTATCCTATGCCAGCACATAATAAAAAATACAAATGTAACAATAACTTTTGAAATAAGATCTGTAGCATTCTGAAACTGAATTTTGGAATTTATTTCATGAGGACTTAAAAAATACTTGTTTTTACTTTCATTAACAGCAATTTTCAGATGTCAGAATTCCAAATTTCAAACAGCTCTATCCTTACATTTCTGTTCAAGGATATTTCAGTGAAGCAAACATTGATTATTCCTGTTAACTGGTTCTTTTTCTATAATCAGCTTGCTAGCATATAAAGTTGTTTTGATTACCTCAGAGGAAGATTTATCGGCATGGTTAATTTTAAAGGACTGACTTATTTTTGTATTCTTTCTTAAATGTTAGGATTTTCCCAGAAGGTGAGTAGATTGTAATATAGCTATCGTGAGCATAATATAGCTAGTATGAGCATGAGTATATCACAAGCATGTAATATAGTTAGTATGAGCATTGATTTTTAGGATTCACTGCTTCAACTGTAAAAATGTTTTCAGTTTTGTGCACCACATTAATAGCACTTTTTGTGGAAGGAGTCTGCCTCATGGGCACAAAATCCAGGGTTTTCTATAGCAGCTGAGAAGAGTGCAAAATCCTGAGAAATAAAGAAAATGGCTAACATTTTTTTCTCTGTGTATAGCTGCAAGGCACATAAGTTCAGCATCTCAGTTGTTAAGGGAAAAGAAGATAAGGTGAGTCCATTCAACATGAAATACCTTCTAAGGTGTTTAGAGACTTGCTGTCAGGTCTTGTATACACACATGTCTAGCTCCTGGATGATGGAAATGTTCACTCAGGGATGTTCTCTGTATTTCTAATTAAAAAGCGTAGACTGACTGTTGAAGCATGCCTGACCAGGTTACTCTTCATTTTTTGAGGTCAGAGCATGTTGGAAAGGAAACAAGAATGGGAAAGGACTATGATCTTGTTTCCCCTGTGCTTACGTAGGTGTAAATCATTAGTTTATTGTTTGTATTTAGTGGAGAAGTAGCAATGCAAGGTTAGCATAAATCAGGTGCTATACAAATTCGTTGTAAATCAAACTAACGGCTCGGCAGAAAATAGAATTTCATTGGGTTTGCCATTTTTCATTCTTTAATTAAACTTGTGAGGAAAAAAGCTTGTCACAAGCTTCAATAACAAACTAATAGAAATTTAAGATCTGATGCTTTAATCTTTGGATGCATTATCTCCGTAAAGAATAGGCTGAGGTCTGACAGGTCTTTCAGTTAAGAGCAGATGGTGTACACCAATACCAAGCACTCACATTGTCTCATTTCAGGAGATTGTTTTGTAAAGATTTTTCATGATAGGTAAAAGCATAACTTTTTTTTTAAATCACTAGATATAAAAATTGGAAAGGTTAAATTTACAGAAAAGTGTTCTGTGCAGTAGAGAATTTTTTTTTTTTGTTTACTTACATCTCAGCACTAAGAATTGAGCTGCAGTTATTCACTCTCCTGTAGTTTGACTCCACTTAAGAGACTAAGTTGTGACCTTAGGCAGGGTCCCTGGCAACCAGACTTTGAGCAAAACACATTATCCTGCAGGTAGCACTATAGAGGTGTTTCCCTGGCAGAAACGCTTGCAAGGGCCTATCTGCAATGTAGACATAGAATGACTTCTTCCACCCTTATTCTCCAGGTTAGTCCTGTGTTACTTGTACCTGCAGACAGGATTTAGCCGTGGACTTTTGACTTTTGTAGTAACTATTACCATTCATTGGTACCTTGTATTTGCCCTCCTTCCAGTGTTTGGGAAATCCTGAAACTTCAAGGTTCAGTGCCCAAAGACAATATTCATTCACATAGATGAAAATAATTTTGCCTGCAAACTTAATCATGCAGTAAAGAACAATGGAATAGAGATACGACACACAAATCCACATGCCACAGAGATGAAATGTATGCAAAAGATGATTATGTGATTACACAATGAAAATCAAAAACATGTAAAAGAAGGATGAATGCATAAAATCAAGAATAAACATCATTTCAAAGAAACATTAGTAGGGAAATGATCTGTGAGGTAGGGTTTTTTGCCTAGCTCACTTCTCCAAGTTGCACATTTGCAGAGGTGAACCTCTGCATAAATACAGGTTCAAGGTGCCAGAGGAAAGGAACTGCCAGGCTTTTACTATCTCAGTCAATAATATAAAATTATTAACCTATGTAAAGTTATGAAATGGATCATATCATTTTACCACAGTCAAGGTAAAAATTACATTTTTAGCTACTCAACACTCAAGCTGTTTCATCCACAAAAAAAGTGAGAAATACCAGGTCATTTCTGTCTAGCGTCTCCAGTATTTTCTGATCCTATAGCTCAAATTAACCTAATTAAAGATAAGATGGCCTCCTCTGGACCTTCTATAGTGTCCCTGTGGCTCTCAAATACAGTAGCTAATATTTTCCTTCTTTCCCCAACTGAAAGTGTCTGAAATGATGTGAGGGCTGCATTCCAGGTTACTAGAGTGGTGAGTTTTTATAGCATGAAGCTGAGGATTGCTATGGTGTGCCCTGATCTATAGCAGAGATGTTTGTGAGCACAGGTCTGCAGGTACAGTGTCCGAAGGTGATGGAAAAAGCTGGCTGCGCCTGGTGCAGCCTTGACCATACCCCCTACAGCAGATTACCTCTGATACTTTCTGTCTTTAAAATAGTGGCTGAGGGCATCATCATAAAGAGTTCTAGGGCAAAACTGTGCTGGGGAGCCAAGCATGCTAACAGGTAGGCAGGCTGGATGATCAGGGGTTGAGAGAGTGATCTCACTTCGTAGACATAAACATAGCTATTCATGCTTTTAAAAATATGTGCCTGGTCCATGTCTTTCTTTTCCAGAGAGGTTTGATTTTAATTCAGTTTTAAGAAAACTGGAATTTTCTTGTCTTCCCTAAAGGCAGCTTCTTGTATGAAAAAGTTCTGTGTGTGCACATGAATTTCTAAATTTCTGGCTTTTTTTCCTTAACTTCAGACAATTGTGAAAACTATTTTAAATAGAGCTGGTTGGGAAATAGACTTTCTGGTCTCCTCCCAGCTTGAGATTTTTGGTGGAGAGATTTCTTGTCTTGAATAAGGAGAAAAAATCTAAACCATTTTATTTTTCACAGATTAGGAAACCAGCAGTATTTTATTTTTCACATAATCCTCCACTAGACATTTAGATGTTATAAAATAAAATAGTCTTTCTTGACCCTGAAACCACTCAAGGTCTTGGTGCCCTGTGACAGCAGTTGCTTAGCCAACATGACATGGCACAAGAAAGCCTGGAAATTCTTGGAGCTGATGAGCTAGAATACTTGTTAATTCCAGGATCCTGAATACAATAGTTCCATGAGGTAGCTGGGAACCAAAAGACCAGGCATTTTACATCTCTGGCAGGTAAATTGTCAAGGAGCGAGAGAGAAACCTAGGAAAATTTCTTGGGTTTCACCAGAAATGTCTCAAATTTGCATGTTCCCACAGAATATTTTCACTTTTGTGAATGAGTTTCCCAGAGCAGAAATGTCGCACTAGAATAATTCTGATTTGAATCTTACCTGATCTGTAATCTGTCTCTTTGCAAATTAAACTCCTGTATTTCACTGTTGCAGTGCTGCTTGCTTATAAAATACCAAGAGGGTTTCTGTGGTTTTAACTAAACACATTTCCACTTTCTTCATCTTCACCACCCTGTTCAGTATGCATGATGTGATATGGTAATAGATGTGCAGCTTTCACATTTACATAGTGGTTCATTGCCCTTCAGATTTTACAAGGGCAAAAGTGCAAATACTAGTATTTAGCTTACTGAGCCTCATCAGTATGGTGAAGAAATGTTGGAACGTCACACTAATTTTCACATGGTCTAATTATACACTCCATCTCTTTCATACAGTCAGTCCAGATCAGCATTATTACAGGGATTTTTTTTTGTTAGTAATTTTTTTCCTCTGTTACTAAAGTAATCAGCCAGGACTTTTTATGGAATTTTTTCCCTTTACTAAATTATTGTTGCTTTATCTGGGAAACCTCTTTTTAGAGACAGCATTTCAGAAAAGTCTGACTTCTTGCAGCTGAGCTGAAAAAGATAAAGAGATGACTAGACTATTTGGACCCGTCTCACAGTGAGTCAGTGGAAATTAGCTTCTGTGTTCCAGTAGATTAAAACTGGGGTCATACTTCAATTTACTAGTATCTTAATAGGCAGCTTGGCTTTACACGTTTGAGTGGCCCTGATGATAAAGTGAGGCCACTGTCACAAGTCACAAAAGATGGCAGAAATAGGTCCAATAAGATTTTAAACACACAGACTTCTACTTTAGGCTGCATTTCATTCATCTGTATCAAAGAAAACAGATTGGCAACAACCAAAGTGCTTTTAATTAGGCAACAGTCTAAGCTTGGATAGAGTATAATCCTACTGTATTCATTATGCAGTCTAACTCAGCTGGATTAAACACAAATTTAAGGTCAAACTCTGATGCTTCAACAGAAAGTTCACAACTTTTTGCTAGGATACCAACTGTATGAACTGTTTGGGGCACAGAGGAAGGGGTTGTTAGAGTATAACTGGGGCAGTCATCTGGCTGAACATAAATCTTTTTTTATGAATGTGGCAGGGGGGGAAGGAAATGTGAAGGTGGGAAAGAAAGGCTGGAGTGAGAGGATGGGAGTGGTACCACTGCCTTGACAGCAGTTGGGGTTCGGGGTATATCTCACGTCGGTCACAGAGCTGCAGCTGGGTAGGTCTAGGAGCTAACACCCTGCACTCCGCCTGAGTGCCGCCTCGGTTGGAGTGAAAACAGTCTGTGCAAAATAGAGTAGAGTAGAGGCTTTTACAGCATCTTTAATTAAGTTCTAGCATATGGCTCTTCAAAACATCTGGTCCTGCTGGAAGAATATGGATACTGTTCAGGCAATTTCCAGTTTGCATCTGACACTTTAATTTTAAAGGAAGCCTCCTTCACTGAAAGAGCATTTGTTTTGAACCTTCCTAGGAGAAACGATGTGGATCTATCAGACCACGGAGAGAGCGTTACATCTCTTATTATCAGGCAAATGATTCATTTGAACTTCACTTTGTAATTAATGAAGTTTTCAGGTGAGCTCTTGAACTGCTTAATTACAGAGATCTTCAAAATAGCAGGAATACTTATGCAGTAAATCAGTACCCCTCTGGACAGGCGAAGGCTAGGAAGGAAAAGATATAAGTAGCTAGTGTTTCCTTCAGAGAAATCTACATAAAGTATATTACTGTATTTCTCAAGTTATTTTTGAGAAGATAGCACTTAATCCATTGACTTCCTTAAGTTTTCTATTCCATACAGTTTTCATTATAACAACCATTGCCCTGTATGTGGCCTCGATTCATTCTTCTTCTTTTATTACAAGATACATAAAGAATGAACGTTCAGTCTTACTTTTTAAGATTTCTGGATCTGAGGCTTCACTTTTCTGTTAGATAAGCATCTTCTTGCCATGGTTATTCTTTTAAAAAGCCGACACTACATGCATCTTAAAACAATGAACAACTGTCTCTGGATTGAGGTAGGGTGATCTTAGCTTACCATGAATGGGTAACTGTTTGGCTTTTGATAGCACAAGTGACATCTGCTAAGCAGTTAGATTAATCACAGCTGAGTATGTGATAGGGCTGCCTTTAGGATATATTCCACACCTTCTGTTGTACTTAAGAGTGGTAATCTAAATTCGAATGGGAGATCTGTCAACTAAACAGCTTCTTAGATAATAAAAAGCATGTAAGGTGTTTAATAAGAGGATCTTGGTAATATCAGACAGTTTTGTTTCTAGTCACGTAAAAGGGAGACGAGGCACAATATTGCAGTGTTTCAGAAGGCTGATGCTGTCCATTTTATCTAATAATGTAACACCTCTCCGGAAATCGACCAGAACGTATGGAAAGAGAAATATCCATTTAGCGGTGATCTTGCTGCTTATCTCTGGCCTACTAAATATTAATCATAAACAAAATATGAATAAAAACAACCTGCATAGAAGTAGAAATGAAAGAAACTCATAAATATTCTGAGCCTAAATTAAAAAAAAAAGGGGGCTAACGTTCCTATAATGAATGGAGCTTGGTCTGCCCTGTGAACACTGAAGCATATGCATATCTCTGTTCCTATCAGCAGTCTCATTGAGCATGTTTAAAGCTTGGTTTTAAGTTTGTAAAAACACTATAAACAAGCCATTTCCTTGCACAGAAAATAGGATGAGTATTGCCGCTAGTTTCTGATCATAGATATCTCTAGTTAAGGACCAATAGCACTCAACTCTGTTCTGATACCTTCAGTAAGAGATGGGCCTGAGAAAACACCCACCTCTGGAAATGTTCACCTAACTAATTCTACCAGATATTGCTTTCTATTTTCACCATTTGTATGGCTTGCAGGCACTCACTAAAAGCCTGTCCTTTTATCTCCCTCACTTGCTGAGCAAGTTGAAGATATTAGTTCAGTCTAAATGTCAAGTTAAAAGAATGGGCTTTCATATCTTTTCAACCTGGTCTTTTCACGTCAATCTCTAAGCCCTTTGCGGAGAAAATTTTTAACTGCAGTTGGCAATCTGGCCTTGGCCTTTTATTAATTGCATGCTACTTGTGGGAGCCCTTTCTTTTTGTATGTTTTCTTTCACTCTCCAGTGGTGAAAAAGCTCTTCTGCCCTGCTCATGCTTCTGTACTCCAGGGTGGTCAAGGCTCAGTAGGTGCTTAGTCATGTGACTCTGGCACATTTTGGATTTTCTCAATATAAAAGTAAATGCATTTGCTTTGAGCTCCATTGCTTGCTGAGTAAGTTCAGGATGTTAATTCAGTCTAAATGTCAAGTGAAAAGAAATACGATTTCAGCCTGCTGAATCATCTTGTTAGCTCAGTATTCTTTTTGCTTTGACCTTTTCTTGGGGATGTACAGGTATTGCTCGATTAGTTTAGGTTTGTTCAGAAGAACTGTGGAATTTTATAAGAAACCATCCTTTAAACTACCCTTTTCTCTCACAGGTGGTAAAGTTCATGGTGGACAGGCTTCATAGTGGCTCTGACTTTAGCCATTCCAGTTTGCTCATTGCACTCTGAATAATTCTTCCAGAACAGAATTCAGAAATGAGAATGTAACTCACAAGTAACCTGAATGTGTAATATCTGTATTTTACAGATATTGACTTGAACAGACGTGTTAATAAATCTTTGCTGGAGTAATTTGTGTCTTGGTACTGTCCCAGACATATGCTAGATCCCTTGAAACTGGAATTAGAAAAAAATCTAGAAGATTATTTAAAATATCTATGTTGCTTCCCTAGATGTAGTCAAATGATATATATTATTGTCAAGAAAAAAAAAAAAAAAAAAGAGAGAGAGAGCCTGACCAGTATATCTAAAGCAAAATTAGGCTGTAAAAGAATATTATCCTAGTGCCAACCTCTTCCTGGGAAGATAAAGGACACATTTTGCAATTGGGAGTAGTATTAATTTGCAAACAGAGTGATATAAGTATCTGACCATAGATCCCTGTGCAGGGATTCAAAATCTAAATCCAGAGCATATATCATCTCTGGTAGTGCTTGTTACAACCTCCTTGAAAAGAAACAAAACCAAACAGATTGATATAATAGCAAATATCTATTGAGAACATCACCTGGGAAATGAGTGCCATTGATTATGAAAGCAAGCAGCAGTATTCAAGGTCCAGATTGGCAGAGCCGGATAATGGTCAGTAGCGGTTGTCTGAAGCAGGAAACCCATGAATCAAGGGAGCAAGTAGCTTTGGCAGTAGCATCATAGCTCAAGGGTGAAGGTGGGTAACAGTGGCCCCAGTACTGCTAGAGGAGCAGAATGGAGTTTGCAGAGCCTATGAGAGCAGTAGGTGATAACAGTGCCTGAGGTACGATCCTTTGTATGGAGAAAGGAAACCTTAGCAATACATATATAACTAAGGGCTTTTGGTTACCACTCTTCAATGAGATCTTGGAGTTACTTTGAGTAATTTTGTGAAAAAATTCAGTTCTGTGCTCAGGATAACCAAGAAAATATTTAGGTTGTTTATGAAGTGTTATGAAAGGAATTGAGAGCAAAATCCCAAATGTTATTATACCATCACATAAACTTGCATGCTGTGTGGAATTTTGCTCACCTATTTGAAAAGGACGTAGTCTTTTTTGTGCCTTTTCTTTTTCTCCTAATGACTGTGTCTAGAGCTACAGAACAATTGTCATTCAAGAAGAGATTAAATAGTGAGAAAAACATCCTTAGAAAACGCTGTTCAAACATTATCATCTTTCAGTTGTGGTGCCACATTTGAGAGTCATTCTACATTTGACTTTGTCTGTCATTCTGATGCTCATGCCATACTTGTATGCATTAAGAGGAACTGCCATGAAATAAAAGAAAAGCTTGCTCATTAAGCCAAAAATAGCAGCTCTGAAAAATCAGGGTTTTTTTAAGGGCTTTGGTATGTTGATAATCCTCTTGGACAGACTGAGCCTTTAATTCTGCCGTATAAGCAAATAAAGGCATTGCCCTGGACATACATTTTAGTGATAAGATTTACTGGTCTCATTCATCTTCCAGGTTAAGTCATAGCGGTTAACCAGTGTTGTTAATTTGCTGCATTTGTGATTCTAAACATAATCACTTGTTTTAACTGAAGCTGGCTTCAATTTCTGAAAAATAACCTGTAAAGGAAAGCAAAGCTCAAGAAGCTCTGTTTCTTTAAGTTAGGTTTTCTAGGTTATTTTTGTCTTGTTTTTGCTTGCTTATTGTTCAAATTATAAATTCAGCTCTTGTCTATCCTAGGAAGCTTGTTTAAAGATTAATAAGAATTCAGCTCCAGAAGGGATCGTTGGATTATCTAGTCTGCCAACCTGTGGCCAGAATGTTTCACTGAGATGCTGCTCTTCTTTCAAACTAATACAGTGTGTTTCACAAAGCATAAGTCCATCTTCCAGAAATGCATCCATCCTTGATTTATGGAGTTTAAGAAAGGAAGATTCTACTACTTCCCTGGAAAGCCTGGTTCAGTGGTTAATCTCTCCAGCTGTTAAAAATGACAAATTTTATTCGTAACATGATTTTTTCCTCACTTCAGTTTTGTGGCGTTGGGCACCAACTATTGTACAAAATCCTTTACTCTTGACATTTTCTCTGGTTAGCTGGAGAATTATGACACTAATAACTAGCAATGTGAATCCAGATTAAACATAATGGAAAAGAGTATTTATTTACTTAAACTTATTATTTTATTTATCATTGGTTCTTCATGGCCAATTTTATTTACTAAAACATTTAAGACAGAATCCCTGTGAAGAATTTAATGCGTTAACTCTTTCAGCTGGGCTGAGAGAGTTCCCAGAATGAATTTAGACAACAGATTAGGAAAAGGGCAGGAATGTGGCTTAAAGTGTCCTTTATCTTTAAAGTAAAACATATGATTTTTTTTCAGAGCTTTTAAATGAATAATTAACAAGCAAAAAGAATACAGATTCACATTGCTTCTTTTGCACTATGCTTTTTGTAGAGACAAAGATACAGGTGTAACTACAGTTCAGAAACCAATCACTAATTTGGCTGGTCACTTAATCATGGACAGTAACTAATTGAAACCAAAAAAATTACTTTGGAAACAGAAGCCTAAGAAGAGGCACTCAACTTCTTCAAGCTAAAATCCCAAACTCCAAGATTATAATATGACCCAAGCAAGTAAGTAGACTGGTCCATGTACAGTCCCACTGAATTCTCTGGATATATAAACCACATTTCAGAAGCAGAGTTTCAGCTCTGAATTTCCATGTCTACCCACATAAACAAGCAAGATCTAACTGTGCCACACCACATTCTGCTTAGCTTAACAACTTTTTTTCAGGTCTTCTAATGCTTGGGCATTATACAGAATTCTTACCATCCACAAACTGGAAAGGAAATGAAAGATTTAAACCATGCCTCTTCGTGGAGATTTTCATAAAATAGATTATTCAGTAGCCAGATTTCCCCACTGCTCATTCCCCTTTCTCCTTTCCTTTCAATTTCTTTCCATTCCTTTAAGTTCCTTTCCTTTTCCATTCATTTACTTTTCCATTCATTTTAGTGTTGATCAACAGAGAGCTTGCTGAAAATGATTGTTTCCATCTAAATTCATAAATACATTAAGGCATAAATGACTGGTCAGGTTTACTGATCAAACCATTCTGATCAAACCATTCTGATAGAACTACATCTTTAGTCTCTATGTAAGGTTACTCTTGGATTTCTCCTGAGAAAAAAACTGCAGCTGTACAAACTGATAGCTACTTAGATACAGATTCAGTGGTCTCACAGGTGGAAGATTAGTCTGTTATCTGTTAAGCTGCCACTTCCCTACTCTAGAGTTATAACCACTGCATACAAATATGAAAGTAGGCTAAAGAAAAGCCATGATCTGGTTTTAACTGATAGAAGTCTGCTAGTGTGCCCTTTTATCACCTCAAGGTATGTGGGAATACATGGCAAATAGCTCAAATGAACTGATACAGTGCGATAACAAATTTTCTGCTTTGGAAATAAAATTTGGAATCTGCATTGACTGTTTTCAGTTGCCATCACTACTGTGTTGTTCTTCTTGTTCCCCTATAACCCACAAGTCTGTGCTACTTGCAGAAATCACTTACAAAAGTGCTTTCTGGAATATTGCAGCAAAGTAACAATATAGAAATCTGCCTGCAACAGTCTTGCCTCCCCCCTCCCCCCCAAACAAACTAGAAAAAAAATTTTTTGAGGAAAAAGCAAATACTATTTAGAACTAAAGTCCCAGTAGCAGTTGTCTTATGTTCAGGTCATTTTCTAAGTGATTACTTTAGTCTTTTTCTTACTGAAATTCTTTTTCTGTCATGATAATGCTAGTTTACAGTCTCAGAGCACTTGGAGCTGTCAAGATTCAAAAGAATGAGTAGTATCAAAGCCAATATAATGTGATGGACTATTACTGTCTTTCATTGCTTTCTTTCAAAGAGAGTGTGCTTATCACAAACCAGTAGCCTCCTACATTTTACTTTACATATGATTACAGACCAAAGATAAAACTGAAATGGAGCTCGCCAACTGAACAATTTTTGTAGAGCTGCACATTCTACTTTTAACATGTAATGCATCTATATTCCATACAAACACTGTCATTGACTGGCAGTATACTTTACATGTGTGTTTCAGCACTATCATCTGTATTGTGCTCCTTCTGCAAAGGTATGAAAAGAATTTATCCCAGTGTGGTGAAGTTAATGCAGCTCATCACTTTTAAAATGTTTGACTCTCTCTTAGAAATGCCAGTAGGTCTCTAGCAGTGCTATAAAACTGCCACTTCTTCCCTAAGTGATGCTGACATCTCCATAGAAATCACTGACCTGCCTTAAAGTAGGCTCGGTGAACTTTGTTTCAGTGAAGAACAGTAGAGGCTCTTGCAAAGTCAGCTGCAAGTAGTCTGTAGGTACACCCTTCTTGGATGAATACTCTGTGCTATGGGCAATTTTTGGAATTGTGTGGCATTTGGTGGCTTAGTAATTGCCTAATCTCATGTTCAAGGTAGTACAAAAATATCTTTGAGAGGAAAAAAAAAACTTTCAGAAAATTGTTTTTGTCTGTCTTCCTGTGTCCACAGGATGAAATAATTGTGGCTATTGCCTTCAGATTAATTTTTTTCCTTGATGTGAACAGCATACACATAAAAATATCATTCTAGGAATAAATAAGTATATATAGATAGTGAAGTAAAATATAAATAAAATATAAAATATAAAAATATAAAAATATAAAAAATAAAAATATAAAATATAAAGATATAAAATATAAATAAGTATATATAGATAGTGAAGTAAAATATGAAGCTTAGGAGAGCCCCTTCAGCATAAAGTGATACATACAATGTCTGTTAGAATGATCATTTATTCTGGAATGCAAGCAGACTGTAATGCTAAAAGAAAGATCTAGAAGAACTTATAGCTGAAGCGTTCATAATCTCTAGCTTAGTTTTTTCATACAGACATTATAAGACAAAGTCTGCAACTATACTCTTGTTCCCTACACTAAATTAAGCATGCAGCTCCTCCAGTGTTTCATATGAGCATAAGGAGTTCCCCACTGGTGGTCTGTCATGCCAGTATTCTGCTACTGACAATGACAACAGGAGATGCTATCTAGGTAATGCATGCAAATATGGTCACCTTCTGTGGCCCATTCCCAGAGGACTCCCTCAGCATCCACTAACTTATCTGTTTGGTTTAATACTTGCAATTTTACCTCAAACTGGTGTAGGTCTTCTAATATATCTGCTACGAAGAATGCATGGGATCTTCAGCAGTGAAGACTGATGCAAAGAATTCATGACACTTCCGTCCTAGAGCCTCTCAGCCCTGAGTACACCTTTTATACTTTTATCATCATATGGTTCCACCAGTTTTCTATCTGGCTTCCTGTTTTTCCTGTATTGAAAAACTTTTTACATCTTAGGTTCTTCAAATAATTTTTAGAGAGAGAGTTGGAGAATCCTATCTACCCTTCACAATCTTACCAATTATGGATAATAAGGATTTAAGGATATATCAGAGAAGATAATCTCTTCAGTATCCACAGATATGGGGGAAAAAAAATCTGCAGCCTGAGCACTTACTGTAGAAACATCAGACAAGGAATTTTGTTTTCCAAAGATCCATTAGCTGAATATTTTCAACTACTCCCTTTCTGTAGATACCCTATTAAGTCAGGGTTGAGTCACACCAATCAGGAGATATATATATATATATATATTTTTAATTTCATTCTTGCTCTCACTACTCTAGAAGTTCTTTAGAAAAAGGTTTCAGTCTCTTAGCAATTGAATGTTTCAGGTCAGAACTGCCAACATGGGTTGGTCAAAAGTTGGTCAAAACATTTCCATTTTCATTGCATACCTGGCCTATTGGATAGAAAGGAAACAGTATTTGTGATTTAAGTGGGCTAAAGTACAGTTTTTGATGCATGATATTCTCTTAGCAGCTGGAGAAATATGCTCTTAAAGGAATCCCCATAAGATGTCCAACTTGATGGAAAATAGTTAAACTGGGTGAGTATTTCATGGTGATCTGTCAAGCACTTTTAGCATTTTCATTACCAATTTGAATGATGGAGTAGAAATCTACGTCTAAAACTAACAGTGAACATCAGATTTGGCTGAGGCAAGTGCAGGGTTTTGCTTAGATGGGAGAAAGCATATAGGAGGAGCAAATACATGTTAGATACTATAAAAAGGATCTAGTTTGAATAATGGATCACAAACTATATGCAATTCCAGAACATGATACTTTCGTGAACAGAATAAATCTTATCCTGGGACATGTGAGCAGAAGTATGGTATACCAGACCTCTGCTATGCTCTGTTGTGTGTGACTGAGGGCTCAGGAAGAGAGTGTGTGCCGTTCTGGGCAATTGTAACTAAATTAGAGAGGATCTAGAAAAAAGAAACTGTTAGCCAAGAGAAGTAAAGATTGAGAACAGGCATGTGAACAGCTTTCCCATGTATAAAACTCTGCTACTAAGAAAAAAGGTTGTGATTAATTGTGGTCCCTTACACTGAGAGAAAGGCAAAAGGAAACAATTTATAGAAATTAAGGCTTAGATTGGATACTATCAAAAAGTTCCTAAGGATATAAGTAGTGAATCATGGAACAGATTGTTTAGGAATAAGAGATCTCTTTCTCTTAGTAACTCTCGGGCTGCTCTAGGTATGCTCACCCTGCTCTAGGGTGTGTGATGGAGAAGGAGGAGAGACAGACACCACCAGATCTCCTCAGCATCCTTCCAGCCCTCTGGTTTTATGATTTTAAATGCTTAAAATTCATGGCAGTCAAAACATTTATTTGCAAAGATTATAAGACAAATTCATCAAAGTAACAGGAAATTTGCAATACTGGAGTAGTTTATGGTAATATGAAAATGAAATGGTAGAAAAGCAGAGAAATTCAATGACTTGACTCCACCAGCTGCTATTTATTTTAATGTGCATCTGACAAAGTAAAATAAACTTTCAGCATGCCAGATTTGTGAATATGTAACAACAGCTATAGCCCAAAATGCTACAAAAAAAGACCGACTCTGTCATGTTTGACATTTGTTTTCAATTAGTTGGAGAATACTTTATGACATATTTATTGTACTTTTTGACATATTTAAGTGTTCCTCTTGCATTAAGAAACATTTATTTCCTTTTCTTTTCAAATGTTGTATCCAACTCCAGAAGATGGACAAAGGGCAAGATCTGACTGGATATGAGGTGGAATGATTATGTCAGACAGTGAAAGAATAATTCAGAGGCATCTTATTAAAAAAAAAAAAAGATATACATGTCTTGTCATACTCCACTATATTTTGTAATGACATTTCTGACTGTTGTGAACACATCTAGACTGCTCCACTTTAAGTCATGATTTGGTGTAAAACTGAAACAAAACAAATATTGGCATGTACATCCTCCTTCCCCATATATATCTTTAACTTGTAACTTTTCATACATTTTTGCTTCTACAGAGAGGAATTATATAGGGTAGAAATTTTACAGTTTGTCAGCTAGCCCACTTTTTTAAGTTGTAAGCCTGTAAGCCTGAAAAAGTAGAAAGTTTTGCCTCATACAAGAAATCATCTTGTTTTTATTGTTCTTGTTGCTTCATTCATAATTTTAATAATGAATAGCATTTAAGAATCCAGCTTCCCACCTTTTTAGTATTTCATGGCAGCTGTGGTCTGTTCTGACCCAGGTCTTATTGTATATCATAAGTCTGTGGTAACGACATGTAACTGCTGGATCTCACATGTCTCCAAGTTAACAGGGCATGGATAAAGTCTGGTCACTGTTTTAGATTTGACACTCCAGGACTTGTTTTCCTGATATCTTTCTTTTCATGTCAGATTGCTGCTGTCCAGCTCCCTTACCCCGTATCTGACACCTCAAAAACCCCTCACATCATTTACACCACCTCCTTGGGTGGCCTCTTGACCCTTTTAGGGGTAGCATGGGGTCTTAAATGACCTTCACTGAAGATTATGGATCTCTGAAAATAATGAAGTTTAGAAATATGCCTTTGGGAGTCTGAAGATCATTAGTGTTGTAGGCTGGGCAAAGTCACTCCTGCCCATCATCTCCTATAACTTGTTTTTATGTGTGGTTATGGTTGGTTGCCTGCAGTGAACAAGATTCTCCCCTTTGAGAGAAGGTTTTCCTCAGCGTGCACATATTCAGGTTTAAGAGTCCCAGCTACCTACCTTCCTTGGTGGGTCCTGCTGTGAAGAACACTGTTTCTTGGAGGTGATCCCCAAAATAAGGTTAGAGGGACAGTCAGAATGATTTTCCCAGAGTGAAGCTGTGATGGTTCTCCTGTAGGGGTTCAAATGCCATTAGAAAGAGCAGCATTCTTTCTTTACCTGTTCCCTGACCTGTTCCTCGCAGTATTTTATGACATCTTCTCCTTGTAACATCAAATCTTTGGCCTAGTATTATGTATATTCCAATCCCAGTATAAGTTCTTATTTTTTGTGGAGATAGGGATTAATTTTTTAACTAGAAAAAAGAGGGCTTTTTTTTTTTTTTTGAATAAACGTATTTATTCTGGGTAGATCTAAAAATGACCCAAAGTACCTCATACTTTTTGGTTATTTGGAATAGCCACTGGATTAACCACTGTATCTTGGAATAGCCACAGTTCAACTTCTGAACTCAAGGCAAGAACAGTTAGTAATTTATTGAGCAAGCTTTTTTCATAAAGCAGGTTCATTTACTTGTACAGGAACCTTTTTCTGAATAATAAATCAAGAACTTCCTTTAAAAACTACTTTTCCGTACTCGTAATACCTGTAGCATGTTTATGAACAATAAACGTGTTGGTTTAAAGAGTTAAGAGTTAGACTCGTCTCACCGACTCACCTAACTTGAAGGCATCTAAGTTGTAGGCTTCTAAGCCAGTTTTCTGGGATGCTGTTATAATCAGAAGAGAGAAAGAGAGAGAGGGAGAGAGAGAGAGAGAGAGAGAGAGACTCTTTCAGAAGGTGGAAGTCCTATTTTAGGACTATCTGAGCCTACATTACCAAAACTAGATAAAAGATTCCTATGTGCTGTTGTTTCTTGTCAGGACTTTCCCTGTTTTGTCAGCAGAGGGTAAGTGCCAGCATGAACACAGCTGCAAAATGATTGGAAATATGACGGGCTTGAAATATTGGCAATGCTTTCACTGCATTGTGGGTTTGGGGCCATTTCTATACCTGCTCTTCTGCCATACCTACGTACATCATCAGCTTGTGCAAACTGACCAGACACAGAGAAATATCCATAATGTGCTGCATAATCCTCACCCTCTTAAAAGACAAATGCTAGCTCATCTCCTCTTCATGCTGAAGCGTGTGGTCACGCAGCTCAGGGACCATTTTGTATTCTTATGTGCACCACGCTCTGGAGACACTCTGCCCTCCTCACCCGTCTAATGGTAGGGGATGTGGGAAGAGGATTACAGAGCATTTAGTGAGGGATTCAGTCTTGTTTATTCCTGGATTATTCAGTGTTTAATCATAGCCTTCTCCAAGCACAAATAACTGCATAGTCAATGACTGCCTTGCAGGATAATGTATTGCACTCATAAAATTGTAATAATCATTCTGCTTACCTTGCTTTTTACTAATCTAAAACAAATATGAAACTTTAGTACAGCTTCAGTACAAGTTTCCAAACTGGAAGTTTTAAAACGATACATAATTTATAAAGACTGTCTTTATTACATAAGCTACAGAAAAGGAATTTATCATCATTTTCTGTGAGCTAAGATAAATGTTTATAAGCACCCAGACTGGATATAACTCACTCTGCCTATTTCATCTTGCTCATCCTCTCTGGCACGTCAGAGTGAGAGTCAGAGAGACCTAACTTCTTCAGGTACAACACTGTTCTGGATACACAGTCTCCTGAGGGAAAAAAATAGCAGATTTGTACACCTGAGCTTTGAGCTTATTGCCTAAATTTAGTTCTTCTAATTTAGTACTTTACATAATTTCCTCCCTCTTATTTATCAAAGCATGTTGAAAAAATGATGGTGTGCTGTAAAGAGATTAAAATTCAGGAGAGTGTTGGGCCAACTCCACAGGGGTCTCACCAAGGAGAGAGGAATTGAAGACTTCCAAACTTTGCAGGGTCACTTTTTTACTGAATACACCTGTGCTGTCATACATTTGTAATAATTTGAGGGAAAGGGTCTGTCATGAGTATGGAGGAGAATGTTTTCAGGCCAATTTAGGCATAATTACTATAGCCAGGAGAATTTTTAAAGATGCCAGTGAAAGGAGAGCTTTGAAGCCACTTTGGATTTATATTCCATAAAGAGTTTACAGAATTTGTATTGCTTGTTTAAATATAAATAGCCAGTGTCAAAGGCATGCCCACATGTCCTTGCTGCCTTTTTGTCTTGTAGATCTCTAGAAATTTTCTTGGGCCCAGGGTGGGGGATGTGTGTGTCAGGCCTCAGTAAAGTATAGGAAAACTCTCCAGGAAAACGAGAAATTGTGATTAGGTGCTGAAAGACTGCTGATGCTTGAATGATTTTAGCATCTAACTTCACTGCAAGGAAAGCAAATACCAATGTAAAGGAATGCAAAGATCAAAATTTCACCCACATGTGCTAGCCTTGGTGAAAAGTAGTGTTAAATATGAGTGAGAGTTTTATACATGCAAGCAAAATGGGATCTAGGGGAATACCCAAGCACCATTTTTAGGGAAAATCCTGACACTTTTTTTTGTAATTCACACCCCAGATTTAGGGGAAGTATTGATATGTCAGGAATAAAATAGGAAAGGTTGTTGCTGTTAATCTCACTCAAGAGGTGAGCAGGGCAGTGAGCCATACTTGCATCATAGCTTTCTTATATGTGTGTATATATGTATACACACTCACACATATATCATACACTTTTTCAGTGAGAAGGGAGAGTACATAACCCAAACTTCAAATACAGATTTGTCCGAATGACAAATAGGGAGAAGGTTTTAATGTATTCTGATCCTAACTAAATAAGTTTTCTGATCTCAGCTGACATTTACTCTTGTATTTATGGTCCTTGCCAATTATAACACACAGGTTGTTATTTCCTGCTTTTGTTGTATCAGTGTTCCAGTCTTTCCAAACATTATTCTTTGTTACCTATAATTGAAGACACTTTTCCCTTTATATGCAGGCCAATATGCAGTCCATTTCCTAAGCAGATAGTAGCATTTTATGGCTTAGCATCAAATGGTAACTTTGAAACCTGGAAAAGAAATTTTACACCTGTCAATTCATCTCTTTTTGAAGAGCTCAGCCACATTAGCAATTTTGCAGATATGCATTCTGCATGATGCTTTATCTGGAAGAATGTACACAGGAACCAAGATGGAATTAATGTCTGATATTTCTCCTTTCTGTTCCAGAAATTCTTTGATGCAAAATACACTGAAGCCAGCTTCAAAAATCAGAAGTATGTTTTCACTTTTCTTTTCCTTTATATTCAGCTGGGCTGTTAAATCAGTCCAAACCATTGCAAAAGTTATTAAAGTAAACAAGGTAAAAATAGAAATCAGTTATTGGAAAAGTAAATCCATTATAGGTATAATCTGTTAGGAAACTTAGAGTCTTAAACAAAACTATTGGCTCAATTTGCTGAAGGTGGTCTTAGCACCTTCCACCTTATAATGGGAAGTTGTGTCATTAAGCAGCTCCTAGTAATACTCTTATATCCTTATGAAACTAGCTGCATTTCCATTCTATTTCTAGTATCTGAGAATATCCCTCAGACCTTCAGTTTTTATCTCCCCAAGGTGGAGTTCCCCCTCATAGATGGATCCAGTAGTATGGGCTCTGGGTTGTTCTCAGTCCTCACTTGGTTCAGCAGCTACTGAATCTCCTTCAGGAATCTGTGATGTATTTGTTGACAAACTTCCTTTTTATCTCCTGCTTAATTCAACCATGCAACAAAAACTTTCAAAGACCAAAGAAATACTTGCTCCATCCTGATACAATCAAAACAGCCCACACTCTTGTCTCTCTGTCTTACTATGAAAATCCTCTAACTGCAGAATTGCAGGCCAGGTTTCTGCACAGAGCCACAGAGGAGTTGATGTACAAGCTTTGTTCCCCAGAACCCTTCCAGTGCCAGTCTTTTGCCAAGTGTCTTCAATTTTCCTACTCTTCCCCCCTTAAAAGGCACAGGATTTTCTCTTTTATAATACTTTTTTTGGCCAATGTTATCACTTTTTTACTGTATACTACTGTAAAATCCCATATGTACTGCCTACAATGCAATGGAAAGAAGACTAGCTGCCTCTCTGTCCCTTCCTGGTCTTTTCTGGATGAGGTTCAGTTCATATAAACTTAACAACCTGAATTTTAGGTGTCCATGGCCAGTTAATCTTCTAGTCTCCTTTTACAGTTAAAAGAAAGAGTTAGGCTCTTTGAAAGACCTTTGCAGCCTGTGCTGGAAGCAAAGTGCATCTTGATTTTAAAGCTTTGAAGTGCCTGTAAACCTTCATCATCTGTAGGATATAATTTGGTCTTTAGGCTAATTCATGCCAGCGTGTTCCCATTCAGCCCACTGATAGGAATGTCGGTTAGTGTGAGTCAAGGCCAGTTATAGCATGCTCCCTAGAACTAGACTTAGACAAGCAATCAAGTACCAGCGAGTAATGAACACTGTGGTTGCCATCAGTTTGGACAACTTAGACCTGATGGCTTCAAGGGAAGGGAATATCTATTACAGTCTCCCAAACTGTCTAGGGAATTTTAAGAAATAGGGTAAGGCATGTTAGATGCATAAAACCCCAACAATCTTAATATTTTATATGACATCATAGAATAGTTTCTTTTGATCATCTTTTTGATAGAAAATTGATTAGAATTTAAATAAGTTTGAACATAACATTTGAGACTTCATGCACCTCCAGGTTTTTTTTGTCTAACTGTATCTTCTAGATAGCAAGCACACCTCACTGCCCTTTCAGTTTCCATTTTCCACATATCTTATTTTCTACACATCTTTGATTTGTTTCAGGCAGGTAAGTGCCATGGAAGTGCTGCTGCAAATATTGGAGACAGCAGCTCTCTGCAGTCCCACAATTACTGAAGGATATAGAAGTAACATTTTAGAGAAGTACATTATCATCACAAACAATATATCTGCTTAAATGAGTAGTCAGGGCTGCTGATGCTTCAGCTTTAAGATGATCTATTTCACCTCAGAAGGATTTTTTTTCCTTAATGGTTTTAGATTTTAACATTTCTGAATTGTTTTAGTTGTTGCTGTGGTGCCTGCAGACCATTCAATGAATCAGTCCCTAAATGTGAGCCGATGTCTTCTGGGGGCTGGATTATTTGGTCTGACCTCCTCACAGCACCAGAGGCAAACAACTTCTCCCAGCCACCTACCTCCAATATAAGAAAAAACAACCCCAGCTGCTGTCAGGGTCTGTCCGGACAGGTTGCTGGAGGGAGTATGTACACCTTGCCCATACTCCAGGCTGGTGGGATGCGAGGCAGCTGCAGACCTCACACATCTGTGCTGGTCCGCTGCTGAGCCCAGTGGATAAGCTGGCTCGCTGCGAGGCTGAGCTCGTTATCGGGGCTGAGCACAGTGCCTGCTGAGCTTTGAACTGGAGCTGGCTTATATCCTGCCAGCTGAGCACAGGGAGAAGCACAAGCTCATGTTTTTGTAGCCATTATCTTTGCTCAGCAAGGCTGTAGCTAGAGAGAGAAAAGGGAATGCCTCCATTTTGGGAAGGTATGGATATATAATATACTCCCCTTTCTAAAACCAGACTGTTAGGCAAACTGAATGATAGCTGTGAGTAATACACCTTTAATTTTCTCATGTACATTGATGCTAGAAAATCCACAGTGAGGAAAGGTCAGGATAAAGTGCCAGCTGTATATGATGGAAGTGACACCATGAGCTGTTTGTTTAGTGCATGCAAATGTGCTCACTGTGTAAGTCAAATTACTGCTAATAGTTCTTTAGCTAATACAGTAAAAGAATTCCTGCAACTAAAGAGGATTATAGCGTTTCTTAAGTCCACAATAGAGCTTCACTGATATTAGTAGCAATAACATTCATGCTTCAAGGGCAGTGTCTGATGCCCTAAGTTTAGCATTTACAGCACAGCTTCACTTTAACTTGAAATATTAAGATGACTGCTCTCATCCAATAAATCCAGACTTCAGCTGATAAAATATCCTTCATGTGGACTTCAGTTCCTAGAATTAACAATAACACTAAAATAATTAAGAATAAAGCCCATTTGTGTGATTTTATAACTTCCTCCTTTGTATTTGTTGCTATTAACTCATTACGTGTGCCCAAATGACCAAAGCGTTAGGATGTATGCTTAAATCTCAGTTCAGTCAGTAAACATATAAGTGTAAATACTTTGCTGAATTAGGGCTCATTGCATGATAAGATGACTCTAATCAGATCTTTCTGTTCAGTCCCTGTTTCCACAGAAACTATTTCTCTCTTCAGTGTTCACTCTTGTTTTGAACGTAGCCACCTAAATACTGATGCAGAAGGTATTCGGTTTTAAGCCAGTGAGCCCTTCTTTCCCGTGATTATCTGCCTTAAGTAACAACCAAATTATAAATTCATACGGTATCAGTTCTGGAGTAGCACTGCATGTTAGTTACATTCAGTTGTGATTTACCTGGAGCTTCCATTTAGAGCTTTTCATTCTTTGGTTTTTTTTCTCTTTTTTTTTCTGTTTTTCCCTCAAGACAGCACCCAGGAGGAGAATGCTCATCACAGCTGACATCTGTGTCACTGCTTGGTTTGAGAGACTCCTGGGTTTGGTGGAGGGAGGGCCAATTCTTACCAACAAGTGGAGAGCTTTTCTAATTTTCTTACAGTAGAAACATAACAGAGAAGACTGTCTGACTTGACTGGTTAGTGAAAGAAGAAAAATTATCTTATTCCAGTTTTTTTTCTATACTGTGGCTCTCACATTAAAAAGTCTAGCTCTCTTCTGTTCATTTCAAGAAACTGTAATAGACTAAATTTTCAAAGATTGACAGATTTCCCTTAAATGATTGTGAATATTTAATTTGTCCCTGTTTTTGGTAGTACTGTTGAGTATTTGAGCATGTCAAAACAAGCATTCATATCTGATGCTTAAAGAGGTTGGCAAAAACACTGCTGTTCATAAATAGCCTGCTCTTTATAGTCCAGTTTTGAAGGAGTGAAAAAACAGAGCTATCTGACTGTAAAATGTACAAAGACAGCTCCAGGAATAATGTATCAGCCATGATAAATAAACAAAGCACTTTGCACACTGTTTCCATATTGCTTATTTAGAAAGGGCTAAGTAAAGGGTGATTACAACATCCACTGTTTAGATTCACAAAGTGTAGGACTTCGGTTATTTTCTTTCTTAATGAGAAGTTGGAGAAAGAGAAGCTGATCTTGAAGGAAAAAATGCATAAATAGCCCCTTGATTTTTAAGATGCTATGATGTGCGTGTTCCTTCCTTCAAGTGGCTCTGGATGCTGGATTCTTACTGCATAGTCTCTCCATCCAGGTGGTTAGATGGATGGGATGCCCTATATTCTTCAAACCCTTTCAAGATGTTCACAATTGAAAATGACTGGGAGAAGTTAAAATATAAAGGAAATACTTTGTTAGAGAAAGGAGCTAGCTGCATTAGGTAAGGGGTGGAGATGGGGGTAAATGCAAAATGGAAGGTGGGAATCCATGAAGCAATCAGGTTAAACCTCCATCATTAAAAGTTTCTCTTCTTTATAGCTATCTTTAGCCAAACTCAGTTGTCTTATAAACGTATATAAATACATAAAAATTGCCTATGAGTGATGGGAGTATGCACTATGTGCTAGTGCCTTACAGGGCTGACTCAGATGTATGTGCCTGGCTTCATAGGCCTCTCAGTCACATGCAACACGCAGCAACACAGCCTCTCTGTACACCCATCAGTCAGGTCTTTCCTAGTACTAGAGCCCTCTCCTAAGTAGCTGAAGTGTCACCAGTACTCCCCAGGTCCCACAGTTCATGTCCAGGTAAATCTGAAGTGAGCTGAGCAGGGTTTGGAGTAGGTCAAATTTTTGGTCTCTGGAGCACAGGAAAGGGCAGGCTGTCCCCTTGGGCAGGACACCATTTAGGGCTCTTCTTCTCCCATGTGGAGGCTAAGAAAAAAAGTATTAAAAGCAATATACCTCTCACCTGAGGCTGCTGTCCTGTTTTATTTGGGCCTTCTGTCTCCAAAATAGGAATGCTCCAGTGTTAAGCCTGAAAAAGTACATTGGCTCACCTATGGGTGCAGGCTGGCTCCCCCTCCAGCAGGAGGCTTATGGGACCAACTGACTTGGCAGCAGTGAGATCTGGACCCTTCAGAGCTACCGCATGCATAAATCTGTTACCCTAAAATCATTTGATATGGTCTATTGCCATATTATTTGCTCCCATAATATTGTTCAACAGAGTTAATATGTTTGGAAGTGCTGGTTAGTCTTCTGCAAGGAAAAGGACAAACTCATCCTGTCCTTTCTACAAGGTCAGCTAAGATTCCTCTAAGTAGATCCTTTTCCCCAGATCCCTGTCTGAGAGCCCCATAAATTTGCCTATACCCTGGCTGAGGTTCCTGGCAAAGTACCTGCCACAACAGATATTTGGGGTCCTTATTTTTAGAAGCTCCAACCTGTTAGCATCCCTTGTTATTAATTGCCTCCATTTCCCGCTGTAAGTTCCCCTTTCAGTGGTTTATTCCACACTTTCACCAGCTGTGTTGAAATTTTCTGTACTCTGTGTGGAGCTCTCCAGTTTCTTCTTTTCCGATGCATGAAATAGTACCCTATCACATGGTGAGGGATATATCTGGTACACCTTGTCAGCTTGGAAGGGAGAGGATGCATCTTTTGATGTCAACCAAGCAACGTGTCACTCAGGCCCCCTTTGAGCATATTTCTGCCACTGCCATCGCTGAAAACCCCCATGGCTTTTCCCATGCTCTGTGGCCTATCAAATCTAATGCATCTGCTCAGCAGATTGCCATAATCATCTAACTAGTGGTGTCTAGCATGTCATATTGAGCGGAAAAGGAGGGGGAAAAGGATCGCTATGTATATGTGTGAGATGTAGCTTGGCTACAGGGCAAAAGAAGGCAAGAGCTAGTTGTGCCAGTCTTACACTCAGTGCCTGAGATTAGACAAGATTGTCTGTAGCTACCCCAGGCTTATTTCTGAAGTTTCAGCCAAAGCACTTCTGCTGCTTCCCAGAATGAGACTATGTGAGATACTACTTGCTCATTAAAAAAGAATCTCAGGTCCCCCCCCCCCCAGCCCTTTTCTCCTTAACTGTAGTGCCTCTCCTACACCAGAACAGGGCTCCCAAATTTGGCAGGAGATGACCTTTGTCCCAGAGAAAAGAATTGAGTTTATAGCAAAAGCACATGTTTTCCAACCATTCTAAATAAACATCTCTTGGTGCCAACAATCCAGTATTTCTTGTGTTGTTGTAATGATGTGTTTTATATCTTTTATACATTTTCAAAATATATTGTATGCACATATACTTTATATCTTCACAATTAGATTTGACTTAACAAACTGAGCTATTCTAGAACATTATTTTAATCTACTTTCTATTACCATCATCTGATGCTCTTCTACCAACTGGCTGTCCAGACACTAAATGTTTTTTGGGAGGAACTCCCATTTGATTACTGAAAAGAGTGTGTAGTAATTGCATTAAATTGCCCCAAAGTTTTAAAATAAGAAATAGAATCATTTTAATGTTAAGTTGCCTACTGCTTTTTCACTTGAAAAACTAGTTTTTGTGTAGGTCAGGTCAACTTGAACTACGTTTTGCTTGAGACCTTCTAGCACCTATAAACAGAGAATTTTTAAAGATAACATTTTAAAGGTGGGCTCCAAAGTTGCAAAGACAATGGTACCGAAACTGTGCAAAAAAATATAGTACATGCCTCCAAAAACAGGACTCTCTGAGCACTTCTTACAGAATAGTCTAACACTTCTTGAAATCCTCTAGCATTTCTTGCTTTGTTAAGGTATCCCAGACTGCATCAGGATGATATCACAACCACCCTGAGACTCTGCTGCTTACCTTTGCTACCATCACAACAGCAATGTTTGGGCTAAAATGGCTTGGGGGGACAAAAACAGCCTAGTAAACAAGATTACACTGTTCAGCCCCGTTTCCCAAGACATGACACAAGACTAAGGACGGACAGTCACCCAGCAGTGGGCGATCAGTCCAGCGGTGTGCTCGGAGGCACCAAACAATATGACTCTTCCCCCACCCTTCTTCAGTGCCTCCAGTGGATGGTACCAGTCACAAGCACACAACTCCAGAACTCCAGAACAGCACACATCCTGTGCTTCAAGCCAAATGAACCACCAGCACACCTTCTCCATATTGAGGCATATCTAATTAAAACAGTAATGCTGATTCTGTGGTTTCCTACTACTTTCCCCCCCCATGCTAAGTGAGCAAATCTCATTTTATGGTCAGTTATGGCTCTTCAGGTCTCAACTATAGCTCGTACCTTACTGTTGGACCTTTCTGCATCACCCAGTTTCAATGCTCTGATTGCTTTCACCTCACAGTTCACTGCAGCTTCTCAAGGACTCTGCGTTGTCCTGTTCTGTTTATAATGAAATCCGCTACTTCTGCTCATTGGGCTAGTTAGAGTCTATGCCTGGTAACCCACCATCACAGTAAGATCCTTTCCCAAGCTATTCCTGAGCTGAAGGACAAACTGACGGCCTGTCTTTGAACAGACAGCTGATCAGCTGGTTTGGTACTAAGGGAAGAACACTGAACCTTGAATCTCAAGTGTAAACACGAGGCCAACGGGATATGGAGTGAGAGAAAGCTAGGGGAGACTGGCAGCCAGAACACCAAGAAAAAGGGAGTATACTGATAATGAGGAAGCAGGTGAGTTGGAAAGCTGGGGCACCCAGGTCACCAGGATTTTGGAGCCGTTAAGGAAGGCCATATGTTCTGATCCTTCCTCGCTTCTTCTGGTCCATTGCTCGCTTTTTGCCCTGACACTCCATACTTTTAACCTCTTCTCTGAAACTGTAAGAAGAGAAATGTACTTTTGAAAAAAAAAAGTACTTTTAAAAAAACTCAAAGTTCTAACTTGCTCATTCCCAGGATCTGGACTGTGATTAAATCATATTATAGGAATATAATATGAGGCACATAAAAAATCAAAACAATTAGGTATACTGGCATAAACATGGAAGCAAAAGACTGTGAGCATGACAGCTAACTAAATTTGCTTTCCAATAGGTTTGTCTCATGACAAATGATTTTTTAAACTCAGTTATAGAAGACTGCAGTGGAAGGTCACCCTTAACAGATATCAGGGAGACATTATAAATGACCTATTTCAGGAGCAGCTGTGATCAGAGCTTGCTTCTTATTAATTATCAGAGAAACAAGATGGAAGAGAAAAAAGCCAAACCAAACCAAAACTTTACTAGAGGGGATTCTTTGGTGTCTAATTTGAGTTCATCTTACATTGAATTTTTCTCCTTGATGAGAACATTATTAAGGATCTTTCTTCTCTAGTCACATGTGAAGAACTCAATGTCAAAGACATCTGTTCATCTGATTAGTCTCAAAACCTTTGGAGAAACTCAGTCAAATTTACAAGGAAAGAAACTATTGGGACCAACAGTCAGGCAGACATTCATTCGTATTAGCACAGACACAGTATTCACACAGCATTAGCATGTGCAAGCTATGCACCTTGAGACAGTAGATGACATTTGACTTGGATAATTAGTGGCTTCCACCTTTAACACTATTGTATTCATTTACAGAGATGTGCACATCAGTGTTCTACTGCATCAGGTTAAATCCATTCATTTCCAACTTTTTTGGGGGGGCTAGACAAGTTTTGGACTCATTACATTCAAGGGAGCCGCCCTTTTGCTTATTTATGCTTGTAGTTTTACAGGAGCTTAGTTTCCTTGTGTGCAGTCTGCTCTCAAGTATTAAATTTGGGAGACAAAGAGACTTTAAAGTGGACATAAATTACATTTGGCTGAACACAATATTCAGTTGATATACTTTGATCATTTGACTACTTCCTGAAATTCTGCTGGAATGTGTGGGTTTGCTAAACACACTCTGAGGGTCAGTTATGGAATTACCTATAACCTTGGGAGACCTGTGTGCTGAAACTCCTTTAGAGTCAGTTGAGGGAGGCTCGCTCCAAAATGAGTGTCCTTGCAGAGTACGTTTTTCTCTGTTGGCTGCAAAGATGCTTAGGGAGACCAGCCTCACTCCTCTGGAGTTTGTCTTTGTAAGTGTTTCCCAGGAACTCCTTCATAACCTTCATAATCCTTCATAAAATGAAGCTAAGCACCCATACCTGATCTATACCCATCTTACCTTGTCCTGACTTCTGTGAGCTTGGGATCAAACTTAATGGCCATCTCACAGAGACAGCACATGGGAAGCTTGCTTTAAAGTAATGCTTGCAGATAGTACTATATGCGCCTTCTGTGAAACTTCCTCCTCATGGTTATTGCCAATGCCCTTAATGGTAGAAGTACAATGGAAAAGCATTCTGTAGTTGCCTGTATAGAAATGCATTCACACCAAACCTTACAAATAACAATTGACCATTGCTTTAATGTTTACATTCCATCTTAGAACTCTAGACTCCAAAAGGACATGACCCGTTAATCGAAAACGGACCAAGGGACTGTATATTTTGAAGCAAAGAGGAAATGCATTAAGTATTTCCTAAGCAGAGCTGGATTTGCCCGCAGGCTATGACTACTGGCAAATTCATGCAAGCAAAATGGGTTACTGTACCACTAGTTTGAAACTGGTTGTTTAGATCCATGCTTCTTATTTACCCAGCTCCCTTCCATTCCCATGACATAACACAGTAACTGATCTCTGCCAATAGCTGGCACATTTTTTAAGGGCACAACGTAACTGCTTAAGAAGATTATCAGGACTGAGGCCCTTGTTTCAAAATACCTGTAAAACATAGGCTAGAAAGACTGAATGCTACCACTTAAAACTTCACAGAAGTGTTGCTTGGAAGGGATCTCTAGAGGTCACACAGTCTAGCATCCAACTCAGAGTGGGCCCTTTGCCGACACTAGACCAGGCCAGCTGAGGCCTTATTTAATCAAGGTTTGAAAACATCCAAGGACAGAGATACCACAGCTGAGCACTATCATAGTCCTAAAGCTGCTCTGCTGTTTCCACACCCCAAAACAGAAAACCCTTTTGTTGATTCCCATATGCTTCATAAAGCTTCTCCACCTCCAGCAAGCTATGGGTATTGGACTAACCTGAGTGAAAATACTGGAAGATCATGCAAAATGGTATACCTGAAAAGCAACAGGAGATGATCAACAAGGGTTAAGCACTACATGATAACTGTATCACCCTTCTGCTTCTGTTCTACCTTTCGCTATGATTCTGGCTTACATTGGCACATAGCATGATATCTGCAGGTGTTCCTCCTGTGCCTGGCAGAGAAAATGAAAGCATTTGTTCAGCTTTGGATGTAGATTTGTTTTACTTTTGAAATTAAAATGTTGATTATCATTGCTGATCTGAGACAAAGAGTCTCAGCTTGTTAAAGCAATAAAAACAATAGCTCAGCTCCTTAAATCCTATCTTTTATTCACCTTTCACTAGGTTGGAAAAATCCACAAGAACACTACCTGCAAACGAGAATGCCACGTACTGTTCATAGTGATCACTACAGTTATCTGTTACCTCATATGCTGGATTCCCTATGGAGTTATAGCACTGCTTGCAACATTTGGTAAACCAGGTGTGGTGACTCCAGTTGCAAGCACCATACCTTCTATCCTAGCAAAAAGCAGCACTGTTTGCAATCCCATTATCTACATACTTATGAATAAACAGGTAAGACCTACTATTTTTTAAATATATTTTCTTCATCATCTGTCATGCTTTCTTGACCTGAGCACTGCGACTGCCTGTCACATTGAGGGTTGTCTTTGGATGTGTCTTTGGGAGAAGAGCGTTGAGGGTCTGCCCAAATGATATCACTGGAGTCTTGGGATGGAAGTTTTTGTAGTCAACATAATATATTGCCAGATAGGAAGAACAGATATAAGTTTGCTAACTGAAATTGCTTGTGTTCTTTTAAGGACACACTGGATGCTAATTTGTAAGCTGCAGGGTTGCCAAAGGTATTGGCATCTATTTACAAGACTAGTACACAAACATTTTTGTCTGGAGGGAGGGAAAGAAAGGGACAGAAGAGGAAAATATTTCATGACCTTGAAAACAATATAATGGACAAAACTAGTTGCAATTACTTATTATTTTCTTGACAGATTCCCCTGAAAACAAATGGTCATAACAATTACAGTTATTAGGGACTTCTACATCCTTTCTGCTAAATTTCCAGTTCAGCTACATGCTAGAATAGGACAATGGATTTTGGCTTATGAGGGTCAAGGCCAATTCTAAAGCTTTTAAAATGCCTAGATCCAGTTCAGGTGTCTAATTCCTGTAAATGGCATTTTCAGTACAGAAAAGTGAACTTCTTAATATTTCTGTGCTGACAACTCTGACTTTAGTTTGGTAAATGGTAGATCTGGAAGTTTTAAAAGTGCTTTTCAGTAAAGACATTTGGAAAATGCAGCATAGTTTATGAAAACACCTTTTTTTGATTATTTTAAGTGTTAGGACAGTCTCAATTTTCTATTGCCATTATGTGCAGTATACTATTATAAAGCAAATAAAATTCCTTTATCATTTCTTACTCAGTGTATGCTGGAGCTTACCATTAGTATTTATCAACAGCAGCATTATATGATTATGGAACTTAGCCAAGGGAAAAGTGGAATGTGACCACCAAATATACGCTAACTTCACCACAGCCTGAGATCACTCTTGGTCTGGTTTGTCTAATCCAAAGTTCTTAAACAAGGAATGAATCTACTCCTGGAGTTTCAAGAAAAGATCCCAGGCAAGCCATGAAACTTCCCTGGAAGAAAAGAATACTATTGCCTTCACACCAAGGCCAGGATCTCATTTCCAAAATCTAGTCTGAGCTAATGTTGAAAAAGATAGCTCCAGCTGAGAAGTGCTAATACTGAAGCAAAAGAGTAACTTCTCTTATGTTTTACAATTCTTATGGAAACTGCTCAATGGCAGCCTTTGTCTTAGCTCTTTATTCCCCAAGAATTTTGATTGATTAAGTCTTTAACTTCCATGAGATCATCTGACCATGCTGTCATCACTGGAGCAGGCTATAACAGAGAAGATAAGTACATTTTGGCATTGTCTTCACACATGCAGCACAAGCCAAATAGCAAGACTATGGAAGCTTGAGGAGAGATATGGATCCTAAAATACATGAACTCAGTATAGAGTCTTGGCTGTCTTCAGACATCTCAAGAACAGAATCACAGGCACAATTATCGGTGGTGACAATCTGGCATCCACAGATATACACACAACTAAGGCTCTTTCTATAAAGATTTTCACAGTTATCCAAGCAGTTATTGAGAAGTGTCTCCTGTAGCATCAAAGGCTTGTAAACAGTCATGCTGCTGTGGGTGTGCTGAGGCAAACAGCAAAGATTCACTGTTGGGGAAAACTTGATTAGCAAGAATAAAATCAGGGTGCCTGCACGTCACAGGAATGCAGCAAGATGTCTGAAAATCGCTCTTTCCTTGCAATGTATAGCTCTTTCAGCTATAAAGGAAATACTTTTGAATGCTTAATTTGTTTCTCAATATGGAGGTGACTTCTGATCCAGTTTGTCAGCTCTTATAAGAGAAAAGCAGTGTGGGATGATCTCTCTATAAGAGAAAAATTCTGTGAGGACGGTTTTGAGACAAGGCAGACAGTTTCTTAGCAGCAGGAACTGAAAAGATTGTGCAAAAATTCAGGAGCACCATGGCAGGGAACTGGAAACAGTTTCTTAAATATCCTTGCTTAGTCTTCAGATCAATGCAAGTCTGCAAGATTGATGTATTAGATTTCCCTTTTTGAACAGTGAGAGCTTGCTCCACTCATTTCTCACTGCCTACCTTTCCACGCTTGTCATCATTTATCAGAAAGTGCAAAGGGGCAAAGCTGAATCAATCTTTGCCCCCTGGTAGTCGCTGTATGGCTTGGGATTTTTCATAGTTAATTTTCTTATTGCTGTAGAAATTAGAAAAAAATCACTCCTGAAAAGGAGCTTTGTCAGATTTGGAGTAAATAGTTTTCACTGTTATAAAACCAAAATAATAATTAATGTCTCACATTAATCCATAGCTCTTATCTGCTTTACAACTGTACTATCAGTAAAATAATTATTTTTATCTGAAACTGAGGAATGAACTTCACTCAAGAAAGAGTGAAGCATCCATCTGTTCACCATCCTTTCAGAACAGGAACAATAGTAACACCCTCATTGGATGCGTCATGAGTGTTCACCACAACTTAACTCCTTTGCAGTTGTTCTCATTCCTTTTTGTAAATTTAATACCTCAGGAAAAGCTGTCTCCTACCCAGTGCTCAGCTTTTCTGGGCTTCATGTTCAGTTTAAAATTCTTGCAGGGGGCTGGTGCCTCCCAACATAGAATGTATCTGGCCTACATTTTTCACAGTCCTGTCTTTTGGGATGCACGATTGCCCTGAAGATTGCAAAACAGCATTGGTTGACTGCAGCGGTGGCGTTAGCTTCAATCTATCATAAATCACTTTGGAATATCATGGAATTGCCAGCCTCTGAGTCAGCCTTAAGACCTGCACTGCAGAGCACATCTTTACATTAACTCTCATGCAGGCACCAAGTCACTTTCATGGTCCAGGAGCCCCAGCAAGAAAGTTTAGTCTTTGCTGTTACCTTCTGCACTGACCTGAGATCATCCAGCTTCACTGACACAGCTGTGAAGCACTAAGCTGCTTCAGCCTGAAGCGATGTTTTGGGGGAAGCAGGGGAAACAGCAGAGAAGGAGACTGTATTTTCCCCACCAGATAGATTTACCTGTTTTCTCACCAGGCCTGGTTCTTTTGCCTCTCGGCAGTACTGCTGTGTGTGTCTGGTGCAGTGCTCCCCGTAAGGCGGTGCACAGCAGACTGCCATGCTAGGTGTGCTGGCACTGCCTACCAGTTGCTGGAGCAATCTGGGCAGGGTCAGCACGCTTAGGCTTTCAGTGCCTCACTCATTTGTAGTTATAAAGTTAAATACATTTTGTGTTTCATCTTCTTTTACCTCTCTCATTATCTTTTATTTCTATCACAGCTCCCTGTCAGGTTCACATTCGCTTTCTTCAGACTTCCATCTGTGCAGCCACCCCAAACAGATTTTTAATGACAGCTTCCATTACCTGCATTTCACTGTGACAGGGCTAACAGAAACCTTCTCTTTCACATGTAACATTCAAGCAAGTATTAAGCATTCACCAAACAGTTATAAGCATCACCATTGCTATGAGCTCCCTGTTACATGGATGATCGCCAGGGGGATTTCAATTTTACATAGTCCCTAGAACAGCAGGGGAACCCAAACACTGAAAAACTTTCTGGCTGGTATAATTGTATTTGAAGATGTACTGTCCTGAGAACCAGAGATCATTAGCCAGATAACATAATGGTGTGGCAGCTTTTTGAGGTTAACCTTATCTTACATATCTGAAGTTCATTTTTTTTTCTTGATACAGCTGTTAAGTTGAGATATGAATAATGAGCACTTGAGTAGGTATGGGTGTGGATATTGAGATCAAGTGAATCTGCACTCTCTGTTTCACATAATTTCAAGTTAGCATTCAGAGAAACAGGAATTTGCCACATTGCTACTGACAGAAAAATTTAAGCCAAATTAAACCCATATCATTTAAAGATCTACAGAACCAATCACTTGGGAGCCACTGATCAGAGATCTCTGCTGATGTAAAGTAGCCTTACTCCACTGCTTCTAATGGGCCTCAGACTATTTATGTGATTTCAGGAGTTATTTCCACACATTTAGTCACTCAGGTTGTGCACCCAGGGCTCCCTGGACTACTGAAACTTAGGTTAGCACATCTAATACTGTTTTGCATATTACAATTGGAAAAAAAAAAGTGATTAGCAATGTGCTATTTCTGGTGTCGGAAAGTGTCTCTGAGCAAAAGTAAGGAGGGAGAGTGTGAGGGAAGGGATGTATTAGATGTGAATAGAAGTCCCTGATTAGCAGTTTGATTTCCTCTCTGTCTGTCTTCTTGTATTAAAATCACTGCAGTTATAAAAATAGAAGCTGACCCTGTCATTTTGACCAAGGATTTGGAGAAAGAAGTGATGCTTGAAAGAATATGTACGCTCATTTGAAAATAATTAATACTGTGACCTTTACAACTTACCAGCTAATTGGGGGCTGAGTGAGGGGAAAGGTACACAGAAGGAATGAACAAACTAAGCCAGTTGCAAAAATTTCCATTATTTCTGGTGGACAGTGAGATAAGAATAATAATGTACTAAAGAATTTTCCTCAGTGAGACCAGGACCCCGCACACTCAATTGTGCTTCTCACAAGTTAGCACGTGCTCAGGCCTGCAGCCCCGTTGCTGCAATGGGACATACAGACACATATAGAATTGGCCTCACATCTGTCTTCATTGTTCATGCATGCAAAGCAAGATGTTTAGGCTCTGGATGGGAGCCTGTACAGAGAGTTGTAAAGAGGCAGAGGAACTGAGTTTTGGAGTTTGATGCGTCATACAAGAAGCTAACCCAGCAGGGAAGTGGATTTTCCCCAATAAGTTAGAACTGTGAGCAAAAGGAAAGGTGTTTTCTTATTATTTTGCTACATTAAGATGTGCAATAACTCATTGTTCAGAGAACCGGTAGTGCCTAAGAGCACATATCAGACCCTGCGCAGACAGGCTTTAGCTGCAGCAGAAACTGTACCCTCCGCTACCCGGCTCTCCCCAGGTGGATCCCTGCCTGTGCCAGCCCCCTTACGGGCTGAAGTTATGCAGTTCAGCTCCTCCTTGGCCAGGACTTGGGCTTACAGCCTTCCTGGTTGCCATTCCTCCATCTGCTGGTCCAGCTGGGGTGGCACCCTGCAAGGAGTTAGGGATGAGCCAACTTAAAACCAGCTTATTTAAGACAAGACATTATCCATTGTCTCATCCCAGGGGGCAAAGCGGTATAGTCAGGTTACAAAGCAAAGGACCATTCTACATATGGGTTCCCTTGCATAGACTTAACCTTACTAATCCACAGATGGGGGGAACTGGGGATCTCCCTTATTCCTTTCTCTGCATTTGTCAGCCTTGCACAGTAATGCTCCTCTTTTTTGTACGTCTCAGATAAGTCATTTGAACTCCCTCTTCTAACACCTTTGTGGGACTTCCCTGTTGCCAGACAAGGAACAAGGAGTCCTTCTTTAATGATAATCTTTTTGTGCCTTATATTCCCAGTTCTCTAAGAATCCTTTTCAGTCCTTCTTCATCTTACCATAGGCACTGAGCAGGAAGAAATGTATACTTGCTTTGGGAAACAGTCACACGTGCTAGTCAAAAAAACCCAAACAAACCAACCCCAAACCACCTTGACATTTCCCATGCATAACAGCTGCATTTTTCACGTATGTCTGGTATTGCACAGACTTCAGTATTTCCAACAAAAAGTAATGTTTGATTTTTAAATCTGCAGAAGTATGACATGGACAAGTAACACTGTTTTCTTTTAAGCTGCTTATTTTCCTACTTGGGAAACAACAAGATATTTCATGTGCATGAGAACATGGGAGTACATAGCCAAAAAGATAGTATACAATCCAGGGACAATTGCGTCAAGGTTAATTTTGTGCCCAAATTGGACATACCTATTAATTCCTGAAAAGAGACCCTGTTTATGTCAGGTTTATGGGCTTATTATAAGATTTATTATCATAAATTATTATCATTATTGAATAAATTCATTTAGATGTTATCACTTATGATCTAGTTTTTCATATCTTTACTGGCAGCTGGACTGACTTTGAGTAAATACTAGTCAACATAAGTAAGTGTTGCTGAATCATCTCAGTCATTTGGAAACTGAGCATTTTTATCCAAATAGAATTGCACACTCAAGCTCTTAAGCTGAAAATGGGCCAAGTCAAAATTATCTTTCAGTGCAGTTCTTCATTAGGTAGAATATTACAGTACAGTTCAGAAATGTTTTGAATTTATTTCTTCCCAAAATGTAGTGTTATGAGTTTTTAAAGTTGAGGGGCAAAGAGAAGAGAGGTCTCAAGGGCACCTTCACTGCTGTCATAAAGTGTAAGGCAGTTCACACAGTAAGTTCAAAATTACTTTAGGAATTTCTCTCAGCTATTGAAAAAAAAAATCAGCTCAGGCAAACAATCCAAGCATTCACCTAGGGTCCCAAGGACATTCTGCAGCCCCAGCCAGTCTTTTGCTTCCCCAGGCTACACTCTGGTTAGTACCAACTGGACTGAGTGTGCCTCCATGAGCTCAGCCTTACCCTGCCTGCTGTGGGGATGGTCTCTGAGGGCTTAATTGTGTTCAACATTGCAGAGAAGTTTAGGAGTTTGTTTAGACTCAGAGCAAAAGTAGGAAGTCAGGCCACCTCTCATGCAAGTGAAATATTAAATAAAGTCATCAATGTCATTTAGAGTAAGGCCCTAGTCATGATGCAGGTGAACTGCAACAAGTAAACACTGTGATGTGTTTGGACAAGCTGAATGTCATCTGATGGGAGGGGTTTCTACTGGAAAATGCAATTCATGAAAGCAAAATTTGCAGTGGGAGTGTGTTAGTTTCTACAGGGGAGGTGAAAAAGAAGTGAAATCAAGTGTTTTCATATACTCAAAAGGCTTTGGTGTGATCAGACTAGGAAAGGAGATTTCATTTTAGAAGTTTTCACAGTCAGCTTTCAAAACAGGAGTATAGTTGAAAGCTAAACTTAAGAGGTCACAACCACCCTAGTGCATTTCCATTGAAGTTAGCTTAGAGAGAGAGAGAAAAGGGAATATTGCCTCTGTGGTCATGCCACCTTTGCAGGTGGCATATTGATCAGCATCAACTGGTTAGTAAAAAGGGTTATAGTCACAGTTACCCTTACAGAGCCAGGAAAATCAAAGTTTACTGCACTGATTGAATGACAGGAAATTAACACTGCCACCTGTTTTAGAGGTAGCAGGGAAATTTCTGTAGGAAAAGATTTAACTTCTAAAAACACTGGGTATTCTGTCACTATCCAAAGGGCAATGAAACAAAATGATGCAAGATGTACTTTCCAGAACTGTTTAAAGATCTAAAAAATTTGTTGAGTTATACCTCTCCACTTTTCTTCAGTACAAGGAATGCAGCTTCAGTCAAATCACCTGCATTTACCTATCATAATCAAGCTGTAGTTTTGTCAGGAGCTTCAGGACATCATTTACAACCAGCCATTTCTGACACACTTCCAGCTATAATGTTAAATCTGTAGGATAGATTGAGAGTTAAATGAAGATTTCCAGTATGCAGAGATGACTATAGAAGCAAGGAATACAGTATATTCAGACCTAAATAAAAGATGTCAGGAACAAGGCCCACTTGGAAGGTGAGGGGGAAGGACCTACTAGCATCCTGTTTGCTCTTGCAAGTATGTACCAGCAGAAACTCAACCAGAAGCAATATTTCTTTACTGTCTTCACATGTTCATCTTGGGGAACCCCTCAAGGGAAAGTCTGGTTGGTCAACAGCTAGGTTGGTGCTTAGAGAAATGCAGGAAAAAAGATTAGGTATTAGTGAACTGTGCTGTTTCTGTCTTGCCATTACTTCAATGTAATGAAGAAGTTGTGTGTAAGCACTTAACATTTTGGTGTCTTTTTCTGAACTGATTTCCAAATTTGGTGTGGACAGTCCAGGTCCTACAAAAGTATAGGGGATCTATAGGTAGACTGAACTTGTGCCGATCTTCAAATAGCATACCAGACCACACTGAACAAATGTTACAGAGATCTCAGCTGCAAATGCCAGGTCAAGGATCATAATCAATTTTATCCCACTGCTTGGTCTGACTAAGGTCAAGAATTAATTCAGACTTAGACTTCTCCATGTTAATTCTAATACTTCTGTTTTTCTATAATATATCAACATTTTACAAATAGCTCTCCAGCTATACATTTGCTTCAGCATACCATTTCAAAGCTGAATACATGCTAATAGGTCAGCTGAAGAAAAGAGAATCTCTATTGCAATGCAACAGATTCTATAAATGAAGAATCTAGTTGCATAGTGAAAACAATCAAATTCAACAGATGAAAAAGGTTTGAAAAAGTAAGTGTAACCCTGGAGGTAATAGAACTTCTCATTTGCTTCTCCTGTTCAATCACTGAATAATCCCTAGTGATGTGGCAGTGGTGTAATACTAAAATTTTATCCAGAGCGGAACATTTTTGTACATTTTGTCTGTCAGTTCACATTAATTTTCAGTGTTCTACTGTGTCTACCAGGTGTATTTTTGCAGTCATGTATACAGCTAACAATTCAAGAACCACTCATTTCAGATTAGATGGATGGAGAGAAAAACAAAATGAGATTACCTAATCAGAGAACATTTTTTGCATTTATGTAATCTTCTCTAAAAAAATATTAAATGAATTGTAGGGCAGCTTGTAAAGCAACTAATTATCATAATCCTAGTTTTACAGCCAGAGAAATTTGAGGACCAAGGGTTAGATTACTCCTCAAAACCTGAGGAACTTGCATAGCAAATACAATTCAAATCTGTAGAACGTTATCTTATGATTTAATCACAATGTATTTCTCATTTCAGGGCAAAAACACTGCTATACTGAAGGAAATAATGTTTGTCCCACTATGGAAAAAAACATAAAACTATACTGGGACTGTTGGTTCATTGGAGTAAGTCCAATGTAAATGGTTTACAATATTCATTGTAAACCGCATCATTTAATCCCATTCAGAAATTCAAGAATGTCCAAATTAAAACAAATATGAGGTTCCTTGATGTAGAAGCTGTTTCTGAGGTTTGTCCCCTCTCATGATTAGTAACTTTCTGCTAATTTACAGCTTAAATTTTGGCTTTGTAGCCATTTTCTAAACCTTTATTCTTGGTATGCTCAAAGAGCCCTTCTCCTTCTTTGATAGTTATCTTCACTTCATACTGGGACATAGCAATCAGATTACCTTCTGTCTCCATATTGCTAAGTGAATCTATTTTAGCTCTTTTAGTTTCCTCCAGTAGCCTAGGCTCTTCTTTCTTCTGATGTCAAATCTAAACACAGTTATAGGCTTTTTTAATACTAATGTGTTTGCCATGCAGTCTCATGCTCAAAAGACAGAGTCAATCCTCTTGATATGCGCAAATGCCTGTGACCAAGAATGTGTCCAACCGTCATCGCTAACGTGCAGTCATAGCAAAACCAGCCCTGCATAGGCCCTAATTTTCATTAATTGCATATGGTAAGATAGTAACATTGTCTTTTATTTTGCTGTGGGTGAATAGATATCCTTGCTGTGTAGGCAATGGGCCATTCTTGTGGCATTGGCATGCAGTGACAAAGGGAGCATGGCAGAGAATGACACATTGGCTTCTTAGAGTATTTTCCTCTTGCATTTTCTCTTGTAATGACTCTTTTAGCTTTCTGAAATTATGAAAAATTCAAATAACAAAATAAGTATTCAAAACATTAACCCTTTTTGTAATCATGCTTGAGACTGCATATTTCATCTGGGAAGTAACTTATTAGCAGTTCACTGAATATTAGTAGAGGACAAACGCTTCAATACATTAGGAATTATTTCTTGTTTCTGCAGTGTTTAGCTTCCCTGACTATTGTTAGCTCTACAACCTGAACTGAAAACAAGAACATCAGCTCTACAATGGTTTCTTAAATCCCTTTACTGTGACTAAATTAGAACCAGATTTTGAGAAATGGATGTATAGAAATATACAGTGGTCAGTTGTATAGGGTACAACTGTTGTATACTGAGTACCTTATGGATGACTCTCTGCTTCAAATGTAATATTTTTTATTGTTTTAGGAAGTACTTACTCAGGGCTTTACAAGGCTTCTGAGCATGCTATCTTTATGCCAACAGGAATAAATGAAAATTGGGATTCAAAAGTTGCCCAAAAGATCATAGACATTATATCTTCCTTCACTGTTTTCTCCCTCAGCAATGACCAACATCACATTCAAGGGATTTATCTGCAAGTTAAAAAGCAAAAACCAGGCAATTTTAGAACTTGTCGGGCAACTTTCCATTAAAACGTCTTCTCAAGTGCAAGTACAAAATGTGGTTTCTGCAAAGTTAGAAACTGATAACTTTGCCAATTTTATTTTCAACTGGGAAAAAAATTAGGCCAAAATATCCCATTTCAGGTCAGATGTCTGGGCCTAAGCCTCTGCACCCTGTTTTCCAAAAGCTGCAACTTCAGTGACTAACACTCATTCTCCCAGGCAGGACAGACCAGACTACAACTTCACCAGTGCAGCCATGGGCCTCCTGTGGCTCAGTTAGGGGAGAAAGTGCAGTGAAATGTAGCCCAGCTGGGAAATGCAGTCTGTAGGACAACGGGCAGAATGAATCTGAACTATAATCCACTGAAGGCATCTACTTGTAATTAAATATTCTGACAGTCCAAGATTTTGTTTGGAATTTTTCAGTAATTTGTTTTGGTTTTGTCCCAGATTAGGAAAAAAAATTGGAGAACTATTAGCGTTTCCTTCACAACAGAAATTCTGCTTTCTTAATCCAATCTATTCTGTTGTTGCATTACTTATGAATAAAAACAAACAGCTTCTACCAAAACATGGTCACAAATCAAACCATTCTCAGTGCTTTCTACTTCTGCCTTGGGTAAAATCAATACCTAATTGTCTGGAAACCAAGATAAAGATAACTGTCAGAGCACCTCCAGTATTTCATTTCTAGCAACCAGAAGAAGATCATTTTGGACAACAAAAGCTGTAGCAACAGGGCAGGAGGTAGGAAAATTTGGGGGGAAGCTCATAAAAACCTATATTTTAGCCGGAGGCAGAATGAAAGATAGCACAGAGGAAAGCTGCCATAGACTCATCTGACCATATTTAACAGGCGGATGGCTTTACTCTTCAGGAGATGAAACAACCACAAGCCGCTGAAGGTTTTAAAACCTTATATATAAAATATTTTAGCAGAGCTGGAGACAGTGACCCAGCCTCAGGCAAGAAGAACCTGAGTAAATCCCAAGAGAAGATAACTGTGGTATGTGAAATACTGCAAATATAACCTAATGGAAATAAGAGCTTTGGGTTTTCTTGCGTAGTGTTTTTGGTCTGAGCCTAAGCGAAGCTCTGTAAGAAACATCTGGAAGAACTGTTTTCCCCGAACATGCATTATATGCAAATTGTAGCCAAGGATAGTCTACAGAGAGCTCATAGCACACAGCAACAAGAACACAGTAAGGTCACAGACCTACAAATATTTGTTCATATGCCTTAATCATAACAGAAATGGGGCAGGGACATATCAGCCTAAGCCCATCGCAGTCAGTTGGAGTCTTTCTTTTGATACTTGTGAGCTTATCCAGAGTCCATGGGTGAAGAGCTGCAAATGCAACAGGAACACAGGTAGACAGGACAGCATATTGACTATGACTAAATAAACACATATTTTTTAAGTGTCAAAATATTTTTCACTATTATGCTTTGAGCTTTCAGCAAAATAGGAGTTATTTCAAAATGATCTGGAACCACTCATCACATATGATGTTTGTAACAGACCCTTCATTTCCTATCGTGAAGTAAAATGTTACTGTAGTGACTGGTAAATTTGCTGCTGGCTCTGTCAGTCAGGATCCATCAATCACATTGCAAAGGTCTAAACAGTTCTGACTTACTAAAATGAGAACAGGAAATAGAGGCAGAATCCATTTTGTTGGTATTCTGTTAAGTTCTTTGCCTGTTCTTGCTCCTCACACTGCTTTAGGAAACTCTTCTTTCTCAAGTTCATTTTAGGTAGGAGGAATTAACTTCACATATTCTGCCTCTTTGTGTGTTGTATGGGTTTTAATAGCTCTATTTAAGTCCAGCGGAGAGCTGGTGTGGGATCAATATGACTTTTGGTCTTTTTCTTCCGAGTGATAAACCCTGTTGAAAGAGACAATGCTCTTCTAAAGCAATGTGAGGTGCTTGCATAAGACATACGAGTGTTAGTATTTTGCTTTTATGTGTACAACCAACCCCCATGAAACTCAGTGACTGTGCTGGTTACATCAAAGTTTGGATAAAGGAAAGAAAAGTTTCTCTCAGTTTGTTTCTTTCCACAGAATAGCTACTCCCACAAAATGATCCCTGCAGCTTTGATCTCTGACTTTGTTCAATTTATCTGAGGCTGTAGGTTGCCTGAGGATCTATCTTCAAAGAATAGTACTCTTAAATGATCAGGGATTATCGGAATATATATCGATGATATATCCATGCAAATAAGGCAATATTCTTCTGTCCTTGGTATGTGTTTATTTATTTTTGCCTACCCTGTTCTTCTCCTGTGGAACAACTTTGTTAGCATTATTTTGGTAACAGTTTATTGATTTGTTTTCTTCTCATCTCTACTGCTCTCGGGACGCTCCAACTGCTCATTAAAATACCTAATGGCTGGATAGCTATGTTCAGCCCCATGTATTTGCAAAGTCTAAATTAGGTCCATCAGATAGCTTATAATTTCAGTTATATAGAAGAAGACAAGCATAGGAAATAACTGGAAAACCACCCAACACCTTCACAGAGACATATTGCTAGGGAAAGAAAATAATGCCGCTTGATCCATACAGAAATTTTGGCAAATCCTCCTGTTCTCTTTTCTGAAAAAGCAGGCTCTGAAGCAGGCTCTGCGCAGAACTTTCCTCCCCTGTCCCTCCTGATCATCTGTCCAGACGTCTGTTCTCCTCACACTCAGGACATAATGCCCCTCTTGCCTGCTGCCCACACGCCTCATAGGCAGCAAGGCTGGCCTTAAGGGTAGTCCTCAAGCACTTTTAGTTTGCGGAAGAGACACATCTCATGTTTCATTCCTGACTTGCCTGAAGTCCCTGCTACTGTCCCTGTCCTAATCTAGGTTGTAGATACTTGACATGAATTTGAGATCAGGAACCTCACCTTATCTATAAAACATCAGACAATCTACAAGACATGAACTGTACTTTTCTTGAGGCAAATTCATGTCAGATCTGCCTGCAGTGCTTTAAGAATGACTAAATAATGCTTAAAAGACAAAAGAGAGTCTTCTTGTTTTACAGGCACAAGTGAAAACAATTCAGAAACCTTCAAACCTCCCCATTTTTCTCTAGCACCTCATCTGCACAGGAGATACATCTGCTGCTCATGGCAGCAACAGTGGAGAATTAACCACGTGCATCAGCACGCTGGGATTTACTGAGGAAAAGAGCACTGTTTGGAAGGTGGGCCAGCAAGATACTTTAATTGGGAAGCTCAGTCGCAGCCAGATAACTGTCTGGGAGCAAGGCAATTAACAGCAGCTGACACAGCCTGGAGTCAGCACTGGTAGCAATTTTCCCCTCTGGCTGCTCCCATAAAATGAAGGCAGCTGTGATGTCTACTGCCTGCCCTCCTGAATCACTTGCGAAGTCCCTTCACAAGCATATAAGGAGTTGCTGCTGCAGTTATTATCCCATATCTGTCAGCATCCTTTAGCCAAGAGGGTATTTAATTCTGTATTTGTCTATGCTCAGAAACAGGTCACCAGAGGAAATGGGCCTTCGTATTTCAGTTATTGTACAGCCAAGTTTAAGCAGTTGGAGGAGGAGGAGGTTGTTGAGTGTAGCAAAGTAACCCCACAACTCAGCTGACATGAGGCTTTTCTGAGTTTACTTTATGGTACTTGTGTTTACAAGCAAGCTGAGCCTGAGCAGAAGTTGGTTACTGTTCAGGGCTCTGCCTTAGTTCTTCATTTTAAAATCACATCCCCACCATGCTAAACCTGACAGCAGCAAGAGCAATAGATTACCTGGGTTCCTCTCTAGATCTGTGGAAAAATTAAGAAAACAAGCAGTTGAAAACAATTAAGTGACTACAAGGAAAAAGCAGCAGTTTTGCATCTACGTCTAGTATATTACTTCTTCCTAGCTATTTCTCTCTTTCCTTGCAGTGCTTCATCATTCTTTGTCTCCCCCCCTTCCTTCCCATGTCCCCCTTTCTTTACTTCTATCATATTTAAGAATCAGATGGTCACATCAGCTATGGCATCCCTTATGATTTGTCACAACCTACTTGTGCTGCCAGTTCTCTGGTGGCTATTCTGTCTCTGGGGGAAAAACCCACCATATTCTAGTATTACAATTAGTTCTCTGTGTTTTTAATGCATGTCCATCAAACTCAATAAGCGTTTACTTGAACATTAGGTCATTTTTTAGCTACAAGAAATAACAGCACATGCACTTGTAACTTGCCTTGGTTAGCAAGGCTTGAAGCTACCCAAGGAGTCTTTCTGCATTTAACTTCCACAAGTGCAGTAATGGCTTTGAAGTGCATCATCTGGAGTAACTTACCACTGTAAGAAAGTAGAATCTAATTATTAAAAATAAGCAAACATACATATTTTAAGTGGACATCATTGGTAGGTTTGTGGGGCTAAATGGGTAAACCTATGCTATTCCAATGAAACAATCAAATTATCCGCTTGTCAACCTGAAAAGATCATGATGCTAGAAGAGCTGGAATAGGAACCCAACCAAACCACAAGCATTACTGGCCTGTTCATGCTGATCAATGAAGTAGCCTCACAATAAGCCACTACTTAATCATTGCTGCAGATGCAGGTTCCCGCAGAAGATGGCTGGTGTGATGATAGCAGAAGACTAGCTTCTCCTGGCTTGGGAGTTGCTCTGAGTCCTTCAGCAGGTACATGCTGCGGTCAAGACAGCAAGCTGTAGCAATCATCTTCTGAGACACTTCTTTCAACACAGTCACAACAGAGAAGCTAATAATGCAGATAAACAAACCAAGATGCCTGTATGAAGTTCTACCTTCACCTCCTACAGCCATCACTGCTAAAGAATAGGGAGTATGGCAACATGTTCTTTACACCCAACACCATATAGTTTATGTTTCACCTACTACTGAGATACTGGATTGCATGCATGTGGGATACACAGTGAGACAAGGATGTTCTTTCCCATCTCATAAAGACAACAAAGTTTACTGAGCAATTTATCATATGGAATGCAGTGATTAAAAAGAAAAAAGAATGGAAAAAGCAAAGCTGATGGATTTGAAAAGCTTCAATTAGTTGCTTCCTTCATGCATCCCAGCATTCAGTATATCATCTACTGTAGTTCATTGTTCTGAGTTTTCAGAGATGTGTTACTCGCATTTCATGACATATGGTAATTATCCCCTCACACTGCCTACCAGGAGGTGGTGTAATACAAAGGATGAGCTGCACTGTTAGTGCCTGCCAGGAGTTTATATGACAGCAATCCAAATTTTAATGTTTCACTAATGTGTAACTAGCTTTATTGTAAGTGTGAATGCTCACTGACTTTCTGGGATGAAAACAATGTACCTCACCTCCCATTAGCTGAATTCTAGCAATTGCATAATTCAAAGACTATCAAAAGCAGAGGAATGCCTCATATTTAATGGATTTAAGCAGACCTGTAGTGGTTAAATTATATGGTATTTCATCATAGACTAAGTGGCAAGTTATGTTTTCCTTCTGGTAAGTTGTTTTTCACTTTAATTAATGATTAATTAAAAAGAAGTCTAGTCTTGTTCTTTAAGACATGACACTGGACTTTCTGAACTGGTGACAGTGCCATTCGGTTGAGTTTTACCAGCTTTTCGAGTACAGCTTCAAGTCACCAGAGGGTGAGGTGAAGCCCTTAGAGGGCTTAACTATCCCAATAAATTAACTGCTGTAGCTATAGTAGTGTAATACATTCCCCCAAGGGAACCCAAGAGCTCCTACTTGGGTAGACATGCTCATTTTAAAATAAAACTGACTTTACAATTTTTGTGTGTTTTTTTGTGGTTTACTGTGAAAGCTCCTTGTCAGCCTAGATGTCCATTTTGATTTGAGATTTTGTTGCAATTGTGGGCAGAACTGACAGTCACCTTCCCTGTTTCACACTGTCTGCAGTTTAGTGTCACCCACTCGAGCCCATATGAAAAGACCAGAACTCCTAAACAAATGAAAACAAATGTTTTATTTACAGGAAAAAATCTGTACACTGTGCATACATAAAAATATACAAAAATCATAATAGAAAATATAAAAAGTGTTAAAATGTATACAAACACTGCTTAAAAATGTGACTCCTGTAAAATCTCAAACTTTGTTATTAGAGTACACATTCATTAAAAAAAATCATCATACAAAATAATTCTCAAAGCTATTAAAAAAGTACACAGTCTATATTTGAATAGTTCAATGACTACATATCATAAGAGTGATGGGATGATATGAATAAATGTAAGGCTTTTACACACAACTCTTATTTCAAGAACAAAACGCTAAACCTGATCACTAGGCCAGAGAGACAAAATTTGCAGTGTCAAAAGTTATTTAATGATGCCGGTAGGCCCAGACATGGGCTACTTTAAAGTTCAAATAGTTAAATCAGATATCTTCCTTGTGTGTGAGAGGATAGCTCCCAGGAAAGTTTTAGATGCTTTCTAATGACAGCCTTCTGAAATGCCTACTTCAAAAAACAATTCCTTTTATTCAATACCCATGAACTTTAGAGAACATGAAAGGAGAAATGCTAGCCATTTATTTTTGCAGTCAATGCATCTAATATTCATTTCATGGTACCTCTGTGTCACTGTCCAAATGGCACTTCCTATCCCTAAGAACTACTTTAGAAGAAGGAAATGAAAAAAATATCACTATGAATTGGATTAGTCTACATGTGTTTTGAATTCCTATTTATTTCAATCCATTTCTAAAATGATTGAGTTCAGTCTGTGCAACCATTTAGTGTAGACACTTGTCTTCATTCAAGAAGAAATTGTCTTGGTTTTGATGACTTTGGCAAGAGGTCTACAGCAGCAAGTTCAAAATTTGGATGCTGTCACCAAAGAAAGTGTCCTGAGCAAAGACATGCAAAGATTTAGCTAAATTTCTGCAGACTGAGTGTAGATCAGTCTAGAGTATGTAAATCATATGTCTTTCTCTAAAGGTACATATTTGTTGCATCATTGTAACTTCACTGACTTTATCAGAGTTTCACCAGCACAGTAAGGGGAAGAAAGAAGACTTAGTAGCTTAGTCCATGGAAGGACTGCCTGACTGTGAGGTTATGCCCAGGTAAGCTTTAGAACAATAAATGAATGGAACAATGAAATAATTTTTTCTAGGATGAAGACTTTGGCTCAAAATGAGACAAAATCTCTTCATTGTTTGTCTTTAATAAACAGAAGAATACCTTGATTTAACCATCCAAAGGCTGAATGCAAAAAATAATAGAGCACCACAAGTCAGAAAAGCTACAGAATTCACAGTGGAAAAAAGAGCATAATGAAATTCAACATAAATTCAGCATATTTACTTAAGCTGCTGCTGTGTTTCTATTTTGTTTTAATCAAGTGCAACTGCTGTTCACAGTAACAGGGCACAGAACGAGGCTCTCTATCTTTTGAAGGCAATTTATTCCTATTTATCAGTAACACCTGTTAAATTTAAAGCCTGCAGCATTGTAACAAGTGTGAAGGGAGCCCAAGGTGCCAGCTAGCACTGGCATTTGCTTCGCTGATGATGTATGCAGAGCTGTGTTTGAGCAGACCTCCTCTATGCTGGCATTCCCCTCTCTTAGTGTGTGATAGCCACACAGGAGAGCTGCAAAGTCCTGCCTTTATTTCCCCAAACCCCGAAGATCTGGAAGGGAAAATGCATTTCCTTTCACATTAGCTGCATTTAATATATGCATGTAAAAACAGCACTCTCATAAGTTACTATTATTAAAAGATATACAGATTCAGTGTTATTACATACTCAATCACTGTTTTAAGTTGACTGAAGCCGATCCTTTGTAAAGATCTCTCTGCCTTCTTAGGGGCAAGGAAAATGCCCACAAATGCAAAAATACTTGGTAGGCTCCTATAAAAGCCACCCATGCCAAAGCCACAGAGAATGCATGCACTGGTGGTCGCAGCACCTCTATAGGTCCTTTATGTTCCCCCTTTATTTCTGCCCCTTCCCCCCTTGCACAAGGTGGAGGTGAGCCCTCAGTTAGCAAAACAGGTGCACTTGTATGGACAAGACGAGGCAGGAGGAGTAAACTCTCTTTTAAGCAATCATAAGATGTCTGAGCAGACAGACCAGTGAGGCATCACAGGGGAAACCAGTGTTCAGAAGCCACTCTAAGGGTGCCTATGTTTTTTCAAGAGGATGGACATCACAAGTTGGTCTTCCTCCTCTGTGAACAAGCAAGGGCTTGTAGCACAGCTCTGAAGCATCTCCTAAGGTGGCAGTGCTACATCACCCACATCGACCTTTGACTTGTGGAAGGGGCACTGACTGCCTTATAAATTAGGATACAGCTGAGCAGATACACACCAAATTCTCATGGGACTAGTTGCCCAGTATCTTCAAAGGTCAAAGAGTCTGGGCATATGGACAAAGAAAGAATTTCTGCTGGAAGGGCTGCATTGTGCAGAGTCCAAAAGATTAAAAATGTACAGTTTATTTTCTGACGTCCCAGACCTGGTTTTGCACTGCTATTTAAAAGATATATCAAGTAAGTATGCTTAGCACTTGTTACGTGAAACTTTTAGAATTTGCATTGTTCTGTACAACAGCTATATAGACTATGCTGACAAATTACTGATGGAGTAATAAAACATAATCCTGCTGTGCATAATTGAGTAATGAAGTTAGTATTTTTCTTCTTTGTGGAAATCACAGTTTAATGTTAGTGGTTGCAGATCAGTCAAAAGTGGTGTGATCTTTTTCAGAACTTGAGAAATTCCTGCTTATGGAAAAGTAGCATATTCATTAGCTAGCATATTTCATTTTCTAGAAAGCTAATTAACTCCTTTCCTTTACAAGCACATAATAGCTAACCCAGCATACAGGAAAGAGAGACGTGTTTGATAGTACTTGTTCAGACTTCATATGTTTTGCAAACAGGGAACCAAATACATGGAAAAATAGATTATTAGTTCTATTTAGGTCACCTATTCTCCACAATATTAAATGAGTGTTAACCTTTAAGAATAAAAGTTGCTGCCATATGTAACATTAAAAGTCAGTATGTGATATATCCAGAGGCTAAAACTAATGTGAATAAAACCTATTCATTTTGATATGCACCAAAATGATTTATGGACATTACTATCCATACAACACAGAAGTACAGTGTTTAGATCATCTGGACATACTTTCTGTCAATGAGAGGAATCTTAGAGGATCACAAAACCCAAATAAAATGACTAGATGGGAAACAAAGGCTAAACCATATGTAGGAAACATATTCTTTGCTTTTGAGGAAGGAAAATCATCAGACCATAAGAGCAGAGTGAGAGAAGATGGATTCTGTGATCCATCCAATACTTACATTATTATTGGAGAGGAAATAGTCATTAATATTGTGTTTGCACTCTCTGATTGCCTTTCTTTTGCTTAAATCCAAACATGAAAAATACTTTCCACCATAACCACTCTGCCACTGTTTTCAGTGCCTCTTTAAGCTATCTGTGTTTTACTGAATGGACCAGGGTTGGATATAGCTGTGCTTTTATGTACATAAACTTTTCTCCTGAATTTACCCTAAGAAAAGGGTACAGTACCTAAGGGCACAGTGCTGTTAGAAAAAGAGAACATTAATGTCCTGCCACTCTGAAAATCTGAAACTGAAGTCTTGCTGTGGAAAGTAATGTTTTAAATGCATTAATATCCACGTGGTTATTTAGAAGTGCCTTAGAGAATATCCTCATTGTGTGTTATGAAGGAAAATATCAGATTATCTCCATATGCAAGCCATAGTCAGTTTTTTGATGGCATTATAGTTTCTCTTTAGTCTTTGGTCTCTTTAGTCTATAGTCTTTCAAATGTGAAATAAAAAAAATGCTGATATCCTCTTTGTCAGAAAACTCCCCATGCTTTCTTAAAAGCAGTAACTTGTGAACAAGTGGATTTGATCTGGATCACAATGAAATACCTAACAAATGACGTCCGTGAACTTGAATGCTATCTTTGCTATAAAAAGGTGAGCTCCATCTAGGTTTGCTTTCAGTGTGAGTCGTGCGAGCTACAGATCCTCCCTTGGCGTTCTTTGGGTAGCTGTTCTTTATCTGTGCAGACCAGGGAAAGGCACCCTAAGGCATCAATTCAGTCTTGCTTACACCCTCTTGATAAGCCTCCCAAGGAGAATTATTTTTCCTGACTTGGTTCAGAATGTTTGTTGCTTTCTGAAGAAAGGAGAAATTTCTCTTTTCCCTCTGCCCCATACGGTGTCAGCATGGGGATCTGACATCAAAGATACGTCCAGTCATTTAGCTGGTTTAGCTGTGTGTACAGCAATCTCTATTTGCATTGACTTCATAGCCACCGTAAGGCCCCTTATATTGTTAGAGGCCTGTGTATGAATTGAGCCTGTGTATGAATGAGAATTAGTCTACTCTAATCAATGAATGCATAGCTCAGAGTAGTGATTACTTCATTCTTGGAGAGTGTGAAAATCCCATGGAGCCATGAGAAACGCTGCATTGTTCAACCAGCAGCTCTGTACATGAACAATACAGGCTGTTTCACAATGCCAGATTTAACAGTTAAATAAGTTCATTAAAAAAAGTTACAATCTAGCACATGTGGCATAAGAGACCACTGACAAATTCTGACAGTCACACCCACAACAATACATTATTTTTCTGCCTAATTATGTCCTTTGCACCCTTCATGAGCTAAGCTTTTTTTCTTTAACTATTTGCAAAGCAGTAATAAATACTCAGGCTCAGAAAAGAAGTATTTCTCATGCCTGCTACTTACTTACAATTTATAGACTCAAGACTAGATTGGTCTAAGATACATTTTTCAAGTATTCTCTTCTTGTTTATAGTACAACAGTAGTACCTTATTGCACATTGTTTCTGAAAGATTCTCTTCTACAAGTGTGGGAAATTATTCTGTTCGGGGCACTTGACAGACTTGAACCCTGGCAAAATGACTTTCCCTTTCCGATACAAATCATCCTGCAAACCTTTGTTCATCCTCTGAACCAACAGCTTCTCATAGAGCAGTGGATGGTAGGCCCCTAAGGTACAAGCTGCATCGTAGTAGAGTTCATGGTAGTGACATAGGTCGGTCTGTCGGACTGAAGGGATGTATTCATACACGTGCACTTCATTACACATGGACATCATGATGAGGATACCTGGAGCAGAAAGTGAGAACAAAAATGAACCCCAGATTTCACCTTTCTCCCAGCATTTCCCCTGCAATCATCCAATCCAGTTTTTCTTCCTTGCTTTCATTCATGTGTTCCACACCCTATGGATTACTCTGTGCTTACATAAAATCATTATGTGAGGTAATAGTTCCATTTTAGTAGGCCAGCTTTCACTTGTCACTGATATATAAAGACTGCAATCCCTTGCAGAGCTGTCAGGGAAGGACACTTAGCATAAGGAAAGAAAGAGAAGCCTGTAAATGCCCGGCATACCACCATCAGCCTCCCCAAGTGAGGAAACCGCTTTCTGTAACACAACCCTTGTTTGTATATTATTGACTCTTGAAGTTACTTAGCAAGACAGACAAGGTCTTTACATTCACTTGCAGAGTACGGAACACATACACACAGAACTGTTTGTCCGTTTGTTTTTTTTTAGGAGCTTTTCTTGGTATTTCTGCCTTTCTTGGTATTTCTACCAGTTCCACAGCTAAACCCTGACCTGCCGCGTACAGGTGGTATAAAAAGGTATGCCCTTTTTATCCTTCTCTGTGCTTTCAGATATTTGTTTCTTGCAAATATTTACACACATGCTTAATTTCAAGGATATGAAGAACCTGACTGTTTCCCTTCCTTTTTTGTACATCATGGCAAGGAGAAACAAGAATAGAAAGATGGTCCAGTATCACCTATGTTTCTTCCTTTGACTTTTGAATGGTTGACTGAGATCATTGACAAGTGTACAGTATTACTGTACTCCTTGAATACTCTCCCCTTATCATAATACTGTTTTTTCTCAGTCTGGAATTGAACATATTCCACTTTTTCCATCCACTTGCTTCCTTCCACACAGGAAAACATTGCCAGGGTGACAGCTTAAATACATGCAGACAGACATACAGGAGAAGAATCAGCCATGTATTGGTGGCGTAAAAGTCCATGCCCTCTGAGAAGCTGGCAAAGAGTCTTGTGGAGAGAAGCTGAGGAAGGTGAATTCCCTGTTAGGGGAACACTGCCACTAGAAAAGCCCCTGACCACCTGCTACGCAGCAAAGAGGAACCTGCAAAATACCAATCCATTTTCTAGTGCCACATGTCAATGACAGATTATTATCAGCAGTGTCAATAGCCACTCAGGCCAAATGGAAATTCATTTGCTGTTTAAAGCTAACCAAAGGTCACTTGCAATCATAGGATGCTGTTATTCCACTTATCCCAAGGCCATGACAGATACAGGAGGACTTATGCAAAATTTGTTTTCCTGAGGCAGGACAGTAAATCTGCACTAACAAAGGGTCTTTTTAGCTTTGAAAATGAGAGATATCTTACTGTTGAGTTTGCACATTTTCAAAGGGACCAATATGAGATACTGATCGCCAGCGCTGTCTAAACTGCAACATTTTCACATCAATCAAAGTTTATGGGAGTCTTTTCTGTTTGACATAGCCAAGTGAAAGGAAAATAATGGAGATGAGTAAGCCTCGGAGACAAATTTTTTTGAAGATTTCATTTAAAAAATCAAAACTTATAGCAAATGTATCGAAGCACCTGTTGCACAACTGGCATTCCTATCTGTTGAATACAACTGTTAGCTCTCAGAGAAGGAGACAGCTGTGTTACTACTGTTCACTTGACACTTACAAATGAGAACTGAAGTAATTGTTTTTTTCTGTACAAGAGCTTTGAAATCATAAAGCATCAAAGGTGTTGTGGGTAATTCTCATAAGTGAAATGAATTAACATCAAAATTATTTTGGTTCTTTAATTAAGCAAAGCCATTGTTTGAAGTTTGGTTTGCAGATTGGGAACACAGAGATTTCAACAGCTTACTAATGAAATGAACCTTATTTTCTTCCTGCTGTGTATCATTAGATTATCAAAATGATGTTTTCCTGCCTGATGTGTGAAGTGGCTCAAAAACAATTATTTCTGTGATTAAATCTTTTATCATAAATGAAAGGTTCAGAAAATGTTTTAAATTGTTCTGCAGCTTTACATTCTACAGAGTCTGTGTCTTAGAAAAGCTAAGAATATCAATTCCAAAGGAAAAGTCCACAAATGTAAGTGAACTTGAGTCTTAAGCAGCAGGAAACATGGATTCACAGTGAAAAAATATTTAACCACAATTTGTCCAGAAAGTACAAGCTTAATAAATCAGACCTTTCTTTTCCTCCAGACTGTTATAGAGATGCTCTGAATTTTAGCCTGCTTAGCCACTAAGAACTGTTTGTTTGTTGTTTCAGTTTTACAAATGCTTTCATCTGCTTTTCCACTGTCAAACTCATTCCTCCACTGATGGAGAGCCTACCAGCCACTCTAAGGTAACCATTATCCAGCTGAATCAGAGAATGGACTGTGGAAATGCGTGCAATAATGAGCCATGTCCCAAAACAGACAGTAAAATGACTTTTCTCCTGCGCCCAGAGCCAAGCCTGGAGCCAATTTCAAAAAATACACCACCGATGTCATAGGAAAATTTGTTCTCATGGAAAGTACAAGCCTTAACCAGCATATGTTTCATTTCACTGCCACTTTACCCAGCTAACCTTAAAATTCCTAAAGGAAATTGCCATTTGTGGAATAGGAAAACTGTCAAGAACAAAAAATTGGGACTCTGTTATCATTTCTTTAGTAACAGTAAAGATGGTCACATCACTGCAGAAATGGTTCAAAAATGATAACTTTTTAAAGCAATATTATTGCCTTTCCTGTAAACTGGAGCACTTAGAAGTGGTAAAGGTTTAGTTCTTAGTGATCTGTGGATCAATGTCCTCCAGAATCAATCTAAAAGGCATGCTGGGCTATCTAGTTTAGCTCCTTGCCTTCCTGCATTGTTCCATATACTCCATTCCTTGGGATTTCAAATTAGGATACTAACAAATACTGTAAGTATGGCAAGGTGACAAATTTGGGCCATTTCCCTTGGGAAACTCTTCCACAGCCAAATATCTCCAAGTTTTTCTGTATTCAGCTCAGCCTAAATTTTTCTTTTTACTTTAAGTCAGTTATTCCTCAAAATTAATTTCATCTCTAGGATTTACAACATCCTTGGATGTCTAGTTATTAGGATGTTGTGCCTTGTCCGCTTTCTATCTATTCATTCTCACATACAATTCATTCCTTAAAGTACTGGGGATGGGGCTAGATTTCCCCACATGAGCACTAAGATCTACAACAACATCTACTGCATCACTCTACATTTAGATGCCCAGCTGCCTAGTGAAATTCACAACATTAAATTTAGGGATGGATCTGTATTCCCCACAGAAGACAACAGAAGGATTTCTACGCTGGCTCAGACCAACTGTCTGTTTAGCTTGATATCCTGGTCTTAACAGGGCCAGCAGCAGATGGGAAAAGGGAAAAAGCAGATGGGAAAAAGGGAAACAAATCAATACAGAGAGGATTCTTCATCATCAAACCCTTAATTCACCATTTACTTACTCATGGTAAGTTATCAGTGATTCAGGACTTCCTAACCCACTGGTTGTATCCAGACAACCCTGTTTAATTCCCAGAGATGAAGTTGTCCAACCTAAACATGTTTATTCCTTTTTAAACTCACTCGAGCTTTTGGTCTCCACAGCATCCTGTGGAAGAGTTCCACAGGCCCATTTTGTCTTGTGAGCAAAGTACTTCCTTTTGTTTACATTAAATCTCTTTTAGATGAAAATATCTTGAGGGTCCCCTTCCCCCTTTGATAGGAAAAAATAAAATATCTTTCCTGTATTCCTCAAAATTTTACAGATATCTATCATAGCATTTTTCATCTGTTTTCCAGATGGATAAAACTAGGTTGATTTTAGTCTTCTGTTTTACAGAAGTTGGTGTTTACCTCTCATCACACTTACTGTCTTGCTCTTCTGTCTTTTTTAGAGATGAGTTTTCCAGATTGCATACAGCATATCCAAGATGGCAGCACACCATGGCCTTACATACTGACATAGTGATTTTCTCTCTTTTATTCACCTTTTTTTTTCCCTAATAATTGTAACAGTCCATTAAAATTTTTAATCATGCTGGTTGTTGATGTTCTGAAGGAGGAAACACAGTGGCTTGACAGTCTAGTTTCTGAGTGAAAACAGCTAATTTATGGCACATCTTTGTGGCAAAGTCTACAAAAGGCAACAAACTTAAAGGTGTGCTAAGACCATGAATGAACACTACCATGCAGGGAGGTGTCCCTGGGATGCCAAGGCTTACTCTGTCCTGGTGGACATGGGAGCACTCCTGAGACTTCCAGGTCTGCTGCACATGCCAAATGCTCAAAGACAGATTTGAGGAAAAAGTGTGGCCTTCAGTAACCTCTAATTCCTTCAGTACCTCTAATACCATAGACCACCAGCAAGAGAGACCAGAAATGCAGTACAACTAGTGCTCCCAACTCAACAACCTACGCACTAGATCCCAAGGTTACACACTTGTTGCCTGAGCTACATAAACCCAAGGAGGCAAGTCCCTCCACTCAGCAGTCACAGCCCCCAAATACTCTTCAAATTAGCTGTTCCCACTGTTTCTTTCAAAAACAGAAGGTGGGATAGCCCTATATTAAAAAAGAACAAAAAAGCAGATCTTGGGAAGCAGGTGTCTGTGAGCTGTTTTGCTCCTTTATGAGTAGAGTTTCCACTAAAATATGGAATAAATGAGTTCAATTCTCTCCTGTGCCTTAGAGGATGTGAACCCACCTCCTCCACAGTGGGACACGTCTAGTGTTGTAGAGCCTTCACTGAAATCTAAGTTTACAAACAACATGAATTAGAAGGAAAAAAAATCAGGCATCTTTAAAAGAAGCAGAGGTTTAAACCATGAGGACATTTATGACAGTCTCCTTATTAGGATATGCTTGGGTTTTTCTCTGTTCACTTTCTAATGCCACGTCTGTCTTGTTTTTATGAAGTCCCTGAAATGGGGCTGCCAATAGAATTTCCCAGGCTATGGCTTTCACATTCCACCCCATCTTTTTTTAGTATCACTTGAACTCAGTTTCTCTCTTTGCCTGGTGTTAACAACCTTGCAATGAGCTACTAACATCTGTATCCCCCACCTATAGGTGTGCCAAGCTATCTATATTTTCATTTTCCTCACAACTCAGTTTCTCCATCTTCCCTTCTCTTCTCAGTTACCTTCGGTGATCTTATAACAGTGATCTTATAACATTTTAGATGCAACTTCAAAGACAAAGAAAAGGTGTGTCACCTGACTGCTTCCTGACTTGATCTTGCTTCTGTTAACCTGTTCTGCTGCCAGACTGCTCTGCAAAGTCCTACCTTACCTCCCATTTGTTGTCTTTCCACATCTTTTTCTGCATTATTGATTCCTAGGTTTCTCAAGCTGAATCTCTTTGCATTTGGTTATTTCCTCCTACATGTATTAACCCAGTTTCCAGGTGTCCCATGTTTACTTCTTTTCCATATATTGCCAATACAGTACATGCCTATCTACTTATTTCTTTGGTCTGTCTACTTTTCACATCACTGCCCAATTTCATATCGTCTGCAAGTGTGTTTCATATCTCAGCACTCCTCCTTGATCACCAGCATCAATACAAATGAAAAAAAAAATTATCTGGTAGCCTGTAAGGTAAAGAATTTCTATACAATATGCTTCACTGTTAGTCTTTGCTCACAGTCCTTAATGCACAAATGTTTTCCATCAATGCACAATTGTGCATTGTGCTACATATAAAACAGCATAGATTGGCTTATGCAAGATGTAAGGAGATATTAATGAGCATGGTGAGACACTCTTTATCCCAACACTTTAGTCTGGGTAGAATTAATCTCATTGAGCTGTCCCATCGCTGAGCTAGCTGTCTAGGGAACTCTTTACAAACAGGGAAAGAGACAGGCATTTGTAGGGCACAATTCATCTGACTTATTTTAGGTTTCTACTTTAGGATGGGGTGAATTGTACCCTATAAGTGCTGCTTCTCTCTACTGACTAGACAAAAATTGAAAATAGAATCTAGCTCTTGAAATCAAGCATGTTCTTCTCCCCTCTTATAGGTCAGAAGCTTTTGTAGCTTTCAGAAAAATAATGCAATTGGATTTTCCAGGAACACTGTGTGAAGAAATGAAAATACAGAGGGATTCATCTATCAAATGTGCCCATTTGCAGTGCAGATACCCCATCTGAGAAAGTTATCACAGACTCCTTTACTGTGGTGGAAGGAAGCAGGTGTTTTTAGGAAGCAGATCCTAGAGTGGATATTTAAAAATGGAACATATGAATCATTCTCCAGAAGTTTCTTTTTCTTGCTATTGACTATAAAGGGAATCCCAATACCCGCATTTTAGGGAGCACAGATACCTGTATTCTATCAGATACCTGTAATTCTATCTGAGTACAGGATGAAAATTTCACATGTAGGTGTGAAGACAGGTCTAATAACCATACTTAACAGATGCCTATTTCTTGCTGTAATAAATCTGAGGCTGACTAGCACAAATGTAGACTTGCACTGGAGACATCTAAAGCCAGGTGACATGAGTCCTACTAGTGTGACCAACCTTGCTATGTACTACAAAGAGAAGTCAATTTTATGTGCAAGCACCAAGCTAAGGGGAGATGGCCAGATCTGCCTTTACCTTTTTACACTCATTAGGATTAAGATATGGCACTAGGAGTAGAAGAGAATAATGAAGTATTTAGAGAAGACCTGAGGACATGCACAACTTAGCAAAAGGTAAAAACTGAAAGGGAAAGCCTATAAGCTATCTATAGTGTGCAAACATCAAAAAACGAAGGAGTATTCCTTAGATTGCTGAGAGAAGTTCATGCGGCACAACACAAAGTCTGCTTAGGCTAAGTCAGAGTCCACTTTTCATCAGCCGGCCCCAAATAAGCTCATTAAAACCTATATTAAAAGCTAGTAGTAGCAATATTACTACTGTGCCTAGGTGATTTGGCCAAGAACCTGCTGAGCAACAGTATAAATAGCAGAAATATCGTCAGATGGAGTGATGACATTGCAATGAGATCTGTGGATGGGTCTGAAGGGAACTGTAGGGTAGTTCAGAGTGGAAGGGACCTCTGGAGATCATCTGGTCCCATCTCTCCACTCAGAGCAGAGGCAGCTTTGAAGTTAGATCAGGTTGCTTGGGGTCCTGTCCTGTCCAGTTTTGAATTATCTCCAAGGATGGAGATGGAACTGTTGAATCTTTTCAAAAGTATACTGAAGCATGCAGAAATATATTGTAGGCATCACTGTGAATCAGCAAGCAGAAAGGAAAACTACTTGTAGGTTTTCCAGGTATGATGTTTGCGCTTTTAACTCTTAGATCTTAAATATCCTATCTAAATTTCATAATATGGAAAAAGTCAGTCTATCTGGCATGATTTTAACTTTGGCAAACATCCCTAGCGCAACCATACATTCAAAATCATGACTAAAGATATTTATCTATAGGCCTTTCTAATCTATGCTAACACTTTTGCTGGATTTTTTTCTTTCAGAAGTCCCATTTTTATATCTGTAAAATGGAAAAATGCAAAATAATTCTGTGTAGAGAAAAGCTGTTTTATAGTACATCATTCAAGGCTGTGATTTATGAGTTTTTTATAGTTGAATGACAATGTTTCTGGATTCCACATTGAAAAAATAGGGCTGCCAGCATAGAATATTCATTTTAAAATGTTTTAAAAACATATTACTCTCCCCAAAATGATGTAGCTGTCAAGAAACAGCCAACTTGCAAGTTTGTTACAACACTACTATGGTAGATGCTAATAAAATATTATATATTTCAAAATATTATATATTTCAAAATATTATATATTAATTTTTTAAATGCTCAAAAAGATGTGTTATTTTTTGTTACTTTTTGGCAGATATCTATGGTGACAGGAAGTTTTAGGTATGGTTTAAATTCAGTCTAATTGGCATAACTAAACTCCTGGGCTTTTACAGTCCTTGATGAAAACATTTAAAAACAGAATTAAATTAGGAATAAATTCCTTGCATGGATGGCTTATACAAATGAACATATATTATGGATTCTAATCAAAAGGAGAAAATGTGTTTTAATTTGTTCTTGGCAATTTTAATGACTCAAGAGGTTTTCAATTTCCAACATGCATCTTTTGTACAGTACAATTAGGTTTTGTGGTTAGCAAATAATTTAAAAAGAATGTTCTTTAGTTTATAAGTAAATAAAATATAATTTAATATACCTGAATACAATAGATGCTGTATGAAAGCATCTAAAATAATAACTGTATTTCAAACATTCACCAAGATTTTACCATCACTTTAAGAAAACGTAAGAGACATGGAACACATTTAAATACACATAATATGATTATTACACTCATAATGTGTCTCATTTTGCACACATCACAGAAATTTTGTTACATAAAAGAATTCAGCTAGATGCACCAATAAGCTTGTGTTTGATATTACACATGCTAGAAGGTATTACAAATAAACATAAAGCATTTAGCATGTATAGTTTTTGTGTGTTAGTTTACTTCTCTAAAGTCTGTATTGGTCCTTTCTTGTGTAAACACATCAGCTTGTTGCTGGAGGCCAGGTACCACAGGAAAACTTGCTACTCCTTGAAACTGGGCCAAATGTGCCTCAGTTATTCTTTTGGAATATATAATCAAAGTAGCTCTGACTTTTTTAAATACTATGATTCTAAAAAGTATTCTTTTACATCTCTTTAGTCCACACACTATGAAAAATGCTAACCATAAGAGAACCTTACCTGAATCTACAGAAAACCAAGTATTTATTAAAGAATTTAATTGTCACCAAGTGGCTCTGTGCCTAAGCTTAATAAGTTGTGCAATACTTGTCTTTGATGTACAGATTTTGCATTATGTAGTAGAGCTAGGAAAGGACATACTTATCACTTAATTTTAAATGCAAAAGTTATACTTTAATCACAATAATATATTCTGTAATATGAACATAGATTGGAAAATACTGACCGGTAATATCATATGCTTTTTAATGTATTATTCAAATTTGGATGATATACTAAAATATTAAAGATGTTTTAATGTGCTTTGGGGTGCTTTAAGAAGAGACTTTGTTCCTTTTTCTTTGTGTATCAGGAAGCAGAAGATGCTCAAATACTGGAGTGCTTTTTATTTGCGTGATAAGAATTTAAAGTTTATCTTTTTGGAGGTATTATTTATTTGTGTGATGATACTTGAACAAAACTGGGCTGAAAAGAGTAAGCACTATTCTGTTCCTTAGCCAACTGTTGGCAAGTAGCTGAGTTTAAGTCACAGTAATAAGGTCAACTCTTAGTATGTCTAATTGTCTCTTTCAGTTTATGCAAGTGTATTTTTCTAAGCAAAGTTGGAGATTAGATGCAGTCTTCTGTTCAACATGTTCTCTGAAGCAATTTTAAATATAAGTTCTTAGTCAAACAATGATCTGCTTATATTGCAGTGTAATGAAATTCTTGCTTGTACTATTGTCTGGATGCATGCAAATAAAGATTAAAATAATGTTATCAACAATTAATGATGCATAGCTGTTTTAAATCTGTTATGTCAACTGTAAATCTCAAACAAGACTTTCTTTCTCCCAATAATAAAGTAATCTAGGCTTCGTTATCATTTTGTGTTTAATGCTTCATATGTTACACTAAAAGCTACAACACGTAGCAAAGATTGCTATCTACACAGACAACCTGCAATACAAAAATCTACACACACATCTTTGGGGAGTAAAAAAAGTAGAACAGCATGGTCAGGGCTTGCATCTAGCTTTGGAAAAGGACAAAGGTGCTGGGATAAAGTAAAGGGTACATAAATATGAATTTCAAGTAATATCATCACAGAGGAGGTAAGCTAACAAAGTGTACCAATGGACTTCAGTAAGCAAGACTTCATGGCCAATCCAGCTGCAAAACAAGGGACAGGTTCAAAAACATCTTGGAATAGTGAACTTAATAGAAAAACCTGTATATAACCTAGATATTATTAAAAAAAACCCTTCAGAATGCTAATATACAAAAACATCCAATGTACACAAGATACTGCTTTTGAGAAACCAAAGGGAGCAGTTTGAAAAGTCTTCGTCATTAGATGATAAAAATGTAAAGTCAGAACTAGGTTGTTTATACAAGCTTTCAAGGAGAGCATAGGAACAGTTCTCTTACAACAGAATGGTAAAAATGGAGACTGCTGATTTATGCATCATCAGTGTCAATTAAAAACTGAACTTTGATATGTTCAGAAAGAGATGAGGAAGACTGAGTTCTTATTTAAAAGTGAAAAATGTTGTGTCTTTACAGGGTATCAGTATTAATGTGAAGTTAACAGATACCACCTATTGTCACTGCCAAAAGATAGGGCAAAACCCTTGCCTAAAAACAGTGACTTTTTCAACTGCCAATTTAGGATTTTTCAATGGAATCCACAACTGGAATTTGATGGTTGTATGCTTACGCTCCATCACAGCTGAGAAAAATCCTTTCTAGACATGATACGCCCTCAAATGCAACACCTTACAAACTGGCTGCAGTTTGCAAGACAATGAGTTCAGCCTGTTTTCAGTGATGTCCTGACTTAGACGTACCACTAAGTTGGACAGAGAACAGTGCTAAAGCAGTAAGAAATTTAGTGGAAAAACCTGCAGTCAGATAAGGACCTATACAAAGCACCGGTAAGGTACAGAATGGCATCAGTGACTAATGGGTCACCACAAGCTGACATGTTATTCAGAAGAAAATGGAAAGCAGGAACATCTAAATGTTGGAACCTGAAGCCAGGGGAACTGAGAAACTCTGTTCTTGGATGAAGCTGATCAGTGCTGGGTAGCATTCATCTCACCTAACTTTAGACCTGCATAATGTATAATATGTCTATCTCCGAGATGGTCATCTAATCTATATAGTCAGTGGAGAGAAACAGGCTCTTACCTAATGAACCACTCCCTTTACCTGCTGACTACCAGGAGTCCAGACAACCACTTTGGATGTAGAAGAGCACATTATCCTAAAACTGCCTCATCTTACCCAATGCCCCAAAAGACAGCTAACTTCAGATTTTAGAGAGTGCATCACTAGTACAGTAACGTCCCAAGCACCATGTCTACCCAGGCACATTGCTCACTCTTTTCAGCGGCAGATAAAAATTCCACCCACTAATTAAAAGCCGAAAAATCAAGTCAACCCAACTCAAGAAACTGAACATATCTTAAATATTTTTTTTGGCCATGGTCAGCCTTCCTGTGCAAGATAATTGTGCTGATTCATGAGTCACAAAACATGGAACCATGATGGTTAAAAAACTCCAATTTATAACTTTGATGCAAAGTACTCAATTCAGTGAAAATAAAACATAATGCTAGCGGTGAGAGTGATGTGGCTCACGCAATGCTCTCTTTCTATAAGAACTCAAAAACGGCTGTTCAGGAGAAGATTCTCCGACAAATGCATGCCTAGGAAAGAGTCAAGCATATAGTCGTTTGCCCCCTGCAGCTTAGGAACTTCCAGAGACAGTAACACTATATCTCTGCATTAAGTAGCTTTCTGTGAATTTGTCTTATCACTTGCAAAACCCTGTAAACTTGTGGCATCTACAACATCCTGTGACAGTAAATATCATGTTTAATTATGTCGTGTCTGAAAATGTATGCCCTTTAATTTGTTCTGATCCCACCATATGATAACTTGATTTGGTCCCCCTTGTATAAATTCTGAACAAGTGAATAATCATTCCCAGTTAACCACTGCTCCCCAACAACCAAACCAAAGATCACCAGCAAATGTCTGATAGCTAATTGCTGTATTTTTTGCCCTGCTATAAACTCTCATTGGCCAGCTGAAAGTCATAAAGACTCAGGGCTGCTGTGCTAGTGTGATCAGTAAGTAAAAACATGAAAACCTGTGTACCAATAAAATTTGTAAGGTTACATTAGATGTAATTTATTAACATCCAAAAGATGATAGTAATCCATCAAAGTGTATTATGGATCATTTATGCTTGCATGTGCCACAGCGTAAACCTGTAAGTGCAACCCCTGAGCAACTTACGCATCAGTCCAGACTGCTAGCACACATTTAGCAAAATATCTTTTATTAACAAGTTTGTGTGAACTTTGTTATTTAATTTCTTATTAACTGAAAGTAGCTCACATTTGCTGTGCACTGAAATTAGATCCACCCTAAGAGGAGTATAACAATTTAGAGGACACAAAATGTCAGCAGATTTCTCCTCTAGGATATTTTAATAGCATCTTCATAACAAATATCTTCATTTGTGTCTCCTACATGTAGATGTCTCTCCCATATTATACTCCCCTCCCTTTTCTCCCCAAACTTCTCTTTGAGAATAAGAATTTCGTTATTGCTATTGAGGTGTATGTTAGCATTTCAGAAGCGGCTTAAAGCAGTGACATATGTAATTATAGTAATATTTAAAAACTGTAAGTGAACGTTTTCATGAGACTGGGCATCCCACACCCCAGAGGAAGGGCAAAAATCTTTCCCCCTAGCTTCCACCGTGAGGTGGCAAACCCAGGGAAAAGGTCCTGCCCCTTCCCACTCCCTCATTCCCCTAAAGTCACAGCATGCAAGAAAGTCCTTCTTCCCCACAAATGACCCACTGACCCCTTTTCCAAATGACTTAATAATATTGTGACTTAAGTATCTGAATACAGCTTTCAAAAATGTTAAAAAGATTCTCACTCCTGCAGAAGAACACTAAGAGAATACATTCCACCAAACCTCCTCTCTTTGGGGAGACTAAGTTTCTTAGAAATAGTGCTAAGCAGCAGAAAGAGTCAGATGAAAAATCTAACTATAGAAGAAACACCCTAAGACCACATTACAACATTTCTGACATTCCTAAAAGGAAACGATGTGATGTCTCTGTGTTTTAATTTAGAAATTGTCTAATTTTGTGAACTGGGGCTAAAGAGTGTTAAAAAACTTGAAACAAAGTGATTCAGTTGTACAGAACCATTTTTTTTTCCTTTCCATGTTATTGGCAGCAACAGTGACTTGTAGAACTGCTATTCTTCTTCCACAAGTAATCTCAGCACTTACATAGGGCTACTTGCTCACTGACTCCCTGCCAGTGCAAATCTAGATCACAGACCTGATCCTTACGCAGAATCGGTACTTGTTCTAATGACAAAGCATTACATGCAGACTTAGAAAAAGTCATTCTAATAAAGTGCTTTTATCCTGCCTGTGGTTCATGTTGTAAACAGCTTAGATTCAAGGACATAGATCCCTCCACCTGTGAAAATTCATACATGCAAGATACTCCTATCTCCATTCATACAGATGTTTTGAGCACAATCCTATTAGTAGTGTGGTTGTTTAATAAACCATTTCCCTCCATCTCTTCCTGAAATTGAGATACTTTCATATCTTATGATGGCTATAACTTGTCCATTCTTTCTAATAATTTTATAGAAATTAATTGTATAGATTTTATAATAATCAGGTAGAAACTTGACATTTAGAATACATTTCACACAGGTCCACTCAATTGTGTCTGTCAGCTTCAGTTCCAAGTAGATATTTGCTGCATGAGTTGTTGATAGATACCTGATCTGAAGACCATCATGCCCTTTCAGATTTCTGCCAAGCTGTATTAATTATGTATGCTTTATCATGCCTTTTATGTCCACCTTTGACAACACACAGTTGTTGTTTCTGTGCTGGCTCCCAGTTTATATTACATTATACATGCAATGCATAGACATTCATTAAATAAGGTTACTAAAATAGGAAGCCTCTCCCTAAGAAAATATTTTAAATGCATCTATCAAAGCGGTAGCTATTTATCAAATGAGGTAAATATAACTCACAATAAGCTTGTCTTATTGCCTAGTTATCTTAAGGCTAATACTAGCAGACATTACCACAATGTCTAAGCATCTTCTTTGGAAAAGAACGGTATAAATAAAATTCCTAGTAGAGTTGAAGGAGTTAAATTTCTATCTGTATACACAGAGTATATTTATCTCTACAGCTCTTGTTGTTAATGTTTTTGCTTGTGTAATGATTGGTATGTTCATAGTGTTCTCTGCTTGGGAGATGTTTTTTGTCAGGAAGGTTTAAATTTGGGCTTGAAGGTTTCTGCTTTATTCTTTCAATGAAATTAACTCTTTTCTTCAAGGACAGCTTTTGAAGTATTTCTTATATATGATGGAAGTACAGACTGACAGCAGAATGAGCCTCTTCACCATTCCTACGATCAGCAGCTGTTATCCTATTTTTATCAACAACTTCATTACTGCAGGAATTGTTTTTGCAAAATCTGAATGATGCTGCTGAGATCATTGCACATGAGCAGATTTCTCCATAGAAATTTTTACAGCCAGTTCCAAAAATCTCACTTTATAAGTAACCACCAAGTTAATATGGAATATTACAGGTTTCTCACAGATGTATGTCTGATTTAAAAATGCAGAATGCATAATATGGATGTGACGGGCAAGAAAGCAGAACTTTAAATTCCCCCAACTATTTTATCCTTTTCATAATGTATATTTCAGCTAGTCACTGTTTCTGTATGAAGCAACATGAACAGTACATGCATACAGACATGATCCTCATGCAACATGCACACAGACATGATCCTCATGCAACATGCACATTTACTTTTTTTTTAATCTAACATGTCTACTGGGCCATGACTTGATACACCTACCAATGAAACCTGAAGAAGGAGGGTTGGGCTGTATCTTCTCTTTAGTGTTCTCCTGAATGATGTCCCAGAGCTGCCATATAAACTTTGGATGGAGAATGTAAAATGGCTGGTTTGGATTCTTCCTGCGATGCTGTACATAGGGAGTGAACAGATTGTAGTCTGGCTTCTTATACCACTGGGTGGAAAAAGTAAGAAATTATTTAATGGTATTCAATGTATTTTGAACACTACATGAAAAGTAACATGAACTAGCTTCATTCAGGTTCTTCAAAACAGAAGCAAAGTCATCAAATCAGTATGTTCTTCATACAAGGACTCCCAATAAGCAATTCACTGCAGTGGAATGAGCCAACACCATCTCCCACTCCCAAGCCCCTGTTAAATCATGGGTTCAGAAAGCCTCAACACAAGACATGGGCATTAGGGTGAACCTTTCTCTAAAAGTGCCTCTATCCTTGTTGGCAGCAGCAGCATGTGAAGCAGCCTTAAGGCAGCCTGTGTAGGAAGCAGATGGTTTCTAACATCAGTTGCTAAGGCAGTTCAGTGGATGAAGGTTTACTTTTTCTACTTGCAGTCTACTCAGCTCCAAGCTCCCCCTGCCAATAACCATCAGATCAACTTGCCCATTGGAGTTGTGCAACACCAGCCAAGGCAGAGACTCCCTGAGTGACAACCAGATGGATGTCTGCTGCTGTCAGCGAGGGGGTAGGCGGCTGGGCACAGATGGCTGTGGGTGAGTGGACACAAAGGAAAGACTGGTGGGGAGGAGGCCTGAGAAATGGGGAAGGCGCCAGGAGAGATTTTTATTAGGTTGTGTTTTGTTTGGAAAGACAGGGGGGAAGGTGGGGAAAAATGGATGCAATTCTTCACCTTTCCTGATAAAGCCTCCTTGTGAAACCTAATAATGTCCCCTCCTTGGCAAACACACCAGAAATCTCACTTTTATATGAAAATAGCAATGTTCTATAGAAAAAAAAATTCATCCACCTATCCTACCATGCCCATTCCAGTACAAGTGTGGCTATTAAAAAGCTTTTAACCAATAAACAGATTCATTCAGGCAGAAATGGTGTGCCCCGCTCCTCAGAGTAAGACTTTAGGGTTCATTGTGATGAGTGAGAACCAGGAGACTGAAGTACTAAATACATGCATTTTGTCCACTGTTTTCAGACTGGTTAGGAAAAGGACCAAGAAGATCTTACCACATTCAAATTTGCAGAGTAGGGGGCAGGATCCCAGGCCACTAAGATAACATCTTTGTACAAGGAGCTGTCAACAAAGTGGTGGTTTGGGTTGGTGAGAATCTGCAAACAAACATACAAAAAATTGCAGAGTTAAACTTTCAAAAAGCAGCTGGGACCATCTCCTAAAATGAACACTCCTCTCCACTTTGCTGTTTGTTCTACATTAATTTTGGTTGATTTTAAGCAATTCGTTTGAACTTATTTCGCAAAAAAAAAAAAATCGTGTGTGTATGTGTGTGTGTATATATATATATACATACATACATACACATATATATATATATAAAGCAGCTTAGCTGTAAACAGCACTGGTAACAGTTTGAAGGAGCAGTTTGCTGAATTACTCTCCATCTGTGAGGGATGTGATGGGACCACTTGAAATGCTGCATAATTGCATATGAACATTACAGTGTATTCTGGAACTGTAAAATGAAAGCAATGGTATTTCAGACTGCCCATAGAGCCTCTTTTGAACACAGAGCAGCTTTCTTTGAAAGGCTGCAGCCCCAAGGATACTCTTTTCTTTTTTTTTTTCCTCTTTTTTTTTCTTTCCACTGTTTTCTGATTTTAACAAAAACACAGTCTTATTTGAAGTAACTCCAGAAAGGCAAATTAGACCATGATAGTAAAAGCTTGTCTACCTAGAATAAGAATTCCAAGAAAAGGCACATGACAATGCTATTTTTGAAGTAGCAGCCATATCACTCTGATCTACTGCTCTCAGGTAATTCCCTCCTGCACCTCCTGGTACACTGCCTAATCCTCCCACTGCACTGGATGTTTCCTTTTCACTCTTGCTGGCTTATCCTTTCCCTGACTCTCCACACTGAACCAGATCTCTCTGATCCCTGGTGCATCCAGTCTCAGGAAGGATTGAGCTGAATGATTTCAACACTGGTTGAAACAGCATGAATTTGGCTCCAGCTGTTAAACTAATCAGCATTCCAGACAAATAAATTCATACTAATTTTCATTTCCCTTTAGGTTCCAATGAGCCATATTTGATTACGCATATTTTTCTTCAGAAAAATAATATTGTTGCCATAGCAATATTCTTCCTACCATAAACTTTGAGCTTAATGACTTTCCATCAGCATTCTACAATAACAGCAGAATTAGTCTTCCTGCCATCAGCACCCCTAAATTCCATTTCTCAGAGCAGTTTTTGTCTGAGGACATACTTTCTTTAGGGTATAGAGTAAACAGATCAAAGGGTCAAGCTTTTAAAAGCTTTGTTCTACAATTATCACACAAAGGAGCTCTTATCTGGCTTTCAGTAAGCAAGAGTTCTTTAGAGGGGTTGTCTACACAAGTTTCCTTCTTAGTGAGCCTGCATTTATATGTATGAGATGAGTTTCTCCTGGAACAGCAATATCCATTGTGGCTGCGCTCACTTCCTTCATGTCCTTCGGGCTTCCACAGCAGAGAAAATGAAGGAAGGAGAGGGCCACAACTGCCTTTTAATCAATTAAAGGAAGGAATTTCCAGTAGCAAGGAGGGAAGGAAGGTCAGAAAATCTGTATGGACATCACATTCTGAATATCTGTAGGGAAAATAACCTTTAGCAAGTGAGCTGCACAGATTTCACTCCTGGGAAGGGAAAGGCCAGTCTCTCTGCAGGAGGCCAGAGTGTCAAGGCAGGCTCTTCTGACCTCTCTGAAAGAGCAGAAGTTGGTGGGAATAAGTGTGTTTGTGAGGAAAATGAGGGAAGCTGTGTGAGCTGACCTGGTCTGACTTTTAGCAATGCCCTGAAGTTCTTGAGAGGCCGTGTGGAGAATAAGCAACATACAGAGCAGCAGAGACTACAGAAATCTCCATTATCACCATGGCAGAACTGTACCATAGCAGTGTCTGAAGCCAGGAGGATCCCAATGCACCACTAGCAGCAGAGATCAGCTAATTTAGCCATTTAGTCTCTCCACATTCACTGTGTAGCTTACAAACCTCAAATCATCCTCTTGAGGAACTTCTCGCTTCTCTTACAGGGCCTAGGGAAACTAGTCAACTAAATAAAGTTTCTAAACCCTCCTCCTTGCCTGGCACAGGAGTTCAGGCATGGTCAGCAAGCAGGACACTCAGATATTAATTATTTTGCCTAACAGCAAACAACGGTAAAATGAAGAATAGTTAAAAAAGAGAGGTAAAATAAATGACACTAAAATAAACATTCCACGATACATCAGTTTCAGCAACAAAGCCAGCTTAATGTATTTCTACTTCCTCCCCCTTACTAAAAGAAAGGGGGTATAATTAACTCAGATCACTTCAGTGATCTAGTCTGCCCTGCAGCTTCACAATGAACTACAAAACCAATGTGAAGGGAATGACATTGAACAGCATTCTTTATGTGGTGGCAAGGAACGTGATTTTATACACACAGAAAAAATACCTGCCAAGGAGGGACTTTGCATGAGCGAAGAAAAAGAATAAAATAAATCCATAACTGTAATAGGAAATGAAAATGCTGCTAATTCTGCAATCATACTACGGCCATTGATTACTTAAACTCATCCTTTCACAATATTTCACAAAATTTCACAGTAATTCTGTTGTTTTTCAGCTTTTCACATTTTCACATTTGTGCATTTCACAAAGAGGAAAGAAGCTTAGTTTGCCCAAGACTGGAGTTCAGGAAATAGTTTTGTCAAAATTTAAAAGACACACTCAACCATAAGGTGTCACTACAGCTCAATACACACTTTATTTGTTGGCACCCGTATGCAGAAGATCACATTTTCTGTTTCCATTCAGATGAGCAACCTCATGTTAGGCATAATATCCAGTGTTCATTAAAGTATTTTAGCATCTTGTTCCTACTAAATTTTTACAGAATGGTGACTTGCCTACAGTTATGCATTAAGACAACTCAGTTGCCATCTCTTTCACCTTCCAGTGAGGAAATAATTGGGGAACAGGAGAGTATGAGAAAAGAGCTCTGGGACCCACACAGCTCAGGCTTTCTGAAGATCCTGGAGGCAGTGTGGGGAAGGTCTTCTCTACTGATGGCTCTGGCATCCTGCAGAGTCTTTACACATCAGGACACATCAGAAACTCTACAAACCTGCTCTTCAAAACAAGAATATCAAATAACTACTGCAATCACTCTACACCAACACTGTATGTGAACATCCCTGTAAGGGAGAACTTTTACCTGCTCTACATCATGATTGTTAAATCACTAGATGTTTCCCAAAAAGCCCAACACTTTCTCAGAAATTATTGTCATCTTGTACAGAAGTAATATTGATTTGAATTCACAAAAATAAGATCTTACCTGCGAGTTGATGATTCTCATGGTTGTTTTATTTCCAACATCTTTTTCATAGCCACGTGTTGGAGCAGAATTAAATCTCAGAACTGCATCATGAGAATCTAGGAGCACAATGAGGGGTCATAATGTTTTTCTTAGTAAAACAAAACAGTGAAATAACATAACATAACAGGAAAAAAAGCCAAATGATCTAAACTAACGTAAAACTTACACATTTTCCTAATCTTGATTTTCTAAGGATGATAAATATTCTACTATGAGCAAATAAAAATACTCTTGCATCTGCCATATGTTATTACTATTATTAAAATCCACTGGAAAAAGCTCAGAATAATCTATTCATTTAGCTTGCATTCCTTAAACAGTTTGCTTAACTGGATAAAATTAGTATGGAAAGGTTATTAGTACACTCAGTACACACTATTGCTCACTATTTCTATTGCAAAATTTATAAAGAATTACTCCACACAAAAGCGTGTTAATTACAGTGATATCTAATTGCAGATTTGAATGAATAACTATGCTTAACCATAAACTTATGTTTCACCGTATTTTATAAGACCTCAAAACCTCAGACCACCCCAGACCTACTAATTGCACCTTCTACCTATTCTCAAGGTTAGTATAGATCTTGAAGAATCTATGTAGGGATGTCAATTCAAAATCCTGCTGTAGTACAGAAACTCTGAAGATCCTTTGGCAGCAAAGATCTAACAGAACTGAACTGTTGAAGTCTCCCCACAAGTTGTTGATCTCACAGTCATGCAAAATAAAAAGTAGCTATAGGTCATGCACGGGTCAAGGGCAGACACTGTGTGTAATTCTCTGTTGGAAAAAAGATTATCACCCTCCCAGTATTTCTTTTACGGAGATCTCAAAGCCCCAAAGGAAGTGAAGGAGAGTGAGAAAAGATATCTGCTGTCCAGAAACACACTGCTCCTGCCAGTATCCTCCTGTTTGGTCCACTTGGTTTTATCCCTTCTACCAATGGAAGCGGAGAACGTGATTCAGAACAGAATGGGTACCCATAGGTAATTTATATGGTTATTTATCTCTAGTAACTTAAAATGTGGTTGTATAGCTCAGGAATGGAGCAGACAGGAATTTTCAAAGAGAACCAACATGCTTTAACGGAGTTCAGTCCTGATCCCATCAAACTCTGATTTTCCTTCCTTTCACACCTTTTCCTCCAGAAAAAAAAGACAAGAAAGTGTGTGTGATATGAAGCCAGCAGTCAGAACTCTCAGCCAGACTTGCTTGCTTGAACATAGTGTGTCTGAAAAGAGAGATTTTGCCAGATGTCCAATGAGCTCTCAGGAGCTGAGAAGTGTAGGCTTTTTCTATGTCCCTATACAGGTATCAATACCCAGCCTCCATCTGCCTAAACCTAAGCATCTTGATCTTCTAAGAGCTAGAGGACATAAAGTCAACAGAAGCTACAGATACTCCACATTTCTGGAGAAGACAAAGAAAACAAAGATCCTTCACATTTGGAACCTGCTAATGAATTTAAAAATGTAAATTTGGACCTGTATTCAACAATTTGTTGACAATCTTTTGACTGGGAATTGGGAACTGTATGGGGAATTGGGAACTGTATGGTTCATAACTTGAGAAAGTGTGCTACATTTCCAACATTACTTATGCTGGTTCTTCATATCAAATTTAAAAGACTTTCTTTCACTGTGAAACACTTGATCTGGATGCAGTCACACACTGATAATAGCTGTTTTTAAGTCAACTGATTTTAATGCTAGTTAGTATTTGGAGATAACGAGTTTAAAGTTATAAAATGTTTGATTTTTGTTTGGTGGTCCCTGTTACTTCCTTAGACGAATGTGATAATATCAAAACAGTTGTCTCTCCTATTAAATAACATAATCATGATGGGAGTCTTTGCAGTATTTGCACGGTATATCCAAACCTACTTTCATTTAAAAACAATCAGAAGGGAGGCCAAGAAGGCAGAACACAAATTAAAATTTCCGCCTGCATTTCTAATAGGAACACAGAAGAGGGAGCTAAAGGCCTGGGAAGAAAAAGGTCCTTTAATACTGCTTTCTTATGCCTTTTTTTCTTTCGGGAGGGTAAACAGTAAAAAAACCTTTGTCTGCAGGAAATTCATAAACCAAGTCTGTACAGGGTATGGCTGAAGAACCAGAACTCATGCACGCGGTGTTCTCCTCCTTCATTAACGATAAGGGCTTCTCCATGCATCTGTGGATACCGAGGAGCTCAGCACTAGTGCTAGGCTGACTCCAGAGAGCAGTAAGACTGGCCCCTGAAGGTGCCTCCAAACTGGCAGGCTGCTCAACCTTTCAACCAAGCGATGGTAGCTCTGAGGCAAACTTTGGGAAGGGACAGTCTTCTCCTACTGCTATGCATGCACAGGAAAAAAAAAAAAATTAAACAAGCTGGTCTCTCTCTTTTCAGTCAGACTCTTCTCCCAATGTCAAGGACTAGAGGGGAGGTGGAAAGGTACATGGAGAGACCAAGAGCTCATCTGTGACACATATTATTTGGACTGCACATGCTAAGCATAATTTCTTCTCTGCAGGAAAAGTAATATAGATGGATGCTGGCACTTCCATTTTCCATGGACCAGTCTTTTAAGAGGGAAACACTGGCACTACATCTCCAGTATATTTGCACTTCCAAGGAGATGCAGTGACCACTAAGACCCATACACATGAATGAAGCCCTTCTAGGATGGCTTTAAGCAGTCAGTTGCCCTGTCACCATCCTGGGCCACACTCCCTGCCCAGCCAAAAGTATCTGACAATGGCCTGGAGGATAAGTCAAAAAAATCTTTTATGACTCTTGCTGCCCCACAGGCTATCCTGTATAACAGACAGGGGTGATCTGGGATCAAGTAGGAGCAGATCTGAAACTGCGACGTAGGCCTTAGGAAACACAACATCTCTTCCCTTCAGGTGGCATCTGATGAAAATTTCCAATTAAATCAAAAGCTCTTCTGTCAGTGAATGGCACAAGCTTTCTGTGCTCACAGTATTTCTGAGAAAATGGATACATACAGGAGCATAAGGACCACTAGGTATTACTTCAAGCACCAAATTCCATACTTGTTGTGCTGGTATACAGAGTGTGCAGATAAATCAGTACTGTGATTTCTCCATTACCGCACTAATCACTACTGGTGTAAACCAGGTGTATTGGGTAACACTGACAGAAGATTTTGTTTCACTCAATGGTAACACATTGTAGAAGTGAGGAATAGTTAAGCTATTTCACATTAGAGGTTTCTAAATCAGTGGGGCTTCCTGTGAATTGGGGGTTACCCTGGTTTGATTTTAGCTGAAGGCAGGCAGGGCACCTGTGCTGTGCTGGAAGCCTATTAGAGTAGTTTGATAATCATAGAAGTTTTAATATATCCCAGAGATTTAAAGGAAACCCATCTGTGTCAAAGAGATGATACAGCGTGATGAAGCAGGTAGTGGGATGTGAAGTCCTGGAAGATGGGAGGATTAACAAGTGCACATCAAAAGGTTTTTATAGGAAGCTGAAGGTGATAACTCTTCTTGCTCCAGAAGCAAGTTTGAGACATGCATTTCATCCTTCTTCCAATATTTCAGCATACTGGATATGTACTACTAAAATGAAGAATTACTGAGATATTAACATGACTAGTAACACTCATTTTTTAAAAGAAAAAATAAAATTGACCTGGATTAATTTTATGACTCCACAATCATTTCTGAGCTATCACAAAACTACCAACTGGAAGTGGGGAATTCTGTGTAATGTTGATGTCTCAGCACCTGTAAACCTCATTGATTCAGTGCAGCAATGGAAAACCAGTAGGAGGAGGTACTTGAACTCATTTAAATTCACACTTGTAAAAGAGGTCAGAGGACCTGACTTCAGTTCATGAAGCTCCTAAAGGGTCTGACTTCTATATGCCTGGGAACTCTAAACACGTAGCAAATGAAGAGGATGCTGTACTGCTTCTTGGCATGGAAACAAATTTCAGCCTGGGATAGCAATACCACAAGCAGTTTTTCTATGAACTACCAAAAAATACAGATAGGTACAACACAGCTTTTCCGTATAAAAGCCTGAACATGGTTCTAAATCTGCTGAAGAAATAAACACACATCACAGCAAAATGTCATATATGGCAGATCTGATGAAACCAATGCCTCCTTTATACTACTAGCTGTAATATAATAAAAGTGTGTCATTGTTTTATTTAAATCAAATTATGACTTCAAGCCAGATTTTCCTTTCAGTTATATTGTTCAAAAAGGGAATAGCTTTACTTATGTCTATAAGCTTACACTGATATAACACTGGCAAGAGAGAACAACTGGACTTTACAGACTTATGCCTGAGAATGAATCTTTCAAAAGATGAACGTGAATACATACATGTACATACATGTGTACATGAACAGATGCATTTCACCCACCTATTTCATCCCCTAGAGAGGAGTTCAGTATTGCACCAGCAGACATAACTACGGCACAGCTCCCAAAGCCATGTGTATACAATTTGCCCAGTGGAATTTGGGGAACGTGCTTTTCCCATCCAAGAGTGGAGAAGGGAGCCTCCTTGCCATCTATTGTTTTCACATTCACCCTTTCTTTTAGCTCACAGAAAAGCTGGTCTCCTGTCAGCTTGGAGTTTCGTTTCCCTTCGAACCGCACCCCATGCTTATTGGTGTTCAAATAATCTTTCATTGCCTTCTGCAGTCGAGGGTTTAGCATCTTGGAAGAGACATCCCCTTTCCAAAGCTTGTAAAGAAAGGATTTCGACATTGTGGAATATAGCCCATCCCAGTCATCAGATTCGTCAAGCATCTGGCTTCTCCTGTGCCTTGTGTTCCTCCTCCTCATTCTTCTCTGGTGACTCCAGTTATTCTGTAAAACATTTTCCTTTGGATTATCCTCATCGGCCGAGATGAATTTTGCTATCTTTTGAAGGCTGTTGCGTGTCTGAGGCTGACCAGCAGCAAATAAATAATCATCAGTCACTTGGTAGAAAGCACTTTTTGATTTTCTTCTTATCTGGGATGGAAAAAACTCATCTTCACTTCTGAAGGCATCCTCTAAATCAGTCCATTTTTTAATACTTCCAGTCCCCGATTTAAATGTACCTAAAAGATCTTCATTAAGAAGTACCTCATTCTCATCAATAGTTTCAGAGAATGATGGATCGTGTATGGCTCCCATTATGACTCTCTGCTTGCCCTGAATGGGCAGAAGCCTCTTAGCTTCAATGTAAGAAAAGGAACTGGGAACTGGCTCAGCAGTGTTGCTGTCTGTAAAATAGATGAAGATCACCAAAAAAAGCAGACCCCATGCAAAGATCCCAAACAGCATGAGTTGTTTCCATTGCTTCAAGTTAGGTTTCATGGCAATGCCTTTACCAGCTCTTCTGTGCCTTGAAGTATTGGTGAAGGAAAATGAAACCTGGAAAGAACATCAAATATTAATCAGGAAGGGTTCTAAAAATAGATACAGTTCAGAAATATCTTAGCAAATTTTGATAGAAGGTGCAGAATTAATCTCTATTCTGTAGCATGGGGGATTCAGAAGCAGAAAAAAGACTCCAGGGCTTGCAGACACTGCAGGAGTGACAGGCTTTGGCTTTAACCACACAGTGACAGCTGCTAGCTACAAAAGAAGCTGGTGGCCAGTTTCTACAGTAACACTGGATCCTGCCTTCAGGGAGATCATGTGCCTGCCTGCTTCTGCTGCTGTAAGGAGCATACCATAATAAGAGCAAAATCAAGCCCCAAGCCTGGCTGCATGCATATTAGAGGAAATATTAGCTGCTTTCTCTTTGTCATGGAAAGTCCTTTTGCAGTGAGACTGTGAGACTGAGAAAGAGCCTGGGCACAAAGGGACCAGGCAGGGAGCATACACTCCCCCAGGTCCTCCTCTGCCTACATCCCTGAAAGGCAGTGCTTTGTGGGTATCATCAAGGAGGTGTAGGGGAGAGTATCCCACGGGCAGGACAGAGGGGAACCTTTTATTCAGCTGGCATGAACTGGTATAGCATCAGTGGGACAAATAGTTTGCTGGAAATGGAGTGCAGCCCAGAATCAGACTCTAATATGAGAAAAACAATTGTATTTCTGCTACAGATGCTGCATGCTCACTAAGATGACTTGAAGGAATATTCTGGACTTCTGCATGTTAAGGGGTGAGGAGTTCGCATTTTCTGAAAAGGATGATGGCTGGCACAACTAACTGAATATACACCTCTAGGATGGAGATTTCCTTAAAGAAGATGGGGAGAGGAGTCAGGCCTATACTTGGAAATCTGTGCTCTACTAATCACCAGGAATTCTGGCTAGCTTGTCCGCTAGCAGGGATACTTTCTCCCAAATGAACTGAAGTCTGACTGAGGGGAGCTGCTTTCCAAGGAAAACACACTAACGCATTCCTGGACCAAAGGGCCATCACACATGCTATGTCCTTCTATGCTATTCAGCTGGTCACCTACCGAAGCCCAGGAAACAGTGGCTTGGGAGAATTGGAAGTTGTCTATCGTTTTTCATCAACGCGTGTTTTGGGTTATCATGGGCCTGCTATTCATGAATCTTACTAGCCACCCAAGAGGCTTAACTGACTCCACAGACCTGCCTGAATGACCCTGCAAGCCCATATCCTTACTTTGCAGGCTGCACACTGCAGTATGAACAGCTGCTGCCTACACCTCGGACGTGATGTTCAGAGGTGCAAAGTCTGTAAGGTTAACTAGCTCCTGAAGTGCCTTGGAGCAGTCTGGCCTGAACGAGTCACTGTTAGCGAGAACCTGAGAGGGAGCTACCTCTCTCCCTTACACACTACACTGGTTTTACCTGTTGTTATATTAAAAACCCAACAAATGCTCTACCTCAAAGTCTCATTAATCAATAACCACACACACCATACAGTGTCCCTAGTGCAGGCTGTCCACTGACCGCTTCCTAGGGCCTTGTCTGAAGAAGGAAACATGAACTCACTTGCATAATCACTCACATAATCAAGTGATGTTGTCTTCGGTGGCAGAGTTGGCTTAAGAAAGTCCTGACCCCCCTTAGCATAAGCCATTTATTCATCTCCCTGCATCATATTCATTCACTACCTCAGTTGCAACATTGCAGTGTAAATGATGTATTACTAAGGGACAGATCACTTACCTGATCTGGATTAAAAATAATCCCTTTCTCTTGGGGTTTGGTTTCTAACCCATTCGTTTCAATAGTGGGACTTAAAAGCCACTTATAACAGCCAGCTATGGTCAGAAAAGGGTGGGGGCAGGCCTGGATTTCATTAACAGGTTCTGCCTCAGAAGCCACCATCTCATCAAACCACTGCCTAACACCACACACAATTTGCACACCTCTAACAACACACTGGCTGGTTATACTTGACAACTGGGCAGGACCAAAATCATAGTCATCATACACTATCACCTTTCTGAAAGCTACGCTGAATGTAAAGTTTGCAACCAAGTTTTAAGTAAGGCTGTGTTTTCACAACACGAAGAAATGGGCAGTAACACTGGTTTAAGCTCCTCACTCCTGCTCTTGCACCATGCCTCCGCCTCCAGCTTGTGTAACACTGCTATGTAGGAAGCTGGAGTAATGAGGAACTAGACCAGTGAACTGATATGGCAGGGGTGGGGGAGAAATGTATGCGTTAGAGGGTATTTTTGTGTTAACTGGGTCAGCTCCTTTATCCATTTCAGTGTGGCCACACATACAGTTGTTTCAGCACAAATGAGGAGATTGCCCACCACAATGCAGAGGCGAGAGCAAACCGCAGGTGGTATTAGCAGGGATACTTTAGACCAGTATTTCTGCTGACCTCTTTGGAACGTAAGGCCACAGCATTACATTTCCAAACACAGTCTATTTTAATAGTCTAGACAAAGCCTAGAACATTAAAAAAGCAAGCTGACTCTGGGACTTACAGCAGTGTCCAAACAGAGGGATGATTCATAATGTCACACCTGGATGGCCAAATTTCATTGCAAACAAATTCATTTCTAATACACTGAAAAAGGTTCATGAGTATGATAACCCTGTGCTCTGCACACATTTGGTTTGGCTTACACAAACCACATGGAAAAAAAGCTATTACTCCAACTGACCCATTTCCTAGTCGCACTCTGCTGCCGCAAGATTGTTCTCTTCAGTATCTCAACACTTCCCCCCACCTCTTCCAATTTTAAATCACTACAAGCTATGTCCTGTGGGAGTCTACTTACAGTATATGACTGTTGTGCAACTGAGATCTGCCCTACAGTTATTGCAACCTGCCCACTCATCAGTGTTGGGATGTTTTGCATTTTTAAATCAGCATTCTTCGCCTGTCTGAATGGCTTTCATCCCTTTTTATCATTTTCCCTGCTGTGTTTCCCCAGCACTTTTCAACACGTGGCTTCCAAACCACTGTATAAGTTAGCCTTTGCTCAGTCAGAGGTTTCTCTTGCTGAATATACATTTCTTACAGGATCTGCAAAGGAAGCATCTTGTAGAACTTTTTTAACAGACAAGCTTGCAGGAAGTATAAGCTATAAAGGAAGAGGTCACTAATATTTTCCACTGACTCATGCAACAAGTTCAACCACCAGTTTAAACATAATCCATCACAAAATCTCATATTTTTCTCAAATTTTCCAGGTTATATTTAATGCCAGAAGATGATGAAAAACAGAAAGGATTTAGTTTTCTTAATTCAGGTGTGAGAATATGAAAGTTTTTAATTATCTGTGTTAACGTTTGCATGGTGCAGTAGACAGCCTCAGCAGGAAGAATTAGCCTGGAGTCCTAAATTTGATATTCAGGTTACAATCTGAAAAAGGGATGAGTTGCATTATTAATTATTTTTAAATCATGGATTTTTTTCCCTGACACTTACACGGTCATAAAAGCAAGCCTGTATTTATTGGTGTGCACATGTGAGCGTGCACATATTTACCTTTTTCATGCAGCAAAAAGTTATCTGTGCAAATCAAAGAATCGGCATACAGCAATGTATTTGTCAACACTGGAAGCAAAAGGAGAGACACCAGTAAGAATAAATCAGAAAACTTTACGTATTAACTACTGCAGAAGCTTATCTACAATCCCTTGTTGCAAGTGGGGCCTCAAAAAGGATACTCAAATCTCCTGAAGACCAGAGCTATGCAGGCAAATCTCTGTACTGCTTTAATGTTTTTTGCTCACAAGAAAAGCCTTGTCCTCCAGCAGCACAGCTGAGCTGGAAGCGAATTCAAGGTCATTACTGTATTAGTTGTAAGAGGACCTCTACAACCTTACAGGATCTTGAAGGCTCTGGAGTGGAAAGCTGCACTAAGTCCAAAGAAATATCAGTTTATCTTATCTCCCGCTGCACTAAACATTAAGTCATGCCCCCCTTCAGCCCCAGCAACTTCTCACACCTCGCAGATACCGGCTTTGAGGTGAGAGGGCAGCCTCTCGCCACACTCCCCCCTACTTGCAGCAGACCCCTCTGCTGTCCAGTGGGGAATCTCCCCCAAACCATCTGAGGGACGTGCTTGGGCTCACGACGTATGTTTCTGAAGATGAGGCACCTCAACTGCAAAGAAAAAAGCCATCTGTGTAGGAAACCAGAAATGATAAGCATAATGAATTACACTGGCTGAATAAAGAAAAGCAGGCAGTTTCATGACTGTATTTATTGAAGTCCACTGGATCCCTCAGGAAGAAACTTGTAGCTCTCTCATCTGTGCTCATCGTGCAGTTTTCAAGCTGTCAAAGCAAATCTATACCAATTTTAAAATTATCATTAACATTGCTTCTTGTCTGCAACTTCACAACCCCTTCCCTGAGGATTCTCCCTACTTACAAGCAATGAGAACACTGGAGTCAAAGCTCATGCTTTGACAGGAGACAGGAGAAATAAGCCTGCACTTAGGGGAAAAACCCCAAGACCTAAACAAACTCAGTTACTTGTTCAGTAGAACAAGCTGCCCCTGTGACTGAAGATCTTATTTTGCTACATCTCCTATCTGATGGGCTCTTCTAACCGTTAGCTGATATAAACTCCATCTGCCATATGGACAAGGGCTTTTTTCTGCCCAGTCAGGTTGCTTGCATGAAAGCCATAAAAAACATGGAGCAAAGTACAAATCAGTGAGATGGGTAGGAAGGGGAGACTTATTTATTTGCTTAATAGAAGTACTAATAGCAGATATGAAAAATAAAGGCAAACCGCAAGAGTATCTTTGAAGCTCCCAGAAAAAAAAGACAACTCTTCAGTTAAAATTAAAGGAAGCTGGTTTTCCAGAAGCAGCACTCATTTATGGGAAATTTCATTGTGCTATGCTAAGATGCAAGAAACCAGTGAATGCTTCCCCCCACTCCCCATATAGCCCATTGTTTTGCAACAAAGCACGCTTTTAATTTTTCTAAAGTAGGCCTCCTGACTATTTCTTAAAATGAGAAGAGATGGATGAGGGAGATTTTTTTTTATTCCTTTGAAACATTCCTCCCTTTCAACGCTGTCTATTGTTAAATTAATTTGTACAGACCCCAGCAGCTCAGAGGTCAGAACGGTTCAAGTTGATGTTCTAAGCTGCACACTGTTATGTTAAACAGGGCCTTTCTTGGCTGCAGTTTTGCAGTGAGAAGGTCGCCTCGGGGTTATTTGGGGTAGCAAACGTTAGCTGTGGGCAACCATTCCCAGAGAGCTGAGAATCAGACCGGGGTTTATTTGATGGAAAGCTTAGGCAGCCTGAACAGATAGCAAATGCTTCTTTAGTCTGCTTCATCTCTTAGTCAGCTAATTCCAGGGCATTAAGAAACCTCTGGCATAGGGCAAGACAGCTGGAGGCTGCATTTCCAGGGTTGGGAAGCACACTCATCCTCTCGTGTGGGAAGTGCCAAATTGGTTTCAGCATCAGCACATCATTTCTGCTGTGCAGGACACACAGTAGGCAGCAACAGACAGGCAAGCCTGTGGGGAGTGGTGACTGCCAAAAGAAGTATATTAGTCTGTTGATGGCTTGGGAACTCGTCTTACTGGCTGTGATTAGGCCTCCTAATTAATGAATCTCTTTTGGACAACTTCCTTGTTAGTCCCAACAAATCTGGCTCCTTCTTTCAACATTATTTTCAGAGGAGTCGAGCTGCATTCAGTATTTTTTGTGGCAATGTAAGAAAATGCCTTCTGAAACAAAGAAGAAACATCCAAGCAACTCAGAAGTATGATTTTTTTTGCAGTATTGCTCTGTGCCTTTTTAACTTATATCCAGTTATCTTCTTCTCAGGGAAGATTCCTTGGGAGGGACACAAATGATGGTACTGTTAACCTGAATCACTCACTAAAGGTGAGCCAAGCATCCCAAGTCCAGACATTTTGAAAGTGGAGTCTCAGGTTCTTGTTTGCTTCTGAGAATCCAGGCACACAGCATGCCTGTTTTTAGGTTCTCTGATAAAACCTTACATTTTAAGCTAAAGTGGGGAGGGGGGACTTTTGGGGGATTTTTTTTTTTTTTTTTTTTTTTGCTAATGACCCATTTCCAGTAGCTCAGACTGTAAGAAAAATTGCCAAATATATTGAGATTTGTGGTAAAACTCACTCGAGCTGGCAACCCTGCAGCTGAAGAAATGCTCAGTGGGGCTTCTGCCAAGGAATGTGTCCTAGATTATTCTGCAGGAGCATGGGGGCTTAGATCCATAAATCTCTAGATTTTAGTGGGAGGTCAAAGCTATCTTCTATGCATCTGATACCCACTCTCCACCCTCCATCATCAGGTTCAAGCTGCTTGGCACTGAAGCCAGTTACCACTTTCCTACAGCCTTCAGTACTGCCTGCACAGCCCAGAGACCACATAGAGGTTATGTGAGTGAGGGTTGACAGGAGGGAAGTAAAAATAACCATACTAGCTTTTAGCCTCACATGTGGGCTTTCCTGCTGCCAATGGAAATGATCATCACAGTATCAAGAGCCAGGGAAAACCTGGCTTCCATGGTGACTGGCTGTACCTCTCAGTTCAATCCCCATCTATCCACCTTGCAGCACCTTTTCTCACCAGCCACAACAGCAACTCCATCTCTGATGGACACTGAGACTCAACACTCCAGTCAGCATTTCCTCCCAAATTTTAGGTCAGGGGAGGAAATACAACCTCTTTGTCTTTTATGAGCTAGTTATGAGCTGACTGCAGTCTTGGTATCATAACTGAGGGTTTCTACAGAAATGTATTAGATTTCACTACATGCAAAATCCAGAACTTTGGTGTAAATCATTTCCAGGCTCCTCGAAGGAAACTACAAAGGGGCAGAAGTATCACATAGCTCTACTGAAAATAAGCAGTTCTCACAACATAACTCAAATCGGCCCCTACAGCCTCTCAGAGAATCCCTCACACATCCATTCCCTCTTCATACTCAGCCTCACCTGCTTCCCTTTCTTTCCCATTTGCTCTTGCCGTATCTTTGCAGTGCCCTGCCGCAAGTCACAATAACAAAGGTTCAAGGCTGCTTCAAGTTCTAGCAAATGTCAGCGGTGCCTGGTTCTGCCACAGGACATGGGTGCAGAGCTACCACTTTGGCCACTGTCCCTCGCATGTCCTCACAACTAGTAGAGAGGCAATTAAGGTATCTTTATACCACCTGAAGAACTACCAGCTGGCTGTTTTGGGCAGCTTTTGGTCAAATTTCTGCTGCCACAGCATTACCTCTTGGTCCAAGCATGAAGGGGAAAAAAAACAAAATCAGTTCTTATCTACATCAGTATAAAACCTCTGCAATTATCCAAAGATATTGCAAGTAATCTACAAAGTGAAATTCAGTATGCCACCGGATAATCCTGGAGAGATTCAGCTTTGCACAAGGAACACCCCAGCTGGCTACACCCTTGCATCTACGTAGCTCCTCTAGGCAGAAGAAATCTCAGGGATCAGGCCCTAAAACAGCCCATGTTTTTTTTTTCTGCGATACATTTGTGAGTGTCTGCTCCCCCCACAAACCAAAAGCTGACTACTACTGCAGCTGCTCCCAAGGGACCTGATTAGCATTAGGGTCCTGCGAAGCCACATGCTGTGCATTTGCACAAGGAGGACAAGCTGAACAGGCTTGCTGGGTGGAGATAAAATCCAAGAGCAGAAACAAGGCAATCAGACTGATGGCCACCACTTGTCTGCTCATCTTCCCTTCATTCGTAACCGCCTAATGTATTTATTTTTTATTGTTGAGGTGGGGTTAATCAGGAAGCAGTGAGGACACAGATGAATGGCAGTAAAGAAATAGAAGGAAAGAAGGAGGATGCTGTGCAGAAGAGACAGGGAGGAAGGAAGGCCAGCTGCAGGACATTGCAGAGGGCAGGAAGACAGGGGCTAGTGGCAAAGAGACTGAAAAGATGCCCACAGCTGTAGTGAAAGAGCAAAACAACACCTGCCAGAGGCACGGGCACCTCAGCACCGAGAAGGGATGAGAACTGGAAGCAAAACCTTCCTCATATCAGAGCTATCAAATCCTTCCCTCCAGGGGAACACCAGGTGAACCCAGCTCCTGCTGAGGGCCCACGATGTCCTACCCTATTTCTCCCAAGCAGCTGAGAGGACAGATGCCAGCATGCCCCTGCAAAAGGCTGGAGATCTGGTGGGGGAGCAGGACCCTTTGGCCACCCCAGGCAGGTCTCTGAGAAGCCCGTGCAGAGCAGCTCCAAGCTGGAGCTGCAGTAGGTGCCTGCTGATCCAGAGCACAAGCAGGAATTGCTGCCCATCTTCAGCACAGCCTGGCTTTCTGTGGGACTGAACCTCCCCTGCCCACTCCTTTGAGTTCACGAGAGGAGTTTAATCCCTTTCCTCCTGCAAAACAGCAGTTCAGAGCAGCCTGTGTCTATATTCTGATGTCATGTAAGCAAACATGATTGCAGGAAACTCTTAATGCCCTGAAACAAAACAGAGAGACACAGAGAAATGGATAGTCTACTCAGTGTCTAATAAAACATTAAAAAAACCCAACTAACATACATAGCTGTATTAGTGGGGCAGGGGAGAAACCTAATTTTAAGGGATAGCTTTTGATACTGTACTTGCAAAAACACATAATTCAAAAAAGGAAGGAAATGCTTTGAGGGTTTTTTTTTTTTTAATTTAAAGCCTGACAGGATAAACGAATCACAGTCTCATTAAATCACACAAATCTCAGTCTGCACACAAGACTGAACCACAAGAAATAGAACGTTACAAATCCACTTGCAGTTCTGCACTGAGAACACAACAACTCATTTTATTTCTGCTCTTGGCAAGGTTAGAATAAAAGGCTCCTTTTCTTTGCTCTATAAACGTTTCTAGATACTATATTACTTAACGCAGCAGTAATTGCACTGAAAAAGAGCAATCTAAATTGCTTCCTGAAAGAAACGTTTATACTAACATCCATGTGAACAGAGCGCATGGTTACAAAAGTCTGTTTTAAGAGGATCACAAAAACTTGACCAAACACAAAAACTGTTCCAAGCACAAATGGTTTGAGAAGTTTGGTTTTCCACTGTAAAGCACTGTTTCTGACATATACTGAATATCTGTATAGCAGTAAATTTTACATCCACAGACTATGTTTCTACTGTACATTCCAATAAAGCAAAGACTACAGCAGTTTGTTTTGCTTTGCTTTTTATTATCTTTTTATTAGACTCTAGCTTGTCTTTTTACATTTGTTCCAGAAAGCAAGCAAGTCCTTGTTTTAAAAACTCTGAACAGAAGAACAATGATAAATTAATTGTTCTCCATTTCTCAGCTCTATCTTAGTGCCAATTCCTATTTGCTTATACATTGGCAACATAATTGTAAGATATCATTTAGGAAATTATCATTGTTAATGTCTCATTTCTATATACTTATACATATAACATGCCTTCTATATACTTACTTGCTCTAGGCTAAAACTTTGAATGAAAAGTTTCACCCTGGGAGGAGGTCTGCCGAACTAAAGTATGAAGTTTAGCCCTTGTTACATTACAAATACAATCCAAAATTGAAATTTCCTGGACTAAAACACTTTTTTAAAATTTATTTTAATACTTAACATGACTATGCTGATGATAAGCCAACCTAGCTGGGATGTTTTGTTTGGCTTCATAAAACAAAATAAAGTGATATTCATATTTAAAGTTTTCTTTTCTTTTTCTCCATTCTGGCATTGTTTTATGCATAGCTGAGAGCAGTATTAGTTTAAACTACAAGTAGATCCACAGAAATCTCTTCTGTGGGGGATACAGCTGTCTGTAACCTGATACTAACCACTGGAACTTGAATCTTACCTGACTGGAAATTTTGCAGAGAAACAGGATGTCTGAGCTCTACCATCATGAAACCGGTATGAGGAATACTGTCAGTTAAATGAAGGTTATGGGTTGGATTCTTCATAGCGCAGTCATTAGAGCCCACATGCAATGCACGTAAAATATTACCATTCCTCCCTTCCAGCACTTGCCATTCACTCCCTAGAAGTACATGTGACTTTACAAGGTGGAAGGTAGTGGAAAAAAGTTAGGATCTCTGAAAGCTCTGACATTATTACAGTAGTGAAAACCTGAGGTAAGTGACAAGCAAGACAGGGCTGGCTGGTATGCAAGATTAGTGGCACTGGGTTTTTTTTGTTATAAAATTTGAAAAGACAGGATTCTGATCTCATACTAGCTGGATATATCTGAGGAATTACCACTTACTGCTAATTTGCACCATCATAACAGACACCAGAACATAAAACCATCTATTTTTAGATCTACAGGCTACTACAGATGAATCTGTGAAAGAGTAAATACATTGCTTACGAAGACACTTGGCAGAGGTTGTTGAGATGCCTTTACCTCTAAAGGAAAAAGTCTCCATTTAAATATTGACTTTGAAGTCTGAAGCTAATCAGTATACACACAATACATTCCCTTAGTTCAGTTCTTCAACAGGTGAAACTCTCAACATTTCCATACAAATATTTGTTAGTATTTCAAATACTTGCTACGTCTTTTTTGGTTTCCAGCCAACAGGCAATTCTTTGAAACGCCGCTGATTTCATTAAAAAGGACTCCTCTTTCACACTGCTTTTAAGCAGTCAAAACATGCAAAAGCCCTGCTTACCTTTTGCACACTCTCCTCAGGAGAACGCAATTCTCCTCAGGAAAAGAGGAAGGGAAGAGCAGAGAAGTGGCTGCCGGTCCTAGCAGGGAGGAGGGTAGATGGGGACACGCTGGAAGAAGCTCCACAAGGAGAAGCAGCTTCCTCCAGACGCGGATAAAACGCAGCCTCTTTCCCGGCATGGAGCCTCACCACCCTCTCAGGAAGATGTCAGACACATCCGAAATCCTCCTTCTGCCTCCCTCTGCTCCCTCTTGCAGCAGCCAGGCGACTAAGTCCCCAGGCTGGCTGTAGCTGGGGTCTGCCCACGCTCTCCAAGCGCATCTGCCTGCTCACTCTCCTCGTGGAGCCTCTTTGGATCCAGCGCTTGCTTCTCTTGAGGTTCACAGCCTTCCCAGACAACGCTGGGGAAAACGCACACTCCTCTGTGTTTCACCATCTACCGCTTCAGCTATCGGCAACAGTGGAGGCACTGAAGCCAACTGTTTGCAGAATCAAGGAAAAAAAGTTTGTAAGGATGGAGACAAACTTTTATGTGTTTTTTGCCCTTGCCTAGCACAATAGAGCCCCAATCCATGGCTGCAGCCTTTAAATGCTAAAGGCACAGAACATGTAATAAAATGAAGGCAATTAATTGCCCTGTATCAATCACAGTAAAAAGGTTTTCTTTGCCACCGTAAAGTGTTCTAAAAAAGAAATCTTTGTTTTAACATAGATTGATTCCTTAGCAACTCCCAATCCTGTCAAACATACTATGTTGATGGCTTTTAGTCTTGCTTCAATCCTGTTCAGACAAAAAATAAATGAACTAACATTTAGTCTGAACTAAAAGCTAATGCTAATGTTTCTAACATTTTAATGATTCTTGCTTTTATTTCTCAAAGTGCATCTACGTTTTTCATCAACATATGCTCACAGAGATGTTTTACAGTCAAATCTACTGTAGCAGGTATGAGATATACTACAAAAGATAACTGCAAGAAGAGCAAAATTTTCCTACTTTCCTCAGATTTCTTAACTATTGGAGAGAAATGCACTGAAGTTCATGCTAAATATGGGTATGAAGTGGAAAAAGATATGATGGGAGCAATCATAAATGATGTCAGGTAGTTATGAGACTCTCATTCTGGTCTTCAGCTGTCTTCGATCTACTCTTAACTTCTCAGATTTTTTTAATAATCTATACAAAACATTCTGTTGTGCAACAGTCTGGTCTACAGTGGTTCAGGAAATGAGGTAAAAGAATAATTTCTTGTGATTCTCTACTACATGAGCAGGAACAGTAGTACAGCCGAGTGTTGGTAATTCATACTCATTAGTAGGAAACTTGCCATTAGTAGGAAACCCACCAACCACCAAACCCAGTTTGGTGAACTGATTAAGTAATGCACCAATCCAACAAAGCAGAAGGAACTCTATATAGGAACGGTATATTTCATTAATACATCATAACTTGTATTTTAATTATCTATGCATTGCATAATTTCATAGTTCTACTAGTAAATATAGTGAATTGTAAGACACAAAAATCACTGAACCCCGAAACATGAAGCCAAATATTACCTCTAATAGATCTTGGTAGATCATGAGAAGCATCACATTATCAAACTGCATGTTTCCCAGGAAAGAATAGTATCGTCCTAAGTGTTCATACAACCCCATTTCTGTGTTGCTACAATAGACTTCTGTAGCACCTTACAATCCTGAAGTGATATTTAAATGGAGCAATACAAAGATTTTAAGATGATTTAAGGAAAAGAACTGCATGGTAGATGGGTCTACTTACTACATTTATTCAAACATGCCTTATATGTCAGATTTTGCTTTCTCTCTTAAAGGGGTTGATTCTGTGAACTGAAACAGTAGAGCCACAAGATGGCTTTTTAAAATCAGCATAAGAAAATGAGCACCATTCTGCTTTTCTTAAGCAAGTGTACAAGCAATAGCACATAATAAAGTGTTGTGCCCCATAAGAACCGAAAGAACCGAAAGAAATATTATTTAAAGTTATTTGGGGAGGGGGAAGTAATCACCTTCACACCTGAGGCCCAGGTCTGCACACACAACTATACTGACTACATTTGCATTCGCATGTAAGTAGTGGCTGCCAACACACACCCCAATTTCATATCACAAACCAGGCAGCTGGATACAGTCACAATTTAGTGTAAAGATGCTGTTGTTTTACAGAATTTCTCCTCCTTCTTACTACTCTAACCACTTTTTGAGATTGCAAGATCTGTTCAGATTGCTCAGAAAGCTGCAGAAATTATTAACAGTGAACTAATTTATGATGAAATGGACTTATCATACTAACTACTGATAATTTTTTAAGCTTTAATTGTTAGAATTTGATACAGCTCTTTATGAATCCTGTCCAATGTGCTTTCATAATTCTCAATGGATAGTATTTATCTGACTTATTTACTAATTACTTCCAAATTACAAGTGTCTCTCAGGTCTGAATCATTTTTGATGAGAGAATAAGCAGACTTACACAGTTTTATGATATTAGTGAAGAGAAATTAAAGGAAAAGAATTTGTATGGATAAGATCAGGCAAATGGAAAGCTTGATATTTTGAAAGTATTTCCTAACTTTATCATCACACGCAGGTAACAACTTGTGTCTGTTTAATCTTTCATGCCATTGTTAGTCCAAGATTTCTGTTTAATGTTTATCTCCATTTATTAAAAAAATTAAAAGCTATGGCAAAAGCAATACTCCAGCTTGCAGATACTGTAAATGTCACTGTCTCCATAAGGATACAGAATAGGGACAAGCACATGAAGAATAATTGCATATTTTCAAGCCACTTAAATAGAACATGCCCAAGGGCATGCTGTAGAGGAGCCAGCATTTTCGTCAGCAGGTAACATATACAATTTCCTTTCCAGGAGTCACAGAATCCAAGTTTATGCGAATTCTAATATATCACTTTTCTGCCAAGCACACTGTTGAAAGGAACAGGCACATTGGTGTCTTTAGTTTAAAATCAATTTTACTTTGCTTAGACATCAAAGGATCGGGGAAAATATAGACTGTTAGTACACGATACCTACTTTCTAAAAGCACTCTCTTTCTTGGTAGATGTAACATTCTTAATATTACATATGTATGTGTGTGTATATATATTACATACACACACACACTTTATGTACTGTGTGTACTCTCTGTATGGCTACTATTTCTTCAGCATTTTGGTCATGACAGGTGACTTGCATCTCCAGATTGAAGTTGTGTGCTTTCTCCAATGTCACCTTTTCAATATAAACACCTCTTGCTTTCAAACACCTCATGAGGAGCAGCATTCCTAACCTGATCTATCTCAAAGATCTGTGAACCAGTTACTGTTGCTGTAAGTCTTCACCCAATCTGTCTTTATCCTGATGAAATTTTTGTTCAGTATGCCTGTTTCCAAGTCACAATCACATCTTCATGAGTACTTCTCATGCACAGCACTTGCAATTTTCTTCTGTAAACTCACCTCAGATGGATGAAAAGCAAGGAGAAGGATTTGGTTAGAAAAGTATTTGTATTTCAAAGAAGAAAAATATAACTCTGTTCAGTTTAGCAAATCTGAACGAAAAAATCAATTTCAGTTTACATCCCAAAGCCATGATGGTACTGATGTGGTATCACATATCACTTTAGGGGAAACTTGGACACTGGGGTAATGAACAACTGCTCCCTCAGCTACTACTTGTCACACTTCTGCTTCATAGCTGATCCCAAACAATTAAGAGAAAAAAAAACAAAACAGACATAGAGGTGTTCCTGAGGACAGAGACTGACTTTAATCTAGTGGTAGGGTAAGAAAGACTTCATCTCTATTGCAGATACTTACTGGGTCCATTCTGCACTGGTAATATAGTTCTGAGACATGAAACTCCTTTACTGTCCACCTAACAGCTTTGCTGTCTTTGTGCCGCTGTATCACTGCCCAGCTTTTATTGTTTCTGCCTCATTTACTTAAATGATGTTAAATAAACAACAGCAGATAAGGAAACAGTATCAAAGATTTAAAGGTGGTATTTTAATTACTTGAAAGGTCACACCTTTTAACTGTTCTTTAGGAAATAAACAAGCAAATTCAGAAACCGGGTAGAAGTGGATCTATCAGAGAGCAAACAATCATAGGAAGTGGACTGCACTTTCTTGAGCTTCTTGCTGGCTTTAAGTCTGGATCAGGTGTCTATCTTAGCCATGCTAAATTGCTCAGCAGTCAAGGCTATGAATTTCTATTGGCTGCTTCACTGATTAGACATGGTACTGGTACGCCTGAGACCTTCCAAACACAGCAGGAGTTACTGCAGCAGTAAACAATACTATAATATTGCAATATTACAGGCTATGCAGTTTTCTATCCCTTCTCTCAGCTTGTGCAATGAGTTTATGAGCCTCCTTGGAAATGTTGATCTGCAAACACTGGATGGAGTAGCACTAGCAGTAACTCAAAGCTTTGCAGTTCTGCAGTCTGAAAAGAATGCAGACACACTATTTCTAGAAATGCCAAGAGCATAAAAATTCATTGAGGTGAACTCTACCTTTGTGGCCCTGCTTTCTGAAGAAATCATTCAGGAGTCTCTGTGCGGAGCACTACAGTCCTGCACAGTGATGCCTGAGCTAGCTCAGGTATCAGAAGAATATGCTCATACCTATACATCTTGCTTCGTATTTTCTCTTTGATGGCTATGGTTTTGGTGATATCAAACAGCTGAAGAATCCTCAGGGCACTCTGAATCACAGCTAGTTATTATTTTTTAAAAATAAGAACCTGTCTGTCACACACTACAAAAGCAAAGTTCCACGTACACAATGTGCTCAAGCTGTGCCTCTATTTATCTCATGACGACCTTGCAAGAGCAACGTATATTCCAGTAACCGCAAGGCTTAATTATTTTAATTCCGTGGTCCAGGAGTTTCCAGCAGGGTTTCTCTATTGCTTGCAGCTTTTGCAGAATGTAGCAGTATATCTGATCACTGGTTTAAGTAGCTGTGATCACATTACACCCACCCTACATTCTTTTAATTGGCAGTCTATATAGTGGCAGATTGATTTTTAGCTGCCTCTGTTGGTCTTTTCAGTGCTTCTAATAATAAAAAGCCTGAACAAATAGAAAACTTGCTCATAGGTATTTTATGCAGACACCCTTTTCAGGGATTAACCCATGATAATCTACTGTATCTTAACGAACAACTGAATGTTCGTCCTGGGGCATGTTAGGAAAGAAACAGTAACCCCTCTCCGGTACAGATATCAGCGCCAGTACAAATGGCAAGCAGCACAATGTCTGAGCCTAGCACATACCAAGGGAGATGTCAGCAGTAGAGGACCTCCTGGCCTCATGAAACGCAGAACTCTGCAGGTGCTGGGAGCTCCTGCCTGAAACAGAGGCCAAGTCCTACCAAACAGTGATCAACAGCACCTTGTTTCCTCCAGAAGCAGCACCTCCTGATTTCTGCTCAGTTTCTCTTGGCACTTTTAGACTCTAACCAGGGAAAGAAAAATACAGTCAAGCATCAACTTCAAAAGCGCTCAACTCCTGCCTCAGGGTGAGGGCTCATTCCAGCTTGACATCTGTTCCAGCCCTTTCCCCTCTGTCTGTAAAGGGACTTGGTTAAATTAATTCAGTGTCTTTAAATACAGTGTCTTTAAAGACCTTTTCTCATTAGCGTTCTTTTGGCTCCATCTAACAATAGCAGGTATCTGCAATGGCATGTCTTAGTCTCCACATCATCCAGAAACCAAAGCTCAGGGAGTGCAGGAAAGGGCTGGTTCATAACCGGGTCTCCCTCAGTCACTGAACCAAATGTGCCAAATGTGCCCCTAACTCAAGAACCACTACCAGGCCCACCAATTTAGATGCAGCTTTTTTTTGCTCTAGATTTTCTTATTTTTCTCTGAAATTTTGCAATTTTGGAAGCTAAACATCTCAGGCTAAGGATGTTTAGACACAATGAAGAACAGCTCAAGAGCATGCAAAGAGAACACTGCTGCCAATCTTAGGCTATTGCCACCTTCATGGCTTTCCATAGCAGGAGGAGTTGCCACTGGGGAAACACTGCAGGACAAGAAGGCATCAACCAGAAACATTTTTTGCCTGGAGGAGAGAGTATAACTAGGCCAACAGAGAGGCTCCCTTCTGCCAAGCAGATAGGGAGAAGCTCTATTAAACAGTGAGCTTTCAAATCAGATGCTCTGAAAAGCTCTGAAGTGATGGTGAGATGGGGATAGGACTCTTAATTGTGACTACCAATCCCATGAACACGGAGCTAATGCTTCTGCCTCACCACATACACCTGTACACAGCCATGCACAATTTGACTCCAAGCTACACAGATCTGTATCTAACTTTTTTCAAAAAACAAATTCATCTAAAATGAATAGCAAAAATATACTCAGCCTGAACAAGAAATAGCAATAAACAATTAAGATGGAATGAATGCCAACTATGCAGAAATATTTCTAATGGAAAGATTAGCTTTTTTTAACAAACTCCAGTTCTAACCTTCATAACTTCAACAAACTAAAACCCAGTCACATGAAATTTCACAGTCATGATCTTATGCCAAGGAAAGCTTCTCTGGAAAGTTTGAGGTAGATTGGCCAAGGCATCTTGGAGATATGAGAGTTCCAAAAGTGAGGTGTTCTTCATTTCTTGGACTGCTTCCTAATTTTTTTTGGCTCACCATAACTTAAAAATGGGTGGCTTAAACATTCCAAGTTTGCTTGGCTACTACTGGTGCCTTTGACTAGTTGCAGGCTATTTTATTATTAAATGTGGGTTTGTGCAAATCCTGAGTACTGCAGTTGTTAACACCACATGTTGGCTTACATATACCATAGGCAAGCCAGTCTGGCCCACTACAGGCTACTTAATCACCTCATCAGTTCTGCTCAGGCGGCAGAACCGAAGCCGAAGACTCTTCCCTCAGGTCCAACAGGGTGTAAGAACTTGGCTGGACTTTACAGTCTCCACAGGGAAGCTACCTTTCCCTAAGTTGAAGGGAAGCATTCCCAGGGTGCTTACAAGCCTCGCCAGTACCGAAGTGCCTCTCTTGTAAAGCTAAACACAGACCAGGCATGGATGAATTCTCTCCTCAGACTTACTGTTGTTCACCTTCTACTCTTCCAATCCATACTTGGCCTTATTCTCTCAATCTCCCAAAAGTTTTTCAGGGAACATCCAAATAACTTCCAAATCCCTCCCTCCTCCCCACATTACCGATCCACTCCACTGCTGAGGGCACACTGATTGCCATCTCCTTCCTGGGGTTTTGGGGCTTCTTCTGAGGCTCATTCCCTCTCCATTACACTCCCTCACGGAAGGCTGCCTTCTAGATCTGGAGCCTTGCACACATACACACAACACACCTCATTAGACTTCTGGGCAGGAAAACCCAGGGGGAAGATCTCAGCCCTCAAGGAGCAAATTTCCACCTGAGCAAACCAGAAGCTTTGATGAACCCTGGAAAGCTTCTGAGTGAGGAATATGCTCCTTGTGGGGACTGCTCTGTCTACAATCTTGATTTTGATAATAAATGCTATGGCAACCTTATGGATCTCTTGACACAGCCTTCAGCATGGTCACCTACTTTAAACAATTCTCCTTAATCTTTATTTCCTTTGACAATGACTATCACCTGCTGAGTTGCCACAAAAATATACAGTGCACAGCTGATCAGTGGTGGAAAACATCAGGACATTAAAAACACTTCTCAGTGAAGTATTTTTCTACAAGGAAAGTGCCTCAGTTACAAAAAGATCTATTCTTTTCGAGATGCACACATGCATGACTCCCATTCACAAGAATTATGTGAGTGCATCAAAAGTAGAATAGGCTTGAAAGTGTCTACGTTTACCAAACATTGATCCTGCAAAGAAGTGCCTTTTAAGAATGACACATTCTTCGACCTACTGCATTTTACTTTTACTCTTCAAGAACAAAAGACTTTGCAATCATCTTGCCCCTACATTTAAAAACTAAAGTTATAATATGAGCACAAAAAAATCCATAAAATATAAGTGATCTACCCAGTAGATGGGAAGATCTGAAATTTTTCCACATTTCTTGACCAACTGTGTATTTATTGGCGCTCTTTTATTTGTACCAACTTTATATATCTGTTCCGTCACCTTCTAAATGCAGATAATTTACCTGCAAGGGTTTCTTTCCTCAGGAGACCATGCAGAGCTCAGTCAGGTTTTATAAAAAAAAAGCCACAGCCCTGCGCTGAACTGGCACAAATCTACATGCAGATCTCATGGCGCTCCTGCCAGGGCTCGAGAATAGCCCCAGTTGTCACCGTGAGAAGGCATGCCACACCGCTGTACCCAGCCTGCTCCGCGCGCTGCTGTGTGAACAAATGAGAAGAGCACAAGAAGGACCTCTATGCACTTCCCTCCCCCTATCAATCCACAGAGGGCCAGTCACAGTCTGACCCTAACTTAACACTTGGGCTGTAAACTTACTTAGCGCTTGTATAAGAATTTATTTTTTCAGACATACTGATGGCAGCATATGGCCCATCGACAGGTTTATTATTATAAGACACTTTTTCCACCAGGTTATAGTCTTTTTTTATAAACATATGTTTCAGCACATAATAAAATCCCTAAGAACTGTTTCTGAAACACAATCATTGTGCAGGCACAGAAACTACTTTTCAAGGTTTGTCAAGATAATGAAAGAAACAATTTTTTAAGGGACTTCCAGTTTTCTAAATGTCAGTTTTAAATCTAAGGTTACTGAGAGTTACGGATTTAAAAAAAAAAAAAAAAAAGGAAAGAAGATAAGAGAGCTCTCTTTGTTAAAGCCACATTATTCTCCATTTTGTCAAAGCAATTATTTTTATATTTAGTAAAACTTTTCCTTCCACTAAGTAGGCCTTTTAACTACACTTTAAACCAGAACATGTGTTTTATGGGTGAATTATATGCTTCTGAAAAAAAAGTGGAATATTATAAAGAAAATGTCAACAGCACACAGCTATAGTCATGCAGATTCATCAATGTAAAACCACTCATGGTATTCTGTGCCCTTCAGCAGTGCTAATAAAAAGTCTGTGCATGGAGTCAAGGTAGTTAGAACACGGCCTTGCATCCATGTACTATATTATATCTCAGTTAAATGTCTAAAACATGTCACTACTTGATTTTGCTATAAACCACATATGTATTTTTAAGAAATAATACTTTTTGTCTGTGCAGCTATAATGCAATTTTTATGCTAGTACCACCATTTCTAGAAAAATCATAGTGTACACTGTTTACTTCCAAATATTCCTGTGCTTCTCTTATTCCTAACACTTCTTCTATAATGACTTATGATATATTTAACCCCAACAGGCTTTCTTTTAAAACCAGCTTCTTCAATACATCAAAATGTGACCTAACTCACGTATGTTTTCTAAGAGGTTTGTTTCCTACCACCCAAGTTTATTGTCTCCTGTTGAAAAGAGCTTGCAGTTGGAACACAAACTAAGAATCACATGGGTCTAAATCCAAAGCCTACTTGAAATCAGTGGGAGACTTAACTGATTTTAGGGAACTTGGGATCAGGGCCATAGCTCACTGAAGACACTAGAGGCCTTCCAGACTGTATGATACCACATGCTAAATAATCCTTACCTTCTTGAAAAAACATTTTGAACATTTGGTTGGGACCTAGGGTATTCTGGGGGAGAAAGAGCACTTGTTTGTTTTCCCCAATGACGCTGCTCATAAAGCATAGATGTTTTAAGACATCAAAAGAAATAATTAGTCATCAACAGGTGTGAAGTTTAAACAGAAAAAAAATGTAATTTTATTGTAGGTTTATTGTTATAATTTGCACGTGTGAGCTTGCATTCAGAGAAAATTCTTTTGTTAAAATTAATCACCAACTTCTCAGCCAATTTCTCGGTAACTATTATCAAGCCTGGACATGATTAGCTTTACTGGGAGAGAGAGTGTGCCCTCTATAATATTTCCATAGGATAAAAGCCTAAACCCAATGAAGCCTGTGTGAAGATTTTGTGGACAACTCCAGATGGAGATAGGACCTCAATGAAGCTGCTGTGCATCCTACTTCTTTCTACTTTTAGAGAGGAAGCATTTATAGAAGAGACAGGTAAATAATTCTGACAGTGAAATGCACTCTTTCTCCACAAGCAGATGCAGTATGATTAGCAGTCACACCACCCTATGCCATAAGTATATATTTACATATATTTACCTGGCAGGATCAGTTTTAGACTAAGATGAGGCATGATGTAGTTGTTAGCTGTTCTAGAGAGTCTTTCTATAAGGGTGCTGGTTTCGCTTATCTAATTGCAGTGGCTGCTTCTATGGTCTGGAAACCTGTCTATTAGAAACCACATTTCACAGGTGACTAGGCAGCCATCAGATGGTAACAGCTTTCATTTGTTACTGACCTGGATTCACAGAGGCAGTGTAAGTGTGAAAGACCTGATATCCTGTTACTAGCCCAAAGCCAAGCAACTCCGGCTCTGCACTTTGAATTATAAAATATTTATAATATTTTTGAGATTTGCAATTCATTGTGTTGAAGCAATATTTTGAACTAGCATCTTCTTTTATAAGAACTGTTCTTATATTTTTTATAAAGTAAGTCTTGTGGATGCTTGTTTATTCATTAAAGAATGTAAAATTCTGCACTCCGTGGTTATGCAATATCTGAAGAATGAAGGCAGTTTGGACCATTATTGTAGAGAACACCATTATATTTTTATACACAAAAGGTGTAGACTTTGGTCCCTGTCCTTCAAAGAAGACATCATGGGCAGAAGAGACTATATGCTTGGTATATATGTACTGAGGGACATACTATATGTGCTGAGGGACAGGTACAGCAGTGACCAGGCCAAAAGTAGTTCTTCCAATGATGAACTGAAGGGCAACTTCGGTACCAAAATTAAATATACAACTTAGTCTAGCAGAGCTACTTTAAACTGAGGAACCGATAAAGATCCTTCATCAAATTTTACCTCCTCTGCACCTTTGGCTCCATCAATAACACAATGGATTCACAAAGTTGCAGAACAAATCACCACATTTCAGTAAGTCCTCTACATTTTGTGAGCCAGACATCTTCCACAAAGATAGATACGTATCACAAGGGAAGAACAAACTCCCTTCCACAGTTAACAGCCATTTGGTTCAACTGGTATTGTGCTGAGTCTTCAGAAAGCACTTGCAGTCATTTCACAACCCTAGGTATAAATGACCTTAATCTAGTACAGTATTTATACAATTTAATATAAAAAACAGTGGATTGTACAAGAAATGCAGTGAATCCTACTATGATGACAATTGCAGAGCTATGCAATGAATAACATTTGCTTTTCATTTATGTTTAGATTTATGAAGTGCAGCCTTCCAGAGAGCACAGTATAACACCACATGCGGACAACTATAAGATCGCATCTTCAACAAAAGGTAATAGCGAGAATGGCCGGTGCATCCCAGAGGCCAGATCTGCTGCATGCCCTCAGCTCCCACTGAATTTTTAGCAGTCTTCAGCAGCGTGGAAGACCTGGCCTTTCCAAAGGGACTGGTGTCTAACGGGCTTTGAAGGCCAGTAAACAAACAGGCTCTGTCAGCACATCTGTTAGGAGCAAGGTCCAAGGTCAAGGACCCCCATCAAGAACACTGACAACAGCTCCCTGACATTTAACTCTTAAAGTTTTAATCCGTATGGAAATAGTCAATCTTTGAAAAATGAATACAACAAATGATAATTTTGGCATGCTTTACCCTCAAGGCCAGCTATTCACACACTGTTTAAAATCTGTGTAATTTTTCAGACCAAATAAAAATAAATCCTTTCAAATCTGTTCTTCTCAAGAATGTTACTGATCAAGAAAATCAGTTTGCTATAGTTGCACATTTTCAAGACTGGACCCAGAATACAAAATGCTCACAAGATTCATAATAAATATCAGTTTTTTTATGTTATTCTCAGGTATCATGCAGTAATTGCAATCAGTGTTTCATATGATCTTCTTATATCCTAAATGTGACCGCATGAGTTCTGCTAGAGGGAGATGGCATCCATTAAGGAATTTATATATGTAATTAAGCACATGAAGAAGGGTTTGCTGTATCTGAACCCTTTATTGTAAACTCTTTATGGCACAGACTTCACCCTATGCTGCTCCTTTTACTTTCTTAAAATCATTTTGAAGACACACAACGTCACTGGAAGAAATACAGTAACTGTTTAAAAACTCCCAAAACTTTCAGAAGAAAAATAGTTGCAACTTTCCCATTTGTGTCATGGTTTTGTTGATACCTAAACATCAATTAAAGAATTTTAAGAAAGATCAAGACATATGGTGTATAATGGCATGTGGAACAGTTGCTTTGAATTACTACCAATAAAATCGCAAAGCAAGTATTTTTGAGTTATGTAAATTGTGAAATATAGTGGCATGACTGCCATTAATCAGAGCCTAAAAGGTACAAAGTTGAAGAAAAAGCCATGTATACAGCCACTCTAAAAATAACCGTGGTCAGATAAAAGTCTGAAAGTAACTATTTTTGCTGAATACTGTACACAGATCACTGCACTAAGCTTCTATAATTAAACAAGACAAAAGGTCAGATGGTGCCTAATAAACCATTTACTACATTAATTACATTCAAGTTGTAGCACTCTAGTACTTTGTAATAACTAACAACAAAGGAAATAATTTAAAGAATAGTATCTCATGTTGTAAGCTCCTTTTTCATTCACCAGTACGAATGTTACTAGCCAGTCTTTCTAATACACTTCAAACACAGGAAAGGGATACTGTTTAGTGTCAGGAAGAGCTTTTAAGGGCTAAAACCTTTACTCAGAGGAATCCAACAGTTTTACTCGACAAAAATGATTTCTGCACTATGAAAGTAGCAGCAAAGCCAGATTTTGCATTCCTTGAATCAAGTCCCTCTGTCTTTGTTCCAAATTTACTGTGTCATAGAAGTGCTCACATTTTTTGCAGCAACAGCATCTCAGCAGATCTTCACAGAACTCAACGTATCTCTCACTGAACCTTTTCCTGGATTTGCCTGCACACTGCTCACATAGTATTTGTACACACCTCCAATTTTGATAGCATTAAAGCAACTTCTTATCAAGATAATTATTATTAGAGGAGTATTTAATATATTTTGGCTTCTTTTAAAACCATTAGTAGCTAAATAGAGGGAAAATGAACCAACACCATATGCCCAAATGGTCCTCTGTAGATCACCAGCCAATTGCTTAGCACACACAGAGAAGTGCCCAAAACACAGTCTGAAAATTATAGCTGAGAGATTTACACATAATTTCTGATCAGGCAAGTAATATTCCAGCAACTGAAGTAAAATCCAGCATGCTGCACTAGTACATGCAGTAACTAATATATATAGCATCAATTCAAGATGCTATCAAGATCATGTTATGGTTTTATATTGTTTAATTTTATTAATCTGAAATTTTAAAAAAACAAATTCCATAGGAATAAAATTAAGAAAACAACACAGAAAATAATTCTAAATCAGCATGGTATATGGTATATTCAGATTTTATTTATGCACAGCTCTATGTTTAATGTAAGAACTCATAAAAGACAATCATCTTGCAGATTTCAGAAAAGGACAGAGTTAAGGTAACATGCAACTTCATCCTTAATATTGTCCTACTGGGATGCTAATATATGCAACCCCAACATCCTTTAGCTCATTTTATCAAGTTTTTGTGATACTTTACCTAGTTGTTTGGCTGTTCTTTTCCCTTCCTCAGTAGAAGACACATTACAAAATACAGATGCAGAAGTCTGCAACTTTGCAACAAACCTCTAATGCTTTATATACATCCTCCAACTATGAACGTGCTGGCTGGACAATGCTGGGAAATCCTGTCCTCTGCCCAGATGAACCGCAGAAGAAAAAGAGTTTGCTTACTATCGCATCAGGAATTGGGGAGGTCCTAAACGCCATCACAGAAGACTTCTTCCTACAAGTATTTCAAAGTGCCCAGCAATCCTCACTTACAAGATCCCACATCCAGCACTTTCATGTCTGCCAGGACACCCTTTGTTGTCAGCTGCAGAATAAGTGCCTAATACCTTTGCGTGTGAACAAGCAGAGAGCACCTCACCTGCAGACTCTCCGAGTACACTTTTCATCACAGCTTCTCATTCAGGAACAAATAGCACATCTTTTGCTAATAGTGCAACTTTTGGTCTCAGCAAGACGCGCACAAAACCAGAACATAGCATAAGACTTCTGGTCAAATGATATTTTAATCAGAAAAAACTTTAGAAAGAGGAATAACTCTAAACCATGTTTCAAATTTGAAATTAAAAAAAAAATGTTAAACACCTGCAAGAGCTTCATCTTTAAATAGAAAAAATTGTCATTCTTTCCCCCCACCCAGAAGCTGCACATTATCAAAACAAGTCAAATTACTTTTGCATGAGTTTTCCAAAACAAATATATATATTAAAATTACCTGGATGCAGACACCAAGCCCGGAAATTTTCATTGCAAAGGGTTAAAGCTGAGAAAGTTTGCAAGACTGAAAAGGGAAGATCAGATTGAAAAAAAACCCATAAAACTTTAACCTTGAGGTTTGGTATTACCTTCAGCCTACTACTTAACGTTTCTTTCCGGATGAAAAAATGAAATGACTAAATCTTACTCCAACAGTTAACAACTAAATTACTCGAACGAGTAACATAATCAATTTTTTTTTTCTAATACCAACTGAAACACAATAACATGACGGAATAAACTAGAAATGGCTGTTGAATATTATAGAAGATAATATTCCCAATAAAACATAAACAGTCTGCAAAGTGCTCCACATTGCCTAGCTGAGGTGAATTTGCAGAGACCTTTCTTTCTTCGAGAACATCGATTTCTGTATGCTAATACGGCTGCCTAACTATTCATAAGTGCCATCGGCAAAAGCAAATATAGAACTCATAGAAAAAGCCTTCAAAGGCAACCATGGGGGGGGGGGGGGAAGAAAAAAAAAAGAGAAAAGTCTCATTTAAATTCCTGGAAAGCACTGCTTCTCTAAGCATATCTATTCTAGCTCCCGGAGCAGGCGAGCCCCACTAGAAGCGCACCCTGCACACTCCCAGCCTGAAAACTGCCAAGCCAAGAAGGCGCTACACGGCTTTCACGTACAGGATTTTCGTGCCGGCAAACGCCCCGGAGCAGAAAACCTCCCCCCTCCCCCCCCCCAAAACGCGCCTTCCGCCCGGGGGGGGGGGGGGGGCGCCGCCTACCTACCGCTCAGGGCTGCCCGCGGCCCGCGCCCCCGGGGCGGCAGCCGGGCAGCGAAGGGGCGGCCGCCTCGCGCCTTCCCGGGACGCGGCTCTTCCCTCGCATTGTGCCACCGCCGCCAAGCGCGGCGCGGCGGGGGCGGCGGGGGGGGGGACACCCGGGTCCCCGCCGGCTGCCTGCGACTCGCGGGAGCGCCGCGAGGTGACACGGCGCCGCCCCCCCGCGCGCTGCCGCCGCCGCCGCCCCGGCCCCGCCCGGCACGGGGATGGGCGCCCCCCCGCGCCGCGCCGCGCCCCGCCCCGCCGGCCGCTGTTACCTCGCGCTACAGCCGCGGGGCGGGAGGCCGCGCTGCCTGCCGCCGCCGCCGCCGCCGCCGCACGGAGGGGGCCGCCGGCACGGCCGCGGCGGGGCTGGCATGCTGGGGCTGCCCCGGGGCCGCGCCGCCTGCCCGGCTCATTGTTCGCGAACGGGCAGCGGCGGCGGGGGCGGCCCCGGGCTGGAGGGGGCGGGCGCTGCCGCGGGAGGGGGGGGGCGCCTCGGCGCGGCGGGGCTGGGGGCGGTGTGATGCCTTCCCCCGGGGTGGCCGGGCGGGGGTTGCATGGGGATGGGGTGCACGGCGGTGGGAGCATCGCTGCACCTTCCCCCGGACTGGAAGGGTGGGGGGTGCATGGGGATGGGGGGCGCCGGGGTGGGGGCAACGCTGCGGCTAACCCAGCGCTGGCCCGGCGGGAGGTGCATGGGGATGGAGGTGCACGGGGGTAGGGGCAGCGCTGCAGCATGCCCCGGGCTGGCCGGGTGCAGGGGGCCGTGCTGCAGAAGTTGAAACCGGGAGGGAAAGTGTGCGTCCTCCGGGTGTGCGTCCCCCGGGACTCCGCGCGTGTGCGCGGTGCCCGCAGCCCCCCGCGGGTGGGAGGTGAGCGGAGCCGTCCGGGCGCCCTCCGCCGCCCGCGCACGGGAAGCGCCGCGGGGCTCCAGCTCGGCGGCTGCCGCCGAGCACAAAGGCGCGGCCCGGGAGGGCCCCGGCGGGGCTGGGCGGGTGGGGGGCGGGGGGTGTCCCTGTGGCCGCTCCGGAAAGTTTACGGCGAGGTTATTTGTTGCCGCCACCCCCGCGAAGCGAGGTGATGGGGCACTTGCGCCCGTGCTGAGTGGAAGCGCCGCAGACAGCTTTGGCTTTTCAAGATAAGGCTGCGCTAATTAAGGAAATATTTTAAGCTTAAAGGGTCTCCCGAGAAGAAACACATTAACTGGCTCATAAAGGGGGTTGCGAAACAATGCAGTGCAGGGCTCTTAGATCAGCAAGCACAAAGAAAATGAGAGATAAAATGAATGTTAAAGGAACTAACTACAGTAAAAACTTGCTTGCACCGCTGAATTTCTAAGTATCCGATGACACTGATCGCCCCTCCCGTACATCCAATGTCTTGCTAACGGTAGAAGGAGAGATATGTTTGCAATGCAATTGTTGCTATGCTTTTTCAGCTTGCTGGACATTTAAAAAAATCTAAAAGCAGATTTTGCTGTCTTTGTTCAGGTTGAATAGTACCTTACTTTGCAAGTAGTAAGCTTTTACTTATAATTAGTGCAATGCTTAGATAACCTTTATTCTGCTTGATCTGTGCTTTAAATAATGCATCTGTGTAAATACCTCCAAGACTGTAGCTTCATTGTGCACATATTTGTTGAGTACAAGATGATCAGAACATGCATGCAAAAGGCATGTCTTCAAAGCTGTAAAACAAGTGTTGAAATCAAAGCAATTAGTACTAAAGTAAAAAGATGCAATTTGCTAAATGAACATGTAACGTTCAAAATACAGAAATAAAACACGGATGTGAAAGACAAGAATGGGTTAACATTTTAAAAAATATGATTGTTGAAATTCCACTCCGTGCCAAAAGCAAATAATGATTGTAAATTCCTGAGAAGTTTATCCACTTATTTATTCCATTTAAGAGAGAAGTTTTGTGAATTGCAAAGCAATTAATGAATAACGATAACTTTCTTCCTCTCAGCCTAGGACACCAGGAAAACAAATTTCAAATCTAGAGTTAATCTCTCCAAAGATATAAAAATCCAAATAATCAATATGGCATGATATATGATGCAACTGGGTTGGGAGATGATGACAACAAAAAATACTTCTAATGAAAGGGACTGAGATGTACAAGTATGCACATGTTGGTTCTATGGACACACTGTTTCTTGAGGGATATTCCTGTATACCATATATTCAGAAATCTAAATTTAGAAATATAACAATTAAGTGATGGCTATTTTCTTACTATTTTTTTGCCCAGGCTTGCTGCATTTATCTCCAAAATGATGTGCTGGCTAGTACAATAAACTGTAAGCACATAAACTTGGAAGCAAAGTACAAGGTAGATATTGCTTACTCAATTTTTTTTGGTTTGGTTTTAAAGTTGGAAGCAATTTATAGAACTCTACAGACTTTTCCATCTGTTACTATTTTAAAATGTGCTGTTCTTTATTAGGCTCATTTTTAATATACCAGTGAAATAGAATTTCAATTTGGAATAGAATGTAAATGAATGGCATAAATTAGGTGAATATTATGGGAGAGCTGGTAGCACTAAGATAGTCTACAGAAGAGACTAAGATAATTTAAGTGTGATGTCAGGAGAGGTTGTCACCCAAAGATTCCTCTCCCTTTCAGCAAAAAAATTCTGGAATGGGCTATTGGGCTGGTGACAGATAATGCTGGTTGAGCACAGTTTTTATTGACTGCAGCGGAAGTAGTACCTACACATCTGAATGTAAAATTTATCTGCAGAGCGCAGGTGGAGTTAGTCTGCAGTCCACTAAGGTTTGCTTTTGCCTTTGACATTTTGCTTTTGGCTTAGACTCTGAACTGCAGAATGGAAGAGCTCAACATTCTGTATTTCCTACCGTTGGCCTGATCCTGCCTTCACTGGCAGCCATGTGATAAAGAGCAACTTTTCTGGAAATGAGTAAAGTGAATTGGGATAAAGCCTGTGAGATTAGCATCAGGCCCCAGTGATGTCAGAGCCGCCTGGGGGAAGGTTTGAGATCAGAGGACAGAGTAATTGCTGGAAAGTCCAGACTGGTAAAGAATTTACTTCACGTGTTCACAGCTTGAAGAATTTGTCTTTTATATAAATTGATAACAATAGCGTAAAGTTACACACAGTTGCTGTTTCTTTGTTATTGAGTTTAACTACTGGTATAGATGCATCTATCACTTTGTTTTGTTACACTGTTAGAGCAGTGCATATAAATAAAGGGGATAAATAACCTAATTTACTCTGAGTAAGAGTTACAGTATATTAAAAATTGTGACATGGAAAAAGCTTTTGCCTCTCCTGGAAAAAGTTTTATAACATATCTTTGTAGTCATCATTTAAACTGGCAGGGTACAGTACAGGGTACAAAGACCTTTAAAGCCCTGGGACAAACTCATTCAGCACTTTCAAAATATTTCCAGGGCTGATATGGCTCCATTGAGGTAAAAGGGATTTTTTTTTTCCATTGACTTTACCAAAGTAGTTTCACCCAAATAACTGTAGTTCTATTTTAGAATTATTCTTGTTTTGAACAGAAAAGGTCCTTTTGAGGTTACCCTAGTAAGTGAGAACTGGGTACCCACAGATCATATACCTCCCACTTCTCAGGATTCCTCAATTTCTTTTTCTGCCGTTAGTCCCTGAGGGGACATGTTCAGCTGGGTTTGCCCTCTCTTTCTGCAAACCCTCCAGCAGCTTGGGGGAGTGCATGACATCCTGGTTTGCAGCAGAGAAGTAAAGAGCCTGTTTGCTGGAGCCTGTTCCCGCTGTGCCTCTGGAGGCGACGTATCTCCAATTCTTCAAAGTGCTACCTCCAGCTAAGGCTCCTCCAGCCGGGCATTTTCTTCCTATTCCAGTTCTACTGCACCCAGAGGAAACCTGCAGACGTCACATGCCATGTTCCTAGTTAGTGCTGACCTACCTTTTGTTTCTAACCATGAAGTAGTTTTTTAATAAACTTGAGTTACTGTTGTTGGCTTCTGTGCACCTCAGACGTATTCTGGTGTTGCAGTTCAGATACAGACACAGATTTAGGAACGGAGCCTACAGAGCTCAATTAACAGCTCTCCCTTAGGAGAGATTGTGGCCTGGTTTCTTTTTCCCACATCATCTCGTGGAAGACGATTGGTTGAACTGCCTTCTCTCAAAAGCAAGCTGTTTCTTTGCCCTTCAGAAATGTCCTGATGAAATTCTCACTGGTGCAATGGTTAGCTGGCTCAGTTTCAGATGTGTAGGTGTGTTGGGCTGGGCTCACAGTGGTTATTACAACCTGGCCGAAAGGTACTAGCATACAAGGACTGTCTAAGAACTAAGAACTTTTTTGCAAAGAAGAGAATGGTAAAAGACAAGGGGAGGGTGTTTCCCAGCATAGCATAGATGGTCTCTGAAAGAAATGTGAATTCTTTCACGTGTCTGAAAAGCCAGCCCAATTATAGGCCAGTAATTGTTAAGTCTCAGCAAGGTGTAGTGGGAAGTGCAATGGATGTGAACCTGGAGCCTGCCGTCAAGCATAAGCTGCACCATCTCCGAAGCAGCCCTGGGACTCCACGGTATGGGGGGGCACTATTTCTTTCTAGTTTTCTCTTGGGGGAAAGTGGTAACTTACTGCTGGCCTGACCTATACTAACAGTTATTATACGGTGGTGCTGGCTCAGATACGTCATCCAGTAAGCAAAGTCACCGCCTATATTCTTTGTTCTCCTCTTCCTCCATATTTCCTCCAGGGAGGAAGCAGGTGCATAGCCACAGCATGGACTTTTTAACTAGACCGAGGTCACCTGCCCATCTGGTTTACTCCCTGGCACAGCTGAGTCACAGTCCATCTATGTGACCACTCCTTGTCAGGGAACCAGGTTCATACAAGATTTTAAGATGTCTGAGCTAATTTCAGATCAGATTTTTTACCAATTGTCACTGTACAGCAGAAGTCATCTTCAAGCTTCCAGAAAGAGCAATTTCAATTGCTTTCATAGCACAAGTGAGTAAGATGGCTGGGGCTGGGGCATGAGCAGGGTAGGAAGCCCCATCCTGTCCTCTCTGGTGCTCCATCCAACTGACCTCAGCTGATTTACTCTGGCCAGTTTTCCACAGTGGCTCTGGAAGACACTTTCATAGCTTTATAGGTAGAGTCACAGTTAAAGTCACAAGCATCATAAAGCTCCATCCTTCACATTAATGGGTCTGCAAAGCCTTTCCAATAAAAAGACTGTGGCATCCTAAGGACATGTGCAGTAAAACACTCCTAATGTCTGGTTGCTTTGATGAACTCAAACAGTGATCTCATGCAATTTTCCACTAAAGTTCTGGAAGATTCTGTTTCTTCCTTCCATTATTTGTTACTATTAGTAGCACTTGATAGGTGCTTTTTGCCTTGATTTCTTGTGGCTTTCAATAGAAGTTGAGGATGCTAAAGTAATTTGCAGCCTTTATATGATTTTTATTAAAAATCAGTCAGTGCAAATTTTCACTGGAATTCAAAAACTGGATACTCCAAATATGTAAATAAATGCCTGGACATAGATGAGTTTTGGAGAAAATTTTATATACAAAATTACTTGGAATTAATCTCTGCCTGCACTCTGCACAGTTGTAATTTATGGAGGCATTATTGATGAGCTGCAGTGGGCTGTTTCTTCTGTTGAAAAGGTTAACTGAAATAAACATGTTTTTAGGTAACAGCTTTCAGAAGAAAAAATGTGCCACATCTGCTGAATCATCAAGAAAGGAGAATGGAAAAAAGATTGGATTTGGAACGACAGCTTTCTCGAAATAAGAGTGGGGTACTTCATGCCAAAGAAATATATCTTTACCGGTATGGCACATCAGCAGAGAGGCCAATGCACATTCATTCCCTGCTTCCCTTGCAGGCTAACAGCCCTTTCTGCCCAGTCTCTACCCTGCAGCGCATGCTAACGTCGGGGCAGCCTGACCTGCTCAGAGAGGGGCCAGGCCAATGTGAAAGGCCAGAATAAATCATTTTGGAGCAGGGAGCTGCATGGCCGTGCAGGATGGTTTGCACCTGCCTGGGCAAGAGGAACATGCTCATGTCCAGCTGTCACTTCCCTTCCTTGCTCTCCTGCTGACCATCAGGAAGGTTTGATTCAGGGCACCCGCACTTGGACGCATCTAGAGAGATCTTCAGCCTTTCCTCATTGCTGCAGCCAGCCTGTAGCTTAATAGATTATTTGCTTATCTGATATAAGTGGAGGGACCAGGAATGTGTCCTTATCCTGCTTGATGCAACAGCTCTCAAAATTCGTCCTCAGCGACAGAGAGCCCAGTGCCTCCCTCCGCTCCAAGGGTCCCTTCCTCGTGTCGTGTGGCCACTAAATGCAACCACTGGTAGTGCAAGGACAACGTGGGAAGTTCCTGCAGAAGGAAAAGCGGCTCTCTAGACTCAGGAGCAATTGAGGGCAGGAATCACACCCTAAAGCATGACAGCAGTTTTGCCAAAAACACTGTTTTCACCTGGCTAGGAACAAGTGAAGAATGTTAGTTCTCTGACAGGAATCACTTTAGACTTTGAAAATGGGTCGATGTTTTCTTGTTGAATTAAAATGCAAAGGAACTTTCCCAGGAGTCGGCTGGTTCCTGGTTATTCATTGCTACAAAGCTAGTTATTGCTAGTGTACTGTTTCATGTAACTTGGTAGCTGGACTGGGAAATGCTGTCTTGCTTTCTGCTGTACATAGCCTAAAAAACCACAACCTGTTCTCCTTCGCAGGAAAGTGTAGATGGACGCAGTATAGCAAAGCAATTCTCACCAAGCATACTTTCCAAATGTTTTAAGACAAACAAAGAAATATGAACAATGCTGTCATTTAATGGCTATTTGCATATATACAGACTATGTATCATACTTTGTATATGCAAGTATATATTTTAAGAGAGTTAAAACACTAATAAAAGTACCTACTTCTTAGCCACTTACTGTAGCAAAGAGAGTCAGCAATTTTTGCTCCCCATTGTCAATATAAAGAGTTGGCAAAACCTGTTCCAACCTTGATTTGGTATTATTTTTAGTTCAGAACTTTACAGTGCAAACATTACATGGTTTGTTTAAATAATAAAGGCAGGAGTTCTGACATCAGTCTGGAAAAACACCTTTCAGTCTCTTTTATTCTGTGTTCACCCCTTTCTGGAGACACAGAATATACCATACAACTTTATTTTGCTTTGCAAGGCACCTAAATATGTTGCAATTACATCTGTAAATATGTTCAATATGTTGCAGAAATTAGTTAAATAGAAGCTATTGTATGAAAAATGGGAAAGTAGATAGAGGCATATAAGAAAAGCTATGTTTTGAAATGGTCTCACTTTTCTACAAGAAACAGTCATTTAAATGACAATTTTAATTAAAGTCATTATTTTCCAGTACATTTCACAGTTCAAAGATAGTAAATAGTAAGCAGTGTTTCCCACTTGGTGATAAAATTTAGCCTTTTCCTGCAAAAATCTTCAGAAGACTGCTTTGCGCAGGGAACATTCTGTCCCCTTTATAGCACTGGATATAAACAAGAGTAGGATTTGTCCTGTTGTCAGGAGACAGGTGGAATTTATGCACATATCATCTAAGACAGTAACCACGGTAATCCCTTTTCCCAGTTCTCTCCCCTCAGCTGAAGTTGCTGCAGCCTCCAGCTTACCCTCTGCTGCTCTCCACCACTCCTCCTCCACAAGTTACTGTGCCAACCCAACAGCAGCTAATAGGTAGAGCTAAATGGGGCAAAAATAGAGCGGATTTGGCCTCTTTCACAGCCAGGACCTGAAGCTGTCCTCTGTCTACTTGGAGTTGGCATGCTGATTCTCTCAGGTCCGTGGACTGAAGTCTTCAGAAATGGCAGGATTTATTGCTTTCTTCACTCAGTTAAGATCATCTTGCCCAGACCCTTCTGCACTGCAATGAACTTTACTCTTTGTCAGTTTTCTATGTTTTTGCTGAAGGAAATGGATGCATCTCTCTTTTCTTTCTCAGAACCTGCCCCTTTTATCTTCTGAACTTTTCTGCATCTTTCTTGCTGTGCTAGTCCGGTTCTCAAATTTGCAGCTGGCTCTGAGACAGAAAGAAATCTCTCTATTCCTGACAGGGGGTGAAAAAAAGTGATCAAATCTTATTGAAAAAGTGGGAGGCCACTATCTGAGAAGCACTGTTTTGTTTTTGTTGTTATTTATAGGGAAATGCTTTTTCAGGTGGAGGTGGTTGTAGTTCCAGTCTATAGGGCAGTCACCATCTCAAAGTTTCATTTAGCAGCACAGGATAAGGTGGCAGAGAATTGGCAAAAGGGAATTAATGTTAGAGATGGCTGGAAAATGAGAGTTCCGTTTTGAAAAAAGGAAAGAGAAGAAAAGAGAGAAAAAAAGAAAATGTCAAGAATTTGTTCTTCATTGAGGCAAAACAGAAGCCTTTTGAACATGTTCAAGGGAAAACACATTTCCAGAAAAGCCAATTGTCAGAGTACTTCTCTGGGATGTGGAAGATTTCAGGAGTAAGTTCCTACTCTCCCTCTCTAGAAGCAGACACTTGAAGCCCATGCCCCCGTTGTACACCCCATGGCTACTGGCCAGCCTCTAGTGAAAGCTCCTCTTTCCCTCTGGTTTTGGACAAGATTCTTGAAATGGAAATGGAAATTTCATTGAAACTAATGTCTCTCTATTTTCATTAAATTTAAATTTTCTTGCAAAATAGCAGTTTAGAAAGTTTTTGGCAAGCTCAACTGAACATATATAGCCCTCAGAACAAAGGGGGTGGTAAAGAAAAATCTTTGAGTCCAATCTCCATTCTCAGCTTCAGTGACGAAATACCAGTGCAACTGAGAGCAGTGTGCCCTTTGATTTATCAGGGAAATGAAATATTTCTCCCAACAACTGAACTGAAAATTGTGTCCCTTTTAGTACAGTAGTGATTACACAGCACCCTGTTTACTCTCCATTTTTTCATCTCATCCATCATTCACAACTCAGATTGCTACAGTGATTCTACCAAGTCATTTTACTGTACAACACAAAATAAAGTCAAGTTAATTTCGTGCTCTACCCACCTCAGTCTGATTAACGCAAATTACATTTTGTGCTAATAAGACTGAGAGTGTGACCATAATTGGAAACCCTTGAGTTCCTTTGACTGCAGGGAAAATATAATTTTTCCCTACCCATATGAGCCTCATGAAAACATTTGAATCATAACATCTGGGAATTTTACAGCAAACAATGGTATCAATTTGGGGCCTCCATATAAAGTTTATTCTGTTTCACATCAGGGGCTGTGATGCATATCTATATTAGATTGCAGCCCCTGGAACATTTGGTCCATCTTCCTGCTGGGGGAAAACTAAAGGAACAGTGACATGCACCTAGTAACGGGCAATGGCTGGACATGTGTTTCTCTATTAGATGGAAATCTTCTTGGACTAATAACTGGCTACTATACTTTAAACAACTGGACAGTTACTTAAGTCTGTTACCAACGTCTGAACAGGCCATGTCAGAAGGAAGTGTTGCTATGACAAGGATCTGTCACCAGCCATTTGGAGAAATAGAAATAAAACCTGGATGTGAAAGCCGAAAGACAGGCTAGCAGAGTCAGGGAGCAGGGGGAAAGGAAGGGATAGGAAGGGAAAGGAATGGGGAAAAAAAGGGAAGGGAAGGGAAGAGAAGGGAAAGGGAAAAGGGAAAGAAAGGGAAGGGAAGAGACAAAGGGAAGGGACAAAGGGAAGGGAAGGGAAGGGACAAAGGGAAGGGAAGGGACAAAGAGAAGGGAAGGGAAGGGAAAAAGGGAAGGGAAGGGAAGGGATGGGACAAGGCAAGGCAAGGGAAGGCAAGGCAAGGGGAGCCATATGCAGAAGGGCAATGAGAGAGGTTTGGATTTGATCTAAGGATAAAGAAAGCTCCAGAGTGGCAAGGAAACAGTCTGGTAAATGTAGGTAAGAGTTTACAGACCTATTCTGTTTAGATCTGTACATTTCTTGTAGTTGCTAAAGACTGTTTTCCCCAACTCTAGCAATGTCTTCTTGTTCCAACTATCACTTATTCCTAGAAAAAGTAAGCAGTAAACCCAAAGTAAAACCACAGCAGGTAGTGGTCTGGAAAAGGGTGTCTCTAAGTTCTGGGAATATGGGAGATCCTGGTATCAATGGGGTCATGCACCTATGAAGACGTGTAAGACCAAGGAAATGTGCCAGCATACCTGGGGCCTGAGACAATACACACTGAGACTTAACTAATTTAAAAGCATACAAGTCCTGTGTGTTGGAATCCAAATGCAAAAAAGCCCAGTGAGCACCAAACAGGGGGGGAATAGTTGTAAACATATCCGCATTATAATGGAGCATCTACACTTCCTAAAGGGAATTTGTATGGAGGTATATCATCCCTTAGAAATAGGATCACCATCATCATTGTGCAGTTAGTGAAACAAGCCAGCAAACTTTTAAAAAAATTCTCTTACAGCATACCATCCTAATGAAGGGTGTGAGCATCAGATATCATCACTCACCAGAGAGCTATTCAGCTGATGTTTTGAAATCAAACTCTTCTCTCTAACCCTGAAATCAATGGGAATTTGTTATTCTTTTCTGTGGAGGCAGGATGAAACTCTGAGGCAGGATCAAACACCTAATTGAAAGAACTGCTGCACCATTTCTGCACTATATCAGGTCTGAATTTAGTTTTACCAATATAAAATGGGCTTCTATTTGTCTTCTCTCTCTTTGACAAACAGCCTTATAAAGTAAACATTCAGAAAGGAGGAAGAAGAGATTGTACATAGCTATAACAACAACGTTTTTGGTCTGACTGCCCCTAAATATATGGAAATAGAGTACAAAAGAACTGTAAATAAGACAAGGGTCTGAGCACAAGCTAACCTACTTGTATGTCATTCTTATGGCAAAATGAAGCAATGGGACCTGTGCTTATGTTGTGAATAGTCCTAAATTCTGTCCCTGCTGCCATGGGAGTATAATTTATCCAGGGAGTATTTTCTGTATGTGACATCATCTTGAAACTACAACTTTAAAAACAGGAGACAGGTAATATTGCCCATTAATTACACTCACTCCACATCTGTAATGCATATACATTGCACTGTGGGTAAATAGAGCAACTTTTGGCAGGGGATTTTCTGAGTATCTGTAGCCAGATTTCTCATTTACAGTTTTCTCATCATTTTGTACAGTGGTAACAAATCAGTTTCTAGCAGTGGTTATGGGTTGGGAAACGTAAGATTTCAATGAGGTATGAGCGTGGAACAAATGATGGGGGCTCCCTCTTTCACTACTGTGCACAGTTACCTGCCTTTATGGAAGTGGGCTGTAAAACCTGGTGTCTGAACATGTAATACATGTCCAATGTGCCAAAAACTGTTGGAGGCATTTAATTTTTCTTTTCTTTTAACACTACATATGGGGAGTATTTTTATTTTTGCAAATAAAACACATGGATCTATGTACCAAGTATGGAAGTGAAATACCAGTAGCTGCGAACTGACATACATTTAGTTATTTCTGATTTTTTTCTTTTTTTGGTGCATGTGTCTGCTCAGCCCTTGCTTTAAGGCTCTGTTCTTTTGCTCCTGCAGCACAAAGGCGCTGGGAAATTTCCTCAAAAGCTAAAGATTTCACTTGAAGAGAAGAATCCCTCGGAGCACAGGAAGGTTTTTCTGGCACGCAGGATAAAGTAATTCCCCCAGCACAGTGCAATGTTCTTCTAATGATCCTAGCAGTTGCTGTTATTCCGCGGGCTGCTGCAAGCCAGTGGTGCTCTGTCTCAGAGCCTGCCAACTTCTGCTGAGCGCATACCATCTCCCATAGCCACGCTGGCTGTGAAGGAGGCTCTAAGTTGCGCTGCTCTGCTTTTCTTCAAATATCCCGGCCCCATCTCTGCAGGCCTCTCGGATCTCTCACCCTGGGTGCAAGACTCACACGATTAACCCCTACTTCACACTCCCTACATGAAGGCTTTAGGATGATGAAAGGGTAGACTTCAGCCCACTTAGGCTGGGGTATACTCTCAAGTGGTTTGTTTGGCCTCAATAGATAAGCCACTGATTTTTTATCAGTGTAGCTGAGTCTCGTTATATTGTCAACTTGAATGTTACCAAGGGGTTTTGAACTGGGTATGTGACGGGACTTTTAACGATCTGTGGCATAAAGGGATATGCATTAAGCCATTGAGAATACTTCATCACAAAGAAGCCTTTGAAAGAGTGCATCATATACACCTGCTGAGAAGCATCTCGAATAATTGAGTTGATGATAGTGGAACGACTAAAGGATTCATGAGAGAGTGACACCATATCCAGCACACGGAGGACTAGTATTATAATTAATTAATGCTCATAGATACTTCCTTAGCACAGATGCTTATGCTTTTCCGTTCTTCATCTTTTGACAGAGGAATGCAGGGGAGGTGAAGATAAACAGTCAAGTGCTCTGTCTTTTTTGTCATGTCTTCTCTCTTTTAAATGGCTCACATAATTGGAGGTTTCAAGGTCACCTTATTTACTGATGATTCTTTGTCACCAATAATCCCAATCTTGTCCTGAAATGAATCAAGATGTGTTTATTGTAGCACCTCCTCTTGGTTTCTTTACACCTTCCCCTTTCCTACCAGTGTAAAATAATAATAAGATGTATTAAATTAATAAAGAATTAAAATCTGCTTAAAATATGTATTTGAGAGCCCTGGTGCTTAATGTCAAGTCACATTAATCAAATAGGAATCCAAAGAGGAATAAAAATATTTATATATTAGGTTTCTCAGGTGGTTTTACAATACAGCCAGGATGGGTAACATATGATGAGATTCCACAATCAATTCTCTCCCACACCCATATTGATGGAAACTCTCACAGCCGAACACAATTGCATACATCTCTTTTTCAATCTGTGAATAGGTTATTACTGTAGAGGTGGAGGACCTGAATACATAAACCACTCACTGCTCTACCTGCAGTAACAGAGCCACAAGTCATTGCTTGGATGCATCCATCTGAATTTATATTAGTTACTCCATTTTGATGAAGGTGTATTCCTGCCAGCAATCCATTGAAACTCAATCTTCAAGAGATCTCATTGCTACAAAGACTTCTGAAAGGCAAGGTAAAAAATTGGCAGGATAAATTGCCATCCCCAATATCTTTTTAAGTAGGACATGCAGCAACAGTAGCACATCTTGCTGCCAGTTTCTTAAGGTTAGCCTAAACTGAAAGAAAAAGATAAAAATATTTTACTCTGATAATGCTCTTGTTCCTTTTCTTAGACATCTGGATCACGATGCAGATTCACATCATGTTCTATCCTGGCAACAAAAAGTTCTCAGGCTTTTAATACGGCAGTGGCAGTTTTATACAACCTGAAAATTGAGTCCACATGTGTTTGTGTATGCAGTGTGCTTATGGACTCGCTTCACAGGATGATCAGCCATTCTATCCATTATCAGAAAATCTCTGGTTGACATCTGTGGAAGGTTTTGAGAGCTGTGACTGCTTATGCACTTTTGCAAGCAGTGTTTTGACTGGTGCACCTGAATTCAGCTTGGTCTTTGCAGTGGCACTTCATTGTGGGGATAATCTCTACCTGTAACAACCTGTGCTTTGTTGGCACCAGGGAGGTGATATTATTTCTGGTCCAGTCTTTACTTTCCTTAACTTTCTCCCTCACTAAGGCAACATCTCTGATTTCTTTTCCATGCATTCATTCTTCTGCATTCCTGTCATTTTGCAAAGTGATTTTTCTTTCGCTATGGTAGCATACATTCTTGTGATAGCCATCCAACTGGCTTGTGTGTTCTCTCGCATTTGCCACAGACTCTCCCTTCACTTACAGATGCATAGCATCCATATAAGATGCATGCACCGCACACCATGTTCTCTTTAGAAATAGATTTTAGCAGTGCTTGTGTCATCCCAATAGCTTTAGCAGTGCTTTTGCTAACTTTCACTCAACTTGAATTAACTGTTGTTGAATTTGTCTCAAAGCCTGCCTACTATTGGATTATTTCACTCCTATCAATAAACACAGAATCCTCTGTTAACAAATCTGTCATAAGCCATTCTGTGGGTTCACTCTGGATCATGTACCAAGTCATTAAATTCATAGTTTGCCAATACTGGATTAGCTTTTTGGAGAGAACAGTTAAGAAATTCTGCTGACATCTAGCCAAGTACTGTCCGTGTATCCCTCTCTCTCCTACTCAGGTTAATAAAGAAATCTGTAGCTCTTCCTTGCTTGTGGGCTCCAGAGAAACTTGAGTCAAGCTCTGTCGAGTGAGTGGCTCGAAGTCCTGCTACCCACAGAAAAGCTGTGCTTTCCTCTTCTTCAGCTACTGCAGATGTGGAATCCAGAGCATTCCATCACCTAAAGGAATGGCCTGTCCTTTGACTCATGTTTAGCACTGTCACAACTTTGGGGAATTATGGCTCTGCAAAATGGGGATTATGATAGTGTAAAGTGCTCTGAAATGTGTTGATGGAAAGGGCATGTAAGAGACAAGCATTATAATTGTTTTGCTATTTTACATGATTATATGTAGGTATTGTAAAAAACATGGCAGTGAAGTCAAAACAGAACAGTGGCAATTACTGTCTAACAAGAGATGATATTTTAAAGTTCTCTCCCAACTGTACAACTCATTCTTGTGAGGAAGTAGTGTCTCAGCATCATTAAAGAATTTTGCTTCTGGGTGTATCCCGTAGGCAGCAGCTGTGCCTTTAAAAAAAAAGATTCAGTGAGAAGAACAGCACCATTTTCCTGCTGATCTGCTCAGCTTCCAAGCATAACAATTGAAAATAAGCATATTAGGAAGAACTGAGCAGACCTTGAGAAGTGATTTACAATAGTGTCTTGGGGTGACTCCCCATAATGTCACAAATTGAACATACAGTAATTGTTCACCTCTTACTGTAAGCTTTCAAATGTAAACTAAAAAAGAAATTAAAAAAAACATTTTTGTTCTGGCTAATAATCACGAGTTTAGCAGCATATTATAACATTAGCATATTAATTACATGGTAATCAACATAACAACACCACAAATAATAATGTGTTGCTAGTTATTAACCCTGGATAACATTCTGAAAGGGGCCTACATGCTTTAGGAATCAAAGCCAAAATAATGTGGGCATTTACCTCTTAGTGAAAGTTGCTTAAGAAATTTTGAGAATGCTATTCCACATTTCCTCTCCAAAAAAAAATTAAAATGCTCCTGACATCTTTTTATTTATTATTATTAACATGGTAGCTTTGATTGAGGTTATTAGTTGGTATCTCCTCAACTTTTGAATGTGTGTGGGTTTCTACCTCAAGGTCCAAAGCCCTGCAGAAGTCCCAGAGGTGGCATTGCTCTGGGACATGGTCCATCCAGCTCTGCAGCCCCTAGGAAGCTGATTGATGTCTGACATGTCTAAGCCATAGGATACAGTTTCACCACCAGATGGGAGTATTGGTTATTTAGCCTTTACTTTGAAGTGGTGTTCCTCCAGCAATGGAAAATCATATTCCCTGTTGGCTCTTGTTACTAACTCACAGGAGGCCTGAACCCCCCCATCCCCATGCAGGACACTCGGGAAACGCTGGCTAACACTGGTCCCTAGAGGATGTCCCCTTCAACTGGTGCCCTGTATGACTGGCATTCAAAGTGATATCTGCTGCTTCGGATGGAAGCAGTCTGTTACTCCCTGAGTTTTGATGGACCTGCTGAGGGTTGCAAGACATTCCAGTAAACTTGCTTTATGACTCATTATTTTACTGGGAAATGGAACATCTGTAATTTACCAGTTGTCACAAAATCACTCTGATCACCAGACAAAAGTGAAGGTAAGAGTGACTTTATTTTGGCAGTCCAAAGATCAATGATATCATTGCTGTTTTTCCAGACAGATGCACAGAAATGAATGAGAACTTGACTTACAGGTACCAACAGGTTAGCCAAGCTCTCAGACATCCCCTCTCTGACTCCTGCCACTGCCAGGATGCTTCCACAGCTTTTTTAGTTGGGATCAAATGTCTGAGCAAGACCCTTGTTGGGTGCATGTCCTTCACGGAAAGGATCTCAACCTGGGGGCATGTCTCTCCTCTTACACCTCTAACCCCAGGGGTTCTGTTCAGTTCAGACTTTCCCTTCCCCCCCCCCCCCCAACGCATGTTTGTAATGCATTAACTCAATCAAGAATTTTAACACATTTTAACACCTTTCTCTGAAGGGCCATTTCCTGCTCTCACCTTGATGCTGTTTGGGTAGGCAGAAGCCAGACTACTAAAATAAACTAAGGCTGTCCCTGTGCTTAGCATAACTACAAACCAGCTGCTCATTCATTAGCAGGGAAATGCTTCCTACGGATAGCAGAATGGAGTGCAAACCTCAATGCACAACCTCTCTTTCAAATTGAAACTGTAATGTATTAACATGTATGTAATTGATAGCCACATTTTATAGAAACTTATAGAAGAGAAATAACACACATGGATCATTACTAACTCTGGATCAAGATTAGGTACAAACGCAGCCAGACAGCTGCTGGGTGGTAAAGGGTTCAGGCTGCATGTCTCCTGTTCTGGATTGTGATGGATAATGTGAAAACGAGGCATATTGAGCTGTGGTAGCAAGTCTGTCAGTTCCCTCCCAAGCAGCCATTCCTCTCTGAGAAAGAAATCTGGGAAAGGGAATGTGGCCTAGGTCTTTCCGGGAAAGGCATAGATTCAGTTCAGCACTTACATGGCAAAGACAACCAAGAGACTTCGACAGATGGAAGGAGACACCAAAACCAGGAGGCGTGAAGGTTGAGGAGCAGGGCCTAAGCCTGCTGGCCAGGTGGGAGGATTAACTGTGGAGGAGCCGCAGCAGCTGGAGGGCCAGGCGTGGGACTGGACCCCCAGGGACTGTGGCTGGTGGGGCAGCTGGAAGGACGGAGGGGTGATGAAGCACATTGACAGTGTCAGCTCTGAGCTTTGGCGGGAGAGATCTGCCAGCCAGGAGATAGCTGAAGATGTTAGACTTGCAGGGCAAACCAGCACAAGGCATGGCCTGCCCTTAGGAGGTGTTACGCATGGGAATGGCTGCCTAGCATCAGGGTAATTTCAGTCTTCATCAAGTATCCCCCACTTCCAATCTCACAAAAAGGCAGTGTTAGCTTTTACAGTTGGGAGAAAACGCTTGAAAGGAGGGAGTCTGCTATACCTTCAAGGCTCTGAAAACAGAAGGCAAATAGAGAACACAAAACTTGGGAAGAAAAGGACTTTTAACAAAATTGTGATTTTCTCAGGGCATGACATTTTTTCATGTCTGAAGTTGACATTACCACAGGTACCCTTCTACTGGGCTGTGCCAGAGGCCTGAGCTAGAAACGGCTCATTATCTTTGACTGTAATGACTTGTATCTTCTTGCTGAGTTTTGACACTGCTTTTCTAAGGCATAACCCGGAATCAGGTTCCTCACCAGCAGTCAGAAGCAGAGATGAAGACACACTCTAAAGTTTAAAATGTGCAGGGAATCATATTTCCTCCTCATTAGCACTCAGCAGCGCTTGGAGTGCTTCCGAGGTTGTGGTACCCAAAGCATGGAGTTAGAGGAGCCCATAGCCCTGTTTGGGTATACAGAGGCACATGCTACAGAAACAGTAACATGGCATCTCTGTTTATTGCCTGATTAAGCCTTCCTGATTAAAGCATGATAAACTGCTGAAGCCAAACATGCGCAGAGTAGCTGTAATGCAGATACGATGTCGAAACCAACTTGTTTTTCTCAAAATCGTTCAACTTGTCTGTAGCCTTAGAGAAGATTACAGTTTATTGACCAGGTAAGAAGCAAAGTGGCTGGTTATCACATTCCATCAGACTTATGTAGGTTCAGCTAGGAGTAAAATCTTTCTTCAGGTTAGTTCTCCACATGACTTTGTAATGTGACTAACACTGATATTGGATTTCTTTGAAAAACTGAGTAGAAAGCAAAGTGAGGTGGAGAGAACTCATTTAAAATCACAGCTGAAATAATACCAAACGTAAATATAAAAAAAATACTGACAAAGTAAATTGCTTTTCTTCCATATTAAAATAATTTCAAGTTTGTTCCAGTGTGAAAGTCACTCTTAAAGTCTCCAGGGCATTAAAATTAAGCTTTCTTCTTTTGATTTATTCCAGGAATTAGAGAGAAAGTCAGGCTGGGACATCAGCTAGAAGAAAATCAGAACAATCATAGATATGTGATCTGGCAAATCTCTCAAAGGTACTATACTGACAATTAAGTTTCTCACTAATCTCCGTGATGCATGTGTGCTTATAAGCCTATGGAAATTGGGTTTGATTCATTTTTTTCTAAATTGGTAATTTATTTCTCCAGATTTTTATTAGGCTTTTATCTTTTCTTTTCTAAATGCCAGGTAACCAGCTATGTTTGTACCCGCTTTTTCTGCAAGGCGAACAACACCTATGTTTGGGACTCTGAAAACCTCAGATGTGCAGAATTTGGGACTGTAAATCTTTTGTACCAGGATTTCCTTTCAGCGTCTGGGTGGAAATTTATGAACATCACAACTAAATGGCAAGTTATTATACGACATGGACCAACTTCCACTTTATTATTAAATAGGGTCGCGTATTTAATATAGTTACATATTTATAAGTTAGGGCACAATTTGGATCCTGTTAATCCAGAAACTCCCTAAAGCACATTGGTGTGCTTAAAAGCATTCAAATCTCTAACTTTTTAAAATGCAAGTCATGAGACTGATAAATATGCTTGGCTCAGGAGGAAAAATATCACTTTTACAAGGCTGCAAATCAGCATTAAGTATGGAATTTAAAAGCCCATAGAAACATTGGCTTGACAGAGGAAGATGGAGCATCCGCTCTGTTCCTCTTGGGCTGGGTAACTTCATTAGTGTTTAACTTACAGTGTGCAGATTGCCTCTTTCACAGCTCATACTTTTATTCTTTGAAAGGACACAGTCTTCCTTTTTAAGCAAAGGCCCAAATATGGGATGAAATGCTCCTGGACAGCAAGGGCAAAACCAGAGCATTTAAAGAAACAGCTGTTGTATCTTTCTAATGTATACTGAACTTTTCTTGACTGTTCTGCTATGTCGCTATCTGCAGTTCAGTGGCTGAGAAATATTGCATAAAGGTATCTTGATCCAGCATTGGAAAATGCTGTTGTTTGGCACTTAAAAAGTTCATAGGAGAGGGTCAACTTTGCCAGATCTCCTGATTCACACAGAATCAGCTGAAATAACCTATTGAAAATGGTCGCTTCATAATTAAAGATTTGTTTTGCTATGGAGAAAGGCGAATGTATACTTGAAAAAGACATATTAAATGCAAGAGGTCAAAGTTGAAACATTTCAGTTAACCCGCAACTGAACTTTTTTGGATCATTTGCTTGAATTGTTGTTTCAAACACATGGTTGGAGTATTTTTTTTTTAAATCCTTTTTTAAAATCCTTTTTTAGGATAGGAAAAGTGTTCACTATGTACAAATCACTTTTAGAGCCAAATAAGTATGGAGATGTGTCTCCATCCCATAGCAAACAAACTGGCTACAGGGAACTAAAAGAAATGTGTCTCCATGCTATTTCTTTGGATCTGAGGAAACAAAATTCAACAACTGCCATTCAGAAAGAAACACAGGAAATTTTCAAAGGCCCTGCCTCAGGTAAATGTAAAAAGAAAGCTGGTTAAACCTTAAAAAGAAAGCAAACTCAGAAACTGTACAGACAGAGAGAAGTTTAGGGATGTGCTTGGCTTCTGCAACAGAACTTAACAAGAATCAAATGTGTATGAGAGAGGTCATCTAAGTTTGCCATATAACTCAAGTGAGCTCGCTAATTCTCTCTACAGTCCTGAGGACAGTTCTGTGCAGGATGATATGGTCACTATCATGGCATCATAAAAATCATACAAAAGTCTAGGCTGGAAGGGACTTCTGCTCCAACTTTCTGTTGAAGGCAGGGCCTCAGACTATTAGGTTACCCAGGACCCTGTCTGGCTGAGTCTTGAGTATTTCCAGCAAGAGAGATCCCACCACTTCTCTGGACAACCTATTCCAGTGTTTAATTGTTTTCACAGTGAAGAATTTTTTTCTTATATTCAGACAGAATTTCTCCTGAAGCAGCTCATGCCATTTGCCTCTTGTCCTGTCACTGTGCACCCTTGTGAAGAGAGTACCTCCATATTCTCTGTAATTACCTTTTAGGTATTGGAAGACAGTAACTAGGTCCCTCCTGAGCCTTTTCATCTCCAGGCTGAACAAACCCAGCTCCTTCAACCTTTCTTCATATCAGGTTCTCCAACCTCCTAATCTTCTTGGTGGCCCCTCTCTGGCCCCTCTCCAATTTATTAATGTTTCTCTTGAACTGGGGGGAACAAACTGGGGCATATATCACTTTCTTGAAAGAAGTCCCCAGCCTGTACCACTGCTTGGGATTATTCCATCCCAGATGCAGGACATCACATTTATCTTTGTTAAACCTTATGCAAATCTTGTTGGCCCAGTTTTCCAGATGTCAAGATCTGTCTGTATGGTGGCTCTTCCTTCTGGCATGTTTACCTCTCCTCTCAGTTTAGTGTCATCTACAAACTTGAGCAATGATTTTTGATATTGAGGGGGCAGAGGGAGGAAGCTGCAGAAAGTCATTTTATAACACACCCTAAAAATGATAATGCAAGTTCTGTTATGGTTTGGACTACTTTACCACAACAAAGGGCACTTTCCATTCTTGCATCCTTCTGCACCAGCTGTCTTCCCAGTGTAATCATTAGATTTTTGACCAATCATCACAGTTACTCTAGTACCACATGAAGAAAAAGAGGAGAGGATCCGAGTGGCTGCTGGACAGGACAGGATCTTCCTTCTAGTTCATGACTGAAATATGAATTACTGGGCCTGCTAGTAGTCCTGGCAGTAGAAAACTGCTTGCATCTCTCATGGAGGGAGAGGTAAGGGAGCTCACTACAGGATCAAAAGGCTAAAAGCTCTTGTTTCATGTCTCACTCACACCTGAATCATCCAGAGGGTAGCGGGCACTTGCTACCCTGAGGAAATTCCAAAGGAATTCCTATCAGGTAGTAAAGGGAAGAAACATGCATCAGGGTAGCTACTGAAAGCTTTTGGGAAAGAAAGGTGAGGAAGGAAGCACTTTCTCTGAATCAAACTGCTCATTTCCTGGTGCAGTATATTTTTGAGAGAGCGCTTGTAGTCTTCATTGCACTTGAGCTGTGCAGGAGCACCTTGTTCATACTGGTATGTTCCTACTTCTTAAAAAGAGGTATATTTTTCCCTGTGACTTTATTCATCTTTTCCATCCCCAGTTAGTGCTGGAGAATTTGTTCAGTTTTGTTTTAAATAGTCAAAGCAATGAGACTTCCAACAGTTCCTAGGATGAACTGATCTATCTCTTAGTTACAATCAATGTTACAAAAGATTTCCAAGAGTTTAGCCTACATTTCCTTTAATCAGTGCTGTCCTTTCATCACTAGGTATTTCCTTAAATCATCCTAAACAGGTTCTCTCAGTTTCTTTGCACTTGTATCCAACTCATCCTAGGAACTGTTGGAAGTCTCACTGCTGAGGCCCTTGGTAGACTTTGGAAAATGGAACAGTAGCCTACAGTCAGCTCTGTCAGCTGTAACGATGGCTTTGGAGCTGAGCCCTCTGTATGTTGTTTGACTAAAGCAGAGAAACGAGAGTGCTGCCAATCCTGAGAAAGGTCCCTCCTGAATCTACACACATCACTAACTGTGTTCCTGCAGCTTTATATATTTATATAGGATATAAATCTGAGCGTTTTGCACCGAAAGCAATATGCTTCTGGAGCAGGCCGATGGAGGGTGTGATCACATGCCCAAATGTACTTTTGTGCAGAAAAACAATTAAAGAAAACAGTATAGCATAATGCACTTTCTCAGCCAAAGTGAAAATCTGTTTAATATGGGAGCACAGACCAGGGGTAAGGGGACATAAAGTTTGCTTTGTAGCTTTCATATCCTGAGGAACATTATATAGAAATTCAAATACCAGCATGAGTTTTAACACGCAGCTCCCTACAGCTGTTTGGTATCATGTAAGGAATTGGCAAGTCTGTGGTGGCAGCTGGGGTCTTACTACATCCCTAGCAGTACCACAGAGCTGTAAGAGATGGAGGTGACTCAGGTAGTTTTGTGAGCCATTTTCCACTTGGGTTGTATTGAAACAGAGCAGCTGTGGTGACAGGAGACACTCAGGATGCTACCATATTTCTCTCCCCAATACAGTTAAAACAAGACCATGGGGTTTGTTTTGTTTTTTTTTTTTGGTCTATAATAACATAGGTACAAATCTATGCTTCTATATATACCACATCAAAACACGTGCTTTTCATCTTCAAAAGAGAGAATAGATTTTGAAGTCAGAGACAACCTGTTTCATGCATGGTCACATGATTTCAGAGGCAGAGCTACAAATTATACTTGCATTCCTGCTTTCTATTCCACCTACATTGTTTCAGTTCCTTTATTTGCATTCATCCTTGAAACAAGTAGATGAACATCTTCTTCTGAAGAAACTGATGCACATTCTGACATCTCTGAAAGAATTGTAGGTTGTTTCTGTCCCTGCTGCTGGGGAAAGAATGAAGCCACAATACACCAGTGTGTTAAGTGGGCCTTTATTCAAAGCTGGATCAAGAAATAACAATTAACTAACTGTAGCATTTTCTTGGCATTCATTTTTGACATAATTTAGGGCATGTGAGCTTTATCTTTGCTTTGTAATAGACTAGCAGCTCATGGTAGCTACGCCTCAAATGAGAAGAGTACCATCTAGCTAAGAAATCAGCAAGGTCCTAACACAAGATAATTCAATCCTTTGCTGTCATCTGACCTTGCCCCTTAGCTGCACAGTTTTGTAACAATTGAATTTTACTTTTTTCTTTTTTTGCACAGAAGAACAAAAAAATAGCAGTTTGTGCCTGTAGGTGCTTTATTTTTCACAATAACAGCTTGCCTTGCTTTTTAGTGAAACGTCTGTAGAGGTTAAGCCTGGATGTGGGCTATGTACCTGTTTTCATGCTTAGGAGTCAGGGCAGGGAAGGAATCAAATTCTTTCCTTCCTCTTAGCAGATAAACTACTGAATGTGCAAGATTCAATATCAAGTAGTAAGCGTTTCTATGGACCTAGTCTGTATTTGCAGCAAAATCAGTGACACCACATATGTTCCATAGTGATTTCAGGGAGTGCCAACTACTGAGCGCTGGGAGTGGGTTCTCTCTACTCACACAATCTATTGCTTCTGATTATTTTCAGAGTCCTCAGAGAGGCCTTCATATAAGAATGTCTCTAGGAACAATTCTTAATGCACTCAAAAGAGCTGGACCGGGAAATGAATATGTATTTACAAATACATTTTCATACAGCAGCTGAGTATCCATTTTAATGAAAGAAAACTAGTACTAATGAATGGCACTAAGCAAAGCAAGACAGATCATCTCTCTCCACTCTTGGGGCTCCCTATCCCCAGATTTCCAGGACTTCATGAAGCATGCTACGGATTCAGACTGCTGCTCTCCAGACACTCCCAGACACAGCCCCTTCTTCCCCTTCCCCAAATTCTGAAAACTTTACTAGTCATTTAATGCTCCAGGGTTTGCAAATCAGTTGTTTATTGCTAGGAACAGGTCTCTGACACTTCGGAAAAAATCTGTGAGAGTATACTTGAAAAAACTTGGTGTGGGGGAGGGGGGGACAATGTTCATGTCTATATAGCCAAGCTTCCCTACCGCGCAGCTTTTTTTTCATTTCTCAGGCATCTTACATTTTGTGCCCACACCAAACAGCTTTAGTTGGTCCACAAAGCTCTTTGTTTCGTAGGTCTTACAGTAATTTTGCACTTCACTGGCATCCACAAGGCTATTGTAAACCTAGCCAATTAATGCTGTCTCTACCTGCAGTCAGGAAAAATGTCTCCAGAACTATCATATTTTGTTGATTTTCCTAACCATTCCATTCCATTAGTTCTGAGCACTTTTGCAGTGAATTTGATTTGATCCTGTTCTTTTCTCCTTCTCTAACTCCGTGCACTCAATGGAGTCTGGAAAGTGATTCAGCTGACCAGGCAATAGATGTTTCTTTCAGGATGAGCTGAATCTCTCCCCATGCTTGTCATTGTATTGACAAGCTCTTCAGTGCGTATAATAGGAATTCCAGGATCTAGCTTACATGTAAATACCTACATGTAGATATCAGAATTCAGGTGTCCGCAGCCTGGAACTGGATCTCCCCTTAGGCTTATCTCTGTGGGCAGAAAGTTTTGGAAGAAGATAGCTTTTTAAGTGCTACTTCGAATGGGTAAACCAGTAAAAGAATAGTTGCCCACAGATTTAAAAAAGGACAGATTGATGAGAATAAGCATAGTCTTTTGACAAAATCAAGAGTTTGGGTCTTCTATAAGTTTAAGCATTGTAAGGAAGGAAGATGACAGAATGGTTTGTTCATACAAATTTGGCCCTAGGACTGGCCTCAACTTGACCACAGGATGGACTAGAGATCCTCCTCTCCCAGACATGTCCTCAGAACACCATGGGGAGCACCAAGAACCCCATCTCTTGAACTCAAGCTCTGAGCAAGTGAAAGAGATGCCAGAGCATGGCTTAGGCTCTCTGGGTAGATGTAGCAATGACTTGTCCTGTGCAAAGCCCTCAGCTGTCACATGCATATTTAAAAGGAATGTAAAAATAAATCAAGCAAAAGAATCCCTGAAATAGAAAAAAAAGAGAGACAGAGAGAGAGAGAAAGAGAGAGAGAAAGGCATCTTTCTCAGAAAAGTTCTTCTCCTTGTGTAATTAAGTTTGCTCAATTTAAAGTAAATCCTCTCTTGTCTGTTCTTTTTATGTTGAGGCACTCTGTGCTTGGCAAGCCTCTAGCTGAAACAGCATCCTTCAGAACGTGGGCAGATTATTTTGCAGTGGTAATAAGACAGCACAAGAGTGTATGCAGTGGTCTCAGGGAGTTCGATGAGTTAGCTGGGGGAGGGCCAGCAAGTTCAGTCCATGTCTACATGATGAGTTTATCTCCAGCCAGAATCCAATGGGCTTACTCACAAATAATGAGAAGATGTAATTTCAGCAGTGTTCGTCAGTGTAATCAAGCTGGTAAAAATAAAAACATTATTACATAGCCTGGCCATTCTGTTAGTCTGATACTCACAGAAAACACAGGAATATTTCTGAAGTTTTAGATCAAAGGAACTTCTGGCATGTCACACACACCCAGCTGATTTTAGATGACAGCATCTGATGGCCCTTTGATTTTCAGTCCCATCTCTCTCACTGCACTCCAGGTTGCAGTGAAGGTCTGAGAAAGACGGGATATTTTTGGATGGAAACAGCTAGAGTGGGCAAAATGCATCTAAAGACTTGTTTACCCTCGCATCTCTAAATGCACAAGTGGAGTAAAAAAGCTGTTCTTACTTCCCTGGGTCCCAGTGCAATTATGATAGTTAAATGTGCTTCTACTGGTAGAGCTTATTCTACTTCAGGCTGCAAAATGAGTTTCTCTAGTCCAAATGATACTTTCACACTAGTATAACTACACCTACACTGCAGCTTCTAGAAATACATGTAAAACAAACATCCACACAAAAAGCCTATTATTGAATGCTGGTGAAAATAGCTGTAGCAGGATAAAGCTTCTCTAATGTAGGCCAGGCCTAAATGGCAGGCAAACAAGCGTTATTCTGAATGGAAGTCACACAATAGACAGACTCATGTAATCTGTAAGCTCTAGTCCAGATATACAAAGATATCTCTGCCCCACATTCCTTCTGTATTTAGCAATGCTAAAATTCTTTCTCTATCATATGCATCAGTTGGAGAGGGAAATGACTGCATAATTTATGCTGAAACTCATTCACTGCATTCATCTAGATAACTATGTTACACCTTTCTGAAGGTTTTTCATAACACATAATGCAGCACTATTGATTCATTCCCCCTGGATTCTTCTTTCTGGGTACCTCAGTACTGCTTCTTAGCATACAAGCCTGTGAGTCCTTGCACAGCACAAGCTAAGCACTTCTGACCTCCATCCCACTCTGATAGGGTCTGATAGGTCCAAGTGTTCCTTTGCATAGTGCTTCCCCAGGTGCTCCTCAGAGCACACTGGTTGCTTAGCCTGTTCACCGGGGAAGATCTGACTCTAGGAACTAGACTTCAGAGCTGACGGAGCTGTCCTGTCCAAGGACAGTCTTTCAGATATCTTCCTCATCTCTAAGCTGCCGCAAAGACGAGCCTGTAATAATTATATGCTACCCCATGGTCTGAGGCAAGCAAGGATGAATGCAGATAAAGTGAGTTTTCCTGCTTCTCCTATGGACAACATAGGCTACACTGTCTTAGCATAGCACCCTCTGTGTGGCCCACCTTGTATGCATACTGCATATGCCTATGCAGTATCTAGACTTTGTCTCACTCCATCCCCTAATCCGCTCCTGATTCCCCTCTGCCCCCAGAGTGGTGTGAACCGAGCATGTATGCAATATGGGCAGACTAGGGGTTTAGACCGTACAAGACAAGATGCTAACTCTGGCACCTTTGAGTTTACCCAGTCTTACATGTAGCAAACAGGCAAGTTTGCTCACCTTCTAATATATCATTGAACCACAAAACTACCTGTGCTGAAGGCTTCTTTTCCTCCCTGCCCAGAAAAAGGATTGGAAAATACATAGTGGGTGTAGGGGAACAAGACTTACCCTGGTGAAAGGGTGCAATATTAGGAGGAAAGAGGAAGACAAGGAGACAGGGCCACAAACCCAGGGGCAGAACTGGTTGGGGGTATGACACTTGCCATACGTAAATCTCTTTGTCACAGTAGGTCAGACAGAACAATAATGACAGATACAGTGATGTTCTGCATTTGTGGCCTATGCTGTCGCAGAAATTGTACCTGCTTCTGGCCAAAGGCCTTTGTCATGGCCTCCCATCAGAACTTCTGCTTCCTTACATCAGCTACCCTTTCAGCACAGCCTACAGAGATGGTTCAGTGCTTTATGTCAACCAAGGAGGTCCTTCTAATTCTAAAAGTAAGTCCTTTAATAGTTCTATAAATGAAGCCTGTATTTAAGGCAGATCAAAGCTCCACCCTGTGACATGGTACTTGGCATCTAACTATAAAAACAAAAATATACTTTAAAAAAAAAAACAAGCAAGCAAAACCAACAGACACTGAAATTTAAATAAGAATGGTGTTTAGTTCACTTTTCATGTATCATTTGTAAAAATAGATGCTGTGTACACTCTCACTATATACATACATACATACATACATACATATGATAATGACTGATATTCACTTTATACAAAGTGTAGAGATTCAAATGGCAATTGCTTGTAAGTTAGGAAGTGCTAGAAATAAGATCACTCACATAACCTGAAGATAACTCCATCTGATTGATTATGTGGCCCCTACTTGTATGTCCAGGCATTGCTTTTCCCACACAGACTACCTGTCTCTTTCAGGGCACTGACTGGCCCTGGGGGGGGAATGAATCTGTACTGTGCAGTGGTGGAATAAGCTAGCTGTTGAACATCAGTCTCATCTAGAAAAATTCACCCCCAGCATGAAAAATTTTAGCTCAGCTTCAGGCAGTTGTGATCTCTGCTGTGTAATAACCAATGATTGTAAGTCTTAACAATGCTGTGTATTAAGAAATTTTTGTAAGCAGTGAAACTACTAGTCTTTCCTCTAAAAAATAAAGCCTACTCTTTCAGTATTTTTTTTGTATTCCAGCTGACGAGTGAGTAAAGAGTTAACAGGACTGAAGTGACACCAGCAAAGAAATCCAAGTGGTTCTAACAGTTCTCTGTTGAGCAGAGCTGAATGGAAGTAAAGTTTGCTGTTTCACTTTTTCTCCCATTCTGCAAAAGGACACATGTCAGACTTTCCAAAATTTTTGCAAAGAACCGATAGGAGGCTCATTTGATGTGTGGGAAACCCAGGTTCACTTCCCTTCTCTGCCTGTTTCTGGACTTCCTCCTCCCGTAAGCTACCCTACACCAGAACAGATGCTCACAGACCAAGCCACAATAGGGAGAGTTTAAAGATTCCAAGCTCTATTAACAAAAAGGGGGGAAAAAAGTAAATTTGAGAACCATTCAAGATATTTTACCAGTCTTTCTTCGTGCTCCTGTCCTCCCACATCTGTTGCTTAATTTTTCCCACAAGAAATAAACCGGAGTACAACCAGTAAATTTCAAAGAAAAACATTTATAGCTCTCTCATATATCCATTAGTCATTTTGAAGTCTGACATAAGAAGACCAGCTGCAGAGGGTATGTTTACAAATGTGAATTTTTCGAACGATTGATGACCACATGTCAAACCATAAATGCTGAGTAATTAATTATCCAGAGTGCCTTGTGAATCATGAAGTCAATTCATCTTTAGGTTTAGTTTAGCCCAGTTGCAGGACATTATCAAGGCTGTATAAGCTGAGTAAGCAAGAAGGAAAATATATTCTAATGCCATCTTAAGTATTAGGATAAATTAAAAAAAAAAAAAATGAATTTAACTATGTACTTAATCAAAGTGTACGTTCTTCCTTCCTTTATTAATTCATTCCTAAGTTATAGATCTATAACCATACTTAGAAGTGCATTTGAATTTCTGCTTCTGACACCCTTCTGCACACATAATTCCCCTTGCAGTTGGTGAGATTTTAATATACAGGAGTAGGAAAACTTATCTTCTTTATTATCTGGAAACACTGGAGGAAGAAGGACTGTGTTCATAAGATCTAAGTGAGAAATGAAGAGATTTGGGCTTCCAGCTCCACCCAAGACTTCTCATTTAACATTTGTGCAAATGTCTCCAAGCTACCAACTGCCTTTGTATCAAAGCTTCTGTTAAAACCTTCCTATGTTCCAGGTTTCTTGTGAGGATAAAGTTATTAGTAAGAACTAGGTGATTAGACCTGAAGTAAGTATCACATTTCATACATATAAACAAGTCGAAACCTCTGTCTCCGATTTACAGATACATTTCAATGGAGATGAAATTGCTTTTATGCACATCAGGCTAAGTTCACTGGACAATTTCACCGGTATAACTGGCAGCAGTTTCCCAGGAAGAGGAACTGCCTGAGGGATTGGGTACCTGGGGCAAAGGACATTACACACACTCTATAAGCTGCAGCCTGCAGACGGTGCAGTAGTGCTCCCACTGAGAGGTGGTGGCTGACGGAGAAGCCTGACCAAAGTGTTTCAGGAACGCTCTTGACCTCGGCTGTGCTCAGGAAGTGTTTGCTTCCTAGAAATCCCAAATGTTGGTCCTTCTGCTCCTGGAGCAGAGCAGGAAGAGAGAGGAGAGGAAGGGAAGGAAGGTTTCATTCAGAACTGCTTTGAATGAAAGCCACATGCACAACGTGTGCAAGGGGGATGTGACTGAGGCAGGTATGTTTTATATTTCATGGAACTGGCCCCTAGGAAACTTCTCTTTGGATGATTTATGAATATAATAACTGTTACACCACATGCTCAGCTATTTAATCCCTAAGGTCTCTGTGCTGCAGCATATAGTGATGAACAGAGAGGCGTGCTCTTGTGAAGCTTCACTGGCTCAATGAGATTCTCACCAATGTGCAATCAGCAGGTGGCCTAAAAAAATCCCAAAGGAACTATCATCTTGTGCATTCCACACTTAGCATGCAACCGTATCGAATGTGTCTGTAGGTGGTGTTAAACTTAGAGTGTGGTCTGTCATTCGGAATGCCAGTGCACTAAAAAGAGATTGGCAGGAAGATATTGTCTAGGAATATAAATGCCATGTGTTAAGTGGGGTTTTTATTTGAAAGATAGGTGAAAAATGATTTTGTTATTGCACTTTTTTGTTTGCTTGTGTTGTTTCAAAGATGTGGCATTTGGTGTTACTGCACTCTAGCAAGTTTGAAGCTATTTGGTAGAAATCCTGGAAGCTCTGTTACCACAGTAGACCACTGCACATTCAGAAAATCTGTCTATCATTTGGATGTTGCTATAGCAACAACCTAGTTCCATCTGGAAAAAAATGGTTCACTTGTGTCTGCATACTCTGAACTACAAGCTTGCTTTTTCCTACTGAGCAGCAGTAAAACATCTTTTATCATTTGAAGCATAAAATAACACCTGGAAAAGGGAACACAGTGAAAAGGACACCACCCTACTCTCCTGACATTCACTAGTAAGCAACTTATTTATTATCAGATGAATAAAATTTTGCATTTCTAGAATACATTTCTGATAATTATTTCCAATTTTGTTGCTGAACACAAGTCTATATTAAGAAAAGCAATTTTACAGCTTTTTTAACCAATTAAGCACTTTCTTAGCATTGCTATAAATAAAGATGCCATTTTCATGGTAGTTATCATCAGTTCTCCTCCAGCTATTGGAAGGGGTGTGTGCTAACCCACGAGCTACAGTAATTACAAACGATCTCCAGATGGTACCATGGCAGGCCAAATTGATGGTATTTTTAGGTCCAAATGCTTATCTTCCCAGTCGCAAGCAAGGAGGTCTTTCAAAGTGTGCCTGAGGTTTCCCCGGAGGGGAGGGGGGACTTGTTCCTCACACCCCTTTTGGATTCAGGGTCAGAGGAAGGATCGCTCATGTGCCAGTTCCAAAGTCAGAGCACTGACAGTGTCGATGACACAGAGAGCACAAGTGCTCAGGCTGCACAGGCTGTTTCTTTAGGACAATATGGTTTACATGCCCCAGCTGTCAAAACTGTCCAGACATCAGGGCAATGTTCTGGTAACATGCCAGCTTTCCAATGAAAAGAGAAAGAGAGTGATTTAGCTAGTCCATCATTTTTGAGCAGCGAAGTCTCCACAGGGCAAATGGTGCCCTCAAGTGCAATCCCACTGTTGGCAGCTTCTGCCATTACAGGCCCCCAGGCAACCCTCTGTACCTCTAGTGCAGTTGTTCAAGTGCAACAGACTAATGCGGAGGCTTCTGAACACCTCGTCCTTTCCCTGCCTTCCAATAAAACAGTTGCTAGTTCCTCTCATGCAGACAGAGCCCACAGAAAGCAGCAGGGTTTGTGTCTGCCTTGCTGAGGAGGAAGAAAAAGAGGAGTGCCACAGAGGCAATGGTTTGCCAAAAACACAGATGATCAGGCACTTAGTATGTGATCTGGGCTTTAACATACAATTAACTCCATGCAAAAAGTATCCTGGAGGAAAACAGAAACTCTCGCGAGTTAAGCAAGTCAGACACTAAACTGTTTGCAGCGCTCGGTGTTGCTCAGTCTTTCTTAATCTGACCGCCTCAAAGGATAGCCGTGGACTAGCCCTTGTGACATTGTCACAGTAGTGGTCATTTACGGTCTGACTTCAATAGGATACACTTTGAGTGTTCTTTTATTACTTCTGGCCTCCTTCACCCATTTCATTAGCATGCTTACCAGCATGAATGGGAAGGATTTACGGGAAATTATTTTATTTTTGTAATTAAAATAATCAGAATTTTTCTGAGGACAACCTCTGAACATCTTGTAGATGGTATTGTGCAGACTGGAGGCAGAGAAATGCTGCTCTAGGCCACCTCAACTCTCTTTCTTTCACGTAGTCTTTTAATCTTGCATCCCAAACCCAACAGAGACACCACTTTTCTGTGATGTCTGTATCTCTGCCAGTTTCTTTCAAGCTTCAACTCTTTTTATCCCAATAATGAATAACACACTTGCAATTTTAACAGTGGAGAAGTTTCTCTTCTGCCTTGCTCAGCTCAGCCTGGTAGAGCATTTAGGCTCAATTGATTGAACTACCTTGTCATCATCATGATGCAGAGATATTTGGTTAACAAATCTCATCCCCAAATGGTGCACCAAGGACATAGGGAGTATTAATGCAATTAGTTTTGCAGTCCATTAGAATATAGGAGCCTTCGCTCCTCCTTCCTTTGTACCTTACTTGTTTGCTGAGGTCCCACTCCTGCAAGCCACCCTGTGCAGTCGGATGCAGGTGCCTGGAGAGGGGGCAGTCAGATCAACAAGCTACAATGGGAAGATCTTGCATGGAGGAGTTTGCCCAAAGACGCCTGAGCTTGTCAAAACTGCTGGAGCAGCAACTGTGGGTGGGATATCATTCTCCTAAGATTCCTGATATTTAGGATGAGAAAAATGAAGTCTCAATATTTTTCACAGGACATCGGTCTGCTTTCAGCTCAAGTGATACATCTATTTTATGCTTGGAGTCCTTAAACTGTTATGCACTCTAACATCTTTTATCTCTACTAGTTCCCTCACACACTTCACCTATAGCAAAATCATTAGGGACATTTATGAAGTTAATACGATGCACAATAAGCTTAGCTACTTTGTCATTTTTCTCTGTCATGTGTCATTTATCCACCTCTGCATGTTGTCTTTACAGATGCATAGGCTTCCTGGATGGAGAAAGCCAGAAGAAATACCCTATAGTGATGGCACAAGATATTATATAATTCAGTCTTTAATGTACACTGTGATTTATGATGCACCATACAACAGTTGTGCCAACAACTTATCCTTCTGGTTGAGAGGAACGCTCACTCAAACTCAACAGAATCCTTCCTAAATTCGTTTAAGCAGTCATGTTACTAAGGACATCCTCTATTGAAGGCTCCCCTTATTGTTGCACCCTGGATATGGGGTTTATTCTTCCTGCTGCTGTTTTGCTGTCCTCTCAGCCCTTTCTGAGCATGGCTGGCCTGAGAATCCAGCCTGACTCTTGCATGTTATATTGCGGAGCTCTAGCTATAGCCCAAGGGATCAGTGTTGAAAAACATGATTTTCTAATGAGCACACTCAGTGTGGGTTGCTCTTGTTTAACATAAAAGAAAAGCATAATCCCTGCTCCAAGCCACTTACAATCTAAGGGCTGGATTGTGGCTGTAAGCCACATCCGGCAGTGGGGGGAAGGTTCAGAGATAGCTGCTCCTGAAGGCATTTTTACCAAGGCTTGTGGGAGCTCAAAGCACAGCAACTGCTGCTACACTCATGTGTAAACATGCAGAACATGAGTCGCGTGAATCAGTGGCCCAGCTCTCAGCTGGGGGGAGAAATGGAGCTTCTCTTTTTCTCTGAATGCCAGCAATGATGCAGAGTGGAAAAGGCTCCTTGTCCCCAGCTCTCTGCTGCTTGTGCAGAATTACACCAGAAGAACAGCCCTGATTGTGACAGGAGGTTGCAGCAGAGCAGACACAGCCATCTTCCTCCGCAGCTTTTTGCCACAGACAAAGCAACAAGAGCAAATCCATCCTAGGCAAACAGGTTGCTGTTGTTTAAATAGGAGGGACAGACAGGTTCAGTCCAATAACTGAAGGGAGGCTGAGAAAAGCTAGGGTCAAGACTGGTACTTTGCAGCTATGGCTGCTTGCATAGACTGGTCAGAGGTGGCAGCAGGAACCATGCATCTGGTCAACACATGACTCAGAGGTTACTTATCCGGTCAGTGCATGACTCAGAAGTTGCTTCCTCCTCATGGCCCGCTTTTGAAGCTAATAACTCACAAAGGGCCTAAATCTGAAACTTCTACAGAAATGAACTTTTTGAGTCAGTACTGTACCATTCCTTCTGTGGCAAAACTTGCTAAAGCAAGGGAAAAAAGCTCTTATTATTGCATAGGAAGAACATCTGTTCCTAAACAACCGGCTGTTTCTTAACAACCATTTTATGCAGTATGTAGCATTAAAAAAAAGGAAAAGAAAATCATTTCTAGTCCTTAGAACAGGAGGATGGGGCACCATGCAGCTCTCCTACTGAACTAGGGGCATGGTGCAGCCCAGGAGGCAGAAATACAGGGGCCAGAAGCAGAGCAGGGAAGGGGGAGCCTGACTCTAGCCTTGGGCTAGGGCAGACCTGCCTTTCCAGATGGATTTTTCCGCATTGAGTGCAACCTGCCTGAAGTCTATATGGACAGTACAAGAATGTAACCTTTTAATGAGAAGCATACGCGCCGTGGATAACCTTATCAGACCTGAACACAAGCACACACAGGTTGAAAAACATTTGGCCTGACAACACAGATTCTTCTTGCAGCCTTGCCAAGCATATCCATGCCAATTCAGTCAAACACAATAATGTATTGTTAAGTAATGAGTTTCCCAAAAAGGACCAAACTCCGTGTTATGCCTCACAGGAACAACTATGTACATGGTCCTTTTGTGTACAAAGCTCTACAAGTTAATGCAATTTGAAACCAGCATCACTCTCATTTGGTTGCAGTTTCTTTCTAAGGGAAAGCTGTTATGGTCTTGCAAGAGTAAACTGGGAAGTGTGCAGACTTTTAGGCTTGATTATTCTTAATTACCAGGGCACACATACAGGCACATGAAATATCTGACAACAGACTGGAACCACGTTTCCAAATAGCTGGCTTCAGTCCCCTGTTATAGCAGGCAGTCACATATCACACAATTATTAAGGCATCTTTGCCCAAAATAGTTATGCCTACATAAAGAATTGTACTGGTATTACTATTAAAAAAAAGTAAATTTTCAACCTACTTCAATCTACTTTAGAAATTAAGCACAGTCTAACCTGCTCCCTGTTGGAGTACTGGGTTTCCCCTTGCAGGTCCTTTAGGGGAGTGTTGGTGACTCTACATGCTGGGCCATATACAGGTGCCGCATAGGGGACATTCTGCTGTTGGGTTTCATATGTTGTCCTGCCAGTGCAGACAAATGTTCTCAACACCTCATAGTCACCAGCTGGACCCTTCTGTGGAGGCAAGTGCAAGGGTATTTTTGTCCCTGCTATTATACCTGGAGTTCTGCTATGGGACCTTGCTGTTGTTTAAACAGTGGCTGAAAGTATTGTTCTCATTTCTGGCCTCCATTTAATCACTGGGGAGCTGACCTTAGAGAAATCTCCTGCTGTGTGACTTCCTGTCATTCCCATCCCTCCTCCACCTTGAGAACCAGAGCAGCTTCCCTCCTGGTTCTGTTGCAGTGAGCTCAATGCATACTTACTGTGTAAATAAATTAGTAATTTCAAAAGTCAGCTCTACGATATGAGGCATTATGCCAGGTTCAAATCAAAACCAAGGACCAGGTGAAGTCTGCAAAGATAAGTCATTTTACACTATCAGGAAACTACTCCCTTGATTTGTTATTATTTTATTTCTGGGACTGTGAATGCTTGCTGTACTGCCTTTAGCCTTCCCATATAACATTTTGTACCTTGCAGGAATGTGGCCGCAGGAAAACAAGGAACATAGGAGAAGGGGCAGAGGTGATATGTGGGAATACAGCACAAGGCTTGTCACATAGTGGGTGCAACCGATGCCCTGATGTACACTCTGATCAGGCATGCACAAGAAACTAGAACCCCCTGATGCTTACAAACAAAAAAGCCCTCAAGACAGACAAGCAGTTATGTATTACTATCTTTGGGGTCTTCTCTGAGAGAGAACAGAGCCTCAGGCACTGCTCTGTCTATCCTTGCTGAGGTTTCCAGACATGCCAGCAATACTTCATGGTCAATGATATCAAGCAGCAGCTGGGAAAAATCAGTGAAGACTCTTGATACTCATCTGGATAAAAGGAAACTAGAGACAGTCACTACTAGTGCAGCTTCTGAAACTTGCTCAGGTATGACCTAGACAGCTATGGGTCATGCCAGCTTTAACACGCTGTTACACTTAAGCTGACACTTTCATGAGGTAAGTTGCTTTATTAATGACAGTGTTGTTATTATTGTCTTCTCACTGCACAATAAAACAAACAAAGCAAAGCAACAAATAAACAAAAGACATACAAGACCATATTCACAGTTAATGGAAACCTTTATCAGTGCTAATTACACTGACTTCAACGTAACTGTAACAATTCGTCTAGGATCTGGTTCATGGTGCTGAGGGATTTTGTTACAGAAACATATTGAACAGCCATAATGCTAACCTCTCCATCACCCTGCTGCCCCCAAAAGAAACATGTGTCATTTCCAGTGTGCCCTATATTAGCAATACAGAAGCTGTGCTGTGTGCAGCTGGGGGCTCAAAATCAGGATTTTCTTCTGTGGATAACTTCCCAAAACTAGAAGATTATACTTGTTAAATAGGGATGTTACATGGCCATTAGCACTCAAAAACACCTCACTTTGCATGTCAGGTCAGCCAAATGGCAAAATGTCTTGACCCAGTTTCCTAGCGCTACAAATTTTCTTTCATCTGTACACACCAAGAGCTCCAGTTCGTGCTTTCAGGCATCGAGTAAGTGGGAACCTGAAAGCCATGGGAGCTGTGACTAAGCTAGAGCCCCTGCGTGTAAGAACTCCTTTTGTTAAAAAAAACTCTTAGACCAAATCTTTTCATTATCTCAGAATAGTATTTTGCAGAATTTCCAGTAATTTTTAGGAATTTCTTGCTGTTTTTCCAAGCAAAGCAATGACCCCTCCCTGCCTCAATTTCAGATTTTTCTTGGAGCTGAGCTGATTAGTTTCAACTAAATCTTCTAAGAACATGTCAGTTGATTTTATATTACATGGCAGGCAAACTTCTCAGGTCTGGTAGAATCATCTTTAGAGCCATGTCACTTGTTAGTGTGGCCAGGATCCTACAGTAAAGAAATAGAAATGTCATAAAAGTACCTGAGGTGAGATCTTCAGGCGATAGAAATCAGTGTCGCTCAGACATGTTCAGTGGTTGCCTGTTGCCTTCAAGGTGTTGGTTTGTGAATCTGCTGAGGCACTGATGGACTCCAGATTTCCACTGTACAAAATCCAGCTGCCCCTATTGCAAGAGGACTTTCTCTAAAGAAAACCATGGGAAAAAAACATTTAGTTCCAACAGGTAAACTTAGTAGAGTCAAAGCATGATATGGGGAGGACACAAATCCACAAGACTGAGGTGCTTCTTTCAGCCAAATGTTTACTTGCAGTGAACACTCAATAAAACCTATGGGCTACTCTTCATAGAAATCTCCTTTCATCTGAAGTCATGGACTGATTCAAAAACAACTTCAGTGGAGTTCCAGGTGAATGTATGAGGCCCACATTTGCAATTAAGCTCCAGACAGCAGTGAATGACTCAGATCAGCTATAATCCAGAGCATCCACACTCTACCTATTCAACTGATAGAGATAAGTAACTATAGTTTGTTCAAGGTTATGTAACTCATGTATCAAGAAAACTTTTCTCAATTAATTGTCTAAAGATTTGGTGCCTGGTAGCCCTGGATAGTAGGGGAGGGGAATCAGTCTTTTTTCTTGATCTTAAGCACCACTGTAGTTGATTTGAATATGTTTCAAATTTCAATAGCAAAATTTGGATTTATTTTTATTCAAATGAGATAATGTTTCAGCTGTCAAGAGAATCATTTCATGAATGTTACTCTTTTTATTATAGACATGCAACAACAGCTTTTCACAGGAAATAATTCTCAGACATTTACATTTAAAAAACAATACTGTTTGTATTGCAATGCTGCTTGTAAAATTAAGTGATTTTTAAAGCTAAGGATGGTCAAAACCTCTTTCAGTAGGTGTGAGGGTTTTCTAAGAAAAGTAACATTTTTTCACCTCTCTAGTTCTGAAACATGATAGAGTGTAGTTCAAAAAAAATTCAGAAGAAAAATTGGTTTTGAGCTGTGGTTATGAATGGCAAGTTTCATCCCTGAAAGTAGTAAAATGACTGATCCATAAATCTTGCAAAAGCAATGTTTAGAATAAGCACAATAATTCAGACTTAACTATGTGGTCATAAATAGGATTCTTTAATACATAATAGGGTCCAAAGTTTCATAAGTCTTATAATAAATCTTGGTTTGGTCTGGAGAAAATGGCAGGGTTCATGCTCAAATGTGCTCATTTAGATTTATAATTTCTTTTAAACTGGTTCATAAGACCCTAGCCTCAATATTGTGAGTGAGTTTGGCAGGCAATATAAATCCTGGGTGGATTTTTTACAGAGGGCTAATAATTTGTCCTAAAAACTCATGGCTATATTGAATAACTTTCTGATGTCATTAAGTTAATTTTGTTTTCTCTCAAAGTCTATAAAATCTTTCCTTCCAATATTCTAGGCATTTCAGCTCTGCAAAGAAAATAGTCATAAAGAGGAATTTCACATTAAGTGACAGTAGCATTAATATTCCTGTTCTTTCAATCCCATATAAAAAAGAGAGCTTGGGTTCCCAAAACAATGACAACAAAAAAAAAAACAGGCTTTGCTTCTATTTTCAGCATTCAGTATCATTAGGAAGGATCAGATATACTGATCAGTGAAGCAGTTTGAAGACAGGACTTTGGAAGTGAGAAAGTCTGGGATTTACTGCCAGCTGCATCACAGAGTTCCTGTGAGATGCTGGCCCAGCCATTCAGCTCTTGCAGTACTGCCAAACTCAAGTATTCAAATCAGTTAAACAGCTCTTCCCCTCACTTAAACTCTAAGATAAAAAAAAAAAAAGTGATTGTTAGTACCTCTTCCCTCTTTGCTTTCAAGGTTCACTGAGGTCCTGTTTTCCAGGTTCCCACGACCACCCTCCAGAACCATTCTTGAATGGAATTTAGATTCTTATATAATCTCTTGGCTTCAAAAGATGGAGCTTTCAGAAGAAAATCCTGTAATATAGGATGGGATTTGCAGTGGGACCAAGAATTGGTAACTACTGTCCTGGTGGGTCCGGCTTTCCTGCTTGTAATGAGAACACTCTTCCACTGATTGCACCTGCTTCACATGGATTTACAAAGATTTAGTTCAAGTTTGCAGATCTCTGAACTGCTCTGGAGAAAGGTGCTAAATCTGTGCTGTGTACAAAATGGTGTAATATCTAGCTTTGAAGTCTGCTCAACTGTTGGCCAGACAGCTGATGAGGCTTATCCAATTTCTGGAGCTCTTCATCTGCTCTCTAAAATGAGAAATAGCTGTATTTATGTAAATAGTAGATAAAGTGCCAGTAGGTGGCACTTGAAAATATTTGCTATGCTTCCTGGGCTTTACTGGAACAACAAAAACATGTTACTCTGCACTGCAAATGGTTTTCTACATACAGCTCTTTACGTCAGCTCCTAACACAAGGTGGTCTGTTCCAGCGCTCTGTCACACTGGTGCCTGTCAGTGTAACTCGAGTAACTTCCTGGAGTTGTGCTGGTGTGAAGGAAGAATCAGGTCCAGAGCGGCATGTCTGTCCTGCAAGTGATAGCTCCTGGGCTTCTACACACTTCCCTTAACCTCCACGCAGACTAGTCATTAGGCTTTGTGAGCCTGGGCTTGCAGTGGAGACATCTCTTTTCTATAATGCTGACTTTCTGGAATTGTATTTTTGTAGGATTTAACTGCACACAAAACAACTGTTAAGAAGGTCGTCTTCGATCTTTTCACAGACTTCCAAGCTTATTTTTTTTTTACTGCACTTTGAAGTAATTGTAAACAATGGAATGGAAATATAGAAAGAAATCTCTCTAGAGAAGGATGGGGAAGTTATTGCAGTGAAGAACAACAGAAAATAGAGTTACAAGGGACTATGAGAGGTTGTACACTGTAAGCATTTGATTTAGCATGGATTTTTGAAGATTACTGCAGTGTAATGATGTCAAATCAATTTAAAATCATTCTTTGCAGAAATATTGTGTTTAAAAGGAAAGAGACTTGTTTCTGAATGCATTATCAAATAAAGAAAGTTGAACATTTTCTATCACAAAATAAGTTTCAATACATGGCCTCTGCCTTTCTTTCTACCCCTGGCATTCCATGTCAGTGTAACTTCTAAGAGTTATTGCACTCGCAGTTAGTGATTTCTTTTCAGAAATGCAAGAGAGCGCAGAATCAGGCCTGACATACTACAAAGTTTTATATGGTGGTTTTGTAATGAGAGAAACAACATTGCTTAAAGTAGAAGGGGAAAATGGTCCTCTAGTGTGCTTTTCTACAGCAGCTAGGGAAAGCTAGGAAATTGGTGGAAAGTAATTTAATGTTTTGACCTCTCTTGATTTCTTTCTAAAACACTTCCATGTACTATGATAACTGAGCTATAACCTCTGTACCAATTATTTGAATTCTTTAATCTCTTTCCATTACTCTGCCAAATCACAGAATCACAGAATCGCTGAGGTTGGAAGGGACCTCTGGAGATCATCTAGTCCAACTCCCCTGCTCAAGCAGGGTCACCTAGAGCACGTTGCACAGGATTGCATCCAGGCGTGTTTTGAATATCTCCAGAGAAGGAGACTCCACAACCTCTCTGGGCAACCTGTTCCAGTGCTCTCCAGTAGCCCTTTGCTGGACTTGCTCCAGTAGTGCCACATCCCTCTTGTACTGGGGAGCCCAGAACTGGACACAGTACTCTAGATGCAGCCTCACCAGGGCTGAGGAGAGGGGGAGGATCACCTCCCTCAGCCTGCTGGCAATGCTCTGCCTAATGCACCCCAGGATACCATTGGCCTTCTTGGCCACAAGGGCACATTGCTGCCTCATGCTTAACTTGGTGTCCACCAGCACTCCCAGGTCCTTCTCAGCAGAGCTGCTTTCCAGCAGGTCAACCCCCAACCTGTACTGGTGCATGGGGTTATTCCTCCCCAGGTGCAGGACCCTGCACTTGCCTTTGTTGAACTTCAGGAGGTTCCTCTCCGCCCAGCTCTCCAGCCTGTCCAGGTCTCTCTGAATGGCAGCACAGCCCTCTGGCGTATCAGCCACTCCTCCCAGTTTGGTATCATCAGCAAACTTGCTGAGGGTGCACTCTGTCCCTTCATCCAGGTGATTGATGAAGAAGTTGAACAAGACTGGAGCCAGTAGTGACCCCTGGGGGACACCGCTAGCTACAGGCCTCCAACTAGACTCTGTGCCACTGATCACAACCCTCTGAGCTCTGCTATTCAGCCAGTTCTCAATCCACCTCACTGTCCACTCATCTAACCCACACTTCCTGAGCTTCCCTATGAGGATGTTATGGGAGACAGTGTCAAAAGCCTTGCTGAAGTCTAGGTAGACAACATCCGCTGCTCTCCCTTCATCTACCCAGCCAGTCATTCCATCATAGAAGGCTATCAGATTGGTTAGGCATGATTTGCCCTTGGTGAAGCCATGCTGACTACTCCTGATCACCTTCTTTTCCTCCACATGCTTGGAGATGGCCTCCAGGATGAGCTGCTCCATCACCTTTCCAGGGATGGAGGTGAGGCTGACTGGCCTGTAGTTCCCTGGGTCCTCCTTCTTGCCCTTTTTGAAGACTGGGGTGACACTGGCTTTCTTCCAGTCCTCAGGCACCTCTCCTGTCCTCCACGACCTTTCAAAGATGATGGAGAGTGGCTTGGCAATGACATCCGCCAGCTCCCTCAGCACTCGTGGGTGCATCCCATCAGGGCTCATGGATTTGTGGGTGTCAAGTTTGCTTAAATGATCTCTAACCCACTCCTCCTCCACCAAGGGAAAGTTTTCCTTTCTCCAGACTTTCTCTCTTGCCTCCAGGATCTGGTGTTCCTGAGGGCTGGCCTGAGCAGTAAAGACTGAAGCAAAGAAGGCATTCAGTAACTCTGCCTTTTCTGCATCCTTCGTCACCAGGGCACCCACCCCATTCAGCAAAGGGCCCACATTTTCCCTAGTCTTCCTCTTGCTACTGATGTATTTGAAGAAGCCCTTCTTGCTGTCCTTGACATCTCTAGCCAGATTTAATTCCAAACGGGCCTTAGCCTTCCTCGTCGCATCCCTGCAGACGCTGACAATGTTCCTATATTCCTCCCAAGTGGCCTGTCCCCCTTTCCACTTTCTGTATACTTCCTTCTTCTGGTTGAGTTTTGCCAGGAGCTCCTTGCTCATCCATGCAGGTCTCCTACCTCCTTTGCTTTACTTCCTACTCATAGGGATGCACCGCTCTTGAGCCTGGAGGAGGTGATGTTTGAATATTAACCAGCTCTCTTGAACGCCCCTTCCTTCTAGGGCCCTAACCCATGGGATTCCTCCAAGTAGGTCCCTAAAGAGGCCAAAGTTTGCTCTCCTGAAGTCCAGGGTTGCGATCCTACTTGGTGCCCTGCTGCCTCCTCACAGGATCCTGAACTCCACGATCTCATGGTCACTGCAGCCAAGGCTGAGTTTCTTAATCCCTTCCCCTACTGGAAGGGGAAAATCTGCCCTCCACCCATAGAGATTCAAGTGATATTAAAAGAGAGAACCTGTGAACTTTTTTCCTTTTAGCAAGAAATAAATCCTAAAGGCTAGAAACTGCCTCTGAGAGTTAGGGAAAAGGAAGAAGACGTGGCATGGGGGATGAGTGTGATTTCATGTGCCCTGCTGGTGTAGGTTATGAGTTATTCTGCTGAAGTGAGAGGGATGGCAGTGATGCAGGGCCAGTGTCACCAAGAGCAGAATCAGGCCTGTTTAGGACGTATTGTCCCTTGATGGAATCTATCACAATAGACATATGTGAGGGCAATTTACATTTTATTGTCATTGTAGACATGCTATTCTTCCTAAAATACTTTCAGTCAGCCAGTAAAGATCTTACAAGGCAACTGGAAAGCAAGAGAAGCAAGCAATAACTGGCCATTAAGGCATATAGACCATTTTTAAGATGTTGCAGACTTCTTAACCCTTTTCTTGTCTTTCCAACATGCTTTTTGTGAAATCGGGAACTGCTATAAGAGACTATAATGTCCAGTGACTTTCATACTTCTAGAGCCCAGGAACACTTTCCTCTTTCATCAAAAAAAAAGCTGTCCTTTGACATGGGGAGAAGATCTGTGCAAGCCAAATTTGTAGCCAAGAGATGCCCCTCTGTGGTCATCAGGTTTTCTGATTCCCTGGCAAGGTTAATTGGGACCTCATTACACTTCTAAGAAAAGACAGGTAAGTGTGAAATAACTTCTCTGAACCAGTAGAGGTTATCAAGTCTTGAAAATGGGAGAGCAAATCATTGTCAACATATCTGTTGCAAACTGCGAGAGTCTCAGATCATAATTTTTCTCCCACCACCTCTTTCGAGGGTCTTGGGCTAAATGGAGCACATTGTCTTTGGTTTATAGAAAATAAGCACAAGACATTGATTTTAATGACAACAGGCACATTGAAAGAAATAATGTCTAGATCTCCGTAATGGATAAGAGCTTCTCAGGGAAAACTGGAAGTTAGGGAAAGCATGGGCTATTTCCTCTCTAGCAAGGGCTCCCAAGCCATTGTTAGTGGGCCATGGTGCACCAGCCACTTCAAGTTGGCCCATGCCTGGACAGAGCCAGGAGTTGCCTCTGTTAAAGGTGGTTCAGCTGTCAGAGTTGCTGCTATGTGTGACATAAATTGTCACTCCTGATGGCACCTGACCAAAGCAGAGCTGACTCTGAGCTCTGTAGGATTGTTCTGCCACCCAGCCACAGACTCTGCCAGGATGTCTCCAAGAGTGCTATAAATATGGATGCTAACTCCATTCATCTTCTTCACTCATTTCCATTGCGTTGTCCTGCTTTGTGCAAACACAGAGAGAGCCTGCAGTTGGACTAGACATTTGACCTAACATACTAACATCGGTCTGAGCAAAACCATGAGTAAAGGATGAGGCTGTGAAGAGCTCCAGGGCTTTTGGGGAAGTTGGATTGTGCATATGTTAATATGCACAACATGAAAAGCAGAGCTGCACGGATGTTTGCATTGTAGTCTTAAGTAATGTGTGTTAGCATTATTAGTCTGAAGTTAATTTTGTGATATTAAATTTGCAGTTGCAATGTTACACAGTACCAAACGGACTCATCCTAACTGTAAAAGAAGGGACCATTTCATCTCACTTTTCAGCACTCCATCTCACTTTTTCAGGAACAGAAAATTCAATCCCACAGCTTTCACTGGCATGACAAATCCTCATTCATACAGGCAAAATCCCTTTGAAGGTAACTCACAGGTGAATGGTTATAGGATCAGGCCTGCAGAATGCACTCGTTGGTTTTGCTTGCTCTTTTACTGCTTTTAGTCTATTCAGATTTGCTTGCTCTTTTACTGCTTTTCGTCTATTCAGTCTATTGAAACTGTAGCTAGGCATTGCATTAAACTGAAGCCTATGTATTTTTGTCTCCAAAAATACGTTAGGACAAGTCACAAGAGCATTTTGCTATTGATAAAGTAGAATCTTCTCAATGAGTAGTCTGTCAGTGGCAATAAACCAAAATATTGAAACTGAGAGTGCAGCAGGTATATAGATTTTGACAGAAAATTAAATTATAGTAGATAGTTCCATCTCCTTCCCTTCTCAATTACTTCTCTTAATGGTATATTCAAATCAATAAAACCATGTTAAGTAAAAAAGAAAAAACTTAATTCAACTGTGTTTGGATCTGATTCCTGAATCTTCCAAATTGCTTTCTTTAAATGGAGAATTAAGTTTTACCCAGCCTTCATGAGAGTGAAATTTTCCTCATTCAGATGAAAAAGAAACTTGCATCTAAGAAAAAAGTCAACTGGAAAATGTGATAGGGAGAACCTTCTTTCAGGTCCCTCTTGCCTCACCAATATCCATGCAAAATACTGCCATGACAGCCACATTCCTGTTTCATCCACATTTTTCTCCACAGCAGTCCTCCCTTTTCCTCCATATCTATCACTGGCTGTCTTCACCATGAGTCCTTCAATACCTGGCCATACCTGGCTTGTGGTAACCACCACTTATCATGTTATTCAAAATTACATCATTGCTGTCTTACATCACTTTATTGCATTGAGGTTGTGTTTTTCGGATGATCGTGATACAAGATGCTCAGTCCAGGACCTACTATTTGAGAGATGTACAAACAATGCCTAGAACAACACGACCTTGTTCTGGGAGAGTGGTAACACTAGAAATACTGCCATCAAAACTAATGCTACTCCATTACAAACAATATTTATCCCAACTGTCATTTGAGTTTCACGCAAATTTATTAAGTAGATTGTTCCTGCAGGAGTGCAGCACAGGGTCCCTAAGGCTCCTATTGCCTAAACAACAAGAACGTCTGCTGCAGATAGGAGCAACTCTCGGAGTGAGCCTCTCTGTATGGGATTCAGAGCTGTGCAAACAATAGGAATACTGGGGTAGGGTTTTGGAAGTCACTAGGTTAACAAGACTTTAATTACCTAGTGTTCAGAGTTCTATTAATGAACAGGTGTTTTCATTTTTATAGGATTTTTTCAACACGGCTGGACACATGTATTATTTGCCCATTAATCTTCAAGCAGGTGTGAATTTACTGATGTGGGTTTTCCAGTGGCAGGGGGTGAGACAGGACAAAGATATGTGAAAGGCTAAGGAGGTTGTTTCTCCTCCATTAACACCCATTGTTTCAGGGCAGGTAATATGGCCACAGGGTCACAGGTCTGTGCCATCCTTTCCTTCGGGTTCAGACTGGAACTGAGTTTATCCCTCTTGAAAGGAAAGAAACACATTGTTGTGTTCCAGACTCAGCATGGGAAGTATTTTCTTCAGCAAGCATTACAGTCCTGGAGAGCATGTAAGTTCTCGAGCACGTTCATTGCAATGTTTGTGTTCTATTTCCAATGTTCCTCCATGTGCTGCATTACAAAATGGATCTGCATTTGGTAGCAGGGCCTTAAGGTTGTGTGAAAATTGTGCAAATCCACTGGCAAAGCTTCAGATAGAGTTCAAAAGAGGATGATATTATTCATTATCAGATCAATTTAGTAAAATACTGCCTGTATTCAACCTGGACCATGCAAATTAGCTGCATGTTTCTCTTCTGATTCTTAACAGTATAAAGCTTAGCACTTTCAGCCTCTGGTTGCAGAGCTGATGCTCTATAGGCATCATATTTTATAATACCAATACCAATCTTCTTGCCTGTCCCAGTCTCCAGAGGACTTATTTTGAGTGACCTGACCTACTTTTCCTTTTCCAAAGCAATCTGGTATTTTTGCAAATCTAAACCATTGTTTCCAATTGTCTCTTACCCCAACGTAAAATTGGTTGTGTCTGCTTGAGTGCTTGCAAGCAGAGTGATATTCATTCCATTATTATTCAATGCTAAAATCTTACAGTGAGTAGATGACCCAGTCTAGAGAGTGTAACAGCTCTGTTCCTGGCCTTTCTGAGGAGGGAATAGAAAAGAGAAGTTAGAGATATTCTCATCTAATTCTCTTTCACATTACAGTTATCAAAACTGCAGGGAGAAAAGAAGAGGGACAGAGGGGCAAGGACAATTCTGCCTGTCCTTGTTCTGTTTTGCCACACTAGCTGGAGCTTTTTCTGAGGAAGTCAAAGAGGATAAAAAAGCAGAAGTTGAGCCCTTAGCATTTCACAGCCTTTAACTATATTGCCATAAGAATAGTCTTTTTTTGTGTTTTAAGTTTGGAAGTATCAGATTGATGCAGTTTACTTCCTTCAGTGTCACCGTGTGAGATATGTCCACCTAATTTAGGCACCTTATTTTTATCCATCTATAGACACCAGGTGAAGAAGTCTTCTGATATAAGTGCTTCAGTTAGCTGCATTGTGAATGGACATAGTTAAAGGTCTTTGAGGACTTCCAGAGAAAGACCCTACTTAAACATATACTTTTAGGTGGAATTAATTCGACTTGGCCAATTTCCACTTCTGAGACATGGAAAAAAAACCCACCTCACATGGAATTTGTAAGCTCTTTTTAAACTTTTTTCTTTCCAATGAAAAATTAGAATATCTTCCTCACTGATGACCCTTTATTTCCTTCTTTGTCACATATCTGTCTAATTCTCTAATTTGCCCTCACTGTGCCACAACCCACTTTGTTTCTTGGTGTGCCTTGTGTCCATTCTGTCTCTCCCTTGTTTTTCTCGTTCCCCAGTCACTCCCCCTTGCCTCTTTCACCTCAGTGCAAAATACATTTTTACTTCTCTCTTGTCTCAGAATCTACCTGTGACCAGCTGGAGATTCATCTCATGGTTCCTTTCACCTCCTAAAGCTCATTGAAACATTGTTTTTTTACTGCCTGAATTCCTTCTCACCAGTTCTGGGTCAGGCCATTTCCACCTTCAGTTCTGTTCTTTGAGTGTTGCTCAGACTCATTCAGAATCAGTTTCTCATGTGCTTCCCTCCTGGTTTACTCTCAGTAACGTTGGTCATGTTCTTAAAATGTTGTCCCTTGGAGTCTACAACTCTTATTCCTTCCTCATTTCTCACTTTCCCTAGGTCTGTGCAACCAGGCTAATACCAGCTAACTCTTGGAGGCAAGGCACATGAGCATGGGTTGGGCACAGCTGTTGTGAAAGGGAATGGAGTTTGCTAAGAGATTAATTTTGTCAGCTGGTGCTACTGAATGGGACTGAACAGCTTTCAGCACTCCTCTGATCCTTCTCTGTCAGTGTGCCTACAGCACCTTCTCCAGGGAAGTCTTCTCATCCCCCTTTCCAGGTGTTTAGCAAGAGGGAAGGGATCCCCCAGACTCTACCTGGGGCCAGGAGAGGGTCCTAAGCCATGTCCTGGCCGTTTGGCTGCCCAGGTTCTGGGCCAGCTTAGAGATGGCACAGCTGGTGGCCTTGAGGAGCCCCTCCAGGAAGCCTTGCCGGGAAGCCGCAAAGGGGACTCTCCCGTCGTTCCCCTGGAAGCCGCTTTACGCTGAGGCTGTCATCTTTGACCCTGCCCATGCAGCCATGCCTGTGCCTGTGCCTCGATCTGGACCCTGATCTGTGATGTCCCAGCCTGGCCTCTGCCCGGCCACTTCACCATGGTCCAGCCTGGCCATCACAGGGCTGTGACTGACTCTGGTTACCCTTGCTGGGCCTGATCCGAACCCTGACCCATACAGCCTGGCCTCGGCTTGCCCTGTCCCCACGGTGGTGCCCGATGCCTGGGGCTGTGGCTACCCCAGCTGCCCCCAGTGACCTGCTGCCTCAGGGTAGTGGGACAGGCCCTGGAAGCCAGGCCCAGCCCTGCCTCCGCCGGTCCTCAGCCCCAGGGAGCCACTGGCCAGTGCTGCATCCTGGCAGTCTATGGTTGTTCAAAACATACTTGTCTTGCTGTTTTGTGGTAGCATTTTCTCATCAGTATTGCCTGTTTTCTCTGCAACCTTATCAGCATGTCCTGCTCTGTAGTCCCAGCTAGCAAGACAGCAGATAGTAGGACTATCTGTGAAATAAATACTGTTTCTTTCTCTTTCCCTCAGAGCCTTAGAAAAGCCATAGCTATACAAGCAAAGTGAAGGCCACTCATCTCTAGAGCCAGCATGGAGAATGGTGTTGTCTACCCACGCAGATTCACTTCCAGACCCCTGGAAAGTAAATACGCCCATCTCACAAAGTGTTGCATCCTGCCATGGATACCAGCCTTGACAGCAATTTGGCACAACACCAAGCTGCTGCATTGGATCAACCTGTTTTTTTTTTTTTCTCTTGTCTTTTTAATATTTGCGACTGTATTTGTCCCCTTGTTTTGAATTGTATCTTCTCAGTTCAGGTCAATTACAGCACAGCATGTTGTGTCAGGCATGAAGTATGGGAACGTGGCAATATTAATGGAATATTGTTTGATGGGCTCCAGGGAAAAGACACTCAATCTAAAATCTAAAAATAAAAATTAAAAAAAAGAGAGATGGTTTAATGTCCTCTGACTGGACCCATTTGAAAGCCTGATTGCTCTTTATTAGATGAAATAATTCAGTCTGCGGCTTTCAAACAGGATGGAGTTAATTGAGCAAGTTTTATCTCTGTCTTAAGATACACAAGTCCATTTCACATCTTGAATGGAAGACAAGATCTGTTCTGACAGAGACATCTGCCTACACTGAGGACAGTACAGGATTAGTCCTCTGTCAGTGGTGCTTGCATATATGTATTTTAGGATAGAACTTGTCCAACGGCTATACGTGAGGAATAGTTATTTCACGTTTGAGTATTATGTCTATCCACTAGCATCAAATGTCTTTGAATATCAGTCATTTCTCCTGGACAGGTCTGAAGTTTTGAGGTCACAATCAATAATTTAAACAAATAATGCTGTAAACACAAGTCAATAATAAACCCATAGAAAAATTTCTACCACACATCTGACAACTGCTAAATGGAGTACTATAGTCTTTCTTTACACAGTTTAAACCATCTGTTTGCAAAGTTTTTGAGCACTGGCTTGAGTGAAGTCTCAACAGTCTTAAATGTTAACTTCTCATCATTGTGATAACATTGTGATTACAACTGCAATTATTTGTAAATGATAGTTTTGGGTGTACTGGTTGATGATAACTTCTTATTTAAAAAATAATTACAGAGCTTCCGAGTTTTATATATGGGCAACTTTTCACAGTTTTGGGGGGACAAAGACCATTCCTCCTGTTGCACAGCTGCCAGAATAAAATAAAAAATTATTATAAAGCAAGGATAACAGTAGTACTGGAAAATCAATATACTAATGAGAAAACTTGTCTGGCAAACTAGCTCCAAAGTTGGTGCAAACTGGAGTAGCTCCTAGTGGGCTTTATAGGGTTGTATTGAATGACTCCAACTGACAAGCTGGGCATGCTAATTTTTCCCCCAAAATTTTTATGTAAGGTAAGAAAAAGAAGAAATAATTAAGAAAACAAAAACATTGACCTTGAAAGATGAAAATGAGAAAAACTGTGAGGCTCTGGTTAGTCCTAACATAATTTTTCCCCATCCCCTGAAAACCAAGAAATTTGACAAAATAAAACTGGAATAAGCCACTGAGTACTATATTTTGCAAGTTGCACAACTAGCATTTTAGATTTGCATAAAGGGGGATAATATCTCTAAGCACACTGACTTAGTGCTATGAAAACAACAGGAATAAACCTGTCCCTTAAGGGCAAGAATGAACTAAGCTTATTTTCTAGGGGAAAGAGAAAAAATAACAGCCAAGAACACCTGGGTACAGTAGATTTATCTGTCTGACCCAGCTCAGGTACAGTAATCTAAGATAACATAGCTGCTCGGGATTGAGAGGAAAGGTTACCCTCCTAAAGTCATTTCAGAGAAAAACAAGCAAACAAACAAACAAGCTGGCAGTTCCCTATGCTTTCCTGGTCTGGCAAACTTTTAACATGGCAATTTCTCATCTATTGCTCTGGGCACAAAATAGACAGTAGACAGCATCACCTCTTGGGAAGGAACAGGGGATATCCTTGTAGAAGGTGAAATATGCAAACCCGTGTAGCTGAAGCACAAATGGCAGCTCCATCCTACTGTCCTGTGGTCCTAATGCTGATGAATGGTGCAGATGTTCTCCAAAAAAAAAAAAAAAAAAAGGGTGAAGCTCTGGTCTTGATTCATTTTGACTCATGGAATAGAGCAAGTTCAGCGGACTCTTTCATTATGAGCACAGAACAGCCTGAGTTTGGAGTCATTCCTTTGGTTACATCCCAGGTGGTTTGGGCTGAAAAAGTCAAGGTATATCAGCCACACATGTATAAAAATGCAAGCAGAACATCTGTTCCATTTGTCTGAGTGTCTTCACCTACAAAGGGGTGCCTGATATTCTTGCTAGAACCCAAAGAATCCGCAACTGATAGTGATCCTCTGAACCCAAACTGGGAGGATGCTCTGCTGGCTGACTTTTCAGTGACTGGGAGTGCTCATGCTTACCAGTACAGTGTCTCAGCTATGGAAATAGTAATGAAAAGCTGAGGGCAGTAGCTGCTCCAACTACATGTACAAAAGCAAGATAAAGATGTGCAACATCTATGCTTAAGATATAATTACTCACATATAATCCTTTCCTGAGCAAGGGATAAGAAGAAAACAGAAGAAGGTGAAGAACAATGTAGTTCTTTTCTGACCGAAGAATGCAACTGCATATACAGAGTCCCTCAGTATATGTGATTAATTTGGGAAGGAGACAGCATTAAGCAGGAAGTGAAAGACTTGACTTTGTGGATCTGTTGGATTAAGGCCATATGGGATCCCATATGGTAGAACTCATCCTATAAATGGAGAAGTTCTGCTTTGTATGGCTCTGCAGAACCTTGTCAGCCAAAATATCAAGACATGGCTAGTCTAGTGCTGGGTCTATAACTCAGCCAAAAACAGGGTTTTGCTTGGTTTCACTGGAAGCCCCCCTCCCATGCCACTTAATTAATTTAAAGCTATGTGGAGTACTTCTCAAGGCATTGCATCCTGCAGGTCATACAGTCCTGAGATTATAACCACTCTGTATCAGGAAGCCAGGAGCACTTCCAAGGTGTTCAAACAATACCTAGCCCTACTCTGTTGTTAACTCTGATTTTCACAGGATCTCTGAGACACATGCAGCATATAGTATCATGCTGAACAGCCTTTGGGAGGTGGCCAGAAGAGAATGGATGCTGAAAGGGTATTTTATCCTTGACATCAAATTCAGTAGCCTTTTGCTAGATTGCTTCCTTCTGTCCATAACAGCAGATGGGAATAGAAAGAATGTACGCAGTTAAACATGAAATAATTAGTTTACACAACTTAAAAGAGGTTGTTTCTTTTTTTTCTTTTCTTTTCTTTTTTTTGCCTAAAATTTATCATTTTGTTTTAAACAGTGTCTGCTTGATATCTGTGGTTTCAAGAAAGTCTGGTCAAGTTTGGAGAATTTGTTTGCCCAGCTGTACCATGTATCTTCATAAAGCCAGCAATGTAGCTGCAACTCAAGGCTTATTTTTCTTCCCCTCTTTGAAATATCTAGTTAGAAAGGAAATCACTCAGGAAAGAGTGCAACAAAAAGATTAATTATAGCAGAGCACTCATAATGCAATGGTAAGAATTGTGCTGGCCCTGTTGGATATTGATATGATTGGAAAGAAGAATGATCAGGAGGTTCACAGCATTCCTTTGAGACCAGAGGCAGTGCTCTTCAAAGAAAGACCTCCGCCATACAGAGCTCCCCCATGCGGTTCATCACTGGCTTTTTTGTGAAGACCCCAAAAGTTACTGAGTCGAATGATCTAATTATACTGCAGGATGCTATTACTTGTAAGTGGGATTAACACAAAGACTTAGCTAGATTGTTGCAAACTACACAGATCAGATCCATAAGGATGGTACAAAGGCATTGAAAGAAACATTAGATATCCCTGAGTGCTTTACTCTGCAAATGGCAACAGAGAGTGGCATCAGCTCCCAGCTGTTAATTAGCTGTGTCTGTGGTGGGAGGAGGAAGGGAGAGGAATGGAGGACAGTGAGAAGGCTGTTGTAGAGCAGTCAGTGGGGACTTGAATAAACTTGGGCTCTGCTTAAAGGTAGGTTAAACCCTGTTCGATACCAGATCAATATAATCTGCTGAAAAAAATTATGTCATAATTTTTGATAGCTACCTGAAAGCTGAAGAGAGAAACTGGTAGAACGAGTCAGGCAATATATTCTTAGCAGGGCAAAATTCATTTACAGGACACAAAAAGAAATTTTAATATTTGGATTTTTCTGTGTTTCTCTGCCTGTGTATTGGTTTATATTCTGGAGAGCCAATTTTCTCAAAGTCAAACTTCACTTAGAAATGGGATAATGTGCTTTTACAGTCCCAGATATTTGGGACTGCAGAATAAAAAGAGCACCATTGAAATGCCAATAAAAAGTATATGAACAGTTCCACACTGTGCAAGAAGAGAGACAGCCTTTCTCCACTCCAGATAGATATCAGAACATCACTTTCAGTTCTACAGAACAAGGGTGACAACCAAAGAATTGGAATTATGCTGTCCTCCAGCGCTCTTCTGTCATGCTTTTTTTCACCTTGCACAAAGTATATGGATCGGAGATCACACTTGTGAAGAGCTCTGCTGAATTTGCTGAAACAAAGGTATTTGTTGGAATCCAATTCCCCAAATAATATGTAGCAGTCCTTATCTCAGAGGGCATGTAGCAGATGCCGACACATTATCCTGCAAGCAACTAGACACTGTCAGCAGCTGTTAAGATAATACAGTGGTTGATTTTATTTCTCTGATAGCAATTTGGTTGCATGAAGTAGCTCATTTTTGCCAAAGGTAGACCATGGTGTTTAAGTGGGGGGGAAGCTGATCATTAGTGGCAATTTGCTTTGATCTTTATGAGTATAGAATTAGAGTGGGAGGTGTGTGCACTTTAATTGCCTTTTAGCTTTGTCAAGGCAGACTAATATTGACTAATATTGATCAAGTAGGATGAAACACTCTTCTAATTTTTTCTGCTGAGGAGGAAGCAAATTGGTTTGTTCACAGCATAACACACAGCAAAGAGGCCTGTTCGCAGACCACCTACTGCTCAGGCACCACTAGCTCCTCCTCATTTGAAATTCTCATTTATATTTGTCTCCTTCAGGAGAAACTGCTTCCCAAAAGGAAAGCTGTAATGGGTAAGTTTTCAGAATTCCACTTGCAGTATTTATAAAATGAAAGGGCTATGTTGGGCTCTTCATCACAGTCAACTGTTCAGTGCCGTAATGTAGACTGTATAAACCCATTCTCATGGTGCAAGAGAAACACAGACTCATTTGCAATGGTTGTGCCATGGACTCGGGGAAAGAAAATTAGCTAAGGCACTGGATTGCTAATTAGCAAATGCTACTTAAGGCTCATCGGCATGAAATGAAGCATCACTAAGGACAACTTAATCTTTCAGCCCACATTGTTTTTCTGCTCTTAGGTATTAAGCTTTTGTGATCCTCCAAGGTCTTAATTTCTAGTACATTCAAATTCAGCCTTCTAAAAGAGAAGGTCCTTTCACTGGGAGCACATCTGATTATGGTGACCTTGTTGCCTTATTAATGGTTGTGATGTGGGAGATCAAAAGAAATAGAAGTGCTGTAAAGTGTTCAGAATAATATTTATTCAGCTATCTAGCTCATCAGAGAGGATGGTCCTGTTCAAAACCATCTGATGTTGAGAAGGAATAGCAAACTGTAGATCTTATCTTCATGGTTTGGCTGTTCCAAATGACTTTTCTGATACAGATATGTTAACACTGTCAGGAGTAATTCCAAATTGCTCTTTTTTTGTATAGGTGCTAGTCCCAAAATGCAGTGATTTTATTGAAGGTTTTTTTTTTGTTTTAATCAGGAAAAATTCTAGGATGGAGTGATTGTTTCAGAATACTGTGACTTATTTTGGAATAAAGCGTTCACTTATTCTGTAATGGGAATGCCAGGTAATTTCTCTGCATTGACAGTCCTATTTATTTGTATTTAAACAAGGAGATATCAGTTCAGAAGGGAGGTTTTCCAGATCATCACTACGTTTTATGTGAACTTTGCTGTTATTCCTGAGCAGCCCAGCTTGAAGGAATGCCTGTTTCTGCAGCTGAGAAACTGTGTGAACAGTTATATTTGAACACTGTTAGCAGAAGGTTGGGAGTCACACATCAGTCTGAAAAAGTAAGGACATCTTTAGTGGAGCAAGTGCAAGAACCCTCAGTGAACAGAGTGCACACAGAAAGCCTGCTCCAATGGATCCTGTCACTACCTTCTTATTAATTCCAGGAGGATCAGGATTACATGCCAGTTCAACACTGATTCGTGATAAAGCCGTCTGCGTGCTACCACTGTTCTCAGTACAATGGAAGAAATTTGGGGTAATTTGTATAGGAATTTGTTTACTCCTATGTGTAAGTACAAGTGTTTTTCTTAAACTCTGGCTTATTACTCACATGAAAATCTTGGTAAATATATTATTTGTTTTTCATCAAATATAATTGGCATATATGTTTGGAAAGGATGTGTTAGTATCCAGACTGATTGCTACCTGTACTAGAAAGCTGCAAAAATATGTAATGACAGGGAGATTTTCTTATACTGTGGCATTATAGTATATTTCCATATTCATGTTTATTATGAAATTATTTAACTGTTTGTATCACTATAATATTGAAAGCCTTCTTGGTGCTATACGGATTCTTAGAAAGGCATGCAATTCTCAGTAAGAGTAATGGAAGAGAGACAGCTGCTTGGCAGAAAGACAATGCAAAGATAAAGAGAATTCCTCCATAGGAAGATTGTTTTGGAGAATTACACATATTATTTTTTATCATTAAAATAACTATACTTTATCCACTTAAAATGTGACCAAAACCAAGTTAACTTGAAAGTAAAGTATGGTGACACACAAAAAATGGGATTTTCTGAAGTGTTCCCTGTGAGGAGCTTTGATAATTTCAAATATTTTCTACGTGAATGCCAAAATAAATATAAAAGCAGTAGTAAATGAATTCTCACTGGGATCCCTTCCAACCACATTTACACCTGTGCTTTTAAAAGTGATTAGTGATTTTGAATCCCCACCAAGAAACATTTTGGTTTTTGGAGTGTGAACACTAAATGCTTTCAAGAATCAGCAGAAAAAGTGGGTAGAACAAAGCAAGGCACCCAAAATTCCCACTTGTTTTTGAAAATATAGGCCGTAATGAACAACTACCATTTGCAACTTAGCCTGTGCCCAGTGGTTTCTCCCACCAAGATGTACGCAATCTCAGCCTCCGTTTCTTTTAAATTCCTCCTCAAAACCTATTTCCCCAAGGAAAACCTACAGATTACCCTTCAGGATCTTAGGCTCCTGCTTTGCTTATAAAATCTGTTTTGAAAGTTTTTCTTCTATCCTTCTTCCTACCAGCTCAAAGGGGCTTTCCCTGCTCAACTATTGCATTCAGCCACCCATTGCTGAAGAGGGCCTTGGCTCCCATCAAACCTGCCCGACAGTAACTGGCATGAAACAGTCCTCATTCCTGAGGGGCGCTTGAGGCACTACAAAATTTGGTCACTCTCATAACTTGCTCCCAGATCCTCCTGTGAAATTTGTGCATTACAAATGCACAGACTCTGCCTCCCTGGGCGTTTCCAGGCTTGCGAGTTGTCTTGAGAGTTGACTGTGTGAGAGCTGATTACTATTTTTTTCTGATTTGTTAATGATGTTTACATTTTAATCATTTTCTTACCTCCTGCCCCTTCTCCCTGTGAGCACCAGCAGTCTGCCTGCAGCCCCTGCCGCTCCCTTTTCTCTCTGCTGCACAGGCGGGGAATGCGAGCAGAGCAAGGCAGGGGGGGCAGCAGGCAAAATCTAACGAAGGAGGTGAGCAACCAGCAAGGGGAGGTAGAATTAAGGCACTTGGATGACCAGAGGCTAATTCTTTCTGTTGGTTAAAGTGAATCAGTTGTAAACAGACTGAATTTAGCCAACTAAGTTCAAGATGTGACCACAGCACAGGTAAATATGACTGTTACCTGCATTCCTCATCTCTGCACACTGGGTATCGCATGGGACTATGGTAGAGGGGGGAAGTCTACCCTTCTCATTCCCCAGCTGTTGTCCTTCCATGAATATTATCATTTCTCTGTCTCCTTTAACATCCCTGCGATCTCTCAGCAACCCTTTCTGAGGCAATCCTCAGGTAGCCTCTTGTTTTTGTTTTTGTTTTCTTTATCCTCACGTTTAAACTCCACCTGTTTCCAACAGCCCAGAGTGAGAGAAACTTTTAGTCAGTTTAGTTAAAAGGAAAATCGAGTTTAAAAATGAGGAAAGTTTTTCTCGCACTCTAACTAATGAAATCTCAGTGGGAAGCTCCAAGTGCAGAAAGTGTTAAATAAAAAGATCACTTTCAAAGGAGGAAAACACAGCTTTTTCAAGGCACCAGTTCAAGCACATCTCAGGAAAGAGAACTCTTGTGTGCTCTGAAAGATAACAGCCTTCCTGTGATGGCACTGTAAAGAAAAGGCCTGGCTGAAGGTGCATCGCGTGGCGTAAGCAATAGAGATGGAAATGACTGATTATTTTAAAAACCTCTCCCAATACAATTAGCTGCATCCACCTCTGGCTTTCTACTTACATTTCACAAGAGGAATGCTTCAATGCTGTGCCTGCGAGGGAAATGCTTATATGTTTCAGAAAGGACATCAAGTGCCTGTTGCCAGCAGAAATAATAAAGATGACAGGCTTTCGCATATGAAGACACTCTCCTGTCATGTTTTTATAATCAGTGCTCTATTTAAAAAGGAAAAAAACCCTCCTCCTCCCACTCAGTATGGCTGCAGGATCAGATGCTCTTATTAAAAATCACATTACTGGTTTGTATTCCCCCCCCCTCTAATGTGGAGCCTACACCAGCATCTGAAATTAGAAAAACAAAAGGTTGTAGTAAATTAAAAATCACCTTTTGTTCTTCTTATTAAAAAACATATTGGGCATCCATGCTGACCAAGTCAAGGAAGAGCAGGAGTCCTATGGTGGGGCAGCAGAGCAGTGGGGAAGCAGCTAGCTGTGCTGAGGCCGGGATATGGGAGGTTGTCTGTGACATATCGTTAATGTGTCTGTAACTAATTTTCTTGTAGTAATATTTTCCTGTCCAGATACACAGGGGAGAAATTCCCCAGGGAAGAATTGCCATGGTCCTACCTTTGCCCCTACTCACATTACTTCCCTGCATACCCAGGACTTCTCATTGGAGGCAGCCTTCCCTCTTTTTCCTCCTGCTTCTTCTAATGCAGATTCAAAGCCTACTGGATTGGTGGGGACATTTCCACAGCTTCCGGGAGCACTAGGTCTAGCTCTGTGCAGGTGGAGGCAGAATTCCCTGCCGTGACTGTTATTACTATTATTGTTATGAAACACTGGTTATTTAGTTTATTTTTCCGGCAGAGCTCAGCTGGGGAGGCAGAGGTCTGCTGTTCTGCCCTGATTTCTGTGATCAGTGGAAGCCCTTACTGCATGACCCAACTATTGCTAATCTTGCTGTCATTGCTTCTTTCTTTATTTTTTTAGCCACAGGATGGAGATATATAAGAATAATCAAACATTCTCTAGCAAGGGAAGCTATTCTTGCAGGAAGGCAAAGAACTGTTTTCTAAGAAGAAACAGAAGTTTTTGCCAGCCATTGAAGAGTATGCTGCAAGGCGGACTTCCAAGGAGAGCAAGGTGAAATACTTCCCCCCTTCTCCATTTCCTCCAAGCTTCCCAAGTGTGTGAGACAGCGAAAGGCTGGAGGAACTGACTGCCACGAGCACCTCCGTGGTGGTGGTGGAGCTGACAGCAGCAGGGGGCCAGCGTGGCTTTTCCCCTTGCTGGAAAGGAGCCCGTGCCACAGCAGTAGTGGGTGAGATGGAGTCACGTCTGACCTTGCTCCTGTCTCCCTGAGCACTGCTGAACTGGAGGCTACACTCAGGCTGCAGGGAAGCCACAGAAGCTGTGCAGGGAGGCAGGGGTGGAAGGGCAGGGATTTTCTGCAGTTTCCCCTCCCTCCACACAGGTTGAAATAATTCACGAGAAACCCCTTGATTTCATAAGTTTGCCTATCCATGAAGCATTCTCCAGTAATCCAGTTCTGATTAAAAAATACAAAGAACTACTTTTATGAAGTGCTGAAGAAATATTTTTATCATTGCTGATGCCCAGATAATTCAAACCATCTGGATTATATATAGCATTTTGAGCAGAAACATCATTAGTTACAAGAAACATCTCCTGCCCCTGTCTGGTACCTGAGGTGACAAGGTGATAGCCTCAGAAGTGTGTGTCCTTCTTATCCTATCATGAGAAAAAGCTGACCACAGAAGATTTCCCTTTTCAGAAACACACAGTCAGATCGTTTCTTAGCTACCCACATTGGCTATTAACACATTAATAGGCCAAAGTCCAGGAGGTTTATCGGTACTAAGAAGAATCCCACATCTTGAACATTCCCACTCTATTTTAAAATTATCAACATTTTTGCTTTGTTTTGAGCAAGATGGCTGAAAATTCTACATAGCTGGCACCAGCTGCAGAGTGCAGTTCTGATTCTGATGCTGAGATTGCTCCCAGGGCTCCCAGTCCCTGCAGTATTGCCTTTGAAGCAAACGGGAAAAAAAGGTTGTCTCCTTGAGCAGAAGGTATGAGTAACATGAAGTAAGGAAGAAAACAAGTTAATCAGGTTTTGATTTACTTAGCTATAAGAAGACAAAATCTGTCTGTCTGTCTATCCTTCCATTCGTTTCACTGTCTCTGAGTTTTGAGGCACCTTGATTTTACTTTCCTACACCAAACCCAGATTACGTTTACAAAATCCTTGACTTAAATATAAGGAAAACTGCAAACAAACCAGATAAAAAAATTGCAAGGTTAAGTGTTGGAGAAGTATCTATAACAATTTCAGTGCAGATCTTTAAAAATTGCCATGACAGCAGCCTTTCAACTGTGTGCCGAAGAAACAGGAAAGTCACTAATGATGGTCCTGATATTTCTGTCCTCAGAGTAGAGTTTTGGCTTTGACTTCAAAGGGAATGATGCTCACACCTTCTATTTGCAATATAAAGCTTTCTTTATAATCAATCTGCAAAGCAACAGGTATTGCTGCTCTTTCATGTGGACCGGAAGTTATTCAAAGAGAAGCTTCCCGCTGAGCTCAGCTCAGCTCAGCTCCCTCTGCCTGTGCTGGGAAAGGCTCTTTTCTCGATGGCTGTGCAGCTGCTGCATACAAAGATGCTTGTTCAAGCCTTAGCTGTGAGCACACTGATGTACTCGCAGCAGGCCGGTTGTTTAGCTAGCGTGAATGGGATCGTCTCTCTGACATCAATGGAGATTCAGCCATTTATGCCAGCAGAGTATTTAAGTATTTGCACATGTTTGATCCCATCAAAGAGGGTGTAAGCATGGCTTGCCTAGCAAGATCTGAACTGGTCTTAATCTGCCTCATCATAGCTATTTCAGATATTTGACACAGCTTTTTAGTATGTGGGGTCCATGGGACTGGGACCAGTAACAGGGAAGTCAGCATACTATGGGCATCAGCATCAGCTGCAAAACTGATTTGTGGTCCCTTCATGGGTGCTGTGCTGCCATGGTTACATTGTTTTTGTGCCTGAACTTCAAGCTGTCTCAGGTCTATCATGCAACTCTTCACTGGCCTTCATTTGCTCTGTGACCCTAAAGATATGATGGCCTCTGTAAGAACATCTTGCCATCAAGTAAAAGTTCTGTATGACACAGTCATTTGTTTTAAAACTGTAAGACCATGTTCATGCAGTCAATGGATATGAAGTAACCAGTAAAATATGTGAAAAACATTTTTTTTGCTGAACTTTGCCAGTTTTTGCATGAGCAAAATTACTGTAAAATTGCAGTATTTTTGGCAAATTGCCTCCCACTCAAAAAACTCTGAATAAGTTTTACATGAGATGTTTTCACTGAAACTTTTGAAAGAGAGAGTCTTTTTTTTCCCCAGCTTTATTTTTCTTCTACTTGGATAATGATTGGTCACATGATCTAGATTACAGTTCTCTGACTCCTTTGCATTCAGTAAGGGAGGAGAAACCATGCTGACTTTGTTTTTCACAAGGGTAAGTTATATCTCAAGTCTTCCTGCCAGGTAACATGGTAATAATTAGCTCATGCCTTTTTAATAGTCAAAGAAGAAGTGGGAACTGACTAATGTGATTCACAACTGACCGTATATTTCTTTTTCATTCTCAATACATACTATGCTAGATGAGTGTTTGATGTGTCACTTTTACATAATGTAAACCTTTTCATAGTCTATAGCTATCTGGCTGCATTTTCCCATCTTTGAGATGTGTGTGCTGCACACAAATATTTTTAGGCATCCCTCTTGCTTTGATCTGACAAGACTGTCTTTCTCTGAGAGTGTATTCATTACTCTCTTTATTCTTTGTGCACTGAATTCCTTGCATGGAGTACTAAGGGCAGCATTTCACTGAGCACAGATACCTTTTTATGCAACAGAGAGGAGCATTTGCTGTCCCAGTAGCATTGTTAGGACAGGAGAGAGATATTGCATCTTCAGACAGCTAAAGATATCAAAGGACTTGCAGACGGATGCAGAAGAAGCAGATGTAACATCAGAGGCCTGCCTTTCTAGTAAAATGTCCCAGAAATACCATAAGCTGTAAGGTGTAGTGACACATTGCAGAGAAATCCTTGGTCACATCTAACTATAAATAACAAACTCTTAGGGATTGCAGGCTCCTGTTGAGTTCAGAGGTTGGAAAGTGTCACTTCTTTGCAAAACTGCTAATATGAAAGGTCTTTCAGGTCTCCAGTAGAGATTCCACTCAAAGCAAGAGGTATTTCAGATTAATCTGGTATGAGAGCAAATGTGTGGGAACTGTGAGATGCAAGGCTGCATTGCTTCCCTTCCTTTGCCATCCTTGCGTGTACCAGCTGGAATCAGTGGGTTATTGTATGGTGGTTTTATGGCTCCTACCTGACCCTATTGAAGACAAATGACTGTGCACAAGCAATAAAACATGCAAAAATGAACCTGGACCATCCTACACATACTTAGTGAGCTCTGTGTCTGTGAAGCTAATGTTGGATACAAATTGTCACACCTCCATTAGAGGGAAATGAAAGAAGTTTACTACAACCTAGTAATAGCCCTGTAGTCATGGTGCTCACGTGGGAGAGAGGAGACCTACATCCACATCTGTGGTGTAAATCAGGCAGAGGAGGAATCCCACATACTCCCTGAGTGTTCAGACAACCAGGGAGTTGAGCATCTTCCTAGTTCCTTACCAGGAACTTACCAGTTCCTTTTGGTAATTCCAAGATCCTCCCTTCCACCCACAAAACAACAACACGAAAGAAAAAAGCTTATAGCATTAAAGATGATATAAAATAGGGTAGAAAAGCATTCAGCGTCTGTCAACCAGTTAGCATCTTTCACTTAAACAGTAACAGCATCTTTTGTATAAAGCAAGCTGACAAATATGTTGGAGGGAAACTGCTGGACCTCCCTGGCCATAACTCAGCAGAATGCTGGCGAGAAGCAGCTTGCTCACATCCATAGACTGTTGGATACACTGACTGGTGAGGCTGAAAGTGATGCTTTGTATTCCTGTGCTTTGTCTTTAGACTCCAAATACATGTTTTTTCTTCTACACAATAAAGAAAAATGCCTTCAAATCTAACCCATTTTGACTATGCTTAATATTAGGTGACACAATAGAATGTCTTGGAATAAATGTATATTTAATCTCCTTCTCATGCAGATCTTGAATTTTTACTCTCCCTCTTCTTCCTTCCATGGATATTGATGGCACTCTGTTTTCTCCCTTGTCCTCCTTCATGGACATGGAGACAAAGAACTCATTTCTGGAGATAGTACACCGCCTGGAAAATCTTTTTCATCAATAAATTACTCTTTCTCAGAAAACCCTTCTAGATGCCTTCCGACTGACTTCTTGGTCTTGGTGTGTGATATTGGGTGTCCCACCATTCTCCCCTCTCCATGAGTCACCTCTTTGTCACTTTCCAGTTGCTTTCACATGCCCTTTCTTCATTTTATTCTTACCATCTTTGCACTCTGTGTTCAGACATTGCTGCTGCCTGTAGCCCATAGCTGAGATCACCAACTAAATGTCTATATCTGGCAGAATTAAAAAGATATATATCTTTTTTATTTTTACTAGACTAACATCTGTCTAAGATCAGAGCTCCGATGTGTTGCCATATCTTCATCTACAGTCCTTGCACTGAAGAGTGTAGAGGCTGAACAGATGAAGAGTGGCACTGTATGCACAATACTTAAATTTGACTTTGCTGGAGTGATTTTTTAGTCTAAGCATGAAAGAATGTCAGATAAATATTTACTTGATTCCTCTCTGAACCAAACCATACACTTGTGGATTGGTTATCAGTAGCACAGCAAAATATATACCATGATGTCACATGCACTACACGTCTAGCTAAGGAAATGCTTGATTTCATATATTTATGGAAGAATACTATCAGATTTTGGCAAATATAGCATGTCTTAATTCCTAACTCTACTTTAAAGTAAAGCTGCAAAACTAGAAAGTCTGCCTCAGCCATTCTCAGGGGCAGTAAGTACAAATATTCATACAAGCATGAACCTTTAAAAGGAAGAAAATGCTCATAACTTCATCAGATGTTCAAAATGAAAAACCTTTGACATTTTCCTTCTTGGCCTTCACTAAGGAGAAGCTGAAAAGCCAGAGAAACTAATAGCAATTTTGCAGGTTTTTCTCAAATCACAAAGAATTTCTGGTGCTAATGATTTAAGCACTATTAGATCTGCTATATGCAATTTACTAGCATTGCCTTTTCTGATACGATCAGAAGCATTCTGACAAGGAAATTGCTGAATGTTGCTTTTTGCAAAAGGGAAAAAAGAGAATTGGTCAAAGGCTATCCCAGTCTTAAAGCTAAAGAGACAAAAAGAGCTCTACTTTTAATTTCAGGAAATTGCATACACTTTACTTGTTTGAATGTTCCCTCTCTGGAATGCTTTAGCAGACATGACAGGCAAACACTGCCAATGCCAACAAGACTGGCAAAGTCAGTGCCCATATTTAGGAGGCCTCGTGGAAAATACAGTGGTGTTTGTAAGTCCTGATGAAACTGTCCCAGAGCCCAGTGCCTGTTCCTTGATTATGCCACTAGGATCCTGAAATAGTCCATCGGTTCCAATGACATTCTTCCAGTTTGGGGGAGACAATAAGACCATGGTGGCCCTTTTGACAGACTGGACTCAGCCCTGAATGGGCTGCTCTTCTTCTTTGGCAGTACATTTTCGCCAGCAGGTTTTGCACCCTGAAACATTCCTTTGTGTTTTCTATTCCCTACTCCATGGGCTTAGTTTAAAATTAGTAACCAAGCAAAATGCTTATGTAGCCACTCACTCACCCTTTTCCTCTGGATCATGGGAAGCCAAGATGCTATATAATGTTTAAAAGTAATTCTAACCTAAATTGGGAATATGATGAGAATTGAATATGATTAGAAATAAATACAGTTGGACCAATATGCAAATTCATGTGATAACAAGAATATGACTTGTCTTGCAAAAATTTTAATGAAGTATAAAGTGGGGTTTGGGGAGTTATTTTCAGCTAACTGGAAAGTATTTTTATTGTTTTCAAGTGGTAGTGTTTCACTAGGGAAAAATACAACTATTCATGAATTGTGAATGAAATAAAAAAATGTCCTGGGGGATTTTGATTGAGTGATACACTAAAAGCAGAGGCATGATGCATAATGCTGGTAAACAATAATCTGCTAGGATAATAAATTGCATAAATAACAGAATACATTTTAAATCCTGAGAAGCCACAAGAAGGGTCACAGACGGAATAGTTATGTACACTTTAGAGAAAAGATTACCTAGGATTTACAGAGAAAAAGGGTGGATAATAATATGGAAACACTGTTTATCTTAAAGTAATAACCTCCAGAAACAAAAGAACTGCCTGTCTAGCTTAGACCAGCCTTTTTCTCTCTAACATCTGAGCAAGTCTCTGTCATTAAAAGAAGTGAAGATTTCACTGCAGTTTTCTGGTGCATATGCAACTGAATGTACAAAGGTCTGCAGCAAGAAGTTACCTGTTCTATTATATTGCAAGGGGGGAATAAGAGTAAAAAATGGAATCTGTACAATAGAAGGGGTACTGGATATCTAAAAGAATTTACATCCTGTCTTTTTAATGAAACTAGACTTATCTGACTATGCTGCCTCCGTTCTTTTGTGTCTGTCAGCCTGTCTGATAATTTTAGAACATGTGACCTAATTTCAACTTAATGGATAAAATGGCAGAATTATCACAGATATTGCATCCCTACTAGTACAGGAGATCAAGTCTATTTGAATTCCCACTGAGCACAACTCTATTACTAGACACCAAGCATGCATACCTGGGAGGAACATTATGCATGAAAGCCAGAGGGAAATACCTTTTGCAAATTCTTTTGCTCACAGAGCTTTTGGAAAGTGGAACATTTTTTTCTGAACATGAAGCAAAAAGCTCTACCTAAAAACAAAATCCAAAACAGTTATGATGTGTTCATTGTTTAGCAAAAAAATGACAGAAATGCTGGTTGGAGATTGATACTTTCCATTTACAATATCTGAGTTGGTCTTTTAGGATCCCCAGTTTTGCTTCTCCAGGAAATATTTGGGATAAACTGATATGGAGAAAGAGAAAAAGCCTAGATTCTGGCTGAAAACAGGAATTACAAAACAGGGTAGTGGATACAGCATGAAAGTGTGATATGTACCTATTTCACAGAGTCAGACCTGAAGAGTTTACAACAAAGTCAATCAGAATCAATGAGGTACTGGTCAATACAATGAAATAATCAACAAGAAAACTTAGGAACTACAATTACTTCGACATGATATCTTAAATGTTCTTATGCCTCCTCTTTGCTTCCTTACAACGAAAGAAAGTAGTAAGATTGATCCTGAAATATAGTTGCAAAGATATTTTAAAATGACAACTTCAAAAGGAAAAAAACATCGCTTGGGGTTTTGTTAGCAGATATCATAAAGGGACCTTCCCTGATAAACTTCCAGTGTCTTTCCTGCTCTACACTGATGGGAATTCTATTTTCAAAGGCTCAGGATTCAGACAAACAATGGAAGGAGTGTCTGATGAGATGAAGGTGGCAATTCAAGAGGAGCAGCGTCAAAGCAAAATTAACTCGTGTCCATTAATGGAGGAGAAATAGTGCCACAGCTCTAACATTGCCATAAAAAACGCCTTACCACATCTCAGCTGGTATGTGCCACTTCCCAACAGCAACTCATCTGACTGCAAGGGAAGTACCTGGGACAACACACCCTGTGCCCTGCAGGAACGCCCGGAAAAAGCGGCGGGTGATTGTTGTGGGGGACTCCCTGCTGCAGGGGACGGAGGCACCGATCTGCCGACCTGACCCCATGTCTAGAGAGCTTTGTGGCCTGCCAGGGGCTCATGTGAGAGATGTCATGCAAAGACTGCCTAGGCTCGTCCATTCTTCGGACTATTACCCACTGCTGCTCTTCCATGTGGGCGCCAATGACACCAAGGGCAAACCGGAGACCATCAAGCAGGATTTCAGAGCTCTGGGGATGGTGGTCAAGGGTCTGGGAGCCCAGGTCATCTTCTCCTCAATCCTGCCAGTGAGGGGGATGGAGGAGAGGAGGAGGAGACGGACTTTCCAGGTTAACGACTGGCTGCGCCGCTGGTGTTGGCAACAGGGTTTTGGTTTCTACGACCATGGGCCCCTGTTTGAAGATCAACAACTGATGGGGAGAGATGGGATCCACCTCACGAGGCGGGGCACGCGGGTCTTTGCCAACAGGTTGGCCAACCTGGTAAGGAGGGCTTTAAACTAGGAAAGATGGGGGAAGGGGAGAGTTATAGTGCCAGGGTAGTTGGCAAAAGACAGCTCAAGTCGGGACGCCTCCAGCAGGTGAATGCAGCCAGGGAAGTGCGCATGGGATCTGGCTATGGAGGATCCTCTTGTATCCCTCCTGGGAAACCTGCATGCTCGATCACCTCTCTGAAATGCCTGTACACCAATGCACGCAGCATGGGGAACAAACAGGAAGAACTAGAGATATGTGTGTGGTTGCAGGGCCATGATCTCATTGCCATTACAGAGACATGGTGGGATAGCTCGCATGACTGGAGTGCTGTCATGGATGGCTACGTGCTTTTTAGGAAAGACAGGCCAGGAAAGCGAGGTGGCGGAGTTGCTCTTTATGTGAGAGAGCAACTGGAATGTATTGAGCTGTGCCTAGGGGTGGATGAAGAGCAAGTCGAGAGCTTATGGGTAAGGATTCAAGGGCAGGCTAGCATGGGTGACCCTGTTGTGGGTGTTTACTACAGGCCACCTGATCAGGAAGAGGAAGTCGATGAGGCTTTCTACAGACAGCTTGAAGTAGCCTCACGATCCCAGGCCCTGGTTCTCATGGGGGACTTCAACCACCCCGATTTCTGCTGGAAAGACAACACAGCTAGGCACAAACAGTCCTGGAGGCTCCTGCAGAGCATTGGTGACAACTTCTTGACACAGGTGGTGGAGGAGCCAACAAGGAGAGGTGTGCTGCTGGACCTCGTACTAACAAACAAAGAAGGACTGGTGGAAGATGTGAAGGTCGAGGGCTGCCTTGGCTGCAGTGACCATGAGATAGTGGAGTTCAGGATCCTGTGAGGAGGCAGCAGGGCACCAAGTAGGATCACAACCCTAGACTTCAGGAGAGCAAACTTTGGCCTCTTCAGGGACCTACTTGGAGGAATCCCATGGGTTAGGGCCCTAGAAGGAAGGGGCGTTCAAGAGAGCTGGTTAATATTCAAACATCACTTCCTCCAGGCTCAAGAGCGGTGCATCCCTATGAGTAGGAAGTAAAGCAAAGGAGGTAGGAGACCTGCATGGATGAGCAAGGAGCTCCTGGCAAAACTCAACCAGAAGAAGGAAGTATACAGAAAGTGGAAAGGGGGACAGGCCACTTGGGAGGAATATAGGAACATTGTCAGCGTCTGCAGGGATGCGACGAGGAAGGCTAAGGCCCGTTTGGAATTAAATCTGGCTAGAGATGTCAAGGACAGCAAGAAGGGCTTCTTCAAATACATCAGTAGCAAGAGGAAGACTAGGGAAAATGTGGGCCCTTTGCTGAATGGGGTGGGTGCCCTGGTGACGAAGGATGCAGAAAAGGCAGAGTTACTGAATGCCTTCTTTGCTTCAGTCTTTACTGCTCAGGCCAGCCCTCAGGAACACCAGATCCTGGAGGCAAGAGAGAAAGTCTGGAGAAAGGAAAACTTTCCCTTGGTGGAGGAGGAGTGGGTTAGAGATCATTTAAGCAAACCTGACACCCACAAATCCATGAGCCCTGATGGGATGCACCCACGAGTGCTGAGGGAGCTGGCGGATGTCATTGCCAAGCCACTCTCCATCATCTTTGAAAGGTCGTGGAGGACAGGAGAGGTGCCTGAGGACTGGAAGAAAGCCAGTGTCACCCCAGTCTTCAAAAAGGGCAAGAAGGAGGACCCAGGGAACTACAGGCCAGTCAGCCTCACCTCCATCCCTGGAAAGGTGATGGAGCAGCTCATCCTGGAGGCCATCTCCAAGCATGTGGAGGAAAAGAAGGTGATCAGGAGTAGTCAGCATGGCTTCACCAAGGGCAAATCATGCCTAACCAATCTGATAGCCTTCTATGATGGAATGACTGGCTGGGTAGATGAAGGGAGAGCAGCGGATGTTGTCTACCTAGACTTCAGCAAGGCTTTTGACACTGTCTCCCATAACATCCTCATAGGGAAGCTCAGGAAGTGTGGGTTAGATGAGTGGACAGTGAGGTGGATTGAGAACTGGCTGAATAGCAGAGCTCAGAGGGTTGTGATCAGTGGCACAGAGTCTAGTTGGAGGCCTGTAGCTAGCGGTGTCCCCCAGGGGTCACTACTGGCTCCAGTCTTGTTCAACTTCTTCATCAATCACCTGGATGAAGGGACAGAGTGCACCCTCAGCAAGTTTGCTGATGATACCAAACTGGGAGGAGTGGCTGATACGCCAGAGGGCTGTGCTGCCATTCAGAGAGACCTGGACAGGCTGGAGAGCTGGGCGGAGAGGAACCTCCTGAAGTTCAACAAAGGCAAGTGCAGGGTCCTGCACCTGGGGAGGAATAACCCCATGCACCAGTACAGGTTGGGGGTTGACCTGCTGGAAAGCAGCTCTGCTGAGAAGGACCTGGGAGTGCTGGTGGACACCAAGTTAAGCATGAGGCAGCAATGTGCCCTTGTGGCCAAGAAGGCCAATGGTATCCTGGGGTGCATTAGGCAGAGCATTGCCAGCAGGCTGAGGGAGGTGATCCTCCCCCTCTCCTCAGCCCTGGTGAGGCCGCATCTAGAGTACTGTGTCCAGTTCTGGGCTCCCCAGTACAAGAGGGATGTGGCACTACTGGAGCAAGTCCACCGAAGGGCTACAAAGATGATTAGGGGACTGGAGCATCTCTCTTCTGAGGAAAGACTGAGAGAGCTGGGCCTGTTTAGCCTGGAGAAGAGAAGACTGAGAGGAGATCTTATCAATGTGTACAAGTATCTGAAGGGAGGGTGTCGAGAGGATGGGACCAGACTCTTTTCAGTGGTGCCGAGCGACAGGACGCGAGGCAACGGGCACAACCTGAAACACAGATGCTTTCATCTGAACATGAGGAAATACTTTTTCACTGTGAGGGTGACAGAGCACTGGAACAGGTTGCCCAGAGAGGTTGTGGAGTCTCCTTCTCTGGAGATATTCAAAACCTGCCTGGATGCAATCCTGTGCAATGTGCTCTAGGTGACCCTGCTTGAGCAGGGGGGTTGGACTAGATGATCTCCAGAGGTCCCTTCCAACCTCAGCGATTCTGTGATTCTGTGATTCTGTGACTTTCAAGATTTGTCTGAGCCACAGAATAATAAAGGCATCCAACATAGAGGGAACTGTACCTGTGGGAGGCATGAGAGCTCCAAAGACAGGGAGTTCTCTAAGGTTGCCTGAGTGTTGTTATGGACCAGGTTAAACTTTCTACAGCAGTTGTACCAGAAGCAAATGACAATGCAGCTGAACTGTAAATCATTTCAAAGTCGCTATCAAAAAAGGGGAAATGACTGATTTTTTTTTGTACATCAAAGTTGCTTCAAAGCTTCATTTCTTTACTCACCCTCAGGAGCTCATTAGTTGCTATGGAGAGCCTCTACACAAATACAATATTGTATGTATGGTAAGCTAGCATCTAGATGACAGAAAACTCTTGGAGAAAACAAACATACATTTCACAAGAGATCAAAAAGAAATGTTAATTGAGGTGAATGACTCTTTGATAAATATGTATTTATGTTTTAACAAATTAAAGTATAAGATTTATCAAAGTGTGATTGTTGCAAATAATAGATTTGACTTGCAAGATAAGGCTGCCATTCATATAATCTTTTTTCATTTATCACAGCTACATTAAAACAAAGTATCACACAAATAAAATTCAGGAAAAATAAATGCATCAGCTTTGGTAAAACTATCAATTACTATTTTGTGTCCAACAACAAAACAATATAATTACCCAGCTTTCAAGACGTGAAGACATGTATTCTATGAATTATCAAAAATCACATTCTTAATTTAGAAAACTAAACTTCAAAGCACAGAACTATCCAAGGACTTAACCTTTTTTATCACAGTTTTCTTTCTGATTTCCAAATTTATTATTATTGTTAAATATTTTCAGCCTTTCCTGGAAGGAAAGAGATTCTCTGTATGGAATACTACATTCCAATCGCCTTATGGTGATAATACCTGTGGATAATTCAAGTCTGAAACCTCAACAGAACAATTATTTTGTAAGTTAAGAATTGCTCATGATTTAGCAGATAAATCAAATAATGGCTGGTGAAGAGTTCTTTCTGGAATTTTAATTATTTTCATTGTCACTAATACAATGATTAGTGATAATGGTTTCAGAAGTAACTAATATCCTTTGGAGGGAGAGAGAGAGAGGGGGAAGGAGAAGACATTCATGGTATTGACTGAAGAACAGTTTAGTTTAAAGAACTCATAATAAAGACTGAAATGCTTTTCTTAGCTAGAAGAATACAGCAATCATCTGGCTTTTCTGAAGATCGTCTGCAGATAGCACAGGCTATCAGAAATGCAGAGACAACATGGTACATAGTTCAAGCACAGTCCCTCCACTCAAAATCAAATTATCGAAAGGGTATTACATATTTTAGATATTACTTGTTCATGAAGTTGTTTCCAGAAACAACTTGAACAGCTCTACAAAGAATATCTTCCTCCATCATTCAGTCTGCTGGGCAGTACTGTAAGCAAAATATTGCATAAACTAGAGGTGTGTGACACTCCAACATTTTTTATAGTGGGCATATAGTGGCTATTTCCAAATTTCAGTCGCAATGGTTTGTATCTTCTCAGTTTTGCTTTGCCATTCAAATTGAGTAAGACTGACTTCCTGAGTAAGCCATGAGCTCATAGCTAGTTTTGGTGAGGTAACCATGTGTTTTCTATGCATCCATGAACACAAGTAATTACTGTGGAATGACAACTTCACACTTCAGCCATCAACATTTTATGTGCTCGTATCCTCCATGTCTAATCTACTTTATGTGGTGAAACAATGCATGACTTTGACTGCCTATAGGACTGTAATAGCCACACTTGTTAGATGAAAGGTCCATCTAGCCCAGTATTTCAACAGCAACCAGTAATGGATGTTTAGAAAGAATATAAGAGTAAGTGTAAGCTGATCCTTTCTTCAGTTTGTCCTCCCAACTGCGGGGACCTTGAGGTGATAATATTTGCAGAAGATACAAAGTAATTTGTGTCTAGAGACAATTCTGAAGAATTTCAGAGGATTGTGGGAAAGCAGGTGATGAGGGACAGCGATGACAAATGAAATTCTATTGTTCACAAATGCCGGGTAATGAGCACTGATGGGGATCATTTGACACTTAAATCAACTAGACGTGCTTCTGGGTTATGCATTAAATATAACTGCATGAAAAACAGACCTGGACATGATCACTGAAAATTCAATAAAATCTCAAAAGGTTTACCCTATTAGAAAGGAAAGCCAAGTGTCAGGGTGTGCATAAATGGGGAAAAAAGCAGAATCAAATTCACTGATCTAGTGAATATGGATCAGTTAAAATCATTTGCCTTTTGAGTTTATTGGGATTTCTGAAATTTATCCATTCCTCACACTTCTATGTTTGTTTCAAATATTTTTTCATAGTGGTAACACAAACTTTAAATTTATTCTACAGGGAAATCCACTTAATTTAGAATGATGCCAACATGCTTGAGGGGGTCCTGGCAGTAGAATAGTCAAGGAGTCAGTATGGAATATTTAGGGAAATAAATCAGAAAAAACATAATGAAGTCCTAAAGCACTTTAAAATTGTTCAGATACCATATATTTCCAAAGGACAAGAGAAAGAGAAAAGATGGCTGATTAAATTAACCTGGGATGAAAGTGGATTTTTTTTCTGATACACCTGCCAAAAATAACATAATCGTCTGAGTACTGGCAAATATTACTTTAACTAAATATACAAAGTGACACTGAATGGCCTGTTATGTTGGCTCCATTACTCCATGCTATATTTCTCCAAAAATAATTTGTATTGTGTATAGTACTTTGCAGCATAAGAGCACTTGCAGTATTATTAAAGAAGTTATTTTTAACAAAAACCTGTAATTTCCTAAATCACCACTCATATTTGTAGAAATGGTGATAGAATTATGTATTTGAAACTTTGTTGTTTGTATCTTCTTCCTTTCCAGGTAGGAAGGAGGAGGTATAGCAGCTTTATCTTCACTCCTCTGTCTGGCTAGAAGATGCTTTCAGAATGAAGTTTCCCCACTGCTATTTTACACAGTTTCAGTGTTTCCAGGGAGCAGCTAAACTGCAAAGTTGAAAACCCAGAACAGTTCGCCAGTCTGGTTCACTCCCCATCTCGACAGAGCTGTACCTGTACAACGGTGGTGGTGTGCGGTGTGCGAACACGGGAGCGTCGCTGAAACCGGTACTACCACAGAAACAAATGTCTGCATAGCCTTAGTAGCAATTGCTCTCTCCTGCCAGTGTGTACGCGGTGTGCCAGTAGGGATAGGCTGGATGCCAGGACTGAGACATATGGAGCTATGCATTACCTGCTCCTGTAATCCTGTGATCAGCTTTGTGCTATAAATGTTGGGATGGTCTCTGTGCAAGTGGTCTGAAATGTCCTACTGCTCTAACTGTGCACTTGCCAACTTGCACTAATTTGCTGTCAGCAAGTTAGTCTCTTCAGAAGCAGGCACATTGTTTCTTCGGTATGCCTGGCCCCTCTCCAGCCATTAAATGACACCAGGACCACTGCTAAACTTCCTGCTTGCTTACAGGAAAGGGTTTGCAGCCTCTCCTAGGTTTTGTTGCAGTGTCCTTTCTTTAGCCTTGAAGAGGGCATGATATGTTCCATCCTTGATATGTGGTGCTGATACCTACTGGCTGAAGCACTTCTCCACTGCTGGTGGGGTAAGTGCTTGTTGTCCATGTCCTCTGTTCCCACTGCCTGGCACAGAGCTCTTGTACAGTTATTTCAGGACTACTAAACTTCGGTTTACGTAGCTTTTCAGAGGTGATGCTAAAGATTTTTTTTCTCCTTCCTCTCACTCCTGAAATCAGAGTGTTGTGAAGAGTGCTGTAACATTACCCCAAATATGGATTTAAGTATTCAAGGTATGAAGTATTTCATTCAGCCTGTGCCATCCATGGCCTCAGATTAACTGGGAATTAAATGTGGTGTCACTTGTTCTCTGACATGTTTTTCTGAACGTACTGCAGATTTCACACTGGGATACCTTATTTCCAGCAGCGCAGTTTGTCCCTGGACAGAGTCCTGTTCAGGTTCTTTACTGCGACCAGCACTGGACACTGTGAGCTTTCCTCTATTCATGAACCCATGTAGGCTTTGCTCGACATTGCTGGCCTCCTATGATATGCTATTGTGGCAATCTTTTTTCTAATACAAAATCCCATCACATGGAGCTATTTCATCTCCATAATCCCACAGCCTTTGTATACTTGGTGGTGCTTAGGATTTTTTTTTGTTAGCCTCAGTCTAAGATAATTCTCTCAGGCTGCTGTGAAGTTGGGTGATTTTGCATTTCTTGCTTGAACTTTTGTATCAGTATCAAATTTTGTATCAGTAATGGGTAGCACTTAAATCACATTTACTTCAAACTCTTCTTCCTGCAGCTTCTTGCTTTCACTGTTTATCAGTACTCTTGAAAGCATGTCTGGTATAAGAAGCTCTTTATTGGGCCAATATTTCACGTTTAATGAGGATTTTTGCAAATTCACGATCATTTTCTGAAGTCTAGGTAGTGCTTTGCACAATGGTTTCTGTCATATGACTTCTGAAGGTTTATGGTCTGCATCTACTGTGACCTATTTCTCTCTACAAACTTATTTATGAAACTGCTCACAAACAAGAACAATTACTGGCATCTATTTCCCAGGCTGAGAACTGCGCTTTTGTATAACAGCTAGTGCTTCGGAAGAACATGCAGTCTTGCAGAAGGGCAGGGTATTTGGGCTACAGGTTGGATTTGGATTTTTTAGGCTCTAGACACATGGGAGGGGTGAGGTGCCATTGCTTTCAGCAAGTTGTTTCACATTCTGACTCATTGCTGGAGACTTCCCCCACTTCCTACCTCATCCAGGACCACTGTGCTTCCTGAATGACTTTTTGCAAGGCCCAGCTTTTTCAGCATTTCAGATTTTCAAGGTGGGAGTGTCTTGCTCAGTTTAAGCTCAGTATCAAGCTGCTGTATTTTATAATTACAAATAAGGAAACTTGCTTAGCTTTAATGGAAGTCTTTATGCTCAGGCTTCCCTAATCATCCTTCTAGTCTACTTTATTCACTCCCCTATTATTCATTGAGACTCAGTTTAGTCCTGCAGTCTGGTCTGCTCCTGAGATTCACTTTCATTCCCTCGGAGCAACAGGTAGAGCTTCCTAGTGAGCACTTGGGCACAAGTTTGACTTGAAGCCCGAGCAGTCCCAGACTAACTTTGGGAATTGGGATTGTTGTGAAAAGCAGAGATATCCACAAACAGCCCCTTCCCTCGTAAAGGACAGGGGGCAGACACAGCACCCTGAGAGGGCACTCTGCCAACCAGCAAATTGCTCAAGTGGGAGCAAATCAAAAGCTCTTGCTAGGCTTTCATGGTTTTCCCAATAGCCCTTGTACAGTCCAGCCAAGGTTGCAAAGGGTGTTTGAGTCCCTCCGACAACTGCACAGCTACTTAGATCCAGGTCCCGTACAGTCTTGCTGCTAGCTTAGCCCATCACCAGCAAATAAACCATTCTTGTGTGTGCCAGGTTCCAGCCTATAGTGCCTATAATAAACTTGTGATAATTAGAAGCCGATAAGTGCAGCTAATACCCATTAATTCATGAGGGAACTAAAAAAAAATTAACGTTAATATATATATTAACTGTTGCCTTCATACCTCACATTCCCTTGACAGGGTTTTAATTGGCTGCAGCTGTAACTCCTGCAGTGCCATGTTTCACTTCAATGTGGTATATCATTTGGAGGAGTGCAGTCTATATAGAGTGGCAAACAGGGAAGACTGTCTGTAGAATGCATTTAGATACAACAGATAGACACCAAGAAATTTGTGAGATTTTATATGTCAGTTAGGGAGCTGGGATGGGTCCTTCTCAATAGATATTTTTAAAGACTACCTAGCAGAGTACAGATCTGGGGAGATAAGTCTTCACATTGTAAGTTGATTTGCTTATCAAATTATATCAAACCATGCTTTTAACATCTCTTACTTTTCTCTGTTTAATTAACTTGAAACAAAAAATTTATTTTGCTTTTGCACCAGAATTACAAAAAAAAAGTACTCTATTAAACTAGAAACAAATATTTTAAATCCAAGAAATGTTAAAGAGAGACTTGCAAATGGCCTAATGCAGATGATGGCAACTCAACCCAGCTGCTTTAGCCATGAGAACAAAATTGATTTCCCCCCTCCCTGAGTTCAATGACAGTGAAAATAAAGCTTTCAGTAGAAGAAAACTTGTAGTTCACACAACATTAGGCACATTCAGAGTAAATTTCGTTTGCACAGCTACTTCATGTTGTCACAAATCAGTGTGAAACCTGTCCATTGTATTAATAATCAAAGCAAATGCAGATATGTTCAGAGCAATTTAGGCTTGAAAGTTTCTTGCAGCAACAAAGACTCTATAAGTCAGCCAGATGTTCCAGAATGAATTATTCAAAAAGGATTTTCAGTTAATTCTGTGAAATTAGTTTTTCATATTTTGCATGAAACAAAAAAGATGTTGAGCTTGTGAAGGCAAAAACAGAACAACCGAACTTTCTATTCTTGGTACATATAATAAGTCTGTCTCTTCAGCTCAAAATTTACAGGAGGGTAGGATAATACTATGGGTTATTAATATGCCTCCAGCATGCTATAAAGTACACCCATGGTTTTAAAATGTTGCTGATCCCAGAGAAATGCAATATAACCACTGTGACTCAAATGCCTAGTAAAAAGTAACCTAGTCCTTCAAGAACCCCAGTTACAATATGTTTAAAGGAACCTAATCCCTCTGTGCTACCCATACAGATTTAAGAGAAAAGACTCTGTTTGATGACAGTGCTTTAAAATCCATATTCTGAAAGAGTTTTAAATCAATCTGTAATGTAGAGTGAGATATTGGATTAAAAGCCCACAGTGATCAATGGATTAACTTGAGATATAAAATAAGCATTTGGCTTTTACTAGGCTGATTTGCCCTGAAAAGGAGTTGACTATTTCAGAGTCTCATGTCCTTCATAAATTTCCTGCTTCTTTAAAGTTCTGGATTAGTGTCCTTGATGGAGAAAATGCTTTTTTCAAGGAAAATTGTAGGCATTACCTGACATAAAATGTGTAGAAAATGATGCATGTTTGCAATTTTAAAATGTTTAATTGTTCCCACCATGCATTTTACAATAAATCCAGCATTAGAACTAACTGAGAACAAATCAGTGACTATTAAAACGTCAGCTAAACAAATTGCAGGAATAAAATACAGTCATTTGAAAAAGAGAAAACCCCAAAATCTGGAGCATAGGAAAAAAAGAGGAAAGAGCACCACTGTTGCAGAAGTTCTTGAGAAGTTTCTCTGATGGAGCAATGTGGATCAGGTCTTCTGAAAAACAGGAGGAGCAAAAGTAAAAGAGCAGGGAAGAATCCGGGATATATTAATTGCCAGGGCTGCATCTTTGCAACCACCATGCACGTGAAGGATGGACAGACAATGAGACTGGCACTGTGGAAACTCAGGATCATATGATGACTCTATAGTGATATCTGCGAGCAGCTCTTCCCCTCATACAGGCACCAAGATGGCAGAAAATAAATGGAAAGTGATGGAGAAATTACCAGGACAGCTGTGTGGAGGAGCTTTGTCATGATGCGCAACAGAAGATCAGCAAATTCTGGAGGTGGGATGGACTGATAATCTGAAAACTCATGAATTTCTGTTTTATGGGAGACAGATGGGTTTTATGCAGTTTGTAGTCCAAGTAAATGATATTTGTATAACTAAAGAGCATATTATCACCTCTGTGCTTTCTTTCATGTCATTCTCATGTACAGTATGAACTTTCTGAGTTCATCTGCAAAGCTTACACCCTGTCCGCATTTAAATCCTTCTTGAAATCCTAATTCTGTCAGCTTCCATGAATCTAGTTGGCTTTTACTTAAAAATAAATCCTCATCCTTTGCTTTTAGCTTCCTTTAATCTTTGACTGACCTTGGTGTAGGCACTTCTTGGGGCCAAGAGCCTGCACTGTCCTGGCAGGTGACATGCACTTTGTTAATGAAGGAGTGAGTGTTTTCTTTGAAGATCAAGAATAGGAGAAACACCTCAATAATTTAGGCAGAGAAGTAGAAAAGGAGGACGAGCTAACCTGAAACCTGAATTCTTAGAGACTCCCTCTGTCCACAGAGAAAATAAAGCTTCCAAGGCTGTGGTTTCAGGGAGGTTTCTAACCTGAATCCTGCCATGGACAAGGTAAAGCAGGAATGGTGCCAAACCTGACTGGGGTTCTGCAAGTCTGCTCCTCTCCTGAAATTCAAAGGGGAATTGAAAATGTATGTGTCAATCAAAGGTGATGATGTCTGTATAAAAGCTGTGTATCCCGGAGCAAAATGATCATATAAATATGAAACTACATCAGTAACTGTTCATTCCTATTCTGTTTCACCACACTGAGAGCCCACACAGTTAGTGCTGCGCTCCTTGTGTGTTTTGAACTAACAATGCAGGCAGTTTAGGCTTTACTCTGCAGCCAGTGTAAATCATTACAATTCTATTGATTTAAACAGGAGTTATGCTGATTTGCTGGCCCCAGGGACATGGTGCAACAGGGTTCTGGTAACAGTTTTGCATCTAGCTGAGATCAGTTGTAAGATAAATAGTCCAACTTCTAAAGGCCATCAGCTTTACTTCTCCCATTCTGTTATCTTTCGATTCCACAATAAAACTTTAAGGTGGACTCTAAGATTGATCCGGGGGAAACAGAGTGGCTAAACAGCACAGAGGGTAACTATACATTTATTCATTAGAAGGCCATGATCTTTCATATGGTGCCCTGACAACAGACTAGGCATATAATGCTAACTCATGCCTGGGATTTGCTGCTGGTCTTAACTTCCCTACAGACTTCAGGTGCACAGCAGAAAATGACAAAAGAAAGAAACATGAAAGGAAAGATGTTTTCACCCCCTCACAGGCAGAGAGAGAATCTTAATTCCCTAGGCAAGGCCCCTTCCCACATAGTCCTTTCCAATCACTAGCAAAACAGAAATAGGAGGATGCCTATCTTGCTAATTTCTAAAATGTTAGGAAGGAGAAGATCTTTTCTTCTTCCTGCCCTTATCTCCTGAGATGTGCCAGGCTATCAAAACATTAATAATTGATTATATTAACTATTACTAAACTATTTATTTTAAAATAGTTAGAAATCAGTAACTAAAATGAATACAGCCGTGGCAAGACACAAGTAAATTTCAGTACTTGCTTTGTCAACAAATGAGGACTATTCTTTTACACATCTGTTCCTTAATTATCACCCCCAAGCATTGACAGCTTTTTGATCGTGAGAATATTTCAGCCTTGGTCTCTGTGAAGCTGATTTGATAATGTGTCTAAACCTCTCATACAGCTCTGATAGTCCAGTTCTCTGCCAGCATTCGCTGAATAAACATTCCTTTCTTTGTCTTCTCTCTGTCACAAAAATCTGGGTCAAAAATGAAAAAAAAAGATTTTCTTTTTCCCTAACAGAAGTCAGTATCCCCATGGACCCAAGAAGACACTGCCACTCGTTCTAGTACTGAAGGTTATTAGGAACCTTTCGATTAATTTCAATGGGAGCAGGGTCAGACCCAGGATCTCCCATTATTGATTCTTTCGCTTGGTAAGTAATAGTGACCTTGCCTTGTTAAGTTATGTACGGACCATATTCATTAGTCATTTTCATTCATGATAAGGGTGAATTCATTAGTTTTTGAGGCTGATTCAGATTCATAACTGTTAGTTATAATTAATTGCTAGTGAAGGCTGTAAGTGCCTGGTTGGCACTTCTCCCTTCTCTTCTAAATGCTAACAAGTTCTAGCACAGGAAAAAGGGGACTTGTCTTGGAGAGAAATTGACTCATTTTAACAAATGAGCCTAAACAGTGCAATTAGCCTTCTAGAGCACAAAAGCTTTTCTTTTACAAGCAGTGAGCATAATCTTGTAGAAAGAAAAACTGAGGATACAAAGAAAGCTTTTTAAAAATTATTTTTCACAACTGTTTACAAATATAGTCTTGCTCATCCTTCCTGTTAATCTTCCTCCCATACAGACATACATAAGCTACAAAGAAGTATCTCTAGTGGGTTTATGCAGTGTGGGAGACAGAGTGGTGAGGCGTGAAGCTAAATTCTGCTCTCCACTGCTTTAAAGACAAAGTCTTCCCCTGAAGTCAGAGGAGCTATTCAAGATTTGAGCTAATGTAGCTAAGAGACAGTACCTATGTCCAGCTTACCCCATTTCCCTCATATGCCAGCCTTCCTTCAAAGAACTGTTGCAGCTAGGCACTCTGGGACTGATGGCAAAGGAGCGTGCAGATAAAAGGGAAACCTTTTGCTTCATGTCAGTCCTTTAGAAGGAAATTCTCCTGCATATAATTTATTCATCAAACAAAACAGACAGAAAACAAATAGCATAAATGAATTCATTTCAACTGAGGCATGGTAGTCTCATTTCTCAGAGACATTTGCCTTGCCATCCCCAACAGAAGAAACAAAAAAGGGAGTCCTTTCTGCCATTCCCCCTGAAGCACAAACATCCTCTTCTTCCAGTCCTATAACAAGCAGTTATCTCTAGACCTTATCAGATGGCTGTTTCATGGGACCTGCTCCTGTATTGATTTTGGAAGACCACAGGGCACACAGAAGGATGAACAAAGAGACACAGAACAAAGAAGAGGCAATGGTCTGGTACCTGTTCTCTCATCTGCCTGAGTACAAGCTGGAAACTGCTCACACAATTTTGTGGAATTTTGTGGATCCTGCAGCAATGCTCATCATGTCTTCCAGGCCTTGTTAGGGACCCTTAGCAGGATGTGACATCCACAGGAAGGGAGAAGGTCAAGATACCAAATATTTTCCCAAGCAAACTGGGCTCCTTTTGGTGATTCTTCCACCTTATTGTAAAACCATGGTCCCAAGAACGGGCACATGCTAAGGAGTCCAGTGAAGGACTGGAAACAGGACAGGCACAGAAGACTAAAAAGCCAGTATGATGTGAGGGAACCTTGGGCATGTGCTGTGAATCTGGCATTGCACAGTCTCAGTTTATAGTGAAGCACTTGGTACTTATTTACATATTTCACAAATTGACGAATAATCAGAAGAATCTGTTCATTTCAGTACTTTATAAAAGCTCCTTTGAAATGAGGCAACCAAGGGCTTTATATAATAAATGCTATGTGCTGGCTAGCATTAGATACTGACTAATGCTTTAAACTGAGAATTCAGCATGCCTAAAAATGTTCAGGGAAATCTCAAAATAAAAATGGCTACATCAGGCCTGAAGCATGATATATTAAGACACTGGCAGATCACCAGCAGCAGTTACTTCCCCAAACCAGTGGGAAATGGCCATGTTTATTTATTAATGTAATTACAATTTAAATATATACCTGGCATTTGTATTTCTATATTATATCTTCCTAACCCTTCTAATCATGATTGTCTTCAAGGGCTGAGCTCTTTAGTCATTGCTTAGCTCTAAGTGTCTACAGAACCTAGCCAAACCTAGCCCCAATCTGTTTGATATTTCTTGATGCCTTTCTCAAACATACGATTAATAAAAATTCATCAATACACCCATGGATTATAGTCAGACTTCAAGGGCACTGTGCAACTGTTATTACCCACACTTTCTCCCTCAGCATCTTCTGGTTTCACTGATGTTTACCATCATGCCTGGGTAGTTCTAAGTCAAGGGCATCAGCTCGCCAATTAATTAAAGGTTAAAATGGAAAAGTTATCAGCAAGGGAAAAAGAAGAAGCTCCAGGATTGAGTGATGGGATGTTTACTCCCAGTAAACACAAAAGACACTTCACTGAGGATAATGCACTTTGATGATGACCAGTGATGTGCAGCTGAATACTATTAGCTGTAACTGACAGCTCATCTTGGATGTATGGATAGACAGTGCAGACCATTAGCTTGAGAGAAGGTCTGTAGCCTCCACCTGGAGTCTGACACGAAGTCTTTTGTTCTGTATTCCAAGGGGACGTGTTATATGAAAGCAATGTTGACAGTCAGTGAGTAAATAGGGCCAATACAGGGGAGAGCAAACTATGCAGAGACCACGGAGAAGGACTGTGTGTCTAATATTCACCATTCACTACTCTGCTTTTTCCATCATTAACTAGGGAAGGTCAGATGGCATGGAAGGTAGTGCTAAATTCTGGCTGACTCTCAGTTATAAATCCCATTCCCCAGGGGTGCTGGAGGATTCTGGGGTTAGACCCGTATAACCAACTTGGCCATGAACTAAAATTCACAGAAGTCTGTGGAAAAGTTTACACTGATTTCAACAAACCTTGGATCAAACACTATACATACTTACGAAATATACCAATACAGTGCTCTCTACACACAACTTTAGTGCCTCAGCTGCTCTGTTTAGCCTGATAGGCAGCCTCACTATTTAAAAATGCTAAATAGCAGCAAATTTCCCTCTCTGTCTGCTGCATCCTTATCACGTGTTAACATACATAAATTCGTTTTTAAAAGAAAAATAACAAAGCTGTGTTTTGGTAACAGCATGGGCGACAAAACACAAATAAGAGAAGCAGAAAATAATCAAACCAATGAATATTTCTTCACAGCAATTTTGTATGAAGGAATATCAGTACTGCTTATGATTCATGGATTATAATTAAATATAGCATTAATATTCAATACAATTTCAAAAAATGAATGCATTCAGAAACTGCTACATTAAAAAAAAACAAATCTCATGACACGTGACAATTCTGCAGTATTTCAAGTACATAAAATAAAAATGAAGGCAACTTATTCATGGACTGCACTCCATTCACCCATGAACAAAATTGCCTCTGGATTTACAAATATCTAGTTAACTATAACACTAATTGATTCAATGTGGTCCATGATTAAAGGCCATCTTCATAACTGTAGCTTCTGGTTAACATTCTTCTCAGCTGCTTCCATCACAGGTTCTATTTTAAAATGATTAAAATCTAAATTATTGAAATTCTTTCTGATTTTAGTTATTATCATCTTTTGTATTTATTTTCTACATTTCTATCATTTTTATAAATATTTGAAGTCAGTTCTGAAGGTAATTTCTCCCTGAAAAATTCAATGCCAAAGGGAGGTGAAAATGGACTTCTCTGACTGGAGAGGCACTCTGATTCTATGCTCTAATTTGCAGTAGCATATAACTTTCTCTCGTCTAAATTACCTTTGTGCTGACAGCTCTAATACTTGGGTTTTTGGTCATAAGTAATTTGGGGACATAAGTTTGAATGAAATGTACTCAGCCAGTTCAGTTATCCACATGTAACTGTAATATATTTTGCTCTAGTTATTTTTTCAGATGCTAGCACATAAACACACACATGCACTTGTACACGTCTCTACACAAGCATGGATGCATATGCATCCAAATATAAACCAACACTCAATGAAATGGTTGGCTCTGAAATACTCAAACATGTCATTATGGATGAAATCTCCAGATGGGCTAAATCATAGTTGTTTCACTGCTGTTAATGGAGCTATTTTGATGTTCTCTGACTGAGACGTAGCCCTGTGTTTGCTTCAGTAAAGAACGTGTGCCTTCCTGGGGTAGGAGAAAAAAAGAATTTCTGAAGATGTGAAAATAGCACATTACAAATGTTCTGGACAGTGTTCTTCAACAGTGACCTCAATATAACCCCTCAAATTTTCCATATTCTGCAAAGGAGTACAGCAGACCCAAAATCTCCTTCCAGAAAGAGAGAATTTGTAAAGCCTGTGAGCTGTAAAACCAATGATGGTGGTCTATGACCATGCTTCTCAACCAGCAGCTGATGACCCACCAGCTGTCTGTACAACATCTGAAGTTGATCTGCCAAATAATGGTATTTAATAACAAATCATCATATCACATACAGAGAATCCTTTGCTTTCAAAAAAGGAAATGTATAAAATGGGGGAGGATAAGGGTAATATTCAAAGTGTAACACACTTTCTGTTTGTCTGTATGTAGAAACCATGTGGCCACACCTCACAAGATAGTCTGTAGTTTTTTCCAAAAGGTTAGGTGGTCTTTGGATTTTTTTCAAGGAGATTGGATACTCCTTTAATAACAATAGACTAGAAAACACACCTTAACTAGTCTCAGTATTCCTGGAACTCATCAGAGTTCTTAGTTTTGCGCCTCTGAAGAGAATCAGAGGGATGGGGAGGAGTGAGATGATGAACCAGATCAGGAACTTGTAGTCATTTTCACAAAACTTTCCTGAAGCATACTACACTCATCTGTCTTTTTTAGCATATATCATTTAAAATTTTAAAATCTACATCTGATTATAGTACTCCATCCTTGATGTTTTTCCTGTTGTGGGAGACTTGGGTGCTATTTCAAAGAATGCTCTTTTCTGTCTGTTTTTTGTTTGTTTTTTTGTTTGTTTCCCTAAGAACCCAGAGAGCCAAAAAATGAATTTGTCATGGCACATAAGAACAACCGCTCACTGAAAAAGTGCAGATTACTGCAACTATGGTGGGAAAATTTAAAAGCATCTCTCCTGTTGCCCAGTCACAGGAGAGGTGGACCTGGTGCACCTGGTTTACAAGCTGGTTGCTCAAAGGAGCTGAGGGACCTGGAGTGTTTCCAGCCTCCTGGATTTGGTGACCTGTTTTAGTGATGCCCCAGCTCTGTGTCAAGGCAAGCACTAGGCACACTGCATTTCCACCACGGTCTAGATTTCTGTGCAGAAGAATCCCTGGAAGGTGGGCTGAATGTTAGCCATGCCTTACAGCCCCGCAGGCAGGTTGCAGCATGCATCTTCAGGTCACTTTAGATGCAGCACAGGTGTTTCCAGCTGTCACAATAGTGGGGTGAAATTCAGCTCTACATGAAGATGCTTAAAGGTAGTGGTGTACCTGTAGGTGACCACATGTGAGGAAGGTGTCTCAGCTCCTATTCCAGACAATGGAGAGCTGGTCAAAACAGGCACTAGAGAGAGTCAGCTCACCTTGAGATATGCACTCAGGACTCAGATTAGCTGTGAATTCAGGACTCAAATTAGCTGCAAGCCTCTAGTGCCATTCGAGATGTCCTAGCACATCCTGCCTGGTGTGCTGCTGCTATCTCAGAAGGGTACCAGTTACCTCTAGGTCCTGTGTCATGTCTGAAAACTCCATACAGATATACTGGAGACTCTAGGATGTCTCAAATGGCACTAGGCAAGTGATGCGTGAGTAGCTGAACTAAGACTGTAGTGGCTGGGCAGTTGAGTAGTTCTCTAAGTGCCACTGACCGTATTGACCAGATCTCCAGTGAGATTCCACAGTGGAAACTGAGACACCTGCTTTGCATGGAGACACCTACATGTACACCCTTATTCTGAGGTGTCCTAATTGTTAACTGAGTCCCATTCTTGGGGATTTTCCTAGATCCATAAGTCTTGCAAGGCAATTTTTTAAAATGAAAATCTAAGTTTTTTCTCGAAAAGTGAGAGAAACATGGTCAACACGAAATCAAAGAGAAGCTTGAAAATATAAATGCCCAGGGGAGAAAAAGACCAAAAAACAAAACATAAGATATTTTTAAAAATTGTACCATTGTTTAATATGACCAGATTTGGGAAGTCTTTTTTTGTTTGTTTGTTTGTTTGTTTCTTAGGCCTGCTATTTTCAGGAATATCAGGAGGACTGGAGGAAATGAACTTTATGCCAATATTTAACTATGGGTGAAGTAGTCATTACTGGTTAGTTATCTGACATAATTTCTGGTCAAAATCTGTTATGAGAATCAATATGTGGGATACCCTAGGATAACTGATGGCATCAGAGGAAGGGATACACATTTTCACAAGGCTTATGTGAAGTGATTCAAACAAGTTCTCTGAGACTTGACATTGCCTAGGTTTACGAAACCTGTTTGGCATTGTTATATGGGTTTATCAATAAACTGCACTGTAAGGAATGGCGCTGAAAAGAAGCTTGGGCCTGGCACTGAATTTTTCTCAGCTGGCTAACAACACGTACTATAAGTAATGTATGTCAATGTAGATTTATGAAAAAGTGACCGTGTCAAAATAACTGAATTTCTTCTTTCTGATGAGCTGACAAAGGTACTAGTATTCAAGTGACAGACTTCTGCATAGCATTTGACTTCAATAGTCTGATTAAGAAAGTAGGATGACACAAATTCAACCTGGCACACATTAGTTGGTTTAAAAGTGGTAACTAAAATCTCCAAAGTGTAACTGAACAGTGCAAATCATCACAGGGTGTATGCGTTATTAGCAGTAGCCTGCAGAATTGTTTTTTTGACCCTTAGCCGTCTAATATTTCTATCACCAAAAATCTAAAGTCATTACTACTAGAGTTTATAAAGGATATAATAATGGAAAAATAGGAAAACATGGAAAGAAGTAACAGATATAGGCTCCTCTGGATCATTTAACGAGCTAATCACAAAAAGACAACAGTCCTGTGAATGGTCCAAATTTCACCTAAGTCTTCATATTTCCAGCTTGTTGAATCTAGCTGGCTTCTTGCTTATCATCTTGCTCTGCTGACCACCTTTTCAGTGGCTTTCAGACGTGCCTAGCTGTCTCCATTGACTATACAGAATCCTGAAATTAGGCCACTTGAGTACGGCCCTAAGTGTTTTACTATGATAAAACATTAAATTAAATATCTTTTGAAGAGTGGATATAGGCCTCTCTTCTGGGAACAGGAGAAGTAGCAAAGACTTGATGGACAACCAGGTGAATGTGAGCTCTCAGACAAATGCAGTAATCAAAAGTGGTCTAGATCCCAAACTATATAAACTGGGAAATATCCAGCGGAAGCAGAAAGGCTTTATTACTTCTGTTTTGGACTCTTCCTGGAAAAGGATTGTAGTATGTTGTGGGTACTTGTAGCACTGTTTGAGAAGAGTCGTAGCATGATTAAATGACCGGAAATCGTCCCTTAGGGTAAAACATGCAAGGAGCTCAATCTATTTCCCTTTTCAAAAAGAAGCTTGAGGGAGGCTTGATCATGGTATAGGAGCGAATGGTGGAACAAGAGCCAATAGCTGGAAGCTGAAGTTCAACAAACTCAGAACTCAGATGGTCTCAAGCTGTGATGGTGATTAGTCTTTGGGACAACTGAGCAATGGCTGACAAAGAATTTTTAGATCAAGGCAAATATTTTTTTCCATTTAAATTTCTCTAGAAGATAGGCTCAAGCTACACCAGAAAAGAGCTCAGAGAAACTCTGTGACCTGTACTGTGTTCAAGATCAAGCTAAATGATCACAACAGTCTCCAGCAAACTAACACTATCTCCCACCCTCTACCAAGCCTCCCCCACTGCTCCCTTAGCTATAAACCGAACCTGCAGCAGGTATGTTGCTGCTGTAGAGTACTCAGCACATCTCTGGTGTTGCTATAGCTTGGTGGGAAGATATCTTTCTTTCTCAGCTGCTTTCTCCATTTCTGCTCATTGCAAAATGTCTTTATTCCTGCTCTGAACTAGAATTTCCCCTGAGTCCAGTACATTAGTTCTGTGCAGATACTTGTGTAATTTATAGGCATGCCTTACCAGCCTGAGCCTGGATCCTCTCCAAACTCTAGGAGGGAATCCCATTCCTCTGGGTCACCTTGAATTCCCTGACTCCATTGAAACAGATTCTCCTTCAGCAGGGTCACAATGCAACAGTGTTCAATACAAAAATCAAACCATTATATTGGCCCCTATTTGAAAACTGGTTTTGAAAGGAGAATAAATGTCAAAGAATTATGTCACTACAGAAATACAGTTGCACCTTTAAACACAAGCCATGGAATTCCTAAGGCAAAGAAAAACTCTAAACAACATTGGTTTGGATGGGTACAGAATATATTTGATCCATTGCTGGGTTTTCAAAGTAGCTCCATCTCTGTGGGGCTGCATATCCTCCACTTCAAATGAAAAACAAAGCACTTTACAGAATACGTTTGCCAGCCTCTCAGAGTGAGGCATAGGACTCCGTATTTAAATGTGTTGGTCTGGATTCCTCCCATCTCTCACTTTAGGCATTTGGATATCCTAAATATCCTATACAGCCATTATCAAGAGAGAAAACATCATCTTGTTGAGTGCTTAAGGTACCTTAGTCTGTATACGTAATCCAGAGTGACTGTGATCTCAGTTTTGGGCCTTATATGCCTTAAATGAGGGAAGGGGAAGAAAAGAATGTGAGTCTTAGCTCAAATTCTAGCTATGTTATCTCTGAACAATAGTATCTATTTAAAAGGATACAAAGTGTTACTGGAATCTTATCATAGCTTTATTTCTTACTGTTCCTTACTGCTGTTCCCTTCATGTTTCTCCTCTCTCCTTTTCTTTCTTATGCTATCCCTTTACTTATACTGACTACCTGGTCCACATGTGCCTTCTGTATCATGTAAGAAAAGATCTTTTACTGTAAAACGTCAAAAATGTACCAGCATTATTTGCATGTTCTATCACCATCCCACACCCTATCTGCTCTGCTTGCCAGCTGGGCGGGGCTGATCTTCCACATTGGTTTGTACATATGCGCAGATGCTTATTCTTGATGTCAGCTATTGATCATACAGGCAAAAGTATGACAAAGATATCTATACCCACTTTCGACTGCTTCAGCACTGGACTGACTCAGGAGGCATTCTGGTGTAAATGAGGGAGAAACCCAGCTGCGAGTGCAAACAAAAGAAAAGGTGGCAACTAAAAAAACTAAGAGTGATATTTCTACGCGTGCTGCTTCAGCCATAATGTTGCATTAACATAGGCTTTGCATTTGATGATCATTAATCATGAAGCTGATCTGCACAGAAAGTAGAGTAAGGATGAATCTGGTCTATCACTGAATTCGTTATACCCTATACAATATAAACCAACCCTGAAAGTACAGTTCAGGTTCCTTGAAGTCCTATATCACATTTTTAGGAAGTCCACACAAATAGCATCTCTACACACATTTGACACTGCTATAGTCTTCATGCTTGGATCAATTCTCTTCTTGTTAAAGAAAGAAAAAAAAGACTACTGACTTTCCCAGTTCTTTGGGAAAATTGCAGGGGCTTAGATAATGCTAGGGCAGCATTGTTATACAGGTCTCCATCAGATGGGATGCAGCTGGTACCTTCTCCCTAGCACTGTCAACCAGATAGGAGGATCTTCACTAAGACTGCTATGCTATAAACCTGAAGAGTAAGGCAAGGACATTTGTCATGACCGGTTTGACAGCAGCAGTGGGAGGCATAAATCATCATCAGCTGAATGCTGTATATATGTGATAATGGGTATGTCACAAAATTGCTGTATATATTATTACAAAGAAGCTAACAGCCTGATTGTGTAGCTTTAATACATACCCTTATGTTCTGAAAGGAACAAGACTGCTTCTATGATTAAATAGGAGTAAATTTTACAAATCTTGGCTTAAAGTCTGAAAGATGTATCAATATGCAGTTGGTCTGGAAACTTCTTTGGTGTTTTGACTGGGAGGCTAATCCTGGATCTAATTATTCCCCAGCTTTACTGTTTCACTGCCTACTATATGTTCTATCTAAAACTATGTATTTGAAAAAGAGATTTGGGCTCTATTCTCCTAGAATAGTCCCTACAGCCATATTAGCTCCGTCCGTATTAGCAAACTAAAGAGGACTGAAGTACAGGATAGAGTACCGTCCCTGTTGGTAAAACTGTTTGGAACAGTTTTGTCCTGGGTCAAAAAACATGGTTTGAAAGACCGTTCCCAAAATGCTGTTTAAATATAGCCTCTCCGTTACGGAAGGCAAGAGAGTTTGGTGGTATGCCCCAGAGCTGTGCCATGCCATCTGGCCTCAGGGGCAGAAAACAGCTCCCGACCCATTTTATTCATTAGTAGAGATGAAGCCTGTAATATGAAAACTCACAGGAAAAAGCTGATGGCATTAGTAGCATTTTTAAGACAGCATTTTAGAAAATGCAGTGGCTTGTACAGAAGTCACCACAATGACAGTTTCTGTCATTCTCAAATTTAACTGGCTGAGAATAAAGCAGCTTGAGTGGATTGAGCATTTTCTAGTGGAAACATTTTCCACAGAAAAACAGTTCTATTAGAACTGAAATATATATGTGTATGTATATGTATACATACACTCCATAGCAGTTCAGTTTCTTATATTTCAAAAAGAGAAAAGTCAAAAGATTTTCTTTGCAAAATCTGAAAACTTTTCATTTCATTAGGGCTTTTATATTATGTATTTACTGTATTTGTATACATAAATGTATATAAATACATAATGTATGTATGTAACTGTTTATGTATTTGATAATATTACATATTAATTTTATATGTATGAATTGTATGTTATGTATTCAGATTACTTTTTAATACTATTCATCTATACATGCTTTTGATGATTACATTTTAAGTTTGTATATAATATGGAAGCAAAACAAAATAACCTGAAGTATTTAAGTCAAAGAAAAGCTTCTGAAAACTATCAAATTAAAATGTTTTGATTCTGCAAGCATGCTTTCAAGCTATTTTCATTTTAGAGCAAAAGTCACATTTGTAGTATCTCATTCCTATTACAAATTACATTTCCCTCCTTGAAATGTCAACATTTCGAAAGAAACAGCAATTTCAGTTCCTGACTATCTCTGCAAAATGAGTTTATCAGCTTCTCTGGTTTGCAGAACTTGCTATGTCATGAACTTGAATGAATGATAGCTATTCTGCTTGGACACACCTCCTATTCAGGATTTTCTTCAGAGCTGTGATGATCTTCAGTGTATTTGAACAATGATACAAGATGAAGGAAAATCTAGACTTTTGGAAGAAAAGAGAGCCTCCCAGGAATTCTTTGTCGAAAGCCATAACCATGACCTTTCTTCTGCCAAGACAATCCCTACTGTGAAAGGCTTTGAGAGTTACCAGTTGCTGTAAAGATTTGCTATCCCTTATGCTGTTTGGGATAACAGCTGAAACAAAGACATGCAGGTACTTTCTTCATGTGTACAGATACAATCTGGAATCTGCTATTAAATCATTCTCCCATCACTAGCCTCCTCTAGGATCTACAGCTTGAAAGCCTGTGTAAGGCTAGAGAATACTCAGGAAACATAGATGATCCTTTAGCATCTTGATGTAAAAAAAGAGAAAATCTTGCTGCAAACTAGTTGTCCAATCCATTCCTTGTTTCCCAGCTGAAGATAAAAAAAAGCTCAAGGAGTAAAATAAACCAAAAATGTCCTCGGTAAGCTGTACAGACCAAGAACTGTTACTATAAAATTAATATTCATAAGGAAAACTACAGGTATAGGATGCCAAGTTTCAAATATTTGATATTCAGCAGTTAGAAGCAATCCTCTCACAAGTCAGAGCAAACTCAAGGCCATTAGCTTGAAATTCTATCTCCAGAATTGCAGCCTAAAAGTTTTGTTAAACAGGCTGTACACAACAACATAAAAAAGGACTGGTGCTCATCTAAAACTAGGGCAGGAATAAAATAGTACTAAAGTCATCGTATTTTTCAAGGTTTGTACCTTGAGTGCAAATGAATGCATACAGTATTCATTACAAATGGTACCCTTAAGAATTCTATACCCACAATTTATAGAAATGCATAGGAGATGACCTCGCACCACAGAAATTTAATGAATTATTCTGATATTTAGATTAAAAACCTGGCTCTGGTGAAGTCAGTGTAGTTTTGACAACATCAGGAAAGGATCCAACATTTTATGCTTGGCATATTTTTCAGAAGTATGTATATTCTCCAAACCTAGCCTTGCAGTTTTCTGAAAATATCTGTGACCACTTTCATTTTATTTACTACCCAGTGATAGGACAGATTACTAAAACAGTTGGTAATAAACAATTTCTAACACTATTTGTATTTATTTTTCTAGATCCCACCCTCCTCTGCCCCCACCTTTTGATTCAGTACTTTCTGAATTCTGAAAAGCACTTAATGAATCACTCAGACCCTGGTTAATATTAATAGTAACAAACTTCATTCTTTTGGAGGGGACTCATTGCTATGCCAGCTGCCAGCTTTGTGATTCCAAAGCGGTTTCTGCTAGCATATACATCCATTCGTTGGCTTGTAAGAGAGAGAGAAGGGCCCTCTGAGTCTCATTCAAGTCCTTTTTGCGACATACCAAAATGGGGAGGTGAAACAGGATACTCTGAGGCCTAAGAAGGAGAGGAGGAAAGGGTTAAAAAGTACCTTGAATTTAGGAATTCATGGACTAAGAAAGAAAAAAAAGTATAAAGAAAGGAGAAGCTGCTGAAGAGAAGCATGACCAAGTGGGATAGTGCCATGAGATCTAAGGGAAAGAGCTTAGATGGCTACGACACTCTCAGTTCCCTTTTCATATATGGCTGACTCTTTTTTCTTAGACCACACCTGCTCATAGGGGATTCTTCAGACGAGCTGCCTCAAAATCAAGCTCTTCTTGCCTTAGCACCACAGATTAGCTTTGAGACTTGTTTGTGAGTGTGTCCTGTCAAGCAATGAGAAAGCTTGCAGCAAGTAAAAGGGTGTGGAGTTGTTACTTACAAGGAGCCTACAAGCCCTTTGGTTCCTGTGTTGGTTCCTCGAGCAGGAGAACCATGTAAAAAGTGGGAAAAGAGTGGCCAGCATGTGACTAGAATACAGCAGAACTCCTGTACTTCACTGGGTTACCAGTTCGGAGACTGAGAGCGGAAGACATAAGACAAGAAAGTCAAACTTTTCCTTAAGGCAAGAAGAAGGGAATGTTAGCAGAAAGGGACTGGCAACCCACCAAGGCAATAGCTATCTCACATGCACCCAGGCTGTGTGTCATATTCACCCCTGACTGTCAGTACTACAGGAGGAACAGGGACATTCAACAAAACACAGGAGGACATGAGCTGCCTGCCCTGGGGCTGCTGACACTGCTTCTGTGCTGAGGACACCTGCTCATCTCTTGGAGCAGCAAACCCATATCCCAATATGTGGTTCCAGCTCAGCAACTCAAAATAACAGAAGGAGCTGCTGCTGGGGCAGAGGGGGGAAGCTACTGAAAATCAAGACACCATTGAAGTCCAGGACATAACAGTTACAGGCAAATGCCAAATGACGAGCAGAATGAGCCTCTCATTGGGAGGAAGTTTCAGTTCATCTCCCCTATGTATTTCCGAGAATTCTCTGTTTAATCATTTTGATAATTGCCTACATTATTGTACTGTTGATTTTGGCTGATATTATGATTACACAGGAAACAAACAAAGAGAAGGGTAACACTTCTAGCCCCACAGCATGTTGTACTATTGAAGAAATTGTAGAGTACTCTAAAGTTCCCCAGAACTATGTTACTTCTGAAATCCTGACTATCTATCTACTTTATGTTTTATAAATTCAGATGCACACACTGGATGATCTATTTCTGTTGCAAAACAAAATGAAAAGGAGCAGAAATTGGAGAGCAGCTTGAGTCTGGTGGAGGATAGTGAGTGGCAAAAAAGCCTGTGGAATCAATGATGAAGTTGAGTCTCTTAAACACTCATTTACAGACATTCATCTCTGGCAGAAAATGTGAGCTATTATTCTATGTGTCAGAAGAGTATCAAAAATACTGGGTGTGTATGCATTTTATGTGAGCAGAATAGATGTGCTGGCAAGCATATTCTTGCATCTGCACAAATCTATTCCCCTAAACCATGTAGCTCAGGATCACTACAGAATGACACAAATTCTCTATCATTTTTTGTATTTCAGTTGAAGCCAAGACACAGAAAACCGATATCATTTTAACTAGAGAGAGAGCTTTAGAATGGGTTAGGAATTATTATTTTTTCTGTTAACAATTTTGAAACAATGAATAGGAATTTTTCTTTGTTTCATTTCCATCAAAATTCTTCCCCCTCCACCTCTTTCTTTTGGGAGGCTTTGATTTTTGGTTTCTTTTTTAATGTAAACTTAAATACCTTCTGACAAAGTTGCCTTGTTCATCACTAAGGTTTCTAATACATCAAAAAGTTACTTTTCATAAAGAAAAGAATGAATAGTCAGTTTTTGAGCAGTTTTTCTGAAACTCAAAGCACTTGTTGCCAGCAAGTGTGATATCACTTCAGCAGTGGAACTCCTTGGTCATAACCTTTTACTGACACCCAAAACAGATAACTTTTTTTTTTTTGCACTTTGCACAAAGATAAAGCCATTTTGCTACATCAGTCAACTATTTTTTATGAATTTCAAATCAGGTTTAGAGAAAAGAAAGCAAATTACTGTTACAGACTTAAAATAAGTATTTAGCTATTAAGATATGAAATATTGATTGAAATACATACTTGACTCCTGTTCAAAACACTGTATTCTTTTTCTTTCGAACATACTATGGGATGTTTTATTGTACAACAGATAAATTATTGTTTATATTCTCTTGCAAGCACTGTTCATATAAAAAAAATGTCTGCTATTTTGCTGGTAACCAGAAGATCAGAAATCACTAGAAATAGCTGCCCTGTATATCTTTCCAGTATTGAGGATATAATCATTGGTGGGGGCTGGAGGAAGATCCAGATGGTCCTTTCCAGTCCTCTGTTCCTGCACTTACATACACAGTAACTAAAAGTCTTTAGTCTCTGAAGGAAGTAGGAAGAAAGAATTTTAAATGCCTCCAATATACCTCTGGAGAGGCGCTAAAATATTTTTGTTGTGTGCATAATTCTACAGGAGAGAGCTGAACATGGAATAGGAGCTCTCTGCCTGGTAAACTTCCCTCTTTCATCGCTACCACCACCTCTGAGAGCTTCATTCCATGGGCAGAGGCACACCATCGACCAACAGGAGGAAATTCATGTCTATAGGAGAAAAAACTTTCATGGATCAATCACAGCTAAAGCCAGACCAACAATTGTACTGCTTTCACACCTAAACATAACCACCTGCTTTTCAGCCATCCTTTCTCACAGGACCATCATCTGCTCTGTCCCAAACCAAAACCATCTCTTTCGCTTGTTAGAGGCGAAAACAGAACTGATATGTTTTAAATTAAAAAGATACTCAGGCACCTGGCTGATGAGGACCATAAAAGAACCTGGACAAATAGAGAGTTTCTCAGGAATAAGAGTTTGGTCATAGATGAGATTCAAAAATTCACATCACAAGTACACAGGAGAACTTTTTATCTTTTTGGTAAATAAATCACATTTTTACAGCTTTTTTGCAGTTTTTTTATTTGCTGATGAAATTCCATTCCCTTTTTGTGAGGAAAAAGAGCAAAAATATGTGAGCAAAAATTATGCCCTTCGTGGTCACCTCCAAAACATGTGTTATAACTGCTGATGAGATTTGCTTTCAGATAGCTTTATACACGCTTTGAAGCAGATCCTTGTCTGGTGTAAACTGTTAAAGCTCTATTGACTACACTAGCATTATAGCAATGTACAATAACTATGGATATGTATCTCTGAGTATTTGTGAGCTTGCCTTGTCACATATCTACAGATATCAAGAGTCTGATTTATTTAAGCAGATATATGTAAAAGTATTTTCTTGTGGGCAGAGGGTTAGTGACACAAAATTCAACAATAGGGTACACAGCATTTTAGATTTCAGAATGTCTCCACTGTGCATTTTTATCAACTAAAGGGAGCCATGTGATAGATAATATTTTAACACAACAAATTTCTTGTTATGTGTAACAGGGGAAAATAACCTATGGTAGCTCTTTGAGAAGTTACCCACCTTTTATTGAGGATTGTCTTTCTGTAGCTATAGGTGTAAGGCATTTATCATTTGTTATCGCAGACATTCTGCCTGCTATCCATGCTTTAGAAATGTATTTCATCACAAAACTGTCCAGCTAAATGGATGGGGTTTCTCTGTGCTAAATTTATGACTCAATTACAATCAATCTTACACTATCAACTTCCAATGCATGTATACAATTAATACAAATAAAATGGAAAACCATCATTTCTGGTGTCAAACTGTTAGAAACAGAAAAAATATTAAACCAGGTAATGGAATTTAGCATATGTCTGTAGGCTGTGCTATTTTCACCCAGGCTGATATAATGCAGGCAGTACTTTTCTTTCTTGCAAGTGAATAATTTATTCCTGGTTTGTAGGTTTAGGGCTGACATCTACATAAAAGCTCACACAAATTAAAAATTTAGAACTGTTGCTATTGGGAGGTTGTTTGTTTTACCCTCCAAAGCAAGCTTATGACACTCATTCAAGTTAAGGTTATTCAAAGCCTGCAGAGCTCTGCTTGTTGTTGCTATTCTTTATACGAGACAGTGAAATGATCAGAGTGTTGCAGGGCCCAGCCAAACAGCAGAGGCCCTGCTCAGCCTCGGTACTGGGGCAGGAGGAGGCTGCCAGTAGTCTCTGAGCATAGCCCAGGGTACCAAAGGCACCATCGCCCGCCCACAGCGAAAAAAGATGGATTTCTAAGGATTCTTCTATAAGCCATACAGCACTCAAACACATTTTAAATTCTTTTCTTTCTTGCAAATAATATATTTCAGTTTGCTAATCCTCTTCTGCCTCCTAGGTACATGAATTCCTTTCTCTTCTGTCTGGAGTGATATTGTAAAAATTAACAGCAACTTATTCTGTAACACAGCATGTTCTTATTCTGCCTTGTGCCATGGATGTTGTCAGACTATGGATTAAATCTAATTATATTTTGTGAGGTTTTCATTAAGGTTTAGGAAGAAACCCTCACAAAGTTTTTAACCTAAACACTCCAATTAGTGATTCAGTGTCCTGACCTATAGCCCTTCTATTTTTATAGAGATCTGTGTCAGGGAGACAATGCATAGCTATAAATTGATCCTGTCAACACGTTTAGTTGCTTTAAAAAAATCTGAATATGTGCCTGTAGTATTATAAAGGATCTACAATCTACAGAGGCTATTATTATGTCTGTTCATTCTCTGGCCCTGCAAATGTCTGCACTGCACAGCAAAGCTTTTTCTTTTCTCTTTGCATTTTTTTTTTTAAACAATGGTGTAAAAGTTTATCTGGGCAACATTCCACATTATTCAGTAATAGATGTCACCTTGATAACTCGCCACAAGCTCATCTCCAAATGTGTTTGCTTCTAATCTATATAGTTCTATAGAGCTGGCATCATTATGAGGTGCTATTTATAGTTACATTGATAAACCTTTCATCATTCAGCAAATTGATTCTCCATATTTGTGCCTAATGCTTTGTTTAACATGGCTTTCTCAATGAAATGTTAATATGCTCCACTAAAACACTGACACTCATAAGTCATAGATGAGGTCATCGAATATGCAGCCCAACATGCAGCGTGCATGCCAGCAGAGAACAGCTTAATTAAATTCTTCCTCTGAGGATTCAGAGAGGTTATTCTGACACGCTTTTACAAGCCTGGGCATGCTCGCGTGGTGCAGTGGCGTGCAGGGCGGCGATACGGCAGGCAGCGGGGCAGCTCAGCGCAGCGGCGTGCCCCACGGGGGAGCCTGCTGGAGCAGAGCCACCCCCAGGATGCTGCACTGCTCTGGGCAAGCACCAGCTCAGGATGCGGCTGGCTCTTATGCCTGGTGGAGCCGGCAGGGTTTGGGTAGTGTGGGACTGCGAGGGGCGGCTGGCGTGCAGAAGCCCCTGGTGACTGCAGCTGCGGGAGACCCGCGCCGGGTGGGGACGCTAAAAACACACAGCGGCAGGGGAAAAGCAGCAAGAAGCAAAGAGCAGCAGAAAGAAATCAATATGCATGGGATGGCAGACAGAAACCATTACGCACACAGCCCCAACCTCTGTGCCGCCTCATCAAAGGATCTGTGAGGGACTGAGCGTAACACATGGTGAAAATAAGGGACGTTGAGGCTAGGAAAGGGGGAGGATAGGTGTTTGCTTAAGTGTTTGTTTAATTGTTTATGTTCTCTTTTTTTCCTCAATACCCAAATCAGTGATCAGAAGTTTCTGTTAATCGTGAATACGCTAAGTAAAAATTCCCTGAGTTGCGGCTGTTTTGCCCATGATAGCACCATAAGCCTTGCTGATTTTTATCACCTCTTAACTGAGATTGCATCAACACAGTATTCTTTTCCTTCTCTAAATTACCTACAAAACCTTCCTCTTCTGACCCTCCTCTTACTTAGTAGTTCTTGAATAGGTTCCTTCTTGCTCCTACCATTGCTTTCTCCATTGCCGACAACCATTTCTTCTTTTCTGCTCCTCCTTTGGAAGTTTTCATCTGTTCTCATGGTCTGAGTTACTGCTCAGGCTCAGAAATTTACTTGTCTGTGTCTGTTCAGCACCAGCTGGGCTTCCCAGCTTCTCTTTCCAGGATATTTCCTGTCAGTTTGGGTCTGAACCCCCTCAATCTTCATATTTTCCCTGTCTACCATGACCAACCTTTCTATTGCTCTGATACTTGTGTCTGTGGTTCTCTTTTACTGTTCCCCCACAGAAAAAAACAAGCTCTTCCAATTCTGCCTCCTGAATTACAAAATTCAGCATCTCCCCTCTATCTCTACAGCTACTAAAATGTTGACACACATTTTGCGCCTCCCACTGAGAATATTGTCACCAGGGCTTTTTTGCCTTCCTCTTTGCTGAGAAACCCAGGCCCACTGCTTCAAGGAGGTTCCCAGTCACAGACTGCTTTGTCAAAGGGAAGAAACCTTGGTACAGGTAAACACACACAGACTCACTCTACGTGAAGAGAGTACAAAAGGACTCTCCCTTCCTCCTGCATCCACCTCCCCAACTGTAGATGGTTACCAGGTACTAATCATGCTAATAGAAGTTACAACAGCTCACATTTTTTCAATGTAAGGCTGTAACTGTTTGCTCTTGATTTCACTTCTGGAAAAATCAGGCCATGGCTGGGTTTACTGATGGGATGCAATGTAATTTGTATTTCAAACAGATGTAAAAGACTTCATTCCCACAAAAATCTGAAAAGATATATTTTTAAAAGACATTTAATTAGTGTAATAGTCATGCTCCAGAGAAAGTTAGATTGGCAACAATCCAGTTGCCAAAGCAACTCCCAGGCTGCCATTTGCTAGGAGCTGGCAAAAGGAATTGAAAAGTCAGTTGGTTGCATCCTTTTGTTGGAGAGGATGCTAAATCTCTGTTTGTTTGATGAATAAAGTAAAGGATCAAATACTGAACTAGCAGGTTCACTTGTCCTTTAGGGGTTATATAAACATCACTAATTCTCAAGAGAGAGACTGAGAGGACAAGGAACCTATCTCCCGGCTAAGGGTAAGGCATGACAAAGTGGTGAGGTCTTTAACCCTGACTTCAGTCCTCCAGTGAAGGTATCTGGGCTGACTTCAGGTCATGGATCCAGTGGGGGAAAAGTCTCCTGGCACACAGACACCACAGGTGATTGAACACAGATTGAATGCTATTCAGTGGTTGTGGAGATTATGATGGGAGACATACTGTCAACGAACTACAAATATCAAGGGAAGTGCTGAAGACCACTAAACAATATAATGCAGCTGTACTAATTTCAATAAGGCTCCAGAGTTAATTGAATCACACTGGAGGTAATTTTCACCTCTCGGGTAGCCTGGAATGAGGGGAGCTGAAAATTTCATTGAAGCTTACTTCTCCCCCAAAGTTAAAATTTCTGTGCATAAAGGGGTGGTAGAGAAAAGCATCTGTTATTATTTACCCATCAAGATATATCTGTTATTCTTGTAAATACTTATTTAATTAGTTATCTTTTGTAAGATGTCTTTTTATTATTAATCTTTCAATCCTGGCTTAGTTTAAACAGTAGCTACTAAAGACAGATATTTTAAAATCATCAAGTCTGGATAATTCATACCCAAGAGTTTAAAAAGAAGCTGTGAAACTCCTTGGGCCCTTGGTATTGATTTTATGTCAGTCTTAGAACACTGGGAAACTTTCAAAGAACTGAAAGAGATTCACTTACACAGAAATATAAAGAGAGCCAATTATCATGATTATGGCAAATAGAAGTGTAAAAACAATGTGTTACCTTTCTGTGAAATTACAAGTCTCAATGCCAAAGACAAGAATAGTTGTATAAAATACAGAGATGTTAGTAAAGATATGAATTGGTACTATTTCTGTCTTAACTGAAGGCGCAGGTAAATACAAAGTCAATACGGCTCATAATAAGAGGATTAAAACTGGTCAGCTCATCAACATCTGAGTGCAATGGCAGATGGGAATGGTCTTGAAGTACCCAGACATAAGCTGATTTCACTTTGATTCTTATCAGTAACCCCAGAAATAAATATAGAATCATCACTGATAAAAGTTTCTACATGACAAACAGCTAGGCATAATGATGAAGAATAAAAATGATGGGCTACTAATACATACTCATCTGAATTGATTGGTAAACTAGGTGATATATTTCCATGCAGTTAAATATAAAGAGATACTCCAATGAAGAAGAATATTTGGGGGAGGTTATTCTACTCTAGGAAACAGTGGCTCTGCAAAAGCCTTTGGATTATGGAAGATAATCAGCTCAATATGATTTTTTGGTAGTGTGATGATCCTGAACACCCTGCTAAGGAGGTAGCTCTTGTAAGACACAGCTAAACACAGAGAGGGAGTGGACAGCTCAAAGGATTAATGCTGTTCTACCATGTGTAAACAGAGGAATATTCATTAAGAATAGAAAGGTCATATTACCTCTATATGTACACTGAAGGGATTGCTGCTATAACATTGCTGTCTGTACAGAAACTTGATGAATCTTTGAATCTGTAAATCTCTGAGTGATTTTCCTTTTCTAGTCTTGAAAATACATAGATTGCCTATTACTTTTCTTCAAGGCCCTAAATATCCTACCTTTTTTATTATGTTGGTCCCTGTATTCCTTTGGTGAGTTTGCTAGAGTTATACCTGATCCATGTGTCCTGAAGTGAGAGAACAATCAGACTCATTATGATTAAATCTGTAATTGAGACAGTTATTTCTTTCTTGTGTTTGTTTATTTAGAGTAACTGAAATTGAGCAAGAATAGATTTTAAACTGGCCACCACAAAAACAATCTGCTCTGTATCACAGGAGGGACCAAGGCTTATGGTGTTCATTATTAGCAGGATGAAGACCTAAAAGAGGGTTAATTTGTTTAATTTAGTACGAGGGAGGATCATTTCTTTTCACTTCCTGTTGCCATGATTTACAGAATCATATTGTGCATCCAGCTGTCTTGATACAGATCATTGTTTATTATAGTGCTAAGGAACATTTGGAGACAAAATTTCAAATCCTGACAACTGATTTGTACATTAAAAAATGTGTATTATGATTGTGTGCTCAAAATCCCACCTGCTGGCTTGGTAATTGCATGTTAGTACAAAGAAGGCCCTGTTTATACATGTAATTCTCAATTCAGCTTGTGCAGATATGAATACACAGGCTTATTATCTGCAGACCCTGGTTGATCCTCAAGTTCTGAAACCATACTGGCCAAATAAGTACATATTCCCAGACAAAACTCTTCTCAGGGAGTAATAGTTTTTCATTGCTTGCCCTCACCTGGGGGACAGTACATTGTTAAAATTATTTCAGTTCAAGAAATTCTTCACTGTAATTGCATCTATACTTTGGGAAAAAATAATAAAAAAATTGTGTGGTGTCTCAGGGTCCTACTAAGATTGTCCTGTTAGACATCTAAGCCACTCAAGGGATATGAGTAGCCTACATTCCTGGGTTGCAAGAGTGGAACCTATCCATTTTCCCATCCAAAAATATATGTAAGAAAAATATCTAGTCTTCCTGATGGGAAAAGATACACTTCCAGGTGGAAACTAACAGAGTTTTTGGAGTCAGATATAATGTTCCTAGGAAGGGAATACCTTTCACTCCTCTAAACGCAGAGTTATCATTAACATCAAATAAAGATCTTTTTAATATCAGCACTATTTTCTTGCATTGTAAGAGTTGGGATGGAAAGGGAATGATGTACAGGGAATTGTGAATTGTGTAGCTGCTGCTAGGAAGCATCTCAGGACGTAACCAACCACAGACTTACAATGACAGGAAAAGGGTAAGAGGCAAAGAAGAAAGGTGGAAGAAAGAGAGAGAAGTCACTGTAATTCTACAAGGGAATATAATCTCTGTGGGTATGATGCTGAGAACCATGGTAAGATGCTGAACAACAAGTGAGTCAAACTATTATTTAGAAGTTTGGAGAGTGCTTAAAGGATTCAGCTTTTCCTGTATCTTTGTGCAAACCTCTCTGGAGCTTTCTAGTGGTTGGAGGTGACCTGAAGTCTACCCCAGTGCTTCATCCATCATTAAAATAAATTCCAAACCACAAAATGGATTTACAACCTTGATATGTGCAAATGTGGGTTTATAAACACAAACAAGCTTGAGCAACTCCTACTACTAGTTAGATGTAAAAAAGTAAATCGCCAGTCCATTTCCATTCACGGCATCCTACCAAGAGTAGCTTCAGGAAATACATTTTGATATGCCATCTCCTAACTTCTCAGTCTCCTGAGAGACTGCTGTCTAGCAATGGTATCATGTACTTTCATTCCATAAATAAACCCTCCATAAAAATAAAAAATCTACACACACAACCTCCCTCCCCCTGCTCAGCCTCCAAATGAGTCTTTGCTACAGCATGTAAAAATCCATGCTGTTCTTCATAATTTGCTTTGGGAAAGGGAGAGAGGTGGTTAATGGTTTCTAATTATCAAATTATAAATCAAGAGCAAGAGTAATCCATATTTCTGTAGGTAAACAAGAAAACACAATTAGTTCATTTTAGTGATAGGTACTTGAGGTAAGAACAGTCTACCATGTTTTTCTAAGATTTATGGTGATTAAGACTGTCACAGAGACTAATATAGGGATGGTGGATGGTGCTAAAATAAGAGAGATGGACAACAAAGATCTAAGTGTGACTTAACAAGAGGAGCAGGCAGTATTTACTCAGGCTTGCCCTGTTGCAACCGCCCTCTCCCTCATAGATTCGGCATTAGGAATATGGGTAAGCTAATGAGGGAGTATTTATTGTCTTCCCTCAATTGGTCAGTGATTGCTAACCCACTGAATCAAACACCTTGCATTCATTTTCTGACTGGCTTGGAGGGTTAATTAGGAACAGAGCTAATAATCCATTGTTATCAGCCTGGTAGACATCTGAATGTTCCACTTCTTTGCTATAGACATGGCCAAAGTAACAGATGTGGAACTATCAGGACAGCTCGAACAAACACTTGCCCATGAATGCATTAAGTTTCAATGCATGACTGCATAAATACAGGCTCTTTCTATATTAACTGTAGTGGTGAATACATCTGCATTTTGATGAACAGGAACATTTTCACAAGCAGCTAATCTCACCTGGGTAAACAAAAGAGATTATCTAAGCAAGCTGCTGTAGAACATTGGATTGCTCTGCACTGCATTCTGTGGCTGTATTTAGTTCTGCTTGTTAAGGAAATAAGTGGTTTAATGGATAATAGTCTGTACTTTAAAAATGAAAATGAAATAACTAGACATCCTAAAGGTGCAAACTACCTTCCTTTTTTTGTAGGCCTTGGTAAATGGATTTCTCCAGACTTTCAAACTTTCTATTGTTTATAATCTCTTCTCATGTAAAGTTAGCTTATACATGGACTTTCTATAATTCTTCAACATTCCCTCATACTATCCTAGATCACTTCCAGTTCTCTCTTCCACCACTTCTTCCTCCCCAGTCCACAACTTCTAATTCATCTGCATTCTTCCTTCCTTCCTGCCCTTACCTCACATAGCTTCATAGCTTTTTCTCTCCCCACTGTGATGAAACACCTGCTATTTGCTTTTCTGAATTCTTTCCCTCCCCTTCTTTCAGATTTTCATAATCATGCATTTTCCTCTCTACAGCCTTTTCTCCAGATTCCCATCTCCTCTCGTTTTGCTGGGCTCTGGGAGGGTATCATTCACTCATGACCCAATCAAAGCAAAATATGACACATGCCTCCTTCCCCGCAGAAGTCACATTGGGATTATGAGGATGGTCTTCCACAAGTTCTGGGAACAGGATTTATTCTAACTAAACTCATGTTTTCATGACCTGAAACCCTATCAAAATCCTATTGTTTTTGTTTTATGGTGTTTTGATATTGTTGTATTTTTGCCATTTAGGTTTGTCCAAATGAAAACTTTCATAATATAACTATCACCTGGTGGAATCTCCTCCTTCTATTCTGGTCAGTACAAATACCATCACTCCACGGTTGTCTACAGGTTAAATCACAGGTAGGACCTCGAGTGGGATTCTGAGAAGTCAAGAGTTGTCAGATGAAACACTTGAGTTTACACTATTATTGACTGTCTCTGCTCTCTGAATTTTTTTAATTGAATACTATACACATTGAATACGAAAAAGAATCTTCTGCAAAATATTTACATTTTCATCTGGTGAGATTCAGCCTAGCTCTTGTCTTGAGCACATATGTAGTTAGCAGAGGTATACTCACTGGTAGCTTGTTCCCCTACTAATTATATTCTCCCCTCCATTTTATGAGTACCTTATTGTTTTAAAAAGCAGGTCAAATACCAACAGAGAATGTGAGAAAGTTGCCATGGGGAAATTGAAGAATTTGCATACAGTAGAATTAATTTATCCATGTCCAATGCTTTAATATTAATCTCATGATGTTAACTAAGGCTACAAATTGCGAGCAAGGCTAGATTCAGGTGAAATGGGCCATTTGAAATGAGGGTTTGGTAGGGATTAAACCTCCAGTTTGAACGAGATCTTAATATTGAGGACAATTGCACCAAGTAAAAAATAACTTTCTTCACTTTGACCCTGACATCCTCAAAGGAATGCTTATTAACACTGCTGTATGTCATCTGTCTAAACAAGATAATTAAATTGTATGTCAGAAACCCTCTGGAAAGCTATGTTAAAATACTGTTTAGGGCCTGACTTGATGTCCACAAACAGGTAAACCTGTGTCTACTGTGCTGTGTTAACCTACTTGATTGAAGAACAAGGCAGTAATCGCAAGATCAGCTATCAATTTTGAAAGGCTCCTGAAATTCTGAAGCAAAATGGGATGACTTAAGAAAGGAAATGTAGGCTTAACTCTGAATTTTTTGGGCTTTTGTGGATTTAAGTCAAACCCTCTATTATTTCAACCATTTTCTGTGTGCTATTTTTCTGATCATTCTCAACCTCCTTCAGTTTTTCTATTGCACTTAAGATCTCATAAAAATACATTGCTGCAATATGGGATCATTGATAACACTGGGATCTATTGTTTCTGCAGGACTGAATGCCAGTGAACACCTAACCATTTTTTACATCATGCTTTAGAATTCATTCAGAACCTATGCCTGCAATGGTTTCTTAAAATATTCACAGTATTACAGATCGAGCATCTTTAGATTTTACCGCAAGCCTAATTTTTTTCAGAGGTGTAGAGTGCACAGGACTGAGGGAGTCTATAGGTGCTGCAAGTCCCTATTAGCTCTGAAAATCTTCAACAGATATCTGAACTGTACTAAATTTGAAAAAAAAAAAAAACACAAAGAGAATAAATATTTCCACCTCTGAAAACTAAAAACTGAGTTACACTCATCAGTGACATGAAACAAGCAAACAGGGATAGATTGTCAACTGTTACTTCTAAGTCTTAATTTTGCAGAATTAGGGGCATCAAATGAAGTTAGCAGGAAATCAGTTCAAATAAAACAAAGGGTGGCTGTTCTCACACATGGTTGGCTAATCTGAGAAACTTCTTGAAACAGGTTGCTGGAGAGCCTAAATGTTTGCATGGTTTCAAGGGGACAAATAGGAGGAACAGAAATCCATAAAGCGGTACTGGTGAAACAAAAACCATGACTCACTCAGGAAGTCCTACAGCTTCAAGTGGTTGGAAGCTGAGAGAGCATTGTGCAAAGCACTGTATGTGCTTGCCCTTTTCTTATACTCTGTGCATCCACTTTTGGGCATACTTGGAGACAGGACACTGAGATATATATAACTTTGATCCGACCCCATACAGCTGCTTTTATGTTATTATGTTCATTTCTACTTTTAAAGAATGATTTTCCATTTTTGTTATTTTGTTGCTAACCCCTTTCTCTCCCCTGCCTTCCTCTCTGCTCTCCTCTCCTTCATTCTCTTTCACTGCAATCATGTCATCATGCAATCATGATACAACGTTATCTGTTACACTGCCAGTGTAAAGCACTGGAAGATATTTTTTATGAAGGATGATGTAAACCCATGAAATTATACACGCAAATGTATATTAAGATCATTCTGAAAAATTACTACTGCAAAAAAATACATATATATATATGACAAATCTCAGTGCCTTGGCTACTTTTTTTTTTTTTTTTTTTAACTCTGAGATTTACCCTAGAGCTACAAGTATATCCTGCAAATAAATTGCAATTTTAAGAACTACAGAACAAATCCTGCCGGTACTTCTCTCCTGGACCTGCCCATCTCATAAGGTCAAGGAATTCTGTCTGCATCAGAAATTATATTTTTTCACTGGGAGTAGTGTATGGCTGGAGAAGTAAAGCAAATGCAGGTGTGTCACAAGCCAGGCTTATCACATAGATCTGCTATTCATATGATCTGTATTCCACTATAAAGGGGACAAGACTACAGCATTGTCTTCTGCAGAGGTTTTCCAGATTTCCCTCTTCTATGGGGGCAATAGAAAGAAAGTGAAGAGTATTCCGATAAAGAAGATCCAGTTCAGTACTGTTCTGTGACTGGTGCAATTACAGATGTGCTCCTAACTTGAGAAAATTCTCAGACCCGAGTGCAGCTGTTCAAGCAGTGAGCTAAGAGAAAGTTTGTTGTAAAAACATTACTGAATAGCCTCCTTCACAACAGAAATAACAGAAACATACATCCCAGACTAAATGTTTAACAGCTTGCTCTCTTCTCCTGTTTCCCACCGTTTCACCTCCCCACCTCTTCCTTCCCCGCCTTACTAAGTAATTTTTGCTGCTTTTCCTCTATTCCTTGTGTTCATTCCTCTATTCCTTGTGTTCTTAACTTACTTACAGCTGTGTCCAGCCAAATTTACTCTGCTTTAAGAGACTTCACAAGCATATTTCTAAAGTTCAGTTCGGAGTGACTAAGTATAAAGGACCAAATCGGGAAATTCTTTGTCACTTTCTGAGCAGTTTGGGAAGTCAAACTCCAGGCAGAGTTTCTCCCTGAGCAAAAAAGCATTGAGCTTCCAAGTGAGGCCATCAGGAGTTGGTCCATAGATTTTAAATGGAAATGCTGACATACCCTTACTACTGCAGTGCACACCGTGCTGTTATAATTATTCTGTGCTCCTATTCAGCACTTAAGGTATCACTTGGATGACTGCTCTCATGTAGCAAACCTGGGAAGCTTTTTACTTTGAACACAGCAATGTAAAATTTTCTTCATGGTCACAGTCATTAAATCATATTTCTCAGCTGAGAAATAAAAAATAAATGCAATTCAGGAGCTTGTTTTGTCCTTCTGCAGGGACACAAACCCAAGCAAAAATAGTGGGTTGCAGAGCAGCAAGAGGTTTCTGCTGCTATTCATGAGAGCCAGCAAAGCTGGATGTTTTTCTTTTATCATAATCATGTTATCTGGTTACACTGACTGTGGAGTCAGAATAATTTGGGGCATTGTCATTGTAAATGTTTCTGTTCATACTTGTTTACCAGTCACAGAGAGTTCACATAAAATCTCTGGAGCTCTCCTCCAACAGCATTTTATATTGTATTAATAATATACAACCTTCTTGACAGTGTTGTTGGCAGTCCCAGAAAGACAGAAATAAATATAATCTCAAATCAAATCAAAAACGAATTTGTGTTAAAAAAAAACTTTTCTGAGTTGAAAAACAATTTCTCAATTATTTTTTGATCAGTTAAAGTGGTTTATTCAACTTGACTTGAAATAGCTCTTTCCAGTTGCAGTCATTTGGAAATACACACACTTTTTTTTTCAGAAAAAGAGGCAAGAGAAAAAGAAATTCAAAATGAAAAGCTTGACTGAAAACTTGAATCATTTCATTTGGAAAATGTCAAAACAAAACATCTTTTTTCTCTTGTTTTCTTATGATGAAAAAAGCAATTCAATGAAAAAGAAATGAATTCATTCAACCTTTTGGGAAGAACAAATCTTCATTTCTGACCCTCAAAAAATTTTAACTGAGAAACATTGCCCAGTTCTACCACAGAAAATTTCTCCTCTTGCCTCAAATGCCATGCTTTTGTATGCAACAGCTCTAATGCAAATTTTTCTTCATCTGTTAGGTGTAAAGAAATAGCCCAGCAATTCCTGAATGATATGTTCCCTGTCCTACCCTTGCCTGTAATAGCTCTCCCTATTTTACTTAGTTTTTTTCCATCAGTTGACCTTGCAGTACTTATTCTGCAGCCTTTGCATCTTCTGCCATGCCTGTTTCTCACCTTTGTTTTTTCTGATTAACAAACCCACACTGTACTCCCAGTGTGAGGTACTCCCACACTGATTTCTTTCCCCTTTTCTCTGAGGACCTGAACCAAAGCCCGTTGAAGGTTGTGGAAGAACTCCTGTTGATTTCAGAGGGCTTTGAGTACCAGTTTAGTTATATCCAAATTTGACCTTAACCTTACAAACACGAAAACAAATTTTCATGTCATAACTTCATTTGTCATACAGTAAATGCTTTAAAAAATCTTTTTTTTCTTGTGAAGCATTCTTTAGGATCAGTAGGCTAGATAAAAACATTAGGAACATTAATCCTATCGTATTAAAGGCACTTTTCAGGTCTCAGATATACCAAATGCAGACATGCCATTTCCTCAGACTTTCACCATACTTCTAGTGGGCTCCCACTGGGTTTCATTCAAGAGATATATATTACAGAGTGAGATATTTTTGTGGCTACACTAGTAACTATGACGATTTATAGTAGTGTAGTGTACAATTACATTCCAGCTCAAGAAATAGTGGAAAAAGAAAATCAAAAGTAAAAATAATAGAATACAGTATCAAACTGTCCCCTAGACCCCTGCAGCACCTTGAAGTTAGTAAATCTATTTAGGTTTATTGGCTCCACTTTGCTAATAGTACCAGAAAAAGGGGACAGCTGTGAAATGAGTCTGGAGACAGGCAAATATTAGAGAGTGGTGTCTCCTTAAAAACCATATGAGCATTTCTCCACTGAGTTTGCAAGGCTTGTGCTCTGAGAGATGCAGTGAAGACCTCAGCAAAATGTCTCTGTGCCTCCTTGGAGTCAGGGAAGAGCTAGTGCTGTGGGGAGTTCTGTATAACCTGCATCCGTGCATGAAAGGGTTAGAAACAAAACCAGCCCAGGTGTGAAGCTGGCTGTCAGGGGAAGTTTTGGTTCACACATGAGCGCATCCTATCTGATATTGGGATATGGAGAGCTGAGCTGCTGCCCTCTCACAGAAAATGAAAAAAAAAAAAAAAGGAAAAAAAGAAAGAAAAAATGATATCGGCTGATGCAGTTGGTGTGAACACTGCTGTCATGAGCTCACAGGCACAGACTGCATAGCCTGGCACCTGCCAAAGATAAGTCCCAGACTTAGTGCGGAGAGACAGAAGAAAGCACCCGCGTGCAGCACAGAGGAACTCGCCACAGAGTTTGGTCCTGCTGCAGAAGAGAGCCAGTGGGGATGGTGTGAACTCACCACCGAGCCACAGCACCCCTAGGAGGCTGATTCCAGATCATGCTGGGTGGCAAGAGGAGCTTTACAGCGTATTACAGCTCAGAAGAATCAAGATGAAAACCTGCTGATACTATGGACAAGTTTCCCAAACTCATCTCAGATTTGAACCTGCACGGTTCAGGGACATGTCTTGCACATGTATTTTCAGGGTAATTCTCTCCAATTTCTTATGTAAAGAAAACTGAGAGTCCAGATTAAAAATTTCAAAGGAAGAAGGATATATACAAAGGGACCAAGTCAAGACATTGCTTTATTCTCCTTGTTTCCATATTTACTGGGATTGTAGCAGTTTTTAGTGTAATTTTAATCTTGTATTCCTGATGTTTAGACTATTAAACAATAAAATGCTATTAATGTTTGTCCTTTTTAAGACACTAGCACATACTAATAACTTTAACTCAAGCTTAACAAGCCTTTTTTCATATCCAGGAACACAGAAGGTGATTCACTGTGATATTTTTCATGACAACACCATATTTGTCACAGTACAACCAATTACTGCAGTAGGCTCAGTTCAGAAGCTTTTGCTTCAGAAAGAAGGAAGGATACTAACACTTATGAAATTATACTTATATTACTTTTAATTTATTTATTATTGATAGTGATAAAGAAAATCTCCCAAGATCAGCAGAATTTAACAATTTCCATCTCTGAGAGAACAATGTTCATAGGGTTTGTAAGTAAAAAATGCTCGCCTTTTTTTCTCTTTGAGGTTTTCTATATTTTCTAATAAATTATTCAATGTTTCACATTATGATTCTCGAGCTTGCTCTCAGATCTATTAAATCCCTGTATATGTATGTTTTAGGAACACTGTTTGTAAAGATCATGTAGAGTCTAAGCGCGTTAGTGACAGGGTCATGGAATATTGAAAGACTTAACTACCTCTGTGAGATAAATAAGTATTTCTCCCAGAGGCCTAAGACCTGGCAAGTTCACATACACACAAAGCCCTATGCAATATTGACACACTATATCCTGCTATTTGGAATTAATCCATAAAATAACACTAGCTCCTGTGTCAGAGTATAAGGGTACTACAACCCTTCCAGAATCTTAGGGTGATCCAGGGAGGTGTTTTGTCATTGCATCAATCATAAAGGGAGAGGGAAGAAAATTAAAATTAAAAATGAAATATTCTTAAATCCACAAAAGCTTTTTTTAGTTAAAGTCAATTGACCGGTGAAATCTCCTTTTGTGTTCGTTTTTTTTTCCCCCAGTCAAGTTCACAGCAGAATATCAATGAGGTTTGTTGAAATGGAAACTTTTCACTGCGCATAATTAGAGTAAATGCAACGTGCATCCATTCTCAATGTGCTTCTTTTATTTCTGTAAAATTTAATTTCTCAGAGAATGGAGGCAGAAAAAAATGTGGTAAATGTCAACTTACATGAGAAGTGATTGAAAATTTCAAGGCCCACCCAGCAACAAAGATTAGGATTGGAAATCTTCCTCTGTGATGGGAGTAAACACTTCTTCTCAGCTCTATTTGTTTGTCCTGGCTTGGTTTGTGAAAGGCAGGTAGCACTAACAAGAATTAAGCACATGGAAATGTAGGCAAGCACAGTACATTTTCCCTCAGTATTCTACTGGAATGGCTTGATCTGAAAATCTACTGCTATTCCTGTGCCTTGAATTTTCTAAGTATTGAGAACCATTAATACAGTTAGTCCCATACTGTATGCTGTCATGACCTTCCTGAGAGGAAAGTCTATGAGGGATTAGGCTGAACCTACGCACATTACTTTGCTTGTGATCCGTGTCAGATTGGAAAGAGAATTACACACGCTCCAACTCAGTCCATACCAGAGATGGGAACTTTAAAGTATAGGACTTCAGTGAGTTTGACACCAGGAAGTGGGGACCAGTCAGGTTAAAGCATCGGGTTTATTACTAACAATAACTTATTCTTTCCATTTCAGCAGTGGCCTGATCAATGCCTCATTACACTGGGGGCTGTGTATACACAGGGGAGGAGGAAAGTTTGTGCTTTCAAGAGCCCACTAGGTAAAGAGAGAGAACAGGAAAGGAGGGGAGAAAGAAAATGATGTCATCCTCTTTTACAGATGGGGAAATCAAGCAGATAAATGTTGGCCGAGGACCCGCAGGAAGAATGCACAGAGGCTCTGAATGTCATCCCACTGTCTTCAGGGCCGCTCACATGAGCAAAAGTGGTCTGTTTATTACTGCTTGGCAATTGAGCCTTTGTCATCTGCTGTGTGAGTGCTACTCTCCCACCTCAGCTTCACCGTAAAATACATTTGCTTAAACCTCCTTCCGGGTGTTCTCTGTGACCACGTTTCCCTCTGCTCTTGCAAACAAGCCGGGCACATGCATATGGTTAGTTATCAGAGCACCGCAGATATATGGCAACCTCCCTTGGCCATCATTCCTGAGATGTGGTCCCATGGGGCAGCTGTGCTCCTGAGAGCACAGGCCTTGCCTCAGACCAGCCTTCTTCTTGTAAGTTAAATACCCAGGGGGCTCAACCATGCAGGAATGCTGAGCAGGAGAAGCAGTTAAACGCAAAGATAAATTCCTGCTGAATTAAACTACTCCTGAGGGACTTTTCAGTGCAATTGAGCAGGCCATGATAGCCCTTTTGATGTGCTCAGACACACTGTGCTATTAGTGTGCTTTCACAGATGCCATCAGGATCAACAGAGAAATAAACAAAACAGAAGTTTGAAAAGCTTCACCTTGCCAGATACATCACACCAGGATTCCAACCATGAAAGGGTAAACAAAGACACAGAGCAGGGCATATTTCACTCAGTGGGGCCAATTTTCCTGGTTTTTATTGCTGGATTTCTAAATTACAGAAGTCAAAACAGAAGACAATAGAGATGCTCTGTTAGGTTAGCTGTTCACACTCTGTAGTTCTCTGAATGAAGATGCCTCCTGCTATAAAACCTGAAGTTCACCAAGCCTGAAGCAACTAGCTGCTACTATTATTCACTTATTACTGAAGAACTGCTTAGCAGTCCCACAGGAGATCCTGGGCCCCTTTCTGCATGCTGATATAGATATATATATATATATATATATATATGTATATACACATACATACATATACACATCCTGGGAGAGAGCGTGACTGCCCTGAGATGAGTCTTTCCCAAAGTGACATACTCAGTATCACACAGGAGACCTGTTGAGGACTGAACATATATTTTGAGTACTGGTTTAGCACCTAAGCCACAAAAGTATCTTTCTTTTCCAGTTTATGAGAGGCTAATATGTCGCCAGTCTTTGCTTTAAACCAGATAAAAATGTTCACACCTCACTTTAGGGGGAAGAGAGATGGTACACAGCATCCCTCTTCCTGTTCCCCGCATTCCCACTCCCTTATACAAAGCACAACCTTATTTTCTAGAAGCACCACTTTTTTTCAAAGTGTGAAAAATGCTATTCTTACACTTTTATTTTTTTGCATCCTATGAATAAAGATACAAAGTGATGAGATACACAAGGCAGTCAGACCAGGAAATGTGAAACATACTGTTATTAATTTGGGTCCACATTAATCTTTGTTTGTCACATGAAAAACAGATTGTCTATTTTTAGAATACATTCATTCCTTTATTTTGTCTGCCAAGCATTTCCAATCTGAATCTCAGAGAAAAAGCAATCTGTTACGCTCAGACATTTGTGTGATGAGGGGAGTCTGTCAGGTGCCATGGCAAACAAGTGCATTCTCTACAGTATATTCAAATTCCTCCAGTACCTCTTCTCTTCACTTTCCCTACCCTCAGCACTTACAGGGGTGGTTATGCTGTAAACAAAGAATGAGACTGGAGCTGACTTAGCTGTGCTTGAGGAGAAATTCTGTCCATGTCTTTGTGCATTAATTTTCTTATAATTCCTCTGTCAGCCTTTTTACCCTGCTGACCCTGAGCAAATTTGTCAGAGCAAGATGTTCATCTAGTTTTACAGGCTTGGGCAAAGTAGGCAACACAAGACCAAAAACAAAAAAGCAGAACACTGGACTATAAATCGCAAAGTCCCAGAAGCTAAATTCAAGGACAGGGAGAAGTTCAAACACTAATGTGATATGAAGAGAGCCTGTCATTTAAATCAGTATTCTAAAGGGTCATTTTGCTATGGGAGCATGTTTTTTTTTTTTGCCAGCTACTCTCTTTTTTACCCTGTCATGTCTTAGAGGGCTTTATTTCTCTCAAGATGAGGAAATTGCCTGCTTTCTTGAGTGATAGATCCTGAGAAGTTACTCTCCTGAAAGGGTCTTTCAAGTAAAGTTTCTGCTACAAAGTAAGCAAATTAAGGTGCAGAAGCTGTAGTCATACGGGGTTTATAGGAAGTGTATAGGCAATGTTTTCCTCTATATCCTAATATATACTTTGTCCAAGGCACATTTAAAAGCTTATGCCCAGATAGCAACACTGCAAAATTAGCAGTTCTCATATTTAACATCTAACTGAAGTGACAACCATAAACAATGAAAACCTATCCTCAACAACAGGCTGACACTACTGATACATCAGTCAGCTCTGATATGTTGATCACAGGGTCTGCTGATCTGTCTTAATATCCTGTTAGGAGCTAATATATCTGTATTAAAACATTCAAATATGTTGTCTTCTCTCTGCTTATGGTGAATGTTATTAGGCAGCAGCTTCTCTTCTCCAATCCTCTTCATTCTCAAAAAATATCTGACATTTAGAATTGCACAAGGCCTGGTCTGGCTGTCACTTTTACTTAACATCTTCATTCTAGGGCCATCATGAAAAGAACAAAAGGATCTACTCAAAGATACTCAAAGGGTTTTGCGTTATCTTGAATTACTGAGGTAAAAACACTTGGTTAATGCTGTTCCTGAGTTCTCTCCAAGCTCTTTCTATCTTACTTCAGGTACCATGAGCAGTGCTGGTGAGTCAGGAAAGGCAGCATCTGTTCCACTCTCTGAAGAGGTGTAACACTAAACCCACCCCTCTCCATGACAGAAAGCGTTACAGGGAAACTCTGGTTGTCTAAGGTATGATTCCTCCTGGAGCTCCCCTGGGGCTATTGTCACTCTTCAGCACTGTTGATGGGAAGAAGTTGCAGTGGACCTCCTGGGTAGCTCTCTGTATTTAATCCATAGTGTTTAAGAGTGCTTCCTGCCCTGAAGGGCACACCAGAGAACATGTTTAATATTAATCATAGAAGTATATAGATTTAAAATGAGAACATTAAAGGACAAAGGGCAGCTTGAGCATCCAAGTCTGGGCAGCTTGTGTAGCCAAGTCAATGTCTTTCAGGTTACTTTTGATAAGAAGCAGAGAAGACATAGCAATGGACAGGAAGCATTGTTTGAAAAGTTTTGTGGGGATTAAGCCATGAACAAGCGTATTCCCTTTATAGATTTTTTAAATTGTGAATAACATGGAGGAGCAAACTGGGTAGCTTACAAATCCTGCAACTTATGCAAGCAACACACAAAACTAGAGAAAACATTCTCATTAGTGATAATGTGCTTTCCTATATGTTATACAGAAGCCCAACATAAAAGCTTTGAATTGGATCTCCTATTCAGCATGGCACTGGAGGATAATGAATCCTGATCCTCTGGGCTCATCTTATATCCCAGTTTATTCCTTTCCTCACTCCTTCCATTCTCCCACCTTATCTTTTTGAAAAATCTGTTTGAAAAGAGTTAGGCACATACTTCCTTGATGGGCTGATTACATCACGGGTTTTTTTCACTAGAGAGTTTTCTTGCACCGTCCTCTGAAGCATTTGATACTGGTTTCTATCAGAAATAGGATGTTAGGAATCAAGGGCAGTGGCTCTGATCTGCTATGACAATTCTCATATTGGTGTTCTTTACATTGCCCATTCCCTTGAATTGCTGTCTCCTCTGCTCTCATCCATTCCTCTTTAATTCCTCTTCTCTTTCAATCTCCCTCATCTCAGTTCAGTTTAATTTAGCTCCTTTCATTTTCTCTTCCTCTGTCCCATTTTTCTAATATGCCCAATACTTATATTTTTGTTGCTATGACCAGTAGCCTAAAGGTCATTAATTTTGCTCCAGCAGTATCTTTGGATGCAATTCTCTTGTTCACTGGAAACTAATGTACAAGTGCACTCTGTGTGATCAATACAGTGAAGATGTAATTTCTAAGGCATGGGACAGCTCTTCCTTGTGCTGGCTTATGGTGCTAGAAGAGAATACAAAGGTACTTGGTGAGGCGATGAATGCTCTACTTACTGAAATGTGTAATGGTAAGCTTAGTTTCCCCTTCCTGTCTTCATGTTCTTGAGAAAAGTCAATGCACTTAGACTCATAGTCTCTGTATGTGAACATCTGGAGCAGTGCATTTTCAGCAGTCAGTGCTTGGCCCAGGAGTATATTTTCTCCACAGAGCCATTTCCTGACAGAACCCCCATTTATCAGCTTTCAGGGTATAAGTGTCTCTCCAATCATCCAATTGCCTGACATGAGAAATATCGTATATCTTCCAAGTGTTAACTGCTTATTTTTAGCATGTTCAGTATTTTTTTGTTGTTGATGGCATACCTGTATCCTGGGTTACCTTTATGTTTTAGCAGTACTTCAGCATATTTCCTCAGACTGACACTGATGGGTTAATCTGACCAAATACAGACACCTACAGTGTAGCTGTTTATGTCTGAGCAAGTCACTTAAGGTTTCCATTGTAAGCACTTTCAGTGTACAAGTCATCTCACCCCAAAGTAGACATCTGAATGGTCAGATCTAAAAGTGTATTTCAAGTTAAGATACAGGTGAGAGGATTTGCACACACTGAACTGGAGGGGGAAAATGAAACCAATGCCTTCACTTAGGGTAGGTGTAAGAAACAGGTACCCTTCACCTCAAATGTAGACTTTCAACCACTATCAAAAATGAAGTGACAAAGAAGGTGCATTGGAGCTGGAAATTACTTTGCTTTTAATAAATGAATAAGGGCACACAATTTCTCTCATATGTTGATCTATGAAAAGGATCCACAAGTTCTTATGCTTTCTACCACCTTCTGCCCAAACTACAACAGAACTGAACCTGAGGGTCCAGTTTATTCTCAGCATGACTGGAGGAAAAGTGGCACAAAAACAGTGCCAGAAGAAAGCTTTTCAGTGTACATTTTGTTATTCCCTAGATGTTACCGGTGAATAGAGGTGGTACAGTGGCAGACAGCAAGGGCTCACTCTGGTCAACCATAAATGATACACTACATAAAACCAGAAAGTAATGTAGAGTATACTTTTATTGGAACTAGTTTGTAAAGTAGGGACATTGAGAAAACCACTCAGTACATACAGGGACCGGAGAACGAAGAAAAAGGCAATGTCACAGACCCTGGAGTAATATATATATATCAGGTAGGTTTCATATAAATCAGTCAAGGCAGAACAGACATGGGACATTCAAGCAAGAGGACATGCCTGAGGAAACGGAGCTGAAAACTATCTATTGTTAGACCACAACTAGCAACAATGGGAACATTTTGGGAATGATCCTCACAACACAGGCCTCAAGTGTGCAGCACTGGCACACAGGAGCACAAACCAAGACAGATGCTTGCAAGGATTCAGATGGTGCTCAAACATCACTTGATCTAGCAGTGGAGAAGTCTTTACATAAGTTCCTACCTGAGGTGACTTCTTAGGCTCTATATACAGTCAACAGGAGAAAGCTTCTCCTGCAGAAGGCAACATAGCTCAAAAGGGATACTCTGAACCTTCCCATGGGCTGTCTAGGAAGAACAGGAAGACTTGCTTCCAAATGTAGGCATCTGTTCAATTACAAGTATCTTCAACATACTCTCTTCCTTACTGGGTATCATTTGGGGGAGCATATGGCACAACTGTCTGGGCTCTGGCCACCCTACCTTGCTTACTGCTGCATATTGCAGAAGGCATAGTCCTGAAGCTGCAACAGTGCATTCTGTGGGAAACTAGCTCTGCTCTGCTTTTGTTTCACATTAGACAGGGCTATTTGCTATTTTTTCCCCAGAAGTTGGCCCATCTTATGCCATTTCCCTTCCAGTCCAAAGAATGATGTTCAGATCCAGCCAGCTCTTCCTTGTCAGATGGATATACATAATGGCCTGCCTTCTGCTGGCAAGTTTTATGGGTCTCTTTCAGAATGTACAGAGAAAAATATATGTAAGTATAGTGCAATAGGATATAACTATGGAATTAGGATGGGAACTTTTCTTCTTGCCAAAAAAGAGCAGGTTCCTGTGTTCTTCTAATAAACATGTAAGTGAAAGAAGCTCCAGATGGCTGATGATTTGATTTGGTTGCTAAAAAATGTCTAAGTCTTTAACATCTGAAAATTCACAATTTTCAGGCACAGTTACACTGCCTAAAGACCTGTGATAGGTTTATATGTGGCAACATGGAACATGAAAGAGATGCATAATAATAGAGAAAACCGTTATGTGGCTGCACTATCAATTATTTCATGGTATTCTTTGAGATACTTTTATGCTTGCTAAATACAAGAATCATATAACATAAGTATTTTTTGGCTACAGCTTTTCAGAAAGCCTATCAATGCCCATGCCGAGCATGGCCAGCAGTTAGATTATACGGCATGAGTCTTTCCATTTATCATTAAAATAATGTGTGGTCCTAACACACAGTAATGCTCTTCATCAGATAGAAAAAACAAAATGGAGTGACCTTGTGATGAGTTTACATGCTAAAAAAAATCTTGTCTGTAATATTTCTTATGTATTCAGTACAGTATTCTAATAGAATAAGACTAAAAATTTGCAGTGCTGAAGTGTGGCATTTTCTCTAATTATTTATCATGAAAACCCATCTCACACTTCAAGGTCAAGAAGGGTATTTTAGCCAATGACTGAAAAATAATAGTGTAAAAATGCACATTGATTTAGATTTTCAAACTGTTTTGCAGTTTAAGACTGTAACAGCAATTTGTGCGGTGTTTCCAGTTTACCAAATGCTAAAATTGATTAGCACTTTTTGAAAAGTGCCATGCTAATCAAGGTAAATTAAGTCATGAAATGACTTGATTACTAGACAATTTGCCCTTTCAGGGAATCTTTGAATAAAACTAGTTTGGGGAACATTTCCTGACAGGAGATCTGCTAAACTATTACTTGCACTAGGAGGAAGGTAATCATTTTTTCTAGCATGCTTTTCCTTTTGTATTTTTCCATATCTCTTCAGTAAATAACAATCCTAGCCCATATTGCTCTACTGGATTCTTTTTCTTTTTTGCATTTTTCATTTCAGGACTTAATTATATTCGTTCTGATAAATAATTCTATGCGTTATCACCCTGTCTGCTACCCCTGTATGGTACAGCAGGATAATTTGTGGACTAAATCTGGAAACCTAAGTCTGCCTCTCCAATTAGAACAGTGTTCCAGCAGGACAGATAGTCTAACAAATCTATCTTCAGATGTCCTTCTGAGTGTGTATTGTATGTTCTGGAGATATTTCAATGGCAAAGACTCCTGAACATTATTTTCACTTTAGGATGGAACTCACATGCACATAAAAAATGTATTAAGCCAAACTAAATGGATTTTGCAATTATTCCAGAAGAAACGGTGAAGACAAAATCCAACCACCTTCACTGTGTGCATGCTTCAACTCTGATAACCATGAGATCTACTTAAGCACTGGCCCTGTGGCCCCTCCACTAGCTTTCTCTCCCAACCCCCTCCCAGCCAACCTGTATTCATTCGGTGAGGGGATCATCAAGGGAAAGTGTACAGGTTGAGACACTGTGAGGACACACCACTGCACAAGCTGAGATATCGCCTCTCACACATGTGCACATGCACGCACTCTGAAGATGCAATGCCGAGCTGAAGTTTGCTTTGTCTTTTGCTCAGTTCTTTGCACCCAGGCGAAAGTGTCCCTGCCATAAATAAAGGTGTGTAATGACAAGTCGCACAACTACACTGTTTGCCCGGCCAAGGGCTCTTTGTACAACAGCACAAATCCTTGTCTGCAGACTGTGGCACCACCAAGAACAGAGACCACAGTCACTGTCACATAGTGATGCGGGCACCATTGCTTCCTTCTGTGTAAGCAAGCCAGATGCTTCTTCTATAAGAGAGTGATTGGAAGCATATAACATGGAGAAAGTAATGTTATCTCTGTTCACATCTGGAGCTCAAGGCAGGTTTACTTTAGGAGTAGGCTGGACTTTCTGATTTTCTGTGAGAGACAGGCAGTGTAGGTAACTTAGGGGAGGAGATAGAGCTGTGAGGTTATTCTTCAAGAGAAACTCTCTTCCAGGGACCTGTGATATTAGAATGAAATTCTCTTGCTAGAAGGGAGGAAGGAGAATATATAAGCAGAAGAAGAGAATTTAAATCCTGAAGTATCTCTATGTTTCTGTTTTCAGATCAGATATGTCTTTGCAGAACAGTTCAAATATCACTAAACATTTGTAGATCTGTGCAAATCTGTCAACATCTGGCTTTTGTACTGATGATATTGCCAGTTACGCGGATTGCTTGGTTACAAAAGTTAAAAACTAGTAGCAGTAACTCTGTGTATCCAAGATTCCTACACTTCTACTTTTCTTTCCTCTCTTCTCCTGTTTGTGAAAAGCTGCCTTCCCTGTCTTTCTCCAGACCATTTCCATTTTTGGTTAGGAGCTATCTTCTATAAGAATCTTGCCTCTGTTTTTATATCCCCTCCACCCACCCCAATATTCAACTGTGTTGAACTGTTTTTGGCAAGATATGTGTGTTTCTATACCTTTTCAATCTTGTTTTTTCCAGACTGTCCCTCTTTCCCTTGAGAAGCCTTCCAGCCTAAAAAAATATGTAGTCTTTTTTCAACTTGAGAATTATGGTTCAGGAAAATAAAAAATATGTGCAGAGTGATAACTAGGCATGGGCAACCACACTGTGTGGTAGAGATTGCAAGCTGAATGTTTTGCTTATGCTCATGTTGATTGTAGCTAGGAAATATCTTTCCAGTTTCTCACAAACTCCTCATAAATTATACACCCTTGCATACTGTGCCAGCTGGCATTCAGAATTTGCCCCTTCACCACTGGAAGAAATGGAACAGTTAATGAAGCAGTAACAACTGGTACTTCCTCTCTTCCTGGGGAGACAGGAGACAGGGACAAAAACCATCCAGTGCGGATAATATATTCAGTTATTAATATAGCCATTTCAAATTCCTTACTTTTAGATCTGAAAGCAGAGCAAAATGTTTTAATGTTCCATTTACTACTTTTACAACAAGAAAGAAAAAGAAGATGGTGCAGGAGCTAGCCCCCTTCCCAGTTTCCCTAGGTGATGAATGCATCCAGGGGCTTTTCCACTCTGTGTTTTTCACTGCAGTCACCCTCCAGAGCCACATGCTCCCCGCTGCTATAACTACACTGTCTCAAATGTCAGAACTGATTTATTCCGTCCCTTGGAAAGAGAAAAACAAGACAGGTTTGGAACCCCATAATGAAAACAGCACAGATTAGGAATTAAATAGAGAGAGTTCTGCTTATGTTGTTAAGTATTATCCATGCTATTCCTACTAGCTCTTACTTATAGTGTAAGCACTTTCACTGGCATTAACAGTACCACTGGCTTCTTGAAAAGCAGTTACATGAGCCAGGCTTTGAAGGACAAAACACTTATGCTTCCCAAACTTCCACTATATACGGGTGCTGGGAAATACGACTTGCCTCAAGCAGATATGATAAAAACAAATATTAGTTGCCAACTTGAATGTCACAATTTCAAGTTGGGCTTGCTTGGACACATTTACCTGGCATCATGCGGTGCTGTGTAAAAGTATCCAGGCCGGCATGTATCCTGGAAGCAGCATGGTGTTGTTCAGAAGGTCTCTGACCGGGTGAATGTACCCTCCTAATCCCACTATTCTGCTTCCAGTAACTGAACATTGCACCATGCTGGTAAGACCAGAAAGCCATATTTGCAGTTTTATAAATGCAGATATAGATACTATTCATAAGTCTCTGTTTAGGTTCCTATTTCTGAAAACCTTGCCCACAAAACTTCTTTTGTACTAAAAATCTAATACCAGTCAAACTATCCTTTTTAAAATACACTAAAGCAAATTTACTCCTGTAAACATGCAAGACATCATGAAGCCTAATGTTTTAAAAAGATTACATCCCGTTCAAAAGGGGTGATACTAGCCTAAAAAGATGACAAAATTGTAATAAATTAAAGTGAAAGTGAAATGTTCAGTCTAAATTCTTTTGCACAGAGCTACTTCACACTTTGACTTGTTGCATCTCATTCTTCTATGATTCAAAGCTTGTATCTTCCCAGCAATGAAAACATCAGCACTGAAACTAGAAACTTCATGCAAGCAACAGTAACGGTAACATCTTCTGAGTGCCCTCTTGCCATCAACGGGACTGATACATCTTTTTTCACATGGTGTGTACATAATTTTCTACAATGTCTAAACAAGGCAGCACAGTTGACAAACTTGTTACTGTTAATTGCCAAATCCTCACTTTCAGGGCTGCATAAATCTTCTCGATAAAAGATCACAGCTGATACTGTCAGGTCAAAAATCTCACAGTATGTTTTTTTGTGCCAAGTCAAACACAAGTTCCCCAGGGCTCACACTGGTAACACCTTTTTACATTTATTTTTTTGTTCCAGATCTGTGGGATAACAGCTTCGAATTCGTTCTAATGTGTTTGTTGGTGTTTGCTGCATGTGTGGGGCTGCCAATTTCTGAACCGCTCGGCTTGAGAACTTGTGCTGTGAGTAAAGTTCCTATTCTTGCTTCTGAGGGCTCTGGGGCTGCCCCATTACCGCCTTGACTTCCAAACACTGCACGCTAAAGGTAAACACCGTGACACCATGAGAATAGCAGTTTACATTCTGGTTGTTCTTTCTTTGTAAAGCTGTAATAGCTTTAACCTGGTCCTACTGTTTTTTATACATCTGGTGTTTTTTTATGCTTCCTACAGAAACTCTGTTTACTTTAGTAGGTGAGTTGCCCCTCCTTACCTGGCCAAAAGCATGTTTCTGTATATCTTGTGTTAAATTGCAGTCTGATCATTATGGGCTTGTATGCCAGACCAAATCACCTCTATCCTACCCGTATTTTTCCCTCAGGACCTAGAATGCAAACATTATGTGTGTCTTAACAGTGCTGGTAATCTTACCGGTAATGTCTTGCTTGCTACTGCTCTGGAGGCACATCTACCACATAAGCAAATACTGTAGCTTTCACCTTGTGTTTAATGTAAACCTGACCATGGGAAAAGCAACTCCTTGTTTCGCCTGCACTGCCATGTGCCTTGCAGAGAAGAGGAAGGGGAGAGGAAGAGAAGAGCAGTCCCCACCTGCTCCTCGGTGTAGTTTTGGACCTGTGCAGCCGTCAGCCAATGCTGCTGCTGCTGTGAAAGGGAACTTGCACATCAAGTGGGACCCCACCACTACTCATGGGAAATGTCTGGCAGTTAGACACTCCTTCAAGCAATGGAGGAATTAGAAAAGTCCAAATCAAGGCAAAAAAGCATAATTTGATGTTGCCTTCAGCGTTTCTTTTGCTTGGATAGACTGCTCACAAAGCTAAAGAATTAAGGTCTGCTGTCCATAGCAGCTTCTCCTTCTGGCAGAAAACCCTTTAAAGTCACTGAGAAGCTTGTGGTAATATCACTCAGAGTTGGGTCAGATGGCCTGACCCCATCCTCAGCAAGAGGCTGCTCTTGGCCCTTGCTGTGGGTGCTGGCACTTGCTCCCAGCCTTAGCAGACTCTGGCTTTAGCAGCCACAGAGGGCTCCATGTATTCAAAACAGTACCGGGAACTTGGCAGCACATTCAACCAATGGTTCAGCTGCATAAAGCTGATCTCACCTTGCCATGTGCCAGTGTGCCAAATGGACAAACAGTACCAAAAGTACCTCATATTGCTTGGCTGCAACACTGATATTTTCATGCTCAAACTTATTCCCTTGATCCTTTGAATTAAAAACCAACCATAAGGGAAGCCAGCTCTTCTCAGGACACTGTACTTAGTCCACCATGAAGTTGTTAGCGTTTGCCTTCCAGATGCCCTTAATAATAGTCTCTCTAGAGACAAAGCCCCATCCTAAGATGCATTTTCAAGCAAAAGACATTCCCAAACTTCTTACAAGATCTATCAGGATGTTTCAGGGAACCTGGTTGGGCTTCTGCAACCAGCGAGATCTGCCAAGGGAAAGAAAAGGGCCTAAAGAAGCTGCCACTCCTACTTACTATTCTTTCATTGAAATGAGGAAAAAAAAATCTGTGCTTGGTTCTATACCTCTCTTTATCTCTGTGGAACATCTGTTTCTGTAGATGATCTTGGCTAAGGATTTTTCTGCTGTTACTTTCAAAAGCCTAACAAATAATACAGACTTTGGTTCCTTTCCCTTTGGAAAATTTTACCCTTCATAAAGATATGACTCAACTGCCTGTTAGATTTGCCCCTGGAGTTCATAAATATTTTTTGGAAGAGTTTTGTTTTGTTTTATTTTTTTATTTTTCATTTCATTTCATTCCATTTCATTTTGTTTCATTGTTTAATTTCATTTCATTTCAGGATGGGTCAGATTATACTAGCCACAGGCTTATCATAGGAAGGTTTTCTCACCTGTACCGGTGGGCAGATCCGACACTGGCTTGGCTGCATGGGCAGACCAGACTGTCTCCCATGCATTGCAGATAGACAGTGTTTGGAGACAGCCCCAATACACTAGTTAATGAAAGGGAACACATAGGTTTGAACAATTAGAACTAACTGTTATGCAAGCAGCTGGGCATTATTTGTGCTGCATGGGCAAATGAGAGGTGTTAACACCGCAGGACCATTGATAAAGGTAGCATGTTTTTTCTCTTAAATTCCCCGTTAAAATCTTTTTTGTTTTTCTGAGAGTAGAAGATTCTGATTTGCTTGCCCATGGATCTGTTCCAGTCTGATCTCTCATGCTATCCTTGCCAAGGTGTTCAGGTGATGATATTTTAGCTGGAACAAGGGGGTGGACAAGGTTTGTACCAATGTGCCGCTGCAATTCTAGATGGATCCTGCACTAAATCCAAACAGACTGTTTGCTGTGGGAGAAAAAGTAAAAGAATCATTCTGCTACTGAAGAAAAATTGAAGGCTCCCATACACTGCTATAGCCCAGGGTCACTTTCTGTCATTTGCTCATTTTTTCCAATTGGACAATTTTTACCCTGATACACTCATTCTAAGACGAATGCCCTTCTCCAGCACACAACCAAAAAAGCAACCCAAAGTTTGGCTGAAAATCCAGATGGAAGATTACCGTATCTACATATCTTAAATGAGAGGGATGAGTAATGCAGCTTACTTGTCTAAATCACTCAGAAATCCAAATTACATGCCACATGTTACTCCTTAAGCTAGTCATGAGCAGTTTTTCTTTTTATTAATTCCGGCTAAATGCCTTTAATAACTGTAGAGCTGAGAAGAAAGGACACCGTTGTAAACAGTGTTTTGATTTTGTCTGACCCTTGCATTATGAGATCAGATCTTAAGATACATTATCTGGAAATGTGATGGTCCTTAATTTTTTTTTTTTTTTTGAATGTCACTGGTTTAAGCAGACTTCACAAGGTTGGCAGCTCATGCAATCTATGATCAGAAGCTAGTCACTCTGGTATGCTCTCAGTTCTCACTTGTTAAAAATGAAAAATGAGAGCTGTACTGACACACAGGTGTTGCATGTTTCAGGGGGAGCAGCTTTGGAACACAGCTGTACAGTGGGTACTTCCAGACATAGTAATATATATGTTTATGCTGACACTTTCCTGAACCAAAATCCTAACCCTGAATATCTTAAGATAAGATTAAATCCAGATTTAAACTTGGCAGACTTAGCCAAGTCTAATAAATAACATACTCATCACTGAGAAGCAGAGTTGCTTGCTTAGAAGTCCATGTATAGCTGGGTAGATTAGCTGCATATTAGGAGAAGTAAGCCTTATACCTAATATCTGTATTCACATGAACTGGGAAAATTATTCCTGTGTCAGTGGTCACAAGTTAAATGTATGTGATTTGTGCTTGAGGAGAGAGCAAATTCCATTAGCTAAAATGGACACTATCTTTTTAGGCATTGTCCTTTTCTGGAAGCATCCCCAAAATTGAACAGACGGCAAAAGTCTGATGACTTTTCAGATATTTTATCTGTCTCACAATGGAGGTGATGCACTACCACCATGGACTGATGCACGTTCTCCCTTCCCTCCACTGCCGCTGTTTCCACCCCTGTTCCTCATCCACATATCCCACTGCTAGCCAGAGCAAATCAGAGTTTTGTTTTAATGTGGTCCCAACCAAGAGAATCAAATCTTAGGAAGGAAGGGCATATGAGCGTCTTTATTCTTTGCTTTTTATCTTGCTTTTTATTACAAGCCCCTTCTGGGGGAAGGCCAGGCTAAAAAACATTGCAGCTAGTTGAGTAACAGAGGTGCTGAGCTCTGGCCTCAGACACACATAGCAGCAGGATATTGAGCTTGAAAAATATGGTCAGAGAATTCAAAGGGGATCTGTCGTGAGAGTCAGGAAGTAATTTGCATCCGTATCACTCTCTGTAGTGGCCTAGAAAGTATAATGCAGTGGCGCTTCCCAGTGAATAAAGCAGAGTGAATGCTCGCCTATGTCACATGCCATTCTCATGAAGAAATCAATTTTTTATTTTTAAATATAACATTGCAGCTATTTACAATTTCTAAGACTATGTACTGCAATTTGCTGACACAAACAACTGATTCTATAAACTTAACTTTAGCAAAGTCAAGTAACGGCTATAGGGAGTTCAATCAATAGGTAAGCTCTCTCTCCTTCATTGTTGAGTGATTAAACTTTGTTTAATGCTGTCAGTGTGGCCAACCATACCGTGTCACTCAAAAGAAAAAGAAACCTGGCATCTGAAAGCACGGGGAGTAGAGAACCACACACTATGACTATTTTCCTGGAGCTCCATCCTGGGTTTGTGGATAAGCACAGAGGCAAGAGTTGCTGCCTCCCAGAGTATAATCTCAGAGGGACTGAACAGGGACATTTGGCCTCTGCAAGAGTAAGCAACTGGGCAGGGGTAGAGTGAATAAGAGGATGAGCGCCCTCCTACATCCCCCTTCTCTCTCCTCTCTCCTACCTGCAGTGCCCAAAAGGAGGATCAAAGCTCAACACATGGGATTGCAGGATTTCCCAACTGTATGAGAAAGACACTTGAGTGTCTTTTCTGAGCCAGGTCTTGCTCTGATAATAAACTCTAAGGAGTTGATTAAATCTCAAGAAGAAAGCAGTAGCTTTTCCTGTTCTGTGCTGAATCTTGGCTTGAGTCACCTTGTTGACCTCTGGTTGAATGCAGATAAAGGACAACAGGAGTTTATGAGATTGGCAGATCTGGCTTTATGTGAAGGCATTTCCCCAAATTTCCAGTTTGAACACAATAAAAGAGACCTTTTTGCATCCAACTGTTTGAGTTTTCTTTTTAAGTCTGTATCAAAAATTAGGCTTTTAGTTGAGCTAGAGAGGTGGTCAAGTTCATTCTACCTTCCTCAAGAAAATCAACATAAAATATATTCCTCATAAAATCTTTTGTTGCTTTTTGGACCAATTTTATTTTTTCACTCTTCTCTCCCTGTCCTGTGTCAGGCTGCTGTAACTTGTGTCCTTCTCCCAGTGATCTCAGTGGAGTGATGAGATAGGCAAGGATGTAGGGCCAGCTGTTCTGTACAGGCTCCCTGCTCCCTGAAAGAGCTCCTGTCTACCCTGTTCTCTCTCTAAAATCAGGTTTAACTCCCCTGATGAGGATGAAATTCATCAAGGATGTATTCACTAATTGCTTTTGCTTCAGCTGAGAGATGGTTTATTGCATCTTTAAAGAGGACGAAGAACATGCTTTAAATTTTCTTACAATATTTTAACATAAAATATACTAAATAGGGAGCTAAGAGCAGACAGTTCACCAAAATCTGCTCCTGTTTTGCACAGCATGTTTTAGCCAAATGTACAGAGACAAGCTTGGGACATACACGCATCAGTAAGATTGGCTGTCATTGTTTAGATTCTTTTGTGCTGAATTTTATTGAAGGTGCCAGCTGTCAGTTATAGGAGTGGGTTTCTGGTCAGAAAGAAAATTCTGCAAGAATATACCTTGTTAGGGCACCTATCAGCTCCCCACGGATTCACCTTACCTAGTTAACTGTCAAAAACAATCATTTGCTGTTGTCAGTTATTTGGAGCCAATATAACTGTCAAAGAAATTGTTATTTCTCAGTATCATTGATATAATTGCCACATCCATTCTCAGATGCTGTGATTCCAGAACTGGTATGATAAGTCTTTTCTTCAAACACTTGGGTGTGGATTTTATTACTTGTAAAAGGTGTCAAAGTAATAGACAGGAAACTGAAGCTCTTGGTGACCACAGCAGACGGTTACACCTGGAAGGTGTTTTGAAGCCTGCAAGTGTTTCTAGGCTCAGTATTCTGGAGGGAATGCTCCTAGGATCATTGGCACTATCCAGTTGACTAAGGTGGATATTGAGAATATCAATTAGTGGCGTGTGTGGAAAATTCTTTTAGAAGAACCCCTGCAGGCTGCAGCCAAGAGCTGTGTAGGTGCTGCACATATAATAAGACACAGTCTCTGCCCTCAGTATGCAGTATAAGCAAAGACAGACGAAGGGTGTATATGTGGAGGGAGAGACACATATATTATCTCAGTTTCACAGGTAAGGAACCGTACTATCTTGAGGTCTGAATGCTAGCAACTGAACATCAGGGTCAGATTCCCATAAAAGGAATTGTTTACTAATGTTTTCCATTTGCAAGTAGCATCCTTTAAGACATTCAGGAAGAGAAAGGAAAAGTGTTGCATCTGAATGAAACTTCTTAAGTCTTACTGCAAGGTATTAAAACATATTGCATCTGAGTTTTTGTCAAGTACAATATGCAAGTGGCTAATGCTGCAGTCAAACACATTTTTCCAAGGAATCAGCTGCTTTCTCATTGCATTTATCAAATATATCTCCATGGAATGATATTTTCTAAGACATGAATCAACACAACATATGTTACAGTGCTTCAGCTTTGTTTTCATAATGGAAATAAGCTGCTTTGCTAGCATCTGTTATAGTGCTGAGAACATATCCTGCCACAGTTTCTTGGTGAAAAAGCCTCCAATTTCAAGTCAAAGAACTTTGATCCAGGTTTAAAAGCATGGGAAGGGTACTTGTGGTCATACCTTCTATTACCTAATTATCTGTTCTGCTCTCCTCTCCTTTTCTTAATTGTTTATCAGGGTTAACACAAAAATGCAGTTAAGGGAACACTCAGACTCATTGTACCATTTCTGGATTTGTTTTTCAGGTCAATGAGGAATTTTGACTAAAAAGTCTTAGAGTTGTATCTTCCGTATGCTGTAGTTGTCTTCTAAAATGTACCTCTCCCTTTGAGAGAAATGAATCTCTCCCTTTGAGAGAAAAATAAAATGAACACTTGCTGTACTGGGACTTGGTGAGCTGCCTCTAACGTAATTTACATTATGGGGCACCAATTACTGGGGAATTCATATGCTACTAAATGTCAGTTCCAGTCTTGTCCTAGCAATGACAAAAACAGTTTGTAAGTAATTCTAATCACGAGAATGCCGTGCTGGAAAACGTCTTTGTTGTTCGTTCAGAACTCCCCCGCTAACTGTATGGGTATAGCTTTTCAAGGTCCTTCCACCCTTACCACTGCCCTGTAATAGAAGGAGGTAACAGATGTTTGGATTTTGAGCCCTTTCTCTAGGGGAGTTACAAAAAGCTTATGGCAGAAGGTTTGACTAGATTTCTCTCCTTTTGACCCTGCTAGGGTATAAGGACTTGCAGAAAAAGGAGCAGTCAGGATCAGAAGATTGCATTAGGTTTTTATCCATTCTAAGTGCTCTAGCTTTGGTTAATATTTCATATTTTCATGCAGCAACATGAAAGAAATGAAGGTGTGCAATGAGTGGAGACGTGATACCTGTTCCAAAGAGCTTTAGTCTAAATCAAACCCACAGGGACCTCACAGAAAATGGGGAGAGAAGGAAGGTGCCTGAGGACAACAAGGAGGGCTTTTAACAGTACTAAAACATGGATTGTACCAGACCCCTGTTTCCTTGATTTTGTTCTGCAATTTTTACAAGCAGAACTATGGTCAAGTTGTGCACACAGAAGCCACCCCCGGCACAGGGAATGCCCTTTGAAAATCCCTGTTTGTTCAGTAGACAAGGATATGTGGACCCTTATGCTTTAGTGATGAGTATTGAAATGCCTGGATTGATACATTTTGCTATATATAAAAATGGAGAGGGGAAATGAAAACTTTGACATATAAAAGGATGATAAACTAGAAACATAATTTAAAGGAACTCTGCCAGTGCAGAGTGTCTGGCATTTTCTGCTTCATGAATTGCAATCTTTGACGAGGTGGGGGCAGGGAGGAGAGCTCATTTCAAGTCAGAGAAGCAACAGAGAGAATTTCTGATGAAAATCCAGGTTGGTTTGAAGGCATATTTAGATCTCTGTGGCTCATGCCAGCAAGGTCTGAAGACTTTTTGTATCAGTGACGACTTAGGACAGTGCCTCATCTCACCCAGAAATAACTCTCTGCTGTGGCTGCTGGGGTAGATGGAGTAAGCCACTACCTGGAAACTCATGATGACTATGTGCCGGCACACAGCCGGATCAGCCCAAACGTAGGCAGCATCTCCTGTCCACGGCTTACCAGGCTATCTATGATACGGATGTGTGGGTGCACGCTCAAGAGACATACAGTCCTGTCTATCAGGTGTACATATGCACATGCCCTGTGTAGGAAGAGACAGGGAGTTCCTATCTCATCCCATCTGCGCTGAGGCAGATCCGCAGGGAAGGCGGAGGAGGCAGGTTCCTTGTGCCACGGATGAGGCTATACAGAACAGGTAAACACAGATCCTGCGTGCCAGCTAAGTCTCTTTCCTTGTCGCTTTTTCTCATGTGGGGTCACAACATCCTCACAGAGTACAACACTTTCAGTAGGCAGAAAGGTCATGGCATCTGGCCCCTGACAAACAGCCCCCAGTATTTTTCTACTTTCCTGACTTGATATTAGGTTGCTTTGAAAATGTCCTGCCATGCTGATAGTGAACAGATGACAGCAGACTCTCCTTACTAAAATGAACGTGGTCAAGGCTGAATTTGATGCTGGGATGTGGCACAGACCTGAGCTGAACTACTTGTTCTGAATCCCTTTCACATGGGAATTCTTTTCATTACAGTATTTCTGCTCTCTCACACATCCAGGTAGATGAAAGCAAAGAAAGAAAGAAAGAAAGAAACAAACAAACAAAAAAAAGTAGTTGTATTCAAAAGTATTCTAGCAACTAGCTTATGTAGAAGTTGGACACAAATACAAAAAAAAAAAATGTTCTTTGGTTATAGCTTCTTTTTTTTCCTGGTGATTATTCTCTCTATTGCACCCCAGAACTCTACTTAATGCACTAAGTATCCCAGGCAATGATGTGAATTTGACAACAATTTTGTTTGTTATTGATGAAGTAATGTTGTCTCTGAAAACCTGGAACATGTGGCATTTCCTCTTTATAACCCACACTGCATCAAGTTATACAAACTCACTTATCAATCCCCTGGTCATCTGCACCCTTTAACATCGTTCCCCTATGAACATAATGTAAAATGACTGATTTTCTGGAAGCAACACCTGTTTTGTGCTTGGCTGCAGATCTGAGCTCTGTTTTAATACTAGCTTATTAAAGTTGTCTCTTAATAAACACTGAAGTCATCTGGAAGGGAAAAAAAATCAATATAGTCCCTTTGACCTGTATAAGGAGATGTAGATTTACCCACACTAACTGCAAAGCAACCATTGCAGACCTAAAACTTAATCCTTTGAGCTATCATGTTTGCTCAGTGGCAGAGAAAATGATGTCTAGGGACACTAAGCAGCAGTTTCAAATCACTAGTGTACATTCTCTAAATATAAGGAGCAGCTTTCCCCCTGATAGTTATAAATATGGCTGTGTCATCTGTATGATCGCATGGACAGCTGTAGCCCACACGGACCTGGTCTGGACTGACAGTAACAGATTAGTCAGTGGTCCCATGTCCTGCTAGTCAGACAGCCTGCTCTTTTAGATTGCATTTATCCATCAGGGAAGTAGATGTGGATTCAGTTAGGAGACAGTCATTCTGTTAATGCTCTGTATTGCTATCCAATAACCACCCGCCTGTCCCTGGAGTAATTCATACATACTTTTCAAATCAAAATGCACCCAGCTCCAGGGTGCTTTGGGACCCTCAGATAATTGCATCATGCTAGACTCTCTTTTCAAGTACCATTGCTCACCTGGGGCAAGGAGAGTTGTGACCTGACCTCTCCAATGGCCTTTATCATTTTCTGTTGAGCCTAATGAGCTTGATTCATAGCATCAAGGTAAAGAAAAAGAGTGCCAGTCTGGGAGGGCTTTTTGCTACATATAGTGAAAGGCGCTACCTGGAGAGTGCCACTTGTCAGGCGGATGACTAATAAAACATGTGATACAAGCACATTTAACAAGCATACACATTGGTGTCTTGAGCAGTAAATGTGCATCTCCTAGCTTTGGGGACTTTTCTTGAGCTTGATAAATCTGCACAATCAACACCAGAAACATGGACAAGAACATACATGCAAATAGAAAGCATGCATATCTCCTCTATAGCTTCAGCTGTCATCACTCTGCTGATAAAAGTTCTACATTTCAAAAGCCATCAGTCAGCAGGAAGACACAGTTTCTTCTTTATGAGCCTATTAACACATTCAACACAATAAAGGGGGGAGAGGGAAGCAAGAGGAAAATGACAGGGGAAAACAAAACAAAGCAGAAACACTCTTGCAGTTCTGAGAAGCATTTACCAATCTCATCTCCCGTAAAAAAATCCTGCCCAGTTTCAAGCACTCCTGAATGTACTTAACAATGCTCTTGAGCACATAAAACACTCCGCGCAATTGCCTTTGCATCCCAGCAAAGCACAAAAGATTTAACATATTTATTACAAACATCTCCGAAATCTAATTGGTCCGAAGCTGCACGCAGGCTCTGAGTGCCCCCACAGCTCCCTGCCACCCCCCTCCCGCCTTTCGCTGAGTTAATCTGCAGCTCTGTTGGCTAAGGGGACTTACCAAGGGCTTTGAGATGGGAGAATGCAGTTAGACGCTCTCACACACTGGAATAGCTGCTACCCAGTAATGAAGCAGGAACTGAGAAGTCTCACTCTTTCAATAGCTATTCAGGTAGTGCTGCCAGCTTTCTCCAGCTCTCTGCTTACACACACATGGGGAGAGAGAGGGAGGGAGAGGGAGAGACGCAATAAACTCTGACTATAATTAAGAGAGCTCCTTTCTACAAATTACAGCATCAAGTGATCCCTTTAGCAGCCTTCTTAGTATGATCTCTTCAAAAATGAGTCTCTTACAAGAAACACTGCATCCTTCTTACTTTCTTTATCTCTATCTTTTGGGTTTTTTTCATTTTTTCCCATAAGAAATATTAAAGCCGTCTCTTTTGGGGATTTAGTCACTGATGTATCATAGGGATGTTATTTTTGTTTGAAGTTTTGTGTTTTTTTCTTTTATGGTGAAAGTTTTATTATGAAATTCAGCCTAGTTTGCAGCCAAATAGAGAACTGACTCTGCTCTTTATAGGGAGCAACCTCTCAGGAAAGCAGTTTAGATCAATAATTTCAGGCATTTAATAATAGTATTTATGGAAGAAAGCATCTGTACTAATAAATTCACTAATTGGGACGGTAACAGTTTAGTAAATATATATCAGTACATTTTTGTATATGCGTGCACCATTAAGGAAAAAAAAAACACATGTACATTTATTGGAAGATTTATAATGGAATTCCTGAACCTGGAGGTATTTTAAAGAAAACAAAATATATAGTGCTCCAACATACAGGTTCCACAAGGAATGAGTGTCCAGTGTGTCAGTTAGGGGTGATTGCTACTGTCCCTAATATATGTTGAGTAAAAACTGTCATAAAATTTCAGAATATTATTGCATTTGGCTCAGGGATTTGAAGGATTTAAGAAAGTTAAATCTCCAAGACAGATCCTTTCTTTATTAAAGAATCCTCTTTCTCTGAGGCTTTAAAAATATTTATCCTTTCATTACTTGTGATGTCACCTTTGATAAAAATCAGATAAAAAATATCCTCTTCCTAACTAAAAGATGAAAGTGTTCTGGAACATTTCCCTCCATCAGTCCATCTCTCTTTCTTGCACATAATCACCCATACACCCACCTACACACTCGCACAATGAGATAGCAAACATAACAACTGGGGGAAAAATCATCAATTTCCTTTAATTTACTAATAATATTGTTCCTCAGACAGTGACAGCTTTCCTCTAGGTCTTGCTACAATGTAACCACAGGGTCATTTGTGGGGCAGATGGATGGAAAAAATCAAGCAGGGCATATTAATGTGTCTTTGCTCCTGGAGCAAAGCAGCCAGCACTACACAGCCAGCTCTGCAGAAGCCCAGTGTGAAGATAACTTTAAGGACTGTTGCTTGGTACCACCATTGCAAGAGGCATGAGGAAGCTTTGTAATAAGGATGAAAATGGGGAGAAGAGGAAATAATTAACAAAAAACTATTAAAATAGCAGTTACAACTGAGAGTTGCCTTATAGACAGTTCTATCTAAGCACTTTAAAGCCCTGCAGTCCTCCTCGCCACCCTTGTTCAGTCTGCTAGCCTTTTTGCAGTGGATGTTGTCTCACACAACTGTCAGACTGTTAATCTCCAAAGCATGTATTTAGTACTTAATTACTCTTCATGAAAGACAAATAATTCTGGGGCCTTGCCGGATTTAGTAGGAGGTCATGAAAGGTAAACTGTACAGGCAGAGGTTATTTCAGGAGTTTTGACATGTCCCAGTGATAGAAGAAGTCAAGGATAGAAAAGAAGGAAATTTCTTTCCTTCAGTGCCCCTGTCTCTTTCCCAGTCAGAGTGAACGAGACAGCAGGCAGCATTAACCTCATGTTTAAGCTGCAGACCAGTTCCGCCTGGCCACTTCTCCTTCCAAAGGGACCCCAACATGGATGGGCTTAGGAGGCAGCTGCAGTCTCTGGAGGGCATTGAAAGTAGTACGATGACTTCTATGTTTTTGCTTTCCCTGGTATAAGAAGGACAGAGTATAAGTTGCCTACAGTGCCCCTCAAATCCTAGCGGCTTCTTATTAGTATGACATGCTGTGGAAATTCACCTTAACAAAATATACACTCAGTCTCTCCACTCCTCCTCTGGAAAGGTCAGCTAGGAGACTGGTGGACCTCAATACTTGCGATGCAGGAGAGCTGCTCCCAAGATCAGAGCTGCTCCATCAGCCTCGTCATGACTTCCCATCAGTCCCCCAAGCAGAGCCCCACCTCTCCCCTGTTACAAACCCCTTCACTGTAGGACCGTGAGGAATGCCCCTTGCTGTACTCTTGTGGCTCACATGTCTCTGCCACCATGATGGGGTAGAGCATGGCTTGGCGAAGAGCTGCAGATACCTGCCATAGAAAGAGCAGCCTTGCCTTACGAGCTATACTAGCTGAAGTTGTTATTTTTGAAAAGTTTGTTCCACTGCTTGTTTCTAGCAATTACTAGCAGGTAATGGAAATCTGTTTATATCAGGAGGGCAACCTGAATGGTTGACATTTGACATCTCTTTGCATTGAAAACAAACTTTCCAGCCCTCTAGCTACTCCTCCATCCCAGCTGCTAAAGAAAAGCTTCTCAGAAACATGTGGAAACAAAGGGTTCAAAGAAATGCCTATTACCTTTAGAATGATAGGAAGCCTCTGTTTTTAAGGGATTGTATTAATTCATTCAGATCAATGGGTTGTCGCATATGAGGAAATGCAACTTACACTTTAATAAAAAAGATTCCTTTTTGTAGTGCAGGTAAAGAGGCCAGGAGAGCTCTCCCATAAATTACTGCTCTATAACTTGGAAAGAACTAACAAATCATCTGTGACCTGTGAATTTAATTTTACTGTGCAAAGAACTTTTCCTCTAGGGCTCTTTTCCTGATACATGTATCTATTTGCCATTCTTCATTGATATAAATGAATTTCTGTGGTTTGCCTGTCAATAACTGTACTTAACTTTCAATGTATAATAGTAAAGCCATTGACCTCTGGTAGAAGTAGTTTCTTAAAGAAACAGCTCTCATTTTGCCTGGGATGTGTAAAATTTTGGTCTAAATACACCTCTGAACTGAAATGTGCATATAATATAATAAAGGATGGTAGTGATGTATATTTTTTTTGTATTTCTGGTGTGGATGCTACTCTTCATTATTTTTCTTGCAGTCTGGATGTAATAAGAAACATCTAATATGCCATGTAATACTTTGGCAGTAAGTGTAGAGTGTATACTGATTGGCACTAGCACAACCTAATGATGTCTTTTTCTCTGTCTCTTTATCTTTCTCTTAACACTCTCCATGCATGACTTATTGGCCAGAAGGGTTAGATTAAGAGAGTAGATATCAGTCCATATTTTATAATGATGTCATAATTATTCCAGCATCAGTGCTGGAATCAGTGCATCCTGCTAGTGTATGACAGCTGAAAAAAACCCCCCATAGTTCATAGCAATGTTTATTAAACTAATTAGAATTATACAAGGTTCTGTAATCCCAGAGATTTTTCTGCCCTTTGGTTCACATTGGTGGGGTGAACACTCTCTGGTTTGTTCTTTTTTATTTCGTATCTTGTGCTCCTTGTCAAAGGGAGTGACTGGGTGAGGGAGAACCTGCCAGGAGAGGAGATTGTTTCTAGGTGGAGGCAACTCAGCCAGCTCAGAGGAGAAAGCATGTTCAGGGGTTACAGCTCAAGGTGGGCCAGTTATAGGAAAAGGCAGAGTGCAGAGCTCTGCAGGAACAGAGCCTGCAGCACAGCAGAGAAACTGCTAAGAAAAGCAGAGAACAGAGACCTTGCTGGTGATGAGCAGGTCAAAATTCTGTGAGCTCAAGGATACTGTTCCAAACTTGCAGCTACACCTTAAATTGTTGGGCTGATTGAATCCAATCTTGGAAGCAAAGACTCCTCCTGCAAGGAGGAATTGGGCAAGGAAAAATTTGTTTATGAGCTCTTTGTATTTCTATATCACTTTTTCTATATCACTTTTTTTCTATATCACTTTGGTTTTTCTCTGTTTAAAAGCAAACACACACTTTAGTCTATATCTACTCCAAGAAAACTTGCATTTTGAATTAAAAAGACATTCTGGTCTTTCTGAGGTGTTCATGGAAAGGAAAATTCTTGGTAGAACCATTCTGAAGCTCTGGCTGACTGAGGGTCCCATTGCAGTGCATTTCTTATATTGCCTGAAGTAGTAGATTAAGAGGCAAAGACTGAGACTCAGCAGGCCCTCAGTGCATGTAAAGCTGCCCATGCTTCTGCTGCAAAAATCCAAAGCTGAATTACAGCACGCCAAAGGACATACCTCATCAGAGTGGACCCTAAGCTGGATTTTCACTTACACAGTTGTATTTGGGGAATTCTAACAGCTCTTATGATCTATTTAAATCTGAGGAGGCAGAAAAGGAGTTTGTATGGTGATTGCTCTTGAGTGGACATAGCAAAATATCTGAGAGGTGCTAAAGAAGGATGGTAAGAAAGGAAGGACTAAACTAACACCAGGAATATGCTTGTCCTGGAAAGGCGATAGCTAGCGAAAGGGTCTCTGCGACGCACAAAGAAGCAGCAACACAAATAAGTCAGGTGAGTGTAGAAATGGTTGGCTGCTGATTCTAGTGGTCTTCAAGCAAGTCCTCATCTCCCCATACTTTCGTCATGCAGGGAGCCACTACACAGCAAGGCTTGCTTTAACAGTCCTTGCATTATGAATGGATTGAAGCATTCTGCACATGGGAAACACTGAACGTCCTTACATTGCAAAAGGAGCTGTGAGACTGAAAGAGGGATCAAAAGTATTCCCCATTCTGCTCTGGTACCTGTTACACCATCCAGGAGGTAAAGGAGAAAAGGAGAAGTCAAAGGGAAGAAGGACCCAGTGAGAGAGGAGGGGAATGGCAGGAATATACTAGGAGAGGAGAGAGTATGCTGGAGTGAGCTGGAAGGAAGGGTCTGTTCAGCTCTGACCAGGAGGCAGAGAGGAGAGTGTTTTGGCAAAGAAAATGTGGCTCAAGTTTTAGAAGCCCGACAGCAGTGTTTTGGTGAATTTCATTCCTATCCGTTGGCACATTTGTGCCAGCACGTGGGATAGTTGATCTGGCAGAGGATCAGTTTAGGTTCTCCTATTTTCCCCATCAAGTTGGTATGTCAGTAATTTCTAAGTGATAAAAGGTGATTGTTCCCCTCTCCTGACTCTGGATGACTGTGGTGGTGGCTAAGAAGCATATGTGAGTGTTGCTGCTGTGCTTGATGGAGAAGAGTCACGTAAGCATGAAAGAAAAAGAAAGCTGCAAACATGGGTTTTACGTTTGCTTTGGAAGTGCTGAAATGTGTGCTTGTGCTGATCTCTTCCGGACCTGAGTGCCACAATTGTGGGGCAATCGCTAAAACGTCTGGGATGTGCCTATTAGCGTGGTTTCATGATACAACATGAGATGAATTACCAGCTTGCCTCTGCCAAAAGGGACAGTCTGGTCACCCCTTCCCACCTCCTCTTTCCCTCTTCCACTTTTTCTGCTTATCTTGAGTCAGAGCTGGGTCTCATCTGATTGCACAATAAGAGATTCAACTCACTAAACAGCAGAAAATTAACCCAGCAGCTAAAGTAGATGATGTCTTTCTGGGTTAGTTATTTGAGTGGGTTTACTCTGAGTGCAGCAGAGTGTCCAAGCCAGCAGCTGAGATAGCTGGCTTGGGAAGGGAGGAGCAGAGGATAGGAAGGGGTGTGAGGGCCCCCCTTTCACCAGCAGGGAATTATTAGCTCAGCTCAACCTATCACAAAACCATACCTGAGCATATTTCTAGAGTAATGTACTGCATTGCAACTCTCTGCAGTCATGAGTGTCTTTAAAAACTGCTCTTACTTTAAACATTGCCTTATATAATCAGCAACAATGAACTATACCATCAGGAAATGAGGCACCTGTCAAAAAAAAACAGGTTCAAAACATCCCAGGGCTGTTCTCGTAGATTATCAGAGAGGAAAGTGCTGAGGAAAAAAATCAACAACCTTCAGGATAAAGGTCTTAATTTTTCTGCTTCCTAAAAAGAAAGTCAAAAACAAGGTTTCACTATTATTCCTTTTGTGTGAAGTATCACTTATTATCCTGGTTCTTGTCAGATATGATGGGGCTGACCACAGGATGGAGGGAAAAAGGGCCATGTTACAAAAGTCCTCATTTCAGTCTGAGTCTGAGCCCAAGCTCATGTGAATAGAGCACAAAGACATGGATTAAGCACAGAGCAATGCCCACCACATCACCCAACTGAAGGTGAGTAAACTAAGGAAATCTCTATTAGAGAGAGGAATGCATGTGCTATAGGGAGGAGAAGGGTATTTGGCATGTCTGTGCAGTGATGGTGATTGGAGGAGAGGTTGTCTGCCTCGTGGGTAATGTTGCAGCTTCTGTCCACATGCTCAGCCCTTCTTTAAGCAGAAAGCAGGACATGGAGGAAGAGGAGTCTCACCCCGATGTGGTGTTGGGATGTGGCCTGGATGTGTACCTGTGCAAAGGAACTCAGATATGCTCCCAGATACAGAAGTACAAACACAGCCAAAGTGAACATGATGTCATTGAGAAAAGGGTGGATGAAGAATGGAGGCAACACAAGTTAGACCAGGTCACACTAAACAACAATCACTTTTGTTAGGCAAAGTGTAAATCATGTTCCTTCAATTAAGCCTGAGTCCCAGGCTGACCCCCTTGCAGGACACAGTTCCAGGCTGGTGTTTGCTAATGTCCCATGGCTCTGCCCTTCCTTCTCAGGCATACCAGACCTTGCTGAGCCACAGCTGAGCCCCTGCATTGCCTCTGCCTCATAACACTGCAGCATCCTGTCTGGATCTTATGGGAAGGATTACAAGGAGGAGGCGAGGGGTAGTTCAGGGAGTCAGTCTCTCTCAGTACCACTGGAATGATAGCTGCATTTTACCATGTCTTGGCAAATAGCTGCCCTAATAAAGAGCTGCTTTTGTCTTTGATCCGTGCCTTGTATTGTCAGCCAAGACACAGGCAATGGTGACACAAGCCCATGTGATGAGACCTACAGCAAAGAAGAGAGTATGATTAATAGCATCAGAAACAGAGTTAATAGGCATCAGAATTGTACTCTGACTACCATGGAAGCTGGATTGCCAGATAAAATTGAACAGAAGCAGTGGAAGCAAGAACTGGGGGATAAAATGAACATTAGCTATTTTTATTGTCTCCCTGAGGAAAGGGATGAGGAGAAATAATGCCAAAAGCACAAGAACAGCTGATAAAGGTTTACTCAGCTTAGAAAATCCTACCCTTTAACATTTTCATTTTACAAAATATAAATTAAGCCATTAGCATTTGAGGGTTTTTTGTATTCTGAATAAGTACAAATCTAAATACATTCTACTCAGCATCTAAAAAGCTTTCCCAGGTTTTTAAAGCTTGAGAAGACTCAAGATTATCCTAAATACACAGACAAGGCATTGTAGGAGATGTCCTCCTTTATTATTTACTCAGTCCTAGGTAAAAGAGTGCAGAGTTACTCCTTGTAAGAAGAAAACACACACAGCAGTCGAAATATTTGGAGTAGGTCTTTAGCTGGTAAAAATGGAATTAGTCCAGTTTACACCAGTTGAGCATCTACATATTTGAGAAAAATGTAACAGAGAAGCAAAATACTGCTAAATCAGTTTGTTCCTTTTGTTTTTGGTTAATTCCCCCAACACTGCCTGTACATGCTCTAGGCATTTTTGTAAGGATTGGGTTTAAATTCACCATGTTGTTATGTGCTTAACTATAGGTTTATATTTCTGCTCAAAAAATTCATGCGCAGGGTTGTTGTTTCTGTCAGACATGAGTCCACGGAGGAATAAAAGGCATAGAAAGATCAGATAATAAGAGCATTTAGAAAACAATGGTAAATCCCCAGCAACATAATTGAATATGTAGTAAATTTTAAATATAATTTATGGCTAATTCTTTCTTGCTTCTTCTCTGTATAAGTCCACAGTAGTGAAGAAGTAGTAATGCCCTTTGTTACTAACAGGGCACAACAAGAATATGACTAAAGCTCCTGGCTCCTCATCACCTCCAGAGGTGCAGCAAACCTTCCCCTTAACATTTTTCATGAGCAGTGAGCCCACTGAGGAAAGACAGGGCAGTTTTTTTCTTCAGGATAAGCAGAGGCACATGGAAGGAGAGAAAGCCTGCCAGCAGCAGTAGATGCAGTCTGGGTATGCCTATGCTATCTTTCGTGCTGCACAAGTGCTCTGGCAAAGACAGCTGTCTCCTGTGGTGGAGTACACATTCTGCTGAAGAGGGCATGACAGAAAAGGCTGGTATCCATAGGATCTCTCTCAAGGATATCAGCCTAAAGGGGCATGAAATGTGATGATCAGGGTAATCCAACTACATGCACAATTTATGAATTCTGGCTTACGTGCAGAAGTTGTTGCTTTGAAAAGTCTGCTGCAGGGAGTTGGACCCCACTGCTTGCTGAGTGACTGGGAAGAATAGAGGGGTAACCTTCATAATTTGGGCCAGACAAGCCAGCGGCTGACTGAAGCCTGGGAAAACTAGCTAGCTTTAAGTATCATTACCAGCATTTTTATTTTTCCACCCTACAGGCTGCACATGCATGAGTGTGTGTGTGTGTGTGTGTGTATACGGTATCGACTCCAGATTGCAAATGGCCCAGAAGATTTACCCGACTAACTGAGAGCGACATGTGTTGAAGGTAACACTGGACCTTCAGATGGCAATGGGAAAGGGCCATGCTGGCTTAGGGTGGGGGACATGCGTGCTCCAGATTCTCATTTCCCTGAAGAAATAGCCAACAACCAGCTTGTGCCTGGGAAACGTGTCAAAAACAACACAAAAAAACACAAGAAAACAAAACATGGGAAAGGAAAAGCAGGACACAATAATGGGAAATATAAGAAACTACAGGCTGAGTGGGCTGGGATCCAGCACAGTAGCATGGAGACCATCCATGCTGGAGTTGGCATCTCAAGACTGAGGCATCTCCCTTGTAGATATTAGGCAAAATTACACAGGAATATGTCTGGGAGTGGAGTACTTTTGGATGTCACCCAGTCCAGGCAATACCCATTGTTATATCACCAGTCTCTGGCTGACATTCATGAAGGTCTTGCCGAAGTGAAAGGTGGAGCAGTGGCTGATCTGGTCCAAGGGGAGGCATCTTTCAAAAGACAACCATAGGAGGACATCTAAACTGCATGTATGATTCTGCAAGACGTATAACACTACCATTACTGAACCGTCTTTTCACATACATCCTCCTAGTAAATGAACAGTCTGCTATCAAGGGTAATTATGAGGCCTTCTTATGATTCATCTTTAAACTCTGAAGAAGGAAAGATGTCATTGGGACCAACCATTCCCACTTTGCAACATAGATCAGAGTGGGTTAAAATATTTACTCTAAGAAATCAAGTAGGATTTATCAGGTGGTACATGTCAGCTTCTAATCTCCATTGCTTAAAGAGATCAAAATCCAGTGCTATAGGATGGCTTTATCCAGTAAATCTTACTTCATTTACAAGAGGAATTTTCTCAACACAGATTGCTTGTTGTTGACTGAATTTCCTCCCTGTATTTATTGCCCAATGGAATAATTAAAGGTGGTTCAAAAGAAAGTGGAAAAAGATATTTTGAAGGAAGGACGTACAAAAAAGTAAGAGCTAACAGCTATTAATTATTGCCTCTTTGTGTATGTAACACACCAGTTTTAGATGTACTTACTTGTAAAGTTATTATACAGTTGTTATGGAAGCGTCAAGCTGTTTACCAAGTCAATGCAAGGCATTTTAAGCAATACCAAGTGTAAAACTGAATGAATTAATGTGTTTTTCATGGGGTTTTTTTTGTTTGTTTGCTTGTATTTTACTCCCAGGAGAAAATTAAAATGAAAACCAAAGGCCTGTTCCTGCAAACCTTTGCTCAGCTAAACCATCCCATTGATTTCAACAGGATGGTGTACGTGTCTAAGAATTATCCACGTGAGTAAAGCTCTGGAATGCCAGCTCCCATGATTGATTATAAAGCTGTCTTCAGTGCAATGTTGATTATATAAAGAAAACATTTTTATTTCAAGACATAAAAAATCAATTTCAGTTTTATTATTATGTCTCCAGTGCCTATGGCAGATTCGGCCAGAATCCTTGTTACCTTGCAGGCTATATAATCATTAGCTCTTGGTATAACAGTTTACACCCAGCTTGCATGTGGAGTCAATGGCCAAGCAATGGGAAAGATGACCAAGAATCAGGCCTTGGATCATGATCATAAAAAATAATATGCAGCTCCACTTTTAGAGAGTACTGGTTTTTTTTCCTTTTTGTGGGAGATTGAAACATAATTTGGGAAACAGGGTGAGATTAATTTTTTCACAGAGGCAAATGCTGGTTCCCTGAATAGCAGAATGATTAGCTTGTTGCCAGTAGTAGCCTGGTCAGTTCAGACGCTGCAATGAAATAGAGGCAGAGCCCAAGTCTTTCTGTAAGTTAGTGTCGATGTGCAAAGGTTGGCCCACCAACAACACACTGCAAGTGCTTAGTTCTTCAAACACAGCCTTGGAAATCATCCTTGCTGTGCTGGACAGGAGAAAAAGATATTTCCCACTTTAAAAAAATCCAATTGAAAGTAATGGTGACATTTCTCAGTGAAGTCAATAGTTTGCCCTTTTTTTGTTTTTTGTTTTTTGTTTTTTTTTCTCTAATGGCCTTAAGAGAGGGTTAAAGCAAGATTAGAGAAAGCAGGGGAAGTTGTTTCCACCAGCCCTACTGAAGTCACACAATGAAAATACCTTTCCTTTTTGAACTGTTACTAATTCAAGGTGCTGAGACTGTATGTCTGGCTATTGCTCCACAAAAAGAGCCAAGACGCAATTGCTAATAATATTCATCATCATGTTTACACTGCTGACAGATTGCAAATTAATTAGACAACACAGAGATGGAGGGAAAACAAAATGCCAGTGGCTAAAGGATGGTGCTTGGTGTAGCTCTGGTGAATTTTTTGGGGGAGTTTATCAGTTCCACTTAGCAATCACCTGTGCAGTGTCTTCTGTAAGAGGATCTGGGAGGTGCAGGGGGAATGGTGTGAGGGAAGTGAAGGTGGGAGTAGGGCAGGCTTTTGTCCCAGAGCTCCCTGAGTTGGAGAAATTGATGTGTTTGCAGCTTTCCAGTGGGCAGCGGCACAGGTTCTTGTCCCTCAGAGCACTTCTACCAGGGGTATGTGGTGTCCCTAGGTGTCAGGGTGTCCCAAAGGTGACCACAGACTCAGGAACCTACAGATAGTAATATAGGTCTATTTTAGATGCCCTCAGATATCCTGCTTAGCCTTCAGCTGCTCCTTAAGAAGGGTCTTGTGTCCTTGTAGGTCCAAGTGCCACTGTCATACACAGATGTCTCACATGCAGTAGAGCATCTCAAATGGTAGTAGAAGCCTATATTTAGGGACCTGAATCTCACCTTCAATGTTTTAAACTCACATGAGGCATCTCCAATAATGCCGATACCTTCATATGAAGAAATAAATTCAGAGACGGACAGCCATGACAATTAAAGTGAGGAACAAACCACTAAACAATTTTCCATCCTCAGCCTTATATCAGCTAAGCCTACAAGTTACTGTGGCTCTGTTCAGAGACAGAATGGGTCCAGAATACCCGGAGTCCAGAGTATGAAACTGTTCACGGATGGTGATACCTTGGCCAGCACTCTCCTTCAGCAAAACACCAGATGCAGGGTTGGTGCCATGTACGTACCTCTGTTTTATTCTAGAGTTAATCCCTTTAATTAAACTGTGCTACCAAAAGCTTTCTTCATAGTATGTGTTACATTCCCCTAGAAACATTCCCATTGATCTTGGATTTTGCCTTTAGCACACTTAACTTCTGGGTCTGCAGCAATTTGACACACTTTCTTTAACCATGAGAAAAATCTGTGATTCTTCACTTTCTTTAACCATGAGAAAAAAATTTTGACTACAGCAGCACTGATTGATTCTGTGCTTACAGATGGATTTTTTTTTTTTTATGGGCTCTTATTCACTGGTGCTTCAGAAACCTATTGGTTGGTTGTATTCCCACAGATGAAATAAACTGGTGACACAGGAGAAAAATGCCACATTTGCTGAAACACCACAGACAAATTACTATTCCTTTAGCTAACTTTATTTTTTTTTATTTTCCAAGAAATGTGTTACATTTCTAAAGAGACCAGTCTCAAGGAAAGTGAACACTTTGCCTTTATAAAGAAAAATGAGAGAATATGGGGGTAGGGAGAGAGCAGAAATATTCTTGGTTATTCTGAAAGGCTTATTCCTCCCCTGTAAAATGTTATTAAAAAGTATCCAAAGTTCAGTGCTGTTGAGTTTTTATAAAAGACCTGCAAGCTTAAGTCATTAGTCAGGTGAGTGGTCTAGAGAGGCCAGCAGGCCCATTCCAATGAATGATAACATTTAGAAAACTCTTGCAGGATGAAAAATTAAAACCCCAGTTCTGTAAGTTGCCTCACACTGGCAGGTGCCCCGGTGTCTGGTTTGTCTTTCAGAATAGGCACAGGATTCCATTCAGGTGGTGACATTTCAGATAAATAGGTAATTTTTTAAAACGCCGTAGAATACTGGCTGTGCTTTGAGGCATGTCCATCTGACCGAGGAACAGAATAGTAAAGCTATAGTAAAGCATAAGCCAATGAAAGACAGTAGCTGTCTAAACTGAGCCTTGTTCATTTGAAGAAAAGGTCCTTACACTTTTTCTCTTTTCAGTTAAATTGCTTTGCCATTATCTGTATCTCTAATTTTCTTGCAGGCTTCTCCTGGGAACAGAGAAAGGAATGGACATATTAGAAGAATCAGACAGTTGTGAATGCAGAATCTATTGTTTAGTTAGAGTCAAATTATTAAGGGTCTGATCCTGGTACATGCCCAGAATCCACAACCTTTACTAAAGTCAGAATCAGGAGCCCTCTGTATCTCACAGATACAGGCTGCAGCAAAATAAGGACTCATCCGGGCTGTTGCTAGCAATATTGACAGAATTTTTAGACGTAACTCCACAGGGGACCTAGCTTCCTAAACCCAAGATTTCCAAAGCACTTTGCCAGCTGCTGCTTATCCCTGCAAGTATCTATGTTAATTCATGTGCCTACATGTTCACCAGTGCGCACACAACTGCCACTGAACTGTGTGGCACTTTCAGCAGTACTTGGGCTTTGAACAAGGCCTTTTCTCAATATTATCTCATCAGGCAAATAGCTCTTCTCACCAGCTGGGGCTCCCACAAAACAGCAGGGATGAGTCTTGGTATGAATGAACCTGAATGCCATTTTTGTGCGAAGAAGCCACAGAACTTGTAAGTAGTTTGCTAAGTGGCATAAATTTGAGCAGCATTCAGATCTGTGAATCTGGTTCAGTCCCAGTTCAGGTGGTGAAGGTCTGTCCACTTTCTTTGATTAAAGTTCATGATGCCCTCATTGGAAGAGCAAAGCTAATTACAAATCAAAAATCTTCTGAGGCTTATTGCTTTCCTGGATCTGGTCACACCTTTGATGAGTCCTGGAGAGTAAGAGTAATACTTATGCAATAATAAAATGGCTGTTATAGTAACATAATTGTTTATTCTAGGTAGAGGTAAATTGTTTTCATCTGCATATCTCCTGTACTCAATTTAAAATTGATGGACCAGCGTATTATGTTCACAGAATCACAGAAACACAGAATCGCTGAGGTTGGAAGGGACCTCTGGAGATCATCTAGTCCAACCCCCCTGCTCAAGCAGGGTCACCTAGAGCACGTTGCACAGGATTGCATCCAGGCAGGTTTTGAATATCTCCAAGGATGGAGACTCCACAACCTCTCTGGGCAACCTGTTCCAGTGCTCTGTCACCCTCACAGTGAAGAAGCTTTTCCTCATATTCAGATGGAACTTCCTGTGTTTCAGTTTGTGCCCGTTGCCTCGCGTCCTGTCGCTCGGCACCACTGAAAAGAGTCTGGTCCCATCCTCTTGACACCCTCCCTTCAGATACTTGTACACATTGATAAGATCTCCTCTCAGCCTTCTCTTCTCCAAGCTAAACAGGCCCAGCTCTCTCAGCCTTTCCTCAGAAGAGAGATGTTCCAGTCCTCTAATCATCTTTGTAGCCCTTCGCTGGACTTGCTCCAGTAGCGCCACATCCCTCTTGTACTGGGGAGCCCAGAACTGGATGCAGTACTCCAGATGTGGCCTCACCGGGGCTGAGTAGAGAGGGAGAATCACCTCCCTCCACCTGCTGGCAACACTCTTCCTAATGCACCCCAGGATACCATTGGCCTTCTTGGCCACAAGGGCACATTGCTGCCTCATGCTTAACTTGGTGTCCACCAGCACTCCCAGGTCCTTCTTGGCAGAGCTGCTTTCCAGCAGGTCAACCCCCAATCTCTACTGGTGCATGGGGTTATTCCTCCCCAGGTGCAGATACCCTGCACTTGCCTTTCTTGAACTTCATGAGGTTCCTCTCTGCCCACCTCTCCAGCCTGTCCAGGTCCCTCTGAATGGCAGCACAGCCCTCCAGTATATCGGCCACTCCTCCCAGTTTTGTATCGTCAGCAAACTTGCTGAGGGTGCACTCTGTCCCTTCATCCAGGTCACTGATGAAGAAGTTGAACAAGACTGGACCCAGGACTGACCCCTGGGGGACACCGCTAGCTACAGGCCTCCAACTAGACTCTGTGCCACTGATCACAACTCTCTGAGCTCTGCCATTCAGCCAGTTCTCAATCCACCTCACTGTCCACTCATCTAGCCCACACTTCCTGAGCTTGTCTATGAGGATGTTATGGGAGACAGTGTTGAAAACCTTGCTGAAGTCAAGGTAGACAACATCCACTGCTCTCCCCTCATCTACCCAGCCAGTCATTCCATCATAGAAGGCTATCAGATTGGTTAAGCATGATTTCCCCTTGGTGAAGCCATGCTGACTACTCCTGATCACCTTCTTGTCCTCCACGCGCCTGGAGATGGCCTCCAGGATGAGCTGCTCCATCACCTTTCCAGGGATGGAGGTGGGGCTGCCTGGCCTGTAGTTCCCTGGGTCCTCCTTCTTGTCCTTTTTGAAGACTGGGGTGACATTGGCTTTCCTCCAGTCGTCAGGCACCTCTCCTGTTCTCCACGACCTTTCAAAGATGATGGAGAGTGGCTTAGCAATGACATCCGCCAGCTCCCTCAGCACTCGTGGGTGCATCCCACCAGGGCTCATGGATTTGTGGGTGTCAAGTTTGCTTAAATGATCTCTAACCCGATCCTCCTCCACCAAGGGAAAGTCTTCCTTTCTCCAGACTTTCTCTCTTGCCTCCAGGGTCTGGTGTTCCTGAGGGCTGGCCTGAGCAGTAAAGACTGAAGCAAAGAAGGCATTCAGTAACCCTGCCTTCTCTGCATCCTTCATCACCAGGGCACCCACCCCATTCAGCAAAGGGCCCACATTTTCCCTAGTCTTCCTCTTGCTACTGATGTATTTGAAGAAGCCCTTCTTGTTGTCCTTGACATCTCTAGCCAGATTTAATTCCAAATGGGCCCTGGCCTTCCTCGTCGCATCCCTGCATACTCTGACAATGTTCCTATATTCCTCCCAAGTGGCCTGTCCTCCTTTCCACTTTCTGTGTACTTCCTTCTTCTGTTTGACTTTATCCAGGAGCTCTCTATTCATCCATGCAGGTCTCCTTTGCTTGACTTCTTGCTCATTGGGATGGACCATTCTTGAGCTTGGAGGAAGTGATCTTTGAATATCAACAAGCTTTCTTGGACCCTCTTTCCCTTTAGGATTCTATCCTATGGGATTCCTCCAAGTAGGTCCCTGAACAGGCCAAAGTCTGCTCTCCTAAACTCCAGGGTTGTGATCCTACTTAGTGCCCTGCCTCCTCCTCGCAGGATCCTGAACTCCACCATCTCATGGTCACTGCAGCCAAGGCTGCCCCCGACCTTCACATCTTCCACCAGCCCTTCTTTGTTTGTTAGTACGAGGTCCAGCAGCACACCTCTCCTTGTTGGCTCCTCCACCACCTGTGTCAAGAAGTTGTCACCAATGCTCTGCAGGAACCTCCAGGACTGTTTGTGCCTAGCTGTGTTGTCTTTCCAGCAGAAATCGGGGTGGTTGAAGTCCCCCATGAGAACCAGGGCCTGGGATCGTGAGGCTACTTCCAGTTGTCTGTGGAAGGCCTCATCGACTTCCTCTTCCTGATCAGGTGGCCTGTAGTAAACACCCGCCACAGTGTCACCCATGCTAGCCTGCCCTTTAATCCTTACCCATAAGCTCTCGACTCGCTCTTCATCCACCCCTAGGCACAGCTCAATACATTCCAGTTGCTCTCTCACATAAAGAGCAACTCCGCCACCTCGCTTTCCTGGCCTGTCTTTCCTAAAAAGCACGTAGCCATCCATGACAGCACTCCAGTCATGCGAGCTATCCCACCATGTCTCTGTAATGGCAACGAGATCATGGCCCTGCGACCGCACACATATCTCTAGTTCTTCCTGTTTGTTCCCCATGCTGCGTGCATTGGTGTACAGGCATTTCAGAGAGGTGATCGAGTGTGCAGGTTTCCCAGGAGGGATACAAGAGGATCCTCCATAGCCACATCCCATGCGCACTTCCCTGGCTGCATTCACCTGCTGGAGGCGTCCCGACTTGAGCTGTCTTTTGCCGACTACCCTGTCACTATAACTCTCCCCTTCCCTCGTCTTTCCTAGTTTAAAGCCCTCCTTACCAGGTTGGCCAACCTGTTGGCAAAGACACGTGTGCCCCGCTTAGTGAGGTGGATCCCATCTCTCCCCATCAGTTGTTGATCTTCAAACAGGATCCCATGGTCATAGAAACCAAAACCCCGTTGCCAACACGAGCAGTGCAGCCAGTCATTAACTTGGAAAGTCCGTCTCCTCCTCCTCTCCTCCATCCCCCTCACTGGCAGGATTGAGGAGAAGATGACCTGGGCTCCCAGACCCTTGACCACCATCCCCAGAGCTCTGAAATCCTGCTTGATGGTCTTGCCAAATTCATCAGTAGATGTCAGATACCCAGCAGGGTAAGTGAATGATTACACAATGTGAGACAAACAAGGGCTTATACCAGCAATAATAAAAAGACATTTTCTGGAATGGTAAGAAAATCAAACAAAAAAAAGGAAAATAAAAGCTCTAGTCCCAATTGTACAGACACATATGACAGGCCTTAGCTTCATTTTCAGAGCTGCATGCAAACTGCTCTAAACATGGGATATAGCAGTGTGTGTTAAGATTTACGTTTTAAGGTCAGCCCTGGAAAAATGCTGACAAAAGTTGGAGATGGAACTGATATTAAGGAGGCTGTATGTCTGAGGTGCTGTCTTATCAGCGGAGGGGCAACAAAAGTGTTGAGTCTTGAAGGCAATACTGTCTTCAGGTACAAATGAGGAATTTGTCTTAGCCTGAATTATGAGGAGGAGTAGTAAATTATGATATGTGGTTGCTGTGGACCTCATCTGAAGCTGAAGCTGGCCTTTTCTCCTAGTAGAAATCTCTCTCTTATTTCTGAAAGAAGATATTAATTCTGGAGATTTTCTCGTTCCTTCCTCTTTCTTCCTCCCAGCAAAGATTGCAGTGTGAGGTAATGGCTGAAAATAATTATTGCTCTTCCTCCTTTTCCTTCTGGGCCATCTACTTTTAACCCTTTTGTCTAGATTTTGTAGTTAGCAACTGAAATAAACTAATACCTAATAATTTTTGCAAGATAAATTCAGCCAAAGTAGCCCTATAATTAAGGTATCTCAGGAGTTTAAACCTCAACATGTCCATTTTTTATTTGCTTCTTTTGTTCTTGTTTCCGGTTTGCACCTCTCACTCTCTCAGTCTGTAACTTCCATTTTTATTTCTCACCTTTTTGGTGTTTTGTTGTTCTCTTCCCCTTCTTTGTTGTGCAGCCCTGGCTCCAAGTCCCATATCCTAAAATCTCTTCTCCTCATTCCCAGATCACTACCTCTTTCTCTTCCTCTCCCTCCCATTTTTTACAATTTATTTTTTTCTCTCAGCCCCCTAAATCCTCTTTCCCCAAGCTTTGTCTGGCTGCCACAGTATCAAGGGACACTGGTTCTCCACCTACTGCACTTCTGGCCCTCACACCCTCAAAGAATGGACTCTTCAGGACCATCAGGATTTCCTGTTAATGCTGCAAACAATGAGACACATCCCACCTGCACAGCATATCAGTTGCTCCACCGACCACAGAAAAGTACTCTGTGCGAACTGCAGCCTGAGAACCATTCTGCTGACAGTTGGCTACCAATAATGAATGATGATCAGTTTTAGTTCTAGAGTGAAAGATGTTTTGATGGATACATTTTCATTTGCCACCCTATTTCTAGAAGTGCCTTCTTCACAGAGTCATGGTGATGACTGGTGTAATAAGCCAATAACTGGGCTATTTAAACGGTGAAGATCGATCTCCTGCCATCATCATTAGAAAAAAATACATGTTAAGTTCTTTTCTGATTGATTTTTTACTAAATATGTTAATTTACCTCCCTAGGTTTTAAGATGGCATTGACTTGAACAAGTGAACAGATGCAGAAACATTAGTGAAGGCATAATTAACATGTTTCCCCTCCCCCAATACACACTTTTTAAGGTTGACTTAAAATACCTCACTGGCAGTAGTTCATTTTAGCTGAAAACTAAACACTGCCTTAGGGAGGATGCCCTCTTATCCCACTTAAACAGAGGTGTATGTTTTTAATGCAATGCATTTCATAGCAGACCCCCTGTGATTGCTGAATACAGACTTATACCAAAGTAGGACATTTCCTGGTTGAATTTACAAAACTCTGACAACAATTGCACCGAATCACTTAATTAGATTCTATCTGTGAAACATTTGTGAATGCTGTTGCCTTCTAACAATACATTCTTGTTTTCCACCCCCATTCCCATCTTAATTTTCTGTATCAGTTTGCTTGTAGATACAAAGATTAAGGTCTTGCCACCACTTGAAATTAAATACATTGATTTATTCCTGACTATTGTAATTATGCCACAGTAATCACTTTACCCCACCAATGACCTCCACCTTAGTTCCCAGGCTGGAGCTGCAATTTGGTTTCTCTGCCAGCTGAGATCGTCATTCATCTCATCAGGTTGCTCTAAGCACTGTCTGCAGGGGGACTGTTGTATTGTTTTCAACTGCAGGCTGGACCGAAGCAGCAGACGTCTGTAATATTCACCAAGGGCATTATTAAAGATCAAACTCAGTGTTCACCTGAAGGGGAAGACAAGCCTCCCTCAAATTCCCACTCTTCACAGCAAAATATCATGCCAATTACAGTGCAGGGAGTGGTTATGGAATGACAGTTAAATTTATCAGGAACATGTGGAACAGAACATTAACCAGTGCAATTAATTGTGGACTTGCTAGAAAATGGATTTATTGAAAGTTTGACATTGGCACAGAGTTTATATATACACATATGTCTTAAGTGAAAGCTCAGAAAAAAACTTTTTATTTCCCAAGACAGCATCTATTTGGTAAAAAGAAATAATATTTAAGAGTATAGCACTTTCCCTAAATGAGGATGCTGTGAGCACATAAAGATTTGCCATTGGCTCCGCAATGACTCTGTGTTTATTTTTAGCGACCTACCTTGAGTTGCTTCTTTCCTTTTTTTATTTCTGTAATGTTTTCATCTTTTCCCCAGTTACCTCAGTTTGAAATGTTTTCAATAGTCACTCACAATATCACTTCCACAATATCTATTATTTATTTAGATGCTGCTAATAGTACAATATTTCAACTGTCAAGAAACCTGATGTCTACACTTTCTCCCACTCCCTTTGGTTTGAATGACAAATAAGTTGCACCTTCTGGATGTATTTCTTAATGCTAAATAGTAGCTAGCTTACTAGCATTGCAGATCTAACACAGAGGAAGAATTATGTTTTGCTAAAGGAACAACCTCTTTCCATCAGTTGTACAAAGGGTGTCATGTAGGTATTTTCTCAGGTCCTCATTTCAAACATTTTTTGTTACAAAACAAGAGGAGTATATGAGTCCCAAACTTGAAATAACCGAGAAGCACCTGCATTTCATCATCTCCCAATTCTTCTTGTCCGTCAGAGCAGTGAACTTCAAGAGTTCTTCTGATCCCAGTGAAGTCAAGATTAAAGCTCCCACAAACTTCTGTAGTGTCAAGTTTCAGCTGAAGTTATAAATGAAGTGATCAAATAATTACATGGCAAAATCAGCTCAACATTCACAGCATAAATTTTTGTAGGTCAAGTGTGTTCCTTTGCAGTCAACCATTGTTACGACAGACCTCAACATTTACAAGTAACAGAAGCAATAGTATTGCTCAAGTAACACACTGAAAGTAGCATCTGTCTTCCCTATGAAGCTCTGGGGTTTTTTTGTTTTAATTCTCAAAACATAAATAACCTCAAAGAGTCTCACTGGCAACCTATCTTTTGCTGATCATCATCTATGGACCAGTGTATTCTGGCTTCCCATTTCAAGTAAAGTCCACAAGTACGCTGGAGAAACAATAATACAGTACTGAAGTAGTATTCTTACTTTTACTGCATTTAAAATGGCCTTATCTGACTCTTGCTCTGAAAAATCTGAAAAATTGTTATAGGACAGTCTGCTAACACATCATACTGCTCCTTACAGGTTTCAACAAGATTTGACTTCTCAAGTGTATAGTAAAAGTGTCATCTGCTGCCTCAGGGTCTAAAGCAACTCATTTAATCAAGAGGCCATGAAAACCTCCAAATCAACAAAGCCAGAGAATCCACTCTCCAATGGCTCTTAATTTATTGTACAATACAGGAAGCCTAGACAACAGGACAGAATGGCATGAGAGGTTGTTGTGAATGACACAGTTGCAGGAGTTTGACGGTTCTCCTGGGAACTTTACTTTAGCTTCTCTAGACATTAACACCCTATTCCAGGATGATTTTCTTCCTTTGGAAATACCAGAGAACTTAAATGCAAAACTTCTCTGCTGACACACTAAAAGACCATAAAATTATTGCACTATACCACAGCTCACCCTAATTAAATTGACTCAAATTTTTACAGTTCTCTTGATGGATTGTGCCAGCTCTCCTTCCTTGTCATCAGTTAAGTTTAGCTACTCAATAAATAGATCTTCCTTCATCAGAAATAACACCAACAGTTTGTTACGTTGTTTAAAATGACCATTTTCTCTCTCAAAATTTCTATTTCAGATGAAAGGCTAAATTATAGCTACATGTTTTAAGTCCTGTGTCTTACAGCAAGCCTTTGTAATTACATTTTCTTTCCTCTGAAATATCTTTTTAAAAATGAATACTTTTAGGTTTAGATCATAAGGAATTTGGCCAAAAAAAAAGTCTTGTTATGATCTTGCACCTGGATCTGTAATCATATGATGACTATATACATACATATATATACAGAGAAAGAGATAATTTAGGATTTGAAGACAAGTCTGTATATATATATAAGTGCACTTATATATACATATGCATAGACAGAGAGATGGGATTCTAATGACTAGAAGTTGAAATAGAAAATAAGATATTTGAATATTCCATTTTTTACCAGATGTGCTTCTTCTAGATTGCTTTATATGTTATTCATGTTAAATATTTCAAAGAAAAGAATAAGCAAAAAAACAACAAAAAAAACAGAGACAGCCTGGGTAGGAAATAGTGTTGAACAGTGGATAAAGTTTAAAGATACATTCTTTGTTTGTTACAACTGCATCACTGTACATGAGACCAGAAAATTTTGCCGGTAACATCTTGTTCTGAACATATGGTGATGTAAGCAGTGTTTCTTGGAGGTTTACAATGCCACCTTTGAGAATTTGCATGAATGAAATAAATTAGATGTTTTATAGAAATGTTATGAATGCTTTCCACAAGGAAGTACATCACAACTGAAATGTATCAGTTTTTTGCTTGTCTTCAGCAGTAAGATAGAGCATCAAGTAAAATGTGTTTCTTACCATAAGCTTCACATATATGCAGTTAAATATTGGGCAGCTTCTTTAATTAACAGTTGAATGTTCTTATCACAATCATTTGCCATTCTAATAATATTATTATTAAGATTAGTAAAAACTTCATATCTTTTTTTGTGCATAGTTCCTTTCTTGAATGTATTCATTATCATTTTGGTGTCAGGGCAAAACAGGACACAGACACTGTGGGTGGCATAACTACCTAAAACAGATGATCTGGCCATGTACATGCAGAGGAATTATGTTTATTATTGAAGTAACGTATCAAATCAAGGAAGTTGCAGTAGCAGCCTTGAAAAAGCTGTATGGATGTTCTGCAGATTATCCTTGGGCTAGAAGAATATGCCCATCCTACAGTCCACCATGTAGTCAGTCATTCCCCTTTCGCCACACTCAGGGACTGTGACTTGAGTCGTGGGGTGATGAGGGAACTGACATTATTTATTTCTCTGAGTCACCACTTTGGTTCATGTATTTCTCCAAGACAGCTATTTTTTCACTAGCCTCTTACCCCAAAGGTCTTAATTGCAGCAAAGACACCTCTTCATCCCATTTTCTTAGCTCCTATGACTGAAGGATATACAACATACTAACTTACCTGTCTGGATTTGTTTCGATGCTTTCAATATACCCTTTTCCTCTAAAAGATTTTTGAAGTTGCCTTAAAATCCAATAAGATGAACATTGCTTACTGATTAGAGCTTAAAAGAGCAATACTTAAAAGAATGTCTGACTACTTGCTGTTCTTAGGGGACCTAATTAAGAAAATGTAAATTTCATTCTTCAAGACCCAGTTTCAAAGTGATGATAAATAAAATCATTGCTGCCAATCCCAGACTGTTGGGCTGTGAAACAGGAGTTGTGTTTTGGGTACTGTCGTGTATGTGCACGCATTTGTGTACGTGCAGCTCTATTTACTGATAAATTTGGAATCTACGCAGTCACAAATAGTCTTTCTAGGCTGAGCTGAGAAAGCTCAGTCATTCTTGTGGGACTAATTCCGGGTTAAATATTAAAAATATAAAGTATTCTGTTACACTTCCTTCTGCTGTCTCATGCCAATTCCCATCATGTATTTAAAAATAGTTTTCCAAGTCATCGCAGAAATAAAGCACAAATCAAACTGTAAATTTACAGCTAATAATGAAGAATCGCTTTCCTACCGTTTATTGTCACAGGCAGACATCCGTCCTCCTACCTTTCCACCCTAAACTACCTTAGTGCACACTCAAGAGACATTGCAGAAAAGTGCCGCTCTCTGACAAAGTCTACTCTGAGCCTCTCCTTACTGCAACTGTCAATATGTGAACACATTAAAGACTTCTCTCCTTTTGATACACGAACGTTGCTTTGGGTTATGCTGGTCAAATCATTTGCCTTCAGCAGATCTTTCCGTCTTCTGCCTTGTTCTGTGGATTTGTGGAGAAGGGAATGGTTTGTCCTATTGCCTCTTAAACCCAATTTTCTGGGACCTGTGGAGTGTCGTCAATCAACAGGGAAATACAAGTCTACAGAACTATTGTCTTAAATCTCCCTCCTGGTTTTCAAGGGCCTCCAAGATCCTCCCAAGGACAGCCTCTCTTCATATGAAATGTACCTGCTGTTTGCAAGCTCATTTTCAGTGCTCTTCTGATGCCTATTTTTCTGTTGTTTTCCTATTTCACCATGAAATAACATTTTACTACTGGCAGGAGACTGTGAAAATGAGCACAAAAGTGTTACATGCTTCCAGATAGCTAAGATTTTGTGGTAATGCAAGACGTCAGAACAAGGTAATATTAAAGGCAAGGAGAAGGCAGGAGTTCACAGCCGAAGTCCTGAGTGACTCTTCCACAATAGCCTTGATAAATCCACTTCCACCAGGGGCTCTGGGTAACAAGCTGTGCTATGACAAGGTGTAGCCAGATCCTGTAACCCATGACAGCTACCGTGAGAGGGAACCCATACCTCAGTATGGGAGAGATGCTTGAGTACTTTTCTATAGTTATCTCCAAGAAATTGTCATGACCAGTCATCCGGCATCCCTGGAGCTGTAAGTCACTACTAGGTATTCCTCCTTGTCAGGTTATGAACTCTTTAAACTGATGTTTAAATTGTATTCAGGAACAGTTTCACCTAACTCTAGTTCAAATAGGATTTTGGAGAGGTGTCTGTTGGACAGGCACTGAGCTCCTTTAAACGTCAAACCCATCCTGCCAGGGATATCTTTTGACAAAAAAAGAGCGAGAAAGGGGGTCCAAACTTGCAGAGGAGAAGCTGTGGGCTGAACTGCAGCCAGGAGGTTGCAGGGAACCGCAGGGGCGCCTAAAGAGCACTGCCCCAGAGCAAGCTCTGCCTAGAGTCAGCCGTGCTTCCCCCAGAGTAGGAACCTCTCAAATAGATGCAGGTGTACATAGAGCAGGTAGCAAATATCACTAGGAGCCTGAAAGGATGCTTCAGGGAGAAGAATAGAACTGGCATGCTACGTTCCCTAGGTATTGCAAGTATTTTACCTCTTGTCCCACAGTTTTATTAGTTAACCAATTTATTGGAAAAAAAGTTGAGTGACTGCGGGGTCTAGTCAGCAAAGTCTCATTGTTTTGTTATAATTCAGACTTTGAAAGGACAAAATAATGTAAGGAACTATTGACCTTTCTTGTTTCTTGAACAATTTTTCTTCAGCCTGCGTATTTTGCAGCCATGGAGAGGGGAAGAGGTAAAATCTATGTTTCTGATCTCCCTGGAACTGTATAGTAACAGTACCGCATATATTCGCTATCCGAGAAAATACGCTGCTGTTCTTCATGGAAGGAATGTAGATTTATACGTCTTGTCTTTGTGCTGTGCACACCAATTCTGGCTCATAGCTTCAATAGCTACATCAGTTAGGACCCTTTGAAATGGTCAGCTGGAAGCAGCAGATATTCCCAAGTTCAATCAGAAAACAGCCAATCAGAGGCATTTTTGGCTCTCCAAAGTCAGTGTGTCTTCCTCGGTCTATGCTGTGCTGCTAAACCAATTCATTTAGGAATTGGGCATAGCTGTTCCTCCCCAGTTCCACACTAGATATGCTTTCACTCTGTTGAGGAATCAGGTGCCTTACATGAAACTATAATCTGATTTGGAGATGTACATCATCTACAGCATGATATAAGTGCTGCCAGCTGATTCTGGTAAAACTGTGCCATTTGAAAGGAGAACAGCAACAATTTAGCTAGCAAAAATCAAGTTCTTAACAGAAGACTCCATTATCTACATTCCCATTTTTATGCCAATGATCTGATAATGGAGCTTTTTGTTCTAAAAGACTTTCTCATGCAAAAATGGACAAGCAATCATTTTTGTTCACATTGCACACTGACATTTATTGGCACCTTTAATACGCAGTTTCCATGAATAGTGTTATAGCCAGACGAAGGGAATAGCTGACTCGAACTTCTAGGTCACTAATTCTTCACAGATTAGCATTGTCAGCACCTGATGGATGAAGGGGGAGATCTATCAGAATGGATATGAAGGGTTGCACTCCTGCTTTGTAAATCATGCAGAAAATCCTAGTGTAAACTAAGCCTCTGCTGGTCACAAAAGTTAAAACATCAGAAGCAGAGCAGTAACCCCCCAGTTACATTGTCCTTTTGTTCTTCTTGATCAAATTTCATATGATCCTTCCCACTTGTTTTGTCTAATGCTGCACTAGTGATGACAGGTCTTGGGATTTATTAAAAGAACTTAAAAGCAAAACAGAACAAAACAAAATAAAAGAGCCCAGAAGCTTATGCACAGGGAAAAGTATGAAACGCCTTTCTGCATAACCCTTCTGGTGCCCACAGTTCCCATGGAGGTCGTGTGAGTCTAGAGCTGTGTGATACTCTCCAGGAGTGACCCTGTTTGTGCACCAGACACCGACAAACTGAGCAGTGGTATAAAGCACTTTGGAGTTTTCTTCCTGGGGAAAAACATACCCATCAATTTGCAAACAATATATCTGAGCTTCCCATTCTCTATTTCCCCAAAGAATCCTTTCATTCCTCATGAAAAGAAAAAGAAATAAAGGTCTTATTTCATGTCTTTGGCACAGGAATAAAAAACTTACAATATGAAGTAAAGCAGGAGAGGTTTGTGGCATGGGAGTACGTTATTTTTTCTTTTAAATTAAGTGAGACCTCTTAACTTCCATGGTTGCAGACCTTCCTCCTTACAGGATTTTCCCCTTAGAGTTCCTTCAGAGTGGCCCCTTACATCTGGCAGTGACACACAGCTCCATTCTTCAAGTGACAGCTGCTGTTTTGGCTGCTTTCACCATACCAGGCAGTCTCACCTTTCAAGAGGCTTTCTTGTTCTCATCTCTGAGACAGTAACACATTCGCATGCACTGAAGCACCTAAGTCAGGCTGAACACTGGTAACAATTAGTCTTTAAAAAAATGTATAAACTTAAGGAAAAATATCAATGAGTTCTATTCAGCTATTCATCCATTAAAGTTAGAGGAAATCACAGTGAATCTGGCCTCTCACCCAGTAAGTCCCTGGCACTCCCAGACAAGCCCAAATTTTGCTTTAAAGGAGCCATCAAATGCTGCTTGCTGGTTGCTCTGTTAGTACTTATGCCTTGTAGTTTCAATAACTTCTGGTGAGATTGATAAAAGAAGGCAACGAAGAGGTGACAGAAAGATTTTGGTTATTTAAGCAAGCCAGTGGAAGGTTTGTAGGAGAGATAATTTCCTTCTGTGGATAAGATAAGGGAACACATATCCCCGAATAAGCTTCCCCTTGGGAGGAAGAAAAGCTGTTTAAGCAAAATAACTGGCTCTGAATAAATGTAGACCAGAAACCATTTGTCTCCTACCACTAGAGCAGTGAAGTTCTAGAATAAACTTCCAAGTCAGTGGAATAAGTGAGCCAAGTATATTTTAGGACGGATTTTAGTGATTTTATGAAGGTATGTCTACTGCATGGACAGTTGTGATCCAGGGACCAGCATTAAAGAGGGTCCTTCCAGTTCTTAAGACAAGCGCCCTAAGACAAGAGCTGTCTCTGTGAAGAAGGATTAGACAATCATTTCTCATTTAGCACTTTTATGACAGAGTAGTCAGTAGTAAAGTATAATCATGATAAATCTAAAACACTCATGGTAAAATGAGACAGGAGGTGGGCTGTATCTTCTCTTACCAATGCTAATTTTGAGACAGAGAGACACTGCTGATTTTGATGGAATCTCACCTTGTCTGAGGACGTATGAGTGAAAAAAAAAGTGATACTAAGGGTTATTAAAGCCTTACAGTTATCTCATAGAATTCTGGGGAGGAGACAGGGGAGAAGCAAGAGTTAGGTTCCTTCATTTTTAACAGTGAACTGCTTTTATAATTTTCCCAAATGACTTTCCCTAATACTTCTGGCTCAGACTCCTCATTACCCCTTGGAAGTCTGGGGAGACATAGTTGAATCAGTTTTTAAAAATAAACGGTCCTATATTATGTACTTGTAGCTCAAGTTGCAATGAAAGAATGAAATTTCAGAGTGTCTTTTGACTCTGTGCACTGTTAAGTCTTGTCTTGATGATCCATTAATATGGTTTGCTACTGGTTGAATGGTTTATTACATGCCTTTCAGTCTGTGTTGCATGGGCACATCACTCACTACAGACATTTCAGAAGCCATCAGCCCTGCAAACAGGGTCTGAGTATTGAAGACCCTTCTATTTCTGGTGTGAATACAGAGAAAGTGATATCATCATTCAGGCTCTTGTTCCAGCAAGAGGGTGGCACTTGTATTACTTGTAATCATCATTACTGAGAGCCATTAGATGAGATTCTTGTTACCTGGCGTTGCCTTATAACATGGGTTTCAATGGCTGCGGCTATGCTATGGGGCAAAAAAGTCTGTGAGTAGAGAGAGATCTGTCCTAATCCTCCAGTCATCATCTAATGAAGAGGGTTTTAGTGGAGAACATCATGATTCTCTCCCTGTCTGCAAGCCTATTTTTCCTCACAAAGGACACAGACATGATGCATACATAACAGAGTCCCCTCAAGTCAGTGACAGGCTGGGACCAAGGTGTGCAGCCTTGACCCACCGGCCAAAGGCTATAATATAGCTTCTCTGCAGTGTAGGCCCAAATAGTATCACCATGGAGATCTCACAGCTTTTTCCATGACATTTATTGGTATTTTCAATTCTTCTTGAGTGGTGAACAAGAATGAAAAAGACAGATATTCAACTTTATGTTAAGCAAAAAAGAAAACATGCAGGACTCTTTAAATTAACTATTTCAGTGATTATTTTAAAATCTATACATTAGCTGTATTATAGCCTTTCTTCAAGCAGTAAATCTCACATGTAATCTATTTTTATATCATTTACAGTCTTGTAACATATAAAGACATTTAAAGTCTTGTGACTTTAACAAGTAACAATAATTAGTAACAGCTTTGTTCAGGCTTTAGTTAGATGCTAAATACAGGAAATTTCACTTAAATATAAGAGGTCAAACACTGGAACAGGTTGCCCAGAGAGCTGTGGAGTCTCCATCCTTGTAGATATTCCAGACCATATTGGACAACATCCTGAGCAACGTGCTTTAGTTGACCCTGCTTGAGCAGGTGGGTTGGACCAGATGATCTCCAGAGGTGCTTTCCAACCTCAGCGGTTCTGTGATTCTGTGATATCAAAGCAGATACATAAGAACCCATACCACCAGGTGCTAACCTACAAAGTAGCAGGATTTCTTTCTGTTGATGTGAGTGGGAATTGAATCATACCATGGGTGGTGTGCAGCCTTGTTAGAAAATGTACAGTAGGCTTTGTTAAAAGTAAAGTGTTAATGAAAGCATCCTTTATGTAACATCTGCTTTTGTTTTCAATAACTAAGGGGTATTTCCAGCTCTGCCTATTGAACTGCACACATTTTCTCTCACTGCAGTCCTCCATATTTTTCTGTGACACCAACATATACCAATAGGTATTGTTCTCTTAGGCACAACACACAGAATAGTAACATACTATAGAGAAACAACTGCTTTGATTCTGCTTTAATTACTCAGAAGAGGAGCAAGAGCAAGAGAGAGTGGTACACCATACACAATATGTTTATTTTATAAAATAATTAATAGAAGACTCAGAATATATATTTGTGGCAACGTATTAGAGCTTCAGATTTTCCAGTCTTTTTTATTCTCGGTGGATCTTATATTACACCAGCAAATAAAAATAAAAGCCGATCAGATAAATAGCTAATTAAAAATTAGCAGTCTTAAAAGAAATGTGAGGGTTTTTTTGCCAGAATGCTGAATGTAGGACATCTCCTGTTCTATTCTCTGCTACCTAATAATGAAAACTTCTTCACTGTTTACTAGTCTGATCCTAGAAATGGAATCCCAAAATGTGTTTCACAAACATGTTTGATAAATAATGATAGTTTCTGGGGGAAAAATTAGATTTGGGGCAGTGATGGTTTTTAAATCATAGTATGTTAGAGTAAAGCTGAGATAATTGCTCTGTCAGACTGCTTTTCTTCTATTTTGGAGCTCTCCTGGTGTATTTTAGCTGCTCTTAAATTGTTCCTTTTAGAATCCATAGCAAATTTCAAATATACTTAGACCAAACCCAGATCATGGCTATTAGCCCTGTTTCACAACAGTCGAGCATCATAATAACAGGCATTCAGTGGTTATTACGCAGGTGGAGCATGGATTTGAATAATATCAAAACTCCTATGACTTTCTCTTGAACTTCTCCTGTTCTCTATAGGCTGTCCAAGCTCAAAGAATAGGCAAAAAGTTTTGAATGTATTATTAGTTCTTATACTAATAACTAGGACGGTAAAAACCACCATCAGTAGAATGTTTTCATATAGATTGATTTAGGGCAAGGCTTGTGAGTACTGAGTTGTTTTGAGCAGAACAGCATAAGAAGATCCTGTACATAGATACTATCATGACTCGACATTTCTTTGTATTGTTTCCAGATTTAAAAACATTTCCAAGTTTCTGTGCACTGGTACAAAACCACACTATATTGCAGTCTTCAGTATTTCATGCCACTTTACTCCAGCCAAGCATACAACATACGTCACCATGGCAACCGTAAGTCAAATTAGAGATACTTTACTTATGACTTGGTGTATGTTTTGTTAGCACTGTGTCAATGTCTTAAATTTTTCCAATTTTACACCATGGCAAATTCATTGTCTTCACCATGTATTTCACACTGTTAAGGGCAGAGTCAGACCCTGTGTTCTTAAGTTCCAGAAGAGGTTTTTCAAGAAGTGATGGTTGAAGCTCAAAAGATTTGACAGGCTGGTAAGGTTTAAGTAAATATCCCAATGCTTTTAATGAACCATCTGAATCTCTCAGACCTGCAAAGCTGGACTAGAAAGTCTTCTGAGTATAACTTGATTTGTAAAGTTTGTATCATTTCTGCCTCTTCTTACATATTCTGCTCACATTTCTTTACCCGTAAAATATCCTCCTGAAGTCACTGAAGTGGCAAAGGTATAAGCAAGGAATGAATTTGAGGTGCTGACTTGATCAGTAATTGGAAGTTACAACTAGTGACATTCAAATTTTTTCAACATCTTAAAAGTTTCTGGTGGACTCAGTTCTAGGACGTGCAGTGCTAGGCCCTTCTCCTCTAAGACTATCAGGGATTAGATTGCAATGGAGCGCAGTGTGACAAGGTAGCTAAAGAAATGGCTAAATGGAGTATTGGATGATGTCAGTGTATTTATTTCTGCCTTGTGACCAGAATTAGCCAAAGCCAAATCTAGCTCAGGGACAAAGATAGAGGGACTCTTGTTCTCATTCCTCCCCACCCCTAATTATCACTCTGAGAATCAAAATAAAGCCATGTCCTTCAAAAGTTTGTCACTTTTGAAAACACATGCACCAGCATCTAGCTGATGATTTGCTGAAACTCTAGATTTTGTGCATGTGCAGATAGTCTCCCTTCCAGTAAACAGCAAAGGCCAGTCATGTACAGCATTTCTGTTCTCTCAGTACTTTCAGGTCACAAACACACAGGTAAAGCAGCATTGTGTTTTGCCCAGATAAATCCCAGATCAGCACCATCCAGGAGCAAAATCTGCTCATTAGAATTCACAAACTGTTTATAAAATATGTGGTGTTTTTCAGGCATTCTGTGTCAAATGCTTCCAATGATTCCACTGTACAAAACTGCAGCATCGCTGTCTTTCCAAAACTGTGGACCATGGCCAAGATAAGCTAAGAATATGTCTGTGATATGATTCCCCAAGGAAAAGAAAAACACACCATAACATTAACATTAGAGGCCATATAGGAATATAAAAGCTTGAAGAATGAAATTTTACTTTAAAAGGTGATCAGTACAGGATATATCCAAGGGTCTAATAAGTTGGGCAAAGGCTTTAACTTCCATTCTAATTATTTCTTCCGTGAGATAATTAACGACAGGTCAATATCTTCCAGTTTGTTTTTTGATAAATAAAGCAACTGCTAAACTCCCCAACTGCAACCTGTATTCAAAAAGGTAAGTAAATTTCACGCTCAGTACATGAAGCTCTGAAACTCCAATAAAGATTTACTTGTAAAATCCGGATGACATCACCAAACATTTTTCATAGAAATAAAGTGTTTATAGTTCCCTGTGCATTCTATGCATGCAGAGACTGACACTATGCATCAATTTCATCTCTTTTAGGAGAAAAGCCTATTACCTCCTATTGTGGCAATTATTAATACATTTCAAAAATAATAGCAACTTAGCTGTTGCAGGCATTTAAAAAACACCTGCTAGAAGAGCAGAATGAAGCTATAACAAAGATTTTACGAAGTGCCTTAAATGTACTTGCAAGGTTCTGATAAAGTGTTACTAAATATGTAAAATTAAAGAACTGAAAGCAAGAAAGTTAGGCTTCCACATCACAATCTCATCTCTCCAAGTGATCATCTAGTGATTTCATTGATAGTTTTATGAACTGAGACAGCCACACAGGGCTCACTGAATACTGACTCCCTGCAAATTATCCTTTTCCATGGCAGGTGACAGGAGATATAAAACTACAATTCCTGTAGTTCAGATTCTCAGTTACTACCCCAATCAGATCATTCATTTTTTCTTCTATAATCACTGCAAAGTGCCAATAAGAGAATATTCTGATATCAGCAAATGATTCCTAAATAGGGATCTGAAAAGTGCTCTATTTGTATTCGATTTGTACATAAATGGTGCTGTTTTCCAAGTACTGTACAGTGCACTCTACTTAATTGGGATGTGCTTAATCAGAAAAAATCATCTAATGGGACATTGTTCAGGGATCCATTTTAAACCCAGTGATAATTAATAGCAATGAGTGTTGACTAATGGTAACAGTAATTCTGCATACTGGAATGCTCTCAAATTATTTTGTGGTGATGACATCATTTGTGTCTCAGTCTCCTGGTGATTTGTTCTATTTGCTTCTCTAAGAACAGTTTTCAGTCACTTCCTAACTATGCTGCTGACAGAAGGATCAATAACCAGCTCACCACCACCTGTTCCTGGTACTCTGTTGGCTGCTTATACATAAAGTTTGTTTTAGATTCCTCCCTACTGGGGCAGGTAGCACAAATAATACCAGCTCCGAAGTCATCTGAAAAATCATTCTTGCTGTTAAGAGTATACTTGCTTTTACCTGGGAACTCAAGGGCTCTAAAAGTGCTCTGTATTTAGTTATTGTTGCTGACTAGTGTTGGTGGTCTAAAATCATAAGTGGGAAAAGGTTTGTAGGGAAAGAGATTATTTCCATAAGAGCAACGTAATATCCTGCAGGATGGAAGATATTGAAATTTACATTTGAAACAGGGGCCCTGTGAAACCAGAAGAAAATGAGACATCTACCAAAGCATCTATCAGTCTAATAAAAAGGTAGCACCCCTCCCTACAAATCCTGCCTTGCTTTGTGTTTGATAAGGCTCTGTGGGAAAAGGCCAAGCAGTGCAGAGTCACGTGACAGCTGAGCGGAGCCTCCCTGTGTTCTGTGATAGTCTAGCTGATCATTAATGATCACCCTAGCATTTCGCAGCTTGACAAAGCCGGAGTCTGCCCTGTACAGCCCAAAAGGCTACCTGAAAAGTGCAGCATGTGCAAAGCAGAATACTGGCGTGGGACAGAGGTGGTCACACTAGCATGACACTATTTTTTTTGGAGTCGTATAGTTTTCTTCTAAAGCCAACCATTCGCAAGACCTTTTTATAAAACAGTTCCAACACAACATGGGCTTTGATTTCTATCTACATTTCTATCTGAAAAGAACAAAATTCACTTATTTTAAAATATCTTACTTTACTGGGCAGCTCTACGAACAGCACCAGAAGACACTTCTCTTCAAATTCTGCACTACTGCTGGTTTCTTCAGCTCATCTGCAGAGTTCACTTCTGATCTTTTGCACCCTCCGTACAGTTTCACAGTCTCACAGCACATAGAAAGAACTGTGCCCATCCATCAACCAATTAACATAAGACGCTATTAAAAGGCAGGTTTGTACATACAGAATATAAAAGAATACATGAATTTTAAGTATGTCCTGCACAGGAAAACCAAGGGTTGGATTCATTTGATTAAATAAAGATTTCTACAGTGTAGACGTCTACATCTGAACTAATCATTATAGGCAACTTTTATAGCCAGTGGAGAGAAAGAGGCTATGCCATATATGAATATTAAGAAGAGAAAATAGGATTAATTTGCTTTCTAATCCTGTTATTTCAATGCTGTGTTCAGCATGAAAATTCAGCTGAGAAAAGAGGCTCCTGTGTAGCATCTGCACACAATGAAAAAAGAAATTGTATTTGCTGTGTTTCAGTTATACTGACTTGCATATGGTGATAGAATTTGGGGTCCACCCTAAAAGATCCTTGCTCATTTTTTCAGCTTCTATAGCAGAAGTTTTCATACCACAGCAACCTCTAATCAACCCCTCAGTTGGTCAGACTGCTAAGAGATGCCCATACCAGCTGACTCTAAGGTAAAGCCCCAAGCTAATGAAAACGAAATCAAGGAACCCACTAAAAAATAAGTTCGTGTAACTGGAGTGCCTGTCCTAATGGTGACTCTAAACTGCCAAATAGCCTTGTTTCTCTGTTTACTTCTTGATCTTGATCTTCTGATTGTTCACATTGCATGGAAGTTAGCTCATTTCCAGGCTCTTTTTTGTATTTTTGTCCAAAACAAACCCTGATATACTTCTGGGAATAGTTCAGTTCAGGAACTCCTTCTACCAGGCATTATGGCTGAGACTGCTCTGGGTTTGGCTCCCTGAGCCATGTCTGGGTATACAGTTCAGTTTCATGCCAAAAACCACTTCTCTGCTGGACTGCAATGCATTCCTCACTTTATTAGTCAAAAGAGCCCTTAAGAGTAGGTGTCCTGCCTGGAGGAGGCGCAGGATTGAAAGCGATGTTGTGAGGCAGTCGAATGAGGCCAGCCAGCTCTGGAGAGGCGAGGACTCAGGCCAGCCTGCACTTCTCAGTCAGCTCCAGGGACCACTTCGCAGAAGAGCTGCCTTGAGCACTCTGTGGCAACGCTTTCTTCAACCATCTAATGAGCCAACAGTAGCCTACACAGGACATCTGGACTTAGGTGTTTGCGGAGCTGCTAGAATTATATTTTTGGTTTTGCAGATTTTTTCTTCCCCAAGACAGCTGGTGTGATCCTGCATTCCCTGTTTCGGTGATTCTTTAAACTTGGTAACATCGGGTTATCAGGCTTCAAAAAGTACCAAAACACAGATTCCTCAGAAGGAGAGTTCAGTCATAATGTGAATACATGTGTTGTCCTGGAAAAGTATTTAGAGAAAATACAAAGAGTATTTTTCTTTCAGTTAAGGTGAGCAGTAGGAATAATTAGTCATGAAGACATTTATTAATGATGATTTATTAATTTTGGCTAAAATATTGGCTTTAGTAGAGTCAAGGGAAGTTTTGCCATTGACTTCAAGGGAAGCAGGAATTCATCCTTTCTATACCTGAGCAGTATACAGGATTTAAAGGATGAGAGTCATCTCAACTAATCGATGTCTGTGTTTGAGCTAAATTCTCTCTGCTATTAAGACAGAAATAAGCATTTCCAGGATAAAATTCATCTGATCTATTTTAGATGTCTATCAATTAAAAGGATGAATTGCATCCTAGAAATGCCTGCTTCTTTTCATTTACAATAAAGGGTATATAAACTCCTAGCACAGATATAGGCATCTACATTTAGTCAGATGAATCCCACCCCAGTGTGTCTGTCTGAATACCTTTCCAGTTTCCTTCCTTGGAGTGTGCAGTAAATGAAATTCTGATTAAATTAACCTCTCCATTTTTTTATGTTTGGCTACACACATCTTTTGGTGTGACATTCTGTTTCTGTCTAATTAGTCATAAACATAACGTGAACAATATTTGTAATGTGTTTTATTAATAAAGCATATAAATTATATACTTAATAAATGAATACGCTAATACAAAACACTTGTTAAAATTGTGGGAATATATGTAAACACTAAAATATAAATATTAATATGTTTACTGGTCTCAGGAGATGCATTCATAGTTATTACATTTTGCATACAATCACTTGAATGCCCATACGCTACAGACCCAGTCCACCTACTGTTTATGCTGTCAAAAGCTGAAGATACTCTGTGAAATATTTTATGTGGTAAATGACTTTAAAGTTCTGCTAAATGTATATTTAATAAGATGAACAAAGGCAGAAAGTTTAGCTTTGCTTTATGATGGATATTAAGTCATATTAGACAAGTGGTTGACTAGCTGAATGACACCTCTATTTTCATAGTTTTGACTGAAATGTTCCATGCTTGCAGGGAGGAAGAAGGAAGGAAAGAAGGAACTGACTTACTGCTCTAAGGGGTATATTTTCCTTACCTGGCTGTAAGATAGGCTTCCAGCTCAATATATTGCAAATTACTACTATATCATTTGCATCACTCAGTGCAGTTCAGTATACTGCTTCTCTTGGCCTCCTCTTATATACATAGTGTTTACCCTGGTGTATTCCTAATGAAGTGGTGGAGTTACTTCTCATTTAATTTGCCTCCAAATAAAGGACAACCAGGAATTTTGTTCTTGCTTTCATGCTAGAGTTTCAGTTAAATTCTCAACAACAAAACTCCATTTTAGAAAATGCATGTGCAGTTACCTTGTCAGCAGTTTCTTTCAGCAGTGACTACCAGTTGTATTCTTTTTTGTAAAAGAACAAAAAATCTATGGTTAGAAGAAAGAGTAGAACAAAATATTTCCTCTTTAACATATTTACATTCAGAATTTCATCGTTCTCCAAATTATTCATTTGTTTGATTCAGTTTCACAAGGCTTCACAGAAAGATTTTCCATACAAAAAATTACCAGTTTGGAAGGAATGATTTTAAGGTCTCCAGTACTTTATGTGACAAACTCTAAATGCGGTGTAAATTCAGATGACTGACAAAGAGAAAAGGGAATGAAGAGAAGCACTGCTGTTTTACAGCGCTGCCAAAGCCTCTCTTAAACACAAAGGCAAAAGTGTTTTTGAAAAAGTCTTTAAAATTCTCTTGGAAGGCTCTTTTGTTTCTGAAAGCTGTCAGGACTGTTAAGAAGATATTTCTAGAGCAATAACCAAAAAAGTTTTTTTTTAAGTTTGAGCTTTGTAAATTTTTAAAAAATGAGACCTGAAAATTTTCCATTTCAAGTGTTGTTTCATTTTAACCATAGTCCTTATCCACAATCCACACAAAGTAGCAGCAGAAAATTGCCTTGCCCATAGTCTGGCCTCAATTCCACAGAGGAAGAGGGGTGGTTGGAGAACAGGTGATTGCAGGAGGGGAAATATTCAAGGCCAGGAGACCATGGCCATGCTGACTTCTGAGAGGATCCTAAAGACCCAGCTTGTCTGCCATGCAAATGGGGAGTCTGCAAGTAATTAACACGGTAGAAACAGTCCATCAGGTGAGCTGGCAGTGCGGCGCACTGTCACAGGGAATCTGCAGGCAGCCTTAATGCCACCTATGGCTGATCATTTGCTGAGATTATGGCCCTCTGGAGAATCTCTTTCACAGGGTTATAGATATAGACTATGAGTTTCTCATGCAGGTAAGTGCCCAATAAAATAACAAGAGAATTCGGTGTACCTCCCTTGCCAGTAAAGAACAATCTTTGCTGTTTGGGGCTTGCAACACTGAATCGTGCCGCCTCTTACATACTGGCAAGGGGAACCTTCCTTTCAAACCAGCTTGAGTCTCTTGAATGGCTGCAGGCAATGAATGAAATGGTGGCAGCACCAAGGCCACTTCCTGCCCTGTCCATTGGTCTGCATCAGCGTGGTGGTGGCAGGAGAAGAAGCAGAAAAAAAAACCTTCATCAGTCCAGCTGAAGGCATGGCCAGACCCCCAGAGGGAAAAAAAAATGCATGATGACAGAATTTATGCTGTGACTGAAGCATGCAACAGTGCATCAAAGCTTTATTGGCTATGTTAAAAATAGCAGGTTGATGGTTTTATAGTAAGCCACTGTGTGGTTACCAGCAGAGTATAACTCCTAGAGGTTCAAATACAGGATTTTTTTCATACAAAATTAACCATTCTCTCAGTTGTTAACCTTGAAAATGGCTGTGAAATGTTTCCATACTCAGAGGTTCAGGATGGAAGTCACACCTTGACTATCAAAACACATCTTTATCCATAAAGCTTATAATACAGGGTAAGACAAAGCAACAGGACAAAAATATAATGCAAGAAGGTGGTATTTTTAGTCTGCAGACAACATTTATCTCCCAGTTTAGGTGAAGTGCAAAAGTCCAGTTTTGTGGTAACAAGACTTAGATCTACAATGAAGCCTTCCACAGAGGGAGGGAAAAGTCATGCCCTAACTATTGCCCAAGCACTTGGCTTCCTGAACATCATCAGTGAGACTCTGTATTGTCTCAGGTTATCAGTCTGAGTAGGAAGAAGAAGGTGCTCTTCCTCAGCTTGATACTCTGCCTTGGGTTTCTTCTTGTCTCCTCTATGAGGCTAATAGTATTATGGATCCAAAGCAGTCAAACAGCTGGTAAGCCATTTGGCTGCTCTGCTCAGGGAAGATTGTCTCAGGACAGGGCTGGACGCATCCAGTGCAGCCTGCTCTTCCCTGTGGGGAGCAGCAGAGGCAAACAGCTAAGACCCAGGGCCATGCAGAATTTCTTGACTGGAAGGTCTTTACAATAATGGAAGTTAATCAAAGACTGAGCGAATATTTTACTTCTTTCCCTTTGGAGACGTGTTAGGGTGGCAATTTGCCTGCTCCTGTATCTAAACTGTTCCATAAAAATATTGAATTTATTCTCTTTGAGCCCCCTGTAATATATGGCACTCAGTAGAGCTCAAATCTCCCTGGAAACAGTCTGGATTTTCCTGGCCCACAGCCAAGAACAGTGTGTGAGGGGAGACAAATTATTAGAAGATATTGAATAAAACTTCAGAATTACCTGTGTCTGTTTGGAAACTTGACAGATATTCCTCCTTCCATAGCCAAGGAGAAGGGGTAGAGTTCAGGAGCAGAGATAAGCAGCAGGAGGGAGAAGGTTACTAGAAAACATCAAGTGAGAGTCCCTGTTCTTTTTTTAGAAACCTTTTGGATTGTCCCCATGAGATTTAATTACAGGCTTTTATGATGCTGTTCGTCCCTGCAGCCTGTGCTTTATTTTCCTTAATCTGGAAAGTGAAAGCTGTCTGAGGTCCCCAGAAAAGCTCAAGCTCTGTTTCTCAACTCAATGAGGCCAGTGAAAGCTGTGTGGGAGTATGTTTTTGCATTTCAAACTTGGCACATTTTTCTGCAGCTCATCAAACCTGCAAGGGGCAGAGGATCATATTATTCACATCCACAGAATGGCCTTCTAGGTACAGCTGATGTTGGTGTCAGGAACATGTTTATTTTTCCCTCCCCCTGTTCACCTGTCAAGAAGGGATGGGAGAGAAAAAAAATCTGAGCAGAGTGCAGGGCAGCCAGTCCCTGAAAGGAAAAGTCATGCCCTTGCTTAGCCTGTGAATGTAACCCAGCCCCATAGAGAGGTAATTAAGTTTTGGGAGCTCAGCAGACTGTGCATAATTATATTCTGAGGAGGATTACAGTCTTGTATGAATAATACCATGATGCAATGGTAAGCGCAAAGTATATGTCTCAAACCTACAATCCACACTGGATGACAGATCCCTCTTGAGACCACCCTGCGTGCTACACAGATTAGCTGTCCCTGCGGGAAGAATGCCCTACATGAATCAGCTTCCCATAGAGATCACACTCACTACCAGAGTTCAAAGATAAGTAACAAATACAGTTTTACTCCATCCAGGAGATGGTGAAATGAAGACTTGCTAGTCCGAGAAATAAGCTTTTGAATGTAAAGGAGAGAAACGTATTGTTCATGCTGCCTGCAACTTAACTTGTAAGCAGCCACCTCTTCCAGTTTCCCTTTTCCCAACTCTTTCTCAGCCAAGTGACCTCTGCAATGGTAGGGACCCTGAACAGTTTTCCGCTGCAGCGCTGGCTCACCAAACAGGCAGCAGGACATTGCTCAGCCTGTGTCTGTGGGCTCAATGCACAAAGCCATATCCCTAGGCATGCTTCATATGGCAGATGCGTATGAGACTCTTCAGGGCTTCCCTGAAGCTTCCCCCTTGCCAATGAACTTCAGTGAAACTCCTTGTACCATCCGCCCACCTGCTGAGGAGCACAGAGAAATCCCTCTGAAAGGAGACCCTTCTGCATGCTGTGGAAATGGGCTGTTGGTAGAAGTGACGCCATGTTGCAGGAGACCCCTTTGACTCAGTTAAACAGATAACAAGATATTCATGGGCTTGTTCACCCTGTTCAGCGACTGGCTTACTTCTGATGGTGACTGGCAGTTAACTCCTCTCACATGGCCAGGTTTCTCAGGGCTCTGGCTGACAAGCAGGGGGGACTGAGGTCATGGCAGCTGCCGAGGTTACCCACCCCCAATTGTCTGCCCTGCTTCTTCTGCTTCTCACTCAGTTTCTGAACTCTGAAATTTACAGCCCAAAGAGACACTGATTGACAAGTAGCCCTGATGTCTGTGACATGACAGAGGGCAGCCAGCCATGAGGACACAACCCATCCTGGCCTCAGCTGTCCCAGTGACCCAGTGTCTCTTGGTCCCCACAATATTCTTTCTTATATCATTAAAACTATGCATTGCAAACAAAGTTTTTGCAACATCAGAGAAGGCTGGTGGTGCTTCTGAGAGCAGATATGAGATATAAGCACAGAGTTATAAGAGGGGGTTCAGAATAGCATTTCCTCTCTCTTTTGGAGGGAATGTCAGAAACAGCTTCTTGTTTCAATGCTTTGGATAGGAGAAATATATATGATGAGTTTTGGCAGTGGAAGTACTGTGTTTTTTTTCCCTCCTGAAACATAACCCTTGATTAATTGCTATTTATGGTTACATGCGCAAAGAACAGTTCCAGCTTCATCTTTTGCTTCCCACTAGTTTATTCAGTGGTTCCTTATCTACCCCACCAGACTTGAATGAAGATGACCCCAAAGAGGAAAGAGTTACGTAAAGAAAACCTTTGCCTTCCCTCAGGAAAAAACAAACAAGCAAACTAACAAACAAAACTGAAAACCCCCACACATCATGAAGACTGGATGTGTGGTATGTGATCCTTTGCTTATGCTCTGGCAAGCTATGTAAAACTAGGAGGTGGAGCTGAGAAAGACAGGAATATTGCAAGTGATGTGTCTAAACCAAGCAGGAGAGATGGGGCAGGTGAAACGGCCAGACCTTTTTCCTTTGGCGACAACTTTTGCCATGGGAAAAAGACTTTAGAGGGGTTACAGAGCAGGAAAGAAGGCAGCCTGGAAGACACCACCAAGAAGTGGAAACAGAGGTGATGGAGCTACAGGGAGGAAGTGAACAAGCAGTAGGAGAGGACAAAAAAATGCCTTTGACCCAGGACACCCAGGAGTACGGAAAATGAGGAGCAAGGGGAGGAAGTAGCCCCTTCCACTGGTGGGGCTGGACATGAGAAAATAAACACCATTTCTTGACAGCCTTACTAAAGCCAACTAAATCAATATAAATTCATTTAAGGGCATCCATTTAAATATACTGGCATTGTTTTTGCATGAAAACAGGCCTTTGGAATTACTTTGGCTAGCAGATATGTGCCTAAAACGTTACTTTTAAGTGAGTTCTGAGTGTCCAGCTCTATGGCACCTTTGAAAATCCTGGCCGCCTGGCTGATCTGCTGCTCCAGACCATGGGCAAGAACTTTAAAGGAAGGTTTAGTATAAAATACAGGTTTAGTTGTCAATGAGTATGTTTTCAGGGGAAAGTTGTGGGCAAGCTTGTGACTTAAAAAATAGAAGGTGCAGCCCTTTGACAAATGATCTGGGTAATTAAAGGTGGCAGGGGACTAACATAGAAGGGTGGGGCTAAGCACCAAAAAATAAATAGAAATCTGAATGACAAAATGTAGGTGACATATGTGCTTTAATGAACATTGTGTTGAGTAAAGCTTCTAGTTAGACACCAAGAAAAAACATTCTGCCTGGTCAGCACACAAAACATGTTCTATAGTCGTCTTAAGTATCACAGACCAATGATAAAAAAAACACAACCAACCAAACAAAAAAGCCCAAAAACCAAAAAGCACAATGCAGTCAATTATTCAGGTTTATCTTGATAAACATGATAAAAGGTTTATCTTGAACAGAAAAGTTTTGCTTCTAAAAAGAAAAAGAAATAAGAGGAACCATCAGAGTCCTTGGCAAATCTCAGGAAAGTGATTAAACCAATAGGTATAATTCCATATAAACATAGAACACTGTGTTTTCGATATTTGCTGCAACTGTATTTCAGGATACAGAAGGTCATTATTATTCAGTAGCTACTTGGGAAGCACAGATTTAGACCACTTTTGTCTATAAACATTTTAAAACCTAATAGTTTGCGTATGCTGTGATGATAGACTGCAGCACCTGCTGGACAAGTATCGGAAAGTTTTTTGACTCTGAATAATACACTGGTTCAGAAAGGAGTCATTAGTGAAAGAGGGAAGCGAGCAGAAATTGTAAGTGCCAGATACACATGCATTGCATTTAGTCATTAATGGCAGAATAAGTCCCTACAATGACTAAAGTGGATTTAAGCATCATGACATGTTATGGTGGTGATTTGTGAGGAATTCTCTGATACATTTAAATTAGTAAGTCAAAAGAAATAAATATGTACTCCAATTTCTTAAAAGATGAAAAACTAGTCGGGTTTATCTTGACATTTGTATGTGAGCAACTGAAACACAAAAATGGATCTGTACAAATACGTATTGAAATTAGTGCCTCTATAAGTAATAAGCAACAGTTCCAAAGTATTCAAAACCAGAGAAACATTAAAAAAAAAGATGAAATGGATTATCACTTCATGCTATACTGATAATAAAACTATTGATCCATATTACAGTATCAGTCAATACCTCTCAAAGAGGGGTTGAAGGTTTTCCTTTAAATATGAGGTGAGTTTCCCATTCTTTAGTTCAGATAAATCATGCACAGGAGTTTTGTCAATTACATTTTCAAAGAACCAAAATTAAATGGAAAACTGGAAATTTAGAGAATGTCTCTGAACCACAGTTTTTTAAACACTGAAAAGTGTATTGAAGGAAAATTAAGACATCTCCTCAAGCAGCTTTTTTGGAAATAAAGGCTAGAGCCTGCAAGTTACTGATAACTTATCCTGTTTTAGTGGGTTTCACAGATACTTACTACCTCTGAGGCTTGGGCCAAAAGCATGGCTGGTCCCTTAGCTCACGTTCATGGAATTAGTGAGGAAACTTTCAATAAGTGTTGTGTTGTGTACTTGACATCGAATGTTATTTTTAACATGGTCCGTGCACCTGCATTTTATGTGCAATAAGCCTTATAAACCTCTCAAGACAGATGCTCTAGACAGAAGGGAGAGTTAAGAGGGGAGAAGAAGTTAGATTAAGAGAGAAATCTTTTGTTAGTTTGCATGCAAGGCTGAATTCAGTGAGTCCTACACCTTCAGCCAGTGTAAATCACCATCATTCCAATAGTGGCAAGGGAGCTGCCAAGTGACCACAGTTGAGAATCCAGCCCTTTGTAGCATCTTTGCTCCCTTAAAACAGAGATAGCATACCCAAGAGAGCTACAGGATGCTCTGGGTTGGCTGGTACAGTGTGCCTGCTTTGTGCTACATCCCAGTCAGATTTCCCTTACAAAATCAGTTTATTTGGCCCAGAAAGATCACCATAATGTAAGGGGTAAACTGTGGCAGTTTACCAGTGCTGGAAGCTCCTGTGTTACTGCCCTTCCGCTTGCCACTGGCATATGGAGTGGGAAATGGCCAAAGGGAGGGGGCAGTGCTTGTACTGGGCATATGCTGTAACAATCACCAGCCTGTGTTTCCATCCCCCTAAGGCTACCAGCCATTAAAACAAAGCCAAAATGACTCTGTTTATCACAGAATCCTGACTTCCAAAGGTGCTCCTCATGCCTGGAGGATTTCTTAAGGAGAACTTCATGCCTATTCCCATACCCCTAATATACCCTGTGCTATAAATGTATAAGGATTTCTCTCAAGAGATTCATATGCAGGTAAAAGTAGTGCTTTACTAATTAGCATTATAGTGCTGGGTTTAAATAGCTTCTGTTGTTTACAGATGGACTGTCAAGACTTTTGCTGGTGTATGTCTATTTTTAATAGCAGAATAATCAATTAAATTGACTACATGTGTTCAAAACTGCTATGAGCAGCCTATTATACAAATACAGTACATTTTAAAAATTCCTTAATGTGAGTTACTCATTGAGAACCAAAATAAAATGCAGAGTACCATGTGCCATGAAGACATTATTCATTCATGACAACATGACTTTGTCTTTGATGAACTCTATACTGTACAAAGAGAGCCACTGAAAACTTACATGTGGCGGCACAGTAGGGACTGGTGCCGACAGTGAAAATATAGTAACCACTAAAAAGTATCTCAACTGTAACTGCATCTGTCACACACAGCTTTGGTGGGATTGGCGGAAACTCTAGGAGAAAGAAAATACTTTGGCTTTACTAGACCATCTGTGGGAGCCATGTGTTTTGCAATAGCTGGTTTTTAGTCAGAACCAGCAATCTATGTCAAGTACAAATGCTAAGGCAGCCAACACAGAGACAAGGCAGCAGCTTTGGGATTCAGATCATGGGGTGACGTGGTGCAGCTGGAATACACTCTGCTGAGATTCCTAATGCCCAAACACATGAAATGTTATCAGGTAGAATTAGGGTCCCTTTGTTCCCCACCATCACCAGACATTTTAAGAATCAATTTAGATTTTGCCAGTCTTCTTTCTCCAAACAGGTGGATGGATTAGGTTGGTTGGTTAACTAAAAGGAGCCATAAATATGAATGCATTAGAGAGAGAGATTGTAATAGCATGCACTGTAAAACCCCAATTTAAACTCTGATTAGCCAAAACTCGTGGGTTGTCTCACTCACTGCAGGGCAGAAACAGACCAGGGTGCTGACTGAAACATCCCTAATCTAATATCCCCTTCCAATGGAAAACGAGGTGTGGGAAGGAAGAACAGAGAAGGAGGAATAGCACACATAGGGGAGTTGGTCCTGTCATGCAACCAGGACATATTACTAGTTGTAGAGCTGAGACCTGGAAAGTACTCCTTGGTCCCGCAGTTTATCGGTATCTAGAGCCAAGTAAGGGGTTGGCTATATTCCACTCCTGCGGAGACCCTCAGGTCTCCCTGAGCTGGATTCCTGTGCAGCTGAGCAGTTGCAAGAGCTTAGTTAGAAACTGGGTAGGAGATAAACAGCAGAGCCCTTCCATCTCCCAGCTCTCTCCACTGTGACTGGGAAAACCATGACTTTCCACATGCCTGACTCTTTCTAGTGGAGGAGAACAAAGAATTTGTAACAGACATATGATTTGTCACATGTTGCCACTGCAAATATATCTAGCGGATATTGCCTCTACAGGTTGGAGAATGCTGAAAGAACACACTGTGATTTTCATCAGTATGCTGTCATTCAAAACTAAGTACTTCTGAGTGAGAATTCTGTGTCTCTTGCTGATTTATGAGTAGTTCATAGTGAATATTCTAAATCTACCTCATTTTGATTTCATATCTATGTGTCTATCTGTGGCTTGATATTTTCTAGCCCTTGTTTGAATAAGTATGGCTCTTAGAAGCATTTTGGTTATGTCAGACCTTATTAACACAAATTAGAAATTCTTTTTCCCTTATTAGGCTGCAATGCTCACTTAGAATGTGACGTTTGTGTGCTCACTCCTGCCATTAATTTAACTCACTGGAATATTTGAGAGACATACAAACACTTATAGTCTGCAAAAGCAAGGGAAGTGAATATGCCTCAAAAACTAAACAGATCTTCACAGAAACTCTGTCTCAAGTTTTCCCTCAGATGTGGCCACAAACATGCTCTCCAAGATTTAGCATTCTCCAGAGTATCACAGAGATCATGTGCCTGATCTGCTACCAAATTAGCCACGCCACAAGGGCTGCAAGCACAGATTTAGAGATTAGTCAGCAGGGAGGTCCCAGATCCTGTGTTTAGTAAGGAAGACAAAAATGGATCTTGTATCATGTGCTAAAAATGGCCAAAGCTTTACCTTCAGGAAATCAAGCTAAGGAAAAGCCTTAATAAAGTTTATTGATTCTGTCGTATATGTCATATATGCACCTGCCAGTAATCACCACCTCTGTTTTACTTGGATGTAGTCCAAGACATCTAGCTTTCATCCAGGATAGAAGGGTAATGGAAGGAAATTAAGAAAGCTTGCTTAATACAGGTTAGAGCAATTTTTATAATGTGTTCCTTTGCACCTAATGCAGGGAGATATAAAATGCCAGAATAATTGTTTAATTGTAAGAGGGGAGTCCAGACTTCATTCCAGACAAGATAATAACTAAATCTTGTAGACACATGTGAATGCAGAAAGGAGATTATGTCAGTTATGCATATGAGTAATTTAATATGGAGCAAAATATGTGAGCAAGCAATTGTGGGGAAGATGAAAAGTCACATTGCATAAAAGTGCCCAGCATTACTTTGTGAATTAGCAATGCTGTGTGTCATTCAACTGTCAGAAAGAATCAAGAATGTCACTGTGACAAATTCTTCATAGGCATTACAGAAGGTTCTGCTGTGCTTGAGATTAATTCAGCTGGCTTCTAGTGAGCATTAGTAATAGAAGCAAGAGGTTTGCAGAGAAAAAACCCTTCAGAAATTTACCTTTAGTATATAATCACTATTCCAATGCAAAATCCTGGAGCTATCTAATACCAAACCTATGTCAGCAAGCCTGGATTTGATGGCAAACAATTAACGTGCAAAATATATACATTTAAAATTCTGTGTTGCCTTTTGGTTTCAATAAGCACTGTTCAATGGTATGAGACAAAAAAAACTCAGAACCTCCCACTGCTCAATAGTAGGAGAGAATCAAATGCACTCTCTGAGGTAATGAAAGGCGTACAAGTGGATGCATATATGAAATATGCTAAATTTTGCTTCTGAAGGTTTCCCTTCATATCACAAAGAGAATGAAAACCGAAAGAATTGCTGCAGTATTGCAACAGAGCATATTCTTAGAATTAAAAGTATGCTGTCCAAAATTTACAAATATGGAAAATCTCAATTAAATTCAACTGTTGACCAAAAATGGGTGGGAAATATCCAGAGTTTTCTTTTCACTTTTCAGCAATTTCTGTTTTAAGTGTTTTCAGCCATGAATGAAAACGGAAGCACATGGAATTCCTATAAAAATTATTAGGAAAATTCAGTGCTAAGTGGAGCAGACCTGCTGAAAACGGAAAGAGCCACATTCTGTTCTCAGCTTCATCCTTACAATTTCAGGGTAATATTGTTGAACACAGTGATATTTTTCTGGATTTATATTAATGGATATATGATAGAAGAGCAAACCTTGACCCAGGAGATTTGAATATCTGTATATTCAGGAAATCAAGATATTGGAAACATCAGGCGTCAACATCAAGGCATGATTTTGGCAGTTGTAGTACATCATTATTCAGTACCTCTGAGACAGTCCACAAATGAAAGTTATAAATGATAACGCATTAAAAAAACCTGACAGCGTTGCATAAAATGGTGGCAAATATTCTGCAGTTAATGCACTTTCTTAAGGTTATCCAGGTTGATTTGTCCATGGTAAATGTACCATGGACAAGGGGCAGTTGAAACACTTCCTGGATATTTACTTATTTGGAGTACCTTATGTCACATATAGCCTCACTGCTTATCAAATACGAATAGAGGTGGCAGATTCCAGCTTAGGTAGTGTTCTTTCTCTGGAATTATTATCACTGCATTTTTTTCTCTAAAGCAAATTAATCAGTTTTTCTAAATGATAGTAAATTTTTATCTCAAAATTATTTGTTGTCTGTTTAATCTGAAGGACAGAAGAATGTGTCTATCTTTATTTGTTCTGTTATGTAGCTAATGCTTTTATTAATTTATAAAAGTCAGTCATGACCCTTTCTTTCACTGAAAAGACTGATCAAGGATACAGCCACTAATGAAGAAGATCTTTCATTATCTGAGCTGTCTGGTTCCATTACAGCTCCAAACATAGTTTCAGTTTTAGAGTTTGTGCTGGGGGTAAATCATACAACAAAACAGCAGTTGTCATTTTGAACTACACTCTCAAAAAGGAGCCTTAACTGAGCCTTTGTTTTAACAGCTGTAATAATCAAAGTCACAGATTTGCAAGTACAGTCAGGTAATGATTGCACAAAAATAGAACCTGTTTTTACAAAATAGAAACTATGTTGGTTTTTTTATTAAGAAAAAAAGTCTTTCCTTAAACTTTCCAAGGCAGAATGAGGCATTTCCTTAATAACTGCCTGTATTCCTGCTGTGTTTTAGGGTTCTATCATGCATGTGTCTGCTGATAGTATCCTAGCCAGCTAGAACTAGTTTCCCTCTAAGCTCTCTAAAGTATATCCATCTTAGTTATTTTGGGGAAAATACAGAGGGGTAACTGGTCCTTGAAATAAATCCATTCTAGCAGCTACTAGTTGGTTTACTAACGATGAAGATCATGAACATATGGTGCATCCAAGTTGTATGTGGAAACAGTGTTAATTCCAGAAAATCAGTGTTATATTCCTGACCAGTGTAACTAGCTGATATACGTTATAAAAGCCAAAATACATGGATAAATTTACAGCTAGCTGGAGGTGGCAGCTTCCAGGCTGATGGATAACAAATATAACATGTTCTACTTCAGTAAGTGGAAGGTGCACAGTTTTCTTGTCAATCAAAAGTAAAATCAGAGTGTTTCTGGCCACTTGATAGTCTAAATCACAAGTCAAGTAGAATTATGTAATTATTACTATTAATAAATAATAATTACTATTAATTAATAATAGTTACTATTAATTAGTAATAATTGCTATTATTAGGTTTTGATATTCAGTGGGAGTGGTCATAACTGCTAACTTTTAAAAGTCCCCCTGTTAATAGTTATGAAGACAAGTTTTGCATGGTTGGACTGGGTTGAATTACATTTTAATAAGAAATTAGCCCTTTTTAGAGTTGCAGCAGGGAGGCAACAACCTTATTCTACTGATGATGTGAGGGTGGATGCTACTTGAAGAGCACATAAGCATTTAATGCCCATTTCATCAATAGGTGTACTGTACATGCTGAACCAGAAATGATGTAGGACTAAGTTTTGTGGAACTTCTGTGCATAAAGAAGCTCCTAAAAATGAAGCTTTTGACCCTTGTGAGCCTCTTGGATCTCTCTGAAAGGAAGGAACGGAGCTGACTTCATGCAGCTCCATTTTGATCCTTCCCATGCTGTTTACCTGAGCCTTGGTATACAGACAACTCTGCTGAATATTTAGCAGATGCATTTGCATTAGAATGAACCTTTTGTCCATAGATAGGAGAGTATTTCCTGGCAATGCTGTTAGCTACATTATTCTAAGTTACATTCATGTATACTAAGTACATTCATGTCTGGAGGCTGACTTAACGGGGCCAGAGACAGAGACAAAAGCTAGCTAATGCTGGGATTCATTTTCTACTATTTTCCTGACCACATTGCCAGACAGAAAGTGTAGAAATTGAGAGGAAAAGAGAGGGAGAGTTTGAAGGGGCCATCTGGCTCAGAGTCCTGGCCTCCAAAATCTTTCTATATATGATATTTAATTCAAAAGTGCCTGCAATTACTCTGTATTCTCCTACTTCTTGCAATTTATTTTAATTTTCCTTGCATAGTTCTTTTGTATTTTCAGTTTCTGTACATTCTAACTATAAAAATAGAATTTTATTGCTATCCATTCCTTTTCTATATTTTTCCAGGGGGACTATAGTTCTTCTTTACCATTTTTCCCTCTTACTTAATGAAAACTCCAAGTACTGCACTTCAGTCCTAAAGCAATTTCATCCTCTTCCCACTGAAATCCTTATAAACTAATTTCCTCTCTTTCTCTAAGCTTATCTTATAAAATCATACTTTGTCCTACTTTTGTCCTACTCTTGTCAATCCTTCAGTTAAAAACTAAAAATCTCTCACATTTGCACATCCCAGTTTATTTTCTCTGAGCATTTCTGCTATGATTTCCTTGCTGCTCATGAAATCCAAATCTAAAATAGCATCATTGTTTCACTGGCTATTTTTTAAATAAATTTGTTAAATATAAAATATGCCAAATATCTGGGCCTTATCATCCTTGGTGCTGTGTGGGGTTTTTGTTTTCCCCCTCCCCAGTATGTATTTGTGAAGCGGAAATTTCTTTTAATGATAAAGTTCCTTAGTATGTATTTATCTCAAAGTATTAGCCAGGTCCATATTCAGTGCAGAAAAGTCTGTAATATTGTTTTTAGCAACCTTCTTAAGGCTAATCTTTATCCAAAAAGATTCAATTTTATCCTTGCTACCACAACATAATTCATTCCATCAGCTACTTAACTAAGTGCAACAACCTCACTTATTTCTCTTTATTGTCAATATATCAATGCTTTCATTCCAATCAGAACTACTGTTCTACCATTTTCCCATTTTTTCTGCAATATCTTGTTTCACAGTCTTTACCAGGAATCATACAGCTCATTTTAGCAGCTTCCACCAACCCATATCTGAGCTCCCAGCTAGAATATGTATGCCCTTCTATGTTCCTTTACTCACTCCTGAATCTTAGTATATAATCTTTCAGTCATAGACTATAGATTGTTTCAGCTTCTCACAATATGTGTACAGGGTATAGAAATCACCTGAGTCTCTCTCAACTTTCTCCTCTTATTAGCTTATTAAAGGTTTATACCCTTTTGGAAAAATCATGTTAAATTCATTCTCAGGAAACTATTCTGTCAGCCATTCAAAGAGAGACTGTCCCTTGAGAAAAGCCCCCACCCATGAATGCTTCCTAGTAGTTGAACATACCTTAATCACCAGGAAATCACCTATTAGTCTTCAAAATCTTGAACCACTTTGCCCTTCTCTCAGGATAGGAATAATCCCTGAGCCCTCCATTCTTTGACTCCATTTTCCGAGCAGATTATATAGTTCATTGTCTATAGCAAGAACCTTGCCATTTGCTGTGTTTGATGTGAAGAACAATGGCCTCTTTCCCCCTTTATGTCCGCTTCCTCTTCAATTCTGAGCCTACCTAATGTGCCTTTGCTCCCAGCAGGCAGCACCTTTCTGATTCTCCTTTGTAACAGGCCTGCTTATTTCTCTTAGTAATGAGGCTCTAGTGATATACTGACGCTAACAAGAAACAAGTCTATTACTCTTTGGTATTCTTTCTCCTGCTCTGTCTTTTTTTTCTGTGCTTCACCCTGCCTCACAAACACTCTTCTGTCTTTCCTGGATGCTGTTTCTGAAGAAAGCCATTGTCTCGTTGTCTGTTCATTTTCAGCTGGTTGTTCTTTTCTTCTGTCTTGCTATCCTATTATATTGTGCTGCCGGCTTTTTTTCTTAAGAGACTGAGCTTCCTCCAGTGTTTGAGTTCCCTTTCACACAGCCAGTCTTTTTTCCTCATAGTCACATACTTCCAGTATTCCCTTTTTTCTATGGGGATTTTTCTTTCATGTCCTCTTGTATGCCAGGTAACTGCAAATCATCTCAGTGTTTTTTTCTATCACATCCTTAAAACTCTAAAGTCTGTCATCGTCCTCATTTGCATTACCAGGACCTGAAGCTTTTCCTCCAGGAGCTGTGTCAGGAAATATCTTGTGTGACGAACCAGCTCTAAAGTGGTGTCAGTCCTGCAACTCCTACATCAAGTCATCTCCATGGCCTGTGCCAGATTTGGGGTTTCCTTTGTTGCTGCTGTAGCTGCCATCTCCATATACCTTACGATTTCCTAATAAGAGAAGTTGCACCTGTTCAGTCTGACTCTCCTAATGGACAAGCAAATTCTTGTCTACTGCTCTGTTGACAGATTACTCTACATTCCTGTTTTTTAAAGCTCTCTGCTGGAGATGGCCCTGCCCTTAATCTGGCTGAGACAGAGACCAGCTTCTTATTCCTTCAGCCTTTGCAAACTCAAAAAAATCACACTCTCTCTCATGATCATTACCAAAATTTTCTACAAAATAGAAACTACTTTTAAAGAGAACAGACAATTAATTTACCCCAGTAAACAAAATCTTCTCTAACAGCAAGATTAGATTGAGCCATGACTTAGCTGACAAAATTTGTGGCATCTAGCCATGATTTTTTGGAATTAGCTAAACTACATAGTCCAGGTTTAAGAGAAGGCATGCAGTAGATTAGCTGTGTTTATGATCTGAGGCTCAAGACAGAAACTTTACCTTATGGAACAGAGGTGAAATTTTTATCTTCCGGTGGTGCTAGTGCAATATCTTGTTCAGTTTTGAGAACCTCCTTCCTAGACAGATATTCATAGTAGGAAGACTTTTTTAAGGAGCAGAAGAAAATCATCAAAAATTAGAGGAACTCTTGAACTGTGAGAGATTTTCTAACACCTAAATTTTTATTTCCCTTCCAAATGATGACCCATGAGGGTTTCATGACAGCAGGTGATGAATAAGAAGTCTTGGGATAAACTGAAAAGTGTATCCTTTTGATAAGAAGACACTGCATTAATTCACTCTAATACTAGCTACATGTTATGGGAAGCCTAATGCAAAATATAAAAAATTGTAGACTCATATTGATTTAGAGTTTAATAGTATTTCATCAGTGTAACAGTAGGAAAATTATTCCTTCAGAGTTGATGCTTCAGTAAGATACTGGATATGAAGCTTTTGTCTTTCAAGATTTAATGGGGAAAATCCACTTATCCCTTTGATCAATCATGGATGACTTAGTCCTTTTTTCTTCAAGTCTTTGAAAATTCATCTGTATAACTTCCATTATGCTGTTAATACCTTTCAGACTTTAAAAAGACTGTGGAAAAAAGAAGGAAGATTTCTTTCAGTTTTCAGTACTATCAAATTCACTGTGCTGTTTAGTAATAGCTTAAGAAAATTAACTCGGAGGACTTTATGAATCACAGTCAAATAACATAGAAATAATATAATTTAAAATGATAATACTAAGTTGTATGTTTATCATCTTGCAATTTTCATAAGACTATTTTACAATAAAATAGGAAGTTCTCTTCTCTCTTAAGAAGATTAAAGCTTTAAATATTCTTCTTACTGTAGGGATCCAAGAAAAGTTAAGATGACAACACTGCTGGTTTTGCAGGCCTCCAGTTTATCTTTTCCCTTTTGCATCAAAGACAGGGAATTTTTTACCAAATTTTGGAAAAAACACTAGCAAGCCTAAACTGTTTTGCTTTTTTCCAAAAAAAAAAAAAAAAAGCTTCATGAAACCCTACAACACAAGGTGACCAGAAGCAAGAAATGGAAAATAATCTTTACAAAATAGCATTTCTTAGGGCAGTTGAAAAAAAAAAAAGAGAACTTCAAAAAGCAGGGGTTAGATAATAAGACTCTTTGCAAACAAATGGACATGATTAACCCAGTGTGATTTTTCAAGCAGAAGAAATTGCAAAACCTACACTTTGCTGCCTGTGTCTGTATGCAGTCCCGGGAAACTATGCATAGCCTACATGGAAAGCTGCTTAGGCTATGTTGCTACTGATATCAAAACATCCGTATATATGGATATGCCAGCTAGTTAAATTAATGCTACCTCAGATACATCTAAACATGATACTAGCAGTCCTCCAATTATAGTGTTGATATACCCTAGACTGAGAGATAAAACAAGTGAGAGTAATTCAATATTAAGAGAGTCTGAAAACATTTGGATGTGCCAGCCTCATTGGTGGAAGCCAGGATAGTGACCTGGCAAAGGCAGAACTATATCAAAAAGCCCAGCTGGCAAGCATCAGACCAGGCAATGTGCCTTAAAAGGCTGACCAAAGAGTGGGCATGAAAGGTGTAAGAGTGTGGGGACTAGCTGAAGGCCATGCCATTAAAGCACATACCAAAACAAAAATATAAAAGAAAATACCTGAGCAGAAAAAAAGAATTTCTGAGGCAAACTGTTAATGATGACTTGGACAACACCAGAAGCCCTTAGTTACTTTAAACTCACTCCGTTCCTTTTTTGTTTTCAAAGGGAATTTGTCAATGTGGGAACTAAGTGGGAACTTAAGTAAAGACCTTGAGGTTTGGCCCCTGGAAAAGACAGTATCAGTGTTAGCAGCCATGAGTGAATTATCCACTGCTAAGCAGAGATGAAGAACTTCATCTGCTCATTATGGGCATGTACTGATAAATGACTGTGTAATTAAAACGAAAATTGAGTCCTGTGCTGCACTTGCTCTGGTGTGAACAAGCATGCTGAGGTGGGGGAAGTCCTCATGCTCCTGTGACTGGCATAAGGATAGATATCCATTCCCAGCTCATCACATCCAAGTTAATCATTGGATCATGTTCCTCCCTATAACTTCCTTCATTACATACTGTGAGACTGACAAACTGTGGAGGAGCAAAGTGTTTCTATCAATAAGAGGTTTTGCCAGGTGGCCTTAAAGTTTGATATTTCAGTTACATTAGTGTAGTGATTAGATAGCAGCACTAACTGGTGAACCCATTTCAGATTTATGTCAGTAACACAGAGTGACCCCTTGTGTACTTAAAACATGGGAAAATGGAAGTTTGGGAGGAAATTTATGATAAAATAAAATGATTCACACTAAAGTAAGTGCCTGATATAAATAAAGTATAGTAATAATGTTGTTATAACAGTGACAGTCTAAGCATATAAGCCAATCTAGTTTTACGGGGAGAGGTAAAAGCTTTTCCTGGACCAATGAGATCATTGGGAAAAAAACAGAGAAGTGTTTAGGCACATAATTCCTTCTTTACTTCAGAGTTTGGTAGTTGGCACACAGACTGGACCATTGCAGAAATAATTAAAAGAGCTGTGTTTAGGCAGTTGATCTCATCAGTCATTAACAACAGTTACAAATATATATAGTTCTCACAGTTAGCAAGAAGGAAGGCTCTTTAAATCTTGTATCACTGGCTAGAAACACTCCACTCTCACACTCCAGAAATCCTTAATAACTAAATTGATTTAAACCCAAAATTCAGCCCAATTGAAAGTCTGGGTTTTTAGTGTCTAATAATACTAGAAATGTTTCCATATTTTTACAAAGTTTCCATACCTTTGAATTATTCAGTCACTTTCTGTCATATGTAGAATATCAACAGGTTATTGCTTTACCCAGCTCCCAATTAGGCCCTAGTTTTTCTATAGCTTTCAGTTGAACCAAGGAATGTGAATTACTAGTACGGAGAAATAGTCAGCCTTCATCTGGTTGGCAACCTAATGCCAGAACCTGAAAAGAGAGTTAGTAGGATGCTAATATGGAGGATGCAGAATATGGACTGAGGAAGAGGTATATAACTGTGAAATTTCTTCATGGATGGAATGAAATAGGACAGTGGTGGAAGATACAGAAAACAACTGGAAATGGGGAATAAGAGTCGTTAAGAGAACATCTGCCTTGTGTCATGGACAACCATGCTGAGACCTATCACAGACCAGAGCTGCTAGATCTGGGAAGCACAGAGAAACACTGTAGTGATACTACCCTGGTTCTGAGAGTGGTCTTTTGGCTACATGAGGTCATGATTCCCAGACTGTAAAACCCTACTTCCTGCGCATGAATCTGCTCATCACTACCTGTTCCTGAGCTACCATGGTCGCCTCTATCCAAAACATTACTGTACAGCATCTTAGTGTAGGCATCTTTCAGGTATATTTAGCTAAAGTGAATATTATGGGGCTGGGGAGGGAAGAAGGGGCTGCTTTGGAAATACAGGCTGTTCTAAAGTACAGTCTTTATCCTATATCCCATATGATATCCAGGAAAAACATAGCTAACTTTATCCTTCTTCTCTTCCATGCTTTTCCCTCTTTCTTCACTTACATATCCAATATGAGATGTTGATGGGAAACTTTGTGCTGAGGAACTTTATGCATGCTAATGAGTGCAGTGCTTGTTATTATGTAATAAAACTTGCAGGGAGGAGGCTGGAATACTCCTAAATTGCAGCTGAAACTGAACACAGTGGAAACTGCTCCTCGGTTTTACAGGGTACGGTGTTGCTGAGCTCTGTGGTGGTAGAGAAGATGTGCAAGGGGACTCCATTTTCTTTTCTGAACTGGCAAAGGACTCTATGATGGATCTTGGGGAATCAAAGTGATGATGCAGTGGTGTTAATTCTCACCAAAAGATAGCAAAGATCCTCTCAGACATAGACCTGTGTAGGAGGAGGAGAAGTGGGCTGCTGACTGACTTCTGATCTCTTGCTAGTTTTACTCTGCGTGCTAAAAGCATTTTCTTGACTTACATCAGTGGAAATAAGAGCAGATCTGTTTGATGTTTTTTTCTATAATCTTCAGTATCAGTGCGGTCCAACATCATTGTTATCCTGGATCTTATCAGTTGGTAGGGGTGATTCCTTGGTTTACTAAACACTACGCAATGTGAAATTTAGTCTTTATGTAACATTGAAATTGTTCCAAAGACTTTTAAGGGAGTAGAGACTGCTTAAAGTAGAGTGAATCTTGGACCCATATAACATTTTGTCACAAGAACAATATTGATACAAGGCTGAAAGCATTAGTGTCATGCAAATCTGCAGGAAACTGAAATCTGCATAATGTTGTAAAGTGGTAAATTGTCAGGAGAGGTTCATAGTCTCTCTTTAGAACACTTTTGATGTTTTCTAATGCAAAAATGGGTGCTACAAGATAAAAGTCATGTCCAAAATGCTTGCCAAACATTGCACTAGGAGCTAAGTGGTCTGTTGTACTGTGTGCTAGTGAGTCATTGAGTAATAACAACATGACACAAAATTATTCTAATGAAATGTCTGTAAGAAAGAGGACTTTGAGATCTTTGGTAAGCTTTTCGTCTTGCAGAAAAAACAGACAATGGTGTCTACAAATTATTTTTTCTCTTTTTTTTTTTACTAAAATCTGGAAAAGTGTCTGGAAATGTGTTAATATTTTTTAATAACTTTCATTTAATCTTAGCTATTTTATACATATTCAATGTACAAAATGCCATAAATATAAGAAGTGCTTGGGGCAGAGGATTGAGATTGTAAGGAATAGGGCCTTTTGTTGTGCAAATGACTTGTGAAGAATATAATTTCGACCAGAAGGTTTATAGATTAGCTCCAGATTAGTTTTCCAATAATTAATGTAAAATAAATAAATAAGTGGAAAAGCCTTTACTTATTCTGGACTCATACAATATGTGTCTGAGTACAAATGTTTTCTAAAGCACTTTCAAGAAGCAGGGGTGAGGGAAAGAGGTAAAAACAAACACCTGTGAATTTCCTTAGACCATAAATAGAGTGTGTTTATATATTACTGACTGATATTTTGCTGTTATAAATAGGACTAGTTACACAAAAGTTATTGCACCTCCTGAAGGCAGTGAAGTTATGCTGATGTCATCTAAAAACCTGGCTCAACAGGCATCAAGACCAATTCATCCTAAGAGCACACAGTAACCCATGCGCAGTAGTGGCAAAACAGAGAAATCTCCTGGGAAATTAACCTTACAAGGAGTGTCTGGCATTTCTACTGTATGTGGTATCCAGTTATTCCTATCATTGCTGGTGACATTATAAAGGTTTTTCAGAAATATTTTTGATCCATCATAGACTTCAAGAATTCTGAAACAGACCCTCAGTTGCCTGCAGGTCACAGCTGAGGCATCAGCTTCTTCTCTGCCACCACCACACTCTTCATGATTGCTGCCTCAGGGTCTCCAAGTGACCCACACACATCAGTTTGCTTCTCTGGTTTCTCCAATATTATTTGCAACAACAATGTTAATCTCCTTGTCCAACCAGGGAACATGTGAAGGTCTTCAGCAGCATCTCAAATATTTTGGTCAGCACCACCAGTTGCTGATGACTCATATTCAGGCTCTTTGGTGGGAAATCTGAGACATTTTCCAGCACACCTTTTGACTGTGCCAGGCTGTGGCTGACAGTGAACACCAAGCAGTATTCAAGAAGCTTGGCCTTGGGAAGATGAGCATATGGGGAAGGCAATGGGATCCCCAGGGAAAGAAGAGCTGTTTGAAGACAGAAGAGTTCAAACACAGGCTTAAGTAGTGGTACCACAGCTCAGAGGGAAATCAGTGGTGCATGACACATTGTGCTTCTTCCCAGAAATACTACTGTGATGAAGTAAAAGGGAGGGGATACAACTCATTAATTGAGGGGAAGCACTGTTTTTATTTTTAAAGATCTTACAAAATCTGAGGTCTTCAAATGCCTCTATGAACACCTCCGTGCAACATGACAGATAAAATCCTCCACTAGCTACAGTTGTAATCTCCTATGAATGAGCTTCAAACTAAGTAAATGACAAGAATAGGATATTTAAGTCCCTAACCAATTTAGCCTCACATTCCTGTCACATCTTTCATATTGATTATACTTTTACCAGGTTATTTGATTTTTCAGCCTCTCATCCATTGTAAAATTTTAGTCAAAATAGCTGAAATTACTCAAGTGATTCTGAGCTGACAAAAAAAGTCCTTTAAAAAGGGAGGAAAATCTTAACTCAGCTGGTGTATTTTTTCATGTATCCATTATTTGGATGCAAAAGTATGATGCAAAATTTGACTTTTCATGTGATATAGTTTTTTTTTCACATTTTGGACTCAATCTCTGACCATTATATTAAGGACCTTTGTATTTGTCTATGTAATGGGAAGAGTTCTGCAGCACCTCTGAATTGTTTTTCAGTTTTGTCCTTGTGTGGTGCCAGTTCTTTGTTGTTAAACCAGATTTACACAGAGACTGTGACAGTAACATCAGCAGCCTGTAATCTGTCAAGTCTGTCTGAAACGTCCTCCAATTGCCTTTGCAATTTTAGTGCATCTGTATAAAACCCCTTGTTGTGTAAAATATATGCTCCATTTTTGATCTAGTCCTTCATATGCTCAGAGCAAATTTCAAGATACCTCTAGGAGCTGTATGCAAATGTAAGACAGATTCTAGGCTCTCCAATATATCTTTTTGTGTCTTTTTGCTGCTACAATAATTGCTTTACTTTTCTCATTTTTGTGCTATATTGATGATAATGTTAACACAGGAAAAGGTTTTAACCTTCCTACTTTCTACTTTTCAGCTCTTTTTTATGGCATAATCACCCACTGGCCCTTTCAGGTTTGCTTGTTTGAAGCTTGTTTTATGTTCAGTTTCTAGCTTTACAGATGAACATCAGCTTTTCTTAAGTCAAGTTGCTATTAAAAAAACAATGGAAAATCGAGCCGGGGATTTAAATGAACATATAAGACAATGGTTCAAAAATGTCCATATGCAGCATTTATTGCTTCCATATTCTGCTCTTCTATTTCAGACATTTGAGAAAATGATACAGGTTTTGGCCCTTTTTGAAATTATTGGCAGCTGCTTTCTGTGAAGTTAAGAAAAATCATATTGTTTACTGCCAACAGTCCATTAAATAGAATAAGATGATTTCCAGCAAAATACTTTGCTGTCTGCTGAGGTTCCCTGCCCTCATAACAGCCGATGGGCTCATTACACCATACATCAAGGTATCACACTTAGCAGCTTGTTGGGTGAGGAACTGCCAGCAGGAAGTCATATATAGACATAGACAGACGGTCAGAAAGACATGATCTAGCCCATCTCTGTGTCTTCAGGATTCACATGTCATGGAGTTAGACAGCAAAAACATTTATTTTTTACAAAGCACAGCTGGAGAATGTAATAGTGATGTTTCTTGTACCCCTCTTTCTGGGAGTTAAGCATATTCTTCTGTCATGTGCCTGGGACTGATTACGCATCTCTTTTCTACCTTTGAAAAGCTCATGACTCTCACCTATCAAGAGAGTGTTCCACTGCCAAGTAGATGACATCTTTACATGGGACTTCCATTTTTTTGCTGTTGAAATTCTTCCATTTGTTATAATCCAGTGAAATAAGGTTATGTATCCCGGGGTCTCCTCTGCAGGAGTTCCAGGTTCTAGTCTCAGCTTCATCCATGTTTTAAGTTCCCATTTGATAGGCATGCTCCCTAAACCCTGACAGGATAACTAATACCTGGGGATAAGGCAGCCACAGGAATAAGCAGCTCTTGAATTCCAACAGATCTTAGACGTGAATCATGGAAAGCAGGGACAAAACCAGTCTCCTATAAATATCTCATATGGACGATATAACAAGCCCCCCTAGCCCACTGTTGTCATGGATAGAAAAGTTACCTTAGGGTGAACCACACACTTCACTTCCTCACACCCTCCAGGCAGACAACTCTGGGCGCGCTCATCATATTTGAGAACTTAAAGGTTTCTGTTAGCAGAAACTCAAATACCCTCAGTTTCAGATGTCTCCAGGGATAGGCACCAGCTGAACGGGGTATTTTTATGTTCCGTATATTTGTCCTGGCATGTGAATGAAATATCTAGATCATTTTTTGGATCCATTCTGTGCTGTTCAGCTCTTCTTTAACTTTAGGCATGTAAGTAAGAAATATATATACTGGTATTTAGTAGATAACCAGTATTAAGCATATATGTGTGGTATTGATCATTGATCATAGCAAAAATGCTATGATAACCCCAGGAAGCCAACACTGAAAACCAACATAGTAAAGCAATCTATCATGTTTACACTGTATTGTAGCATTGTATGTTTGCTTGTGCCCTGAAATCCCCAGAATGCCATAAGCCTACTCATACCTCAATCTCCAGTGTCCGATGACAGTGGATTTTGCCCCTCAGGCATACAGCTATCATGCCCAGTGTTTCCACCCAGTTTGCGCACTGTTCTATAAGTCATTTTTTCCCAGAGAACTACCAAGAAATTTACCAGCTTCTTCTTGTTTCAAGATCTTTAGGGTGGTTAAGATTTCTATTCACAGACTGAAATAAAAGCACAATATTTTGGCATAAAAATGATTACAAATCTCTCATTTGCTTCCATAAATATTTAGAGTACCATTCCTCTCCCCAAAATAAAAATGAAACTCAATAACCCTACAAAACCTTTTCAATAAGAACAACAACAATCCTCTTTGTAGTCCTATTGGTAGATGATGAAGAAAAATACCAAGGTCTATAAATATCATGGAAGCATACACATTAAAAATGGAAAAGACATACTAGATCAATTAGTTAATCTCCTTGCAAATGAAGTGCTATTCCCCACTGCACAATATAATTTATGCTTTCTATTGCTTATTTGTCACAACCATTCAGTTGTACAGGAGAAACTAATTCACTTTAATGACTGGGAGACCTTTTTGAATGACTGAATTCTGGGAGAAATTAAATAGTATCAAATCTATAGCCAACAAGAAAAGTATTGGCAAAAATGCAGAGGGCTACCAGGCAGTAACATAACTGGGTTTTATGTCAGGTACCTTTGGAAGGTGTAGGTCTGAACTGGGCATGTCAGGGACTGAAATGTAGATTCAGCAGGTTTTAAATATAAAACATAGTTAAACTGAAAAGCTCAGAGCAAACTGTGCTCTCCCTGTGGATATTGAAGGGTTACAAGTGTATGTAAGTCAAAATACAGTTGAGGCTGAAATTACAGTAGCTTAGTAACAAAAGAAATATACTGATGATGAAATGAACCCAGAAATAAATGATGTTAAATTAGCCTGGTAAATGGGCAATTAGCATGGATGTGGTGCATACAAATATGCCTCAGGTATTACCACGCTAATTACTCAGAGGCTTTGTTATTCAGACCTTCCCTGCCATTTGTCTTTTTCCTTCAGTTTATAGGTACATGTCATATTGCAGCTAAGTTTTATTGTGGAAAAGCAAAGGGGGACAGTGGATCTCATTGATAACCATTGTGTATTATCCTCGACTTGTTCAACGTTACCCTTCCCTCGATTCAGTGTATAAAGCCATGTAATACCTTTGATCTTCAAAGGCAGATTGGGTGGGGGGGAAGGTGCAATGAGCAGATCGGGTTAGTATATAGCCCTGGTGATACTCAGTAGATTAAATCTGACTGATTAAGCTACACCTTCCATATGCAGATAACCATTTATTGCAGAAACCATAATGAAGATCTAAAAAAAAAAAAAGATAGCTTGATCTGTCAGGATCATTAGACTTAGGAGAGATTTTCTGAAGCTGAGATGGATCATTAATGACTGGTTTCAAACCAATATAGTAATTTCATCTTTATGGATTGGAAGTTTCCATTATATAAGCAGTGGTAGAAATATATTAATTAATTTTTCACTGATGCATCTAAGTAGCCTTTATACACAGCAGACAAATAAAATCAGCAGTGAAATCATGGTTTAATTATTTACCTAGCAACAACTTAGAATCAATATGACATCTCTTACTGACTGCACGAACTTAAACTGCTTTCTATTCTTTTCCTTTTATATGGCTATCACACATCAGGAGACAAAAGATGAATGTATTTCATTCATATAATTATAGCTCATCAAAATGGACTTAATGAACAATTTATTTGTCAGATTTGACCCTTTTTCTGTTAGAGAATTACCTATGAACTGATCATGGTTTTTATTATTTGGCTGATGAATGGCCTTTTACAAACACATTTGAGCCTGACTGTAGCAACTACTCCTTCAAGTGTTTGTTATTTAGAATTCTCTTGTTGGATCATGTCAGCTCTCTCACATAGTATATTTTTTTACTGCCTGATTAAATAGACCACCTTTACAAAGTGGAGACATGCTAAAGAAAACATGAGAGTGCTGACACTTTCCCAAGGGAAGAGTGAGTGTTTTATGGAGACTTACCAGGAAATTTTAAGGCCTGAAGTAACAAAAAGTAAGTATAATGGGAAGTGGGGATACCAGTTCACCACTATGCTTAACTGTTCTATTTCTGTCTCAGCATACCTATTCGTTAAAATGTCAGCCAGACTTCTTAAATTTCAGGAATTTTAGAAATTATTCAACCTTAAAACTCAAGTCTGCTATATGTAAAACCCACTATGTGAATATTAATAGTCTTGAATTAGTGTCAGAAGGAAACTCTGTTATTGTTTTCTAGTAAATAAAAATTTAATGCTCAGAGAAAATATTGTAAATGATGTAACACATAGTAAATATCACTACAATTGACTTTTAAACAACTCTCAGAGAGTAAACATACTTATGTTACTCCTACAGATTCCCCTCCTCCTACCCCACTTAGTTCTGCTACAGATTTCTGGTTAAATGTAGAGCTTTAGTTTTTATGCTTTCATACACACACACCTATACAAACTTTGCCCTCCAGTTTCTCAAAGATGGCTTCTCAGTCGTTATAAAATAATCATACTGGGTTTTGTCAGTTACTTGAGAATTTGACATTTTCAAAAAAATGTGCAGTTCCTCCTTTCTCTCTTCCCCAAACCCATAAACTCTATACCCTCTTAAGATAACAAATATTTTCTGTCTAGTTCCATAAAATAAGCAGCACTGAACTAAATTACCCTACAAGAGGACTTCCTAATAAATAAAGTTGAAATTACACTCTCACCCCTAAGAAAAGTACTGTAAATTTTGGGAAACTGTTCTCACATCTTTATGTATTCTGTTAGTCAGTCACCAAATCTCTAACTTGTAAATTTATATCTTTCCTACCCATCTGTCAGTGTGCTCTAACTCAGCTAACAAATACAGAATATGTGTGGAGCTTCCAAAGATTTTTTCCCAAACGTAATCTTCCAATGCATTTGTATAAGCACTTAGTGAGTAATGACTATCCTTTAAATTTGGGACTTTCTGAGGTTCCGTCTTTCTGCACCCATGTGGTGACAAATAATATGCAAGATAAAGTGCAGGTCACATCCCATTGCTTCTTTCTCTCCTTACTGCCTTAAACAAAATCAGCTGGTGCAATCTACTGTGGACAAGTGACACAGATTGAATGATTCATTTCAAATCAAGGGAAGCAAAATAAGAAAGAAAAGAAAAGTGCTCTGAGATAACACATTGTGTGCTCCTTTGTAACAAACTTCATCTCCTCAGCTTCAGATTTTTCTTAAAAACATTTATTCATCTGAGCTCTAGATCTACAGAAGCTTCCTTTCGTCTGGATTTGTTTCTCAGGCTGGACTGTGGGTTCTGATGGAGATTTTCCTGTGGCAAAGACAACCATATAGTCTCATTTACCAACTAATGGTATTTTCCACTCTCTGAGGCTGTGTCATCTCCCACTAGTGCGTTTTCCTCAGTCGGGACACCTCAAAGACATCTCTTCTCTACCCTGCAGCTCAATGTCATGAAACTTATAAGAATTTAATACCTCTGAGATTTCTTTTCTTCCTCCGCCCTTTGTTTGAAATCAGCCATGAAGTTTAACAATTATAAAGGAAATGAAGGCAAACACAAATGCACTCACACAAACGGTGTGATAGCATAAGTATCGTTTCCTTAGAAAATCAAGTGAGAAGAAATGGCTGGGTTCTGTCAGAGCAAAAGATAAATTAGGTATCTTAGATAGACAACTGCTAATTTGTTGGAAAGTTATCATGGAAGTGGCAGGGTAGTGAGAAGAAGAAGAAAAAAGTTATTTTGTAAGAAGCAAAACTCCAAAAGCTTGAGGTCCTCAGTGTTTATGTCATAGGCCCTGTGCTTCCCATGCCATGGTGCTCTCTTCTCCCTCTCATTTTCTCATGGCTCCTAAGATCCCACCCAGCCCTAGAGCAATGATCCTTCCTCCCCGCTCTCCTGTCTTACACACCCCCTCTAGTTCCCTTCCTACCCCTTCGGGGTATCCCCAGGAACATTTCAGATCTCCTGCACCTTCCACTCTGCAGCCCCCTGATGTTTTCCAAACCTTTTGACTAACTCTGTTGTCCACCAGCCAGGAGTTGCACGTGCACCGACTGGCCCAGGCAGTCCTGCACATTGGGTGGCCAGGGGCTGCTGCAGGCAAGCTGCACAGTGTGGAGAAGAGGTGCATACTCCCCATCTTTACCTTGGTGAGGGCAGTAGTAGGTCTATCTCCTGTAAGCAGCCCCTGATTTTGATCAGGTCTGTGGGAAATTAGCACATCTGCAACATCTGCCTCTGTGAACTTTGCTTGAAACTGGCCAATGGATTTAAAAGAAAGGCTGTGATCACAAGTACCTTGTGTCGCGAAAGGAGTGATGCACTTCACTCGTAAGAGGGAAGCAGCAGTACGTTTATTGCAGTAAGACAGCAACTTAACAAAGTTCAATCGTAAATAAGAACGATTTAATGAGGTTCGATTGGCAAGGTTCACTCAGTTATTTACTGCATGAAGGACAGGGTCAGATGCGTGTGCAATGGAGACCCTCCCGTTGAGTCACAAGGTTCAGACTGGACCCCCTTGCTTTCTAAACTCCTTCAGAGAGGAGCCTAGGTGTGGCTGGATTCAGTCCTAGTCCCAGACTTGGTCAACGGTTCATGTCTAAGGGATTATGTGCGCAATTAGTCAGAGATATAACTCAGCAAAGTTTTGCGAAGTTTGCAAAAGTTCAGCATGCTATTAATCACTTACCGAGGATCTGTCGCGGGTAAGGAATCTCTCAACCTCGAGGAATAACCTTGAGAGGCGTCCCTGCTCAAGGGGAGGTTCTGCAGTGCAGCCCGCTGCCATGCAGGAGAGCTCAAGGGGCTCTGGGCTGCCCCCTATTTATGGGGGGGAGATGACTGACTCATAGTCATATTTGCATAATAGACGGGCCTTAGTAGGCGCATGCTCAACTAGCCCCTACATACGTGCTGTTTACAGGGAGGTCAGGTTGAGGGGGAGAGAGCACATCAGTGGGGGGGAAAGCAGCACACTGTCACACCTTGTTTCCTTAGGAAATCAGACTAAAAAGAGTGCCAGACTCGGAAACTTAGCTTTGAACATGAGAGATACATACTGGGTCCAAGTGATGTGACAGTCTTCAGCTCTGGTCAAACTATCAGCATAAAGATCATATGATCAGAAGAATTGCAAAAAAATTTTCATTGTGATAATTATTTTTTACCTAGCATATTTACTTCAAGTCTCAGGAATAAAAGCTGAGGTTTGTAGTTGAAAAGTCAGTGAATTGCTTAAACATAGGTGCCTATCAGAGGATAATATAAGAAGAGCTACAAGAGACAACTACTAACTTGAAAGCTGCAAAGCTATAATGTTGCAATAAAACTTCCTTGTTGAGAGACAGCATGAAGAACATTAGACATACACACGCACAATCCCTCCACCACTTTGCATTCAGGTATTTAAAACAAATCCAAAGCTCTGCTGGAGTGCATGAATGTAAGTGAATGTATTTAGAGGTTTCTAATTTCTTTTTTTCCTGTTTGCTGACCTCTCATTTTCTCTTATTATACATCCATCTTGAACTGTAAAACAAAGACAAGAGATTACTGCTCCCAGACACCACTCCAAGGAGGACAAAAACCTTAAACCATCATCTAAAGGACAGTGAGTTGCTATCAGCTAATTTTATCTGAAATGTTTTTTAAGAATATTATTATGCTTATTTTTACATCAATACTGCACTGTTGCCTTATCGCTCCCCTACACAGTTGTCAGTGCAGGCTGAATAACGCATTTCAAATGCCAGTGCAAGGAACATGAGCCTAATTTGTATTTGGGGATGGTAAAGGTCATACAAATTTAGTAATCATATTTTTTCACTTCTAAATACAGGTCAGGAAAATACAGCACATCAATACAAGTGTAAGAATGAAGGCATGAAGTTGGGAAGGAAAATAACATTTAATAACTCATATAAGTCCTAAGTCTGTTTTGCCACTTGAACAATAGTTTTATTTTGATGTACTGTTTTATAATTTCATGTGACCTTGCACTGCAGATAACTGAGGAGAGGCAGCTGAAGGAAGAGCAAAGACATCATTTTGTTCCAAAGGAACTGAATTCTGCCCCATCTCTGGAGAAGAGTTTACAACCATGGGTAACAGACGCAAAATTCTGCTAAGTCTGATCAGTAGCGGTTAAAGACTCTGTACACAGATGAATCTATCTGCACAAGTTAGAGGAGAGGTATGAATTGGCTCCAAGACAAATTCAAGTATAAGATGCAAAGAAATGGTGGCTATTTTGTGAGGAATCCTTTTCTTCTGAGTATGCCAGAAGAAATCTAAAGTCAGCTGAATGCAGATGGCTGTTTACAAAGTCACTGGAGCAATGGAAAATAGTGCCTTTGAAGCACAATGCTCACTGGGTTTTGCTCCGTTGATGATTTGCAGGAATTAGGAAATATGTAGAGATCCTGGCCTCAGCTTCAGAGAAATCTGGTCAGTGTCTTTGTGTACAAATTGTGTAAAACAGAGGGATTTTCTTTCTCTTCATGCAAAATCAGCTGAGCTTTGGCATTTGCAGCTGACCAAAGTTTAAGAAAAATTTCAAAGCAAAAACAGAAATCAAGGAGTGCAAACCTCCTCTTCCCCCCTGCCAGGATTAAAAAACAGATAAAATAAAATGCTTTAAAACATCAACCACTTAATCCCAGGCTCCTTCTAGCTTCTTTGAGGATCAAAAATTCTTCTCCTTCCCTCCATCCTTGGGTGCCAGTAACAGGCAATATTGCCTCCTTTCTCTACTCTGCCCTTGTTCCTGGTCAGCTAAGCCAGTTGTCAGCACTTCCTACCACCCTACAGCACCAGCAGGGCCAGTCTTGAGGCTGGTACTCAAAGACTAATTCTGTTGTGATCCACCTTTAGGGAAGAGCCTCTGAGACAAAAATTGGCCTTTCCTGAAGGGACAGCATGTCTCTTCCAATCCAGATGGCAGCCCTGCATGACAGAAGGGGCTGAGAGGGAGCAGGAAGTACCAGTGCAGCAGAACCTGGTGTTCTCCAGGGAAACCTCGCTAGGGATTGCTGGATTTGGCCCTGTGTATTTTGTGCATTATTATACTAAAGAGACTTGCTGTTATAAGGTTTTAGAGACACTTTCATCATTTTCCATTGGTCAGCAAAGCCTTTTTTTTTCCTTATTGAGTGTCTCTCAGATCTGTGACTGTCCAGACAATTTTCTCTGTTGAGCAAACTTTCTTCAAAGAAAAGGTTTCCAGGGGTGCAAATCCAGTAAGAAGAGATTAGTTAGGGTCAGCTGAGAAATCTCCAAGAAAAAATAAAGACTCTGTTCTGGATCCACACAAACTCCTTGTCTCTCCCTGACTGAACCACTATCTCACTCCTAGATAAAATGGCTGAATCAAATGTTGGCAGCTGGCCAGCATGTCTTTCATCCCAGCCTAAAGGTGAAAGGCAGGGAATCTGTGAGCTTTACAGAGCATGCCGATGATGAGTTTACTCAGCAGAGGTTGGATTTCTGGTGAACAGCTTGCAACAGCTTTTGTCTGCCAACACTATCATTTTTGTCTATCCTTCTCTTGTCCCTCCTGATTTCTGCCCCTGCCAACGTGAAATGACAGGCTTGCCCATTTAACTCTGCAGGCTAAACTTCAACTTCATTACTATGTATGACATCTATTTTCACTCCAATTTAATGTTAATAGTGTAATTTGCAGACTTCTTAACTGAACCACAAATCTCTTAAATTACTATTTTGTTTCCTTTGTATGGATCTAGCTTAATATTTACCATTTCTTCCAATTTAATATTTATGCAAATGTCACACTTGTTCTTCCTCTTTGTTCCCCTCTTGGACCCTCACTCAGAGGACATCATAGTTACTGTATAGTTTTACTGCTGTCTGCTCCAATTAGACTGATTGGAAGAATCAGCTGTGACCACAGTTTAATGCAGTTGTACCAGATTATAGCCTGTGACAATGAACTTCTACGTTAGTATTCCTTAAAGTCATTTCTTCAGTATCTGCAGATTCAAGGTCCAATAGCTCCTACCTTCTCCAGACTCTGAAGACATTGCCCTTTTCTTCAAGGGTGAGATGTTTTCTGTCCCTAGCCTGTGACTAAGCTTCCAACATACAGTATGATCTTGAGGATCCCATGACCAGGTGCTTTCTGCCTATGCCATTCAGGCTGAAAGTGTTTGCTTAGGAACAGTCCACTTCAAGAAATCTTGGTTGTGGCACATTCAGACCTGCCCAGGTTTGATTTGTCTTGTCCTCATGAGCAAAATCTAAGGCCCTTTCTAAGACATTTAGAGAAACTTCAGCCCTGCCCCTTAAGAGCTTTCTGAGGCTTGGACTGAGGCAACCTGTTAAGACACAGGCTCGTGAATTCATAAAATGGATGGCAGGCAAGTCTGATCTTGACAAAGGCTCTGAAAAGCCACCTGATAGTCTTAATTTATAAGTAAGCCTTTCTTAATTTATTTGCAATTCTACAGGGCCTTGGAAAAAATAGCTCCTTCTGTCTGAGCTCTTCAACAGCTGAAATTCTAAGGCTTAAATATTGGGGGGGGTTTGGACTGTTTTATTCACTTTTTGGTTTTAGAATTTGCTCTTTTTCTGACCATATTATTAATATGATTTATTGATAATATGGTAAAGCCTCATGGCTCTCATCAAAACTGGAGCCCCCTTGCTTTTGTCAAGAGATACATTAGGAGTCAAACCCTGCTTTGTAAATCTCAGTGTTTACACAAGCCAGGCAGGGTTGTCTTGCCAAAAGCCACATCAAAGGTTTATAGGACAGCCAGGCCAATAATCCTGGCTCTCTCAAGTGCCCCATCCATTGCTGGATGGTACAATTTCAGTTAAAGCATCCAGGAATGGCAACACACATTACCTTGGCAGGAAGGTTAAATTACCTGAGAGCTTTTTTACCCTTTTAAGAAAATAACTCAGCATAGTATTTTAAAAGTACAATGGATAGGAGACAGCTGCCATAGTCAAAATCTTTTTATGGTGGTTTAGGGGCTTGGGGGGTGAATGTTCTACTTTATTTTTGTCTTTCTGGGTGGAAGAGCCTTAGGATTCAATGATGTCTGCTGTCAGTCAGTTTGTGAAATGGCATTTCATATGACAGGAAAGGGGCTTTAAAAAAAAGCTGAGCAAAGGGAGGTGAAGGGAACAAAACTCTGTCAGAAGATAAAAAAGCTTTAGAAGAATTAAAGTTCATACGTTTGCTGCTGGAACCTATGCTCACAGTGCCTGGTGCTGATGAACTTTGATACTGAAAGGCATAACACCCTTCCTTCCACTATTTAAAAAAAAATTAACCACCACAAATTGCTAACAGTGGCAATAGTGATCCTGGAGCGTATTGTAGTAATAAGACCCACTGCTGTTGTTCAGAGCTTGTAAATCAGTTTGCTATAGTTCTCCTCTCTGAAGTCTTTCCTGTCATGATGGAGAAAAGGCAGGATAAAGGAACTGATAAAATGCTGCCAGGGTTCTGTGACAGGCACATATATCTTCTTGTCCTTTCAATCAGTATTGCTACTGTTCAGTTTACTGGATCTTCTATTTCAGAGAATGAAGCACTATTCATTTATTCTTTTATATCGCAGGTACAAGGAACCTTATTCATATTCTCTTTTATCAGTGGTACAAAAGAACTTCATTCATATTCTTTAAACAATGGAATATCTGCTTTATGTATATGTTGTAAGCAGAGAGGTGTTGTACCTGTGACCTTCATCACTGGTGAAAAAATTTGAGTTTATATAATTCCAGCAACCATCTTCAATGAGTGTTGTCAGCAAGAGGAAGCAGGTTTCTTACTAGGGAAGAGAGTGAGATTCATAGAGCGATTCAGTTTGGAAGGGACCTTTGGAGGTCATCTGGTTCAACTCCCCCACTCAAAGCAGGAACAGTTTGGATCAGATCACCTTCTCTCAAACACAGATATCTTCATGTGTTACCCAAAATTGTTTTATCTTTACCATATTTGCTTACACTAGCCAACACTTAGGCAGGGTTTGGATTTTTTTTAAGGAAATATATAATTCCTTAAGACCGAGCAAGAGGGAAATGTGTGCCACTTTCCAAGCACTCAACATTGCAATCAAATTTGGAATACTGAAAAATGAAAGAGAAGATACACTTCATTAGAGACTTCCATAATTTTATTAATCTGGAAACTTCGAGTCAATTTAAGAATCTGCTGTGCTCTGACAGGAGCTTTACTACTGCTAAAACTGCTGATTAGAAGACGAATCCTAGTAACTAGAAAGTTATTAAGGAGGGAAAACTGAGATGCCTTTTTCGCCAGCTTGACACACTCTCAAACTAACAGCACCATCTACATACAACCTTTTATGAAATGAGCTCCATAAATAGCATAGAAGGCAACCACATCACAGGACCCGCAGAACTCCAGCTAGTGGCCAAACTCAATGTACAAAAAAATCATTTTCCAAATAGAATTAAACTATGTTGGCAGTACTGACCTCTAGATAGCCCATTTTATGGAGGGTAAATTGAAGGGACTTTTTAAGGTTGGAAAGCAGTGTCTTCCATGCCATGGGAGGCTGTACTTGTGGTCAAGAGACCTGTGGCTAATTCTCGAACAGGTTTGACCTCAATCAACCAGAAAAGAGAAGCTGAAGAAACCTGTGTGGTTTAAAAACCAGGGAGAAGGGGTAGGAGGAGGAATATTAGTGAATGCCAAACACAGCTTGTAAAATATGGGCAAATTCTTTCATATATTTATGCCTCAGATTTCCCATCCATAAAATAAGACTAAACCTATTTTCTGAAAAATGCTCAGGGATAGGGGACAGGATTCTCAGTGTAGTTCTTCAGAAGACAGTAATATCAAAGTGCTTTTCTTAATGTGGTCCAGACAGGTATATCTCCTAGGATGGAACCGAGTTCTCTTTTTTGAGTAGTATATTTCAGGGCATAAGTTTCCTATCCAGTCTTTGTTTACAATTCTGTGAGCACATTGTCAATGTAAACACTCAAAACCTGAGGCTGGCAATGTTTCCTGGCCAGTTAGGGGTAAAATGACAGATATTCAGAAACCTATAATTATTTAGAGAGGAGAGAAAATCGTCTTTTTTGAACTACACCAAAACATCAGCTACCTTCAATTTTTTTAAATCACATGTTTATTATCCGAATGTAAAATCAGCCAGGCTTAGTGAAAAGCAATTACCATGCAAGGGGTGTGGGAGAAACATTTAGCCCTGTTTTTCTATAATAATTCAGTACATGAGCAAATGACATTGTGGAATCTAGTGTGTGCCCAGCATGTGAAAGGGACATTGAAACAGGCAAGACAGTAGGGTCACTGGAGCGCACCATGCCATGCGGTATCCCCCAGGTGTCCTCAAAGTCTCTTGAGCACTGTTAGTGCTTAAGTGTGTCGTTGACACACTGACGTTAGTGGGACTACTTCCATGCTTAAAAGTAAGCAAGTATTTGAGCACTTTTCTCGGATGGAGCTTAAATCAGTCCTGATGTGCGTTGATCATTGCTGCGAGTCTGATGTCGAAGCTAGGAGGGAGCAATGTCAGGACTGGCAGGAACAGAGGAAAAGTGGTTGCGCAGAGGGGGGTTGAACCAGAAAGGGGAGGGATAAAGAGAGGTGGAGAAATGGAGGGAAGATTTACTGTTACACTGAATCCCAGTATTAATTAAAATGCATGTACATTTTGAATTACGGGGCTATCATTCCATTTTGGAATACTAGTGTCTCTCCAAACTGCCTGAGCCTCATTTTTGAGGTTTATGATGTCCTCCACAAGCCTTCGATAAAATTGTAACTCTGTAATTCATAGTCCTTATTAATTTATTATATAGAGAACTATATGTATTATAAATGAAAGCCTGTAATAGGTTTTAGGGCTGGTTGAGTACACTGAAAAAATATTCATCACATAATTTATTTGACCTGTTTTGCCATTAATCTTTGAATAAATTATTCAGTGAATAGTAATTGACCAGGTATAGACATGGTCAAAAACTACCAGAAATATTTGTTGAATAAATTACAATATTCAAGAAAAAGCAGCAAAATTTGATGCATAGTGTGTTTTAGCACTTCGATGAGGTACATAAAAGTGTGTGGTTTTTTATTTGTTCAGTATGTTTCAATGTAAATCATCTGATAGATTACATACTTCTTGGTATTTCTTCAAATCTCCAACCCTGTTTTGTTTTCTGAGACTATTTTGAGGGTAGAGCTGAAAACAAGCCTATTTTGTTTTCCAAGACCATTTTGAGCGTGAACACTTTCGTACTGTTTTGCAGGATTAAAGAGATTTGGGAAGAAATGTTCCCACTTAACCATTGCTGATAGTAGAGCACTGTTACACTTTGATATTATACTATTCATACTGGAGGCCTCTGCAGCAAAGAGGGAGGTTGTATCCTCATATACTATGCTACAGAAACGTTCATGTGCTGGGGGATTTTTTTAAGATCAGGGAGGCAAATGACAAAATGTATAACCTCCTCAGAGAAGAGGAAATGTCTCTCAGTGGGCACTTTAGTGGAAGGGAAAAGAAACCAGAAGCAGAGGGAAGGACTGACACTAGACATGACTCCCGCATTAACCCAGAGGGTGCTCCAGAATAGTAAGGAAATTGAGGCAAAGGCACAGAAAAGTTTATTATTTTGATTGACCTTTATGTCTCTTGCTTTACCTAAATCACAGAATAAACCTGTTAGAAATCATTACAAATTCTCTGTATTATGTGATTTAAGCCTCCTTTGATAGCATAAGCCATAAAACAGAAGATGAAGCAGTAAAAAACGATGCTTTTAATCATGGGGTTTGGGAGTTAAGTCTAGACTTAGGAGCTAAAAAAGGCTAAGTTTATGATTGCAGCTTCATGCAAGGCTGATAACTAAAGGAAATGTCTTGGAGGGGCCAAAGAAGAGGTCAACCCTGATTAAGGGAATTTATTATCACATCATTTCACCTGTTTAGGGCCCAAACCTAGCAGATTGGTGAATATCAAAAGTCGAGCATCAGCAAGGCTCTGACCACTACAGTAATAAATGATGCCAGTGATTCAGTCAAGTCCTCCAATATTCTTCCTCTGGTTTTAATTGGTCCATTTTGTACTAAACTAAAAGTCACATCAGTGGAAGTTTTACCTGAGTAAGACATACCTAAGTATTTAATTGTTTAGCCTAAAAATGGGTATATATTCTGTCCTCTTCCTTTTTGTAGAACACCCATGAACACTAATCGGAGTTGCCTTACAGAAGGATCAAAAGCACCAAGATTGTCATTATGGACTATAACTCCCTGCTACCTGAGGGAAGAAAGGATTTTCAAAGCGAGCAAGAGAGGGAGAGAAACACATGTAAAAGGCAGCAGAACAAAATAAAAGGAGTGGGCAGATTTATTGGAGGGGGAGAAGAAGAGACACAGACCATGATTAATATTAAACCTTAATGTTGTATTAAGTTATAACTCCTTTTGAGTTTCTGATGACCTGAACAAGTCACTGCACCTTATTAAACAGTGACAATGACACATTAATCCATGTAATATGAGATCTGTGAATTTTGGATGTGCAGGCAGATCTGTGAGTGAATGTCTGAGTAATGACCTATGTATTACATTCAGAATAGGTTCATCACTGAAGAGCCTTAGAATCACTGAACTGTTATTACATTGACACCCGAACTGCAATGTAAATGTGAGGATGTAACTTATTTATTATACATGTATGTGTGTGCATGTTAATTTGGCGATCGCTGCCTAAAAGAGTAATGATATTCTGTCACCACATGGTGCAGAATTTAATCACTGAAGCTGTCTGTATTAATTGACACCACCTGAAAAACTGAGTCATAGCAGCTCTGCTTGCATGGTTTTTATTTCCTGCATTCAAAACCAGGTTGTTTGATCTTTACTTATTTCATCTATTTTACAGCACATCACAATAATTCTCCAGAATCATTATGCTCAGATGTAATACTCAGATCTTGGCTCTTCACAGAAGCAAAAACTATTTCTAGAACTAACTTTTTAAAGTTTTTAACGTGTACTCTTACAGTTGAAATATAGAAAGCAAGAATTATACCCACAGAGTATATTAGAAGAATTATACTGGTGCACTGGCATGGCATAAATTATCAAAGACAAAGCTTGTGTGCTAGATTTATGCAGCTAGGAGGAGAAAACTTGGAAAAAGTATCCATCTCACAATATTCAATATTCCACAAAGTGTAAATTAAAAATGAAGAATACATTGTGTAAAAGATTACTATGAATGTTAATTGCAATATAAGAAAAAAAGGGAGCTGGAGGATGATGATGTCTTTGTCTTGTGCAGAATTTATGGGCTCAGACCCACCATTAATAACAGAGGAAGCCTCTGGCTAAACTGCTATGAACTGTGCTGGCAATGAATGTCAGGAAGGGTAGTACTGCAAGATACCCAGGACTGATCTGGAACACCTTGAATACCACATTATCACTGGATATTATTCAACCCCCAAATAATTGCTAAGGACCCAATTCAACTGCGCTTGTTCTTACTTATTAGCATTTTACATCACTGAATCCTCCCCATATAAAACAAATGAGAATGCTTTGGGGAAAGCAAGTAGCTCTGCAGTGTTATTGAAAGTGTCATAGTCTGGCTCTCAATCAACTAGGGATGTTAATATGAAAAAAAAAAGGCATATATCACATGATGGCTCATATTTCAAATAATCTCTCCTGTCAGAGCCATCAAATCTCATCAGTATCCATGAAAACTTCATGTCCAAACCAAGGCACCATGCTGCCCAAATTGGATGATTGTATTATAATAGTTGTTGCTTTGACATGGTGGCTGTTCTTTATTGTTGCGGAAAACCATAATAGCTGTCATGGGCTGTATGAATGTTTTACAAATAATGACCCAACACACCAAGTCCTTACTCAGTTATTATTCAAGCAAAATTCTGTTGTTCTCATAAGTAAAGCTGGATTTGGCCCCAAAGCACTTATTCTATGGAACTGTTATTAGAAAGCAATCATTGCAAATGCAATTATTTTCAGGACAGCACAGAAAAGAGTGCCCTATTCCCCAAGCAGAGCTCAAACCCAATAATTAGAAAAAAACAATGAACACTCCAGAATGATTTGGTGAGTAATCACAAGTAACGGAAAACACAATCTATGCCAGTATAAATTATTCCACTTCACATACAGTTGCAAAAAAAAATACAAAAGCAAAGACAAGACAGACAGGGACAAATAAGTTGTGTCTTACTGTCTTTGGGTATAAGAAGTCACTGGTAAAAGGCAGAATATGTAACTACATATCTTATAACTGCTGAAAATATGAAAGGGGAAATGGCGTGGCATTCTCTGGGTTGTTTCTTTCAGCATACAGTTTTCATAAAGATGTGTTTTCATTTAATCTGCTCTTTGGGGATTTTCTTTTTCAAATTTTGGCTGTGATAATGCCTCAATATTTATTGAGCCACAGGGGTTCTGTGAACAACCCACTTTTTTTGGAGATCCCTCAATGATAAGTGCTTGTTCTTAATACCATTTAATTACTGCAATATTCTCCACTGGGACCATCCTACCAGTTCAGTAAAGGTCAGCCCTAATGAACTGTTACCATAAAGTTCCCATAAATACCTGCTTTAAATACTACACATGGAAAATGGCTAACAACTCAGATACCACTGTGTAGTAACTACTAAACAATTAAAAAAGCAGCCTGTAGCACTGAGACCTGCCAAAAAACAATGTCTGGGATTTGCTGGAAACTTCTTTATCTTCCACTTGATTTTAGTCCCAGCTGAACACCTGGAAGGGGGTATAAACATTAAAACTAAAGGGCAATGTTGTTACAGGAGCAAACTGGACATCAACAAAGCTAGCCTGGAAGGGAGAAAAAAGTTACCTGTTAGGAGTAAGCTGTTATAGCCTCCTGCACTGGGCATAACTGGCAGGGTTTAGGTAGAGGGGGCTGCAGGGGTGCCCTGTATGGAGGAGGCCAGGATCTGACCCATGAAGGTCACACCTGGTCCAAACAGCTCCAAAACTGGTGTGGGCAATGCATCACCAACCAAAACTGCAGCTTGCCAGGGGAACACCTGGCACCTCAGCTCAGACATCTTTAAGAAAGAATGGCAGCCTTGGGGGTGGGAGATACATGGCGACACGTCCTTGGAGACATGTGGCTGCAGACACATGGAGGAAGAGATTGCTGAGGAGACATTGCTGGAGACACAGCTGGAGATGCACCCTTGCAAGGAGGTGCTCCAGGCCAAAGGTGGGATGCCCCTGAAGGACTGTGGCCCATGGGGCACCCACACCGGGGCAGGGACATCCCTGAGGGATGGCAGAGGAAAACCAGTAAGAAACAGGCAGAAAGAAACTGAAAGACATAGAGCAGCAGACAGAAACAGTTACGCGTACGACCCCAACCTTCATGCCACCCATGGCCTCACTGAAGGAATTGGGAGGGACTGAGAATAACCCATGGCAAAAATAAGGGAAATATTGAGCCTAGGAAAAGGGGAAGATAGGTGTTTCAGCCTGGGGATGGGGGAAGAAAGTTTACTTAAGTGTTTTTTTTGATTGTTTGTGTTCTTTTTCCCCCCCAATACACAAATCAGTGACCAGAAGTCTGTGTTAATTAAAGACAATTATTGTGTTAATTATTCTGTTAAAAATTAAGTAAAAATTCCTCTAGTTGAGACTGTTTTGCCCACATCACCTCCCAGTAGCAGCAGTGGGAGCAGAGAGTAAGCGTTGGTACCTAGTATGGGAACCAAGTATACATCCAGAGCTTGAAAAGTACACAAAGATGGTGTCCCGTGTCACCCACTGAGCAGAGCCTACTCTGCAGAGTAAGCAAACCTGGATGTTGCTGACTTAAGGATAAGGGGCTAGGACCAGAACAAGGTGGGGGTCTTGGTGTGCCAGGGGTGGCAGAAAGGACAAAGTCACTGTGGGAGAGTCCTGGAGAGCTTGTCTTGCTGTCTCTGCCCCTGTTTGGAAATGAAAAGGATTAAGATGCCACCTCTGCTGCTGCAAGAGGCCTCTCCAGCAGTAACCACTGCCCCAAAGATTTCAGCTCATTTGAGCCTTTCTAAGCCATTGGCACAGGTAAAACAGTCAGTGGGACTGTGCCTGCTTTGCTGCCCTATGCACTTGGCTTCCTGACTAAACCTAAAGCTGGCTTTCTTTATATGACATGCTTTTCTGTGACAGAAAGGCGACAGACTTGGTGACTTAGGATCTCACTTCTAATCCTTCTTGCTCTGTTCCTATTAACAGTCTGCTTTCACCAGAAAATTTATATTCGCTCTTTCCATGGGATATTGCCACTCATCAAGAACTGGGTAAGAAGATAGAAACCTGCTTCAGGATACATGCTGAATCTTTATTAAGAATTGTCTGTATTTAATGGGACAAAGAAGATTCATCTAGGATAATGCAGACTGCTGTTCCTTGAAGCAGGAGGAGCTGGCATCTCAGTGTATTCCTGTGTTTTCACATGCCTCACAAAGCTCCATAGCAATACCCACAAGCAAGGTACTTTTCAGCGTGAATATAAACGTGAGAGTGCCAGACTCCAAGGGAGCAGAAAACTGCATGCAGGAAACAGACTGACCTCAGTGGCAAGGTAGTGTGGAAGTGATAAAAATGGGAATAACCAAACAAATATTTAGGGTGACTTTACATGATATCACCCACCTTTATCTGAATGGGGGAAAGAGTGTTCCCTGATCTCCCAGGGAACAGATATTACTTTCACCATTTTGCCCAAAGATTTAGTAGGCCCATGAGAATCACCTCAGTCTTATCCAGAAAATAAGTTAGCTAGCTGGCTCTCATCCAAGGCTGGACACTGAAGAAGTGAAGTCCACATGAGCTCTAGGCCCAGTGAAACAATGCTGGAAACAAAAAGGCCATTTTATTGCATCCTAAAGATGAGTGTGGGTGGAAGTATCTGCCATTTCTCTTAAAGTGAGAATTTTATACACATGAAACACAGGTAGACTGGTCTGAAGTTTGTTTGACTGTAGTTTGGATGCTGGAAAAAGTCTTTGAATACCTGAATACTTTTGGCTCTGGATGTTTTTCAAATTTGTTTTCCTTCAAGTCCTGTTTTCACAGAAGAGAGCATCTGCACTATTCTTGCTGACAGACTCCAGACTTAAAATCTGAGTGGAAAATAGGGAAAGTGTTATCAGAGACGATAACTTGAATACCTGGGATTGCTTCCATAGCAGTGTACAGAGCCAGATTGATGACTTTAGGTCAAACTTACCTGCCTCTCTGCATAACTGCCTGAGAATTGTGACACAGTCTTTCTCCCTTATGGTGTTCACTCATCAGCCTTCCTAACTCTTGTCTCTATATGACTTCCCATTGTACCAGCATATCAGAAATATCACCCTACATTTCCATGCCACCACTCTCAGTCTGCAGGTACAACCTAAAGGACTAGCTTCTCATATGCAAACATGTAGTTTGGTATTCCCTACAAGAAGTAAATAATTGTTTTCAGGTTTTAGTCTTGGATACAAGCAGATATTGATATAATATATTACTACAGAGCTTTAATTTGCACTATCAATTAAAAGCACCACTCTTAATAAATCAGGGATGAAGAGTCTAATAAACAGCAAGATAAAAAATGACTTATCGTGTCTTTCATTTTGATGTATGTACTTAATATTCTCTTTCATCACTGTAAGAAGATAGTGATCTTGCCAAAAGCTAGAGCAGAGGGAGGAAATATGACTGATAAACAGTCACTGCTCTGCAGCTAACTGTGGAGTTCCTTTAGCTGCAAGATGTTATTAAAACTGAATCTTCAGCTTCTAAAAAATTTAATGTAGGTGCCTTTTGGGGAGAGGCAGGCAAACACTGAGCAGTTATTCTTTCTGCAACTCCCACAGCATAAAATAACTAAAAACAATTAAATCTCTCATGCAAAATGTCAGCAGTGACTGTTGCATGGTGGGCTCCACGGCTCAGCTGGCAATGAAGTTTGGGTGGTGAGAACCTGCTGGTGCTCAGACTCAGCTTTTGCTTGAGTAAGAAACTATTAGTATTCAGCCTGAAGGGGCCCTGGGGCAATGAGTGTCTGGGAAGACTGGATGAAGTTGCTGTTTGAAGTTTGACCAACTTTGGTAATGCCGCAGAAGCTTTGCTATCTTGACGTTTCATGTGACATATTAGGTTCATATTGTGTCCAAACTACTATGCAAGCTGAAAGTAAACAAAAAACACTGAACATTTCATTGGCTTGCTCTTCATAATAGAAGCTCTGATTCTACAGCTCAGCAGTTTTCTTCAAATAATTGGCTCAAATGAGCTCCTCTATATTACGGTTTATGCAGCAATTGTTCTTGTTGTGATTATAACGTCACAGCAGTGATGGCGTAATTGGGATTGAAGATGCACTTTCATTTTAAGTCCTACCTTCAAATACTTCTAACTTTCATGAGAAAAAAAAAATGCAAAATGAAATTTTTATTGTTACTTAGCACTCTCCAAATACCACAGGCTAAGCAAATATGCCATCTGTCAGGGTGTTATGAGCCAGGGACTCCCAGGGCCAGTGCCGGGGGGCTTCCGGCAGGGCAGGGCTGGACCCTTTCCCCCACCCCAAGGGAGCAGGGCTGGGGCAGTCTCAGCCCCAGGGGGCATTGGGCACTGCTGTGAGGCCAGGCCAGGCCGAGGCCAGGGCCAGGGTGGGGGTCAGGGTTGTGGGGTCCCGTGGCTGGGCAAGGACAGGGCCGTGGCAGTGCTGGAGCCGGCACCACTGCGACATTGGGGGGGCAGCGACTGACAACCCGGGGCTGGGGGAGCCCGGGGTGAGAGGGGACAGGCAGGGCTGGGGGTGCCCCCAGGGACCTGACACTCTTTTCCAAATGCCCTCAAAAAACCTAATGAATTGAATATCACAAGAATTGGCTTATGCATTTGCATTTTTGCAACGTATGTCACAACAAGAAAAAAAATCTCCTTAAAAAGCCTGCTTCCCCTGCAGAGAATTTTGCAACCTGAGGCTCATGCCTGTAGCGTGTTGTGTTTTGTTACCATTTATCTACTGCCCATCTGCATCTGACTGATCTAGAAAGTTCATCACAGCAATAGTAGTGATGCCAGCCCAAGTCTGCAAGCAAACCAGTCACATTAGCATCTCATAGCTCTTTTACTTCCAGTTGTAGTATGGACATCTCTACATCACCTGCAATTGCTATTTTCCACAGAGTCTTGCTTAGACTTAAAAAAGGGCAAGAAGGTTTGATTTTTTTTCTTTTTTAATACTAAACTTGCTTACCACTTTTGAACACAATATAAAATTCAATGCTTTTCCAGTCAACTGCTTTGTCCACTATGACTTTAAAATTTTGCTGTTGTTCATACATCTATGAAGGACTGTATCAGAACTTTACCCCAGATATTTGTGTTTTACTCTACAAAATAGCCATCATCCAGACAGAGCCTGTAGGGACTTTTATTTTATAGATAATGATTGCAAGTACAGAGATCCAAACATCTTAACATAGCAGTATTTAATTCCTGGGAGATAGGGCATTATATCTAATGCCACCTCCAAAGTGAAGAGATATCATCTCATTTTTGTGAAGTAGAAGGAAATGAGATGCAAAAATCTATTTTAGCTCAGTGTTACAAGTGAGAAATGTTGAACTTCAGGACACAATTCAAGGTTTATTTTTCTGCCTTTGCTTGAGGCAAGATGACTGGGTAAGTCACACTGCTGGAACGAATGTTTGGGATTTGTGGGGATGTTTTAGAAAGGACTTTTGTCAGTCCAATGTAATAGTCTTATTTTTAATTGTGACGTGCAACCAGGTGTTCAGATAAGCCTGTTGTCACAAGCTCAAAAGTAAATAATAAAAAAGGTAAATAGCTGAAAAGTAAAAAGTAATGGCACAGAAGTTATCACCATAGGCAATAACAGTAGATGTTACATATGCACAAGAAGGACTGAATTACAGCTGCTGGGGGATACTTAGACAGAAATATTTACTGATTTTTTTTTAGTTTCAATTGCAGTGTGTTTCCTATGAAAGAGAGAACTCTAATACATCAGTGGTTTATAACAGCACAGATACAGCTTATTTGCCACTGTGTTTATCCAGTTTTACACCACAATAACTTCATTTATTTATGATACACTTCTCACTGAAAAAGATGGCCACAACCTATAAATATAAGTTGCCTACCATTTTCTGTTAGAAAAAATTCTTGCAACTTTTTCTGGAGAAACTTTTATTGTTGGCATCAGGCAGGCCTTTTAAAATGAGCAAGAAGAAAGCCTCTGGACTCAAGAAGCACCGCATGAAATTCTTTTCAGGCTAAGCTGGCACTTAAAACTTCAAAAAAATCCCAGTTCTCTTGTTTGCATTGTGAGCCCAACTGTATCAGCATGTTAAGAGTAACTGAACATAAGCATTTCAGTTTGATTGAGTGTACCTAAAACCACTAAACTAATGATGCTGGGCGAGGCAGCACACAGGATTATGCTTTCTGGGGGAAGGCAGTTCAGCAGCTCAGTGTGGTGCACGGGGACAGTTCCCCTGGCAGCTGTGCAGTCCTCCTTGCCCTATCACACAGCCATGGTACTAGACTTTTCCCTTTCCAGGAGAAGTGCATGGCCCTGGAGAATCCTTGTCTGTGGGACAGAAGGAAGAGGGAAGAAGCTTCCTACTTCTGCTTCTCAGACCTGTCACAGGATTTTATCCCTCCCAGCATAACAGCTTTCTTTTCCCCCTTTAGTTAGTCACTGTATCAAGTGGTAGCAGTTTATTCTGGAAGTTCAAGCTCAGATGATGATAAGCACTGATGTGCTGCTAGGCTTCATATTACCTCCTTTCCTACTAAAACAACAGAGAAAATTACACTAAACCCAAACCCTTACATTAAAAGAACTCTTTAGTGTAAGTTGCCAAATCAAGAGCTTGGAAATCAGCAAATGCCAAATGTAGGTTTTCATACTGCCTTTACTTTTTCTCTATCTGTGATACAGTTTTAATTGCTCTGTAACATCTTATGTTTCCAAAGACACCTGTTTTATTCAAACACAAGCCAGATGCTGCTCAGGGAATTCATGTGTATTGTGCAGTGAATGCAGCTATTAGGAGGTCTGCTGAGAGCAAGGTAAAGGACTTCAGGAAGGAAGGAAAGGCATTGACATTAGAGCTGGTGAATTTCACATTTTGTCTGTATTTTATCTGTGCCTTTGCCATTTGCGGACTTTTGGAAGGCATAAAACAAGTCATACCAAAATCCTGAGAGTCAGCCTAAGCTCTGGGTTCTTCCATGGCAGAACCCAGCTCCAGATCCCTAGGTGTGGCTGGTAACAGAGCTGACCATTGCAGCTGCAGCTGATATCTGCAAGAGGGCTTACTGGCTGCCCAGTGCCTCCAACAGCAAGGCATTGCAGCCTAGATGCAGAAGCACAGAGCTGTCAATTTGAAGGCATATCAGTATTATTTGGCTTTGCCATTATTCCAGAGTGGCCATGACTATTCTGAGGGATAGGTATGCTCTGTGGGGCACCTTATCATCCTGGTTATCATCCTGATTCTTGTCCACTTCTATACACCGAGAGGCTTTTGGAGAACATCATAGCTCACTCCACATCTGTACAACTGCTTCCCCTGGGTAGTACCATGGTACTAAGTGGAGAAGACAACATGCAGTCCCAACATGGAGCTGAGCATTAGCAAGGGCAGACACCAAAACCTGGGAGCTGGGAAGTGTTCCCAAGCCCCAGGGGGTAGTCACATCTAAGAGAGTGAAGATAATAGCCTTTAATCTTTGTTTTCTCATTTATAAAAAGTGGGGGGTTATTTGCAAAATGTATGGCAGCAAAAGTAGGACACCCACGAGTGGACCTCAGAGGACACATGGAACAGACAGGCACTTGAAACAGGCAAGTCATCCTAGCATGGCAGAAGGGTAGAGCACCCTGAGACAATGAAGTATGGTTGCTAGTGGCACATCGGTCTGCCTTACCTTTCCACACTGGGAGTGAGGTTACATAGGAAGAGAGAGCATAAATAGAAAGTACTGGGAGGTGAAAGAAAAAAAGAAAAAATATGTGACATGAGTAGAGCACCTGCTCCACTGAGGATGGAGGTAGGAAGAAGGAAATGAGGAATGGAGCAGGAAGATGTATAAGTGACAGCACCTGTGTTCTGCTTTCACCTCTTTTTTGTTCCATTAATACGCAAAAGCATCTGTGTCATTTTCATGTATATGTGTCTCATTCCCTTCCTGCTCATACTGTCAACTTTTTTCCCCACTTTACCCCCATGAAAAAGCAAGAGGGACAGTGATGCTAGACTACTACAAGGAAACATCAAACTGTGGCCAAAGCAACATCAGTGACCCACCTGATAAATTCCTGTAGTATCAGCAGATCCCTAAAACTATATTCATGCTGGAGAGTGCTTAGGTTGAGCAATCCCACTGGATCATGTGTGTAAATGAGCGTCCGTCACTGCACCAAATTTCACAGCTGATCCCATGTTGCCTATTCGTTTCCTATACAACATCCACAGTATCCTACAAACAGGAAAGCAGACAAAAAGTCAAATCAATCACTGGTATAAATTTGTGTAACTCTATACAGATGTCACTTCTTAATTATGCTAATTTACACTAGTTGCAGGTCAGTCTGAGATCTTTCCACCTGGAGCTTACAGATGAAACACCTTATTCTGCATTTCTTGCATTCTTGAAATGCACATTAAATTAAGAATTTACGAAAGGAAGGCTTAAACCCTAAATTTAATCATTAATTCTTTCTTATGCTAACAGACCATAGCAGATAGGGGGAAAGGAAGGAAGACAAGGAAAAGAAAGAGATTACTTTTGTGAAACATAAATTATCTTTGACTATACACTCCTTGGGAGGTGGGAGCAGGCCATCATTGATTGTTTCTTAAAGTGGTTAGGTGTGGAAGTCTTAGAACAGAGATTAATGATGAAACCTCTGCAGCTTTTTCCTCTTATTATTAAAGCATCAATAATATGTAACCTGAACAACAGCTCTGAGAAAGGACTGTGTGCCCAGAAGCTTATGTATTTTTTCCAACTGCATTAGTTGTTCTAATAAAAGACATTATTATTTCCCGACAAACATTTCTCAGTAATAAGCAAACTAATTTTGTGTATAGATGTTCTTAATTATGTTAGCTATGTTGTCAGAATTGTAAGACAGTCTTACAAGAAAAGTTTGCAGAGCCACACAGGAACGAATATGAAAGAGAAAGGGAGGAAAGGAGACTGAAAAGGGAGGGACAGAGAATCTGTGGAGGCATTTTGGTCTCTGTTAACAAAAATCTTGGCAACGCACCTGCAATCTAGAAAAGACTGCTAAAGAAGGAATTGGTTTTGTGGAACTGACTGTCATACTTGGGACAAGGAGGAACTGCCGCGTTTGGTCTAGCTTCTCTGCCATGGAAACTGCCTGCTAATCCCTGGCAGGAACTGAGCCACTGTGTCCACCAGCAAGGCTGGTGTCAGAAGTAGAAGACTCAAAGAAAGGGGGAGATAGATAGTGGATACCACTTTCCGTGAGCACTGAGGAAAGGGATCTGTCACTGTGAATAGCAGAGCAGTGTTAGGAGACCAGGACAGACAATAGGGAGAAATGGTGAAAAAAGGAGACCGTTTGGCCGCAAGATGTAACTCATGTTGTGACCAGCCCTGACAGCTTGCAGGGCTAGGGGGCTGGCAGGGCATTATCCTTCACAATGCCTGTGTGGGAGGAAAGACCACACACCACACATATGTACAGTCAGTGCTCTGACTTCCAGGTACAACAATGTCCAGTGGTGCAAGATGGACACTGATCACAACCCTGCCACTTCTCCAGCCGTGTTCTTCAGCTGTATATGCGTAGCAGATTTTAGACAACTGCAGCAGAGATGTCTATATAAGCTAGTCAGACTCCACATGCTGGTAGTCAAAAGAGAGAAACAGGCACTATTAGGGCACAATTCATGCGAGCTATTTTAGACACCTACAGTGTGGTGAGTCATAATCTGAAAGCGCCTATTTTTTGTTGTTGTTTTTGTTGTTGTTGTTGATAACGGAAGCTCAGATTTGGTGAAATATTTCTTTATTTGGTGAGGTGAACCTAACCTTTTCAGCCCATCATCTTAGTCATTCAGAGTCAAATATGTCAAAAATTTTCCCCTTTTTAATGAAGGAGTAGCCTGGGTGTCCTCCACTTCAGTCACAGATTGTACCTCCTCAATTTAATCACAAGAGACACTCCAGTCATACTGGTTATACTGTTTATCTGACTGAAACAGCTAAGACTCATTTGCAGATAACTAAAAGCTCTGCAGCTGGAGCTGGCAGCTACAGCAGAAGTTACACAGGTGCCTGTATCCATTATGAGAGGAAAACTTTCAATCATCTAAGTGATGTGGTTAAAACTGTGGCTGAAAAAGTATTGCTTAATCGCTCTGTATGGGTGTGCCACTCATCTACTCAGTGCTCAATTAAGGTATACAATGGAAGATTATTAATGAGCAATTGCTTAAATTCTGAATAAAACTCTTATGGTTTGATAAATAGTCACATTTTATCGGGCACTCTTTTTAAATGCACTGCCTGTTTGAATTCAGATAAAAAGGCAGAGCCAGTTGACTTGCAGATGTTGCTTTCATTAATGGATTAATGTGATGTGTAATAGATTATACTGATTGCCATTAAATCAAACTTTAGTAGATTAGGTGGCATATTTAACAAACTTAGTCATTTTATACGTAATGATGACAAGATGACTCATCAGTATGACACTTAATAGATAGGGGTAGCATTCTTTGTACACTGTAAGACAGCCCGCTCCTTCTGTCACTCTCTAGATTGGCTTTATTTTGAAAGCCACTGGCTGATGTTATTTTGTCTTGGCTAGTAGCAAGAGTGACCAGAGGATATAAGAAGAGAGGAATATTTTCTTAAAAGCACCATCTTTGTGAAATTCCCTCCACGCTGCCCTCAGTGAAAGTCACCCTTGTGTAGCTCTAGGTATATCCACTTGCATCTGCCCAGAGAAGTGTAACTTAAGGCCAAACTTAGCCCAAGACTTTAAAATCTTTATTATCTTCATCAGTGCAAGGTGACAGCAGGAGGCACAAGAAATTTTTTCCTAAGAAGCTGGTGCTGAGATACCAACATGAAAAGTACCTTTGAAATAACTAGGACACCTAATGTGTTTTTTAAAAGTTGGTTGTACTATTTATCTGCAGGTTATTGTTCTTAAATGGACCAGTGTTCCATTCCACCCCCCCCCGAAAATTTGATGTGTAAGCTAAGAAATATTATGTGATTTTTCAATATTTTCTTGCATTTCATACTGAATACAGGGACAAGGTAAGAAAGTATATAACATGGGGTTGCTCAAACAGTAGGTGTCTCTGAAAAAAACATTTCTATTCTAATAGAAATATACTGATGAGATAAAGCTGTGTTATAAATAAATATTCATGTATGATGAGGCCCAGGAGATAGTTGCACTATGTTCCTAGATATAGTCTAATATATTATTTTACAGGACACAGTCTCCTAAGACTTGAGGTAGGCATCCTCTGTTATCTTCCTGAACATCCATCTTGTCATTGTGCCTCTGCATATTTTTTTATTTACTGCATGGCATTAATAACTGGAAAAGTGCCTATAGTGTGGAATACACAAACTAGCTTCATTTGACACTATAAAAAATCACCAGGGTGGTCCCGTTTATAAGAAAATCTGAGATATTGCCATTTAGACAAAAGATACATTTTAAAAGGATGCAAGTGTCTTTTAAGCCTTTTCTTGTAAAAGCTTAAGCATTATCTTCAAAGGGGAAACCGTATCTTAAGAGAATTTAAATTTCACAGGTGAACTTCCAAAAGACAGTAAACTGTAAAACTGTGGTATATATGAACTCACTCCATTTTCATCTCAGACTACTTATACTAGATGCGTGCACATATATTTATCCAGTCGTATTACAAATGCCTTTGGGGATCTCCAGAAGTGTTCAGTATTGGGCCCAATTCACCTTCCTCCAGCGTATGCAGGGATGCAGAAGCAAGATGGATAAGGGAGAAGGAGGTTGCTTGTTCCGTATGACATAAAACACATCACCCAGGATGCATGCAAGGGCTGGGGATTATATCCCTCCTTCCACTTTCCACCTTCCCTCAAGCAAATTTACATCACAGAATCACAGAATCGCTGAGGTTGGAAGGGACCTCTGGAGATCATCTAGTCCAATCCCCCTGCTCAAGCAGGGTCAACTAGAGCACATTGCACAGGATCTCATCCAGGCGCGTTTTGAATATCTCCAGAGAAGGAGACTCCACAACCTCTCTGGGCAACCTGTGCCAGTGCTCTGTCACCCTCACAGTGAAAAAGTTTTTCCTCATGTTCAGATGGAATTGTCTGTGTTTCAGTTTGTGTCTGTTGCCTCGCGTCCTGTCGCTCGGCACCACTGAAAAGAGTCTGGTCCCATCCTCTTGACACCCTCCCTTCAGATACTTGTACACATTGATAAGATCTCCTCTCAGCCTTCTCTTCTCCAAGCTAAACAGGCCCAGCTCTCTCAGCCTTTCCTCAGAAGAGAGATGCTCCAGTCCCCTAATCATCTTTGTAGCCCTTCGCTGGACTTGCTCCAGTAGCGCCACATCCCTCTTGTACTGGGGAGCCCAGAACTGGATGCAGTACTCCAGATGGGGCCTCACCAGGGCTGAGTAGAGGGGGAGGATCACCTCCCTCGACCTGCTGGCAACACTCTTCCTGATGCACCCCAGGATACCATTGGCCTTCTTGGCCACGAGGGCACATTGCTGCCTCATGCTTAACTTGGTGTCCACCAGCACTCCCAGGTCCTTCTTGGCAGAGCTGCTTTCCAGCAGGTCAACCCCCAACCTGTACTGGTGCATGGGGTTATTTGTCCCCAGGTGCAGGACCCTGCACTTGCCTTTGTTGAACTTCATGAGGTTCCTCTCTGCCCACCTCACCAGCCTGTCCAAGTCTCTCTGAATGGCAGCACAGCCCTCTGGTGCATCGGCCACTCCTCCCAGTTTTGTATCATCAGCAAACTTGCTGAGGGTGCACTCTGTCCCTTCATCCAGGTCACTGATGAAGAAGTTGAACAAGACTGGACCCAGTACTGACCCCTGGGGGACACCGCTAGCTACAGGCCTCCAACTAGACTCTGTGCCACTGATCACAACCCTCTGAGCTCTGCTATTCAGCCAGTTCTCAATCCACCTCACTGTCCACTCATCTAGCCCACACTTCCTGAGCTTGTCTATGAGGATGCTATGGGAGACAGTGTCGAAAGCCTTGCTGAAGTCTAGGTAGACAACATCCACTGCTCTCCCCTCATCTACCCAGCCAGTCATTCCATCATAGAAGGCTATCAGATTGGTTAAGCATGATTTCCCCTTGGTGAAGCCATACTGACTACTCCTGATCACCTTCTTGTCCTCCACATGCTTGGAGATGGCCTCCAGGATGAGCTGCTCCATCACCTTTCCAGGGATGGAGGTGAGGCTGACTGGTCTGTAGTTCCCGGGGTCCTCCTTCTTGCCCTTTTTGAAGACTGGGGTGACACTGGCTTTCTTCCAGTCCTCAGGCACCTCTCCTGTCCTCCATGACCTTTCAAAGATGATGGAGAGTGGCTTAGCAATAATGTCCGCCAGCTCCCTCAGCACTCGTGGGTGCATCCCATCAGGGCCCATGGATTTGTGGGTGTCAGGTTTGCTTAAATGATCTCTAACCCAATCCTCCTCGACCAAGGGAAAGTCTTCCTTTCTCCAGACTTCCTCTCTTGCCTCCAGGGTCTGGTGTTCCTGAGGGCTGGCCTGAGCAGTAAAGACTGAAGCAAAGAAGGCATTCAGTAACTCTGCCTTCTCTGCATCCTTCGTCACCAGGGCACCCACCCCATTCAGCAAAGAGCCCACATTTTCCCTAGTCTTCCTCTTGCATCTTGTTCTTACATCTGCCATTTGTCCTCCAGTTCTCTAAGAGCAGGTTCACACTAACACCGAGTGCTTCTGAAAGTCCTGCCCCTGAAGAAAAGGTTGTATTGTAGTATCTAAAAATAAGGATGAGAGAGGACTAAAAATTTATCTAGCTAGGTTTATAACTCTGCATTTTTATTGGCCTTGTCCATTCCTTTTCAGAAATAGAATCTTCCAGTTTCTTTCTTTTGTTCAGAAAAATCTAAAGATGACAATGTAATCTCTGAAACTTTCATTATACTGTGAAGACAGCATTTCATTCTGTTAATATCCTCATCAATGTGCTTTAAATTCATCAAAGTATCCCAGTAGGCAGGAAACGTAGCAAATAGCTCTGTAAAGCTCATGTCCTTCACCCCATGCTTGTTGAGATGTTAAGTCTTCTTTGTATCCCCAGTACGTCAATCATTATTTTGGAGAGAGATTTTAAAGCTCCTGTTCACAGAAGCTTAAATCCTGACAAAGAATTGTCTGAAATTGTCAAAGCCTATGCTGGCTGTTTAGCGTCTTCAGAAGAAGTGCTTTTTAGCATAGTCTGAGACTCATTGGTCTATTCCTATACTGATCATTTATTAGAAAGAATGAAATGAAGGAGCCGTGCAATAATATGGGCCTGGCAATCCGAGGTCTGACACACGTTCGAGGAAGTTAGACAAGAATTCCCTTCTTTCTGTTTTCCATCAAAATTGAATTTCTCATTTCTAATTCTGTCTCTCTTTCTAGTCTCCAGGCTGGCATCTGGTGGCACAGATTACTGGAGGGACCTTGAGGCAGGAGGCCAGCCAGGGGTACTGCTGGAGATTTCAGCAGTGCAAAACAGCTGCAAAATTCCCTTTGCTGGCAAACCCTCAGCTGGCTAGACCTTCCCAAAAAATAAGCTGTGCACTGAGGAGCAGTGTTGAAAGGATGGATGGGAGATGTGCTGATTGTTCTCCCAGCAGCATCCATTTAGCAGATCTTTTATGATGAGCCTTGAAGAGTTTATATGTGCTTCACTAAGTCCGTCTATTTTATGCTATCTAAAAGAAGAAGCCAAGAACTGAATGAACATTTACCTACCCTTTCATCCCCACAAGCAGCCTCCAAGGAGTAGCATTTGGAGGCACGCCCTGGATGAGGCCAGACTCATTGCACAAAAATTGTGTTTATTCTCCAATTCAATAGACATTTCTTTTCCAGTTGGGTAAAATCCATAGGGTGTTACAACATTAAAAAGAAGTAAAATCACCTAATAAAAATGATTATTTTCTTATGTAGCAAGTATTAATAATAAATAGAACAGCTTCATTGCTATGTAACAGACCTTTTTTGTCAGGATGGGTTAGCGCTCTGAGCTTTAGCAGAGGGGCTTGCAGTGCATAGATGAAGCTAGCGTCCCGTTGTTGACAGAAGGGGATCCATGAGTACAAGGGAGGAAGGAGAGCACAATTCCACTGTCTGAACTTGGGCAAACTACAGTTACACCACAGGGAATATTATACATAAGAAAAGATTGTGAGATTTGACTGGAGAACTTTGCTATTATCTGATTTATAACATATGCAAAGTTCTTTTCCTAAAACAGAAAAAAAATCCCCCTATAGGGATGAATACGGATTTTAGAAAGATGAAAACAAATAGATTTATTACAGACAAGATTTCTGTCTCACATTTCTTGTGCTTGCAGATCACAGACAATGAGCAAGGCCCTTTGCCTTCATTCCTCTTAACCCCTGGAAGAAATGGGTGAGCCATTCTCTGTCCATTAAAAAATGAAAACGCAAAGTAGAGATATGGTTTTCTAAGAAAAGTGGGTACGTTTCAATGAAAATGAGCTTTTGAAATGGCAATCTATCAATCAAAAAACATTTAAACTACCTATGTGTTCTTATGCAGGAGAAAGATTGTCAACACATTATAAAATCTGGATTATGCACTTGTGATACAGTGATGTACACAGAAGAGACACAATTGCTTCCTTGCTGATTTTCTGATTCTTAAGTAATGTTTCCTACTTATGCCAGGATACTGTTCTTATTTTTTTGCTCGTTAAATTTAGCAAAGAAAAAGTACTATTTCGTGTGAGACTTTCTATATCATTCTCCTTCTGTTGATAAAAGCTTGTTATGACTTATGCAGGTTTTTGTTTGCTTGAAGAGAGGGTATAGCAGTATACAGCATAGAACATATGACCCAAATTTGATTGTAGAGGAAGTTCTTTCTATTCCAATACCCACTACCAAATCCTATTGATCTCTGCATGCACAATTCCACTGCTCACCACCATTACACCAAAGGAGTGACATACTGTATCAGGATTTTAGTGGACACTGTGACAACTTTTCAGGGTTAAAAATATATTCTAGGAAACTATTAAATGGCCGTATGACTCTGTAGCTCTTGGCTGATGTGAAAACAGACCTTGGTTATGGAGCTTACTATTACACTAGCTGTTCATGTCAAGCCTAGGGCAGTCACACCAATTAGCATGAGTAATATGAATTACCCTTTCAATAAGCTTACCACTCACTTTGGCACCATTCACACAAACAACTTAAAAGACAACCTCTGCCTCAGATGGCTTACAAACCAAGAACCCAGTCTTCCAGTTGAACCCACATGAGTCAAAAGCTCACAAGACATTCTCACAACTCAGTTTTAGAAAAAGCAGCTTTGCTAATAGTAAATGAGAAACAATACAGTGATGGCTAGAGAAACAGGAGTAGAAGAGCATGAGATGCTCTCATCACAAAGTTGAAACATAAAGTAAACAAACTGGAAGCATAGTCTGATCACATGTCTCACTATTTTCACATGGCAGTCTTTTCCTGGCATCATAACAGTTAATTTGGGTTTTATTGTTCTCAGGGTAGAATCCTTTTGCAGGAAAAATTGAAAAGAAAGGGGAAAGAGTATGTAATGTAAGTGATGTAAGGGTAAGTAAGTAATGGAGCCCCTTAGTGTTTCAGGAGACTTTTATTTCTTTGTTTAAACGAAAGTTCAGCTCCCTAATATTCTATATACCAAGGGATATTCTTGTCTGGCATGAAGAGCTGCAGAACTCCTGTGCATATCTACAAATGAGAAGATAAATATATCAGCTTCTCAAAGACATACTAAACAGCTGTGTATTGAGAACATTCATTAAACAGATCTCTACGATAGGATTATTTTTTCTTCATTATAAGTTCATAATAGGCAAACTCTCTGTACTTTTCATGCTGACTCTAGCTTTATGCTGTCAGAGCTTTCTAGCTATGTTGCATTGCCTCAGCACTTCATTTTACTGCAGACTGGTTGTATTTCTCAGCTGGTTCTATAATTCCTCAAAAAATCACCCCATGGTAGCATAACAAATAAGCTTTATGTCTTTTTTTTCCCAATAAACTGTTTTGAAAGGAGCTGGCTTTTTAAAATTATTTTTTGTGAATGTGTTACCTGTTGGTCCCATCTACCTTTTATTGGAGGAAAACTAAGCACAAAATGTTCTTCTAACTGAAATCCAATAAAACAAAGGCTTTTGTGCTTAACTGAAAGTACACAACTATCATGAAAGTGTTTTTAATAGACAAAGCCTTGACTCTGCCGAGACCTTCATGATTCACTTTAAAGTGATCCAGTAAGATTATTTTAATACTGGTTTCATTTAAGCTTTGGAGATCCTGTTGATTGTCCACATTTCCCCTTGGAGGGCCCTCAGGGATATCCCTGTTCACACACTGGAAGGGAAACCTTAGGCTTTGTAATGTCCTCCAGGATGATTCTGCACAAAGATGGATGTTAGGAACACCCTGGGCTTGGAAAACTCTGGACAAGCCAATACCTAGCAAAAAGTGCAGTACAGTATAGCAGTACTCCCTTCTTGTCCACCCCAGTGCCCATGCAAGCTCACGTTTGACCTGCCTTTTGAAAAGTCTCTGTCTACCCAGTGTGCCTCTTGATGCATGGATCCCAGTGCCCTGTGGTGCTTCCTTCAGCTGAGTGCCTCAACCCTCAACCACATCTGGTGTGATTCTGTGCTGTTCAGAAACAAATCTTAATGGTAAAGAGACTGTTACTTACCAGAGGCCCCCAAATGCCATAATGAAAAGGCATCTATGTTATTCACCCATGGAGTTGAGTTTGGCTCTCTTACTAGAGCTCCAGTTTCAAGGTAGGCCAGGAGAGAGTCCTCTTTATCCAGGACCTTGTATGACTTCTACAGAGGACAAAAGGACAAGACCCCAGCTGTGCTTTGCACATGGCCTGTGGTGCAAGGAAACCAAAGATGTCTTTGTCATTGACAAGAGTCACTATTTCTGGCCATTTCTGGGAGACAAGCATGTATTTATGGTGACATGTTTTCTGCTGTTGTACCCCAGGGAAGAATGTTAACCCCTGAATTCCCACCACCTCCATGGAGGATGAGGGTCTCCTAATTCCCCCTTCCCACATTTTCTTTTCCACTATATAAGGTCTGTGCTATATGCTTGAGGCTTGGTAAGCTCTGCTGATTCCAGACCAGACCTGCAGAGCTGGTAAAGGTGGCCCTTTGAGCCCCTGCTGTGCCCAAGACCCAGAGGAGTCTTCAGAGGAGGACTCAGGGCCTTCTCATGGTCTGGGGCCATTCAAGTAGACCAAGCCTGAGAGGGTGGGTCCAAGTCGCCCAGCCCTACCTGGGCTCCCTAGTAGGAACAGGCAAGCCTTGTGGGAACACTGGGAACCACTGATAGACCAGGGTCTGGACCAGTCTTTGGGAGAATCTCAAGCTGGTGTGGATGCAGACCCTCACAGACTGCTCAGCATACACTGCGATGAGGTAAACAGCACACCCTTCAGCAGGTATACTTGCAGGACCAGAGCACAGCATGTATAGCATAGGCCTTTTTGAAAGGAATGGGGCACCTCCCTTTGTCCAGCCAGCTGCCAGTGGTCACCCCCTCCTGGGAGCCCAACATGAAAGCCTTTCCAACCATTGGGCTCTGCCCTGCTACCATGCCCATATCCCTGGTCTCAGCTCAGTTGCAGTTAGGATGTAGAAGGTTACATCCATAAGATCAGACTGCTATTCAGTGTGAGCAGGGTTTTTTTGCATGGGCATCGCAGGCATGAGTCTAAAGTTTTCTACAGAAATATTTAGTCTGGAAATCACTACAGGGAGTTCTTGGCTGACACTGACTTGCACACCCTTGCTAACGATTTTTCTTTAGAGCCCCATTACAGAAAGCAAAAGGCTAATTAAACGTAGTTAGGGGCAGGAAAATATTGTTTCAGAAAGCAATGTGTAATGACAGCTCAGACACTTCCATGATTAAACTGCCTTTGGAAGGAACCCTTCTGCCCTCAGGCCTCAATCTTTTGGGTCGAGCATATTTTTCAAAACCCTGTCAGCACCTTCTAGGTGGTATTTGGCGCCTCTCAGGACTGGGTGTAAAGACCATGTGTGTGATAATGATATATTTCATTTACTGGAGCAAATTTCTCTTCCAGTAAACTTACAATATCTTGCTGCACAAACTCTGTGACATACATATTTTCCTTACTTCAGCAGATTTAACAATTCTGTGTGTACACTGCTGTGCTGGATCATCCTTTCTGATTACAGAAGGCCATTTTAAAAAGCATTTCAGCTTACATATCTAGAGCAAGGTCTGGGTTTGCCAGATTTAAAACTTCTGTGCCTTTAAAACTGAAAAGAGGAGGAAAAAAGAATGTATGTCTAAACTTCTGGTTCTGTCTAGATCATTCATGAAAGACACCAAAATACTTCGGAGAGTACTTTATTTGTAACCTTCTGACCTAGCTTATGGCCAGGTAACCTTGTGATTTAGGTTGGAAATTTGATTTGAGAATGTTGTGTAAGATGTCTCACTTCCCTTGGTTAGCTCAAACAAGCCTCAAAAAATAGTCATATCATTTTTTACCAAGGTTTATAAAAATCTCCATATTTTCAATAATTTTAAGTCTCTTTTGCCACTAGGAAATGTTCCCAAAATACTTAGATATGTCTACATAATCTGAGCTTCATCACCTTTCAAAATACTTTTTTTTTTTCACTCTTGTAGGGGGGTTGTGGAGAAAGAGGTCTGTCTACAGTGCATACAAGATACCTCTCTGTGAAAGATGAGTGGCTACAGAATGCGAAGGTGGAGGCAATACAGATCCATAAAACACTTTCTACCATTAAAGTTCCAGAGCGCTTACTAATAATCCTTGATTACACTGCAAAATAGTTCAAGGTGAGGTGATGGGTCACTGTTGCAAAACTGAAGAAGCTAGGGAGAGCAGATATATGCACTTTTAGTCAGCTGAATTAGCAAAGGGAATTAACTGCAAAGATAGATCTTCTTCCCTCCCCAGATTTATAATGTTGAATAAAAAAAGAACTGGCAGTTACTTCTTGCAACTCTGCTTACAATGTTTTTGTCTGCTGCATGTTTTATATGTTATATTGAACAGGATGCATAAATATAAAACCCATCAAATAAGCATCACTCCCTTGTTTCCATCTCATATTCTCTGTGCACAGATTTTCCTCCAGGCTGCTGTTTTTCACTTGGAAGTGAGAGCACACACATGAATAAAAGTAAGGAGTATAAAAAAAAACTCAGCTTAGTGTGGCCAGTGATCAGTATTCAGGATTATCAAGCATGCTCTCTGCAAATGCCAATGAGACGTAAACACATCAATAAAACAGCAAGTTCTCATCTGCCTGCCCTCCAGTCCCCCTCTGCAATAGGAAAAGGGTTACTGCAGCTCTGAGGGGGGGGTTGCAAGGAGATTCTTCCTTCCCCTGCTGACTTTACTTATTTGTTTATTTAATTCAAAGTCCTTTTGACTGATCCAAAGCATCAGGGAAGGGTTGGGGGGACAATAAATTAAATCTGCTTCTTAAGTAAGTGAATGGTACCTTTGTAGTTTATGGAAAGGAAATCAGGACAAGGGTGCACTGCATAGTAAGCCTGTCCCCAGATGCTGGCATGTGGAATGATTCACATGCTTACCTCACTTCTACACACAGATGCAATAAACTGTAAAATACAGTCATCTATGTCAGAAGAAGGTTGTCCGATTCCTGTCGAATAGATGCAACTTCAGTTCTGCGTAGGTCTGGGAAAGATCCAGTCTCCTCTCTAAGAGGGTTAGGTAACAGATAAAAGTGGGTGTAACTTTCATGTCAGCAGGAAAGTGTGAGGAGGTCTAACAGGAAAGTCATCCAATGAAAAGTGTATAATATTAAAGTAGACCCCATACTTTATAGTACAGTTTCTTAAATACTCCAGTTAGAGTCTGAACTTTCTCCTGCTCTCCGCTATATGATTTATTGCTCTTATTCCTGCTTTCTGATTACATGGTATCTATCAGCCTGGATCAGATTCTGATTTCAGCAGTTCAGGTGAAAATTTAAAGTCCCCTGAAGTACTTCAGCAAAAAGTAATGCATTTATTCTGGATGCATAAGCTTGTAAATTGAATACAGTTCTGGATTACAGTCTATACCTGACACCCATCAGTTCTAGGAATTTGAAGCCCAAGTCCTGATCTGTGGCATCCAGACAGTTTCATTATTATTGCTATTTTCATTGTTTTAGGACCTAAAATATTCTAGATGATTTTCAAACCCAGCAGAATAAAGTGTTTCTCCTGAAGATTGTACAGTCTAAAGTAAAAGAGAGAAAGGTTGACAGAAGGAGCTATAATACATAACTCAAGAGATCTCCATAGTAAACAGAGTTTCATTAGAAATGCATTTGACATTTTAATTACCATGTTTTTAGCTTGGTTTCCTAAGGATTTGGAGCACAGAAGATTATTCAGTCACTTAGTGGTCAATTACCCAAGGGAAGTGTAGGGCAAATCTTTCAGGCTTAGCTCTTGCCTTGTTTGGCATCAGAGAATCTAGTCAGGTAGTGTTTCCTGTGTGGATTCACCAGTGCCCTAAAAGGGTTGAGTTCATGTTGCAGCCTCAGTATAATTTAATTAAAAAGTCAATCGACCATGAGACATACATCCATTGGAAAGCAGGCTTCATTAATTCTGTGAACACTGAAACTAATATTCATAAACTTATTCTGCTTCCCTTTCTGGTTTTCCCTCCATGGGTCAGTTCACGCATCCTTCTGACCATCCACATCCATAATTCATCTTTGCATCCAGTAACCCCTCCCCTCCTACATATAATCTGCCCCCAGCAAGGTTCAGTTTGCTTGTAATAATAACAAAATTGATTCAATTTCCCTAAACAGTTTCATCTGTCTATGGAAAGGACAATAAAATAAAAGAGGAATAAGAAGGATGAAATTCCATTTTATCCAATCTGGATAATATGGAGAATACAAAAATGGATAAATTATTCTGTGCAAACATAGTGACCACAGTGGAACACAGGGCAAAAAAAAATGGCTGATAGCACTGTAGACAACACAGTGAGGAATTCCCAGTTTTCTCAATGCCCTGAGCCAGGAGGGCCACACAGAGAGAGCACAAGGAGCCATCTCACATGTCTCTACAGCCATGGGCTGATTAATCCCCAGCCCACATTATGCACTCATGGACTATCAAACCTGATCCTATGTGCTGAATAAACTAGATCTTCAGTAGCATGGCAGAGGAGAGGCATCGTTGGGAGAGAGGGGCAGATTCATACAGATCAGGTCAAGGGAAGGGCACTCCACCAGATAAAGGTGACCTTGCCCAATGGTATGGCAATGGCAGTGTGTCAAGCAGTCAGGAGGGACAGTGAGGTTGCTCTTGGGAGCTGAGAGCAAAGGGCAACTGTGGGTAGTATGTGAACAGTGAACAAGCAAGTGTATGGTACTTTTCAGCTGGGTTCAGACAGCAAGACAGAAATGGGCAAAGACAAGGGAGCAAAAGAGCAGCTCACAAGAGAGACAACATTGAAAATGGGGCTGCCTGAGCCCAGCAAGCCATAAGCTGTTAGCAAAACTCTCCTGATGGAACACTTGCAGTGTGTTCAGCGATGGCATCAGTTGTTCCTGTCTTGTGCCCCTTATAGCAACTGCTAAGGGTGTGTGTAGATGTGCAGACCTCTCGCAGCATGTAAGGAGGTAAAATGGAGAAAGGCAGAAGAGCCCCTCACACCTTTCCATAAAACCATGCCAAACAACCACTGCTAAAATCTTCTAGGCCTTTTGTAATAGCAGAAGCAAATGTTTGCATCTACAGTGCAAGGGCTTGGTGTAAGCCTTCATTTTAAAAGAATTCGTCTTCCCTCTTTTCACTGAGCTATGAAGAGATTGTTCATATTTAATGGGGAAACAATTGAGGCTTGCTGTCTTCTTGTGAGGGGGAAAGGCAAAGAGAGCTTACACTGTCTGACCTGTCTTATGTCCAGTCCTGTTTTTAATTTGAGATATAACAAATGCAAACAAAGGAGAGAGAGAAAAATACAGAAATTAGAGTTCATGTCATAAGCTATCTCAAGTTTGCAATGAAGACTGCTAAACAGAAACATGCAATTTACCTTTTCCCTATCATTTTAAGAGATTTCTACCAAGCTGCTGATTCCCTTTCTCCTCTTCTTTTCCTGCCCTATCCCTTTCCTCTCCTCTGAGAATGAGGGTGAGCAAGTAGAGGTGAAAATTAATGATTAGTCAAATAGCATTTCCCTCCTCTCCCTCCCTTTCTAGTGATTTCTGTCCCTATCCATCAAGGGCAGCACATGGCATACGGTCCTTGAGGAGGTGCAAACCTACATCAGGTCAGAGAGCAAGAATGATAACTGCTCAAATTTTATTTCTTCCAGTCAATTACCAGTTGTGGCTGTGAGGCAGAGGCCCAAAATGCTCTCCTCAGCCCCACCAGCTTTGTGTCCAGGGTGCTGTGTAGATTATAAGTGCAGCTCAAGGGGAAACAACTGGTACCCATGCATGGGCAGTTCAGGGCTACACAGACACACTCACTCAGGGCCTAAATGCAATAGCACTTCATTAGTTCAATGCTTGGCTGGAGCTACTCCACTCTGTGGAGAAGCAGGCTACACCAGGTTGCATGGGACATGCTACTTAAGTGATCATGTGGTCTCCACCTTCAGGTATGTTACAGCCTCACAGATGTGCCCAGAAGAGACTTGGCAGACTCCTACCAGTGTCCACCTGCTTTAGGCATCTTTTCTGTCAGAGGGTTTACATTCAAGAGGCAAAAGGTTGGGGGCTTTTCTGGAGCAGAGGTTATTTGTGAGATAGAAAAGACCAGAGGAAAATGACACATGAGAGGGAACAGCTCCAAGGGTTTAAATCTCCAGGCATACACATTGTTCTGAACTTAGCTGATGTTGGTGGAGAAGTGATGGAGTCTGCATTCTCCGGTTTGATCAGGGTGCCTATCACAAGTATAACTAAAGTCCAGTGTAGTGCCAGGAGAGAATATAGCTGCCAACCATTACAGCAAAACTAGTTTCCTCCAGACTACATCATCTCATAACCAAACACTGTCAGATGTGTTGGCAGATTAAAGTGTTAACTTAAAATACCAATAAATGTACAGGATGGTTAAAATCATATCAACTCCATTTCCATGGTTCTAGAATGTTGTAGCTTGTCTAGCTGAAGCCTTGACAACTCCTTATCACAGTTCTCTTAATCAAAGCAAAAATCACAGAGAAAGATGAATGTAAACTGGATTACTAACTTTTATCAGCCAACTCCATGCAACAGATTGAACTAGAGCTTTTGTGAAAACACTTTGGGGCCTGGTTAATTAAACGTCAAGACTAAGGACCTGTGGGCTGTAGAGAAAAGACCTGTCTTACAGCTTTCCCGTTGCAATGGTGGCCATAAATTCACTAATTCATAAATTAGACATGCACAGGAGTGGTTTACTCTCCTGCTTTGGAGAGTAAAGGTTGCCTGAGCATTATAAATAGCTATGGTAATGCAAATTTCCCTATGATAGCCAGCCCTTAGAGATCAAGACGTGCAAGTTCTGGACCACCTTCCAAACACTCTGAGAACAGGGAGGGTCCACTGCGCTGAACTGTTCTGTGTTCAATATAGGGACTTTCTTGATTACGTGTGTTTACTCTTATAGTGGGTTTTTGCTGCAGCCAAAGTTATGACCTCAGCATAGCCTAAGCACATCCATGTTTAGCTTATAATAGTACAGTTGGGTACCTAGTGAGAACTTCTGCAGCAATATGTGGTTCAGTGCAAGCTGTAAGTCTGCTTGGAGCCTGAGGGAAATGCCTGGAAAACTAATGTTAATATTGAACTGCTTTTGGTAAAGCTAGCTCAGGCATTTACAAAACCTTCAGCTATGTCTTTGACTGCAACACAGACAGATTTCAGAGCTAGAATCCCTGAGCAGAATAGTATTTGAGGAGTCTCTATATAGTAAATGTAAAGCACATTTGAATAATTCTGTTGTTCTGATGTTGATTAAATAGTCCTAGCAGAAGCAATTACTGAGTATATGCCTTCATGCTATGAAACCCTTTATTTCCAGATCTCAACCATTAAGATATAAAAGTTTGAGGGGCTTTGGCCAGAATACACACCACAGACCAAATTAAAGCTGAAGAGTGCTATTGATCCTCTCTCAAGCAGCACTTTGAATATCTGTGTTCCAGTCCCAATCTGTCAGACCGCTTCCAGATATCAAAATTTTCTTGGCACGGCAGCCATCCATAAACTCTACATCCCTCTGTGGAACATAGTTTTAAATTGGCTAATATTTCATTCAAGTCCTCTTAAGGTAATAGTTACCACTTGTATACAAAATGAGGATCTGATATAAAATGCTGAACTCTTTCTTCAGAAAGGAGAAAGTCCACCCCAGATGACATTAAAATGCATAACTGAGATTCTACTTCTCCTATTGCTCCAAAATGACTCATCACTCTCCCCCACTTTGTTCACATATATGTCTGGGTGACATTTATAGCTATCTGTTTTGCTTGCTGTCAGATACTAGTTCCAATGACAGTCCTTTCCCATCTGACTTTCCTATTATGCATACACCTGAGAAACAAAGACACATTTTGTTTTGTTTTTAAAAAGCCTTGTCCTTCAATGTTTTTCTTCTACCTTCTTAGGATTGGGCTATTATCAGCCATCTTGAGGGGAGTGCCGGGATCAGGTCACCTGGAAATAGAGAGAAGGGAATAAAATTATGGCAGTGCAACTTAAGACAAAGTCATAGCAATCAGGGGCATAACCTATCATCTTCTTTGGCTTCTCTAAGGAAAGCACACTGTTTCTCCTGGCACTTCAAGCACTGGAATCAATCAGTGGGAAGGAAGGGGAGCACTGAACCCTTGAGTCAATGCTGAGCAGTGCCCTAAGGAGACCCCTCTTCCTCACACACGGCAGTAAATGCCTAGCTAAGGGTTCAGAGTGGAGCAAGTGCCTGCACTGATCCACTTTGCAAATAAGTATGGGAATTGCAAGATAGGTGCTGATGCAGTGGCTAAAGCAACGACATGCTGGCTGGAGAAAAGCTTTAATCTCACTCTTGAGTCCTGCTGAGCAATTCTGTAGGGAAGATTAGGTAAGGCCCTCCAGATAAGAGGTTTAACTAAAAAGAAGAGTAGGTGGAATGAAAAATTTTGTAAGAAGGAACAAATTTATATTGGATGCCCCATATTTGGGACAGAGAAACCTTCCCACTTTCTGGCTGTTTGAAGAAAGATGATGGGAACATGGGAGAGGTACCTGGGACAGTGAGCAAAGGATGTTGGCATGGTCAGGCATGGGCAAACACGAGAAGCTGTTAGAGGCCCACCTTTTCTTTTAAGCTGCATTTAAAAATTATGGGCTCTACTATTTATTTTCTGTGCCTTATTAGAATAAGGGACAATACTTGCTATAAGCACTTCTGATCCTTCTGACTGAAAGCATGAATTTAATGGGTCTTTGAAAATTCCCTCAGCTCTACTTGTGATGGGGTACAGATGCTCTCACCTGCCTAAGAAGGAGTCAGAAATAGCTGTGAGGATCGATCCATTGCTGCACTGTCCTTGCAAAAGGGAAGATCAAAAGGGAAAAGTTCTGCTCAGCCTCAGGCTGGTGGGAAGAGGCAGAGGGGATCTTCAACTTTAACTCTATGAGAGATGCCTCCATGATGGGGCCAGAGTGTTGGTTGACAGGCAGCTTGAAGTGGACTAGCTCCCAGGGTGAAAGCAGGTAAGCTGTGAACAATCTGTAGAGGAAGGACAGACAAGCAAAACCCTTCCACCTCTGGCGCCTGAGAGGAGATCTCCAAGTGGTAGGTCAGTAGCGCAGGAGTGGTCCCAGTCACTGCAGTAATGTGTGTCCTGAACAACATGGGAGCAGCATAGCAGGACCTCTTGCAATGTGTTTTAGGTACACACACACACATACGCCTATAAATATATAGAGAGATATATTTGTATCCTGAGACAGAAATATTCAAGCCCCCACATGCCAAACTATGTCATAGTACACCTGTGCAGGCAAGCTATCAACTCCCCTTTTCCTGATGTTAACTGGATTACTACTGAATGGAAGGACTGATGAAAAATGTAAGGAAAAGAGAGAACTAGGGGAGAATAACTGTTTCTTGCCATCAACAGCAATGAGAGTGACACCTGAAGAGTCATCCTTTATCCCATAAAAACAGATGGCATCAAGCAACACACACAATATATATACAGCCAGACTTCTCAAGCTCACCTCTGAGCACTCATGGCAACTTGAAAAAAAAATTAAAAGCTGAAATCTCAACAATAAGGCACACGGCTTGGCGGAGTGAGTCACTCAGCAGAAAGCAATTATCAGCTGATTTTAAGTGGAAGCCTGCTGCTTTCTTAAATGACCTACTATATGGAAGGATTTTATGACAGGGTGCAATCCAGACATAAAGAAAAACTACTTGGTTTCTCTTTTATTTGTTTCAGGGCAGCAGAGAAAACAAATACATGTTCCCTATCAACACTGATGAGTGCAGAAAGGATTGAATCTCAGCTATAAGGGTTAGCCTGTAGTATTTTTTAAAAAATAACAGAAAAAAATCATACCTCATAATTTGCACAGATGAGTTTTACACTGCTGAAGCTTAGCTTTACTGGAGAAAAATGTGATGAATTGCTTTTAACTGTATAGCTCCCTTGAAGTGAGCTTTTTGTATATAAGTAGCATGATATTAAAGCCACTATCAGATCCAGAGAAGAGCTGGTTTTGTAGTGCAAAATGACCTCCTGTCTTTGTTTCAGATGGACATGAGCCTTCAATGGCTCATGTACAGGTACAAGTACTCCCTGTACAACTGAAGCCAAATTTCTTATTTTCAGTCAAAGTAAGTCCTACATGTCCCAAACTTTGATTTAAATGCACCTATAAAATACTCCTGGCACAAATTTCTTCTCTGAATTCCTCTTCAATTTCCTATTTAGAGGAAACCAAAAACACAGGTGAAAGAGCTGCACATGGCATTTGCAAAACCCCATGTGCTTCTGGGAAGAATTTAAACATCCCAAATGTGATGTAATAGCTGCAACAGATGATAACCTAGAATCTAATACAAACAAAGTGAATTGATAAGCTTTCTTATTCTGCTCCGTTCTCTTCAGTCTGGCTAAACAATGATACAGTAACTTAAATAGCATAACAAATGTTTCTTTGAATGAACCTATTCAAAGATAGAATTCTTGCATCAAAATATGTAGCTTTCATGCAGAGGAAACAAACAACCAAAATGCTGTTCAGTTGGTCCAATGGCCACTTTTTAAAAGCATCTACTTCCTCACACAGGTGAGTTGAATGCATTCAATTCAACCATCTATTCTATTGATTCAAAAGACACATTTCCAATTAGATACAGTTATTTGTAATGCTGGTGCTGGCAGACTAGCAGCTAAAGATTTTGAGATGGGGAGGATCTTTTAATTAAGATCTGTCTGTGAGGTTAACAGACAAGATTTTTATTTATAATAAGAGCCCATGGATCATTCAAGGAGTGGCTACAATCTCTGAAGTAGAAGCAAAAGTTTTAAAAAATCAATATAGGCAACTGATTCAGAAGCCAATTTTGCTGTGTGCACTATGAAATACTGAATGGGGTTTAGACTTGGGATACTGATATAAGGTGCTTTTTGTTTCTCTCCATACAGGGTTCCAGACATCGGTGTCAAGGTTGCCTTGGTGATTTGTTTGCTGGGCTGAGAGTCTCTGAAATCTGCTTGCAACAGATTTTTCTAAAAGCTTCAGGGAAGGAGGAGAAAAAGAGTATATCTAGGTAATCGATTCAAATCTGTTATCTCTGTCAGAGTTATCTTTTAACTTTTTAACTTTAAAATCTACTCAGAGAGGGCTTTTTTTTTTTTTTTTTTTTACTTTTTCCACGTACTATGAGTTTAAAAATGTGCTTATGCCAAATTTTGGTAGCTGTTTGCAACAGAAGGAAAGAATGAACTGAATACTGAATATCTTAGATTTTACCATTAAGGCTCTCTCAAATTGCCATTGAAAATGTCTCTCTTCAAAATACATACTTTATGTGCATGGCTCAGCCCAGCTTGTAAGATTAAGTACTCCTACTAAAAGGAACTTTGCAAGGCCTCTTCTATGAGTTGTTTTAGGCTTCAGATTAATAAAGCAAACTGAAAACGCCAAGGAAATCTATTTTGCTCTATTCTACTTTAAGATATTCCTACCTGACTGCTGCAGATAGGTAGCAAGAAGATGAGAACAGGGGTTACAAAAGAGAATCTAGGAGGCTAAAAGTACCCCTTCAAGACCAACTCACCATCAGAAGAGCTGCCTTAATCCCTCAACATATGAAATACAGGATGGTTTTAGGTGTTGGTCTGATTAATATTTTTTCATCTGCAGAAAATGTCTGGTGGGATGAGATAAGAACAAGCAGTGAGCCCTCATCTGTCTACGGGCACTAGTTCCACAGCTACTGCAGCGGATTATAACACCCAATCTGTCCCTGTCTGCTACAGCAGCTAGCAAGCACTAGCCTTCCACTGATCTCTGCCTGGGCAGCCTACCTTCCATTCCCCTGCTGCCCCACTCACTCTGGCTGACTTCAAGGGTCTCACCGAATAAAACCCCAATAGTATGATTTAACAATGGAAAACTTAACATCTATTTTTAATCAGTCTAGTATAACTCTTTGTCTTGGCAAACCACTGCTAGCATTTCTCCTGCTGTGCTCCTCCTGCCAATGGGAATGAAAAATACACCTGCACTTCATAAGTAATCAACACATGAACTCTCTGTGGTTTGAAGGGTTTTTGCTTTTAGCAAAAGGTGAGGCGAGGGGAAACATTAAAGTTGGCTTAAGGTTTGTCTTAAAAAGAGAGACTTTGGTGTGTAGGTTATACCAATGTGCCATATTTCATCTTACATTTATCCTTGCCTCAAATCCCAACGGCATCCTTAGTTGAACATGTTTCTTCACTTACTCTCATCCAGAATTGGCTCTAAATGAGATTTTTTTTTTACAAAATGAGGCATTTTTCACATCTCACTCACTCTTGAGGTAGGAGTTGCTCTGGTGCTGTGGGTAGTTGAGGCCACTACATCCAGACACTTTGCTTCTTCCTAACATGGTCAGACTTTTGTTTGGATAGGGACATTAACAGAAGGACCTCTTGTGGTCCTTTCTGGGTCTATCTTCTGTAGAACAAACAGCAAATACTTTATTCCACTGAAGTGTCAGAAAAGCACAGGCATTAGTATTTCTCTTTCAAACCTGAAAAACGGTTATGTGCCTGAAAGCATCTGTTTTTTTTAACTATATTAATTTTCTAATAAAAGACATACCTTCTCCTTGCCACCTCTATCATAATAACATCTGAATTTAGTCAGAATCCTTGAGATAAGATCTCTATTCTTGCAGAAATATTACTTTTTGCTGGGCTTTCATATGAACAGGGGTGGCATCAAATATCACCTGAGGGACAGCATTGTTGGCTGTTGAAAGCTCCCTCCTGCCATTCTTGGACATTGTTCTGGTTTCTGATTTAAAGCATTTAGTAGCTGTTCACTTCATGTTTTCATGAAGCATTCATCTCCAAGTGTTGAACTGCCCTGGCCTAGTTTAGTTAATGGACAGGAGGCCAAAGTAGCCTTCAAAGATGCAGATATGGAAATTAGTGTTTGCTTATCAGCACTTTGCAAGATAATATATAACAAATACATACACCCATATCTCTATAATAATATGGGTAAAGCTCAACTGTGGTAGTGTGATAATAAAATTCAATAGGTTGTGAAGAGTTCAACCCTGCATACTGACTAAAGATTCTAAGGAATAAAGCAGCATTGGTAGCTGCAAGACTTTTTTCTTTCCAATATGAACTTTAGCTAGATGTTGAGTAGCAGCAATCTATATAAGTGTGTCTGGGTTCTTTCCACATAGGTTTGATCCATCTCTCAGAAACTGGTCTCAGTAGACCTAATAATTAATTAAATTTACACCTACAAATTAAAGGAATATGTGGAATGACTATATAGAAATGCTGGTCTTTTCTATCATGAAAAGCCTCTTGAAATTTAAAGTTTTGCCCTTAAGTCCATAAGCATTTTATAAAGATAAAACCTTAGAGGGTTATATAGAAATTGTTTTCAAATACATGGAACTCAATTTAATATGTTAGGATTTCTTTCAACTTTCTATGTAAAATTATACTGAGGATATAGTTGTGCATTCTATAGGATGGGTTAAATATTTATAAAATATGACTTTTCTAATATATTCTTTAGGATTCTAGCAAATAAGTGGAAAGGATTACAATTAGCAGGGAACATCACTGCTTGAAGACTAATAGTTGTGCTAACCTCTTGGGAGCATGTCAGGGGTTCTCAGCTTATTGGTTGAGAATATACATAAGCTATGTATCAAACACCAGTAAGAAAGTGGAGATGGATGCCCAGAGATACCATCTGCTTGTTTTCAAAAGCTATTGTAGCTCAGACTAAGCAATAGCCTCAAGTTCTTTGTGTGTTGGTGTGGCGCTGCAAGGGATTGGTGTAGGGGTGAGAGACATTACTGTCCCACAGAGATGCAATATATTAAGAATGCCAATGTACTAAATTATTCTGTGACTTTGTCCAGAAAATATGATCCAGATTTCACAGGTTAACTTCCAGTGTGTGTTATACTTTTTGTTTCATTCTTCTCTGCAGGGTAAACAAGAATATTTTTTTGACTGGCTAAAATGCAAACCTATGTCTCTGACTATGAAGGCAAGTGTTCACAGGCCCTATACCACTTCTATTCAATTTAGAATATGTGGAAGCTGACTGAAACAATGGAGTTATGGTACTTAACATATAGGTGAGAGTGTCTCCTGTGATAATGGAAAGTAGATTCCAATATTAATGTCTTGGCCATAATGTGAGCTGAGAGTTCATTATAAGACTCTACTGTAAAAATAAATTTCTTCAGCCTGTCCATGAAGGAGGCTTTGATATCATAGCTTTCTGCATATACGTAATGCATAACACGTTGGGAATCAACCAAGATCACATTCATGAAGGCACATGACCAATAGAGATGCTGTCTTGTGAAAAAAAGGATCAACCAAAGAACAGCTGTCACTTATGACAATACTATTTAAATTTTTATTGCTACTGACTTCTCTTTAGCAAATCTATGACCCTTTTCAGCATAAGCTACAGCAATAGCTAAAAGGAATTATTTTAAATAGATTAGTGTATATATCAAATGTGTATCCATGGAAATGGGCTGCATGGGCTACTTGGACTCCACTCTCCATCACCATCACCAAACTTCAGATTCTCTTTTCCTGGGCTTTCTTCAGTTCTCCATTCACACAGACCAGGTTCAGGAAGTCAGAGATAATCAGGGGGCTATGAGGAGCCTGAATTTCCCCCTGCTCTTTGTCTTTCTGCCTGGGACTGCCTATGAAGCAAACTTGTGAAGATCATGCAAGTAACATCAGGCAATCAACTGGCCACAGTGAGGGCAATGTGATTTAGCACTTGTGACTTAAACATAACTTTCATGAAGGCTTTTTTTCCAAAGCATATCGCCAGTTCTCACATATCATATAGAAAGGAGGCAAGTACTCTTCCAGCTCTAATAACCTTAAAAATATATAGACAAAAGGAATAGGAAACTGTGAAAATCTCCTTGAGCTGATAGTTGACTCTTGTTCCAGCCTTCAGTGGTTCCCAGCCCTGAGCTGGAGCTATTCTTGGCTGCTTTCTGTTGTAAAGAACAGCCCAGGACAAAGTAGTATTAATATGTAAACTGAACTGGTTCCTTTGCAGGACCATCCTCCAAGTTAAGCCTACAAGAAACTGCACATAGAGAATGGAAAACTTCCAGCAAGATCTGTATAATCCAGCCAAGTCTCATCTGAAAATTAGCTAGTTTTTTTCTTTTCCCTTACTCCTTTTGGAGGATTGTTTTGGAACTGCTCTGCCTTGATATCTAAAAATCTTTTAGTGTCCAGTCTCTGCCTATCTGCAGTCAGTTTGTACCATTTCTTTCCTGGGTCTTCAATGTCAAATGTTCGGGTTTGTCCTTCAGTTCGTAGTACTGCCTTCCTTCCAAGTTTCAGCATTGGAGATTTTCTGATACCACAGTCCCTCCTGACTTGAGTCAGCTTTTTAAAGTTTTATCTGCCCTTGGGATGGACTCCTCTGAGCTAATTGAGAGTAACCTCCTCTCTGAGTGGGAAGTGCAATGGGGACATTTAAGCCAGTGCTGGGAGCCATGTGGGGTTTAAAAGAAGAAAGTTTCACCGCACCTTTTTCCAATCTTCCTACTTCCCTGTGCCAGAAGATGTAGTGTGTTGAGTGTCCTGAAAGCATGGTTAGGCTACTTTTAGACCAAGATGGTACATCAGTTCAAAAATATCTTCATTACCATTGTCAACACAGCCTGAGTGTTACTTTAGCTTGCTTATGATGATTTCCATTTCCCTGTCCTTGTTCTGATATTCTGTCTCCAAAGGTCATTGACCTTGCATCTTTACTGACCATTGTGGCTTATCTTATTAAGGATGAAACAAGAACAGTCCTAACTATTCTCTGTGCATCTTTATTGCATTGCTATCCCATTTCACTTCTTGTTCTCGTTATCTGATAGCCAAATAAACACCTGCTTCTTGGTTTAGTATTATTAACAAACCCTAAATCAGCTCGACCATGGAGAATTCTTGCTCTCTGCCTGTGTTTCCTGATTCCAGCTTTCTTTGGCCATGCACAGACTTACATGCAGCTTGTGCTAGGAATCTTGTCCTCCAGTGATTCAGATCAAATATTTGTTGAAGCTTGTTTCGACATAGTAATAATGTGTTTGGGGGAAGAAGAAGAGAAGAGATTTGGGATGTATCAGAGGTGTACACCCAGGCTGAGGAACTTGGAAGTGCTCCCAGGCAAGCAATATAGTCATAACCTGAGCTGATCGTGCTTTTTTTCATTTATTCCAAATTTTTGCTTCTTCCTAATAACTCTCTTGGGAAGGAGGGGGAGATTACTAACGCAGCAAAGCCTGGAACTTGCTTGTCATGCACATTCGTGACAGCTTTTAGTAACTTTGACTTGAAGAAATCCTAAGTCACTTCAGTATTCTAGTCCCTGATTTCTCAGGTCATCTGAATTTCCTAATCAATTTTCCTAGTTTAAGAAAGTTTGCTCTCTTTAAAAAAATCTGTGGTTACTTAATCCACCACCACCCTCCACAACCTTCTGTGACATTCTCATGACTCTTCAAAACCACAACTAAACCAACACTGCCTCTGCTCTCCTAGTGACTCTTTGGTGAACAAATTCATCAGGTATTATGCTCAGAAATATCTGTCCCCCCATCAGTTAACAGTAGTACTTGATCCCATGTATGCATCTAGGGCACAGAAGTCTTCTGGTTCCAGTATAGATTCTTTCTTTGTTAATAAATAAAGAGGCTCTGTCTTTGTTTCCCTTGCTGAAAGCTAGAGAGGGTTCTTCTGAGTGAATTCAAGGATTCTAGATGATGCCACAGCAGTCCCAGCTGACTGTGACTATGAATAATATGAGCTGCCCTCATTAATCAAGGATAGCCTGTTTGACAATCAGTTGTCCCTGTGGACTCTAAGACCAACCTGATCCTAACAAGAATGGCCTTTATTCAAAGCTTGACCAAAATAAAGAAATAGCTGCAGAAGGCTTCTGTGAGACAGCATCGCCTTCTGTGTAAGAAGCAAAAAGCAAAAACAACACGAAAACAAAACCTTCTCTGAGCATTTTTGTTCTTCTAGTGGGACAAATATCCTATTTAACACAGCTGTTACTTGTGGTTTCGTTGACACATACCTTTTTGCCAGTTTACTTCCTCTTGAAAGAACAGCAGCTTTCTCATACTTCATATTACAACTAGGCTTGTGTTGGACATCAATTAGGCAGCCTAGCCTCCACAACTAGTTTGGTCCCATGATGGGGATACTATTGTCCCCATTGCCTTTAAAACTGAAAGAGAGTGCAAGATTCACCGTTTCAGGACTTAACACTTGTCTGTGGAGGTCATTGGCTGAATCTGCATCTACTTTGTAGCGTCCCACAGCACACCAGAGCAATGGTGGAGGCAAGGTAACACATGCAATCTGCATTGACTCTCAGGACTTAGGGAACAATGAAAATGTATGGATGGCTCTTGCCCAAATTGCGGGAGCATAGGGCAGCTCCCAGGCTTACCTTGAGCAGGTGGTTACACAGAACTTCAGACAAACTCCTGAGCAAAGATTTGCATTTGCAAAACAGTGAGCAAAAGATGTGTTGAAAAAAGGCAGATATTCAGCAGGAAATGGGGAAGGATTTGTGGGAGGTATTGCTAAAACAACTGTATCCCCTCCCCTCCCACGATAGATCTGATTTCAGGGAGCCCTAGGTGGCAAGTGTCACAAGTGTCTCTTCCTCCACAACCCTTCAGTGTGTTTACTGCTGTGGTTGCTTAAGCAATGCCTCAAATCTGCCTTAGACTAGGTGGGGGCCAATAGTGTGCCTGGCCTTCCTTCAGCCACATCAGTGAGGAACAGCTTGTGAAATGTGCAGCAAGCCATGGTGAAAATGTTCTTCACTCTGCCAAAGGACTGATCTCACAGACAATGACTTGAGCTACCCAAACACATAGCTGATGAATACCCAGCAGGGATCCATAGATCAGGCATATCTGCTACTGTACGGGGAATAATTGCCACTATTGAGCTGGGAGTGTCATCACACTGTCTACACCAATCTCATACAAGAATAGGGAGACATTTTGTTATAGGAGGAAGACTCCAGATTTCTGAAATTCTGGAGTGGTAGAGGTTAGTGAGCATGAACTTGAAGGGTTTAACCCTTCACAACTGTAATAGCTGCTGCCTTCCGCTCCCCTTCAGAATATGTCTCCTAGAAACATCATCAGAAGGTCTGGGCCTGACACTCCTCTTAAATGCTGAGATGATGCCTGGGGTGTCATGGAGCACATTCAGCCAAACATGGCACATGCTGCTGCGCACCTCTTTGCAATGAGATGCGCAATGAACTCACCAAAGCCAAACCACTGGCCACAGGCTAGTGTGAGTTCAGCCTCTAGAGAACCATGTTCACCAATATTGTACTGGAATGAAGATCAAGAAATGAAAGTGTTGCTGCTCCACAGTCAATGCTAGCTCGTTGCAGTGGCTCCATTCATCCAGATCCTCACAGCTTGCTGCACAGCAGCCCACAGCTGGAACACTTTGTGGTTCAGGATGGGGCTGCTGCTAGTGTTCATTCAAGGTCAGCATGATGTGGCAGCCCTTCAGTAGTCATCCATACTCTTACTACACTGAGGAATGATGGCCTGCAAATGGTGCTAGTCTCATGACTGTAGCAACTGAGATAAGGTAGTCCCTCATTCAATGTCTCTTGCTTCTTCCTCTTGCTTACAGTTCTGCTGAAACTTTCAGTTTCTCTCTTGCAAACTTTGTGACTACCAGATTGCAACATCCTACCATGGTGAAATCAGCTCAAGGGCAGGCAGCAGGTGCTTGAGAGCTTTTGGGATACATGGTGTCAGCAGCTGCATCCAAGTTACAGAACAGTTTGCTTGAATTCTCACTAATCTTTTATGCTCCGAAGTCTTGTTGTGGACAAAATGAACAAACCATACAGGCAAAGCCAAGAATTTATTGTTATTTTAATTAAAGTCTTAACAGTCTAGTCACAAATTTATTACTCTAGTTACAATAATGCTAACACTTATAGTTCAAATTATATACTGTTAAATGACATATACACAAACTTTCTAGCATCTACTCCTTTCTCTGGTGTTAACCCACCCTGCCGCTGCTCCCCACAGTCCTGAGGTTGATGGCTGCTGGCTGGGGGTGTACAGCGAGTCATCAGCATCTCGAGTCCCTCTCTGGGTGGAGTGCAAGGTTGATCATTTCTTCCTCAACATTCTAGGACCTGTTTGGATGATTTTTATATGTTTGCTAACCTTTTACACCTTTCTCTTTCTTCACTGGTCTGCAAGTCCATGTTACATCCAAATTTACTACATCTGGGGAGTTTCACATATGTCAGTTACTTGTTCTTTGTTCTTTTTGTTACTTCTAAAACCAGTTTTAGGCGGTTCCCAAAGCTGCATTCCTTTGATGACCAGTAATTGACCACTGGGGAGCTACTTATAACCCTGGGGCAAACGGTACCATCCTGTGCCTGTACTTTCAAGGCCTCTGCTATTATTCCATGCCTGTATTCCTCTATAGTGTATTTTATTCTAGGATCAAAAATCATTCTACCCAAAAGAGCTACTTGTTATTAGCAACTATTGGTAGGTAGTATTATAAAAATATATATAGCATTAAGTGTTATACCACACAGCTATGCAAAGCTAAGAAAAATTTAAAACAAAGTATGTTAATTAGGTAATTGCTGTTACAAGCAAAAATAAATCTCCAGGGAGGCCAAGCCAAGTCCAGACAAAGTCTGACAAGTCATGAGGCCTATGTTGTTAGCTTAACAGAAAGCCTGTTGCCTGCTACAAGCAATGACAACACCATATTTACTGAGCTAAAATACTGTAACGGTGTTTCCCAGGATATCTCCAACACAGTAAAATTTAGAGGTATCTAGGATGCTCCTATAATGTAGATGAGAGCTGAGTGCTTAACTGTGGGAGAGCTACCTAACAAAATTTTTGTAGGCTTTTGGTTCAAAGAACTAGATACTGGTACACAGCGTAAGATATGGTTCAGTTCCCAGTTCAGTCACTGTTTCTTGTGTCTTTTCTAAGATAGTACTTAATATAGGCATTGTCTCAATTTCCCATTGGTAAATGAGAGGAGTGGAGAGCAAAGATTGTGTCAATTACTGGCAGTGATAAACTGAGGGAGCAGGTGGAAAGGTATGAATTCTTACTGAGATTCTCACATATATTTATGTGAAATTCTTGAATCTCACATCCTACATAGGAAGGAAATATTTCTGCCCTCACCTGACAATTCTATTTTTAAATATTATTCCTCCATCTTGATTAGCAGCTGATCTGATTTGCTACCACTCTGTCAACTACCTCCAATTGGAATAAGACTAAGTGGTGTTTTGATAGGGATGTTTACACATCGTTTGGGCAGGGATTCTTATTGATGAAGCATTTTTCTCATCTCCTCCCTGCCTACCACACAAAAGACACATACAATACACAAAGAAGCAGCTCCATTACTCATGGAGGTGCAGCAGTCACATCCCTTGCCATCTGGTTGGGGAGGCAGGCTTGGGTGCCAAGCAGAGGGCTGGCTGAGCAAACATCCTAAAGGTAACAGCGATGTCGTCACTCGTGTTGCAGATGAGGAAATGGTGTCCCAGGGGCATTGTCTGTGTTTGCTTAATGCAGAAAGATGGTTCTAATTAATAGTGAACATTCACCAAATTATCAGCTTGTATTTATGTATCCCAGTTTGTATCTCTCGGAGTCTTCAGTATTGAGGTAAAATGAATGCCTGGAATTATAGAATATTTATTTTTACTTTAGATGTCTATAGTAGTTTTTTAAAGAATACTGAAGTGAGAGAGGGAATGGAGGTTCAGTAATTAGTGGGCATGGCTCACTTTAGCTAGCTCCTGTCCTATTACTTTTGGGTTTCAGGGTCTACTTCAGCTTCTGTTTGATGAGTTTTCCCATTGACCTCCAAATGGCAAGTCTCCAGCCCTTATTTTATGTACTGTGTTAATAAACATTCTGAAGTTACTATTTTTTCAAGTATGAGTAATTGTTCTCTACAATAAATGAGGAGAAATTAAGACAAATAACTGACGAATATGGACTGCTCTATTGGTAGTCTTGCTGGAAAGTGGTTACGGACTGGAAACTGGATGTCATTGCTGGAGCATGAAAAACCTCAGCGCAGGTAATTTGAGAATACAAACATGTCTCAGCAAGAAGTAAGAGTGCAATGGCTTTCTTTGCAGAAAAAGAAAAGAACAAAACATAAAGCTTGATCTCTAGTCAGCAGCCATCTTTGGACCTTCTTAAAACAAAATGAAGCAAAAAGCCCAGTTGCACTGATTCATATACAATTTCTGTCATAACAACCTTGAAGGAAATCGATCTAAGTAGAGTGCCAGTCCCCTGCAGAGATGCATCACTGTGGATAAGGAAAGGAGAGGCAGATGATGGCAGTGTGAGGATGGAGGGTTTCAGGCTTGAATGCTTTGCAGTATCCTCTTCAGTGAATTTTCTAGTCCACTAACTGAACAGCCTGAAGCAATGTATCTGTTGGGACATGCATCTTCCGCAATCCAATAGCTATCTAGTGAGTAAGTGCTTATTTATTACATTGCAAGGCATTTCAAAACACTGTACCTTAATTTTACCATTGGCTCTGAGCTGAAGTGGGTCTTCAGATCTAAGCTACTGTAATTTAAAGGGAAATTCCATAGCTGGGAAGAAATTTCCATTTTCCTCTACCTATATGTTTCCATTATAGGAAAGTCTTGGAACAGATTCCTACAGTAAATCCATTTCCTCAACTTCTGAAGTCATAAAATTAGGCCTTTCATTTTCTCTCCCTCTCTCCCTCTGGTAAGGTAGGATTGTTTCCAAAGCATGTAACACCTTGGCTCCTGAAACATGTAGGATATTCACCTACTCCAGTGTGAGCGCTGTTAGGCTGATAATTGAACATCTTTGAAAATTTCACTGATATTTTCTTCTTTGCCATTCTGCACTTTCCATTTGCAGATCATGTTTTTCTCCCCCATATTTCTTATTGGCACTTACTCATTCTAATCTTCAATTTTCTTCAGGTACCACTATATGTACCATATACTACAGCATATCCCAAACTGCTGCTCACATTTATTGCAAAAGAAATGAGAGCTGGTGAAAACAATCATAACCACCCATTTACCAATCATGGTGGCTGCATCTCAGCTGTTCTGTAATTTACAGGCAGAGCTATGTAGCAAAGAGACTGGGGAGCTGACAGAAATACCATATGGTTGGATCTATTGCATTGTATAATTTTACACTTACTTCCTTCAAAAAGTAGAGCTATCAAAAATGCTTCATCAAAACATTTCTTGATAATAATTCTGCAAAAATTCCCACAAAAAAAAAAAACTGTCTTGACATTTTTCATTTTTGGAAAATTCCCAGATGTCAAGATTCTAAATGTTACTTTTGAATGTTATGGTATGCAGCTCTTTTATTTTTATATGATTATATCATTTTGTGACATCACTGATCATATCTTTTGCATCACACATTACAAACTCCAACCTGGACAATGTCCTAACTGCAAAATAAATGCAGTGTTTTAATCTTTAAGAGCAGCAGTTATGAATATTGTCTGGCAGTCTAAGTGGGATTCATCTCATAAAATAGATGTTAGATGGCTAGAACTCGCAATGGCTAATTGATGTTAGATAGCTAAATCTTCTCATAGTCAAGTTAGAGGAACCAGGCCTTGTTAAAGTGCAATTCATTTCCAGATTAAGACACTTGAACTTAGGTCTCTACATGTGCACTAAATGTCTAAGCTCCCAATGGAGTCAACACAGTCAACAGAGCTTGGAGAACAATCCCAATGCCTAAATGTACTAGCTAGGGCTATCTGAGATGCCATGGGGTATCCCAGCTGGCCTGAGATGCCAATCCAGAGCAGCACAGCTCTCCCGCAGGTGCTGTGCTCTCCCTGCTTGCCCCAGGCAGATGGCTCAGATACCCCAGGAAACCTCAAGTGGCACCAGACACCTTTGTGTGGACAACTGCCTGGAGCTCCACAGTACATTCCTCTAAACCGCCGATGCATAAATGTAGGTATCTTAATCTTGAATTGATCCCTACCCCTATAGCTGGTGAAATAAAACCCATACCTCAGTCAAGTTACTCATTACTGCGCAGACATAATCTTTAGATCTAGAAAAAAGTAAAGTGTGTTAATCACAGCTCTCCTTAATAGATTTAAAGTAAGGAAAAAAAAAAAGCCTCCAACTCAAATAATATAGGGGCAGTAGTAAAAAGACATCAAGTGAAGCAAAACCAGAATAATTTCAAAACGAAATTTTACTCTGTAAGAAACCTTGAAAATTATTCCTTTTCATTTGGTGGTGGGAAATACTGAAACTTGCCTTCAGCCCAGCAACTGAAAAGTCTATTGGTTTTAGACTAGTCCATTCTGGAAGACCTCTACATCCACAACTGCACACACTTTCTGAGAGTGACCATAACATGCAGCTCACAATGACATCTTTCCTAACCTCTTCCACTGGAGACACATTTACAAAAACTGGACTATTTAACTTTGAAAAATGACTGTCCAACTATTTCAATATAGCCAAAGGCACCAGACGTTGTTTAATCAAACAGGCTCTGGGCTTTTAGGCTAGGCTGTTTTGGAGATGCAATAGTCCTTCAAAAATATTTCATTTTTTCAGAGAGTGCAGTCCTCTTGATTTTTTTTCAAGCTACTATTCCTAATAAATAACCTGGCTGACTTCCTTCTACGACTTTTTTAAAGTCTGCTCTGTCAGAAAAATGCGTGTGTGAAATTTCAGACAGATTGGCTGAGTTCCGGCAAATCTAACAAAGGAGAAAACTGAGCTTAGTTACACAGACATTGCTATGGAGAAACTACTGTCTCTGCATAAGGTGCAAAAGATGGTGGTTTCAGATCCTGAGAGAACTGCTGAACAAGGAAAAGCTAATGAAACGTGGATTTGGAACATTTAGACTTTCTAAAACTGCTGGCAAGCAAAAGAGAGGAAAGGACCTTTTTTTTTTATCCAACTAATTGGAAACATCACTCTCCTACAAGGGAAAGGCTCTATATAGATCATGCAATGTATATTCACAGAACCATGGCTAGCCAGAAAAAACACCAGTAGTTTTTTCACTTTGTATATCTCGTAACTGGAGCTATGAGGAAACTTGGTTACAGAGTGAGAGAAAGAAACATGTAAAATTAGTGGAAAAAAGAAGATTTGTTAGATCCCATTAACCTGCTCACTGCCAATACATGGGTCATACTAAAGATTTTCTGATGAGTTTGGCTTCTAGGCTGGAAAATGACAAGCCAAAGAACTTTGACTACCTACAGGTTATTCCAGAAGCTAAAAATAATAATAAAAAAAACTCATTTACCATTTTACATTCCTAATGTCTAATATGCTTTTTCCATTTCTTAACCGCATTTTCCTTCTTTTGGTTTCCATAGCCTCTAAGCAGTTGCCACACATTCCCCTTCTTTCCCTTTCTCCCCTGGTTTGGCATTGCTTCATTAAATGATACACCTCAAACTCTCCTAAATACTTCAATCTCATAACCTCGTCTCTGCTTCCTAAAACTTGTTGGCATCCTTCAGTTTCTAGGATGTATGAGCTGGGTATGATGCTCCTGAGTCACAGCATGAGAACACAAAGGCAGTCATCTCCTGTGCTGTGTACCAAGTCCTTGCATATACAGTATCAGTTTGCATTGGCCTTTTTAGCTGCAGCCTTATGTTTCAAACGTATGCATGCTGTTTTCTGTCATCTCTCTGCATTTTTCAGCATTGCTGCCTGTCAGATTTCTCTTCTGCCCATCCCAAAGGTGTGTTAGATTGGCGGGGGGTAGTCTCCAATTGAATCTGGCTTTGTAATCTCTCTAAATTCCTTTTATTATACCTCAGCACTTTACGGTGGTAAACTAATACTTGATTTGGTTACAGCAGTACAAATCCTTGTTTAGTACGATCTGCAGGTTTTCAAGAATGTGCTGCTTACTTGCTCATTAGTAAGGCTTTCAAAAGAAACTTGTCTAACATCAGTAGCATCCAAATACACTACTTCTAAAACTCATTCTGTCATTTATCACTTCTTTCCAAGTTTTCAGTCCAGATGATAGCTTCTATCCAGAGTTGTCTAAACTCATTTTCAGATAATATCTTGTGAAATAGGATACTTAACGCTTAGCTAAATTTACAAATATCTGCAGTGCTCCTTATGCTAGTCTTAGCACAGTCAGTTATCATGGCTCTTAATATTTCTAACAAAAGAAGTTTGCTGGCCAGTATTTGTTCTTCACCAGTCCACATGGTGTCTAGCACGTGGTTCACTGGAACCATATTTTGATTAGGTCACTGATTTAAAAAATATTTTATTGCACAAATCACTGAATGAAAATCAGTAGGATCACTTAGAAAATAGAGATCTACTCACAGACTAAATGTGGAAGAACCCAGCCCTGAGGGTACAGGACCATTTTGCTGACATTATATTTTTTCCTTACTTAAACCTCATAAAATAATCTTTTTGACAGAATATTTCCAAAGAGAATCTCTTCCTCTTCTGAAGATCACTATAGTATTTACTTTTATCCAGTTGTTGAGCAAGTTGCCTTTGCCTAAGAACTTTTCTACCTCTCAACCTATATCAACATTTTAGTTTACCTGAAACAAATTGTGAATCAACTTATGCCAAAGTGAAATAAACTACTCTTAAACTGAAATAAGAGCACCCACTCAGAAAATTTGCTTTACTATCTCTAAATTGGTGTAAATCACACCATTATGTTGTTAGTGAAAGTGAGCTTACTTTACTTAGCTGAGAGCATATGCAGTCAGTTACCATGGCTCAGCTGGCATGTAGTAACTTGGTTACCTGCAATAACTCAATCACACTCAATTATGGGGCCACATCATCAATTTTATTTCTGTAACTTTCAACTGTAGATAAGGCCTACAGCTTACATCACTCTGGGGGGTGATTGCCCTAAGATATCATCAAGACCAGCTGGATTGTGTGCATTCATATTTTCCAAGGTATTTGAGTAGTTTTTCTCCGTTCCTAATATTTCAACCTTTCTGATGTATATTCTTCCTGATGACAGGCTTGATACCACTGTAAGTTATCTCAGTCACTTTTGAGACACTATTAATTTCATGTCTTCCTTATTTATGAGTAGACCTGCTTTCTTCCCTCTGGTAAGCTTCCAAAAGCTCTTGTATTGCTTTCATATCTCTGGCACATATTAACTCGTTTTCCTGTTTTGCTCCCTAATATCAAGTTTCACTGCAAACCTGAAAAATTTAGCCGTAGTTCAATGAAAGGTTCATAAAATTTTCAAGAGAGGCAAGATCCTGTTTCCAGTGACTCAGCTCCCACGCGATGTCTTATTATGAAAACACAAACAACAGTTATAGTCAGTCATAAAGATCTAAATTCTTCCCTGAGGTCAGCAGAGTTATGAATCTGGCCTGCTAAGTTCTGACAAAGCCACCTATTTCCACCTGTTTTCCTTTCAAAAGCAGGTAATGGTGATTTTTTTTTTTTTGACTGATCTTCTTCTGTATTTATGTTAGGAATGCGCAAGCCTCAAAAGGGAAAATTTACCTAAAAAAATGGTTGAAATTCATTCTCTTACCTGCAGTAGTGGTTCCTGCAAAACTGTACTAGTTTTTTAAAGGGTTATGGGTTCTCAGTCACATCTATTCATGTATGTCTGTGATGACCATCCTCTTGTCTGACTCTGAGCAGATGTTCAAGGGTTTCGGGGGATCTCAGCTCCCACGTTAGCCATCTAAAATGTTTGGGCAGACTTTAAAATTTCTCTCAGGTTCCCTCTGAAAATTGTAGGGAATTCTTTCTTACTTGAAAATTGAAATCCCTTCTCTTCCTTTTAAACTGTAGGGAATCACAAGTAGAGCAATACATAACATTCGGGTACCATTAGTTTTCTTCTGAAGACAGTGATGTGCCTATCCTACACCATCTTTCTCTGCCAGGAGGGAAACTCACCAACACTGACATTGTTACAGCTACCAGGAAGGAGCTGGAAGACTCAGAAACCACAGGAACAAGCACAGGAATGAGTACTTTCCAAAACCCATTTATGGGAGCTCAGAGCTGCAGTCAGACACCTTCTTCAGGCCTGGCCTTCAGGTGATGGTTGCACCAAATACTCCCTCACAGCCTCCCAGGTGCTCATGCTCTGCAGCACTGAGTTAGTTGCACTGACTTCTTAAACTGCACCTGGAAAGGAAGGACAAACTGGAATGAGATTCTTCCACTCCTAACTTTTCCCATGCAGTCTTTATCCTGTTGGCTTGGACTGTCAAACAGTGCTAAATGGTTTGGAGCTGATCTTCCATCTTGATGCTCCCTGACAGTACAAGGCCATTGATGCTTGGGGTCGAAAAAAAAAGTCGCATCCTTTACCTTCAGTTTGCTTTGTGTACTGAAAACTCATTTTTGTGGTTTTTTTTTTTTTCTTCCAGTGGAGAAGAAAAATCCTTATTTCTTTTTACTTCCCCTGTAGTTTATAATTAGGGTGATCAATGTGCTTAGACAAAAAAGCAAGGAGATAACTGCATTATCATTCTTTGACTAAGGAGTTTCCATTCTGTTTAAATTAATGTATTGAAGATTACTGTAACATAATTACTATGTTTTTTGAGTCTTAAGAGGGTTTTGCAAGTACCTTTTCAAACAAAAAATTGATCAAGACTAGCGACAGGAATAAAAAGTTCACCTGTGAGAAGTTTTTAAAGTCTTTTAGGGATATTGAGGTGTATATATAGGGCCTCTCTTTTCAATTCACAAATGGTCCAAAGGTTTGCTCTGTTCTGGTGTGAAAGCTACTTTAGCTCGATACCTTAGAAGGAGACCATAGAATGGATTCTTCTTTTTAAAAAATGGCTTTTCAGCAAATGATGGTGTGGTTAGACTTTTTCCTTTGCATTCATATATACAAAAAATGCTTGCCAGGTGTTAAGACATTTTACTCTAAACTCCACTTGCAGGAAAAATACAACCATTTTATTAGTTAAGGATTTTATCTAGACAAAAAGAGTGTGGGGGAGGACAATTTTCCTAGAGTCTCCTGTCCTGGTGTATCTACTTTAGGCTGCAGTATTTTCCTCTTTTCTCTACTTGTCCATCTTTTGGCATTTGACCCAGAGGTGTACCGAACTTAGTGAACATTCTTGAATCTTACAGAGACAGGACTGCTGTAGCATACCCTGCTGAAGGTGAGTTCATATCCTTCCCAACAAACCTTGTGCACCAGTTGGATGGTCATGAGAATTACTCAGACTTGACAAGATTTCCCTGTGCCCCTTTGTCCATTTGTGCCTTCTCCCACCCGTGTTTGTCACAACATATGTCCTAAAGCTTTTACATGGCTTTCTGTCTTACTCCAGTGACATACAAGCTGTGTTACTAACTGCATTCACTGATCTGTAACGGTTGCTGAAGATGGTGGTTGCATATGCAGATAAGAAGATTTAGCAAAGGGTTTGCTGCTTCTGCAAACAGAGCCACCTCTGCAGAAAAACTCCTTCATCACAAAAAGCGGATTGAAGAGGGAAGGGTGGAATCTTCCTCTGGCAGACTTGGACTTTTCCAGGGACTTGAAATCAGATCAGAACCACAGCTGCTAAGACCACTTCTTCCAGGCTGTTACTCCAGTCTTGCCATGCTTCTCACCTCTTTTTCCTAATTGTTTCCAATGCTATCCATCTTCTCTTCCATTCCCTTTTCTGATATAGTCAGTCAGTTGTTCAGTCATCGAGAATTAAAGCCAGGCGTTCTAAATCCTGACCTCAGCTTTCAAATAGTGATTTGGAGAAAAATTCAGTCACAACATGATTTGAAGTAGCACCTAATGCTTTGCTGAGACTGTATGGGCGTACTTGTATTGCCCTGCTGATGAAAAACATATCCATGTTAATGGACTCTTGATTGCTGGTGCCCTAGTCATCCATAAAAGCTATGGGCTCAGGGTCCACTTTGAGATTTGACAGGGGGTTTCCCCTTTAGAGCCAGGCAAGGCTCTGGGGAGAAAATTTGGATATTTTCCTTCTAATCCTCCCCACCTGAAACAACAGGCTGGCCCCTCCACAGAAGAACACCCCAGTAAAGACCCCACAACAGGGAGACAGTGTAGATAACATACAGGCCACCCTTGAAAGGTAAATGAGTCCCTTCAAATGTGGGGACAGCTAGAGACATGGATCACCACGAGCCCAGGTACCATGTACTTGAAATAGAAACTTTGTCTGGCCTAGTGAAGTTCTTTTAGACAGGCTGGCCTCAGACATACTCAGGTTTTGCTTAGACCATCATTTGCAAAGGAAAGGCTGGGGGGTAGTGGAATGGAAGCATGTCTTTCTTAGGAAGATGGTGAAGTTCATTTACGAGGAACTGGGAAAAAAGAGGAGATGCTTAATACAGTGATGATGCTGGAGGATCAACTTTTCCTGTTGATATAGACCTACATAACCATGACGCTCTTTGCCTTTTTCCTGTGCAGGTTCAGATGGTGTCCCTGCTCCTCCACGAGGGTTCACAGCCTTACTGGGATCTGAAGGCCCCTAGGTTTCTGTTCTGTACGTTATTGTAATGGCTCCTCCATAGCCTCAAGCTGTGGGGGGCATTGCAGGCTTGAGTGATGCAACTGGTGTTTGGGAGGTCAGCCTGAAGACTGGTGATGATGTATTCAGCTGCCACCTGATCAGAGCTTAATACTACACTGAAGTGGTAAGTGGCCTAGGAGTGACCCAGGGAGGTGGGATGTATAAACTAGAAAACAGAAGGTGTGTAAGTATCATCACCATGTGCAGATAAGACATCAACCCTCAAGCAGACCCGATATCTTTATATTCTTCCAGTGCAGCCAGCTGCAGTGCCTGGGTATGCTCCCACATGCTCTATAAGGGCCTGCCAAATTATGGAATGCTGTGTCTCTATGTTAACACTTATAAATCCCCAAAGGTCAGCACTGGGTAAGAATATAAAGCCCAACTATAGTCCGAGGTATATCACTGACGCCAGAGATGGCTGTGTCAGGGAGCATCATATGACTCTTTTTTTCCTACCCCAGCTGCCAGTTTCCCCATCCCACACTGACTGTTCAGGGACATGTGAGCCAGGGGTGCCCAGGAAGCTGGAAGCAATGACTACACTCCAGGGCTCCAAGGTTGGAGTCCTGCAGGAGGTATAATCCTACTGCAGGAAAGTCACTAACTTTCTGTTACAGGGCCCAGATTCACCTTAAAGTTTTGTATATGTTCACAGTGTCTCAGGCCTGCAAGACAATGTGATTCTGCCATTGAATACAGTAGGACCCCAAAACCACTGCTTGACAGAGAACAGGCTGAAATAAATCAAGGCATTGTTGGGGTATAGGGAAATGAATAGGCTTCCTCATGGATGATATATCTACAATTCTTGCCAGTCCCTCTGTCTTTCAGCTCTCCAGAAAACTAAGGTTACCACATATGTGTAAAAGTCAAGTCAGGTGCATCATCATACTAGAAGAGCCAGTACTAAGGAGGTGCAAGGGCACTAGGGATAACTAGTGCTTCTGCTTGTACTCCCACCAAAGTGGACTGTGGGTATAAGTAGCATACTCCAAAGATGGGGGTCTGAAGCTTACAAAATGGGCATAGCTATGTGCCATTTGATTTGCAGCTAAAAGTCTTTCCTCCGGTGCTCCTGCAAAGACAGAATGTGCACAGTCAGTGTGACCAAACAAGAGCTTTGTTTGCCCAAGAAGTGAGGCCAACACCATGATATGTGGCAAATCATCAAAAAGAGAAGATGACCAGCTTGATTTTTTTCCAGCGTATCTCTTCAGCCCTTCAGCAGCCCTTCTAGCAGCTCCTTGACATATATACACACCCTTAGGACTCTCTGATGAATCTCCCTTCTCTTTTGCAGACAATTTCAGACAGTTTGGTCTTCAATTCCAAATCAGAAAGAAACCCAGTATCTGAGCTCTCCATAAAGTTTTTTCTGCTTAGTTCTGGTACTGTTAATTAGAGGGTGGCTACAGCTTGATTAATAAATTGTTTGAGCAATGCTCATAAAATCAAATATGGATAGAATCATCTGGGTGAGTTTTTAGCCTATATCACCATCAGCTCCCTTTGTAGTCAATAAAGAGAAATAGGCACTTTTGGCTTATGATTCATCTGATCTATTTTAACTATCCACTTAGGAGGAGATGACTTGTGTCTTAGAACTGTTTATTTCTCTCTGCTGATCAGGCATGAAATCTAGATGTCTAACTCAGACTTTAAAGCTCTCAGTGTAGGCATCCACGGAGAAGCAAGATGAAATCCAAAGGTTTAAGATTAATATTCTGGTAAATTTCTATAGGGAGACCCTCTTGTGGAGAGCATGTCTGCCCTAGAAAAAGTAATGGACTGGTATAAAACTGCTTCTTTAATTCATCAAGTCCTTACATAATGAACCTGCTTGAAAGAGCAGAAAGTAGACAAGACTTCCATGTGTTTGCCTTTTGTAACGAGATTCTTTTACACACATTCTTTGTTGGTGAAAAACTTCCAGCTATTTTCTGAGATTTGACATGCTTCTTGGCTTATTATGTCTAAAACATGCACTTCTCCCAAACTTGGATCCTTTCTATCACAGCACACAAAGCTATCCAGGTACCTTCCAACAATTCAAGGCTCATATCCCCTTGCTTTCTCATTACATCAGCCAAACTTGCAAACCAAGAAATGGAAATCCATTGCTTGTCTCCCCTAGTAGCAGCTTCACCCCACTCAAGCTGTTCTCTCACCTAACCCTTGTTTCACCTTTTCTCCCTTTTCTGCTAGGCTCCAAACCATCACCCTATTGCAACTGCCCCCACCACCAACACCAGCAATAAGATGTGGCTTATTGTCCTAATACATTCCTGCTGTACATGTCTAATCCACGAGGAAGACAAACCTTACCTATCCCATCCCACTTATAAAGATGCAGCTTACTAGACTGATCCATGTCTTTTCACCCAACCTTCTGGCCAGAAATGAGATACAGAGAAAGGAAACTCCAATTTGGCCATTGTGAGTCTGACTACCCCAGGAAATATGATTTTATTAGCTGGAATACCCCTGTGAGGGAACACGATTTTGGAGTAATGAGTGCTACACATGTATCAATAGTTATAGTGGGATTTGGAAGTGGGGGAAGCTTGGTCAATGTTCTATTAAGCGTAGGATGAGGCATGCCTCATTTAAAAAACAGTTAAGGTAGCTGAGCCAGTTTTGATTCATTCTTCTCATTTCCTCCTTTTTTCTTGTCAGCTTACCCAAGGCTGAACACATCCATTTATCTCTTTCCATAATTTAAAGTTACTGCCTTCTACTGCCCCCCACACACACATCTGATGTATTTCAGAGGGAAAGGGCAATACAATCTCTCTTTGATGTGGGAATTGTTCTCATAGTTATTTTTATTGATTAGCTGAATGGGAAAGAACATGAAACCCACATATGCCCAGTCTCTGACAATCTGTTATTATTTCAGTCCCAGAAAACAATAGCAAACTTAGATATTGGGCCAATTACCTTGCCTTCTTCTAAGTTATACCAGAAAAGGCCCCCTCATATAAAACCTAATGCAGCTCTGTGGAGACAGTTTTTTCTCTCCATTAAGCACTGTGTGCTGCTGTGTGGAGCAATGTGTAATGTGTGACTACTGTGCTCTGGTGTTGTAGGAATGGGCTCAAGGACTGCTTTGCACACCAGAAGTAATGTGTGCATAACTCTCAACAAATGAGTATCCTCCTTACTTTTATAGGAGGTTTTCATGGCTAGTGTAGGTATTTGAATGAGTCTGACTGGGGTAAAGGAGAAATCCCAAGTTGCAGCTCCAGGAAATGCTTTTTTATTTCTATATTTAAAATTCACTGGCCCAAGTGCCAAAAGCACGTGGGGAAGAGGAATCGCAACTTCTCCCACCACAAGGTCTGCAAACACCCACTAGCTGAAGAGTCAGACTATGCTTTGCTCAGGCCCTGAATTGGTCTTGTCCTGGATTTGTGATGACTGTGACACCCAGAAGTCACCATCTTCTCATGGCCCTGAATCCAGGTCCCCACCTCCTGGGCATGTGCTCCAGGCCATTGTACAAAGAGAGGCTGCTTGACCGACCCTAGGACAAAAGTTCCTCATGCCCCGGAGCAAGGTGTTTTGGAGCCTGTGCACCGATATAGGCCAGTGTGACAGCTGGATCAACAGGAAGGTACTGACTGATCTGAGGCTCCTCAAAGGCACATGAGAGCAGGAGAGATCTTGAACAGTTTGCTCTGGCTCAGATACTGAGACTGGTAAAACTGAGATTTTAAGTGGAATTTAGCTCACCTTCAATAATCACCTTTAAAACCTGAAGCTATTTCCCATGTACCTTGCCTGTTACGTTTCACCCCATTTTCCTTGTAATCAGCCCACCAGCCTAAAGCATGCATTGCAGAGAAACATGCCCTCTTACTTGAAGAATCAAGAAATGGAGCCTTCAGCTCCAATCTGCAGTTAGAACTTAAACGTCCTTGCTTTCAAAAAATGGTGCCTTATTTCCAACTTGAATTTGTCTGGCTTTCACTCCTAACACTGTTTCTTGCTAAGCTTTTCTCTGGTAGATAAAAGAGCCCTTTGGTATTTTCTCCCCATGAGGGTACTTATATACTGTAATAAAATCACCTCTCAGTCTTTTTGATAAGCTAAACAGATTGAGCCCTTTAAGTCTGTTATGTTCCCAGAAAAAGCATATTTTCTGAGCACCTGTCACTCCCATGTGGCATTCTCTAACGTCTAAGCAGGACTGTCCATGCATAACACTGAGAAAGCAAGCAAAAGCTAGTGCATTCAGAATACTTTGGGCAGTCATCTGGGGTTTTTTTCTCTGTCTTCTCTTAAAAACAGGGAGACAAATAAGCAGGAATTATAAAGAAGAAAGGATTTCAAAGTCTCCTAGTGTCTTCTAATAGGCAGAAGGGAAACTACTACTTTGGTTTTGGGTGGGATTTTTTCGTTTTACACCTTTAACAATCATGTCTACCTAGGTGCAATAAGCACAAACTGCTTCAAATTCTGTTTTGCAGCCACACTGCATGCATTTGTAATAGACTGCTGATGAAATGTTAGAAAATAACACTTTCCATTTAACTGACGCTATTCATTTTAGCATATATCGCAAGTATTTGATAGGCTGTCTCCTGAAACCAGAATCCTTAAAGTAGAGCCAAGATTAGGTCACTTAAGAGCTTCTGCCATTTCAGGACTTTTTCCAGGTTCCTCCTTCACTTGCCATATGTGTGTTTCATGTTTGGGTTTTCGATTTGGTTTGGACTTTTTTCTTCCTTGAATATTAGTTACCAATTTATTTATTTTTTTAGGTTAAGTCTCATTTTACTTTATGCCTACATTTCCAACATCTGTCTTGGGTTTGCCTCAAATTCCTCTATTCAACATCTTCCAATTCTTTATCTAAGAGTACAATAAGTTGTGTTTTACCCTTTTCCCTAGATAATACAATGTGATTGCTACTGATGGTGAGAGTGATGTCTTCTGTAAAGCTCCACTGCCAGTTCCAGTTCAAGTAAAGTTAATTTAAACTGAATCAAATCCAATACAAATATGAATCTTCAGTCAGCTTTTTTTTCAGTTACTGCTTCAAACCCTCTGTCAGTCCATTGTTTTTGCTAGTACTTAGTCAAAGAGTTTCAAGAAAAGTTTGGTCTGCTGAGGCAGAAAAATGTAAGACCAGTCAAGAGTCAAGGAAAAGGGGGCACAAAATGGTTCTTACTAAGGTGAATCTGAATGCAAAAGAAAACCTGGAGTATGGCTATACTTCATGATAAGCTTGAGCTATAGGCTGTGTTTTTATGCCCTGTCCATATGGTTAAATACTCAAACCTGACCTAGAATTCCCGCTAGCCCATTTTCCTGGTGATCAAAAGTTCTGAGAAATTGAAAATGTTGCCAATACAATAAAAAGAAGCCATATTCCCTCATTTTTGTTCTATAAGGGTAGCAACTGTAGGTCTGTTTTATCATTTTTTTCATCAGTGACAATAAAAATTTCTTTTATAGTTTTTCAGCTCATTCTGGGAACAAAGTTACCCATTGGGGAGCCAAACTGTAAAATCTTTCCATCCTTACTCAGGGGTTCCCTTGGAAGTGGCTGGGCAAGATATGCTGGATGTGGCTTAACATTAGAGACATGTAGATGAACACCCTAAAAGTCTAAAATACAACATTGTCCATAGAAAGATGTCATTTATCAACCCATTTGAATCTTAATCCTGTAGAAGACTTATACTTTTGTTAATTATAGGAAAAGAAAATGTTCCTATACGGTTTATTGAAACAACTGGGGTTCTACTGGTTTTTTTTGCAGCTGAGATGATAGACAGTCATCTGAACTCCCTCTTTGAGGAGCATGGGAGTCATAAGGATCTCTCCAAGAACTGACTAGTAGCAGTGGAAAGTATTGTGTCAGTGATGTATTCCTGTAAAACTTCTAAACAAACAACATTTTCTGGGTAAAAATAGATACAAACCTGTTGTCCCCTTTCATGTTCTCTACATGTAAAAGAACCACTTAATTAAGCTAATTAAGATCATTAAATCCCTAGGCTATGAAAGTGCTCTCAGTTCAGTTCTTTGAGAAATTTCAAGATAATTGAAATGGGTTAGCATGGTCAATATTTGGCGTAATGCTACAGAGAAGTCAGGGCAGTGGAGAAAACCTCTCAGGATAGCATCTCACACGAAACAGACTTGAATTATATCAAGAAAAACTCCCCTATCCTGTTCAAACAGGGTTCTTTTGTACTCCTGCTTTCTTCTTGTTGTGCTTTCACATTATTGCCTTTTCTATTATTGCTTTGCTTTGATTTCTGTCACATCTTTTATTGTATGATTGCTCTTTCAAGAAACCTGATCTGCATGAAGGTTTGAAGCTAACAGAGCATTTATAAAAGACCACATGCTACTAGGCAAATAAAAGTCGGCAGCAAAATATCCCCAAACTCTAGGAAAAAGTTTGGTGCTACTTTGCTCTGAGCTTAGGCAAATGACTACTTTTTCCTCTTCTCCCCACTTTCATGCATGCTGATTAGAGCCCTAGATTTGCTGGATTATGTTACTCCATACAGCTTCTATATATGAGATGGAGTTTGCAGGAAAAGGAACTGCATGCAGATTCACAATTACACTACTTTAGCAGCACAGCTTGATGTATTCAACAAATGAAATATAGTCTTCACTCGTGGTAGAAGACAAAACTTAGCTTACACCAGAATGCCCTGATTTACCCTAATGTACTTTCTTCTCAGTCTTCCTAGTGATCAGTAGACTAGCTGCCAAGGCTCCACGCTGTGCTGAAAGGAAGCATACAGAGTTCAAATCACTTCAGCCTTAATGCAAAGTCCTCATTAAGAAACATGAAATGCTCTATTTGATATAGTGAAGTTATGGGCAATGAAAAATTTGAATGCAGTGATTATGAAAAATAGCACACAAAAAAACCCCTTGACCTTCCAACCATCCAAGTTTATATCCTGTTTTGGTGCTTCCATGAAAGATCTCAAATTTTGGTGAAAGGGCTCTGCTGGGCTTCTTGCTTCTTGTGCAGGAAAGAGTAGGGAAGGCAGCAGGGCCAGGATGGATATTTTTCTTAAGGTCAGATTTTGTCATATTTGTATAAGCAGGATTGTATTATAGTCTCTATTCAGTGTTACAAGTTTATCTGGGGCAACTTCAGGAGTGGAAGGTATTAACTGACAGAAGTAGAGCTGAGCATTATTACCAAGGTCTGACTAAAAACAAACAAGAATCGACCAATGACACTTGTATGAGACATCGTGGCTGGTTTTCATTTTGCCTCTTGGCCTTTGCCCTGCTAGAGGATTCAATAGAACTTTAAGGTGCTGCAACCTGTTTCATTTCAGTATCATACTTAATATCTCTGTAAGGTGTTTATACTAATTTAATGAGGCGTAGAAAAGACAGGCAATGATAAATATGAGCCTATGTCAAGTGGGTCTTGGATGTGTAAATTTCCCCCCAAATGTTCATCATTAGTAACAGCCCTTAGTCATCCCTCTGGTAATAGTGCCCTTGCATCTGATGAGCTGCTGTGGCAAATGACAATCATTTAGCTTCATTTCATCTTCCTGGAAATAGTTCCTTTGAATTTAACTCACTGAAGAATCACTCCAAAGATTTTTATCATCCCCAAAATGTACACATTAGCTGAATGGCTTCATATAGCTTTTTTTTTTTTTTTTAACTCAGCAGAATTAGAAAATGTATTCCCAGGACTATATAGTGACCTACATCTGACAGTTTCCTTGGAGATTTTTTTTTAAGTTTGGGGGTATTTTTCATTAAAAAAACAAGAGAAACTTAAGACTACAGATGCTTTTTTTACCTTTTTCTTTTTTTGAGAAAATCTAAACATCCAACAATCTCTCTCATTAAACTAACAGAATTAACACATATCTACAGAAAGGGCACAGCATGAGTTAAGGAATGGTTTTACATCATTTCTCCAGATATCAAAACATTTAATTCAGCCTCAGTGAAACTTTATTAAACCTCAGGTCATTTGAATGTTGAAGCAAAATATTCCCTTAAGAAATTTCACAGCTATTAGCCTTGAGTTACCAGTGATGAATGTTTCTGGAGCTGTAAAACTTCTTCAGACCCAAGAGCACATTTTACCCTAGTTTATTGTGGTCTTTCTGTCTCCTTGAAGAGGGGCCATCATTACTGATTATCCATGCTAATGCAGTGCAGTGCAATAGCTACATATACCAGTGTCCACTTTGCTCAGACTAGAATTTGAAAAATATAGTTCTTCCGTAATGCCACATTCTGAATGGAAATAAAATTTGTGAGATTAGTCATCTGATGAAATTAGGCTTTCAAAAGCATATATAGACTGTCCTCTTCCATTCTGTTTTTTGAGTGAGTGGCTATTCCTGGGACTTCTGTTACTCTTTTCTTGATCACTGATTGATAATTATTTGTGCAGCACTAGGATTTCACGAAACCTTGTAGCTGGGTTCACGCAATAGATTAATACCTTTACACATTGTCATAGATATTATTAACTCTGTGGCTGAAGAAAGCTCCCTTTTTCTCTTAGAAATGTGTCCTGTTTTGGGCACAGGATTAAAGTATTTCTCATGATGTCTTATTATGATGTTTTTGTTTTGATGACTTGCAGCTCTGCTTTAACAAGTTTGATTTGTCCCGCTTCAACATCTTTATGATCACCTATAGATCTCCTTTCTCTTACTCTTCCTGTCTATTCAGACCATTTCCAATGCCAGACATTTTTTCCTCTACAGCATTTAGGAAATCTGAGACTTACTTCCTAACTCATTAGCTAGAAGACACATCCACTTCTCAGACACACAAGCATGTTGACCATACTTTTGCTTTCCAAAATTTAACTTCCAGTAGCCCTTTAAATGAATCCGCATGTTATTCACATGAATATGCTGAGTGACAAAGTGACTACTCTCTGCCATGTGCCAAATTTACTTAGTTTCCCCTAATACCTGTCAGCCTAACTCATGCCACATCTACAGCTTCAGTTGCAAGCAATGGGTTAGTGGAATATACATGTGTCTTCTTTAAGGCTCTAAATTATAATGAAAACCATAATATTAATGGAAAAGGAAGTTTTCCTACGGTAATTGTTTTCCATTACAAAACTTAAATGATCAAAGCACTGGGTGTTATGCAAGCTTCTTTGGAAACTATGAAAAAGGCAGAACAGTGGATCTGAGCACAGAGCAGCAAATGCCATTGCTAAGAACACCTGACCCCTCTGCTTGTGGAATTAACACTTAGGGGAAGGTGGGGCGGTAGCTCTCCATACATCATAGCTAGTGTTTTCAAATCCCTGTAGACATACATTAGAAGTAGGTAGTTAATAGACAGCTACCAGGTGCTTTTTCTTTGCTTTATGTGGAAAGGCAAATCTAGACTCATTCTCTGATTTATTTACTATTCTTTTGTTGTTGTTTAACAATGGTTGCATTGTGGCTGGAATTACTCGAATGGAGAGAATAAATGAACATGAAGAAACCATTGCAGCTCTCATCTGGCAAACAGAAGGAGCCTGGAAAAGCATAATACATTATTCAATAGCAAGTGGCAGAATCACAGAGCTAGCAGATGTAAAAGATTCATTGTACAAGATACTCAGCTTCTCAAATGAGTATATGGCATGCTCTTGAATCCCATTAAAAACATTAGTATGCAAAAATGATGATAAAAATCTAAACAAAACTGTGCCCAAAATAAACTTGATTTTGGATTATACCTTTCCATGCAATTTTATTTGCCTGTTTGTTTTAGTAGCACTTACATGCTTTAAGTACATTTAATTTAGATTTACTAAGATATTTAATTCATATAAAATAAATATTTTACAATTGAGAATATATTTCTTACAGAATAATGAAATAGAAAATCTATATTATAAATAGAGTCTACTAAAGTGAAAAATTGCTAATGGGAAATTATCTAATTATAGAGATTAAGATATATTTGTCAAATCACAGGGGACTATTCTCTTAAATGCAAGCTTTAAATTCGCTTACAGACCATGCATATCCAAAAGTATGTGTGGTCAAATTTGCACTTATGGATTGTTTAGTTAGCCATCTGATTAGCCATTTTCTATGGACAAAAGCATGCAGCTTGCTCTAATTCACTAGCTGGATAATTGTTCCCTTGAAAATTTGGCCAAGTAGCCATCAAATCATATTTGTCAAGCCTTAAATAATTAATATTTGCCAACTGCTATCTCATTAACAATTGACAAACATTTATTAAATGTAATTTATGTTGTAACTTGGATCATGGACTCAAAAAAGTCATTTTATGTTGATCATTGTGAAGGTTTGTTGTCTCACAAGCAGTTGGGGAGCGCTGAGCTGTTTCAGACGGGGTCCCCCTCAGGCAGGGGAAGCTCTCTTCTCCAAGCCACAGCACTGAGCAGTTTCTGAGCACCTGGCTACAGCTCCGCAGAGCTGTCGCAGTATGTGTCTCAGCTCCCAGCGAGCACAATCACAGAGCCCTGTGATTTCATGTCGATAAGTGAGACCAAGGCATCTCCATGGGTCTGTTCTGGAAGATCCTTTGCTTTTCCCTTTGCTGAGCCTTGTCATCCAACACCACATAGGGCTGTCGCAGTGCCCAGAGATTGATCCAATTTCTCCCAGAGTTCATTCATTCCTTGGGTCTTCTCCTGCCCCTGTCACAGGCAGGGACTTCCAACCTAGAGGAAGGAGGAGGAATTGCTATAGAGCCCAGTCCGAGGCACCATTTCACATCTCCACACTGGGTCTGCAGAAGGAAGGAGTCGAGAAGAGACATGAGGATGACCAGGAAGTGTTCACTGAAAGACCTGTAGCCTACTGGTTAAAGTACATCACTGGGAGAGGGCAAACCTCTCTTCTCTTTCCCAATTATTTCCTGGTTTTATCCAATATCCTGCATATGGGACATAACAACCCAGGAAGTCAGAACCAGAGCCTCTGAAATAAAAGATCTCTGTAGCTACTGGGAAAGAGAAGAATAAGAATTAAAAATCACTCCATGAATCATTTCATTATTTAAATCAGCACTCTCATTAGCATTGATGAAAACAATGAGTATCGGTGTGTAAGCTCTAGTTCTGATGTAGAAATCTGTATTTGATAGATGAATCCCAAAGTTGTCCTGTAGCTTTGTTCACATCTAAAAAGAAATTACAAGTCTGTAGCAAAATCACTGTAGTAAACCTTTTAGACACTCTTTTTTAGCAAAAAGTGTTAAGTCATGTTCTCTTTTGCACAGCTCTGGTTAAGCACATTACTGCTAATTGTCAGCTACCTGCTAATATTTAATTTAGAACTCTACAGAGATTTCTTTCTAATATTACGAGAGCAGTCATTTGACATTGTGTGAGGTGGCAGATGAGTGCTTATGAGGCTGAAACTAAATGTTGTCCAGGAGTACATAAGAAATGAAGGAATGGGATATACTGTTTACAAATGGAAAGATGGGAAGTAGAGAAAAGTCACAGCAAAAGCAGCACAAAACAACACAGAGAATGAGGGTATTTCAAAGTGATCATCTGTACACTAACATAAGCATACTGCACACAGGGAGCCCAAACAAGCGGTCCTGCTGTTGCTGCTCTCCCTAAGGTAGCAGAGAGTTTAGAAGCACTGGGTTTGGCTTCACCCTTGATCCATAGCTGGAGATTTACAGAAGCCAAAGCTGACTCTCTTGCTGTGTGCTATCATCCCATCCCTTCCTTGTACTGCTCCAGTACTCCCTTAACCCTCTTCTGAGTCCCATCAGCAAACTAATTTAATTTTTTGAGTTAGTTTTCTGCTGGCTTAGCACATGGCTCTGGGGCTCTGTAAAGGGCCAGACAAGAGCCAGAAGCAACAGGTTATTAGGAGAAGTTGTGGCAGCTAGTAGTTAGTTAAATGGATGGAGGTCACACAGTAACCTAAGTCAAACTCTAGGCTTCCACCAAAAAAGGCTTTCTCCCCTACCCCATTTTCAGTCACATTTCCAGCACTTCTGCTGTCTGAATACAAGAGCTGTACACTGCAGGGCTGAAGACTAACACAACAACATCAGCAAATGATTAATTCCCAGCCAGCTCACCTTCCTGATGGACATTGGCTTGGAAGGCCATCAGAAAGCTTGGAACATTTTTCCCCTAACCACTGGTGTTAAATGCTAAGAAGGAGGCAAGGTAAGATTGTGACCTCACCTTGCATAGGCCCAGAATTTAGATCTATAGGGGTGGGAGCAGCCCTGCCAGCAGCTGCAGGGATTTAAATCACCTTATGCCCATCATGAAACAACATTAAGGTGAGAAGAGCCAGAGGCTTGGGACTATAGTCATTGAAATGAACAGCTGACCCAAGGTCAAGGCTCTGACCCAGGTACAAAAGCAATGTGAACACCAGGGAGCCGCAAGACTAGGGCTTCAGATTGTGCTGCTAATCCATATACAGTGGTGATATGGGTATATGAGATTCACACATTGAGAAGATCTCTCTGAAACAGATTTGGTACTTTTAACTGATGATAACCTACCTATCAGAGTATCAATCAACAGAACAGATGTTTTGAATTTCAGTAATTCGTTCCCTCTTTCAGTGATTAGCCTGACGACCTGCATGTACATGACATCCTTTGACCTGCTGCCACAGGGAAGTGAATCAGTGACTGGAGTCAACTGGATGCTAGAATTTAATTCCTATGAGAAATTCAGATATTCTTTTATTTGTTTTCAACCCATTTCAGGATATAAAGTCACAAATTACTCATGATATTAACAACACCCCCAAAATTTTATTTTGAAAATGCTGAAGCAACCCTTTGTTTCAAATGAAATTTCTCAGAGTTCCTGCATCAAATGTTCCTGTTCAGTTTTGTCAAGCCAAATACAAATGACTCATGACTTACAAAGAAAATCTGAACTTGAGGCATTTTAGCCTACAAAGAGGAGCCTGAGGGAGGATATGATAACAATTTTCAAAGATGGAAAAGGTTATGGAAAGGACAAAGAGAAGAACCTGTGCTCCATGACCATAGTAGTCAAGACAAAAAGTAATGGACTTAAAAACCAGGAAGAGTGAAATAATGCCATAGTAAATCTTTCCTAAGAAGGAGGAAAAAATGTGCTGGATTGTCTGGGGAAGTCTGAGGTTCTTTAAGAATGTAGGAGATGAGTATTTGCCAGCAGATATCACTGATGTGCCTTATGGCAGAGGGGTTGCACTAGGTGAACTATCAAAGTCACTTCCACACATATGAATTTGTTCAACACTGAACTGAACCCATTGGAGCTGTCCTGATGCCTGGTAGCAGTTGTAGTTGTAGTGCCCTGTCTGGTGGCACTCTGGGCCAGGGTTCCTCATTGCACAGTAGAGCCATCCCCATGATGGAAATACACTGAAGGAAGCACTGGGGTGGGCAGAAAAGGGAGGTGCAATGCCTTGTATGTGGTGTAATTTAATGAAATTGCCTTCCCCACTCAAAAACAATACCCTGAGACAGTGAGTTCTCACCCAGCTTTGTCTATGATGTGTCTCACTTTGAGAATCTAGCTTTTCACCCTGAGCTGCTGGTATCTGGGCTTTTTTTGCTACGGGGTCCAAAGGTTAAATTCTGTTTACCTTAGAATTTGCCAGTATCCCACAATGGCATCAATGAACACTGAGAGAGATGCTTTGTTCTAGCAGAGAGGCAGATAGCAACAAGCAGTCTGCTATAATGCAACAATACACACTTGGCTACTGGTGCCACTCCTGGCAGCGTTCAATTTCTGGAAGTCATTGAGATACTGTTCTGGGAGGTGAATTGGAGTGCAGTCTCCTTTCAAGAAGTCTTTCCAGTTGAGAGATTATGTCATTCTTGTGAAAAAAGGTGGGTTGCTCACACAATATATATGTTCAGGAATGAGGTGAGAATCATAGTGAAACAGAACTCATCACAGCCTCTTATCTTCTGCAGAGGTGACGGTGTGGTCAAGGACAGCTTGAGTAGCTTGGTTTTTCCTGCTGTTCCCAAGGGAATAGTGCATGGCTACAGCAACAGGCATATAAGAAGAGCAGAACACACCATAATGACCTTACACTCTTCAGGCAGAATAACTGGAGAATAACTCACAAATCTGTGAGAAGCAGATAAGCTGGTTTGTTGATTTAACTGACACAAAATAGCAATTGAGATTACTGTTTTGCATTGGCATGACAACGTGACAAATCTGGGGCATGTACTGCCTTTGGGTTTCTCTTGGAGAGAGAAGTGAAAGTTTTCCAGTGTTCTGGAATGAGAGGCTGAGAATGCTGTAGGCGGTGGAAAGATGGGAAAGAAAACAAAAGCCATTTCCCTACACTTGTTACTTCCACGATTGTAAGGTTGGGGTGAAGAGTTATGTCCTTCTGTTATCTGTCACAAAGTAAACCTTAGCTTGCTAAAATGAATTAGTTGATTTTCACCACTCTCCGCTGTCCTTTCACTTAGGTTAGGCCCTCAATTTACTCTTAACTTCACATACATCATCACTGAAGGAAGATACTTTCCTTTTCCTGTAGTTTGAAATAAGAAAGTCAAATACTGGAGCAAGACTCTCATTGTTTCAGCTGAAAAGTACCTGAGAAGAAAAGTCCCCTTGAAATGGAAGGTAGGAATATTTCTTCCTCAGAAGTTACAGGTAAGAAGTTTATGTTTTTCCTTCTGCAGCATGCATTTCCTTTTACTTCACACCACTCTTTCTTTAGCTACCAGTAAGGTTGTGTGTTTAATTGTTATGATGTATGTCCAGCCCAACTAAGATTAGGCAGAATATATTTTTTTTATTTTGCTCTACTGTCTCTGGCTCAGTAGGTATGCTCTCTTCTTCCTTCAGCATTCTCCGTTTTTGTAATAAGATTTTTTTCACTCAGAATAAAGGAGTTGTGAATTTAATTGAGGGTTACAGGTGGTTTGTTCAGTGAATAACTCCTAAAAGCCTTCTAGCAGTGAAAGTGGTCCTCATTATACTAACATGAGTGTTGCAGGTAGGAGAATCTATTCTCATTAGGGAAAGACAGGTCTAAATTCAAATCCTCTTGGGAGCTTTCCAAAGTTTCTGTAAAAAGTTGTGTGCAGAGGAAAAAGGGAGTTGATGCCTTAGCCAAAAGTGTCCAGGAAATATGCCAACCTTTGTTGCCTTATCTGTTGACACTTTCAGAAAGATCACTGATTTAGAAAAATGTTTTCCTTTCCTAAAGCAGTGTTGGTTTTCAACAGACCTGCTTTCTATCAAAATGGTATTCACTGTCCTAGAATCCCCAGCATTTCCCCTAGAAGTATTCCTAAGGAGGCAGGTCCCTTATGTGGCAGCCACATTTAATGAGGTGTCACATGTGTGATAACAGGCAAGTAGTTCCAATTTCTTTCCTCTTTTTTTCTTGTTATTTGCTTCCGCTAAGTTTGGTGACATTCTCAGTAGTGCAAGCAATACAGATACATGATACCAAAGATATTAGAATTATCATTATAGCTATTCCAAAAACAGATTAAAATCACCTGCTCTTGTATGTTGTTGTAAACATTTGCACAAATCTGATGCCAAAATATTCGTTCTATTTGCCCTTTCCTGAAAGCCCTTGAATTTTATTCAGAGGGGAATGAAAATGCTCACAGATAAGATACTTTCCATTTGCTGATTACAGGCATTGTTTTATTTTGGACAAACTGTAAGTGAAGGTGGTGCATATGAAAATGAAGTATTATCAATACTAGCTCAAACCAGGCATAGTGCTGGGTGATGGAAGAGCTATTGGGATAAGCTTGCTCAAGTGCCTACAGCCTGATCTCCAAAATCCTGTCTGTTTCAGTCCTGGATCTCTCTTGATTAAAAAGTGTCTAGATAATGAATTATTATCACATGTATGGTGGATAGGTGACACAAATGAATGGGGTATGGATGAGGCTACCAAAATCAGACCCAGGTATCAGAAATGTTTTTAATTATTGTTAAATTACCACTGCACTTTAAAGAAAATTTTTAAGAAATTAAAGACTTAGGTATCACCAATCTCAACAAATAAATACCATCAGTGTCCTCTTCCTTTCCTCAGCTGGAAATCACATGCCACTGACTGAAAGTTATGAAAAATGCTCTTCCTCCTACAGCATCTGGTTTCTTGGCAGCCTTGACTGGTTGGTTTCATTGGCAATTTCTGCACTGCCTGCAAATCTCTCACATTGCAGTTTGGCTGTCTGGACTAGTTTGTACCCTTGGAAAATGTTTTAATTCCATTTGAATTTTGAGAATTTGTGGAGTTTAACTTTGTTGAAGAAATCAGGCATTGCCTGAATATCTCATCCTTGGCTGCCAAGCTTCCTTTAGAGTAGAAAAGAGGGAGTGTTGAAACATGAATATGAAGTGCTATAAGGCAGAATTTAGGGAGCAAAGCCGGTAGATTAAGATGCAAAAGAAAATGGTCCTCCTCCATTACTGATCTGCTGTGTGAATTTGGTCTTGCTTCTCTATAACTCTTTTAGCCCTCTTGGTCTTATCTACACATACAGAAAAAGATGCACACGATGAATTTAGTCATTAAAGGAGGACCTGCATTTCACCATGTCTTCCAACAGAACCAAGCACTTACTATGCAATCTGAGTAGCAGCTTCTGGAAACCATTTTCCTGAAAATATTAAAATACTTTTTTTTTAATTGTATTTAATCTCTTTGTTTTCAGATGTTTTATTGAGATTTGGGATAAAAAGAATTACTGCATGTTTCTTAGCTAATTCAAAAAACGTTATTAAAGCTTCTGTCCAAAAAGAAAAACATTATTATACAGTTATTTCCCAGTTCTTTGGTTTACTCTGAGGCTTTTGATCTGTTCTGTAGTGAACAATAATTAAGTTAGAACAAAATGTTTGAATACAGACACCAAACTTATATTCAGGCACCTAAAGCTGGAATGACTTTCAAATATACTGAGCCCGTGTCATAGGCAAAAGGGAGGTCAAAACCTTCAATAATCAAGTGTACATATATAGAAAACACAGAATACTTTTAGGCACTGTGGTACAAAATATTGGCCTTATTTTTCACTTGCTTTGGAACATTGTGATTGGAATTGGCCAGATTTAAGTATTTTAAAAATGTGCCTCTTTCCCTCTGCCCTGCCAGTTTGGAATAATTAATGTTATACATACATGTATATACATATATACAATTTCTCTCTGTATAGAAACTGTCTAACATTTTCGCATCTGTCATGATACTGTGTTTCCAAATGAAGTGGTGTTGTGAATATGAAACACGATCCCCAGAATCTGATAGCTGCTGAGGAACCGGATGGGTTTCTTGCCCCTTTTGTTATTGTTGTTAAATGTGAGGAGCTGAGAACTCTGCCAATTTCAGTCGATGGGTCAAAGTCCATTTCAGCCCAAGCTGTCCCAGCACGGAGTCTGCCTTGGATCAGGGCTAGTAAAGCACCAGGCTGTAGTGCCAGCTGGCTGCCTGGATTGTCTGATGTGCAGGCTTACTGACCTGTGCACATGCAGCATAAGTCATTATGCTTGGAAGTCTTCACAGGAAAGCGCCAGACTGTGGGAGTCAAGAAGGACTGATGCAGGCTTCGCAAAGCCCTGGGTACCCAAACTCTAGAGCTACAAAATCTGGGAACCTCAAGGATTTCTAGGTTTCTGACACTGGCAGACAGTGCAGAAGCCCTGAGTGTGAATGGGAGCGCTCAGGCTTTGTGCCACGAAAACGATATGAAAACCAACATGGTTGTTCACTGCCTGTGCTGTGATAAGCAGCTGACCTAAAGTAGCTCTTTCTCTGAGGCAATCCACATGGTAAGCCTTCTCAACATTGGCCTATAGACTCCCATCTGGGACAACCCCCACGGCAATGCTGCCCCTTGACTGGGGATTCGGTGAAGCTGACCAGTTTAAGTGGCAGGAAACTGGTCTGTGTTCTATCGTAAGATTTTCTGAAAGGAATGCTTTTCCTCCAGGTATTTCTCTTTCAACAAATTGACATATTTTGACAAAAAGCAGTCAGTTGAAAATGTTCCGATCTGCTGTAATTGGGACACAGTGCAGCAGACTATTTGAAAGGGAAGTGCAAGCATATTGCAACTAAGATGGCCAGACCTGTTTATAAGCATTGTCCTTGAGCAGTGGAATCAATGACACCTTTGCTTCATATTAACTTGTGTCCTGTAACTCCACTCCCTCCATCACTATAACAACCCTCTGTTCCCCACATCCTGCCTGCAACATCTCCGTTTTCCACCAGAACTTCTTCTTCCTCCATCCTGCAACAGCTCTGCCACCTCTGCCTGGTTTCTCCCTGCTCCCTTAACTGTAGAAAAAATAGCACATGTTGTGACCAGTTTGGTGCCATTCGGTCAACAGGCCAAAAAAAGCTAACCACTTTCAAGGTCATGGTGGAACACTTCCCTCTGTGACACATTATTTTAGGACTCTTGCTCCTTCATACAACCACATTTTATCAAATGTGTCAGATTTAACTATCTTTGAAGCATCTTAGTGAAAGGTAATTGAAATTTTGCCAACAGATTTGAAAGATATTAGGAGGGGACAAGCAGACAGATGGACGTAGAACATGATTGCCTAGCCTTGTTTCTTAAGGAAATTAGGCTGAAAACAGCATCTTCTCTCTAATTTAGCAGAAGGAAGCTATTTTAATGTCAATAACTACTTTAGAAAAACTTGGCAAACCCTGAAATGTCCGTGCAGACTTATCTGCATGTGATTGTGCTTGGAGTCGTGACTACTGTATATGTAAGGATTTATCTCACTGTGTGTAAAAGTTGCCATGGCAACAGTACTCTGCAAATAATTATATAAATAATAAATGAATGATTTTGTGAGCATACATTAAAGCTGCAGTTCTCATATAGACTTCTTTTCCTACACAAAATGAAGAAAAGGGTCAGGTGGAGTTTTTCTTGGTGTGCATATTTATATGCCACACTCAGGGAAGTAAGATATTCTTCAGACAAATGTTTTAGGAGGTGAACACTAAGATTTATTCATCCAGAAGACAAACACTGGCCAAACCCCAGCTGAGGGATAATAAATTTTATGTTCTTTAACACAAGAGGTCAGAGTCACGGATTCTGGGCCTTTCTCAAAAACATGAAGAAAAATTAAAGCTGTATTAACAAGACCCTTGGGATTCTACCTGTATGGACAAATTCCCAGCAAGTGTAAAACTACCAGTGAACTGCTTTAATGTCCTTTTTAAGGCTCCAGACAGAGGTTGTGGCCATGGAAAAGATACATAACTGTAATATACCCAGCCTCCTGGCGTCTCTGGCTGTCCTAATGCAGTCCATGGCGGCTAAAACAAGTATAAAACAATGTGCTCCCCATCCTTCTCTGGTCTTTCCCAAAGCACACCTCTGCATTTACAAGCAAGAATCTAGTTAATGACCCATAAGTATTTTGTGTGTCCTCGAGGCTGTGTTCTGTAGTGGTTCTCTGCGCAGCTCTCTGGTTTAACACGTCCAGACTTCCCTGCACAAAGCACTGGGGAACTGGGTGCTGAATATTTTCATCAGAAGGCCTTGAAGTCTCTCCATTAGAACTAGGAATTTATTGTGTGGGAGTATTCTTTTAAAACTGAGAAATGAATTTCTGCTTTAGGAGCGTTGGGGAGGGAGTGAAGAACTATTGTTCAGTGCTTAAAACTAGTCAGGAAGAAAATGTGCATGTGTTTATTAGATGGGTTCATCAGTGATGACTGCTGTTTTGAGCAAGCTTGGTGAATCAGAAGGCATTATTTACATATGCAGCCTGATTGGCTAACATAATTCTATATTATCTTCAATATTTTTGATTAATGAAGAGGTAAACATGCTGCTTGACTCATCACTTGACTGTTCCAGGCAATTTTGAACCATGCTTTTCCTAATTATTTCTTTAGGTCTATTTAGAATCATTATAAAGCCTGTCATGATCAACTAGATGGATCATATACATGTGAGTGTATTATATGTATATTTATACATATATTCATATATTTATATATAAATAATATAATATACATATGTATTCATATATAAAATCACAGTTAAAAGAAACAAAAAAAGATTAATCCAAACAGGCCCCATTCAGAACTTCAAATCATTTGGATGAAAATATCTTCTGCTACCATTTTATGACTTTGCAGGTTCCTCTGAGCATAAATATCCACTTTCCATCATGGCTTTATGGTCTAAAAAAACTGTTTTTTCAGATTAAGGCTGAGAAAGAGTTCAGAGCTAGGACCTTTCATATGAATTGTCCTGAAAACAGCTCTCTGTTACTAAAGCCAGGAGACCAACAGCCTAAATACCTCCATAAAACAAAATTGGCTGTCTGTCAGACAAGCAAATCTTAAATTCTTTAGCACAGGGAGCCTGAATTCAGCAATGTGTCTAGTTTGAACACGAGTAGTCTCTCTGACCTTATATTGTTAGTCTAAACAAACTTATTACAGACCTTCCAAAAATGACTGGGAGACTAGTCCAGACTGTGAAGCATTGCTGTGATAAACCTACTGAGAAACTAGTAGATCATATTTTTTGTAGTTCAGGTTTTGAATTAATGAGTAATTCTAACTGCAGGTTTTAGGTGATCAACCAAGACAGAAAGCCATGGCTTACAGTAGCAAGATCTGTTTCTTAAACAAAGATGTGTATCTGGTTTAATATAGCTCCTGAAGCCCTGTTCATTTAGGAGTAGCACCAAAAAGTGGGAGCCCTTTTAAGTTCATTATAATTTCTTGCAGGTGATTCTCCAGCTGTTCCACCAATGATGGGTTTAACTCTGCTAAGTTTGTTTTGCTGTATCATATGACAGGAGGGGACCACCTGCATCAACATGATCACTCCTTGCCCCCATACCAAAGGAATTCATACCCTCCCCATCACCCTACAATAAGCTTAAACATGCTAGTACAACAACTGGAACCTCTCAAAATAACACCCTGCAAGAAGAGAGGATATAAAACTAAGAAATGTTGAGGAATTTGTGAAGTGAAAATGGCCAGTTGATCCTGGCAGTTGAACCATGTACCACATGGAAGGCAAAAAACACAAATCAAAGGTCCTTGCCATTATAACTGGGGAAAAATCCTCCTTGTATCCAAATCAGACAATTGATTTAACTCTGAATGCATAAGCAAGATACACTACTGGCCACCGGAACAAGTTCTTAAAATCACTAAGAGCATATTCCCATCAAATATCCCTTTGTTAGCTGTGGCTAGGCTTTCTGATACTGATTGAACTGTGGGTTTTGCACTTTTGTACCATCCTGGACTGGCTTTGAGAGGTTACTGAAGCTGATGAAACTGCCTCAGTTTAATCTCCTGGCCTGGGCTTCCATGGAGACCACAGTAAATACCAGAAAGATTGCAGATTTTATCAGTACACTAAAAACACCATGTTGAGGGCAGAAATATGTAAACTTCAGAATGAAAATAATTTCTTTTTTTTTTTTACACAAAAATTGCTTCCAGATCCTTTTGTTTCATTCCAGCTGCTCTAACCTTTGCTAAAATACTGTTGTGCTAGCAGAGGTCATACCCTCTGCTAACTGACAGCTCGCTTGTCCTCTAGAGAAAAGTAAAACTGTGTACGCTAAGTGTAAGAAGGAAAACATAACATAATCTGGAGTCCAGAGCAGCTTGAATTTCAGAAAATCCACTAGGAAAGAAGCTTGAATACAATATCGAGGTGTTGTCCTAACTCTTTGCTGCTTATTCAGACTTTTTTTTTAAACTGATCATATGTCTTTACATTTGACAGTTTACTTTGTCTAGCACTTCTCCTCACCAACCACCGGTTCACATACCTTGGAATCCCCAATACAAATAAAGGTCTTAACACTCTGCTTTAGGGTGGAACAATTTAGTTGCCTTTTCCTGGAGAAGTATAAAAGAAAGTCTAGCACAATGAATGGCACCACTGAATTACTTACTTATTGCCTCAGACTTTCTTCTTTTTATTGGTAGTACTCCAATTCAGTGGCTATATCATGATGGTGATGCAAGTAACAGTCAGTTCAGAGCACTCATGAAAACCACAAAGATTAGATAAACGGGTACAGGTCTAGACCAAGCAGTAGTAAAAGGTAAAACAGGCTAAAAAAAGAGATTGCATCTTTTTTCCTTTTGCTCATTAGAAAAACTTATACAAATGAAGCTCACAAATTCAGATTTTGTACCTATGCAGCAACCCAACAATAAATACTTCTACAGCCTTGGCTACACTTTGAGTTTATTGGATAGTAGTGTATGTGGTGAAATTGTTTTCAAGTGTGTTTACATTTGTTCCTGCCCCTGATCCCCTCGAGGGGATGAACATATGCAGAGGTATTTTGTGTCTGAATTACTATGACAAACAGTTATTCACCAAATCCAGCCATCTTTTTCACTGTCATGGATGTTGCACACTTGTAATGCTGTATTTAAAAATAAATCTTATTTTCTAAAGCCAAGCCAGGTTTATTGCCATCCCTTTCAGTATGTGTAGGTCTGGATTAGAATCCTGTAACCATATCCATTAGCTAGTATGCATATTTTGAGTGTGCATGCTTCTACGACAGTATCCATTCAACATTTGGGCAGGTGCAGCCAATTTTGATAAGATTCATGTCAAAATGGATTCTTCCACAGAATATATAATTCTTACAGTCATTTTGAATATTTTGGATATCTTATTGAGTTTATATCTTTCAATAACCAACATGACATACCTTATATTTTCCTATATATAGGAAAATTCACTCACGTGGGCTGGTTCTCTTGAAAGTATTCCAGGTGCACTGTATTACCACATCACTTCTGCCACCTGGATTCCCCTAAAAGTCATGCATCTTGCTTCTATCTCCACCACTACACTCCAGCCCACACATCAGCACCTTGTGCCTGAGAGGAAAGTTCCTGAAACCTGGACTGCTAAAAGAACTGCTGGCATTTGCTTAGGAAGAAATCCTTGCACATGTACCTCCTGCTCAGTCAGTCCAACGCTTCTGGGAATCACCAGACACCCTGTCCAACTATTCTGTGGATGCTTTCAAAACATGTTAGGCTTGCAGCATGTGCCCAGCCCATACTCAGATATCAGATCTCTCTGAGGTGTGTCCATATCTGCTGCCTATGAGGAGAGGGGCTGTGTAGCACAGCTAGTATGACATTTTCCAGAAGTGTTGGACTTGCTGTCTATGTCTGCACACCACAGTGTGTAGGCACCATAGCTCCAGATGGGCTCCATGCTGGTCATGTCCAGAATATAGCTATTGACTACACAGGCCACAGGCATTCAACTTATTAAAGCTATCATTTTGAGAAAACCTGAGCTAAAATACAGAATCTTTAGAATCCTCCAGGAACTCTAATAGAACAAAGAGATGCTGAGAAAAACATGTGAAACGTTAGTATTTCACTGATGCTTTTAAACTTTTCCTCGCATTGAGCCTCTGGAGAAACCCTGCTGAGGGAGCAGAGCTCCGTGGCATGCTTCACAGAGATGGATCCATAATGAAACTCATAAGTATAGCATCCCAGGAAGTACCGGAAATGACTGCCTCATCAGCCAGTTACAGGTAGCACGACTGTAGGCAGATGTGTTTTGTTAAGTGACTCTCCAAAGGCATGTTTCTTTCTCTAATTAGAGTTCTGCATATGGTTGCCATCCTGGGCATTACAGTACTGAAGAAGATTTGCCAGAGAAACTAAGGAGATCTCAGAAAAGAAAGCAGATTTACGCCTGAAAACTCTGAGGGTTTGAGGGCGCAGATTTAAAACTTTTTTTATTATTTTTTATCTTTTTGGAAGTGAGTTATGATTTTAAAATATCCCAGCCCAAAGACTCTCCAAATCTGAAAGGTGAGTGAAAAAATACTGGGACACATTTTGGTAAACACTAAGACTTTCTGGTGAAACCTATAAATGCTATGAAAGAAGACAGAGATGCAGAAACAACTCTTTGAAATATGTGTTCGTATATGAAAGTTATGTGCTCTAAGAAATGACTGAGTTTTTAAGAAGGATTTTATGTGGACAGATGGGTAATTTTCATCTCTAAGACGCCCTTTCTCCATATTCTGAATGATCTCACCTACCCAGCTTCTCCTGCACAGTTGTCACAGAGTTCAGAGTTTTGCCAAGGTCTTCTGCTTCATTGCTTGTCTTGTTATCATTCCTAAATACAGTAGAGTGCAATTTGTAAACCTTAGGGAATTTGTGAGGATTATTTGGGGGTTTGGTTTATGCAGCCTGAATTCATTCCTTGCATGTGAATGTAAAGATCGGTACTCATAAAAAAATATAAAAGACTGACAAAGAATTATAAACTAACAAAACCAAGATTTCAGTCATTAATTTGTTCTTGAATATGCCAAATCAAGAGTAACCCAGCTATGCAGAGCAGGATCTTTGGTCAGTGATAATAAGTGCAGTACCAGTGAAACTGTTGATCTGGCTGATAGTCTTTAGAACTAGAAATAAATTACACATAAAGACAAAGAGCCTTAAGGCACATTTCTCCCTCATATGCCCGTGAAGTCCTGAATCAAGGAACTGGTGTTTTTTTCTTGAGCAGCTGGTGACAGATAATAAACCAGTGCATGAAAACACAGGAACAAAGATGAAATCTCAGTGAAAAAAAATTACTTCTAAAAAAAGAAAGAAGAAAGGAAAACAAAAATGCCTGTGGAGAATTGCCTAAGTCATGTAATATTATGGAGTGAACTCTGTCCTTGTAGTATTACATTTTAGAAAAGATAAAATCCAAGGGTAGGAAAAGCTCATTCTTTATAATCATTTCTACCCCCTTCTGTGGGTATCTAAATGTGCCTTTTTCTGCCACTTCAGACCATTATGTATTATTTTCAATTTTGATGCAACTGACTGTGATAAGGGAAATATGGAAAAGTAAATTTGGCAGATATAAAAGAAGAAAAAGCATCCTCCATCCGTGTACTTTTCATGTTACAATTGTTATAACCACAAACTTTGAGCAAATTATCATCTTTAGAACTTACGCACTATCCACAGGAAAGTCAACAGACATGAGATTCCCAGACTGGGGCAGAATCATGATCCAAACTATGGCAGAATCAAACCTGCAGAATCATGATCTGATTAAATGGATGAAAATATACTCATTGCCATAGAGGCAATTCATTTGCATGGGCTGTACTAGCTAGATAAGCAAGGAGGTCCCGTTTCAGAGTATTTGTGCAACAAGCACATACTTTCCAAAAGCAGTAAGCATACTGGAATCCAGATGATGAGCCAGGGATGATCCATGCTTCTGAAAATCAGGCTTTATTTAAATCTGCATCCTGCATTTAGGACATGGTTCTGGTCTTTGCCTCATACTTACACCAAAATGATAATGGATGTAATCTACAGATGCAGACTCTAAATTAGCTTGTATTAGCATGGAAGGTGATTTAGTTGAAATGAATTGAGGTGCATTTGAAAGGCTACAGTGCACACTGAGCCCATATCTTTTATTCCTTAGATGCCAAGGGGTTTTTATTCTCTGTCAAGAATGAGTCATGTGGCTGACTTGAATAAGATACAGGCACGTCTCTGGTCTCGGTTAAACAGCCACACGGAGAACTTCTCATCACTAAACTTAAAAACTGCTTCTGATAGTCACAATGAATGCATGTGTGCACAAATTCACAAGGGGCTATGCAGTGGCAGCAGGAATACACAAATACCCCACAGTTAAAGAGCAAAGAGTTCTCCAAAAGTATCAGTTATGTAGCTGCTGCTCACTTTTTACCACTCTTGCCCTGCAAGGGGCTACATATCAGATGAAAACCTTCAGTCAAGGTTTCCCTCCCTGCTCTGCCAGCACCCTGCTGTCATGCTGCTCCATAACTAAAGGTGCTAAAGCTGCTATTACAGTGAAACTGTCCTTCCTTCCTTTCTTTTTTTTTTCTCTCTCTCTTTTTTTTTTTTAACTGGAATGGCATCCCCCACCCCCATTCCTTGTGCAGCTAGATACTCACAGTTGTGTGCTTGCTGAAGTGCAGACACATGGTCTTACCTCTGGGCAGCTCAAGAAACCTGAGACAATTTGTACCAGTTGAGGATCTGACCCTATATTTACAATTGATGCAATTCAAAGCATAGTCCATGTTAATAGGGCAAGCAAAAAGCTGATGCAGGGTGATAATTCTTACCTGTACTTATGAAATACTAGTTCTACGAGTTATGTCAAGAACAGAACAGATGTTGAATAACTGATTGACAATATACATAAGCAAATTTGTTCCCAAATGCCCCAGAATAAACTGAGTGTGCTTCTCCATTGCAATAAAATGAGAGCTGGGTCTTACTATAATTTAAGGCAAAGAAGGTGATTTATCTGTGCAGCCTTGGACTGGGTTTTCTCTATTGACAGGAGTTGCAGCTAAATGCAGTGCTTGGGTGTTGGTGCAGGAGAGCAGAATGAAGCTTCAGGCTCTTACCTTTTTCTATGCCAGGGAAAGATGCCAATGAAAACATATTTAAAGATTTTCTAATGTTACCTATGTCCTGAACTACAACCCAAATATGTTATTCTTAAAAACACAACTCCTGTTTCCACCAGATATCCTTGAGCAGAAGCTTAAGCAAACAACTAAGTTCTGGACAGAGCAGTTGTTGCTCTATCCCCAGGGCTAACCAGTTCAGGCCTTCCTGCCCTATCAGCTGAGGTCAAATCAGAAAAAAGTCTGAATATGCTTGTCAATGGATGGAGATTTTAACCAAGTGTTTCCTGTCTGGTTCTCTGCCAGATCATCCTGAGAGTTGGGGCCATACCTCGCAGCAGGAAGCCTGGCAACTTCAGAGCCCCCAGCAACCTGGGAAATAATCAAGGCAGGTAAAGGTTTCCAGATGCTGAGCTTCCAAGTAGCACTACAGCTGGACAGCTGGAGGCCCAAGTAGACCGGGGACTTGTGTCAGTTACGTTTAGAATTGTTTTAACAGGGTCAAATGTTTTGATGTACTGGGACAAATTATGGATCTCTTCCCATTCAATAGGAAATTCCATTTTGGTAGATGCTCTTCTAATGTAAAAATACTGGGAGGTGGGGGAGTCAGGACTTCCGTGGACACCAGGATTCTGGACTCCTCCTCGCTTTAGGATATAAGCCCATAAAGATGTAGACTGCTGCCTAAGACACCTTCCAACTTCTTGAAGATTGTTCTAGGTGTTTAATGCATCTTCAAACACTAAAATCATTATGAGTCTAGTTCTAGGGCACCAAGCTGACTTTCACTCAGTTCAGCTTCCCTTTACAGTTCTTTATGAGTAAGCATTTGACAACCAGTTTAAGACCCTTCAGGACACTGAGAAAGCAGCAGCTCTGTAACATAAATTATACTCAGGTGCTAATGGCCTGATTTTAAAAATATGACAATCTCCTCATGAAGAGTAGGAAACTATGCCTTTAAAAGTCTGAGCCTAAATTCCTACACCTAGGTTCTTCTCATTGCTGAGCCTAAATTCCTATACCTAGGTTATTCTAAGCACTACACTGTGCAGTTGGCACAAACCCATTTTTGCTCTCCTTGAAAATGCATAGCTCCATGCTGACTTGCATATTGTTTAGACAAGCCTAATGCTCTACCCCTCATCTGGTCTATTTAAAGAAAATCAATCAGCGTTCCTCTGATGAACTTCATGGGCACTAGTGTTAGACACTCGCTTATACTTGCCCACTTAATGGAACACATTCTTACTCCAAGCGTTTTTTTTCTTTTTTTAAGTAACAATAAGCCAGTTATGAGTTTACCAAAAAGGGGTCATAGGTGAAAGACAATTATTGGGCAGGAGAAATATCCTTCTCAGGCAATCACTGATTGCAGGTGGGAATTCCTTTTAAGGTTTAGCCATTGCCTTAAGCACCTACACTTGTACACACACTGGGTCAGCCATGCAGCAATTAAAGAAAAGGAAACAGACACTGAAAAAGCTTGAAAAAAGGAGAAGGAGAAGGGCAGTTGAAAAAGCTGCCAAAATAATAAATGTTACTAGTTAACATTTGGGAAGTGATTGGGTTAAAAGTATTTCCTTAATTTATCTTTTCAATTTATGTTGATCTATATGTCTCCTAGTTTCCCCTCCCTACCTTTTGTCCATCTGTCCACCCTTTGATTGTAACCTCTATGGGTGAGGAGCTCCCTTCTTATCTGCCTGGAAATTGCTTGGATTTAATTTAATCTCTAAAACCTGTCAAGTATGGACAAAGTGAATCTATGCAGATAATTTGAGGTCTCAGACCTTTTAGATGAAGGAGTTAGCTTCCTGTAAATTGGCTCATTGAAACAAAACAGTAAAGTGGCAGAATGTCTCTCTCTGTAGTTTAAAGAGTATTTGCTGGCAAATGCAGTGTGGAATGTGCTGTATACAATACTATCCATGCATCTGTGTATTACTATACTTTAACACTACTGTGGTAATTGCATGAATTTCCAAAGCAGAAACATTTCAGCTCTGAAGTCAGAAGGATTTTATTTTGCCTATACCTTTCATTTCCTTCCACTTTCAATTGAAAATAAAAATTAAAAATTAAAAAAAAAGCCCATGGGCAAACCTACCCCAATGACATCAAAAGAATGATTACCAATTAATTTCTGTAATAAGGTTTCTGTGTTTCCTTGAGTAGTTCACTCTGCTTTTCTGGTGGTCTTTTAAAACTCTCTTATTATGCCAGCCACATTCATACCTGTCAGCTGGGTGAGAACCAGCAGGTGCAAGAAATTGTTTGGGGACAGCACTCTCACGGTGATGCACCATCAGCTGTTACACCCTCCTGTGCAGGAGGACACCAGCAGAGCCGGTCAGCCAGCAATGCCCACCCTACCTCACACCCACTGCTCCAAGCACGGCTCATCTGCAGCCGGGAACCAGGACCGATCTCTCTGTGGTACTGGGGATAAAGTTAAACCTTCACAGACAGAGCCATAGAGCTCCATTAGTCTAATGGCTGCAGTTGCTGTCCCTCTCACAGAGCTGCTGCTGCTGCTTTCACATACACTGTGTGAAAGAGGGATGGATTGGATAACGCATCAAAGCGAGGTTTCTTATCTGTCATACCTATGTCTCCAATGCACTGCCAGTTGCTACAGTTATGATAAGAATTCAGGCATCTATAAACATGAAGATTATTGTTTCCACTGTATCTTTGTTCCACCAGACAATCTTCATACATTTTGCATTTGGGGGGAAATGACAATAAAATTGTGATCTTGCTTTCAAGCTGAATATTAAGGGAAGGAAATGAATATTAGGGGAACTGTTGTTTAAAAAAGGCTAGGTATCTGTGAAACACTATTGGGCCAAAAAGTGGCAGCCCACAAAAGGACAAAAGAGTTTGTTGCCGTTGGCTGAGTCACTCATTAAATTCCAAAATTGGAGGAGTTTTAGCTGGTTTTCTTTGGGGATGCTGCCATGTGATGATCCATTTGATCTGTATGAACCGAAAATGGGACAGTCCTAATGTGCTAAGTTTCTCTAAGAGTAGAAATCAAGTGCTTCATTGCTTCAGGTTGTTCCTGACCTCTGTCCACAGTGTGTTTGCTTGGACACGTTACTAGATTGTGCCTGTATGTATATGAAACACAGCAACAAAAAAGGGAAAACTGCTCTGCAAAGGAGTAAGAGAAATATACAACATGAGTAGGATGTAGTGACAAGGATTGCTGAGAGGGGCCAAACCATCTGGAGTGGGACTGAGAGAAACAGGTTTAATGGGAAGTGCTATCGGGGGAGAAATAGAAAACAGAAGCAGGAAAAAGTGGGACATAAAATGGAAGCAGTGGGAGGAGTAGAAGGTGCAAAAGGTTCATGAAAGGAAAAGGGCAAGAAAGCTATTTGAACAGGTCACCCCCATTTTGCCTTCAGGAACCAAATATTCTCGATCAAGTATTCCAAGCCCAACAGCAAACGATGACAGATGCTTCAAGTCAAGGTGAAAACTACCTATAATGAACTAAATTACACTACGATACGACTGTGGGGAAGTTTCTTCTGCACTTCAGGGAGCTATTTGCCTGCATATAGCTTGGCTTCCTTATAAATTTAATCTTAACAAGTGTAACTGAATGATATTCATCTTGTTCACCTATCTGTGTCTAATCCTTTTTAGCCTTTCGCAAAGTGCTTTTCTTGACTGATATCTGTCATGGGGTTACAAGTGAATTATGTACTCTAGTTTTAAGCATTAGTTTTTAAACGTTTCCTTTTTCAATTGATTTTTTTTTCTTTTCAGCTCCTGTATCCAACCCATATCTTCCCATTTATTTTAGATGACAGTTTAATATCACCTTATACATTTCTTCTTTAGACTAGTCAAAGTAGCTAGTCAAAAAAAAGGGCTTACATAAAAAGGATCTGTTAAAATATTTCACTTTTTAAGAAAAAAAAATTAAATTATATTTTTTAGCTCTCATCCCAACATCAAATAGAAAGCTTTCACTTCAGCAATCACTTCATTACTTCATCCAGACCATGGTTTTATCTTTTAGTGACAGGGATGACCAGAGCTGAATATAGGCTGTAACGTGAGGAAATAGCACTGACTCACAAACTGTTTTCAAGAGCTGATAAATGCAATCTCTTTTAATTATCTGGGTTTTTACTGCTTCTCTGCACAGGGCAGATGTTTTCTTGATATTTAAGGATATATTTTTTCATCCCCATTTCAACAGCAAATTTAAAACACTTGATGAAAAATTTTAAAGTTTCCTTCCAATATGAGTCACCTTTTGCTTTGGCTTATATTTGTCAACCTTCTGGCTTCTTATCTCCTTTTGGTAGATCCTTCCCAATTTCCTCTGAAATTTCTAGTTCAGGCATTAGTAACACTGACACCACTGTCATCCAATAGTTAATTACAATCCAGCAAATAAGATGACAGCTGGTTTAGCAGAGTGACTATAACATTGTTTATTTTAATTAAGGAGGGAGCAGCAAGACTATATCTCTTGAAAAAGAAAAAAAGGAAATGCATTCTGGAGAGAAAGATTAAATCAGTGGAATCTGAAAGGAAGATTAGCTGTGAAAACAAATATGCTCCATCAGGAAGTACTTTCCTCTGTGGCGGATGCAACCTGAGACAGAAAATATGCAGAAAGGCAAAATCTCTGACCAGGTAGCCTTAAGAATGTCTATAGCAAACCAGCCAGCAGAAGGGTGAGAGAAACCTCTTTGATTAAATTAAATAGAGTAAGCATGTTCTTTTCTTTCATTTCTTGACCCATGTCTTTTATAAACATTGGCAGCTGTGTTGAAAATTTTGTGTAAGAAAATCCATTCTTTCCACTCACTCCCCCACCATTTTACCTTAATGTGGCTTGAATTAAGAGCAATTTTGGCTAATGGTAAAGCATTCCTCACCTGGGGGGATTGCACAACTCTACAAATGGGGGTGATGGGACAACCTAACCATACACCTCACTCCCCCAGCACATTCTCCAGCCTGGCCAGTGGGTCAAAAAGGGACCCCCAGAACCATAAGCCAGGGTAAGACCTGGTCTCATGGGGTGTGGAGAGGGGACAACCAGCTACAGGAGATAACCAAGAGATCTCTCTAGCATGCAGCGAGGCATGAAAGAATATGCCAGAACGCAGACAGCAGTATGTCACACCTCTGCAACCTAAATTGGGGCATCCAGTGCCACTGTTAGTCCCTTAAATTGGTATTTAAGCACTTAAAAAGACAGGCTTCAATGTCAGTTTTAGCATCCAAATTCAGAACAGTCCTCCCTATCTGTATTTCACTGGGAAATTACCCAGGATCCCAGATATGTGCCAGAGTGATTATAGCCTTTCTTGTTATCAAAAACAGTATATATTTAATGGGAGCACAGAGGACTATAAGGAATATCTATAAAGGGTCTGACTTTTTTAGAGAAGTAACTGTAAGGAGTTTATTAGGCAGGGTCCTACACAGACTGGTGTTTCATATCTCTGGAAGGGATTGGATGCCCAAAATGTATCTGTTTTGGCCAACTTGGTTCACAGAAGTAATTAAAGCTATTATCTCTCCCTGCAAGCCTGTGCTCACATATTTCCTGAGACCATGGTAGCTACTGAAACACTGTAATTTTTACCTGTCTACAAATAGACAAGGAATTGATATTAGACTCAGGCAGAGAATAACTCCATTTTTAGGAGGATATATGTGTTTTGCTTTGATTCCGTTTTGAACAGGAAACTTTGTTATTTTAAAGAATTGTCTGGGAGAAGAAATTACTGTTCTCCATGTAGCTCTGGGAACCGTGCCTCACACAACTGTCCCGCTCTGAGCCACCGCCTCCCCAGGCCATGGGTCCAAAGCATCCAGGTGTCCAGGAACCCACCTCTACTCTGAGGTGCCAGCCAGGCAAGCTGGCAGGCAAGCTGCAAGGTTTCTGATAGAGTCCGACCTGGAGTTTGGTGAATCATTGTCAAAACTGGACAGAGCGCCAGTCTTAGGTTTCAACAATTTCCCATTTTATTCTAAAATAAATCTTTTGTTTTTTCATTGTGCCTGACGAGGTTGTGTCATATAGGCTGGATAAAGATAAATCTGCACAGTATATCAGTTTGAATAATGCTCTGAAGTGAAACGTCTGGAAATACATATTTTATCAGTGTAGCCTATGTCAGACAAGCTAATGTTGATATTTTAAGTGTTGCTACCCTTATTTCCAAGACCTGGATCATGTTATGGGAATTGCATTGTTCATGGCAAAATGACTGATATGAAACTGCAGGAATTTTAAGCCCTTGGGGGGTAATGGTATGCTTTAGTAATCTGATGCAGGACTGAACTTCATGCTGATTAAGCAGAGTGGCCATCTTAAAATGATTTCCAGAAAACATATAACTTCTAAAATGCTTTTTGATACAAAAACCTTGTGAAAGGAGCACAGACTGCACTTCTGGAAAGAATTAATAGCGAATTAGTAGGTGTGTTAACAGAAGCACCTGGTCCTCTTTGTCCCTCCTCCTGGGCATCTCTAATACAAATGCATCACTGCTAGGTTGCTTTTTCTGACAACTTAAAGAGGAACTAACCTCAAATTATTTTGCCTTTCGTTGTTACTCTCCCTGCTTTCTCTTTTTTCAGGGGGACTGATTATCGCTGATGTTATGGCTTGACACACAGAAAGATGTTTTTGCAATGCAATTTCTTTTCAAGGTAAAGAGTGATGTTTTTCTGGGGAGGTGGGGGGAGCAGAGACCTTTCTAGTGAGCAGCTTTCCCTGACATCCTGGGCATGCCTCCGATACTACTGTACATGCAACATGTCTTGAAGTTCAATGAATACAGAAACAAATGAAAATTTAAGTAAGACCCACAGGGAATGAGTTAAATGACCCAAGCAATACATATCAGCCTAGGAAGATGTACTTTATTCTGTAATGAATGTGCAGCTAATGTGTCCACTAAGCAGAACACGATTTTCTCCTACTAATCTGATGGCCCACTCCTAGGGAACACTTTATGACTACATATTTCAAACCTTGATCGGTGGGAAAGCCCGAGTCTTGGCACAAACATAAACAGTGACAATAAATTAGACACAAACAGAGTGTAACTTTTCAGGATTCCAGGCTCTGTCTAAATTTACTGGCTGTTTGTTGAGGCTTTGTGACTAATGGTAGCATAAAATATTTTAGTCAACTAGCAAAGTGAGGACTTGGAATGATTGTGAAGTACTGAAAACCGGCTGCTCTGATTAACGGTGGATAAATTACTGTTAATGCTGGTAATAAATGTCGTTAGCAGTAATTTACTGAATAGCAGCTCTATAGCCTCAGATCATGTCAAAGTTTTGAAAGAAACGACTGACTAATCTTGGCAAGGTCCAAACTTTGCTGTGCTTCCCAACGGCTGCTTGAAGACATTGCAGGGTGGATTGGGATGTGCACAGTCACATCTTGCAAAGGACTGGAATGGCTTTTTTATCAGCTATTACTCTTTCCTTCAGCTGGAATGACACGTGCAATATATTTATATTTGAAAGCAAGCAAAGCTCCTCTGCTGCTTCCAATGAGGTGAATTGCCATAGCAGCCAGGGACCTGGCACTAGAGCAAAATTCAGTTCTATGCTCTGAATTTGACCCTTCAGGGGAAAAATCTTTTGGATCCCAGAAGCAATTACTTTCTCTTCCCTTGCTCCAGTCTTCAAGGCATCTTTCTCACACTTCCACCAGTATAACAATACACGAACGTGTAACACTGCACAGCCTAAGCACACCAAACTCTGGTAGTAAATGGATTCATGCTATTGTCCTCTCTACTGTGCCTGTATGTGAAGCCCAAATGTAATGGTATTATGCTTTGTAATAGAGAGGGATGATCCCATAAGTTATGGTGAGGGATATTAGGATATTAGGTAGTAAGTTGCATCTTTAATTGGTATATTTAACAATCTGTAGTGACATAAGCTATTACAAAAGTCACTACATGACATGTTCACTGGAACCTCAGGTATTAGTTTCAAATACTGTCATACTATCGTGCTATCATACTATCAAACAGCATACTTTCTCATGGTACTAAGATAAATATCCATTATCTTCTCCCATGCATACAAATTCAGGATGAATTTCACAATGCTGCATTCCTTTACCTAAGCCTTTTTGGTGCTGAGCTTCCATTATAGAATATTGCCTCCCCGCTTGCCTAGTCCTGAGCATCCCTTGCACATGTTTTGTTGAACGATTTGATATAGCTCTATTTTTTGGTGCTTTGAGATGGATGTGCACCCAAACCTGCTATATTTGCCAATTGACTCACTTCAGATTCTTTGAGATATTTGCACATTTCCAAGGCTTGTGTAAACATTTTCGTTAGGGGACAAAACTTGATCCAAAAGGAGGTTATGGCCATATGCATTTTCCCCTTGGTGAAATGAGATGATAGTTTTGTCAGTCAGCTTAATGAACTGCTTGCTGTTCATAGCCACACACAGCCAGACGTTTCCACTAACCTGGCTTTGGTTAAGCAGCACATGAAATGAGTCAGTTTGAGTCAACTGTTTCTGGAAATGTCAGAATATTGGTCTTTCAGAGTATTCAGATCTTGAATAGCCCTGAGTTGCCATTTAAAACTTCAGGATAATAGTAAGGGGGAATCTGGAAGAGGAAGGAGACTTGTGTCACAAAAGTGAGATACAAGAATAGACACTGGCAGCGATCTGTGCCTAAATGTTGAAACAAGAGAAAGGGGAGTACTTAAAGAAGCACATGCGATACTGGAAAAACAACATAGTCATTATTTGAACCTATTAGACATACACTCCAACAAAAGTAAGATGGCATTTTATTCCCAGACTGGTAGCAATGTATTCATTCATGCTCATCATATTTCCTGTTTTCATTAGAATAGAACCACTCTACATGCAATTCATTACAAATAAAACTTCAGGCTCCTAAAATATGCTTATCTCACTGGAAGGTACTGCTAGATAGTCTACTCTAAATATGCTATAAGTGAAATAAATACACTACTTTCTTAATTTGATAGTTTGCCATGTGATGCATTTTTAATAACATATTTTCATTAAATTTTACTCTTTCAGCTATTTGAAATAAGTTTGAAGATATGAGATGTCTGATCTCTTCAGAGCTGAATTACAAAAAAAGCTTAAACAGGTTGTTTTGTTTATAGGTTTTGAAATAATACTTTGAAATGATGGGTGACATTCCAGCTTGTCCTCCCGCACCCCCCAAATTCTCACTGTTTAGAAAAACATTCACATCTCTCTCATGTTCACATGTCTTCTTGCTCCAATCTTCCTTATCCACCCTCAGCCCTTCAATGAACTTCCCTCCTCCCCAGATGGCCCTGTAGACAGTCTGTCCCACATTGCTCCACATCTTCCCTGCCACAGAGTGGTCCTTCACAGGTGTTTCCTGCCCTTGTACATCCTCAGCCAGGAAAGGCCATTTTGTGAGTAGCCAAATCTGTTCTTGTTCTCAGACAATTTGAAAAGCATCTTTGGACTCACTTGGATTCAGTCACAGTTTGTTAGGTACCTGACCCTAGCCCCAGAAAACTATTTTATAAGTCTAATTCCAATCTTAATTATCTTATAGATGCATGCTCAATGATCTTGTGGAAGAAAACCTGCACTGTCTTACTGCATACATCCACATCAGTATTAACCCAAATTACATCCTATTTCAATGTTCAGTTGCGGTCAGAAGATGACAATAAAGCCCCAGCTAAACTGCAGCTTTCTCATTTCAGCCTGTTGGGTTGCAAAAGAGACAGAGTTTTTTATTTTTTTAATGCTTCTAAAAATACCTTTTTCCTTACTGTAAAGCTATGGTAAAGCATAAAGGAAATAGCCAAGAAATGCCAGTTCCACAAAGGAATGAGCCTTACAACTAAGGTTTTACTGGAAAAACTTTTTGCTCTAAGGGTTGCTGCTAGGTCTCTGAAATCCCTTAAACAAATGTGAGATAATATGCTCATACAGTGTGAGTGGAGTTGCCGCAGAGCCACATGACCACAACAGCATCTCATGACCCAAACAGTGTTTTGCAGTGGCAGGTCATTAGCTAGATGTGGGAAGGCAGGGTGGAAAAATCCAGAGCCTTACCTGCTTTTTTCCAGTAAAGCCATACCATATATAAGCCCAACAGCACAATTATTTTGGGTTGCTTCAGTTATCACTTAGGTATATTCTCTGGTTTATTGACTGTCCCTCCTCCCCAAGAAATTATTAACTTTTCATGCTTGGAGTACTAAATGGATCTGATTTGGATCCTTTAGATACATAGGTTACAAAACTCTGTCATGGATGTAAGGTATCACATACATCTTTCTGGGGAATTTTGAAAACTAGAACCAGATCTGTTTTCTGGAGGATTTTCTGTTGGAATAGTTAAAAGTTTTGTGTGGTATTACTTGATCCCTTCTGTAAATGGAGTTTTAATGGAAGAAGAGGGGAGAGCAGCTGAATGGAAGGCATAAAGTGTACAGCACCTGCTTTCAGCTGTTCATGAACTTTCATTTAGGAGCATGTTAATACAGCTATTAAAATAAGCTCCTAAATGGGTCAGTAAAATTTTGTAATGCTTCATTTAAGATAAAACTTTCTCTAGGATTTTTCCTCCAGGAAAATAAGGGGAAGTGGTTACTTACCTAGTGTGAGTTCTGGATGTCAGAAAATTAAAGAACTAGCATCTTCACTTCAAAGGTCTTCTCAGTAATTATAATCAACACAACTTGAAAGTTAAGATTTGAGGGCTGTTTGTTTACAATTCAAGTGTAAACAGACTTTTGAACTTATACATTCCCATGCTCTCCATTGGGCATGAGAACAAAAGTAATTGCATAGGCCAGGAAATGGATTGCTTGGATATAATGGCTTAGCTGAATGAAGTTAAAATTAGGGCCTTCACTCTTCAATGCACTGAGTATTGTGTGTTCAGTCACTATTAAAACCAAGTGGATGTAAAATGGCACTGCTGTCAGTGTGTATTCTGATTGGGTACACAAAATATGAATTAATTCAAGGTACTTGTCCTCTGATCCTATCAACGCTTACATGTTTGCTTATTTGATGCATACTACATAGAAAATTAACATGTTCTCTAGTGTACAGTGCTTGCAAGGAGTGGGCTGAGTTGAATAGTTAACAAGAACTCAGGTACAGATATTTCCAAAACTGGAAGCCAAAAACGTTTTAAAGAATACAATGTCCTGTAAGACCTCACAGTTTCTGTCTTGAAAGTACTTGAAAAGAGATACTTTTCAGGCTATTCGCCTGAAAAGCAAAGCTACAAAGAAATTAGCAGCAGTAGTGTAATCCTTTAATATGCTTCACTCACTGTGCCTAAAAATGCAGGTGACAGTCTTGCCCCTCAGACAGCGCCCACAGTAATGTAAATAAAAAAGCCACCCCAAAAAAGAGGTGAAGCATTAATATGTGAATGCTCCTACTTATCTCTCATGTACAGCCACCATGGCCTTTTATTTCATGCTCAGCTAATACAAATCTGCATTTCAAAGAAACTAGTAAAACTTCATAAAACACAGCATTTGCCTTATTTAAAATCAGCTCAGTTGCCTTTTAAGCTTTAACTAAATCTATTAAAATTGCACAGAATGACCTCTTAGAAAGACATTAATTACTTGAAAAAGTAACTTACTGTGAGAATACATAGTTGTATACACTTCAGAAAAGTGTCACTTTTTCAGACATTTATCATATTAAAATAGCTATTATCAGATAACCTATCATGGACTTCTTAACAAGGAATGAGGGCTAGGAAGAATTTCTCTTGCTTTTTGGTAACAGCTGGTTTTAGAGTAGAGGGCACAAATGTGGCTTCCCAGCCCTTGGTATGAATATTCATCTTTCCTTTTGCAAAAGCAAGTCTAGGTCAGCTACAGCGCTTAGTAATCTGGCCAACAAAAATGGCACTAAGAAAAACAAAGTGTTAAATCTGAACAGTGTTGATTCCCTTCTTTGGAAATCAAAACCTTTAACCTGTTCATATGATTTCCCAGGAGGCAGATTGATCTTGAGAGAAATAAATAAGCAACTCCATTTGACATTGAAGTCTAAATCTCACCTCCCTGAATTTTCATTCTGTTTTTTACTGAGCTCTGTGTAGTCATTTGCATGCCTCCTAAGTGGGAGTGAAATATTACTGAATTAAACTTCCCCATTCACTTCTACTACATGCAGTTTCTTTATCAACTTTATGAAAGTAGAATTGACTGCATGAGAGACATTCTGTAATGGCATGAGGGTGGTGATTTCTGGGCTGTCTGGAGCTTCTCTATGAGTTTCTATATTTGCCTGCTGGACCTTGTCATGTCTCCTCTTCCAGAAAAGAAAACTGTCGGTGAAAGTGGTTTGCCATCCCTGGTCATTTCACATTGCTTCAGAGGTTTTGCAATTTCCTCACCTAGGAAAGGGACATAACTCTTTTGACAGCTGCTTGGGATGGATTTGGTGCCTGCTTTGAAGACTGCTTTGGACAACTGAGCATTAGCTACATGAGCATTATGTCATAGGCACACTATGTACTTGTTGATTAACTCTAAAGTAAATTTTCCACTAATTTTCTGTCATTTTGCTGTGCTCTGAGGACGGCTGTTGTCCAGGGGGATCATTGCTTCTCTCTCAATGAGAACAATGTTGACTGGTGAGGAAGTTTCTCGGAGCACAGCTGGAAGCTGGTGATGGCCAGCCCCTTAATGAGATGATTCACCAGACAGGTAGGCCTGCTTGCATGGTCACGGCAAACTGGGGACAGCGATAGCACATATAGAATGCTTCAGAGCATCCTGCGTGATGAGTCTGCAGGACTGAGCCCCGGCTCCCAAGCAATGTGCAGAAGATGCTGTTCCAGGTGCATCAAGACTGCTGTGCACAGTCACGGCTGGAGTGTGTGCTGTGTAGAGGACCCAACAGTGTGTGTGCAGTGAGACCAGACTTGTGTCTGGTCTTGTGTCTGAGACCAGACTCATTTACATGAGTCCGTGTTTGTGTGCTGTGTTGTGGGCTTCCCAATCACTTATGACAGTCCTGCAGTGCTTGAGCAGACCACCATGCACTGATATGCTGCGCTGCCACATTAGATGTGTAAATATAAGCATTTTTTGCTAAAGAAAAGCCAGGCAGAGTAGGGAGCATGCAGGAGAGCAGCATTTTTGCCTTGTTACTTCTGAATTCCCACTTCAATCCCTCTGTATGTATACAATCATAATTAATACAATCACAAGAGGATCCCTGCCAATGAGATCCCATCCATTTTTGTCAGATTCTTTTGAGCTGTGTGACTGTCTGCTGAAGTCCTGAATATACGTGGATGCCTGTTGATTTTTTTGTAATGGAGGGACTTTTCTGTGTGTCTGTTGGGCCTTGTAAACCTTCATAAATTTACATTAGCTAAGATTAATTTGCTACACTGTGGCAAAGGAGGTGTTAAAACTTCCCTAAGACCAGTGACAGATTTAGCTCTCTACAAAGATTATAATATCAAAGCTGTAGCATTTTACTGTGAATTTACTGGCAAGAAACAAGCCTATTTTCGTTATTAGTTGAAAGACTGAAAGTGAATACCAGCAAATATCAAACCAACTGCTGTGATTAGGATTGGGTTAGTCTGGAGTCTGTCTGCCGTTTGCTGCTTTGGTTCCACCTGATTAATGCTAAGTCATCTGAAGGAGGGAAGACTTCACAAGAGTGCATTAGAAATACCACTTAATAACACAGCACGATTGTCTGTTTGAATATCCCATCACATCCAGGAGAACAAGTTTATCTGAGGTATCACATAAGACTGAGGTCATTGTTACACTAGAAAAGTTTCTGGACAGTTAGCTGCCAGGTGACATCACTTCTGAGCTTGTTTACCAGTTCCTCGAGGAGCAAATGCTTCAAAGTCATGCCTCTAGTATTGTTGTCGCTATCTTGCCCTTATTGCCTTTGTAGAAAAGAGATTCCGTTCTCTTCCGGTTTGTAGCCAACAGTGATAATGGCCATTTTTCTTGTCAGCAGCATTTGTTGCCAGCTGGCATATTGCCCTTCTGGGCCAAAATTGTAAAGGTGCTACTTGGATGGGTTGTTATAGAAATGATGCTTTCAGACAGACATTTACATAGCAATGATAGTCAATAACTGAGAAAATGCAAATTACACATGAACAGATTCCCGCACAAATCTGTTCCTGTTCCAGCTTTTATAAATTGTAATGAAGGTTCTGCCCCCAACAATCTTCAGGCCATTGAAGTAAAGCTATGGCCTCTAGAGAGATTTAGAAAAAAATGAAGGCACCTTGCACTAGGATACACAGCCACCAGGAAACTAAAAACCCCATGGTGGCATGGCAAGGACAGTTTCACCATATTTCTATCTTAATCTTGCCAGACATTCGCAAGAACTCTGTTTCTTCTTGAATGGGTTACAACAAGCAGAAGCTCCAAGTCAGGATGTCAAGGTGCAATTCTAGATTGTGTAGATCCCAAAAAAACTTTCATCCCAAGCCAACGCAGAACATTGGAAGGAAAAAGGGCCTCCAAAATAGACATGCAAGTTTAGGTAATGTGCAAACACTGACCTAATCAGTAATCAGTAATAGCCCTCTGCTATTCAGGTGGTAAAAGCTGTGCTCCTGGGAAGTGAAATGTTTCCCACACAAAAGCAGCTGATGAGCAAATGGATCAGAAAATAAGAATAGTAACAGTGCTTAAGAGACTAATAATGAACTAGTAGCTTCCTTCTTACTGTTTTGCCCTTTAACATCAGAATCACCTCCTGAATAAAATTGGTGACACACAGTTGCCACTTCTCCAAAGCACGGGAGAGGCAACATGGCACTGGTTTATCAGCAGATGACATGACTGGACCAGTCACCTACGTTGCTGAGCCGGCCACACTGCGCTGAGCAGACCTGGTCCCTGTGGGAGTCACAGGGCTGCAACCTCGTGGGAAACTCTCAGGCTCAGGCTGCCATCTCTGCTGCCACACCGTTGCAGCAGAAAAGTGTGCAACAAAAATATCATGACTCTGCATCAAAAGTAGCTGTCTGGGTAACTGCAGTCATTGAGGATGCCACATATCAACCAAATCAGCTGCTTATCCTGCTCTGGATAATAAGGAAGATGTATGTCATGGCCAACATTGGCTTTGGGCAGCTAAAAGGTGTGTAATGTTTATTTAAGCACCTTCCAGTGTCTTTTCACTTACGTGCCTCCTCCTAATCTTCCTATCTCCAGTTTTAGTTGAACCACTTACACATGCATAGTAGTAAATAACAATAAGTGCACAGCACAAAGACTGCACAGTCTAGATTCCATAAGAAAAAGACATCTGCATTCATAAAAACACAGCATCTAAATGGCAGACTCAGCACTGAGCACATCTTAGAGTGTGACATTGGTGGATTTGCCAAAAAGGGGGGTTGTAATACTTTGTGTTGACTTTTTTGTTTGTTTTGTCTTGACATATGATATTCTTCTTTTCATTGAAGTGTTTTTCAAATACACGGAAAAAATGAGAACTAGAAAGTTATTGTGCAAAGTGAAATATGGAGTTGCAGTTCTGCTAGGCATGAGATATACCTCTGAATGAAATGTGATCTAGCAAGTTATCCTTCTTTTCAGAACCTGAGATATTGTGGTGGTGGACAAAAATGTAGATCAGATAGACACGCTGTATTTCATTAGGCCCTGCCTAAACTACAAAAACACTTCTAAGGAAAACAGTGGCTATTACATTTGAGATCTAACCATGGCATGATCAGATTTTAATAACATTCTTTAACCCAGATACAGAGGGAGGTTAAAACACTTCTTAAACTGCTTAGAACTTAGTCTGACCCCATCAACAAAGAGCTCCTCAAGCTGCGCCTGAGCTGTCTGAGCTATGGCTTGGGAGCAGGTAGGGGAAGCCACACTATTGCATTAAGTATGCAAATCTTTAAGCAGGTAAAGTTTCAGACATCTAATTGGATCCTAAAAGGGCTTTCCTTGAGAAATATGTGATTGTTTCTAACTTGTTAGAGTAATTATTATTTCATGTTTCACCAAGGGGTATTCTTTTACACTGGGTATGTGTATAATAGCTCTGTAAATATTAAATCATATTCAGATTTAAAAGTCATGACTGTTCTTTCACTAAGATACAATACCACATGCCTTCTGGAGAGAGTTCTTGTATACTGCACTGGTTTTGCTTGTAACAATTGTTTTATAAATGAAATGTTTATTATGAGACCTCAAGGATACAGCGGTCAGTATACAGAATAGTTACTGAGCATATGAACAAACTCTTCATTCCTACCAGCTGCATTGACAGACTGCCTCAACAGAAATCTGCAGTCTTTGTCACTGCCAGAAAGCCAGATGCTCAAATATCCTCTTTGCACCCTGATGGTCACTGGATGATCACTAACAGCATTATGCCCTCACCCTTAACTTAATGAAAGTCTTTTGTTTTATTTTGCACCTTTCCTAAAGCGTGTATTCCGTGTATTTTTGAAAGTGGAAGCAAAAAATTTTGGAAAAAAATATCTGGCTCTGAAGTTTTGAATACAGTCCACATGTCAAAGGGAGTTAGTGAGAGATTCAGTCTGAGACACACTGATAGGCGAAGGGGTGTCATTGTCAATAGAGCTTCCCAAGGTCACTGAGTTAGTACTTCATACCAAGCAGAACTGTGCTTTTGTGTCAGAAAGAAAGCATCAGTGTACTGAAACGAAATGTTAAGTATGGCAGCAGATCACAGAAACAAGAAAACCTCTCAGGGAGTTTTCAAATGCTTCAAGCAAATTGAAGACAGATGGTTCAATATTTAGGAATTATTGTTATCTGTATCTACAGCTTATTAGTAAACTCAAAGTAAGTGCATTACAAATATTAAAAAGAATGCTAACAGTTCTCTTCTTACAGCAATAATCATTGGAAAATACTGTAATATCATTATGGAGTGCTCTAGATTTCTTTTTAAGTTGTAGCAAGCTGAAAATTCAAGATTTCTGGTACAGAAAACATCACAAAGTTAGCTTCTTTAGCCACTAGATCAATTTTCCATTTAATGTGAAATAAGTTATGTCACTTGATGGTCTTTAGGGGCTTTTTCACAATAATCCACTTGACGAGTGAGACAGGTAAGCTTTGCAAGATTTATAATTGATCACTGGTGCTATTGTACACATGATGGAAATACCATGTACAATATAGATATTTTTTAGCAAAAAATATTATTGCTTCATAATCAGGTGTAGGTGTTAGTCTCTGATTTGGCATCACTTTGACATAATGAGCCTATGGTTCTGCATATACAGACTATAAATATAATGATGTTTTTATAAGGGTTCCAGACATCTTGCCTCTATATGAAATGTAAATACCGGGTTCAATCTTTAGCCCTTGAAATTGGGTGTGAAGGAGGGATTCTGTTTGGGCCTAAATACAGCCAAGCTTTATCTGGGGGCTATATTCCTATGGAACTGCAGCTGTTCAAATGCTCTTAGCACCTAACAAAGGCACCATTGTTCTGCTGAAACATGTTTGCTGGAGTTAGTGCGGCTCTGACCAGCTGTAGGTGAGCCAGCTGCAACAGCAACAGCCTGTTACTCAGCAGCCCACTGCATGATGCCTGATGGTTCATCACGGTGATGACGGACTGCATCTGGCCAGGGGAATGAACACCAGGGAAACAAAGACACTGCTCAGGAACAGTGTACCCTCTGGATTAGTATCCGCACTCCTGCAGCCGGCAGGGGAGAAAGCCTGTAAGGATTCTGCCTAGCAAAGATGGCTGATGTGGCCTTTTAGACTTCATCAGAAATACCTTAGCAATAATGCTATTGATCCTAGCTGCTGGTTCAACGTAATGAATAGGACTCTTAAACAACTGCATTTAGTTGTCCATAAAAGAATACTGATACTTACACTCATACTGACTCTCTTGAGACACCATTATCTCAGACACTTCCGACACGGTCATCACCCATTTGCAAAATAGTAGAGTTTGGGAGGGATACTATATTGTTTTATCAACAAGGATAAGTCAGTGACATGGCATACTATGTACAGCTCATCTTGCTCTGTTTGTATTCATACATGAATTCTATAAAACAAACCACAGGAAGTGGTTTATAGAAATCTGAAGCTATCAGGCAATTCCTGGTCCGCAGGAAGCTGTTCTGTCTGGAGAATTGCCTACAGATACAGCAAACAGGACAGACAGAAAACTTGATCTGTTGTATCTCATTGCACCACAAAACTGGCAACAATGCAGCATTTCCTGAAAGATGAATATCTTGCTAAAATACTAAGAAGAATATACAACAGGCTGTGCATCAATGCTATCTGGTGGCACTGCTATAACAGTAGGAAATTTCACTGGAGAAATATAAATCCTCCTGTTTTGAGGCATAAGTCTAATACTATTCAATGGGAATTAATAGGTTATTCCACCATAATAACAAGGATTTCTTATCCTTTTATTTGAAGTATTCAGAGAAAAAATATGAAACTAGATAGGTTACTGGTCAGATCTGTGATGGTAAGAATTATATGCCTGCACAGAAAAGCTTTGTTTAAGGTTAACATCTGGTTTGCAATGAGGTCTTCCTTTGTGTTCGTCTTTACAGTTGCTGAGTCTGCACCAGGAGGACCTCAAATTTAAAAGAATTTTTCTGCAGTTCAGCTATATCCAACACAGTCATCACTAGTCCGTAAGGATGTTAGTTGTTTTTCTTTTTTTCAGAGACACTGGAGTAATGCATGCTACCACAGCCTTGCTGTCTTTCTCCCAAGAGTGGTTAGACTTCACCTGAAACTTTGAATCTGCCACAGCCTTTAAAATAATGAGTTTATCCTTTCACTTCAGCTGGCTGAGCCTCATGCTTTCAACTCCTAGGTGTGGCCCTTGCTTACAGCCCAGCCAAGCCTTATGTTACATTGGCAACATGAGAAAAAAAATGTATTAGGAGAGAAGCAGAGAAGGGAAAAGAAAAAAAGTTTGAATCCACTCTTTGAAGTCATAGCACTTAAAGGGAGGTGTATCTGATGCAAGAGACTCTGTGCGAATGTGATACTTTCTTCAACACTTTGTGTTTTTCTGCCAAAGGCAGAGTACGTATGTCCCCTTCTTGCTGCTGATATCCCAGCATCATCAGATCCAGAGGTTAAGCCATACGATTCATCTCCCTTCTCAACATTTTTGTTTCTCTGTTTTTCATGATCCTTTTATTACACAAAGTGAAAAGGGAACACTATAAGCAGAGTCTTCCCTGTTGGCATAGCCACACCTTTAGTGATGGGGAATACAGAACAGGTTCTCTCCTTTTTCACTTCCCTGTGTTCCTGTTAGTTTCAGTCAAGATCAGCCAGTACATCTTTAAGAATGTGAAGGTCCAAAGTTGTGCTTACATGCTGATGTTTTCAAATAGGGCTTATTTTCCTAGCTTATACAGAGCACCTGTGATCTTTGCAAACTGTCTTAGGTCCTTTGGTAGTTATACCTGTAGATAAGCAAGTTGGTCGTAAACTAGTCCTCTGCTCGGAATGTCTCATGTTTCACTGGAAACAATGTGATCAACCCTATGAAACTCAAAGTCTAGATCTTTTCTTTTTTGAAACTGAAGTTAGATTTAGTGGCTTCAAATTTGTGATTTTGGAACAGTATGTCCTAACTATTACGAAATAAAACAAAAGATATGGGAAATAAGATTACCCAAATATAAATTGATAGTACCAAAATTTCAACAGGGTTGTGAATAAAATTTATTCCCTGAATTTCTCGAAGCTTCATCTCAGCAGTTACTTTATTCAGTATTGTGTCCACCTCTGATCACCTGCTTCATACCCTGAATTTATTTCCTATCAGGTGAAATCCATCTCTGTAGTATTTTCATTCTCTTTCCAAGTGATATCCTGTACCTGTTGCAATTAGCGGAGCTTTTGCATTTATTTCTGCAGGTCGTGAATTTCATTAGGCATGTCTACCAAAACTCTCCTGCTGAGTTTGGAGCAGCAGAGAAACAGTTTGCTCAACACAGGCACAAACCTGGAACTCGGTATAGCTCCCTACTGAAAGCACAGTCGCAAAGCTTGTGCCTGCTTAGCCATGAGGAAAAAGTGCTTTTTGAAGGCTTCTGAGAGGCCATGACTGCTGTGACTATACAAGGCACCTGCTACTTCCACAAGCTCCTTCATCCAGCATAAGCCAGCCGAGCTGCCAAAGGGAGCGCTCTCCTTCTTCTCTGTTCCCTGACTTTCACTCTGCAAGAACAAGACAGAGAATAGGCTGGAGAACCAATGTGGGTGAAAACTAGCTGGGCTTTTCAGCTCGGTAAATTTTATTCCAAATTGGGCTGCCTGCTCTCGTTTAATGTGTAACTACCCACAACCACAGAGGGTGAGGACACACAAGGGAAGAAAGAAGTGGGCTTGGGATGCCATGGAATAAGAGGAGTGAGTGTGGCAGGGCCAGGTGTGCTACTTTCTGCAACTCATTTCTTGTGCCACCTAGAAGTATGCAATGGCAATGGGAAGCATTCACTGCTACTTCACACAACATCTAAAACATACATGCAATGTAGATACCTAAACAAGACAGACTGGATCCTATCTTTTATTATTTCACAGAAGAGAGTGTTTTATTTATGAAAGAAATCTTGGCAGATCACTCCGACCATCTATCTTCTCGCCTCCCTCTCCTTATTTCTTTTTTAATCCTGATACTGCATCTTTACAAAAAACACAGAAAATTATCCCATTTTAACCTTGGGGTTTTGTCTTTCAAACTTCATAGATAATATAAGTCAATTATCAGAAGAACATTTAGATATTCTTCATTCAGGACAAAGCCATAAGGAACCTGGGGCTGCAGTGTAGCTGTATTGCTGTGACCCCAGTTCTGCAATCAGAAGCCCATGCAGTTCTGTGTAAGAGCTTATCCATGTGGAACTGATTGCAAAGTTAAGTCCTAAATTTACCCATTAGAGTGTGTAACAGTGGTAAGGTCCTGATGAAGATACTTTAGCTAAATCCCCTGTTTCTCTGAGTATCCTGATTAAATGAGAATGGTTTGAGTTTTGATTGATTATACAATTTATTGTAAAAATAATTTTCCTCTCCTGAAAAGTCAAAGTTGTACTGGTGATGTACATTTATACTAAGAAAGCCTCCTTTTTTCCCCCCCCTTTTTACCTTCCAATTAGCTCTGAAGCTCTGGAGGGTGAGGAGTTTGACACCTTTGGGTGAGCAGAGAAAAGCGCATTAGGCTGATGGAGAGCCTGATGTTTTGTCAGCATCTGTTGAATGGGCCAAGTCTCATACAGATCTCTGCTACGTGTCAGTTTGGTATTTTGGTCTAACTTCTGTTAAGTCTTAAAAGTTTGGGTAAAAATATCTCTCTGGCAAAGTAAACAAGGAGAGAGACACCCACAAGATCTGCAGCAAATATGCCTAGGATGAGGAGTCACAGTCCTGGCTAAAAGGTGCAGCAGGTAGCTCAAAGTTGCACAGTGAGGACATCTGCAAGCTCTTCCCACGCCACAGCAGAAGTGAGGGTACTGGGCACGAAGAAGGACAAACTGCAGCAACACAGAGGATTGCAGTCCCCAGGCCATGCCTAGTGTCCAGACCTTCTGTCAGGACACTGTGACCTCGAGCACAGCGAGCAGTGGTGCACGAGAGAAAGGGAGACGTCCCAGCAGAAACGCTGCCTTGTTGGGTCTTTGCTTTGGTAGGTGAGGATAAAGTTTCAGACTGCCCTGCCATATCTTATATGTGTTGGCTATAATAAGGGGATTATTATTTGATACATGCACAATACTGTTATCACTGGCTTTCCAGATTTATTCCATGTCCCCTTCCATTCTTCACTTCCAATAATGTTCTCTTTGTTTTACAGACCAGACCTTGTGCTTTTATAGACTAGACTTGGTGTTTGCTAGGAGGAAGTATTACATGACAAAAGTATTGTTTCCCAGGGGCCTGGATGAAAAATCAATCTAATACTCTTTGGTATTTACACAAAAAGAGAATCCCTAGAAAATTAAATAGGTGATTTTTCTTGCCGATAGCACCTGAAAAGAAGAGTTATAAAAGAGTTCTTCTTCTCATTCATTTCCCAATGGAAAGATATTTAATTGTAGTTTTTGTTAGTGTAATTATCATGCAGTCTGAATAATTACAACAATATACTTTGGGAAAGTACAAATGCTGAAAGGAATTAAGGAATTTAATAAAAAAATCTAGATAACATTTTTTCCTTTACATAATGTAAAAAGAAAAGTTATATAAACCACATTTATTTATTTTTCCAAGCCAGCTGTTAGTAGTATACTAAAAAACTTGAGAAGATGCTTCACGAATACTTTTTTCAGCCAATATCTAATGGGCAAAAAACTTACTCACCCAAGTGTCATAAAACGAGCCAATCATAAAATGACCGGACCGCATGAAGTTCATTATCCGATCCACTGACTTTTTCACGAGAATCAGCTTATTTATAGCATGATGCAGGATATCAGCTGCCAAGTCTATGCAGATAGTAATATTAAACTGTAAAGAAAAAAACATTTTGTAGCACATTAGTGAGATTCCATTTGTGTGTGTTCCTGACAAATGGCTCCCCTGCAGTTGTCTCAGCATTTACTTGCCAGACAAGACCCATTTACTGCTTCATTTATTGATATGCAGTGGAAGTTACAGAATAAGTATCATATCAGTGAATCTATAGTAGTAATTGACGCAGTTCTTAGAGCCATAATGTCTGGAGAGTCTAAACTAAACTGACTCCAAGAGATGTTTATGAGTATTGTGAATGAAGAACAAAAAAAAAAAAAAGAGAGGTAACTTGATGATGGGATTTTAATTTAATTTGAAGTAATGCAACCAAACTGCATGAGGGGAAGCAATGGAGGGAACAATCAAGTCTCTTAACCAACACTATTTTATCCTGCCATTAAATTGTTATAATTACCCAGTATTTGACCAGATGGCAAGTCATTTCTAAAGTCAGACCAGGTGTTCAAGATGCAGAGATAATCACAAAGCTGATGACTGTGGTGAAACTAATTAAAAAGTGTGTTGCAGTGGCACAGTGGTGCTGTGGAGAGAGAGTGACCAAAAATAACAGGATAGAAAAGATCTAATGTACTACAAAAATGTGACTTGGAAAATAGTAAGCAAAAACAAACAGAATTTAAATAATTTAAAAGTTCAAGGTCAGAGGAGTACTTTAATAAACTATTACATAATGCAATCTATGTGGGTTTTTCTAACCCCAAATCTAAATCTTTTGGGAGGGGGGGCTTGTTTCTGTTTTCTAACACAAATGTGAAGACAGAAGTGAAAGGCAGAACTAATAAAGACGAAAACTGTTGACCAGAACAGAAGAAGGGCAAAATATGGGCACAGATGCACATCAAAATGAAATATGGGCACAAAAAATCCTTTTCATGAGTATGAATGATGATTACATGGCCACAGCTGGAAATTACAGAGGGCTTTATTCATTAAAAACTAACTGTCTTCAATTAGGTTTTGCTTTCATGACAAAACAGCAGAGTAGCAAAGAAATGAATTGTCATGCTGTGTCCGCAGCTTCCCCGAACACGCTGTACCTCAGCCCTGCAGCCAGCACTCTTCCTCTTCTGCTTAGTAGCAGCCTTTACTTTTCTGGGACCAAAAATCAATTCTGCCATGAGGGAAAATGCATTTAACTGGGGGTGGAGGGGACAACTTAAAAACAAGTAAGTTATGCCCCACCACATAATAACAGAAATCAAAGTATCTTATTCCAGCTAGGTGCAAGTATGTGCACCCTGCCGGTTGTCTCAGTACTTCTTGATCACCTGTGGCTGACTGTTCTAAAAATGTAAGTGTGAATGTTCACGCTGTGACCATGGCCCTGAGGAGATCTTTAATTGACTCAGTGCTATGTCCATACATGAAGCTTGATGCTAAAGGGTCCCAGACACAAGTAAAAGCTGAGACCTAGCAAAGACAGCTCTCCACAATGTTTTTCAGACGAGAAAGGAAGGCAGTCCCAACTGCCCGGCTGGTCATCTCTGACAGAAGGGGTGCTCCTCTCTGTCCTCTGGCAGCCTGCTCCGAAGCCTGATGACACCCACGAGAGACAGGGGTTGTAACATCACCAAGCTGAGGAGAATCTAAAATCCACTACTTCTGTGAGCATTTTTGCCATTGCAGTATGATGAAAACAACGTGCATCCCTTCACTCTGTACTGCCACATCGTGCTGATGATGTATTCTGGCACACTTGCATAGGGAGCTTTGCTAGCAAAGGCAATTAGGATTCAGAGTCACTCTGCGGCTTGGTTTTTAGCGCTCACAGAGTTTTCTGCTGTGTGAACTGTCCACAGTTTGTGCAAGGATGCTAGTAGCATTTGCAGTCTCATCCAGCCCTCCAACATTTGGAAGAGTTTCTCCTTGTTGCAGGTGTTTTTGCCTGCAGAAAAGTTGGAGATTCCTTCATGCAGAGGTGCTAGGATTTGAAAATAAGAACTGGTACCAGATGGAGTTGATAAATCAGTCGATACTCCAATTAATTCTGCCAGTAGGAATTTTGCATTCACATTAGTAGTAGCAATAACATCTTGTTGGCCTCTTTCTTGATTGGGGCTATAAGACTGCAGGAACCCTGCTGCTGCAATCACATGTTTCTTCATATGTTCCCTGGAAAGTGAAAGCGGTCAATATGTCAATGACTGTGAACAGTTGATTCTGTGGTACCTTGTTTAGTCATCTATGCCCAGAACAGGATGAGCAAAAAAATGTAGTTTCTTAAAATATTATCTCACTATTTTTTTAATCAGTTCTCTAGCTGGTTTGGAAATAGCATTCTTTTTTAATCTATTCCTCTTTTTTTATTGACCCCAGATTTTGGAACTTTTCAATCAACTCTAGTTGTGACATTGATGATGGGAACACATTTCCTTCACTGGAATGAGGAAAAATAAAAAAAACATAATTGGAAACAGGAGTGCAGACCCTAGAAAATGGTGCAAATCTATGGAAAACAGTTTACTCAGCTGAAAATATAGCCCTATTCATTCCAGCAGTGCTTCCTCACCACAGAATGCACACTGCAGCATGTGTAGCTTTCCAAGTATTTTTAACCTCTTATGCAACTTGTATTCTGGCAAACATATCTAAAAGCACTTCATATTAGGTGCTTTGCAGTTTCTAATGGATATTTTTCTAGAGGTGATTATGAGCAAGTGGTTGTACTCTTCCTGCTGCCATACTTCCCCTGTGTCTACATGAGCAGGGCTTTTGCTATTTTTTGGAAACAGGCAAATAAAGATCTGTTTAAGGATTTTGGAAAGAAAAGTTTCTATATGAATTCAATAAGGACACTACAGGCTTGAAGTAAGCAAGAGATAACTGAGAGAAGAGAAAGATTTCATGCTAATTTGCAGATTTTCAATGAAAAGTTGAAACCCACATGCTTGGAGTCTACAGTGACTGCAGAGGTTTTTAATGGCCATGCAATCCTCAACTTTTTATGTTCATTAGGCCTTGCCACCTGTTTACATTTACACATAAAAGTGAGGGGGAGGCCCTTTCTTTCTCTGGCCCTGTTACACCACAGTCTTTGCTGGTTAGTGGCAGATGACCTTTCTCAAGAAGGTGGAAGACTGGCGCCTCTTCTCTGCACAGGAGAAGTAAGATATGGATGCAGGTTTCCCCACATCGGGTGTGTGCCTTGGTCACTAAGTATAAAGAAGTAAGAAAAAAGAAATGAAGGGAGAGAACAGAAAGGGCAAAAAAGTGTTTCTCCATTCCTTTTTCATAACTGACTATTTCCTTGTAATTAGGCATACTTGAAAATAATATATTTCTGGTTGAATAAGACTTCTTTTAACCTCAAATGCATTTTTTATTGGTCAAAATGAATTTAATTGGGTTTCAGTCATATAGATATGATTTTTTTATCAGTTCCACTAAAGAATCAGTTCCACTAAAGAGTTTTCTTGATGTTTATAGCAAGAGACAGCAAAACCCCAAAGTAGCACTCATATGCCAGTGCTTCTTGCCAGAGCAAAAGGGTTAGCTGAATAAATTGCAGAATCACAGAATTGCCGAGGTTGGAAAGCACCTTTGGAGATTATCTGGTCAACACCCATGCTGGGAGCAGAATCAGCCATGGCAGGTTGCTCAGGGCCTTGTCCAATTGGGTTTTAGATATCTCCAAGGATGGAAACTCCACAGCTTCTCTGTGCAACCTGTTCCAGTGTTTGTTCACACTCACAGTGAAAACATTTTTACTTATGTTCAAGTAAAATTTCCTGTGTTCCAGTCTGTGCCCGTCGCCTCTCATCCTGTCACTGGGCACCACTGAGAAGAGTCTGGCTTCATCTTCATTACATTCTCCCATCAGATATTTATACAGATTGATAAAATCCCCCCTGAGCCTTTTCTTCTCCAGACTAAACAATTTCAGCTCTCTCGGGCTCTCCTTATATGTCAGATGCTCCAATCCCTTAGTCATCTTCACGGCCCTTCGCTGGGCTTGCTCCAGTATGTCCATGCCTCTCTTGTACTGGGGAGTCCAGACCTAGACCCTGCACTCCAGATGTGGCCTCACCAGGGCTGAGTAGAGGGGGAGGATCACCTTCCTCCACTTGTTATCGATGCTTTTCCTAATGCAGCTCAGGATAGCATCAGCCTTCTTTGGCGCAAGAGCATACTGCTGGCTTTTGCTCAGTTTGGTGTTCACCAGGACCTCCCGAGTTTTTCCTGAACATCTGCTTTCCGGATGGTCTGTCCCCCATACTGGTGCAGGGATAATTCCTCCCAAGGTGCAGGACTTGGCATTTCCCTTTGCTGAACTTCATGAGGTTTCTTTTGGCCCATTTATCCAGTCTGTTGAGGTCCCTCTGAATGACAGGAGGCACAGGAAGGCTAGGCAGATTGAAGGGTTAATAACAATAATACCAGCCTAGTCACTTGCCCCATTTTGCATCAGGCCCATGGTCCCTAGCCTTCCTTTGACTGCTGGTATACTTGTAGAAGCCCTTCTCATCTCCTGATGGATTCAACTCCAGATGGGCTTTGACTTCCCTAACTCCATTCCTGCATGCTCAGAAAGTATCTATATTCCTCCCAGATCACCTGTCCCTGCTTCCACCTCTTGTGCGTTTCCCTTTTATGTTTGAGTTTAGTCAGGAGGTCCTTATTCATCCATGCAGGCCTCCTGCCACCTTTCCTTGACTTCTTACTCATCAGGATGGACCATTCTTGAGCTTGGTGGAGGTGACCCTCAAAAATCAACCCCTCATGGACCCTTCTTCTCATCAGGACTGTATCCCATGTAATTCTTCCAATCAGGTGCCTGAACAGGCTGAAGTCTATCCCAAAAAGGGGATATAGACATCCTCAGGGCCATGGTCTCTAAAGACTTCCTGGTTATTGCAAGGCAGGCAGGAGGTCACCAGCTGTTGACTGAAATTAAAGTAGACCTGATATTTGCCTGGCCCTAAACTCACAGGCATGGTTTAAGACAACTGCCACCCACTCTGTGATAAATTTATATGAGTTGTCTCAGTATTTGCTTTGGATTTTCCCTTTCAAAATAAACAAACTTAGATGCTCAGTGCTGATCTCATGCTAGTTTCACAAAAAATGTAGTACCACTACCTTTGTGAATAGCATCAGCCCTGGAACAGTTAAGTACCTGCTCAGCTGTGTGAATTCTGAGCTATTTAAAATTTAATACATGCTCAAGTACCTCAGAAATCAGGCCCACCATCAGACAAAGCTTAGTCCAAGCAGATGTAACCTATTGTCGTATTTACATATGTTAATTCTGTCACAAAATGGAGAAGAGTGTCTCAGTAATAAGTACACTCATGCTAATAAAACCAAGGAGTCTAGAGACAATAATTACTCGACGACCTCACTGCTTCACTGTGAGTGACCTTGTAAGATTGGAGAGTGGAGGTGGTTGAAAATGTTCTGGTAGAATGTTTTTCCATTAGAAAATGATCCTGAAATGGAGACATTTCACAAGAACATACGCTTTTATGGTGATTTTATGGCTGGACGCAAAATTATTCAAGTGGTTTGTTTGAATAATTTTGAAATTCTCAGGTTAATGTGATCATAAAGCTTTGTTTTGTTGCATCCAGATTTGAAATACATGAAGTACAATGTAAGGTTCAAAACAAGAAACTCAGAAGGGAGAATTTCAATAAAGTTATGTCAATATTTCTCACACTTTTTAACTCACTCTGTTAGAATTTTTCACTTTTCATTCCCAGTCATGAAGAAAGAATGCAAAGGTATATTTTTTTCCAGGTTTTGACCAGAGGTACTTGGAGGAGTATACTACCAAGGAAAAAAGACAAAAAACAGAATCTCTCAAGCAGACAGAAAGGTGTTAGTTTAATTACCAGAGGGGAGGGCGGGCTCCTTTCAAGTTATCTAGTTAAGGCACTGAGATGATAGTAGTGTTCACATGGTTTGGGAGGAAGAAATACCTGCATTCTGCAGAGAAAAGAGATGATTTATCAAACACTGAGGATAATCAGCATATTTACATACACACTTTTATGTTTAACTGCCAATTTCTGTTTCCCAGTTAAAGTGGTTTATTTTACTGTTATCTTCAGCTAATTGGTACTTATTTTAGGGAGTGAATACAGAGTAGGTTTCATGGGAAAGTAAACTCATTGGTTTCGAGTGGGGGGAATAGCTTGACGGCTGATGGAGAATTGTCCCAGATAATGAATTCCTACGTGTTTTGTAACGTAACCTAATGTCTCATGCAGCTACTAAACTCCCAGATGGCCCAGCAGAGGCACATACTCATCAGGTGACATATTAGTCAATTTAAAAGATAATTAGTAAGCACTACTCTTTCTGTATTCTTTAAGCTTTAGGAAGATTCATGTTCCAGTGTTTTGTGTACTGGCCTCCAATCCAAAACACATGGACCTTTTTTTTTTTATTTTCCAGAGGTGCTGCTCTCCTGCAGTTCCCACTGACTTCAGGGACAAGCTTCTTATTTGCTAAAGATGATACTGCGCATTTTTGCTAGTGTGGCTTTATTTTTCCCAGTGTCTTTCTTCATTTCTTAAGTTAGTCACATTGTCAGGATAGCTATCGTTGCAGATGTTTATTCTTGGTTTCAGACTGGGGACAGTTTATTAATATTTTTTCTTATATCTACAGTCCAAATGCTTTACTTCCCCAACACAGTGGTTGAGACAGATATGATTCAATCAGTGCCGGATGTGAATGCCACGTTTGTGTTGGCATTAGGGTAACCCAAAACTTTAGTAAAATTATTTGCCAAAACCAGGGGACTGATGAGGAAAGCCCAGAGAATGGGCCTGGAGTCTGGTTTCATCCTGAACCAGTCAGAGTGGGGAGCTGGCTATTCTGGGTTCCCATCATTTTAGACAAATAGATTGAAAGTCAGCAGACCCAACAAACTCCGTATACCACAGTGAGTCTAGTGCTCTCTTGGGATTTAGGCTGGGCAGGCTCTGAATCAAAGAGCACAACTGCTCTGTTCTGGTATAGGTAGATCACTGTATCCTTCTCCCCAGAAGATCCCAACCTGATTTCCTTCCCCGAGCAGTGAACAATGAAAGGTGTGAAGTACTGTGCCAAGTCCATAGGAGGAAAGCTCTGAGGTCTGACCCTTCCGCCTCTGGATTTCAAACAAGGAAGCCTGGATCTGCTTTGAATGTTTCAGGTGCCCAGTCCTATAATTAATTTCTCAGTGAAGTATCCACATCCATTCTAGCAACTGCTTATAACTTGGAAGGGTTTTAACTATAATTCAGCATAGATAAAATAGCTGCATATGCTGGATTCAGTTTTCTCTTTAGATCTTTTGATCATAGCTGTTTTTTTTCCTCTATTTTTTATTCAATCACTTTTCAGTCACAAACTTACACTTTTTGTCATTTGGTCATTTCTCAGTCTCAATTTTCTAGCATTAAAATCTTGACAGGACAATTATATAGGTATTATGAAGCAGGAAATTCCATTTGAATGTACTGTTATCCACCTACCTGTTACTCTCATATATCTGCTTGAGTAGCAGGGGTTAGTAGAAAAGTCCTAAGCCTGCCTCTGGATCTCTAATAATTTCATGTTAACCCTTTATCTGTCATTTAGACAGACCCACAAACATCTCCATGTGTTTGCCTTGTAACATGTAGCTCCTGCTGAATCAGTGACATGCAGATACCTATATGGGCCTCAGTGCTTATACATCTTCATTTCCTTATGTGTCAGATGTGGATGACAGACACCTTTGCAAAGAGCTATTAGAGAATATTAGAACATTAGAGAGGAAAAATGTGCAGAACTAGGGGGAAATCACACACTCACAAACACACATGAACTCTCATATGGCCGTTGGCAAAATTGGAAAATCATTTGGCAGGTCAAAAGGCCTTTGAGTAGTCAGGGAGCCCGGAGCAGGCAGATGGGCAGAGGGACCCCCGGGTTTCCAGAGTGGGTCAGCAGAGACAGGGCACACGGGGCAGTGCGGCAGGTGGGGGGCAGAGGCAGACCCAACTCCCAGGAGCTGGCAGGGAGAGCAGCGGCACACTTGCAGCTCCAATAGTGCTGTGGTGGCGCCCCAACACTTCTCATGGTGGTGATCCCACTCCCCTCCCCAAATTCAAGACCTAGACCTTTTATAAGATGCTTGCATTTCTAGACTGCTCTTAGCCTTTGGCCTCCACCGCTGGAAAAAGTCCTGTGTGATGCTGGAGGACATTACTTTCCCAGGCTACAACAGGTGTCATATCCAGTTGATAAGCCTTTTTTTATTCTTGCTTAGCCACTGCTTCTTTACTTGGTTATACCTACAACAATTTCTTCCCAGCTATCAAGGCTGTGCTTCTTCAGTGGCCGGTAGCTGACCATCGCAGAGTTGTTTATAGCTCTGCAACCTCTATTTAGAGCCTGTGCCCATACTTTCAAGGCCTTTGCAGTTATCCCACACTTAAACTGTATCTCGTAACAAGAGTGTCCTGGTGCCAAACTCCAGTTCACACAGCAAGTTCTCACAATAAGGTGATTACAGGCCTCATGGGCCAGGACTGGGGCCTGGCAGAGTGAGCATAAGGCAGAGATAGCAAAAGGCCTTTGCCTGTTACTAGCAATGGCAATACCATTCTTACCAGGCATGAGGCAGCTCTGCCTTGATACCTCCTCATAAATGCTTATGAGGAGTAAGCTTATTTTTGGTCACAGTCATATAGTAATTACATGCCTCCCCAGTTGCTATAAGAAAAGGATTCACAGCTCTGCGCTTTCCAGGCTCTGTATTTAGCAGCTGATCAACAGACCTTCTGCAGATGTGCAGCAGCCCTTTTTCCCCAGCAGGAAAAGTGGGAAAAGTGGTAGAATATTCCCTTCCCCACTTTTAGAAGTACCAAGCAAATTCAGCTCCTGTAAATTTCAGTGAGCTCTCACAGAGCTTGAACACCTTACCCCTTAAATTTCTGTCTCCACATCCTGACTTAGAATGGGTCCTAACTGTAATTCCCCAGGTATCTGTTGTGGGTTGCAGAAATGTGGAGAAATATCTCAATTTAGTACACTGCTTCTTTTGCACTCCTTCAAATTAAGTATAACTGTATAGATTTCTGTGAAATATTTAGTGAAAAAAAAGCTCTAAGACTTAGAAGAGAAATTTGTCAGAGCTGTGAATGTATACAGCCAAGTGTTAAAACCTTGAAAAGATGATTAAATGTGTAAATGAGAGGCATTTCAAAAATACAGCAACAGAAGTTTGTGGCAGTAAAAATTAGGAATACTACTTAAAAGACGTTACTCTCAAGAGAGAATTTGCAGATTCCTGTGAATGGAGTAAGGTTTAAACAGTAATTGTTGTTAATGACAGACTAGCAGTTTTGCCTGTTGAAATTATATTGTTTATAAAAATTGGTTTATACTAAGCTAATTATGTCTATGAAACTAATGATCACAGATGCAATGGCTCAAATATTAGAAGACAAAGTTATAACTGTGTATTGTGGAACACATAGTAATGATTGCACTTAAAGCTTCTAATGGAATTATGAAACAGAGTCATGCTCAGATATCTGTGACATTCAAAGGGAAGAGTCTAATAGAAGTTTTGCTGTCCTTAATATCTTTAAGGATCTGCCAGAGTTTTTGAATTATACTGTGTTTATTCAAAAAGGCATCTTTTGGTCCTGAGTCTTTCAGTTAGATTCTTTAATAGAAACTACATGCTTATGCTGACTTCCACCAGCTGAGAATCTGTCTCTTCAAGATGTATTACATCCTCATGTCACTATACAGAAAAAAATACATCAAAGTCAAATCAAGGTGGTGGAATGGCAATGGGTCTGAGCCTGCAGTCTTTACTCAGCAACAGCTCTGACAGTTGCCCAACGGGTGTTCTCGTTTGGTAAGAACTGCAGTATTTGTTTCAAAGAGCAAAATCATCTCTCCCTGGAATCAGTAGAAAAGCCCACATTGACTCCAGTGGGAGCTGCATCAAACACTGATGACCAGCCCTAAAGTTCAAAGACGTTTCATCAATTATCAGCTACAGAAGGGATGCTCAGCATGACACAGCTCAGGCCTTAGGAGTAAATGCATTTATGTCTGGTTGGTGAATAATTCTATATAATGTGTGGTTTGCACTACAATATTTATGAATATGTGTGGTAAGGATTTAGTAATGAAATACCCAGAAGAGTGAGGTGATTTTCAATGCATCTCAAATAAAATAAGTTGAGAAAAGTTTAAAGAGTTTTAGTGATAATACTCTGAAAAATCTGTACAGAGCACTTCTCCCACATAGAAAGAATTGTGTGTAAGATTTAGGGAATAACTATATTCATTAAATTAATGGATGAAAGCTTATATATTGCAGGAGTCTCCTCCTACTCAGTGTTCCTATAAATTATAAATAACATTCAATTTAGTGTGACTCCATAGAGAAGACAGTGCTCTTAATCTTCAGATGGATTTCAAGCTCAAGCCTTCATTAATCAGAAGAGAAAGGAGTTCTCTTCAACATGTTTTACATTTTAGCATGAAATAGAAAAGAAAAACAACACATTTTAAGTAGAGAGTAAAAGTCAGATTTATTTCCCAGAACCTAAGAATGAAGAAATATAGATTTTGTACACTTTTATAAAACAGAACTATTTAGAAAGAAAAAGAAAATGTAAACATTTTGCATCATGATTCTACTTTAAGATTTAAATGTTATAATTGCTAGTAATTCAGGACAGCCCAAGAGCTTTTCTAATTTTGATTTTGGGCAAACTTAGAGAATAAACATTGGAAGTTAAAATCTGAGAGGAAGTCAGGTTTGGGCTTGATTCTGTAGTGTAGTGACAAAACATACCATTTCTTTATCTTCTCTCCTGATGTTCTTTCATGAATATATCTAATGATGTATGTCATACAAGATCAGTTGAGTTTCAGTACAAGACCACGCTGAACTGAGACTGTTTGAAAGGAGAATCCTTAGGCAAAACTGTCTGTATCTGTACAAGGAAACAAGGCTTTTCATGTTGCAGATCATCTGGCCTGTAATTTAACTGTAAGTTCAGATTCTAGTCAAATGATTCAGTATGAAGCACCTAAAATTTGAAGGGATTATACTTTGAGGCCACATTACTGAATTCTGCTTCCCTCTCCCCCTTCCTCTACACAAGACTGCTTTACAGCTTTTTTATTATTATTTTCCATTACAAGTAGTACTTTTTCTGGTCTCCATTCCCTTTTTCCTCTCATAACCCCTGAATGTATTACTTTGTTCAGATATTAAAAAGCTGCAAGTATTACAATAAAATTGTTTAAAAACTTTGGAAAGAAACACTAGAGCATGCAACTTTGCATTCCAGATCGTAAAACCAACACAAATAATTTAGTTCAAATTGGGAGGGCTGTAACTCACTGTTCACCTGAGAGGCCTGCTGCTGATCTATATTTTATGGAACGTACATTTTTAATGAAATAAGGAACAGCTTTCCATTTTAAAATGGAATGAAATGCTGATTGTTCTGTAATTTAAAAAAAGAAAAAAGAAAAACCTCTTACTGCTCTTGGTTGCAATGACACACTTGATTGCTCATTTCCTTTGTAGGTCAGTTCTATTGCCTCATTTCCCCCTCTTCCCCAAAGAGCACTATGTACCCCCCCCCTTTTCCTCCCTCTTCCTCCCTCCTCCTCCAGCTTCTCCCAGCCCCCTTTCCACACTTACCAGTTCCAGAACAATTGCTCCTTCTGCCCGACGTGCCCAGAGGCGTGCGAAGCACTTCCCAGCTGGGCGTAGCCTTCACATCCAAGGGACAGTGGAAGAGCTTTTCCATATCAGCACTTGTCCTGCCCAGCTGTGCTAAGACCCCACTGCTCTTTCACTTCCAGAACAGGGGCGTTATTCAGAAAACAGGAACCCCCTCCATAAATCCAAGTGCTCTTCTTCACTAAGACCCCCTTTTGACAGGGTATTCTGAAGATATTATTGTTACAGTTAGGCTGGAGCAAATGGGGTTCGTGCTACAGGTTTAATCTGCCATTGTTTGTTTTTTTTGATTTAAGGTAGTTGCTCTACTGTTCTCAGATTGCCTTTCGCTCTTAAAAAGCGTGGTGTAGATTGATGGCATTGGCAAAACAACACAAGGAAATACAAACTGCAGATTCCAGCTCCCTGCCGGGGCCTGAAGAGAAACTTTCTCCTTTCACAAGCAGGGTACAAATGCCCAGTCATCCATTCCCAGGCAGGAATAAGGGAGAAATTATCCGAGCATCTGGCATGCTGCCAGCCTACTAAAAGGCTTCGTATACTGTATGCAGCAATACCGCCTTTTGTATATTTTGACTCCCAAACATTTTTGCAAGAGCCTCCTCAGGGTCTCTTTAAACAGCCCTGAAAAATGAAAGGGGAGAAATCAGAAAGCGGAATAAGCGGGCTTCTTCCCTGAGCAGACGCGCCTTTCCGAGGGGCTCAAACCGGGTGCGATCACATCTTGCCACGCAAAGGGCAGCGCCGGCAGCTTATGCTAAGGCGGGGTGAAGCGAGAGGGCTGATTGCTGCTGCCGTTTGCGCGCTGCCTCCAGGCGGCTCCGCGGCGGCGGCGGCGGCTCCGCGGCGTCCTGGCCTGTGCCGCCCCCTGGAGCCGCCGGGCCGCCGTGCAGTGACTCACCCTCCTCCCGCCCCCGTTAGGCACTGCGGGATGCGCTCTCCCCAGGCAGACGGGGCCCCGCGCAGGACCCCAGAACCGTGGAAAGCAGCGGCGCTCCGCCGGTCTCGCGCCCTTTTGTTCAGCTCGCAGAAGCAGCAGGGGTGACTCAGCCTTTGCTGGTGATTGCCACACGGTGGATACTTAAAAAGAAAAACCGCTCAAGAGTAGTTAAGTTTGCTCAAAAAAAACTTCAGATGAATGAATTAATAAACTCGGGCGATAGCATCTAGGCTGCCGCTGTCAGTCCTATATTAAATCTGGCTAGTAAATGAGATATGGTTATTCCATTTTCAAGAGTATCTTGGAGGATGTTTGGATTCAGGTCCCTCCGTCAGCTGCATCTCAATTAATTTTGTATTATAGAAAGTAACAGCACAGAGACTGACAGCCAATGCAATTATTTACATCCTGCTGACACGATCTTCTGGTGCAACAGCATGTCAAAAATAGTAATTCACATTAGGTGAGTCATATGCCTTGCCTTTAAAATGCAGACAGTAAACTGTATACGGCCATGCAGCTCCCTCAAACAGACTACTACAGTCTTACTGATGTAAAGCCAAGGTTATAGGTTGCATAAATTAATTTAAATCTCCATATCTGAGCAGCTGGTACTGCACATGATAAGTTTTCCATGCACCACCAGTAAAACTCAAGTAGAGGTAAACAGTACATGTAATTGCCTTCCCCCTCCCCCCACTACCTGAAGACACTCACTGTAGTCTCCAGCTCCATATTCTTTTCTTACTCTATGTGCAAAGCCAAAGGCAGAATCTGACTTCCTGCATTTAATGAGTGTTCCTGCTGGAGTAGGAGAATATGAAGCCAGCTTGCAAATACCCCATCTGCTGGAAGGTTCAGATCTGCATTTTGGACTAGTCCTTCCCTTATGCGCTGTGTTGGAAGTTGTTTACTCTAATGATTATGCCTATCAGTCAACTTTTGGCAGTCTACACAAAGGACCTTTGGTTTTATCCTTACATGCTATGGATATGCAATATTTTTCTGAGACAATAAATCTGAAATAAAGAGGGAACACTTAGCCAGTTCCAGAAAGTAGTATCTCTCTCTCCTGTCAAGTCTGCAATTGATATATAGCACATGAGAAAGTGGGCAATGAGGGAAGACTAATGCTGTCTTTACATCATAGTTAACCTGTAACAAGAATACATTTAGGCCTGGAGATCAGATGAGTCTTTTCAATTGTACATTTTTTCAGCTAAAGATTGATGTTAAAATATGTTAGCTGACTATTTTGAGGACAAATGGTGCTTCTAATCAGTTCTGCCGCAAAGCTAGATACTGTTTACATACTACAACTGCAGACATCCTTGACTTCTGCAGATTTGCATTCCTCAAATTGGTATTGCTTTTTTGTCTGGTGCTGTTATGGTATTATATAAGCAGAAGACTCACCTGGTGGCTTCAATGTAATCTTTTTCTTCTTCTTTTTCTTTTTTTTTCTTTTTCTTTTTTTTTTATTCTTACTGTCTTCATTTTGTATTCCTGACATACACAAGATTTGGTAGAAACTTGTTCACTAATTGGTATCACTGATTTGCTCTGCTGCAGGGCATATTGTGAAAGTGTACATTTTAGAGGGAAAAAGGAAATCAGTGACTTTCTAGCAGTCTGTGCACAGTCTTCAAATATCTTCCACCCGTGTCCAATTCAATGTTCCAGAGGAGGCAAGAAATTGGGTGAGAAATCAGTGGAAATAATATTGCTAACTCTTTGTAACATGCAGAGAGAGTGTTTTATATATGTATATACTTAGCTTCTCTTTCTTCCAGAAGAATCCCAGCATGGTGGAAAGCTCCTGTAACTGGTATTGCCTGTGTTGTAGTATGGCTTGGAACAGCTCAAATCCCCAGTATGAGACAGCCTCTGCCCCAGTATGTTTAAAGACAAAGGAAATAATAAGTTGAGATAAAATCACAGAACTGTGTCAAGAGCCAAGGCAGCAAATCATATCAAGTGGGACTTGCAGGAAAGTCAACCAGCTGCAGGTGATGTTTTGGATAATACTTGTAGGGAGACAGGAGAGCAGTAACTTGTCATCTGGTGTTCAAAGTTTCTGTATCTAAAAGTGACAAGTCTCTGTTTCTGTGACACATGAATAATAAACACTGAGTCTCATTTTTCAGTGCTGGGCCATTGGGTTAGCTCTGTCTCATATGGAAAAAATCCTCCTATTAGATAATGAACATTGTGCCCTGCAATTCTTAGCACCTATTAGTCGCAAGGAAGAGGACTCCTGATGAGCTATATTACTTATTTCAGCAACTGTCAGTAAAACAGACAGGATTAGTGTGTTTTTTACAAGTAAACAGATCTGAGCTGATTGCTTTCAGGTCTGTAGCTAATTAGGAAATCTGGAAGCCTGTAATATTAACTTACCAACTTGAAGAGAAAAATCATTGCGAATGAGGACATTACAGTAATCAAAACCCCTCTGCAGGCAGCAATTACTGTTGTTGGGTATGGATAGCAATGAAGTTAGACCTGTGCTGTTAGTCTCTCTCTCTCACCCCCACCCCTCCCATGTAAAAACACAGTTAAGCACAGATTGAAACCTTCTTCATCCCTTTTTCAGGAGAAATCGGTTTAATGGTTTGTCCGGCAGGTGGAACCCTGCCACTTCTTTTTCTCCTATGGATTCACTTGTAAGCAAAAGAAAGGCAAGTACCGCCCATGTGCCAGGCTCGGCTTTGCCTGGGGCAGCTCAGGCTTCCCAGTTCCCTGTTCTCTGACTTCATCATTGCTCCATTACCAGTATCCCCACTTCCCAACTGTGTATGACCTTTTACAAAAAGGGGGGAGAAAAAATTGTTTCCCGTTGTGCTGTGTTTCATTGTCCAACAGCAAATGAAGCTCTGAAGTGTTCTAAAAATAGGAGGAGCCGTTTAGCTCTTTTGACAAATGTGTGTTTGTTTTCCCTCCTGTCTACAGGCAAGTAGGTCATTTATGAAGCCATGTATTATTACCTATGAAGGTAATTCACACTGCTAGCACCGTGGAAATCGTAGTCTTGATGCTGATTGCTCTGAGGACAGCTACCAAATCAGTGCTGGCTTTCCAGGGTAAAAGCAATACCTGAGCAGGTAATGAGCCCTGCCCTAGAGCAGTGCTCCTCGAGCCCAGGCATCGGGGCTTCACAGCACCTAGGAGATGAGGCCCCTGGGTGTTACTGCAGTACAAACACCCTAGCAATAACACTTAAAAAATATCACCACTTGGGTGAAGGCTCAGAAGAGATCATAGTGTCGGCCATAGTCACAGCTGGAGCGGCACGTGTGACAGAGGACTCTGCAGGCAGAGTTGTTGCTTTTGTACTGTTAGATGGTGCTGAGTGTCTTCATGCCTGGGCCAGGGCAGAGCCAGGGCATCCCGTTGCCTCTCAGGGCAAGAGGAGGCAGCAGGAGCCCCAGGCTCACTTATGGTTACAAACTGAGCTAGTTGCACAGTCATGCAGGGGCTGTTTTTGGCCTTTCCACCCCCTCTGAACAGACCCAACCCAACTCTCAGCTCTTCAGTGCCAGAGTGTCTTTATCAGCCTGCATCAGTGTTTCCTCAGCTTAGCAGCAGCCCTCTCAGGCATCTTCCTTTCCAACAAGCTAGACAGAGCCTCCTTATGACCTGCATCAGGCTTATCAAATCAGGAGGCACTGAAAGGATCATAACAATATGCTGCAGCTGAGAAGTGGACCTCTGAGCACAGGGCCCCCACCAACTACCACATCCCCATCTATAAGTGCAGGGTCCCCTGCTCTGCAACATGAGGTTCTGGTCACAGCCAGAGGAGCAGGCCGAGAGGGTATTTCTAAAACGTGGGGTTGCAGATCTGAAGAGAGGCAACAGCTCTGCGCTTCATGTGTGTAAAATTAAGACCTTGCTGAGGAGGAACACAAGTCTAGATCCCATTTTGGGATTGCCACCGTCACCACTTACCTTGCATCTCCTGTGCGTCTCCCTCTTTCACCAATGGATGGAGAACTTGGCTCCTTTCCTTCATCCATGTTAAGTTCCCCAAAAGGTTTATAGTGATTCAGGTGTATCTGGTGAAGCATCTCTAGACACCTGATTATAGTTTTATCCTTTAAAACCTAAACACTTAATAGCTTTCAAAATGAGGCTTCTTGTTTAGGCACTCTAGTGAGGATGTAGAAGCCCACCCTTAGAAAACTATTTTTTTAATACTGTTCCTTTATTATTACTTTGCTTTCACACTCTCATTTTCTGTGTTCCACACAGGGGAATTGACTCCTTCTTCTCTGTTAAAATACATCATGTTATCGGAATACTCATTCTGGTTTTCCTTATAGTATTATTTGCTTAATTAATATTAAATCACAGTCAATTTTTTCCCTTTGATATTTTCAGCAGCCAATTAATTGCTGTTTGGTACCTCTGATGGGCCCTTCTACAACCAAGTTGAAAATCTTTCATTTTTATTCAACTTTTCCTATAAATCCTACCTCTGGAGTCATTTAATCTATTTGTAACCAACAAGGAGAGGCCTAGAACCAACATAGTCATGTGGGAAGAGAGCTGCCATTCCCCAGCATCTGATACACGTCCTCATGTGCCCTCCCTCCCCTTCCTTCAAGCTATGTGTCCAACTAGCCTTTTCTTTTTAAGCTATATCTCTTTCCAAATATTTTCCTGTAGGCCCGTGTCTCATTTAGCATTACTGCATCGGAGGTTTTTCCATCCCATTGCACACATGTGTGTGCCAAGTTGATTTTTGCCCACATGGAATAGCTCCATGGTTCCAAGTTCAGCACCACTGCTTCCCCAAGAGTGCTTGCGAATGCTCCCCAGCCACCTTTCTGTGAAGCTCTGTCATTCCCCGGGGCTTTGCTGTTCAACATTTGAGTGGTCCACTCCTCTTTTTGTTGTTTACCTTTCTTCTCCCAGACAAATCCGCCATTCCCTGGCTTGCCACAGAAGAAGAGATGATGTAAAGAATGAGCGACATCACAGATTTTAAGCTTTTGGGGAATTTTGGCTTCACCATTCATCATTCTTCAGATTCTAACATTTGTTTTTAAATATTAAAAGCTAGACTGCCTTCACAGCTACACATACCAATATATAAGTATGATTTATATCACCTTATATCAAAATCCCTGTTCTCTCATTAAATCTTTAGCTTTCTATGAAGTAATTATCTTTTTTTACTTTGCCACTACAAAGTAATTTATATCTAATTATATAAAATAATATAACTATTATATGTGACCTTGTTATAAAGGTTTTACATTGTATCATAAAATAAACAGAGTGGGCAACACACCTAATTCATACTGCTTCTGAGGGGCTTTCCTTTTGCATTTCCCAGACGTTGTTGTAAATGTTAAAACCTGAAATCACAGTGTTACACTGTTATCATTTGATGGGGAGGCGGTTACGCCTAAGGTTGTTCACTTCCAGCCTCTGATCTTCTCCGACTGATCAACGACTGGACCAGAATTCCCTCTGAGCTGTGAGAGTGATTCTCAAGAAACTATATTAGCAATATGTCTCAAACACAAAGATATTTTTTTGGCAGGGAAGAAATGTATATTCCTGATGTCTAAAAGTTGAACTATTGTTTATCTGAAATTAATGAGTTTGAGGGAGCTAGAAAATCTCCTCTGACCTCCACTACAAGTGACCACAAGTCTCTGAGCATGACTACAGTCAGTTCTCCTGCCCACTGGGCTTCCAGCTGTTTGCTGGCACAGCCAGCTTTCACCCTCCACCTATTTTTCCTTTTGGCATTTCTATGTGTTTTGAACCCGTAAAACATCCCTCACTGGCAGCACCACGCATGGGATATCTGTATTTATTCACAAAACAAGCATAGCACGAGTAGCAGCATCAGTGCATCAGAGGGAGATGTATCTTGTAAGCAAAGAAGGGAGTTCACTACCAGGAAAGCTAAATACATCCTTTGAATAGGTCATCCACATAATGGTATCTTTGCTGAAGTCACTTGCAAGGGAAAGGAAGGCCCACACATGACTGCCGACTGGTACATTGTTTTGGTTCTGGGCACAAGAATAAGATACCCCTGCCTAAACTAAGATATTGATTTATGACGTGTTGGCTCCACTATGGTAACAGCTTGTGTTTACCACCAGATAATGGAGAGGCAGCTGATCTCTCAGCAAAAGTGAAGTAAATCTGTCTCACATTTACCAATGAGACAGAGTATGTCAATAATCAATAGCAGTGGCATAGCTGACTTGCAAATCCACCCCTCCAGTACCTGTTGTCCATGCCTGTAAAGATCTTCTGAGACTGAACACATCACCAATGGGAGAGTGCTCAGCTTTCCAGAACAAAATACCTTTAAAAAACAGAAGAAATATGAAAAAGTTCAGAATTAAAGGTAATTTTTGTCAGTAAAACAAGCTTTCAACTTTATCTATGACTCCTTCTTCTCACAACAGCTCTAAGATCTACATCACTGTATTGCTCATTAGCTTCTTATTAAACATGGCACTATCCAGAGAAAATGGGTCTTATTAGCTGTGGCATGTTCTGCACAGTAAAGGAAAGCAAACGTCATAGCATGTGAGCAGGCATGTCGTATGCTAGCAGTTGAATGTAAGCCCCATTAATTAGAAGTTGAGGCAGATATCAAACAACACTGAAGTTCTAAATCTGAGGTGTTTGAAGAAAACTTTGCTCTACTTACTTCAAAGTTTATATGAGCATCCTCCTTAAGGTCATTTCCATTTGTACGCCTTCCTCACTGAGAGGTGTTAGTATATGTCTGGAAGTCAGACCATTTGTTGTAAAATGCATTTCCTTATAATGCTTTCTTAAATTGGAATTACTTCCTGGATATGTAACTTGATACACGTTCCTGTTGATTCTCAATCTCACCGAAATGTAGCAGGCATATCTTATCACAGAGAACATGATATTTCAAAGATTTTGAGAATCATCAGGTATATCTTATGTGCTTTAGAGAAAAACAATTCCTTATCATGCTGCTTCAGAAATGGGCTCCTTTCACATTTCCAAGTGACCAAGCAAATATAACTTTATCAATAATTTTTTTTTTTGTGATCCTGCCCACCTCAGTCACTTGAATCTTCCTGCCATAATCACCAGGATAGTTTTCTTGACTGAGAAATTCTGATGGTATTATGTGCCAAAGGATTATTTTCAACATAGTTGATATAATAGGCAATTGCTAGTATTAACATTACTGACTATGTATTACAAGCATATTTTTACCAGCTGCTTTCTTTGTTCATGATTTTTTCTTTTCAGTGAAATGAAGCTACTCCTGCTTAACTTCCTTTGAGATCTGTAATACTTTCAAGGCTTAGAAAGTATATATAGAATAACAATATCTAGCTTCTAAATATAAATGAGTAGCTTGCTTTGAAATGTATATGTGTGCTACTAATTAACATCTTCATTCTCAAACACAATGAAAGTGGAGTTGGTTGCAGTAAATATATACATGTGTGTATAGTATTTTGTGGCTGCTTACAAAATAATTTAAATTGGGAAAGAACTTCAAATGTATACTGCTTAAAGGTAAAGGTATTCTTACAAGTAGCTTCTCTATTGGGCTGTCTTGCAATAAATTCTAAGCTCCTTTGATGGCAATGGCAAAATTACTTCTGAATTCAGTAGGGCAAATATTTCAGTCTGTAATTTTTAGCTGCCTATGCTAAGATAGGGAAAACGCAAAAAAAAAAATTAAAATTATAAACCAGCTGCAAGTCATATAGGTACTCAATACAGCTGCAAGAAAGGCAAGCACCATTCTGGAGAATATTAACAAGACTACAGCCTCTGAGATAAGTAATCCACCTGCTGTACTCAGTTCTGATAGCGACCCCACTGCAGCATTGCATGTCACTTGGGCACAAAATTTTGAGGAGAATGTGTACCCATAAAAGAGAAAAAAGCAAAGACAATGACCAAAGGCCATATGACATGACCTATGAGGAAAAAATTGCATAAAATAGAGTCATTATAAAAGAAGACTGAGATAACCACCTTAGCATACTTAAAAGCTACCCTAAAGAAGGAAGGAAGAACCTCTTCTTCACTGGTGGGTGGTGTGCTTGAATAATAAAAATGAGGATTAAGGTTAGATGTTATAGAACAGATTCTAATAGTAGAGACAAACCCTGAAACAGATTGCTTGGAGAGGCTATTAAATTTCCATCACTGGCAGGTCTTTGAGAAGATATTAGACAAACATTTCTTAGAATTCTAGGTATAACTAATCCTACCTTGCAGCCACAGCATAGAATGGAAGGCCATTTTTTTCTATAATTCCATGTTCTTAATTTTAAACATATTCTTAATATTTGATTGTTTCAGTGGATCCTCAGCTTGTATTAAAATGATTTCCTGAATTGAGCTAGACCCTGAAAGAGGTCTACCCATAAAGATGCCTATGGATGCCACGCATTCAATATCAAAGAGCATTTTGAAAGTTAGCCTTAAACAATATAGTTTTTAAGTAACACTGAAAGAACTAGGTGGTCAGCTGCTACTAAATTTGACTGGATCTTTGTATCGAACAACCTCTGTATAAGCCAGACCTGAGATGTACTTGAATCAATTTGAACATTTACTGTTAACATAAAATGTCCACCAATTCAGAGCAAAAGGCTAAACCAGAATGCAGAACAGACTAGATGGCCTCTTGGAGTCGATTCTTGAAAATATATCTTTACAAATGAGAATATACTACAATCTCTGTATGCCGGTTTCTGCTGCTGCTGCCTTCTTGGTTTTGATATCTTCATGTGATTTTGCAGGAAAGTTTGCACTGTCCAGGGTGTGTTCATATCTTGAACAGAGAAAGGGCTTCATTGCCAGAACTTTATTTTGACATCTTCACCATGACTAAATTATATACAAATAACCAAACCTTCAGGTAATATGCATCAACAAAGCACCACAATTGCCATGGAAGTATGGTGAGGTAGATCAATGGAAGATCTAGTCTAAAACTGTAACTGAATGAGGAAAAACAGCTCTATTAAAATATACAAATCTTACATAAAAGAATAGGATTATTATTTCTGTTTCATATTTCAGTGGTTTATAGGCATGGATAAAAAATCCTTTTATAAGCAAATTTATTTGATAAGAGTAATCTGTTGATGAATATCTCCCATACAAATTTCAGTTTGCATCTCAGATTTTGAGACTGGTGTATACATAATCATTTGTGTTACTGCACAGCCTCTGTTTGCTCAATTGATTGCCTTGTTATTGTTTTTCTGTCTGCTCATCTATACAATTGAAATTATCTTGCCCTTTTCTCTATCTGTTTTCTCAGATCATTTAACAATGAGCTACATTTTCCATGTAGCCCTTTCAAGGGAGATGGAAAAGGGGAAAAGTATGGGGAGAGGGACAGAAAACTGAAAAGTCAGTGTCAGGTCCCTATGAAATATCTTCCTTGCTGATAATGATTTTACTCAGTCTTTCCAAAAATCATTGTGTTCATGGTTACATGCCTTTCACTGTTCCTGTAGGGTCATACTTCAGTTACTCATTACTGCAATTTAGCTGTATTTCAATCTGGAAATGCTGAGATTGCATTTCTGTTTTGCAGGAAAAAGTAAACCAAACAAAACTGTATTTCCGTTTAGTTATCATTACAATGCAATGCAAAATATAAAACACAGTTAATGAAGTCATTCAGCTCCACTGTATATACTTTTTTGGCTTTATTTTATTTTATTTTATTTACAATAATATTGCCACCTTATTCCTGAATATCAAAAACTTGTGTGCAATAGGCTGGAGTGAGAACCTTCCTGAACTCTGACTATTGCTGTTAGGTCTGTGCTGGATTGTAGCCCAGACTATGTGCCTGCTTTGGGGACACACAGTCTGGTATCACCTTCGTACACCACAGGTTGGGGTGCTGGGGCAGGTGGGTGCCAGTTACTCCTCCTACTGACCAGGAGAACTGGTAAGGAATTGACACAAACCCTACCTCACACCAAGTGTCCAGGTGTTATTATTTCTGCTTTTTGTCTAGCCCAACAGCATATGGGAACAAAGTTAGAGCCAAACTGGAAGTGTGCCTGTTTGAGGGTGGATTCCTTCCTTTCACGAGCCCTAGCATTGCAGCAGCTATATGTCTCCCTTGAACCAAGACAGCTTGCACACTCCCAGTCTAACGCTAGACATGTGAATTTCAGTGAGTTCTACAGTCTTAAACAAATAATAAGTATTCAGGTCTCTAGATGGTAATATGTTTGTCTTTAAATTATGTACAACACTACACTGTAAATGATAACTGAACAGGATATTGTTCTGTGGGTAATATTTAGGAAAATTATAAACAAACAGCTGACTTTTTTTTACACCTGCCACCTACATAATGCACTGGTATAGGGCAGTACGGTCTGCGGTTTATTATTCGTCCTTCTATGCATGTGAACTAGGAATAAAAGAGTGAAGAACAAAGGGGGAGGGAGAGAAAGTGGGAAATGGCCTCTCAACGTAGTCCAGCTGTTGAAGAGTGAGATGTAATCTAGGCATAAAATAAGACTGTCACAAACAATTTCCCCTGGAGCAAAGTAGAAGCAGGGAACAAAAATGTGACTATTGGAGCCACTGTTTTTTCTTGATTTGCTATTATTACAGCACAGTTATGCCCTACTCCTTAATGAGAGCAAATTATATTGTTAGGAAAAGAGCAGAGCAGAGCAGAGTAGAGCAGAGGATGAAATCTGTTTCATGAAACCTGATGGTGTTATGCCCCCAAGTGGGTCTCAAATCTGTGGCAAGAGCTGTGGAGGTGCTCTAGGTGACAGAGTGGAGAAGTTACAGCAACTTCCTTCTGATAAAGAGGTAATACTTTTCCTGTATTAAATGTAAGATTTATGAATAGATCGAGTGGAGCAGTGAATTTTTTTCCATTTTTAGAAAATAAATGTTTTCTGTACTTTATGTTGTCACCAAATTTATAGTTTTAGTATACCATAGGCATTTATAAATGCCTATCACTCTGGCAGTATATATCTTTACAGCGGCAACCATGGCAGAACCTATTCATGGAAACATGTGGTTCAGTCCTCTCTACAAATCCTACACCAAGGCATTAGAGTGTCCTTCCGATTTCCTGGAGCAGAACTGTAGCTTCAGGCTGTCTGCAAATTCAAAAGGAGAACACTGCATTAATTTCTTCAGCATTTAATTTTCTTTGGATTAATAAACAGAAGATTCATTCAAAGCAGATCCTGAATCCAAAAGAGGAGGGATTGCATACTTTTCCTTTAAGCACCTCTATCCTATGATGGATATTTGTATCTGAAGTATTAGAAAATCTTTATCTTTTCACCACATTTTTTTTCTGTCAGTGGTAGATACCTATAAAAATATTAGGTAGTTGAATTCAGACATGTTTTTCAGCTTTCAGTGTCTCTTGAGTCATTTCACTTGTTTTGAGTGAAATTTTGTAGTGAGAGGGATGTTGAAAAATCAGATAAACTACTGAAGTATAACCAGCATTCAAGAAAGTGACAAGAATGTGAAGCTAAATTAGTTAGGGACTCATATATAATACTCTTGTCAGAGGCTTATATTTGAAGTATAAAAAGGCATAAAAAAGAAGTTAAAGCATGGTAGTTCGTGGACTTTTTCCATTAGGTTGTATTTCTGTATGAGCAGAAGTATTTGAAGAATTCAGATTTCATCAGGATTTTAAATGTAAAAACAGTCCCTCCTCTCTGATCATTGGTTTATATCCTCTCCCTTCTTTCTTTTTCTCCTTTGTGGCCACTACCATTGTTATTTACTAACTCATCTATCAGCTGATGGCACATCCTCCAGGTAGTTGAGGGTTGTGTAGGGCTTCCCCACCCCTAAGTACTAAATCCTCATGAAGACATTGGCACTTCCAGATGTCAAATTTCTTGAACACTGCTTCATATCAGTGTTCAAGGGATCTGTCTGGCTAAAAGCAGGCATCTGCAATGGATGTGTCTGCTTCGAAACAGTCACCCCATTGTCTGTTTTTAGCTATCGGACAGAATCAGGTACTTTGAGAGCTCAGTTTGCCTCATCCTCAGCAGATGCCTTAAAAGCTTCAGGTGAATGGCACCCCAAAAATGCAGACTTCTCTATATTGACCATTAAGCCTGGAGTGACTAGCTTACTTGAAAATGTCTATGTTATTGGTGTCTGGAGGTAGGTGAGAAAGCTTATTTTCTGGTTACGGCAGTCACAGGGGAACCACAGACACTACTGCCATAGCAGCAGCAGCATTTTGATATAGGGCTTCAGTTCACCTAGCCATGCTTGGATCTGAATCACTAGAAATTAATGCCTTTAACAAGATTTGTTTCTAATAAATGCAGCATCAGATACCACATACGCATTGACATTTCTTTAGTGTGGATGTCTAGCCCACTTCCAGTGAACCTGTCCAGTGTTGGTCTTGGCCACAGGAATTCACCAGCAAGGTTAAAGAGGGAGGGAACAAAATAGTCTGGTAATTTGACCAAAATTGTTCTGAGATGTCGGTCAGAAAAGTTTGTGGTCAGTGGTCTAGTCAGTATCTACTCTGTAGTAATTTAATAGTTGTTACTTAACAAGTAGGGGGTCATGACCAATATTATTTGCTCAGAGCATTATTTTCAAAGAAAGTTCCCTATCATATTTCAAGAGAATTTTCAAAATTCCAGATACTGTCTAAAAAACAATGGAATATACAGTCTTTACTTCAAGGAGTTAACATAATGAAAATAGTCTATTTAGCCAGAAAAGTATGATTTACTTTATTTCTCTCCATAGTATATATTCTGAGGTCTTAGAACTCAGGAGTCCTTCATACTAATCTTTCTCTTCTTGCTCTGGCCAGATGGGTTATTTGGGTGAATGAAGCTGATATATGATTCCAGTGATAGGCTCTGCTGCAAGCTGAGATTTGTTTCAGCAGTCAGTCCTTTGGGAGACTTCTGACATTTGCACATTTTGATTTCTCAGATGCCATCTGAATATTATAAAGTGCAGCCTGGTTTCTGTCCATGGTGCTGAGCAGTTCGAAAACATAGCTGGTACTGTTTTCATAAGCCACAATAGGGAACAAAGGCAAAAATAACAGTTTTATTGGAAAGTCAATGAAATTATTGATCTTAACATGTATAAAATAGTGTAAAATTATTTATTATTATGTTATAAACATATCAATTAATAACTACCATGAAGTTTGTTAATTAATATTATAAATATTAATATAATTCCTTGCCAAATTATATGTCTCAGATTAAACCACAAACCTGACTAAAAGTAACAAAAGAAATCTTAAAAAATCAGGAAAGTTAATAGTGAAGCTGAATATGTGCCTTTCAGTTCTCTTCCATGCACTGTTTTTTTGTTGTTGTTTTTTTTTACTACTCTAAGCAGATAGGGAGGGATTGCATTTTGACTACTTATATGCAAATGCATTTGATACTAGTATATAACAATGCAGCACATACAGTGAAGTGCCAATCAATAACCAGGGCTGGGGGGGAGGGCTACCAACTTTGAGAAGATTCTCCATTATCTCATTTGTAGGGAGTTTTTTTTCATGAGTTTTGTATATAAAAACCTTGTTTTTATTTTCCTTGAAAGTTACTTCAGGTTTACTATCTTCTGCTAAAGCACACAAGGTCTTTTTCTTATTCTCATTATGTCTAACAGTTGCAGGATGGATAGGCTGTATACCACAGAGCATGTAATAAATAATGAATCACTTTGAAACATTGCTTTTATGAAAAGTCACATACAAATATGATGTTTACTTGTAATTTGTTTAAGTTATAAAAACACCACCTGAAAGGATGACTTCCCAATAAATCTGCTAGAGTACTTGGGTAATGGAGCCTAGCTTCTTTTCTTTTTTTTTAGTTTTCCACCTCTGCTAATTTATGAGCCCTTTCAAAACCATGCTCCACAGCACATTTTTAGCAAAGTCCCCAAGTGAAATGCATATATGTAATTGTCACAGGATTCACTTCAATTTTTAATATCATGTCTTCCTAGTTTCAGGTTCAATGAACAACAAATCATAGAAAACTATCAGCTTTCATGCTATTTGCATTTGCCTCCCAAATGTGTCAAAGCACCAATACCTCAAGGAAAAGTTCACAGATCTGAACTCTGTTATTTATATTTTTGCATAAATAAAGCAATAGAAGTCACTCTTCTAATTAAAAAGTGGAATTAATTAGAACTGCCAGAGAAAGTTGTTCTGACAGTCAGTTGCACCATTGCTTTAGTAACAATTACATATTCTAAAATAGATACCTAAGCTTCTTACAGATACATAAACAAGTTTAATAAGGCTATACAAGTTTCCCACTTGTGCTACCATGATACAGGTCTGCAGGAGCCATAGATTTAGAAAGATCTCCTGCTCTTTTTCTTGAGTACGTTAAGATTAGTAACTGACAGCAATTATGACTATTGTATGTGGTTTTTGACAGGTCTCCTGGAACATGAAGACACCACAGGCCCCAGAATGCCTAGCAAACAGGACCAGGAGCCCAAGATCACAAGTAGCTGCAAGTACAAAGCATTCTGGTCAACATGTGATCCTATCCTCTTGCTAATTCTCAGGTACTTTAGAAGATTAGTATGGGTTTTATAATCCCAGTCTTCTTCCGAAATCCTTCTTGCTGTGGTCAGATGCTTTCCTATTGAGTATCTGTCTCACAGTCTGGAATCTTTTTTGCCATTTGCACTTTGCTTTGCAGGCCAAGATTCCAGTAATGAATCTATGGTATTTTGGGACTCTGTTTTCTCTCTCTAATCCACCCAGTTTCTTATGTCCTGATCCAAATATCACTGAAGTCAACGACAGCAATTCTGCTGGGCACTGGAGCAGCCCCTTGTATTGGGATCATGCATTTACTGATATATAGAAGCTACAAGACACATTATTCAGAATTTCATCAATATGGATTTGTATGCCAAATGCTTTCTAACTGCATTTAAAATACTAATGCTTAGACCAGAGAGGTACAGAAATAGAAAGTGCTATTTGCATGAAAGAGTTTTCATGGGAAAGACAACCTAAGGTATTTTTGTCTTTACTTAAGAACTTTTCACCAGAAGTATTTTTTATCTTTCACTTATCAGTTTCAAGCTACCTGTACATATAGCGATTGTGATTCAAAGAAGGTCTTAAGCCTGTTAGTAGAACCACTGAAGTCTACAGGATTAACCTGATCATTAGGGATTAGTTACCCATAGGAAGACCTGAATAAGTGATAGCAGACCCCAGTTACTAAATAGTGATAATGGACATTGAAACACAAAAATAATAGCTGTTTTAAATAGCTTTCATTATATATATGGTAGACAAGATATTTGTATGTAAGTAGCAATGAGTGAAATAAATGACCAAGTGATAAGCACAAATGAAAAAACTATGCTTTGTATCTAATTCATCTGTGTATAAGGGCCTACACAATGCCCATGCAGTGTCTAAGTTTTACTGAAGGCTTTAAAATAGGTTAAATATTTTTAATACGTATCTTTAAAAAATCCAAGGTTATCATGTTAATCCAGTTGTCTTACTTTTCCCAAATTAATTGAAATTACTGTACCATTTCAAAAGGAAGATGTTTCTCTTCTGGAAGTTAAAGGTGCTTTCTTTTTATCTCATGAATTTCAACCAGTTTGATTTAAAAGAAACAGAAATACTCTAGCTGGCTTCAACCAAGTGATCTGGCATACAATTGTATCTCTTTACCACTCCACTAAACAAGTTTTATGAATGTGCATTACTAAATAAAAAAATCCAAACTGATGTACTTTTTCTTTGAAGCTTGAGGTCATTCAACAGTCCTAAAATGACTTTTGTCTATAAAGGATTGTCATGTTGAAACTAGACAGCATTTCAGGCCAAAAGTATTGGCTTTGTAAGCCTTGCCATTAAATGTGCAGGTTTTCCAATCTGACAGTTTTACATAAAATTAAGACAGCTTTCATGAGGTTTAACTATTGCATAACTTGTAGTTAAACAGGGTTTTTATAAACAAACTCCTATTCTGTCTGAGATTATTATTAATAAGAAAGAAAAATCCTTCCTCCAAGGATATATCTGCTGTGATATTCTTTTCCCACACTAATTATGAACTCTGTTTACATATTCCTAATAGAATTAGACATGGTTATAAAATCATCGCCTATCAGTTGAAGTGTAGTGAGAAATCTGACTTCCAAGGGGATAAAATCAGAATCATTTTAATTTTTGTTTTTTTATTTTGGCTGCAAATATTATTTTAAGTTCTCTGGCTTAACAGTAATGAAATGATACATTTTCTATTTTTATCTAGCCAGATGATTTAATTTGAAAAGACCAAATTATATTTCTCACAGATTGTTTATAAATTAGATCACAGAATTCAGAAAATGACTCTGAATTGTGCCCTGATGGCTGCATGCAGCTGGTTGGCTAGTGGCAGAAGCTGCCACTTTTTTGTAGTATGAGTGACTTTTACAATGAGGATTACCATTTTGATTCTTTTCTGTTGGCCTATCCACTTTGTTTTGTGTGTGTCTTTTAAAGACATAAATAAGTAAGTACATACTTTAATTTTCCTGAAGGAGGGGGCAGGGGGAGGTGAGTGAACCAATATGTATGTTTATAGAGATACTGGCTATCTTTCAAAAATGAATAAATGTCATCCTTCTGCAGAGGACAGGTCTCATGTTTATTCTGAAAGCTTTAGAAGTGTGAACAAACACTGAGATATCATGGCCTGATGGGTTATTCTCTATCAATGGCTGAGCATATACCTGCTCCTCACCTATCATTGTGAAATAAAACACACTAGCTTAATCACATTTAATGTGACATTCACAACAAACTGCACAGGTATAGACTCTAATCAGATCTGTATAACTATTATACTGGAGATCTGTAACTTGTTCTGGCAATGGTTCCATTAAAAAATTTTAAATCTAATACATGTTTTTTTTCTCCCTCAATATTTTGAAATTGGCTGACATTAGTTTCAACTTTTTCATTATGACAGACCATGCACATAGCAACCGATGAAATCATTGCCCAGATAGAGGCTATTCTGTATGGATACTTCAGCCATACTACTCAAAGTTAATGCTGTTTAAAAGGTTTGATTTATCTAATCCTAAAATCCTTACAGAGTCAAATCAATATTTTCAGTTTTTCCCTCAAGAAATTGTTGATTCTCCAGCTGAAATGTATAGACAGGATTGAAGAGAAATTGAGTCCAAACAGAACTATCTTTTGACATGTCAGTCTACCCAATGCCATAGAGAATTTTTTTTTATGTTGTTCAGGATAAGCCACTAGTAGCAGTGCCAGGAATGTCAGCTTTTGCCTGACTCACATTGTCTTCACTAGATGGTTTCAAGGAAATTACCATGGTTAAATCTCAGTTGGGTTTTCTTCAGTTCTCGCCATGTTTTTTGCCAATTCCTATTTGGTCAAAATTATGCATTGAAAATGATCCAACAGTTTGTTTAAACATGTCTTTAGTATGACCATCAGCACCATGCCTGTTAACAACAGTAACATTCAAAGTAAAATTTATATTTCTTCTGATAATAGTTGATAAAAACACAATTTGTGTGTAGTTTCACTTAGTGCTTAACATCTTTATTATATTTTTTGCTTTCAATTCAGTTTGATTTGTGTTTTTTTGTTAGAAGGTGGTACCCATGGGTCTATAAAAAGAATATTGCTAATGTGAGGTTCATAATGGGAAAGAACCTGCCATTAGATGCTTTACCAAACCTTCTCACAGATTTTCTCTAAAGACTGAAGTCCTGTTAGAGAAAAGATTGAAACAGCATGAAGCTGTTTTCAGTGAAGAGAGAGGAAATCTTTTAGTGAATTCTCCTAAAGCTACCTTTGTGAAGATCTCATCCATGCTATCAGCTACACACAAAAAATCCTTCCTAAGCTGAAATTTGAAAACTTAATACTCTTGAAATCCTTTCTCAATTTCCACATTTTTTCCCCCAAGACAGCAATAGGAAATCGGCTAGTGAGTAATGGATAATTTGAATTCAGACAGATTAACTTAAAAACCTCATGACCGGCACTGGGACAAAGTAGCTGTGTTTAAACCACAACAGAAGGTGGCTTAAACTGATCTGCTACTCCTTACAGCTGAAAAAATTAGGTTTTCCTGCTTCCCTTTCAGTTCAAAGCCAAAGCTAGGACTACGAGCCATCTTCAGCATGGGTTAAGTATATTCAAATAGTCAACATTGGTTCCATATGTGCTTAAGAAACTGCTCTCCCTCCTCTGCTGGCTCTTTCTTTGCAGCGATATAGTAGTTCATCATCTCCAAGGTTTTCAGATAGATCTATGGTCCACTTTTACATCTGCTCATGTGACTTCATGACTTTGTGTGCTCTGGCACCCTCCATTTACCTTCATTTTCCAGCTTTGGGTTATATGTGGATGGCTGTCTTCTGTAGGGATGTGAGGCACTGGCGTGGTCTCAAGATCATAGTACCCAGGTAGGCATACCCTTTGCCTTCCTGGGTATGTGAGTGGTCACTGATACACTGTAAGTCATCCTACAACGCAGATCATAAATGGCACAAATGCTAGCCTAGTTGAGGTGTTCCTAGGGTGTTCCTATGCCAATTGTCCACCCACTGAAAGGCCTTTTGCGATAAGCTTGATAAATGGTGGGTCTCCATTCGGACAGTTTTATTGCTCAAGGATAGATTTCCCCAGAAATCCAATGAGCATATCAATCTGCTTAATCTTGATTAGTTCAAGGCACCACAAAAAAAGGTGGATCCTTGGTTTGTCTGTTCCCCTTTGTTGGTCCTAACTCACTGTCTTTTTCAAAAATCTAAAGGAGAATGGCAAGTATTACTTCAAAGTAACTTGCAAAACAGCTATTTTGTATTATCTCCTATATTAAGAATCACTAATTTGTGTTGTAGTCTTATTTTGTTACAGTTATTTTATTTTGCTTACTCTTTCATGTTGTTCACTGATGCTGATCAACAATGCAAAAAAGCCTGAAAGAAAATAGGTAGTGTCTGCATCAAGAACTTCTCTTTACAATATGTTTGTATGGCACTTATCTCAGTGGAGTTTTGAGGCAACTGGTTTCTGGGAATTGCTGGCAATATCAATATTAAGCAATGCTAATAATACACAACTTCTTCCCCTGCTTCATTTTAATCATTTACTCAGAAAAATTCAAATGTAACAGTTCACCATAAGGAAGTGTATACCTTAGATCTGATTCACTCTTATTTACATTCAAGTAAAGCAGGAATAATGCAATACAACTGGTTTAAGAGAATAAAAAAAAGTGAGCACATTCCATTTTCTCTTTCAATTCTTAGTTTCAAAACTTTTACAACAGCTTTCTTACACCAGGTGTTGGGAGGTTAGATTAGTTCAGGTTGCCTGAAATTTCTCAAAAGAAAAGCTTTACTTTCAATTGCATGCAGCTTTGCCAGGCATCAGACTACCAGCTGAAATTTTTCACTCCAGATGTCTGACTTAGATTGAATATTGATTTTCTTTTCTTCAGCATTTCAGCAAAAATAATTTTAGTTGTTTCTGAGATCCGCGTAAACATTGAATACAGCAGCAACTGAAATCGACGGGAGCTATATTTTAAATATATAAAGCAATGTAAAAATGCCACTTATTCTCTTAGTGTGTTACATATACAAAATTATCAGTATTTGTGAAGCAGTCATAGGCTGCACTCCAGAAAAGCCTGCAGAAAATTACCAGTTTTGTTTTCACTGCAAAGTCTGAATGAAGTGCAACATATAGGGCCACATGTTTAATGAAGAATATAACTAGAAATATTAAAAACCTATTAATTTATTGAAAGAGACAGGCATCCTATGGGAAAAATAGCATGTGATCATACAATTTAATACTATCATAAAAGGTACAGGGACAAGAGTGCTGTATTAAGGTTTCATACACAGTCTTAACTTTTCTTATGTTTTTAACTCTGTTTTTCTTATTTTTTCAAGTACTACACTTTACAGTCTTATCATTCTTTGCTGGGTTTTCTATATTATAGACTGTCAGAAATTATGCCACAGAGTATTAAACGATATGTCATATATAGTATTTGCCACAGTGGGAAAAAGAGCTGCCTATTTGACATTTCATCCAGTTTACTATCAAAAGAGTCACATCAATGATCTACACTGTCTGGAATCCTGAAAGCTCGAAACAGTGACTGTAGTTATATCTTCCCTCAAGGTAACCAGGGACTGTTAATATCTTTCAAATATATCTTCCAAAACTGTTTTCATCCAGGTGTTTTTTCTGAGCTATTGAGCAAATGGGTGGATAATTTCTTTGGGGACTCCATGGTTAATAAAGAAACTGCAGAGGAAAGGTAAGATGAATACTATCCCCAAAACCACAAACTGATTGAGAGACCCTTTTTTTGAATAATTCTACTATAAACCTTTCTGTAGCATCTGTCTGAGGAAAGCTTTTATTACAGGCCCTAAACTAAACTGTAGTAAAAGCTTTCTTACTACGAGAACCCTCATCAAATCCAGGGTTTTTTAAAGGAAGCTAGTGGCTTTTTTAAGGAATCCTGCAGTCCAACCTTATAAAATGTGTAATAACACCATGCAATATTTTAAACATAGAAATCTATTAGAAAAGAGAATTTTACTTCAGAAGTATACTTAACCAGATAGATATTTATTCCTTAGAGGTTTTAGATCATGCCTAAGCCTGGGGCATCTCAAATATTTGAATTATAGTCTTTAACATAGATGTTCACTGAGGTCAGACTTCAGTTTCTGTTCCTCATGTTGCATTTTGTTCAGGTTCCTCTGAAACACCAACTAGCAGGAAGCATTAAGAAAAAGAAACTAGGCAATTAGCCTGGCTGGCCCTAGCCCAAGGGTTTTTATTTTGATCAGCTGCATGAGTTGCATTCAGGGTGACCTTTTTCTAAGCAAAGTCTCAGTGATGGACATAGGTTTAAACCCAAAAGTCTTTACTGATACCAAGACAGAGTTTAAATAACCATATGTAGGCCCAGGAAATCATTAGAAATATTGTGATATCTTTGCTTAAAAAATGACAGATATTGTACATGAAAGTTAACTTCCATTGCTCTCACAGAACATTTCTCAATAGCTGTGTAAAGAAAGGAAGGAGAAAAATACCAGCTACAGCTGGATAGTAGGGAACTGGCTTGAAAAGTCAAAGCTTGAGGTAAGCTGTCTAATTTGGGTTGAAACTGTTTTCTGAAACAATCTGAGTAGGGACTTGTACCTTAGACTTCTACTCCTGGATAGGTATCCTGCCACTGCACACACTCTTCACAAATTATTTAAAAGATTTGACTGTCATTGCAATAAACATACCTTTTGACATTTGGAAAATTGCCACAGAACAGAGATTTGAGGACAGTTTCTGTTAGCAGAGTAAATCAAAAGTGCATTCGGTAACTTAGTTTGAATTTTTCCAGGTTTGCACTATGCTTAATTAAAGTAAAACCTGGCCCTTCATCAGTGTTTCATAAGACGCTCAGAGGTAAAATTGCAACCTGAATAACCCAATATAGAATGAGACCTTGGAAGCTTGCAACAGACAGGAAGGAGGATGCAGGGTTATTTGCAGAGATACTTGTATTCATCAGGTTACTCTTCAGTGCTTCATACTGGTTCAGCTAGCTTAACCTAAAAGTAAAGAGCAGTAAGGGATCTTTGGTCAACCCATCCTGTTTGTCAACTCTGGACCCTATTGGGCTATTGAGGCCAGTACTGTCCCTGTTCAAAGCATAACTTTTTCATTGGGGAGAGATTGCCTGCAGCAATGGGCAGCCACAGAATCACTAACAGAGGCAGAAAAACCGGTATGATTCAAGGTGAGCAAACATAAGCTTCTGTACCAACTCTCTTTCATACCGAAATCAAGTTTGAAGATTTTTTTTTGTCCAACATGTTTTCAAGCTGTGTTCATAAGAAAAGGACAAAATAATGTTCAAGTAGAGAATAATTTTTTTACAAGCCACAAACTGTCAATGGACCACCTGATTCTCTTTCCCAGAAAACATTATCTCAGATCTACGCATTCCTATAGCAGAAGCAATTTTCTTTGGAAATATGGTCATGTCTAGCAAGAAATCTACCTTGCAGTTGCAGTTAGTATCTTTGGCTGCATAATGCAGATGCATGATGCATCTAATTCCATCTTTTCCGAAGAGCCATAAAATTTACTGGTATCCAAGGAAACACTTACACAGACCTCAGATATCATGAGAAATGAGCTTTGTATTTGGCTGTGGTTGATGGATGCTGTTGGGCTGCAGCCGGCATAGTGTACATAGCGATCCAGTGTAGCAAGATCCTTTTCCAGGACAAATGTCTGCAGTAAACACAAGAAAACTACCTGAAATGCAATGCTAGTGGGTGAGTTAAGAAGAGATACTAAATTGTTAACTCAGCTAATGCATTTGGTTCACATCTCACCAAAATGATTGTCTTTCACAGCTGCTTCCAGGCGAAGGTAGCTTCAAAACCCAAAGCTGCACCAGCTCAAGGAACCTACAGATTAGACTGACCCCGTATAAAAAACTGCATGAATTAACTTATTTGTGGTTAAGTAACTACAGGAGTAGATAAATATATAAAGTAAAACTTAGCCAAAACTAATGAAAATCAAAATTAATAAACTTCAAGATTCATTTTAAAAAATTTTCTTTAAAATATAATTAATTTAAAATTAATTAATTTTCAGAAATGAGAAAAATAGTTTCCTCACTACAGTTCTATAAACAAAGGTTAATTATACCCATTAAGGACAACAGGAATTTTGCCATAGTCTTCAATGAAGACCTAAGTCTATATTCATTCTAAGAAAAGGATTTCTTTTTTTTGCCATTGGTTGACATTTTTTGAATATGCTAAAGAAAGACTTTTGGCTAACATTTTTTTCAAGAGTTTCCCATACTATGTGTTGTCATGGGTTCTTTTTCTGTACTGAGATGGAGAAAAACAGACTAAAATGTAATTAATCTCTTCTGTAAATTTAAGTTGACATCCAAGCAAGCACGCAAGCACTTTCTATCACATTTGACTAACTGAAGCTCATTTATATATTTGTTATTGAGACACACTCAACATTGTTTCCAAGGTCTCGGACTTCTACTTCTTGTTTATATTAGGTTTATTTATAGGATTTTTTCTTTAGAAGGTGCCTTGACGCTCCCCTATGTCTGAAGTGTGTCTCTGTTGCCTTTTACTGGGAGAAGGTTTTTACTGCAGACTCCCAAAGCAGACGTTGCATCACCAGCATCACTCAACAATCCATGAGACTGGCTGATAAAAATAGTATCGTGTATAACCTTTCATTCTTTGGTCACCTTTATTTGGGCATCTCCATCCAAGCCCAGGGACCCGAAAGCAGTATTATGCACACAATTTATGAGCACGCAATCATAATTCATTGCAAGTAATGTGCCCAATAAATGGCTGGGATTAACATGCTCCTTGGCCAAGCATTGATATCCTCATCTGACTGTGAGTGTGCAGCCGGTGAGGCAAAGAAGTACCAGTCCTTGTTGTTCCTTGGAGCAAGCTAAGCTAAGCTTTGCTGAGCTGCCATCTTCCTCCTCTCTGTTTTTATACCTTCCCAGATCATGGTTTTTCTCTTGAGTATGGGATGATTTTGTATTTGTTGCTTGAACTTAGTTCTATTTCCAGTCTCATTTCCATACTTCTGTGGGGGTTTTATTTCTACTTTCCTATGCCGCATGAGCAAGCAGCCCGTGTAACCTGCCACTCACAGGCTGCCAGTGACTGCTACAGCTCAGCAGGACCATCCCTTGATAAAATTTGGGCCAAGGCCCACGTGGGCCAGCTTCACATGTGTGCCCTTGTTCTCAGCACTTAGGGGCCCACTGCCCACTGCTGTTTGTGACCAGACGCAGGAGTCCTTCCACCTGAAAGCTGATATTAGTGGGGCTCTGCAGGTGCAGTTTGTAAGGGTCATGGCAAAAAAAGGGTTTTTCTGCAGCTGGGAAAGGTGGGTGCAGGGTCAAGCAGCTCTGCAGGGAGCTGTGGGGAAGGCAACGCTGGCAAACCGCCCCACAGCTGTGCCTTGGTTTACTGCTTGCCCCACGTTAAGCCCAAGTGCAGCGACAGAAGGGTGCCAGGGAGGCACCGAGAACAAGAGAGCCCCCCTTCCCTCTCCCATCCTCTGCTCTCCCCTTCCTCCACCCCTCTTTCCTGTGTGTGCCTCTCTTGATGAGCTCCTTCTTTTGTTCCTCTCCCCTTTTGGTCCCAAACGATCTCTTTCTTTCCTTTCTTTCCCCCCCCCCACCTCGTTCCCTTTTGTTTCCTCACCCCAATTTTATTTCCTGTCCCCCGCTCCGCTGTCCTGACATGACAATCACTTTCCCTTGAGTCATCCTCACTTCCCCCCGACGTCCCCTAGCACTCTGACGTCTTCCCCCTTCCTCCCCCCAGCTCTGACGGACACAGTCCTCTCACCCCACTCAACCCTCCTCCTTTATAAAGGGATTTTCCTCTTTTTAATCCAAGAGCCCCCCCCTCCCCTCTTTCGCAGCCTCCACGCTCGCACCGCCACGGGGGGAAGAGGAGATCCTGCCGGCGCTCTCTTTCCACCTGTGGGAACAGGCAGCAGGACCCGCGGCCATGGGCGGCCGCCGCCGCTCCTAGCGCCCGTGCGTCCCCCCGGGGCGGCGGGCACGACGGGAGCGCAGGTGGGGGGCGGCCCCGGTGGGGGCGGCCGGGGGGCGGTGGCGGCGCTCCCCGACGGCGGCGGCGGCGGCGGCGGCCCCCGGCGCGCCCGCGGGAGCACGGCGGCGGCGGAGCGCGGGTCGCGGAGCCCCGCGGAGCCGCTAGGGCCGCGGCCGCTGCGCGGTTCGCGGCGGGCGAGCGCTTCCCGCGCCGCGGGGAGGGCGCTGCCAGGGGGGCTCGGCGCGGGCGCTCCGCGTTTACGTCGCCGGGGAGTTTTCACGCACTAGACTTCGCGTACCTTAAAATTTCCGCCGTCCGGCAGCTTTTAAGCTTTCCGTCTTGCTCCCGAAACTGATCGCAAAAATAGGTTAATTCTTCTGATGCTGGAAAGTTAAATCTCTTACCAGAAAGAAAGCGCAGATTCTGAATACAGGAGATGGTAGAAGGAGGAAGAGACTCACCCTTCCAACACAAAGACTCAAAAATGTGCTTTACTCCTGCAGTTTTTACTTATCTATAGCTTTTCTATGCCTTAATATAGTCTTGTGGCTTGTCTTTTAACTAAATAGAGACTTTGTAAAAATCTGCATGGCTAAGATCTTCTATCCTATTCTAGGTACCAAACTATTTCTTGACTGAAGAGTTTCCAAACACTGGGGACTTGGTGGGACTAAAAGAATTCTGTGTTCTGTAATTGATTTCTAATTAGTGCATAGGTTTTTCTAGTAAGTGCATAGTTTGTAGCCACAGCATTCATTTTCCATTGTAATTGTTGGCTAGAAGTCCACAGGCATTTTAGTTACTATGTAAACTTAATTTCAATTACTTCTGAAACACTCATGTCATAATTTCAGCAGAATAATCTCTGCAATATTCATCTGCATTTTCTTTATATGCTGACTCAAAAAAGCATCTTACTAGGTTTGTTAAAAGCAGACATATTATTGCATTCTCTCCAGAGGTCTTAATGAAATAGCAATTAAAGAACCAGTCGGGACTTCAACATGCCTTTTCATGTGGAGGGGCTGGTGGCCATAGTTGTATTCTACCTTGCTATCCTGGCAGTTGGGATATGGGCTGCTTGGAAAACCAAGAATACTGGCAGCGAAGGAGATCGCAGTGAAGCTATTATAGTTGGTGGAAGAGACATTGGCTTGCTAGTTGGTGGATTTACAATGACCGGTATGTAAAAATCTCTCTTTTTTTTTCTAGCTTGTCAGTTTTCCATCTGAATGAAAGATAAGCGTAATCTATATTTTGAATAATGCAAAATGGAGGAAAAAATGTATACTTTTGGGGGGTCAATGCTAATGCTACTTAATGAAAAGTCAAATGTAACATTATATAAAAACATCAAATACTTTAAAATTGTGGAGGAAGAGCATATTCTATTTCTTCTTCACTGCTTTCATATTCATCTGTAAATCAGATACGTTTGGGACAGAAGTGGTTTTATATAGATTACTAAGAAATCTAATTCTAAAATAATTATTATTGTTGTTATAGCCATCCAAATGGTGAGTTATTTTTGTTTGATCTGAGTAAACTGAAAGTTTATATGGAAAAAAGATGGGGGGGGGGGCCTGTATCAATTAAGAACAAGTTTTAAAAAGAAAATTGGCATAAATCCAAGCATGTAATTCCACTAACTTCAGCAAACTTGCTTTGCGGATTCTTTTAGCTTCTTTTGCAGAAGTTTGACAAAATAATGCTTACTGTGAATAGAAGTATCAGTAGGAAAAGCCTGGGTGAAGAAAGATTTCATCATTAATTTTATAAACAGTGCAGTCTGTCTGACTCAGAGACACCCTGCAGTGATAGACGACTGTTTGGCCAGTTGAACCAGATGGCTTCCCAGGGTAAACAAGGGGTCCACAATATGACCCAAAATTTCAATTAATGTATGTTCATGTATGTCATTGGATCAAAACCACAGTATAAGAAGAGTGAAATGGCCCACCATTTTTGTTTAAACAAATTAATTTTAGGTAAGCATGCTTCATTTCTTTGGTATTCTAAATACTATTCTGACAAAGCTGCTACAACTCTCAAATTGGATTAATCAGGTTGCATTTATGTTTTGTTGTTTTGTCGCATTCTGGTTTCACAATTATCTAATAAGGAAGAGACACATAAAAACTTGCCCCAAAATTCTGTATTCTTTAATCAAGAGAAATTCACATTCACTTAAAGAGGCATTTTGCCAATTCAAAGACTGAAGATTAGGATATGGAGTAAAGGATGTTTGTCAAAATCAGTTAAGTTTGAATCCAGGCTGACATTCTACTTTCAGCACTTTGCTGTAATGTACTGTGTCATCCATTGGCTACTGAAGCAGTCAGATGTGACTAGATTTTACTGAAGACGAGAGCTGGTTTGACTGTTTTCTGATGAATGAAATGTTTTCAAGAGCACCAAAGCCAGAATGTTTTGCAGAGACTTATTGCTTGCCACAAGACTGTAATTGTTAGTTAGAGAGAGTGAAGAAGAAACAAGACATTCCCTGTGTAAGTGGTTATGACTAACAGCCTTGTCCGTAGAAGACACAACTTTTAGCCTCCTTAATCCTATTTTATAGAAATATACATATATGTGTATATATATATAAATAAATACACACGCACACACACACATATATATATAGTAACAACTGAAGCAAAAGAGAGAATTGAACTGGGGTTTCCTATATTGCAGGCAATTTCTGTAACCCACAGTTCACACCTACACACACTCATCCCATTTCATGCAACCTCTAGAGATGATGTAGTAAATCATCTCTGCGGTAGACTACCAGACAGATCCTAAAACCTTGGTTCAACTAAAACAGTCACAGACTTTATAGTATCAGGATTTACATGCTTGCTCACCTCCGTGCTCCATAAAAACAACTGAAGCTAATTGAGATGATGAGTAAATTCCACTTTCAGTTTCAGTGGACCCACGCCTGGGACACAGTTAGGTGTGCGCATCAGTCTACACAGTCAGGGGTCAGTTTGAGTTTTATCTCAGGGTAATTAGGATACTCAGTTTGTAAAGCCATAGCAAAAAAACTGTGAGTGTTGATCATAATCAGCAATAGTTTTTACTAAATGGTCACACTGACCAAGGGTTTATTTGCTTCTTTAAAAATGATAGGTTTGGGATTTTGTATCTCACAACCATGTCTCCAGAGTTACATGGCTGTTCCAACATAGTCTTTCTGTTTTACAGTTTTAACTGTCTAAATGTAAGCTAATAAGCAAAGCCTACCTGATAAAAGGGAGTATAAACTAGAAAGTTTTAAAGGTCACCAGAGAGTATATTGTATGTATGTATTTGAAGTACTTTTGGTTATGAGATAGGGCCTAATTCTGTCTCTCTTGTCCAAGACGGACATTACCATGTTTCTTGTGTAGTATCTGAAAACAGCAGCAGTTTCTAGGGCTACTTGGGGAAACAAAACTGAGCTCACTCTATAAACTTAAAATCAAATTCAGAGCATAAGCATCATGACTTCACAGGAATGCAAGATTTCTGAGTAATTATAGCTGATTTTCTAAATGGTATCTAAAAGCCTTAAAGTAAGTACACTCCCTGTGAATAATGTCTATGGACATATTTGGGTGCTTAAGAAACAGCTCTATCAACTAGCTACTAAAATGCCTGAACACAATGCCTACTGAAGGCTGAGCATATCAGCAATTATCAAAATAGAAAGATTGAGAAGCCTGAACTGTGGATGGATTACAACAGCTCATATTAAAATGAACTAATGCAGTACCACAATACGTATGCTTTAATTTAGGTGGGCATAGTTAAAATATTGGATTAATTATTAGCATTCCTTAATTTGTGGGATGAAATTCCTAAATGGTATCTGTGACAAGCTTGAGTCTATCCTGATTTCTGTGATTGAGATTAAACCCTAAATTAAGTATTTGAGATGGCATAATCAAAATGATGACAAATACAACCAAAACAGTAATGATCTATTTACATAATTTTCATTTTAGTTGAATGGAGCTATGTATCCTTCCACAAGGAAGAAGAAACATTATCTATATTCTATTTTCTGTAATCACTAGGCCAGGAATTTCATTTTACAGAACTTGATGAGTTTATTCAACGGTTTGAGTGATCAATCAAGGGAATATTTTACAGAGAAGTACCCAAACATCTGATCTGCTGTTATATATTGGTGGACTCTGAGGAGTTTCTGTGTTCCTCATTTGAATTAGGAACAAAATTCAACTGCATACCCTCAATATTTTTCTGATCAATAACATCTTTCAGGGTGTGCTTTAAATGGAAATTGGTATTCTCTGCATGTTTGGGTCCTTCAGAAGGTAGGCAGAGAGAGGATTAGAACAGATTACCACATGAGTGTTTCCACAGATTATTAAATTTGTATTCCTTTTGTCTGATTTAAAAAAAAAATCACCAAAGAAAGATATTACACTAACTTTAAATTGTGGCTTAGCAAACTAAGGATCAGAAAATTAATATCTAAGGATGAAATCCCATTCTATCATATCCCATTATTTCCCTTCTAATGTATTTATTGATGTGAATGTGCATGCTGACTATCCATTCTCTCTCCCCCTACCATCCCCTAAAAAAGCTATGCAGCACCTTCCTAAAGCTCTGGGGTCCTTGTCAGATGTTCCAGAACAGTCTCGTGTATGCAAAAATTGATAAGCATCTATTTTTTATCCCCCAATACAGAAATCAAGTAATCAAAAATGAAAATGAAACTTAAATCTTCCATGCCACCCTACTAACCAATACTTCTGAAACCATGATGCAAGTTAGCATCAGGTTAAAAAAAAAATACCCTTTGGACTACTACGTAATCAAGATGTATCATGATTAAGTGGAAGAGAGTGGTCAGTTAGAGTTCCATGAAAATTATTTAGAAATTTTAAATGAATTTTTGTTCTCCTCCACTTGATTCTCTTAAACACACAGACAAGTTTGCTGCCTACACTGGCTGCTTGGAAAAATCTGAAGAATGTTTAAGGAAAATAAATCTCATACAATTTTGAGTTTTTACACAGAAAGCCTGAGTTACTCTTATCGTATATGTGAAAGCAAAGGCTTCTGAGACAAATTAAAATAGCATCACAAAAATTTGGTACTTGTAGTGATCTGCCCTTGTTCAAATACAGACTCAGTTATGAATTCATAAAAATTACTCATTATACATTAGAGAAAATCAAGAACTATTTGCAAGGAATCTGCAAACTGGAAAAGATAAACTTAATCAAGTAATTTGTTATGAATGATTTTTGCAGATCTAATCACAATACATTTCTGTATTTGAGAATGTCTTTCAGTCATATTGTAGTTCCCAGATTCTCAAATGAAGAAGCTCTCTTTAAGGCAGAGAATCAATTTAAGGGCCTGAGGCTGATATATTAAAAATATTGTTGATTTTTAATGAGATTAAATCTGAACTATTACAGATAGCACAGTTCATTTCTGGAATCTGTGTTCAGGGTGCACAAAAACAGATGTGTCAAAGTTCAAAACTTAAAAATCTGGACAAAACCACTGCAGCACTATATAGAAATGTAACATTTAAGGAACTCGGAGTTTGCTCAATCTGCTTATTGTAGCCACAAAATAAAATTAGATAAGATCTTAAAGACAGGTTTTTTTCATGAAGGTCTTAGTAAAAGATGCATTCATTGCATTCATTACACTGTTGTCTAATCTAAATGCTCTGGGCTTTCCCAACAGGGATGACTTTATCATTGTATATTTATTGTTCTTCTTCAGATCCCCCCTTCCATCTCTCCTTTGACTAATGCAAAGAAAATGATAATGGTTAGTGAGCTGATCTGCTTTGTCCTTGTAAACAAATAGTGCGGCACTCAGCCCTCACATCTTCACCGACTATGCAGAGGCTTAGATGCCTTGGTCATTGTCCGAGTCCATCTGGTTTCTCTTGTCATATGCTTAGGTTATAAATTCTTTGAAGTAAGGATTATTGTTTATAGATGGATGCCCTGCCTGGGACTCATACAGTAATACATATGGTAAAAAATAGCAATATTGTAAGTGACGACAATTTCATTCTAGAAAGTGAGAGAATTTCCTTCTTCGTGTGCCTTAGAGGTTTTTCCACCTCTTCTTTTTCAGCCACCTGGGTTGGAGGAGGTTACATCAATGGGACAGCAGAAGCTGTATATGTCCCAGGCTACGGTCTGGCTTGGGCTCAGGCACCTATCGGATATTCCCTTAGTCTGATCGTAGGTAAGCAAGGAAAAAAAGCTAATAGTCTTTCATCTTAAAAAATTCTGATGACAAGACCATCATCTGAAATGCTGCAACCAGGGTGTGATAAAAGGCCACTGAAGTAAACTGGATTCCTTCTGCTGATAGGCTAGGCTCTGAAAAAGAAAAGCAATGCATGAATAAATCGCTAGAAACTGTTTGTTATCTTAAGTTCCCCAAATGCCTTGACAACACCAGTCAGATTGTTACAACCTCACTAGTGAACTATGGAGACCACAATAAAAAAGTTTTGGGGGTTTTGTAATATATACTCAATTTTATATATTCAGGTTTACTTTAAGTGCCTATATGACCTGGAACATGATAATATCAGGACACTTCAAAATCTTAGACCTCAAGAGTGGCAAATATTCCTGTAGGTTAGGGAAGTGCTTATAACTTACAGATCTCCACAGAGAGTCTAATTAATATGCCTAATTTTATGCAAGAAGTCTATAACAGAACCAGTCTATTGCCCTAAAATTGGATTAACCTTCTTCTTAAATGCAGTATGAAGTTCCAAATCATATGTCAAAATGCAAATACTTAATCCTGCTGTGTGCAGGTTCAGTGTCTAAAATAAAGACAGCATAGCAATTTTCAATGCTGTGCCTCTAATCCCAGAAATGTAGTCTCAGAACTTCCTTATTTTCCTTAAAAGTAATAATAATAAAAAGATTCTCACCATGTCTCAAGCACATGGCGCAGCTCTTAGCAAAACTATTGTGCTGTGAGTCATCATGAATATGCCACAAAGCTATCAGCTGCATCCTCCAGGTTTGTGAACAGATCATGTCCTTAAGGCAAATGCTTATGTAACCACTTAAAAAGAATTTGTTTGTAAAAAACATTTTGCATTTTTCATCTTTTATTAATATGATTGGTGTGTTAGCCTTTCTAGTGATATTTGATTTCTCAGTCTATTTTGAGTCTTTTTTTTCATGTTCCTTCCACTTGTGCAGTCCCTTTGTTTCCTCTTCCAGGTCTTCTTGCCCTTTTTATTTCTTTCTGTACAACTTGGTTTCCCTCATGACTCTTTGCTCCCCCTGGAAATGCTTTCCTACTCCCTGTCTCCTTTTATGCCCTTTCTTCCCAGGCAGTTAACTTCCACATCATGGATATTATTCTCTGGCTTGTGCATGCCAGCTCGAGTTCCATTAGTTGTTCCAATCCCTGAGAGTAACTCTATTTCACATAAGGAAAACAATAATGGTAGATGCCTGCCTGGAGATCAGTTGTTGTCATTGCGAGGTCATGAGGGTCATGATCCGTTGATGTCATTAAGAGGTCATTAGGATCATAGCCACAAGCATCTTCCTGCTTCCTAGCCCCTGTATAACTAGGACACATTAATAATAGCCCCCAAGGGGTTGTGTTAGCCTCTCCCCTCATTTCCAGCTGCTTTTAAAGAAATCCAGACTTCTTCATTGAAATGGTAAGTGTAGGTGACTGCAGAAAAGAGGAAAGTCTGTATTTTGTGACCATATAGCTCGCTGCAGAGCACAGTGAGCAAAGCGTTTCTGTAGTACATGCAGACGGGGAGGAGGGGTTGTTTATCCTTTTTAAAAAAAAAAAAACTAAATCAAAATTAGAAATAAATGGCTAGAAATATTGTTGCTTTAGACTGGAAAGATTTAAGACTGGTTTAATCTCCCTTTTCATTCAATGCTCCACAGTATACGGCTTTTCCTAATTTTTCATGCAGTTTAGTTTTAAAGGTTAGAATAGCTCCTATTTCCTTTGATAGGTGATTTAACTGCCTAATAGAGTATACTACCAGTGGCTTTTTCTTTTTCTCTTTTAATTGTCTTCTATGATGATGATGTAACAACTAGAATAGGAACAGGATTCATGAACAATGCAAGAATAGTAGAAAAATTGCTGGAGGGTTTCTGCGTCCAATCGACCTGTCTAAAGACAGAGTAACATAAGGGGTATAAATGATTTTTGATTGGTAAAGCAGTATCTTCTCTTCAGGGAACTTTATAAAATGGAAAGGTATGAGTGATATGAGGCAAGACAGAGAAATTTGGAAAATGTTCTGTACAATGAATATATCATGTATGTTGTGACAAAGAACCTAATTAAAGGTCACCAAATACTACGCAGTTGATTTTATTAGGAGCTAATTGGTTTCCTAGTTTTATGAGTGTAGCATATATATTACACTTCAGCAGTTTTATTGTAATAGAAGTCTACTTAGTTATAGCCATGAGCAGATCTGAACTATACATTTCAATAGTACTGCTATTTCAGGTTTCCTGAGATATATCCTTTTTTTCTTTCCATACCAGAAGGAATCTAAGAAATTTGAGGATTTTTGCACATATATGTACATATCCAGCCCATATGCCAGCCAGTCAGAGCAGAATTGCAATACATCAGATTTCCTGAACATGCACAGAAAGAAGTGTATGACAAATGTTTAGGGAGCCTGACACCTGCAGAACCAAGAAGGCATCTGACCTACCCAGCAGGTGTAGTAGGACTGATTTAAGCATACATAATAAATCTGAAATGTCCTGCAAGAATAGTGTGGACTATGCCATGTGTGAACTCATATTTCTGAACCAGGAATCCCAGACAGTTTTATGTTTAGAGCAAAAATTAAAAGTCAGACCCATCATCATGCTGGTTTCAGTACTAAGTAAGAACAAAATTAGGTAGAAAGCCATTCCCATAGGCTGATCCAAAATTTGACAAAACTTTAACAGCATTCATAACAGCAGGTCGAGTAAACTGAACCAGACAAAATAAAATAAACTTCTTTTTTCATTATCAGACCGTAGATGTTAATGGTGTGGGTGTGCTTATGTGACTCTGTAGATAGACCTAAGGTAAGAGTTCTTAGAGGATATTTTAATTGTACTTATTTCTTTTAAAAAACAGTAACATATTTTTCTACCTTTAACTTACAATCAGTGTTTTACCCTTTCATGGCAATGCATTTCTCCACTGCAGGTGGTCTCTTACACTGCTTTTCTTTGTAGGTGGTCTGTTTTTTGCAAAACCCATGCGATCCAAAGGCTATGTAACAATGCTAGACCCTTTTCAGCAGCTTTATGGAAAAAGAATGGGAGGGCTACTCTTCATTCCAGCTTTAATGGGAGAAATGTTTTGGGCTGCTGCCATCTTCTCTGCCTTAGGTAAGGAATGAGCAGTATAAATATTAACTTATCACAGGTGGAAAGGATTAAGAAAATCAGAAATGCATAAAAATCATGACTTCAAGTGCTAACCATGCTAGCTAAATGATGCAGAGCATGGCGGGTATCTCAGACCCATGGTACTCAACAGTGAGAACATTGCTCATCTTGGTTGTGCAAAGACAGCTAAGATGTCTATTCATTTTCAGTTACCCAGAAGGGGTCCCTTTTCAAAGCAGCATGAAAAGATTTAACAACAAATTTTCTTTAATTGTAAGGGCGACATGAGTGATTGCAAGTGTTCCTTTTATGTCAAGGCTGACCAAGCTTCTCTTTTCCTATGTAGAGATCACAGCAGCTGGTATTAATTTCTTTTAAAGAGAGGATAGTCGTGTAGCATTATTGTCAATTGCTCTAAATGAAATAATCCTTTGCATATAGGAGACCTAGATAGACAGAACTTTCTATCACACAAATTATAGAAGTAAACCAGATGCTGATCAATAAATTCAAGTATTATTCAATTCTAAATTCCTTTCTACTTGAGAAAAATGGAGAAAATACTTAGGATTCAGGAAAGGATGTAGAGAATTAATGGAACTATGACTCAATAGAAAATCACCCAACTACTCATCCAGTCCTTAAAAAAAAGCAGTTTCCAGGGTTTTTAATTATATTTCAGGCCTAAATTTCACTACTCCTTCAAGAACTGAGAAAGCCCTTGACTTGAAGCACCAGCAGTTGACTTTTACCAGCTAATCATACTTACAGTGCACATGCATGTGGTAATGCTTTCTAACGCAAGCTATTTTAAACAGAAAATAAACTTTGAAGGCACTCTCCAACTGTGTTCTGATGAACTGGAAAGCAATGGGGAGCTTGTTTACCATAATTTCATCACAAAACCCTTAAAGGTCTAAGAACAAACTACATGCTGAGGTGATAGGAGTTGAATAGCTTGAAGAACTCTCTGAGTATTTGGAGTATACTTTCTTTCTGATTGAGGACAAGCTGATCTGTGATATTTCAAAGCAAGTGGTGTGAATGCCTTTCTAGTAGGGTTTATATTAAAAGCTAATAGTTAAAGATAATAAAGGTGACTGAGAGTATCTATTTTAACTGTTCTGTGAATAGACCTAATTATATTTTACCTCCTAATCTGCACACCTATCCTCGCCAATGAAGATTTAATTCCAGTATTCTTCACCAGGTTGTTTATCTTCTTCATGATTCTTTGTTTGGCAGGATTGTAGAAGGGAAAAGCAGGGCTTCCCACATTGCGACAGAGGTCCAAGGCTGTACCCTTTAAACACATGAACCTTGAAGGTCCACTGTACGACAAAATGCCACCTGGCAGCTCTCTGCTGCTCTTGCCAGATCTTCTTTGTCTGTGTGGTTAGGCTACATCCACAAATGCCTACGGGTGCTAAAAGTTATTGCAAGATTTTTCATTTAAATTATTCTGATCAGAGGGTGTGGAATATTTTTAAGTAGGATTTATAAAGACTAACATCACTTAAAATAGCTAATTCATCTAAGACAAATGTATATCCATCCTGATATGTGCTGGAAAGGAAACACAGCAACTCAGGAGGTTTCCAGAGTGCAATGATGATAATTTCCTGACACAGGTGATTGATTAGTTGATGAGGGAAGATGCTCTGCTGGACTTCATACTTGCAAATATGGAAGAACGGGTGAAAGTCGGGTTGCAGTGACCATGAGATGGTAGAGTTTAGGATCCTCAGAGGAGGGAGCTGGGCAAATTGCAGGACTGCAACCCTGGACTTCATGAGAGCAGATCTTGGCCTCTTCAAGGGCCTGCTTGAAAGAACCTCATGGGAAATAGTCCTGACAAGAAGAGGGGTCCAGGAAAACTGGTTGATTTTCAAGGATCACTTCCTCCAAGTTCAAGAATGGTCTGTCCCAAGGAGGAGAAAATCAAGCTACGGCAGCAGGACATCTGCATGGATGAACGAGGACCTCCTGACTAAATTCATACATAAAAGGAAAGTGTACAGAGGGTAGGCAAGTGACCTGGGAGGAATACAGAGGCGCTGTCTGAGTGTGCAGGGATGGAGTTAGGAAGGCCAAAGCCCATCTGGAGCTGAATCCAGCAGCAAATATGAACAGCAACAAGAAGATCTTCTACAGGTGTATCAGCAGCCAAAAGAAGGCTAGGGAGATTGTGGGCCTGATGCTGAATGGGGCAAGTGCCCTGGTGTCAAAGGACATGAAAAAGGCCAATATACTCAATGTTTTCTTTGCCTCAGTCTTCATTGGTAATAGCAGCCTTCAGGAACCCCAGGCCCCTGAGACCACAGGAGAAGTCTGGAGCAATGAAGACTTACCCTTGGTGGAAGAGGATCAGGTTAGGGAACCTGGACATACACAAGTCCACGGGACCTGATGAGATACACATATGAGTGCTGAGGGAGCTGTCCGACGTCATTTCAAGGCTACTCTCCATTATCTTTGAAAGGTTATGGAGATCAAGGGAGGTTCTTGAGGACTGGAAGAAAGCAAATGTCACCCCTGTCTTCAAGAAGAACTTTTGACACTGTCTCCCATAACATCCTCCTAGACAAATTGATGAAGTACAGGCTAGATAAGCAGACTGTGAGATGGATTGAAAAGTGGCTGAAATGCCAGGCTCAGAGGGTTGTGATCAGGGGCATGAAGTCCAGATGGAGGCCAGTCACTAGTGGCATACCCCCAGGGGCAATACTGGGGCCAATACTGTGTAACATCTTCATTAATGACCTGGATGATGGGACCGAGTGCACCCTCAGCAAGTTTGCAGATGTTGCAAAACTGGGAGGGGTGGCTGATACACCAGAGGGCTGTGCTGCCATTCACAGGGACCTCCACAGGTTGGAGAAATGGGCTGGCAGGAACCTCATGAAGTTCAAAAAAGGAAGTGCCAAGTCCTGCACCTAGGGAGGAATAACCGCATGTACCAGTACAGGCTGGGCGCTAACCAGTTGTAAAGCAGTTTTGCAGAAAGGGCCCTGGGGGTCCTTGTGTACAACAGGTGGAACAGGAGCCAGCAATGTGCCCTTGCAGCAAAGGACAGCAGCATCCTAGGCTGCAGAAGACAGAATGTAGTCAGCAAGTGAAGGGAGGTGATCTTTCCCCTCTACTCCACACTGGTGAAGCCATATCTGGAGCACTGTATCCAGTGCTGGACTCCTCAGTACAAGAGAGATATGGATATACTGCCCAGTGACAGAACAAGAGGCAATGGTCACAAACTGAAATACAAGAAATTCTGTTTAAAACTAAGAAAAAACTTTTTTACTGTGAATATGGTCAAACATGGGAACAGGTTGCCCAGAGAGGTTGTGGAATCATTGTGGCATCTCCATCCTGGAGACATTCCAGGCCCAACTGAGCAACCCATTCTAGCTGACCCTGCTTGGAGCATACAGGTTCGATTAGATGATCCCCAGAGCTCCCTTCCAACCTCAGCAATTCTGTGATTCTGCAATTCTATCAGCTGTTCTGTGGATACTAACTCAGCAACTGAACATTGCGGTTTCTTTTCTATAAATGAAATCTGCTTCATCATGTTTGAAGAAGTGCTAGGTTTCTAGACTGACAATGGAAGATGGATTCTCCAATTTGCAAAGAAACCACTTTGTCCCATGTAAACGATTCAAGGGCACTTTAGAGAGGAGAGTGGACAATTCTCCCTGTACAGCTGATGGCTGCTGTACCCTAGACAAAAGGGGCTAGTTCAGAGCATAGGCAAGATATGAAAGAGTGTGATGGTATGTTGAAGCAGAACTGCCTTGGGCCCAATCCTCTACTGCAATGGTACATTTGCTCCCATGCATCTGTAACTTGGCCAGGGAGGCTTCAGTTGTGTATGCATGGCTTCTTTTCACCAATATACCTGAACCAAAGGGCAGAACATGAGACACTAGTCATTGCAGAGGTTAAACAGTGCAAGGGAAGACTGGTGGGAGCCTTCCCTCCTACTTTTTGTAAGAATTTGCGAAATGGCAGACTCTAAACTTAGAACAACAGGAGCTTTCCTTTTCCTGCTCCCTTCAAAGGTGCAGATGGAGCGTGGTGAAGATAGAGAGGGCTATACCTCCATGCTGTCACCATATATCAGACTGCATAGCAGACCAGCACCTGTATATGCAGATTCTCCCTGAAGTGATTTGCTTCACAGAAATGAAACAAAGGTGAGCGTTGTGGTCAGACATACAGTGACATACAGTGTTTTGTTTTTCCCCATAGGTGCCACTATAAGTGTGATCATTGACATTAATATCAATATTTCGGTCATTATTTCTGCCCTGATTGCAACTATGTACACTCTTGTGGGTGGGCTTTATTCTGTGGCCTACACGGATGTAGTCCAGCTCTTCTGCATCTTCCTGGGTCTGGTGAGTTTGACTTTTTTTTACCTTTCTTTGTTGAGGCATAGGGGATTTTGCCCTAAGCATTATGACAAATGCTGAGACCTAGTACTTACAGCTTAGATTTTGAACTATATCTACATTGAAAGGGAGAAGAAGGAATATCTCCAGTCAAAGAGCAACAACTTTATGGAGTCTGCATTTACATCAGTCTACAGCCCATACTTTGACTGCAATGCTGACAAGAGGCCTAATTCTTTGTGGGTTTTTTTAACCAGTCTGATAGTGCAAACAGTCTTGTAATTTCCCTGCTGGGTATAAATCTAACTTAGGATAGGACTGGAGCTGGCTCCATCACTATCTGTCCCTGAGACTGTGGCACAGACACTGGGAGGAGACATCAAAGGCAGAGAGCAGCAAGGAAAGCAGTCCAGAAATACTGGAATTGGAACTGGAGAGCTGAAACACCCTCCCACTTCTGTAGGTGTACCACCTACCTATGGCAGCTAGGTTAACCTCCTGTTTTAAATCACCTTCTTGATTTTTCCCTCATTTCCCTCCACCTGTCATGGAGACCATAGCCTGGAGAGCCTTACCAGATGACCCTGCTGTTTGAATACGGTGGTACGAATATCATCTCATCAGCAGTTAATGATATGCTATTGGGTGGCCTTTTGTTTTTTTACTGCTGTTCTTTAAGGCCTACTTTGAAAAACATTAATGCAAAAGATCTCTGGGGTTGAACCATAGGGGCGCAATGAAAGGAGCCACTGCCTTTGTTTGCTAGTACCAGTAATAAATAGTTGCAGGTGTGCAGGGATCTGAGACATGCAGAAATAAAAGGGGTGGCTGAAGGTAAAGGAACTGAATGGCACCTTGGGGAACCAGAGTTGTTTCTCTGCTTTCAATAGAGTTCTTGTGCAGCTCTGGGGAAATTGCTTCAGCCAGAGCTTGCACACAGGTGGTCACTAACCATGTGTGAGTCCTCACTCTGTGGCTTCCTACAGTGAGGCCTGTTGCCTTATTTACAGAAATGCTAAGCATTCCCAGTTGTAACTGACTTCATCAGAATCGTGCTAAATGCTCTGAAAAAGCAAATCCAAGTTCCAGCTGGCCACCTCAATTGAGTAGTTACTCCAGATATTATTCACTAATACCTTTGCTCTTCATGTGCACAGTGGGGAAAATACTATTCCTTTCCCTAAATTGTCTGTTAATATCTGTGAACCATTCAGTTTCCACAAATGATGTGCATTACAGAAATTCCCAAAATAAAAAATAAATACCTATGTGGAAAAATCAAAATACAGAAATGCTTTTCCAATGAGGATCACTCATGCACTGCATAAGGCCCTAATCCTGTGGGAAGAATAATGTGTGATCCTGTAATGAAAGGCAACATGAACCTGACAGGGAGGGGGAGGCCAATGAAGGTTGCATAGCAGTCTTTGGAATGCTTGTTTTTGTGGCTTTAATGGTGTTCTTTTAATTCAGGTCGAGCTCTTTATGTAATTTCCCATTTAAAATAAACAACAATAATGTCATGTAGAAGGAACCATTTTTATAACCTCCTGGGGTTTCAGCCCATCAGTGGGGCTGCAAGCTTTACATAGCAGTCCTCTGTATAGCAGAGGTCCATAGCAGAGGTCATGCTCTAGGTGGAGTGGTTTTAGATGAGATGGGAGACTTCCACAGTGGGTGTCACAGCAGAAGATATCACAGGCTCAACTATCCTGGTTGCCAATCCGGACTCTTGAAGCGGTTTTTATTCCCTTCGGCGCAGACCCTTGCTGCTCTTCCCTCTTATGTCTGTTCCTCTCCTACTCCTTACTCTCCCTATATTCTTGCTCTTATCATCTCTGATCCCCATTGTGGCTCCTCATTTCAGCCACATCCTCTTCCTCACCTCTCCATACGTCTCCCAATGCAGCCTGCCTGCCTACTATCTGCTATCCAGCTTCCCTGGCTTTATCTTTACAACCCCACGTAGTCTCTCTCCTTTCCTCCTCACCTTCCTTTATCACATCTGCAATTCTCAGCTCCAGTCTCTGTCTTAATCTTGCCCAGTGAGTCCTCTGACCCTGCACTAAATTTCCGCACTATTTACTGATCTTCTCCTCAGTTGTATTATTAATTCCCAGTTGTAAACTCTTTGCCCACCATGCATAAGTCCTCTTCTCTGGCTTCAAATCCCATGAGTCTCAGTTCCTCCTGGCTACCTGTTACTTCTGCCTCTGAGCCTCATGTCCTTGGTTTCTTTTCCCAAAATGTAGTCCCAATTTCTCCTTCAACTTCACGAACCTTGGTTTTATTTGCTCTGCATTCAAAACAGCAAATTTGCTACTCCACTTGGAAAGGGCTCAAAGAGGAAACTGGGCAAGAGAAGGAGGGAATTTGGGACTATGTCTATATTAGCAAATTAAATAGTGCGAAGGTAAAAACAAAAGATCATCCACACTGTTTAATTATTAACATAGTTCTGGCACTGTTTTGGCCCATGCCAACTAATACTTTCCCAGATAATTCCCATGCTCAGTTCAGGGCCTAGCCAGGGAGGATTCCCAACAAGTAGGGGATGCAGCCATCTATTTTGGCAGGAAAAGGGAGTCTAGCTGCAGGGACATAAGCTATGACATGTCAGTGAGCTGCAGGGCCAGAGTATAGGTCTTGACTTGTTTTATGACTAATGCAGAGATAGTCCCTGAGACCACAAAGAACTAGGTTGCTGTCAGGAGCCTGAGCAGATTACAAAAGCTCATAATGCATTTGCAATATAGTCCCTATTAAAACCTGGGCTGTGGCATGCAGGCTGCAGATGGACTCTATAGAAATTGACTTTCCTAAAATTCTCATCTGAGTATGTGCAAACTGCTGTTCTTCAGAAGTTTATCACTTGGACAAATTTTAGATTTGAGAGCAAGAAATCTCTTTAGATTTGATAAGCAAGAAAAAAAATCCATTTCACATCCTTCTTTCCTGCAAATTTTTCAACAAAAAGAGTGTTAACATCCTTTCATTTTGACAAGATATACTTTTTTTTCCCCTCAAAATGTCTTGGAGATGGTTGAGACATTTTGGTGATATTTCCCAGAAAAGCCCAAGCAGACACCAACCAGGGAAAAATTATGCCCATGTCTTAAACTGGCAAAGTTTAATACATAAATGAAAATGGAATCCAACTGTATTTGATAAATAACCTGAATAATAAGCAGTGCTGCCAAACATAGCAAGAATTCATATATTCTTCATATAGTGTTGCAATAATTGTGCAACAAAATAGAGGGAAATGTGTGATTTATCCACTCTTTGCTGCTAACCCCAAACACTTAAATGTGATCATTTGGATTATGGTAGTCTGCATGTTTTTGGATACCATTGGAGGCTTAAAAGTGTGCTAGAAATGGTGTATTCCATACAGCACAAACCCTGGTTTTCATCTCAGTAGAATCTATGCAGAATCTAACCTGGGAGAGTTGACAACTTACTCCATTCTGAAATGAGCTAGAAGGTAAAATAGCATCCATGCTCAAAAAGTCAGTGGGTGAAGGAAACCCACCTTCTGGCAGAAACTTTCTCTGGGAAGGTTTTCTCAGTTGATCTTTTGGCCCCGATCAAAAAGCAAGAGACTCAAAATAGTCCACAGCCCAGAGTGGGAGTGTTCTCTAGATAGAAAGTGCTGTAGCACTGAGCTGCCGGAGCAAGAGAGATGGGGATTCACCTACAGCACCTCTCTCCTGTCACCATATAGTTTTGTGTTGAATTAAAACCCTTTCCCAAGCATTTGGGTGTGTTTTTGATGTCTCATTCTTGTTTACTGGCAAATCCTGGCATTATTGCACAAGTTTACTTGTAGACATTTCTCTACAGTACGGTCCAGGAGAGGGTGTAAAGAATACCCATGGAGTATAGGGAAGATGTAGGGAAGATGTATAAATGTGTCTTTCCTGCTGATAGTATGATTGGTTTCTTTTTCCTAAAGCTTTCAAAAGTTTGGGAAACACTGATTTACACTGATTAATTCTCATACCCGCACTCTCCAAAACTTTACCTTGGAGATGAGAGGTAAGCTATCGATTACCATTATCATTATCCATTATCTCTGGATTTTAGAGTTGTTTCACTGGCACATAACTTGACTATTCTGCAATTCAACTTTGCATTTGATCTGTAGCTTACTAGAAGAAAAACAGACCAATGTTAATATTATAATTTCATGAGTTTAACGTGCCTTGTTTAGACCTCAATGAAGCATTACTCTTTGGTTACAGTGGATCAGCGTACCTTTTGCAATGTCGCATCCTGCAGTGACAGACATTGGGCTCACGGCTGTGCACCAGGTGCACCAAGCACCTTGGCTTGGATCTATTAACTCACTTGACATTTACACATGGCTGGACAATTTCCTTTTGCTGGTAAGTGATGGCTTGTACGAAGGAATGAAGCGTTTAAGAACTCATACTGTGTTACTGGAACATCTGAAAGAAGTAGAGTCTACTTAAGTGTTTCCAGCAAACTGAAAACTTTTAGCCTCTTGATGCCTGCTAAATATTTCTGGGCATATGAATGATTTTAGTGAAACATCAGAATATTGTAGCGCAGCTGTCAGAGTCAGCGTCACCAGTAATGCAATTTAAATATCATCAGGCTGAAAGAGTTGACTTATGCTAAAACTAATTAAAATTGTGTGGCTAATACCTAACTGATGTCATTTTTGGCAAAGAAATATATGTATTGCAGGAGGAAATGCATAAGTTTATACAAGTGATTAAATATGCCTTAATTATAGGAATTATAATTATAGGAAAAAGCTTTGCGAAGATGGATGGATGAATTCATACATACACACGTGCCAGAATGAGCTGAGAGCTTTCATTATTTAAAATCTATGTATTGCACATGGGACTGGTGGTTATTAAGTACTTTCCATTAGAAAATCTACCACATGTACAAACATTTTCCGTTCCCAGTGCCCCTGAGCAATTCTACACTGTTTTTATTGTCATATTCTAGTCTGGGATTTCTTTCTTTTTTAAAAGTAATTTCAGCCAAAAATCTTCAGAGTTTTGTGATGATTGAGCTAGGAAAATATATTGTTTCATCCAGCTTAGGTTTTGTAGAGATACTCAAAGATCCAAATTATGACACTAGCTCAAATAGCTAAATTTGATTTGGTAAAATTACAGTTTCATTTCTGCCTATGACCAAATGAATTCTCTGATGATGCCAAATTATGACATATTTTCTTTTCACTCTGCTTGTTTCTTTATAGATCGAGAAATTTACACATATTTAGAAAGCTTTATTAAAGGAATATTATTAAGATTGCAAAGGAAAATACTCATAAATAGCATGTCAAAATCAGAGTTGCTTGTGCAACATTAATTTGGTCCCTGCATGAGCATGAAACACATATGAAACACCTGTATACACACTATTAGATCCATATGCCTCCTGCCTCATTCAGCATGTAGAACTGGACAGTGCACATTTAGGGAGAAATTAGTCTATTCACTGTTTTCTTTCCACGCTATTTAGTCATAAGTCCTTCTTTTACTTACTGGAGACTATTCAAATCCTGCTCTGAAGATGAAATTGTTACCACTTGGTTTTTCAGCCTTCTATAATACTTTTTTGTGTCATATTTTGTAGATATAATTTTAACTCTAGCAGGATCTTCTCTTATATACCCAACCTAAAAGAAAGGTTGCCACCATAAAAGAAAACTTTGGTTTACATCTTTGAACTTACTTTGTATTGGTATCATACTTGATTGAGAATGTGGGAGAATAATTTTTCAGGTTCTTGTGTTAAATGTTTATAGAACATGTTGCCATGTTTAGATGGCCACAAGAATTCGTGAAGGAAGATAAAAACCTTGCTTTCAAATCCTATCAGTGACTAAACTGATTGGGGTGGGAGGAGGGTACTGAAGGCCAGATTCTCCAAGTATGAGATATGGTAGTAGTATTTTATGACTTTCTGTAAGACTTTTTCAAATATTTATGCAGCTCAGAATGCTTTGGGATTACAGGCATTACACATGTGCAAAGTATTGATGCTAATTGTACAAAGGGATAACCTGTCTAAAAGAGTGGAATTTAACTGAACTTGAGAAATCCTAACATTATTTGTGAGAATGAAAGTTACAGCTATTATTGACTGACTGACATTCAATAAATAAAAGAGCAGCAAATGGGGAGAGGAGCATATTCAAGTGATGCTTCTATGTGCTAACTGTATGATAGCTGACTGTATAGCAAAGAAATCCACTGTCAGCCCCCAGTGACGGGATGCTGCCCATTGTGTTTGCAGACATTAGGAGGAATCCCATGGCAAGCATATTTTCAGCGAGTTCTTTCTTCATCTTCTGCCACATATGCTCAAGTTCTGTCGTTTCTGGCTGCTTTCGGCTGCCTTGTGATGGCTCTTCCTGCAATACTCATTGGTGCGATTGGAGCATCCACAGGTAAACAATTAAATATAAATATTTAAATAAATGTGTGAAAAATCCACAAAGCTTACGGTAGATAAAATCTAGCCAGGTAACACCATTAATCAACTCCTGACTTGTTAAATGGGAGACCACACCAAAAAAAATATATTATGAAATGTTTTTCCAAGGCAAATTGTTCCTATCCCAGTTGCTGAGATGAAATTATTTTGCATGTGCAAGGTACCTACAAATGTAATATTTCTATTAATGTTTTGAGTTATATCCTGGTACTATCATTTGGTCATAACAATAATAACTGCAAAAACTGTGTATGTATTGTAGTTGTTTCAGGGATGCCATTTATCAAGGATTTCTCATCTTAACCACAATATCCTTGTCAGCTTCTTTGTCATAGTGAGAGTGATCTCCATCACAATGACCATATAGCTAAACTGTAGAAGCCATTTTATATTAGAAATGCTTGACATATAGCTCTGAGCTCTAAGTCTGTAATTCAAGAGAGTTGTTAAACACATCCCAGACCAACATGGATCCCAGGCTTGTTTTATTGAGGAAAATGATATTTACAAGTAATGCAAACTTTTAATTTTAAAATTCCTGCTGGATAACCACTTGCTGTGGTCAGATTTAGCTTAGAGATGAGAAAAATGATGAGCAGAATTAAATCTGCCTAACAGAAATCAGTGGGACAATGCCTCCCTGAAATGTCAGTCACTCCGCCTTAGCAATGATTTGGATTGGTCATTGAATGGGAGTGAAAATATGACAATGTGAATAGTTCATTATACATGAAGTCAGGGTATATTGTAACTAACGATTCAACGTATTGATGTCCATATTGCAGCCTGGAACGAGACTGAGTATGGTCTTCCTGATCCCATGACTAAAAAAGAAGCAGATATGATTTTACCAATTGTGCTTCAGTATCTTTGTCCAGTCTATATCTCTTTTTTTGGCCTGGGTGCTGTATCTGCTGCCGTGATGTCGTCAGCCGACTCTTCGATTTTATCAGCAAGTTCTATGTTTGCTCGGAACATTTACCAGCTCTCATTTCGGCAAAATGTGAGATTACATTTTCATTTTTTTCACTTTTAGAGAAAATCTTAGGTGACACCTTAACTAGATGAAGCATAGACTGTCATTGCATACTGAAACATCTCTTCTGTGTTCCTGTCTCTGACTAGAAAAAGTATAGCATTTCTTTCCTAACAGTATGCTGAACAAACTGAAAGCCATAAAAATATTTATGGTTGTGACTGACCATAAGTGAAGAAGATATATTAGGGAGACTGCTTTCAAGTGTTTTCATGGCACTGCAATGTATCCAGACAGTTCCCAACTATTGCTGTTACCATAAGTTTTACTTAAATCCTTAATGAAATGAGACATCTTTCTGAATTATTGATTTATCAGGAAATCAACTGACACACAAGAAATGCACAGAATGGACTAGTAAGTGGACGTTCTTCTCAGGAAGAGAGAGATTCTGAAACTGATAGTGTTTTTCTGTTGATCCATATTATACTTATTTTTTAAAAATTTATTTCTACCACTCTGTCTTTGTTTTTTCCTTGCCATGCTATCAAACTTTTCCTTATGCTTAAAGATTAAGGACTTTGGGAATAGCAATCATAACCTTTGATTTTTTTTTCCTCTGTGTTTGAGTTAGATATAGAGACAGAGATGGAGATATTACTTTGTAAATTATTATTAAATATGTCATGCAAAATTTCCTTTGACAATGTAGTATCCAATATAGACTATGTTCACAAAAGAAGGCATATATATATATATATATATACATATATATATATATATATAAACAAACCTAACACTGCACTCTTTTTGCAGGCCTCGGACAGGGAAATCGTGTGGGTCATGAGGATCACTGTTTTTCTGTTTGGAGCCTCAGCAACAGCAATGGCATTGCTAGCTTCATCTGTGTATGGCCTGTGGTACCTCAGCTCTGATCTTGTTTATATCATCATATTCCCTCAGCTCCTGTGTGTGTTATTTATTAAAGGAACCAACACCTATGGTGCCATTGCAGGATATTTATTTGGCCTTGTTCTCAGAATAACTGGAGGGGAACCGTACCTGTACCTTCAGCCCTTGATCTACTATCCTGGCTGCTATCCAGATGAAAATAATATCTATATCCAGCGATTCCCATTTAAAACACTTGCGATGCTTACCTCCTTCTTTACTAATATTATAGTCTCCTACTTAGCAAAATACTTATTTGAAAGTGGGACTTTGCCACCAAAACTGGACTTCCTTGATGCTGTTGTTGCGAGGTACAGTAGAGAACACATGGACAAAGCAACTCTTGTAAAAAGTGACAATATTGTATTAAATGAACTTGCACCTGTGAATCCACGGCACAGTCTAACTTTGAGCTCAACTTTCACAAACAAGGAAGCCTTCAATTATGTTGATTCGAGTCCAGAACTGTCCAACACTGAAGATAATTAAAAAGTCTGGTATCCACAGACAAAGCAGTGCAAAACAGGATATCCTACAAAGAATAGTAAGAGACATTTTATCAGAAGAAAAGCAAGAATTGGGAATAAATTGCCACTGCACAATTCTTTAAGATGGTTCTAGGAACAGGAGCATCCCATGGAAGAAACTGTTTTGTGTTATTATCTAACACATTGGATTAGATCATAGAGTATTTATCAAAAGATACACTCAGACCCCATTCTTTCCACCCAGAACTATATACCATAAAATTTTAAAAATATTTAAAACTGAAAATATAAGTAACAGAAAAGTGCAACTGTTATTTAACTAGGATATTATGTGAAGAGATTATAATACAGTCACTCTGAAATACTATCAGTCAACATTTTATTGGCATTAAGTGAAAATATATTGTCACAGCTATAAGTGATTTATTACAAAAGAGCTAGTTGCTTGAGCCAAGACAGGTAACTTCCTTGGATTCTTGGTCTGTTTTTTCCTTATAATGAATTTCAAAGAACACCAATTTAATATTTTGTTATTTGTATAAGACAGTGAAATGCACAAATAGTAATAAATTCCTTAAAGGAGTGTTAAATATTTATTAACAAGTTAAAATAAATTCCCAGTTTAAAATCATGTTATACCTTATGCAAGACAACATTAAGCAAAGTATGTTAATATAGGTGTTCTTTTTTCCTAGTCTTGAGTGGCTGCCACCAATGAAGGATAAAAAAATATATATTTTATAGCAATAATTGGAGTTGAAGCTCAACTTGTAAAAAATGTCAAAATTGTAGGCTTTTACAAACTAAATATAATATTGCAGTGTTGAGAGAAGAAGCCTTATCTTGACTTGTCATCAAAATGAACATTGAGTGAAGCACTCTGATGCCATTCAACTGCAGCAGTGAGCAAATATTAAAAAGTTAAGAGAGTCAAGAAGGCCACTTGAAACAGAGGAGAGGGTTTTCCATGGGGAAAATTCCCATTTTTCACTCAATAAAAAAAAATTCTTAAAGACAACAAGAAGTCTTTGGGGTTAGACTTGCTGGATTTAATCTGAAAAGTGTAAATTTTCTATGGAAAATCATATTGTCTCGAAAATTTGACTTCCCACTGGAAAACAGGCTTGCTGAACAACTTTCCACATTGTTATGTGGCTGCCTCCAAAAGCAGTACCAGCTTGAAGGGGAACTGAAAGTAAAGGCAAATCCACAAGCTTAGCGAATTGCACGGTAGTGTCTTCCACTGAACACTGTACTCCGTTATCGAGAGCTGTCCTCCTGGGCAATCCCGGCACCCATGTGCAATGCCAGCACTGGCCAGGAGCAGGCAAGACTTCACTCATAAATGACAATGATGGCCAGGAGCAGTAAAGCAGGGAGATTAGGCCCCTTCTGACTTTGCCCTGACAAGGAGGGAACACATAAAGTTGTTTCTGCTTGCCCACGGCCTAGATGTTTGTGTCTGTCCCCATTGGTACGTGCCTTCCACAGTGGGAGATCTAACAGCTAGATTTCTGTACTATTAACAGTTATGCTCCAGTAGTTCTTTTTATGCTCTACACATGACATAAAATCTTCAGATGAAATCCAGCTATCCTCCTGCTGCTGGTCACTGGTGAAAATTTCTTCTTTAATGTTCACAGCACTAGGAGCTAGTGGATAGGAAGTGTAAGAATAGGTTTTGCTGCTAAAGGAAGAAGCCATCAAGCTGTGCATTCAACGTCGACATAAACTTTCACAAGGTTGAATCCTTAGATATGTTTTTGCTCCTTTTGTGGAGTTTTAATGGCATATATATATTTTATATGTAGACAAAATTAATTTTAGAAGTGTTAACTTTTTTCTCCATACACTGCATTTCAGAAATAACACTGCATCTCAGCTGTGAATATGCACTCTGAACTGCAGTACTACTGCCTACCAAGCTAACAAATACTAGGTGTGCTCTGGGTGGAGGGAATCAAAATCAGGACATGCAGAAGAGTCAATGCAGCGTAGAAATGACAATTCCTCTGGAGTAAGTGAATGGGTGGCCAGTGAGATTCAGAGTCCTGAGGAGCTCCCAAACCGGACATGAGCACAGCAATATTTATTCCTCACTGAATCATGGAAAAGAGAAGGGGAAAGGAGAGAGCGAGGGGAGAACAGAGCTATTGCTGAATTGTTATCAGTTCCTGGCCAAAAATCCACTAGCCTGAATCCCTTTTTAAGAGGAAATAGCAAGCCACAGTTTTACTAGCTTGCATAGCTGATAGCTTCCACTACAGTACCAAATTAAGTTAAAAAAATCGTATTTTACAGCCACCTGGAGATCTTCCTAAAAATCTTTTTTTCCTTCAGTTTTGTCTAGCTAGGAATTGCTATAATTTCACCATGAGAAGGTCCTAAGTGGCCAGGTGGCTTCGAATAGAGCAGTATTTCTGCATACCTGCCATACACAGGGATATGTTACTGTGAAGCTGCATTACAAGCATGCAGATGAGAGAAGAGACTTTCTTTTTCAATAAATTTGTCTCTGCTCTGAAGAAAAACAAAACTTGGTATTACAAATTTCACAAAATATTTGTGGGAGGAGAGTGAAAGGAGGAGAGGGGCTCCGCTGGAATCATTTAAGATATTTTGTTTAGAAAAGAAAAAATCATTCCATTTCTATTGTGTTCACTCATTGCCATAAAAACATAAAAGTTTTCAAATGTTCAGAATGAATAGTTAAATAAAAAAATAAAAAGTTTTCATCCAGAATTTTCAAACCAGATGCTTTCAACATTATTGGAATATCTCCTACTGTTTTTTCTATCTAATATTTTTGTGAGATCACTGTGATTTTACAAAGCTTTTCTGTTTAGATGGAACTATGCATTCTGTAGTGGAAAATGGTTCCAACAAAGTTTTCCAGTCCTCTTGAGGAAGACTGGAAACATTGGTCCCATGGTTATTGGGTGTCTATAAGTAGTAAACCATGGAAGCTTTATCATACGACAGAGAGAAGCAGACATTGAAGACTCTGTATAGCATGACCTTAACTCTGGTTTCTACATACATAGTCTCTGTGTGTGTCTTTGCACATGTCCAACAATGATTGCAGTGGTGGGCTGCCTTCTGGTTTGAAAGAGTCCAAAAGCCAAACTAAACAACCCTGTGCAAAGTCTGGTTATAATTTTTCTTGTCTTTGTTTGGCTAACCTAGCGTTAGATTTATATAAAGCTGTTAATATAACCAAAGGCCATAAACTAAGATTGATAGCTACAAAAAGAGAGAAGAAAACAAAATGCAACCAAGTTACTTTCAAAAGGAAAATACCAACAGGATGTGAGTCTTCAAACAGACTTTATTTTGATGTAAATCATCCAATGTTCTTTCCCCAGTTTTGCAATTTGTAGACAGTGGTACTGTGAACTAAATTGTTTCTACAATCAGTGAAGCAAAAAGTTCATTTTCAGACACTGAGGTTATTGTTTCTGAGCCCACCACTTGCGGATAAAATATTCATATCATAATTATGTATTTTACTTTCATATTCTTAACATTTCTGTGGATAACACTTATTTGACAGGGGATTTTTTTACCTCCTTTGCATGAAGATATGTTCATAAAATTAAGGTTAATACATAGCTGAGATGTCAAGAGCAGTTACAATTTCATCTATATTTGTCCATGTGGGATGATATATGTATTATAAATAAAATATTCTTTTGTGAACTTGAACTGAATGTAAACGTTAAGCGAATCAAATAAAGTAAAAGTCAGATTTAGCCTTTTATTTTCATATAGTACAATAATTTAGGATTTCAAATATAAATATCATAGGAAAAAAACTTATTTATTTTTCCTTCTGCCCTTCAAGCGTATTTGATCAAGTACAATGTGCAGTTAGACAGTAAGTTATTGTAAAACTGCAATTTATCAGGGCAGTATTTGTGGCTGTTGTTTAAAAAAAAATGTATATTTTTGTCTGTGTCAGAAATGTTGTATTAAGCCTATACCTAACAAAGCAGATAGGAAAAATTATATGTATAGACATATATGTTTTAACTGCATTTGTATTGTATTCAATAGTGCCCATGCAATTCAGGAAAATACTGTCTAGTTTGGGGTTTGTTCTGTCCATCTACTAAAAATAAAGGCGTTTATTTTGTTATCACTCAGCATCACCTGCGGTTTTGCCTCGAGGCCGTATCCTGGCAGAAGCGAGCCGGTGCCTGGCCGAGCGGGAGCGGGTCCTCTCCAGGGTGGCCAGCAGGGGGCTGGATTTGCTCCCACTCCCGCAGTTCCTGAGGAGTAGGGCATTTACTGCCACCACTGCACTTCCTAGCTAGAAATGCAAGAGAAGGTCTGGCTTGCTCTCACCTGCCAATTAAGTAGGAAGCAGGGCTATGAATGGGGATGGAGTCAATGGGGCCCAAGGGGTTGCATCCCACAGACCCTTTGCTGGGGACCTTCATTTTGCAGGTGTTGTGTTAGGGCACGTGAGGACTGCGCCTGAACAGGAACTGTGGTTTGGACTCCAGAGTCGGTAGGAGCACAAAATGTGTAAACGGAACAGGAATTCAGTTGCTTAGAAATTGCAATTGCGTTTCACCTTTCATGAGAGCTGACTGGAGCTAGGGTTTGACAATTTGTCGTATGGTGGAAGAGCTGTTTACACTGGGACATAAAGTCATCCTCTGTGTTGCGTATGTTATAAACAAAATTATTTAGAAATCAAAATTATAAACTGACTTAAAACTGAAGCTCTGCGTTTATCCTCTTATTAGGGGCTTGATCTAATGTCCATTGAAGTCAAAGGGAAGGCCCAAATGGTTGGCTACTATAATGATACTTGCCAGATATACTTATCGCCAAGCTTCTCTACAGAAAGTGCATGGGCAATACTGTCCACTCATGAATGGGGAAAGTAAGGCACTGTCCTGATTTCCCAGGGCACTGAGATGCTCACTCACGGAGGGAAGCACAGACTAGGATGTTCAAACAACCTCACGTAGTTTAGACATTTCCTTGAGACCGTAGGGCTCTAATCTCCCATGACAATTCTGGATTTTGATCCCCGCTTGCACCCTTGAAAACCAGAAGCATATTTTAAGACAACAAGAGCTCTAATTTCTTGTAATTCATACCTCAGAATGGAAGCAATTCCACCACCCTATAGAGTCAAAAAGGTAAGAAAAAATACAAACTAAGCATGCACTGATTATTGCTTTGGAAGTATTAATAAACTTTTCTGCCACATGACATCATAGGCAAAATTTCATATGCAGGCTAGTAACTGTAACTGTAACACCCCCCCCCCCCCAAAAAAAAAAAAAGGAAACTATTTTGGAATTACTTGAAACCTTTTTTAATACTAACAGGTTATTTGTTGCAAAAAATAATTTCAGGGAAAAAATAACCCATTTTTTCTGTCAAAATATGTCCAATATGTCACAAAAAATATGTAACAGCGAACATAAAAACAGTGGAGAAGCAAATGGGCAGAGAAAGTCAAGTTCTTTAGTGTAAGCGTTTTTTATCGAGGAATATTGAACTAATTTCTTCCCACTGGGGCCATTCAAGGACTGATGGGGAGTGAGTACCAAGCAATTATATGAAAGGTATGAGAACTTGTTCTCTTTAAATTATATTTATTTGCCAAGCATACTTAAAATCCAATACCAACCTACAGAAGGGACTGAAAAGATGACAAATACGGAGTAGTCTTCCAATTAAAAAGAGCAAACCTGGGCACAGCAAAATGCTATGAAATCTTCCTGTCTGTGACACTATCAGACTCCCCCAGAAAGGTTCAAGAACAATTATGCTGGGCTGGGGAGACTTTTAAAGAAGGCAATATTAATACATGAAACAATGCCCGGAATTGTTCCCAGACCATTAAGGTGATCTCCTGTTCTTGGCTCAAGCCAAGCATTCCTCTCCTGAACAAATCCCCAGGCAAGACTCGGGGGCTAGACTGCTGCAGTGGCTCTAGAGGGTCTTTCCCAATGTGAAGCAGCCCCCCCCTTTTCAAGGCTGACAGACACTGTTAGCATAGTCTCATGCTGGATAGGCTCAGTGTCGAGGAACATGCCTGAGTATATTCAGTTTACTGGTATGGATACAACCTCAGAAGGAAACCATGCAGGTCTCCACTTCTGAGCTGGATCTTTTGGGCTTCCTTTGGGGGTCAAAGGAGAGAAATTGGCACTTGTAAAACATGACTAGTCTTATCCTAACACACACATTTATATCACCGTGAGATGAGTCACACCCTAGAAATGTCGATACAGATGCTGAATGGTAGGTGAGATGTAGCCCACTCATTCCTCCTGCTCCTGGAGAAGGAGGCTGAAGCCATGAAAAGGATCACACTAACCAGATGGCTGAGGAACTGGTCTTAGGATGAGGACTTTAGGGTGTTTAATTAGGAAACATTCATAGAGAAAGCATGTTTCTCAGAAGAGGGTCTACTTCTGTCTGGAGCACTGACCTTCTGGGACTGAAACTAAAACAGTCAAAACAAAATTTCATTCTAAGTTGCAAGGGAGGTGTTGTGACTGGGAGGGATTTATGCTATCTCCACAGTTGGTGTTAATAACTAGCAGGTGAAAAATAATGTAAATGAAGCTGTAGTCAGCAATAAGACTGTACTAGACAACAAAGTGATGGACAGCAGAGGCAAAAAAAAAAAAAGAAAGTACTTCTGTTGATGAGGGAATTGATCAGGTAGGTTATATTTAATTGTTTTAGGAAACTGAGTGAGGTCAGAAGGAAGCAATGAAGTTGTTTGTGTACTAATGCAGGAAACCTGGATAATGATGTGGAAGAACTAGAACTACTAAAGCAAGTTGTGAAATCTTCTCTTACAGAGCTAGGGGAAACAGGATAGAACAGCTCTCTGGATGGAAATGGTTTTGAAAAGAGCTCTTGCTGAGGTTAGGCAGTATTCAAGCTGATTTAACTTGAATATGGACAGGGACAATTTTAATATTATTAATGAAAGAAACTACTTCAAACTGTATGATTATGTAAAAATTTAAACTCTGGTAGAGATTGGTGAAAAAAGGCTATTATATTGACAGAAAATAGGTAGTTTGGGTTGCTGTGCATAATAGATTTCTTCATCAAACAGTCAATGTACAGACAAGAAGGGGTGATATTTCAGCTTCGAGTTTGGTGCAAAAATAAAGCATTATAAAAGAGCTCATGATGGAAAATAACCTTGTATTGAAAGCTGAATGTTTAGATTACCTTTATATACAGCAGTGAGAGGACACTTTTAAGCTAAAAATATTTTAATTCAAAGACAAATGGGTGTTCAATACCTAAGAATATATTGGGGATGGAAATAAGAGGCAGATTCCTCATCACATGATTGAACTTCTGAAATATTCTCCCAGTTGCAATATTGTAAACAAAATCAAACATAGTTCTAAAACAGATCTTGTGAGTGAAACAGCAACAATGGTTGGGTTCTGGGCTGGTCTATATTTTTTTTATTGCTCCTGATTCCCATATATGTCATTTCGGGAGTCTAAGCACACCTGAAGTAAGTGTAAATGACAAATCCTGTTAGTAGTCATCCTTCAATGTAAAATGGCTGTAGGAAATCAATCCTTAGTTACTTGTTAATTCTGCCAAGTAAGAGTTTTCTGCAATTGTGATCAAAGCACTAAGATTTGTGTACTTATTTGGAAATGGACGAGGCATACTTTGCCAAATTGCTAATAAATTTCACTGCAAGCAAAAGGAATTGAATATTTCCTGCCAATTTACTAATGGAATGTAATTATTATCTGTGTAATAGTAACAGAGATAAGAGCGCTGCTCTGCACTTTATGTTACTCAGCAGTTTACATCCATCAAAGTGTCGAACATGATTTTCAGGAGGACCAAATGGGAAAGATGCTCCCAGCAATGATGACTCATTGAGGGCTTGTCATTCAAGGAGTGTGGCAGCTTCTTACAATTTCAGCATGATTAGGTAAGACATAGATTATCTTTGATGATGTTTTAATGATTGAGGTGTCTGCTTTACATTGGCACTGCCAGTAACTGCTGCAGAGCCATGACTGCAAAAGTCTGTGTCCTCCTCTGAGGTTGGGCAGGAGCATGGGCCAAGCTGAATGCAACAAAATGGTCCCCGTTGCCCAGCCAGCTTTACTTCTTGCCTCTGTTTCTCTCTCCTTTGGTAGTCTGGTGCCTGTGCTGTTCTCGTCTATGGTCAAGTGTAGAGATTAAGTCTGTCCTCACCACCCCAGCAGGTGCTCTGAATAAGAACTTGCATATAGCCTCCATACCAATAGTCTGTCACGGGAGGGAGCTATCTTTAAAAGATCATATTATCTCACAGAATCACAAAAGCAGTGAGGTTCTGCTGGGCTTAGCAATATATACAATATTGAGCCGTTCCACAAGCAATTTCTTTAGTTCATTTTAAAGGTTGGGTTTTTTTTCCTCTCTCTATAAACCAACACCTTTAAAATCTACTGTATCTTAATTTGCCTTCCTCCACAGAAAGGTTTTCCCATTTCAGTACTGATCAACTGCTATTGTCATAATATGTAGTGCAAGCCTAATTATTCAGCATGTAAGGAGAAAGTAATTAGCTAGCGATAAAAAAGACTTCTAGCCTCTACAGTTTGTATTTTTACACATAAAGTTGAAGTGACAGAAATATGGCAGAGACATAAACTGAATAACAGAAGTAATATAATTGACCAGGGTTAGTATACCAGTGAGCTATGTAAACTTTATTAGTCTGTGTGACTCTTAGAAAATATTCCGTGTTCCAGCAAAACAACAAACTAATAAGTTCTTCCGCTTCATTCCTGTATCCCACACACCAGGAAACTACTATTTGAAGAGATGAAGTCTTTTTATATCAATTATCCATTCTGCAGGATATCGTTAAATATGCAATTTAAATATACTTCCAAAACAAATACACTAACTGCAGATCAATGATAAATTTCACTGCAAGATGCCAGACAGCCAGCTTAAATAGGATCACTGCTATATCTTAAGTTTTAAGGTAGGCCATTAAAATGAATTATTCAATCTGTATAAAGCTTCACAGAACACTAGGTTCTGGCTCATTTCTCCATGCTAACGGGAAGGAAGAATAACTATGAATCCTAGTTCAGCTGGCTGATTATTCTGCTCCAAACTTTGTCAGGACCACTGCCAACAAAAATACAAATGACTAGAAAGTCACCTCATACCACCCCTGGATTGTAGCACACAAGATCAGGGACATCCTTCTTGGCCTGACACATGTGAAACACTGTCGAGCAGGATCAGCTGCGCATATGGAGGAAGAAGTTGTAGAAACACATATCTCAGGAGAAAAGGAAAGAAAGATTTGGACAGAACAAGTTAAAACTCTAATCACCCAGTCATGTTGTAGTGGTTATACTGCTGAAGGCTAATTGGAATTCCTCCACTGCTTAAATTAGTATGATATTTGCACAGTGGCTGATATTTGTTTATGCATTCACTACAGCAGCTATCCATGTAATGACTCCATGTTGAGGAGCAAGCACAGTTATCCAATTTTAGTTTTGATAAACAACTTTGTATTTCCCATCAGTCTAAAGGCTGTTTCTCTACTTCTGGTGAAGTATCCTCAAGGATTTCACTTGATCAGAAGAGCACATAACATAGCGGAAATGTCTTTTTAGTGGCATAACATCATATCTGAATAAGAAAATAAATAAGATAGGCTTTCATAAGTAACTTATTTCCTCACTAAAAAGAAAAGATGGAACCTTCACTCCTGAACAAGACCTCTCACACGTTTTCAGTGCAAACATTTTCAGAGTTTTGAACGTTAGTTCCTTGCATATTAAATCTGTCTAAGCTACTTCACAATAGATATACAAACGTAAGAAAATCTGGGCTATAAAAACAGTTCAGTCCCATGCCCAGTGAACTGACTATAGTGTGTGCTTAGCTTACCCTGCATGAATGTTTGCATCAGAACTTGGGATACTTGGCACTGTCTTTTTGTAGCTAATTTTTATTCATAAGCAGTTTCAGTTCAGATGCAGTATGAGAAAGGTGCATACATCATTCGCAAGGCACAAACAAAAACCAGGTAAGTCTTGTAACCCATACATTCAAAAAGAAACGTTTTATTTCAGGCTTTGCTGATGTCATTCCCTTATACCTAACCTACTAAAGAATTTCAGGTTGCACTCTTCACCCATTTCTCTCTCAGCATGTTATCTCCTGTAAATTTATGTGGCTCTCCAACAACCTAAAGAATCCTAAAGAGGTTTTTAATGAGTATAGAGAAACTGTCAGTAAACAGACTTATTTCACAACACTGTCACTTAAAAATGAGCACACCAAAAATGCAGAAGTCTCATAGCAATTATAATAGTTGCAGATATGAGCAGAAATGTCAGCGGAAATAGGCATCTGGCCATATGACGCTGAATGGCAATACCAAGACAATGCTGAGCGTTTCCATTACTCAGTTTCATAATGAAGGCTAATGGTTCTGTCTCTGCTGTCAGTGTATGCCAGAGTCCTCCTGACAACAAATAGTGGGCATGCAGTTACAGAGGTGCAAACTGTAATTAAATATTCAAAAATAAAAGTCACATTAGTAACAGATTCTTCTTAATCATGCAATGAGCTGTTATGCTAAATATCATCCATCTAGAGCATCTAATTTATCAACCCATTTGAAATGGGCTGGGATGGTTTTTAGTCATGCAGAACATTGTAGGATAACAAACACCTGTACTAAGAGCAAACAATTTTTATTTAGGAAAACACACACACACACACACACACACACACAAAACTGTTGTGCCTTATTAAGCATGCAATATATATCTGGAGATCTTGAGCAAGGTGGGAATAATGATAGCCACTAGTAACAAGCTAACCTTGATTCCTAAGTCAAGGCACTTCCAAAACAAATGAAGATAGGAATGGATACATTAAATGTGCTTGCCTGCAGCCCATCTCACCTAAGCAGTAGCCAGCAGTGGCCTGTATATAATAATTTTTTATGGATAGGTGATCTACTTCCAGGTAGATTGTGGAATCCTTGTAACTGACAATCATTAAGATGTCAAGAAATCACTTTTCTAAATATAGCTGCAGCATGACATAAACATGTAGTTGGAACTGAGGATCTCTGATAAGGGGTAGAAAAATAGGACTCGTGTAGCTGGTACCTTTTGCATTGCACTAGAAGCTGCAATAGAGAAGGCCACGGGGACATGGAGCAGGGAGCAGCCACATCCAGCCAACCGCAGGATCAGCACGAGCCAGTGAAGGTGCAGGGGAATGCAAGGCAACAGCATCCTACCTGTACACCTGTCACTCACTTGCTACGTAACTGAAAAGAAATACCTCTCTTTTGCTTTTCCTCATCTTGTCTATCTGGCTTTGATTAGCTCTCTAAGACAACATCTTTTTCAATGTGTCCGCACTGTGCCTAAGGAGGCCTAAATTTGTCTGGAATGTCTACATACTATCTTAATAGAAATAATAAATATACCGTGCTCTGCTTTGACAGTCATTTCCCCAATACAATACTATCAGCAATATTAATTCAAAGGCTGGCTGTTCTTTGGCTTTCATTTATTATGAGTAATGTCTGGCTGGTTTTATATAACCTTCTTGTGAATGCAATGTGCTGTTAACAATTAGACATGAAGAAGAATTTCCTATAATATAGTATTTATAAAACTGTCATGTTTCTGTGCAAAGACACCTCCTTCCAGTCAGACACTATATTTGGCACAGTATTTACCACTAAGTTAGCAATTGCTAATTTGGTATGATAATATTTTTGTTTAAAGAAAAATTTCATTTCACATAAGCTGCCTATCCTTTTCCAACAGTCCTATCTTTGATAAGGAAATTAGAAACATTTTAGAGGCTTATAAATTCAGTGCTCTGTCTCTAGGCCTAAAATGATTCCCTCTTTAATGAAATGTGAATCCTTCAGGATTAGCAGGTAATGAACTTTGTAGTTGCTCATTTCTCCAGCTTGTTTTTAAGGCCTGGGCTATTGCCTTTAAAATTTATCTGTCCTTTCATTATCTGAATTCAGGATTTTACTCTGTGCACCTGATCTGGCAGATATTTAAATTCCATTGCTGGCACTTTCACAACAAAGAACTGTTCTCTCTTTCAAATACTGAAATTTCTTTTTGAGGCCAATTACTAAAGAAACCCTGGAGTAACGGCACATTGCCCACATCTCCTAGACAGCCTGTCAAACATATGCTACCCGTATCACACATTAATAGTAATCCTGTGTTAGAAAACAACCATTCCTTGGATTTCACAGTGCATAACTTTAACGTTAATTAGATTTTTCATATGTATGTGAGTAAATTTCCAAAGGGCTTTGAACTGTAAGCTCTTTAGGCTAGGACTTATGTTTATACTTGTTTCCTGCTCTGGGCCAAGTATTTTTACAAAAAAATAACTAAATACAATAGCTTTTTTCACATGGTTCCCAGGTTAGTTACCCAACAAGCTCGAATTTAGTGTACTACTCTTTGTAAACCTTGGCTTGAGTTTTGGAGATGGCTGGCAACATAATTTCAAAAACACTGAAGCAATTCTAATACAGAGAGAGTGGTAAATTAATTGTATATATACATGTAAGCTTGTAAGTATATATACAGAGAGGTAACTTAATTAGAACTCATAGAAATGCACATATAAATTTTAAGTCATTTTAAAAAAAATAAAATGTGGAATCCTTGAAGTATATTGTTTTGTAATAATAGAACAAAAATATTTCATTCATAATCTTTTCGTTCCATAGTTCAGTGTTTTTGCTTATAGAATTTTAAAATTACCTGATGAATAATATATATAAGTGAAATGTCAAAAGTATCTTTGCAATAACTATGAGAAATTCCAAAGTAAATATACTGTACCATGCAGTCAAAACATTTTGATTGTTGCAATACCCTCTTTTTCCCAAATGATATGGGTGAAACACAAATATTCTTCTTAGAACAAAAATTCTATGATTATTTGTCTTCACTCTCCAAAACTGAACTGAAGAAGAAATACTTTGCAAGTCAATCATTTTGTATGGACATCAAAGTGAAATCAAGAGGGAGAGTGAAGTGTAAATATCACCATCAATTCTTATCTCATTGCAGTCAAAATCGCAAATGCAAGGTCAATGCAGAAGGAAATGAGAAACTTCAGATGCTGAAGGTCTTGCTTCCAATAAATAAAATTCGCAGATGCATATTGGTCCCTTTCCGCTGTTACTTGAATGGACTGGCATATTGCATTGCTGCCACCAGCAGTTCATGAAGGGTTTGGGTGGGGGGGATTAGTTTGTTTTCTGCAATGCCACTGTCTGACCATACTAACATAAACCAGCTCTGCCAAAACCTAATAACTCAGGTAAATCGAGGTTAAGCTTGTTTCTGCAAAACAGTTCCAAAATAATCCTGTGCAAATCAATGGCTTTTACAATCAATCAAAAGGATATTAAAACACTTTAGCAATCTTCTCTTTAATGAAGATTGGAATGTCTATTTTAGTAAAGCATATCAGGTGAAGCTACATTACTACTCTGTATCTGCCCTGCAATCAGTCAGTGCTTAGGCTGGAGGCTTTCTGGATTAAGGCGTGACATGACACAGGTATCATATATCACCCTGCCCCCTTGTAGGTCTGTATTATAAAAGTACTGTGATGTCAGTAAAAGCAAATCTAAGATCACATCACATTCATGTAACAAAGTAGAAACAATTCATGAGGGAACAAAGCATAGTTGCCTTAGCCACTTGGGCTTTTCTCTATCTAAAACTTCATGTACATTTTTAAATTCTTTTTATTGTTTTATTACCAAAACAAAAATCTTTCAAGGCTACTATAATTTTGCCATTTGCCGGGCCGGTTGTTCCGAGATACACTAAGCTATGACAACTCCCCAGCAAACACCACAAGTGGGTTGTTAGCCAACAAGCTGAAGCTGGAAAGTCATTTAACATCTGACTTCTTTAAGACTCTAGCAGAACTCTGAGAGGTGTTAAGACAATGTCCAGATATTAGTATACAGAAGAAATAAAGGAATTTATAGGTCTATCCAGCTCTCCATACTCTGTTGCTTAGGTAGGTCACACAGAGATTGGTCACGAATTCAAAAACAGGCTTCTAAAAGAGTCACTAAAATTATACAGAGAGCAACATGAGCAGAAGAGCCCTGTTTCAAAAGATCTACCGGTTGTGTAAAATGGAAAGGAATGATGTCATCAGCTCACTGTAGGCAGAACAGCAAAGGCAAGCTATTAGAAAGCTTAATGATGGAGATGCTCTGAAACACATCTGCAGAACTGCAAAACATGGTGTTTTGAGAATTTATGGAATTGGGAATTCAGTTTGAAGATGTGGACTGTCATGTTGCATAAAGAAGTTATTATTTGTGGTAGGTACATGAAGCCTCAGTTTTCCGCACTCATACCTCCTGCAGCTTATGTTTCCTCATCAGTGGAGGTCACCAGAGGTACCTTCCTACAGGTCAGCCTTTTAAACACAGCAAAGGCAAACAGCCTGAAACTTTGAGAGGGCTATTTTAATGCTAGCTAAGTACTTCATTCATATCAAGGGAAAAGCTGTACTGTCAAAACCTTCTTTATCACTGGTCCCTGTACCTGTATCTTCTGGCATCCTACGAGAGAAGATCTATTGTTCACTTTAAACAAGCTGCTGTGTTCCACGTCTGTGGTATGATGCTGTATACAGTGCGGCTTAGCAGTTTCTAAATTGCTTTCAAATCCCTCTATATAAAAATTCCTGGACACATACTATATTATTAATTATAGGAAGGTGGAATGCTCCTTGTAGAAAGGTTTTATTTGTTTGTTTTAGTTAGTTTTACTGTCTATGTTTCTTAGGAAAATGTATATTCTCCAGCTGGAAATATCATCTGGTACAGAAGACTGCATAAATCAGGCAGTTTAGATGTCAAAATGCAATACAGCGAGACAGAGATACTTGGCATTTGCATGCCTTGTACACTAGTTTAGAATGATGGCAGACTGTGTCCAGAACTTATATTCCAGCTAAAAGCCATTTTGATTTGATACTTAAAATAGTTTCTTACCCAAGATCTTGGGCTGCAGACATTTTCCAAGATGGTTTCTGATTTTGGTTCTGTTGTTCTCATGGGCCCAATTTTCTAAGCCAGTTCACATCCCTGTTTACCATCGCTATTCATGGGTGATGTGCACATGCAAACATTGGACTCTGCACACTCTTGGCTTGCAAGTAAACTTTAAAAATGGACGACTGAAAGAGCAATTTTTTTAAAGCAAATAAACTGCCATGCAAAAAAATGTTTATACTGTTAAAAGATTTCCTGTGATTATTTCTGTTTGATTTCCAAAGCAGATTTGTTAACCAATATTAACCATCCATCGGAAGATGTGTGTTATTTATCCAAGCGATTGATACTATGCTGATAGTTGAATGAGGACATTGCAACAATTTTTACAGTTACAGACTTTAAATACAGAATGGCAAACAGACAAATGCCTCCCTGAGGGGCTTTTAAGAAGCAGAAATCTTAATGAGCTCATCACTTAGAAAAGCTGAATACCTGGGGACAGGCAATGTGGACAGTAGGGGAATCATGCACTATGTTTCTGTTCAGGCTTAGCATTCCAGTTACACTCGCCTGATGACTGCTGGCACACAATGCACCAAGGCACCAAGGCAAGACTGAGTAAGACAAAGGTTATATTAACCCAGCGACACTTTGTTTTCAAGTCATTCCTGTAAAGGATGAGAATGCAAACTCTTGAAGCAAAGAAGGTTGTCTGCTTCTTTTGGAGAGTTTTTTGTCCTGTTTAGTCTGTAACCACAAATATGGCTCTTAGAAATCTTGCATGCTTCTGCGGGTTCTAAGCAAGTGGGCACCGTTTGTTTTGTAAAGTTTAATCATGCCTGGTCAGAAGAACAACGTCCACTAAAATACTGACTTTCATCACCTCTCAAACCTTATAAATGCACAATGTTAGCATTCTGGAACTTAATTTTTCCTGTGGAAGAAAGCGTATCAGGCACAGAGAATTGCTTTTATTCTCCTATTGGTTTCTAGGCAGTACTTATAATAAGTAAAACTAAAAATTTGCATGTGTATCTTTCAGTTAAACAACACACCAAAAGGTTGTAACAGCAACTGGTTTCATCTGGAATATTCCACGTCTCTCAAGATCCAGTTATCCTTACAAACAGGATATGTCTTAAGGCTTGTTCTGTAAGCATTCTGCTAAATGTCTTTCAAAGACCTGGATACAACTTCCTCCAAGGACCAGTTTAGCCTGGATGACATGAGGTGTTTTTGTTTTCTTTTCTTTTTAATTTCCTCTCAGCAACCCAGGAACTCAATGAGTCACTTGCTCTATGAATTGTTCAGGATAGTGCATGAAGCATGGGTAATAGTTAAATTGAGATGTGGGGGAAGGAATCTCTCTTCCTAATAACTGGATTTAGGAATGGGAAGCCTGACTCCTACATAAAATGGGATGGCTTTGGGTTTCAATGCAGAGTCCCAGTTATGGGTACCCCATAGGACAGGACGAGAAAGAAGGTCCATCCTTGTCCAAGCTGCTATGCATTAAGGAAAGAAACACAACTGCACAGAGTATGTCTTCTACAAAGCACTTTTCCTGGCTAGCAGCACTAGTAAAATTGCAGCCTAACTGTACTCCAGGGTCTTTGCCTTCTGCAGCCTCATTTATCTGTGAATAACACAGCAAAACCAGGACAGACCCAGAGCTCAGGGTTCGGAGACCATAATGCATTCCCAATTACTTTCATGATACACCTTCTCCTATTGTCCGCTGGCCTCTTATCATGATAAAGCCACAGTTAGGCATCTCCCAGCTGCCCAGACTCATGTGGTACCTGCCTTCCTTTGGGGCTGGCATCAGTCACAAAAACAGGTGTCTCAGCCTCCTTGCTAAATCATGCAGAAGGCCAGCATGACACATGCATTTCAGGCATCTAGGAGTAAGCAGCCAGTCATCCTAACCTCTTTCTTGGTGATGCAGGAGAGCAGCAGACAACTAGGCTATAACCTTTAGTTATTGACAAATGTCCTGCAGAGAGCTAAAACATATAAAATATTGCTATAGCTTGTATGGCATTATTTCAGACTAGGTTGTGTCTATAAAGAGAACTAATTAGATTATGAAAAAATACACAGGAGGGGGGTAATATACACCAAATTCATATAAGACGATCACATGCATTTCAAGGAGAAAAAAAACAAGAAATCAAAAGTATTGTTTTACAGTAGCACTGTCATCTCTATCCCTCCAGCTGATTTCTTTGCAACTGCTCAGATTTCCAGCAATATCTCATGTAGATGCATATTTTTCTAAACCAGTCTTTCCTAATCTTTCTTTTTCAAACTCCTTTTATGACCATTTCAATTATATGCTTCAGGTGGAGACCTGAGTTATCAGTGATTAACATCTGCGGGAACTGATTTCATGCACACTAGGCAAAACTCCAACGTGCAACATAAAGCAGTTCATTTTGCCAGAGTTCATGATGTGGAGGAGTTAACCGTGGTCCTGCTACTTGTATCTATAGCTCTTTACTGTGAGAGGGCTGAAGGCTGTACAGGGCAAATTGGCTGCAGCTTGTCTCCCTTCATGCCACTTAGAGCTAAATGGAATAAACCAGCACTGCAGGAGTAAATGAGCCATGGCAAAACTGATCTTAACCACCCCCCCTGATTTGGCAGCCAGGCACTAGGGCAGGAGACAAGATAATTCCCGTCAGCTTCAGCGGGTTCTGTAATGCAATTTGACAAATCAAATAGATAGTTCTTATTAACGTAACTAAATGAATTATTGCAAATGGGAGAGGTGGACATTGATCTGCCTTCATAGATGGATTCTGCTTTGGAGGAGGGGAGGTTGGCTTTAAACTCAGGCTGTTGCTGCCTGAGGTAGGAAATCACTGTAATGAATCAGTTCTGCAGTTTCAGTATCCCCAAACCACCCATTTAACACCAATATCCATAAAGGAAAACACAGAAGAGTGGTCTGGATGCAGAGCTATCAGTGTTCATACTTGAACCTTCAAGAAAACATTCAGGACCAGATATTCATAAATATGAATGCCTGCTTTTCTGGTGATGGAATGGGACTTACAAAGGTATGTAAATGTCATGTATTTAGCTGGATGTTAGGATACCAATAAAGGATAAGGACACCCTGACTGCTCTCCTCGATAATGTCACTTTATACATAAACTGCTAAATAACATATTTCACAGCACTCATGGTGCAGAATCATAGACATCTTCAGCAATGAATGTCCGATTTCAGGCATCTAGAATCAGGCACATAAATTCACAGCCTAAAGAAACATTAGTATTTCTGCTGTGTCATCAGAGCTGGGACACTGGAACGTTCACATGTCAGACCTCGTTATCTGACTTGAAAATGTAATTTCTTATGCTTTCATGTTCCTGCAGATTAGGTCTCAGAAAGGCAGAGGGTAGTTTGTGTTCTCCTTCTCCACTGTTGTCTGTACCCAGAGCTAAAAATCTCACCATGCAGATGCCTGTGCTGTCTGAAGCACAATGCAGAAGAATTTCAGTAACAGAAAAATTAAAGTAGAAGCAAAATAAAGACTGATTTAGCATGAGGTAGAGGAAGCCTTCTTGGAACCTTGTAATGTGGGGAACTTCTGGGAAAGGAGATTAAGCAACTCTTGGCTTCATATATCTATCACTTCCAAGACAGGTCTGGCAAAATATTTCGCTGAGCTATTGTGCTGAACACATGATATTTTCTCAAGTGGTTCAGCTAGGATGCCTCAACTTTCTGCATCCTGTAGACTGGTGATGACTTTTCTTCTGTTTTCACCCAATATAACACATTTGCTGTTCAGCTGTACAAAAATATTTGGATTTTTTTTTATTCTCTCCAAATCAGAGAGATTTAGTTTTATTTTTATGGGTATTTCTTTTAGTACAATTAATGATGAATACACAATTTTGGGTACTAATGGCTATTTTTATAGTATCTATTCAGGGTTTTTTAACTACTATTCTAAGATCACAGTGGAATATTTTTAGTGCAGACTTAAAGTATGCCATGTACAAATTAACTGTAAGCCTCAAAAACTTTAGGGAGAAAGTTTAACTGGGAGTGCAGAATTAGCTTAGATTTATTTACTAAAGGTGTGTGATTTCAACATACCTCATGCATCAGTTCGCTATTATAAGGAAGATTGTTTACATACCAGAAGAGAAACCTGTTCTTCCACATATTTGAAAATTCCAGGCAAATAAGGTGCACCTGAAGATTTTCCACAGATTTCTCCCAAAATGCTCTTTTAAAGACAGAAGTGCTGACTGCAGAGACAGGGCACATCACAGCTGTCAAGAAAGCACAGCCTCTCTGTGCAAAGAGCCCCCTGCTACTGACAGTCCTGCAGCGATCTGCAGCATTCAGGTAATTTCAGTAGCAAGTTGTGCAAGAAGCATAATCGGCAGATAACTCTCTGAGAAGAAAGTATTAGTTTCCCTCTCCTGTCTCTCTGTGGAAGGGTACAACAGTGATTACTGAAATACAGAAGTTCTTAGCATTATAGCAGGAAAGAAATCCCAGCTTCTCAGAGTGGGTCTGTGAAATGAAACCTAGGATTATCCTATTTCCCCAGTGTTTTGCAGTTCTGTTACAGGGGAGAGACATGTACCTAGAACTGAGAATAATCTGATCATTGCCTTTGCAATCCCAGCTATCTTTTGCATGCTGAATTATTGGTATCTATTTGCTGCTCCAATATACCATGTTATAATGCACCAGGGACCTTGGATTAGTTTTGACTTCATCCCTGCTTTATGTTCTATAAACATGCCTGTTCCCGCAACAACCAGTGTTAACAGAACTTCCTAAAATATTGCTGGGCAAATTGCATGGCCTCCTGAATTTAATTAACTCTTCAAGTCAGCATACCTCAAATTAGTTTCTAAAATGGACCTGGGGCAAACACTGAAGCAGATGAATGACTGTGTTGCTTAACGCAGTAAGTCATCAATGTGTACAGCTCAAATGATGCCTGTGTAGGCTGTTGGTAAGGTAGAAATGCACTAATCTACAGGGAATCATGAAGAGAAAATAAGAAAAAAATAAGTTTGAATGTAGCCTCCAGTTCAGAATGTCCCTACACCACTAATTGTGGTGTAGACAGCCTACTGCAGGGGAAGGATCACTATGCAAAACCTTTCTCTCATTAACATTTGTCACAATCTGCTGCTCACCAATTTCAGAAGCAAAAAGGGAAGGCCCATAAATCTTAGAACCACTGTACAATGCTATATGGGGTTTACATTTACCTTAAAGAGCTCTGTGTGTGTGTGCTTATGTACATATATGTATCTGTATATATTTTAGTCTGGAAGAAAAGAATCTAATGGGTCTGACTTGAGTGAAAATAACACTGCTGAAAACCAGTTCTATAACCCCAGAAGCTCCAGAGAGCTTGGAATGAATCTTGAAGACCAACTTCTCCTTCCTCTTAGAGAGGACAAATCAACTGAGAGAGCAACCCCTACAGCCCAAAAAATAAACCTACATTCTTTTCCAGACTCCAGTAGGCCAGACTACACTTGAGGAGGTTAAAAATGGCAGTGACTATGCCCTCTCATAATTCAAGTCACCAAAGAACTCATACAGACCACAATCTCTTCCTCCAATTAGTTTCCTCACGTTTTCTGCTTCTTTTCTTTGGGCTACAGGTTAGCTTTTCCAAGCACAACATCTTCCAGATTTATTTAAATCAAAATGTATATTGCCCACCATTTTCTCATTTCTTGTAACCCCACAATTTTCAGATTACCTGGGAGAGTGAGATCCTGCCATGATAGCTGTAAAACAATAAGGCAGATATGTACAAGCACTTCTGCTTCTGCTTTCAGTTTCTGTTGCTCCCTGAACAATAAAGAATGGAGCAGAAGTAGCACACAGCAGACTTTCACTTCAGATAAGGTCAAACTACAAGGCCTGTTGCCTCTGTCTTCTTGATGACCTTGTTTTAAGGTTTGCCCAAAAGTTTGTTTTTCCTGAAACTTTAATAAAACACGGTGTCTTCTCTCGATATCAAGTAATTTCATGTGGAATCTCTTCTCTTTTCTGAACTTGTAAACCAAGTCCATAGAGAAAGGACATGACCAGTCTCAATGACTGGTTAGTCATTAATATCTGGATCTCTTACTTTTAGCACTCTACTGCACTCTTCAGTCTCATTTCATCCATCCCTCCCTCCCTTCCCCCACACATGATCATTTCACTGGTGCTTTTGTGTCTGGACTTCACACTTCAAAGACTGTGTTCATTTAAAGAAAAACAAGAGCGCGCATTTGCACAACTGAGCCCTTCACCCTTTCCTTCCAAGTTCTTTCCATATCAAATGCCCCCAAATTACCTATTTCATACTATTTGTACTTGAGATGTCCCCCAGTCTTCAGGTCTGAATTTTAGGACATTTTATACTAAAGTAAGAATTAAGCTTTCATGTGAAGGCTCTGTTCTGGGTGACCTAAGATGCTCCTATACATCCTCTGCTCATGGAGTCTCTAGGAAAAGTCCTTGTTGAATTTCACCAGAGAGCACATGGCCAGTATTGCCTCAACCAGCACTGTGGAGACAGGGATAAAAATATGGCCCCATCCTCTTCCGTCCTATTCTCCTCTTAGAGAGCTGCCATTCTAGGCATAAAATCCAGGATCTTGGGAATATGTGCCCCAGAAGCATACTGAACAGCCCCTGAGCAATACCATCAGAAAGAGAAGTTCCCAGCAGTACTTCTTCTGAGACATAAGTGATGGAGTTGGCTAGAGCTGACTTGGAGTAAGGAAGCCAGTGGGACATTAACAGTATGGAGATCATTCACAGAATCACAGAATCACACAATGGCTGGGGTTGGAAGGGACCTTTAAGATCATCTAGTCCAAGTTCCCTGCTCAAGCACGGTCACCTAGAGCGTGTTGCCCAGGACCCTGTCCAGACGGCTTTTGATGGAGACTCCAAAATGTCTCTGGGCACTCTGTCAGTGCTCTGTTACCCTCACAGTAAAGAAGTTTTTCCTCATGTTCAGACAGAACTTCCCATGTTTCAGTTTGTGCCTGTTGCCTCTCTTCCTATCACTGAGCACTACTGAAAAGAGTCTGGCTCCATCCTTTTTATGCCCTCCCAGAAGATATTTAAACGCATTGATAGATCCCCTCTCAGCCTTCTCTTCTCCACACTAAACAGGCCCAACTCTTTCAGCCTTTCCTCATAGGGGAGATGCTTCAGCCCCTTAAGCACCTTAATAGCCCTTCACTGGACTCGCTCCAGTAGTGCAATGTCTCTCTTGTATTGGGGAGCCCAGAACTGGACGCAGTACTCCAGATGTGGCCTCACCAGGGCTGAATAGAGGGGGAGAATCACCTCCCTCGACCTGCTGGCAACACTCTTCCTGATGCACCCCAGGATACCATTGGCCTTCTTGGCCACAAGGGCACATTGCTGCCTCATGGTCAGCTTGTTGTCCACCAGAACCCCCAGGTTCTTCTTTGCAGAGCTGCTTTCCAGCAGGTCAACCCCCAACATGTACTAGTACATGGGGTTATTTCTCCCTAGGTGCAGGACTCAGCACATCCCTTTCTTGAACTTCATGAGGTGGAGATAGGAGATTACTTCCTGATATGTTTACAGTATTTTGTGGCAGCAAATCATTTTAATTCTTTTTTTATGCTACTGAGTTAAATAAAGGAGTTCTGATATTATGCTGCATGGTCTGGATTTTTTTTCCCTGACAGTAAAGACATTTCTTCAGCAGTAAATTGTGTGGGAGACAGTGGTTTTGATGACTTGCTTACTGGGAATAAAAATGCAAAAGCTATCACCTAAAATTTTACTGGCACTCAATGCCAAGGTCAGACTGAAAGAACCAAAGGAACAGCACTGGCTTTATTAGCAATCTTTAGTGCTCACAGTGCTAGAAATTGGGAAAGGAGAGAAGAGAAGCAATAATCTGTTTTTTCGTTCGTTTGGAGGGTCCCTTGGGATGAAAGTGTACATGTGTGTTTCCAGTAAAAATCCAGCACTGGGCTGACTGCTTTGCTTAGGGAGACAGCATCTGGATAATATTATTCCACTATGCTCATACCTCTTACTCATTCTTTTTCTGTAAATAGTATTCACCATAAAAATTTCTATCTTTCATTTGTCCTTCGTTTTATCTTTTACTCTGTATAGTTTAATAAGCCATTAAAGCATATTACTATTATTATTTGAGCTTCTGGTCCCATTGGTTGTGTCTAAGCTGATGGGCTTGGGAATGCTTCCAGGTTTCTGTGTTCTGTTGTCTGTGCCCTTATCAAGTCCTGCCTATCTGTCAGAGTGAGGCGCTGGCATGCAGCTTTCTTCTCCTCTACCGTGAGCTGGTTTCCACAGAAAGAAAACCAAATTGCTTAGGGTAGACAGCAGCCATGGTGCAGCCTTGTCAGATTCCCAGTTCAGACAGCAGGGGAACCTGGACCCTGGCACTTTAGCACACAGCCACCACTCAGCACAGAGACAGCCATGGTGAAAACAGGGATGTGCTCCTTGGCTTTAACACAAAGAGTAAGTTCTCAGATAACGCATCCTTTAAAGGGGGGATTTGGCCTCTGTAAGAACCTGTAGCCATTTTACAGCGGCCTAGTACATTTGGAGAGCCAGCTGGTGACCTGCCAAGCCATTCATCTTCTTTGAATCATTTCTTCTTACTGAAGCTGAAAGTCCCAAGTGTCTCCAACAACTCTTATGTTCTTAGGACTTAGTAAAAACCCTCCCAACAAACTAAAAGATAAATTAACATTACACTTGCCTGGCTTGCCCTCTATGGGCTAGTCTCCTGCCAGCCATGGTTGCTTGACTGCCTTAGCCATGAATTTCACTCCATACCAGAACTACCATTCAGGTTTCCAGCTGTTCAAGCAGTGTGGTAAGAAGAAAGCACTGGCATGTTGCTGTCCAGAATTCAGTTGGATACAGCTGTCCAGCACCTGGAATCCAAAGTTACCCATACAAAGTTTTATTTCCATACAAAAGAAGAGTCTAACAAATTTTACTGCATGTTCACTAATTGGTGACACAGTTTATCTGTGTATTTCATATATAAGCATATACAAACTCACACATCTGCTCAAGCAAATGTCCTTCTAGGCATCTGGAACTGTGCCCACTTGGAAGTATTTTCCTTGAAATTTGCAGGTGTGGTTTGGGCCTATTTATGTTGTGAGGCTCTGGTTTCTGTTAGACATGTCAAAGTTGACAGGGTAAGTATTTTACCACAGTACAGGGCCCCTGCAGAAGCTGACAGTTTCTCTGCCAGTTGTCAAGTATAATTTCTGTGATTAAATAGGCTCAAGGCTGTTTTGGAAGTATATAGGGCTTTTCAAAGGACATGGATTTGTTGTCCATATTGCCTGTCCCACAGAAGACACCTGAGGGGAAGAAAACAGTAGGAGGTTTGGGTCTCTGTGGCACGGAGCCCTGGAGAAGCTCTGTATTCATTAAGTTCTTGGCTTAGCAAAAACTGTTATTTTCATTGTGATGGGGAAACAGTTAAAGCAGCAAGCTGAAAAGGAGAGGAGAAGCCAGAGACTTTTTCACTGTGAGAGAAGCCAGCATAACTTTTGTATTGTGACAGTCTAAATGCTGCCCTCTAAGTAAAAGGGTGAGTGTGAGGTCATGTGGAAGGAGAAGCAGCACCAGCAGAGAGAAGCATCTCAATGATTCACCCAAGACAACTAGAAAAAGTGATGGATGATGTACTGACCACAACAGATTTCCAAAGAACAACAGTATCATTACAGCCGAACGTGTTTTGCTTCAGCTCCCAAGGAGTAACACAATCAGTCCTAAGAAAAGCAGGAACCCCTGGCTGGGATTCCTCTAGGTGAGAAACCCAAAAAAAATGAGGTACAGAAAAGTTGCTCTCTCTTTTACTTGCATTCTTAAGGCTGGATTTGTGCCTGTCAGGTATTCATAAGCTAAGTTGTCTGTCTCAAATAAACAAATAGAATGGTATTCTCAGGCAAAATTTTTCCATTCATCTACCTTCCAAACTGCTGGCATCATTCCTAAGGGGAAGTCTAGACATAATTCTGGAAACAGCTCTTTGTTCATACGGTAATGTTCGGAACATGAAGTTCTCTTCATGTATTCAGAGCTCTAACGAAGCATCACCAGCACCTATTGTTTTGAATAAGCCTATTTTGAATGATGTGATGAAATGTAGAGATACCTAAGATAGTTTAAACAAATGAATATGGTCCAGAAACAATCTAGATACAGCTGCAGAGCACGCTGCCCGAGCCAATGTAGCCTGTTGCTGGGGTAAGGTTGCTTTCAGCTATTGTGCTACCTCTAAATTAAATCTCCCTCTGTTATCCCCAGAGCTAAAGCAAGGGCTGTTACCCAAGAAGCAAGACTGTGGTTAGGCAGGGCATCAATGACCTGTGGGAGACACTAGCAAGATGGAGCAATCCAGATGGTTGGGTGGAACCGCAGACCTTGTACATGTCCAGAAGGCAAAAAATGTTTCATGGTAGCTCCAAGTGTCTCTGCAATATTGAGTTGCAAGATGTAGTCATATCAGTCAGGTCCCTCAGGTCTCTTTTGAACTCATTTGAGGGAGAGGCTGTTACTATAAGGTAAGTGTTAACTTGAACTCAGAATAGCTTGTTTCCCAAAGGCTGGAACTCTGAATGTTTCACATAATGTTCTCTCTCTGATTCATTCTGTTGGACACAAAGCATTACTCATTTTGCAGACATAATGCAACTTCCTCAAGATCATGAGCTTAGAAAAAACCCTAGAGGACAGAAAAGTTAAAGCATAAAAACAGTCCTTAGGAAGATAACATTATGGTAAAACTGACTGGTTAAAATATAGCAAGCATATTTCCAAAAAGATTCAGCCATAACCAGACCATCAGTGTGAATATTTATACTGGAACAAGTGCACTTATATTAGTTTAATGGACTATGGTTACTACTACTCTCACGTGCAATGTCTGCAGTTCATCACATTAAATTCATTTACAGACCCAATGGACAGCATCATTGCCATGGACACACACAGCTGACTGGAAGGAGTACAGATCTGTGAGGGGCCACAAGCTTTTTAAACAGATGCTGTTCTTAAACACACTAAATAAGGCACAGCAAGAGTCAAAGTAATCTGTGATTTGTTGCTTTTTGGACTGATTTCCTTTTGCTGAGGCCAGTCTTGAATATGTATGAGAGGGTGGGGGAGAGAGAAGGGGGTTAGTTTATAAAAGCCATGTGTTAGCAGTTTTTTTTCAGAAGCCTTAAAAAAAATGAGGTGCCAGCTACCGGGTTCTCAGTTTACCCTATGCTGTTACCTTGTAGACTTAAACTATTCAGATAAGCTCCTCTTGCTAAGGCTCCTGAAGCATGAGGTAGCCTGTTTGCACCATCCCCTTCAAAGAAAGGGATGTTTCACAACTCCTTTTAGCCTGCGTGTTTACAATACTAGGATCAACTTCATTTTCAGTGTTCAAAAGTCAAACGCTTTTCCAAAAGCCTATCGTATCAGCCACCTTTACTGAAATGGTGTTTACATGGATCCTTTATCTCCGTCAGATTGAGAAGAGGATATTAGATACACTGATTTGATAGTATTCATCCAGCCAATATAATAATGTCATTTATCATGTTGGAATGTAAAGCTCCCCAGTTACTTCAGAATACACAGTCACATCTCACAAGGAAAAAATGTATAAAGGTCTTTTCCCTTTAGTTTTTGCAATCTGGTTTCCATTTGTTTTATGCAAAGGTTCATACCCTCTTTTATACAAAACCATGTATAACATGCCTTTGTAATAAATAATCTAATCCACCATCCATACAACATCAGCATAATATGGAGAATCAAATATTTCTCGAGCTTATCATGGTGAAACTCAGGCTGATACGCAGTCATAATGGTCTAATAATTTCATCAAAAAAAGAGTGTCTACCAAGTATTCATGAGGCTTTTCTTCTTCCTTAGTATCAAACATACCTGAAAGATCCAGGAGCTTTCCTTGAAAATAAAGATGTCTAAGATTTCTTGCATCCATCTTAGAGGGATATTTTTCATATTTAGTGATCTCTATACTATCCCATTTCCTATTAGCAATTTGTCTCTTATCCGAAGGTCAAGCATTAAAAATAAAACAATTCCTTCTCCTGATAATATTCAAATATTTCTAGACAATTATCACATTTTCTCCAGATCCCAGAGTTATTTCCCAAGCTACAGGCATTTAATTCTTTTGCACTTCCCTCAAATTCAGTGCTTCTTTTCCCTAACAAAAAACTTTTCTTCCCTTGATTTATTATTCTATGCATTTCAATTCAGAAAGGCACAGCTGAGGTTAATGTTATCATTAGTTACAGAAATAAAGAATTACTCTATATTTTGTTCATAAGCAAAATACAGATTTACATTAAATTGTATTCTTATTTGTCATAAAACGGTGGGGCTGCACTGATTCATACCCAGCAAGGACTGGTACAGCTTTATATATTCCTGCTAAAAGAAATGTGGAAAGTATTACATATTTTAGATTAGAAAGGTACAATTCAGTTCTGTTTTCTATGACCAGTACCACTGACGTCAGCGGATCATGGATCTGATCAGGTGAGCCAGGTTTTCTGTAGAAAGTAAACAATTAGAGTTTATTTCTTACCAGTATATTTTAAAAATCAATTAAGCAGTTTCATATATAGGTATGTATATATGCGTACACATATATGTATGCACACACATATATATGTAGTGATGCTAATCTTGCAAATTCTTTCTGTGTGAATAATTCACTCAACACTGATCAGCAGGGTTTTGTGTTCCAGTAACAACAGCTCCTGTCATCAAGATTTAAAGTGCATGGGACATTTGTAATGAAATTATAAAATCTATTTCTAAGAGAATGATTGATTCAGTTCATTACCAGCTTTCAATATAAATAAAAAAACTTTCCGAATCCTGGAAAAAAAGTCATGAGGCAAGTGCAAGTGATAATAAATCTCCTGTACAAATGTTAACAAAATGGACTCAAGATGCAAAAATCACTCTGCATTGCCATGTTGAATACTCTATAAATAAAACATATTTTCTTTTTCACTAAGTAACAATTCAATGAGTTAAAATAATTCAGTGTAGCTGAAAATGCTTAAAAGCTGGCTGTAGCAGAGTGCACAGTAAAGGTCCTTATTGACTGATTAGCAATTTGTTTCTACAAACGCTGCACAGCAGTTGCCCTACTTTGCAGCAGGCTATTAGACCCTAATGAAAAATGTGCATTTTCATTAGAGTTAATGGTCTTGAACAGAAGCCCTGTGCTTCCAGAAGGCCTTATTCTGTAGTTAAATTCTGGATTTGTGTCTGTGATTATAGCTGTTGTCCCTTGGTTGTATAATATATGCACCCATTGCAGAGGTTCATGTTATAGTGTGATTCTGGTGAACGTGTGGAGTAGAGTCTGTATCTCTCAAATGAAGAAGGCACTTTTCTCTGATGAGGCAGAATGTGTCTTTGTTAGCAGATAGTCTGAGGCCTGAATGGCAAAAATAGAAATACCTTTTTCTTTAGCTGGGTGTTTTCTGCCTTTGATATTTTTGGCAGGGAAGAGCAACTGTCAATGCACTTTAAAAAGTTGGTGGTGGGGGATGTTCTGCTATGCATGATAGTTCAAGATATGAAATGATGTGATCATGAATCACATAGTAGACAAAGTACAGGGTTGATTAAAGACCATCATGTAGCTAAGGGATTCAGTTATGTATGAATCTGACAGCACAGAGCTGCGCAAGGTGCAGGCACCAAAGGGTGGAAAGCGGGGCTGCACTGCAACGCAACTTCTCTGCTATCACCATGCCAGGAGCACCCAGCGCCCAGCACAGCTAAAAGCACCCCTTGTTGTACAAACCTATACCAAGAAAAAGCTAAGGATAATCCAAATGGACAAGGAAAACAAAAGAGGTATTATTTAGCTATTTAACAGATATAACAGAGGCAGACTGACCACAAGTAAGCAGTCTTCCCAAGCCTTGTCTGAGCTGTACGCTGAAACGAGATTCCTTGAGTGCTCCCTCTAGTTCTCAGTCCAGCAGCCATCCAGAATACTTTTTTCTACTAAGCTAATAATACTATCCTTTCTTAATACTGCCCTTCTTTTTGTAACACTAGGGAGCATGTTTGCACACTATGAATACATAAAATTTGCAACTCAACTGATCCTTTTAACAGTTCGTTCACATTTGCCCTAGTAGCAAGATGCTTCTTACAGTCTTCAGCTACATTTTTGGATCATACATTGCCTATTTTCAGATGTACTTTATTAAGTATACATTGGGCTGTTTTTCAAGTTGAGCTGTATGTTTTCCCTCCTGTATTAGTTCATATCTAATTTGGGAATGCTTGTGCCCAGACTAAGCAAGTTAATCTATGTGTTTACATGTGTATGTGTTATATGTTACATGTTATTTTTCTGTCTGGCTAGTGTTTACCTGGTTTGGCTTCATGTGCATCGGAGCCAGTTTTGACAGATATCTTTGGTCTACAAGCATGTAAGTTAAACATGCTTATATGACACATGTATATTTCTGACTTTGAGACTTCCCTTAATTTTTCTTCTGCTTTTCTTACAGCCCTGAGAACTGCAAGGCTAGGTCCTTACCCACTTCTGGTTCATAATTAAAGTGGAATTTTCCAGATTCTATTGTCACAAACAAAATCATGAACTGTCCATTTTCTTCCATTTCTCCTTTTCTCCTTCCCTCATGACCATTTCTTTGGGTGTTCTCTGTTTTCCTGTCTTCTGTTTATTCTTCACTTTGCTTTCCACTTCTTCACCAGGCTTGTGATGATAATCATAACAACAACAGTAGAATGCAGTGATTTTTGTCCTCTCCAGATTTTGCTTTCTGTAAAGATAGCTATTGATTGTTCATCAAGGTATCTGCAGCAGCCCATGATTTATATCCACTTCTGTTCAGATTTTGGGGAGGGAATTACATGGCTGATGATGTGAACAAGTGTTCTGTATCTGTAATGTTATTTTCTGATTGCTAAGCTTTCTGTAAGAAACTTTTATTATTATTACACTTCTCAGTTTTTGTGGGTTTTTTTTCCAAGAATCAAAAACTTCTAAAGCTAATCTCAATGAAACAAACATCTGTGTTCTTAAAATAAGAAACAGAAGAAAGAGCAACTTAACCGCCCTGTCTGAATGCCTTGAGGATCAGAGTAACTACCATCAGCTAGTTACGGCTCAGAAGCTTCAGTCCATGTGCTCTAAGTTTTCAAATTACAGAGCAAATATCTAAACCTATTGAAATCACGTCTCCTTTTGCCCATGGATGTAGGCAAAAACGTCTAAGACTGCTTCATCTAAAACTCAGTCAAGTCTCCAACAGAAAGTGACTGGTAGTGGTGGCTAACCTGGGATCAATGACCACCGGTAAGGGATCTGCCTATCTACACTGAACAGTGCAACATACCTACTTCTCGGTTCTCCATCAGTGAGCCTCAAGTATGTTGGAAGATTTACGATGATCTGTTGGCCTCGGAATCTGGGAACTGATGCCTCAGGGAGAGTAAACTCATTCATACTGTACACAAAAATACTTGGACCAAGCCACTGAACACTGAAAACACAAGTTCCTCAGACCCCTCTCCGTAGCCAGTACTCACAGAACGGGAGGCTACTGCTTTATTTCACATTTTAATAATCTTTGCAAAATAATCAGAAAAAAAAAATCTTCCTTTGAAGCTAGAATTCCCCAAATTCTCAAAGCTCAAGCCTTTTACTCATCCTGCCCACTCAGTATGGTCCCACTGGTTCAATTTTCATACACAAATTTAGTGGCCATGCATCTTTTTACAGTAATAGCCTCTGCAAATGATTTGTCTTTAAAACATACTATAGGCACTTCACAGCAATCACATTAATTGAGAATATAAATTACGTTGATTTACTGGTTCTGATTGCTAAAGTATCACCTAGCATAGTGCTTCTCAAGCTCTTTTAATCAGAAGGCCAACTGATCTTTATGAAAATTGCACAGGCCAGCTTATACACTGCTGTCTCCATAGTTTTCATTTGCATTCAAAGAGAAATTAGATTTAATTTTGAAAGTTCATACATTGCTTTTATTAGTACCCACTTCATTTGCTAGCTTACCTCCATGTAAGTTTCCATGTATGGAAAAATGTAAGGCTTTTTACTAGTATTGCTTCAGGTATGTTGCTCACTGCCTGACAAAGTCTTATAGATCAGCAGTTTAAGAAACACTAACCTATGGCCTTCATGGTATGAATAAATAATTAGTCACTAGTTCAAATTGTTTATGAGATAAAACTGAGAAAGCACAAGCACAAAGGTCTGACATATACCAACAGGGATATAGAAAGAAGTAAGACGTGGCTGCATAGTAAGTCATGTATACAGGCAGCAGCATGAATTCAACATCTTTACTTGGGGCGGGCAGGAATTAGGAGGTGACCAAGTTATGTCAGTTCTCCCCACTTTTTAATATGAGCTGAGGAAGTTCCTGATCAAAGAAACAGAGTCTTTCCTTGTCCACCCCACCTCATCAAGTTGGTTCTAGTCCCTTCCTTTCAAAAGTGATCCTTTGGGCTGGTTTGGGAAGTGTTTTGGTCTGGTTTACTCTACAAATAACATAATTCTGTTTTTTTAAGTACTCACTTTTAAGATAAAGGGAGTTGAAGCCAATATCTACCTAAAGTTTTCTGGAGATTCCTGCAGTGTAAATCTGAAGCTTCAAAGCATTAGAATCTCTCTTCCACTTCCAAGTAATGCAATGTAGAGTTAAAAAATGTATCTGAAGTCTTAAAGTGAAGGTCAGGATAGTTATTCATCTTTGGGATCTATCTTTATAATGTCTCTTCAGAGTTACTTTTAAGTTTTAGAGTTTACCAAAAGCACCAGGCTTAACCTTATACACCCAATGAATTGTGCATTTCAATAAACGTTGTAATTTAAAAATAATACCCCACACATTTTTCCTTAAATAAGTCTCTGTGATCCCTTCTTTTTTTCTCTTCTGCCTAATAATTCCCTCAAGACAATTTGTATATTTGAAAATACAGCTTTACATTATCTTGAACTTGACATGTTTTTTATGCTTCTAGGAGGAGAAGCTCCTGTAGAGCTCTTCAGCTCTACAATACCTGTTCTTTCAGGAACACATTTTCCTCCACATTGACAGCACATGAAATTTGTTGGAAGATGCACATATCAGAGAATACTGACATGATAAATATGACGGCGCTGCTTCCATCTCTGAAAATGTTGATGTTTTCTTCACCTATAAGCTCTGTTACTTTATAAAAAGTGAGAAGAGGAAAACATTGTTACTAAATTTTAACCTATTACATTTCCAGAAACTGACTTCTGGTTTCAGGCTTTCTTAAACGAATGAGATTCAGAGTCTAATCTTCCAAATGGCTAATAGCTGGGCTGGGTTTCTGCAGTGAACTCAGCTGACATTAGAAGAAAAAGAAAATTATATTATGCCAGACAAAGTACAGATGCCCTGTCTTTTTCCACAATAGCTCTTGCTTATATGGGAGCTTGAGGTTATAGGGCTATTAAAGGAAATCTTAAGGAGATTGCAGGATATATGATCCTATGTAAAACCTTAGAATATAGAGAAGGAACGAACTGTTCTGATTTTTTTTTGTTTACAAGCATATATGCTACTTGATTGATGCTGCTATAATTCATCTTAAATTACTACCATTAATTTAATGCATTAGTCATTAATTATTTACAGTTAGCCACAGGAGCATTTGTTATAAACATTAGAAGAAGAGAAGAAAAATGATTCTTAGTAATATTACTGTGTGTTTAATTTTGCCATGTAATGCGACCTAAGTCATTAGTCACTGATGTAATTCTTTCTGGAAAGGGCAAAATAATCAGTTATACAGCTGCCCAACAAAATTATAAAATATACTTAACTTTCTGCTGGGTAACACCAGCTGACAGTCACAAAAGGAGAAGCATTCTCCTATCCTTAACCGTTAACTTTTGTCAGACCAGAGAAGCTTACTTCTTCGAATGCGGTCCTTTTCCCTCTCCTCTGCTTCCCAGGAGAGCACATAACAACAATCTGCATGGACCTGTACATTAAATGGACTGTCACATTGGCCAGGAGGAGCCAGTTGCTGTGATGTGCAAAGCTCAGGATCACAGAATCGCTGAGTTTGGATGGGACTTCTGGGGATCATCTAGTTGAAGCCCCATGCTACAGGCAGGGTCAGCTAAAGGAGGTTGCTCAGGACTGTGTTCAGGCAGCCTTTGAATGTCTCCGAGGATGGAGATTCCACAACCTCTCTGGGCAACCTGTTCCAGAGTTTGACCACACTCACAATAAAAAAGATTGTGCTTAGGTTTAAACAGATTTTGCTGTATTTCAGTTTGTGCCTTTTGCTTCTTGTCCTGTCACTGGATACCACTGGAAAGATTCTGGCTCTGTCTTCTTTACTGCCCCCAATCAGGGGTCTATTCACATTGATAAGATTTCCCCAAGCCTTCTCTTCTCCAGGCTGAACAGTCCCAGCTCTCTCAGCCTCACATGTCAGATGATCCAAATCCCTTTAATCATCTTCATAGCCCTTCGCTGGACTTGCTCCAGTACATCCATGTCTTTCTTGTACTGGGAAGCCCAGAACTGGACACAGTACTGAGATGTGGTCTCACCAGGGCTGAGTAGAGGGGAAGGATCATCTTCTTCGACCTTCTGACAATGCTCCTAATGCAGTCCAGGATGGTGTTGGCCTTCTTTCACCTTGCTGGCTCATGTTCAGCCTGTTGTACACAAGGACCCCCAGGGCCCTTTCTGCAAAACTGCTTTACACCTGTTGGCCCTCAGCCTGAACTGGTACATGCAGTTATTCCTCCCTGGGTGCAGGACTTGGCACTTCCTTTTTTGAACTTCATGAGGTTCCTGCCAGCCCATTTCTCCAACCTGTGGAGGTCCCTGTGAATGGCAGCACAGCCCTCTGGTGTATCAGCCACCCCTCCCAGTTTTGCAACATCTGCAAACTTGCTGAGGGTGCACTCGGTCCCATCATCCAGGTCATTAATGAAGATGTTACACAGTATTGGCCCCAGTATTGCCCCTGGGGGTATGCCACTAGTGACTGGCCTCCATCTGGACTTCATGCCCCTGATCACAACCCTCTGAGCCTGGCATTTCAGCCACTTTTCAGTTCACTTCACTGTCCACTTATCTAGCCCCTACTTCATTGTTTTGTCTGACATCCTCATAGGGAAGCTCAGGAAGTGTGGGCTAGATGAGTGGACAGTGAGGTGGACTGAAAACTGGCTGAATGGCGGGGCTCAGAGGATTGTGATCAGCAGTGCAGAGTCTAGTTGGAGGCCTGTAGCTAGTGGTGTCCCCCAGGAGTCAGTACTGGGTCCAGTCTTGTTCAACTTCTTCATCAGTGACCTGGATGAAGGCACAGAGGACACCCTCAGCAAGTTTTCTGATAATGTGAAACTGGGAGGAGTGGCTGATACACCAGAGGGCTGGAGAGCTGGGCAGAGAGGAACGTCATGAAGTTCAAGAAAGGCAAGTGCAGGGTCCTGCACCTAGGGAGGAATAACCCCATGCACCAGTAGAGGTTGGGGGTTGACCTGCTGGAAAGCAGCTCTGCAAAGAAGAACCTGGGAGTGCTGGTGGACACCAAGTTAAGCATGAGGCAGCAATGTGCCCTTGTGGCCAAGAAGACCAATGGTATCCTGGGGTGCATCAGGAAGAGTGTTGCCAGCAGGTCGAGAGAGGCGATGCTTCCCCTCTCCTCAGCCCTGGTGAGGCCACATCTGGAGTACTGCGTCCAGTTCTGGGCTCCCCAGTACAAGAGGGATGTGGCACTACTGGAGCAAGTCCAGCGAAGGGCTACAAAGATGATTAGGGGACTGGAGCATCTCCCCTATGAGAAAAGGCTGAGAGAGCTGGGCCTGTTTAGCCTAAAGAAGAGAAGACTGAGAGGGGATCTTATCAATGTATACAAATATCTAAAGGGAGGGTGTCAAGAGGATGGGGTAAGACTATTTTCAGTGGTACCCAACGACAGGACAAGAGGCAACGGGCACGAACTGAAACACAGGAAGTTCCATCTGAACATGAGGAAAAACTTCTTTACTGTGAGGGTGACAGAGCATTGGCACAGGTTGCCCAGAGAGGTTGTGGAGTCTCCTTCTCTGGAGATATTCAAAACCCACCTGGACACGATCCTGTGCAACGTGCTCTAGGTGACCCTGCTTGAGCAGGGGGGTTGGACTAGATGATCTCCTGAGGTCCCTTCCAACCTCAACCATTCTGTGATTCTGTGAGGATGAGGGAGACAATGTCAAAAGCCCTTGCTAAAGTCCATAACAGGTGCTCCTCTTCCCTCATCCACTGAGCTAGTCATCTCATCACAGAAAGTATCAGGTTGACTAAGCATGATGCCCATTCAAAAATCCAGGCTGACTGCTTCTTGTCCTTCAAATGTTTGGTAATGATTTCCAGGAGGATTTGCTCCATCCCCATCCCAGGGATCAAGGTGAGGCAGACCAGTTTGTAGCTCCCCATATCCTCCTTCTTGCCCTTCTTGAAGTTAAATGTAACATTTGCTTTCCTCCAATAATGAAGAGTGGCTAGCTCCCTCAGCACTTGTGGGTGTATCCTGTCAAGTTCCATGGAATAGTGTATGTCCGGGTTGTGGAAATGTTCCCTAACTTGAACCACCCTCACCAAGGATAAGTCTTCCTTGCTCCAGACTTTCTTTCTGATCTCAGGGGCCTCAGGTTTCTGAAGGCTGGTCTTGTCAGTAAAGACCTACACAAAGAAGGTATTGAGTACCTCGGCCTTTTCCATGTCCTTTGGTATCAGTGCCTCTGCCCCATCCCACAGCCTCTCTAGCCTTTCTTTGGCTGCCAATATACCTGTAGAAACCCTTCTTGTTGCCCTTCACCATCCTCACCAGATTTAGCTCCAGAAGGGCTTTGGTGTTCCTAACTCCATCCTTGCATGCTCAGACAGTGTCTCTGTATTCCTCCCAGGTCACTTGTCCCTGCTTCCACCTCTTGTATGCTTCCTTTTTAGGTGTAAGTTTTATCAGGAAGTCCTTGTTAATCCAGGCAGGCCTCCTCCTGCTTTTGCTTGATTTCCTTCTCATTGGGGTAAACCATTCTGAAACTTGGAGGAGGTGATCCTCGAAAATCAACCAGCTCTCCTTGACCCTTCTCCTCTTCAGGACTGTATCCCATAGGGTTCTTCCAAGCAGAACCCTGAAGAGGCCAAAGTCTGATCTCCTGAAGTCTAGGGTTGGGATCCTTCTATTTGCCTTGTTTTCTCCCCACAGGATCCTGAACTCCATCATTTCATGGTCACTGCAGCCAGGGCTGCGCCCAGCCTTTGTATCCCTGACCAGTTCTTCCCTGTTTGTAAGTATGAGGTCCAGCAGAGCACCTCCCTCCCTTTTCTGGTTCCTGAATTACCTGTGTCAGAAAGTTAGCATCACTGCACTCCAGAAATGTCCTGAATTGCTTGTGCTCTGCTTTGTTGCCCTTCCAGCAAGCATCGGAGTGATTCAAGTCCCCCACAAGGCTTCTACCAGCTGTTTACTTCTTCTTCCTGATTCAGCACTACTTCCTTACTGAAAACTCAAAGAACAGGCAATGCCACAAGATCTGTAGCAACCCACCAATACCAAAAACATATTGCAATATGACCCGGACATGACAACCATTTTGAGCAGGACGCTGGTAGGACTTCAGAGAGAAGTGTGTGAGGGTTAGTAGTTTTCCATTCCTCTTTGTGTCATCCCTGCCTGTCCTGCAAGAAATCTCTGCTCGCTAACCGATCTGATTTCACTGGGGGCAAGACCTTTATCCTATAATGGGAGCCACAGTGCCAGGAAAATTGTGGTGATACTGAGTCCAAGATAACACTCAAAAACACACAGTGTCCTCCAGCCTGCATTTTCCAGGGCTTCCTTGATAGAGTGATAAAGAAGCAGCACACAGATCCTCTCCACTTTAATGTTTAGTCCTGCAAAAATAATAGATTTCATAGAGTATAGGACTTAAAAACTGCATATTATGGAAAAGAAGGATTAAGAAGGCTTATGTTACTCTCTTTTTTCTCTCTCTCATTAGAGAGAAAGCATCCACCAGGGAGGATTTCAGGAAAACCTGCAACTGGAAAAATTACAAATGGAATTACCAATTAAAGAGCATTAAAGCAGGTTTGCATTTGGCAATGGTGGACCCAAGAGTTAACCTTCTGTCACTCTGTTCTCAACATCTTCAGTGGATTTCTCTCCAGAACTATCACCGCCATGCTGACTATTGCTCTTCAGCAACACAGGCTGTCACTTCTAGCTGAGTATCCAAGAGGGTAGATGCTAATGTTGAAGAATCGCTTATTTATTCAAGATGCCTTGAAAACCTTGCTTAGTTATGGTTCATGTAGGTGATGTATCTTTCAGCATGTCTTATAGGTCTGGTCACCTCATCAAGAATGGGGTTCCTGGCCACTGCCCAGGGCTCCTTTCTGCCTCAGGTGCCCAGGAAATGAAGGCACCAGATGGGAACTGCCTAGTGCTTACCTTAACTTTAATTTGACTTAGGGTCAGGCATGCCCATAAGCAGGAGCTGGGAGTACTTTCAGGTCTGCCAGAATAGATGTGGCCTTACTCACCTTTTGTAATTCGGTACCAAGGCATCCTTGTTGCTCTGGTGCCAGAACCCACTGGCTGTACACAACTACATATACATGACTGTTCACTGCATACCCTTTTCCTCCTCACATCCATGAAAAGCAACTCAGAAATGAGACAAAAATTCCCAAGGGAAACATAAGATTTTTACAACATCCACAAACATAGCAGGTGCTTTATGTCACATACAGTTTTTATTCTCCTCACAGTGGAAAAAGCAAACCTCGGTGCCAGCACTTTTCTGCTCTGCCTTTGGGTAGAGCTGGATGGGGCTCTTTCATCTTTCAACAAGCAAGTTATGATAAAGCAGGAGCGGTAATTTCCTATCTTAAATAAACAAGTAGATGGCTGCCAACAGTGGAAACAGGGTATACGAGTTACAGTCTGCCTGGAGGGATTTAATTTCTCCACTGAACCTTCTCATTCAGCTTCTGAGCTTTATTGCCAGGTGATTAATCTTCCTGAACACCAGGCCTCTTTTAATAAGTTCTGGAGGTTCGTATCCGGAGTGTGCAGCACTGCTAATTAGTGAATCCACAGAACAACCGGCATGTGTGGTTCCTAAATGAATCTGATTTATTAAGTAAGTTTATTAATACATTTTGCTGTTAGATATGCAGAAATGTTATGGGTAAAGCCATTGGATGAACCGAGGATGAATAATTCATCTTCTAAATAAGCCAACAGAGAGTAGGATATAAATCAAGGCATCTGCTACATGTCAGGTGTGTCTAAAATAAATCTTTGTTGGTTTTTGTTGAAAGCTGTGTCATCCTTAGTAAGGCTCATCTTCATGTTTGCAGCAATATTCAGACACTGTATGATAGAGAAGGAATTAATTGATGCCCCACAAAATGTATTCAATGAAGTAAAAGTTGCTATGATCAGACAGCTGGGTTTTATAGACAGACACAAAGAATAATAATACTTTCTACAGTGAAACAGTACTAAACTTTTGCCTAAGTTCATTATGGATGTTCTATCTGCATTATTTAGTGTCTGTCCATTGATGGACTGAATTTACCCAACTTTTTATGCAAAGAACTCCATAAGGATTTTTCTATGCTAAAAGATATTAGCATAATGTCTCTGACTGAAAAAAGTGCAGGCATGAAAGAGAGTGTGGTTTGATGCCACAGACAATCAAAATACTGCAAACAGATTAGACAGGTGAACAGGATAACTAAAGTGCCCAGAACTTGCAAGACAGCCTTGAATGCCTCGCTGATTGTGTTGATGGAATTCAAGTATACTACTGAGGAGGAATTTTTGGATTCTTCCTATACAAGTTTCTTCTTACTAGTAATAGTAAAAGAGAAAATAGTTCACCCAGCCACTGGTTCTGTAACTCTCCAGCAAAATAAAGACAGAACCGTAAAGAAGTGATGCTTTCCAGAATATAACACTGATGATTCTTGAGTTAGTTGCTCGTCAAGTTCAAAGTCATGCTCTGACTGTGATGGGGAAAAGGTCCTATTTGTAGCAATATGGCCTTAATATATGGGTAATTACATTTTGCCACACGTCCATTGACAGTCATGGGTGCAAAACGCTAAACAACATCAGTATGAACTAAGTTATTTAGCACCTTGAAGATGGGGAGAGGAGTGGTAAGAAGCCTCAAAATGAAGCTCAGATTTCTTGATTCCTCTGTATTAATATAGTTGGTGACTACTGGAAGCTGCAAAAGTTCAGCACACAAAAGCCACAGGCCTGGGGAGTACAAAGAGGAATTCCAGCCACAACACAAAGACTCCAGAATTAGCCCAAACGGAGCTACCACTTGCTTTTCTTTTGTTTTCCTGGTTAGAAAAATCCATCCAGGTTCTGTGGGCTAGTCAAGGGCATAAAGGGCCAAGCTTTCTGTCATCAGTGAATGACAGCTGCCGTTCACAGTGGACAACAGGTTTTATATTAAGGCTGTATAACAAAACCTGCTGTGATGATTTTTGGAAGCACTTTAAGGAGCACCCAAATTCTCACTGTCTCTTAATATTACCATGAGTTTTGCTTTAAAACCCAAGGAGCATTTACTGTCTGCTGAAATCTGCTAGGGATGCGGCATTCCACTGAGGAGGCTGTCAGTGTCACTCCTGGCCGAGTGACACAGGGAGATTACAGAGCCACATCAAATTTATAAAAAGGCAGCTGTTTTCTTAGACTGTTTTTAACTAGTAAGCTTTTCTTGTGCCACTTGCAGGGGAGAGATTCTGAGAAGACCTCATGCTGTCCTGTGCTTCTTGTCACAGCAGCATAACTCATGCTGTGGTCTTAAGCAGTTCATATCATCAATTTAAGTGTTTCATTATTTTCGTGCAGAGTCAGAAGAATAAGAAAATCTTCAGGACAAATACAGAAATATTAATTTTGAGAGGTGCTGGATCCTTGTCACTCTTTGGATAAAAACGAGGAACATAAGCCCTCTGCACCCCCAGGCAGAACAGGCTAGATTCATTAGCAGCAAATTGCAATAACCTCCATGCTGGTATTAAGTGGGGGTGTGAATAATCTGAGACTAACTAGAATTTCATGTATGATTTAGGTATTGCTTTCTGGGAACCTTCTATTCATTCTTACTTATCTGTCAGACCTTGTATAGTTCATATTTTTCTTTCAATATAAACAGCTGAAATATAGATGTAATACATTCATATATAATTTTATTTAGAAAATAATTGTTTATTATTACAGTCATGATCTGCACTAAAAGCATTAAATAGCATCTATAATTTTTTCTAATTTTGAAACCATGCTCCATGGTGAGAAAGTATTCTAAGAATTATTAGAATAACTAGAAATTAAGAATAAACACTCTAAGGATTACTCTATGGCAGGCTTCAGAACAGAGCAATAATTTGTTAATCCAAGAAGCCACACTGTTCCATCAGCAGGACTAAGCTGTCCAACAGCTTTCTGCTCCTACAATTCCCTGGAGTCTCCCAGCACAGATGAGGGGGCTCAGGGAATTTGGGTGTGCCAAGTTTCTCTCAGCAGAAGTTGGTGTTACAGAAAGCTGGGAGGCAGCAAAGATCTTTTCCCAGTAGCACTATGCATTAAGAAGTTTTCAGACATGGCTCTTCTTTGGGGAGATGTCTCCAGTGTGTCTCCAGGCTTGACTTTATTTTCTCTGGTGTCAGCATTTCATTTCCCATACTCCTCAGTTGCTCTGGATGCAGTTGCTGTGATGCTAAACTGAATAAGAATTTCTTGAAGCTAGAACGCAGCACACAGACTTCACTGTGGGACTTTCCTTGAACTCAGCATCATTGGCACTTGTATATAGAAGTCAACTTCCTACTTTTTTAAGAGCCCCAGGGTTATGGGTTGGAGGCAAGATCCAGAGTACAACTTTGAGCTCTAGTAACTTGTGCATTGCAACTCAGAAGATCAAAGTCAGACATCCTGGCACCCTACATAATTAATGGAGAGAATTAGGCACAGTTCCAAAAGGTAATCCAAAAATATCCCATGCACTGAACAGAAAGCCAGGTAACAACAGTTAATTAAAATTCCCAACTGCTCCCTAGGGTTTAAACATTGTCCATTTGGGATATAGAATGAGGTGCCCTCTCCTAGTGGCAAGTACCTTGAGATGCTTTCAGGGAGAGCTTGTCTTATGTCCTGAACTGAGTCAAACATACATGTTTCCAAGAAGCAGGTCCTCCCCACGTGTCTGTACAATGCTCGGGGTGAGAGGAACATCCATCAGGCCTCTGCAAATGACCTCAGTCAAGATGATACGAGCCTTCAAGGCTGAGAGTAGAAATGCAAATACCTTACTTTGTAGCCTACTGATTAGGACATTAACCTGGAGGGTGGAAAGCCTGGGTTCTGGTTTACATGGTGAACAAATCCCAGAGGTCTTGCCAAGTAATCTCAGAATGTCTTGACTGCAACAAATAACCCTATAGGGCAGGGTAAACTAAAAAGCAATGTTCTGTGGATCTTCACAGAGATACAGTACTGGTAGGAAAATCATTTGCAGCTCTAAACCACATCTGATCCTCTAAAAATAATTTCAACTTCACTGATGTCTCACTATGGAAAGGTAAACCTGATCATTAGTGTGCAAATACTACGGTCTGCTGTTAATGCAGCATAAAATTACCACCTCTAGACCCTCTTTCCAAAGCTATGTTATGATAGTCTTTACAAACAGGAGTAGTTGTTTGAATTTTGACAAGTAATAAAATCTCTATATTACTTTCTTCCTTACCATACAAGTTAGGAGAAAGATGGATATCTGGACAGGACCAGTTTATTTCACTGTCAAGATGAAAATGTATGATTAGAAAGCAATAACTGGTTTTGTTGTGCCCTCACACACCAGCCTGAAACTCTGGATTAAATTAGACATGCCCGAATATGTCTGTTGCATTCTTTTAGCAAGTAGCATCATGGAGCAATTCAAGAGTCCAGGATCTTTTTACTTAAAAAAGAAAACCTTTGTTTTATAATCTCTCAATCGAACACTTTATAAAAAAGCACAACACTGCTGAAAGCTGATGTTTATAAGTGCAGTGAATAACTATTTCATGGGTAGGCTGAAGAACATACTTTAAATTACCCCTAAAGAGGTTAGTGAAGCAGTATTTCTCAAGATAAATAAGAATTTCTATGAATTTGAAACGACAGAAATACTTTCTTACATTTGTTTCCTCTGCAACCATCATCAATTTTTATCTGTATATTAGATATATGTAAAGCAGTATCATTCAAGAGACTTTTTTATTTTTTTCTGTCTGGTTTTGCAAAAGCATCTGCACTCCTTAAATCTCCTCTTCTTTCCAATTGCATTCTTCTCTAAGGCAAGAAAATGGCCTATAAAATGTTTTGAAGGTTAATTTTGAATCAGTACCAGAACGGCTTTTAAAAGCAAGCCTGTACTATAAAATCCTGCTTCCAGCTACAATTTGTTGATGTCTAATGGCTATCTGACAATTAGACAGTCTGTACCCACTTATGAAAGAAAATGGATATACAAAGAACTCTCAATATTTCCATATCCCAACTAGCAATAACTCCAAGTCGAAATGTAGCTTTCCAAACATATGTCAAAAATGGAAAGGACGGGTCAGGGGGCCAATGTTTTGCGTCACCACAGGTTTAGCTAGACAGAATACATTAAGAATATTTATGAGTTGGAGGAGCAGAGTCGTCCGTAATGCAATTGCAGCTCATTTAATTGAGAAAAGGGAATGAAAAACGCTTACCTCGACATGTCTGCTTAAGCCATCTTCTGATTTACTCCATTTGTATCAATACAGGAAGTCAAAGAAGCAAATTGAATTTATAGACCAGTGGAAGATAAACCAATTTTCTCTGGAGAAACCCACGTAACATAGCTCATATATAAGCTGCCTCTTCTGTTTTCACATCACTCAGTGTATACAGCATTTTACAAAGCAGTAAACCAATTTAAATGATCCATACATGTCAGCTATTGTACTGCCCAAGCATCGTCCCTACCATGGAGCTTTGCTCATTATATGACTGCAGGAGCCGCATGGACTGCGCAGTTCACCATTTCAGCCCCCACCTGGGGCTGAGGACCACAGCACAGGCCTGCACACCCACCTCAAGTCTCAGTGGCTTCAGTAAGGACCTGCCACAATGCAGGGCCCTCCTGCTCGCCTCTTTTGCTGCAAGGCAGTCAGTGAAGAATGACAGTCTGCTCACTTGCTAAGCGGTGCCTGACTATCAGGACTAACAAAGTGCTCCTTGCCATCACCTAGTTCCAACTGATTGACAATGCTGTAAAAAGCTTTTCTTTTTTCCCCTCCAGGTCTTTCTCTTATGGTTAACATAAACACGTGTGCCTTTCAGCATTGCTTGCTCTAAGTGGCTTTTTCAATTATGTCAATTAATTCGAACTGAAAAGTCACAGTTTGGAAAAGAAAAAGCTTTAATGTAAATAGGCATGTAGTCAAAAATACAGCTGACACAACAGCAGTTTTTCTGGACTTCATATTCTTCTGACAGAAAATGCCAAACTTATCAGAACTGAAATGTTCTAGGGAGTATGTTGACAAAGTGTTTAACGGACTCTAGGATGATTTCCATGGAAATCTGGATTGTTGCTGGCTCATTTGCCCTTCCCTCTCTCCTCCACCTCTCTCTCCAATGGCCAGCATGGCAGGGAGTCAGAGAGCCAGGAGTTAAGTAGCAAGCAACTCCAGATCCAGGGATTTATCTTCCCTGGGAGCCCACAAAGTGCTTATTTTGCTTTTGAAACAGTTTTTGAAACACTTTCTTTCACAATGGGCCATAATGGGAATCTAGCCCAGGATCCTCACACCCCCAGCACAGTTTCCTCCCTTTTGGGCTAAATGCAGAGCATTTTTGGCAGAATACTTCATTGTCTTACATAGGAACTCAATCTCCAGGTGGTTCGCAAACACATTTTCTAGCAAACAGGTGAATGTTGGGAGCCCAAATTCCTCAGGTGCACCCCTCAGTCCAAGGGCAAGGAGGGACTTGGACAGCAGAGCACAAACATTTTGGAAAGGGCGAGAAACCACTTATCCCTGCAAGGGAGGTGCTGCCGTCTTTGCTACATCCTTCACATGCTGTTTGGGTGGCTGCAGAGGTCCTGCACAGGTATAAAAGAGGCATGAAGATGCCAAATGAGAGTTAATCTTCACTCTGTGTTTCTCTCTCAGCAGAACACTAAGTGTATACAGCACAGAAAAACAAATGATAATCAGGATTTCTTCCATCTGCCATGGGTTGTTTCACTACTGCCAGCTTTTTGCCAGAGAAGCATTGAGTGAAAGCTGTTGTGGGGCATCTTTTTTTTTTGGACTTCATCCTTAGCAGGACCAGCTGCCTCCCCTCACTTGACCCTTTGCAGCTTAGAAGGAAACATCCCCCAGTCACTGGTATTCCTTGAATACGCTGGGTTTTGTGGACACAGAAAGGGTGCTGCCTCCATAGAAGCTATGGGCTGCATGTGAGTTTCACTGCACCCCCCTCAAAACTGTGGATGAGCTTACCAGAAGGTATGAATACCCAGCCATAGCAAAAGGGACATGTTCCTGATTACAAACTGAAAAACAAAATTACCCCCAAATAAGAAAATCCAGATATAATATAGCTGCTATAGCATGACAGGTGAGCTGTATGGCCCTTCCAGTTCAGAGACCTGGTTCACTGAAACTCCTTTCTCAGCCCAGGCACCAAGCTTCCCTTCCCAAAGAAACCAGGATCCTGGGGGAGAATGACTACATGTGGGGGACATGAGGGGGCAGGAGAACAATGTGCATGTGCATCTCACACCAGCATTCCCATGTTCCCAAGACTATCTCTACTCTTAGGCAATCTCAGAATAAATCCCTCCCATAGGCAAAGATGAACCCTGTAGCTTCTTCCTTCTGTACTTCTTCTCTCAGTAAAAGTCAGTCGAAACCTACATATAACCAAACATATTCAGATTTTGCATGGCAAAATTTTTTTTTGGCAAAGGGCAGCCCTTTGTGTCCTGTTTTACCAGAATTTTATGGAGGCTATATATAATATAAAATGATAGAGGCAGTTTTAGGGGGCCATTATGTTACAGGGTCCCAGAAGTTCCTTGCTTCAGCAAGTGAGGTGCCAATACTACATCCTTGACCTATTAATGCGCTTGTTGATGGTCAATGCAGAAAATTCTAACCCCCTCAATGACTAATAACCTGTGAATACACAAGAGAAACTGAGATTAGGTAGTTCAGAAAATTTATCTTTAAACAAACTAGCAAAAGTGTCAAGCATCAGGAAAATAGCCCTTAAACTGGCTACTCAGAGAATGATTTTTTAAAATATCAGGTCAGATCTTCAACTGGTATAAGTCACTCCTGAAGAAAACAAAGCTATGATGATTTATGCTAGCTAAAGATCTGTCTCAGTATACCTGCCAATAAACATTCTGATTTATTTTTCAATTAAGTTTCAATGTGAATGTCTTTGACAGATATTTTTATTTGTAGCTGCTCTGTATTCTGAATACACCTGCTATTATCCAAAGTAGAAATACAGTCTTTTAACCTTATCTGGTGGTATCCATCTGAATTTCTGGTATCAAACACTAGACAGCAAATATTCCATACAAGATCCAAATTGCCTTTTTTAATCAGTGGTAAATGTTTCCATATAGCTCCAGTTTTTTTAGCTACTTGACTGATGCCATATTCCTATCACTAGTGGCATCCATAATGCAAATCAATGGCATGGTTGTGATTTGTGCCTCCTGTCAATTAAGAGCTGTAATTAGTTTTGGATTCGAGAGAAGGCTTTATGGGACAGATGTTGTTCAAATAGATGGTATCAATTTATTATGTCCAGGACATTGTCATCATGTCTTCCATAGCTTAGAAAATCCAGTTAAAGACAGGAATAGTAATATATTCTCCCAAAATTTGCTTGCTAGAACATGGTTATGCTGGAAAAAGTCATTGCTTAGTAGTGCTAGTATATCAATAAGAACATTATATTGTTATTTTAAACCTTCTGTTTCCCAGAGCCTGTATTCAAAAATCCAGAAGTGCTGTTCCCTTTCTTTCCTTCCCATGATTCTCTCCTTCTGGACAATACAGGAGTTTGAACTCATCCTTTAAGTCCCATGAGGTCATGGAGTATCCAGTGAGCTAGAAGACATTTAGCATAAAGCCAGCAGTCATAGTTCTACTAAGAGAAATGGTAGCTGAAGTTAGCCTTGATGGTCTGCAGATGTGGATGTGCAGTTTCTGTTTGGGCTGGGGTATGGGCAGAGCTCATTCATTTCCTTCTGCTTGAAGAAGAACACATAAAAACACTGCATGGCAGATATACTCTCAGTTCTCCCCACAAAAGACTAAAGTCAAGTTCACAGTAGGAAAATAAAGGCTCTACACCAAAGTACAGACTACTGGGGAATCTATCTCTGATTTATAAACAATGTGAGAATTAGAAACTCTTTGTCTGGACTTTCCCCTACCTGTCAGCCATGTTTTGGATGTCCAACTTTTACTACTTCTACTGAAAACACAGTCTTCTCTGCTGTATCTTCCCACACACATTGGCATAAAATGTCTCAAAGCAGATTCTTGGCTTGCACTATTGAAAAGTAATAGACCTAGATAACAGTTTACCTCCTATTGAAGTAAATACTTTGTTGGCTGGGAAGGTCATCTTGATGACAAGATCCTTTAACAGGTGTCTATTATAAACAGGACAAAGGCAATCATGAAGTCGCTTCAGGAACTGGAAAACTTTTACAAGGGGTAGGGCTCTTCCTTTTTCTGACCTTTTTCACAAGAAAGGGCTGGAGCTCAGGCATTGATAGGATGACTGAGGAGCCGTGCTAGACCCTTGTGTTTCAGGTCTCAGGAGGGGATGCTAAACAAGAGCATCAGCCTGATTCCTTAAGGGCAGTCTGGTGAGTTAGTACGGGTCATTTGTCCAAGGTCATCACTAAGTGAGACTGACCTCAGCATCTTTGCAGATGTAGTGCAGACCTCCTAACTGGGATTCAGCTGACCTTTGGATATCAGATGACACCCTGTTTTAGGGTGAGATGAACTGCAATTTCTAAAAACCTCTTTTCTCCCTTTTACAAAGGGAGCATGTGATGACTGATTCAGATGCAGATCTCATGTTGTGGATGTCTGCAGTTAGTCTGGGTACATCCATGCCATAGTACTTAGCACATCAGTATACAATCACAAACAGAGTAAAAACTTTTTTTTTCTTCCCAAGTGAAGACAAGGTCTTTCTTCTCTTGGTGTAACTCATAAGATTTCCACTAAAATCAGTATATAGGTATGCTTATATGCAATTCTCACTGTATACATTCATCATTTTTTTCCATATTTTCCCTTAGTCAAAAATCAGACATACAAGATGATTATTTCCCTATTGAAAAGAACATCTTCTGAAAAATCTGAGCGGATAACTAGATGCCGCATCCTTGCCCTAGTGAAATTTTGTCTGCTTCCTCCACGCCATAATGACACACAGGAATCCTGGACAGCACGAGTTTGATCTACAATGACTACAGCTTAGTAAATGTGTATTTGCACACTAGATTCTAGTCTTTTTACTGAAGAACAAGTTGCAAAGGACACACAATAATTGTTACTGCTGGGGGTTTAATTACACAGTAAGAATGACTCAAACACTGAGTTTTACCACCACCAAAACATAAGCTCTCAATGGCAAAAAAGTGATAATGCACATGGCTTTCCCGAGTTCATGATTAATGTTGAAGCAGAAGGGCTCTGGTCTGACTTAAATAGGTCCCCCCCCCCTTTTTTTTTTTGTTTGTGAGGGGGTGGCAATATAGTTATATAAAGTTTTTATTCAATAGCTAGAGCCACCAAACTCAGCAAGGGAAATAAGATGTGACATGTAGAAGCTACAGAAGAAGGATGCAAAAACCATTAAGGCTTTAGCTGTATCATTTATAAGGACAACATAGCCTGAAGGAAGATTGTGTATTTTTCAGCAGTGTGAGTCCAGAAGATAGACTTACTCAGAAATAATAAATAAGCAAATGTAATCTATTGTTTGTGATAGAGAACAAACTGACAGCCTTGACAATGGAGTTTCTTATCCCTAAACCATGGACAGCATGGAAATCAACAATAACAACAAACCATTTCCTACTTCACACTGAAGTGTCCACAACCCTAATAAGAAAAGTTCACGTTTTAACACTGAGAGCATGACTCTGTCTCCATGTTTCTTCCTTGATAACTAGATGATCATCAACAAATGATCAAGCTTACTAAAACAAAATTATAGTCTCTCCACACATTGTCCTATGACACAAATATGACCTTCAGTTAGGTTAACTTTCCTTAAAGCTCTCCAGTCAGTGTTTGGACTTACCATTTGTGACATTCAGAATTAGCAGGGGCAAATATCAACATAGCTCCCATGTCACTCACAGAGAGAAGAATGAGGCATTATTTACATCAACCTTATTCCATGGCACAGTCATCTTGTTGCAGATCCTGTAGCCATTCCACCTTCAAGGTCTCCTTCCCTTAGAACTGCCTTTGCAAGTAGACCCGGCAATCTTTTGTCCTTCGCACTCCCTCTTTTATGACATTTGTCATGAAACTAATGTTTTGGGTTGTCCTCTTATGCTTCAGAGTTTTCCTTGCTGTTTAACAGTACCACATATCGCTTTCCACATATTTCCTTTTAAGAAGTCCTGGCTATGGCCAGCTAATGTTTTCTTCTTGAAATTGTTTAAAGGCAGAAGAGAGGCTCTGTATCAGGAAAAAGAAAAACAGAGTTTGACAGTAGATTTGTAATGAAATATCTTGTTCCCTAAAACAGCCCCCTAGAAAAGAGAAATAAGCTCCCTCCCCTCACAAGTCTTCTAGAAACACCAGAAACAAGTGAGCTAGACGTGCCTGGACTCATTCTATGAAACAATCAAGGGGCCTCTGAGAGGATGTTGTCATAGAGCAGATATACAAACAAACATCCAAATTTTGAACTGTTTTAAACAAGTTTCAACAACTTTCCAGTTTCTCTTCTGACTACTTCAAAATAGCATGTATTCCTACAGGTGGCTTTTGTCATATGAACTGAGATGGCAAAATAAATTAAAACCTCACCACCGTTCTGTCCTAGAGCCACCTGTAACTTGCTGCCATCGCAAAGTCTTCCCACTGCCCATATCCTGATGCATCTACTCTTAGTAAATTCTCATTTATTAGTAGCCTCTGGCTTTTGTTCATTTATGGATACTTTAGATACTTATAAGCAGTCTCAAGACTTCTGATACAACTGCCAGTCCAAAGTTTTGTTTTCCTTTCTATTTTGGTTACACAAGAAGACTTTATATGTTTGGCTCATTAACTTAAGTTGTCTGGAAAGTGAAGGCAAAAGCTCTGCTCCTAGATGTAATTTGCATGTAGCTGACAGCAGCAGTTTATCAGGTTCTTGGATCTTAAAACATAAAATTCTGGGCCCCATTTTAGTTTCCAAATCAAGTAAATCTCCAAAGCTACAATCAGGCAGCATTTTCTGAAAAATATTCCTATTAGCTAAGGTATTATAATCATCATGCTTTCATTATACTATGTAGACTTTAAGCAGGCCTATAGGCATATAAAATCATAAGAAAATCATTGCTGTAAGGTAACCTAAGACAAAATAATATGTATGGTCACATACATACATCTTTTCCCTTTGATGTCAGGCCTCAAAGATTACTTTGAAGAAAGTTTGTGATTTCTCATTTCTAAAATATTTTAGGATGCCAATTAAAAATGATTTGCATTATGAACATTTAAAGTGATGTTTGTTGGTTTATCAATCTTATAATACTACTTTTGTATTTTAAATAAGCAACCTGTCTCTACAAACAAGTTTGAAAACACTTCAAAGAGTGTTCAAACTTCCAGCCAGAACATTAAGCATGTAAGAAACTATAGATGAATTCCTCTCTCAGGTGGAGTTAGTGGGAGTTTTGCCATTGACCTTGATTGAGATATAGTTTAACTCTGCGGATCAACTTCTACAGTACTTTCTTAGCTGAAAGCCTCACTTCTTTCTTTTTTATTCTTTTCTGAAGAAAAGTTATGTTTGCTCTGTCTACCTTGTATTCAATTAAATTTTATTTGCTTTTGGAGGCTAAAGTGTTAACTACAGGTTTGCAACACTTAGCTCAGATTCTGGTTCTGTCCCACATGATTTGAACGGGCTGCTTAGAGCCAAATCCACCAAGAGCTCTGGATCTGAACTACTGGCATAAGAGGAATTTGGACACGTATATCCAGAGCTGCAGTCCAGAAACCTCTGCTGGTCAGAGTTAGAAACTGCCCAATTGTGAAGATGTCAAAACTTGAGAAATAGTTTTATTTTGTACCTTAGAGGTGCCTAATTCCTGAAGCCCCACCTCCAGAGATGGTCAGGACTAACCCCATCTTAGCAGTTTAATACGGATCTCAGACCTAGGTTCAGCCAAGACCCAGCTCTGAAGCATTCTCCCACTTATCGCTTGTCAGGCCACCAGTTCAAAAAAATGCCTAACACATAACTTTGGGAGTTCAGTGGAGTTGAGGCCACTTTCTCTTCAAGAATGGTCATGGTTTCTCCAAGAAACACATTTTTTTCTTTTTGATTGATTTCTTTTGATACAGCTCACTCATTAGAGCCTAAGGCATGTGGGACGTGCATTCTACCTCCTTCTTCATCTAATGTGATTCAAAATCACCTCCCAGGAGGGTTACCAGCAACAAGGGTTTTATGTTGAAGCTGTGCCTCTGTCAAGCAATAAATCGGGAAAGCTGTGGCCGGCCCTGGTTCTGTACCTAGCTAGGGTTGTGCTAGGACACTTATTTAGAGAGGGGGAAGTCCTAGATTCCAGTCACTCCCCAACAACTGTATCAGGATTTTACACTTTATAGCCATCTGCTAAAATATGTGATCAATGTTTGGAGCAAGGGCTGGACTCCAGCTTTTCTTACTGACTTGCAGTACTAACTTCCATACTACAGAGTGATTTGTTCTTTCTCACCTCTTGCTTCCCTCAGTTAATTACTGAAGTATAGTGGGTCCATTTCTACAAACTGAGTGGAGAATATCCATATGCAGAATAACCACCTCGTTGTGAATATAGCACTTTTGTGAAGTCATTTTCACTTTGTACCAGGCTCAGATGTGTTTGCAAGCAAGGCTTTGGTTCTGGCCCACATTATAACAAATCCCAGAAAATTTATGGGATTTCACTATAAACTGAGGACTATAATGGTAAATGTTACTTATGTATTAGGACACAAGGTAGTTTTATTTTCCCTGGGTTTCTTTTGACCCACTTTTGTGTCAGGTGTTTGAGTTAATGCCAGAAACAAGAAGTAATACAGATTCTTCTGACATTGCAAAGGCCCACAGAGTTCAGCTGGACTCTGCAGTAGGCATTGGACTGAGAGCTGGGATTTGTGCTAGGGTTCAAGTTCGTTGTCTGAGCTGCAAGATGTACATGGCAATGTCTAGATTGATTATGCTGGGTTTTAACAAACCAGTAATTATTTTCAAGTGCCATTGTTAATTGCACTTTCTCTTTAAAAACATCACAGCAGGAAACCTTAATGCTGTAATCAATAGTCATTGCCAATACTGTTTTATTCATGATTTGCTTACTGACAGAAGAAAAAAGAAAAATAAGGCTGTTTGCAAGTTACTTCATTGCCTTTTTTTTTTTTCTCTATGAGGACATAAATGTATAATTTGGAAACAGCCAGTTACAAAATTCACTGTTTAAACCATTTATACTTTAGTGCTTCACCTGTTGCTTTATTGCATTTCAAGAAAACAATATGAAAAACAAATCTGTAGATAATCAATTCAAAATCAAAAGAAGCTGGAATTAATATATGTAGGGTCCTTACCTGTGTTTTGTAAGGCCTTTGTACCAAGCAATTAGAAAATCTAAAGACATGATTTAGAGATTTTTTCTAATAAACCACCTATTCATAAAATAAAATCAAAGCTATTATTTCTTACATTATTTATTTATTTCATGAAAACTGGAATAGGAATTTATCTGATCTTGCAGTTGATTCTTAACTTCAGGTTATAATCTGGAATTACATTTATCTATCTTCTTTGGAAGTTTACTTACAAGGAAACAAATTGAACTTTTAGGAAATGGTGTGATAGTTCTTTGTGAAGGCAAAAGTAAAAATAATATATTTTGGAGATGCAGGTTAACAGACCATAATTAGTTATTGTAATGAGATTGATTGATTGCCACTAAAAAAGCAATTCTGTCGCTAGAACATCTGCCTGGGATATGACAATTGGCTGCTATAGACATGAAGTTGGTGTCACATTACATAATAAGTAATAGGAAAAGATGAGATCTCTAAGAAAATGAAGATCTGTTTTCATGTTCCTATTCCTACCAGCCAGAAATATATGCAGAAAAAGACACAAAATGTCTGTTGTCCAATTTGTAAACATAACTGTTTCTATGTTTAATGATATCTACATTTTCTTGTATTATTTTTATGATACAACATAGCTCTTAAATCAAAAACAAATTTATTCTACCGTCACAATGCTTTTGTGTTCATTATGCTTACCTAGGCACTTGCAATAATGCAAGCACAAGTTAAGTTTTACTTGAGTGAGCAACCTTGTTGGAAGTAAAAGGACTGCTCAACTGGGCAGACTTAGGGTCGTTTTTCAGTGTTTACAGGTTCATGGTCTTGATTTGAAATAAAGTTGCAAAATCCAAGAATTGTTTTGCTCAGTACATGGGGTCGCCACACATTTCAGCCATCTTTCCTAGAGATCCTCCCTGTTCTCTCTCAAATTAAGCCAAAATAAATATTGTTATCCTGTACATGGTTGCTAATTACTAGAAATAAAGCTACTGTCATTGCAGAAAATGAATTTGTTTAATAAATGGATGCCATCTTATTTTGCATGCCCCACTCTTTTCTATTTGTGCATTGCATGTGATATTCTTCCAAGTTAAGCTTCTGTTAGTTAATACACTAATCTTTCAGAAAGCCAAAGACTCAACAATAAAAAACAAAAGAAGAGAGAGAAAGCAATCCTGATGAAAGGAAGTTGTTAATCACATAAGTAGACATTTTTCTTTTCTGTTTTCCTGAGCCAAATAAGTTCTTAAAGCTATCCAGATGCTGTAGTTTCAGAGGAGCACTAAAGTAGAAAACACAAAATTACCCTAATTGTCCCAGAGTGATTCAATTTAGAAGAGGTGGTGTATGCATCCATCCAATGAATTATTTTTTTAAACGCTAGCAGGTCAAACTCTCAAGCATACCAAGCTGAGTTTGTGTATTCTTGCTTTTCCTTAAGTAAATGCAGCACAGTTATAAATTCAAACTAGTTATACTTTCTGCTTGGTAGCATGCCAAAAGGTCTTCTATTCATCCACACTGTAACATTTCCATTTCCTTTTGTTCTGCCTCACTAACTTCAAACTCCTTGTCATCTAGGAATGCACACAACAGCAGATGCATAAAACTAAACCCTCTACAGAAAAACTTCTGTCTCCAAGGTAAAAATAGAACAGATTGATGGGGTCAGTATTAAACTAGTTCCCTCTAACGAGTTGAAGACTCCCATCTGTTCCACATACTAATGTGGCTGAAGCCTGCAAGGAGGAAAAAAGAAGATCAATACAAATTTATGGGCTCTTCATAAGCATTAAATTAACAGCAAGAGAAATGCAGGGTTGTGTGAAAGGGATGCTCATATTCCTCCTCGGAGGCTTATAAAGCTAACTGAGCACAAAATGATATAATTATGGTGTTAAATAAGACTTCTAGGCTAAAGTTCCTAGAGGAAAAAAATGCTTGCTACAGCCTTGACAATCAAAGAAGCCTTTCCAACAGGAAGTCTGCACCATCAGTCTACCTGCTGGAGTTCAGAACACCCACTCACTCTCTCCCTCTTTCTGTTCTTCCAGTTTCCCATATTAATCCTCTGTGTTTCCAACTCCCCCATTTGACCCCCCCTCCATATGTTTACTCAGATCTTTATTTTATTGATATTCACTGCTTCAACAGAAAACCATTCACTGGAGTTGGTCTCTGTCCAGCACTACTCAGTATTCACTGTGGCTAAACTCCTTCTCTTGGCCAACCCACGCCTCCCTTCAGTGTCAGCCATTTGCTCCCTCATGATTCCCCATCAACTGGCAGAGCCAATTCCCTTTTTTTTTCCCTCTGCCCTTTTTTTCCTCTATGTCAATACTGTGGTTGACTCTCCTCATGCTTCGTTAGCCACAGTTCTCAATTTTTTTGTCCCCCCCCCGCCACATTAGGCCCTACTCATCAAACCCAACCAACATGTCTCTAGCGCCTGCTCGTAAACTACACCATCTGGTAGAAATCCCAAACCTCTGCTACAAATTCAGCTGTGCCATCTTTATAGCTAAATGAATCTATGCCACCAGTTTTACTGAAGTTGGATCAACATTTTCAGTGGTACAGTTCTCTACCTTTGGACTATCCTCAGGTCCTTTCCTTCTCTTCCATACATTTCCCTCTCCATAGACAAGGTCCCCAGTTTCTCCCACCTGACCTCCCTTGAGCCACCCCCATCTCACCCCTGATTTTTCTCTCTGATTTCTCACTCATATCTCAGTCTTTCCCACCATAAACCCACCTGTCTGTTAAGCCTACAGGCTTGTCCTTTTCCCATTCCCTTTTTCCTTTTCATCTCTATACTCAATGGGGGCACAGTCTATAATAACCATCTTAGAGTTTTTCTCCCCTCTCCAGCCTGACTCCTCCCAATGGCTTTGCAGTGAGCTCACTATCACCAGTGTCTAGGAGGAGTGGTTTCCTTCTGGGATCAGGATCCATCTCCATCCTCCATCACCCCTTCAGATGCCTGCAGTACAGTCTGTCAAGCTCTTCCTGATATCGTGTACTCCATTCTCTCTTGCCTCTTCCTTCTCTTGCAATTAACTTTTCAGTGAGTTCTTTAGATGTTCCTCTTCAGCTTTGTAAAAGGGTACCATAGGCTTTGGCCATCTTCTTTTTCTCCCTCTCCAACTTCTCTCTCAACAACTTCATTCACAAACACAAACTCAACTGCAGACTCACTGCAGATGACCATTTTTGCACAATAGCTTTTTTTGTGCACCCCCAGTGCTAAAATTCCTGTGCAGACTCTCACATCACCACTTACTGGAACAACTATTTCTTCTGGTCTTGACTATTGCCCAGTTCAGTGTCAGTACATCCCTCTGCTGACTTCCCCTTTTCTGTCACATGAGATATAGGACAGCAGTCTTTCAAAGGTCTTTGAGGTCAGCATCACCCAGCGTTAACTCAAACACCTTGTTTTAGAGAATGAGAAAGCTTAACAGTATCGATTCAAGTATTGCCTTGCCAGTTGGCCTCAATGCAGAGAACAGCCTCAGGCACATCCTGTTTGTTAGTACACAGACAGTGCAAGTACCTTTAAGTTGGCAGCCTGAATACTCTCCCCTACATGCCTCAAATCCTTAGTCAACCAAACATCTATGCTTATTCATTATTATTTTTCTCATTACTAGTCAAAAGGATGACTTCTGTAAATTCCTATACCTTTGCACAACTGGTGGTTGTAGTCTTTATTGGTGTACAGAATCAAAGGTCTTCCATTTTCTCCTTTTGGTCTTTTGTCCCCTTTTGCACAGAGGCTTGTAAAATCCTAATGATTTACTTTCTTTATCAGCTGTTAAGTGAGATACTTCCTTCTGTACTACAGATCCAGATAACATGTATTGAATCTATTAACATGTAGAGTAAAGAATTAACAAGCAAAGAAAAGATTCAGTTCCTGCTGAAGCAAACCAAAATGTAAGCTGGCAGCCATGTTGGCCCAGATCCCCCAAAATTCCAGTCCTTGCTGTTTGCTCTTTTATCCAAGCCTGGGAGCTAAGTGTCTACCCAAATTTGTGGTTGTCTTAGCCACCAGTTACAAAGCCATGCTTCTTTTTGTGCTTTATTGTTCACCTAGCAGATCTTGCAGGGGATTTTGCAAAATGGACTACTTCCAATAAGTAAGGAGTGGAAAATGCCACTACGTAGCTTAATCTTACAGTTAGAGCTTTTCCTGGAGACAGGAGATGTAGGTCTGAACTTTCTCAGGCTCAAAAAGGCATTGCTCAAAAGGCAGAAGTTCTCCATTTTCCTGGCAAATTATTAAATAAGGGAAGCTGGGAAGTTAGTTAAAACTGGGAAGTTAATTAAAAAGGAACACCCCAACTATTTCTTGATTCTAATTTTTTAAAAGTGTTGTCCATGGCTGTATTTTACAAAGAGCCTGATCCTGTGGGTATGTGTAATAAAAACACTTATCAGAACAGGCCCTTTGGAGGAACATGAGCAGAAGAATGACTCTTTTCCAATTCCCAGCTGGTCTCCTATGAAATCTCTGTCCCGCTGTGCCCAGGCTGCCCTGGAGATGTGCAGAAGGAGCATTCTCAGGCAGCACAGCAGCTGTGGCAGCTCACAACACCCCACAGCAGGTAGCTGAACAGGATGTTCAGGATCTAAATGCCATTTCAGTCTCACCCTGCTCAGCAAACAATTATGCTACACTGTAATAGTCTTCCCTGACAATGAGTTAAGACTTTTATGGATATAGCCTCAAGTATCACTCCTAGCTATCAGGGGTATAACTAGAGTTTTAAATTTTAACACATTTAAATAGAGTGTTTTCAGGAGTCAGTATTTTTCTCATTTTACATAACTCTACCTACATAAAGCTCAACACTGAAGACTGCATCCCATGTTCAATCACAGCAAGAAAATCTTGGGAAACACCATGGCTTTTCAGAGAGTATATAAGTTTAGAGAGTGGTTTTATTTTCTGTTCCACAGTAAGTTTTTGATAAATACTTTCAACCTTTATTCTAGTTTAATGACATCCATTAATGACATTTGAGGCTGAAGATCAACATATAGATCAGCATTAGCCCTCCAGAAGTGATCATCTTCCTATTCAAGAATGTGAGAATAGTGACATATAAAACCAGCACAGATCACTATAATTCAGTAATAGGAATTTATTATATTATTGACAATATATGGATTTATATTTTTAACATAGATAACTAGCATCAACTTTATCTTGAAATTTGGCAACTAAAAACAAAACAAGAAAGTTTTAACTGTTCTGCCAGTCTGGAGGTGAAAAAAGGCAGCTTCTCTAAATTTGGAACAAAGCAGTGCTTATTTGCCTTTTATTGCAGTTTGGTCCATTCTTAAAGCTGGCTCTGCCTTTAGAACTTATATCTTTGGCTTAATTTGTAATAAGACTTTTTTTAAGGCAGTTCTCAGGCTTTCAATGGAATTAATTTCCCCCCCCCCCCTTACCTGTTTTGTGAGAAAGTGTTAGGAAGAGTCATCCATTCTTCCAGGGTTTCAGACTGCAGAAAAAAAACGTGTATACGACTCCACTGAGAGTCCTAGAGTCAGCTCCAATACCAACCTACATTAACTGTGAAGAACTCAGAGGGTGAATTCATGGAGAGGGTGGAAAGAGATACTTTAAAACTGTAAAAACGTCAGAAAACACCCTTGGTAAGCCCCACTGTTTGAGGTCTTTCATCCTTTCAGATGCCCCACACATACAAGGATCAACCTGGCTAAAAGTTCCTAGCACTTGCATGAGAAGAAACTTTTTCAACATTTCCCAGGTGCACACAAATGTGCTATAATTATATACAGCCTAATGCTTTTCTGCTGGTAAAATATAATGAATGAATGAGTCCTGGTGACCAGGGACAGAAAGGAAAGTGGAAAGTTTTGTACTGCTTTCCATATGTTGTTATGAGTCATTATATGTGTAAGTATTTCCACTACGAATAATGACTCAGAGCCAAAGGAGATAACTGCAATACAGAACATTAAAATCAAATTACAAGGTGTACATAATTTGTTTCTGGATATGGATGTAATTGCTATGTCCTGCTTTACTGGGAAGCTCTTTGAATCAAGGCATTCAGACTCTGTAATAGGGTATATCTGTAACCCTGATCATGTCTTGATGTTCCCTCTCACCAGTAATGGACACCGACTTTCACCCTGTTATGGAAAAAGAAATTCCTGTAAGTCTTCTATCACTCAGGAGTGATAGAAAAATACCCTTACTAGAGTGCATGCTGAATGACATTTCAGAGACTGTCCCCAAACTACCAGATTTTGCATATGAATTCTACTGCAATTTGGGGTCATGCTCCTGATGAGCATAAGAGTTGGACATTATTTTCTGAACATGAATGATTTTGGAACTACTGTCAGTCTTTCCTGACAGTTCTTCCACATTAATTCCAATAAGACTGTTCCCATAGCTGAAATCCAAGGTCTCTGGTCCAGTTCAGATCTTCTCAGCAGGGCCCGGCTCAGAGCTAAGACTTTTGATTCAGGTTAGCATGCTGCACAGTGACTCAGTGGAGATGCCTTCAGTGCTGCATCCAAGAAGCTTCTTCCTAAAAGCACCACAGCTCTTTCCAACCTGAGTTAAAGGCCTTCCTCCTTCCAGGAAGACTGCTGTATATGCATGCACCTGTGCATGTATAGGGTATGCATGCAAACCCTCCACATATGATTAGGTTTTAGGAATGTTCCAGCTCCTTGTGTTGAATCTTGACACCCAACCACAACTACTGAATAATACCAAAGCTATGAGGTGCTGAGCAAGCAATCCTACATACCAGCTTCGGGCATACCACACAGACTAGCCCAGCCCTTTGCTACCTGGTCCCCCTAGGCCTCTCCCTGTCCCTCCTCTCTACACCGTCTTTCACTGCAGTTTCCTCCTTTGCCCCTTTCCTGCCTCAAGTGGCAGCAATCTTCCTCCTCCATGGAAATGATCAGAGCAGAGCTGATGAACAAACAGGGTCATATGGGAAGCATATGGGTGGGTGAGGGGGAGCTGTGCTGATGAAGCAGGTCCCACTCTTCAGACTACTGATGGAGATGGATGGGGTCATACTGTCATCCTGCTCCACTGTAGGGACATAGTTCCCATCAGCAGCTTCACCTGCCCTATGTCCCCTCCCACCATCCAAATGAGATAGAGGAGAATCTGGGACTTAGAAAGGGGAGAGGCGCCTGTACCTACCCACACCCTCTGAAACTATGTATTCCTTGGCTAAAAGATCTAATAATAACAAAATACTAGCCACTGTTGTGATAATATCACTTTCAGCACAGTCAATCATGCTGTATCCGTCTTCACTAACCCAAGAGTTTCTTAAAGGTTTATCCCTTTGACCCATAAGGAACCACTACTCTTTTAGTCTCACCCTTGGAAGTAATGTCACCTGTTATTTTCTGTTTTAGCTCTGTAACTCGGACTGAATCTGAATCAAGTATTTCAGAAACATATCAAACCAGCATTTTTAAACTTATGGCAATGAGAACACATTGCATCTACTTTGAATTGCTCTAGGATATTGGCTATATCTACCATTTAAAATATCTGCATGTTGTTTAAAATCGTGATTGGCCTAGCAGAAATCCCAGACCTGAGATCCCGTTATATTTTCTGTTGGTGAATTACAGAGCTGCTGGCTTTCTAAAGCTTCTCCTGTGTGTAGGTATCTATGGGCAATGAGGAAATCACATGTGAAACTTGAATAACTTAAAATCATTGTGTTCAGGTTTATCCCTCTTTTCCAGATACAGCTTGGACTCTTTTAAAATCTTTCCAATTTTTCAGCAGACTTCTTGAAATGGAGACTCCAGAACTGAAGTGTTTCAGAGACAGCCTTGCTAGGAGTTACACAGAAGACACTGCTAATTTAGCTAAGAGTCTCAATGGAAATGGCTATCCTACTAGTTATATACTTTTCTCCTAAGATCTTTTTTGATGTCGCAGCATTTCACAGTACTATTTCACAAGTGTGACCCACATTCTTTGTTTCAAAATCCAGAGTCTTGCACTCAGCTGCTTTCAAAAGCCCGTGGCTCAGACCAAAATAACCTGGTTTACTCTATAACTAACCTGTCCTTGTCTTTATTTACTTACCCAGTAGCTTGGGGTCATATGCAAATTTTGCAAGCAATGTTATTCTATTTTCTCCCAGTTGATTGATATAGTTATTGAACAGCATTGAATAATATCTGCAGAGAATCCCTGCTTTAATTACAGTATAAGCAGTGCATGTTTACATAGGTTTTTGGGGCTCTCTTGACTTTCAGAGGGGAATCTCTTGGAGACTAAGAATGGCAGGTGAACTAGGCGGCAGAATTGCTCTTTCCTATGCAAGAGATTACATTACAGTTATACATTCAGAGTATTAAGTAAGAGTAACTTTAATTTACTCACCACGTATGTGGTACTGGTACTAGGTGCTGGATCTTAGTCAAAGGGAAAAACATAGAAATAACTGTACTGGACTTTTCACTTTTATCATAACAAATACCTTTTCTAGTTACTCTTGCCAGGCATCTTACCTTGATCCCAAATTGCAATAGAATTCATATGCAAAATCTGGTAGTTTGGGAAGAGCCTCTGAAATAAAAAGGATTAACAATGTCATTCAGCATGCACTCTAGTAAAGGTATTTTTCTATCATTCCTGAGATTTCATTTGCTAAGCCAAAGAGAATTAATAGAGATGATCTGCAGAAAGAGAGACTGAAATCTACCCAGAATCCAAACCAGTGGCATGATGGTCAGTGTGCAAAAGGAGCACCAGCACAGGAGAAAACACAGCCTTTTTTCTTTACTCTGCACAGGCCATCCTCTTCACTCCACTCCTGACAACAGAACTCTTTAAATTCCTGGTTCCTACACCGCACGTGTAACTACTCTACAACAGTCCCTCATTCAGAAATAGCTATTTATCTTAACAGTCTATAACCTTCTTCTAACTGTTTAAAGGAGAAAAATGCCGGTTTCAAAGATGATACTGAATTCCATTCTCTAAAAACAATGTAAACCCTCTCAGTAGTGCAGTGGGTGTAGGATGAGATCACTCATTCTTTGCTCTGTTTTTCCAGAAGTGTGTTTATAAAGCACACCTTTAATTTCAAAGCTGATTGTTTAAACAGGACAATTTTAATGTTTCTGACCCCAGGCAGAGCTTCTGATGAGACTTTCATAGGGCTAAAGCAGGAAATACACAAGTAAATTCAAGGTCAGCTAATTTGTCATTTTTACTGTTGTACTCAGGCAGTGCATTGGGATTTTGGAAAACATTGGAGTAGATCAAATTGTTCAGCTCTAGGGGGGACAAGTGATTGCCCACCTTCCAGTCCCAGCCTCACAAAGCTAACCACGCTGTCCAGTGGAGGCCCCCCAAAGTGATCAGCACTTGAAAAGCGGCTCCTCTGGTCTGCAAGCCTGCATGTCTGCCCATGGGGCAGGGTAGCCTCTGCACTGTGCTGGGTTATCCTGCAGGTAACAGTCTCACCCAGGAGCTGCCATAGCAAATACAGCAATGATTCAGGCATGCTGATTCAGAAAGACACCCTTTCCTGAAGGGAGAAGACAGACTCCAAATTGGTAAAGCAAGCAAGCTACTGCTCTCATGGGCCTGCAAAAAAAAGAAATAGGGAGAGCAAAAGAAAGTTCAGCAGATGTTCAGCACCACTAACAGATAAACTGTGAGACATTTTGTTCTACTGAAAGGATACACTCTCTACTGTACAGTAGAATCACAGTACAGTGCTATTAACCATGGACTGAAATCAGCTAGTCCATCAAAAAAAAACAGCATAGATTTGGGGTTTATTCCCTCACCCCACTCCGATCTGAAAGTGTTCAAAACATTTTCTCCTTCTCCTCCCCACATTTTGCACAAATATTCACAAATGGGACATGGGAAAAATATGGAAAGTCATAGGAATTTTTTAAAAGTGAATAAAATAGTGAAAGGAACCTTGCAGTGAGTGCCAAGGAGGCAGAATGAAGATGGAACGGAGAAATTATTAGAATTCTGTGAAATAGAACAAGATAATTATGATTAAACACTGAAAATATCTCCCAGTAGCACACACAGTAGTAAAATCATTTATAGATTGCTAAGAAAAGAACATTCCTTGTCATTAAGTTTTGGCAACTGTCATTTTGTGGGGGCAAATTTTGGAATCTCTGCAGCAAGACCTTAAGGGGGTGGGTTTTAATATCTTTCTAATTGACTGAGATATTAAATTACCACAGGATTCTCATAATAAGTCGCTGGGAAAGCAGAAAACACATTGCAAACATCAGCTTCCAAGAGAAAGAGTGAGTGTTAATATATAACTTGAGAGTGTTTCTTGAAAATGCGTGGTTGACAACTCTGTATTTTAAAATCCTCTTTTTGAATTAAATCATTAATACAGATTTTTTGTTGTATTTCCACCCTTCTGGCATTTATTATAGGTACATATTTGTAGTGAACAGAGGGTCTGCACTTTTTTATGATTATTTTGTCATTTTATACTGTCTTGTCTCTCTACATGACAGCTCTGGTCTTCAGTTGTCTTGTGTTGAGATCACACCTCCACCCAGATGGTGCTAGACAGTGGCCGTGATGGGTGTAAGAAAGAGGATTAAATCTACCCACTACCCCACAGACTGGGAGCTGAAATTGGTCAGCTGGAGTACAGTCCATTACAGACATCTAGATCTTTTAAAAGTAAAGCTCATGGCTTCACCCTTGGCACACATCAGTCTACTTCTTGTTGAGGCTTTTTTTTAAAAAAAAAAAACAAATCAGTCCAGGAATTGTGGATTTGTATATCAAGCACAGGGCTCAGCCAACCAGTCTCTTCTTCCTTGCCTAACTTTGCCTTCAGGAAACCACCAGTAAAACCACACTGTCTCATTTTCGCACAGACGCAGGAGCAGCCGTTCATGATCTCCCTCCTGAAAGCCTCAGGTTCTAGTATAAGTTTCCACTCAGTAATCTGTGATGGATGAGAACAGCAGTGACCCGTTCTCTGCATACTATAAAGCTGACACATTCTTCTCTCAACTACTTTACCGCTAAGAGGTTGACAGAAGGGTAAAGAAGAAAATGCATACTAACAAATATTTGTTTTAATCAGAGTCTGTAAAACAAAACAAAATCCCAGACGGATCAGGTCTTGTTCGTCTCCAAGGACCATATTTATGCCACTTTCTTTTCCTCAGTACAATTTGTTCAGGACAAGGTGGAGTTCCATGTAAAAATCAATGTTTCAGTCTGGCCCTATAAACACCAACTAGTGCAGCCATCTACAGCATTCTGGCAGATTCAGGACAAGATGAATGAGATTCTCTCCTTGAAATTTGTTCTCTGACAGTAGAAAAATAACTGAGGGGTGGCATACCAAGAACACAGTCTTCAAAAAAAACCTCTCTACAGTTATTAGAAAAGTCAAGGAAATTGATTACTTTTCCCTAGTGCAAACTGATAACCATTTCCCATATAATATGTATCATCGAAGCCAAAAGAATCACCAAGAAAAGTAGCACCTATGATGCAACACATAACCTCCATAGCACAGTGCTGCTTCATAACAAAACATCACTAAAGCAACCAGTGGAAACCTTCTGGCTTCCACACTGGGGAGATCACAGTGGAAGATGACAAGGAATTGTAGCAGACCACCATACATGCAGGTGAAGACTGTAGGGTAGAAAAGAGAGATGATGGCACTGATCTGAGCGTTTAAGCACAATCACTCCACTTACTGAAAGGTGGAAAGACTTGAAGAAGTCAACTGATTGCCTGGGGACACTATGAGAGCTCTGAACCATCACATTGTCTTGCGAGTTCCCCACGTGACTTTGATGTAATAGCTTCCAGTATACTAATAACGAGGTGGAGGAAGTGTTCAGTTTCAATGAAACTGACTTTTAGGCGGAAAAGAGGGTGACAACCTCAGCTATTGGCTTCATCAAGCAGATAACTAAGTGGTCACTACTGTGATTGATTTATGCAGCAGATGCTTCCCAGAGATAAATGTATGTAAAACTGTGATCCTTCCCTCATATCATACAGACAACAGGAGGTCCTTTGCCTGTTACATCCTCATTGTCTGAGATCTTTATATCATCGCCAAGTCTTTTTCATATAGATGAGTTTACAACTGTGTAGCCACACTTCACCCTCTCTCTCTCCATATTTAAGGGTTACACATTTAATACAGTACTTTTCCAATTTTATTTTAAAAAAGAGAGAGAAAAAAGACTGCTATTTGAACTGTGTAGCACATTAAAGAATAATTTATGTGCTTATGGCAAACTGCAGAATCGTTTATAAACAATGGCACTTATACAATGGCATCTTTCTGATAATATAAAACTTCAGGATATGACTCACAATAGAGGCATGGCTTGTAGACATGAGAGAAATAGTTAAATGCCATTTATTATGCACAGAAACTTGCTACAGTCATAGCGCTCAGTGCACCAGCAATATCTTACAGTCTCCAGCCAAACAGGAGAGCTTTAAAGTGCCTGAAACAGCAGCTATATTCTCTTCTCATTATGGCATCAGAAGAGGAGTCTTCAAAAATAACATTGTTCTCTTACTTTCAAAAAAAAAGAGGGAGGGAACCATGAGATGTATCCAGAGACCAACCCAAAATAAGGAAGAATTTAGGACCATTGCACCCTTTAAATTGATCGTGTTGGTCACTCATTTGAATTCTCCATGGATACTTTCCCCAAAAATCTATTGTGAATGAAAACCACATATAGGTTAGATGTCCATGGGAATTTCATCCAGGGTACGAATAAATAAGTAGTATAAGATTTGATCCTGTATGAACTAAATGAGAGTAGCAGAGAAGAGTCAGTCTGTGAGGATGTGATCCAAAGCTGCATTCAAGGTCACCCTAATGAAATTACAATGTACAGTTGAAAAGCAAATGGAAGGCTACTCCAATGTTCAGTTGGCACAAGAAGCGCTCTTATCAAAAGAACCAAACTCTGAGAGCACTAAATGGATTTCTCACATTTCTGTGCAGCTCCAGTTTAATCCTCTAAATCGTTCCTCCTTGCCCTGCAATGGCAAATGCAATCAAATAAATTAAGCTTGTTCTCTAATGTAATTTATCACAAGTCAAGTTCCATAACAGCTTCTGTGATACAAGTACATAGAGTGTCCTTCTGAACCTGCATATGACTTTCAGCCACTGTGTTGATGTTAAAAAGGAAAAAAAGAAATTCATATTGACTTGCAAATTAAATGAAAAGAGGCACAAAATGACTAATGCCTGTCTATCAAATGCTCTATAATTATTTTGCTGTGGAAGCCTTTTAATAAACAATATTAATACACGTGTGTGTATAGAAGCAGAAAATATACAGGTGGTTGGGAACTTTTTTACAAAGACAATTCTGTACTAAGTTAAGTAACTTCAGCCTCCTGAAGCTTTGTATTTCTCATGGTGCAAACATAGCAATTGCCATACGACAGACAACTATTGGACCATTTAGCACACAATATTCAGACTCAGGCAAAGTTATTTAGAGGTACTTTCCTACCTCCTGACAATATGCCACATGTCATTCAAGGCACTGGCCACAGCAGAAGACTACATTTATAGCAATTGAACACATTGTGCTTCGCGTACAGTCTAAATGAGTCACAGTGAGTTTTTGAGTTATCTGAAGACAGCATTATGGACAGGTTGATCCACTTGCACAAGACCATGACATAATAAAAAAGAAATACTGCCTACAGGAGCAGTCTAAGAAACTCTGGCTTTCTACCCTGTTCCTCAACCCACCACTTCCCTGGGTCAACAATTACAAAGCTTTCCAGATTCAAGGAAGAGAGCTACACACAATGGAGGGAAGCAAGACCAGCCTCAGGAGATGGGATTCTTCTAGTCAGTGTATGCATGAAACATAGACATCTCTACATCTAAGCTCATCTCCCATCACATCAGTGGAAAGAAGCAGAAGCTCCAAAGTCAGGACTCATCTTGTCTTAAAGACATCTTCTCAGACTTTTCACAGAGGTGCACAGTGCACAGCAGCAGGTTGGAGTAGCTGAGTACCAGAAGTAGTCAACCCAAATTATTCTATGATTCCGTCTAAAAACAAAAGTACCCATTTCTCACCACTGAGTATTTTGCTCCAGAAATGCATAGTCAGCTAGTGCAGTTCCATGACCAGTACTAATGACTGTTGTGACATTCTGACAAGAATATGTAATAAATCTTTTTTTTTCCTTCTAGAAAGGGCCAATATAATAGGAGCCATTAGGTGTCTCATAACAGTCAACCATTGAACTGCTCCAGCTCTTGTGGGGCATTGCACTCACAAAAATGTTCAGTTCTCCAGAAGGCTTTAAATTTTGTGGTGAAGATCTTCTAGACTGGACATTTAATAGGGAGCCAGAGCAGAGAGAGAAGCATCAAAGTTACATGCACATTCTAACTGTTTTGCTAAACAATCAGTACAGGGACTTTCTTTGGAAGTGACTGTTTTTTTTCCCTGAATAGGAGCTGTAATAATTAAGCCTGCAGATTTGGAATAGGGGAACTGTAAACATCTGCCTGATGTAATCTTCTGACATACAATAGACATGATTTATCTCACCTAAACCTTAGTTACCTAAGGCTAAGTGAGTCACCTTCAGCTCCTTGTGATGGGAATAAAGAGAAAGATGCACAAGCAAGGGGTGGCTCATCACACATACATCAATTACTTGCCCTGAATGAAAATAAGTACTCTCTGAAGATGTTTTTTTCTTTCCATTTACAGTAGTAGGAGCCTAAAAAGGTAGTGAAGACATAAACAACCATTAAGCATCTAATATCAGGAGGAAGGAACCCCAGTCTAAAGGAATCCTGGAACATGAACCAAACTAGCAAACACAATAACTATAGAAGTAAATGCCTTCACTGTGAAGACCTTTACAAAAAAAGACAAATTCCCTCTTGAAGCCGGTACAAATTCCGTAATGTTTGGTTTCAGTTTTAGCTAGCAGTTCTGCACCCAGACACACATAGAATAAGATTACCTTATTAAAAAAAAAAAATACTGGAAACTAGGTAACTACGCACTTATGTCTCACTTTAGTGTCGGTCATGAAGTCATTCCCCAGAGCTTTTTTATATAAAGAACTGGAATTTTTTGCAGTAACGCTAGTTTGACTTTCCATGTGGGCATTTTATTCCAGGAAAATGGTAACATTCTTCATTTACACTGCTTAACTCCATTTGTAAGGATGGCAGTGAAACAAACAAACAATTTGTTTTGGGACATGAGCCACAAATGCATATTAGGTCTCAAATGCAAATGCATTTTACCCCTGTGACTATATTGGCTGGAGAAGAGAAGGCTTAGGAGGAAACTAATAGAAACATGCCAATAGCCAAGAGAAGGTTACTGAGAAGACAGAGACAGGTTCTTTAATGAGGCATAAGGTGGGAGAAGAAGAGACAATAGTCACAAATAAAAAACAGGGAGGATCCAACTGGATATAAGGAGAAAATGTTTCATTATGAGGAAAATAAAGCACTGGGACAGGTTTGCCAGGGAGGTCATGGAGTTTCTGGCTTCAGAGGTTTCCAAGACACAACCTTGGACAAAGTCCTGAGCAGCCTGGTCTGAATTCAGTGTTGATCCTGTTTTGAGTAGGACATTGGATTAGAGACCTCCCGAGGTTCCCTCCAATCTGTATGATTCTATGATTCTATGGTACACACACCCCATATCATACTCCAAAAAGTATCCCTGTTTATGTGAGGCCTCAACCAACTACAATGACATTTCTAGCTTTTGGTCTCCACGGAATGCAGTGTATGAATGCCCTGATGAAAAAATTTTCTTGAAATTCTCATACAGGTAGATGTGTTTTCTGGCTGAACAATAAATCAAAGAAAGAAATTCCCTTTCTCTGTGGGCAGAATTGCTCTTATGAAGGATACAAAATAAGTCACAACAATGTATTATTATTTTTGTAAATATGTTCCATCTATTTCTATCAAGGGCAAGAAGAAAGCTCTACGGCTTCCACAATGAAATTGTTCTTCCTTGTAAGGGAGAATCCAGCATAAAATAAAGCTTGCTCTGGAACCCAGCTAACTTGATGATAAAAATGGTTTCACTCTATGAGTAAGTGGCTAAAGGAGAGCAACAGACTTTCTATTGCTTTTGTAGATTTTGGGCTTTGCCATGCACTTCCTAGCTTGCACGCAGAGGCAGCTTTTCACTTTATCTTTTCTCTGTGCTAATCTAGTGGAAGCCATTGTACAAATTAGGACTGGGCTCCTTAAGATCAAGATTCATAGTTATTGGCTTTGTCAGTGTCTTAAATAATTTAATAAAACATGAATGGTGTATCTGTCAGATTGAATGGGCACTGTTCAGATAAAGAAAGTTTAGCTGCTACTTCAGTAGCTTTGGAAGAGGCACCAAACTAATTTCTTCAGCAAAGAACACATGTTGCACAGAAAGAAAAGCTGAGATTCATAAATGCTTCAGGAAGTCAGAACTAGAGAATAAATGTGAGGGAGGGTTACTGTGAGGGGAATTTATTTTGTATCTTTCTTTCTTTTTTTTTTTTTGAAATAAATCAGTCCTGGCAATTGAAACTTATTTTCTAATGCTTTTTTATCTGATCTGTTTCTTCCACTTACCTGAGAGCACATAATATTTTCTTTGTGTTGCTTTATAGGCAGCAGAGCTGAAATGAGGATAGATGAAGCAGCTGCACTCAACTCAGCATAGTTTGTGGGAAGCTATGCTACACCAAGACTAGCCCAAGGATGGGGTCATACCGGGGAGGCCCAAGACTTCTCATCCTGCTCTCCTGCATCATGGAATGTTGTTTCAGCTGAGGAGGAAAGTCAAACAGACTATTAAGAGAATCAGACTACTAAGAGAATATTAGGATTTTGACCTTTCCCACCTTCCACCCCTCTGGTGAGGTACAACGCAAAAAATCCTGTCAAAAGCCTATGGAAGGGTGCCTGCTCCTGTGCACAGTTGCCTTCTGGCTAATCAAGAGTCTGGCTTCATTATGTTAACCCCAATGATTCAGAGAACTACATACTCACTCCTAAAAACAGCCGTATTAACATTGTTATTATTGGCCTTGTAAAGAAACATTTAGCAGTCAAAATGGGGGTTGGGAATAAAGCTAACCTTTGCTTGTGGGCAAAGATGTTGTAAATACATTAGCAATCAATTCTGCTGCTTGCTCAGCACAATCTGTCAGTGTTCTGATGACCACTGCATTTAAAGCAATCAAATGCTTGCTTGATTAAGTTGCTTATCCACAGTTATCTGAAGTATTTTACAGACTCAAAGAGTGGAAAAACAAATGAGACTGTGTTAGATAACTGACTCTTTGTATTTTCAGTGCCAGGTGATGAAGTTTCCAAATATTTTGTACTTGCTTTTTGCTTTACACACTTTTCTTAACAACCATGGCAATGCCTCTCCCTTCAGGGAGTCAAGAAAGTGTGTAGCTCAGAGTCTGGGAATTACTTGTCTTTCACCTTGGTGCCTCTATATATTATTTTATATATTTATATATACATCTATACACGTACACACACACACACACACATGCATACATACATACATATAATAAATCAAAGATAATAATTCCCCAAATTTTATGAAACATTTTGAATATTATGGGCCTTATCTACAAGCAACTAATTCTACAGGCCATATATTCTATCCTGGCCCCACTAAAGTCAATAGGAAAGTGCCCTCTTGTTTCAGGGAGGACAAATTTTCACTCTTTGACTTGAACTGTAGACCAGGCCATGTTATTTAAATGAGAATTTAACAATTATTACTGTTTTAGGCTTTCTTGGTATTTTCTCCAAATAAAAATACACTTGTCATTTTGGTCCTATTTCAGAAAAGTGGTTAAGCACAGACCTAATATCTAAGTTTGCTGGCAGAGCCATTATTTCAAATCTCTGCTGATGTAGCATATCCATTACACATACATTCTAGAATTACTATAATGGGCAGAGGCCAGTGTTAATGAACTAACATATTTAAAAAGTAGCACTCATTCTGTTTTTGCCTAAGTCAAGCCCTAAGAAAACAGTTTCTCTAATAAGTTTTGCCAAATATATGAAATCTTTCTAGGATATGATACAGTTTTGGTACCAATGCATGGCAAAACTGTTTTGGCAGTTAAAGGATCTTGCATAATTACTAAGTAGTTACTATTATATCATTTTATATCCATTGAGCTTCTGCAAAATTCTGTGTCACGTTCCACAGCTTTATTTCAGAAAAATGAAGGTTCGCTGCTCTGATTTTTACAGTGTACTATATTTAGTGCTTTATCCTACTTATTGCCCTGCCTCCTCCTTGCAGGATCCTGAACTCCACCATCTCATGGTCACTGCAGCCAAGGCTGCCCCCAGCCTTCACATCTCCAACCAGTCCTTCTTTGTTTGTTACTACAAGGTCCAGCAGCACACCTCTCCTTGTTGGCTCCTCCACCACCTGTGTCAAGAAGTTGTCACCAATGCTCTGCAGGAACCTCCGGGACTGTTTGTGCCTTGCTGTGTTGTCTCTCCAGCAGACATCAGGGTGGTTGAAGTCCCCCATGAGAACCAGGGCCTGGGATCGTGAGGCTACTTCAAGCTGTCTGTAGAAGGCCTCATCGACTTCCTCTTCCTGGTCAGGTGGCCTGTAGTAAACACCCACAACAGTGTCACCTCTGTTAGCCTGCCCTTTGATCCTTACCCATAAGCTCTCGACTCGCTCTTCATCCACCCCTAGGCACAGCTCAATACATTCCAGTTGCTCTCTCACATAAAGAGCAACTCCACCACCTCGCTTTCCTGGCCTGTCTTTCCTAAAAAGCACGTAGCCATCCATGACAGCACTCCAGTCATGCGAGCTATCCCACCATGTCTCTGTAATGGCAATGAGATCATGGCCCTGCGACCGCACACAGATCTCTAGTTCTTCCCATTTGTTCCCCATGCTGCGTGCGTTGGTGTACAGGCACTTCAGAGAGGTGATCGAGCGTGCAGGTTTCCCAGGAGGGATACAAGAGGATCCTCCATAGCCAGATCCCATGCGCACTTCCCTGGCTGCATGCACCTGCCAGAGGCATCCCAACTTGAGCAGCATTTTGCCAACCACTCTGTCACTATAACTCTCCCCTTCCCCCATCTTTCCTAGTTTAAAGCCCTCCTTACCAGGTTGGCCAACCTGTTGGCAAAGACACGCGTGCCCCGCCTCGTGAGGTGGATCCCATCTCTCCCCATCAGTTGTCGATCTTCAGACAGGGTCCCATGGCTGCGAAAACCAAAACCTTGTTGCCAACGCCAGCGGTGCAGCCGGTTGTTAACTTGGAAAATCTGTCTCCTCCTCCTCCCATCCATCCCCCTCCCTGGCAGGATTGAGGAGAAAAATATCAAATAGCAAATTTTAATCAAAAAGCAAGTCTAACGCAAAACAGGTGGAGATAGAGATTTTCTCCTCTCACTGGGAGACAAGCTTCTGCCTGGACAGTCTCAAGGCTTCTGCAACAGCTATAGCCTAGTACTGTAGGTTTTCAGAGTCTTGGATGACATGTTGGTTTTTCACCCTTCAGAGATGGGCTAGTTATGCTACGATTCTTCAGGTTGGAAGAGGGATCTTAGTGGGGTGTGGGGCAGCAGGGCCAAAAAGTCATGAAAAACATGGAAGAATGGATTGCAAACAATTATTTCGTACAACAAAATAACTAGGAAATATTCATTAACAACAAAATAACGAGGAAATATTCATTAAGTAATCAAGTAGAAGATTCAGATAAGGTTTCAAACCAAGAGACTGGGTACCTTTTGACAGAGTGCATAATTATATTTTGAATGCCATAGAAGCTTAAAGTGGGATCAAAAATAGTTGTATCAGTTCATGGAAGATTAATCCACTGAGAGTTTTTAAATATGAACAACCTTCAGGTCAGGAAGTCCCACTACTACCCATGCTCAGAAGCTGGAAGGGCAAACAAAAAGAAAGGTTGCTGTTTCCTGTCATCTTTCCCTAAGCATTGGCTACTGAATAGGATGGTGTTGCAGATAGCATAATGGATATTTAGTCTGACCCAATTCTTTTATTCGGTCTTGGGATCAAGAGAGAAGAAAGGGGAAAAATGTCTAAACCAATGAAACTGTCTGTAATCTCAGCCTCCAATGCTCTGTGACCTTCTCTGTGCCCTGTACTTTGCCCTGATTTGTATGTGCTGTTTTTTCATCTGAAATTTTGCAAAAGGTTTCAGAATTAAATGCAATTACTTTAAAAGGATCAATAATATTGTAAGATACCTCAGAGTACAGAGTGCGCCTAAAATAAATTCTTCACTTCTTTTTTTGGAGAGGAAGATGTTTGGAATAGGCTTGTGCACATGTTTGAAAAATATTAAAGATGACTCTGAATCAGATTAAGTGCTAGGCTCTTTGGGTCCTAATATCTTGGCAAGTTTCCAGATAGCAATCTTAGTGATTGGGTTATTTTGCATAGGGAGACTTTCTTCAGATAATGCCCAAGTGAGTTATGAGATCTAATTCCGTTAAAAAGAGTCATGAGGCCCACAATGTTAATTACATTTATGCTACTAAGTAGAAGAATACTTAATGGAAAAGGACAAGAATAACTCACTTCAAACTCCTTCCAATGGAGCCAGAATAGAAGTAACATTGTCCATGCCTGAAAGTATAAATTTGTCCTGCTGTATAGTTTCAGTTATAAAGTCCATAAAAGCTGGAATGGTCACAATACCATTAATGAGACTGGAAGTGCTGGGGGTGAGGGGAATGGAACAAGCTAGAAGTGATGGTCTGGCACTTTTTAGAGATTGTAACCTTTGCTTGTCTTGTTCTGACTGAAATTCTTTTAGATGAGTGCAAGAAAAGACACAGCAATTTCATGACTGATAGGTCTAGATAAACACAGACTCAGACACCACTTTTCATTATTCATACTGGCAGAATCCACATTTGCCTGCATTAATCAAAGAGTAGATTTCTGGAAGTCAAAATAAAAATGCTACACTGCTTTTCCAAAGACATTTGCTAGCTTAACTACTATGGCCCAGAAAAGGAGGTTAATTCATCTGCATTTTTTTTATTAAAAAAAAAAAAAATCTGTATTCTGGCATTCTCAAGTTTCATGTATGAGGGGTAAATTTCATTCTATGCCTCTTCCCTTGTTGTTTGTTTTTGGGTTTTTTTTTGGTAAATAACCCAAAGAAACCGTAACAAGTGCCACCAAAACAGTACACACCGTATGTGGGTAAAACCTAAGTAATGGCTTTGCCTGGGGGGATGCACACCAAGTCAGAGTGCTTTGTCCACGCAGCAGGAGCTCTGCTCTGCCTACACCAGCATGCCTGCAGCACGGCACGGCATGAGGGGACCTGCAGATGAAGGGAGGGGATGATGAAGATGAGGACCTTCTGTCCACACCACATGCATGTCGGGGTTGCTTTGGGCTCCTCTCCTGAACACCCCTTAGCAGCCAGAGGTCCCTGGGTGCCCTCCTGGAGCACCGCTTTTGGTGTCACCTGCAGCATTACTAGTTGCCTTGGAGAGCAATGACACGAGTGATGAAGGTTCAGTTAACACTACCATTAGTCATGAAGCGAATATTTTAATCTCTAAACACAACTGCAATGTCTAACATAATTTCTTTGTTGCTCGTTTCTGAAACTAATTAAAAATTGATGATCATTAAAATTGGATAAAACATGTTTAATTTAACACTTCACACCTTGCCTTGACTGAAGAGGAAGTTTAATGCTTTGACATACCTGAATTGGTTGCAAGTTCCAGACTGCTGAAGCAAGTCTCCTATAACAAGATGATCTGTCTTCAAGTCATTTTTGTCTTGACAGTTGCAGACAATGATTTCATCAAGTCTAGCATAAAAATGTCCTATTTTCTTCCCAAATGAATCCTAATCTTGTAATCTAGGGAAAAAATGAAGCATGAAAAGGTAACACTTCAATCAGTGACTTTAAAAAGGTTTCAACGAAGCAATCAGATAGATTGTAAGAAAACATGACAGGGAATGAAACAGAGATTGTTAGTAACTAAGTGGTTGGTGTCATCTTAAAAACATCTTTAGTTACTAATTATTAAGTTACTAATTATTTAACAAAATTTCTTCAATACAGATTTCAATTTTACATACCACTCTCGAAAGAGTGTACAGATCCATGCTTTATTTTCATTCTACCTACTGAAAAGACAGTCACACTGAGCCACAGGCACACTGAGCTGAGACTGTGACAACACAGAGGCAGGAGGAATGACAGTCTTTGACCTGTTTTCGGGGCCCTGTGCCTAAAAGCTGAATCTTGCAAGAGTCCTGATTTGCCCACCTTGCCAAAGAAAGTCTGCAGTAGAGCCAGAAATGGAGCCTCTATCTCTCCGTCTCACTCGGATACTTTAATAGCACCCTTCTACTCCAGTCTTTGCACAATTAAAATTTACTACTTCTAAAAAAAGAATGGTGTGTAGATGTAAAAAAAAAAAAAATCAAACTGAGTCACAGGTTATACCAACATCAACAGAAATTGTCTGCCTTTGTTCCAGCAAAGCGTTGTAACTTCCTCTTCTGTTGCTACCCAAAAGCACATTTCCCCACATTTATAGAGATGAGAACAACATAAAGCAAATGGTAATTCAAACTACTGATGTAAACAGATCTCTGTCTTTATTGATACTTGATCTCTTGATATTTATTTTCATAGCTGACTGTAACCTAACACAGGTGAAAGTAAAAAAAGGAATATGTTTGTCTAAAGAACCTAAGTGCATCTATAGCCTCATGTGCCTACTTACAGTTGTCTGAAAAAAATATGCACTAAAATACTCAAGAATATTTCCAAGCTATTTTATTTCTTCAAAAATTGGGCTAGATCCTCAGTTCTGTTCAGGCAGTTATTTTAGTGGCACACAGAGGTCAGAAAGCCAGATCTGGAATCCCCTCATAGACAAGAAAACTATAGTAAATAAAGTCTAAAAACCTTAAGAACAGCACACCAATTATACCCTTACTTTGGTTATCTACCCTGCTCCTGCCAAAATGGTGAGTTCTGTTATGCTCTTGTATAATGACTTTGGCAGCACATCAGAGCAGTGACAGAATATTGCCACAAACACCAGTAACAACGCAGTTAAATAGAAAGGTAGAGACAGCAGTCTACCATTTGCATAGGCATCCCATCCTAAAGAAATAGAATAATTAAGCTCCAGAGCTATTTTGCTCTTTCCTCTGACACAGTGCTAGCTGGACAGTAAATCATCTTAATGTATTCACGAGATGGTCATTAGTTAATCAAAGTAAACCCATTTTTTATGGCAGTTCATAGGAAAAAAGTAGCAAGGATGCAAAGGGCTTAAAGATTTTTAATAATAAAAAAATGAATTAAAAGGCTTGTAAGAGAATTGTCTCCAAGAAATCTTCATTTTGGTCTGCTACAGCAAATTCATTTTTTAAAACTAGCTATTAAAATATAAAAGTCTGTGAAATATTTTCATTGTCTTCTCACAGCCCCTTTCTGAATTTGTGCCAGCAGAGCTATTAGCAGTGATTGAAGGTGAGACAGCCAAGACAAAATTCTCCAGAGAACAAGAAGAGAGACACCTTTCTGCCCTCAACCCATCAACTAAAATGAATGATAGGCACAGTGCATGACAGGGACTGAAAAAGGAGACTGTGACAAAGACAGGCTCAGGAGTGCTTCAGAATAATTCATTCAGTTGCATTTGGCAGCAGCAGGTCATAATATTTTTTGTGTAGCTATGCTGTCAGTGCAAAAAATAAAACACAGAATGGCATTTGCATGCTGATTTCATTTCAATCAGAAAAAAAGGAATACTGAGTTAAACAAATGTTTTAAGTTAAATTCTGCCTTCTGTTTTCCACTGCCCATAAGCACAAAGGGCAGTACAAGACAGCTGTAGGAAAGTGTACAGGGAGCAAGGCATAATTAGCAATGTTTTGATTACATCTGTTTCTCTTTCTCCCTCATGCTATGATCCATACTAGTAAAACCAGAGGCTTTATTCGTCGGCTGTGTTTGGAGGCTCTGATTGACTCCCTGATGAAAGAAAAGCTGGAAACACTGTATTGCCTTCCAAGAGAGTAAACTGAGCAGAGAGAAACTCAGAGAAAGATCAAATTCTGAGGTGGAAATTAGACTCTTTAGAACAAAACTACAATCCCAGCTGCCATCCCGCAGGTGTCACCTTGCTTGTCACAGGTAGTGACTGTCCATCTGTGCTTTACCTGCTGAAACCAAAGCCCCCAGGAAGCCTACGCCTCATGTCTGCATGGGCGCACAGGCACATTGACTTGTCGGAGCAGAGCAAGTCATCATCTAACCAGTGCTTAATCCCTGTCCGAATTCAGGAAGACCATGGTACACAGGTGGTAGTGGACTTCTGCAAGCTGCTGCCACTGGAGGGGGATACTATCAGCAGGTTCAAAAGAAATAAGACAAATTCATGGACAACAGATCCAGAAATGGACACTAAAAGCACTAGGCAGGACGTACCCATTAACATCCCTACTACAACCATTCTGGACACCTGGGGAGCCTGAGGAGAGTGGACAGCAGGGAGAGTGGGCTCCCAGTCCAAGGCCTGGGCTGCATGGACCCTAGTCTGAACCAGTTGGGCATTTCTTATATTATTAGGTGTTTTTTTCCCTCTGTCTCTGCTGGATTTCAGCTAACAAGATTGCACCAAAAATGCCTATTTCAGTATGCCCAGTGCAGATGCTACACAAATTCCCTCCAGTTTAAGCCCAGTAACTAGAGCATTCATTTAAGACATTAAAAAAAAAAAAAGAGTTAACTTTATTTATTTAAATGGGTTCAAACTTATATTCCCCACTCCTTGCTCATCAACACCCCAGAAGCCATTCCAAAAGACAGATGACTTTCTCCATTCCTCCTTTGGAAACCAGAATAGTGAAATGAAACAATCATCACACTAGAGTTAAACTGAGCACTCATCATACTCTGAGGCTTATTTGGGCACAGGATAATGCACTGTCTTTACCGAGGAAGAATAAAATGTTTTTTTGCAGCAGAGGCTGGCATAACCTATAGTCTGTGGGTGTTTTCCTTAAAGATGGAGAATGAGGCTTTGAATTCCCATCAGAGTAAAGAGGGGACTGAACTGTCCATCACATCACAGGTGGCAGCACTATACACAGAGTCTTGCCATGGGGGAAGAGGAGAGATGCTTCCTCTTGTCACATTATACAACCATGACACCTTGCTCTGTTTAAAATAAAAATGGTCATGGGCAGTTCCTTTCAGGAGTTTTGTCCTAGGAACTGCCAGAGAAGAAAGACCCATCTTGGAAGCAGAGGACAGTCCTGCCCAGCACGCTGTTGGCCAGGTCCTCCCTGCCTGGGGTTGTTCAGGATTTCCATCCACTGCACAGAGGTCATTAGCATTCAAATGGGCTTCTGTTGCCCATTTTGGGAACACGGCACCTAATACTTTTCTGGGACATGGCTCCCAGTCCAAGCTGTGACCTCTTGGTCATGACAGCTAATGGCAAATCATTCCTTCAGCACAGTAACACATTGTTTGGGACAATTTGCAACCTCCTTGCTTTGTTCTAGGCAAAAGGATAAACTAGGATGAATTGCAGCAAGTGTTTTGTTAGCTTTTTCTGTGTGTCTAAATCCATCTGTGAGTGTGAACTGTATTTCCTACATAGGCTGTCACCAAAAAGCACTAATGAATTCAAGTTGATAGAATAAAATCACTTGAATAAAAAATTCAGGCAAATTTGGCTTCACAAAGTATTCATACAAAAAGGTTTGGATATTTGCAATACAAAAATATCCAGAAAAAAGAATGCAAGTAATAAGTATGCTTCAAGCATACTCTATTAGATGATGCTATCCAAGCCTGCACAACCCAGCATCTCAGTGATATTTAAATATGGAACATGGGATTAACCAGACCTTCTAACAAATGTGTATTTATCAGTAAATGCCAGTATCTACCTGTCAACTACAGTTGCCAAATCTCACCTTTCCATAAGTCTAGACACTCGGCACCATTGGCTTCAGTGGGAGATGCGATGTAAATGTCATTAGGAATTGGTACTGAAGTACATCTGTACTAATAGAAGAGCTTTCTTCTTTTCTTAATTGCTTCATTGTAATCAGCTGAAAAGAACTTTAAAATGGCACAACAAAAATTTTATTGCTGATGGCCAGTTAGCTTGGAAGTGCTCTACAAGGACAGTATTTCTGCTCTGACATGGGGATACATGAGGGATTGGACTCATGATTTTGATGTGAACAGGAAAGTTCAGTCTGTGCTTTCCCCATACTGAAAGCAGTGAATGGGAAAAGATGAGTGGCTTGAAGAAGCCAGAGGTTGTGATGAGTATTTGAACTTTTCAAGGCTCCTGCAAACCACAAAATCCTTAAATGCACTCATTAGTAACATAGAGTATTCTTTAGAATTGTGAGTTACCAGAAAATTGGCACTTTAGACGGACTTGAAAGGGAATTTGACACCTTCTTATAATTATACTTCGAACTAAGCATTGTGTGAGATATACAGCCCCCACACACAGCTAGATCTGTCTTCTCTAGATTGGTTTGAAGTAAATGTAATCCAAAAACTGAATATTCAGAAACTGTAATTAGCAAAAGTATATGTTTGGTTTTGGATTGATGCATTATTCATCCCAGGTTGCTCAGGCACTTGCCAAGCCTGTATCTATGCTCCATTCAGGAAATCCTGAAGAGCTGCAACCAGATAAGTAGCATAGTGACAAATATTCATAGTTAGTCTAACAATTTCGCATTTTTACAATGACTGAATAAGAGTCAGTTCAGAATTGCATAGGTGTCTGGGGATAAAATAACATTGTCCTGCACAACAGAAACTATGATTTTTTTCTACCACTGTACTATCAGTTCCCACAACTGGTTCATAGTCATTCATAGTAACCATTGTTTTTCCTAGTAACCATGAAAGCTGAAGAATTGTATAATCCTGTAAATAAAGGATGTCTCAGAGACAGCTATTTACTTTCCAAAAGACAGGTAGTTATTTCCATCCTATAAGAAATTATTAATCCAGCTCTTTTAGGTTAGCAACTCAAACTGAAAAGTAGAGGATTTAGGCAACTCCCTGCCGACCTCCTTTCAGAAGAGGTAAGCACCTTTCTGCTACATGTCTGGAAGTGAATAAAGGCTCTCTCAGGACAAGCTAACTCCTGTACAGTCTAAATCACAACCTGGTTCAGTACAAAGTACAGACAGAAAGCAACAGTACTGCCCAGCAGGTTAGGCTTTTTAAATTTTTTTTAATAAAATGATGAACAAATGGTACAGAAAGAAGAAGAAATAAAATCCCTGCAATCTTACAAAGAAAAAATATTTGATAGTCCCAGTTCATTATTATCACTCAGTAATCAACTAGGGTATATGAAATATCACAGCTGTGTTTTATGAAGCTGGAATCCAATGCCTTTCAAAGTTTACTAAGTTTACATTTGAATCAAACCATAGGTTTTCAGCAAACCTACTAATTTTATGTCATTTTGCTTTCAGACTTCAGTTCAGCATATATTCCCTCAAAACAGGGATGAGGGCTTTACTTACAAAGGTCATCCCAAACCTTCTCATCAAATTTGTTTTGAACACGTGCATGAGCTCAAAACCAGAAGAGCCTCTGCCCTTGCTGGGTACAGGCGGCACACACTGCCTGGGGTCACAGTCGTTTCCTACTTCAGCAATGAGGATGGGTGACACTTGAATATGTGGAAAAGCTTTGTAAAGCTTTTTTTGTTTACCTTTTTGTAACAACTACTGCTCTTTCCAAACTACCGCAATTCCCTTACACAGATAGTATTTTCCTTGGAACAGATACAAAACCTTTCTAAACCTGCAGGAATACCTCATCCTACAAGAAGTCTTACTGATTTCGGGGGGAGCATTTGCACAGCAGGGAGCTACCTAACACAAGGAAGAGAGTAAAATCTGGTCCCAGACAAAATGAAGAGAGATCCTTCCAAGCATGTGTATAACACAGAGTAGAGTAAGATACAGCAGTCGCTATGACCACCTACCCAAACAGCTTGGCCAAGTTAGCTTGCCTGGAGCCAGACTGCAGGTACAGTTCAGTTCAAGATGAAGCCACTTAAATTTAGGCATTTGCATGTAAGTGTATTACATAAAGAACGATTCAAAGCTACTGTTCTGGTCACTGGCAATCTAGGGCTTAATTTGGTCACCCAAGCACAGGCATCTTGTTCTATTTGCAACCCCTTACGATACCCAGGACCTCCCTGTGGTGCTGCCAAATGCAACAGGACCTGGTGGAGAACCATAACCCCCTACATCAGCCACTGGAGGCCAAGCGGGGTATCTAGGGCACCTCACCTGTGTTTAGGCAACTGAATCATGCCTTTAGTTTGCATGTAAAGAACTGCATGTCCATATCTAAATTTAGGTGTATTAGTCTGGAGCATAAGATTGATTAAGACCTACCCATGATATCTCTGCTTTGGAGGTACATAGTAGGTGTTCCTTCTACTGCATGTATATGAGATATAGGAAATGCAAAATTGTGTCCGCAAGTACTGACATCTGTGCGTGTGGCCTGACACAGCTCTAGCTAACACTGTTTTAGCATTCAAAGGAATTCCAGCATTGGGCAGAAGAAACAACTGTCTTTTAATCCAGAAAACCTGAAAATAATGACAGCTCCTCCAAATATATGTCACACCATTTCTTTTTCTGGAAGATACGTTAACGGGTACCCATAATTTGTATGCAAGCCACTTATCTGCTGATAGTCACATCTTTTTATCTTTAGATACCGTGTTTTAAAATGTTTGACCAGTGTCTAACAGTATATCTATAGGCAGAAAACAATTAAAGCATTTTAACATACAAAACTGAAATAATTGTCTCCTTCTGTTATTGATTCCCTTCAGAGTATCCTGTGGCCTGTCAGGAGCTTGCATAAGAAATCCTGATTAATATATTTTGTCATTTTCTCAGAGACAAAACTGCATAAATAAAATAAATAGCAAAGTAGTCTCTTTCTACTGCCTGACACACAGGCAAAAATGGCATAAATCATCTTTAAGATATCCATGGGAAAGGGCTTTCAGAGCTGTGTTGGCCTATCAGTTTACAAACGAGAGTTTAATCTTTGCATGTCAAAGGGAACAAGCAGGACACAGGAAAGATTTTTTTACAAGTCTTGATTAGCTTGCCTCAGGTCTGAAAAGTAACCTGTTTCTTGGAAGTCTGTTGTATGAAGGCCCAGCTGTTTCATTTCAAGCCTAAACAAACTGCATCCGAACACAGCCTTCAGTGTTACTAACTCCTCCGTTTACACTTAATACATTTGTGGTTTGTTATTGCAAGAGGGCAGAGTAACTTGCCATATCTTAACATGTCCAGATGTCTTTTACATAGAAACTGCAATGTGAGTTTTCTCAATTTCTAATATTTGGTTTAGGGATAATTACATCATCTGTCTAATGTCTTTTCTTCTAAAACACTCCTATGTGGTGTCCTATGTAGCCTTAACTGCATGCTGATATAATTTGTATCTTGTAAACTGTCGGAGAACTAATGTTTTATTGTGAATGTGATGACTGCAATGAACGTGTGACACATTACCACATCTTTTATTGATGGGACTGAGGGTTACACTGCAGGACGTCAGCAGAGAAAGAAAGATGATTTGCAAATTAAACTCTGTACAAAGAATAGCATCTTGCAGGAGGCTACGACCATGAATTAGTTGCCTCTCTAGAGGGCTGTTTTTTTACAATCATGTTCTCACTGGTTTGGCATTTTTCAGTCTTGAGTCTGATTTTCTTTCTTAGTCACAGTCAATTCCCTTTCTCTTTGCTCAGCCATGTTCTCATTGCTGTATGCCAAAATGAAAACACTTAAATACAAAATGCACAGTGGTAGGCAGTTCACTATTTGTCTCTCCTTGAGAGCATTCTCACATACAGTCAGTCAATGCAGAAGTAAATCACTATTCTTCATTCTCTCTTCTCCAAACACCCAGATATCCTGATTTTCTTACCTGTTTTGTTTTTCTTCCCCCGCTTCCTAAACTGAACCAACATCCAGAGAGTCACTCTGGTCAAATTCTCACAAAGTGTGTATTACTTTCACTCCATTTATAAATAAATAAACCCACAGCTTGATGACAATGAATGATTTGACAGAGTCCATATACTTTTCATGCAGTAACAAGATCTTTCTCAGCTCCCCATAAAGCCACTCTCCCTTAAGTTTCAACACACCAAAACAGCAATGAAAATGAACAGAGCTATTTAGACCTACGGTTCAAGTTGGTAACCTACGATTATTTTGTCTGAGGCTTCATGCAGAATATCTAAGAGGGGAAAGGGCTGCAGGTCATCTTAAACTATTCATGCTTCCTCCCAGCACTGAGTTAATGCAGGGGCCATGGGATTCTTGGAGTGAATTAGAGTAGTTGCGATTCTGGGCTTTGGCTGAAAACGGTTATTCATGAGAGATTTGGTCAGGAGCTGTTTCAGCAGTGCATGAGAGGCAGAAGGTGAATTGGAGAGGATCTAGGATGGAACAGAAGAAAAACTAGAGACAGCATTTATAAACAGTATGTTTAGTGATCTGAGGGAGAAAAGAGGGGAGGAATTGGAGAGTGTTAAAAGCTTCTCTCCAGAAGAGAGAAAAGTGAGAAAAGTGAATTATCCAGGACAGCAGGGAAGGCCCCTTTATTAAGAACACACAGTGTCATCACATATAACACTCTTACCATGGGCTATAGCTACAACCGAATAAATGGTCTTGCCAATCTACTGGGAAGACCCAGTGAGGATGTATCACTATAGACCTGTTTCAGTTTCTTTTTGTCTTACCTTCTCCAATCACCTCCCATTTTGTTTCCTCTTTTATTGACATGCTGCACTTCCAAATTAGGGTAAAGTTAGCACATCTTTCATTAATTGGTCATAGCTAACCTCTTCATCTTAGGGGAAGTGAACAAGACAACTTCAAGAAGAAATCAAATTGAAAATAATTTTTTTCACCCACTAACTTTTTCTAGTGCCTTGGCAAATTTTGTGGTCAATGACTGCCACTTGCTGTTTACCATGATAATCATGTCCCTATTTGTACATCTACCTCTTCCTAACTGTGATTAAGAAATATTAGCTAATATTGACTTGAACTAGTTTTAAGGTTACAGGGAGGATGATGCCCTACATATAAATGTGTCAGTACCTGTGTGCGTGTGTGAATACATTGCAAATATATACATATTTAGGAGTGGGATTTAGGGAGTGGAGGTTTTTAAAAGTTTTAAGGCCTGAGGTTCAATGAGTATTCATTCAGAAGGGGTTAAGCAAGTCATTTGCAAACTCCCACAGATAACACACCCCTGTGTTTCAGGAATGTTTGCTGGCGATGCTTGTAAAATAATTTGTCCTGCAAATCCCTTAGGAGAGACAGGTGGGATTGATATCACTCTTAATCTGTGATGGCCATCACTAGCTGTTGGCAACAAAAGAGATCTACACGTCTCCATATTTCAAATCTAACAAGAGACTATCTAATATTTAAAGTCTGTCTCTCTAGCACAAGTAATCTATCACTGTCACGTGAAAGGGAGGGACGGAAGGCCCTTCCTTATCTTTATAATTTACGTTTGCCTGCCAGAGCCCCCCTGTTTGAGGACTTTCCCTGAGACAGTTTCGCAAAGTAAAAAGAATAAGATTTTATTAAAGCGACAGATACAACAGGTTCGGAATTGCTGTTGATAAATGCACTTGCTGCTACAAATTTTCTTTCTATGAGCTCAAACTAACGATTAAGCGCTTTCAATAATAATATATTTTCCTGGGTAATGTCCAACGTTTGTCGGAGGCGCAAGTCTTACCAAAGAGGTGGTGTCCCTGTTTGGGGGAGGGGAGAAGGAGGCTCGCTCGTCAGCAATCTCCAGTGAACAGGTCGGCGGTTCAGTCTTCTTCCCTTCCAAAAACTTTAGTGAGCTGTCCTCTGTTTTATAGTTGCTGACGGTGGGATGTGGAAGCGCGGCAGACGTACTTCATTGGGCAGATTGCCATTTGCGCGGTTGTTGGGGGTATGCTCCCCCCCTTATTTACATGTCGTTATGCAGCAAAGGGCGTGATTTTTAATATGGTAAGCAGGGATAATGAGGCTGGGGGCACCATAGGTCAACAGTTAGTCCGTGAGCAGCAATTATTTTTGGGATGCAACCCTTTGTGGTCAGGGGTGGACCGTGATACCTCCGTATCGCTCCCTCCTCCGCGGTGCAGCTGGAACAATCTGTCTGGCCTTCACCAGCTAGTTCGTTACTCATGTTGCAAAAGGGTGGTGTGCTTTGGCTGCCACGTACTGTTTTTCCCGTGTGCCCCCTTATCTTTCTCCCTGAATTCTCTCTTGATCCCACAATCACTTCAAAAGTTATTAATCTATTAGAGAAATAATAAGTGTATTCACTCATAGCCACGGTAATTCTTGTAAGTCGTAATACTTTTGAAACAGGGCTTGTGCTAGATTTGACTATGTTTGTTCTGTACCACCATTGACACTATTTAGAGGAAAAGTAATACCGAGCTTGTGTCAAACTATTCTGAATTGAAACTGAACAATAATATAAAGCTACTTAATGCTTCTATCCATTTAAATTAGATGGTACATATTAAATTTCATTGTGATGGATATTCTGAGGCCAGACAAGGATTTGGAGTTCCAGTAGGCAAAATAGGTCTTGGAGAACCAAAGGGAATTGTCAGGACTCTTTGGTGTCACCGTATATGACACCATAGAAAGACTAGCCACAATTTGATCGTCTAGGAAACAGTCATCCTTCAGTTCTAAAAAGTGATCCCTCTGATCCCATCTTGTAATTGTTTTAACTTGAATAATTTATTCCAGTAAAAATGAATCACATTATCCTCAATTTCACCAATGATCAGAAAGTAATGAATGTTCTCTGTCTGGCTGCATCTTTTTCTTCTCAAAATTGTGATGAAGACATTGGGCTCTTAAAAATGAAAACATTGAATATTGAATTTTTCTATGTCTTTGCAGTTGGTTAGTTATTTGATCTTGGGGTTACTGATACACATTTTTTTAATTACAATATTTTTAAAGGTTTCTAGGAGCATTGCATAGATTATCATTCTTTGCATAGGTAGATAAACTGATAAATATCTCAGCCAGTATATATTAGTGTCCAGAAAAGATCACAGACTACCTCAATTAAATAATAAGCATACTGAATGTCTCAAATAACTGAGCTGCTAGTAGCATGTAGAAAACCCAAAGGCCATATTTAAAAAGCAGAATGAGCATGATTTATGCATAGGTGTAATCATAAAAAAAAGAAGAAGAAAAAGAAGGAGGAAAAGACGGCATTATCTAATACCATTAATTTGGGCCATGCTTGAATGAGCATCCAGAGCTAACCACCCAGGTCCATTACTAATTTTAAACATGTGCTGACATCCTCATTCAGTCTGTTCAATGTGTTGATACAGTTGACTTAATTTTGTAAAAAAAAGGTTTGCAGGGTACCTTTAGCAGCTTAGTTGGCTGAGTTAATAGCTCGTTGAAGTAGTGGCACAACACACCCTCTTCCATGACAATGGGATAGTATCAGTGTCTTATGTCATATTAAAAACAAAAGTGAAAAATGTGGCTCAGAGGAATCTCTAAAGCACTTCTTGCTGAAACAGCTGTTCTGATAAAAACAATTGTTCTGTCAGATGAGGCTGCATAACACATTAAACATAGGTTTCAGAAACACGTTGGGGGTCTACTGAAAACCAATAAGCCTATAAATGACATGTAACCTTCTATTTTTTTCTAATTCTGCTAATGTACCTCTCTTTGAAAGCTTTCTAAAGACCTATTATTTTAACCTACAGTGTGTTTTTACTGCTGCTACCTTCCACAAACACTGCACAAAGAAAAATTACTCTCCTTTTTCCAGCCTTTGTCCCTTGATGAGCTTGGGGAGGGGGAAAAGAGAAAGAAATATCTCCCATGGCAGCAATTCCGGCAGCAATTCCACCTAATAAGTGTCCTTGTATTCCTCTAACAAGAACAATCTATTCCCAATTTTAATGATAGTTACTTCTTATGTGCCATGTTATTCTCACAATTTTACAATAGATTTCAACGCTTATAGCAATGTGACCACGAGTCCCTACCTGTGTACAAAACCCATGTGTGAGAAAATTTTAATTATTCCACAGCTTCCCTTGCTGAGTGGCATCACGTCGAGCCATGTTTGATTCATCAACCACAAGCCTGACTTTTTAAAAAATTCTTCCCTGCTGTTTGAAACAGCAAAAAGAACTTTTATGTCAGTCATTTTGCTCTATAAACTAGCTCTGGGGCAGACTTTGGCCTGGAGTAGAACAAGACCATCTTCATGGAAGTCAGTGCAGAGAGTTTAGCAGAAAGCTGCAGCAAAGCTGTACTCAGAAACAGGATGATAATGTGAAGTGCACCCTGTCACAGAGGATGCACCAGAAGAAAAATCTTTCCTGCAAAACATACAGTGAGTTTCACAGTTAGTGGTCAGTATACCCCCATTCATTTCATTTTGTTTCTTGAAGTCTGGTACAGCTGCAGACACTTGGATTTCCTCTTGCTATGTGTGCTTCCAAAGGCTTCTGTGGCAAAAGCATTGCTGCAAAAAACCCTCCCTTTTGGCACTGTCAGTGCAAGTTATTTTGTTAAACCTTATGTGGTGAGACAAACAACAAATCTGAACTTTGCCATATGCCCAATTTTGTGATAAAGTATTGAGAAATGCAAGAGTGAAAGAATATAGCCTCTGTCTAACAAAACTGAATGTGCAAGGATGAATCTCTGATGTGAGGGTACAGCCTACAAAAGGGCTGCATTGTGGCTTCGGCAGTCAGCTCCATCGTGCTTGTCCCCAAAGGCTTGTTAACAGCATAATTGTATTTAGATTACTGCTGTCCTGCATGTGCAATAAATCCATACCTTTGCAATCACTCCTGCCATATACAGACAGACTATGGAAAACAGACATAAGACCCACTTCTAATGCATCTGCACCCCAAATAACTGCATCAAAGGATAAGAAGGTGGGTAAGGAAGGCAGTGGGAATGAGTTACTTTGATCCTTTGCTTTGCTGTGGGCATGCACTCAGTTAAAGTCACAAGCTATTGATCAGAAACTATGAGAAGAATTGACATTTAAGGATGAAAACAAATCGTTCTATGCAAATTTTCATATTCAACATTCATGGTGTATCTAGGACAAAAATAAACTGTTCCCAGTTACTACCTACAGAGCCATGCATGTGCATCTCACCTAAGTTAATAGTAGTTACAGATGGACAATTAAGAGTAAAATTTGGCCAGCAATCAGGATGAGAACCTGTGGTAAGTTATGTTTACCATATCAAAAGCAATACAGTAGTGTTGAAAACAGCAGCCTTCATCAATAATTCAGCCACTGGGCAGATTTGATTCTGCATCAGAAAGCTCCAGCAGGAAAAATCAAATTCATATGCTTTATTCTGGCATTCAACAATGTTTACTGCTTTATTAGAAACTGCAACAGGGAAGTGTTTCCTCTCTTTCATCCTACACTCATGAATGCAGAATAAAAAGCTCTGCCCATCATGTATCTTTCATAAGGAATAAACTGAAACAGGCACCAGCTGGTAAAAAATTTCTGGTCATTAGTACTGACCAGGGCTGGTTTTTAAAGAGTGAATTTCCTTCATCCCTTGCAACATCATTTTGCAACAATCCCTGCACCATACCCAAGAAGCTGAGACGCTGCAGCTTTCCAAACCGTAACATGCAATTTTGAAATTGGTTTTAACATTTAGTTTGTTGTTTGTTTGTTTTCTGGAGATGCTCTTCTTTTGGCAGCATCAATAGTCTGCCTCAGAAGGATCTGTTAACAAAGTGCTGAAGTGCACTGGTCTACTGAGAAAAGCCAGACTCCTTTACCAGCACTTTTTAAAGTATCTCAGTCAAGTAGCTAGTGAATTGCCAAAAAAACAGGAGTCAGAGAGCCATTAGCTGTTGGTGAATTATCCAGCGTGGGGATTCACAGTGCTGCAGATGTGGCACTGTTCATGCAGCCCTCACCATGAGCTCAGTGAGCCTGGTTTTGGAATGGCATATTCACGCAGGGACCACGCTGCAGCACTGCACAAAGCCATCATGAGTCTGGAAAGGTTAGAGAGATACCAAGTTAGCTCTGCCAGGGCAATGTTTCATTCATGCTTCAGCTCTTGCATTTGACCTATTTTTTTTCTTTATCTTTATGCTGTTACCTCTTCTGGCTTCTTGAGAGACAAACCAAGAGCAGGGGTTTTGTAAGTGATTCAAGTAAGGAGGAGAAGTCAGGGGAGTTAGGGACCACTGATGTAACTCTGTTTTATCCTCCAAAGTGGAGGATATGCAATGACTCCATCCTGCTGGTTGCAAGAACCAAGAAAGCAATAACTAATTCAACTTCTTCCATCATCTGAGAATTGCAGACCAGCAGTACATGATATGAAGGTCTTATCCTCTCTGAAGCAAAGTCAGGGGAAAGACTTCCATGAGATTAGAGCCCCTCTTGGACTACTCAAAATTATTCACCAAACTGTTTCAGTGAATAATGCCTGACAGTCAGGCTTCTCATCAGTGGCTGCAGAGGAGCACTCCATCTCCAAGCAGCTTCCCTGACACTGATTAGCCCTGACTGGGCATGTCCCACTCATGCCGGTTCAGCCCCAGGATGGGGTCCCTCTCTCTCCACCCCTGCACTTTGGGATGCTGTTGTCAGGGCAACTTCTTCTGAGATATTAGACTCAAATTCCAACATTTACCTGTTCCATGTTCATAACTTCTTGTTATTTTCCCTCCCTTCTGTCCTTCTTCAGTAGGCTTCTGTCAGCAAACTCATCAGCTAGATATTCACCAAACACCTAGGTGAAAGGGGCATGATCATGGATGAAATGACTGTTCTATTGCGGGAGTGAGTTGTGGAAAATAATTTAGGTGGCCACAAAGCTTCAGCCTACTCATATCATGTTTGATGTTCAATACCATTTTACTCCAGTACTTCCATCCTTAAAGCTGGTCCCAAACACACTGGGTTATTTAGTGCACTTTGCAGCCACCAAAAGAGTGTGAACACCCACTGGATATTCATGCATGCACATGCATGACGAGCATGAAAAATCAAACTATGAAAAATATACAGAATGTAAAAGGACATTTGAGACCTTGATGAACAGGTCCAGAAACACGTTGAACAGATGTGATGTTCTACGTCATGCAGAACTCAGTGACTGAATCAGGGATTTTTGAGGTAATTTTGCACGTTTACAGTGATGTATAACATCCTGCTTTCCTAAAAGTTGGGTGAACCAAACACTGAAAGAAGTTTTCCCACTCTTTCAATCTGGTGCATAAATGCTGTAAGCTTTTATTGTGACCACCCACAGATGCTATTCAATCTGCACTGTGATTTTTTTCTATATCATTTAGTAATCTTCTGTCATCCGCATACCCTGTCTTGCCCAAAGATTATATAGATCCAGCTTCGCACAGACATCACTTACATTTCCAATCACCCGTGTGCTGCCTTTGGGGCAGAAATGTGTGCCCCATTCCTTCATACAACTCTCTTAAATGAAGGATCTACTCATTTAAAGAAAATTTAATCCAACTCATAGTGAGATAACTTACCTTGTCAAGCAATTAACACATTTTAAATGGTCACACTGAACCTGAAACCTGCTTATTCTAAAGGAGGCTGGTTCCTGACCTTAACTAAACAACTCGCACTTGCTAACACAACTAGGATGGCAGCCTAGAAGCTCTGAAATTGCTTGTTCCAGAACAGAGATATCTGAGGTTTATTCTCAAGCCCAGAAGCAATCACATTTATTGTCTTTTATAATTGGCTATCACAGACAAAAGGCTCAAAATCTACTTGGAGGAAAAACCCTTTCCATTTTCACTTGTTTGTCCTGGAAATCAAATTTTTAAAGGGAAAGGAAGAGGAAAGATGAAAGTGAGGTGTGTGTCTTAGATATGTTTCAGACTTGGGAACCACAGTGAAGGAGCAGTTCGAAATGTATCATGCTGTTCATTTAAGGAGTGGAAGAAAAGAAGGTGCCCATAGGCTTTAAAATGTCATGACATTCTTGTAAAGAAAGAAAAGTAAGAACAGAATGTCAAGAAAGGTCCCTGTTTTCACTTTTAGGCAAAATTGCATCAAACTCTACAAATTTAGACAACTCAATATTTAATTAAATTACTGATCAAAGTTTCTACCAAGGACTGAAAAGGACTGGAAGATGGTTTTGTCTTGTTCCTTTATGACGCATAAAATTCAGCCCTGCATTAAATACATTTTAGAAAAAGCATTACATTGTGAACCTGGTCAATGGATGTTCTGTGTCTTTATCAGTAGAGTACTCTATTCCCCAGTGGCACTGGCTGCCTTTTTTTATTGAATTTCTAAGCCATCCTTTATAGTAGCATATATCCTTGAAAGCATTCAGCGGTGCAGACAATAACAGAACACAAACAAAAGGTGTTCATATTTTAAGCCACACATCATAAATACAGAAAACATGACCTTAAACTACTTATCAAAGAAGAGCATGGCAAAGAACAAAATTCAGGTTTATTTGTTTAAAATTTTGTGGGTAGGGAATTGTTTGCCTGGGGAAAGTGCAGAAATGAGGTAGGAGAGCACCCAGTATTTCCTAGTCACTGGCTGGCTTTGGTTTAGGGTGTTTAAGGTCACAGTGAGGCACACAGCACAGTGAGCCAGCAGTTCTGTGGACATCTAGAAAACACCAGCAAGAATTCCCACGTAAAGTTTTGAAAATAGAAATGTTCCGGAAGTTAAGACTGTTCAGTGAGGGGTATTTTTTCTGGGCCCTATAGAAAGAATCAAGAAAAAAAGTGCCTAGGTTATCCTTTTTCTCTGCTGGTTTTCTGCAGGGCAGGGACTTTTGGCAGTACTGTCCTTCCCCACAGCCCCAGCAGGGAAAAACACTGCTTTCTCCCAGCCCCACGCTGAGGTCTACTCTCCCAACAGCCCAGAGGTAGGTGGGGGGGCATCCATGTTTCCATCTGCAGGAATCAGGGTAAGGTCAGGGAGTTAATCCAAAGCTAGCAGCCAAAAATTGCTCCCAGATGCAAAAAAAAAGCCTGTTTTTTCAGCAGAAAAGATTGGCCTGATTTAGACACCAGATTCAGGAGAGGATTCACAATTAAGAAATGCAAATAAAAACTGAAAAGGAGCTCTCCCTACTGCAGCGGTGAACATCGAGTCCTGTTTGACACCAAAAACCTGCCATTCAAGGAAGCCTGAGCTCCTAAATCAAGACAGAGAATTTTATTAGACAGCAGGGCACCTGAAAAAGAAGCATTTCAGTTCCTCAGTCCCGTTGTCGATATAGCATCTACGTCTCTGCAGTACCCTGCGGAAGAAATCAGCAAACACATACACATATGGTGTGGATTTATCCCTTGGCAGAAACACAGTTTCTCCCAAAGTACCTCAAAAGATAACAGGAAGGGATATTCCTTATCACCAACACCAGCCATAGATTTTTCTATGACTTTATAAAATGAACTCTGAATTTGCCGAAAAACACAATGGGGAAGGGAGGAAAAAAGAGCTGCTATGAAGTGAAGCAACAGATCGTAAGCAGCAGATGGAAAATTACAATTGCACAGTGCAGTACCAATTATTTTTCTTTGGTAACAGCAAACTCTCAATTACATTAACAAAATATAGTGAAAATGTCAAGATTAATTCATTTTTAACTTGGGAGAATGCAAACACTTTTTTCTGACAGGGTCAGAAAGGCTGAAGATACGTAATATTAGTGATTTTCCTGCAGCATTAAGGGTCAGCTCCATAAGCATCAGAGTGAGGGCCTGGCTTCTGAGTAGTTAAGAAAAGTGACAGGGTTGGGAAAGTTTACTGCAACCTGCAGGAATTTCTAGCGGGGTCTCAAATTATTCAAAACAGTGCCATCTACTGGACCCAGCTCCCCAGATACAGCAAGGGAACAAATGTCTTCTGTAAGAGCCTATTAGTTATTTTTTGTTCTTGTTTGTAATTAACTTAGGTGTTTTGATAGATGAGGCAATGGCTGATGAATGCTAAAGATTTTAGAAGTACCCCTTGCATTTCATTAAAATGCCTTACAAAATGTTTTCTAAAGGTCAAACTGCTCTGTACAGTGTTCGGTTTCTTTAGATTTTTTGGATCATGAGAGAGACAAGGGTTTATTTTAATTGATACTTTCCAGTGCTATAAAAGCTCAATCAGTAAAGCACTTAAGGAAATGCTCACCTTTAAGCAACTAAGTGGCTTCACTGATGGTGGTGGAAATAATTGCATTTCCTCCAAGTCTTGTAGAGCAAGACCTAAGACTTAAAAAAAAAAAAAAAAAAAAAAAAAGTGCTTATAAATGTAACTGTTTCTTATTTACCATGGAATCACACAGACATATTCTGGCATCAGAACTGTGTATAAAACAAGCAATGAGAGGTGTATATGAAGCAAAAATACAGTTCTTATATAAAAATACATACTGCAAAATTACTCCATTGCTCAAGTCAGAACTATAGAAAATGAATCATTTAAAGTCATTAGCAAGTTAATATTCAAAAATTTTTAAATTCTTATATTATCTTTTGAATTACTTACAGACTTCACAGAATTGATGGTTATAACCTCAGACTCTTCTTAAATTCTTTTAATACAGTAAAAATCTTTCTCTACTAGAGTATCTACAAGTAATAATAAGGGGAGTATCTTCACAATGCCAATTTTACAACCTTTATACCAGCTCTAGTTTAACCCTTGAGAAACTCAGACATAGAGAGTTTCTGAAGCTAGAATTCAGTTGTGCTTATTAATCTTAAGCAACCATCCTGAGCCACCTAGGGAGTCTGGCTCAGATATGAAATACGTTTGCTTTATCACTTTATGGACTGTACAAAGAAGCTCAAGAGGGAATAATTTTCAAAACAAGAATTAAGGACTTCCAGTGAAACTATCATGCTGAGATTTTTTTTAAAGATATGTTTTTGGAAAAACTTCTAATTAAATTGTGGAATTGAGTGCCATATTTTGTCAGAGATATCAAAAGTATAAAAATATGTTCTAAAAGGACTAGCTATATTCATGGATGATAACTCCATCAAAGAGCTATAATGTTATATTCTTGTTTTGCAGAACTGCCTTTTTATAGCCTTATGTATATTCAAAGCACATTCTCAATCAGCTTCTGCCTCAGTTGTGAGTGCTCAGCGCCAGTGCAAATCTATCCCCAGTTCATTCACAGTGTTCTCCAGAAAATGTGATACACATCATTAGTGGCCAGCTGTGATCATTTTGGCTTGCAGCTTGCAGCCGCATCTACAGAGAGGTTTTAAGCACCCATGTGCAGTGTGACTGCCTCTGTAGGCATCCAGGGAGTCTCTCCCTCAGGGGGGACTCCCCAGGGAGTCAGCTCCCTCAAATCCCCAGTCAGCTCCTTCTGAGAAGCGGAAGTAGCTTAAATCCTTGGTGTCCAATTTTTGCCAGGACATTTGCCTAAAACCTGCTAGGATAGGATTTCCTCAAAGGCTGGTGCTTCTACAAACATCCAGTCCAAGGGACATCAAAGCACAGCTCAGACAAGTTCCACACTTCAAAGGGAAACTGGTGCTTCAAAAGAAAGAAAAACCTCTATAACCAAACAACCTCGGATTGGTTGATTCAGCATGTGATAAGTGGCTACAGCTGTCATGGGAAACTGCACAGAGTGAGAGTGATAAAGAGCATCTAATATCCTCCCCGGCTGTGAAGAGGCCCACAAACACCTATTTCCATCCACACAAGAGTCACCCAACACTGCTTGTTATCTGCACCAGATCCTGTGGCTCCTGGTGCCACCCACCTGTCTTTAGGAACTGAAGTTTTCATTCCATACTCAGGCTCCTTTGTCAGTTCTCCCAGCCTCCTACATCAGTGATTTAAGAGCTTATTAAGGAGGAAAGCAGCAGGGAAGTAAACAGAAAAGGCTGAAATTAATAAAGAAATAACAGCGTATGAAAAGCAGCACCATGGTTGTGAAGGTGTGTGTGTTGTTCCTCTAAGAGTGTAGCAGGAGTGAAAGCACAAGAAGACTCTGGCAGCAAATTAGATAGAGACAGACAGGCTTTGGAGACCAGCCAGTCTTTCTTATTTGAAAAAAAATCTAATTTAAGCCTTAGAGAAAGTAATTGTTGCTGTGATTTGCTACCAGTGTTGTGTGACAATAGGCAAACTGGATGAGTGACCAACTGATGTGGGAGGTAACATGAAATGAGCATCGACCATGAGAGTAAATAAACGTTCAGTGACAGCAGTGGCCCAGTAACTGGAGGATCACTGAGTGCTCACAGGACACTGCTCAGAGGATGCCTTGGCTGGCTGTTCCCCAAGTAAACTGCACAAGTTCAAGTCCTTCGCTTGCTGAAACACAGTGTCTCTTTCTATAGAAAGGAAAAACAGAGCCTGTCCGGGAAGTAGCAAGAAAAAAGTAGGGAAGATGGGATTTTTAGGATTATTTTTTAGGCCAAAAAAGGGATTTTGATTTGTTTCATTTTATTTTGTATTTTACAATTGAACTTTATTTCATTCTGAACTAAAACATGGAACTTTTTTCTGGAAAGTAAGCATGATGGGGAGTCTTGGTGCAGGCCTGTGTTCAATAACATACACATATACATGTACAAATATATATTCCTATACTTTGAACCCAATAAGTACATCTGACAATGCCTCTTAACATTAATGGGCTGTCTCTGGAGCAGGGGAACAAGATTTTGTTTGTGGGGTTAGTTTCTGCAATGTGCAAAACATCAGCAATTGACCTTTTAATGTGAGAAAAATTACACCACTGTCCAGATATATTCTCCCCGTTAAATTTAATCTCACCTATTTTTATGGCTGTCACAAATAGATAGGATTATTACTAGGATCCTTCCACAAGTGGGAATCGGATGTATTATTATGTCTTTAAACACGAGTGGGTCTGTCACTGATGTCCTAAAGCATTTTGCAGAATACAATGCCTGGTTAGTTCCCTACCATCTCTCAGCTGCTCCGCTCCCATGGCAGAAGACTAATACTAATGATCATTTTTAGATCCACAAGCACAAAAGAATACTAAATAATCTCCAGTCAGACACTGTAGCACAGTCAGGCTGAACTGGTCTCAGGGAGCCCAGCCAAGGAGCAAGCACAAGCGTGATGCACTCCCTGGCCCAGCTTTGCAGGTCCGTGCTGTCCTCTGGGTCTCACGGGATGTTGCCACAAAAGCAGATGCAGGATGCAGGAAGGCAGTCAGGACAAGCAGAGGTGGCTGGGGTACTGCAGACCTAGTTTCCTCCTCTGGTAATCCCTAAGGTTAACCTATAATCACTGCTGCATACTGTAGAGTCCTGCTTCTTCCAGCAGCCCACAGCTGGGTTTGCTTCCTCCAGGGCTAAGAGAAGGGAGCTGGAAGGTGCCCAGGTACCTGTCTAATATAGCGTCAGGCCAGAGCTGGAGTCCTTTGATTTGATAAAGCCAGAATGCTCCCTCCTGGGACAGTCTTCTGAGACACAGCTACCTGCTTGCTCACACGTGGTGGGTGCTAGACACAGGCTTACAGTCTTCCTAAGGTAGTGCTGGCTACCATTATATGCTGAAAAAGGAAACAACTAGCATATAGTATTCAACCCTGCTGCACAGCAGCTCATTCCAAGTATTTGTCCCTATAAAGTTATAGGTGGAAGCTCTGCCAACACCTATCACTTAAATAAAGCAGGTTATTTGCTTTGAATTGACTTCTTCAAGTGAGTCAGATGCTAATTTAGCATTTATCCAAGTTGTCTGCCCATGGCTGATAGTTATAAGACCCGTGGGATATTTGCGCCCTTCCAGAAAGGCAACTGGAGGCCAGATTGGGGTATCCAAAGTGATTAAATTCCTGTGCTTAGGCAACTGAATCCTTATAACCTTTAGGCCATGCTGGCCACATGTTAGCCCATCCCCATGCCCTGGGAGCACCTGAGTAGCACAAAGCCCTGCTGCAGCCTCACCAGCAACCACAAAACTCCCTGGAGCCAGCAGAAGGTGCTGCCTTGAAGAGCCACATAAGCATTAGCAAGCCCCTGGAAATCAGGGTAAATTAGTCCCAGAGCGTTTTGGTTCATTACAAGGCATACAGCAGTGCCAGATTTAGAAGAGCGCACAGAGCACTGTTAAAATTCATGCAAGTGATAACAGATAGGCTAGGGGAATGCCTTTGTTATTTAAAAATATGAATAGCTTTTAATAGAAAAGGGGTGCTTAATGGCCACATTGAGCAGGCTACTTACAATGAAAGACTAATTAAAACTCCCAATTATGCTGTGTGTTAATAGCTTCTTTGGAGAAAAAAAATGAGTTCTATCTTCAAACTTTCAGCCCCAAAAGAACAAAGCACTTACACAAATGTTTGACTCAATCACATGCTGAAGTCTCAAAAATCAGAGATCTCAAAAATCAATGGAATTTCAGAGTGTGTTTTGAAATCAGCCACATACGTATTGTCCCTGTTGAATCGTAGCCAAAAAAAAATGTTTGCTATTTCATTTATCTTTCATCATAAAATGCGGAGGTCATGGGGGGAATTTTTAACTGCATTTGGTATTTCCGAACAAATTTCTGGAATCAGCCATCTTGTATAAAATGGATTTGCAGGATTCCTTAAATCGAGAGCTCAGTAAAAGTCACCAACCTTCTGGCATAAAATCACAATTCAGCCAGCTGGCAAACTCCAGGTCCAGCTTTTGGAGTAGAACAGCATTACTTGCATTGTTTGTCTTAGTTTTTTATTAATGGTTTATTTGAGCTAAGAGATGGTGTTTTTCTTTACTTAGCTTAGCAAATCTGCATAGCTAACTGTATCAGAACAGCACAAAAGACAAATTTAGTCTTATGTAAACCTGGAACTGAACAGATACATGTAAACTGCAAACAGATTATATCACTATTTTAATTTGCCAGATTTAAGGTTGCCATATATGACAGTACTCACCTTGTAACTACTAGCTAGTATTACAGTAGAATGAATAATAATTAATTTTGAGTAAACCATTTTTAGTTAAATGTCATGTCGTTAAAGTGCAACTCAAAAGCGTTTAGAGTCATTTTTACATGTGGAAATGCCATGCCTAAAGAAACAATGCTGTCACATAGGTCATCCACTTGTTAAATGTTTAGAACCAGGAGACGTGGGCAGGAACTCAAATCTCGGAGCTCCACTGTCACATTATAAAAATGATTGATATTCCACAAGTTGCACTGTGAACATCAGGCACAAAGATCGCCTCAGGAATTCAAAGCTTAGACAAGAGTCATCTTGTGTTGATTGATGGCCCTTTGTCACTCTGGTTTATGGGTTATGACCATTGGAGACTTCAAAATGAACTAAGCCAAACATAACAGCATCCTTTGCTCACTGAAGCAAGGATGCAGGACTGGGAAACCAAACTGTTGTGTCAAAAAATAAAATATTTACTCAAATATCTGTCAGACTTTCAACACTTTTGACAGCTTCCATATTCAGTGCATACCAAAGTCAGTCTGATGAATGCAGACAAAGCATCCAGAATGTTTCTTTGACATTAAAATAACCTAATCTGGTATATCACCCTTAAATAACTGACATATCTCTTTTATGTAGGTCTCTCTCTCCTGGATGTTCTATAGAAGAAACTGCTGTCTCTTCATTACAGGAACCAAAAATAAATTACTCTTCATATATTGGGCAGTATTAGAAATTGTCCTCACACATAATGCAAAAGGATGCTAATATTTTAATGACACTGATGAGCAGCATATATTAAATGAAATATAGCTTTTTTAAGTACTACAAATATCAAATACACTCCTTCTACATGAGGACTATCATTTATTGTGAGTGGAAGAATTTTCTCAGCATGTTAAATGCTGAGAAATGCTGAGAAAGTATTATATTAAGTCGTAATTGCCCAACCCTTAAAATTCAGCCATAATTGTTATATGCTTTTTTAATTTGCTTTTAATTTGCTATCTCCTTTTCTTTAATTTCATTAGGCAGCCTTAATTTGTCATGTGATTCTTGTTTAAAAAGAAAAATTATAAAAATTTGCATTAATGCTATTTTGCTGAACTTTTCCCAATTTGGAAAGCTGCAGTCAGCCTAGAGTTTATGAACTCAAACCAAATTCAAAAGAAGACTTAGATCAGACATGAGCAATCTAAGAAATACCTGGATACCCATCCAAAATGTTAAAAGAATGGGTGGTCTCAATTTTCTTAATTTTGTGCTGAAGGTGCAAAAATAAAAGATTTTAACTGAAATTTAATGATCACTAGTGACTTTCCAAAAGACTTTTTCATGAAGATTAGAAGAGTAAAGAATTAACTTACTCAAAAGGTAAGAAATTTCTAATAATTCAGTGACAGGCGAGTGAAGAGTTAACAGGACTGAAGTTTGTCAATTGATATGCAGAAGAACTGATATGCACAAGAGCTGACCTGCACAAAGCTGTTGAACAGGGGACTTAACAGGACTAAAGTCGTCTACCAACCGATATGCGCAAGGACTGATATGCGCAAGGCTGCGGAATGGCAGCATTAACAGGACTGAAGAAGCCTGCCACCTGGAATCTGCATGGACCCCCGGGGAGGGGAGAAGCAATACGGAGGTGTTGTGGTCTTGCCTCGCTAGCAGGGTCCTCCCAAGCAGACAAACAAACAGTCCTGCGATTGCGAAACTTGCTAAAAGTCAGCAAAAGCAGTGTTTGCCCAGGGCCCCAGCCGTATAAAAAGAGACTTGGGAGCTAGGAGAGTTTGAGCAGGGACGGGAACGTGACCTGATCATCCTCTCCGGCCGGACCGTGAGTATCCCCCCCCTCCCCTTTTCCTGGGACGCTGGGTTAAGGTAACTCCTCGAGGTTGAGAGCCCTCTCACTAGGAGAGTGAACAAGAAAGCTTTCAAGTAGGGATAAGCAGTCCTTCCCATTAATAACGCAGTAATCGACGGTTTCAGGTTATCCTTTCTAAAATAGTAACTGATGGTTTTGTGTTATCCTTCCTAAATTAGTAATCGCATTATTTTAATGGATGTTACTAATCCAAGAACTTGTGTGAGGAAATAAACATCTTTTTTATTATTATTATTATATTACTGTCTCAGTCGTTGCTATCGAACCTTCATAGCATGACAGCGTGACATTCAGAAACTATGCTGTCAAACTTTTGTCATTCATACGATTTAGGCCAAGACACAAGTATTCTATTGGTCCTTTGTTTTATTCCTATAGATTGCTCACTTCATATCTGTTCTCTGCTTCTCTTGTTAGGAAAAATTGACAGCAAGATCTTGTCCTTCTGTCTTGCAGGTGACATGTACCATCGTGTATTTCAGCATCCCAAGGAGCAAGGATGGAGCTACAGGAACAGAAAATAGGACACAAAACACACAGAGAACAAGAACAACCTCCTTTATGATCTCTGGACAAAGGATTATCCTCTAACAGATAGGATGTTCAGTATATTGTAGCAGTATCTGTATAGTGCAGAATTTTCAAATACTTATAAGATTATTAAATGCCTAACACATTACAATATTTTTGAATATTCCACCATCACAGCCTAGTACTTCTCCTATTAAATTTATAGATATATAGCCCTAGATTTCTAAAGCAGTGGGATTAGCCATGTACTTTATGAATGAGGATATCTTTGGTGGTTTTTTTTCAAATCTATTCAACATTTGGTTAGACAACAAAGATTAAAGAATTTTCTTAGTTTCTGCATATATATATATGTATGTATGTATATATATGTGTGTATATATATAGGGATATGTTTCTTTATATACAGGTCACTATTTCTTATATGTGGGCTTATGGGGGGGATTACTTAAAATGTACAGTTCTGAACCTGTTGTATTGGCAAGCACATTAGATCTACCTTGCCTAACTTCAGGAACCTGAAAAGGTGCCTACATTAGCAGTCCAGTTGCTTCAGCTGCCTCAGTTGTCAATGAAGAGAGGTAGAAATCCACCAAGAAGGCAATTCAACTGCATCTAAAAATGCTGATAACATGCACATGTAGTTTTAGCCCTGTAAAGGGAGACTGACATCTGGCAATGCAACCAGTTGCTACTAAAATATGGAAGAAATGCTGCAGAACATACCTTGACCATTTAATTCAAGCTTTGACTGCATAATAATGGATTTTACTAGACCCTAATAGGTGTCTCTCTGAAGTGTCTAAAATGACATGGACTGAATCTTATTTTCCTAACCTTGTCAGTACTTCTCATGTAACCATTCATATGAATGAGAATCTGAAGAAGGCAACTGATTTCTTTTACAACATTTAATCACTGAACTTGAATTATTACACTTTGCAACTGGTATGGAGATGAATGACTGCATATGTAGTATCTAGTTGTGGTACCCTGATGTGAGAAAACAACTTGTCACACTTGACTCATACAAATGACCTGTTCAGAAAAGGATTTTTCTATTACACTTTCCACTCTACAAGAATTACACAAGAACAGAAGAACTGTATCGACAGGTTGGGTGATGTGAACTCTCTGGAGGCCCTTCTGGCCTTTGACACTTCAGGATTAATTTTTGTTGTTGTTGTTGTATCTTAAGGAAAAAGGTAATAGACATTTTAAGCCCCAAGGTAATGTCTTAAAGCATGAGAGCTTCTTCCTATTTAAAGTTCCCACAATGAATAGCATAGTCCCAAGCCTGTCATGTAACACTGAAATACAGATAATTCATTTCAGAATGGTGCTACTTCTTCAGAAAAGAGAAACACTGCTATCTGGTTTTATTTCAGCTGCCTGAAGGAAACAAATTAACTCATTCATTAGCCTATGGGAAGAAATATGTATGGCAACATCAACCCTATGAACCCTATGCCAATCTCTCTCCTCCTAGTTATACATGGGTGCAGTTCTGTTGATGTGAATGGAATAGTCTCTGAAAGAGTGCCCGTAAGAGGAGAGAAGCAGATACATACCACTGAGCAGATTTTATCAGTAAGATGAGAAAATCTAAAAGAATAGTGAAAAAGAGAGTACAAATCTTTCACTTAAATATTTCAGTCTGTATAAGTTCCAACAATGTCGCAACAGGCAAACTCTGATGAACATTAAGGCGCCTAGACTCCAGCTTTCACTAACACCAGGTAACCTCATCCTGACATTTGTCCAGTGGTAAACTGCTGATTTGCTACAGAATTTTTTTTTCAGTCTGTTTCAACTGAAATTCAGGGCCTTTTCAACCAGTCAAAATTTCTTTGTGATTGAAAATGTTAATAGACTTTTTAAAATAAATAAATAAAATCCTTTCAAAATGTGTATCATTAAAGCACCATTGTTGTAAGCTAAAGCTTCCTTCCTGTATCAGAACATGCAGGTAAGTGAAAACACCACTTGTTTACTTATGGAGAGTATAAGATTTTAATCTGTTAATGAATGTTCCTGATAAAATGTTGGTGGTAATAATTTAATTTTTATACTCACAACAAAACTTACTAAAAATTTTTACAGTCTTGCTTTCCCTCACTGCATTGTGTTTAACTGAGTAAGGTCTTTTTATAACCATACCTAAAGATAGTCGCCGCCAAGAGGGAACTTTTTATAACCCTTATTAGTAAGCGTTTCTTATTGCTCAGATATTTCACATATAATGTTCTTTCTGCTACCTAACAAGTATTGTGACACATGGACCTATTGTTATGAAAAAATGACAGCATATATGCTTGAATTTTTTCTTGTTTGTAGTATCTGGATTCCTTTAATTAAGTTATGAAATATTCATATAAGGATTTCCCAGAACCAAGCAGCACTAGAGTGAAGAAGTACTATTGTTGGGCTTGCAGAATTTCAGAGAGAAATTTGGCTAATGATCACAAGTTTGACACTGCGTGAAAGTTTCTGAAGCTGCTTTCTGATGTTTCACTTTCAGAGAGATTTCACTGCTTCCAAGAAGATGTTTGTATAAAGCAGACTAGAGTTATAATTTGGTTGGATAAGCAAATGTCTTTTGATTTGGGAATGGCAGTCTTCATGCAACAAAGTCCCAGCTTGAACAGCAGATGTGCCACTTAAGCAAAACTCCATTTAATTGTTCCAGATGAAAGGTCAAGATGTTTTAGTGCCTCAAGTAGCACAGGATAGCACTTGAGCATCCTCATACACTGCCAGAACAGTCAAGAATTAAATTCTCAGTCTTCACTCTTCAGCAATAATGAAGTGCATATTTCTTCTCAGGAAATAATTATAAAAATGATCACCTTTGCACATGTCTTATTCCGTTTTGCTCTGATCTGGTTTCCCAGTTTCACATGGCCTCTGAGGAGATCTAACTCACTGTGGTTGCCAGCAGTCTCAAGGGCCCGTTATAATGGTAGTGGTTCCAAAGTAGTGAAGCTATTTTTCCTCATTCACATGCTGTGTAAAGGGGTATGGGAGATATATAGATATACAGTGGTTTAAGAGCAGATACTTTTTCCCTGGCTTTCAGGCTGTTTTGTTCTGATACTGTGGTAGAAACTCTCAATATGTGATCAAATTGGGGCCTCAGAAAGAAATGCCAGTTGAAAGAGGACAGATACGTCAGTTCACAAAATCCCTCCAAAGAGGGTTTGCTTACATCTGTAAAGAAGGCTCAATAAACTGAATCATGCAAATGGTGTGTTGAATTACTTCACCTAATACAAGCATAGACAGTCACAAGTAGCTAAGCCACAGAGCAGATGTTTGTCTCAAATAGAAATATTTCCACATCAGTTCAACAAGACAGCTGATAAAAGAAACCTCACTACTACTGTGGCATGAAGCATATATTTGGATCTGTAAATACAACGCATAGCACCTTATCCTGTTTAAAAACAGAATTAAAATCCTGGAATTAACTTTAAGAATGAGATTCATATGTTGGTACAAATGAATCAATGGAGACCTATGGACAACTTGCATTATTTTTTAGAGTGCATATTTAAGAACGCATTTCTTTCTTAATGTAATTTGGCAGCTGCAGGACAGGTTGACAGGCAGGACCAGAGGAAGTAAATGACTCTTCTATTTAGCACTGCTCTGAGGAGAAGGAACATATCTGCTCAGTTAGCATTTGCCCATTGAGTCATGTATGCCAGCTACCTGGAAGCTTGGACACATACACTTGGCCTGTGCTCCATAGGCTCTTAGGTTGTATTTGCTCTTAGGCTGCATCTGTCTTTACCTCTGAGTGGTCACAGCATGAACAGGGCTCTTGGCATACCCATCCCCCATAGCGTCAGGCACGTCATGTAGTCTGAGGCTTCCTTCAAGTGGGAACGAGGACACAGCTGTGTCATGCACCCAAATCCAAGCTATGCTCCCAAGTCCTCTAATGTAGATTTTTGTTTGAAGAAACATCCAGCCTTAAGCTTAGGTCTGATCCTGAATTCATCACAATCAGCCTGAGACAAATGAATTGCTTTTATCCCATCTATATCAAGCAAAGCCAGCTGTGTTAGCATTGTCCAAACTGAGCTTGCTAGCAAAGTGGAGTCTACATGCAACTGGGAATCATGTATTAACATGCTAAGTAATGCTTGTAAGTAAATAAATTCCATCATTTCATATATAAAGGGCATCAAACTCTGTAACTGTTTATTACAAGCTTCTGTTTTTCCCTTGTGGCTCTAAATCAAATCTCATTTACAAGTGGGAATGTGTTATCCTGCCTAGTGAATACCTGACCTTTTATTTCTACAAAGTAATTTCCAGAAACAATACCAAAAGCATGTATTGCGGCTGGCAGGGTGACACTGCAGCATTTCATATGCATATTTTCTTGGAAAAAATATTTGGAAAAAGCTGTAGGAGTCCAATTAAACTTTATCACCTGACTATTCATGCTCACAATAACAAAATTGTAAAAAATGTGACTGTGACCCCAGCACGTGCAGAGCTTGGACAGAATTATACGAACTGTGGACTCCATCACCTCCTCTAACAGGAAACTCTGCAGGAGAGGAGATACTTAAAGCAAATAAATTTCTGCAGTGTGATGCTTTTTTTTCTTTTTATTAATGAGACTCTTGATACGGTTGCTATAACATCACCTGTTTCAGTCCATTATATTTTTCATAGACATTGGTAGTTAGATACAACATTGTTATGCCTCCTCAGATATGTAAGATTGATGAGGAAAGTGGGTATTGCTTTTTTCCGTGATTTGCATACTGAATTATGAGGGTCATCGCTTCTTCCATGAAAGCGCTTCCTTTTAGCAGCAATATTTACTGCAATTCATTTAGGAAACCAATAGCTCTAATTTTTTAGAGTGAGGTGTGCAGTTCCGACCGTATAACTGATTAAATTCAATGGGAAACTTTCAATAATTAAAACCTATTTTTCATTGGAGTTGCACCTCCATCACAAAGGGAGCAAGGAAACTAATTAAGAAGAATTCTGATTCACTGAACTCTTGCATGCCATTAGACCGCTGATTAGCAGAGTTACAGCAACGTGAGAAAGCGAAGACCTCTTACGCTGTTCTGTACGGCTGGAGATAGGGATGAAGGATAGAGCGTAGGCTGAAAAGGAAAGGACAGCTATTCCGAGTACATTGGCATTTATATATGAGCTAACCTGAACAAACTAATCATTTTGAGGAACGCATGACAGCGAATATTTAACTTGATTGGTTACCAGGAGCAGAGAACTGGGAGCTGACTTTAGATTTTATATACTTAATAAGTCTAACTGGCCTTCCAAGTTTACTTTGAACTGCCATAAGAATGTTAAAATTAAGATTGTGATGCTTAATTAGAAAGACTAAGCTCTGATCCAGCTCTTTAGTCTTACTACACTATTTCTACTTAAATATACATAGCACTTTAGAGGAGAGCGGACGAATGTAGTTTATCTGGAAAGGCGTGCAATGGAAACCCAGTTTTGTTCTCGCTGTGGAGGTATGCGACTTATAATTCATGCAAGAGGTGACATTTTCACCGTCAGTAGAAATGGCTTGTTTTACATTTGTACCAGAAGAAGATGAGGACAGTGTTTTTAAAACCTTGTTAACCTCTCATGCAAGAGCACATTTCTGTTTCAGACTAATAAGAAAATTGCATCTTCTTTCCTTAGTAAGGCTGCCGAAATCCCAGCCAAAGAAAGAGCTGGGTGGTTTTTCAAGCGGTTCATAGACATGGAGAGCAATGGGAATCGGTGCCTGGGGCTGAGAGGCTGGTCTGGGAGCCCGGGATGACAGGGAGGTCCCCTGAGGCACAGCCAGTGGCAAAGCCCGCACCTCGCTCTAGCAATGCTCCTTGCCCCCAGTGAGTTGCGTGTGTTTTTTCTAAGGACTCAGTGAATTTGGTCTCTTGAGGCCAGAAGTTTCTAAGATTTCCCTGCCCCTGAAATGAGGATAAATACATATGCTTTTCTGCATATATAGCTACTGAGTTGCCAATTATTTCCACCTGCAGCTGGCAGGTGGAGGAAGGCACCCCTGTTTGTGATGTGCGGGGATGTCCCGTGGTGGGAATGGACGTCCCAGCTCTTCCTTCCCCTTTCACTGCCCAACACGAGGCTTTGCGCAGCTCGTGTTCCCTGACGCCTGCTGAGCCCTCACTGGCCTCTGCTTCCGAGTCCCCTCTCGTTGCTTCTGGGCTAAGTGGGAAAGTCTGAATGTAAGGAAAAACTTCTTTACTGTGAGGGTGGTTGGACAGGGGAACAGGTTGCCCAGAGAGGTTGTGGAGTCTCCATCCTTGGAGATATTCAAAAGGCGTCTGAACAGAGTCCTGGGCAACGTGCTCTAGGTGACCCTGCTTGAGCAGGGGGTTGGACTAGATGATCTCCAGAGGTCCCTTCCAACCTCAACCATTCTGTGATTCTGTGATTCTGTGATCATAAGTGCTTTGCTGATAGGAAATGTATTTAAGTATTGTGCTTAAATTTTTTGCTGAATCAAAGCCTTAGGACTTACCATTCCATGTTTAACACTTACTGTTTTCCATAGTATTTATTTTGCTATTATATAAATATATCTATGATGATTATCTCTACAGCATATGGCTGCAACCCAGACATTCATTAATTAACCATTACAACATAGATTGTGAAGTAATGTTCCCTTTTTACAGATATCAGCAGGAATGTTCTTGGTAAAGTATGGGCTGTGACAGCCAGAGTCCACTACAGGACATATTTGCGATTAACTCTAGGTATGTCCTGCAATACCTAAAGCTTTCTTTGCCTCAGGTTGTCCCCTCTGACTGATAGGTCTTTTTATTTAGTTGCCAACAAGTGACTGGGGCACCCAGCTTTAAAACTCAGAAAGCCCAAAAGTGAAACCTTGACCTGTTCTGCATGTTCTTCTGTTTCTTCAGAGTACGCATATTTCTGGATGGCAAATACAGGTAAGTACCTAAGGATTTCAAGATCTTTCAAATATAATGTTAAGATGATTCTGTTAACAACTTTTGTCCAGCAGAGGGAGACGAGAGTTTTAGATAAATGTAGTATAAACACTAAGCATAACAAGGAAAAAATATTTTTAAAAGTTCAAATATATCAGCTGTAGATTTTAATATAGATTTTAATTTTTAATGCATAGTTCCCTAGAGCATATAGACAACTAAATATAGGCCAAATCTGAAGAAAATCAGACTTAAAACAATATTTGTAGTGCTGGATATTGTTGCAAGATTCACAGCCGTCATCTTACTACAAGTCCGATCTGGTATGAACAACAACAGAAAACACTCTTTTTCTAATTTCGAAAGTCCGACTGTGATTCTTGATTAAATCTAAAATGCTAAAAGGCTTAAATCTAACATAAAAATTAAAACAGTTATCTACAATAAAAATGTTCTATTAATGATTTTAAAGAAATGAAAGCTTCAGATAGTAATTGGAAGCATAACTTATTTCTTAAATAATCTCTTTTTCAGTTTTTTTCGAGCTAAAAAAGCCTAAAAAATGATATATTTAGTAGGAGTAAAAGAAGAGATTCTAAAGATCCCACCTGAAGAACAGCAAAACATAACATAGACCTGGCTCCAGAGCCTTGAGGGTTTACAGAATAAACCGTCTTTATTCATCTGCTTTCTCCTAGTTTTGACTCCACTGTGGTGGTGTTCATCTTTGCTTAACTTCCCTCAGATGTTCTAGTCAGTAACAACCGAGCATCTCTGCTCATATTAGTAGTCATATTAACGTCAAGAACAGCATGGTGTGAGCATGGAAAGTAACGAAGCATAGCAGCAGCATGTATTAATGGGGTCCTGAGTCAAAAAACCATTTAAGGGCCCCCAGGCTGCACACTTCTGTTTTTCAGTTCACATCAAGGCAAAGCCAGAAGAAACGGTAATAAATCTATGCCACTATATAAAAGCATGGAAATAAATAGTGCAAACACGTCATTATCCTTGAAGCAACTCTGGTGACGCTGTGCCAAAGGGAGGCTGAATCACCAGAGTGAGCAGAGAGGGAGGCAGTTCGACCAAGCACTAAGTACTCCGAAGTGCCACAAGACAAATCTGGTTATCTTGCAAGGTAGTATTCCTGAAGCTCTCCATGGCTGTTAAAAACTGGAAAGACAATTTTACGTGGAACTAGATGAGACACTCATAGACAACTATCACCTGGTGATAAATAAGAACTTGCTGGCTTACCACGTGCAGATTTAAGGAATGTAGATGAGGACAAATGTAAGATAAACGTATCTCTATTCTTCCTTTGATGATTAGATACGGATTTCATGAAGCCCAAGGACTACCAAACCTAATACTAACCACCCCAACTTCACTTGCATTGCTGTACAGCAAGGATGCTTTCAAGGGCAAGTAAGCCTTATTCCTGATTCATAGTCACTTGTCTCCATGCTGTGAGTCTCTTCCCAACAGTCTTCCCAACAGTCTCTTCCCATGACCGTTTCCATTGAATGGCCTGTAGCTTTCCATTCTCAGGTAAAGATCTAAGTATGCTCACCCAGGCTAACATAAAACTAGTGCATTTTACATGGGGATGCATGAGGAAGCTCTTTGCAGGCAATGCCTGGCGTCTTTTCAGAGCTGCCCAGTAACCCACAATCCTGACCCAGAAACCCAGACCATGGCCCAGCCAGTTCACCTCCCACATCCCCGTTTCACAACAGGAGAAATCCATCACCCCCTGCCTACTTTGGAAGCAGTTTTCAAGCTGCAGGTGGAGTTCTATGACCTTGCTCCAGGATATCTGGCACAGCACGCTGTTCACAGGCTGCTCAGATTCGCAGCTGCAATAGGGGAGAAGCACATGATAGGCAGCTCTTCAGTTTTACTTTGTTCAAACAGGCTAGCTGGTTTACTTTGGGGATTACTGCATTATCAAGATGATTGTGTAACTAAAAGGGGTGTGAATACCCTTTCAAACTAGTCAATGAACTTTCAGTTGCAGGTGTGAGAAGGACAAAGCAAATCAGCATGGGCTTCCACAGCGAGGAAAATGACAAATCCTCTGATTACAGAACCTGAGAATAATGGTCACGTTGAAGTATGGAAAACAGAAAGAGAAATGTGACACCTTGATCTTATATTCTCTGCTTGTTCCGTGTTACTTGTTAGTTCCGGTATTGTCAACCTTCAGATTAAAAATCTTGTCTCAAAGCCAGAAAAAGATCAAGTGGTTGCCTTAAAGTCAATCAAGTAGTCACTTCAGTTTCTTTGTTTCATGATTTTTTGGAAACTTTTCTTGAAATTGTACAGTGAATGCTACCAATTCACTGCCTCCCACAGCTCTTCAAAGGGGACCTCCTAACTCTATGTTATTAATTGCGTGAGAAAAATTGTCACTCTACCCATCTCTCTCCCCTTCTCTCTCACAATTCCACATATTTCCTACTTGTCCTGTTTTCTGTGTATAGAGTATCCTTCATTCACCTTCTCTCTTTGTCTCCTCATTCATTTATAGAGACAAATACACAGTTCAGTACTTTGCTACGTACTCCTCACTTCTCACCTATGCCCTAAAATAGAGGTGACACTCCATAAGCCCTACTACAGTCAGTGGAGAGCTAATGGACTCTGCAGAACAAGTCAGCTCACAATTGGGCAGCTGAATCACTGTTCAGACTCCACTGGCCGTGCTGACTACCCCCCATGTTAGGTAGGATTAGTGCAAGGATGGCCACATCCTCATTTGGTTATGATGTATGAAAAGTCTTTAAACAATGGAGATGACAAAAAGCCATTTTAGATACAAATGCTGCCAGGCCATCCAAAGGATGACCAAGCGGGACCTTGAGGACTCACAGTGCTTGCATGCCTTCAATGGAAGACAGAAGCAATGCCGGTGAGCTAGTTTTTTAAAATAATTTTCCTTTATGAACACAATCAATTCAAGATTGCTTGAGTTCAGCTGGAGTGAGCTACTTTTTGCCCAAGAACGTTTTCAATGCATACAAACATTTCAGGATGACTGCAGGGACTGGGAACTAGATGCTAAAGTATCACTGGTATATTGTTGGTCGCCAACGTTAGCATGCTGTTTGCAGTTAGTCTGGGGCACATCAGTATATAGGTTTAAAGATAGGCAGGGACTTAAACTTTATAAAGAAACACTGCTTCAACATTCAGTGAACCCAAACCCTGTAATGTCATGCTAATTAAGAAGTGAACCTGCTTAGATAGTGCTATAAAACTGAAATTGCTGACCCCAGTGACGAAACAGACCTTTAGACATACATTAAATAAGCTGTGTGCAGTATATGGTGAAAATGGAATCAGATTTATTTTAATTCATGCAGTTCCATCGATCTTTGGTGTTAACAAACAATAAACTATTTTAGCAATTCAGATTAAATATTAGGAAGAAAATCAATTATTCTAAGACTATTGACAATAATACAGACAAGTTTAAAATAATCTTGCTGGAGCTACTGGCAGATGTTTAATGCTGTTACAGGTAAGGAATCATAGTTTAGACGAGAATTCTAAGTAGTTTTCATTCACAGGATTAAAAAGGAGTTCATAAACCAGGCAGAAAATTTGTTCAGCTATTGGCTGCTGCTGTATCTCCTCCTTCGCTCTCCTCACATTCATAGGAGGAATAGAAACTCCACCCAAGCTTTCATCCTACTTATGCCTGAAGATCAATGTTGGTGCACAGTTATTAATACATCCAAGGACTGAAGACATTCAAGTATAAAAAAATCTCTGGCTAGTTTCTTTTTCTCTCTCTTTTTTTTTTTTAATTTCATGGGTCAGTGTCCAGCCACCAGCCTGACTTCTTGATCTGCTCAACAGAATCTATACAAAAGCAGGTGTAAGTAGACAAGGAAATGAAAGGAAATATTTGTGGCAATGCTTGCTGTTGAGATTGAAGTGTTTCTTTTTTCTTTTCTGACTGATATTTATAATTGAGATGATTTCTGTACCCTCCTGCCCTTAAGCAGAATTTTCCTCTGATCAGATTCTGGGGCTCTGAAGGTTATGACTAACAACTTCTGACTTCCTTGGGAGAAGTCCAGAAATGAATAACTAGTTATCGTAAAAGTATATGATAGGTAGTAGACTTAACTAGATTGATTTAAATTATTAAAGTTTAACAACCTTTGTTTAATGATCTATCTGGTTCAGGTTATTTATCAGCATCAAATGTCAATGCACAGCAAAGAACTCTGAAAGTAAAAAGTTCCAGGAACGAAATACAGAAGAGCTCTGCAAATATTTTTGTGAGTATCAGTTTGTAGCAGACATGCTGTTTCTAATTATTCTGTTGTTAGTGACGGTTAAAATAGGTAGGCCCAAGGGGTGCCAGCAAGACTTTCTGCTTATTTTCTTTAAGAAAGAAGGTTTGAGTCCTTTATGCTGACTTCAGTGGGAACTGAACATACTCTCTCCTCTTTTAAATCACACTGCAAACTACTTTTTCTTGCCTTTCAAAGGCAACCAACTTCCAGTCAGTATTTTACATAAATATGTTTGCTAAAATGTTCAAACATGGAAATAAGGTATTTTTTCTCTTTTGGAATCTGAGAAAATGGAGTGATTTTTAGAGCTGCTGAGAACCAACAGCAAAAATATGCCAAGCATTTCTGAAAATTAGATCACGCTGTAAGGAGTCTATATAGATAGATAGATAAATAGGTCTAATCATAGGCAAATAAATCAGAAGATCAATAAAGTCAATAAAAGAGACCTTGAGAATAGAAGAGTAAATTTAGGTTTCTTTTCAGAACAAACACATTCATTTCCAACCCTTTCCTTCTTCAAGAAGTACGCAATGGCCTTGGATAAAATGGAAGATCTGAGTCTACAAGAGACATTGACCAGACCTGAGACAGGTGAAGTGGAAGGTGTTACCTTTACAAAAATAATATGCAGCACGTGGGATCAAGTTTGGAACTTCAGAGCCAGACCTGATGATCTGCTCATTGCAACCTATGCAAAAGCAGGTTTGTGTGCATAGGAGACAGAGAGAAATGTTTGGGATATTACTTACTGCTGGAATTGAAAATTAAGGTTTTCTATTGTGACTGAGATTTGTTCAATCCCAAAGCAGACTTACATTTTAAAGAGGTGAAGTTCTGACAGCTGTGGCTGTAACTTCTGATTACTTTAAGGGAAATGAAATAATAATAATCCTTTACTGTCAATGTTCAAATGGTCAAAGTCTGGTTACATACACTTGCTGTTTTCTTTGATTTAGATTATGTACAGATATATTAATGACAACACTAGAACTTTTCAATCAATAAGTAATGATTTAACAACACCTAGTTAAAATCATTGTTTACTCAGTAATAATAGAAACTGGCTGAACTATTAATCTTACTATGATTTGGTTAATGACTTGGTATAAACCAGTACTGATTCTGGAAATGCCTTACTTATAAATAAGAAATCACCAAATTAGCTCACTTAATAATGGCAGCCAATAAACTACCCACCATCAATCTAGCTAACTCATATTTGTATTTAATTGGAGACTGGCCACGTAACTCGTGTATTACCTTTTCTCCTCTTGACCAGCCCCGTTATACTTATTACAAAGAAAAACAATGAATAACAAGTATTCAATATTAATTCTGGATGAATAAAAGCATGTACAATTTAGGGGATTCAGGAATAAATTCAGGAACATTTGATGATCACTAGAAATTAATGACTGGAGTTAACAAGAATTTTTTAATTTTTTTCAGCAGAAAAAATGATTGTTACACAAATTGATTACTTTCATAGGAAAAGTAAATTTTGCTCAAAATTTTTAATTTATTTCAGGTATAGTGAAAGCAAAAGATGATATTTTGATTAAAATACCTCAACCATTGAACTGAAAGGAAATAAACAGCTAGGAGTCAATTTGACATTATGTTGCCTTGCCAAAACTGTATAGTTCAAGCATCTTGTTAAGGGCACGGTTTTATGCCCGCATTTTTTCCCATGTTATCCCCTAGCCTGTCCTCTAGTTGACCTGCCACAGTACCTCAGGGGAAGTGTCATTAAGCCTGTGATCATGGCCACAGGGGAAAAGAGGTACATGAGAGACATGATTCTGTAACTCTTACAAGATGCTGCAATAGCTCAGGCAGATGAAGTTTAATGTTATACTGACCTTCATTAAAGCATTTCAGATGAGAATATTGGAAATACTGCAACCTTTCTATATTTCTAAACTGTTTGAAACTTTTAATTCACTCAAAGTTCAGATATTTCAATCTTTCATTCAAATTCAGGATAAAAACATTGAAATAGCTGAATTTCTGTGAGGTATGAAAATAAGGAGGAGGGAATTTCACTCTTTCTTGCAAATAATATAGCCTCCAAATAATAGTGAGTTTATCCCAGAGCTTTTTTTAACACTGGGGTGGGCATGAGGGTATTTCTGTCAGCATAAAGAAAACTGTCCCAAACTGCAGTCCCTGAAACTTTGCTTTGGAAATTACTTCTCTATTTCTAATAAAGCATTTTTCCCCCACTATCATCTCTTTCCACTTTGTCCATCATCTTCTGTGCTGTCCCTTCCTCCTTTAATATGGAGTCCATCTTTTCAGCTTCCAGTTCTCTGACAGAAGTGACTCTCAGCTCTTCCTGAGAGAAAAATATAAACACTGATATTTTCAGGTACCACATGGACACAGGAGATAGTGGATATGATTCAACATAATGGAGATATTCAGAAGTGTAGACGCGCCAGTACTTACAAACGGCATCCTTTCCTTGAGTGGTCTGTCCCAAAGTCTTCAATTCAGACTTACTCAGGTAAATATCATACAGATAGGTTGGTGTTTCAGACAAAATGAAACAACACGATCTACCCAGACAGTATCCACTGCTCACAACACAGGTTTCCTAGGAGAGGTCTGATTTGCTTTGTCACTGTACGGTGCACTGTCAGGCATTAGGGCCCAATTTGGTTGCCTTAACATAAATATCTAGCACTATCCAAGCCTAGGCAAGGTTGGCAGATATGACACAGGCCCTGTTGAAAAGCATGTCATTCTGGGGCGGCATCTGAAAGCCATGTGTGATACTCCACAGTACCTAACACAGCAGCAGATATGTGTAAAATAGCAACATGTGGGCAATTGAATCTCACTCTGAGATTACACATTATATGAAACAGAAGCCTGTCTTGGATGTATTCCCAGAATGTGGATGCTGTTTTCAGTGGTTTTACTACTATTTTTAGTAACTTCTGTTAAATTCTAGAGTCTAGTCATCTAAACATGATATCAGGCATTCAGGCATCCTGATTGTTCTGCAAAGAGAGTTTCCTACAAGACCCTTCACTCCAGCAAAGACTCCCATTGCACACTAATCTTTAAGCCAGACTCTCTTGACATTTGAAGCTAAACAGTTTCTCTGACTCTGCAGTAGGAGTGTTAATTTTTCTCTTCTAAGCCAGACTGGGCTGACATATATGGACACAAAAGAATGCCTCTCTCTGATAGAGGCAACAAAAAAAGGATGGGAAAAGAAAGAAATAATATATATCTACATATCCCCACATATTGCCATGTATTTGCCTATATCCAAAACTATTCAAAATCCACTGTGCAAAGATTTTGAACTTCATCCATTCCTCTCCTGGTCTGTCTTCCTTCATAAGCCATTCAGAAAGTCTGGTCACCCAGCATATTCTTTTTGTATCCTAGAAAGAAACAACTGTCTCTCACCTGCAAAGAAAATGGAGATCACCAAATGTTGTGAAGGAGAAAGACTGATTGGTTATATATAATTTGGTATTTATAATCCTCCCTTGGGATGCAGATAAGGGGGCTAGACACAGGTCCAGGGAGTCAAAAAGAATATATAAATCACTGTTCCCCCTTTCCTCCTTGAAAACATAGGTAAAAATTCCACCAGAAGCACTGAAGTTGCTTCTGGGTTCTTATGCAATCTTGTATATGTGTTATACTGCCATATAATTTATAGTAGGTGAAGGTGAATTGCAAGGTGACTGCTAAAAAGTCACAGTCAAAAAGCCACATATGAGAATAGCAAAAAAGTACTAGCAGAATTTAGAAAACAGGTCATTCATTACAATGAAACATTCCACAGGCCTGGAATTAGCTGAAGCTATGCCTTCTCCACGAACACTAAAAACTCATCTCCCTGTGCAGCTGGTACCCCCCTCCTTCTGGGAACAAAACTGCAAGGTAAGGTTGAGAGGTAGGACTCAATTCTACCTTACTTGGGAAAAAAGTGAGATAAAACAGGACTGAAAATGGTTTCCAGAATCCTTGTGAAACCTAGAGTTCTCCCCAGCAACATTCGCTTTAATGTACAATGTGTGCGTGAAACTAAAGAAGTCATGACTAAGTTACCCTAGTTGGATTTCAGAAAATCTAAGCAAAATCTCTTCAGCCTTTGTCACTCAGGCTCCAAGAGAAAACTCCAGGAGACGCTTAACATCTATAGAGATATGTGGAATTCCATATTTCTCACATTTCATATTTCTCTTGTTTCTACATCCAATAAAGATAATCTATGTGGCAAGAAATGCCAAAGACAACCTGGTGTCATACTACCATTTCCACAGAATGAGTAAAATATTGCCTGATCCAGGAACCTGGGAGGAGTTTGTGGAGAAATTCATGGCCGGAAAAGGTGATGAACTGCAATAATTTGTATAAGAGATTTTAAAAATGCCTAACTTGATCTATTTATTTCGGCTATGTTTTGAAATCCAGTGCTGACAGAGTGATGGAGGATATCTACTGAAAGTGTTTCAGGAGTAATTTATCTTCATTTGTGGGATTTTATTAGTACCTAAAAGATGGATGCTCTCTTTATAGCCCCATTATGAAAAATGTGCTACTCTTTATTCTATCATCACATCCAATTTTCAGGTTTCATCTCTTCTTTCTTTGAGGATAAAAGAAACCTGCTTGGAAGTCAGAGGGGAAGGAACAGTGGTTTGATGGCTGTATTCTAGCCTGATACACAAGAAAACAAAATTTAATTCTGTGAAGTGCGAATTTGAGTTAAGAGAGTCTTTTTACCTAAATTTAGCTGTCTAAAAATCAGACATTGAGACAAAGCCAGTTATCTAGCTCTAGAGAAAGGCACCCCCAGAAGCTGATTCTTCCTTTCCTAAAAGAAGTGCCCATATTCAAGAAAGAAAAACCTACGCACGTGGATGAGAGTTTGCAATTTTTGTCAGTAAAGCTTCTGTAGATGCTTAACGTTTTGCCACCATGTAGGCCTAGAGACACCACTATCTTGACCAGCGTGACAGTCTCATGTCTAAGGGAGACTTTGGGTCTTGTGTTTGACCAGCTAGGATTGGGATACTTCTTGGAAAGAAACAGGCACTTCTGATAGCATACTAAATATTTAAACTATGTAGAATCATAGAGTAATGCAAGCTGGAAGGAACTTCCATGGTTTTCTGGTCCAGCTCTCACCCAAAGCAGGGCCAACTAAGAGTGGTCTTGTCCAGCTGATCAGATAAATCACACTCTAGCAATGTCTGTTTCTCTCCATTGACTGTAAATGCAGCCTAGATGTTTCATTCAATGTAAGTATCTGCATTTGTTGCCATCTAAAGTCAGACATGAATCCTACTCTGAACATCCATACACCTGAGAGATATAATTAACGTGAATGCTATGTACAGCACAGAACACAGTAGTCATGGCCACAGCGATTCAAAACCAGCTGGGAAGTGCTCGGACACTGGTTATGGGGGTAACATAATTTCCAGGGATCTGTAAGACAAATTGGGCATTTACAGTTACTGACAACATTCTTCTTTTTTCAGTGCTCTGGGGGTCCTGGTATGACCATGTAAAAGGATGGTGGAAGGCAAAAGATAAGCACCGTATTCTCTATCTCTTCTATGAAGATATGAAGGAGGTAAAAGGCTGAACGTATACAGCTCTGTTTGAAATCTAGAAAGCCAGTAGCTATTACATACACTCAGCAGTTTTCTGTTGTAATGCCTGCTGTATCAGTAAGTCTTCAAATAATCTGATCTTTTCATCCTGGCAACAATTATAACTTGAACATTATGTTTGATTTCTTTGTTTTTCGTGGCTCCGTATCTTATCCCACTTCATTGTCTGCACAGAATCCAAAGCGTGAAATTCAAAAGATTCTGAAGTTTCTGGAGATGGATGTGGAAAAGGAGGTTCTAAATGAGATACTCCATCACACTGCATTTGAGATAATGAAGGAAAATCCCATGGCAAACTACACTAAAGATTTTGAGGGAATAATGGATCACTCCATTTCCCCATTCATGAGAAAAGGTGCTGAGGTTTATTATTTGGCATCAACTCTGCCTTCCTGGTTGTTTGTTTGTTTTGAAATAATCCTTCATTTGAAGTACAAGTATTTAGTGAGTTATGGTTAATGGGCTGCAAGAAATACTGACAAATTAATCTTTTTGCTTTGTTTTGCTGTTTTGTAGGGCTCGTTGGGGACTGGAAGAATTATTTCACTGTGGCGCAGAATGAGAAATTTGATGAAGATTACAAGAAGAAAATGGCTGATACTGCTCTTGTTTTTCGCACAGAACTCTGAGCATTAGCAAATGGGAATTATTCTTTGTGATCTATCAGCCTATCCCTTTTTATATATTTTGCTTTTCCTTCACAAAATATCCATGTACCCAAGATTCCAATAGCTTTCTTTCACATGCCACTGATTTTTCATTATCATACGATTACCCAAATTATGTGGAGGTTTAGACTGGTCTCCCTGAAGAAAATAATCCCCTCTCTGGATACTTCTCAATCATCTCTCCTATGGTAATTTTCTGTATTAACAAAATTATTTCAGAAATGCCTTGAGTTTTTGTCGTTGTAAAACTGCAGTTTGTATTGTTGGCATTTTCAAATCAACCTCTAACAGAAATTAAAGACCAATAGGAAAAAAAGATGTTAAAGGAGTGAAAAAGATGCTGTCAACATTGTATGTTATTCTCACGCTGTGCAAACAGTAATTAATAAATACCACTAAAAAAATTTTAAAGATAGTAAAGTATAAACAAAGCAACAGAAGTGCACAAAATAGCATCATTTTCTTTTTTTTCTTGTTTTAGCTGGACATCATAAATGCCATTGAGATGAAAGCAGCATTTCCAAAAATACCAAATACCCATTATGTCCACTGATAAAGCATTACTAAAGGGCTACCTACAGGCATTTAGCTACAATCTAGATGTGGAGGTCGTAGTTCCTACTGCAGTAAGACAAGAAGCTTTCTTCATTGTTGCCCTTTGAAATGGATAGTGTGATATCCCACTAATGTTTGGAAAATTCTGACGGTTGCTGTGAAGGAGGACAAGGGTCAGCACTGCATATTCTCGCTCCCTCTTCACCTTTTTACAAGTGGTCTGCAGATGCATCATGCTATTACCTCCTCTTTTTCTTCACTCTTCCCCTGTTGACCAAACATACCAAGCTTCCAATGAGGACTTTCAGTTGCAATAGAGCCTGACCAGGTCTGCTTTAGCATTAGCAGCAGTGCTATGGCCATTCTTCGAGCTGTGGGAAATGAATTAAAACAATTTATGACCCATTCAGTTATAGACACCTGTTTACGAATTTTGTTTTTAAAGGGCTGCCATTGAGCTTGTCACACAAAAAGTCCCCAAAGAGCTTCTGTCTCACTGAGTTTACTTGCTGAATGTCAGAGGGAAAATAACAGACTGCAGCATCTGCAGGAAAATGCCATCTTAGTCTCGACAGTCAGGTTAACACAAAAAATGTTTGCTGGGGGTGTTTTTTCTTTGGCCAGTAGAGGGTCCATTTCTGGCTAGAGATTTAATCCAAATATCTAAATTGAATGCAGTTCTCTAAAGGGCACCAATATCTTGCATCAAGTTTGGAAACAATCAAAAGGGAAGGCTTGCTATTAAAAGGTATGGTGTCAGATCCTGGCCCCCTAAGTGCTCCTCAAAAGCCCAGGAAACACTGGCACTGGAACCAGTCATTTACCACACTGGTGTGAACACGAGCATTTGAATGGCTTTGGGTCAATGGAGGTTCTTGCCCATATATAAAGTATGTCTTAGTAAAGTGAGTACCTGAGAAAAAAAATTCTGGCAGACATGCTGCCCTTCCACACAGCAAGGCTGAACATCAGCCTGGGGAGCTCTGTCACTTCTCTGTTTTTGCTTATGATTGACTTATTTTGCTATTTTACTATCAGCAGTAGGAGGAAAAGGCGTTGTCTGCTCTCTGGCATATTTCCATTCCGCTGGGTCATGCCACAAGCTTGCATGAATCAGCTCAGTTTGTCAGTCTAATCTCACAGTGTCATAAGAGCCATTAGAATATGGAAAACATGCTTAACTCAGTAGCTAGGTGACGTTTTATGAGCTGTGCTGTACAAAAGGTCACACAGATGATCTGTTTGTTCCTCCTTAGAAACCCCTGAATCTATCAAAAGTGCAAAAGTGCTGTGGGTGGCTGCAGTCCCATATGAGTGGGAGACACACAGCCACACCAAGCATAGAGGCACCATATAATAAGGGGCTCACAACACACTGGCTGAGTCACCTCTGCTCTCCCCTCCTTAGGCAAATATTTACCTTTGCCCGCCTGGAATTCAGCTGCTCTGAACAACTGATAAAGAGTAACACAGGTCAGGTAGTGTGGTCCGGGAAAAAGGGGGTAAAAAAACCACTAGATGCGTGGTTATATAAAATCAGGATTTCCTTATCTTAGTGATCTTATACATATTCAGACACAGAAGTGTTAACCTTTATGACCAAACACAGCAGGCAGGGGCAGAAAAGGAGAGTGTTTCTGTTTTTATGCCTTCTGGAGCCAGCATAACTAAGAGATCAAGCTGTGGACTCAGTCATAATTTGTAATATGATATTAATTGCACCAGTGTAAAACTTCAGGGAACAATTAAGTGTGCCAGTGCTTCAAGAGATCCATTTGCTGTCAGTGAGAATGACTGGATCTGGAGCTACTGGGATAGTTTAGGAAAAAGGGTTAATAGGCTTTACGCATCCCCCAGTGGGGCCTGGAGACTAGGATGCTTTGGTGCCTAGTTATGACAGTATGCCAATAAACAGAGATGCGTGCAGGCTTCTGGGAGGATGACTGGAGGGTGTCTACATCTAGAGCTCTTCTAAGTTACATATCTTTGTTTGTCAGTTGTTATGTACAGAGGAGCTTTAAATGATGTGTGATACAGAGATTATTTACTAATACCAACATAAATTATTGAGAGGTGTAATTTATTTTGACATAAGATACTTTAAATCAGTGAGCATCTGCAAAAGGAGATTGTACTTGTTTAACTAAATTATTTCTAGTCAATTTAAACTATCGTCAAGTTTCCTGTGCAAACAAGAGTCTCTGTGTTTACTATGATGACAGAACTCTGTACAGAGCTCTAATTAGAGATATGCACTGAATATACTCTGATGCATTATTTTCATCCACTTACCTAGAGGTATGATTTTACTAATTCGCTTACACACGTGCAACTTCTTTTATGTCAGTTTAAAGTGGCCTTGTATCAGTTTAGCTGATGTAACCCCCCAGCAGCTTCTTTAATGCTGCTTGTCTCTCTTCCTTTATAAGAAAGTATGCCTGAAGAGTTTTGATAGCTCAGAATCCTTTTTATTCATCTCCAGCAAATGTTTGAGAATCAGTGTTGATTAATACATATTAACTATTCACATGTGCCTGTCTTATAGCTGTACAATAACAATTACCAAAACAAATCCTCTCAATGGAGTGGAGGAAGATTCTTGCTTTGATATGGGCTTTTTAACAGAACTGCTGCTAAGTAAGCATTAATTCTAGGGTAGTCGCAATCTCCCTTTAACTTTACTGTCTCTAGGAACTAGAAGAGCCATTTTACTACCACATGGAGTGCAACCTTTTATGAAGCGGACTGGAAGAAGCATCAAGCTTTAAAAAAATTAAAGAAAGTGGCAGAGAAGGGGGCTATTCTGTGTTCTTACCTAGTATTCCAAGACAGAAGAAACACTGGTTTACATTCCACTAATTTTACCGTAGATGATCTGCTTCATGTTTGGATTGAAAATTATTATTTACCCAGTCAGAAAACAGACCACAGACAGAAAGTAGGGTTTTTTTTCCACTAATCCTATGCATGTATACAAAACATATGATTTTTATAATGATTTGACTTATATTAACATGTTCAGGAAAAAACTGATCTTTACAACAAGGTTAATTTGGGAATATTCCAGAGGTGTATTAACACTATATTTTAAGCCTGGACTTGAAGCTTCCATTTCCCTTGTGACCTTGTTGAGTGATGTAAGCCCTGTTCCAATGTGGGCTGTAGGTGAGGCTAGAGGCACACCAAGAAAGTACAAGCACTTCATATTCATAGGATGCAACCAAACTGTGCTGCCAGACCTAAATCCGTGGGCTTTGGCTGCATAACAAGGTGACCTGTTCAAGCTTTGCCTGCCCTCCAAACCAAGTGCAGGCTTAGGCACTATGTGGGTGGACCAGGAATGTTGTCATGTGGCAGCGCATGAAGAGGCAAATTAGTAATGGTTCATTTTCTGGATGGGCTTCAGCATCACCTGCTGCAAAGGCAGTTGGTATTTATAAGCACTGTGAGCTCAGCCTGGCATTAGGTGAAGTGTGAAGGCTCACAGCTGAATTATGGGCATCTACCATATGGTCACGGAGACAGAGAGTTTATGTCAAAGTCAAGTGACTCTGGCTCCTGCACTGGCAGGGGCAGTATAGATACAGGCAGAGTCTCAGGTTAGGCCCTTAAAAATGAAGGTAATGGAATTTAGAAAACTTATTAAAATTGAGCCTCTTCATTCATAGTAGCCTGTTTGTTGTACTGATAACCCACATTGGTCTATACTTGCTACCATTTCTGCATACCAGATTTAAAAGTGCTTTTGTGTTCAGCTAACAATGAAACAGTCTTTAACAGCCAGACCCAACCCTAAGTGCTCAAACACAATGTTAGTTTCCTTGTCTCAGTTTAAAGTTAATCTTTGAACACGTCTTTGTGGGCTCTGCAGATTAGTAGTAGAAGAATGAACTTCTTAACCCTCAGTGTCCTGTTGCAATTTAAGACCAGAATTAAAGACTGTATGAACAATTTCTTCTTTAATATATAACCAATCCTTCACAAACAAAGCAGTACAAATACAGTGGGCAGTACTACCCCTGCATCTTACTAACTCATACAAATATTCATATTAGCACCCTCTGCTCCCTTTTGCACCCCTTAAATTTTTCACTATACCTGCAGTCTGTTCAGTTCCACTACAGGAAATACCCTAGTGAACCCAAGTCAACAAAATGGCTATAGTCAGCCAAAGAATTTAAGGTTCATTTGCATGGGGAAGAGAGAATATTTTAAGTTTCCAAACAGGAAGTCAGTAAAAACAGTTAAAATGATGTAAATTCATACTTTGCCTTACTTTACACTACTTTTGCATATAGAAAAGCCATAAAAGCTGCTCAAAGCAAAGATACAGACAAAAGAGTTTGTTATCCTCTGAAGCTGTCGGAAAGTCAGATTCTACAGTTGCAATTGTTTAAAGTATGAGCTCTGTAAGCTGAAAACACATTCACTGGTTGCAAAATTATAGCAATTTTCTCATTCTATACAGTTCTGAAAATTCCTGCTGGTCTAATAATTGCAATGATGGTGAACAAGCATTTGTACACCACCTCAGTGGAATGACTAATCCCAGTCCTGTGGAACTTGGCCTTTCGATGAAAGCAGAATTTAAAATCTGCTATGCTCTGCCCCAACGCATCTCATGAATGTCTTGGCAATCTTGTTTTACATTAAAACATGCTATTTAAAAAGACGACTAATTACCTTTTGCAAAGATAATAAAATTATAGAATACATGGAACATATAAATTATTGTTCTTTTTCTCATTTATCTTGTCCCAAATTAGCTGCATGCAATATATATCATCTTCTGAACTCCTTCTAGATGGACAAGACATACAATTCATAATCTGCTTAAGAAAATTATGTAAAACAATTGCAAACATGAATCAACATTTTTCCCATGAAATATGGATCAACTTGTACTTTATTGTAATAAATTGAACCAATCAACAGCCGAAATCCTCAATCTTTTTTCTTCTAGCTATTCTAGAAACAACCTTTTTCTTATTCTGTACTGTCTCTCAGGATGCTTTGCAATTGCTGTTGCAATTTAAGACCAAAATGAATGACTGTCAGAAGTATTTCATCAGAAAAATTTAACCAAATCCTTCTTGCACAAAATGGAGGGAAAAGGAGGGGTGGAGATTGGCCTGTCTCTGTCAAATACTTATGTCCCAGGAGCAGGGAGCTATATCAGGGGCTGAGTGCCTTCTAGCTAGAACAAGTTAGTTTCAGAAAGCCTGTGATGAGGGAGCTGGTTGTTCTTGTCTTCTGTACAAACACATCTGAAAAACCTTTGTGTACCTGCCTTGGAGCATCTCCAAAATCAGTTTCTTCACAGGCTAAATCATGTGATGACTGAATTGTAATAAACGTTTTTTGAGGATACAAGGCAGGAACAAATTTACGTGAAACATTATTTTCTCTGAGTTTTTCCAAAAAGAAGGTAAACTATCCTATAATCTCTCCAGACCTGCAGCTTCAATCAGAGATTGAGTTGGAGGGACAAAGCAGTGCAGTACGGCATAGTTTAGGGCCAAAAGCTATTGCCACAAGAGGCTTTTGGAAGGACTCTTATGCAGAAAGTTTCTTCCTGAACCCATTTGAAACTCCTATGTTAGACCATGGCAGCACTGTCCTAGGAGCCCAGTTCAGAGTGTCCCAAAGTGGATGAGAAAAGAAAGTTTCTAGTCTATCTAGTGCTTTAGAATATAATATCTAATTTTAGAATAGAAATCAAGAAAATGCAGCTTCTTGGGGTTTGGTTATCGAGATCTATCTTTTGTCAACAATCTCCGTGAGGGCGTGGGACCATACGCTGCTGCTGCTGCAATTGTTCACGCGTATACATTATGACAACAAATATATACAATATATAGTGAATGTGTTGGGGAAGAAAGATAAGGAAATCAATTTCTGAGGTATATGTGAACAACCTTTCTGCCTTTTGTCACTATTTGTCATTTGAATTTTAAAATAAGAATGACAATAAGGAGACTTGGAAAAAATGCAAATTATTCCTCCCTTATGAGAGCAGCATTTTGACTAACATGACCTTTTTTTCATTAAAATAATAGATAATCTCTCATGACACTATAATTAATTCGGTGATATTCAATATTTATCTGGTGAATGTAAGCAGAATAATATGCCTAAATTGTTTCTCCCAAGCAACTTCTCATTAAAAATCAATTGCTTACCATGAAAAGTGAGAAATCTTTCAAGCACTATTGAAGTGCATGCATGATTAAAATAAAAAGCAAAATGCAGGCTCCCCGCATCTCCAAATGCCCTTGCAGCAGTCCCTGCCCCGAAGGCACCCTGCAGTAATGGGGAAAGGCGAAGCGCAACAGCGCTGCAGCTGTACCCCTTCCCTCAGGCCACTTTTCCGACGCAGCAGCGTGACACGCACAACCTGAAGATTTTCCTGTAACGGGAGAATTACCACCACACGGCTCAAGCCATCTTTCAGGCTGCTTTTGCTGCTGAAGCAGCACGTTAAACAGCCTTACCGTAGCAGATGATCTGTCATAAAATGTTTGCTTTAGAGGGCTATATTATACCTAAAACCGTTGTTTAAGCCTCCCTTGGAAGAGATCAGGAGCTGTTATTTCAGAGGTGTATGCTACTGGGCAGCAGGAGCTCCACAGCTACGCCTCATCCAGTGAGTTCGTTTTTAATGATAGTATTAAATCTTCCCATCATAAAAATACCACTGAAATAGGGCAAGGAGGAAAACAGGTAAAGAATACTCTAGGCACTATTTGAAGGTGAGTGGGTTATATATGAGCTCATACAGAGTATTCAGTGATTTTAATTTTTTTTTTTTGGTCACTGGTCTGTCTTCAGTTTCTTTCCACCCGCTTTGCAGGAAAGGCAAAGCTCTGTGCGCGTACGCTTTTCCACACCGGTTGCTTCTTAGGTCTTCAAAACACCGGCTGATAATTCGTTAATTATCATATGGGCGGGCGGGGGGCGGGGGAAGCTGTACGTCAGAGGCGTGGGGCGGTGACGAAGGCGGAAGCGGAGACAGGGTTGGTGGGAGGGGGGGATGTAGCGGCGCTGCCAGCAGCTGTGGCGCTGCCATCTGCCCGCCCCTGCAGCGAGCCGGCTCCGCCATGGAGGTAACTGGGCGGGCGCCTCGCGGGGGTGTGTGTTGGGTGGGAGCAGGGAGAGCCGTTGGGAGGAACCGTTGGGGGTCGCGTGACCTTGGGACCCCCGCGCGCGCCCCGCCCCCCGCCGCGCGGCGCGGCGCAGCCCCCTCCGGCGGCCGTTGGTGCGCGGTTCCCCCTACCCCCGCGATCCCTGCCGTTGGTGTCGGGGGGTATCGGCCGCGCCGCTCGCCTCGGGGGCGGCCGCCTGGCGCTCTGCGGAGCCGGCGTGGCGGGCGGGGTGGCCCGGGGGCCTCCCGCCGCCCTTTCCCGGCCCTCCCCGCGCGCGCTGGGCTTTAACGCCCCCGGGAGCTGCCGCTGTGGGGAGCGGTAGGCAGTGGGTCTCGCACCTTCGTGGGCTGCGCCGAGGGCGCCCTGGCTCCTTCCGTGCGGGATGGGGTGGGCCTCCCGCAGCAGGGGAGCCTGCGGGCCGCGGTGTGGGCCGCCCGAGTTGCCTAGTGCTTCCTGCTGCAAGGTGGAGGTGTCATCCTGACTGCACAGACTGGTGGAGAGCGACCGGTATTAACTCAAGGGGGGGGGGGGGAACGTTCAGATGAGATGCAATGGATGTCGTGCGTCGTTACGCCTCTTTTTTTAAAAATAGCGTGAATGAGCAGGCATTCCTTTTTTTATGAAGATGACCTAGTGCTTTAACTGTGGATTAACTATGAAATGTCTGCCAGCATAGGCAAATCACTGAAGTACATGTGTCTACTGTATCTTTCATAACTACCAAGATGAATTCAAAGGCAATCTTGAAGAATTTAAATTTTATATGTGGAATTAACTCCCAGTAGTTGCTGAGCTGGGCACTTTCTAATTACACCCCTGTTTCCTAAAGCAATCAGAATTCAAAATGTTTTAATGTGATTTGATGTGTTCAGATTTGGGGACATGTAAAACTCTCAGAAAATCACTGTTCAGGATGGTCATTGCTGTCACAGGTTATGTCAAAGTTTAATATATAGTATTCCTACATTGGTTAGTCTTTCCAAAAGTATGTTTAGTTCTTGTAAAAGTAAAGAGTAGAGAGCAATTAAAAAAAATACAAAACATGGTACGCTGTGGCTTGGAAACACCTTAGTGTAAATGAGGTAGGCCTTAAATTAAAAAAAAAAAAAAGACAATTATCAGTAAAGCATGGAAGCATATGCTGTTTTCAGAATAATAGAGTAGAAACTTGGGAATCCTTACAGGATTATCTTCAGCGTTGTACTTAAGAGTATTATCTGTGTTGGCTCACAGCTCAGATGCACCTAATCCATCAAGTTTAAGGGTTTTTAATTACTATCTTTCTCAGCATTCTTTTAATTAAAACAAATAAAACCCTCTACATGAGCTGCTTGTGATATCTTTTACCAGAGCAGCAAAACTGGATGCATCTCCTTGCACGATACAAAGTTCTGCCTTTGTGTACATTGGTGTAAAGAAGAGTAAAAGCAACATGTAGATCTATCTGGCTTTATTCTAACATCAAGAGATGTATGCTATCATTATTTTTAAACAGTACAGACAATTTGTTGTACCTAAGTATTCTATGTAAGCGTATTGTTTGTAGTGGCGGTGTTTTACTAGCAACCATGCTCAAATATTAAGAATTTAAATGTTGAAAAAGTTCTGTCCCAAAAAATCTGAATCTTAAACTTCTTTATAGTGTTATTTCTTAAGTCCTATATTTCTTTAACAGACATACTATCTTCTCATAAACTTGCCTTTGCCTTCTCAAAAATTCTAGCCCATGTAATACAGAGAGATACAGTAGCTGCCTTTGTCCTTGGTCTGTACTTGAACTCATATTTCTAACTATGGCCTTTCTTAATATCTCTATCAGCTGTTCTCTTTAAATTGTTAATCAGTTAACTGGTTATCCCTACCAGTAATACTGAGATCCAGTTTGTTTTTTCCAGAGTTTCTATTACAAGGTTTTATTTATCTGAATAAAGAGGGTAGCAAAATGAAACTGAAGGTATAGTATCTAGTCTGATAGTATGAAAGAAAAAGCAAGCTGAAGCTCAAAGCTTGGAAATGCTAGCTGTAATATATTGGAAGTGTCTGTCCCATTTTCCTTTACTGCATCTTAGTTATGTTTATTTCTTTAAGTTCGCAAGTATATGTAAGCATATCTTGTATAAACCCACTCTGAAGTAATGTAGAGTCTCCCAGATTAGATCTGAGGAGGCTTACAGTAAAAAGTGTTATACGCTTATGTTGGGAGTAGAGAGGCCAGGCTTTGCAGAGCCTTTTCAAATACATTTGTCAGACCACCACTACCATACGCTTTTACTGCTAACTAGAGCATTTAAAAAAAAAAAAAAGTCATTCTGTGTTATATTTTCTTCAAAAATTCCCTAAGTCTGATTTAACTGCCCTTCCTCTACAAGCGTTGTCACTCCTCCTTTTTCTTAAACAAGTCTTTTAATAACAAGATATTGAGTCACACTTTCTTAACCAGTTGTAAATAAAATGATTTTTCTGTAGTATATTAACTCTGAATAGAAGTTAAGTAGTGGAGTTGTAGGATTATACTGATTTAGAAATTAAGTTTTCTATTCCACTGTTGTATTAGACTAATTGCAATAGATCTCTAAGGAAAATTCCTCCATTATCCTTCTGACTAGTCCTACAAATGGTTTAGCTTTCTTGAGCTCCCACTACATTTGCTTATTCTCAGTATGTACAGACTTTCAGTTACTTCCTTCAGTATTCTGCATAAAAAAGTTCAGTTCTCACATACTTTATTTCATTATAGGTACAAGATGCTGGGCAAGAGATGGTGGCTTCTCCTGTCACACCAGGAACAGGCAAATCAAAGGTAATCTGACTTCACAAATTTAATTTATTTGGATAGCAGTGGTTTAGAGGATCACAGCTTCCTAGTAGGAAAATGAAAAGATTTTTTTTTATGCAGTTTTGTGTCTTCTATACTTCTTGAAAATTTGATTTACAAATGCTAGGCTCAGGAAAGCCTATTCTGGAAATTGTGAAAGCACTAAAATGAATTTTTGTTCCACTTCCTATGATAATATTTGATCAGATATTTATAGCATCTAGTTCTGGAAACAGTCTGTTTCCTTATGTACCCACACTTCCTTGCCTATATTGGCAGTAAATTAAAAAAACAGTAATGTTAGGTCAGCATGCTATATTCAAAACATTGTTCAAATTATATTACTCCAAAGACCCAGCTACTTTTTTTTTTTTTTTTTTTTTTGGCTTATAGGCTTCATATTTTTTCTGGTATCTCTCAGCCTATCTATTGTATTGGAGTCCTGCCCAACTAAGTTTTCATTTCTAACTGATGCTTCCCAGTTAAACATTCTAGAATAATTTTGGAAAAGCACCGAATTAACAGTAGTTTCTGTTATTGCACTGTTACATCCTTGCAGATACATGGTAAGACAGTTTCTTGCCCTAAATTTTAACATTTTGGAAACCGGATGCTAAAATGCCTGTTTGCTGTTTACCTCTGGGTTAGAGGAAGCTGATAATATGCACTATTGCACTATTACTGTGTAATATGTACTTTCTTACAGCTGGACACATTGCCCAAAGAAGATCTCATCAAGTTTGCAAAAAAGCAAATGATGCTTATACAGAAAGTGAAGTCAAGGTGTACAGGTACCTTACTGAAGGAATAATTTCTACTTTAATGCTTGCTACTACTTGACCTTGTTTAATATCACAGCACACTTTTGCTAGGTAGACTTAATTTCTAGGCAAATATCCTAGACTTTTCTTTTTTCCCTGAGATTTCACTATTTTTGTGGGAGCATAAAGACTGAAGTTCTTAGGTAAAGGGAGGGAAGAAAAAAATGAAACATTGCTTTTGTCAAGTATTAAATTAACTTTGACTCATCAGGCAGTGTGGTGTGATGAAACACTGTAGCCTGTGCAAGTTGAAGTGGGACCTGTCGTTATCTGTTCCCCATATCTGTTGTAGTGATAAACTTTTCAGGAAGCAGATAGGAGGGGCAAAATTTCTAATACATTTTGTGTAATTAATTGTGCATAATTAATCCTGTTGCAGAGCATAATAGCATCTTTAAAATGGCTAGCTGCTTTATATTTGATTGATTTACTTCTTTAATGAGAAATTGTAAAATATACCGAACGGAATTGTGTGTTAACCACCTAAAAAACTACCTAGTTGAAGTAATGTATTCTGTGACCAGCAGAACTAACTAAACGTAGTTTCTTAAGGTTTTATATTCAGCATCCACTGTACATCTGTGCTCTCATGTTCTGTTCCCCTCCTCTCTGTTGCACCTCTTCCTCTGGTGTCCCCGTACCCACACTTTTGCCGCTTCCATTTGTTTAGAGTTACAGTTATGCTGACTGGTGATAACTGCCCAGCCAAAAAATAAGGATAGGGATGGGCTATGCTGGGCTCTTTTCCAGTGGGGTCATTCATAAGGTCTTGCTCTTCTACGTGCTGCCTACCTTTAGAATACCTATAGGAGCTGAATCTCTCTTCTCTGGCTTAAATTGATTATGTCAGGACCAGGGAAGGAGTACTGAATGTTTGTTTTCTCTCTCTCTCTCTCTCAGCTGTTTGTAGTATTACTCAGTAACAAATGAAAACTGGTAATGTAAAAGACATCTCAGATTTGGACAGTTGTGTTGTTTTGGATTTATTAATAATTTGATACTGTTATAGAGCATCAATTAATGTTTGCTGTGAAATTTCTATACAACTTTTTAAGAACTAGAGAAAGAAATTGAAGAACTCAGATCAAAAGCAGCTACTGGAGGAGCTGATGATATTATTCAGGTAGGAATATGTAACATGTTTCTGATACATTATATATTGTTACTGAAATAGGTTTACAGAAATAATTTCTGATATATAGCGAATAGCTGTGAAACCTACTCAGATTGACTGAGATCAGTTTCAGAAATTCAAGATCCTTTCCAAAACCTCTTCTTCCCTTCCTCCCTTAATCCCCCCACCTCCCTGCTTTACTTTTCAGAAAACAGTGTTAGTTCTGTGAGAAAATAACTGTATAGAATAGTACAATCTCTTTGGCAAGAGTTTGTCCCTGTGTAGTAGGTTAGGGAGGCTTTCGTTGATCTCGGAATGACCACTGTGGTGAGGAAAGACTTCAGCCATCGAGGAGGCTTCTGAGACAGTAATTTGACAAGTTCAGAAACTCACAGAATTAAAGTGCTTGTCACAAGAAATATCTTTTGGAATGTAACTGGATTTTTTTTTTAATTTTATTTTAGTGGGAAGAACATCTAGCTTTCTAAAAGTAAAGGCTATATAAAGCACATCAGAGTGAAAACCGTGTGTGTGGTGGGAGCAATTGTCAACTGGAAACTTGTTTCAAATAGTTTAGGTGGAGATTTCATTTGCCTTCCAAAGAAGGGGAACTTTTTTCCCTTCTTCCCACCTGGTTGTAAATAAATAACCTGATTAGAAGAGAGATTTTTGAACAGAATTTATTACTCAACATCATTGTATTAGTGTACCTATTCCCTATCTGTGGTATTTGGGCTAAAGTAACTTTTTAGATCAGACTGTTTTATTTAATTAGCCAAAAAAAAACATTACCAGTATCTGAGTTCTTACTGCTCTGCAAAAATTACTCAGGCTTCCATTTTAAGTAACCCTTCTTCTAATGTTCTTTCTCCCTTAAACTTAGGCTCTCACAGAAAGACTGGATGTTGTACTTCTGGAAAAAGCTGAAAGTCAGCAGCAGTGTGTAGCTCTGAAAAAAGAAAATATTCAAAGAAAACAAGAAGTAGAGGTACTAAAATGAGCAATAAAACATTACTAAAAATATTTCAGACTGATATTTAACTTCATTTCCTAGTCTTGTTTGTCGTATATTTCACTTTTGTTTTAGTCTTTTTCAGCTGTTTTCAGCTATGTTCTGTTGTACCTTTAAAAAAAATTCAAAAGGTTTCATATGTTAAAGCATATTTCATCTGTAGGCTCTAATTTATAGTATTTATAGTGGCATTTATAGAGCTGACAATAAATGTATAGTTCCTAGACTCATTGGTTAAATCTACAGAAATTCAAGAAATTCAATCTGAGCACTAGTAGGCTTGCCCAATCAATTAACTGTGTCTTTCCATGGAAAACGTATGGTTTTACATTCAGATATCCTTAGGAAGGAGTCTGTAAGCGAAGACGCCTAAATCATGTCAGTAATCTCAGTTAATAATAAAGTGTAGAGTATAGAGTCAATTGTGTGGAATTGATGAACATTATTATAAATGTAGTATTCCAGATATTTGGATTTGATGTGACAAAAATAAATTGGTCTTTAATACATAATCAGAATAGCTGCGAACTTTTTTTACTAGAGCTGAAATTTATTGTGACCATTACATGAGAGTATGCTAATAAACATGATTTAAGACTTAATAGTTTTCCTATCTCATTTTACAAACAATATTGTTGTACTTGCTGCGGAGTCTTCTCTGAGCTGTCCAAACACAGCTGGATGTTTAAAAACTGCAGATATTTCTAAAACTAAACTCCTAAAACTCATCAGTTCAAATAGTTTATTTGGAAATTATACTTGCTTAGTTACCTGTATTTAATAACTTGCATGTTTCTTTAGGCTGCAGTGGCTAAGACAGAAGAATTGCAGAAGCAACTGGAGCAATCAAGTATTGACTCTGTGAAAGAAATTAAAGCTCTGAAGAGTGAATTAGTAAATGCACAATCCAAATACAGTGAGGATTTAACAAAACTGAAGAAAGAATTAGAGGAACAAGTGAAGAAACAAATGGGGCTTGTGGAACAAATTGAATGTCATAGTAATAATCAAGAAGAAGTTAAAAAACTACAGGACGATGTTCAGAGAATTAAATCTGCTTATGAAGAGCAAATTTTGTGTCTGAACAAGCAGTTGGAAACTGTGACTGATGACAAAAACAAAGAATTGGCAAATCTGCAAGAAACTATTAAAAGCAATTCTCAGTGTTACCATAATGAAATTAATAACTTGCATGAAGAGCTTAAAAAACTAAAGAGTGCCCATCAGGAAGAGGTTTCAGAGTTGATGCATCGGATTGAAATGTCTTCTAAAGAAAATGAGGAAAAGCAGAACCAGATAAATCAATTGCAGAGGAATTTGGCAGAGCGGGGTATAATAAAAGAGAAAAATATGAAGGATGACATATATGCTGGTACTGACCAGCATGAATGTGATTTAGAGCAGTTAAGAGAAGTCCTACATAAAAATACAGAAAAACAGATGGATGTTGTAAATGCCCAAGAGGAGCTTTCTGTAGAAGCAAAAGTGGAAGAAAAGGTTAGATACCTAGAGCATAGCTTAGAAGAGCTCCAGTCTCAGCAGAGTATATTAAAAGATGAGCTAACCTATATGAATAATGTTAAACTAAAACTGGAAGAAGAAATCCGTCGCATAAAGGATGAATATTTTCATGAGCGGGAAGACTTGGATTTTAAGATAAATGAATTGCAACTTACTAAAGAAGATTACTGTTGTGTAATTGAAAAACTAAAATCAGAGCTTCAAGCAGCAAGACACCACTGTGAAATCACTGTAGAAGAGCGTAAATTAGAAACTCAAGCTCTGAAAGAGCAACATGAGAGAGAAATTTCTAAACTAAATACAACTTTGTTATCTAATGCTGAAAAAGAAAATATGGCATTAGTCTTTGAAATACAGGAACTTAAGGAACAACTTGAAAAGCTAACTCAGGAGAAAGAAGAAGCAGTGTCCAGTTACGACAGCCTGAGAGAAACACTGGAAACTCTACAAACTGAGCTAGGGGAATCTGCTGGAAAGATCAGCCAGGAGTTTGAATCAATGAAACAACAGCAAGCTTCTGATGTTAGTGAACTACAACAAAAACTCAGGGCTGCTTTCAATGAAAAGGATGTTCTTCTTGAAACTATAAATCGCCTCCAGGAAGAAACAGAAAAATTGTCATCTAATCAGCTTGAGGTAGAAGAACTTAAACATAAAATTGTTAGTCTTCAGGAGGAGAATGAAGCAATAACAAGCTGTGTCCACCAAAAAGAGACTGCCATAAAAGAACTGGAAGAAAAGATCATTGTTCTTGCCAATCAAAACCGGGATATTTTAAATGAAGTAAAATGCTCAGGTAAAGAGAGAGAGACTCTTCAGGAAAGATGCAAGCAAGAACAAGAAGTAGTTCAGGAACTTCAGCAAGAAGTAGATGTTGTTAACCAGCACAATAATGACCTGAAAAAAAGGGTAAATGAATTAACAGCGAGACTGAATGAAGCTTTAAACAGGAATAGTGAAAATGCACAAAAGCTAGAGCAACTGGAAAACCAGATTGAATCTCTGGTGCGTGATAGAGAGAACCTTTCATCTGAAGCAGATATTCTTCATGAGGAAAATAAGAAAATCACTCAGGAAAAAGGTAGATTAAGCAAAGAGCTGGAAAAGATTGCATCTGAAAAAGAAGCTTGGTCAGTGTTGAAAGAGCAATCTGAAAATTTAGAAGAGAAACTACAAATGATGACTGCAGAAAAAGACCATTTAACAATGTTACTTGAAAGTGAGCAAGCGCACAGATCCCTTGTCAGAACTCAGCTGTACTGCTTAATTGAGCAAGTGGGGTCCAGAGTTTCAGGTTCTGAGGAGGAACATGATTCTCTTAGCTTACTACAAACTGCAAATGAATGCTTGGCAAAAATGAAAGAAGAACAATGCCTTACTCTACAGAATGAGGAGAAAGCTCTTCATCTGCAGCAAGAAGTTGAGAGACTAGAGCAAGAAATCGTGGCTCAATATACAGAACATAGATCTCTGCTTGAGGACTTTGAAAAAGAAAAGGGTCTTTTAAGAGAAGAATTGGAAGGAGCATTGACTGAAAAAGAAGCACTTCAGCTTGATATCCAGGAGCTGAAGAATGCCAGTGAAAAAACAAGGATTGAAAATCAAGATCTTTTGGTTCATATTGAAGAGATCTCTCAAAAACTTGCTTTTTTTGAAAGTCAAATACAGGAACAGCATAAAGAATCTGCTACAGAAAAACAAGGAGACCTAAATTTCATTCTGGAACAAAAGGAAACTGAACTTAGAAATATGAAAGACGAACTGAGTTCTCTAAAGGTTATATTTTGTTATTGAAGTATACAGACTAAACCTCTAAGTCTTCAGAATTAAGGTTCAAAAAATACTTTCATTCTTTCTCTTTTTTCCTTCTCCTTTGGCTCAGAGTGAGTTTCCCCTTTAAAAAGCACACATTTCTTAGTATCCTAGCACCTCAGATTCCCCTCTCCTCTCCTGGCAGGGGAAAAAAAAAAACACTGTTTTACCAAAAGTTGGTTGTACTCAGTCTTTTCTCTTTCTGTCAGTACCCCCACAAAGTCATCACGTAACTAGATGGACTAACTGACCTAACAGTCTTTCACTCTAACTTTCTATGGCTGTATCTCAAACAAAACTGCTGCTTGATCTGCAAAGCTATTGCTAACTTTGGTTCTATGAACTTGATGCTTATGTAAGATTGATAGCTGGTCAGAATTAAGTCTCCCATTTTTTGTTCTTGGACAAGACAGAAAGCAGCTGTTAAAAGGCTGGAATGTTTTCCTTTTAACATAAGTATGCTTTTCAGTTACCGAGCTAATATGAAATTGTACATACAGGCTTTCTTGGTAATCAGAAGGTAGACGTAATTCAGCCATAGCTGGAGCTCTTATTGGTTTGTTGAGGAAAAGGTAGTCAACACAAAGAAATGTTTGTAATACTTCTTGTATGTTTGCTTATAATACAGGATTTAATGGAGACGTTGACTGGGAAAAATGATCAACCATCTTCAGTAGCAGAGCTTCAGGAAAAAATTGGTATCTTTCTCCCTGTTGTGATTATGTAATCAGTTTTTCTTTTTTGGATTGTTAAACACTTTGAATTTTTTTTTCTCTATATAATTACCCTATATTTCCTATAAGTCAAGGGAGGTTGGAAAGTAGATATCCAAACAACATCCCTTCCATCAAAACATTCCATCAGCCCCATTAGGGATTCAAAATAATTTTAGCAATTGAAATCTGTTATGATTTGGTATTTCTTAAGCTTTTTAGTTTCCTGTCTACATTGGCTATAAATAATGTAGTGGCTAGATGTTTTATCTTCAAACTGAATTGAAGTGCTTAACTGAATGAAAGATATGAATATCTCCCACTGGCACTGGATGTTTTGTTTTGGTTTGTTTCAAATTCATGCTGGTATTTTTGTCATAATTGAATTTCATTTCATTTCTCGTGGTGGGGGAGTGATACTATTTATTTTCTTTTATTTACTTTAGGAAATCTGGAAAAAGAATCTGCAGAAAAAACTGAGAAGTTTAATAAAATTAAGGTTGTTGCTGTAAAAGCAAAGAAAGAATTAGATACCAGCAGAAAAGAGGTACCCTGACTGCTTCTTGATGTGAATAACTGCATTTGGGGTTCCGTTTTAATGACACATGTTTCTTTGTAATAAGGTGCAGACTCTGAGGGAAGAATTGGAGTTGGTTCGATCAGAGAAGGATCAGTTGTCCGCTTCAATGAAAGATGTCATTCAAGGAGCTGAAAGCTACAAGGTAAGATTAGCATAATATCTACAAAAGACAGTTAACTGTCAGAAAATACTTTGCTAAAGTATGTTTGGCAAAAGAATTCAGTGCAGCTGAATAGTCAAATCAAGAAATGTAATGTTCCAGTATAACTCTGTGTCTGCTGTCAAAAGAAAATAAGGCACTTCCTTTCTATGGGATATTATTTTTAGACCTCCTTTTAGCTACAGTATCATATGCATCAAACAACAGGTTGCCAAGGCAAATCTGTTCTTACAAATTTTTCAAACTACATAAAATTGGGAAACAGTTAGAAAGTCTTTAAGTGGTAAAGACACAAGCTGATGATTGCAGCACATTTCTGGGCACATGAAGGAGAAGCAGGTGATGGGGAACAGTCAGCATGGATTTACCAAGGATAAATCATGTCTGACCAACCTGATTACCTGCTGTGATTAAAATGACTGGATTTGTAAATGAGAGGAGAGCAGTGGATGTCGTTTACGTTGACTTTAGCAAGGCTTTTGACACTGTCTCTCATAAGAGTCTCCTATCCAAGTTAGGATGTTATGGTCTGGATGGGTAGGCCTCTAAATGGGTTTAAAAGAAAGAAAAGGGAAAAAAAGAGTTGGATGGTTGAGTTCAGAGTAGTGATTAGTGGGTTGCATGCTACCTGGAGGCCAGTAACAAGTGGGGTATTGCAGAGGTCTGTACGGGCACCTGTCCTGTTTAACTTCTTTATGAGTGACTTGGAAGAGTGCATGCTTGTCAGTGATGCCAAACCAAACTAGAGGGAAGAGTCAATACACTTGAGGGCAGGGTTGCTGTTCAGAGGGACCTAGACAGGCAGGAGGAATGGGCCAACAGAAACCTCTGGAAGTTCAACAAAGACAGACGCAAAGTCCTGCACGTGGGAAGGAAGAACCCTTTGCTGTGATACAGGTTGGGGACTGGCTAGCTGGGGAGCAGCTCTCCTGAAAAGAATTTGGGGGTCTTGGTAGACAGCAAGCTGAACATGAGCCGAGAGTGTGCTCTGGTACCAAAGGTGACCAGCAGCATCCGGGGCTGTATGAATTGGAGCACAGCTAGTAGATTGAGGGAAGTCATTCTCTCCCTTTGGTCAGCACTCGTGAGATGACATCTAGAATATTACATCCTCTCGTCTTGGGCACCCAGCTACACAGAAGACATTAATAACCTGGAGTGAGTTTAGTGGAGGGCGACCAAGATGGTTAGGGGGCTGAAATACATGATGCATGAGGCTGAGGGAACTGAGTTTGCTCAGCCTGGAAAAGAGAAGATTTCAGGTGGTTCCTAATAGCAGTCTCCCAGTACATACAAAGAAGTTACAAAGAAAATGGAGCCAGATTCTTTATGGCAGTGCAGGATGAGAGACAACAGTCAGAAATCGAAAGAAGAGAGGTTCCAACTGGATATAAGGACAAAATTTTTCACCGTGAGGATAATGAAGCATTGGAACAGGCTGACCAGTGTGTTTTTTGTCACCTCCTTCCTGAGAGGTTTTCAAGACCTGATGGGACAAAGCCCTGAGCTGCCTGGTCTGACCTCACAGCTGATCCTGTTTAAGCAGGAGGCTGGACTAGAGACCTCCTGAGATCTCTTTCAACCTGAATTACTCTCTGATTCTGTGGACTCAAAAGAATTTCTGCCAGAGCCTATAATGGAACTATAGCTTTAGTTTCATTCTATTTCTGATGTTGCAATAAGTTAAGTAGGTGCCTGAGGTTTAAAATGTACTTAAGACAAACAATGTATATAGTAAAAGTTAAGGCTTTTTTTAATATGTGTGTGCTAAGAACCTTTTGATGGAATACGATAAGCAAGGAGAACAGCTGGATTCTGAAAAAGGCAGAGCAAATAATCTTGAACGTCAGATAGATGACCTCACAAGACAGCTACAGATGTCATCCCAGCAGGTTAGTTCTGTATATGTGTCTGAGCTATTCATAATTACAGTAAAAATTATTCTGTCTATTAAACTGAAGTTTCTTCCTGTGATTGTTCTTATATGTAGTTTCATAACCTAAGTCCATTTTGGGTGGTTACTTGAAATTCTTACCCCCTCCCCCCCCAAAAAAAAAAAACAAAAAAACTGGTGTCTATTTGCACTGTGACAGACAAAGTTATGGATATTCAGAATGACTTCACTCTTTAACAAAAAGGGTTTAATTTACCTCAAGGCAACTCACAGGAAAGAGCAGCTGATCGACACTAGCTTCAGTTGGACATAATTCAGGTTTTTTTTGTACCTGATGCCTCCCACAGTATCAAATATACACAATGTTTGATACTATTGTATCAACATCAAACTTCCATTGGTATTTCTGATTTCTCTCCCCCCCCCACACACACACTTCTCATTAAGTACAGTAACCTTAAGAGAAAAAAAACCTTAACACTTTTTCTTGGTCAAAATGTGTTTTTGTTATTTAATCAAGAGAGTTTAAACATACTAAATTAATCATGAGATTTTTACATCATTCACAAGAACTGAAACTTTGGGGCACATTGTGGAGTACTGTAGCAGAAGTCAAAAGAGTCTAAGATGCTAATTAAGGAGCTGTGAGACATGTTTTGCAAAACTAACTGAAATAGTTTTGGGATTTGAGATTCAAACTCTCAAGCATAGAGAACTACACTGCTGAACTACATTCAAGATACAGCTAGGCCACTGTTTTCTTGTAGATGGAAGATAGTAGTGAATAGCATAGGAAGAAATGAAAAATTGTAGCATATATTCTGATTATGATGGAGTTGAATTTTTCAAGTTGTTACAAAGTGTTTTGTAAACAAGACCACTGTTTAGGTGTTTGGCAGCTTCCTTCACTTACACCTCCTTCTTAACCTGCATGATAGAGACTGAGGTAAAACATGGAAGATGTCAAAATAAACCTATTAAAATGGTTGCCAATGTAACCCAAGTACGGGACACTAAGAATACCCAAATACTCTGAACAAAATAATCTAACTATGCTAGTGACTTATTTTAGCCTTTTTCTCAATCTTTTTCAAAATAATTAAGCTGGACAAGATTTTACAACGTCATAGTTAAGTATCTGTAGGAATGCTGTTTGTAAGGGAACTGGATGGAAATCAGTGTTTGTCTTCTAAATATGGGGAGTATCTTGTTGCACACAAATTCATCTTTTTCTTTTTTTTTTCTTAATCTTTCCACTATGATCACTTTAGCATGACCAGTTACAGTCTGCTAATGAAGACCTCCTGGCTTGTGTTGAAACACTGCAATCTAATGCTAAGCTGCTGGAAGCTCAGATACTGGAGATACAAAGAGCCAAAGCAAAAGTTGACAAAGAACTGGAAGCTGAAAAGCTTCTAAAAGAACAGAAAACAAAGGTAATACTTTGTAGAGAAGGTAAATGGGATGAAGCATTACTTTCACTTAATGTGACTTTCGGTAGAGTTTTGTAAACTCTATTGGGTTTACTTTTTTCATAGAACAAATTCCACACTTTTTCTTGTTGCCTGGCTCAGCCTTTTTTGAAGGCTCGGTCTGTTTATTGAAACAACTTTGCAAACCCATCACTTAGAGCAGATTAGGGCTTGTGACAGAATGTGAAACACTCCCTGATCTTTTGAGGTGTTCTTTGGTGCACAGTCATTTCTTGAAGACTTCTATCTTCATTGTGTGTGTGGTATATGCACGCAAATTTGTGTACTATGCTGACATGTATTTTGAAATCAGACTGTGTAACTGGAAAGTGTTTAAATTTCAGGAGCATAGTGATGCTGTCAGAGAACTAGAGGAGCTTCAGATGCAGCTTCGGAAGGAGAAGAAGCATCTCCAGAAAACCGTGCAAGAACTAGAGCTGGCCAGAAAGGTAGGGTAATTGTTGCTGTTCATGTTAGTGCTTAACTGACTACCAAATGTTTTGGCCCATTGTGCTATGCTGAATGCCCTTGAAAGATCCTCTGTGTTCTGAGGACCTTAATGCCCAAAGTATGCAAAAAGGAAGAGACGAGTTTTATCCCTGGTTTTGTGTTTAGAGACCTGATGTGTTTTTTTTGTTTGTTTTTTGTTATTGTTTTTTAGCTTAGGTTATGCAAAATACTGTGAGTAGAAATGGGAGTAGAATTCTGATCTCTGGAATACTCTCCAGAACCCTGGTGCATTATCCAGAAGCTGTTCTTGTTTTAGTGAATGAAGGTGGTAGGGACTATAGTACCTGAAAATTTTTCACTGGCAAAACTGCTAAGACTAGTAACAGGTTTTTTCCATGTTTTTGACTCTTGTTTGAAAACAGATTACTTATTGAAGGTATGAATACTTGGTGGGCAGGTAGTGCTTGTGGGTGGATAGGTTATAAACTTTGATAGCTGGGGAAAATAGTTTTTTTTAATATATTTTAAAAGTCTTTCACAGCAGCCAAGGCAGATTTTAAGTTGTAACTTCACTGCGTATAACTTGCAGGATGCTCAGAAGAGTACACTGATGGATATGGAAATAGCTGATTATGAAAGGCTAGTAAAAGAACTTAATCAGAAGATTACTGATAAAGACAGTAGAATAGAAGATCTTGAGCAAGAAAAGGGGATTCAGAAACAGAAACAAGAAACCCTACAGGAAGAGATAAGTGAGTAAACAATAAAGAGCAAGAGTCACTATGGTATAGTCAGTAATGGCGTAACATACAATTCAGAAACATTTTCTCAAGTCAGTGGCTAAGAGAAAGGTTTACAGGGAATACTAAACAGTTACAAAGTCAAAATTCCTTTTCCATAAAATAAACTTTACTAGGTCATAAGTCACTTTAGTACTCAGAAAATAAAAGCCAAAGGGCCTACTCAGTAAACTGTATTTCGTATCTGATTAACTTAATCATAATTTTGGAAAATGAATAATTGACAGGGGATTTCAATCTGACATACCACTGTGATAAAATTTTGCTAGTTAATGTTTTTAAAATTTCATTTCTTCCTATCCTTAAGTGTAAGTCTTAAAGCAATTTTATTTATTTAGAAACCTATGTGATACTTATGCTGAACTTATTCCAAGCTATTGTTTGCAGCTCTCTTAGGAAATCTGTCAGAATTTGTTTAAATATTTTTTCAATATCTTTAAGGAAATACAGGGGGGAAGTTTCCCTTGCACATAATTGCTGTTTTCTGCATTAGAGTCACTTCAGTCATCTATGCAACAGAATGAGGAAAGAAATGCCAGGATAAAACAACTGCTTGTGAAAACCAAAAAAGAACTGGCTGATTCAAAACAAGCTGTAAGTCCAGATGTTCATGACTATATTTTATTTTTAAGCCAACTTTTTAAAATCTGGACTTGTAGCTGAATTATTAAGTTGCTGAGGTTATGTTTGTTTTTTTTAATTAACTAGCTAATTTTATCATGCAGGAAAATGACCACCTAATGCTGCAGGCATCATTAAAAGGGGAGCTAGAAGCCAGTCAACAACAAGTGGACGCCTATAAGGCAAGAAACTTCACTTCTTTGTTAGTAAAAGGTTTCTTATTTAAGTAATAAGGGTGTGATTTGTACTGGGCAGATGGAATATTTACTGAATAAGTAAATATTCCATTTTTAGTACCTGGTCGCTGGTTCTATTTCTTAAATTAATTTTGTCTTTTTGCTGCTTCCCCCAAATGTTTCCCCTGTGATGTGCTTTAAATTGCCAATGTATATGGGATCATTTAGATGATGTGGAATAAAGAAAATGGTGGAAATAGAAAAGAAAGCACAAAGAGTGACAAAGATGATAAGCTAATTGCATATGAGGAGATAAGTGGGCTAGAACTCTGTCTGTTTATTTTACTCCCAACTTATTTCCAACCTTCACGAGCTTGGAAGAAAGATTTGCAAAATCAGATGCATTCCCATGTCCGTTGGCAGTGCTGGACAGAATGTCAAAAGCATAAGAAGCTAGAGGAAAGTACAGCATTGCAGTAGCTCCTAGCTTTAACAGTAAGCATTTCAAGGCCTTCCTAAGCCATGGGTAGCATCCAGCTGTCCTGTTTTAATAGCCAATGATGAATCTTCCTTCATTAATGAAAATAATTTCCTTTTTAAGCTCATCTTATGCTTCTGGGTTCTCTAACACCTGTGGCGGTGGGCTTTTTCATTATTACCCATTGCATGGCAAAATACTTCAAGTTATTTGGTTTATTTTAAAATATACACAGTATTGAGACTTGTGCTTTCCCCTCCAACACCCTGTCCGACTCACTTTGTTATATTTCTGCTACAGAATTGTTTGTGCACTGTTTTTTTTTATTTATTTTTTATTATGAATGTTTGAATTTCTACCAGATTTGGAAATAAAAGAAATGAAAATGTCTGTCTGTGCAAGCTGACAGGTTTCTCTCTCTGAGTGCTATTGATAGCTTCTAAAATACACAGTTCGTGGGCTGTTGTACTTCTGTATGGAATCCTTGCCTCGTTTTTTCCACAGAATGATAATGACTTGAGGAAAAAAGAGCATACGTATATGTGTGCTTGCGCCTGCATAGATGCACGCATACAGCATGATGTTCTTTGTATTCTCGCTCAATATGCGGCCTTGGAATTTTTATTAACAGCATATAAAAAAGTCTGTAATAAGAGAATGAGGTTTTAAGTTGTTAATTTGTTGTGTTTTGAAGCTCGATGTATAGGGTGTTCATTGGTTTGAGAGGACAGTTAGCTTGCTGCTTACTCCTTCTTGTTTCTTTCCTTTCTCTTTCCCTCAAAAGTGAAGACTGATCAATGTGAAGCTTGTAACCAGGATAAATTTTAAATATTTTCTTTAAATATGGAAGCTGCTCAATTAAAAAAAAGTAAAAACATTATCAGTGAAGTTTTAGTAGCAGTGTTCCTCGTCTGTGTAAATTTTGTTAGATGGACAGAATAGGAATTGAATGTAATGAAAGGTAACAGAGAGGAAGGAAGAGGGGATGATTTTCTTAACAAATGCTGCCTCACATCACAGTGTTTTCCTCTTCAGTTGTCTCTTTAAACAACATCTTTTATTTTTAATTAAGCACATTGCAACCCATGTCCCTTCTTTATGCTGTTTTTTTTATTGGATTTTAATTTTACATTCACCAAACTTGTGCAGAAATTACTATAATAGAATTCTATGTGCCCTGTGACATATCCCCTTGAAGGGTGTAGAAAAATCTCTGTCTTATTGAAGACTTAAGTTTCGAACTGACTTTTTCAGATTCAAGTGGCTGTGCTAGCATCAGAAAAGCATAAAGTCCAGGAACATCTGCGAACTTCTTTGGAGCAACACCAGCGTACATTGGCTGCTTACCAGTTAAAAATTGCAGCCTTGCAAGAAGAATGCAGAACGGCCCAGGTACTCTGGTAGAAGAAATAAAGTTAGACCCTTTAAAAGGGAGATATACTTTACTCGGTGTCTGCTTCTCTAAAAATATTTTACAGGTCTCTTACTCTTGCTTACTTGTCTGTCAAAAATTGGGAATTATCCCAGCGTTTGAAGTATTTGAGTAGTGGTATAAAAGACAAATGGACTCTGTCCTGACTGTCATGCACCACTTCTGGTGGAACGTCTGGACTGCGATCTTATATTCCAGTAGGTCTTTTTGCCTGCATTAGAACTGAAAATGTTGTGGTAGGGTGAAGGAGAGGGAGTTTATTTAAGATGATCAGCAAACATACACTGTGGAGAAAAGACAAGTAGCAGTAAGTCGTTAAAGAAAAGGAGCGGGGGGAACCCAAAAGACAAACAGAAGTACCCTGCGATGGAATATTGTTTGCTCCATGTAAGAACAGTTAACATAGCTATCACTTAAAAAAATTACTTTATGGAAAATGAATTTGCAAGTACCTTTTAATACACTGCTTTATGAGCAGCTCTTTAATTGGAAGCTGAGCTATGCATGAAATTGACACTACTGCTGAGTTACTTTTTAAATTATTTTTGGCCTTATATGATACTATGTCAGATGTTCCTGGAAGTTAGCCTTTACATTAAAAACCCACAGGTTCAGAATATAGTAGGACTGTTGTTCTGTTGAAACTGTGTTTATGTAGCTTACTGCACCACACTACAAGCTATTGCATGAGAGGTGCAGATAAATAATAACAAGATTTGAACGCAGCCTCAAAAAATTTCTAAATTGTAAGAAGGTGAAGTGAAATGGGCAAACTCTGTGGTTGCTGCTGCAGGAAACTTGCCTGAGTCATGCTTGAAGATATGGATCACTATTTCACAAATGCCATCTTTATCACTGAGGACTTGAGGTATACTTATCCGTGGTCACTTGCTTGTTGATATCATGAGACTATTCAGGGTGTAGATCTACCATGGTGACGTGTCTTAAAGCTGTTGGGAGACCAGCCTTCCTCTTTAGGTGCCCTATATTAAAAATAGGGGTTATTGATACAGCAGACGGAAAATCTTGTCCAAAGGAAAGATGGACATCAGAGCAGATAGTAGGTGAATAGGCAAAAGTCATGCTGACATTTAAGGGTGCATGCCTGAGGACTTTGAAATATTGTACAAACATGGTTTGACTAGCGGAAAAGAGAAAGATTAGTTTAAAGAAAACACGCACAAATCTTTCAGACTCCAGAAGAGCTGGAGCAGTGGCTAGTTAGGCTCAGCACTGTGGAAATTCACTCACCAGTTCAGCTGAAGTGAAACAGACTAAAATGTTCTGTTATCCAAGAGGAGGATTTTGGTAATCTCAAGGATGAGTAATTAATTCACCTGAGACTGTGACTCCCATGAGCTTCTCTTAAGAGCCAAGAATGAAAACCTGTCTGTGATTTCTTAGAGGAGTGCACAACATGAGTATTTGAAGGTTGGTATTTTTCAGATGGAAATAATTTTTGTTGTATACTAAAGGATGAAGCCACTTTTTTGTGAGGTAATTTTCTGTACGTCTGCAAAAACCAAACTCATGTATTGAGTAAGTTTAGAAGAGAAGACAGACCAAATACCCTTACAAAGGTCAACTAGAATATTATGTCTTCCATTGTGTTACCAGTACAAGAGTGACTCAAACATTTCAAAAGAGTGAATAACTTTCATATGTCTTTGAATTGACACCTGGGTGGTTGAAAAGGAAAACAGGATTATCCATTTATTTATTTATTTTTCCATCTTTGTATTCCCTTAAAGTTGTTTGATAGTCTTTTGGTTGTGAATATCTGTTGAATGTAACTTTTGAATTTGCAAGATAATTTTTTGACAACTGGTATGTTATAATATCAGTGTTCTCTTATATTTATTTTTCAAGTTTTTTTACACTCTTTGATTAAAAACTAAAGAAATATGTTCTGTTAGGATTGTTATTTTAATTATCCATTCAAAAGAAGGAAATGCAACTGGTACTTCATTTATTTGATATTTTATGCAAGATGCATTTCACTTTAAAGAAAATAAATGGGCAGTAGTCAATAGCATAATCTATTACGGGTTTGTTTTCTGCGTGATAGGTAGAACAAGCAACTGTTACTTCCGAATTTGAGAGCTACAAAGTCCGTGTTCATAACGTTCTAAAACAACAAAAGAACAAATCTGCTTCTCAGACAGAAACTGAGGGAGCCAAGCAAGAAAGGTAAAACCAAAATTATTTTATATACATACAGCAAATACAGATTCCTGGGTATTGTTGATCAGAGACTAGCGAAGGCAAGCACAAGCAAGTTCCACTGTTTAACTTGTTGCTTGAATAAGTTAAATGACAGAAGGGAGGCAGTTTGCTTTCCCAGTTCCTTTGGTTTGAATAAAATTGAGTTGATAGGGAACAAAGAGCTATCTCGTCTCTAACCTGAGTTTCTAATTGTGGCTCTAGCTGTCCAAAGAGAAGGTCATCAGTCTGTACCACATCTTAGTCCATAACTGGTACTATGTTAGTTTCTAATTCCTTGATTTATTTATCTTTTGTTCAAATAGATTTATTTTTGAGCAGATTACCTGTTGTTGTCACAGTGCAAGGTAGAAGTAAAGTGTTGGGAGGATTCTCCCGGTTTTTAATGAGCAGAGTTAATCCTCGCTTTCTGTGTAAAATTGACATGTCATTTTCTCTGACATAAATCACTGCAGCAAAAAGTCATTTCCATCTAAGAGATTGCTACTCTTCAGCTGAGTTCATTTGAACTTTTGCAGGAACTGAGAATTGTTTAGATAAGGCTCTAGCTGCCACTTCAATCATCAACTTAGACTTTCCCATCAGATTCATGAAATAATAGGATCTTACCAGTGATTACATAAGGGAAAACTTGAAAAGTTGCATTGCCAGAAGTTCCCTGAAAATCATTTAAGTATAGTTGTAAGCCATATAAATTCAGAGCCACTTCAGAAAATCTGTCCAAATACTATGTCAAATAGATCTGTTTCTAAAAGTTCCTATGACTTGTTTTTGTAAGTCGTTGATAGCTGTCCTTGGTGACAAACTTCATGCATAAGATGTCACAAGTAATTTCTGGCACAGTTCTGAAAATAGTATGTACAATTGCTGCTGAAAATCCACCAGAGGGAGACTTGTGTTTTGTTAGCGGAATTAGGTGGGGGGGGGGGGTTGTTTTTCCAACTACCTCTTCTTTTCTCTGAAGCTAGCAAACTGCAAAAGTTGTATTTCTTTGTCTCTCTTCTTGGCAGAATTTTAAGAAGTTCTGGTATTGTTAAGCTATTGTGAAAGAGGGTCACTTTGGAAACTAAGTAGACAAGTAATCAAGCAATAAACAAGTGGCAAACAATTTTCAAAGAAATGATTTCTGAGTATCAACTCTAAAGGTTAACTAAATATGTAGCTTAGGAAATGATGGACACGACTGCATATGAAAATACAGAAAGCATAGAGTAAGAACATGTTTGACTTAGAAAAGGAGAATAAAGTTCGATTTTGATTTGTGACCAGGAATGTTTACCCATTTTTATGGATTGATGTTGCTTTCTATTCCTTTGCTGAAAATCTCCTCCAACCACCTCCTCTCTCCTGTGTTCAGTCTCATCAAGCTGATGTGTTTATTAAACAAACAAAAAACCTCCCTCCCTTTCAAGCAGAAATTGATTTTTCCCATCTGCATCCCATGTATTACTCTCCTTCTTGTTTTATTCCTCTGAACTTCTTCAAAGTAAAAGTTACAGTAGCCACACTTTCTACCCCATTAGTTGTGTTTCCAGCCATTCAGATGGGGTATGATCAATCTATTTGCAATTGTGCTGAAGTTCAGCCAGAATTTTCATAATCATAATCATTCTAGGATTATTGCGGTTATGCTTGGGGAAAAAAAAAAACAGATTAATTCAGATCAGCTACCCAAAATGTTGTGGATATAATGCAGGTTATGAAATAATACAACTCTCTTTAAAGTCTGTTCTTTTCATTTTTCCCCATGTAGAGAACACTTGGAAATGATGATAGATCAACTTAAAGTTAAGCTACAAGACACTCAGCATAATTTACAGATCAATGCAGCTGAACTCCAAGCATTGCAGTCTGAACATGACACCCTGCTGGAAAGACACAATAAGATGCTGCAAGAGACGGTTGCAAAAGAGGCAGAACTCCGGGAAAAGTATGATTGTTTGAATAGATGTAGAAATTTTGTTTTTTGGGAACTTTCTAAGGCCTGGGCATGCAACTGGCCTTGAACTGTGTTTCCCAAGGAAAGGGTGTAATTGTTGAGAAAGTTAAAGGAATTTCCAAAGGGATTGTTTGCTACTTTTCATCAACCTTCAGAAGTTTCAGCAATGAAAACCATGTAGCAGCCAATTGGAGAGTTTGAGGTTTCTGCAAGTTTTCTACCTTCCTGTTTAACTATCACATTTAAAAAAAATTTTTTTTAAATGTGTTGAATTTAATAACTACTTTTAAATGTGATGCTCATCACTACATTTATGTTAGTGTACTCCACTAAATTTTATGTACCATTGCCTATGGGAGAAATAACCTAGTTATATGCAGAGCAAACAATTTCATTGACAGAATATCCAGTCCTATGTGCACCAAATGGCTATCTTACAGATGATAATGAAGTATCTGCTTTTCACAATCCTAATTTGTTATTTCTCTCAAAATGAAAGAAATCCTTATCATCTGTATCTGATCCTGAAAATCACAGGGGTACCTAATACTAGGGCTCTCAAAAAGAGCCTTTCCTTGCCTTTGCTTCTCTTTTTAGATTACAAATAAACTCTCATGAGACAGTTGTTGGAAATTACAGCTCAGTCTTAGGAATTTTTGACTTAATTGTCTATCTTTGCACTGTTTTATGTGCTCCTTGTATCCTCGTGATGATACACTGTAACTAACTAAATGATGGCCTTCTGCAGTTGTCTAGAAACTGCCTATATCACTGTAGGTTGCCTGTATACCCATAGAGACTAGCTCTTGGCTGCTAAGGCTGGATTTCAGTTTGCAGGCTTTTAAGGGTAAATCCCACGATTAGTCTTTCCATACATGCACTTGTTTAATTGCTCTTGATAGTATTATCTTGCTTCTAGAGTGCCTTCAAACCAAGTACAATTGCTGTAGTATGGGCTGTTTTTTTGCATACAACTGCACTCTTCTGCCCTTTTTTGCAGTGGATTTTGAAGCTAAAAAAATCCAACTTAGCTTCTTAGAACCTTACGTTTTCAAAAGTCCTGCATAAATGTTTGGTAAAGAAATGTTAAAGGAAGAAAAATACAAGATAAGTGACCTGGCCTGTACAACACTAGTGAACAGTCATGCTGCAGTTTCAGATTTTAAGAATGTGTAAACCAGAGTGTTTCCAATACTTACATTTTTTTTCTAAAGATCTTTGCATTTTGTATTCTGAAATAGAAACCAAGTATTTATTTAGCACAGTGCATTTGTATGATAGGGAATAAATATAATATTTTCAGTCTTAGAATTGCCTTTTGAAAAGAGAAATTTAAATGAGAAAAAGTTACACAATTATAGACATGAAAATTAAAACTACTATTCTAAAAGCTGTGACATGTAAAATTCACTGTCAGTTTTTTGTTGTTTCTTGTTTTGCGTATGCACTGTTTTCAGGCTCTGCACAATACAGTCTGAGAACATGGTCATGAAAACAGAGCATGCCCAGACTTTGAGTCAGCTGACAGCCCAGAATGAAGCTCTCCGGAACAATTTCAGAGATCAAGTCAGGAACCTGCAAGAAGAGCACAGGAAGACAGTAGAGACACTTCAGCAACAACTGTCCAGGGTAGAAGCCCAGCTCTTCCAACTCAAGAGTGAACCAAACACTAAAGGTAACTTTCAGTCATAAAACCAGGTTTTCTTGGGATAGATAGAAATTTGTGTGCCTGAGACAGGGTCTGAAATTTCACTGCTATGGGCGAGTCTCTAATATACATGAAACTTTTTCCAGAGAATTTGCAGCATGACATATCAATCCACCAATAGCAAGTAAAGAAAGGGTCTTTGTTATTACTGCCACTTCAGAATCAGCATCACTTCTCTTTTCTGCAGTATCTGCATCATCAGAAAGGTGGAAGAAAATCATCTTGTAATGATGTGGTGCTCTTATCAATTTGTCTCAGATTTTGGAGTGTTTACTGGACTTCGCCTAAATTCTTAAAGTTTATGATTGCACTGTAGCTGTTTTAACATTGTTCGTTATTGGTACATTTGCTATTTGAGTCTTTTAACTTTTTATTTTACTGTGTCAAGCTGAAGTGCTTTTTTATATTTTTCTATTTATATTTTTATATATTTTTATATAATTAACATATAGCGCACAATTTTATACTTAATATCTTTTTATATATTTATTTTTACATTTATACTTTTATTTTTAAAGTTGCTATTTAGGATGTAGTCAGACATTTGTTTGCCAAGCAGCGGTAGCAGTTCAAGAAATTACTCTTTCCATGTGTTACTGTCCCCTAACTGTAGTGCAGTAACTGATTACGCTGCAGCAGCAGGACAACATGCAAAGTAATAAACAGGCTTATTTACGTCACCTGCAGGACTGGTTCAAAGAAGCTAATTCTATTTTGCGTGAAGAACACTTGGTGCTCTGTCATAGCTACAACACATCTGCGGGCAGAATTGCATGAAGTTAACATTGCTAATCAAGTGCAGATTTAGAAAATGGCTTTGATTTAAATGGTTATTTGGAGGTGAAAGGCTATGTTTTTTATTGTAAATGGTGGATGTGTATCCTGTTTTCTCCCTCTTCTTCACCTTTCCTCCCCCTGCCTTTTAAAAGGCTGCATTTTATATACTCCTCTATAATTTAAGACAGTCACGCCTATGAAGTAGCCCAGTCAGTTTCCTTCTGATGACAAACATCAGTGGATATCTTTCAGGTCCAGCTGTTTCAAATCCAGCAATGAAGAACTTAAGAGAACGGCGAAACACTGACCTTCCTGTTCTTGATATGCATGCTGTAGCTAGGGAAGAGGGAGAAGGTATGGAAACAACTGACACAGAGTCTGTCTCTTCTGCCAGCACCTATGTACCATCCTTGGAACAACTTCTGAACTCCCCAGAAGCAAAACATGGTAAGTAGAATGTGTGGCTTTTTAAAGCACTTGCCTATATATAAGTTGCAGAAATTTGTACCCTTAAAATATCTGAGAAGATTATGTTTTCATGCTTTTAGGTGCAAGACACCAGTCTATTTAGTGCCACTGAGTGTACGGTGTCCTGAATTTCAATATGGTTTTTGTCCTTGAGTGAGGGCTAACAATAAAACTTTGCTACAGGATTTTATGATTTGAAGATTCCGTATATATTGACTTCCTAAAGGGAAAAGAATGGATGAGTCAGTAAGTCAGTGAATAGTTAAAGGAGTTGGAGTATTCTGGACTAGTCTCTACTTGAGACAATTACATGTTGATCTAATTCATTTAATGAAAGGATGTAATGTCTGTTTGTCTTAATGTGGCCAAGTAGAACAGGAATTCATTGATTAGGTTTTTTAGGAAAATGAAAGCCAGCATGAAGAATGATGTCTTAAGAGTCCTAAAAAGTAGGAAAATATATGGTAGCATATAATCAGGTTTAAGAAGTCTATTGAAAGCTTCTGGAGAAATGTTGAAAGTTCCCATCTATGGATTAGAAACGAGGGTTAAAACAAAACCATATATCCTGGCTTACTTTGAACTGATTTACCGATCTGCTTCTAATACACTTACATATACAAAAGTAGGTAACAAACTGAGCATGCAGCAGCAGAAATGATGGCTGTTAATTTTGAAGTCCAACTTTGCTTGGATTTCATTTCCTGTATAGACCTAAAACTACATTAATAAAGTCCTAATGTTAATTTAGTATCATAAAGTAAATGCATGTGGCTTATCCTTTTCTCAGTTTTCTTTTCCAATTAATTGCAGAGCCATCTCAGTGGCAAACAGAGCTGACCAAGGATGAACTGATTCAGAAGCTAAACACAACAGCAAAGAGTGCTGATCACTTGAATGAATTACTTCGTGAATCAGAAGCAACCAATGCAATCTTAATGGAACAAATCAAGGTTAGCAGACATGCTGGAAATGTGGGAACAGCTCTAACTCCTACAGTCTATGTCCCAGACCAAATGTTTAATACCAAATATATTTCAGAAAATTGCAGTATTTAAAAATTAGGTGATTTAAAAAAAGTTAATTTGGCTGGGGGTGTCTGTGCTTTATTCTGTAGGACTAATTAACACTTCCAAAGTCTGCCTCAATTTTTTTCTAGTTTCTAAGGGTTTTGGGGGGATGGGGTGGCTGTTTAAAAACTACTATCAAAACCCCCAGAATCTGGGGTTTTAACATCTAATAAAGTGCCTTTTGCTGTTTTCACTCAGATAAAAGCGGTATATGCAAAGAGAAATGTTATGTCAGGTTTCTCTTTCTGTAACCCCTTTTAACTGTTTTAAGTTAAAAGATGTTTGAAGATATACAGGTACTAATAGAGTTTGGTTTGATTTGATTGTACCTCCCTGAGCTTTCTGTGAACATTTTTGAAGCCACCTATTAGCTAAACATGCTAAGCTTTCTTATATAAATAGCTTCATAATTAATGATAATTTTGTTAAACCTTTGTTCCATGTTGCTTGTTTTAACTGTTCAACTTTTAATCCTGATCACTGAAATTGAATAGTTAATACTATATCTCTTAAGTAGAATAACTTATTTTAGATCAATAAAATTATTTCTGGACGATATTATCACATTTTCGGGTTTCATGGGACTTCTGTCCCAAGTATGTTGCTGTGCTCATGTTACTCTTTCAGAAGCAGGCTGCATAACTTGCTCTGTTCTTCAAAAGGCCTTTGTTCAATTATCTGTTATATGAAGCAAAGAATATTGCATGTTTTTTCATCTGCAGCTTCTTAAGAATGAAATAAGAAGATTGGAAAGAAATCAAGAGAGAGAAAAGTCTGTGGCTAACCTAGAATACTTGAAGAATGTTCTATTGCAATTTATATTTCTAAAGTCGGGAAGTGAGAGAGAGAGGCTTCTTCCAGTAATAGATACCATGCTGCAGCTCAGCCCAGAAGAGAAAGGAAAGCTAGTTGCAGTTGCCCAAGGTATGCTCACTTCAAAACACTGTCATAAAAAAGAGAAGTGAATATAGAAAAGACAACTGAGGCTTTGTACTTTAATTTATGTAGACCTTTGTGCTATTCCACTTTGTTTTTTTCTCAGTGCCAATGAGCTAGCAATAAACCAGGGAGTTAGTATTCATCCTTTCATAAAACAGAACAAATACCTCCAAAGTATAAATAAAATTAAGGTAAAGTATAACTTCTTCTGAAACAATTATACATCTTTGCTTGACTTTTTATAACAAGAGAAGGTTTATGTTTGCTTTTTGTTTTTTAGAAAAATGACAGCAAGTTGTAAAAATTTAATGGGTTCATGTTTTGAATAGAATTACAAGGTTTCTATCAAAGTGATGTGGAAATAGAGGTTCCTATAAATGGATTTTTGTTTTGTTTTGTTTTTTGGCATATGATCTGAAAAGATGCTAAAAGTGGTCCTCACAAGGCCGTATTGCAGATCTAATATCAATCTAGTATCAATATGTTAGCTTTGAAAATCACTTCAACAGAACATGCTTTTAGTTTAAGAAATATAGGGACTTGGAAAGGAGGGAGAAGAGTTAAGCCTTTGCAAGGAATTAACCCAAAGAGCTGACTGAATAATAGTGTTCTGGCCCCTCTTCAAATACCCTATTTTCTGGTTTGTCCTCTTAAACTTTTTAAGTGATTCTCTGTATCTTCTCAATAACATGTAGCTGCTTGTGCTTCATTAGCAGCTGACCTGTACTTTATTTAAAAATTGATATCAAGAGTAAATGCAGTACCACAATCCTTATTTATGTGGGATATTTTTTCACTAGTTATTAGTGCTTAAAAGTAAAGTAATGCATTGCATGAAAGGGTTTGCATTTGGAAAGATGAGAGGTAAATTAAATCCATAGAATTGGGATGTTTGTTCTGGCGCCGTTAATGAACGCTGACTGAATTTTTCAGGGGAAAGCTGATAAGGAAATTTTAAGAAGCCCTTTTAAGTACCCAAAGTAAAGCGTACATGGTGGTAAAATACGTGTACATGACTTTGGCAACCTGAGTATGAGTACTGAGTGTTGTTACCTTATCAGCAGGTTTACAAGGACAGCATTTGAAAACTGACAGAGGGGCGGAAAAAAAAATCAAGGTCACTTAACCAAATGATTCAATGTCTGGTATAATAAACTTAATTTAAAATATGTTTTTCTTCTCCTTCAGGCGAGGAAGAAAGTACTTCACGGCCCTCTGGGTGGGCTTCGTACCTCCACAGCTGGTCAGGACTTCGATGAGACAGTAGACACACCCAGTCTTTAAATATATTCCACAGTTGCACAAAGAGAAATCTTAATGTAGAGGAGTAAACCAGAGGTATTGTAGCATTGACCAATATATTTTTGTTTCCATGTATTATTTTGAGCTTTGTAGACTAGTCTAAGAAAGAAGCCTTCAGTAGTTTTGAAAGACTGTCCTATTTTATGTCCTGACAGCAGCGAACTACTTAGTTCTCTTGTAAATGTTTAAAAAAAAACAACAAAAAAAACCCCTGAAGATCAGAAGCATAATGAGAAGTGACAAATTGATTGTAAATTACTTGGAAACAGAGTTTGACACACCTGTGACAGGTCTTGTGATATTGGTTAAAAACATAATTTAATGTAGTAACTGGAATTAACTGCACTTCAGATTTAAAGAATTTTGAAGTGTTTACAGTTTCTTTCACATATTTTCCTTCAGCTCACTACTCTGTATGGTTCATGCTATTCTCTGCATGTTGAAGAAGCTAAAAATCAAGGTAATTCCTCTCTGTAGTGATACTTCTAAAATGTAAGATCATTTCAAAACAGAAATGGTATTTTCTGTTTTGACCTGACTAAAAATTTAGTCTTGGTTATATTTTTGTGCTAAAGGTAGATTGAAAATAGGAAGGCAAGGGTCTACAAAATGTCACAGCTGCATAAAACTTTATTAAGTATGCTTGACACATCTGGGGTGTGGTACTGTAGTAGAGATTAATGGCATCTGTGGAAGTCTTGGGATATTACTTCAAGCATCAGAGGTTGTAAGTGAGCTGTAACTTCACAAGAAGGGGCTTAAGCTATGACTTTTAAGACTGAGGTTGGAAGTTTGCATTTAAGACAAGGAAGAAGTGTAGCATCACTCTTTAGTGATGCCTGTGCTTGAGTGAAAAGACAGCTCATACTGACTAAGTCATAGAGACACTAAAGGAAAGTCTCAATTTATAGCCAGCTTCCTAAGAATAACTTCTGAGAAAAGGAAAGAGCATTTGCCAGTAGGTACATGATTAAAGAAGTTACATCCTTCTCTCTCACTTCTCCATGTTTGCACACATCTCGTTTGCACAACTCTTTTTCACGGGTGATTTAGGCTCTATTCTAGGCTCTTCAGTGGAACAGTTTTTTTCAAGAAATAATACATCACTGCAATATAACTATTTCTTTTATTATGAACACAGCTTCCCCCCCCCCTTCGGTCTTCTTTTTCCCTTTCTAGCCCATGCTGCCTTTCACTATCTTAATTTATTTGTATGTTAGTAAAATGTGTACATCTCCTTATACATCCTGCTCATCTTCCAACTGGAGTCTTCTGATTTTTTTATCACACTTTTATTTTCATCTCCTCTGTGCTGTTTTACAGTGTTAAATCATTCCCTGGAATACATACTTACACTAAATGGTGTTCTTTCTTCCCTGTCTATCCTAGTTGAGGCCCTTGAGGAAATCATGCTCACTTCTTAAATATTACCTTATTCCGGATTGAGATTAATCTGGATATAAGAGCAGAAGAAGTTAGCTCACCTTGAGAATAAACTGTTCAGTAACTGTGCTTTTGGCTTCTTCATTTTTTGCTTCTTATATATATTTCAGCACTCAGTTGACAAAGCCAAAGGACTTTATTTAGATATTTTAATTATTTTCCACATGGTTTTAAGTACCTTCCCTCCCCACCATGTGCTCTAACTGGAAACACCTGGTGTGGACTTTCAGATCACAGAACTGACATTTGGGAGAGCAAGGATGAGCCTCTTAGGCATTTGCAGCTTGGAAATGTAGATAGTAAACATGAGGCTACATTCGGGCCTTCTTTCACTTGCTTTTGAAACCATAATCATATCCTCAACATTCATGACTTGCTCCAGATCTCAGATGTTTAATTCCAAACTCTTCTAATTTGCATCTGGATGCCATTAATGTCATTTAAAAGTATGCCAGACCGGAGCTAGGGGAGAGGGATTTCAAATATGCATAAAAAATAAGTGCAGGTCATTCTCCTGCTGCGATTTTTAACAATGGAAGCACATGAGTGAAATGGTATGACTTTTTTTTTCTTTTTTTAATTCAAATTCAGTTTGCTGACCTGATTTAGTCTCTTCTGCACGATACCTGCTCAACTATCTTTAAATAGCTGTGACAACTTCTTTTAAAGTGCACATATTTCAGAACTGTAGATTATTTAACTTTGTAAACTGTGAATAAATATATGTAAGTAGCATATATCCCTGGCTGTATGAAATACCAGTTCCTTATTGACTTTTTTCAGGTTGGAGTTGCATGCTCACTGATTTTACTAGAATTCAAGTATTGTACTTCTGAATGTAATGGACACCTCTTGCATTACTATTTATTTTTTATTATGGAAGTTTAAGGTTTTGAAAGATTAATGTAAAAATATTTTAATAACTGCTACTAAACTGTATTCTATAGCTAAGATTGCCAGAACTTGCCTTTGTGGCTACTGTCTGAAGAAAGCAAATATATCAAGGTTTAAAATGCACTTGCAGTAAGTGGCATAGAAGAATGTTGACTGGAAGCAGGATTATTTTGCATAGTAAACATTTTATATTTCATATATTTGCATTTGTAATGTATAGCACTCTAGCTGTGATTTGCTGTCAAAAGGTAATCTTAATTATAAGTAGTACTGCTGCTCCTTGTCATATTGTGGTGTTCTTTCTTGGAAGAGCAGTGTGACTTTGCTTTCTGGTTCTATGATGCTTTTTTTTTTTTTTTTTTACAGTGCCATAGTTGTTAGGATGTTTCCCAGAAAATGTAACCCCTGCCCAAAGAGTTTACAAGCTTAGGACCAAATTTTACTCTTCTGTCAGCCTGCCTTCAGCCCAAGCCTAAGGAGATCACAGTCATTAAAAATGTGACTCTAGCTATTGTCACTGTGTAGAGTATATGTAGAAAACAAACAAATAACCAAAAATGGGAGGGCTTCTGAGTTCCCAGGCCTGGGTGTGCACTGTGGCTGCATTTTAACTACCTGTACTGGACTGGCAACAGTATGTGCCTTCTGTATTCTTCCTTTCCACAGAAGGGATACCCATCTGTGCAAGCTAAATATGCTCCAAAAGAGAAACAGGAAGACAAGAACTTGTAAGGCTGTAGTGCAGATGTGGCTAGTTGGATCTGGGGTTCAGGGAACAGCCAAAGGGAACCAGTATTAGAGGTTGTACATCATGGGAAATAGAGGTGCTTCCCCATCTTCTTTTCTCAAAGCATAATTGAGAGACTATGTGGTTAGATTATCTTCTAAATCTTAATCTTCCTTTCCCTATCTCCCTCCATCCTTTTGATTTGATAATAAAAAATATATCCTGAAATTGTGGAGGGATCTTTAGAAACTCCTGTGTTTGTAATGATGTTCTAAGAGGCTCTGAAGGCAGCTTTACTGCCTACACTGGCTTATGCCTTGGGTTCACCTGGTGCACCAATACTTCCTTAACTTCACCTAATAGTCCTACTGTTGCTGGTACTGTGAAAATGCCTCCCTTGAGAACCTTGCAAACAGCAGTTATCACCCACCGTCTGAGACACAACATGTATAAAGAGGTAAAAATATGTGTTGCAGTAATTTCAGAATTGCTAGTCTGACTATATAAAAGTGTTTTGGTTGGAAACATGACTTTCCAAGCAGTGGTGTCCTTTCCATGTGGCCATCACTTCAATAAAATTCATCTTTACTCAGCTGTGTACCTTTTTTTGTTTTGTTGTCCCCTCGAATGCCTGTTCTTACCTGAGAAAATGCTGATCAGATGATTTGTTTCAAGGTAGAAAACCAAGGGGTGTTTACTGTGGTATTAGAGAAAAGAGTGTATGGATCTACTGTAGAAGGACTGTTGTAGTAGCAGTGCAGTCTTTACTTTCGAACATGATAACCGTGTTGGATACTTCTTTGGATGAAAGAGGAAAAAAAAATTTTTTTAGAAAAAATGTAATTAAATTTTCAAAAATGACTGCTGATTTAAGCTATTTCAAATATGTTACTAGATTGTTAGTGATAATATCTGACTTGGAGGGGAGGAGGGATGCAGAAAGTATTAATGTGCTTTTTAAAAGGTTTGCATTTAGATTTTTCATCTTATTCTTAAATCAGCACTCTTGCAACATTGAACTCTCCTTGCTAATAGCACTCAACTTTGAAGTAATTCTTGGATGTAACTACCTCTTTTCTAATTCCCTATGATGCTTTTGGGATATCTACACAGCCATCCTTGGGCAAAAAGGATGCTCTACAAATAAATAGGTTGGTTGTATTTTTTCCTCAAGTAAGAGCTTGGTGTGTTTATCTCCTCGGCTTTTTTTTTTTTTTTTTTTTCTTTTAAGGTATGATTATTCTACAAGCATACAGTCAGGGAGAGGATCATAAGGTGAGAAAAGATGTTGACATAAGAACAAATAGGTATAAAATAGTTAAGAAAGAAAGCCTGAAGTTTAAAGTGAACTTCTAACCTGAACAGCTTTCACATAAATATATACATGCTTAGAGGAAGGAAAAGAATAATCTGGCTACTGTTGGGATGGAACTTGATCTATAATATATTGGCTTACAAGGACAAGAGGGCAGATTTTAGTAGCAGTTCAAGAGATTCCTTTCAGGCCTGTGTTCCTCTGGCTCATCCTACTGATGAAGGCTGGACTAAATAATGAAGATAGAGGATAGTAAAATAAAGTAGAAATATACACATCAGTTTCTGCTTCAGCAATTAAATACTCTTTGGTATTAGCAATTTATTCTTTTTGCTATCAGTTGAATGCCTGTAGGCTTCTTATGAAGAAAAAAGCTAAAAATAATCAGACAGTTCAAGCACCAATGTGCTATTTTGGGCATAGTCCCAGTCCTCTTATAATGGCCTTTCAAAGTGTTTGAAATTGATAGGCATTGGATAGCAGCTGTATATGCATACAGGGCTCTTTAACGTGGTGGTGTTTTTGTTGTTTTTTTTTTTTGTTTTTTAATTGCTTCTCCTGGAAGCCTTAATGGCTTGAAAATTGAAGCCTCTTCTGAGAACACTCAAACCTTTTCCTAAGTGGATGTACGTATTATTTCTTGGTTCTCTTGTCCTTTGTAGCATGCAAAACATCTGAGAGTAAAAACCATGAAAACCATTACATAATGCCATAAAAGACTTTTACCTAAATACGGTATTTTATTTATATGGACTTTATTGTCCTTATTCCCCTTGGAGGAGTTAAGTTGCTGATGCTCAGCATTAATTTTGGCAATGCAGAAGGCCAACCATATCATTTTGACTTTTAGTATCTAAATATTTATATAGAATAGTTAATACCTCCCATTGTGACTACTCACAAGATTTACTTAAATTTGCAACCACAGCAATCTGCATTAGGCTGCCAACCTTTGCACGCAGACAGACGGGTGTTCAGTCAGCGCCACAGGCAGGGCGCTACAGCCTCTGGGAGGGCAGAGAGAGAAGCAGATGGAAGCAATAAAACCTTAAAACAGCTCCTGCTGTTTATGTGGTGACTCTGTGTCAGTGCTCTAACACCCCTACCAGCCTTTCTTGCGGAAACTAGGTAAACCAGTTGTTTGCAGAGAGTTAGGTAAGGGATGGTGGATATATCATACATTTCCTGCAGGAGGATAGATTTTTGTAATGTTCTGTGGAGGATGGAAATTGCACTGACAAAGGGCTTTAAGCAGAAAAATTGCATACTTACGTTACATTGAGTTATGAGTTGTTTTTTCCCTTCTACTTATCCCAACAGCGGAAGTTAGCCAGCTATTTGACTGCCTCCTGTGCTTCCTGACTCTTGAGACACATTTTCTCTATTTGCAGGACTTCAGAATCCTGGTTTTAGCAAAAGTCTCCAAATAATCATACAAAGGAGTAGACATTGTGAATGGGCTAGCAGAAAGACTTGCAGTCCTGGCCTTTTATCTTTGAGTGGAGCACAAACTGTTGGTATTTGCATATGTAGTTTTAATTGATTCCATCAAATTGTCACCCCTAAGCAATGACTTTTTTTCATTGGTGGTACCATGGATCTTGTGATACATAGAAACGCCTGTGCTAAAATAATGGTCTTTATGTGATAGAAAAGGAAGGGGTTTGTTAGCAGGATTTGCCATCAGATGTGTTCCCCAGCTTTTCTAGATGAACAGTGATGGCTTTGAAAGACTATTTCTGATGGGTGGGTTAGGAATTTGGGATGGTTCAGAGGGTAATTTATTTTTTATGATGGGTGGAGCATAATGAGAATAGCATGACAAATAGAAAGGATAACTGTGTGTACTAAATAAACTCTTTTTACAGCTTTATGTATTGATGTAGAACTAGCTTTCAGTTTGGAATAGACACCTTGAACTTTTTTTTTTTAAAGCATCACTAACAATAAACATTTGCTGGCAATTCTCCACATTCTTCTGTTACATGCAGGTTGTATACAAGTTTAAATAAAAATGTAGGCATAACATCATGATGACTAAAAGCCACTGCTACTTTTGAAAATACCATAGGAACTTTGGCTTTATCTGTAGCTGTTAGTATTTCCATCCAATTACTCACTTTGTCATGAAGCAGAAATTTTTACTGTTAAATACAGAATTTTAATGATCACTTTTGCAGATTTTTGAAACTGATCTACAAAACTGATATCCCCGTTCTTGTACTGTCCCTCTCCATCCTCCAAGAAAAGGTGAAGCTAAATATACTGAAGTGTCTAACATGCATGAAGCAGAATTTCACAGAGTTGCTGAGGTTGGAAGGGAGCTTTGGAGATCGTCTGGTCCAACCCCCCTGCTCAAGGAGGCTCACCTGGAGGAGGTTGCCCAGGACCATGTCTGGGTTTTGAATATCTCTGAGGATGGAGACTCCACAACCTCTCTGGGCAACCTGTTCCCATGTTTAACCCAATACTCCAGCGGGATCCAGCACTCGAGATGTGGCCTCACCAGGGCTGAATAGAGGGGAAGGGTCACCTCCCTCGACCTCCTAACGCAGCCCTGGATGGTGTTGGCCGCCTTTGCTACGAGGGTACATTGCCGGCTCGTGTTCAACCGGCTGTCCACCAGGACACTCGGGGCCTTTTCTGCAAAGCTACTTTTCCAGCTGGTCAGCCTGCAGCCTGTACTGGAGCATGGGGTTATTCCTCCCCAGGTGCAGGACTTGGCATTTCCCTTTGTTGAACTTCATGAGGTTCCTGTCAGCCATTTCTCCAGCCTGGCCAGGTCCCTCTGGCAGCACAACCATCTGGTGTATCAACCACTCCTCTCAGTTTTGTTTTCCCAAATTTGATTTTGCTTTAATAAGTAAGTCAAAATGATCACTAAAACAAGCCTGTTCATATTCTGAGTAAGCTATATGCTATTTAAAAAAATAGCAAAAAATATTTTATAGAGATCAAATAGTGGTCAAAGTTTGTTTGTTTCTACAAATGAGCTGTGAAAAAAGTATTAATGCTGAGCAGGAATGTGAAACCTAAATAATTTGTGAATTGTGAATTCATTAAAGGTGTTGCTAGGAATGTTCAGCTGAATGTCCTGTGCTCAAAAATTATTCATACTTAAATGGTCAGAAGACATTCAAGGATGCCTTTGCTGCTGCTTTAGCTTCATAGCTTTGAAGGTATGAGATGAAGAACACTGACACTGTTTACAGTTGAAATCCATTGATTATATTAAGATAACAAATGTGTAGCTTCTGTGTTAACAGGCACTCAGAGTCAATAACAGCATGAAGAAGAATAGCATCTGCAGTTTCATGAAGTTCTGAGAAAAAGCAAAAGCTAGAACAAATATGGCAATCTGAAGTTGAGAGCAGACAGGACCCCAGGTAGTAAATCCTAAATTAGGACTTTTTTGCTTGACAGCCTCTGTCTTTCTAGACAGAAGCCTTTACATAAGGAAGATCTACCGAAAGCCATACTGCAGCTAAAGAGATAGTGAAGATTATGCAGTGATATTTAATTTTTCAGTGCCTGGGTTCCTATTTACTCTAAGTTTCTACATATCATTATGACAAAATCGTAAAATACTTTTCAGGTAATGAAAAAGAACTTAATGTAAAGATAGTGATGCATGTAATCACAGCTGTCACCCTACTGCTGAGACAGGCCATTGAATTCTTTCACCAAGCAGCGTCTTTCTTGTCTGCCTCTCCAGTAACCTTTCCTTCCTCACTTCTTCCCCAGGCCTATAGTAACGGTCTTGTTTCTTCGATGTCAGAAATGCTGATAATCTGTGTAGCTCTGAATGCATGGAGATTCAACATGGTCATTTCTGTGACTGTTTTTAGAGTACCCGCATAGTACTACATGTTGGCATTTTAACAATAATGGAAGAAGAGCACTTAAAGTGCTCTGGAGACAGAACACCATAAGAATATGTCTAATTAAAGCTGAAAAAATTGCATTAGAAGGAAATGGTCACAGCCTCTCATTATATTGGACTGGAATGGGTGACATCTTTCCCTTCGAGTTCGTGGTGTTTGTGAATTCTATTAAATCATTTGCCAGAGTACTCTGGACTAAATTTTACAAGTTAATTAGAATGCCAGAATGCTCTGATATCATGTTATGGAGATTATTAGGAATCGGGATTACTAATGCAGGGGAAAACAAAATGAAAATGGCAATCAGACCCCAAAGTCAAGAGGCAAATTCTCTGTAAAGTGCAGAGGCTTGGGAGCCAATCACTGAAACTGAATTGCTACATTCCCTTGGTACAGCACTTTCCAAAGCTGTCAGTACTATGTGTCTGGCACACATACCTGTTTGGAGGGGGCTCTCATGCTCTTCGTAAATGCCTTTGTTACTCTGAGATTACATTGCTAGTGCATTATGCTTTAGGGCTGTCATCTTTAAAGTCACTGGCAAACACAGTGCAAAATTCACTTGCTATTAAATCTATTAATGTACTTTCTAAAGGAAGCACCATAAAAGCTGTGCTCATTGATGTGCCCTGGCTGTTAATTGATTTCTTGGGGTTTGCTGCCCTTTCAGTCCCACGTGTACTACCATATGGGGCGAGTAAAGCTCTGCCCAGGTGCCTTCCTCTGTCAGGCTGTGCTGGCCAGAGACGGCGCTCTTCCTCGGCGCTCGGCAGCTGGGTGGCTGCCCCCAGCGGCTCCCTACGAGGAGCCGTGATGTGGGAGACCCCCAACTCGCTTCAATCAAAGTGAGGTTAATTAAAGACATTCATGAAGCTGCCTACAAGTAAAGTGGCGGACTGCCCAAAGTTGATTAGAAAAAGCCCTAAGGGCATTAATACTTTCAGCTGGCACAGAATGAGTACTTATCTATATAGATGATATAAGGAAGCCCTGCTGACAGACTCATTAAAATGAGTGCTTTTTTTTTTTTTTGGCATATCATCCCTTTCCTTTTCCAAACTATATAGCTTATTTTGCTCTTTGTACAGAAATGCAGTCTCTGCCATGCTAATGTTTTGCTATGTTTGGCTTCCTAAATGTGGCAAGCAAAACTGAGCCCTGCCAAGGAGCAAACAAACAACAAGCCAGCAGTTTAATGCTGCTGTCTTCCTTTAAAACTGTAGTACTGTCCAGAACCAAACCTGCTTATCGCGCAGCAATCAAACCTCTTCAGGGAATCATTCCACAACATTTAGATTCTTTTCCTGGTTAATGACAGATACTGAAATAGATGTACTTCACGTACACATAATTCAAATTATTCTTTCTGATGTGTAATCATTTGTACCTGCCCGCATTGATTTTCACCTGCCTAACATATTCCCCAACTGTCTTCTCCTCTTAGAGATTTCTTTTTATCTTGGCAATCAAATACTACCAGCTTTTCATTTTATCACGCCAGTTCCTTGTTCTGATTTAAGGATGGTAATGGGCAGTGATACAAATAGCTTAGTTATCCTGCTTTTTTTATAATAGACTGTTCTAATTTGCTCATAATATTCTGAAACTTGAATGGTTTAGAATGAGATTATTTCAGTCCAAGTAAAGCAGGGCAGCTCTGAAGGATACTTACTGGTGTTTGCTTTCTAAAGAAGGCAGCTCAGCTCGAGTGAGGTGCTGGCCTTTCCCCACATGATCACTCTTTAGTGCTGTTCATTTTAAAAATAACGTTGATAAAAATGGGATTTTGCTCTAGCAAATACTCACCGAGGCATATTTGGTGTCTTTGGATAAGACAATAGCTCTATTTCAGGAAGTAGTGCCGTACTATGAAAGCACATATAAGAAATAGACAGCAAAAATACTTGGAATTGTTTTAATAGGAATTTTTTGTTCTGGAAAAACAGCACTGAACACTAACATCTCATGCACGGTTCATTTGCCTGGCTTTCCTTCCGACACCCCCCAGCCGCGCGCTTCCTGAAGCGCCCGCGGAACGCGCCAACAATCCGGCTCCGCGGATTGATTCCGCGCTGATTAAACAACCCCCCGGGGCACGTTGAGCGCAGCGATTCGGGGCGGCAGCTGCACTTCCCGGGAACCCACGCGCAGGTCCTTTGTACAGCATGAAAAAATAAATAGGAAAAAAAATAAAAAAGCGGGGGGGGGGAGGGAAGTGTGTAAGCCCACTCGGGCCCCGCCGCCGGGCGTGGCGGAACGGCCGGAGGGCGCCCCCCGGCGGGGGCGGCAGCGGCGGGGCGGTGCCGGCGGCGACGGCGGCCGCCCCGCGCCATTACGCGCCCCACGTGGCTCCTCCTCGCCTCGCCGCGGCGGGCGGGAGCAGCGGCTGCCGGCGGGATGCTGGGGGTGGTGGCGGGGATGACCAACAGGTAGGAAGCCCGCGGGGAGCTGCCCGATCCGCGCTCGCCCGCGCTGCCCGCTCGCCGAGGGCGGCTGCCACCGTGGCCCGCGCTCCCGCCGAGGGCGGCGCTTTGTCTCCGCGCCGCGCCGGCCCGGCCGCTGTCACCAGGTGCTGCCCGCTCGCTCGAACCCCCCCCCCCCCCCCCGCCCCAGCGAAGGAAACTTCCGCGGGGGATAGCGGGGGCGTCAGCGCCCCCCGCGCGGGGAGCGCGCCGCTTGCGCCCCGCCGCGCAGCGCCGAGGGGCTGCAGGGGGACAGCCGGGGTGTGTGTGCGGGGGGTTAAAATGTGGTGTAAAACGCGGTGTTTTGGTCTTCTCGGCAGCGCGTGCTCCGCGGGGCGCGGGCTGGCGCGCGGGGCCGGTGCCCTCGAGGAGGGCTTGAGTGTGGGTCCGCGCGGAAGAGGTGCGCCGCGGTGTTACCCAGTTACGCTGGATTTCCACTTTAAATGGGAACTTTTCCTCTCTTGTCAAGCAGCCGGTTTTGTGCTCTGCCACCACCAAGTGACAGCGACCCGCCAAATGATAGCAGCTGCTATGGTGGATGTGCCTCCCTTCTCAGGTCATGTTTTAGCGTTAGGGTTGCAGGCACACGGGGAGCAGGGGACCCTGCTTGCGTCTTCATTACAGGAAACGGGGAGTAAAACGGAAAATTCTCTCTTTTAACTGAGAATGGGGATGGGTTTAGTGCTCTTTCCGTTAAAAGGCATCCTTTCCTAAGGGAATTTGTTGTTTTAAGACTGTGGTACTAAATGACCTTGTGTATGTATGGGGTGAGCTTGATGCAAGTAATTTTATGCACATCTTACAACTAGTTACTAGTTGTATCTTAGGGAAAGTTTAATGGTGATGGGTTATGGAAAGCAACGCTGTTATGCTAGTTGCCCAGTATTTCAAGTGTTTCTTGGGAAGAAATATCCCAAATTAAAGGACTCTGCAAGTGTTGTGCTAATATATTGGAATCCATTTGCTTCTGGGGGGTGAGGGAAGGGAAATGAGTGATTTAGTATCTGATCCCCAGGTTGGTGGTGGCCTGGGCCCACAGGTCCAGAGCAACTGCTGGAATGCAGACTTAAGACTAAAGACTGCCTTATCTTTCCCATGGCTGATTTCTGTTGCGTTTTCCTCCAACACTGGACCACACCTTTAGAGAAAACCTACTGCAGCAACAGTCTAAGTCAAGCTAAATCAGGGCTGCCATGGTACCACCTTCTGCTGGCGGGGGGCATAGCAGTGTGCTGAGCTGGCTGCGTTCTCAGTATCAGCATGCTGATGTTCGTGCAGCAAGTGGTGCAGTGCTGGGGCAGGGAAGGAGGGGAAAGACCTGGCCGAGCAAGGGGCAGGAACTTGCCAGGCCTAACCTAGCTTAGTTTTGGCTACTGTGGAGCCACGCTCCAAGAAAAGAGATCATTTGCTTCCCATGTCCAGGTTTACTAAGGCAACTTTTTTTTTCTTCAGTTATTCTGACACCCACTTGTTTTCTTAGTGGGTTGTAGGAGCTTCCTAGCCAGGCTATCCTTCTGTATTTTGGAAAGCTGCTAAACTGACAGTGCTGCAAGTGTCAGCTGCTGCCCATGAAGCGAGGATGCATGCGTTGCTCGGTCCCGCGCAGGTGCTTCAGCACCGGCAGGGAGCCTGCCTCGCCGGGTAAATAGAGCAGTTACATATCTGGCACCTACCCTGCTGAAGCTGTCGGTGAGCAGGCCAGCTGTGCTGCTGGTACACGCTCACCAGGATGTGAATGAGGCTGGCTACACCCCTGGCATGGTTAGAAGTTTTGGAACAAAGTCAGCTTAGAGCTTACACGTGCCAAAACTTGCCAAAATGAGCTCAGCCGAGCTTTATGGTGGGAGCACAGAGGTACCGGGGAGGAGGTTTCTTCGGTGCGAAGCAAACGCGGTGAGTCCCACAGCGGGAAAGCCGGCAGCTGGCACATCCATGGCCAGCGCTGGACCTGGGGCTGCGGGGGCAGAGCCCCTGCCCAGGGTGCAGGCTGCCCCAGCAGAAACATTGAGCCGAGCCGAGCTGAGCCCGCTGCCCTGGGTGAGCAAACCTGGCCGTGCCTCTGGGAGTGAGAGCCTGGCGTCCTGTTGCTGGCAATGTGCTACGAATATGAACTAGGGGCATGGAAATGACTGGACATGGGGCCTGTTGCCTGAAGTGACAGGTCCCCTCTGTGCCTCTCTGCTCCTGTGTAGTGAGCAACTTGTCATATAAGGGCCTGGGGATCTGCAGCCTTGGCGCTCTGGTCAGCGAGGGGAAGCTGCAAGTGCGATGGTGGGTCGCGTTAGGATTTTGTGTCTGAGTGTGTCACCCTAACTCAATAGGGACTGTGGGGGCACAGACAGGCAAGAGCATGGGGAGCTTCCCAGGTAGCACTTTTGGGCATGCACGTGAAAAGTACTGGGTCACGCAGTATTAGCTGCCAGGGTCCTGTTGTAACTGTGTTTTGCCAGAGCTTTGAGTTGCCAGATCAAAGCAGAGTGGTGGTGGGGGGGGTTGTTTTGGATTTTTTTTTGTTTTGTTTTGTTTTGTTTTGTTTTTTAAGTATTGATTCTCGCAGAAGTGTGGCTAGAGGGAGTGGCGGGGAGCTGCTGACACTTGCAGGGAGCTCTGCTAGCCAGACTGGAGGGATGCAGCGGGCCAGAGCTCGCGGAGGTGTCTCCTGCAGGGAGAGCTGGTTGGGAGGTTTTCTGGCAAAGGGATTTTTCTGTAGATAATCCCAATTCGTTGCGATCAAAACAAAGCTAAGGGGCAAGGTTTGTGCAAAATAAATTTTTGATTTGGTAGAATGTGAGGGGAGGAAATTCAAGATTGGTGCATTTTCTTGTTTTGACTCTGAACAAAAAAAGCACTAGAAATGCAAATGTTTCATTCAAAACAACTTTTTAAACAAATATAAGCTGATCTCAAAAGCTTCCACATACTGAAACTCCCAAGTGATTTCAGGTCCTGCCTTTTTGTTCTGATTTAGGGAGTTAACATAATCTGAGTTTTGGGGAAGAAAAAGAAAAGGAAAACAAGCATGATTTGAGGTCTCTGTCCAGATTCTGTACGTGGACTAGGATCAGACATGTGGTGAGCAGGTATGCATATAGGATTCTTTATTGTTCTAAGGAATGTTTGCTCTGAAATATTGTGTGTGGGGGGGTTGTTTTTGTTTTTTAACTCTTTCACTTTACGGAGGATTTCTAAACTGTGATTGTTGCCATTGTTTTTGTTTTGCAACTCGCAGTCTGACCTGAAGGCCTGTTACCCAAGGGTGCTGGGGTCTGGAGCTCAGTGTCAGGGTGGGAGAGTGGACGGTAGCCTAAGGTCTGTTGCTGGGAAGAGGGTTTTGGCCAGGGAGATATGTGCAGTTTGCCCAGTAACTACGACAGTGCTGGGGAGCAATCTGTCTTTCAGGATTGTTGACTGTGCTTCTTGGTGCTGATAACTAGTTGGTGTAATGTTTGCTCATTATATGAACATCCTCATATTGAGTCAAAAGAACCCAGATTTCAACATCTGAATGCAAGACGCAGTTGTGTGTCATTTGGGTTGAGAGTGCATGAGTTGTTGGGGGGCAGGGAAAGAGGAAGAAGGAACCACAGGTTGAAGCTTTTTTGACCAGTTTTTCCAGCTGGTTGTGCTGAATTCATCTTGAGGTATTATTGTTGCAATAAGTTTCTCATGGCACTCAGAGAAAAATATTAGTTTGCAATTCAGAGCAGTTATTATCTTAAGCATTTATAGTTTTCTAATGCAAAAAAAAAAAGCTTTTCTTACAGTAGTTAATACAGGCCAACATGCAATAAAATACTGAACAAAGAGAGCCCCTCTGTATTCAAAGAATAACTGTACTTTAAAAACCAATATAGACTCATTTGGTTTATAGATCTCGCTCCACTGTAAAGTAGACTGTGAAGCTGAAAACTGTAAGTACTTTAGAGCATTCGCTTTTGAATGCATTGATAAGGGACTCCATAACTAAGCTCTGTGTGATACTGCAGTAAAATTGCAATTGTAACCCACAGGTCTCTTTCTTTGAACTGGCTCCATATAGTTACTGCCAGGGAACCATTAGTGGCCTGTAATATACTGAGGATAGGTTGCATGGTTAACACAGTCTTTTTCAAGTTGCAATAAAATATTTATTATCAAAGCACTTAAGGCAAGCTTTTCAGCTCTTGCCGTTGTGGTTTCGCGCTGAGTCTGTCACATTCAACATCCTGATTCGTCTGTGTTTTGTTCTCTTCCAAATCCCACTTGAAGGTTTCTCACACCATAGTTAATGCGTCTCTTAATATTTTTCAATGCAGAGACACTTTAAATATTTTCCGTGTTAAAAGCAGCTTGATTGTTGGAGGAGAAGTTACTTATGTAAGGTCTTTCCATTGTGGCAAGTGCTGTTGACAAGGAAAATCGAAATGACAGCTATGTTTTGATAGCTGAAGTCTTATATTGTATAAGCCATCCATAGTATGAATAATCAAATTACCATGTACGTGGTCTTTTGTTCTTGTCATTTTAGTGATCTGTTACAGTATGCCTCACAGTTACAACTGGAAGGAGAGAAGCTCTGGTGTTGAGGCAGAAATGTGCATTAAAGGAATGAAAGGATAGGAACATTTTAATTCAATTTGACAATGCAAGAAAACATAACATGGAACTGTAGCCTGAAGTAAAGACTTCTTTTCAAATTAGGACTCTCCTTTGCAGCTACTTCAACATTTCCCCTTTCTGAAGGTTCAAACTCTTCATAAAAATGCTTACTTGCATTTTTTTTTAAGCAGATAGAAAAGACCTGTCTGTGAAAACAGTCAAGGTACTGTAATTTGGCTGGTTTTGTGTACCTCTACAATTCTTTATGTAAAAGAGCTTAATTAAATTTGTTTCATCAACTGCAGATGTTGGTGGGTTCCACTGGGCAGAAATTGGTGGTTGGTCTAGTGACAAACTATTTATAGGCCAAGTGAACCTCTTGTCTGCAATCTGAAAACTTGTTCCTTTTGCACTAAGAAGTACATAAATGGCATGTTTTTGAGTATCATAAAGGTGCCTGAATAGTAAGTCCTTATTACTGCCCCCTCAATGCATGAAAATAGTATTACAACAGGGCCATCACTCAGGGTGAAGTTTTATGCTCTGTATTTTTCATGGTAATTGTTTTTCCTTACATTTTAAATAAGAAGTCCTTGAATTCAGGCACTGATCATCCTTTCTTCATCACTTTTTACCACATTAAAAAAACACCAGCCACCTCTACAGAATTTCATAAGGAGATGAATGTTAAGTCAACTTGGTGCATTGGTTGGATTTAGGGTTGTGTTAATCACTGCTTGCATTAAACAGCTGAAGAACTGAGAACACATATGTAGATGGACTTTTGATTGATGAAACCTAAACTGATGGGAACAGTAGAGTTAAAATCTTTGGGTTTATTGTTGATGTCATGAATGGGAAGCTGGTGTGGATAATCTGAGTATCTAAGACAGTCTAATGATTTTTAGGAATGTTTCCTGGGTGGTGTGAGCAGTAAGAAGTTGTTACGCTTAGATTAATAAGAGTTTTCTGTATTACTATGTTGTCGTAGCATAGCAGAGGGCACTGGGGAAAGACCCCAGCAAAGCAATACAGTAACTTTGGCGAATATTTGGGAGCCACGTGGTAGAGTGGCTCCCATCCAGACCCCACGCTGGCATGACACAGCTGTGAGATCAATGTGGGGAGGAAAGACTGCATGGACAAATAGCTGAAAATCTGCTCTCGGGAAGAAAGGGGACCTTGACTCTTTACAAGGGCTCTGAAGAACAGGCGGACCAAGAGAGGTCTTCCCTAAATCTAGGTAACGTGGGCTGTGTGGAGAGGCTGGAATGTGTTTAGATGGAATTAGTGTTTTTAATGGACTGCTTTTGGTCTGTGCGAGCCTCCTTGATGACTAGCGACTGCCGTACAGCCCTGAGAGGAGATGGGAATTGAGGTATCGAACCTGAGTGAGGCCAGTAGAGCTAGCAGCGCTCGCTGCCAGGGCAGCGCAGCCCCAAACTTGCTCTGGCAATGGAAGAACAACATGGTGTGTGACCCGCGGCAGGAGTGGAAGCAGTGACTGGCTGCAGATGTGCTGCAGCCCGGCTGCCCTCCCGGTGAGCCGCGCTGGGATATCGTGTGGATGCAGCAGGGGCAGGCCCCGTGTTACACCGGAGGGCGAATTGCAAGCCGGGAGAGCAAATGGGGGTCTGCCAGGTTGAGGTCAGCAGCGTGACCGGGAGCGAGGCAGGTTTCGGGTGGTGCTGGGCTGTCCCAGGGCTTGGGAGCGGTAATGGGACAGGAGCTTGCCGCGGAGGTGGTAGCAGGAGCTGCTGCTGTGGAGGGACGAGGCACCGGCTGCCTCTTGGAGGGGCAGCGGCCCTGAGTGCTCACTTGGTTTCTCCTGGCACACTCGACCTCCAATTTGGGAATGAAAAATACAGTTTGGCACGCCCCGCTGGAAAGCCTGCCAGCCAGCGCGGTAAGGAGGAACGTGGTCCTTGCAGACTAGGAGCTGAATCAGCAAAGCAGCCTCCACTTGCAAAATCCTCTCATTTTGGTAAATGCTCTGTTGTGAGGGACCGCAAATATATAGGTACATATTTAGGTTTGTAGCTTTGCAGATGAAAAGTGTGTGCTTCTAAGCTGTGTCGACAGCAGAATAAATTTGTATTTTGTGGCAGAGAGAGAAGCCTTCTTTGTGAAATGTGAAAAGACTGGAATCAATTTATGACCAACATTTGTCCTTAATTAAGTAATTTATTTTTACCCAGGCCTGCTGGTAAATGAGTTGCGATTCACTCAGCAGGACCTTGTTTCCCAGATCCAGGTCTGCCTGGTTTCAGGAAGCAGGACAGACTATCCCTGTGGCCAGGAGCTGTGCTGAGGCTGCTCTCCTTCCCTGCGGCCATGATGGCAAAGGCATTTTAACTGAGCGCGGGTCTGCGCGGCAGCTGGGAGAGGGTGCCCCTTCCCCATCTCTCGTGCCAGCATTGACGCTGATGTGGCTGCACAGTGAGCTGGGTCAGGGAACTGCTCCGGCTGAAAACCAATGGCTAGGTAGGTAGATATATGGATTTAAAACTGGGTCTGTCTTGCTTGGGATCGGTTCCCCGATCTTGTGAATGGTGGTGATGTGAGAGAGGGAGGCACAGGAAGAAGGTGGAAATACCCATTTCGGTGGAAACATGGAGTTATGCCTGACTGGCCGGACCATGTAACCATGGCTTTGGAGAATGATATTAAATATGGGATTCCTATGAGGAGGTTTGGGATCTAAGAGGACCAAGCAATGTTATTTGTGGTCTGGACCCAGAATGGAGGCTGCATTTGAATATCCCTGGTGGGAGTGGGGTGCTTCCACACTCTAGTAGCTTGGGTAAGGGGTCTGCTACTAGCAGATCTTTCAAAGAGCCCTGTCTTAAGGGAAATGCCTCCTGTAGTGGTTTCATCATTGCTGTCACAGAACTAACTTGCACAAATTCAACTTCAGAGGATTCAGAGGAAGGAGACCCTGTTTCCTGTCCCCGTGACAAGTAGGCTGTAGTCAGGGCATGAAGAACAGCAGCACATCCATGCTTGCTTAAAGGTATGTTATGTCTGTTGGCATTTCGTGACTCCATAGAAAATGTTCTGAATGTGCTGAATCTGCTGCTTTCAGGTTTCAGAGGAACTGAAGGCTGTTCGTATTAGAGTGTTATTTTCTGCAGCACTCTAGTATTATTGAAAAAAATGGAGTAAGAACTCTATCCCTGAGATCTTACAGGCTAAGTCCAACTATGTATAGAGACAGAACTATGGCACAGGCAGCTACTAGCTAACATGGCTGCTTTCTTGTTTTTCTCAAGTGATGTGCTATGGAGACAGTGCAAGCTATTATATGAGAGGGTGTTTTGATGGGACTTTACTGAAAAGTCACTGGGGCTGAAAGGAGAAGCGTGAGTGAGATGTTTATGTCAATTGCTGTCATGTTCTTAAACATCCTAGAAAAAAATGGGTTTTTTTCCCCCTTCTGTGTTTCCTTTTATATGTATATGCAGTTGCAAGATACAGGCAGTATGCTGGTTAGAAAAGAATTGAAGTGGATAATTTTAAAGTGGCGGCTGTTAAGAAAAAGCTGACTTCCGACGTCTTTGTTACTTCATTCACATTTTTTCCTTTTTGTTGGCCAGCTTCAGGAAATGAGAACATTCTTTTGGCTTTTCATGCCTTAGTCACATTTTATATATATATACTTATGTATATAAATATGTTAAAACATCTGGAGATGTTTGTTTCAGGGAGGTACTTTTCTTGTATTAGGGTATTTGAGCTTTAAATGCTTGCACACAGTTGGATGTTTCCAGAGTTTCCCATACTACTTTTGTTACAAGGATATGTGTATTGCTGTCTGGAAACTCTAGGGAAATATGCAGATAACATATGGAATGTACAAACAAGTAAAAGTAAAGCCTTTAAAAGAAAGTGAGAATTTGCCATTTTTTCAAAAATTTAATTATTTAAGCTGTTGTTTAGTGTCAGTTGCATCCAAATCTGTAGTTGTTTAGCATTGGCCAAGTATATTAAAAAAAAAAAAAAAAAAAAGTGTGAGCAGGAAAACTCTAGTAGCTCTTTTCTTGTTCCTTTTTTTTTTCCTTTTAAAAAAGGAAGTAATTAAAAGATTGTTATACCCATCTCTACTGCTCAGAGACTGACACACAATTGGCTTTTGTAGTGCTTGGAGTGAGTGGTGGGGTCTACTGCCGCCTCAGCTCTGTCCTCCCACCGGGGTCACACGGGGATCGTGAGACCTAGGGCTTTTTTTGTTTTTTTTCCCCCCCCCCCCCTCTTAAAACTATTTAGTTTAACTGAAGGCCAAATGTTTTGCTTTTGTGTGTGGCAGGGGGGTTAGGAGCAAAAGGAAAACTTCCACCCTTTGCTGCTTAGTGTAGCTGCACTGAAAACAGTGGGAGACCAGCAAATTAGGAAGCTGCTGCTGACCCCGGCAGGAAGCAATAGTGGGGATGGTTGATGAGTAAAACAGCAGAAATCTCCAGAGGGGCTTCCTTGAGCCGTTACAGCACAGCCGCGGGGGAGAGGAGCGTCTCGGAGGCAGCGCGTGCGCGCGGCGCTCAGGTGTGTGCCCACCTGTGAGGCCCCTGCAGTCCCCTGCGAAGGAGGCAGGACCGTCCCGTGCCGGTGCCCGAGGAGCTCCTCCGCTCTGCCCGGTGCCGGATTGAACCCTCGCCACACAAAGTGACGGCAGCAAACTCGCCCCCGTCTTTCTCAGGCAGCCGAGCAGGGGCTGCACCACAGTGACGAGAGGGTTTTTACTATCGGCTCCCCACTGTTTTGGGTAAAAAGGTAGAGCGGGGACACGGTAGCGAGGGAGGCGCAGAAGCACACAGCCACACACCAGCAATGTGGGTCGCTCAGAGTTTCCTCGCTCTGGTTGAGCCTGGGGACTTGGCCTTCAGCCTCTGAGGAGCCCTGCCACAAATAGTAGCTTTTCCCTCTCCAGAGGGGAGTTCTTCTCAATTATTACTGACACGTGGGCAGCAGATGCGTCCTCTGGCCAAGGGTGGCCTCTTGCTGGCCCAGCAGATGAGAAACCCCAAGGTTGCTCCCCATACCGTCAGCTATGTTCAGCCGTCCAGCAACGTGTGCTGAGCTGCCTGGTCCTCAGCAGGGCTGGCCCTGCCTTGCAGAGATCCAAGCAGCTAAACCTCGTCGGCGCGTAGATAATTTGAGTAATGTCACAAAGCAAAGCCTGCCAGGGAGGAGGAACGCTAGATCCGGGTTATTCTGGTCTTGGTATTAATAGCAATTTTCTGGTGAGGTCCTGGCCAACACCCTAGCCCTGGGCCATCCTTTCTGCCCTCAAAGTGAGAGCCTGGGTTGCTAGCGCAAAGGTCAGGGTAGTCATATGTATTGTGTGAGGGTGGGAACGAAAACCCTTGTGAATATTCAGGGTTGCTTTTCCTCTTGCAGTTCCCACTAACGCACAGCTCAGTTTATGGCTCCGATAAGGAACCTCTTGGTGATTAAATGTTTTGACTATATCCTGGCTTGCTTCTAAGTTCCTTTGATCTTTTATTGTCAGCGGATTATAGTGGACTTAACCAAAAAAAAAAAAAAAAAGCTTGCTTGTTGAAATATTTTTATAAATATGATCCTCGGGGTATGTGTTATTTAGAAAAGTACTTATCTTTCTGAAGAAATCTACCTCTTTTTGCCTCTTCAGCATGCTTGTTTACCATGCTGTTTGTATGAAGCAGTGTGATTTTATACAATTATATCAAAAAATAGTGGCATATTGTTTAAAATAATCTAAAGAACTGTGGGGCTTATTGTTTTGGCTCATTTCCTGTTCATTGAAAGTCTGAAGAAATGTTTCAGGTTCATTAAAAGGAAAGAGGGGAAAAAAAAAAAAGGGAACCTGTTGAGCCAAGACAATCCCTAGGGTAAACTCATGGATTTACTGCAGTGCAATGAATCCCCTTCTGTTATAATCTGTAGCAGTTACAATTTCTCTTTTTCAAAGAGAAAAGGCTCCCCTCTTCCCCAGGCATCCAGCTCATGTGACATCTCTTATTAAATTACACATTAAACTGCATTCGATGCCAAGCTTGGAACTTGATGTCTTAAGGTTGCAGCACCAAGTTGTCAGTTTGTCATGTTTAGTTTTGGAGTACAGGGCTGCAGGGATATGTTTTGTGTGATAACTTTGCAGTCAGATGAAACAGCAAGGGAATGATAAATTATTTTTGGTGGCTATGTACAGTGAAGAGACAAAGTCCGAAGTTTCCAATCTTTGTGCAAGACTCAATGGAAGAGCTGTACTTTCAGAATTTTGTGCGGGGGAACTATAGCCCTGACTACTTTAGCTGGACCTGGAGAGAGTCAAAGAGTTTCTCTATTATACTCCCAGTGGTGAGGAATATTTGATGAGTTCAGTTAAACTCTTCAGTGCTGTTCTCAAGGGAAGGCAGTATACTCAACTGTGCAGGCTCACATCCGAGTCAAATCTAACTAAGCAGATGTTTTTGTTCATGCCTGTCCCTTTTCCAGCCTGAATTTTTTTCAAGAGGGTTTCGAGGCAGGATTGTATTGAATTGATTGCTGGACCGGGACTTCATTTCAAAAAGCACAGAAAAAAATAAAGCACTCTTTTAAGTGTTATGTGTTAGCAATGTTGCTTCATTTTGATGTGGGTAAGGCTTTTCGTACTTGTGATTGTTTAGCTAATGTAATACAAAGGAAATAATTCCAATCTCTTATGTTATTAATTGAATCTGAGTCACAAATATGGAAATCAATATTTTTATCATTACCATGCAGAGATGGGTAAACAGTACAGTTAAGATCCTTGACATTACCCTTGGGAAAATTTCTAGAACTTGATACAAGGAGAGAGGATCCAGGAACAGTAATATTCCATTATTGCTCAGATTTCATGACAAAGCTTTCTGCTCAGCTGTTTGGTTTTTTTAATAGTTTTGTGAACCTTTGAGAGAGATGTTCAAGGAATTTAATGCTGTTATACGATACCATTGTCCTGTTAGAGAAGCTTCAGCATGAACAAAATCTCAGGGCAGGAAGAATTGTGAAATGCCCTTTTTGTGACATGGGAGGTAAAATTGATTCAATCATTTTATCTGATGGATTTTGATGTTCTTGAGTAGCTGTGTTGATTAACACAGTGGATTTTCTGCAAGTCCTTAAATGTACAGTTAAAAATATGCTGCAATATTACTTCCCTGCATGCACAAAAATACTCACCAGACTGCAGAGGGAAAATTGCAGGGAAAACAGTTGGGTTGAAAGTCACTGCATGCCCAGCGGAGCCGATGCTGGTCTAGCAGCAAGCGCTATGATGGTCTGTGTGGTGGTAGCATGGGCTGTTGGGATCATTGCTTCTCCTCTCTGAAAGAAAGAATGAATGCAATGGAAATTCTCTTCTGTCATTATACCTGTGCAGGCATCAAGGAGTCTGATGGTACTAAAGTCAAGCAGAGGATTTGTTTCTCGCGTGTTGGGTAACATTCCATGTTCAGTTCATATTACAGCTGTTTACCAGTACTCACCACCATGGTGGTGAGAGAATTTGATGTAAAAACTGAATCCGGGCCACCTGACACATCTTTTATCCCTTTTATTGAAAAAGTGTTTCCAAAATGATCAAGGCCATAGTTCCAGCTTAAGAGATCTTCCGGCAAATTTTGAAAAGATAAGTTATCCACTCTGTGTTCAGGGTTTAAATAATGTTCTTGTAGCTGGTCTTGAGGATGTAAGCGAGACAAGGTCTACCGGAATTAAGTATAAGAAAATTTATGGTTTGTCACATGTTCTTCTGCATACCATGGAAATATGATCTAAGGTTCAAGAAACCAAAAGTGTTCATGCCAATATCTGATATTTCAAATTGTAGTGCTTAAGGTCCCATTTATGCTTGAATATAAATGCTGCAAAGTTGTTAGCATAACTGCATTTATTGAAAACTTTGTTTCATTTGCTTTTTTTCCTTGTGATACGAACAGAAATCAGGGAAGATGAGTAGCTCATAGTATTTGTCTCAAATATTCTTCCCTTAAAATGAACATTAAAAACTTACGGGAAGGACCTTTTTATTTTAACTGAAATTAAGAAATAGTGCAGTATATTTACATGAAAATAATTGGATTAATTTATTCAGTGTGAACACTTTATAGTCCTGATCTCACAGAACACTTAAAATCCTGAGTTCACTGAGGTGAAATCAGGAGTTTAAATTTTCATTTCCTCGGAGCCAAGAGTTCAAGTGCGTAGAGCTGGCCTATTAAATTTCCTGCCTACATTCACTTCTATTATCTGTGACTGACACAAGTGTTAAACTGCATCTATTCTACTATACTACTCTTTTTTTTTCTTTCTTTTTCTTTTTTTTTTTTTTTAAGCTTTCTTACAAGATGTAGGTATCTCTTTATTTGAAGTGTGTTATTCAAACCAGTCAAACAGGTAAGAGTAGTGGCAGGAAAAAAATGCAAAATTTTCTTAAGTGATTGTACCATAAATTATTCCATAACTAAATCTTAGTTCAGTGTGTACAAGCAGGTGTTGCAGTAGGTTCTTGTCTCCAAAATATTACTAGCAATTTTCTGGTCAGGTATATAAATAAATACAGGTTGTCTTTACTTAAATCTTTCTTCTGAAGTAAGAAATATATCAAAAAGAATTACTAACATTTTAAGCCTCAGTAGACGATGGTATTGCATCAAAAATATTGTGATAAGTTATGCTTTACTTTTGTCTGTTGCCCTCACAAATTGCCGTTGCTGGTGTTTTTTTCTTAATGTTGGAAAATTACAGCTGCCTCTTGGCAGGATGACTCTGCCAGCATTGTAAGAGAAGCCCGTGGCATTATAAATCTGGGCTAGAGGAGGAGTGGAAAATGGTTTCTTGGTAGAAATTGTAGCCGTGATTTCCAGAATCCTCCCGCCAGGCGTTTCAGGATGTGCTTAGCAAACCGAAGTGCCCACTTTGCTCTGTATAAGCAACACAGGACTTGTGTGAAATGGCAACAGCACCTGGGGAGTTGCAAATGTGAGCCGGGGGTTAGCATGCCAGCAAGGTAGCATGCTTGTAAGGTAGCCCTCTCTGAAACTTTGCCCAGTGGGAATACCATGCTTCTGTCTTTTCTCAATACCAAAATAACTTTTTCTGATTAAAATTCTAATCATGGCAACTAGGAAGTAAATTTTCTAATAGCTCAGGTGTATCCTGTTGCTTTGCTTCCATAAGCGTGTGTTATCTGTGCTAACAAACGTGTGCTTGTACAGAGGACAGCTTTAATGCTTCATCAGCCTAAACAACAGCAGTGCCTTTATTTTCCTCTTGAGCATACAGGCATGAAGTGACACGATTAACTAATTGCACTAATAACATATGTGGTGGCGGGAGGCGGAGGTTTTTGCTTATTCATCAGTTACAAGGAGCCAAACTAAGGTCATTTCTGGCTAAGTGGCCAACATGCTACTGCTTGCTTTCCTCTGGAGTTTGCGCCACAAAGTCACTTTCTGAGTCACCCATCTGGCTCTATCTTCAGGAATGTGAGACTGGGAACCCAGTGAGAATAAAGACTAAATTGCCCCACGTTTTCCCAGTAATACAGGAGCGTCTTCTAGGAAGACAGAGGTGTTTTCTGTAGGGGAGGAAATGTGTCCACCCCTTGAAATTAAAATTGTGTGAGTGATTCAGAAGGGTTTGTTTGCATTTCCATGTCAAAAGGGAAGCGAGATGGACCACCAGCAGCCTTTAGTACTTTTTAAACAGAGTGGCCTTTGCAAAGGAATTTTAAAATTTGGGTGGTTTACCTCCTTTTTTGCAGCTTCAGAGTGATTTGGAAATACCTGGAGAACACTTTTTTGTGTTCTAAGACAGTCCCCCCACACACCTTTTTTTTTAAAGTCTAGAAATGTTAAGAATGTCAGTTTTCCCTGCCTCCTGTAATTGCAAGATTTGAGGCTCGCCTGTTGGGAATGGATGTAAATTTGTCTTGGTACAAACCCATGTGCGAACACACCTGTGTGCTGTCGTTACTGTGTCATCCCTTTTGCTGCTGTCATTTCAGTAGCTTTTTGGTCAGATGAGAGCTTTATAGCCTAGACAGGATCTGGATTTCTAATGGAGAATATAAACTCCCCCCCAAAAAAAGGAGGAAAAAAAAGTTTTGCTTAAAAAATGATTGTCCTGACTTATCTTGTTGCCAGCTTCTATAATAGAGATTGAAATTATTACCCTTATACAGCTGATTTTCCATGATTCAGAATCAACTTCCTTTAAAATCTGTAGGCAGTACATTGTTAACTTCAGTGAAAATAGATTAGTGGAGTTTTGTGACAGTTCCTCCAGACTGCATGTATATTCTCTATACAATTCTCTATAAATAGAGAATACTATATCAATATAATGTAATATTTGGTTATCTTGGGCATGTTTCTAAGTACACAGAAATACCTCAAGCCCTGTTTGATTGCTTGTTGCTTAATGTTTCTGATAACGTATGCAAACGCTAGTAGTTAGAGAGATTAACTGATTCCGTGCTGATGAATTGCAGTAAGGCTCTTCCAAGTCTCTTTGAAGCCACTTGAAATTTTGTACTTCAGTGGGACTTGGTTTAGATATAACTGCCCATAAATGGAACATAAATGGCCAAATTAACCAAAACACATGCTAATACTTGGAAAATAATTCTGTAGTCCTTGAAACCTTGCTTTTGCACATCAGGCATAGACATGAAACTGTAACTGTTGAGTTGGCTTTGTCAGTGTGGTGCAGTACCTAAGGCTGGTTTTGTAACAGAGGGAAGTTATGGCTTGGGAGATTATTTTCTTAATCTGTTGTTTCTCATATTTAACGAAGAGCAGCTGTTCATTAGATAAATGGGTACAGTGTGCTTGCCCAGTGCTACATTCCTGTGCTCATAGATAAATGTCCTGAAGATATTTTCGTTTGGATTTTACACTTGGTAAATTATATCTCATAATTTTTGTCTTGCTTATAGCCAGTAGGGCTGTTTCAGCTTCTTTCATACATAAGATCTGAATTTAATTAAAAAGTGTTTATTTTATAATATGACCCTATGGTTTTACTCATGCCATTTTCTAAACAGATCTTGACAGCATAGTTCTGTTACCATGATTAGGTTTGCATTGTTTGGCAAACTGTCATGCTAAGTTAAGTATGAGAAAGAAAGCGAAAGTTCAGATCCAGAGACTGCTAAAAGCTAGTCAGTGCGGGTCTGCTTGTTCAGAAGATTGGCGCCTAAATGACAATTTTGTTTCATTCTTACACAGTGGAATATTAAAATGTCAGTGGGGGGAAAAATTAACCTAGTATGGTGCTGAATGGTAAGTTACAAGGTGGAAGGTACCATTCCATTTGCATGCTTAGCCCTGTGGGTCGGACCCATAGCTGGCACTCATGTAAACTTGGCAGGTGACCTGCGGGTAGTTCTTTCAGCTTTGGTGCAAATGAAATGGTTGCATACACATAACCAAGAAAAAGGTGCCCTTTAATGAGAGTCCTAATGGATCCTCATGTGAGCTCTATAGAGCGAATCCTGCATCAAGTTTGTTATATTCTTTAAAGAGAGCCCAGGTTTCAATTTGCAGTGGGATTACTAAAACCAGGTTGTGTGCAGGTGCACTGGGACCTTCTGCAACTGAAAGCTGTTGGGTTCCTGGTGGTCGGCTTGTTCACTGAAAGGGCTTTCTTCTGCCCTTCGCTGCAGGGTATGCCAAAGTCCAGGTGATCTCCTGGGCACGGGTGGGTCAGTTTGGAGAAGCAGCTGTCTGTGCTGCTTTAACAAAGCCAGAACACCAGCTCAAGAAAGGGAAAGCAGGAGAGAGGTGTTAGGTAGGCTTTGTAACACTGATGAGTAAGTGATGTGCATGAATAGGACTGCAACCAGGAGGACTGCATTTATACATCAGCTTTGTCAAGGTGACTTTAATCACTTACTGTGAATCTCAGAAGCAGAAGGTCACTGCAATGTCTGTGGCAAGGCACTTTTGTACAGAAGAGAGTAGAGAAGGAAAGAAGAGAAGAAACACTAATTGTTGTAATATCTGTCACTGCGGTTTCTAAGATGTCTGGTTTATTTAAACTGCTTGTTCAACATTTCTTGTGTTACTTCACATTATGCCAGTACTTTTCAGTGATGTTAGAAGCAGCACATTGGGATTTAATGATAAAAATACTATTTCTGTTCATTTGGTATCATCCCCCACTCCCTCATTAACCAGACTTGGTTCTAGACAATCATAATGATTTACCCATTAAGTTGCTAAAACCATGATTTGCATGTGTGTTGTGTTTGTGTTTCTAATGAATTTAAGCAAGGCGGGTGATTTCTGCTGAATGATGTGTACCAGTCGGTTCTGGCAACTCAGCAGTACCTATCATTATCTCCTTTATAAATACATGTGTGTACAAAGGGGATAGTTGCAAGGCAGTGTTAGAACAGAGGACTCAGGGGCTGAACAATGGCAACTAAATGTGGTATTAAACAGCTGCTTGCAGTACTTTGATGTTGCTGGCTATGCACTAAAGCCTCAATTTCCACACAGCGGACCCAGAGAAAGTGTATCTAACAGGGATTTCCTGTCTGCAGTACTCCAATAATAGCATCCTAAAGGTGAGGGGTGGGAGAGGGAGTTCTTTGATTATAATGACTGTTAAAAGCAGATGAAATGAGCTGCGAGCCCAGCAGAACGTCCCCACTGCAAGGGGTCTATCGAAAGATCACCTTCTCTCAGGCTTGTTTTTTGGCCGTGCTCTCCTCAACAGGAGCAGGACCAGGATAGGGAAGTGGCTTGGTTCATCCTGGTCTCTGCTCTCGGGTCAGTCGTGGATCCAGTCTCCAGGCATAGCTGCTCCCTTAGCTCTTGCAGTCCAGCCTTTCAGTTTTTTTTGGAAATGCTTAGATATGGGAGGAGAGGAGGAAAAGATCTTCCAAAAAATGATTTGACCAGCTTCAAGTCCACATGTTGTTCATTGTTTTACCTGTGTTGTTGGTCAGAAGGTTTGATGTCAATCCAGGAGATCCCCCTTACTGCTCTTCTGGAAGGATGCCAGGTCTCGCATGGCCTCTTCCCGAGTGCTCTGGAAGCATGAGAGATGGTTGACCACAAAAAAGTGTTGTCTGCTTGGGAGGTTTAAAAGCTTGGTTTTTGCCCAGTAATTGGGAAAAAATGTCTGTGAAATGCCCAGCTTCACGTGTAAAGTAAGTCAGCTGTTTTCTAAGTTGTTTTTTGAGGGAAAGTTTTGATGGTGATGTACTCAGAAGGGTCATCCACAGAATCCAGACTTTTAATCTCTAAAGTGTATTGTACATAGTCTTGAGGTTTAAAATGTTGTCATAGGAGTACAGGCTAGTGTTTTTAGGTATACTGTGTTCTAATTATTCTAAGTATTGGCAAATTTCATTTACACGGCTGTAATTCCTATACCAGTTTCTGAAATAAAGCATTGCTGGTGATGTTCAGGGACATGCATTATGTGCAAGGTAAAATGTTGCTTAGGCCTGGTTTTATACCTATTAATGCTGAATGTTTGTCGTACCATCCCACTCAGCAGGACAAACAGGACTGGGCGTGGGCGCTAGCGATATATCTGTAGAATTGGGCAGAGCACACAGTGTAGAGTTTCTTGAGACTGTCAGCTGTGGGAAAACTGATGATAACGTTATACTAGTAGGTTTTATCCCAGAGCAGGTCACCTGCCAATATTTTTAATAAATCTGACATTGGAAGTGAAGTTTCGACAGTACTCATGTTGCTGCAGCATTTTAGTCCCAGTCTGAGGAATTGTGAAATCAGCTGTGCATCAACTATGTTGTTGAACTATGATTTCAAAGAGACTGTAGGTTGCTGAAGGTCAGAGAGCAAAGCCAGGAATGATATACAGATTTATTTTTTTTGTTTTGTTTGGGAAAGAGAAAATTTTAAAGCGTACAAACACAAGCAGCAAACAAACACAAGCAGTAAACAGAGGAAGCCTTTGCTTTACCAACTGTCTGTCTTGAAAGAACATCAGCAATGGATGCTCTTGAACTGGCATCTATCTCTTGCCTTAGGAAAATAAGTCTCTGTTGTTTCTACGTGGTGTCTCTTTTCCAAACCCTTTGTTTTTATACCCTCAGTTATAGGTTGATTGGACTGATTTTTCTCTATTTGGGAGAGTGCCTTTGAGCAATCTAAACTTAATAGTAATGTTGGCCAGATTGTAGAGAAACCGCCTGCCCCTTAAGTAGAGGATGCTGCTCTGAATCAAAATATGTGGCTTTCTGTTCAGATGGTGAAGATAGCGTAGCAAAGTCCCAGAAGTGATATTAATGCCTCCCTTTGGGTAGATTTGTGCTCTTTGGCATGTTTGGCATATATACATTCCTTAAGATTTTATTTTAAAAATATATTTCTATTGTACTTTATCCAAGTACAAATAATGTATTAATGAAGGTCTTCATAGTTGAAAGGAAATCAACTGGAAATCCTGTGGCTGATCTGACCACAAGGAAGGTTTTATTTTCATTTGGATTCCTTCCCTTTTTCCTCTTACTTTCAGTATCTAATTGCTGTTCCATTGTTCCTGGCACTGGTGGTTAAAGCTGAGGGCTGATTTCATTTTTCTAAAACCTTTTTGGATCTCTAGGTTGAAAAGTCAGGAAATAGTCTAAAATTTAAAGGAACATTGGACTGAGTCATCTTAAGTGTGTTCTTCATGGAAATTGGATTTAATTTACAGTTTTAGGTACAGGATGCATCAGAGAACTGCTAGTTTAAGATTTTAATTTTATTTTTTTCTGATGAATGTAAAAGTTTAGTGAATATTTAAACCTGAATTTAAAAGCTGCTTTTCGTAATGACTCCAAGAACAGAAAAAAATGGCTTACAAATCCCATTTTTGCAATTGCTGTGCATCTAAAGCTGTTCTCAGTGATTTCAGCAAAAGTTCAGAGGGATTACTCCAAGCATCTTTTTGGAGGTGTTCCCACTGGTCTCAATTCCGTTTCATACAAAACGTGTAACACGGGCTTTATAGCAGCATCTCTCTGCCTGTCTCTCCTGGCTGTATCGCTGTCTCAAATCCATTTACTGGAATTTTGTATGCTTTCTTTTCCAGCACTTACTTCTAACCGCTGCGTTGGTCTCCATTTAGTGCCACCTTTGTCCCCCTTCCCTCAGCTGCCTTTTCCCAGGGCCTCCTGCTGAAGGACGCGCCTGGAGCTGCTCCTGCGTGGGGGGGCTGAAGGCTTCCGCCAGTCTCACACAAATCCCCCCTGAACCGTTTCGTCTGCAGCAACAGCAAGGAGTTTAACTAACCTGAAATGCTGCAAAGAAGAGCAGTCAGGGACCCAGCACCAAAGATATGATTTGGGATAAATTAAAGTACGCACCCAACATCACATCTTTTACTTACTCTTCTCTTTCACCTTTCTCTTTTAAGCATTTAGGACAGGCAGTGTCTTTTCACGTTTCTGTAATTGCCCAGTATATTTTTGAAGGCTTTTGTATAAACAAAAAATAGTCAAAAAAGGTGTGTCTTAAAGCTCTGGTTGTAGTAAAAGGTGGTATTGTGGCATTAAATAGTGTTTTTCGCCAGCCCCAGCCTGGCCTTTCCACAGTGCCTCAAGCTGCTGGTGGGATATTTTCTCTTCCCTGTTTTTATGTTCACGGTTGTGGGAGGAAGAAGGATGACAAAAAACCTCCATGTTGTCCCCCATGGTCCCTGCTCACAAGCTGGGCTTGCAGCGGTGTGCTGCCCACGCTGGGGTGTGCACCCTGCCCCTGCTCTAAAACAGAGGCAGCTTTGCTCCTCTGCAACCCCTGGCTACACAGTCCTGCTGCTTTCTGTGTATAAATCTTGCGTCTGTGCGGTTGCAGAGTGAAAGGGAATAGCCTGTCGATTCAGCGGAAGTCGAACCCCCAGCATGGAGGAGGGGAAAAAAAAAAGCGGGTTTTCTGTTGCATCAATATGCCGATCTGACTTGCTGGGCAGCCACGTAGTCGCGGTGCGTGTCGCGACGCCCAGAGCTGGGAGGAGGAGTGGCGCACAATTACGCGGGGTTAAGCGCAAGCTGAAAGTATGCGCCGCTGCTTCCTGCGGCGGAGACAGGCTGCCGTAAATCACGGGAGCAGCGAGCGCGCCACTGCCCCCGGGCGGCTGCGATGCTGGCGTCGGTGGTGCCTGCGGGAGCACAGCGCGGGGGCTGCGAGGGAGCGAGGCTGCGACTGGCTTCGCGGGAGCCTCTGCAAGGAGATTTACTTCCACAGCCGAGCTCTCGTCTGTGAAGTGTGGGTTGGTTTTGTTTCGTTTAAAAAAAACAAAAAAAAACAAAAAAAACACCTCTTCCTCTGCATTTTTTTTCCTAAAGTTGAGGGAGCCTAAATTGTTTTTCCAAGTGTGGTTTCAGATGAACAAGCTTCTTTTCTTTTTGTTTTTTGGGTTTTTTTTGTTTTTTTTTAACTAGTAGAAAAATTGTTGAATATTATTCAAAGATTCCCTTCCCCCCACCCCCGACCCCCCAGCTTACTCTTTACTTTGGACTGATGCCTCATTTCTCAGTGGTAGATCAGAGCCAGTTTGAAAGAGGTGTGCTAGACAAGCAAAATAACTTTTAAAAAATTACTTTCGTACTCTTTTTATACATTAACCAAAATGGAAACACCTTATGCATAAACACAGGATTGATAGTTGCATATTATTGACATGGTCGTGATCTAAAAATGGTAGTAAAATAGAGGTGTTGGCACTTTTTTGCCATCCTGAATGAATTCAGTTATATGCTGTTATTCGAAATAACTTGGCATCCTTGTGGCTGTGTGTTACTTAGAAAGCAAAAGAGTTTGTTTTGGAAGTAACTTCTTTCTTTTATTTGAATACCTAGTGCACAAAATTAGTATTTACTTACTTATGTACAACATCTGGAGATTTTGGTGTCTTCTGCTAATTCTTATGTTCAGAATAACCATCACCCTGGTAATTTGAAAGAAGTAGTGGGGTTTTTTGTTGTTGTTTTTTTGAGCTGGATGGTTGCAGTATTTTCAAATGATTCTTGGTAAATTTTGAGTGTTTATGGAAGTCCCATGTTAGAGCACATTTCCTTCTGGGGCTAGCACTTTCCTCATTTATTTCTATTGCTGTTATAAACATGTAACTTAGTGAAGGGGAATGGATTAAGGAAAAAATAACCATTGAATTCCAAGATGAGAAATTCTGGTACTGCCCTAATTCTTCCACATTTGCCTTATTTTCCACACAAATAAAATTGATCGTACCTTACCTCACACATGAAGTCGCACGAAAAAAATAGTTAATATTTATATGCTTTTCTGAGTACATGATATTCCACTGAACTTCATGACTTGCTATTTTTATAGCAATTCGAAGTAAATGGAGGTAAAAATTGGACTGTCTATTGTCAGAGAAAGCAGAAATGAGGTACCAAAAAACTGCTACAGATTAATACTGAGTTTAGACCTTAGTGTTTTAACCGTTGAGGCTTTTTAAGGATACAGCATGACAGTAACTGCATTCTTTATCTGAACCTGGTTGTTTATATGCATAACACACTGCATATGTGTAATCCACATTGCGATTGTTTTTATAATCCCTGTGAGTGAAGTTTCTTCTTTTTCACATTCTTTCATGGAGGGTGTGTGGCTGGAGAGGCTTTCACAATTATTTTTAAGGGGAAAATTTTCTGAGAAATACCACACCCTGTTACTCCAAAGAAGTCTTGTGCTGTTTTTAATTTTGGTTATATCTCTTTTTATTTGCCTCCTCCCCACACCCGAGATGCAGTTTACCTGAAAGTTGCACAGGCGTGTTTTATGATGGCACTGGGATAAGAGCTTGCATGGTGGGCTGACACCAGAAAGCAGATGACAGTCTATGTATCCATATCCCTCTTTAATCAGTGGTGACTTGTGCATGTAATCATCTCTGAAATTAAACATAAAAAAATCTCATTTAAATCCAAACAAGTCTGGTTGTCCCGTTTCATCCAAGTCAGTTTAAAACAGATCTTAAACCACTGCAGTCTTTTTGTGTGAACAAATGGATTTCCTCTCCTGGCTGTTCACGTGCCCTCAGCTTTTTTCCATTAACCTTCCCCCAGCAGAACCCCCAAACAACTTTTTTTTGCTTGTGGTGGCCTCCTTAGGAGCCATAACTGCAGAAGGGTAAAACTTGGCGTGATCCGTATTTTAGTCCCTATGAAGGGAAGCGTGCTGTAGGGGAGGCGCTGCCTGGGGATGCCTTTCCTTGGAAGAGGAGGTTGCAGAAGACTAGGTGAAATATAAAAAGGAATAGGGGACGTATAAAGATGCGACCTCCTGTTACCGTGCTTTAGTTTCCATTTCCTGTCTGCTTCATGATTTGCCTGTGGGTCTCTTCAGTTAGTATCAAAATGAATCGCTTGGGCGTCAGCGATTGTCTGCTAGGTGTTGGTGTGGATCCCACGTCCGTCACCATCAGCTGGTGTCATCTCGTTATCTAGCTGATGGCAAATGAGTTTCTCCTGTTTTTTCCCCCCCCTGTTGTTTGCCACCTGATGAGGGCTCTGTGAAGGCCAGCCCTCTGCAAAGGGAGCCTTGCCCCCACTTGCAGAGGCTGTGCAGTGGCATGAATCCCGTGGGTAACTGCACCACCACCGCTTCTCCAGCCAGCGCTGCTGCCTAACTGAGTGGGTCTCACCAAAAGAGAAGAAAGTTTGCGGCCTGCCTCTTCATTGTGATTAATATAAATGCATTTGCTTGGTCTCTTTCTTTTGATTTGAATGGAAATTGGTGGTTTCCAAGTGCAGACAAAAGAGCTTATCAGCTGTTTTCTTTCATAACGTAAAATGTGTGGTATCTGGTGCCATGTTTCGTTTAGAGAGGCTGGTTAAAGGAAGGAAGTGCTCATGGCTGAAGTATTGCAGGCTGGGAAGTGGCGTGACTAAGAGGGGGCCAGCTCCCTGGGAGGGATAGTATGTTGTGCCGAAATTTGTAAGGTGGGAGGGTGGGGCTGGCGGGAAGCAGCAGCCGCCTGCCTTGAGGTTACTGACTCAGGCAGGCGCTGCGCCCAGCCGCTGTCTCCGCTCCTCGGGGCCAAGGATTCTTCCAGTCCCTCCTTTCCTCTTTGAACAGTAATTCCCTGGCCTCTGCAAAAAGAAAAAAGAAAAGAAAATGAAAATGCGTGCCCAGGCATTTGGGAGGACCTTCTCCTCCCATCAGCATGTGATCCCAGGGAAAGTGGGTGCAGGTCCTCATGCGCTGCCGTGCCTCAGCTTTTTGTAGCATCAGCCTCGTGTTGTCACCTCCCAGCGCCACTTTGCACAGTAGCCGCAGTGAGAATCATCATCTGGGCTGTAGGGCACGTTGCAAAGAAAGGGCGAAAGATCGGTTAGGGAGGAAGGAGGTGTCCTGACACTGCGTGGTGCACGGGGCTGTGCAGATGTGTGCAGTGGTACGGTGGCTGCACTGAGGAGGTAAAGCTGCAGGAGCTGGGTCCTGCTTCCTTCAACAGCAGGCTGAATTTTGAATGAACTCTCAACTTTACTCGTTTGGATTTGTTGCTTCAGTCACGCTAACTCAGGCATGTGCTTCTGGAGCAGCAGCCCAAACAGGCCACAGACAGAGAGGAAGTCATTTGCTTCTCTCGCAGCTTCATATAAACATTTAGACAACGGAAAAGAGAGAAGAAGTCTGACTGACATCTCTTGTCTGGCTGTGTCACTGGGCTGGCTTTTAAATGGCAGAGTCTGTCAGTCTGACTGGCAGATAGGTTGCACACGCAGCTGAGGTTGGACTTGAGCGCTTTACTCCAGAGCTTTGCATTTCTTCTCTTTTTTGTTTTGTTTTGTTTTTCCTGTTTTGTTTTGTTTTGTTTTTCCTGCCTGAGCTTTCTTCCAGGCTGCAGGTGGTGTGAGGGGAGATTTGCAAGCCTGGAGTGGGATTTGGTTCCCTGCACTTCACCCTCTCCCTGACCTCTGAGAAGTTACACTGCCTCCCCACCTGCAGTCCCAGGCTGTACGTTGAGCACAGAAGCACATCCCTTTAGGTGTTTACAGGTGAGCTTGAGGGTAGATACTTCAAGTACCATGAGATGCTCAAGCACAAGAGACAGAGCTATACACAGTAGAGGGAAGCAGGCAGTGGAGGACTGCAGTGCGTAAAGAGGTTGGTTATCTGGGGAGTGTTCCCTACTTCAACATGCCCGTCTTCCTACCTTAAAAATAAGCAAAATCAGGTAAAACTGCAAAAGGAATACAATTCTAGGCTTACCATATATTTAAAATATGGTGGAATTGCAAAAAAAAGTGTTGATACAAAGTCTGTTAATTTTAATGTATTATTCAGTAATAAGCATCAGGGTAATGGAAGTTGGTTTATAATGACAATATTTTTGTTTCTCCGTAATGATGTTACCACTATGGAGTAGTACCTTAGATATTTTGTAGATGTGACTGATCTACTTTGCTGTATGGAGCCCCCTTGCTGTTATTCAGGGTGAAAAGAATCAAATGATGGCATCAGTTTGGAAAGCTATTTCATAGCTATTGGCACTGGTAGCCTTTTCTGGTAGCAACTACACTCACTACTCAGTTTTGTGCTTGTAAGGTCAAATAGAAGACTTCAGCTACGATTAAAGATAGGATTTTCTTTGGTTTTATCTTCTAAAGAATAACCTTTTGCTTCAGTACACTGCTATTATGTGTATTGCCTTGCACCTTCCAAGTGCACTACTTTGAAACTATTGATAGGGAAAATAAGTTCTTGGATAACCCACTGGGGGAGAGGAGAAGGGTATTGAGGAAAGAGGGGAAGGTGGGCAGAGACCAGAAATCTGCTTGGGTGATGGAAAGGGAGCTGGATAAAAAGTTAATATGATTGATGCGGATGTACAACCTCAGTGCTGTTGAACTAAAGGGATGGGGGAGTTTGTTAGGGTTAATGCACTGAAGCACAAGACAGACATGCAAAGGGCTGTCCTGTGAGGAGAAATATTGAGGTTGTTTTGACCTCCAAAAAGCTTGTTGCATGTATTTCCGAATTGTGCAAATGTGCCTCTACTTGGAGAAGATGAACTCTTATATAGCAGTCTCTGCGCTCTTCATTTTCTGTATCCCCCAGTATAGGGGGGGAAGAGAGGTGGGGAAGGGGCAGGAGAGAGGAAAGCAGTATGGTGGGTGAGGTACAAAAGTGAATGGTAAGCACAGAAGTCTTCCATCTTATATTTGCTAACAATTTCTGTTGCTTGTGCAGGATACAAATATGCAAAACAGTATGTAACAAAAACCTTCAAGACTGTTTCATATTGAAACACCCATTTATTCAAATATTGAGACCCTGCTAATAATGTGAATGAGGTCCCGTATTCAAAATAGTTATTCTTAGGTAGGTTATTAAAATCTGAGAGCCCACAGAGTCTCTTACTGAATCCTTAAAGTGGTTTAGAGTCTTTGAGTAAGTGTCTTGTGAGAGTTTGTATTGAGAACACTTGAAATTTTAAAGCATGAGTCACTGTATTTCCCCCTCCAAACAATTAAGTTCTTTCACTGAGCTCATCTTCACTGGTTTGATATGTAACAACTTGTTTTTTCCTCCATCAGTGCTGCTGTTCCCTCTATTTATTCCTTTAGTGGTGGTGTTAAATGCCTTTTTAATGAAGAAAGTGTTTTGCATGTTACAATCTGTCAGTAATCCAGAAGTTTGAAGTAGCATGGAGAATTGCCACAAGTAGCATAGTTCTGTGGAGCTTCTTAATCTAGGCATTGAGTAAATTGCTCTTGAAACAAATCCAGCCTTTGTAATGAGTTGTTTTTTCTGAGGGTTTTCACTGCTTTATCAGGCATGTGTTTATGCCCCAACTCACTCTTCTGTTGTGTCCACCAGCCCTGACCACGTGGGCCTTGCTCAGGTAGGCAAGTCTGGACAGATGGTACCCAAGCTGATCCCTTCAGCAAGAAAACTGTGAGGTAATGCAAGACTCAAAGAAAAAGTAAATATCAGCCAACGCTGTAGGTGTGCTGGCCTTCTCCACAAGCCGCACTGCTGGGGTATTGCAAGGGCTGGGCAGTGGGGCAAGTTCTTCAAGTGCCCTGGCAAGAAACTTTCAAGCAATCCAAAGCTATCGCTGGGAGGGGTGGAGAGAGAAGTAATTTATATTTTTGACTCCTGCTAGGTGAGATAGGGAAGGGGGTCCTATTTTAAGCTGGAGTATTTCCTAATTGCAGGAGAGAGCTCCACTTCACAAAGAGTCATTAGAAGAAGGCAGGGAGGCCAGCTGGTGCCTTGTTTGTTTCAGAGCATTTGCGAATGTGATTCCTGATCTAGTGCCAGAGAATTTGGGAGGAAAGTGACTGCTGGTAGTGGTAGTCGAAATGTGATTGCTGCATGTTGTTCAAAGGGGTTTTCTTTGGCACTCTGGAAGAATCATGGATTCAGCATTATCTCATTTCCCCTTTCAAGTAACACTATGGAAATGGGAGATCGTTAATGAAACTGCCTGTCATACGCTTCGGTTTCATGGCATGTTCCTCATTCTGCATGCTGTTTCTAGCTTCAGGTAACTGGCAATAAATGTAGCCAGACTTGGACTGAAATGTGTGAATAAGTTCTTAAAGGAGGCTTATCTTTTGGTCTTACTGTACCATTCCACTGACATAAACATAACATTCCATTTTGCATTTCAGTACTAGTTTTTTGTTTATTTTCCCCAGCTGTCACTATTACTGTTTAATCCTTAAAGATAATAGCAATATGCAGTAATAATGTTGAGGAAGAATGCTTTTGTCCATATTAATGTCAAACAGTGTGATACAATTTCCGTAATATTTTGGCTTAATATGGATATGGTACCAGCAGTAGTACTGAATGGTTCAGCAACTGCTGTAGTGCTCATTCATGATGCTTTCTGAGTACATGAAAGAGGCCTCAGAAGGAGTACAGGATGGCAAATGTAGTATTTATATTTGAAAAAGGTGGCAAAAATAGACTGCTGGAGAATTCTAACTCCAGTCAGCCTAACTTTGACCCCTGTGAGGTATGGATACAGAATCACAGAATCACAGAATGGTTGAGGTTGGAAGGGACCTCTGGAGATCATCTAGTCCAACCCCCTCCTCAAGCAGGGTCACCTAGAGCACGTTGCACAGGATCGCATCCAGGCGCGTTTTGAATATCTCCAGAGAAGGAGACTCCACAACCTCTCTGGGCAACCTGTTCCAGTGCTCTGTCACCCTCACAGTGAAGAAGTTTTTCCTCGTGTTCAGATGGAACTGCCTGTGTTTCAGTTCGTGCCCGTTGCCTCGCGTCCTGTCGTTGGGTACCACTGAAAATAGTCTTACCCCATCCTCTTGACACCCTCCCTTTAGATATTTGTATACATTGATAAGATCCCCTCTCAGTCTTCTCTTCTCTAGGCTAAACAGGCCCAGCTCTCTCAGCCTTTCCTCATAAGAGAGATGCTCCAGTCCCCTAATCATCTTTGTAGCCCTTCGCTGGACTTGCTCCAGTAGTGCCACATCCCTCTTGTACTGGGGAGCCCAGAACTGGACGCAGTACTCCAGATGTGGCCTCACCAGGGCTGAGTAGAGGGGGAGGATCACCTCCCTCGACCTGCTGGCAACACTCTTCCTCATGCACCCCAGGATACCATTGGCCTTCTTGGCCGCAAGGGCACATTGCTGCCTCATGCTTAACTTGGTGTCCACCAGCACTCCCAGGTCCTTCTCCACAGAGCTGCTCTCCAGCAGGTCAACCCCCAACCTGTACTGGTGCATGGGGTTATTCCTCCCCAGGTGCAGGACCCTGCACTTGCCTTTGCTGAACTTCATGAGGTTCCTCTCTGCCCAGCTCTCCAGCCTGTCCAGGTCTCTCTGAATGGCAGCACAGCCTTCTGGGGTATTGGCCACTCCTCCCAGTTTTGTATCATCAGCAAACTTGCTGAGGGTGCACTCTGTGCCTTCATCCAGGTCACTGATGAAGAAGTTGAACAAGACTGGACCCAGTACTGACCCCTGGGGGACACCACTAGCTACAGGCCTCCAACTAGACTCTGCGCTGTTGATCACAACCCTCTGAGCTCTGCCATTCAGCCACTTCTCAATCCACCTCACTGTCCACTCATCTAACCCACACTTCCTGAGCTTGTCTCTGAGGATGTTCTGGGAGACAGTGTCAAAAGCCTTGCTGAAGCCTAGGTAGACAACATCCTCTGCTCTCCCCTCATCTACCCAGCCAGTCATTCCATCATAGAAGGCTATCAGATTTATTAGGCATGATTTCCCCTTGGTGAAGCCATGCTGACTACTCCTGATCACCTTCTTGTCCTCCACATGCTTGGAGATAGCCTCCAGGATGAGCTGCTCTATCACCTTTCCAGGGATGCAGGTGAGGCATACAGTTAATAGTCAACTTATAGGCACTTAGAGATTAGTACAGCATTTTAAAATATACAGATTTCTAAGAGCAGGGCAGGTGAACAACCATAATAAATACAGGGGAGGGAGTAAATGGTATTTATCTGTTGACACTGCCTAGCATGAATTCTCATAAGCAAATAAGAAAAATATATTCTAGAGCCATGATGTTTAACTTTGTTGGAGCACAAAGTCTTGCTGCTTCTCTCCCTCCTCATATCCACCCATCTTCTCTTGTCACTTGCCACTGCCTTCACACCACTCGCTGAAATACTGCTGCTATCACCTTCCTTTCCATCATTTTCTGTGTGCTTGGTCTGTTGCTTGGTGTCACTGCTGTTGGCCTTGTTTAGTAGTGAAGCACACGGGAGATTGGAAATGATAGTCTAGGTGAAATTGCCGGAAGGCTGATATGCAGCTGATTTGAAAAAAGGCATTTGGACAAGAATTCTTGTTTTGACACGAAGCCACCACCACCGTCCTGACAGCAACTTGCAGGAGTATCTCCTTTCCACCTCTGTTCAGTAACTTGATCAGTGACCTGGAGGCAAGAACTGAAAGTTGGCTATGAAATTTGAAGGTGGCCTTGAGCTTGGGGGTGGGGAGGGGAACAGGAGCTGAATTCAAAGAGATCTTGGCAAACTGGAGAGAGGGCCCACAACGAAGAAGTTGAAACCTCATAAAGAGAAGTGCTAAGTGTTGTGCTTGTGACGGAGAATTCGAATGGCGGGGGACTGGGCAGCCGTACATCAAGGAAAGGATCTGGAGGACATGTTGAAGTGAGTCAGCCATATGACATTCTTGCACAGAAGATCAAATCTTATTTTGGGAATGTTGTATGTAAAATGTAAAGGAGGGCCCATTGGCCAAACTTGGTGTTGGTGAGGTCTTGGTGGCAGTACCATCTGTTTTTCATTACTGCACTTTGAGAATGATGTAAAAAAAACTGGAGCGAGGCCAGCGGAGAGGGGAAAAAAAAGTGCTGTAAACAGTTTTCAGAGGAAGTAACCTTTCATTCTCTATGTCTGCTGAAGTGGGATAAGAAGCAATCAGCTTTATTTTTAACAACCGAAGATTAATAGGGAAAATTGTTAGTTATTAGAATAGTAAAATAGTTTACCCTAAGGAGTTTCTGTAATATTGTTCGAATGAAATTCTTAAGAACAGAGTAAGGTTGACAATGTTGCAGGTTTTTCTGCTTTTATGTTGCGGGGGAGAGGGTGACAGGAGGAGCAGAGGATGATGGGACAGACACAGACCAGAATGATCTCTTCAGATCCCTTTTAGTATGATGGCTTCTATTTTCCATCAGAAGCCTGACCTAAAATTGAAAGTTTAAGGTACAAATTCTCACCTCAGAGGAATGCTGACATTCCTGTCAGGAATGCTGGTCCCATATCCAATATGCTTCAAAAATCCAAAGTTAGCATGAAATGGTCAGTAATTTTTGTTTTCTCCTACTTTGCCTGAGCATTTGTCTTTTGGCAGACAATAAAGCACTGTAGTCTGCTGTCTTCTTCAAGTAGCAAAATCAAAAAAAAAAAATTTTTTCGGAAGAGGCTGTGTATTCATTGCTGAAAAAGCCTGAGAGCGATTGTTCTGCCAGATGAGGATAATGGGCCTTGTTAAAGCCAGAAGGAAGGCACTTAAAGACAGGAATGCCTGCAGCACCCACTAGCTGGTACATGATGTTTTACTGCAGTCTAGGAACAAGGTTGCTTCCATGAATGACAAATCTATTTGGGTTGTGAGTTAATGTGTCTGCAGTCTCTGTAAGTGAATTAGGAAGAATATGGTAGCCTTACCCTGGAATTAGAATTCTTCTCTCTCAAAAAAAAATCCCATTTCCTTTTTCTGTGTGCTGTTCTGCCAGAAAGGAGATGGTTGCTGATGGGTTGAAGCCAGAGGAGCAAAGTGGGATCTCTGCCCTGACATATCCTTGATCATTGCCTGTCAGTTTGGGATGATAAGTGCCTGCTACTGTGCTGCCTACATGTGGCAGGGCATGTGTCTCCTCACATGTCAGGATCCAGACTCTGATCCATACTGGGCAAAAAGTAGCTCAGCTGTTTGTCTTAACCCCTCACGTGAACCATACAGAAGAAGGCAGAAAAGAATGGCAGTGGTGGTTTCTTGTCTTTCTGGCCACAAGAATCCTGACTTCAGGGTCTGCTTGATGCAGTGCTCGGCCCTGAAAATGGAAATATTACAGTAACCATAACCATGGACAGATTCAAAGTAGGTAACTAGATGAACAGTAATATCTTTAGGGACTGAAAAAGTAATCGGTGAGTAGTATTTATTGTACTGGCTGGCAAATGCCATTGTTTAACTGCCATGTTAAACAAGAGAAACACAGCTTTTACTTCTTCCAGGAGCGCACAGGCAGAAAGGTCAAGTCTCGTACTGTTACTCCTAAGCATGTTCAAGGAAGCTTTTCACAGCTCCCAACAGCAAATGTTTCCTCCATCAGCTGCTGTGATTGCAGTCCCACAGTGCCATAGGGATGCCATCTGCTTGCGTCTAGCACTTGAGCCTGTGGGGTCTGCTGTGTTATTTAGTGCCAGCGTGCAGATGCTGACAGGTGTAGGAGAGGGGAGAGGTCCCCAGGGGACTCAGAAACTACGAGCCTGGCAGTGAGGGTGGTTTTTCCCATCACTTCCTGGTGAGGGACTCTCAGCCACACAGGGCAACTCATTGTAGTGCAAGTACTCTGGGCCTGTCTCCACTGCAGCAATAGTGTTTTGTCAAGAGCTGTGTTAAATGTTACCGTGAGTTCAAGAGGAAAGAAATGAGTGTCTATCCTTTTAGCAGAACAGGAGAACTTTTACTGGTGCCATTTGAATGTCTGCAATTTCAGGTTCGTGCCTGACTCCAAGTTAGGCTGGTTTTGGGATACAACTCTGATGTAAATGAATTTGCTGTTAGCCCTCGATTGCCTGTCTGTGAGCTCACCTGAGATTTAGAGTTAAGTCTTTCATGGCAGTTTTGATTGACACTGAAAGAAAGGACTTCAAGTGAAGCCCTGAAGGCTTTTTCCCCTCTTTGTTTTTTAAAAAGGCTACGTCTTTATAACTTTTCAATATTTGACAGGAAAGCAGTGGCTTGACAACAGAGGATTTGGGGTGGGAAGGAGACCTAGGTCAGTAAGGGCAGTCCTTTACTACAGGTGACCATAACGTGGGATCAGGCTTTTGTAGAAGGAATAAATGCTGCAACCATGATGGCAGAGTTGTCCAGAGTTTGGGTGAGGTGAACAGCAAAGGGGCACAATGAGAAATGAAACTTCAGCGTGTTATACTCTGAGGAAGCTTGTGTTATGATCAACAATTTCCCTCTTAATTTCTTCTCTCTCTGAGAAACAGAAGCTCAAAACCAAATGGAGAAGTATATAAATGCTGTGTTTGAATGATCTATGCAGATAACATATTACGAGAATGTGGTGACAGCAAATTTTGTGAAGAAGAAACTTGTGAAAAGGTGTTGATTTTTCAGGGTTTGTGGATCTCTGGCTCCATCTGCTGATGAGATTCCTGCGGGATCCCGCAGCTCCGGGGCCAGGCCAGGCTGCCAGAGGGAAACCTCTGACAATTAGGGGAGTTAGAGGTGTAGGCTGTGGTTGAAGACACGGCCGATTCCACAGGCTATAGAACGGGATTTTTTGTAAAGGGAAATACTTTTAAACTGTCAAAAAGAAATTGATTTGAATAAAACAGTTGCAAAAACTGTGGGCGCACATCTTGCATGACCAGTGGTAGTAGCAATCTCGGTTAATTGGTAGTATTCTGAGAATTTGTTGCAAAGAAAGAAAATAAGGGAGATGATAAATTGCAGTTCAGATCTGTCTCAGACCTCAGCACAACAAGAAAGTGCACAGACAAGTCTATAATTTATTATGAGTCAAGGATTTTAATTACCTTGATATTTGCAGGGGGAAACATGCAATTCATATTCAAATGACTTCTGAAATGTATTAAAGCCACTTTTTAATTACAAGGGGAAGTGCTTTACTGATTCTGATTAATTGAGAAGGGTAATTGCAAACCTTGAGAGGGCTGGGATCAAGAGGTCCTAACAAGATGATAAATGCTGTTTTCACAAAGACCCCTCAGTTTGAGTGTATGGGTGGCTGTGGCTTACTCCCTCCCTCTTCCATAGCCTACCAGAGGTGACATCCTCATTGCTAACCTGGCAGGTGGACAGCATGTGCCACCCATTCCAGCCCAGGGAAGCTATGTGAGAAGCTTATGCTGATTGAACTTTGGCTGAAATGGAGAGATGCCCCTTTCGTGCTCCCTCTTTCCGCCTTGTACTGGGTATGGCACTCGCTGGACTCTGGCTCTGCACTGGCTGAATTTGACTACCCCCCCCTCCTCAAAGTGGATGGCCTTCTGCTGGTTTGGTGGGCTGCACTGGCTGGGAGAGGGCTCTGATGGGAGCCAGAGATGGCCTAAAGAAGGATGCTGCTCTTTGCAGCTGGGATTAGAGGTAAGGGGAGGAAGGAGTGTGGTGGTGGGGAAAGGAAGAGCAGGGGAAGGGGGGAGGAAAGGAACTAGGCTTTGCCCTTTTGGTGGTGGTGAACTCCTAGATCAGCTCAGTCATCTCATGTATAGCTACACCCTCAGCGAGCTGGAACAACTGAGGCATGAATACAAGTTTCCTTCTGCTTATTTTGCTCTGGAAGCAGTGATCTCATAGGGTGGCAAGGCAGACAGCTGGAGGGTGTGACTGTCTGGCTTGTCCAACAGCCCCTGGCCATGTGGGCATCTCAAAGATCTCCTTGTCCTTGAGGAGGATTACCCAAACTGCCCGAAGTAGGGAGTAGGATACAAACTAGTCTGGGAGCTGCAGAGTGATAACCATCCTGGAGCAGCCATGGGGATCTGTCTCCACCCATGTGTGGCTGTTCTGGTTCATGCTGGTCTGCTAGAGAAGCAAAGAAAAATACTTTGGAAAATGTGGGTCTGAGGCAATGCTTCCCTCCCATAGTCAACCTTCACTTGGTAGAACTAGTCTAATTCCATTCCTGCCTCAGGTCTGTCCCCTCTCCTCTACCATGGGTGCCTGCTCGTTGCCACAGTGTCACAGCTGCCGCTTCATCTTCTGCTGCTGCTGGAAGCTCTGGTGCCTAATCAAGCTTGGTGGGACCTTGTGGTTTCTGACCAGAGCTTTTTCTGCACCGTGCTGCCCAGTATGCTCGAACTGGGTGAGTGGAGCCAACAGTACTTATGGCAGTGCTTGTTAGCATGGACTCTGTGCTACATCCATGTAATATGGGGCTGGCCTTGTCCTGCACTCCTGTGCCATAATTTTGTTCACAAGATTTCTTTTAGCGCAGATCTCTTGGAAAATGTGTTGATGAGACTGGGACCAACTGTTGCAAAGTGAACAAAACTTATAAAACTGCTCTTAACTTGACACTTGCCATGCTACTTTTGAGAGACAAAGCTGTGGTGCCTTCTTTCTCCTAAGCTAGTAACTGTTTAATGATAAATTTAGTACAACTTTGCTGCTGTTTGTGTACTGTTAGGGCCTTCGCAGGAAGAGATAAGAAGTTCAAATGAGGAAGCAGTATGCAGTAGTATAGGAAACAGCAGTTTGGAAAGATAACTTAAATTGTAAAATTCTCCACAGAAAATGGTTAGTGATAAATTTAAGTGGCTTAAAGACAGAAATAGAAAAAGTAAGAAGTAGGATGTGGAGAGATATGGTGGAGAAGAGAGAGCAAAATTAGTATCTGCTGGTATGGAATAGCAGTATTTGGCACATATGATCAAAACAAGTAAGAAGTTTTAATGAGATAAATGTGCATTTTCTGACATCTTGTAAGAAAGCCCTAGAAGGCAACATTTTGTGCCACAGCCTTGAATACATCTCTGAGATGCATTGAATGTTGCAGATAAGTACACTACAGTGTACTTAGTTTTGACTATCTGCATAGACATGACTTGTGTATTACCTTATGATCACTGTCTCAGCTCTGTGAAAATGGCCAGCACAAGTGCCATGTCTCAGGGCAATACATAAGCTTTTCTCTTTAAAATCTGCCATAAATTTGGGGCTGGTCATGCTTGCTTTCACTGTTTTGAAGCATCAGGGGCAAGTAGTCAAGTTTGCACACAATGTATTAGCTTTTACCTTCTATATTTGCCAAAATAAGTACGAGGCTAAAGAAGACAAGCGTGTTAGTGGTCTTTTCATAAACAGATGAATCAGTGAGTTCCTTTCTGACTGCAAAGTGACCCAGGAAAAAATAGCAATTTTCTTTAATTCACTGATAAGCTCTACAAACATACTTTACAACCCCTGTTGCCAAAGAGTGGTTAAATAGTGTTAGGAGGGTCAGATATGTACGATTAGAAAATATTAAACCTTTAAAAATTGCTGAGCATACTCTGTACAAGCCACTATTTAAATGGAAGAAAGCTACCTTTAGACAGATTGCACAGTTTGAGATCTGCATCTTTGTAATTTTTTCCTCTGTAACCAGTAGCAGGTCAAAAGCCACATTATTAAGAGTGTCCAGTGGAATATGCTGGTGGGTAGATTTGCTCTTGCATGTGAACTGTCACCTGCTGTATGAGCTGAACTGGGAACCCAATTCTGCCTAGATGCATGTCCTGCTTGCCGCCTGTGGAAATTAGGTTGTGGCCTTGTGAACCTTCTGCTTATACAGCTTTTGCCATCGTGGCGCTCTGTCCCTGTCACTGGCAGTGAGCAAGGTTTTGTTAACTACTTAATATAGCTCTGATTGTGTAGCGCATGGCAAGGGAGCATTGTAGGTCTTAAGGGTATTACTGCTTTAACTTGTAAAGGATTGTCTGGCGCCTTTGAAGTGACATGCAACAGATTCAAACTCCCTTAGGAAAACTGAATTTAGGCCGCTGTCCGCTCGACGGAGATGACACTTAATTCTTGTTCAGTCATGCAGGTTGATCACACTAACCTGCTCTAGGAGGTGGTGGTTGGTTTCTGTTCCCAATTAGTCCTTCCCTTGTGCTAAGGTTGCCAAAGAAGGCAGTGGTCTTCCAAGAGATGGAGAGGAGGAGTGAAATTGGCTGCCTTCATCTCAGAGAAGAAGCAAATCAAGGGTATTTCTTCTTTCTCAGCAGGTGGGAGAGTGGGGAAAGAGGGTCTTCCACCACCCCGTGGCATTGGTGCCATTGGGAGGGACAGTCTGGCAGTCAGATAGGGCGCCTCTGCCTTGCTGCACACTGCTCCCCCCTAACTCCAGATGTTGCTCTTCCCTGTTACAGACCCAGGACTCTGTCACACTCATTGACATGTCTGGGTGATAAACTCAGTGTTGCCTGTTTCTGTTCTTTCAGTCCCCTGAAAGAGGATACTCGTGGAGACAACCATGCAACAGGCACATGTGGGGCCCCTTCTGAAATAGGACGCTGAAATTAGCCGCAATTCACTTCTCTAAGCACTGTCTAATCACCCCGAGGACCATTGGTAACAGCATAAAAAAACACAAATTAAAGTATACCTCAGAGGGGACTGAAGTTGTCACAAGTATCTTCAGTCCCTGGAGCACCAGGAAATTTGTAAGATGAAAACACCTGAATGATCCCGAGAAGTGAATCTACAGCCCTTTGCTGTGGGTTCCCTTTTCAGGTCTTCGTACTTTCGTCATTTTAAAAATGCAACATAGTTACAGCTAGACTGTTTTCTGCAGGGGAGGGGATTTGCTTCCTTTCCTCCTTGGTGATTTAGGGATGGAGAATTTGTGTGACAGGGGCTGAACTCTAAACTTTGATGAATTCAGGTTTTTTTTTCCCTCTTTACTGCATAAATTTTTTTACAGGGTGAAAGAAGGAAGTGGTTTGCTAAGTCACTTTTTTTTTTCTTTTATCACAACTTCCACTAAGCCACAGGGAAAAGACAAAAACAGTGAGTACTCAATGTAAAGCTATATATGGGAAAAAATTGCTTATTGCAAAGCTGCTGTCAGCGAGTCTACACCCTGTCAGTAAGTGTCCGCATGTTTATACTTACGGGCTGTCTTTGACTTCTGTATGTATGCAAGTTATGCTATTTTCAAAGCCAAAAGTTTGGCAACGTATCAAATTATACTGTCTTTCAGTCGTTTGCAGGGAGATTCTTACGAACAGAAGCTGTATATGGGAACAGTGATAAATGGGGTCAGGAAGAGGATAAATAATAGCTTAGCTTGCTGGGTTTTATTACTACTAAAATCTGGTGGCACCAGTGATAGAGCTTTGAACACCGTTGTTTATTTTTCTTGAAATGTTTGAAAGTGTTCTGGTGTTCCTGATACTCCTTTAGCTGTTGCTCGTCTGGAGCATTTTTAAGGAAGCTGTTTTGTCCTCATTCAGCCTTACAGAACAGAGAATTCATGGTCGGTTTGGCAAACGTCCTGTTGCTGATTGTTTGAGTAATGGGGTAATTATGAGTGCTGATTTGGTTGAGAAGGGGATGTTTTTTAGAAACATAACAGCAAGAGTAATTAAACCTGAAAGCGTAATTTCAGCGGAACAGCTTTGTTTCTATCTGTTACAGAAGTTTTGTCTCTTCTGATATGACTGAGTTCTCCGTGTTCAAAAGTCAGTCAATTCTCCAGTGAAACAAAGCTTTTAAAGAAGGGCATTTGTGCTTTTTTGCTTTAAGACATTCACTGTAGCTTAAGAATCGTATGGTTTTTACATGCTTTAAAATGTTATGAAAAGTCCATAGGAGATATTTTTATTTTTTGCACTGGATCCAAAAGTAATTTCTGTGGTGTTGTTAATGGGGTTGTTTGTTTGCATTTTACATTATTCAGCATTTTCAGGATTAATTAGTTTTGTTTCTTTTGCACCGTGAATTTCTTTTTCAACATGGATGCTTGCATGAATATAAACTACAAGTTTTAACAGCTTTGAAGCCAAAATGTTACATACTCAAAAATGAAGATTTATTTGGTGACTGAAAATTGTAGCTTGCTTGTCTACATCTCTTAAGTCTTTATGATTATTCAGCTTTATTATTCTAGACACATAAGCTACTTCGTATGTTCTGCATTAGAGAGCACATTAGTTCTTACTGTAGAAATAATTATATTCTTATTTTCTGACCTTGGTTTGTTGCTAAAGTGATAATCTCTCATTATAAGGAACCACTGCGTTCTATCTTTCTGGGAAATGCCAGTGAGAGTATAGGGCCCTCTCCACTGCGTTTGGTCTCCTGTGCTATCTAGAGTGTTTTCTTTCCCTTTTTTTCCACCTTCTTTTGGAATGTGTCTCCTGTTGTTTTTTTTCTGGCAGTAGGGACTCTTTGTGAGACAGCTGTGTAATACGTTCACAGCCAAAGACCTTGGCTGCTTATGGGCTAAGTTGACAAGCCCTATTTTGTACAGCAGCACCCTTTGCAATGCTGAGCAATTTTGCCGCCTTGCTGTTCGGCTCATTATTCTTATACCGTGAGAAGTTAAAGGCTCCGAGACATTCTCTGGAGCCTAGAGGCAGATTGTCCAGGCACAACGCTTGCAGCCATAAAGTAGTGTCGCCTCTGTTTGCCACTTTGGCAATCATTTGGTTAGGCGCCATGGTTGGCGGTGCCTATAAGCATATATATTTTCCTGAGGTTGCTAGGACCTCTTCCACCTGCATTAAGCAGAATGTGTAATCTTCTGCCTTGGCAATCTTATTCCTGACTTCAGATCCACTTTCTGGCAGCAGAGCAGGCATCCAGGATAATTAGAAGCAAACTTTGCCAACTGAATTCTGATTTTGTATTTCTTTTCATTTCAGTATAAAGGATACAAAGTCTTGATGAGAGGCTTTTCTTTTTCTACTTGCAATGTAGCGTTAGTCCTTGTAAATTATTTGTTAGATAAAAATCAAAGGGGCCAGGAGAATAATTATGGGGCAATCAAAAGAGGAAGCAGTTTTTAATCAGGCTGCTGTGTTTTTGTTCACATTTATTTAACCCTGACGACAAGCATTTTGGAGAAGAAACATCAGACTGCCTAATGCTCCCATTCTCTCAGCGAAAGGGCAGAGTCAGCCTGGAGCCTATTTAGAGACCTCCCGTTACATCTGCAGCAAAATCGGATCTCGGCAGTTGCATGTCTGGAGCGAAAGCAATTGGCTCCTTTGCAGCCCCAGAAGGACTCGCTGCTTCTAGGGGCACAAAACAGGCCATAGGCAAAGCGTCAAAGTTGTTCCTCTGGCGACGTGGGGCAGCTGCTCTTCTGGCTCCTTCCTTAGTCACCTGTTTTCAGGCTCTGCCTATTTTTTTTTTCCTAAGCTTTCCATCATCCAGTAAGCCATCTGGCTCCAGAGGCTTTTTAATCCATTTTGAAGGGCTTTTTATCCTATTATAAGAGACTGAAGTAAACTTTCTTGATATGTCTACAGTAGAATGCAAGCAGAAGATGACTTGTTTAAAAATAAGACTTTTCAGGTTATCTTCATGTATCATAAAGAAATAAAATGTTTAAAGAGTGTGTTTATGATTGGATTTGAAAAGCTCTTTTTGAAGAGTCTTTAATTCCAAGACAATAAAATAATTCTGAAAGGAAGAGTTCATGTCTAGAATGTGAAACTGCTTGTGCCTTGTTTTTTTCCACACATTCTAGGTTATTAAAATTAATTCAAACTGAATTTTCTGGCTGTAACAGTCCTCCATTCCCCCACTCATGATCTTTTTTTTATTAAAAATTTTTCCCCTTGGAGTTCAAAGTCCATATGAATAATTATATCTATCTTAAAGCTGCATGAGCTTGCTGGCTTATTTGTTTTACCATTCTCTTATAAGAAGCTTATCTACAGATGGTAAGATAAAACTGATTCATTCTGTCTCTCATGTTTTCTGCTTTGCATACCTATTCATGCATTGATCATTGACTGATTAACAGTGTAACCTTCTAGTTATAATACCAGCCTGCATCTTCAGCCCCTGGTCTGTCATTCCCTTCTGCTCTGAGCTTGGGCACAATCTGAATTATTACAGCATACTTGCATTAATATGTGCTTCCATCTGACTGTAGAAAGAATAATTAAAAATGAGAAATAAGGCAGTAGTTGTCCAGTAGGGGGAGGTATTATAAAGCTGAGTTTAAAGTGGTATTCCACTAGCTGGAGAAAAATGTGTGTTTTTGCAGCTTTTGGGGCTGTATTTTATGAATTCATTGGCTAGTTTTCTCATCAGGGCGGGTATATGAGTGGAGAAAGCTCAAAGGAAAGGAGGAAGCCTAAAGAACTTACATTCAGGTAGACAGAAGACATTCCCATGCTCGTTTTTATATGTCTTTGTTTTTACTGAAATAAAATAATTGGAACGAGAGCGATAACCTCCAGGTCGCTCTGAAACAGCGCGAGGGCATTTGTTTTGGAGATGAAGGTGCAGTTAGCCCAGTTAGCCCAGGCTGCAAAAGGGGAATGAGAAACACTGCCTGTGCTGGCTGTGCCACAAAAAGCAGCCGGCCCGGTGGTGCTGCCTTGGCTCTCTCCCTCCATTCCTTAATCGCTTAGGCTAGTTTGCTCAGTGGTTGTTTTGCTCTGAAAGCAGATAGATGTTGAACAGCGAGCTAAATTATGGCAGGGACCTGCATTGGTAGAAGTTAAAAACCCCAACAGCTATTGTGAAAATGTAGCAATAACGCTTGATCAGCTGGAGTAACTCGTAGCCATAAATCCATAGCATTGCTTTGCAGGTACGTGTAAATAGTTGGAGTGCCTCCGTGCTTAGCACTATGCACAGATTAAATATGCATATCCCATTTCTTCAGGATTGTTTGATTGCTAAGGGGAACAGGGCAAGAAACATCAAAACAGATGCTGAAGTTGCATTAGACAAGGAAGGAAACGTGCAATTGGTTAATTATTTAACTCCTCGAATCAACCATTTTAGGCTCCTGTGAAGCTTTGAAATTTCTGTCAAAGTTCACGTCCTTAGATTTGTGCCTTGATTTATCTCTGCCCATTTCCTTTCGTCATTATCCGTGTTAGTAGCAGTCCACAGCACTGCATGGTGTTCCTTGGCACCAAAACCCGTGTGCAGGGACTCGCCACCGCAGTGCAGAGAGGCACGAAGTTTCACTTGTGATCGGCGCATTAGCCGCGTGCTGCTGAGGTTCTTGTAAGAGGTTGTTTACATCTTCCTTCGCTCGCTGTGCATGGGCACTCCCAAAACTGGGACCGTTTCAGGTGGTGGCGTCCAGGTGTCGTTGGCTGGGCGCTGCCTGTTTGCCTGGAGGGCCCTGGCGTATGTCCCAGCAGCGCTTCCCTACTTCCCCGCGCCCTTGGAGACAGGGCAGGGAGAAGGCTCTCCAAGTAAAAACACAGGGAAGAGTGGTTGATTTTAATCTCATCTTTTTTGTTTTGACTTGAGAGAGTGTTTTTCTTCCAGACCTTGTGAGAAATAGTAGAAAGGGAACAGTCTGGAAACACTTCTCTCGAGAGACTCACTGCGGCAATAAGCTGGGCTGGAAGTAGGGGATGGAGAAACCTTCTCCCCCTCCTGCCCCCGCCATCGCCGCCTTCTGACCAAGTGTCCTCTGGGGCATTCGCACGCTGTTCTTGTAATGCTCTTCTGATTTTTTGGGGGCCTTTTATGCTGCCCTGAAAGCAGCTTTTTCTATCACTTTGAAAATCTTCAGAGTAAACTTAATCAAAGTTCTATGGTGTGTTTTAAACTTAAAAAATAATAATAATAAAAAAGATGTTGGAGAGAGAAGAAAGACCAGTAACACTGATAAAGGCTTCTCTGTGTAGAATGAGAATTCTGCTAAAGCTTTATCTTTTCTAGTTCTGTAGTTAACAGGCATCTTCTGTAACTAAGAACTCATGAAAAAATGTATTAATAATAAATCCCAGTAAGTCTAATTATTATTCTCTAATCCAAGATATACTGGTTTTTAGCATCTTTGATTACAGTTCATGTCTCTTTGAACATAGTGGAAAATAATTGGTCATAACCTATCAGTCTTAAAAAGTTTGTATACCTACAGTCACCGGTATAATAATATGTTCACAAGATTTTGAGAGAGCACTTCAATCCTGCAAAATACTTTTTCAGGCATGAGATATTAATAAAATTCAGGCGTGTAATATCAAGAAAAGTTCTTTGTAGGGCTGAATTGAAAATTGAAGCATGAGACTTGAACCACATAATAAAATATTTTTATAGTTTGGGATGAATGAAGGACTGCATAGTTTGTATTTAGATTCCACCTTTCACTACTTAGACGCAGGTGAATATTTTCCTCTAATAAAGTATTGACAGTACCATGATTATCAGCCACAGTCCAGTATCAGTGCTAGCAGAGCTTTTTCTTTGGGGGAGGGAAGAAGGTTGGTTGCATGAGTAAAGAGGAATGCACTGAAAAATGAAGGCTCGATCTTCAAAGTACAGAACATAAAAGGAGGCTATATATTGCTGGTAACAAGAAAAGCAATGGTAACTTGGCTGGCCCTCAAAAATTCTTATGGAATGTGAAAGATTCAGGTAGCCCAGTCCTATGCAAAAAGAATGTAGTCTGTTTCAAAAAAAGTATTATAAACAACAGATAGAGACTGGAAGGTAAAAGAAGGTGGGGGAGTAGCAGGCACTCACTCAGGAAATTTTTTCCTGTGGAGCTAGAGCCATCTGAGCTGCTTTCTGGAAACATTTAAGCACCTTAGTGGAGAAATATCATTTGCATTCCCACCATCTCTCAAAAAAACACCTTTACAACATATATTAGAGAGTCAGAATTTAAGGTTCAGCTGTTTGAATAATTTCAGATTTGAAACCTCGTTTCTTACGAGAATTGGTGTGGATCCTATAAGGCAGAAAAGAAGTCCAGTTTGGATTTCTTTTTTCAGAAAGCTTTTAGCTTGTCCTCAAGTTCTCTAACAGTTTTTCTCAATCAGTTTAGATCCCTCCTGAAGTTTATTGAAGAAGACACTAAAAAAAGATGCCATGGAGCTGACTCTCGGTCCATGTTGAAAAATAACCAATCATCTTGCCCTCCTTTATGCTAAGGTGGATTTGATGTTGAACAGCTCTCTATCAAATGATGCATTTTCAATGTCTGGACTTCTTGTATTCTTTAAATTTATTGGCTCTGTCTGGGGGCATTGACTTTAATTTTGAATAATACCAGTCTGGTGCAATTATGATTCTTAACTACATTTTAGTGAGAGAGATTGTCCTATAGGCTATCCAAGTACAGAGGCTGTTCATGCAGATAAGCATGAATTTAGCACTTGCATGCTTCAGAATAAGTCAATTTGCAACAAAGCAAGTGAAGATTTTTTTCATTAATTTTTGATGAACTCATATAATGATTAATACAAAAAGTAAATTGAAGACATCGCTACTGTAGTTAATAAAATTCCACAAACAAATTTGTAGGTAACAGTTCGATTTTATTTGTTTACAAAAAGCTTTTCCACAGCAAAAGATCTACTCTATATCTTCACTTTTTAGGTTATTATCTAAAATTGGACAAAGATGTATCATGGGTACACTGATTATTTAAAGCACAGTAAGAAACTGTTGATAGTTTATAAAGGCTGCTGTGCCATGTGCATCTGTCATCTGCCATACTTAATGCTTGTAACAGCATTAACTTTTCATTAAATCACTGACTGACTAACTGCAGGGAAATGTCGTTTAATTATGTTTAAGCTTATCCTGCTTCATATTGAGAAATAATTTTAAAAACTTTGTTTGAAACTGGAATGCAGCATGTTTAGGCAAATATTGTGACTGTTCTCTCTTTTATCTCCTGAGGATAGGAGGATAGCTCTTGTCGACGTTTAAATATGTTCAGCCTTCTAACATCATATATATAATTTTGAATCTCTTAACATGTCAAATGGGTAATAGTTTATGCGATGCCTTTTCCAGAATAATTTCTGTTATTTTTCCATTGTATGATGTTTTATATTATATTTTGATGACATTCCAGACTTACGCACATTGATAGCGTCGTATAAAACTATTGTCCTTATATGTCTAGTAATCTTGACAAAATTGGTATCAAGTGATATATCCATTATTACATATTTTGTGCTTTTCTCTGTTACAACAATTCAAAAATACTCTCTCATATGTATTCCACTACAAAATAAACACTCCAGTAATGAACTGTGAAATTCATACTACACAGATCTTGTTTCCTATCCCAGTCAAGAGTCCTTGCAAATTGTTGGGTTTCTTTGCTTTTATTATATAAAAGTTCATTTAAAAAACAAACCCCCAACCCCCCTGAAATCTCAACATAGAAGTAAAAACTCTGGATTAAGGGTTTGTTCACATGCACTAAGAATAAAGTCAAAAAAACTTCAAATATTTTTCAAAAAAAAAAGTTTTTTGAAACTTCCTTTTAAGTTCAAATTAAAAGTCTTTATTACTAATTAAGATGAGACACAGCTTGCAAATCCCTGCTAGTCACCTTCCTGTCTTACAGGAAACCTTAAGCGTTTTCATTCCTGTTTTATAATTTACACGGGACACTTCATCACTACAAAATGTGACAAATAGCTACAGTGGCTATGTTTTGATAGCTTAGAGAAGAAAAAATAAAGACCATACTTTTTTTTTAATTCTTAAGGATCTGTGGAAAAGAGCATTGTCTGATAAATGCACGGTGTTACTGTGCTTCCAAAAGATTATTTTAATGACGGTTACTGAAGTCAGTTTGCTGGATAAATCTCCATATTAGAATTTGCTTACACGCTTGAGTAACTCCAAATTTTTATAGCAGTAATGAGTTTCTTTCCGCTGTAAATTATAGCGGGAAAGAGTTAATAGCTCACTACGAGCTGGGAGATTTTGCGCTAATTGCAGCGGGCGCTGGGGCAAGGAATAGTTTGCAGAATGCAGTGCGGTGTCGCTCCTGTCCGGGCGGCGAAGCTTTGAGTTTGAACAAAGCCGCGGGGCAGCCGGGGAGGCTTGCCACAGACCTCCCCGAGGTGCGATAAAGCGGTCGGGGAAGCGTAGTGCCCTTCAGGAGGGTGTGTACCTGTGAGAAACAGGAAGCCGAGCAGCGGCTGCCTGCGCGCAGAGGTTGGCCGGGCCGGCGGCTGCAGGTGTGCAGGCGCGCTGCTGAGCGCCGGCTCTCCAGGCGCCTTGGCAGGCGTGCTCCTCGCCAGCAACATCTGGGGGAAAAGCCCCAGCCCGAAGCAACCCCCTCCAAAAAACAAACAAGCAAAAAACCCCAAACCCCTCTGGTTAGAGAGATATGACCGCCTTGCAGCTGAAAGAGTTGTCACATTCAGGTCTGTACAGGAGGAGACGGGATCGCCCTGATAGTTTGGGACTCCACGGGTCGCATGAAGAGAAGCTGAGGTGAGTGCGAATCGGCGGTAAGCGCAGGCGCCCGGACCCGTTCTTGGGGGAGTGCTCTGGCAAAATGCAGACAAGGCTCTGGAAAGCCATTGCAAAGCACGTGCGTTGAAGAGTAGTCCCAAAGCACTGCGAAAAGGAGGAGGAATAATAGAGAGCCCATGGTGGTGACTTGTCTTTATTGGCGATGGCATGAATCTGTTCCCTAGGTCCGGGAAGAGCTAGTGGTTACTTCTGGGTCCCTTGCCAGCCAGCATTTACACGTGAATGACTTTCCATGATCTGACAGCTTTGTTCGTTCTAGTTTAAAACCAGCCTTGGTCACCAGAGCGTTGTGGCCGAAGCCAAGGAGAGCTCGTGGTGCTTCTCTGGGGTCTCTGTGCTGTCAGTCTGGGGGCTGCCTGGGTGGCGAAGGGTCTGTGCCGCTTGCTGGCCCTCACTTTCTTCATAGAGGATTCTTTGTTATTGAAATGGCTTTAGACAAAAGAATGCAGTGGAACCACTTAGCATGACCTTATGAAGGAAGGGTAAACAAAAATCAGAAAGCCATTTAATGTCTGGGGGTTATCTTCCTGGTGCTGCATTTCTTTGAAAGCAGTGCGGTGGATTTTTGAAAGGCTGTGCCTGGGACGGTAACACTGAAGAAGAGTTTGTAACATCTGTAAATGCAGCCACAAAAAAAGGAAAAACGCTACCCCCCCCCCCCCCCCAGTATTCTCAGTGTGAAAGCAATCTGTTGCCACTTCAGGCTCCTTAGAAAAGGATTCTTGTGTAAATGCTAACAAAAGCATCAGTGGAGAGGAAGTACTTCCTATCTCCTAATGCCTTTTCTTTGGTTTTATTTTTAGAGTATTTTTTGGTGTTAGTGTTTGTGCATCAGATAGGAATGTGTCTTAATTTACATGTTTTTGTTACTGTAGTTTCATTACATGAGTTAGTAATTTCAGAAGGATAGGTATTCTGATTTTGGGAGATTCACCCCTTTGTTATCACTAAGCACCTCAATTAAAACATTTTTGTGGCAAAATATTATGGTAACCTATTGAGATTATTTGCTATGAGAAAAATCAAATCACTTCTATAAATGTGTTAACTTGTGGATCTTATATGTATACTTTGTCTATTTATAATACTCATTTTGAATTGTTTTCTTAGGTGGACTTTTAAAAGCATTAATAGTATATATTACATTCATATAGTTAATTATAGATGGAAAAATCACCAGACTTCTTAGAGTAAGAGATGTGAAGAGATTCTTGACTTCGTTTAGTCTCTTTTATGTAAAACTAGCAATGAGGAAGAATGTATCTTGTTAGGGAAGAGAAAGCTGCTTTTCCAAGCAGATACCTAAAAATGAGTCACTAATGTGCTAGCTCTCTAGCAGTTATGTTGTTGTTTCTCTTATTTATAGTGGCTCATGATGTATGTGTCCCAGACTGGAATGAGGCCCTTTGTGTGGGGCTAGGGGGGTCTATATCAATATAACCTAGGTGTGTTGGTTTCTTCCTGAGCCCCTTCCAGTTTAAGACAAGAAAAATGGGAAACGGGGATTGATCTTAACTTTCCTCTGCTTTCATTTTATTTTTTTAAGGGGAAGGTACTGGAGATACAAGAAGGTGAATAGAGGATAGTCAGATAATACTCCTAGAGCAGGGGGACAACCTAGTAAAGATATCTGGTAAATGGTATCTGTGGAAGTGAAGAGTCAGGAGGAATCAAAAACATTTACCTAAGAAGGACAGAGCTTTTCTTATATTTGCTCTCAGCTTAAACTAGTTCTTATTTAAACTAGACCTTGCTCCTTCCTAACCCATTTTGTTATATTTCATTGTGTGTTGCCAGGCAGCCTTATTTGTGATTTTTACTGCACTCTCCATGACAAAAAGCTGTAGCATAAGTACAAAATAATGACATAACAACAGGGCAAAGAGCAATCAGGAATGAAGAGAAAATGGCCTTTAATTTTCTAGAACAGAAAAGCTGAAAACCTCTAGCTTTTTTCTTATGCTCTCCCCAGTAACACCTCATTGTCTGTCCTCAGCAAATATTTTCAGAATATCAAGAGTCCACAAGAAAGACAAGAGGTTTCTTTCATGTCTGCTAAATATAGCTTGCCATTCTGCAGAGCTTTGCAATACCCTCCTGTAGTTTTTCTCTTCATTTCTTTGTTCTAGCTCCTTTGTATTTCATTTTACATGCATATTAATCTAATGTGTTAAATAATATCAGCCCTTGAGGAGCAGTTCACTGTAAGCTTTTTTTTCCCCTTAAGCTGCTGTATTTTTTAATCTTGGGCCAAAATGTACCAGATGCTCATTTCCTTAAGGTGTCCTGTGAGAATTTCTGTTTGTTTGTTTTTTTGTTGTTGTTTTAAGTTGTTAAAGCCATACAGCATGATATTTTCACTGCCTTTTACATCTCTTCCCATTATGGGATTTCTCTTCCCTACCTTTTTTGAGTTCTCTGTCTTCACTGGTAGTTATTTTGTGGGATCCAAGCCTGGGTGTTCCTCTGATAAGACATAAAACAGCACTAAGTAACCCAACTGGCAGCTGTTGAGCCCCCTTTACTTTCTGCACGGGGTGTCTTAGCGTCTGCACTGCAGCTTGGTGCCCGACTGTGATTGCAGCTGTGTGCTCTCTGGTTGGGATCACGGGAGGAACCAGGCTCTGCACAGTGAGCTCACGGCTAGTGGAGACAGATGCTTTGGGGTGCCTGCAAACTGCCCTGGAGGCCCAGCCAGAGTCCGGTCAAGGATTGCCATTATCAGTGCTGCAAAGCAATTAATGAGTGCCAAAATTCTGCCTTTGCTCATGCCTTGGAATGTCCATTTTATTTGCACTTAAAACCCACCAGATCATTAATAATTAGGGCACTGTCCTCCTGCACAGCGCTGTGCAATATTTTGGAATGCCTAAACATATACAGAATATACATTTATATTATAGATTTCATTTTCCAGGAAACAAAGTTCCTTAAAACAATTTTCTTTAATGTACAAAAGCAATTTCCTATGTTGACATGACTTCATGACAGGTCGTGTGCTGTGGTATTCTGAGCTCCATAACAGGAAGCTGATCTTTAACTTGTGCATCTGTGTCCATTAATGACAGTATAGTCAAAGGTTTGACCCCCATCATTGTCTTTCAGATCTGCTCTTCAGTTTATGATGAGTCAGTCTCTATGCACATTTCCCCCAGAATCTTCTGTAGGAAAGGCCATAGGGATATGGTTTGGCTCTTTTCATTAAGTTTTATAGCTTGTCAGCTTTCTGTTTACAGCAGAACCCCCTAAATGAATTTTAGATTTAACGGTGCCTCTCCAAACATTCCTTGCTCTAGCAAGGAGGTGCTAGATCATCTTGAGTGGAGCTCATCTCACCCAACTTTGGCTATCCTAAGGGGCCTGATTCACCAACAGCAGAGCTTACTTTAATGCATGGTTTTACTCATTCCCACCCCCGCTATCCACACTGTGATTCCTCTTGCTGCTTCAGAAAGGTTCAACTGCTGGCATAGCACTGAAGTGCTGCAGGTCACAGACTGGTGGTGTATGGCACTAGCTCAAAACGTGCTCCAGTTACCTCAGGGTTGGAAATGATATGAGGACTGAGCATCTGAGCTGTCCCAGCAGAACAGGTAATGACCTGCTAGAGTCCATCCAGTTGACAACAGTAAGGCCATTTCAAGGGAAGCCACCCACAGCCATAAATGGCAGCCCTGAGCTTGACTGAGAAAGCTGGGACCGAGGTGGGGGGAAAGGGAAAGAACTCATCCCACCTCTTTTAGGAACCTATCTCGGTATGGACTGAATTGCCCTCCCTCTACCCTCCTCCTCTTGGCATAAGATGCCCAAGTGATACCACCAGCCCTTGTGCTGGCAGCACATTCATGGGGGGGGTGGAAAATACAGCTTCCATTTCTCTCTCTCCTGCTCTGTGTATCACTTAACAAACCTTGAAATCTCTCTGGATGCCTTTCAATCTGTTATAGATGTTGCAGGTGCTTTACTAACTTCATAGGGAGCTGGAGCCTGATAGCCCCATGTAAGAGGTGGTCTGGATGGCTCATACTTTTCTTGAACTTGCACAGTAAAACTACGACGCCTGATTTAGACATCCATTAGGGCAGGGATCCTGAATGCAGTCCTCTCTTCCCCTGCTTGCACTAGACTTACTAGTGTATGGATCTTAACTGATCTAGGATGTTTTGTGGGTGCAGAGTTCAAAACATGCAGTGCAGAAGGCTTTCTGATGCTTTTATATCCCTTGTCTGGAGCAAAAGCAGCAGTCGTCGAACTAACTGCAAGCTGGCAACTCTGCTGCTGTTTTCAGTACTGAGAAGGCATGTTCTTTTCCAGCTATGTTGATTTGGTGAATTAAGAAAAACAACTTCTCTGAGAAATCTTGCCTTGCCTTGTTTGTTAAAAAGATGTTTAAAAAAATTCTACCTGTATGCTGAGCTATTCATCCTTGCTTTTTTCAGCAAACAGGATGCAAAGGAAATTGTAAGCATATATTTACAGCTACTATTAAGTGACTTCTAATGATTAATCATATACTTGCTATTTTTGCATCTCCCACTTCTCCTCCCTTGCCCTTTGTTAAAATATGGTGATTCCTTTGAAAAATTCATGCTATTCGTTTCCAAAGTTCAATAAAATGCATTGTGAAAAGCAAGGACAATTCTCAGTTTATTTCATTTATTTATTTATTTATAACAGTTACACTTAAAACACATTTGATCAAAGTGTATTGTCCATAACTCTCTTCAAGTTCGTGTATGTTCAAACAAGTGCAATTAAAAATGTAAACAACTTTGGAAGAGGTTGGTCTCAAACCTTTACCAAACATTTCACCATTTTCAACAGCAGTTGTTGGCAAGCTTCATTCAGTAGCTGTCAGCTATTCAAGTAGTTCACTGCTCTGTTTTCTTGTGCAGAAAGCACGATAGATGCTTCTAAGAAAGGGAAAGGGAAGTTAGAAACTTTTCCCCTGTGAAGGGAAGGCAGAGTAGGTGCAGACGATCTTCTGTTGGCTCCACTCAAACACCCGCCTGCCTGTGCACAGTCACTCCAGGTTGGAAGGCCCCAAAATCCTGATGTGCCCCAAAATTTCATGCACAAAGACTCTCTTGCAGAGAAATTAGAAGACATAAGCACATTCCTTAGTCCCACTAAGACTGGGGAGGGTGGACTCAGTGCAGCAAAGCTTGCAGAAAGGTTTAAAAAGAAATGAATGAACAAACAAGACACTGGCAATGTGACAGGTCTGAGTGCCTCCTTTTCCTAATGAAATGTAGCATTTTGGGAGTTGTGCAAGGTCATAAGTCTCCTTGACCTCCTGTCAAACCTCCCTCCCCATCTGTAGTAGATAGCAAAGATGTGCAGGTGTTTCCAGCCACATCTGCCCCCCAGACCTCCTATCCTTTCTAGCAGGAACAACAAAACATGCTGGTAGGGGTCCATCTGGGGAACCAGGGACCCTGTTGGGCTTTCAGGTTCCTCCAGGTGCTGGGATTAGGAGAAAGCAGAAAGAACAGATCTTTAACTCAACGAATTCTTAAATTCAATTTCCACTAGTAACATTTCTTAACAGCGTCACAAATGTTAATATTTACACTTCCTTTTTCTTTATGTAGATACTTAGCTTCCAGTATCAGCAGGTAAAGCAGTAATTATTCAACACATTGGTAAAGAAATAGACTAATTTATTAAACCAGGAAGAGTATGAAAATAAAAGTTCAGCCACAAAAAAATTACAATTCATCATTGTGGTTAGAAACACTGCTGGAGCAATAGGGAGTTGGGACATATAAATATTTATTTGAATCAGATGCTTTAGAACTCTTGATTAAAAAAAACATTTTGGCTCATCTGCTGGGCGCTCTAATTGGAGAGAGGATTTGTCTGTGTAAATGCACCATTGAATTATTAATTATAGTAACTTCCAGCAAGCAAAAATATGCTTAACACACCTTAGAAGGTGTGTTAAGCCATAGTCTGAGGTATCCAAATGACTAGAGGCTTTACATATTTTTCTCTGTACTTTTCATTGCTTTAGGGGTTAAAATAGCTGATGGTGAACACACCCTTTTTTTTTTCCTCTTGCCTTCTCGCTCACCCCTTGTCTTTGTATTGCATAATAACTGTTAAGCAATTTTGTTTGACTTGCTTACCCTATTGCCTTCCCTGACTGCAAATCACCGGAGGTTGCATAACAGAAAGCCAGGCAATTGCTACCATTCATCTTATGTTTGCCTCATTGTAATAATTTATGATTTAAATAAATTTGTTAAGCTTCAATGATTATAGCAGTTAGAATTTTCCTTGCTCTTTCTTACAGTGCTAGTTGGATAAATATAAGTTGTAGATTTTTTTTAATTTTGATTTCATATGCTCTGAGAACACCTAATCAAAGGTGTTCTTTACAAAATATGTAATTGCTCATTATTCCCCATTATTCTTCTGTATAATTAAGTTGTTTGAATTCAGTCTGTCACACTGAACTGTGAATTTATACACAGAAATATTCTGCAGAGGAGAGAAAACTGCATTTTATGTGAATGTCACTCCTTAAATGAAAGTTGTCAATCTGTAGGCATGACAGAGAGCAAGCTTGAAGGGTGTAATTTTGAGTTCCCCATCTTTTCGTTTTCCTTTCCTGTGGTCTCTGAGCTGTTCTAGCAAATGCAAAGCTAGCGGGCACGATGAGCTCTAGAGAGCCCTGAGCCTTTTCCATGATGCTGTTCAGACATAGGAAAGACCATACCATGTCGGGTCCAAATACACCTTGCAAAGTATGTTGCCTCTGACGGTGGCCAAAAGCTGATGCCTACGGAGGGCAGGTATAAGAGAAGAGCAAACTTTTATGGGATTTCCCTGTAGTAGTAATCCCAGTTTCCAGCCACCTGTGGCTCAGGGACTTCCTACACAGCTTGTGACCTTGAGTATTCTTCTCTTCTGTTAACTCATCTGGTCACACCTTGCTTCCAGGAATCTTAAGGCGTTCCCCAAGTACGCATGATGCTCTGAATTTTCATGTTATCTGATGCCATGTGCACATGGTTGTGAGTTTTTCTTTCTTCACTTGTTTTGTCATAGGAATTTTAGGGATTGTTCAGTTTTGTATCTGCCCACTCTGTAGAAATTTCTGACTCTAAGTAGTTCTTGACAACTTTCTAAAATGATGATTTCATGTGTAACACTCCATGAGCAGCATTTTTGGATGACGTTACTTAGGTTTTCTCTTCTTTCTAGAAGATTGTAAGTCTTCCTATAAGCTTTCCTGTGATATGTGTCTTAATATGTCAACAAGACAGTGTGGTGACTTTTGACTGAAGCAGAACCCTTTTTTCCAACCAGGGTGCACTGCCAAGAGATTTGTTGCATGATTTTTGTGATGTAACACATTTCCCAGTAGCTGTTTCTTCTGCTTTTTCTGTCTGCCTAATGGCCATGATAGAGCTAGAAGGAAATGAGCCAAAAACGAATTCATCTCTTAAAAATCAAATGCAAGTAACCTATTGGCAAACAAAGCTAGCAATAGCTGGCTGCATTTATCAACTGTGCCTTTTTAAATAAAAGATTCAAATGGTTTCAGCAAGGAATGAATGGATGAAGGTGAAGTAGATGTGAAACTTTGTCTTTTCCAGCATGTTAAATCAATGCATGCCATGCTCTTCACAGATGGTAAAATTTTTGATCCCAAGTTCAGTATACCTATTGAACTCTGTGTTGCTATGCAGGTATTGGAAAAATGTTATCCGCTCAGAGTTATGACTCAAAACTGCCCTGGCTACTCTGTTTCTTGTTCCGGTATGGAAAATTTACATTTTTAGCTGTTTGTCTCCCTTGATATTAGGTTTTTCATTTGTTGTTGTGTATGGTTCTCCTTGCCAACTTCAAAGTCTGAAGTATACACTATATTTCTGGTACATAGAAACCTGCTCCTTATTTTTTCTTCTTTTTTAGTGGTACATGTTAGCACTGCAGCTCTGGGATAGCTCCACGAGTTACCATGTTGCGGGTAGTGAATTTTGCCTGAAGTGTATAAGCAATTGCTTAGTTTTAAACTACATTCCTTTCTTAAGCTAATCCTCAAATTATACCCACTTACTCAGTGTGCCATAACAAAGGGGAAGGAGGTTTGGCAGGGCTGGAAGCCCTCTGATCCAAGGCAAAAAATCCCATCATTCTCCCTTTTCCCTTTGCTTCTCTTCCACCAAGCAAATAACCCAGGCTCTATTTCCTACTCTGCTCCTTCAGGTAATCCTGCCAAGATTTATTGCAAGTGGTAACTTTTACATCCTTCCTCCCAAGTCTGCCTGTAGTATCACAATATTACACAGTAAATTAAATTAATGTAACTTAATAATTAAATTAAAACACAGTATTATATTCATTCACTCCTGCTGTATTCAGCATTAGTCAGCTGTTAGTGTGAAAATTGTGACTTTAGAAATTCCTGCAATAGTTAGCAAAGCCTTCAGTTTGGAAAATGCTTGGCAAGTCTTACTTTTCAATAGCCGTTACTGGAATTCATCTGTGCCTATTTGAAATGCTTGCTACTACTATTGGGTAACTAATGAGTACAAAGTCGTAAGATGATGGTCTTCAGGCAGTGTTACCCGAAAGGTCAAGATCATTGTAATGAAGTATGAAAGTAATGCTGTTTTGTATTAGCTTTATTTATTGGTATATTACTCATGGTTGACTCTTAGGAACATAAATCAGTTCAGGTTATTTTCTTCCAGCTGTTGAATATTAGTGTTATTACTTAGTTCCATTATGTTAATTACGGACAGCTTAACTGTCTTCCTTTCTGTGCTATTTTTAAAGCTTGATAATATTGCAGGGCATATTTGAAGAAAAAAATGACATAACAGTTACAATTTAATTTGTGTATGAGAGAGAAGAGCACTAAAAGAGAAGTGATTCAAAAGATGTTTGCTTTACTGCATTCTACCTTCCCCAAACAAATTGTTTAATTCGGACGATGAAAAACTTAGCAGCACTCCACAATCAGAAGCATGAGAATAGAAAAATAAACCTATTGAAAGTGAAAAATGTTTAGAGAGATTATGTTGTGGAAAGTATAGTATTAATGGTAATATCTGCATGGAACTGACATGCTACTTAGAGACCAAGTAAACCCTGTCCCGCAGCACCTTAGCTGAAGGTCAGTCCTTAGCATGGTATCTCCAGTGGAGTCGTTACTATAATAGGAATGTCATTTAGAGCCAGAAAGTCTGGTGTTGACAGTTATCTCGGCCCTATAAGGAACTTCATGGACATACTAGAAGTCTTTCATGGTAGACTGGATGTTATGTTTAGTCAAGGCATTAATTATAGCTCCTGGATGAACTGTTCAGGTCACAGTGTTCAGCTTATAAAAACATCAGTCATAGCTAGTGTGGGCAAATGGTTAAGGCAGAAGTAAAGGTTAACATTTGCCTTTGCGCTAAGGATTCAGTAAAGTATTTTTGGTGAATTTAATGACAGATGACGCGTATTTAATACTGGTGCTATGGAACTGTTATTCTGAAGAGAAATATAGTAGCATTTTCCTAGGATTTGAAATGTCGGAAAATACAAAGATCAGCCTCGTACTTTTTTTTATGTATTTGAACTTTAAATTTGTTCCTTAAGCAATGGATGAGGAGCACACATATAGTTGGTTGTAATACCTCATTGATTGAGACGTGGTTATCTTTATGCACTCTAACACAGTTGCCTGCAATTGCTTGATCACACTTGGTTGTCCTTCACTTGACTTTCCTCCCCCCTCCCCTCCCCATATCAATATTATTCTGCCCGAACACTTTCAGATTTTTGAACTGGTTGGACTTGATGGTGTGAAGTTCTTTGTGTATATGTCCAAACAGAAAGATGCTTTTGGGTTTGGTGAGCCTGATGTGGTCTCACCTGTTCTTGAAAGGATTTTTCTTTTTAAGGTGAATTTCTTAAAGATACTATATGTGTACACCCTAGTATTTAGTATCTGACCTTCTTACTGTTCTTAAATTAGAAAGGGTTGTATAAAAGCTCTTATATGAAACACATTCATGTATATGCATCTTTAAAGTCTTCTAAGTTTATTGCGTTAAAAGAATTTGGATAGAGCATATTTGCCATGGTAAAGTGTACATACAGTCAACTGCACAGGAAGCAGTCTTAAGAATAACTGATAGCATGCTGTGTCTCATATAACACAAATTTATTAGAGTACTGTGAGCTGTTGATATATGATGCTGTGTCTTTTTATTTACTCCTGTCTGTATAGAATTCAAAAAAAGAATAGTGTGTGGGGGGAAGAGGTGGCAGTTTAAAAAGGATCAAATAGCTGTACATAGAAAAAAAAAATCATTTCTCATTTTAAACAAGGTATGGCTTTGGTAATGTTTGTAACCAGCTGAAAGAAAATGAAATGCTTTTTTTGAAATATTTCTTACAACAGAAAGTACTGTAGTTCAAATGTTATTCTCCCTTTTTACAAGTTCTGTTAGAAACTGATTTTCACTGTGCTTCTATGACAGACAGAGTTGTGTGGGAAGGTGCTGCTTACCTGCTTATTCCAGTTATATTCATTTCCTTATGAAGAGATGGAATGTGAACCTTCTGTGTTTGCAGAGACCAAAGCATTTTTTGGACATGTTTATACTAGAATAAGTTTATATTGAAGTATATGAAACAGCTAGAGTTGTCTTTTGTTTGCCCTGTTTAAACTCCCACTACATGAGCTTAATCGTGCTTTTTATGGCCAAGAGTGAAGGATGAAACTTTCATGGGCACTCAGAATTCACCTATTTTTTTATCATGTTGTTTTTGAGATGGTTTTCCATCCTTTTTAATAGGATGCATCCCTTTTAATAGTTAGAGCAGGACTGTTCACATGTGCAAATCCTACCATTAATGTGTATTTTTATTCATAGAAAAGATTTATACCTTCCTTTCAGTTGCATTAAGAGATCAATTTAACATAGGAAATATGTCGTTGCTTACAGGACCAACAATTGCAGAAATCAAAACCCAAGAGTGTTTTTTAATTTCAGTAACAAGACACAAAAGATCAGTTAGCACTTTAAAAGGTTGGTGCACAAATCAGTGCAGGCGCTGCAAAGTCACGTATATTTTACGGGCAAACTTTTATTCTAGTTCTTCTGTATTTTGCATGTGAGAGACATTGCACAGCATTGGCTGTTAAATATAATTAAAATGAAATCATCCTCTACGAGGGGAGGGATGTGTTGTAATTTTTCATTCCCCTCTGCCTAACGTGATGGTGCACGTGGCCTCCTGAAACCACCAGTGACACAGCAAGCTTGTACTCCAGTGGGCAATGTTATTTCACGGTCAGCTGTACAAGTAGGTTGCCAAGCAGCAGCTGTGATTGCCAAGCACCTTGTTTGGAGCTGTGGCTGCTCGGCACATCTATTTGTGGAAGGAGGCGCAGTGTGCGGCGGGGCGCGCTGGCCACCCAGCCTTCTCTGTAAGAGTCCCCTTTGGTCCCTCACGACGACCAAAGCGGGACTGAAAAGCTCTCCAGGGAAAGCAGGGCGTGAGCTGCGGGGCGGTTGCACATCAGAGATGATAAAGCCACATGGTTATTGTTGCTGTTGTCTTTTAAAGCCCTTCTCCATTGCAGCAGTGCGCTTCCCCTCAGCTCCTCTTCTGTTTCTTTTATCGCTTTCCCAGCTCTCTGCCTGGACTCCTGATAAGATCCGCAGTGTGCCAGGAGCAGTGTCTCTGTCTTCTTCCATCTTCCTTACCTTTTCCAGTTAAATGCTAAACGTCTCCCTTTTCTTCTCTCCTTATCACTGACTGTTTCCTTAACAGCTGGCTTGTAGATTTTGTCCCAGATTCCAGAGAATACCCTTGGGAAGCTGCTGCTACTGCAAATCAATGAACCCCTACACACTTCTCGCTCTCTGTGGACTGCTTCACCTCATGGTAACCTAGAATTCCCTAATGAAAGTACATTTTTGACAGTCAATTTTAGATCTTAGCAGCAAGTCTCCAGCAAAGTGAAAAAAAGAGAAAGACGAGCATCTGCTCTGGATTCATGGATTACCAAACCTTCACACTGGAAGCTGTTTTGCTATTGCAGCGGAAAGGCCTTTTTTAAACTCCTGGCAAGCTCCTTTCTTGCTTAACATTCTGTGAATTGAGAATAATTCCACTGAGAGCAATGGCAGTAGGCATTCAGAACAAGGCTTTTTCTACTTATTATCTCATATGATTGCTTCTTAATAAAAGCTAGGAAGATTAAAACAGACTTTGTGGATGGACTTATTGCAGTGATTCCTTGTACTGCTTGCTTTGCTGCAGCCGCACAGAAGATTGCACAGTAGCAAGCTGAAGAACCAAGCACCGGGGTGGATTTTTTCCTGTTGACCAGCAGAAGATGCAAGGAAGCAGAAATGACTTCTAGCCACCTTTGTAGCCTACAGATTTCAGGTTACTGCAAGGACTGAGGTAGCCCACAGGGAGTCAGAAATGCTTAAGGGCTCTCTGATTTGTAGCAGCAGCTTCTCAGGAGAATTTCCTGCAATCTGGGACAAAACATATAAGAAAACGATTGAGGAGATGGTCACAGATAAGGGGGATGGAGACAGACTGGCTTGCTGTTTCTTACCTTAGTGACTTAGTGCACCTGTGCTAATCCTGGATGAAACGGCATTGTTAGTCCATTGCAATGAGTCTCCTTGGAGTTTTTCGTACTCACAGACACTCAGTATTTACCTGTGCAGGAAATGTTGGGATCCAGCGTGGAGAAAAAGAGCGGGATTGTTCTGTTTGCATGTCCTACACTAGCAAACAGTGCTCGTTTGCATCACTGGTGCAGCAGGAGATGCAGAAACCTTTTCTTCCAGCACCATTTCCTGCAACTGTGCCCTGGCAATATCACCATGGCCTAGAGCTATGGCCTGAGCATTGCTTGACATGGAACTTGCTCCAAGACAGATAAAAATAGGGCTTGAGCTCCAGCCAAGCTGTGCAGCTAGTGAGGGTATAGCCTTCTTAGCCTGTTACAACTTGTGACTCCCAGTAGCTCTAATGTGACTTGGGTCATCAGACCTACAGAGAGGTATATAAGCAGAGACATATATAAGACCCCCCCTATATAAGGGGTCTGCCTGAGCAAACCCCTCGCAGACATTTGGCCCATTTGTTTGTGCTTTGCAGCAGCAGAATTGTAGGGCTGTGTTAGCTCTCTTCCTGCAAGCTGGTTATGTGTGAGCCCAAGCCTGTGCTGAGGGTGGTTTGTGCTCCATGGTAAACTTCTAGGCAAACTATGCCAGTTAGCAGGGTGAGATTTGGTCAAAAATGGTCTCAAAAGAGGCCCTCTGCAATAGGTTCTAGGATGACAATTTTTTAGACACTGAAGGCATATTAAAAAATAGCAGCCTTGAGTGGAATTTCTACCATATCCTTTGTTGATTCCCATTTCTAATTTCTCTACTTGTTCCCGCTAGTCTTTTTCTTCCTGTCCTCCTCCGCTTTCTCATGCTCCCTCTCAGACTAGCAAATTCTTTGGATACCAAGAAGCCTTGTGTCAAGAACACAAAGCGCATGTGGTTTTGCTATTTAATCGATTGCTAACAAGGTTGAGTGAGTTCAGCACAAGAGACCAGTTGCTGAGGACTGTTTCCCGAAGTCCTCTTTCATTTGAAGTTTTAGGTTCTTAGAAGCTGACTATCCCACGTCTGTCACAAGTGTTTCACTCTAAGCAGGTAGAGCTTAAAAGAATGTAATTAATGGCTACACATCTGAAGTTTGTCATGCTTTCCTTAGTAAGCAGCACATGACAGTTTTTTTTTTAAATAGAATATAGCCATCAAATAATTGCAGCATGAAAATCATTATGAGGGCATACTTTAGCGAAGGAATGATTGACTTCCTTTCTTCTTTCTTTCTGGTCTTGTGCTCTCACTTCCCTACTATCCGTAATAAATTACTTCAGCTTTCAGATCTATAAAGTGTTTTTATGTCACAGACAAGTGTTCGAAACACAGCACACTCACTGAAAATGAAGTTTCATTTTTCCTACTTATTTGCCTGTTATAGCTTACCTGGCTGTTCTGTTAAGGGCCTGTTAAGCAAAATGGAAACAAACTATCTGTCTGTGTCTACACCCTCTCTGAAGTGCTGATAAGAAGAAAGATGCCTATAGATAAATTCAGCACATTTGACTTTAGAAGATAAAAGTGGAACAGAAAAGGCCATTTTTTGCAATGTAATTAATACAGCATAGTATTAAAACAATATTTACCTCATGACAGAAGTATTTTCTTCATGCTGTACATTGCTGGCTTGCCCACAATAAAATATTACTGGAATCCACCTCCATCCCCCTCAGAAGAAAGTACCTGTGGACAAGTTTGACAGGGAACATGTTCAGTCACATAGGTTACTCATAAAATAGCTCTCCTGGGTCTGAATGGACTGCTTCTATCAGCAGGAGATAGCGAAGCCGCTTTGTAGTGTCCAGGTTTCTGTTACAGCCTGGAAATGGAATGTGTTCCTCGGCTTCCAGCGCCTCTCTGTAAATCACAGCCTGACACTTGCGCTGCGCTGTTGCTGCCGAACTTTTAACTTGAAGCTCTAGCCAAGCGCTGAGCGTGTCTGGCTGACTGGCACGAAGCTGCAGAAGTAAATCACTGCACTGCGAACAAGGGGGAAGTCCAGCACGATGTTTTGCCGACTTTTGCCTACAGTTTCTTTGCGGTATAACCTATAGAATATATACCCTTGAAAGCACTTAAAGCAACATGGATTTCCAAAGCAGAGCTCGCCCTTATGTGATCCCAGAGGATGAAGAGATTCCACACAAAGTCACTCACGATGCACACAATGCCACGGGAAATGAGGGCGAGAAAGCAGTGTCAAAATTGCAACGTAGGCACAGTGACATAAAAGTTTACAAAGAGTTTTGTGACTTTTATGCAAGATTGTAAGTTAATTTTGTTCAGCTTGTAACTTAAGTAAAATTATTTGTGTATTATGCATGTGTTTTTTATTATCTGAGCTCTGGGTAGACTGTGTAAGTCACTAAGGCAACCTTTGCCACTGTTCTGTGTTTGATACATTGCCAGTTGTAATCATCAACTAATATTTGAGCCATTGCTATAGACTTAATCATTATGTGTGCCAGAAATTTTTGTTAGTGGTTGATACTGGTTTGGGATTTGTTGAGTAGTCTCTCTGACTTCTGATTTTAGATCATTTGCTTATTATTATGGGGAAATGTATAAACTGTACCACTACTAACAGAAGTATCGTGTAGATCGGTGTTTTTACATATATGTGTTTCAAATTAAAGTGAACAAATATTTTTGCATTTTTAGATGGAAAGCTTTGTTCTTTCACGTAGTTATTTTGCAAGTGTCTGTTTCATGTTTTTGTTTGGATTACATTTTGTGTCTGACAGCACTTAACATTGAGTAATTTTTTAAGTTTAGCATCCTTAGTATTCAAGAACTGTTGAGGTGATAATGAAAGATTCCAATTTATGTTGTGATTACTGTTCATTCAGATTGATGAATAGGATGGGTGAAGTGACTGAGCTTCAGCAACCCTCCATGCCTCCCATAAAGCACATACTATCCTTGGAGAGCATTGGCTGGCTTTATAGTTAACCACTGCTTATACATATATCACTGCAATTTTTCAGTATACTTGTGGGTTATCATGTATGGTATAGAACATTCTCCCATCTGATCTCATTTGTGAGATTCACCCACTCATTTCACTAAGAGGGTGGTGAATATTTTGGTATCAGTTACTGCTGCCTTCTTCTGCAAAGGGCTCTAGGCGGGAAAAAGAAAACAGTGAATAATAACTGGTCAAATGTGACCTTGTGTACAGCTCTTCTGTTATACATTGTAAGAAACAGATAAAGCACACTTGTTTTGAACCATGTGATAGGTGTATGTTTGCCAACTCTGCTGCTGTACAAGGAATTGATTCAGTTGCTATTGGATCCAGTGGGAGCCAAGAGGTTTTAGCCCCTTGGTGGGAAGGGCTTGACATCTTGCACAGGACAGTCCTCTGCATTTACAGGTGCACCATGATTTTTCCTCTGTGTACCAAAAAGTGTGCAAAATAGACCTATGCACATGCGCACATTTTGGTACAAAATTTTGGTACAAAATGTGCGCATGTGCATATGTGCATTTAAAATAACAGCAATTGTTTAATAAGCTTCGAGGTAGATGTTTGAATTGTTGGTTTTGTCAGTTGTGGTCAGACTGTATAACCCAGACCATTGCCCTGTATTTGCTCTCTGCTATCAAATGATATTGGGGCAGAAAGGTGATCTTGAAAGGCAGAGCTCTGAGAGTCTGGATATAAGTAAGAAAACACCTGTAATGTAAAAATCAAGTAAGCCTTTTCCTGGTACTAGATTCTTAATTAACTGTAGCACAGCTGTACTCTCTCTCACCGATGTGGCCTTAATCCTAATGAAGTAGCTAATCCCTCCAATATTTTACAGATACCACCCTGTCATTTTATAGCCGCATGCCTTTGAGAAGCAGCTAAGGTGGCTATTGAATATTTCTGGCATCTCCAGTGTGGGGTCCCATGACAACTTGTGCTGGCCTAAGTGTGGGTTGCAGCGGTCCAGCCTGTAAGTGCGGCCCAAGAGTCTCACCCTCTCCTGTGGCCTTACACTGACACTGGCACACGGCGAGCTGATGCAGGGAGCTGATCTCACTAAGGTTAACCTTAACAAACAAACCAAAACCCCGTGACTTTAAACTAAATTTGTAAAATGACTTTAAGCTTTGCGAAATCTGGGTAAGGAATAATGGTTTACTTTCTCTGGTTTTCAGTAATTTCTGCTAGACTAGATACCTTATATGCTTTCATGTTGCTATTTTAAAGTGCTTGAACCAATGTTGTTACATGTATTTTAGGATTATATTATCATTCATGTCTTCCAATGTGAAAATTATTCTAAGTTGTTAATTATTGCTAACATTGGCCCTTGTTTTCTGTAATTCTAATGTATGTCTTTCTTCATTTTTATAGTACTTGGTTGAGTCACCTGTTTTTTCCCCTCATTAAATGGCTATGAATGTATCTGTGATGATGTTTCTGTCTGTTTTTTAAATTAAGTTATTAGACTGTTTTGTGTTTTTTTTATTTCTAAAGAGTTATGGGCAGGGGGGAAATGACCATTTTATTTCTGAGGGAATGCCACAAGTCATTAAGTCCATAGAAAAGCTTTCATTGAGCAGCTTAGCATTAGGCTGAAACAGCTGGCTTTAGAAAAAAGAGATGAACTAAAATCAGTGGGATTGCATGTTTTGGCTAATTTTCTTTTTGTTTCTTTTTTATGACAGCAACATGGCAAATGCTCTTGCAAATGCCATCTGTGAGCGTTGTAGAGGTGGCTTTGCACCTGCTGAGAAAATTGTCAACAGCAACGGTGAACTGTACCATGAGCAGTGCTTTGTGTGTGCCCAGTGCTTTCAGCAGTTTCCCGAAGGGCTCTTCTACGAGGTAAGCCAGGCAGAAGGTTGTTCTTGCCCCAATTCTTTGGCTTGTTTTTTCATTCTTGTACAAGAAGTAAATACAGACAGATCAATAGTTTAGAAAGTGCTGTGGCAAAAATTGTGTTCTGAAAGAATACACCCAGGAGAGAGAAAAAAGTAGAAATATTTTTGTGCAAACCTGGAGGACGTCAGTGTGTATGACTGACTTTGGTGTGCAACCTACTGTTGTCAGAGTTGAGAAAAAACTACTGGAGATTTCTCTCTCGGTGCTGAATTTTTCCCTAGAATCTGTAAAGACAATCTATATATTTTATCAGAAATATACAGAGAACGTTATTCTGAGAGCAGAACTGTCCTATAGAGTGAAATCCCAGCCTCCCGCAGTCCATAGGAGGTTTATTGCTGAGCTATGTGGGGCCAGCACTGCAGCTGAAATGTTTGTCTGTAAGTCAGCATGCTGAGGGAAAGATGTGCAATCACCCAAAACCAAATGGGGCATAAGTCAGGGCAATTCTAGACAGAGCAAACTGGAAGATTCTAAATTAGCAGTTCTTAAATACTTTCAAAAGTGAAAACCACTCCCACTCGCATTCTCTGTCGCAGATGGATTGCTCTTAGCTCAGTGTATTTTAATATAGTTTTCTTTTCCCTTCCCCTGTCATGGGAATTTAGCTATTTCAAGTACAAAGTGGCTTTAGACTAGCTCATAAAGTATGAAGTAATTGGTGTAAGGAAGGGTAGAGCTGGTGAGGTAGAGAATTACTATTTGAAGTTTTCAGATGGGGAGCAAAGGCTCAGAAAGATTAAAGGTAGTGTTCTCAATAAGTATCAAATTTCTTTAGGCATTTCTGAAAATCCTGTTCTAATCCGCTTTCTGTGGTTGCACCGGAAGCCTGGAACAGCTCTAGGAATAGTTCCAATCCAATAATTCTGCCAAAAGGTATTCTTGGTTTACTTACACCTATAATGCAGAGTCAGGATAGACTCTTGTGCCAGGTTCTTATTTCATGCCTACTTTATATATAATCCATTTTATTCAGTGCTTCAAATGTATGTAGCAGTTCACAAAACAGGTAGAGATAAGGTCCTGCTCAGATAGCTTGTAGTACAACATAAAATAGTGGTTACAGGATTTATGTCATATTATGATCTGAAAAGGAAGGTTGGCAGTTTGTTAAGAGCACAAAGCTGTGCTCTCACATACAATGTGTTATTGCTGCATCAAGAGCACAGCAGTTTATTTTCACATTATTTTTTTAATCAGTTGTACAGAGCCATGCCATGTGGTGATGAGGAGGCAGCCGAGGGAGAAGTGACTGGCTGGGAAAGAGACTGGCAAAGGGGATTCCTGGGGTTTGCTTTCTCTCACCTTGTTTGAGGATCAAAAGATTTTTCAGTGTTTTAGGGATAGTGTTGCACAATTTGTGGTAAATGAGCCACTAGTGGTCCATAAGACATCAAAAGGTGAGCTGCAAAGCAGAAGCAATTAAAAAACAAAACAAAACACCCCCAAGATATTTGCACGTTATCTTGCAATTGTTAATATGAGTTGCTGCCTGCATGCATGCATGATAGAGAGTCAGTCCTGACATGTTAACACCTGAGGCAGGCATAGAGGGACACAAATGTTTTAAAACTAAAATATTTGTGTGCGAGTAAAATTTCTTTAAAACAACAAAATATTGTTTCTCTAAATGGTAAGTACTTTATTTATCCTTCTCCTGAGTGTGAAAAAACAATGGCACAGTCAGGCAGTCCATAGACCTCTCTCTGAAAGTTGGATGGTCCTTTGAGATAAAAGTTGGAAAAATTCTGCTCTAGGAAGCCTTTATCTCCTAGAGGGTGGAGAAGGACAACAGTGGAAAGAAAATCTGTTTGTGCCTAGTCCAGGAATATTACCACCTCTCTGCTCATGTGTGGCCCTATGTGGATCTCCCTCAGCAGGAGCAAACATCCTGGTGGTGTTTGGATGCACTGCACAGAGGCATTTTGCTTCCTACTGCTACAGTGTTAACATCCTTATTCATTATGGTTGGTTTTTAAGCACTCTTTTACTGCAAAGTGATACTTCCTGTTAAAGACAATAAGTCAGAAGTGAGTGTTGATAGATTGTCTTGGGAATGAAAATAGCCCCATGTACTTAAACATGTTTTGGTTAAAGTTTCTGGGTTTTTTTCAGGCTGTGCAGAGGCTTGCAATGGCTTTGTTCTTCAGAAATGTTACATGACAACTGGAAAATTTAAGTTAGGAATAGATACTTTTTGCCACATCTATTACAGAAATAAAATAATTATGATTAGGATTAAGGAAACATCCAAAGAGTTGTATGTGAACTTCAGGTCATCCTTCTGCCTCTAGCCCTTACTTATAGTATCCACTACAGGAGTTTGCAGTTCCTCTCCACACCAGCAAGTCTGTCTGATACTTTTCAAAAGTCTGTCTAAACTTCTGACAGCCTTCAGATTAGGGTTAATAAATGTTACTTAGCCTTCCTTTCCTGTCTATACTTGCTGGTCCTGGGCATCTTCTAGATGGAGGTGAGTGGATATCTGTGTTGTCCCAGCCTGCGTGCCTTTTTGGCTGTCTTAGCTTGGAAATCTTTGGCAAATCCTTCTTTTCTGTAAGGCCCTTTAGGGTGAACTAGTGCAAGTGCATCCACATCTGTCCTGTGCTGGCAGAAGGGCACTCACTTAGCACTGAAATGGTCAGTGAAATGATGGTGGTGGAAACCCCTGGAGTATTTCCTGGTCATGCTGCTGGGGGGGGGGGGGCAAGGGCACAGCCTGCTCTTCTTTCACACGGGTATTTTAGTGATGGCTTGGCACCTCAGCACAAGAGTTGGGAATGTCCTGGGTGACAGTGTTTGGGAGAGAGGGAGGAACAGTCCTAAGCAGGCAGAGGATGAGCTCAGGTTGCCTGATGCTCACGAGATGGCTGACAATGCTTGGAGGACTGAAGGTGATCTGTATCACTGTGAGGAAGTTGGGCAAAAGGGTATCTTCCTCAGACTGGTTTAATGCACCCTTTAAGAAGATGCATTTGGAGGTGTGGCCAGTTAATGTGTTTTTCTGAGCAGGTTCCCCTTGGGTAAATGCAGGCATTGCTGATAACTCTGCATTAGTTTGTGTTTACTCTGTGTCTGAGCTAAGCCAGTGTTCCCTGGGAATGATCTCCAGCTATTAGCAATCAGGAAGCCAGGTATTCTTCCCCTGCCTATCGCAAGTGTTGCAGCCTTCCCCTGTTAGTCGTTAAGCTGCTTATCACATTCGCACTCAAACGCTGCAGTGATAAGCTTTTGGGCTCTGCTTCCCTGGCGGGGGAGGGGGTGTATTGGTAGAGCTATGGTGAAAGAAATGCCAATGCCGGCCTCCTGTGTTGCTGGATGCGTCACCTGGTTGCGTGGTGACAGACACACCAGATTGGCGTAGCTTGCTGTGGTCTGGCATCAGAGCTGAGCCCCTTGCAGGCACCAGGGCAGCCCTCCTCTGCGGCTAGGAGTTTGCACAGTGGAGCGGTAGCGCTGCTCTAAATAGCAATAATTCTGGAAAGGGAAAGACTTCCCGTGTATTTTTTCGAAGCTTTTTCCTTTTGAAGGTGGCTACAACTTCTGGAAAACTTTACCCTATCCAGGTTCCCCAGGATTTTTGCTGATGTCCTCATCAGCATAAATTAGAAGTGATAATGCAGCTAGTTACCAGTCAGTGTTGGCCTTGTGGTTTAAGGGAGTGAGTGGGAGCTATGGACCTCATGTAACACAGGAACCGTGGGTTTGGGACCTGCTCGGGTGCACATGTATTCTGTTCTGTTGAGTATCATCAGCTTAGCATGTTGTCTTCTGCACTTAGCCTAAACAGAAGTTACCACAAATGCATACCAGCAAAGTGTAGCAATGTACAGTCCTGTACTAATAATAGCAGAACAACCTCCTTCCATGGGGAGCTTTGGGGCCGCCATGTCCAGGGGGGCCATGAAATATAACCCTGGATGCTGATATACATTAGCTTAATGTAAGTCGGTACAGTCAAGAAAATAGCAGTGCGCAATTAGTGATGCCTCTTACATCAAGTTGTCACTCACATTTGTCTCACTATCGCATACTGAAGCCATTTACTCCCTGAGCTGTTGGGTAGAGGGGGAATCTAAGATTAGCCACACTGTGATTAATCAGTGGGCAGTTCCTCCAACCCATCGCAACCGTGGGTTCAAGAACGGCTGTTCTCTTCCACGGGGTCGCATGGGCGCCCAGGGGACTGGCCTGGCTTTAGACATCCAACTTTTAGCCAGCAGAAGTTAGGAGAGATGAATCCTACCCCTAGTCTAACAGTGTTTTAAGAGGGGCTTTTTCTGCAGGGGTCTAGCTTGCTGTGCATTGTGCTGATGTGTGTGTGGGGGGGGTGAGATGAAAGGGCTTAGACAGGTGCTTCCCACAATGGAAGAAATACAATAAAATCATTATAAAAATTACTCATGAGCACTCTAATTGGGAAACTTGTATTCGCGAGCTTCTGGGGAAGTTGTAGCTTTTTTTTTTTTTGAGAGTGACTTTCTGCTTTTGTGTGTAGGTGAGGGGAGAGTGTTCCTTTCATTTTTTCCCCCCCTCTTAAGAGACTTCTGTAATAACCTCTGCAAAGATTAAAGGAAGGTGCTGCAATGAATTTGTCAGTTTTGTTTCTATTCCAGTTGCACCTGCAGTGTTTTCTTAAAATGGGCTTTGCCAGAAAGCATCTTAGAGGAAGGACCTTTAAAGAAGTTTTTGTACCTGTCTTTCCAGTAAGTTAGTAGAGACCTGGATATCAGCTGGAGATTGTCATGGTGAAATGTTCTGTGCAGAAACGTTTGATTCATGGACCTCCAGCCTACAACAGGCAAATGACCTTGATCTTAAAATACACGTGGTGGGATTTGCTACTGGAGTTCATGGTTTTCTGTGACTGATGAGCTGCTGGGTCATCCGCAAGGTGCAGCATAAATGAACCAAAAAAAATTGCAAATATAAACAAGACTTAATGGCAACCTAATATACCTGCCTGACGCAAACCAGGGGGGAAGAAAACCTGTTTGGTCTGCCCAGATCAACGTGTGGTGGCTCTGAAATCCAAGCAAACCCATGCATTTTCCATTGTACTGCCTGTTTACACAAAATAAGAAGTTTTCTGATTTTTCAGTTTAGCAAGATTGTTTGGTAGGAAGCAAGTACAATTCTCACTGAACCAAAGATTTCAGTTTTTCTTTGAGACAGTAATATCCCTCTGTCTTTCAATTGAAAAAAAGCTTCAGTTAAAGTCATCTGTTTTAGATTATTACACTTGAAAAACACTTCATAAATTATTAGCATATACTTCTGGAAGCTTCTGTACAGAACGTGGTTTTTTTTGTTCCTAGTAGGCGTGACTCAGGTTGAGCGCAAGAGCTACGTTTCTGATCCCAAGTTTCCAGTGACTTGTAGGCTGTTTCATTAAATCACCACCTTGCCAATAGCTCTGTATATTGTACCAGTAATTACTAAACCTATATTGCATTTGATCTGTGGGATTTCATGGTGTAAAACAGCTGACCTTGAAGCATATCGCTGTATTTTCTATCCATACACCAAAACTTGATTTGCTGGTAGTATTTTATGCAGTTTGCTTTGTTTTGTGTTAAACCCAGTAAAAAGGAAGGAGTGGGGGCTTCCTGCTGTCGCCCTTTTTCCAGTGTTTTAATCTGAGACATCCAAATCCAAACATTTTATAGCATACCTAATATTGCCTTTCTGGTTTTAACATGCTAGTTGGCATTTCTGTCTGGTAATGAGGTGCCTGAATGTATCTAAACATTTCCCTTCATTTCAGGACATACTTGTCTACATGTTTTTACATATTCTTCAGCTAAGCTGCTAATGCAGTGCTGTAGAACTTCTTTGAAACTATTTTTCCCACATGCTTTTTTCTGTATGAGCTTGAACTGCAACTGAACTCCTCTAAGCTTTGAGTAAAGTCAGATCCAAATCTAAATCCCTTAAGATCAGCTTCCCTATTTCATCTCATTGAGTTAGTGAATTTTGTTCCTTAAAATTTCCTCAGATAAACATCATGAAGGAAAAGCATTATTTCCCTTTATGTTTTGGCTGTGCTGCTGTATAAACTGCAAAGATATCTGTCCCTGGGTGTTCTTCCTCCCCCTGTACTTATTTCCTCCCGGGTGCTGGGCCATTCTTACAGGAAATGTAGAGTGGTGAAAAGATCAAATGGGTTCAGGGAAAATGCTTCCCACTAGGAAAGGTTTCCGTAAGCTAATTTCCTGCCCAGCTTTCTGTTAGTTACATCAGGTTTTCAGCAATCTGTCAAAATTTAAACATCTGTTGTGATATAAATGAGTGACACAGAAAAATGCCCTACACTCTCAGCAGTATTAAAGTAATAGAGTTTTATTAACACTACATGCTAACTAGTAGCTGAATTAAGGTGGGTGAATTTAATATCTATTTTTCTAGCGCATAGTCTGTTTTCTGTGCAGCCTCTTATCTTTTACTGCCTAGTTGCGTCTGGAAACAACCTGGTGTGTTCCAGTATTTATGTTAAGGGCATGTTCCTTTTCTCTTAAATCTTGGCTTGTTTTCCTTTTGCAGTTTGAAGGGAGGAAGTATTGCGAACATGATTTTCAAATGCTGTTTGCCCCTTGCTGCCATCAATGTGGTAAGTGTTATATCAAGGTGAAATACTTCATACTGGTCATAAATGGGAGGTCAACATAGATGGTTGGGGGAAAGTTTGCAAACCTTGTACATGTTCCCGTGGAGGTGGCCCTGTGTAGCTGAGCATTGGACATTCCAGAATGAACTGGACTTCAGAGAAATTTGGGAGCAGCTTTTGCTAAAGGTTATCGAGCAATAGGATTAAAAAAAAAAAGTTCGCATTACTTGAGTGAGTAGCTTAGCTGTTGATTCAGTGATCCAATGAACAGACCATTCATGACCTCGTGATTATTAACAGGATAAAACATACCCACATACATGCATGCACTCATATATAGCCTTTCTCATGCAGCTGAAACCCTTTAAGCAGTCTTTGTCACCTGTTTTGACTATTGTAACTCATCCAAACTGTCCTATTCCAAGAAGCTAGGCCAGTCTTTATCATCTAGTGTTATAATCATCTGATGAATCAGCTGGTCCCCTCTTGTCATTTTGAAACAAATTCCTGTAAGGCTTCAACTTCTAATGCTTCCCCTGCATGACACTGAGGGCAGCATTTTATTTGCCACTTTTGATGTAAATGTTTGCATCTCCTACACTGTAATCATTTCCAAGTTTTTTGTTTTTGTTTTTGTTTTCCCCACAGTGTTCCCTGTGTGTGACACATCTTTCTTGGGCAGGGCTGAGAAGTCATTACTTTCCTATTGCTTAAACTGGTCTTGAAGCTCTATTTTTCTGTAACACCTTGGCACATCTGCTGTGACTTTCACTTACCTTAGTAAAGCCTTTCCCTTGTGCAAAGGAAGGAGTTGAATATTGAGAAAGAGGGAAGCAGATGCTCTGGGCCTTTGAATTTAAAGCTGTGGACTTGAACAAGCAGGGGAGAAGAAGAAAGAGGTTGGGGGTGATTTGTGAGCAAACCTGAAGTATGTAACAGACCAGGTTTTTCACTTTGTTCTTTTTACGGGCCAGTTGTTCTCCTTGTGTGAGGGAGCCGTGTGTTCTTCCATTCACTACACAGGGTCCCCTTCCTCTGTCCCATCCTGTTCCCTTATGCCAGGGCTTCCTCTTTTGCATTCAGCTCCTTGCCTGTCAGGAGTTCTGCGAAACCTCATCTCATATCTAACCCCTCAAAAAACAAAACCCTGCTCTTCCTCCATAGTAGGGTCTTCCACATGCAGCCACATTCTGCTCATCTCTGTTAACACTGGTACCCCCCTTTGGTGAGCCAGGCAGAGGGACTTTTTTCTCTTCAGCACCCAGCAGTTTCTTTGCAGAAGGCCTACATCAGTTTTTGCTGGGCATGGTAAGTGCTCCAGCCAGGGGTAGTAAGGAGGAGTGCCACTGCATATCTTGAGTTTTTCCTGCTCAGCTGGCACAGCTCCTCAACTGGAGCAGCTTCTGCTGCTCTTGCCCTCGTTCTTTATAGCACCAACTCTGTTAAAACCTCGTCAGTTTTCTTTACTGATTTGTTCCAACAAATGGATTAAGAGTAAGTGAATTAGCTGGAGGGTGTGACTGGCTGGCTGGGCTGCCTCCCAGGTCCTTTTACTCTTTTACCAGCAGCACCCCACAGGCGCTGTGTGGAACCAGGCTTTTTGGATTTAGTAACTGTGGCCAAAATCAATATGGCTGTTGTAACCAATGATGCCGTGAGCATCCCTGGCATTTTTAGAGTTGATCAGATTTTATTCTTGAAAAGCTATGACTTCATGGGAGCGACACAGAGTTGAGTGTTAGTCTTCATTTCATTTGTGTGTTACCTGCCTGATCACTCCACTTTGACACCTGCTTGATCTGTATGTTCTTCGGGGCCAGGACTGAGCCTCTCTCAACACTAGAAAACTGAGTTCCCAACACGTTCTAGGCAGAGCTTTTGCAGTGCTCTGGAGTCTTGGCCCAAACGTCCGTGTAGAGAATGATTAAATCATGTGTGTAGTGGCCATGGCTCTGCTCCAGGTGCAGTATAGTCACACTGCGCATGTGCAACTGTAATTTTCACGCTATTTCTTAATGCCTCACAGGACAGGACTCCTAAGTAGGTCAGAAGTTGTTTGTGTTGGATTTACTAAACAGTAAATTCTCCAGACTTCGCTGTATCTTTGCATTTTGACTCCATGGTTTATTTGCAGTGGGTCCAAAGCCACCCAAGCTCAGAACTATTGTGCAGTGAGTACAGAGCCCCTTCAAATCTTGGTTCCAGACCCTAGTGTAGTAGAAATATGTAAAAGACACAATTGAATTAAAATTGTCTTCCTCTGAAAGAGAAGAAAGATGAAAAATGATTAGGAGAAGAGGAAGCCATATTATGTAAAGAACTCCATGTATTTCATAAGAGTTGGAGATCAGATAAGTAAAAACAGGGGAGGGACTGAAAACGATGACTGCATAGAGAAAGCGAAGCATGCATGTAGAGGGAATAGTATATGAAGAACAGAAGGTTGTGCATCAGTAAGGACATTTGCTTTTGTCCCATAGCAGAGAAACAACCAAAACCATACCCCAGAGTTTAGAACCAGAACTGTAATATCGAGAGCAATATATCATACCAGATAAGGAGGAGGGGTTTAGGTGAGGAGAGGATGATAATGTCATTGTAGCGGTTCGGTCATGGTTTTCTTTTAAGTTTGTTTGGCGTGGTATTTTACATCCTGGTGTTGTGTTTCTTACAGGTGAGTTCATTATTGGTCGTGTTATTAAAGCTATGAACAATAGTTGGCATCCAGAATGCTTCTGCTGTGATATTTGCCAACAAGTATTGGCAGATATTGGATTTGTCAAGAATGCTGGCAGGTAGATCTTCACTCTTCCTTCTATTACTGATCATGAATAACGTGAACTGAGAGATGGCAGTCAGAGGTTAAGGTTCCTAAAGCTTTCCAGCTGACCTTGAGTAACCAAAGTGTCTTTTATGGGCCGGAGGTCTTAAGAGGGCATCACAAAACTGAAATGTAAACATTAAGAATGAATATTTTACAATATACATTTGCACTATTGACAGTTTACCTACTTCATCACCAGATTTCTCATCAAAGGCATGTTGTCTAGCTGGTGTCATTTCAGAGCCAGCAGGGTACACTGTGATATGCTGTAATAAGAGGGAAAACATTCTGAAAGTGTTGAGAGAGCAGCAGGCAAGCCCGGCCTATTGATTTTTTTCAAGTGGAGGGTCAGATTTTTCTGCTATGATTCCAGTAACTGATGCTTTAAGTCACAGGCGCTGTAGTAATTAGATACTTAAATAAACACTTCAGTAGTTTGTATGCATAGTTATCTACTACAGTCTTGGAATTCTGGTAGCATTTGCTCAGAGTGAAGTGCATTATCGCAGTCAGTGCTTTTAGAATTTTTCTTGTTTATAGCTTTCTTATGCACTTCTTAGTCACAAGATGACTCTAGGTTAGTAAGCCTAGGGAAAGCAGTCTTGCTTCAGATGCAGAAGTATTGTCTTTTTTATCAGTTCTTAGTTTGTTTGTTGAACTTGGGTTTCCAATTTTAGTCTGATTTAGCATCTCATTTATTAACAATTGCCTAAAGTTCAGTGACATCCTTCACAGGGTAGGATATTTTTACCAACTGTGATCACAAGAATAGTTTACAAATGGATTATATGGCCACTGACTTCATATGTTTAATGTTATGTATGCAGTTATTTACAGAATTAGGACTTATGTAGTCATCCAGCTTCCAATCTAAATTTTTGAGATTTTCAGAGTAAAACATTCAGCAGTGAGAATCTATAGCAAACTTTGCCTTCTGTGTTTCAGCACAGCTTAAATCCAAATGAGCTGAAGAAATGATGCTTCATGGTAATGGAAAATAAAATGATAGCTTTCCCTCTTTTGAGTTTGGCTTGCCTAACAGGCACATTGTTTTTAAGATTTTTTTTTTTCTCCTACTAAAAAGACTGATTGAAATGAGGTTCTAATAGATGTTTGGTTTGTATTTTGCACTGCAGTACCTGGTAGCCGTACTTATCTTTCCTTTTTATGCTGTTTCAGACATCTCTGCCGTCCTTGCCATAACCGGGAAAAAGCCAGAGGCCTAGGAAAGTACATTTGCCAGAAGTGCCATGCCATTATTGATGAACAGCCTCTCATATTCAAAAATGATCCATATCACCCTGATCATTTCAACTGCGCAAACTGCGGGTAACTGAATTCTGCAAAGGAAAACAGGAGAATGCTGGCTTCCTTTGCTTTATCCACCTACATTTTAAAACGCTCACCTGTCCTGTACAGCTGGCAGAGGGGTGGGATTTGCATGCCTTGCAGCCAGACTAGATAGGGATGTGTGTCTGGTTATTGCTTCTGGAATGGTGCAGTTGGTCTTTTAGCTCACACAGCTTGTGCTGTGAGGTTCCAGACGCTGGTGTGTCCCTACAGCAGCCGGCCTGTCAGGGAGCCATGAGAGATTATGCTCTGCAGAAAAAGGTGGTATCTTAGGAGGTATGAACTCTGGACACAGGTAATGGTTTCTGTAGCAGCAAAATGATAGCTTATTTTTTCTGCTATGAAAGGAAAAAAAAGTGATCCTCTTTGGCTGCTTGAGTTACTATTTTGTCTGTGTTATTTCTTTTTAGTCACATTGTATGCAAACTTTGTTGTTTCCTATTGGAGCCTACCTTTTTATTAGAAACTTTCTCCCATCTCACTTTACCAGTATTTGCAAATGCAAAATATGTAGCTGCACATTTCTACGTCCTGCACTGATGCACAGATCAAGGTGCGTTTTAGGATACAGTGCAGATGTATTAGTTGTTTATTTCTGGCGCAAAGGAAGCTTTCATTTCAGTGCCATTGCAAAGGCTGGTTTGAGAAACATCCTGTAGTAGTGTGTCAAGGGCAACCAATTGAGAGCATTAGTGACAGTCACTTTTAAAGTTTAGCCATTCTCAGTATTCTGATTATGTAAATTATTAAAAAGAAGAGTATATGCGATTCTGTACCTGGGAAAGAGTAAACATAGCTATCTCACGTGATTGCATATTTTTCTTTCCCTGAAACTTGATACAACAGGGAAAATGTACCCTAGATGAAGAAGACTACATTTTACTTTCAATTATATTTATGTAATTCTAAAATAAAGTGGTGATAATGAGGCTAGAATATAAGCCAAGCATGTCTACAACTTTCAAAAACATTTGCATCACATAATCAGAATACAGAATGACAGTAGCTCACTATTTTCAGAGAGACTTAGCGCATCTTACTTAGCAGGCCTTTCTGAGTTTACTGTGCAATCAGTCTTGTTAATAAAAGCTATTGAATTTGATGCTGCTACTTATATCAATTATTGTAATATAAATAGTTTCTAAAGTAAATGCTTAAAAATTGAATCTTTCTTTCAGAAACACTCATGACTTGAAATTGTTTGGTTCCTTTATTCATCCTCTCAATTCATTAACTTTTGAACAGGAAGGAACTTACTGCTGATGCTCGTGAGTTGAAGGGAGAATTATATTGTTTACCCTGCCATGACAAAATGGGTGTCCCCATCTGTGGAGCATGTAGAAGGCCAATTGAAGGACGTGTGGTGAATGCTATGGGCAAACAATGGCATGTGGAGGTAGACATCAGATCGTTTATTGTCTTTCATGAATGTAAACATTAACGTGCTCATCTGGAATTTTGCTGATCAATTTCAATGAAAAGATGAGAAAATTCTGCAGAAATGGTTAATAAATGCATTCTCCTAATCCTATCTTCAACCCTTTTGTGTCTGGTCTTCCACTGTGAAACAAGTGTCATTTCCTACCTCACATAAAGCTTTCACTGTGAAGCTAAAATCAGTAATTAAAGGAAGCAATGTGAGACCCTTGTAGAAGAAGATGCTACAGTGCAAAGCAGTATATAGACAGGCAGTAATTTTCTGTGGGAACCCCCTCATTACTAGGCATCATGATACTATTACATCTTCCATGGTCACCTGCCACATATTTATGTTTAAAGCTCTTCATGTGAGGGTTCATATTTTAAGGCCATGCATAAGATTTAGTTCTACATCTTCCATTTAAATTAGGAAGATACACAACCATATTCCTTTGGTTGCTTTGAAAATCTTCTCTAGCAAATGCGTTCTTCATGAGAGTGTAATGATGATGCAAATTATTTAAAGTCTTTTCATTCTGTTTATTGATAACATATCAGAATCCCTTTCCCTGATTTTTTTTAAACTTCTGGATTAAAATATTGAAGACATTAAAAGGAGCATTATATCAGTGGTCTAAGTGTAGAAACAAAACAAAGTATTATTTCTTCTTTCCAAGATGGCACAACTAGCTGAGTAGTTTTTAATGATGTTCAGTACTGAGATTGGTTGGTTCAATGTCCACAAAAAACACCATTACTTCCAACTAATACAAAAAATATTTGCACAATTTTCTTTGTAGCATTTTGTTTGTGCAAAATGTGAAAAGCCATTCCTGGGTCATCGTCACTATGAGAGGAAAGGCTTGGCCTACTGTGAAACCCACTACAATCAGGTAAGGCTGCATATTTTAAAAAATGTATTACTGGTAAACTCGTGAATTGGTTTTATTAGTGTGAGATGAAAAATCATGGATACCCTCCTGTTTTCACATAATCATCTGTGAGTGTACTGAAAATTGGTAGATGTTCTATTGCAGTTAATTTATAAAGGTTTCTCTGCACAGGTCTGGCATGTAAAAAAAAAATCTGCAGGGATTTCACAAAGGTTGGCTATGATAATGAGTATCTAGTTGTTCTGCAAGGTTATCAGTACTTATGTAGAACTGTTATGAGCTTTTCATGTCTGCAAGATCAGAGTAGCTAGTAAGACCCAGTCTTTCCCAAGAATCTGAAGCAGATTTGTCACTCAGTAGCTGTGGTATAGCACTAGACCTTAGTGAGTAGCTCGGTTTTCCTTACAGCTGTTACTCTAAGATGATTGTATGTTAAGATATGCTGGATCACACAGCTCATTCATTTGTTCCCTGAAGACTGTGAAGACTGAATTAATTTGTCAGAGAACACCACCTAGTGACCACTTTCATTTAAATAGGAGTCATAAGCAATGTTACCATCTCACTCCAGACTCCCTTAATTGTGTAGTGCATTAGCACAATATATATCTTTTTTTTTTTATTTGGAAGCCAACTGCAAGGTGTCGTGTACACTGCTTTGCTTGCAAATACAAGAGTAGGGATTACATTTGGGAGTTGTAAGGCATCTACTAATTACAGATGGATTTTTAATTTGTCAGTGACGAAGGGCAGATGACTGAAATGTTGCTGGCATACTTGTAGATAATAAATGCCATAGTGACATTAGTAATAACAGTGTTGCAGCCATGATGGAGCAAGAACTTACACCAGACAAGAGTTGTATGCAGAACAGATGTCTTTTAGTAGGTCAGCTATTACAGTTAGGAAAAGTACATGAAATTTTGGAAATACAGGCTCTTCCTGGACTGTAACACTGTAGTCAAACGTTAAGCGTAGAAAAAAAATAAAGGTTTTTGGCCTAAATTTTCTTTTATTCAGAAAAACAAAAATTAACATTTCCCTGTTGTTTGCACCAGAAACAGCAATACATTGTTCTAGACATGCATGTAAATCCAAATGTTAAATTGGCTGAGTACTAATAACTTATATTTGACTCCAACTTATGTATTTCAAATGTTAAGGATTAGGGAAATGTTAAAACAAAATCACATTTATAGAGGGTCAAACAGATGTAAGCAAATATTTCCATCTTTAATATTATAAAGTTTTTTTTATAATAAAATGATGTAAGAGATGATTTGAAAACCAAACGAGTCTTACCAGCATTCTCTTTTATTTTACTGAAATAAATAGGAAAGCTATTGTTCCCATCAACTGAAATGCAGTTTTGTTAGTTTGAGAAGTTACCATGGATAAAACCATACAATTAAAAATTCGTAACTTCTCCTTCCTCTTCAGCTGTTCGGTGACGTTTGTTTCCACTGCAATCGTGTGATCGAAGGAGATGGTAAGCACTCGTCTGTTTTCTTAATGTTTATTTTAATGGAAGATTCTCTTTAAAAGTGGAAAAGTCCCTATTTAATACCTGGTTGTTGTCATTAAAACAAAAACGTCCACCTTCTTTATCAGAAATCAGATCAGATCTGACTACTCAGGGACCAAATGGTAAGAAAACCTTACAATGTTCTATGATGCTGGAAGATTGCTCAGTGGCCGAAGAGAACCATGGTCACCTGGAAACCCCTTAGTAAAATGCAAAGGCCAAGGATGCTGGGAGATGCACACAGGTGGCTTCCTGCCCCACTAACTTTAACAAAGAACATGTATAAGTTTGAGAGTGAGCATCTCCTCAAACAGATTTAGGTATCATGATCCAAACTGAAAAAAATTATTTAGATATCTAAAGATGTGGATGGGCACCCTACGGGATTTTTATAAGTGTTTCCATGATTTCTAGTTTCCATGATTTCAGTTTGGTTCCTGGAGATCTTTACCTATCTATTATAGACACCTGTCTTTTGAAAATCTAGACTGGTCAGATTGTCACAAACCAGTTATATTTGGAAAGAAGTATCCTGTAAAGGCAGTAACTCATTAACTGGAAGCAAGTGTTTTAAGTTTTTCGGGGTTTTGTTTTGGGGTTTTTTTGGATAACCACCTATGATAAAATGCCAAAGAAGCAGATCATTCTACCTGAAATAATGCAAAGTTATTATGTGACTGGTTGCACCTGCCTGAAGTAAATACTATATACCAGTGTTAGCCTCACCTAAGCCAAAGCCATTAGCAAAGTGGGGGGAAGCCTTGTAAAAGGAGACATAAACTAGTTTATGATCATGTAAGTATAGGGTGAGACCTACATTGCGGAGATGTGCTTTCCCCACATTTTCTGGATTAGACTATACCTGCAGAGCTACAATCCAGAACGCTTTTTGGAGGAAATAGGATCCTCCTTTTCATTAAAATACTACTAAAATGAACAGATCTGGAACTTGAGGTGAATGAATAAATTCAGCCTTGTTTGATAAGCAGATATCTGTATGTTTCTAATGTTGCACCATATAATCTGATTCCTGTATTGTACGTTCCAGTCACCAACATGAACAGAATGTAGTGAGTCATTTCTTTTTTTTCAGTGTAGTCCTTGATTATTTTACATTTCTGAACACAAATTTGAACAAAATACTGCTGTCGTAAATGATGAATATCCAGTATTGTTCTTTGCCTCTCTCTCTGGTAAAACAAACATCTGCAGCAGCAGGTTTTCAGGAGGATGTCTGTGACTATTAGAGAGATCTCTAGGGAGGGAAGACTTCCATCTGGCTAGTGTTACTTTGGCAAGCAGTTAAATAACTGTTTTAAGTGCCAATTATAGACAAACCATGTTTCTGCAGAAGTGCTTGCCCCATAGTGCAGCTGCTAGTACTAAAAGTGGAAAAAACTCTGCATGACAAGGTTCTGGTTTTGTTTGGTGTTGACAACATGTTGCATTTTAAGAGAAAAGCATAGTCCTGCATCCTCTAATTTAGATTAAGAAGGGACAGGCAAATTTTGGGAGGGAAAAGTTGGAAGGTATATTGAAGGAGAGAGAGGACAAACAGAAAAGTGGAATAGAGATACAGAACACAGAGAAAAACGTTTACTTTGGCTCCAAAGTAGAGAATAAAATAATGTCCAAGTTTGTCTTGATCATATTCTGAAGTAATTTATCCCATTACATCCACTTTTTTTTTTTCATGTCGGTAGTGCTGGTTTACCAGTACTGGCCTGACTGCTGGTTCCACATCACCTTTTTCAGCTGGGCAAGCATGACTGTTTATGGCACTGCAGTCTGAACAGGATCTGAGAAATGAAACAGAATGGAAACATAAACACCTTTTTACTGGATTGGTTTTCAGCTGAAGTTTCCAGATCAATTTACCACATGGCCTCACAAATGAGTTGCCTGAGGTCACGCTATGATATGAGATGGAAGCAAGCAACAGGAGTCAGAAATATCTTAAACTGGTATTGCTGGTGAACACATTTGCATGTACCCTCAGAGACAGCTTTATCAATTGTATGCAATCCCCCTACATTGCATTCACATGTGCCTTCCTACTCTTGCCTCATTATTGGTATAGTCCTTAATATTTGGTAAGAGAATCAAATGACAGTTCTTCATGTCTCATGAACACGTGAGCTTAATTTTTAATACTTCTGTTTTCTGAAATGCTAATGATTTCTTTTTCCACCTTGTCCTAGTTGTGTCTGCTCTGAATAAGGCATGGTGTGTGAACTGTTTCGCTTGTTCAACTTGCAACACTAAGTTAACACTCAAGTAAGTTTATTGGATAGGTGTGATGCCTGCAAAACATATCAGTGGTCATCTTTAAAGTGTAGATGTTGCTATAGTTTAACTGGTTTGTATGTTTTTCGTACTGTAAAACATTTGAGAAAAGATGTGCATGTTTCTTTCTCTAGCCCCATTTACTAATATACATCTCTTTCAGCTGTCTGTTCAGTTCTTCCTTTAGTTAATTCTTTTCTCTTTCGTCCTTTATTTTTTCTGTGTTTAACTCTAAAGGAATAAGTTTGTTGAAATTGATCTAAAACCTGTCTGCAAACACTGTTATGAGAAAATGCCAGATGAATTTAAGCGACGACTTGCCAAACGGGAACGTGAAGCAAAGGATAAAGATAAGCAGAAAAAGAAAAAGCCAATCTGTTTGTAAACTTTTCTTTCCTTCCCACCACCACCTCTGCTCCTTTCTTCTTTGGTCAGTGATAAGGATGCTCTTACTCTAAGTTTTTGCATGTGTTTATGGCAATCAAAACTAAAATACCTATTTTCACACAATCTGAAATCTTAATTTGTTATTTCAATACCTTATGTTTAGCATGTTGTGCTCTGAAATTTGGTTTGAAAGGCTTTTGAAATGACACAGTTCATAAATGTGGATATTTGGGGGGAAAAAAAAAAAAAAGTATCTCCCACCACAGAGTAATTTAATTACTGTCCACAATGTATAACCTTGTGAAAGTAACTTCTTAGGTATGTATAAATTGCAGTTGTAATTTTTTGCCTGTGAGCGTTAATGTGGCTATTTTTTTCTTCAGAATCCCTGCCACTAAGACTTTGTCTGTTTGGTTTTTGCTTTGTCATTTTAGGAATAAATTTGTTGAGTTTGATATGAAGCCTGTCTGCAAGAAGTGCTATGAGAAGTTTCCTCTAGAACTGAAGAAAAGACTGAAGAAACTAGCTGAAACTGTAGGAAGAAAGTGAAGACTGTTCTACTCTTCCTTTATAAAAATATTATATATATTACTTGAGGGATTTTTTTTTCTGCTTTGAGGCTACAATCAGACAACAAATGATGATGCATGCCTTCTAACTATCAAATCTAAGTATCTTCAAACTCTTTATTTGAGATTTGTTGATACATAGATCATACTAACAGAATAAATTAAGTATCAGCTCACCTGAGAGGATTTTCACCCTGATAATGCAGCTGAATAGATGCACTATGCACAATAGTGTCTACAGAATTCTACATAGAGGTAAAATTTGCTTGTGAATACCTGCAAAAAATACGCTTTGCAAATGTGTCCAGCTTTATGTACATGTAGTGTCATTTATATTAATGAAAGTATTAATGTGCAAACTAAGCATGCACACAGGACTTTGAGTGACTTTGACAAGAAATTAACTTGCCTTCCTTCATGGCGAAATCCACTGTTAGATTCTAGTCTGAGTAGTCCCATTAACGAGCCTTGTTTCAAATAGCTTGAAAAATGACAGATTTCTAAATACAGTCACTGCAGAAATTATCTCCTTTTAATAGATTATGCTTATATGATGAGTCATTGTACATCAGGCTTAGCATGAAATACCTATATAAAATATGTATTCCTACTGCAAGAAATGAGCATACAGAACTACTTGAATTTTGCTATATTCCATTTAGAATAACATGTTAACTTTTATATATACTTTTGAATTTTATTTGCTTTTTGTGCCTTATTCTGCTGGACCATAGATAATAATGTTCCATTAAATATATATATATATACAGTTTTATTTTTATTTCATATTTTTATGCAGAAATTATATACAAGGTATTTTCAAAAGATAACATACTTTGCCTTAATTACATAGGATGCAAGAAGTATTGTATTTCAAATGTGAACACCTGAGGTTAAAACTTAGCTTCTAGGCTTTGTTAATTTTTAGAACAGTATTGAAAATGCATATTTCAATTAAGTGGCAATATTACTTTTACACTAGTGAGTGTAAATATACATAGTTTGATCCTGCTGGGATCTATTTCTTTAGCCATCCTCAAGGACTGAGATCACAAATTAACAGACTTCCCTATAACATACATTTAACTGTTTTATACTATTGACTTCTGTCCATGCAAATCTGTTTTATTTTTCCCTTCCTTATAAAAAATAGTTACTTAAGAATTGTGATGATACTACATTGTCAAGTATGCAAACATTTTTTTCATATTAGTGACTTAAACAGATTTTTTGTAGTTGCATCATAGCAACTAAAATTTCCTTTCCTGTTTATGAAAAATTAATTGGTTTAAAACATCTGCTTTCCAGTGTCATCAATAAAGGCTATGTTACTGTAACTTGTATCATCTCTGAAATGAGTGCTTGAGATGGGTGGGAGAGCAACTAGGCTCCCTTTGTTCTCTATGCTTAGCTGTGACTATATGTTTAAATACTTATTATCCTGATTTAAAGGAGACATGCCGTTTCCTGCGTATCCCACTTTAATTCAGTTTTTAGGGTTATGAAAGAAACTACAGTTTATTTCATAAAGGATAGATTCTTTTGTCTGTTTTCTGAATAGACACAGTTGCTAAGTTTTCTTGGAGAAAACAACTTGTCCAGGTTTAAAGTGTACACCTTCCTATCAAGTTTTTCTCTCTCCTCTTTTCACTGTAATGTAATTGTCACTCCAGATTTCCAGTTTAGCACTAGATAGGGTACTTCTGACTATTTTTTTCTGTACAGTTATTGAATACAATAGCAGTTCAGTAACTGAATGCAGTACTTACTGTGTTCAGGACTAGAAAAGCAGCAAGTTTTCAAAAATGTTTGAACAGCTAGCATAGTAGCGTTTTTGGGCTTTTCGGCTATACCATGGATTTGGTAGACCATACTCAGCAATGCCTCACTTAAATTGTAATTCATTTCTTGTTCTAGTTTTTTGCATGTTATGCTATATTTCAGCACTTTAACTCTTTTCCTTCAGCCTATGTGTACAGCCTTACTGCTCAAAAAGAGTTTGGGAGCTGTCCCTAACCCTGAGGCCAAACGGCATGAACTGGCTTGCATCCACATTGCTCAGCGTTATATCTCTCCAGAACACACTGGCCACGTTTGCACCATGTGTAGCCATGGCTCTCCTCTGGACTCAGACCCCAGGATATGGCATTGAGAGTGTCTGGGAGTACTTGAGGGTTCAAAGCTTGCTGATAGATAACATGGAAAAATTAAGGTTGGAAGGGATCTCTGGAGGTCAGGTAGTCCATACTCAAACTCCTGCTCAAAGCAGGGCTAACTTCAAAGTGGGATCAATACTCAAGGCCTTGTCCAGTCAAGTTTTGAGCATCTCCAAGAAACGAGATTCCACAAGCCTCTGTGGGCAATATGTGCCATTGCTTAATCATCCTCATGGTGAAATATTTTTATGATTAATGTTGGAGTCCTGTCTTGAGTGGAGGGTTCTCCAGCTCCACGCTGCTCTTTGGGAATGCTCTTTTGAGTGACCTATCACTGAAATCATACTTCTGGACATTGTCATGAAGAGGATTAATTAAAAGCAGTGCAAAACAGCCAGGGAGCAAGCTGGCAATTAGGCAGCCTGGACAATTACAGGTCTGGTGTTGAAGCTCACTTCCTGGCCTGTCAGTATTATAAATATTTCACATAGCTGGAAATTCTTTCCTGAAAGATGCTGAGTTTATTACTGTTTTCCTAACCGCAATCGCTACTAGGTCTCTAAGAAGGTCATGAGCTGGGATTTGGGAATGGACACCTCAGAAACTTTTCCCCCTTTCTGCTTGTGGGATCAATCATGCATGGGCAAGAGGGATTCCTGTTGAAGCCCACACTTAGAATAACAGTAGGGAACCCTTTAGGAAGCCAAATGGATATAGCTGTAGGGAGGAAAGAAGCTGAGCCTAAAGCCTTTCTGCCTCTGGCAGTGGCAAGCCCTGTGCTTAGTTCCAACTCTGAGGCACATTAGGTGGTGACCGAGCTGAGCAGAGTCAGGTGCATGGATGCAGGGTCATCATATAGAGTCAAATGCTGTCTGGTGAGCTGCTATTCTGGTGTTGCAACCACACTGGGGGCAACTTGGAGTGCCACCTCCTTGGGGGGAGGTGGGGGGAGACATGAGAGAAGGAGACCAGTGTCACGGTGTTGGACCTTCTCTGTATGAAGGCAATTTCACACACCTTCCCACCAGCTGCAGAGCAGTAATTTCCTTCTACGTGTAGTCCAGTGACTCCTGAGCCAATCCTTGCATGCTCCTCAGTACTAGGACTTTTAATACGCAACCTCAAACTGTGTTTGGTATCCGCAGTTGTAGACACACCATTAAAAAAAGTACAGAGAGAAAAAAATCCAGTTTTCTCTTACAGAATTAAATCCAATGTCTAAATCACCGTTAATGGAGCAAATAATAAAAAAGAGGGTTAACTCTTTCAGTCAGGGCATTATATTGATGTTGCTGGTCTCCATAGCTGAAGTCCCTGAGTCCCTGGAAAATAAAGGTTCTCACTGTAGCTGCTGGAACATTTGGAAACTTGTTTTCCTGAGCACCGGATCTCCCCAGTAAAGCTCATGCTTATGGGTTAAATTTGTAGCTACGGATGAGTCACAAGATACAGTTTTAGGTGAAAACGTATTTCAATATGGTTCCCACCCACGTTATCATTCCTTACGACAGCGTAAGAGCCGCACAGGACCTAATGCCAGTCCAACAACAGTGATAAATAATAAGTGATATATAAACAAATAAAGGGTAAGCTTCCCCTAAAAATTTAGTGGAGTTAGTAGCCCCGCTGTCACTCGTTTTTCCCCTCAGCCCTGCGGCCCCCCGACCACCGCCTCACGCGGCAGCAACTGCGCAATAAACCCCGCGCAGCCGGGCGGGGCGCCAGGGCGCAACGGCCGCCCGCGGGGCGGCGCATGCGCGGGCAGCGGCGCGCGCAGACTCGAGAGGCGGGCGCACGGCTGCGTCTTGCGCACTCGCCGGAGGAGGAGGAAGGTGTCGCGACGGTTGCGTCCCTTCCTCTTTTCCTCCATCTCTCCCTCCCTTCCTTCTTTCCTTCCTTCGTACGGTGCCGCGCCGCGAGCGAGGCCGAGCGCGGCGCGGGCTGCCGCCGCGGCGCCATCATGAGGCGCACGAAGGCCGACGTGGAGCGGTACGTCGCCTCGCTGCAGGCCGCCGCGCCTTCGCCCCGCGAGGTGAGTGCCGCCGCGGGGCCCGCCGCCGCCTCGCGGGGCGCCGGCAGCGGGAGGCCTCGGGGCCGCGGCGCGGCCCGCGGTGGGGCCCCGGCCCGCCCTCGCCGCGCGGGTGCTGGGCGTGCGGGGCGGGTTGCGCCGGGCGGCCGCGGCGTGTGTCGCCGTCGCTGCCCTCCTGGCTCTCAGAGCGGGGGAGGCCGCCGAGGCCTGGCCGCTTCCCCTGCCCGCACGGGAGGGGCCTGGGCGACCCGCGGGCGCTGCCCCGGCGGCGGGGAGCGCGGCCGCCCGTTCTCTGCGCCGCGGCTCGTTTTCCCGGCCGGGTGCTACAGTGCTGTAGTTTGATCCGCTCTGCTTAAGCCTTTCTCTCTTGGTAGTAGGAGGACGCGGTTATAGTGTTTTCGGTGTTTCTGGGAGTGCTCCCGAGTCGATGTTTATTCAGGCTTTCCTGAAGCCGAGTGAGGTCAGGGAAACTGTGTGAGGATGAACATGGCGTTTCACTTATTGGAGAAGCTTTCCCTAAACCCAGGAACAGTGGTTTACTAGAGCTATATGCCTGCTTTCTACAGCTAGTAAGCCCTAGTGTCGCTTTAAAAAGACCTCAACAAGTGTTAATGCATATAAAATTCTTCATTTCTGTAAGAGTGTAGGTCTTATATTTCTGGAGTTTAAAAATAAATAGGGAACACATGTTCTTAGATTTCCAGTTTTCTTTTATGTATTTTGTGATTAATGTATCTCTTTGTGTGACTGTTTTTTGAAATAGTAGTGTTTAGAGAAGAGGAACTGAAAAAAATACGCTTTCTTACTTTATTCTAGTAACTGGAAAGAAGGATGAAGAGCTCTGTGTGATTGGTTACCTTTCCATCAAATCTAGAAAATAGTGCATGCAGAAAATAGTGTAAGCAGACTGATGCAATTCATGAGAGCTATTTAATCCTGAAAGATGCTATTTTGCTCTTCCGAATTGGTTTATTATAGAAATAGAATATTTAGTAGTGTCCTGTATATCGTGAGTGCAGCCATGCTCACCATTGGGCACAAACTCAGATACAGGAAATTCCATTTAAACATAAGAAAAAACTCTTTGTGTGGTACTCCTCAAGTACTGGAAGAGGTTGCCAGAAGAAGTTGTGGAGTCTCCATCTTTGGAGATATTCAGAACCTGACTAGAGCAGCCTGCTCTAGTTGATTCTGCTTTGAGGAGGAGGGCTGGACTAGATGATCTGCAGAGGTGCCTTCCAAACTCAGAGTTCAGGTAATTATACATAGTAGGGTCTGTACATAGTGCCTGTGTACATCATCATTTGTACCTTTCCCAGCATCAACAAAGTTGTCATGTGACTGCATTCAGTTGACTTGGATGCTCTTTAGACCACCTAATGTCAAGTTCTTCACGGCTAAAATCAGAGGTGCTCCTCAGTGGTTTTGATGTTCCCATTACGCTTCCTAAAATGCTTTTCTCTCCTTTTTATTGTGGTAAAGTCTTAGAATTTTTGTTTAACAAGAGGTGCTTTTGCACTGATCCTGGGAGATCAAGCTAAGTTCTTGAGCTTTAAATTTCTAGCATCTAGTTTTTGCTAAAGTACTGTTCTTTGAAAACTTTATTTTACTATGAGGTTTTTACTTGTGATTAAGTCAGTAGTTCCCTAACCATGACTTAAGAACTAGAGGAATACTAATCATGTGATGCTGATACTGTTTTTTCAGTTTGTGCTAAACCAGCAAATAGTTCCTTGCATAAGCAGTTGCGTTAGTCTGTTTTAAATTACTGAAAGTAGGAAGTTGATCTGTAATACAGAGTCTTTTAAAATGTGTCAAAGCATCCAATTAATCTTTCTCTGATTTGGATTTTTAAATACAAGTGTGATAGGAGCCTAGCCGTTCTTTTGAGAAGAATTTCTACACAGTTAGTGGAATAGGTACTGAGCCTTCTGAGTTCATGGCAGTAGAAGCTTGCCAGGAGCTGAAGGCAGGGTCTAGTTTGTGTAGAACATTATACTGGTATTGGTCTCTCTTTACACATTTTTGGATCATCATTCCTTGACTCTCTGCTGTGCATGCTTCTGCCATCTTCCCCTTTTGCCTGATGTGTACACATGTATCTTTTTCTTTTTTTTTTTTAAATCCCTTTCTCCCCTCCCTTCTTACTTCCTTGTTACATGCCCCCCAAAATACCTTTAGAGACTTCTGTTTCACCTTTCACTGTAGATGTGTATGCTGAAGTTATCTTAGACTTGTAACATCACAGGTGAACAACTGCGGGAATACATTCCTTACCCTTAAGGAGAACTAGCATGAAAGCTACGAGTGGCTTGGTTGAGGAAAAACAGTTTCTATCCATAGTTAACGGTAATTTCTAGTGACAGTATTCTACAGCAGGACTAAAAGGCAAGTCTTCTCTCTTGGCATGTAGGTTTTTTCTTCACTAGTAATAAGACTACATTGTGACAAAAAAGATTGAATGTAGGTTATTCCATTCTTCTTCTTCTTCTTTTCATCAGAAGTGTTAATGAAATGCTACCAGTGGAAGGGTTTGTTGCTTGCTTTTAGTTGTTCACTTGTAGTCTCATTTTTCCTGTTAATTGGCAAAGGCTACTAGGCAAAGACTCTTACTCTTTTTACTTTTAATTCTGCATCTACAAAAAAACCCCACAACTTCTTTGTCTATGAGGAGTGGACTGAGCTGATAACTAGTTATTAAACTCCATCATTTAACAGTTTTATGCATTGCTGAAAAGGGAGGTCTTCAAATTCAGTTATTTTTAAAGTACTGTTTGTTTAAAACATGCCTATCCTTTTTTTCTCTCTTCAGAAATCGATGAAAGGATTCTTTTTTGCTAAGCTGTATTATGAAGTAAAAGAGTATGAACTTGCTAAAAGGTAACATATATTGATGTATGTTCTGTTTTCTAAAGTGTGTAACTTCTTTGCAAGAGAAAAGCTAAATGAGTATGAGGTAGACCAGAGAAATCGAGATCAGTATCATGCGGTTTTTAAGATAACAGTAAATGTGGGTATTGAGTGCCATGTAAATCTTTGTAAAATATCAGTTTGAAAGAAAAATAGTTATGTGGCACTGAAACTCACCTGATTAAAATGGCTTTTATTCCATTGTATTATGTAGTTTTTACAGTTTCTGTGAACTACTGCTTTTTGTAATAAGCACAATACTTGCTGGAAATGAATGGTAACTGTACCTGTAAAAATAATGTAATAATTTTGTTCCTTCCTTTAAGATCCAGACCAGGGACCAAGAACTAAATATGGCTATGCTTCCTGTACAGTGGATTAGACTAACACTATGCCTGTTTGACATGTATGATTTTTATTTTTTTGGTATAATTGATTAAGGTAACTGATTTTTCTCCATAGGTACATATCTACATACCTCAATGTACAAGAGAGAGATCCCAAAGCACACAGGTTTCTTGGACAGCTTTATGAAGCTGAGGATAACATAGAAAAAGCCGTTGGGTGTTATAAGGTAAGTACTACACTGACCCATAATGTCCTACTTTGTGCCTTCGTAAATGGACCTTTTTTATTCTTCTGTGCTGGATATTCTCAAACCCACAGCAGAAAGCCTATTCCTGGAGAAAGTGTGTTATGAAATGTGTATGTGAAGTACTTTGGAAGAAGCAGGGGAAATTCTTCACTTTATATAATATATTTTAATAGCATATTTTTAAGGTTTTTTTTATCTTGTGTTGCTCTGCTCTTTCAGTAACCTGCTGTTAAATTGTATGTTGCTCTTTACCCTAAAGATCTGTGACATTTGTGGAATTCCCTAATGTGGATTGTGATGACAGTAGGAATCCACTTGCTGTGAAGACTGTAGACCTAGGGTGTTCTCTTTTTAAATCGAATAATTTTGATTAGGCAAGCATATAAATGTAGAAACCAATAAAAATGTTCTAGTTTATGGGAGGGAGAGGATGTGCTCAAAAGTCTTGCTGCCAGCACATCTTACTGAAATACTAAGGCACTTTGTGTGACTTAAATTTTGTTTATTTAAAAGTGTCCACATAGACAACAGGTCTTCATACTCCAGCAGCCCAAGAATAGCAGTAACTAGTGGCTGACAGAGAAGAGCAGGCTTTTGTGTTATGTTTCTGTTATATTCTTCTGAATTCTGGCAGTTGCATCTAAGTGTGCTCTAAGCTAGTGGTGGCATTTAGAAAAGTAGGCTTTTATTTCATTAGTGTGCTCTGTAAGTATATACTGATAGGTATAACTAATTCAAATAACTGGGTTTCTATGTCTCCTTATTTTTTGAATACTTGAGTAATTTTCATTCCTGTTTTATATTATAATTTTTATTACAAGATCAAGGATTTCTTTTTTTCCTCTGTGTGGGGGGGAAAATAGCGTTCTGTGGAGTTGAATCCAACGCAGAAAGATCTTGTACTGAAGATTGCAGAGTTACTATGCAGTAATGACATTACCGATGGAAGAGCAAAATACTGGGTTGAGAGAGCTGCTAAACTCTTCCCTGGGAGTCCTGCTGTTTACAGATTGAAGGTAAATGCCAAATTCTAACCTCTGCTCTGTGGCTTAACAGAACTTTCAGAATCTGACTCAAACGCTTTTTGTGTGTCATTTCACATTAAGCTCTTTCTTATTGGCTAGATTATTTTAGGATTCTTGAATATTAAATTTATTAAATTTTTACTTTCTTTGCAGTCTGGTGTTTTTGTCTAGCTTTTCTGAAAACTTCAGCTATAGACTTTCATACCATTTTTAAGGCTTTGAGGTTAATACTCCTCAAAAATACAGGAAAACTGTATTAGTGATCAAATCTAGGAAGTTAAGACTAAATGAGCAATACTTAATATTTCTTTTATACAGCTGGTAGGAAGATAGCAGGCCTGTGAACTCTGACTTTCTTGCTCACCATTGCCCTTTTTTAAATTTGATTTGTGTTCAACTCTAAAGAATGTGGGAAATGCTATTCTCAAATCTTGTGTAAATGCTTTCAGTTATACAGTCTCACCTTGGCACAGGTGTATTAGTTTTCTTGTATAGCTAGGCAGTAACCATATTAAGGTCTTGGGGGGGTAGTTGGAGGTTTGTTTGTTTGTTTTTTAAACGAACTAGTCTGTGGCAGGGTATGCTGCCTTCAAATGAAATGGTTTCACAAGCTTACTCACCAATTGTAAAGAGAACTCTTCTGGGGATTTTTTTTTTCTATTATAGTCACCTCTATTTAAAAATATTTCTGAGTTTTTATTCATCAAACTTTATGTAAAACCTGAAAGCTTTTCAGACTGGCTTGAATAACTATTCTACGTAGGGGAGGAAAAAGAAAACTGGTAATATTGCTGAAAAGACTCACATGAGACAAAATATTAACATGTTGCCTTTCTGTTTAATAGGAGCAGTTATTGGATTGTAAAGGTGAAGATGGGTGGAATCAGCTTTTTGACTTGATTCAGGCAGAACTCTATGCAAGACCAGATGATGTCTACATAAACATCAGACTAGTTGAGCTCTATCGTTCAAATAATAGATTCAGAGATGCTGTGCTCCATTGTCAGGAGGCAGAGAAGAAAATACCTTTGCAGTCAAGCTTGGAATGGTGTACCTGTGTTGTAAAGACACTTGAGGTGTTTAATTATTTATGATCCTATGATAATTTTCCATATCCTTTCAGTTGGGTTATATCTCTTAGTATCACTACAGTGACGGCTATGGTCCGAAGATTTAACTCCTCCAAATACAAGTTTATGGAAACCAGCAGATTTACAGAATGCTACATTTTTTTCTTTTATACTGGAATTTTCTTCTTAAAGTTAAATCTTATAGAGCAAATGAGTTTCTGACTTAAACAGCCGAGTTCAATGTAGCTGTTCCATGAGGGAGAGAATTGCTCAGGCAAATGGTTCCCCTGGAGCTTTGTTACTGAAGAATATGGTTAAGGCTTCACCTGGGAGACTGGATTATGCAGTAAATGCTACTGTGTGTTTTGGAGAGGTATTGGTCTTGCCTTCATGGAAGGATGACTGTTTCATATCCTCTGAACTTTCTTCTTCAGGAATATCTGGAAACTATCCAAGACTCAGAGTCTGATAAAATTAACTGGAGATCCACCAAGAAGGATCTGCTGCTTGCCTATTCCAGCTTTGTCAAAATGACACTTTCCTCTAGAGATGTTCAAGAATGCAAAGAATCACTTGAAAGGTATTGCTTTGACTTTTCAGAGCAGGGAAGATGGAATTGTTTTTGGTTAGAATTGCACTGTTTTGCTGGGTCACAGAACATATGCAGTGAAAGGCAAGCCTGCTATAACTCATTTAGGGAAGCAAGAGGAGATGGTCTATGCTAGTTACTGTGAATGATTCTTGATGGGCTTGAACCCAAAGTTATCTTTTGACTGAGAAGCAAGCTTTGTTTGAATAGTCAGTACACAACCATGGAGATGACTCATTGACATCCTGGGTCAATTAATTTTGATTTGCATATGAATGTACCACCTTTTCCTTCAGTAAGAGAATGCTGTTCTACACTTGAGCAATAAACTAATTCATATTGCCCAGACAATAAAAAAGCTCTCAAAGTTTGTGTACCAGCTTTGTCCTGGTTATGCTGTTCTGAGTTAAGACATACACCCAAAATTCTTATTTTAGTATGTAGTATAATGGGGGGAGGGGGGAGCCACTTGCAGTAAGAACATTCTCCATCAGGAAGAACTGATGTTACAGGGCCAAGTAAGCCAGCTGACTTTAAAGCAAGCTATCTGTGGCATGGTGGTACAAATCTAGAGTAGTACAAATTGTATTTGTCAGCCAATCCATTGTTTAAGAGCTACGCTCTTTTCCATTTTCGTTGACTTTCTCACTTATGCAATGGTTGTTAGGTTGTCTTTTGTCAAACAATATTCTTCAGTCTAATCTTAGCAAAGATTAAGAATGCGTATTTGAAGTGATGCATACGGTGGATGAGGAATTCTTAATGCCATAGCTGTTTTTTGCCCTCTATATTGTTGACCAAAAAACTTCCTGTTTGTTTTTTCTGCCACTTTATTAGAGCCCTTCAAGGTGATCACATATGAAGCACTTCTAAATGATGACAGTACCGCCAGCCATCATAGATTTTGTCAGATAATCCAAAGAATATTTTTTATAATTGTTCTTTGGAAAACATCTCCTGAAGGGAGCTTGTGTACTAGTCTGCAGCTACTCAGATTTCTACAGTACCTTCTACTTTGAAGAGCCTGTGTAGCTGTTTTTCTGACAGACAAAAGAAGGGGAAAACAGAGTAATATCACCTTCCACATGTCTCTGATTCTGTGGTAGTGAGTAAGTCTGTCCATGTGATCTGAGAGAATTGCCTTGAAAGCAGCTGTGCAAAGATGTGCTGAGAAAGAGTAGACCAAAAATATCTAGGTAGCTATATAATATGTTTTACTTCAGTAAACTAAGAGGGCTTTGGGAGTTTGAGCCAGTTATCCAACTTCTTAGTATGATAGTATTAAGCAACTCCTGCTTTAAGCAGCTGAGGCAGTAACCATTGACTCATTTTGCTAGGACTCTGTTTAGAATGAGTTTTCTTTACATTTTAGTTTTGATCATGTGCTTCAGTCAGTGAAACCATATGTGAATGGGACTGATGAGTTGTCTCTCACCTTCCTGGAAATGAAAGGACACTTCTACATGCATTCAGGAACTTTACTACTCAAAATGGCCCAACACAATGAGGCACAGTGGAGAGTTGTATCTGAACTGGCAGCACTGTGTTACCTGATAGCTTTCCAGGTAAGTCATTTTTCAGTTTCTGCCTCTAGTTGATACAGTTCTTGTAGAGCAAGAGTGTTTTGTATGTTGAACTTTTGTATTCCTAAGATGAACTAGTGTTTGTGTCTCCTTAAGGAAGGACACCCTTTTTGCCCACCAAATCTTACTCTTCCAAAACTTTTTAAAAGATTCGAAAAGATTTGGATAGAGTAAGAGCTTATCTTCAACTGTTGCTCTTGTCAGAAGTAACCTGACTCTTAAAAGCTAATGAATTTATTTCTTAGTCTATCCCCTTTTCTGTCATATAGCTGAAAACTATATTGGCTATTTTGCTTATTGCTATAGGGAGGGAAGGGGACAAATTGAAGGGTTTCCATACGCTTGTTGTGTAGACAGTAAGCACTAAAAAATGAGGCTTAATTCATTGCCTTAGGAAATAAAAATGATTGTCCTTTTATGCCACTGCATGCATTCTAGGCATTACTTTTTCTTGTGCAAACTTGATTTTACTTACAATAGTTGTAACTGCTCAGCTCATTTTTCAGGGATGCATGACATACTTTCAGAATGTATTGGTGTATTTTTCTCTGAAGCTTTGTTATGTTAGAAACTTGTTTCTTCATTTTAAGACTAATTTGAATGATCTGCTTTTACTGTGATGAAGCTATAGCAATTTCTTTCCAAAGCAATGTTGTTTTCTCTTGATTTCATCAGGTTCCTAAACCAAAATCAAAACTAATAAAGGGGGATCAAACTGGACAAGATATGCTGGAAATGTTGGCCTGTGATCGAAAAAGCCAGTCTGGTAAAAATAAATAAAGTTACATTTAGTCTTATTAACTGTTAAGAATTAAGTGGCTTGTTTAAAGAATAAATTCATTATCTTGAAGTGTACTGTTAACACTTCAGTAAAATTTTCTAGATTCTGACTATATCTATACTGGAAAACAGTAGTATGGTCCTGACACCTGATGTTTTTTCTCCTGTACAGCATGCTGGTAGGTTGTATTCTTTTTCTCTGAATAGACTTTTTTAAACCTCTCTAGGACGTTTTTCAAGTTTAAATGAAGATAAAAGCATCATGCAAGTTAAATTCTATCTGCTGGAAATGGCTTCTGCCTGCTGACACTATTTTGTCAGTATTTCTAGTCCTGAGAGTAAAGGAACCTTATATTACTATTTGCCTGTCTTTTCCATTTCCTTATTCATTGTTCATTAGTCTTCTATTTTTGATGCCAAGTATAGACAGTTTTTCTTAGACCACACACTTCTGTGGGGCCTACATAAAATAATACTCCGGACATGAGGTTGAATTCTTTGAGACAGACATCTAGTAAGACAGACTTCTACTTGTATTACAGCTACTTATGTTGAAGACAGTTGCAGTGCCCCTAGAATAATTAAAAAAAAAAAACAATAAAAAAACAGACTTTGTTTTTCTGAAGAACTGGATTTACAAATGCCTTGGGATTGGTGTCACCAAACCCTTGGAAAGCCTACCTGCTGAAACACTGAACTTAATTAGAGGGACAATGTAATTTACGAGTTTGGTTTCACGAGGGGAAGTCTTGATCCCCCTCTTTAGTAGCAAGAACAGTCCAGTGTATCAAATAGTAATCTCTTAATTAAGTTCACTCCTTTATTCGTGTGAAGTGATATTCTTTCTTTCTAGGTCACATGCTGCTGAACTTAAGCCATGGCAAGCAAGACTTCTTTAAAGAGATTGTGGAATCTTTTGCAAACAAAAGTGGTCAATCTACATTGTTTGATGCCCTCTTTGAGAGTGGAGTTTCTAAGGAGAGGTCTTTTCTTGGCACAGATGATATCGGAAATGTCAGTACACAAGCACCAGAACAAGTGGAACTTGCTAGATGTGATATTGGTAAGAAGTGTTACTTTCTGAAAGCTGACATAATGCAGTGCTCTGTACCAGAAGTTCTACAAATACTTCATATTGCAACAACAGATGAATACTTGTCCAAAGTTGTTCTAAACTTTCAAGGCAAGACTTAAAACTTCAAAGTAAAGTGCTTCTTGAATATTTTCTAAAATTTTTAGAGAATTAATTAGCTTCACATTTTTGCTAAAAATATTCACTTATTGGACTTATTGGAGTACAATGGGGATGGAAGGGGAAGGGGAAGCAAATCTGAGAGTCACCACCTCAGAAGCTAAGGAGTTGATGGCTTGGGCACTCAGGTGAACACTACTTGATGCTTGGCAAACTTGAGTTTTTAATCTTCTAGAAGTGAAGGTAGGAATCTTAATGCTCATCAGTCTGTGGAATATCTTTGGCTGCCTAAACTGAGAGTGAAGTGTTTGCCTGCCTTACTCTAGTGCAGGCTGTTTTCGTTAGTTCATGCAAACCAGTCAAAATTCCATACTTTGCTATGACCCGATTTCATAATCTCTGTGCTTAGCAGTACCATTTGACAGTACCTCTTGCTCTTTAGATCAGAACAGCAGGGACTGAGTTAAATTCTTTGTCGCTACAATTTTTAATCTCTTATAATGAAATACCACATAATCCTTGGGTTCTCTGCCAGCTCGCCTTCCCTCCACCGTCTCATCAAAAATGTACTAAAGCAAACCCTAAGCACCCAGTGCAGGCTATACCATGTTGTTAGTAATACTAGAGGAAGTTCTGAAGGTGGTGGTTGGTTGCAGTCTGTGCTGTGAAGGGGGGTGGCTCTTCCCAGTGTGACTGTGGATTCAAAAGAGGGTGACATGGAAAAAGTTTCACTTTTGCCCTTGCAGTTTCTGTCAGAGGCAATATTGTTATGCCTGTTTTTTAGGAATTGGTCACATAGCCCTTTCCCTGTTTCCATACTAGTTTCTAGTCTGTTCTGATCACCAGGCTGCTGCCTGCTTATTTTTTTGTGTTTGTACACCATTAAGTGTTATTTGGAAGGCAGATATATATCTGCCTGTGACTTGTGGGTCATGTGCATAAAAATAAGGTAACTCTGTGAAGAGTAATGAACTAATAAAATTTTTATACTCCTTATAAGCATGACTGAGGGTGAGGTCTGGTTTGGATTTTCTGTATAATAAGGCCTGAGTGCTAGTAGTCTTCCTGTTAGCTGTCAGTTTTCAGAAACATTTAGACTATTAGATCTGTCTGAAACTAGCTAACAGGCCCAAAAGCTGGAAGAGAGGAATAGACCTACAAGCAGTAAGGCTTACTGTCCTTTCTTAAAAGAGAAACTAAAATGTTTAGCGACTATGAATAATGTTTATACTACTGTAGCCTGAGCAGTTTGTATTATTTTGTGTGTAACATGCACAAATCTTTTTGTTTATTTTCTTTACACACAGGCTAAAGATAAGTGCAGTGGCATTTTTTTGTTGTGTTTTAGCAGAATAGCAAAAAAGAGACCGACTTCAAAGTATAACTCGGGTGTTCAAATTACTTTATCTTTGCTTAAGACGTAGATCTGAGGAGCATTACTAACTTAGAAAAACTGAAGGGTTCCTGCATATAACATTACCTCAAAATGAAGAGGTTATGATTTCAAATTCCTGGAGACTTAGTAGAGACTTTTTTACGCTGTGTCCATTCTTTGCGTGGACAAAAAAGCTCTTAGGTGCACTCCCATGAAGTGGATGCTACTACTGCCAAGGATATTTGTATAATACTAACAGGTGCAAAAATGCCATATCTGATTTGAAGAATGGTAACTCTTTTAAAAAAAAAAAAAAAAAAAAGAGCTTCTTTCCACCTTGTTGTTAGATGAAGACAAAAAGGTAGGGAGAGAGCACTAAGATGCTCCTTTGGTAAGACAGATGGTCAGAACTTCATCACTTCCATGTAATGAAACCTAGCTTTGATCAGATCACTGTTCTCCTGACTTGGATGCAGATGTTCACTTCCTACAACTTTGTTTTTTACATAGGTGCTGTTCGAATGCACAATGGTAGTCTCCAGCACCTTGTTTGGCTTGGCTTGCAATGGAAGTCTATGTCAGTCTTGCCTGCAATACGCAAATGGTTAAAACAGCTCTTTCACTTGCCCCAAGAAACATCAAGACTTGAGACAAATGCTCCTGAATCTATTTGTCTGTTGGACCTTGAAGTAAGGAAACTTTCCAAGTCCTGAAATGTGCTAACTATACAATTCAAGCTTTTCCTTACTTAATACCATTAATTTGTTTGTATAAAAACAGGTATTTCTACTTGGGGTGGTATTCACTAGCCACTTGCAACTACAAGAGAAGTTTAATAGTCACTACGGTGTACATCAGCCTCAATTCTTACCATTGCCAGTGTGCAAACAGCTCTATACCGAAAGGCAAAGATCCTGGTGGGAAGCAGTTCGTACTCTTATTCACAAAAAAACAATGTAAGGCTCTTTTTTTTCAGTTTGGAAATACTTAATTAAGCCTTTAGATAGCTTCTGTCACAGCAACTTGAATTAGTTCCTGTAGATTCTTGTTTAAAAAAAAAAAAATTTTTTTTTTTGAATTTTGGATATTGAAGCTTTGTTGCAGAAGGGACTTGACACACTTGATTATATTTCATAGTGTATTTCTAAACTAAAGGTGTTTAGGACTAAAACTACTGTGTATATCTGTCAATGAAATGACATGCGAATTAAAAACAGAGGATGGTAATCAAGGAATGTTTCTTTCAATGTTCAGACCAGGAACAGCAGCAAAACTGAGGCTTCTAGTACAGCACGAAATAAGTACTCTGCGAGCATTGGGGAAACATGGCCTTCAACCTGCCTTAATTATACACTGGGCAAAAAGCCTGCAAAAAACAGTAAGCTGATACTATTTTTAAATGTATTAGTTTGTTTTGTCTTTCATGTTCTAAACTGAATAGACTGAGTAAATAAAAGTAAATGAGAATGTTGTTGTTTGAGAATTACTGTGTACTCAGTCAGATGAATTTGTTGCTCTAGTCAGCATATCAAATATTCACCCTCTTAGAATATACTCTAATTTTTATCTGTATGTTGCTGTATATAGCTCTATAAAGAGGTCCCCTGAAGTTTACCTCAGGTGTCGGAGAAACACCTTTGGAACTTTTCTTAAAAACGACTGTATTGGAGAAGGAATCTGTATGAATGTGTTTGACTTAAATTACTTGGAATACATGTTTTTCTATTCTCCTTTCTTTAACAGGGCACTAGCCTTAACTCTTTCTATGACCAAAAGGAATACATTGGACGAAGCGTTTACTACTGGAAGAAAGTTTTGCCTATGCTGGAAACTATCAAAAAGAGGAGGAGTATTCCTGAACCTACTGATCCTCTTTTCAAACACTTCCATAGTGTAGACGTTCAGGTACTTCAGTCATAGCTTAATCAGTTTGTAACAGGGATCCATGTCACTAGCTTACATAGATATTTTGTTTTCTTGGTTGTGCAACTCTATGCTGTTGTTACTGCCATAAGGTTGTTAAAGATGAGATTTAGTAGTTTAAGATTTCCTGGTTAGTCTAAGGCTTTCTTGTAACACTTTTCTTTTAAATTACTCTTCTGTAGATGCTTCAAATACGATTTTTATGTAAAATCTGTAGAAAATACACTTCGGTTTTGGTTACATAGATCATGCAGTTCTTTCTTATGCACATGAAAAAAAGAACTTTTCACACGTGAAAGTCATACAATTCTCTCTTCATGCTCAAAGAGTGTTGTTTTTCCTTGGTAGAAATAAAGGTTTTCAGTTCCTATTGAGTCTGCACCCAAAACTGTAGGGTTTTTCAGAATATCAAGTTATTTTCTAATAAAGTGGAAATAAAGAAGCAATATGAGCTCTTTAGACATTAATTTTTAGAAAAACTGAAACAACTGGGTTCACTACTTTTTTGCTTGTTTGTTTTCTGACTGATTAGTATATAAAGCTAAGAAAATCTGTTGTACTGTTAGCATGTTATTTGTGACCAGCCATATCCTTTGAATAGGTAGTGCCTGACAGTTAAGCAATGTCAATTGCTACTTCCAGAGTAATTAAATTCTCTCGGCCTAGACAAGAGCAAGGATGAGTTGTCATACTATTTCAGCCTGAATGAAGTTAAATTTAAACTTGAATCCTATGCTCAGAATTTCAGAGGGAATTAGGGGATAAATAATGGGCCTCCATCAGAGTTTTATGGTTTACTCTTCAGTGTAGCTTGTGCATATTCATTAAAAACAAGTGTTGCATGTGAACTATCCATGAGTTAGGAAACGATGAGGGAGAGAGGAGAAGAAGGAATTCCTAATACATCTTCTTGAGCCTGTCTGTTAAAGAATATTCTGCCAAGAATGGTCAATGGTCAGCCCCTCTGCCCCCCCAAAAGAAAACAAAAACAAACATGTTTGTTTGATATACAGAATGTTCAGTGAACTGTGGGCCCTAGGAGGTTCTTCTCTTGTGGTTTCTTCCTCCTCTGGAGGAATCTCCTTTTTCTCCAAGCTTCACGTTTCTTGCTATCAAGTGGTTTTGAATCATTAATTCTCCTCCTCTAGCCTACCAGAGGTGGTCTAGGTTCCTAGAAGCAAAACTCATTAATTGCATTCTTCCCAATTTCCTGTTTAACCCTTTTTTCCCCTGAATTATAACACATAGTAGTAAATGAAGTGGTTGCTTGGACATGCAAGCTTTGAAAGGTGTCCTTAAAAATTGCAAAGGAAGTTACGGGTCCTTTGCCACCTCAGGTATGAGTCTTGGTTAGTTTCTGCTTGCATCACATGTGAGGTTTCATCCAGGTTTTGCTAAGCACAGTGTTTTGTTTTTTTTTTTTTTCTTCAGTGGCATGTAACTTGGCATGATTGACATTTCCCAGAGGCAGAGAATTTGTCCTGTGAGGGATCATATCATATATAAAGGCAACCCCCTGTACTTAAGTATATAGACACTGTTTTGGATACTCCATATTCTGCTTAAGGACTGGGAGTTAAACATTCTGAAATATTTTAGAAAGTCAGTTTGAGGAGGCACCCTAGTATTAAACAGTTCAGATTCCATCTGAAGTGTTATAGGTCTCATGAAATATGAGTAAATGAAAGGAGTCTTGTAAATGCTGAATGTTGAATAAATGTAGGCAAACAGCCAAACAAACGAATAGCTTTCTATATTAGTTTTAACTGTACTTGCCTGAAAATAAGAACATGAAAAGTCTGTGTGCTTGCAGAGTTAGAAATTAATTTTACATTTTTATTACTAATACTTGAAGATTACATGAAAATAAACGCACCAACAGTTCACATAATCTAGTCTTGCCAAATAAGAGAAAACAAGTGATGTGAGAAACTGCTGTGGGATGCAGTTCTTCATAACAAACATCTTAAGATTGTGATTTTTTTTCTAATATAGAAGTAAAGTATCTACAAGATAGCTTCACTAATCTATAGCTATTTTTTAGCTATGCGCTATATTTACATAAATCTTTTTTTTTTAAACTGTTCAGATACCTATTTGGATGTTATTTGCAAGGTTAACATACCTTGAAAAAGTATAGCGTGTATGTGACAGCACACTGCTGTCTTAAAATCAGCATTACCTGGTTCACAAGCAGTTTGGCTAACATTAGTGTGCCGGCTAACATTAGTGTGCCGGCTAACTGAAGCAGCAACAAGAACTGTTAATCTTCTAAAAGTTCACAAGCATGAATCAAGTCTTAAATGTTTTAGTTATACCACACATTCCTGTGTATATATTGCAGCAGACAGCAAAACTTCTAGCTATGCCTCTCAGGCTTTAGCATATTTCTATTTGTATGCATCTGTGAAATTTTAACAGTAGTGGTCCATATGAAAATGGATATCTTAATTCACTTACCAGATGTGTTCATATAACGGTGCATGAAGTTTGCCCAGAACCTGTCTGATGAGCTTAAACTGTCAGCTTGGTTATCTTGCACAAAAGATTTTTGCTTTTTCAGTTACTGCAATCTAAAGTTACAACATGCTAACTTCATTGTTTTAGGTTTGTATTTGAAATTAGTCTGATAAAGGGGAAAAATATCTCATGATTTTAAAACTGTGTATCTGATTGGAAGACACTGAAATCCCTTAGTATCAACTTTCTTTAAAAAGAATTTTCCCTGTATTAAAGAAAAAAATCAGAACTGTTGTCTGTTTCTCTGCTTCCTTTGATTACATAGTAGATGTCAACATATACCTGAAACAGTGCATGTTAAGTACAAGTTGTCTTTCACTTTCTTTGTAGGTCTCCCAGGTTGCAGAGTATGAAGAGGAGGCACATATAGTGTTTGCAATGTTGGATGCAGTTGATGGCAAAACAGATGATGCTTTGTTAGCATTTGAAGCTATTAAGAATGTGGTTTCATATTGGAATCTTGCCTTGGTAACTTTATAAATTGCATTACTCTAATAATGCTTTATTTTCTTCAGTTGTGTTCTGACTCATCCTACTTAATTATAACTGCATCCTGTTGCTAGATCTTCCAAAGAAAGGCAGAAGAAATTGAGAATGATGCCATGTCGCCAGAAGAACAAGAAGAACACAAAAGCTATCTTCTTAGAAGCAGGAATTATCTGATACAGATCATTGATGAAAGCCTCTTAGATACCTCAGTAACAGAGAAGGTAAGTAGTTTCTGCTTAAAAGTTGTTCCAAGAGATGCACTGTCTTAGGCTACTGTTTCAAAGTTAAATTGTTTGCATTCATGTCAATGTTTTTGAACTACAGGAGGAAAAAGAAAACACTTATTTTTAGATCAGGCCTTGCTTTAGGTAAAGTTAAACTAAATTTCTTCTCTTAAGGCAAGTAACCTGCTTCCAAACACGTAAGTGGGCTGATAAACTTGGGGAAATAGACTTTAATCTGTAACATACTAAATCAGGTGGTATTCTGACTTTACTCTGTAGATGACAGCAGCCGTATAAGCAAATAGCTTTTGCCACTGTCTTTTTACACAGCTTGATAATTTCCAAAAAGAATTAATAAAACATGTGTGAGTTATTTTTACATTAATCTTAACAGATTTAAGTTTTTACTGAAGGAAAAAAAAAAGCTATTTACATAATGAAAGCATTGTGAATTGTTCAACCAGAGTTCAGATTGTAGTCTCTTCTGCACTAAGGAAGAATTGTAACCATGACTTGTGGTTCAAATAATTTTCTAGCTGCCAGTGTCTATAGAAACTGTTAAGGAAATGCTGGATACAGTGATCCAGGAACTTGGAGAGAATGGTGAAGAGGGAAGTTCGGCCTTCAGAAGTGATCTGTCACGAGCTGTAGATTCAGAGATCAAACATTCCACTCCATCACCAACCAAGTTCTCGCTATCACCAACTAAAAGCTATAAGGTATATCAGCCAACTAATATTTCAAATAAGTGTTATGTTAGATTAAAAAGTCACAAGTTTCAACTAACTTTTTTTTTTCTTTTCCAGTTTTCTCCTAAAACACCCCCTCGGTGGGCAGAAGATCAAAAATCTATACTTCAAATGATCTGTCAGCAAGTAGAAGCTTTAAAGGTGAATAATTGTTTGTCACAATAGTCATTGAAAAACTGTTGGTCTTTTTGTTACAATAGGAACTTTGTGATACTAGTATCAGCTACCTTTTCGTTGCTAGACTACCGTTTAAATCAGTGGAATTATCTTCTGTAAGCAGTCTGTAAATTGTGTTGCCTAAAAACTGATTCGAGTTCTTATCCCTTTGGTTCTGAATTTTTACTTCGGCTTTAGAACAGTCTTAGTATTTCATATTGCACGAGCAGATCTTGGATTATTCCAGCAGCTACCTCTTGATTTGCAGAGCTTGAATGTCTTTTTTAGTAGACTGCTGCTTATGGTTTCTTGACAAATATATATGAAATACACAATTATCCTATTTTAATTGGAGTGCTTGTCTTCTCAGAATGAGATGCAAGAAATGAAACTTAACAATTCCAACTCAAATGTACCATCTCATCGATGGCCTTCCGAAAGCTTTGGAACAGATACAATGTCAGATAGTTATCAGAGAGCGCAAAATCTTCATGAAGCCCCATTAACAGGTAAGTTGTTGCTGAATTTTTATTTAAAACTAACTTTCAAATGTGTTAATCGGTTTAGATACTGCAGAAATGTTTTAATAGTTCTCAGTTAAAAATTTAATTGTGATTGATTAGGAGTTCAAAAAACAAAAGCTGCATATAAACTGTTTTCTTGCGCTTCCTTTTAGTTGCTACCACTGGCCCATCTGTTTATTATAGCCAGTCACCTGCCTATAACTCTCAATATCTTCTCAGAACAGCTGCAACCAATGTAACACCAACAAAGGTGAGGACAAGTTTCTCTTAAACTACTTTCAGTGACCTAATAAAATCTACTACTTTCAACTCTATGTAGTTGGATGTAATTGCAATTCTTTAAATAATATTTATTAAACTTGGAGACTGCTAGGGATAAATGGTGATTGATTTTTCAGCCTAAACTTTGAGATATAAGGTTTGGGAGGAACAACCAACAAAATGTCTGTAATGTGTTAATAGATGTCCCCTGTAAGGTATGTGTGGTAGCACTTAATACTTTTTCTCAAAGTAGTGTTGAAGAAGAGAATGAGGGTTTTGAGTTTGTTTTATAAATAAATAAATCCATGCATCTCTTAACTCCCCCCTGCTTCAGTGCTTGTTCATATGCTCTTCAAGGCTTAAACTAAAAATTAAACACATGCTGCTTTTAAGAGTACATATTTATATTGTAGGGGATCTAGCACAATATGACCTTGCCCTCTGTATGTTTACCATAATAAAGTAAGTAATTGTGGATTTTTTGTTCCGTTTTGTTCTTAAGGCTCCTGTCTATAGCATGAACCGACTCACACCTCAGCAACACATATATGCTTATCAACAACCAATGCATACACCACCTCTGCAAAACACTTCTGCTTGTATGTTTTCTCAAGAAATATATGGCACCTCCTTGCGTTTTGATTCTCCTGCTACTGGACTCATTTCTCCTCGTGGGGGTGATGATTACTACAACTACAGTGTTCCACAGGCAAGCACAAATCCACCATTGCCTGAACCAGGCTATTTTACAAAGCCCTCAATTGCACCTCCAACTTTAAAGCCTGCAGAATCAAAAGTGATAGAATTTGGGAAATCTAAATTTGGACAGCCAGTAACAGCAGAAGGAGCAAAACCCTCTCTGCCAACACCAGCGCAGTCAAGTCAGTCAGCAACTTTTAAATTCAACACCAACTTCAAGTCTAATGATGGAGACTTCACCTTTTCTTCTCCTCAGGTTGCAACACAGCCTGGTAATGCAGCTTTTAACAGCAGTGAAAGCCTCTTGGGTCTTCTGACATCTGATAAACCTTTACAAGATGATAGGTACGTGGAACAAAAGACAGTTCATGATCATGCAACTAGTCAAAGAAATGTCTTCAATTTTGGCAATAAACATATTCCAGGCATCTCTTTCACAGAAAGCATGGGACAAAATGCACACAAAAACTTGGTTTTTGAAAAGAGTGATATGTTTAGTTTCCAGGAACCAGGCAAGCCAGCATTTGGTACTCCAAATTCAGATTTGGCCAATAGAAGTCATGAAACAGAGGGAGGAAGCACTCATGGTGGTGATGAGGATGATGATGGTCCTCATTTTGATCCTGTGGTGCCACTCCCTGACAAGATTGAGGTAAAGACAGGTGAAGAAGATGAAGAAGAATTCTTCTGCAACAGAGCCAAGCTCTTCCGTTTTGATGCAGAATCTAAAGAATGGAAAGAAAGGGGTATAGGGAATGTGAAAATATTGAGGCATAAAGTATCTGGCAAATTTCGTCTCTTAATGAGACGGGACCAAGTATTGAAAATCTGTGCAAATCACTACATAAATACTGATATGAAATTAGCCCCAAATGCTGGGTCAGACAAGTCATTTGTATGGCATGCGTTAGATTATGCAGATGAGATGCCAAAACCTGAGCAGCTTGCAATTCGATTTAAAACACCAGAGGAAGCAATGGTTTTCAAAAATAAATTTGAAGAGACACAGAATATTCTAAGGACCTCAGGATCAAATGTTGACACTTCTGTGACTCAGACTAGTGGGACTGCAAGAGAAACAACAAATCAGGACATCAGGGAGTCTAGCAGATTGGTTTCTGGGACCCTGAACTTTGGATTTCAGTTGCCAAAAGATGGGGCGAGTAGTGAACCTGACAGCAAAGGCAGCTTTACAACTGCATCAACAGTGTCTGCCCCTGCCACTCTTTCCTTTGGAAAGGATGCCCCACCAACCTATTCTGCTGGGTTTGAACAGTCTACGCTGAAGAAGAAGGATCAATGGGTATGTAAAATATGCTTAGTTCCAAATGAAGCAACTGTGAAGAATTGTGTATCATGCCAAACTCCAAGTCCAGATATCAAGGAAATACATGGCACCCCATTAGCTGAATCTGCTGCAAGTTTCAAAGCCAGTGGTGACACTGTGCAGGACAAATTTGCTTCTGCTTTTGCTAAAAAGGAAGGCCAATGGGACTGCAACATCTGTTTAGAAAGGAATAAGCCCACTGCGTCTAAATGTGTTGCCTGTGAGAATCCAAGCAAAAATAACGCAACAGTATCGACTCAACAAAAATCCTTTAAATTTGGTCAAGGAGATGCTCCAAAGGCTATTCAAAATGACTTGGGAGCTGCGTTTTCTAAAAAGGAAGGTCAGTGGGACTGCACTGTGTGTCTAGTCCGAAATGAAGCTAATGATGTAAACTGTTGTGCTTGTCAGAATCCTAACTCTCAAAGTCAACCAAATGTGCCTACACCAGCTGTTCAGGCATCCCCTGCTCCCAGGGTTGGTTCCATTGCTGATGCAAGTAAGCCACAGAAGAATGGATTTGAAGGACTTTTTACTAAAAAGGAAGGGCAATGGGATTGTAATACTTGTTTGGTAAGAAATGAAAGCTCTTCTCCAGCCTGTGTAGCTTGCCAAGCACCAAATCCATCTGGTAAGCCTGCTGGTGATGCTCCATCAACTACTACTTCTGGCTTTAAAAGCAAATTATCTGAACCTGCTGGAGGACAGTTAGGAACAGGTTTTAAGTGTGATTTCTTAGAAAAAAGCTTTAAGTTTGGTCATGCAGAGCAAGGCAAGACACCATCATTTACTTTTCAGATTCCTTCCAATAGTGAAGCTAAGACTGCAAAGGAAGGATTTAGCTTTTCAATGCCAGTGCCTGCAAGTGGATTTAAATTTGGCATACAGGAGTCCAGTAAAAATACCAGTAAGAAAGATGATCCATCCAAGGAGTGTGCAACTGGCTTCTTAAAAAGCATTGATGAAAAAGACAAAAAGGAGCTGCCTCCAGATAGTGGAACTAGCATCCAACCTCAAGAAACGGCAAACAAGGAGAGAGGTGACTTTGTTTTTGGGCAAAATAGCAGCACTTTCACTTTTGCTGAGCTTGCAAAAAATACTCCTGGGGAAGGGTTTCAATTTGGCAAAAAAGACCCTGATTTCAAAGGCTTTTCACGTGCAGGTGAAAAGCTGTTTTCTACACAGACTGCTAAAATGGATCACAAAGCAAGCACCTCTGACCTTGGTGAGAAGGATGATGATGTGTATAAGACAGAGGACAGTGATGATATCCATTTTGAACCTATAGTTCAGATGCCTGAAAAAATAGAGCCATTTACAGGAGAGGAAGATGAGAAGATGCTATACTCGCAAAGAGTAAAGCTATTCAGGTTTGATCCAGAAACAAGCCAGTGGAAAGAACGAGGGGTGGGCAACTTGAAGATTCTTAAAAATGAAGTTAATGGCAAAGTGAGAATATTAATGCGACGTGAGCAGGTACTGAAGGTGTGTGCAAATCACTGGATAACAACTACAATGAACTTGAAACCACTGTCTGGCTCAGACAAAGCATGGATGTGGATGGCCAGTGACTTCTCTGATGGTGATGCAAAGCTGGAGCAGCTGGCAGCAAAATTCAAGACACCAGAGCAGGCTGAGGAGTTCAAAGAGAAGTTTGAAGAATGTCAGAGGTTGCTACTAGATATACCACTGCAGACACCACATAAACTTGTTGATACAGGTAGGACAGCTCAACTTATACAGAAAGCAGAAGAAATGAAGAGTGGGTTGAAAGATCTCAAAACATTTCTGACAGATGATAAAACTAAGCTGACAGAAGAAGAAAATGCAAACTCTGTTTCTGCCAGCAGTGCTTCTGATCTAATTATAAAGCCGCATGCTGAAAGTACTGGACCTACTCTGGAATGGGATAACTATGATTTGCGTGAAGAAGCGTTGGATGACAGTGTAAGTAGCTCTGTATATGCATCGCCTCTTGCAAGTAGCCCTGTAAGGAAAAATCTGTTTAGATTTGGAGAGTCTACCACAGGTTTTAACTTCAGTTTCAAATCTGCCTTGAGTCCCTCCAAATCTCCTGCCAGACAGAACCAGAGCAGAACATCTGTAGGCACAGATGAAGATTCTGATGTTACTCAAGAAGAGGAAAGAGATGGGCAGTACTTTGAACCTGTGGTGCCTCTGCCTGACCTTGTGGAAGTGACCAGTGGTGAGGAAAATGAGCAAGTTGTCTTCAGTCACAGAGCTAAACTCTACAGATATGACAAAGATGCTAATCAGTGGAAAGAGAGAGGTATTGGGGATATCAAGATATTACAGAACTATGACAACAAACAAGTGCGTATAGTAATGAGAAGGGACCAGGTACTAAAACTCTGTGCCAATCATAGAATAACGCCAGATATGAATATGCAACAAATGAAAGGAACTGATAGAGCATGGGTATGGACTGCATGTGACTTTGCAGATGGGGAAAGGAAGGTAGAGCTTCTAGCTGTGCGGTTCAAACTGCAAGATGTTGCAGACTCATTTAAGCAAATTTTTGATGAAGCAAAGCATGCCCAAGAGAGAGATACGCTGATAACGCCTCTTTCCTCCCGTGCCAATACACCTAAAGAATCTCCATGTGGTAAAATTGCTGTAGCTGTACTAGAAGAAACTACTAGAGAAAGAACTGACCTCAGCCATGATGATGATACTTCCGATGCAACTGTAGAGGCCTCAGAGGTGTCAAGCACTTCTGAAACACCAACAAAAACAGTGGTTTCTCCTCCAAAGTTTGTATTTGGCTCAGAGTCTGTCAAGAGTATTTTCAGTAATGAAAAGTCAAAGACATTCACATTTGGAAACACTTCAGCTACTGGTTCCCTCTTTGGCTTCAGCTTTAATCCTCCAAAAAAAAGTGAAGACAATATTTCAGTGTCTCAGAACACAGCGCAGAAAGAACCGGAGGTAGCTGAACCACTGAAAAGCCATAGTGCTCATCAAAAGCTGCTAGACAGCAAGGCAGACAACTTGGCTACTTCAACACAGGATGGACCCTCTAACTTCTCATTTAGAATTCTGGAAAAAGGTGAGTGTTAAATTAACCATTGAATGATTCAACTATGCAACTTATTAAGCAGTTTTGTTCTACTGCAACTCTTTTGCATTTTTGCTGTCTCAGTAATATATAGGTACTCAATATTTTAATGCAAATACTCATTACCTTTTGCAGTTTCTCAAGAGTTTCAACTCAAGTGCATTTTAAGTCATAATTATTGCATATAAGCAAGCAAACCACCATAACAGTGTGCTGCAGGATGCAGTATGATTTATTAGTGAGAAACAGAAGATTTCAGGTAGAAACTACAAGTGAAGTGCACTATATGAATTTCAGCCTTAAGTGCTTAAAGAAGCAGCTGTGGATTCATTTTCTTGGGTTTAAATACGTAGTCAGATTGATACTATTCATGAGTGGACCTTGCTTTAAATGGTATAATGTGCGAACAGCATATCTGTGCTTCACCTGAAATTTGAGTAATCCCCCTCATTGAATGGGTGGGTATTCTGATACTACGCTTGGTATGTTCAAGTCTCAAGTCATTGACCTCTGCAACTTCAGAGGTGTAACTTAACTCACACCGGATGTTGGGCTCTTTTCTTAGCCTGAAGAGATCAAAAGAGATCATGTGATTACATCCTCAGTTGCGCAGTCTGACTCTGTCCAAATGATGTGCTTGCAGAAGTTGTGGCTACTACATGACCACTGTAATGTGCTGTAATGTGTGAAGAATGTGATTTACTAGCATTTCAATGGTAGAGTACTTCTTACTGAAGTCTTCATGATGTGTTACTTATCAGTGCAGGACTGTTTAACGAGGTGATCATTTTTAATTTAGATATTAGACTCAGAATTATCAAGTCAAATTGTCTGTGTATTAACTCTAGCATAATAAAGTGAGATGTCAAAAAATGATAGATGCAGTTTATTCAAATGAGTTAGATAAGCTTACATAGAGCTAGCAGATTAAATTTTCTGCTGTGATCTGTAACTGTGGAATGCTTCCAGAACATAGGTAAGTGTGTTCTACCCCTTTCAAATTCCAAGTAAACACTTATATCCACACAATTTATTTTCTAGGATTTAATTTTAGTCTTTTTAAGTCTAATCCAATGGCCTTTTGGACAACCACACCTTCCTTGCAACCTGATAGCAAAGGTATTTACAGACTGCACTGAATGTGTGATAAAATGACTCTTTACCAGGCATGGACAGTAACTCAACTGTGGTAAAGCAGTTGGCTCAGTAATCCTTACAATTAACATGCATGCTGGAAAAGAGTACTTGAAATTGTGTCTGACTTGTGCATTTGTCTATTAAGAGAATGTCTCTAGCCTTTAATATGTGAGTTAGCACAATTGATGGCCTTGTTTAAGCTTACAGCTTGTTTGCCTTATTTTCTGTGGATATTTAAAGATCTTGTCCTTGCACTTGTCCTTCGCAGTTTTACTGAATATGCACACTGGATCTCTAAAATTCCCCTTTTCTAAGGAGACTAAATGCTACTGCTGTTATCTTAAAGAGTACATCTCTGAACATCTGAGGTCTTCCATTTCAATGAAGTATGCTTGAACATCTCAAGACACAGGTTATCCAGGAAACACCTTGATGCATTTAACCTCTGTGGGAAATGTTTAGTTCCATTTCCTCATTATCAATCTGCTAACCTTTGTTCCTTTTAAAAACAGAGCACAAAGATGAGAAAGCCAATTCTTTAGCTGCTGCTTTGCTATGAGACTATGTAACATGAGCTCCACCTTAGTTAGTCAGAGGGCTTTTGCTGAGTAACCAACTTGTTTGCATTTGGAACCTGTAAATATAATCAAACTATAAGCAGTAATAGTTTTATGATATTATGAGACATTATGAACAGTGCTTCTTGTAAGTGTACTTGCTGTAAGCATGCTCAATTTATGTAGTAAACCTAAACAGCAATTTCGTTTTCAAAACCAAGTTTCTATTATAGTCTGCACAAGTCAGGTGATTCTTCTAACAGTGGTGTCTTACATCATTAAAAATGTCATTCCAAATACTATTTCCCAACTTAGTATTTCTAGATAATCTACTTGTATTAGACACTGAACTCCTATTCATCTTCTGTGTACTTGATCTAAATTCAGATGTTCTGTATTTTAAGCATCCCTGACTTCTGGTGATTTTAATTTAGTCATCTTACATGAACTTTATACAGTTTGGTTTTATTTCAATCATTGTGAATGCCCATACTGTGAAGTGAAACATTAATTCAGTTTTGGGGGAAAGGGCTAATGCATAGATGCAATAAAAATGTTGCTATCTCAAATAGACCAAGTTTTTTTTAATACAGAAAAAGTAAAAAATCATATTCCTTTTTGATACTTGATTGTTCTTTATTCTTCTCTGATAATTGGGATATGGTTAACACTTTGTTATGTAGTTAAAGTTGGTAATTATCTTCTAATATACCAACTGTCTTCAGTTTAGCTTTTGATTGCTTTGTTTTGAGCCAAAAGTGACTTGCTAGCAAATGACTTTGAGAAGTCCTTTCTAAATTAGCTTTTCAAGTCCACCCCACGCAAATAACTTAAGCTTTTTGGGAATGTCTTTCAGGGAGCAATTTCTGAATTTTGCAAGGGCAGCCTTCACGAGAAATTCTAACCTCAAACAGTAGTTCTGCACCTCCATGCAAAACAACTTAGGTTTTTTTAGGTCAAGTCATTAGCTTAGAGGTGTTTTGCAAGTCTGATTCTAAATCATGTCAATTGCATGTTACTGTATGAATTGCATGCATTAAAAACAATACACTAGTGAAAAGAATAGTTGCGCATGGTATTCTCTTAATTGTATTCCTCCCATATACTTTTTTTTTTGTGCTGAGTGGAAAGTTCTATTATCTTAAAACCAACAGTCTTTAAGAACAGATTGTACGTATGCATGGCTCTTTGTTTTCTTGGCTACCTCTGAAGATATAACTAAGCTTATTGCAGTGCTTTTGAATAAGAAAAGGTTGAGGAGGATGGGTAGAAACTGACTTAACTGAACGAGTGTTTGGGCTTTAACCCCGACTTCTTGTTTAGTCTTAATATTGTTAGGCAAATACATGCTGTAATCTTTTTGTTGCTGAGGTCTTTTCAGACTTTGCATGTGGGTGTTTGGAACAATAGGATATTAGTTTAGTATTTAGATCAACTTGGAGAACTTTCTCTACCTATGGATTAATCTGAACTGACTTTAATTTTTTTTTTTTTAATTCAGCTGCTTGCATAAAGTCTACTTAAACAGATTGCATGAGGATGTTTTATGAGTGCTGTCTGTCAAATATGCTGAATTATATCCTGTGGTGTTGCCAGGGTCTTCTGGCTAGCCTTAAACAGCTCAGATTAAAGGAAGCTCATAGTGCTACCATCTCTCTCATTTATTTTGCAAGAACTGCTTTTTGTTGAGGCTATATGTTGCAAATTCTTTAATACTCAAGAAAGTTAATTTTGACAAAACCTAAATGTCTGTAAGACTAAATACTCCATGCTTAAACCTCTGTGGTGAACCTGATGCAAATTTATTCAGCCTGAGAAACTTGCTTAACTAATCTGAATGAATAAAGCATATGTCAGCATATAGGATACCTTATCTAAATCTCTGAAGTATAATCTTTCATAAAATTGTACTAGATTATGCCACTAGTTCTTAAATCAGCTATGATGGATAAGATTTTTGCCTGAGGTCCTGAGAAAATACGTGGAAACATCTGTAGCCTGTTGTGATGATGTGAATTTGGAAATCTGCTGTTCAAGAATTTTATCCTGCGTTTACCTTATACAGGCTCAGAAGAGCTATTGAGATCTCAAAGTGAGCAAAAAGGCTGTAGAAGACTGTGCTAGCGATGACTTTGAGCTACTCCAATTTCTCTAATATCTAAAAGCCTGAAAAGATTAATTTCTAATCAAAGGGAGAATCAATCAACTGGGACAAAGGTGGGGGAGGGAACACTTAAAATTCTGTTAAAACTGAGAACTAGTACTTCACTTTTAACATGGCTTTGATCTTACTCTACCAAAAGGTATTGGTGGAAAATTACTTAAAAAAAAAAAAAAAAAGTATTAGTGTGCCAGATTTCAGAGAACCAAGGGGCATGTCTGTAAACATTAAACTTACTTTCTGTCCTCACTTCCTTTTGCAATAGTGAACATCAAGCTACCTGAACAGGAAAGTTGGAAATGTTCCTCAGAAACTGAATAGTAGCCTGGTTCCCACTGGCTACTCTGTGCCACAATTTACTGTTCTTTTCACTAGAAAATACTTACTGAGCTCTTGAGAGCCCCTTTAAAATTCTGCTGACTAATTTGACTCAAACCTGTACTGGAGTATGTAAACATGATCTGACTTACTGAAGCAGTCAAACTGTTTTTAACAACAGCTGGTGCATGAGTAATGCTTATGGGGTAATTTTTATGAATAGCTACCCAATTGGTCTTAAACCTGTAACACCCCCCCCCCAATTACCTCTCTTCAAACAAAACCCTGTACCATACGTATTCTTTAAACTGATACATCCTTCCTTTTTGCTTCCATTTTCTCATAATAATGACAAATTTTTATATTTCCAAATCTGTCTTGAGCCTGTAGTCTGCTTGTTTTTATAGCCCATATGCTGTTCTGCAATTTGCTCTAGGCTGTGCTTTCACCTTTAACTCTTTCTGTAACTACATTTGATTATGTACTGTTTTCTTCAGTGCAAGTGGGACGGATGACTTCATGTTGAAGGAGACAGCAGAAAATGCTGTTTAATAGAATTGATAGTGGTGTTTGTCATGCTGGAAAAGCTAGTTAAATAGGCTGAAAATATTTGTTGCTTCAACAAGATGGAATTAAACTGCTTTAACTTGTATAACCACTAGAAATTTCAGCAACAGCTATTATGGCAATAAGTGGAGAGTAGTTAGTAAAAAGCTGAGATTTCCCACAGATTATCTGAAATAAGTCCTATTCAGTTGCTGTTTGATATCTTCTGAAACTTAAAGTAATTATAATTCAATAGTACATGTTGCTGTAAACAATGTCAGGTTTTCTTTTATCAGACTTAGGCCTGAATTTTGCCTGTTCATCTCTGCAGATGACACCTCAATGTCTCTTCTCATAGTCCTATTTTATTTGGATGAAAGGACTTAAGTAATCCTCCTAGCAATATAAAGATGCGGCCTTGTTTCCAGTCCGAGACCCTTTAAAGGGAATAACACAGGATGTAGTTTGATATGCAGATTAGAGTTCTACTATGCTCTGTCTTAGCGTTCTGTGACTTTGATTTTTGTTTCTTGTGGATGACTATAAAATATGTAAGCTCCGAAGGTGTTTTTATAACTGCTTTAGAATAAATTCACCTATGTAATAATGGCAGTGTAGGGTTAATGTTATTGCCTGTTCTGAAATTATTTGGTTTTAATGCTTGTTCAATTTTTGTAAAAGCTGAGAAGAAGAAAGCGTCAGAAGATGATTTTCCATCTGATGAGGTTATACTTGTTTATGAGTTAACACCTACCGCTGAGCAGAGAGCTCTGGCTGACTTTCTTAAGCTACCTTCAACATTTTTTTGTTATAAGAATAAGCCTGGATACGTGAGCGAGGAGGACGATGGTAAGAAGTGACAAAATTGATCTTTGTGTTGCCTTATTGTGCGTGGTGGGAGGGGGTATAATGCTATTATAAATAGACACTTTAATATTTTTTGGACTGATGGGGAATAACATTACTGTCATCTTTCTTAAGTCCAAAGATGTACACTCAAGTCTTCAACACTCAGAATGGCTAAAGGGAATGACTAAAGGGAATTTGTTATATATTGGCTCCTTTGGGGTGTTGACGCTCATATTGCCAGTGTAGCTGGTTAGGCAAGGCTAATAAATCAGATGTTTGAGATGATTCTTATTTGAACAAGACACCCCTATAAGTCTTTTTTAGAGTCAAATATGAGGCACTTTTTCAATACTTTTCTTTCTAATTTAATATGTAAAGTTATCAAAAAGGAACATGCCCAACTTTCCTAATTGCTAGATAAACTTTTTTAAAGCAACTTTCTGAATTCCTGACGTTAAAACTGGAAATAGTTTTGCACCACATCTTATTCTGTGTAACTAAATTACTCTTAACATCTTCAGCAGCAAATGTTAAATGGAAATACTTCCAAAGCATTGTATCCTACAGGAAATGGGAGAGGACTATCCCCCTTCCACAAATATTCAACAAGCTTGCCAATTTTTATATAGTAGTATGTTCTGTCTCCCTTCCCCATTTTGTTTCATAGTTCTCTTGATAAAATGACTTGGTTCTAAACAAAGAATATTTTCTATGCCACCCAATCATAAAAACCTAGGCTGAGAAAAGTATTCAGTGGTATGTTAAAGCAGAATAGGAAATGAAAACATACTTGTTGAACTGTGGAACTCTTAAAACATAAACAAGAATCATGGGTGCTTGTTAGGCTTGTGAGATTGATGGGCTTAACAGATTTGATAGTACCTAGAGGGTGCCTGTCAACTTACTTGTTTCCTGTATTTAAGATGAAGACTATGAAACTGCTGTTAAGAAACTTAATGGAAGACTCTATCCCAGTGATCCAGAAGAGAAAGGAAAACTGCAAGATCCTGCAAAAGGTATGTCTGAAAACACAATAGTCAGAATTTCTTATACTGAAACTTAGCTATAAGTCTTGGGCTTTGAGGTTAACTTGATGTTTCTCTGGATAGTTTTTAGACACACTAATATTGGAAGCAGAAAAGTTTCTACTAAAAATGTAACTTTGAGCTCAGTATGTTGCACTGTTACTCTAGCAATAACTGGTACCTGAATAAGAAAGCTGTGTTTTGGAGGGCCTCTCAACGAGAACATCAAACTGTCTTGCTACCTTGAGACTTCTGGCTGGCTTCTGAATATGTAAAGCCAAGCTTTGCAAGATGCTTTCAAACATGTAAAACGGGGCCTCTAAAGTAGTTGATGTCTACAGCTGTGAATATCTCCAATAGTCAGTAGGCTTATGTTAAGCATATGAGTTAGTATTATTAAAAATAGATGTAATGAGAACTGTATCCAGTGTTTTTATAGTAACAGTGCAACTACAGAAGATCAGATTTGCTTCTCTCATGCTTGGGTTTACTTTGGCTATTCTTCAAACTTCAGTGTTGCATAACAAAGTCTGGATAGATATTTTTATAAATGGAATTTCTTCTTGAGGATATGTGCTTTTACATACTAGAAAGATTGCTCATATTTCTGCTTCCCTCAATATACAAACCTGGATGGAAGCTAGTAATAGTACTTGCAGATTGAGCTCTTCATCACTGCATGAAAGTATCCTGATGGCAATAGAAAACAAGTGTTAACTGAGATTTTCCAATTCTAGTCACCCTGAGTGAAGTTAAATAAGCTAGTTTTCACTTCTGGTATTTAAATAACAGTGCTATTTGAAAAGTTGTTGAAGTCTTACTTTAAGATGTTCTTGGTATCATTAGGTTATGTATAATGTAGGTGCCAAAAATTATTTCGGTATCTAACTGCTTTACCAGCTATTTTCCACTAATTCTTATTCTTTGCAGTAGGCATCACAGGAGAAAGTGAATTGGAGAATGAAAGAGAATGTGTTATTGTTTGGGAAAAGAAACCAACTCCTGAGGAAAAGGCTAAAGCAGAAGCTCTGCAGCTTCCTTCAACCTTTTTCTGTGGTGTTAGCAGCGATACTGAGGATGACAGTCCAGAAGACTTTCAGACAGAAGTTAAAATTCAAGAAATGAAAGTATGAACTAAATCTTTATTAAAATTTTTGTTGTTAAATTTGTACATTTGCTTGTCATACGTGTGTGTACTTTTCACCTTGTGGGGACTGAAATATCTGGTAGGGAAGAACTGTGTGACTGATGGCTGTGCAGCAAGTCTTTGGCAAAGCTGGAACTGAAGCTCAGATTTTAAGTTTCTCAGGGAGAGAGAGAGGAGGTACAGCTTGCTTCATCAAGTATAAACTGCTTTGGCTAGTAAAATCCCTCCCAGCATGTTTATGTGAGAGTTATTGCTTTCAGAAAGAGTAATAGTTTGGGCTTTTTGAAAGTGTGCTACTGCAAGGGCCCTGTCAAGTTAATGTCCGATGTGTGCCAAGTGTAATGAAAGCAACTTCAGTAACGAAGCTTTTAATGATTGTTCTTGGTTTTCTCCAGCTGTTCTCTTCTCCTAACTTTATTTTCTGTAAACTGAAGAGGCTGTTTTATTGTATATGGTATAGGCCCATAATCTCTGGTTGTTTCCAAATTGAATCCACCTGAATTTCAACAGATCTTTAGTTGCCACCTGTGTTTTCACTAGGCAATATAGTTGCATGGACACAGCTTTTTTTCCTCAAAGGTTTCCCCAAAATATTGGATAAATGAGGTAGCTAGTGATTCTGAAAAACTGGGAACGCTACAGGAAAATGGGAGTCTTTTGAGAACTTAAAGAATCACCATCATGGTTTTTCAGACTCCCATCTTACTTCAGTATTCCTGTTGTAGTTGAATGAATAAATTGGCAGCAACAGAGAATAGCTTGGTATATTCTTTTGGGTGGTTTTGTTGTTGTTGTTCGTTTGTTTTTAAAGACTATTCTTAGTCTCCTGAGGAGGTGGTTCAAATACTAAGCTCTTCTAGCTTATTTGCTGATTACTTTGCTTTTTATGAATTTCAGGAGAATGAGGTTACAAGCTCAACTGACTTAGCCTGTACCTATAAGGAGGAAATATCTACTCCATCAACCAGTGAGGCAGCAGTACTTGTCCAGTCAGCTGCTAAACATGAAGAACCAGATTCCACCGCAGAAACTGTGCAAGTATCACAGACTTTATCAGGAACTGATGACAAACCTGTAGATTTATCAACTAAAAAAGAAAGTGATTCAGACTGCACAGACTCAACACAAGGTAAAGTCAAGAGGTGGTTCTGTTTTCTTTTTTGGGGGGGGGGAGGTAGGAGCTTAAGTATGCATTTTGTAGATAAATTAATCTAGTATAGCTATTTTAGTGAACGGAAGTAGTATCACTACTGAATTAGAAGCATGAGTGCCTATCTAGTACAAAAAGTAAAACTGAATGGGAACAAAAACGCATATATACATCAAATTCTAGTGCATTCTCAAATAACACTACCACAGAGGATTGCTACTTCCCATTGTACAGTTTATACACTGTGTACTTTCTTTCATTTATTTAAGGTTAAATGCCACATTTATACCACGTGTAGTTCTGTACAGAATAGTGTGCTGAGACTAACTCTCAGATTCTCTTGAGCCCCCCCCTTTTTTTTTAAACCATGATAAATGACTGTCATTATGATGATAGAGGTACGCAAATCTTAAATTGGCACTTCTTAGAAGGGAAAAATACTGTAGAGACTCTCCAGTTTATTCTTGTGACTACATGACATGAGAAACACTTTCATTAAGAAAGGAAGAAAAACCTTTGACTTTCCCTTCTTCTTTGGTAGAGAACAGAATCATCTCATTTGGTTTCGGCAATGTTTCAGGCTTGTCATTTGCAGATCTGGCTTCCAAAAACTCTGGAGATTTTGCTTTTGGCTCAAAAGGTAAGTTAAACTGTTTCAAGACAGACACTCAGCTTGACTTCTGCTTCATACTTCTTCTTCATACCTTTGTGCACTGAATTTCTGCTGATTGTTAGTAGTTTTGTAAGTTTGTGTAGGGGTTTGTTTTGTTTTGTGTTTGGACAGAAATTTTAAAAGTAAATCTCTTGATCGTAGATAAAAACTTCAAATGGGCGAATACAGGAGCAACTGTATTTGGAGTACAGGCAGCCAACAAAGCAGATGAAGATGAAGGTGGTAGTGATGATGAGGTTGTACATAGTGCTGATATCCACTTTGAGCCAATTGTGTCCTTACCAGAGGTAAGAGGACTTCCAGAGTATCAAAGGACATTAAAATAAGCATATTTGCAAATAAAGCAAGTTTAAAAAAATGTATTTGCTTAACTTTGCTTTCTCTTCTTCATGCTTGTTCTGTGTTTCTTGCACTGCCTATATAGAAACACTTGCTATTTTCAATCCTTAGTACAGCATAACACTTGGCGAGCGTCTGGTGCCCCGGTTAGTGATAAAAACTTCCAAGGTTTTATACCTTGATTCTGTGTTAATGAGCAAACAAATATCTGTTGTAAAAGTTAAACTGATTCATCCTAGCATACTTGAAAAAAGGGGAGGAAAACTGAGTCAGTATTAGTACAACTCGCCTATGGGTTTGTATTGCTGATTTGTTATGGATTCAGTTCTGTCACAGCCATCCCAATTTGAAGTTTTTACTTTAATCTAGGTGAGACAGTTCCAGAATCACTAAGCAATAAAGATGTAGTGCAATTAACCTCACCTGAAGGATGAGGAAACTTTGTTAGTTGATAAGAGAGAGATCTTCAAGAAGTAGGAGAACCTTGAAAACTTAAACGGCAAAGGTAGCATTGTATAACTGTCACTGGGTTTTAACACAGTAGTTCATGTTTTGGTATTAAGCCTTAGGATGCCCAACAGCATTAAAAATATTAGTGAGGTGGTTGCATGAATATAGTTTGACTTCCTATAAAGAATGTGATTATAGATTAGTGCAGTTATTAAAAAAGACCAATAGAGCACAAATACAAAATACTATGTAATGTCCTTTAATTTGAACAGCTAATCTGAGATAGTTTGTAACATGCTTTGAACCCATGCTTTTCTTCAAAAGTTCATATGCCTTTGCTCATCTGTCCTATTATGACTCCCCCTGCCCCCATGCCTTTCCTATTCATCCTTCTCATCTCTTCCCTCCACAAATGCCTGCTTGTTGCTTATTTCTCCACTTCTCTCAAGTCTTTCATATCTGTAGAAGATAGGTTAACTAAAGGATGTTAGAGACCATTAGTATGCATACAGAGAGTTAGGAGGAGATGCAGCTCTTAAGCCTTGGTTTGTTATACTCAATTGATATTTATCCTGTTTGAATGCAAATATCAGGTTCTTTAACCAGTGTTCAAATGGGGTAATACCTGAAATGCCAAGTACTCTATCTTCGCTTGTTAGCATGCACGTCATCAGCAAACTGGAACTTCCCTTGGAAATCTGCTAAAGCACTTGATAGTTTAAAAAAAATCCCCCCCCCCCCCCCAAAACAAACCAAAAACCATGTGCAGCATGGAGAAGAAATATTGCAGTACTAGAATTAATCTCAAACACTAGAATTTGTTGGACTATTAAATTTTCCAAGTGGTGTCTCTAATCTAGCCTTTTCATTTATGTGATGAATATGACTATAGAACTGCATGTACAAAATCACTGGAGGAAGGAAAACATTGGGTAATTTTCTACTGTAATATGTTAGAATAATAATAAACGTGTATTGCTGGTGAGAGTGACTCTGGAAAAGCCCAAGTATTCTCTTCTGCTGCTTTCTAGGTGGAGGTAAAATCTGGAGAAGAAGACGAAGAAATTCTCTTCAAAGAGAGGGCAAAACTTTACAGATGGGACAGAGAAGTTGCTCAGTGGAAGGAGCGTGGTGTTGGAGAGATAAAGATCCTCTTCCACACACAGAAGAAATATTATAGAGTCCTAATGAGAAGGGACCAAGTTCTTAAAGTCTGTGCAAACCATGTTATCACCAAAGCAATGAATTTAGTGTCCTCAGATACATCAAACAATGCTTTAATTTGGACAGCCACGGATTATGCTGGTAAGTTGTTCGGGTGGCTTTTATAGCTCTTTCTAGGTCTTCTGTAGTCTATGTGGTTTTGTTTTGCCCTAGAGATTATATAAGATGAAAGCTATTGCTATTTGACCCTGCTGAATAGAGCAAAAGTAACGTGTTTGGGGATTTGTTTTCAGATGGTGAAGTAAAAGTAGAACAACTTGCAGTCAGATTTAAAAGCCAAGAAATGGCTAATTCCTTCAAGAGAAGATTTGAAGAATGCCAGCTAAATTTATCAGAACTACAGAAAGGACACCTGTCTCTGGCAGCAGGATTGTCAAAGGACACCAACCCTGTTGTGTATTTTGAGGTTTCTGCTGATGATGAACCTTTAGGACACATAACCATGGAGCTGTTTTCAGATATTGTCCCTCGAACTGCTGAAAACTTTAGGGCCCTGTGCACAGGGGAGAAAGGATTTGGATTCAAGAACTCCAGGTTTCACAGAATAGTTACTGACTTTGTTTGTCAGGTAAGCAAAAAAAGATTGGTTTTCTTTGAGAGAATGCAATGCATCTTGACTGACAATGGCACTTCAAAAATCATTTATCACCTGTCCCCCCCCTGCACACACACACTACTTGTCACCAGGATAAACAAAGCATCTGGTCTTTTGATTAGTTACAGCCTCAGTCTGAAGCATGCCCTTTACTACTGATGATTTGTTTAAACTTGTGTGTTTCTGATAAGAAAGCTTTGCTTGCTCATTTAGGGTCTAAGCTAGTTTCAGGGTGTTCCATATCCTATAAGGAGTAGACTTTCTTAAAACAACTGAACTCCTGCACCTTGTGCCCCCTGACCGTAAGTAACCTTTTAACGTCACATGAAAATAATATTAGTTTGCTTTTGCTCAGACTTTTCCCAGGTACAAACAGAGGCTTTTCATTAGAATTGAGGCTTTCCTTTACTATACAATATCCTGTATTGTCACCTTTATACATGTAGTCAAATAAGAAGGAGCCAGATGCCTGCTGCCTTGCAGAAAGGCAAGATACTGCTCATTAGCAGCAGCTGCCATCCTGAACAGACAGTATTTCAAGAGTATCTGCCCAGGAATGTGGTAAAAGCTGCCACCTGCACAGAAACAGGGAATTGTTCATCAGTGGTAGCTTACCCTGGATCAGTTCTGTGCCTGCAGGGACTAAACAAGAACAAGATACTACAGGTCCCGGCTATCAGGGCTAAGTGATGGAAGCAGGTAGTAAGAAAGGCAGGCCTAGAGAAATGGCCACCGTGCAGAGCAGGAAGATAAAATGCTGTGTTTGGAATGAACAAGAGAAGACATCCTGCTGTGTTAGGGTTAAATTTCCCACTCTACTGCTTTAACGCCTACAAGCAAAGTTGTTGAAGCTGGGATACCTTATATCCAAGTAAATACAATACTTGTGAAAATTAAGAATTAATTATACTTCTGTGGTGGGTGTTTTTTGTTTTTTTTAAGAAAAGTCTTTACCTTTGGAAGAGAATATAATTGTGCTATTGGTTGATGTCTAGGGGCTTGTGAGTTAATGTTGTTGGGGGGGGTTGTTTTTGTTTTTCTTTTAGGGAGGTGATATAACTAACCATGATGGATCAGGTGGACGATCGATTTATGGAGGAGACTTTGAAGATGAGAATTTTGAAGTGAAACACACTGGCCCTGGATTGTTGTCAATGGCAAATAGGGGTCGGGATAAAAACAATTCTCAATTCTTCATAACACTTAAAAAAGCAGAACACTTGGACTTCAAACATGTCGTATTTGGGTTTGTGAAAGATGGAATGGATGTCGTGAAAAAAATTGAATCCTTTGGTTCTCCCAAAGGGTTAGTAAGCAGAAGAATTGTCATTACAGACTGTGGGCAAATATAGAATTATTGGTTTGAGTATACAGATGTTCTAGTGGTATAAATCTGTATTTAGATGTTATAGACTATTTCAACTTCTCAAAATGGACACTTCTGATGTATAAATGTAAAATTACAGCTTACAGTTGTTTTTTGTGTTGTAACTGATTTTTTTTTGCATGTTAAATAAAAGTTCAGACACTGGCATATTTCAGGTGTACTTGTGTTATCCTGACATATTTGTATTAAATGTTAAATTTTAAAAATTAAATCTTAGTCTTGTTAAAGTAACTGTTGTGTCTTCACTTCAGTTTGTAGAAAACTTGCCTAATTTGGCTTCCTGCTCATACGTTTCTATTTTTGAATATGGAAATCCTAGGTACTAACTACTGGTTAGTAAACTGTAGGCCTTTGAAAACATTCCTTTTTATTCTGATATGCAAAAAGAAAGCTGAGGCAGCTGGCACATAAATGCTGTTTTTGCTGTTTGAAGTCTGTGAATAGCATTTCAATATCTGAAATCTAGTGAACAGTTCTTATGTGCAGTCTTTAACACAGGATTTCATTGTTGAGATTTGCTAGAGAAATAAAACTTTCAGACTCTCAACTCACTGTTTCTATGTGCATGGAAATAATTTAAAATGATGAATTGTAAAGTTTAATGAAAACCATCAAGTGAACTTAGTGTTATATGGAAAAACTGTAGTACGATGCATTGCTGCAAATAACTGGAGGAGATCCCTCTGGCCTGTCTGATCAGTGCACTTAATAGTTCCGTCTCCTGTGGCAGACTCTTCTGACCTGATTACACAACTGGATAAGCGTAGTGTACATACAACTTGTGCTGTCCTACCTTTCTAAAATTTTATGTCTCTGAGTAGTGAAATTGCATGATTAAATTGCAAAAGCAAAAAACATTGAAAAATAACAGCTTAGTGCTGGGAATATCAGGGGGGTTCAGAATAAACAAGTTGGCAGTATGATCTTAAATTTGAAATGTGTAATTTCTATACTCTGCCTTAAAGTATTTTGATTTTTTTTTGATGTTTTGAGAATACTAAGCATACTCCTTCCCTCAAGCTCTCGTCACAAACCTGTAGGCATTAGATTGAAACACAGACAAGCAAAAACTCAGCTCATATCTCCGTATCATATCAGAAGGCTTGGTTTATGTATACAATTTTAATGTGGGAGTGAACTGCTCACAGGGTATTTGTATTTTACTTGAATAAAACTCGATCAGGAGACTTTTTTTAATTACTGCTCCCTTGCATACTCCAGCTTTATATCAGTTAAAACTTAAAACTGGCTATATGAATGCAACTTTAGCTCTGTATGTTTTAGAATATGCAGTATCAGTATTATCTCTTGATAAGCATAGAGGGAAAAAAAAGCCTTTGTACAAGAAGGTTACTATTTTACATCCTAACACTGACAGATGTATTAGGACACTTACTGGATGGATTTGAGCTACCCTACTGAAATAACTTGCCTGAAGCATAAGCAGTGGTCAAAAAAAACAAAACAAAAACCCAAAACCCCCTGAACCCTGACAATCATTTCAGTACCAAAGTTGATTTGGACTGCGAAAAGATTTTGCTATTAGCTGTCAACTTCCCCTGCCTTTTGTTTCAACAAATGTCTTACCACTCCCTTATTAATATCTTTTTTTTTTTTTTTTGAGAAGAAAAGGGTAAGAGAGGGGTGATATAAACTTTTTTTACTCATTATTGTTTTGATTTGGTCAGGCTTGCTGAGACACTGAAGTTGGGTTGTTGGTGATAGCAGGAACACAAACGATGTCTACAGAGACTTTTTCCCCTGGGTTAGAATCAGCTTTTTAAGCTTCAATGAGGTTCAGTTTTCTGCTACTGTCTTCCAAATCCCTCTTCTCCCCAAAATATTTAGTGAGATGTGTGGGGTGGTTTTTTCCCTAATTTTAATGGTAATAACTTTGCTTCCCTCACGGTCCACTTAATACTGAAAATTTTCCCTGAGTTGTGCTTCCTCTGTTGGTGCTGTACTTTTTAGAAGCAACTCATGCACCCGTGTAATTTGTGTATTGACCTACTGAATTATGGAGTATGGGATGAGACGTTATACTGAAGGTAACTTTTTGTGTAAAGCTGGGGTACGGGCCTGCTCCTCAAACAGCATGAGAGCAAGTCTGGTTCCTGACCGTACTGCAGGTGCAGGTAGCGCTGTCCAAGAGCGGTAGAGGAAAACAGGTGATGTCCGCGGTGTGCGTGCGGCCCCGCCGCGGAGGGGAGGCAGCAGCGGCACCGAAGCGGGGCAGGGTCCGTCCCCAAAGCCTTTGCCCTGGACACCGACGTCCCGACGGTAACGCCTGCGTTTTTCCCGCAGCCACGCGCTCCGGCGGTTGCTTCCTCCACCGGGGCGGCGGCCGGGCCGAGGGCTCCCCCGCCCCGCCCCGCCCCGCCGCCTGCGCCGGGGGCAGCAGCGCGCGTGCGCGCCGCTCGGCACCGCCCCTCCGCCAACGGCCGCCGGCGGGCGGTGCGGGCGGTTTGGCGGGCGGGAGCCGAGGCGCCATGGCGGGCTCGGGGCTGAGCCGCTCCGTGGAGCGTCTGCGGCGGCGCTGCCTGCGGGCGCCGGCGGCGGTGAGGCGGGGCCGAGGGGTGCGCGGCGGCGGGAGGCGGGCGGCGGCGGCGGCCCGCGGCGTTGGAGGCAGCGTCCTCGGTGGCGACCGAGCTTTCAGGCTTTACAGCCCCTCTGGGGGATGCTACGCGCAGACCTTGGGCCGAGGCAGGCCCGAGCCTGCCTCAGGGCTGCGTGCAGGCCCCGCGGTGTTACGCACGCGTTGAGGGCGAGAGCCAAAAACGGGATTTAAACGGACTTTGGGTGCTCAGGTCTGTGTTCATTCTTCTGCGACCCCAAGCCTTCTGCTCACTGGCTGTGTTACAGTGGCAGTACTGATTAGTCATTTCTGTTGGAAGCGAAAATCCCCTAGAAGCTGGCGGTTCTTAGAAGCTGTATGTTAGGCATATATAAAAACACATAATACAAAAAGAGAGTAATTCATTTCTTTCATAGCTTCTTCTGCTACAGCAATTGCCGATCTTATTTAAAATCTATTAGAAATTTTTGTGTCTTAGATAAAGTCTAGTGGTTAGGGCCCTTGTCAGGGAGCAGGAAACCACAACCAGAGAAGAATCAAACCCCTGGTTCCTAGGACAGTGCCGGGGTGATCAGGTGGTAAATCGTGACGGGGTACCCTTCCCTTGCCTAGGTAAAGCTGTATTTTTCTACACCACAGAATGCAGGATTCATTGCACCAGTATGAGGTGGAAGGATTAAAGAACCGTGGCTCTTGTTGCCGTCACTTGTGCTGACCTAAGTGTTGATTCAGCTGCACAGTGGAGCTAAAAATCCAGTAGCAAAGACCCCACCTGTTGATGTTCCTGAAGTTACTTGGTAGAATGAATGCTCACTGCTAGGCACTTATTGTTGTCTATGAAATCTGTCTTTCACTGTGTTTACAGATGCTATCTCACATTTCTATTTCATGGGATAAATGCATTTAGTGTGCCCAAATAATAACAGACAAAAAGCATTCAAGCTTGGAAGTAGCCTGTTTTAAAAATACCTGTGAGCTGCCGGAAATTGGGAGAGGCATAAAGTTGGACTTGCACTAGACACATAATTCAGCCAGGGTTTTAAATTGACCCTGGGAAGCATCAGATAAATGCAGAAACCAGCTCAGGTGTCCCCCTTTTCTTAAAAGTTTGACCTCATATCTCACCATTTTTATGAACATTGTATAGGATAAGGAGCTCTCCCAGATATGAGATGAGGATTTTAGTTCTTCAGCAGCTAAAATCTGGATGCATCTGGGGTTTTTTGGGTTTTTTTTCCCCCTCCAAAATGATTTGTCTATTGCCTTTTAATGTAACTCAGGTAGCATTTTGTGCTGCTCTTGCTGCTCTGTTCTTCCTGGGGAATTTCTCCTTTAAATTACAGAATTGTCTTTTGAAAATTACTTCTTAGATTATTTTTTTAAAGTGGTCTCTAAAATACTGTTATTAAGACTCTAAATGCTGATGCTTGGAAGAAAGGAAATGCTAGATTTGTGTGTTTTGTGCTTTTTGTAAATTTTCTGTGTACTTAAATATAGCTTCACAATAATAAAGTAGTTGATCATTTAGAGTGTAGCAGAGATGCAGTGGAGCACAGTGGAGATCACAAAAGCTGCTTTAATTCTGATCTCTTCCAATGTACATTTAATTGATTTTGCACACAGCCTAGTACTTCTCTCATTCAGTTTTTTTGGTATGTAATTATATGTTAATAGGAAAAAGTAGAGCAGGAAACTTTGACATAAAAAGCCTAGACATAAGGATAGACGGAGCTGTTTTGTGACTACCAAGTGCTACTGTTATGCCCTTCCTTCGTGTGACCTGCTTCATAATAATTTCTTATGGTCTCTCAAATATTTTAACATATAAATAACACTATCAATATATCATTGTTAGACTTTGGGGGATATAATTTGATTAGTTTATTGAGGTTGTTTTCATTTGCTTGCTTTTTGTGTTAATATGAGGGCCATTTACATATATATATTAAAAAAAATACTTGCCTTTTCAAAGTAAATAGTTTGTAGTAAGAGTTCTGTAACAAGGCATTGTAACTGCTAAACCAGCAAGTCGTAATTTACATTGTAATATAGTTAGGAATTTCAGGGACAATGTTTTTGTGCTTTCTTTTAGGATTGTCTTTCAGGTGTATTGCATACCAAATATAAAAGTGGAAGCTCCATAGCATACCAAGGTAACACAAAAAAAGAGTGTTTGGGTGTCTTTTTCAGGGAAAATCTGTAGTAAAGCTTTATCATTCCTAAATTTATTTTAAGTAGTTTTGTATTTTCTCATGACTTGCTTTAAATAGGTAGAAATTCTTGAGCTGGAGTTTGTGAAATCTGGGAACTGGCCTGGGAATGTTAACACTGGTTCCCAACCTGTTTGTGTTTAAGCCTTGTTTAAAATAATTGGTAGCAGTCCACATCATCACACTGTATATTTTTGCCTTTAATGTAAAGATGCATATTTAATATCTAGAATGCCTTTGGGCTTCTTGAGAAGTGCATCTTGCTAGTGCATAGGGATAGTGAGGTAAAACAATGTGTTATCAGACTTTGCTTACGGATAAATTAGCATATGAATGCAGGCTTTAAAACTTCAGAAAGACAAATCTGATCTGAAAACTAATGATGTTTCCAGCTGTATTTGTTTTGATTTTCTGAAGAAATCAGGCTTATGCAAGTAATCATGCTGGTCTGTCTGACCAGCTTTCCCTCCTCGTTTCCCTGGAAAAATTTTAACCCCATTTCAGTCAAATATGAAAGGAATAAAGAAATTGGAGTTAGCATGGTCCCAAGAAGTTGTGTGAAAATTGACGGTTGGATTGATATATAGAAAATCAAGTATTGTTATTTCTGTTGTTAACAATAAGTTTTTGGTAATAGAATTAAATTTATAAGAAGAACTAGACAATGCACAATGTTGAATGTAAAAATCAGCTTATTTTTTTTTTAAACTGTCAGAACAGTTTTCAGCTATAAATAATTTTTCCTAAAGAAGCAGCTCATTTGTTAACTTCTTCAGTACTTTTTTGTGTTCTTAAACCTACATGTTTACATGGCAAGCATTTCTAATAAGCTTTTGTAGGATTTTCAAAGTCAGCTTCTCAAATGCAAACTAAAATTATTCCTGCTTTATATATTTCATAGGTGACATGGACAGCTCACTGGAAAATACAACTATTTCATTGTCCAATTGTTCTTTACAGTCAGAATTTACCCAAAGTGGAAGAACGAACAGCATCAGATCTTTTAATGATTTTCTACAAGATTTTAAAAACTTGGATTGGTAAGAGCTGTTTCCTTTTCACCACTCCTATAGTGTTTATTGTCTTTCCAAAATCCAAATAAACCATGAGTAAACTCTTAATACATTAGGATTTTAAGGCTGATCCCCATGCAAGGCATAAATTCAGAATTTGTTTTAAGATTTCTGCTTTCTTGTTAAGTAAAAAGCTGTTTGTGACCAATGTAATGAAGTATAAAAGCTGATTTTGATAAGAAATATTCTCACACCCTTTTCAATATAGGGATTGTAATTTAGTGATATAAACTAATCTAGGAGGAAAGCAAGCAGCTCAGGCTGATGAATGGCTTTAAGTTTATTTTTAGAGAGAATTTGATTCCAAAAGCAAAAAAAATCCCTCTCTAAGGCTACTTCACAGCAAGTATTAAAATAATAATGAAAAAAAGGATTTTGTGTTTTTTAGTTACCCTGGGTTTTGTTGGTGGTGATGAGAGAAGAGTGTTGGTTTTAACTGCATATACATGCATTTACAGCATGAAAATTCTGTTTATTGTTACTACTGTCAAGTTGTCAACATCACCAGTTGTGGTTAAAATCTTGAGAATAATAATGCCTTTCATCCAAATCATTTAATTCTGCTGTTTGTTTTCAGTCAGATATTAAAATCTTAAATTGAGCAATGCTTAAATTTTTTATACAAACCTTTTCTCAATGCATATATGTAGTCTGTTAGAAAGGGGCTCAGTGATTTCAAATTTTTATTCTTGGGGTTTTTTTAGCTTTGATGAGCAAGATTCTTTCCACGATTTAAGTGAGCTAGAAGGAGAGGAAAAGATCATTAACGGCTCTGGAACTGATGCAGTTCAAAATACAGCTATGTATATGGAAACAGGTAATAAATATTAATTAACAGTTTTAAATTTTCTTTTATAACTGTGCAATGTATAACATTTTGATTTAAAGTTTCTAGTAATTGTATTTCTATTCAGTTCATAAATGTAATAATCAGCTAAAATTTATTTTAATTTGGAGATTTAACTTTTCATGCAAGCATGAGTCACTCCTTTGGAATTAGTTTAGGAGGTCCAGACATTTTGTGCAATACTGAGACACTTTTTAATAAGAAAATTCAACTGTTAAAGTCACATGGCCATCAGTTCTCTATAATTTGAATTAAGAAGCAGATTCTTTTAAAAAGTAGCTAGCTGCATTAACAAATACTGCAACTCAATAAAATCGGCATTTTAAGGATCATAAGCTGTCACTTGGTGGTGAGAGCAGGTTATCTGTTATCACTGAGTTAGCTCAGGAAAGCTAAGAAGACTATAGTAGTGACCAACTGGAATTAATTCACTGCAAACATTTGAAATTTTTGCTGTAATTGGAGGAGTTTGACTTTGTGAATCAGTGCAGATCTATCTCATATGAAGAGTTTTAGGTTTAGAAGAATATTGCTGAATTATTTTGAAAGAAGATCTGGAAATGTAGAAAGAGCCAGCAAACCAACCCCTAAGAGGCTAAAAAGAAGCGTAGAAGCTAGACAGAGCAGCTCAATGGGAACTATAACAGACTCTCACTGAGAGATGTATTAAGTGGATAGAGAGAGTTTAAGCACCACTTTGGTTGCATTTTCTATAAAAATTACAACTTTGAATTAAAAAAAAAATTTTTTTTGAATTGCGCTAGGGAAAATGCAGTTCACGGTATTTGGGATCAAAGGTAAAATAGATACAGAATTCCAATACACGCTTGTTTCAGATATGACTACTTCTTCTGGTTCCTTTTCCCTTTTTTGTGTTTCTGTTGTGATCTATGTGTCATTATATTAGTTAAACTCATAAGGAATCATAATTGAAAGAGACTAATTGCTCTTCATATCAGCATCTCTCAGAAATGCCCTTCTTGCATTTCTTCACTTTTTTTTTCCATTGTTGCCTTCCTCAAGAATTAGTTAAAATACTGGAAAAAAAATTGTCAGTTTGTTAGGAAGATGCCAGTGCTGCCAGGCCTGGAGTGAGCACAGACAGGATACCAGAATTCTGTCCTGGATGTTCTCTTGCTAGCAAGAGAAGGCAGCCCGCTCCCCCTCCTGGTCCTCCTGCCCCTGTAGCAGATTCAGTGTGTGGCAGAACACATTCAGTTTATTGTTCTGCTCCCATGCATGCCACCACTACCACCATGCTTACCACCAGTCAGCCCTGATTGCTTATCTTATTTGGCTTGTCTTTCCCTGTTTCTTGATGCTCCTTCTCACTGCCCTTTTCCCTCCTTCTCTCTTCTCCAGTCACCTGCCAAATAAACAACCCATCTCTAATTACTTCTTCCCTACTGGTCTGAGTTTTGCTACATCCATACTCAAATTTGTATTTCTGATACTGTTACGTAGGTAGTATTGGCCTTAGATGGTATTATTGGTAAGGTTACCTAGGTACTGTTGGCCTTTCAAGATTTCACTCCCCAAAAGGTCCCAATACTCCCTTCAGTTACCTGTGAATTTTGGCCATTTAGCTGTTTGTGAAATCCAGCCATTCCTACTGTACTATCTTCAACTTTCATCAGCTTCTTACGTTGTTATTTGTCACGTCCAGCAATTTCTCATTTTGTGTCCAGTAGTTTCTCACATACTGCTCAGTTAGCTTAATGTCAGGCCATGGTTTAGTCAACAGGTAGTCACTTGCCTGGAGTTATAACAAAAACATTAGGAGATTTTGGCTACGTTGTGATTCACTCTGTGCTCAGATTTCATACTGATATTTGTGGGACTTCTGTTTTGAAATGGAGGCCATCATTTTATTTATAAAAAACTACATTGATTGATTGATTTGAACAAGTTATGGAAAGCAACTTTGAGCAATTCTCCATAACTCCTCAGGAGATACTTAGATTCGTTCATTTTGATACCGCTCAGTCTATACTGGTCACTCTAAATGCCAAAAATATGTTTTCACTGTTTTGGAAAAACAATCATTTAACTATTTATCTAAGACTATATTTTTAATGTAAAATATGTTTTCCTTCCGTAGATGACACCTTACCATCCTGTTTGGCTGCAAATACACAAACATGTAGTGACCAGAATACTACCAATGGTTTGATAAGGAAGACTGTAAATGGGACTGAAACTCAAACAAGCACTAGTCAAGGCTTAATACCACCTCACATCAGTCAGATATATGATGAATTATTTGTCATACATCAGAAGCTCCAGGTGGGAACTAGAACAGCCTTAAAAATTTTGTTGAATAATGTTACAGAGATTTTCGTTTTTGGCAGAGAATTCAGAAATTATTAATATGCTAAATCATATTTAAATCATAAGTCATCATTTGCCTCTTGCCCTAATTTTTATCCCTTTTTTACTATTCATATTGTTGAATGTGTTGGGATTTTCACTAACAATGGAATTATTACAGAGGCTCAGAAATACTGTGATGCTATAATGATATGGTTAATGATATGTTCTCCTATGGTTAGAGAAGGAGACCTATGGGATTTGGGGACCATATGCTCAAGGACTTTGGACTTTAAGTGACAAGTCTGAAAATGTTTCAGACTTCCTGCTGTAAGCATTACTTGAATACTGAAAGGATCTGCTGATCTGAGTGCTGTGTTTTGAATCACAGCAGTCTTTGCATCTCTACGGTCAAGATTCTGTATGTTATGTACGTGCTCCACAGCCTGGAGAACATGGGAACCAGGCCCTGGAGTTCCCATGTAATTCAGGGTAGGTGAGGAGACATGAACTCTACCAAAACCTTTAGAGCAGACTAGTTTAAGTTCTTACCCATATCACTTAGAGAGTATGAGTTCACTGGTTTGGCAGTAGTGCTTTGACTTGCGTAGTGGTTAAATCGGAAGCTAAGATAATTTCTCAGCTTGAGGGCATTTGAAGCTAGCACTGTTGTATCCAAGAGGAGTGTCTTGTGACACAGTGGGGGTGTGCAGGGCAACACCTGCAACTGCTGCTTCTCCAGAGAATGTCTGAAACTATTCTCCTGATTCTGGGAATTCAAGAGTTCTTGTCTTATCGGCCTCCTACAAAGCCCCCCTTCTGCCTTATCTTTCCTTCTCTACTAGTGGGGAGTCTCAACAGTTTACTTCCTGGCAGGCCTAGGCCACTAACTGAAGAACCTCCTGTATGCTACATTGGCTTTATTCTGTAATAGCTCTCATGCTTCTGCCAAGTTGCCTGCCAGGACTGCTTGCGCCATGTAAGATAACTCTGTGTCCCTCTCTTCCCCACCACTTTTCCAGAGATGCTTCCCATGAATTGAAGAACCAGTACAGTAATCTAGTGGTCAGGGCAGACAGCCACTTCAGACTCTGATTTGTCTTACAGTTAGTAGCATTATCCAAAACTTTCAGAAGCAAGAGCCTAAGTTTAATTGTCTAGACTGATACCTGAACAGCCATGTAGTGTATTTTGGGAAGCCAGGCAACTTCACCGCCTATCAAAGTTGTTTGGGTTAATGTGTGGGGAAGCTGAAAGTACATGGCCATTAGGATACTTTTAGTTAGTGAGCCATTTTGTAACATTCTGTATAATTTTACCAAAACCTAAGCGCGTCTGCGGGAAACGTTTAAATTCAGTGTAAATTGTGATAATTTCATGTTTTTTAAAGCCATTTCAATATTATCTTCTTGATACAGCAAGAAAACTCAGCACAGCAGGAATATGCTCTGCAACTCCAAAAAAGAGAACGTTTTCTAACTGAGCGAGAAGCACTGCTTTTTAGACACGAAGCAGCTTTGGCTAAGATAAAAGGTGTTGAAGAAGTTGTTCACACAAAATTTCGAATAATAAAAGAGGTGCAGTAATATATTTTATAGTGTTTATTGCTATATTGCCATTCAACTTGTTTATAGTCATCTTAAGTCATTATGTGTTGAATGCATATAATGCTCGTTTCTTTCAAGTGAGAAATCCTCAAATGAAAGATAGAGATACATATATAAAAGTACAAAATAATATTGTTATGGTTTTGGTACAGTTTCTGTTTCAGAAAGGTGCATTGAAGTCTGATGTATAGGTGTATTTTACTACTATAATTTTGAAAAGAAGATAACCCATCTTTTAAAAAATATATACGACTTCATTATATGTATTGGAGAAAAAAGTTATGATGAATCTATAGTTGTGCTGCTTACATGAGTATCTTTGCATCAGCTGTAATTGAAGTAGGTTGTCTTGGGAAAGTTTCAAGACACTGAGATTTTAGGACATAATAGCTATTGCAAAGAGTATTTGCAAAAAACTCACAAAAATTTTAAAGAAAGAAAAGATCAACCTAGCATTGGGAGTGTGGGAAGAAATGAAACGGTATGATTTTGCTTTAAGATGAGATAGTATTTAAAAACACTGTTATTACAGGGGGTTGCTACTGAAATCAAGTCTTGTAAAAAGCTTTGGTTATTATCCAGACCGCAAAGAGATGTCCGTAAAGTGCATGTACTTTATGTCAAAACCACAAGCTGTGAAGTTAAATTTCTTTGAATTGTGCAAATAAACCTTTCCCATAAGCTGTTGAGGGAGGATGGAATATACTTTAAAAAGGCAAAAAGTGTGTTGATGTCAGAGGAGCAGGACCTCAGCTTTGGATAAAGAAGGAATAGGTAAAACAGTTTGATATTTCAGATCTTCTGGGCTTTAGGAATGTCATGCTAGTTAGAGAGTTGGCTGATGAAACAATTAGTGGCTATCTATGAAAATTTGTAGAGGTTAAGTGATGTATTAAGAGACTGGAAAATGTAGCGCCTTTCTTTTCAGAAGGGAAAGAATTGTAGACCCATCAACTTAATGTCAGTTCTCAGAGGAAAAAAAAAATCTTGGAACAAATTATCAGACAAACTGTGGGAAGCAGAAAGAAGAAAACAATGTGGTAAATAACTGGCCTGTATTAATCATAAACAAATTGTTGAATTGGTTTGATTTCCCCTATAGCAAGGTAACAGGCATTGCTGATAGAGGTCTAGTAATTACACATATGTCCTGACTTCATTAAAGTTTTTTAAACAGTTTCACTTGACATTTTCAAAAGCATATTAGGAAAATATAATGTAGATGAAAACATTACAGTCGGTGGAAAACTGATTGATTGGAGAACAGTTCTGAGATAGTAATTGCCAATACTTCACAGTAAAGCTGAAAGAATGTATGCAGTGAATTCTGGAAGAATCTCTTTTGGGTCCAGTTGGTTCGGTATTTACAGTAATATATGGTGAAAAAGAACACACCAAATTTGTACAAAATAGCAAGTCAGAGGAATATCAAGTATGCTGGAAGAGATGGTTAGGATTAAAATTGATCTTGACAAATCAAAGATATGATCTGAAAACAAATAGACTGCTGTTCCAAAGGCATGAGTATAATGTAGAATACTTGTATAGAAATACCATGTGCACAAATATAGGATGATGAAAAAATGCACAGGTATTAACATATAGGATGAATCAAGGGGGAAGATACCAGTCTTCGGCTATGTAAAAGCTACCACGAAGAGGAAGAAACTAATCTTTTTTTCATGTCTGTGATAGATAGGAGAAGTACTAACAGGTTTAAGTTGACAGTGAGGGAAATTCAGGTTAAATATTAGGAAAAACTTCGTCAAAATCAAGTTAAGCATTGGAAAAGGTAGTTTGGTAAAACTGTGGTGTTTCCAGTGTCAGAGGACTTTAGGAACAGATTAGACAAACATCTGATGGGGTGAACTGGCATGGTTGATTATGATATGGGTGGGATGGCCTGATTTTATTATGGCAGTGGATGGCTTAGATATCCTGATATCGCCTATGATCTATGGCTTAATGACTGAATCAGTTCAACTGAACTTTAGGACTAGTTATTCTGTTCTGGTTCTTCCTGAAGTAGCTATTGAACCTCAAATAAAGGCCTTACATATGTAGAAAACAGAAGTGAAATATTCCCTTGGATATAGGGGTGCAGTCAATTATATGTTAATATAGGCTGCATGTGTATCGGTATGAAAGGAGGATCTGTCATTTCATGTCTACTGAGGCAAAGGTGGGTTGGTGCTTTAGACAGGACTGCCCTGCCCACAGCCATTCTGATCCTGTTAGCTGAAAAGGGGAGGAGGCACTTGAGAAAAAAGGAAATGTAGTTGGTTTTCTTGTATGATTAGGATGGAAGTTACTGTGCTTCCAAGCAGAAATGCAGAAAAGGGTCTTCAAGGCTTCCTTCCTTTCAACTTTTACTGTGCTTTATTTTTGTTTGTCATTTGCACATCTCAGAAGAGAGGCTGTGATTGAAGATGGAAAAATAGAGAATTGAGTGGGTGAATGAATGAGGAATAGTGAATTCATGGCAGGGAAGAAATTAAAGATAATATATATATATAGCTGGAATATTTTCAATAAAATAAAACTTTGTTGTTTTATCAAATCTGAGATACTTCAAGTGATGCACTGATATTTATTAATTCTAAAATTGGATTCAGGAGAGTGAGGAGAATGGCAGTGGATATGCAGGTTGTAGTTAGCAATTCATATGCTTCTGTAAACCAGAGCACTAGTCATAGGATTAGTTTCTTGCTGTGTGTGATTCAGAGTGAGTCTGCCTAGAAAAACTAGTTTAAACCTCAAAAGTTGCTGCAAAACAGAATTACCGTTTTCTGTAATTATGTGAAAGAATAAGGATTTGATCCAAAGCCGATTGAAGCTGATGTCATTTTTGTTTTAATGTGAATTTTTTTCTGGTGGACTTCAGGTCATGCTTTTCAATGAGGAAAGGACTGGATTAATAAAAACGCTGAATGCAGTCGGGAAAACTGTGTGGGTAGCATGTGTTGTTGTGCACTGAAACAAGGGAGCCAAAGCTTCAGAAAGTGTAGTTCAGGCATTTGGAACATATATTAATGGATCATGAAATATCATCATAGATTATTTTTCTGTTTTCTAGTAAGCTTTGAAATAAAAATGTGTTTTTATTTATTATATAATGACTAGTTTTTGTTACAGCTATATACAGTATTTGGGAGAGGTAGTATAAAAATGATGTATGGCAGAGGAATGAGAGAAAGCAGTAAGGCCCATATGTATTACTTGGTTTTAAAAATATGTGTACTTTTTTTCTTCTTTAAATTTCCTGGAATCCTTGAAAAGTTTTCCTACTACCCATTTAACTAGTTATTTTTCACTGGCAATTTTGGACCTGTCTTTTTTTTGAAATAACTTTCAGAAACTGTAAAATCTAGTTTTTACAGCCTTTTTGACAGCCTCCTTTGAAGAACTGTGAATTCAAATAGGAAATATTTTCATCTGTGTAATAATTACCTTCTGAATTCTGAACCCCTGAGATGCTCAGCAGGCTTGCTATTAAGCTATTAAAAACTCTTAAGTAATCTTCTTCGTCTAATTTCTGTGGCTCAGCCACATGAAGCACTGTGTAATTATTATCAAAGCCCTGAATACTCAAGACTTATAAAGCAGTAAGGTAATTTGGAAAAATTGAATATTTTAATTCACAGTTTTTTTCTCAGCACCTTTCAGTCTTATAATTCTGCTGTTCTCGAGTGCTTTGAATGTTTTTGGTCAACTTAACCCTCCCCCCCTCCTCCTGAGGTTAATCAAACTTTATCTGCAATTGCGATCAACTGTAATTATTTTGACTGTCCTCAAGTTTGACCTTTTCAAGGGAAGTATTTGAGCATTCATTTGAATGAAGACTATCTGCAGCACTTGTTTTCTTTGTTAAGATCAATTCCTACATTAGCCTTTAGAATCTGTTCAAAGCTACATTTTTTCAGCATGGTTTTATAGCAATCTGAAAGCAAAACTAGAGAAGGAGTAATGGGCACTTGAATTATATGGTACAAAAGACAATTCTGAAGAAAGATGTTCTCTTCCAGTTGAAAATTTTCACAGTTGCTGAGAAAAGAAATGTTATTTGGTGACGAAGGATGCAGAGAAGGCAGAGTTACTGAATGCCTTCTTTGCTTCAGTCTTTACTGCTCAGGCCAGCCCTCAGGAACACCAGACCCTGGAGGCAAGAGAGAAAGTCTGGAGGAAGGAAGACTTTCCCTTGGTGGAGGAGGATCGGGTTAGAGATCATTTAAGCAAACTTGACACCCACAAATCCATGGGCCCTGATGGGATGCACCCACGAGTGCTGAGGGAGCTGGCGGACGTTATTGCTAAGCCACTCTCCATCATCTTTGAAAGGTCATGGAGGACAGGAGAGGTGCCTGAGGACTGGAGGAAAGCCAGTGTCACCCCAGTCTTCAAAAAGGGCAAGAAGGAGGACCCAGGGAACTACAGGCCAGTCAGCCTCACCTCTATCCCTGGAAAGGTGATGGAGCAGCTCATCCTGGAGGCCATCTCCAAGCATGTGGAGGAAAAGAAGGTGATCAGGAGTAGTCAGCATGGCTTCACCAAGGGGAAATCATGCCTAACCAATCTGATAGCCTTCTCTGATGGAATGACTGGCTGGGTAGATGAGGGGAGAGCAGTGGATGTTGTCTACCTAGACTTCAGCAAGGCTTTTGACACTGTCTCCCATAGCATCCTCATAGACAAGCTCAGGAAGTGTGGGTTAGATGAGTGGACAGTGAGGTGGATTGAGAACTGGCTGAATGGCAGAGCTCAGAGAGTTGTGATCAGTGGCACAGAGTCTAGTTGGAGGCCTGTAGCTAGCGGTGTCCCCCAGGGGTCAGTCCTGGGTCCAGTCTTGTTCAACTTCTTCATCAATGACCTGGATGAAGGCACAGAGTGCACCCTCAGCAAGTTTGCTGACGATACAAAACTGGGAGGAGTGGCCGATATACTGGAGGGCTGTGCTGCCATTCAGAGAGACTTGGACAGGCTGGAGAGGTGGGTGGAGAGGAACCTCATGAAGTTCAACAAAGGCAAGTGCAGGTTCCTGCACCTACGGAGGAATAACCCCATGCACCAGTAGAGGTTGGGGGTTGACCTGCTGGAAAGCAGCTCTGCGGAGAAGGACCTGGGAGTGCTGGTGGACACCAAGTTAAGCATGAGGCAGCAATGTGCCCTTGTGGCCAAGAAGGCCAATGGTATCCTGGGGTGCATGAGGAAGAGTGTTGCCAGCAGGTCGAGGGAGGTGATTCTCCCCCTCTACTCAGCCCTGGTGAGGCCACATCTGGAGTACTGCGTCCAGTTCTGGGCTCCCCAGTACAAGAGGGATGTGGCACTACTGGAGCAAGTCCAGCGAAGGGCTACAAAGATGATTAGGGGACTGGAGCATCTCTCTTCTGAGGAAAGGCTGAGAGAGCTGGGCCTGTTTAGCTTGGAGAAGAGAAGGCTGAGAGGAGATCTTATCAATGTGTACAAGTATCTGAAGGGAGGGTGTCGAGAGGATGGGACCAGACTCTTTTCAGTGGTGCCGAGCGACAGGACGCGAGGCAACGGGCGCAAACTGAAACACAGACACTTCCATCTTAACATGAGGAAAAACTTTTTCACTGTGAGGGTGACAGAGCACTGGAACAGGTTGCCCAGAGAGGTGGTGGAGTCTCCTTCTCTGGAGATATTCAAGACGCGCCTGGATGCAATCCTGTGCAATGTGCTCTAGGTGACCCTGCTTGAGCAGGGGGGTTGGAGTAGATGATCTTCAGAGGTCCCTTCCAACCTCAGCAATTCTGTGATTCTGTGATTTTTTGAAAGATTTGTCTTATTACTCAGCTTAGCTTCAGTATTTTTTAAATTTAGCTAGTGTGTAAATTTAGCTAGAGGCATTTGATCAAATTAAAACTTTTCTAGGGGCCAGACTACTTGAGGGGGGAACAGGGGAAAAGTGGTTGGTTAAAACTTCTGGTTAAGATGGATACAGAAAAAAAGCTACTATAAACAAAAGCTTTGTCATTATTTTTCTTTGATAAACCTTTCCCACCTCTGACTTATTTAAGGAATGTAGATGTTCAGATGATCTGTGTTAGGTGAAACCTAGAAAGGATAAGACCAATAGGCCATGCACTGTGGATGGTTTTTTTTCTCTACTGCTCATGTGTAGACTTGACCATGCAGAATTACAGACTTGATCTTTAAATTTAGTCCTATTAGTTTAACACTAAAATTGTACTTATTTTAGAATTGTTTCTAAAATATTGTATTGTTAATCCTAATGTTCATAAAATCTCTTTTTTTCTATAGCAACATGAGGCAGAAGTTAAACAGCTGACAGAAGCCTTGAGAGAAATAACTAAAGAAAACAGAAGGCTCAAATCATCATTTGACACCTTGAAGGAAATGAATGACTCCTTAAGAAAACAGGCAAGACTAGTTATTTCCTGTAATCAATAATTTTAAATGTTACGGTCAACAATCTTAAAAAAAAAAAAAAGTTTAAATTTGCAAAATTGATGATGTGTTTCTGTAAGACAATCATCATGTGATTGATTGAAAGTAGTTTCTGCTTCTTTTTGTAGTACATACTTACAATTTAGTCTATCTGATCTTTCACAGTATTTAAAAAGTTGGACTTGTTCCTCTGACCAGCTAGCAACAACTGACTCTTAGGAAGGACAAACCTACGTACTCTGAACAAATTGAGATTGGATGGAGAGAAAGTATTCTAGAATGTAACAGAACCTACTCTGTGCTGAATTGTTCTGCTGACTCCATTGAATCAAAAATATAATGTGTATTTCTAATGTTCATGATTGCTCAGTATTTTCAGTTACTTTTACAAGTGTTAACTGATGCAATATTTTCTTGATTCTTAAAGACAAGCTGAGACAGTAGTTCACAGTAATGCAGAGTTAGAATTTTTGTCTCACTTGAATATTAAATCTGACCTAAAATGCTGACACGCAAAGTGTTATCTAAACTATTTGCTGATCTTTCAGTGGATCAATTACAGCTGTGATACTCTGAATGGGGTAAAAATCTGTAGTGCTTCCTAATCTCTTTAAGAGCTGTGGGTTTCTCTTCTGGCAGTTTGTGTAATGGTGGTATGTTCTTCATGTTATAAAGATCTGTAACATAGTAAATGTACTGACAACATAAATGAAGTAATTGGAGAGCTTCCATAATAATCATACTGTTTGGTTTTGTATATTTAGATCATGTTTCTTACACTTAAATGGAAGTAATAGGTTCCCACATTCTCTTTTCTCACAGAGCAAGCAGTTTTTGTGATGTGGTCAGTCCAATTTTTTTATTCTGCAGAGAAGGAAAGTTTCAACCTTCCCCTTTCCAAGGCTGATTATAGACCATTCTTGAAATTTTTGTTCCGTCTTTATGTCACTTCTTCATGAAAAAGTAATTATATGTCAATAAATGTGTAGTGCCTGTATATTTAAACAGGCATTTATAGTGCTTATTCTTCCCAGAAAAACTGGAAGGATAAGCTGCAGGCCAACAAAGAACTTATTTTTTGAGGAAGTGGATAATGATTTTGTTCTTATAACTGTCCATACTCAGAAGAAGAAACTTGAACTTTAAATTATTCAGCCGCTCAGCAACAGCATTCAGTTATTTTAGGGTGATGATTAAGTAAAGAAGTAAGTTTTGAATCTACAGATATTTGACATTATTTTCTGATTCTTTCAGTTAAGTGATGTGAGTGAGTTGAACAAGAAGTTGGAAGGTCAAGCAAGGAAAGTACAAGCTCGTTTAGAGAATCTACAAGTAAGGTTTGTTCTTACAGGTACCTGCTTCCTTTATAGGAAACAAGTGAAGTATAATTCACTGTTATGTTTTGTTGTAGAGGAAGCATGAATTTTTAACAGTACAGAAGTCTAAGGATATATGTCAAGTGGTGCAACAAAGTAAACCTGTCAAGCAGGAAAAAGAGACAGTAGCATCAAAAATTGCTAAGGTAAGAATTGGGCAAGGTGGAAGATCCATTCTAAAGACATTTTACCTTGGAACATTCTTTATACCTGCTAGAAATTAGAAAATGTAACTTCTAAGTTTACGCTGAGTGAATTGGTTACAATAATGAAAGATACAGTTTATATTGGGAGCAAACACAGTTGCCTGGAAGAATTAAGTTTGATCAGCTAATAACATCTGTTGGATTTTATGTTATATATTTGTGTATTGTTTATTTATATTGTATATTTTCCTCTTCTCACCTTATCTTTCATTATCTGTCTCTTAAAATTATGTCCTGCTTATGCTGAAACTGGTTTATTTTGCTGTGTCAGAGCAAATCTTAATGCATTCTGCTTACTACTACAGTGTGAGCACTATTCTTATGAATAACTCAGCTGAAAAAGATAAGTAGTCAGAGATGTCAGGTAAAGAATTTTAATTTTTTAAGCCAGAGTTGATTATACTGCTGTTGGTTTTTTTTGTTTTTTTTTGGAGAAATGGTCTTTAATGGGGGAAAGAGACTAAACACAGTGTTCATACATAGTTGCAAAATGATTACCTGTTCTTTGAAACATCATGTTATATCACTTAACAAAATACTTTATCTCTCTGTGTTGTTCCATTTAGTAGCAAGTCCTCTGGTAGTACTCTGCCAACACTTCCATACTGGTAATGATTTTTTTCCAGCCAGAGACTAAACAGTGAAATGAGAAAGAGAGGTATTTACACTATCCTACTTAATTAATCTACATCAGATGCCTTAAGAGGATGGTGTCTTTACAAAGCCAACAATGCAAATATCATGTAAACAGCATGTTTACATACATTTTAATGTACTTTGATTACAAGTGAAATAAAAAGAGTATCATGAGTTCTGAGTGAAAAGGAAAACTATTCTATAAAGTTAGGTACAAGAAAACCTTAAAAGTCTTCAGAGAACTGTTCATGCAGCCTGTCTTTAGTTATCTTTGGATATCTTTCATAGTGTATTTCAGTGCAGTCACATTAAAGGGATAGAAAGACAATTTCATGAGGTCTTACTTTTTTTTTTTTAATGTTAGTTACTCAGTTAAATTGTAATAACAGTGGGTTGTATGAAATTAAGCAATGAAGGTAGTGCATCTGGAAATAAAAATAAAGTATGCATGCATTTTTGTACCCAGAAACCATTGCAAATAACTCCCAGATTTTATCAGGCATGTACTCATCCTCCTTCAAATTGTGCATAATGTTTCAGAATTAGTGTACTCTTACATATTTCAGCCTATTACCATGGAAAATAGTTGGGTTTAGAAAATCAAAAACTTGGAAGCTGATGTATATAATGTTGTGGTTTTATTACAGATACCACTGAATTTGCAAGTTTATGAGCTTTTAACTGTTCTTATGGATTGGATCTCAGACCAGCATCTTAGCAAAATAAAAATACAAGAAGAAAGAGAGGACAGTCATAAACTTCTATTTACCCAGAACTCCAAAAAAACTTACGCCCAGGAAAAGTGTAGGAAGGTAAAGGAATTTGGATTGTTTGCTTGGGTTTCTGTGGTGTTTTGTTTTTTAAAAAACCTTGAGTATAACATGTCTGCCTGTTTTATACATGCTTTGGATAATACAGTTTAAAAAAAGAAAAAAAAGCATAGTTAATAAATCAGTGTTAATTCCAGCAATGAGATATAATAGATTATTTGTCATTCATATTAAAAATATATGTGTGTGTGTGTATATATGTGTGTATCTGTATACATATATATGGATCATTTTTAGGAAAAGTAAGTGTAGTGCTCAGTCTCAGCTGGAAAGTTTCAGCCTGTCTTTTATTTCAAGTCACTTTTGTCAGCCGATAATATCTTGTATTTTTTCTGTAATGTTTTACATAATTCCTTTTTTTCCTAAGGAAGTGTGCATGTCTAATTTAAAATACTTTAATACCTATATTGAAAGATTCAATAAGTGACTTATAAAAAGTAATATTAATGCTATATTTAACCCTTATTATCTTCTTTCTGGAGATACCAACATTTGAAAATCAATGAGGCGTTCAGGAAATCTACTTTTTCAGTTAATTTTTTTCATTATATTAGACATCCATTGGGATTGCATATACTGAGGCTGAGCTTGTAGAAAATATCTCCACTTTTGCATGTAAACCTCTATATAATTTAAAATCTGTTTATATGTATAATTCTGTTACCTGGATGAGTTTTGCTCAGTGGGTGTTTGCATTTGCAATATGTTATCCTCCAAGAAAAACAGTGGGTTTGGGTGTTTTTTTTTTTTTTAATTTATTTTTATTAACTCATAGTTAATTTAGTTAGTTTGCAGAGTAATTTTATACACTGCATGTACTTTTACTCTTATATGTTTTTCAGCTTTTGCCTGTAGTTGCTGAGCAACTCCAGTGGATGCCATTTGTGAATCCTAAACTACACATGCCTGTGATTAAATTTATTTACTGGTCTATAAGACAGCTAGACACTGGTATGCAGGTAAAACAAGTAGTCCTCTTAAAATATCTTATTTTAATAAGAAGATACTCCTGTATGTTGTATTTTTAATATATTTGAAAAATGGATGTTTTTAGAAGATACATATCTTTCTGTCTTTGCAGAGTATAAGTTCATATTCTTTACCACAGATACATGGCCGATTTTTACGTACGTAGGTGATCTCTGTTGTACCTAAGCATCTCAGAAATGGTATTTTTACATATATCTTTACAAAACTTGTGAACTAGTATTTTTAGGTCTGTTTTATGAATGAGACTTGCTCAAATTAATGGAGAGTACATGGCAAAGGAGAAATGGAATTCTGACTTCTTTGTTCTCTGCTTAGTGGCTTAACCACAAGACATTCCTTATTTTTCTTTTGACTAGACTGCTACAATATAAGGAAATATTTAGTAGGATAATAAAGAAAAAAGAGTAGCCACAGTATAAGGACACAGTCGGTATTGTATAGCACTGTCAATAGCTCTGGCAAAAATTGGGAAAACTTGTAAATATCTTGAGTTAAAATGCAATAGAATAGTAAATTGTTTCAGTGCTTATAAGAAACTATTTTAAACATGCATATTAAGTTTCATTCTGAAGTAATGTTTCTGTGTAGTTTATAATGAAAAATCTAATAGGACCTTGCCTGTACAGTATTCTTGGAGTTTGTATTTAGACCTTGATTCTGTAAATGCTTTTATAGTACATAACTTTCAGTATCCCCACAAAATGGAGTATAATGTAGTAGGTGGGGATGACTGAAACTCAGTTTGTTCTAGAACCGGAGGAAACTTAGGTAATGTCAGCACATCAGGCGCCCTTGCTAACTGGTCTTGCTGTGCAGTGTGTGTTGATAAAGCCCTGTGCTAATGCTGTTGGACTGCTTTTGGAACGCAAAGTAGTATCTTCTACACAGAATTTTATTGTGATATAGGGTCAAAGCATTTAATTTAATCCCTGGCAGAACATATTCTGTACATAGTAGACATAGATTTCATGTGTTTAAATGTTTACACTAAATGAATGCATTGTTTGTAACAGCATGCAGCAATGACATCAACGATGAGGAGACTGGGTGAAGAAGTTTTCAAAGGCGTAGCAAGTAAGGGAAACCCGCGTAGTTCTTCTGAACAGTCTAGTGAGAGTAAATCAAAATCAGCAGCTTTCTTTAAGAGTTCCTTTATGCCTCTGAGATTTCTGTCAACTTTAGTTGTACTCAAGACAGTGACACAAGGTAAGTTTTGATTTCACTTCCCCCACCCCCCTTCACTTTCAATCCTGTGCCTGGACAAAAAACAAATATCCAGGGTTCATCAGTTCAATTGTACTGTAGTGTCTGATATGCTTTATTTGTAAAGGGTGTTTAATTCAAGTTTTACCACCTTATGAAGCAAAATATGCTGGAACAAATATGAGCCTTGCTATTACTAATTTCATGTTGTAATGTGTATGATCACTTTAATATGAATTCTTGTTATCAGAGGGATCAACATTTCTGAAGAAAGGGAAAAGATACATTGGTAATCCTGTCAAATTATCACTATAGGAGTGATTGGATCTCCAGGATCTTTACTGCATAGAGTGGTGCAGCTAGTTGCTCTTTTATAAGTTGAAATAAATAAGTAGCAAATTTCACATGGTTCTAGGACTCCTCTGTCTTTTTTAAGCTAGTAGGTTATTTATCCCTTGAAAAGTTGATCAGCTGCGGAGTCTTCAATATTGCTTTTCTGATATAGCTAGGTATAAATGATACATCTATCTTTATAGATAAATCTGATGTCCGTATACACTTCTGATGTATCTTTATGGGTAGATAGAGATAGAAAGCAACTTCTGTAATGGATTAAATTGTTAATTGGATTGAATTGTGATAGCGTGTCTTGAAATTGCTTAGACCCTGAGTGTAAGTTTAGCATGCAACTCATACTCCAGCACTTACCAATTTACTGTCTCCCCTATTTTCCTATCTAGTGCATCACTGTGAATGGCTCCCCATCCAATATTGCCAACACTGAAAAATGCTACTCTATGAAATTGCTGTTTCTTGAAGTGATTGTTCATTTGGTTTTCACTTGGTTAAATAGACTCAATAGCAAAGGCACCAATGTTCTTGTTTACATAAAAATACTTTAGAGTTCAAAACCACTTGTCTAGAAAGAAAAGTGGTCTTTTCTTCCAAAATCTTTTAAAATTCCTATGCTGATATAGTATAGCAATATATGATATTAACAGGCAAAGGCAAATAAGGTCATAGCTACTCTTGTCAAGAGATAATACAGCTCTGAAAATAGTGACTTCTACTTAAGATCATGATAGTTGTTCCACTGTGCAGAGTTTCCAGGATGCTGTGGCAGATCATCTCAGCAGGGCCTTCTTTGAAAACAGAAATAGTCTGAAAAGACTAAAAGCACTTACCTCAAAGGCATGACAAAAACAGGCTATTTCTAATGAACTGTGAGTGTTGAATACTCCGAGAAGATGCACAAACTCAGACACTTTTCTGTCAGATTCCAGGGAAGCAAACCTTCAATTGATTTGATTTATAGTGATATTTTTAAAATTAAGTTACAGATTAACTTTGGTAACTTAAACAGGTTCTTATCTATTTCTAATTTAAATATGACTTCTTTGAATACTACAGCAGTAATACTTGTTCTGAATTGTGCTTAAAGATTCTTAAATCAGAAATCTGCAGATTTGATGAGTGGTCCAAAAGAATGTCTTATTTGGACTCCTGCCATTAGCTTTCTCGTTTGACAGTACTGTTTTAATTCAATAATAGACTGATTGATTGCCATAAAGCAATCTTGTTTGCCAATGCAATAAGAATCCGTCAGCATGAGAGCAGCAGAGTTGATGGGTCCCCTCTGAACCCTAAATATCTTGCTCCATTACCTGTTATGTTAGGAAGTAGAGCTTTCAGTACAGTTTTCACAAAGGCAGGAAAGCCTAAAAGTATTGCTGTAAGTTCCTGTCCTAGATCATCCTCAAATCATTGCATTCATCTGTAAGTTTTATATCTAAACTTCATGTTACCCCAAGTGAGTTGGAGTCGCACATGCGACAAACTTATGTAAGATTATTATTGTTTAGGAACATGCATTATTTAATGGGTTTGCTTGTGGGGGATGGAATGCTCTGTAACGCTCTCTGATTATCCAGTTGAGCTTCTGACTGTATGAAGACTTCATTTTCTGTGTATTTATTTCTTAAAAAAACAAACAAACAAACAAAAAAAAGTCAAATAGCCTCTTAAACAGTATAGTCCAAACAGCCTCCACTGCCTGTTAGGGGATTATTGTATCTGGAACAGGTACATCATTTTCAGTTCACACTTCTGCCATTCATTAACCAAACAGAATATTTGTGTTGGCGGGTGGGCTTGGATAAAATAAACTGCAGGATGAGTGACTCTTTCCAGTGTGCTGCTTTTTTCTTTTTTCTCCCTCTATATTGTTCCCAGGATCCTCCCATCCTTCTCATTAGAAGGGATGTATAATAGTCATGTGAAATAGAATTCTCTACTTACAGCCTACATAGTTGGCAAAGAAATAGGGGAAGTTGGGTCTTCCCTGCCCCTTGGGTTTGAGAGAGAAGGCAAAAGTTTCAAAATACCACGAGTTAACAAGAATCAGGTTGTGTCTGGACAGGGTGTGAGAAAAATGTGGAAAACACATCTCAGAATAGAATAACTTCTTTCAGCTGATTTGTTAGCTGCTGCCTTCAGGGAGGGCCTTTTCTCCCTTCAGGGAAAACAGAAACAAAAGGTGTTTATATCCTTTATATGGAAGGCAGGAGGAAAACTAATAACTTGCTGTTCATAACAGGTATAGAGGTGATTGTTGTCTACCTGCAGCCACTTACAGTACCTTGGTGCTGTGTAACAGGGATTTTATGTAAGAATGAGGTCTACAAGGCTAGCTTAAAAGTGAATATTTCTATAACCCATTTCCAAATCTTTGTGTTACAAGCCCCTTATTCTTCCTTTTTTGAAGACATTTTTAAAATAAAAATCATTTTGGTAACATCAAAACACAATCATTTTTGCCTGTGTGGTGTGATTATGACTATGAGCAAGCTGATAAAGATGGCCCTTCATTGGACAGGGGGTTGGACCAGATGACCTCCAGCTGCAGTTATTTGGTGATTGTATTTTTGTACTCTCAGTATTTTAAAACGTCTTTGAAAATGGGAGAGTCTGCATTCTCTTGGCAGGTAACATGAAGAGATGGAGAGGAGTTCTAGAGATGTTCATTTGCAGGCTAACCTTGCAAAACCATGCCATAATGACAGTTTCTGCTGGCATCTGATTTTTATTTTATTTATTTTTTAGTCAGTCTTTTACATGTTTTTTTTTTTTTTTCCTCAATCTTTTTACGTTTTGGGCCAGTTCCTGGGAAGCATAGATCCATATAACAAAGCTGCTGTCATCTTTGGCAGCCTGATTGGCGTTAACCAGGGATGCCAAAGATTTAAATTCCCTTGATATTGAACAACATTCCCGTTCCTGGAAGTGATCCCTCTGGATTAAGTGGATAAGCACATTAGTGTGTATTTGTGCTTAATTGACCTGTGCTATATTTATATTGTGAATACTTACAGTAAATAGAGGATTTAAACATTCTTGAAGACCACCCTGACACCATTAATGAACAAATATAGCATTTGAGCTACTGGAGGGAACAATTTCATTCAATATATTTTGTTGAAGCATAATAATTACTTTTCAACTGAGATTCACATTTCTAGAAGGACTTGCTAAAATTAATGCAAAAATAATTGCAATACAAAAGATAGTCACTGCAGAGGCCTACCCTAAGCAGATGAAAGCTGGTGTTTAGAACAGATTAGTTTAGCTTCTCATGATTGCTTTTTACTGCTAGCTTGTATAAAAGGGAAAATACTATCTTATGTTAAACATACATAAAAAATACTATGTATGAATTTTAATTACTGACAAAATGGCACTAATGACCTACTCAAAGTAGCACATTTGGCTTAAATATGTATCTTCTGTTTTCTTTCTACATTTCAGTATCCAGCAGGTGGCACTGTAATTAAACTTTTGTTACTGGATAAATTGTTTGCTTATATTTAACTTTTTGCACTTCAACTGATCAATGTTATTCCTAGCTGCTGAGAAAGATTTGAAATTGGGAAATTAAGAAAATCAGGTTCATTTAATCTAAATTATTTGTATAATTTAGTACACTTTAAAATGGATGAGTACATAAAATGTATGCACTGGAACATAAACTACAGATTTTTATGAAAAGGAATGTGAGTAGTTGCTGTCATCCAGACCTTTACTCCTTTGTTAGAGGTTTTCCAGATGGCAAAATCAACACGATCTCAAATGACATCAATTTGTAATTTCTTCTCTCTTTTATGTAAAACACTAGACAGGCTCCTTTTTTTTTTTTTTTTTTTTTGTCAGTATGTTTTTCTTCGACATATGGATTGTAGTCAGCTTTTTTGTCTGCTCTTTTGAGTTAAAACACAACAAATTTGTTAAGGAACAAATACAGGCAGAGGATGTTATTAAATAAAAGTCAAATTAATATCTTCAGCCATTTAGCTTTTTGTTGTTTTTCTAATATATATCTGCAGCACTAACTCTCAGAATAGCTATTCATGTATTGTTTAGTAGAATTGTGATTATAAATTTTTTTTGCCCACCTTCCGATATCTTTCAGCAGATTACCTGGCTCAGGCGTTTGATTCCCTTTGCATAGACTTGAAGACAGATGAAGGAAAGTCTTTATTTTTGGAGTACCAATGTGTGCCTGTCATATTAAGTCACTTTAAAATATCCAGTAGAGGTCTGCTTTCCAGTGCTCTTGATGGATTACTTCAGATGACCATGGAATCTGGTAAATTTGGGTAATTTTTAAAAATAAAGCTATAATACTATGACGAAAACAGGTGAGGTAAGCGTAAGTACCAAATGAACAATAACATGATTCCTCTGTACAGATAATCAGGTCTAATATTAGCATTCATTTCTGTCAGGCAAATGCACTAAAAATGTAAAATGTATTTCTGAATTGTCTGTCAGTTACTTGTCTTTTCTTTTCCTTCTCAGCATCCATGTTTTATATTTTGTCCTGCTTGCTTCCTGATTTACTGGTGTGATTTTTGTTGTTGTTTTTCTTGTTGTTGTTTGTTTTGACTACAGTTTATTCCCCTGTTTTACCTTGCTGGTTTTTGCCAGTGAATACTTTTCTTTGAAGTCAGGCTTTGCTAGAACAGTCATTTCATGTAAAACTTGCCAGCAGATGGAGATAAGAAAAAATAAAAAGGTTTTTATGAAATTCTTTTTCTAATTTGAGTGAGCAGCTCATCCCTAGTCATTTTTCATACTCTAATAATAGGAAACATCTTTTCTATAGGAAATGGTTGTGTTTCACTGGATTCTTCTCTGGCCCTTTAAAAGGTCAAGGTGCTTTCTCAAGTGATTAAAGGCTAAGAATTAGGTGATAACCTGATTGTACATGATAACCTAATAGGTACATTCCAGTGCCATGTTGAATAAACCTTATGACTTTTTTCAATAAAAATCACTCACTGACTTAGAGAAGAGGGGATGTTATTCTGTTGCCATATATTGTAGTGGCAAAAATAGAAGTATGTTTGTCCTGGGATGGAACAGCATTGAATTACAAGCCATTTTGTACTGAGATAAATGGCAGAAAAGTTTAACAAAAGTTTCATTCTACCTTCTAGCCTCTTTGCCTGACTATGCAGTTAGTATATTCTTATACTAAATTATTTATATTCAGAGGGCTATCTCTGTTAGCTTAAAGCAGGAATTTATGCTCTCTTAAACCTATGTTGGTATGCAGTCTTAAACATGAAGGAGCAAGCTATATACTAAAATATGGAATTTGCCAGAAAAGCCAATTTCTTATCAATAGAAGTCTATGCTTCCATTTTTTTCCCCCTAAGATAAGTAATCCTAGACTTTCAACTCGCTGGAATATTTTTTCTCAATCTGTATATGACTATTCTAGCATTTTTGTTTAGAGGTGAAGTGATTAGAAATTAAGTTTTAAAAAATGTCAATTTTTTTTCCCCTGGATATTCTTTTTTCATAACTACACAAAAATGAATTAAAAAATATTTTTACAGGTGCAAATTTTGATCATCTGGACTGAAATATATGACTCAGATGTGAATAAAGTATGCAAAATTTTGCATACTATCCCTCTTTATAGCGGTACATATCTTTTGTTATACCAAGCAGTGCATGCTAATGGTTCTCTATAGTTCAGGCCTATCTAAGTCCTTCTTGTAGATTCTCTTCTCTGTAAGAAATTCTCTTCCTCATCTTCCAGTGAGACCTAGATATACCTCATTTATCAAGGAATATTACTTAAGCTGCATAACAAGAAAGCACCTACTGATCCAAGATGGATATTTCTGTTCTTTGATAGAATTCATAACAAGCCTGTCTGTAGTACTGCTTAAAACCCATTGATTGACATTTTTTGATACTTACATTTTCAGCTTCATAGGAACTTTTTATCATTCCTTTTGTCATCCACAGTATATCTGGTACAGAGGGTCCAATATCTAAATTTGCCTTGCTAATTCATACAACATCAACAGTGCTAAGAAAGCAATCAGTTACTGAAAATATGACATTGAATGCAAAAGCTGAAACATTGGTATCATCTGTTTTTTATCTGGGTGCAAGATCTCAATGGCAAATTGAAATTAATATTCTTATTGCTCTGCATCTTTACTGGGATACAGACTTGTCATGTACTCTGTCTCCATTTTTGTTCAGGAGTTTCAAATAAAAAATATGGGAAGGAGTCCTGACAGCAGTGTTTCAATAGGAAATGGTAGAGGTCTGACATCCTGCAGTAATTTTTTCCTGTTTCTGCCAATTCATTATTCTGTGTTCATCAGTCCTGACCAGCTCAGGTTATATATTCATATGCAGCATTTTGTGCTGTCCTGATAGGTGCCTTTTTCTGTTAGATCTTTTTTTTTTTTTTTTTTTTTTTTTCAAGAAAGGGAAGAATCAAGAAGCCGAGATGAAGGAATCATTAATTCTACAGTAAGTTAGTTGTCCTTCCCTGAGAGAGCAGCTGATCTTGCTAGATCAGAAGACGATCCAGAATATGGCTTCATGGCACTTCAAAACCTGAAAATGCTGAGATTCCTTGATTACTCCTGGAAATTGTGGCCAGAAAGCCAAATAGTGTGTTGAATGTTCTGCACTATTCTGTGCCTGGTAGGCTTGGCATAACCTTTAACAAGGAATTGCGTGACGATACATCTGTAGCATCATTTTTTGGTACTTTAGAGATGCCATATTTCTTTCCAGGGCTTTCTTTGCACCCAAAACTAGTTTGGCTTCTCATAGCTAATATTTGGGAAAGAATAAAACAAAAAGGATTGCTTAAAATAAGTCTAATAAAAAAGAAAAAGTAAATCAGAATTTGTTTGGCATAGATCTTCTCTGTCATTCGCTAAATGTGTGTTGACTCTTACCGTGTGCTTCTGTCGAGGTAAGGCTAACTTTTCATAAATGGACAACTTATTTTATTAAAGACTCCCACAGAGTGGTGGGAAGAAGTAAAATCTGTATGATGAGAGGCAGATGATGGCCAAAATGTCTATGTATCATGCCTTCTTGTGTGCAATGTGCCCATACATGCTTTTGGATATACGGGCACCTCCATGCCCTTACAACTGTTGCTGATGAAAATAACTATCAGAGTTGGAGTTAAAACTGAAGATTACTACCATTTAAAGATTACTACCCCTTCAGCTCAAAGACTAATGAAATTCTCTGCTCATTAAGAATTTGGAACTCCCCTTTGTTTTCAATGAACTTATCCATTCCAGTCTGAAGGAAGAAGCAGATGACACTTTTTTGCACGGCTTAACTCAGCTGTGTGAGCTACAAAGCAAGAAGCATAGGTTGCCACACAAATGACCCTCCCCAGCTTCTAGGAACAGACTTTCTTTCAGGAAGCCTGACTTGGAATCACCAGGTCTAGTGATTGCAAGAGAGTATGAGTAATGAGCATTATAGGTAGTTTTAGTGAATTTCTATTCTTGAGTTACCTTTCCCATCCACACCTTTGTGACAAGATACTGATGAAGCAACACATCAATGTTAATTTAGATGACAGAAGAGCAGAAAATGTATCCTCAGTATTCAGGGATTAGACATTTTATTCCTATTCCAGAGATAAAAGGGAAATACCAGCTTACTTTGAACCTCTGTGTGTCAGCAGGTCTGTCCATTTGCATTCTTACTGGTAACACTGTTTGGCATCGTTTCCTCATTAGATCCACAAGATAGGCTCTCAGCCTTCAAGATGCTTTTTTTTGTTCATCTCTTTGTATTACTTCATATTCCAGACTGGAACATTTTCAGTCACTACTGGGATCAGGTTTTGCACTTTAATCTTTGATTCCACATTAGCGAGAGCTTACCACATTCCACAAGAATGATGCCAGATTAGTAGATCTCATAAACCAGCTCTAAGCTCATTTAAAACTATAGATAAAAACATGCCTGAGGTCCACAGCTTCATGAACAATTTGTGTGAGTTAACTTGTAGTCAGCACAAGAGTGGATAAAACCAGTGTATCTATCCAGCTAGGCCATAGAAAGACAGTGATCTTAACCACAGGAATTCTGTAAAGAAACAAGGAAAGAGTCTCTTGGGAAGCTTATTTGTATGTTTCCTGAAACTTAGATCCATCGTCATAGCATACAAAGTACCAGAGCCCACATTCTAGTCTAGAGTGCAGTCAAAATCGCACATTATTTCTTTAAAAGTTACAGGTCATGTGTATTCTGTTTATCAGTATGAGATCTCAAATTTGTATGCTTGTCCCCAGACTATATTACATTATATTTTAGGCATTCAGAACTTGCTAGTAATCCACCTGCACAGATAGTTCCCAGTGAGTTTTCATGTCATTGTGTAATTCTGAAGTATTGTGCCAGCCAAAAATAATCTGTTTTGTTCCAATTAACATTCTTAGAACTATAATACTGTGTCAGGCATACAGAATATATATTTGCCAATCTTGTTGTCTCACTTCTTTTGCCAAAAATGCTAAAGCCTAAGGAGGAGGCTTAAATTTTACGCTGATTACCATTCCTGTAATATACAAAAACATTCATAGTGAGAACAAAGCCTGACGTTTGAGGTGTTTGGTGACATGGTGCTGAAAAAAAAAAAACATTTAAGGTTAATTTCAGCTAGCTCCTCAGGAGGTAAAAGGAGTTGCTAGATGTCAGTCATTTAGAAATTTCAGAGAGTTTGCTTTGTATCAAGAGAACTTCTGTTTCAGCTTACTTTTATCCTGTTATAATCTATAATTTTGCTTTTGCTTTCCTCCAATACTTCTGTGGATTTTGTTCACTTCTTTACTGTTATTGTATTTGAGGAAAGAAACTGTGCAACCGAATGACATCTTACCTGGTCATTTGCTCTCTTTTAGCAAATACCTTCTTCATTTAGCCTATACTAGAAACTTGATAGGTAGCTGAAATTCAGCTGTAAGTAATTGTTAGGGTAAATAATATAATTTCAAGTTATTTTTTTAATTTCAAGTTATGTTTTTATCTCATGTTGTTTGTGTGGTGGAGTAATTGTCAACCTTTGGATGAGCTTTCTGAGTGGTCTAAGTTGAAGGATGGATGTAGTCTTCTGTCTTCAGTGGAAGCGATAGGTTGCTTCTAAGTTGCATGGTTGGGAGAATTAACAGCTTGCTATGAACCTGAAAGTAGAAAGTCAGCTCAATCAGAATATTTTATCCTTTTTCTCTTAAAACATTCTGTTCATATTTGTCTAAAAATGTTAATAACAGTGAATAGATTGGTGTGCATTTCCAATGGCTGGTATATATGAACTTAACTAAGTGGCTATTTTAGCTGTATTTTTACTGTAGCTTTCTTATCAGTGCTGTCTTTATTTCACAGTCAGATGGGATGAGTACTAGTTCAGATTTGTCCTTTTCAATCTCTTATTCGGTTCTCCACACCCACCACCAGGATTTCAGACCATCTTCATTTTCTGAAGGGTGCCCATCTTTCCATGCTGCAAAGATAGCCCAATAAAAGCAGAATCAAGGCAGCAAGTGCTTCAGTCTCTTAGAATGATGTTCTTGCTTTGCAAGAGTCATCTAATAAATGCTATAACATTCAGCTTGATCCTTCTTTGGTCTTTGAAACTATTCAACATGATCACACACTCCTGGTCTACAAAGACATCTTTCTTGTTTTCCAAAGAATAAAGAGGGACCAGATACATTCCTCTTCATTCAACAGGCAAGAAAGCTTTTTTGAAGGTACCTGAGGTTTTTGAAGGTTTGGTTTCCTACTCTAGGCACTGATGTAGCAGACTGCCAAGCTATGATGTTTGGGTTTTAGTTCCATCTGTTAACAATGAAGCTGTCTGAAGATAGAAGGAAGCTAGCAAAATGTCTGATTACAGAGGGACAGTTTATTGTTAGGCAGCTTTGAAGAACTCTTGTTGAGGCATGTGAGTGTTGTAAGAGCATTTGCACAAGGCATCGTCACAAGAGAGCCTTCAGTTTTCAATCCTCCACTACTAACTTTGAGGAATGTGTGAAGGTTTTGCAAGTATAAAGACAAATGCACAATTGAATAAACTGAAATAAAGCCTCTGAGAATATTGTCAAAAAAAAGTACATTTAGTATCTTGATAAATTCTGGCTGAATGTGCTCGGAGATAGATTTCCAAAATTCAGTGCTCTGACCTCCTTTGAAATTTTGCAAGTAAAATGTATTAACTGCTAAATATCAATTTGTTTCAATTTAGTTAAATAGCTTATATTTATTCTTTAACATAGTTCTTACCATTTCCCATTTAAACTACTATTAAAATTAATGTTTAATAATTAAAATAATAGTTACTTTTAATCATTCAGATTATTATAGCGTTACACCAGTGGCTTCCAGGGCTGCTTTGTACCCTGAAGTTCTTTCTGTATGAGTACAAATGTATTTTCTCAGCAGATTGTGTTTCTAGGCCTGTAGTTGTAGTTCAAGAGAAATTCCTGTATGCTAGACATGCAACATATTTTGGAAACAATCTAGTAATAAGTAACATGACCTCAGCAAGAAAATTTGTTCTGGGGATGATGAAGAACATGACATCCATTAGTATTAAATCACCCTGTAGTTGAATACTTGTCATATACTATCTTGTTAAATGTTCTTGTTCCTGTCTTTTCACGCAGGTTATTGGTTTTTTTTTTAACCTGTGAATCAGTTAAAAGGGCTATAAAGGGTGTAGTGAGCTTATAGTCACCTATCAAAAATACCAATTTTTTAACCATAGTCTGATTCTTGCTTGATCCGCAAACTGCTTTTAATAGAGAACTGCCTATTTCAGCCTCACATTTTATAGGTCTACCCAAAGACCGCATATATCTTATATTTCTCCTACAGTAATAGCTGACTTCTGTCATGTAGATTGGTAGGTCCTCCTTCCTCTACCTTATGTTCATTCATGGAAATCAAAACTTACTCGCATGTTAGACATTCCCAAAGCACTGGTCTTTGCTTACTTACTGGCTTTGACACAGTAGAGAAGTTACAGTTACTTCTTTATTTCTTGTTTACCAAGAGACCGGTTTGCATTAGTGTATTCTTATTCAAAAATGGAGATGAGACTGCATATTGAAAAAAAGATCTGTAAATGAGTCTCTGCTACGCTTACTGTAAATTAAGGCGTATTATGATAGGGCTTAAGTACAATTTCTTAACCATATTAATGTGACAGATTTTTTAGGACTGTAACAGCAAGTTTTATTTACACATTCACTAAACCTTACTTTTGATTTTTTTTCAAGAGAATATTCCAGTTATGTATATAAGCAAGTCTGTATCCAGATTTACTCGTTTCATAGGGAAGCTAGTCAAGTCAGTGGAGATATAAAGATTGTCTCTATAATAAGCTATTGTTATTATTTATCTGTAAACAGATTTTTTTTTTAATGTGGACTGCCTACATGCACACTCCCAGTGTATCTTCTGCTCATCCTTCGAATTGGTGTGCATCCATAACGAATGCTAGAACAGATACCTCTAAAAAGGATGGATGTGCAGAATCTGTCAAATAAATTGTTGATGCTGGTGAATATTTTTCTCTTTTTGTGTAAATAATTGCTCCTTTTGTTTTTCACTTTTGTCTGAGCATTTTGAGATTTTTTTAAAGACTACAGATAATGAAGGTATGAAGTAAAAATGCCTATCTTCTTAAACAGATTAAATTTTAACTGCATTGTTGAGCATATTGTTTTTACTGGTAACCACTTGTAGGATTGAAGCTTTTCAAGTGAGGTTATTCTGCAGTATGGAAAGGGTAAAAATCTTCATTCTGTAGGTACCATACGAAGGGAGGGTTCCCCCCACAGCCTATGTGAAAGGCTGCTGTGATATTATCCTGAGGAACAGTGTTTGAAGCTAAAGCAGGAGGAATGATTTATAGCTTATGTGGGATAAACATTGAAATACAGCCTGTTTAAAAGGAAATCCTTCCTCTTTTACCCTGTCTTACCTTGGTAATTTTTTATTCATTCTTCTGAAAACAATGAATAATTATACCGGGTTAATATCTGTTTTATTTTAATCTTTTAACCACAGGTAAGTATCTTTAGCTCTGTTAAATGCAGCCTGTGATAATGTTAGGCCTGTGTATTACAGGCAGTTTTCAAAAGTTGAAAACAAATAGTTGCACCAAGAGTTTGCAGATACTTTTGTCAGTTCATTGCAGGCTTAGTTTGAATGCTTTTGATGAAATAGATGGTCACAGTATTTAAATATGAATGCAGTAAAAGGAGTAAGCTCATTAAGTTCTACTGAAGTCATAGTAGCCTTCTCTCTAATAAGAAAAAAAAAATCTGGTAATTATTTTCTTCTTGTTCTGGTAACAAGTGTGTAATGCCTTAACCATTTTGAATTTTAGATCCTCCCTCCAAAATCAGAAATAAAGCAGACTCTTAAAAATTTATTTAGAGCCAAGTAGCTATTTTTTAAGTAAAGCTTCGTTGTTCATTCAGGATAATACTGTGCTTTATGAGCAGCATACCCATTTGAAGGCAGATGTGAATGCTAACTTTTTTTAAAAAGTATTTGATGTATAAAGGAGCAGTTTATATTGTGAATTGGATATATGCATTCCTTTCCTATCCATTTTTATGAATTCTTTAGAACAATAAAGCTTATTAAAGAAGGATCATCTTTACTGTTATTTACTAAACTTGCATTTTTGTGTAAATAATTTACATATACCTTTCCATAAAATAGCTTAATTTCAAGCAATTAGGTACAATTCAGTTAGAGAAAACAGATCTTTTTTTAATACACACTTTGTATTTGACAGTAGCAGAACTACTGTACTTACTGGCAAACTTTTCTCAAACTTTCAAGGAGAACTGAGAACAATACTGTGGTTAATCTAATTTTATAAGGGAGGCTAATGTGGGTTTTTTGGGTTTTTTTGTATGTAGATAGTACAATTTGTGCAGTCTTGAGTAACATCTGTGCATTGTCAGAGTTCAGACTTTTTATATGCTTAATTGTAATGTGGTGTGGCAAAATTACACGTCATCCCAAGTGAGATTTGATTATGTAAAGATGTTTATTTGAATTTGTTGTCATGTTTGAAAAATTGTGCTCAGTCCTGAGCTGCTTATTACAGGAAAGAAGGCATTGGATCAAGAGAAATACGACAGTTGAAGTTTGACTGAAAAAAATTTTGTAACAAAGCTCCTTTAGGTGGCCTTCTGCAAAAGAGTTGTGATTCCTCCAGTGATCATGGTAGTTCATTAGGCTTTTTCTGGTTTCTTGAACACAAGTAACCCAGAATAGTGCATAGCTCAATTTAAAATGCTATCTAGGTTATTTGTAAAATAGTGTTAATTTCTCAATCTGCTGCATCACTAGGATCACACTGTAATGACTAGACTGTGTTGGTTGCTCATAGGCATACGGAGTTCAGTTAAAACACTGAAGTTTTCATCCTCTGACATTTCTAATCAGTGATTTTCCAGGATAAATGTTTATTGTTTCTTGATGTATTTCCTTTCCATTTCTGCTTTCTAGCAAGTAAGGTAATTGTCTCTCATGTATGTTATACCAGTCGTCTTCTAAATGGACAGTTCTGACATTAAATTTAGTTAGTATACTCCTGGATCTTTTTGCTGCAGTCATTAATGAATATACTAAATAAGCACAATTGGAAAAAAGTGTTTAAAAGAATTAGAAGTTCACTTTGCAAGACAAAATACTTTTCTTCATTTTTAGCTAATTCCTTGTGCACTTTCCACTTCTACTAACCCCCATCTTCTCCAATGTGATGATATTCTATGTGGTGCTGTATCAAATGGTATTGAAGTCTAGACAATTTGGAACTGCTTTAGCATTTATTTAGATAGTATTTATCATATAAAAGTATGTGGCTACTCTGTCACAACCTTTGATAAACCTACAGTATGCTTTATTTCATTTTTGATTTTCTTGATTTTCTTTTGATTTCCTGAAAATGTCGTTGAAGTATTATTAAAGGGCATGTATTTGTTTAGATTGCAGTTTTTGTGGTCTGTGAATTTATATGTAAATTTATATGTACTGCATTGGCTGTTCTCTTTTCACAGAGGGTAACTTCCTGACTTGTTGGGGGCAATTTTTTAACTTTTCTTGTCATAAAATTCAGGTCACATTTCTTTCAGAATCATGAGGTCTGTTCTGGTGTCCCTAACTAAAGGACTCTTGGAATTATGGCTTTGGGGAACTTTTTCATCCCTTTTATCAAGATTGATCTCCTGAAAACTAGCAAATTAGCATAAGTGTGCACCCAAAAGATTACAATATCATTAGCTTTTATACCATCTTACTTGTGCTGAAGACAAATGTCTTCACTTCTTTTTTGTTCTGTTTTTACTTATGTAGCTGAAAAAGCTTTTGCTTTTTTTTGTTTGTTTCTTTCTTTCTTTCTTTTCTGATCAGTCCTTTTTCTGTTCCTTCTAGGCTTCTGTTCACTCCAAGGGACTTTTGTCACATAAGTAGTCCTGCAAAGTTTTTAGCCTTTTTAATACAATTCTTTTCTTGCTTTGAATGCAGTTTCAAAATGACTTTTCCAAATATTTTGTGAAAACATAACCTTCTTCCTGGTCTTTTAAAATGTTTTGGCTTTAATGAAGTGAGTGTAAGTTTCTTTTTCATGGAAAAGTCAGTCTTTCATCCTCATACACTGTGATGAATCAGGTGTAAAATTGATGTGTGCACCATAAGGATACTGGAATCAAACAATTAGGGAATAAATACTAGTGGTGAACTTACTGCATTTTGTTAAATGTTTAGCTATCCAGATATCTACTCGTTATCCCAGTGGCCGTTTTTGTCTTGGTCAACTTCCTCCATCGCTTATCTGTCTTTGGATCTTTTAATAAATTGGTCTTACATTACTTCCCAAATGTTTGGAAACTACTGTGATCAAAGTTTGAGTAGGCAGGAATGAAGATGTAGTTAAACAGCACTGCAGGTGGGATTCAGCTTCATGCTCAGTCAGCTAAATTTAAATGTCTGCAGGTAGCTGTCTTGCATTATCCGTCATGTTTTGAACTACCCATTTTAATGAGTAGAGATCTTAAGGTGCCCAGAAGTAGGTGTCTGGTGTTGTTTGGCATTCCCTGGGGTTTCGTGGCTGACCATCAGTTGCCATTTGAGAATGACACTGGTCTTCCATTCGTGCTGTGTCATATTTGCATGAACATCTTGCACATGCGAGGAAGCTGTCTGAAGGGCAATCCAAATCATCCTGAGGTCAGCACGTACTAGGTGATCAGCTGAATTGCTCCTTGGTTTCCTTTGACTCTGAGTCACCCATGTAGACACCTATGCTTCAGGTGCCTTAAAGTTAAATGGAATCCTACCCTGCCTCCAGTGTGCTTTACTGGCTCTTAACTGGCTCTGTATCTGTTGTTAAACAGGAGAAAAAATATACTCAGCGAGTTGTTCAAATCTTATAGGTGACTTTATTGTAGACAATTGTTTATCAGCAGCACGTAAGTGTGAGTACTGTTTCCTTTTAAGTGTTTTTGCTGTGGTCCGTAGCATTAGTGAACTTCTCCACACTAGTAGACAGTGCTGCATCGCTCACTTGCACTGCTGTCATGTGTTCTCCGTTCTCCTGGCAGATTCTCATAGAAGCTAGGCAAAACTGTAATTCTTAATTTGTAATGCATGAACTTGGGATTGTCATTCTGGACAATCTTTGTTTTTTGAGGTGAAGTAGTTCAGGATATAAACCAGAATTTTCTAGATAGCTATAGCTGGTGAGATTTTATGCTGTTAGAGGGAGATTACTTTGACAGTAAATTTCCAATGAATTTTGTCCACAGTGCTAAATTGCACTTGTTCAATGGCAGTCTACCGGTCAAGCTAAGCGAATGCAACTACAATATGCTGCAATTTTTTTAATTGTGCCAAAGTCCTGACAGGATAGATTACGATTTAGTTTTTCTAGAATAGGTAATAAAATCTGTGCAGGTATGAAACACCAAAATAAATATTTAAAAAATGTGAAGCATTTACATTCTTTTAGTTGGTCAGATTTAAGATACATTTAAATAATGCTTGTTTTTTTTATACTTTCTGGCGATTTAGAATATATCCTGCAAAAGCTTATCCTAAGTGAATTTGTAGACAGTATACCAAAAAAATCCATTTAAGTGTGCATCTTTATCAGTTTGCTTTCACATAATTGAACTTTGTGAAATGTAACAAGTTATTTCCACTTTGGCTCTTCTGTTTTATAGTAAAAATTCTTCTGTTTTAGAAAGTAATGTGTGTCTCATATGCTGTTTTGGAAACCTAACAGTCAAAGAACAGTTAGAATATATGTATTCTATATGTTTAGAGAATACTTTTTTTTTTTTAATAAAATATTTTTAAGGGACCACTGCGAATAAGGCAGCAAAGAAATGTCCTGGCCAGCTGAATGTGGTATTTGTTTACCTCTGCAGAAAGGATTTGAAGGTTTCTTATGGCTATTTAAGGGATAAAGGGATATAGGAATAAAATGTAGGACCTCTGTCTTCATCACAGCAATCTTATGTTCAGATCTCTGTGGGGAGCATTCTCCTCTTTTTCTCGTTAATCAGTGTTCAGCTGAGTCAGAAGTCGTGTTAAATCATAGAAGTTTCTAAAGCCATTTGTTGTTTTAATAGAGAGTAGGGAAAAACCTTTTCTCTTCATTTACTTCTCGAAGTCAGTGTTCTTATAAGTTTACACTTTTTTGTTCTTACCTTTCTGATAAATGTGTTTGGTAGACGAGATACTGTTCAGGTTTTTGTTGCTAAAATAGATTTTATTACTTCATCAGTGGAGCGGTGTATATTCACCAGACTGTTTCATTTTCTTGGCAGTATACAGTCATTTGCAGGTACTCACGCAAACTGTGGAAGAATTCCACAGAGTTGTAGTTACTAAATGATAACAGAATTTGTAATAACAGAAGAGAAGGTTATCTCTTGCTGCTATTTCTAGAAATTTTGACTTTGAATACTCTTAAGTGATACGAATGTTTTGTTACGAAGTACTGTAAGATGGCATTTCTTCCTGACGGTTCTTGTTAAGCTTCTTTGTTTATTTGCAGCTTCTAGGAAAGCTGCTGCCTGCGTCCATTCGTAGTTTTGTGGCTTCTTCTCATGAATTTTTTTCAAGTTAGACTTGCTATGGGGCAATACCACCATAAATAGAACTGAAATCTAGGTTAGTGATTTTTCCAGCTTTAATACACTTCTGTATGTTTTTAATAACTTTAAAGTACTAACTGTCATATAGAACACTTGCTCAATAAAGAGCACTGGATCTTCAGTATATATTAGTATGTATTGCTAAAATTGACACAAACTGAGCTCATCTGAGGATTCTCTGCTTGCTGTAAGTTTGACAGGTAGTTCTAACTTTTTGATTTCACAGTTTCTGCAAAATACTACTTTCTGCAGCAAAAAGTAGAAATGTGTTAGAGCTCCACCCTGGGCAACTCTATCCGGGGGACTGTGTGTACACACTATGGGCAAAGTGCAGGGTATAGTGACATCTCTTGCTGGATTCCTGACAAATTTGTTCAGTTCTTTTAGCTATTGAATTGTACATTAGAATGATTCCCCATTCCTAAGTTAAATTTTCCTTAGAGAATACATTCTTGTACATTTTTGTTATGAAACCAGCATTCTACTGATCTTTTGTGATATTTGGTAGATATTTTCATGCATGATAAGGTGTACTTAGCAGCATTTGGAGGGCATTGGGCCATTTGTTGGTGTAGCCAAATGACATGTCATTATTTTGCAAAAAATGCATATTTTGAAAGATCATCTTACTAACAGTAAGGTCTAGGAGTTACTATGTCTGTGTTGAATATTCAATACAAATCCCTTGCTCTGAAAAAATTGTTGAAGCACTCAGGCTGACCTTGTAATTGCCAAGTTGTTGTGGGGTTTTTTTGTGGTTTTTTTTTTGTTTTTTTTTAGCCTTATTCCAAACAGTGTTCTGTAACGTAAGTTGTTCTTCATGATTTTATATCAGTAAGCTTCCTGAAATAAATTAAAACCTTGAATTCACTCCAAGGCTACTTGTTACCGCTAATAAGTTTTATGTCCTTGGAGAAGGAAAGGGGGGAAATTTTAACCAAAAAATACATCCAGTCCTTTTTGAACTGATAATAGCATCTTGACATCCTATTTATAAATTACAGTACTCAGCAAATGTGCAAAGAATTTTCTTAATGTTTGTGTTTATAGCTTTGTGCTGTAATCTGGTTATTCTAGTTTCTTATTAATTGTGACATATTAAGTATTTTTAACATTAGGTAAACATTAAAATATTTTCCTCACATCTGTGTTCCTCTAATGTGAATGCCCTATGTCATATGAAAGAATATACTGTATTTATTAAAAAACATCAGCTGTTTCTTTACTTATTTTCTCTATGGTTTTGCTATAAATCAATCTATAATATAAGAACCAAGAATGAGATAACGAAAGGGAACAGATATTCATATTGTATTCTAATGTGATTAAATTGTGGGGAACAGGATAAAGTATAAGCATTACACAATGTGGCAATATTAAAAAATCATCCACTATTTTAAGGGAGTTTTGTTGATATCTGTGTTCTTACACAGCTCTGGCTTTTTACGTGTCAATTATTATTTTGCCTGTTTCACTGAGTACAGTGACAGTATTTTGGTAATGAAAGGCTGTCTAGTATCACACTATCTTCTACATATGCTGTCCCTGTCCATGCTGTTTTGCAGCAGCTTAAAATATTTGCTTGTGAATCATTTTGCACAGCTTTATGTTCCTATCACATGATAGGAGGAAAGAACTGTGATAAATGAACTTTGAAAAAACACGTTCAAGATGAGAATAATTATTTGAGTCTAAATTGCCGTTTCCTGTTTTCCTTTGTTCTCAAGGGAGTAGGCCTTGGGTAATATACAAGGGTTGGTAACGTCAGAACTGTTAGGAACTCGAACTTTTTTAGTTTCTAGTTTTGCATCATGTGCCCAGTACAAACCCAATTATTATTTTGTTCAAATAGTTGCACAATATAGGGCATTAAAAATGCTCTAAAGCTATCAATAGCTGTTTTACCTTTCCCTTCACTAAGTTCTGTGATAAAACTTTTCAATTCTTTTCTTTTGCAGATTCCTTACAGCCTTTTCTGGAAGCCTGCAGTAATGAATCCTTTTTCCGTACTTGTTCTGTATTACTTCGAACTCCTAAGCTAGATCTTCAGATTTTGGAAAAGCTCTGTGTTATCCTGCAAAAGCTCTCCAGAATAAAGTAATCTTTTATTATCATCATTATTCACAGAATCAGAGAGTTCTGTTGGTTATTGTTACATCAGCAAACTTGGGGACCTCTCTCTTTCTCCTTTTTCAAAAACTCATCTCTGTTTTGCTGTTGATTTGCTACACAGTGGACAATGCTGGACTTTCTCTGTTATCAGTTAACTTAAAAATGTTTGTCACAGATCCATAGGACAGTTCTCTCAATTTGCTCATAAATACCTCTAGATCAGCTTCCAGAAAACATACACTGAAAAATACTAATCTACAGAACAAGTGTTCTTTATGTATAGAGATTACAAGAATGCTTAGGAGAGAACCCTTCTTTCCTTTCCCTCTGACCTTCAGGTATACTCAGGTACTCTGTAGAAAGCCCTCTTAAATATTTGTTCTCTTATATGACTTAGGCCTAAGTCTCATCAATTTTTATTTCCTTCAAAAATAAAATGTAGAGTCTTGAGCTATTTAAGGTCCTTTGGAAATGTTAATCTGTATATGTTCCTGTTACTTACTGTTTATAATTTTATTGTAGTAAAGATCTTCCTCATATCAGTAGTAATGTGCTGCTGAGCACCATTGGTGCATTACTCACCATTGGTGCATTACTTGATGGGATGTTTCATTTATAAAATCAGGTATCTAAACTGAGCCATTTTTTGTGTTAGAATTGAAGATGAATAGCAAAACTAAGGTTTTCTTTTGACTTTCTTAGAAATAAAATCTGAATTCTGGAAAAACTTGTTTTCCAGTAAAGTAATCGAATCTAATTTTCATTGGAAATAATTTAGAAGTAAAACTTTTCCAGAAATCCCAATTATTTAAAGTTTAGTATTTATTAAAAGAAAACCTCAAGGCCTGGTAAATCTTCGTAGTTAGGCTTCTTCGAAATATTCCTGAATATAAGTTCTTTCTCTTCTAGAATTTTTTGTTGTGTTTTATTACTGTGTTTGCCTTAGTATCATCCTGTATTTCCTATATCTGTCCTTATTCCTTATTCTTATTTCACATCACTTGAGCTTTCATTATGCCACATTTAAATGCCACTTTCTCAAGTGAAAGGACAGTTCTCTAGTGATTTTTGCCAAGCTTTTTCTCACCATGCATTGATAACCTTCAGCTTAGATATATTATCTGCAATTTAGAAGGATGATATGAAACTCCCACTATAATGCATATCTTTTTCTTCATAAACAGTCTTATGTTCTAGAACCTTTAGTGTTCACTTGAAACCTCTCAGTTATCAAATGACAATTATTTTATGTATAATCTTTTGCAGAAGTAATAAGAAGATGTTTGAATTGTTTACTCTTCACCTAATGATCCAAGAACTGCAGAGGACTACACATCCAGATCATGCCTTTCTCTGTATAAACCTTAATTCAATTCTGTTTAATTTGGGATTGGCAAGGAGTAACTCTCTTGCCTCCAGTCTAAGCACAAGTCACTAGCATTATCTTTCAATCTAATTGTTTTTCTGTATAATTTGTACCAGCTCTCTGTGTTACTTGAAGAAGTATTTGTCTGGAATTTTTTTTACTGTTTTCTATAAATAAATGCATTAAAACCTCAGTTTTGTATGAATTACTGTGTATCGTGTGCAATCTTATTGATATCAGTGGATTCATAAAAGGGAAAAATGAAAAACTGTGGTGACTTTTTAAATACTTTTTAAAGAGTGAAATAATGCTGTTTTTCTGAACAACTCAGGTAAGTCATGAAGTTTGACCCCTTCAGCTAAATTTGTGTATCCTGAGTAAGAATCACAGAAGGGTTGAGGTTGGAAGGGACTTCTGGAGATCATCTAGTCCAACCCCCCTGCTCAAGCAGGGTCATCTAGAGCACGTTTCCAAAGATTTTGTCCAGACAGCCTTTGAATATCTCCAAGGATGGAGACTCCACAGCCTCACTGGGCAACCTGTTCCAGTGCTCTGTCACCCTCACAGTGAAAAAGTTTCTCCTCATGTTCAGATGGAAGTGTCTGTGTTTCAGTTTGTGCCTGTTGCCTTGCGTCCTGTCTCTCGGCACCACTGAAAAGAGTCTGGCCCCATCCTCTTGACACCCTCCCTTCAGATACTTGTACACATTGATAAGATCCCCTCTCAGCCTTCTCTTCTCTAGGCTAAACAGGCCCAGCTCTCTCAGCCTTTCCTCATAAGAGAGATGTTCCAGTCCCCTAATCATCTTTGTAGCCCTTCGCTGGACTTGCTCCAGTAGTGCCACATCCCTCTTGTACTGGGGAGCCCAGAACTGGACGCAGTACTCCAGATGTGGCCTCACCAGGGCTGAGTAGAAGAGAAGCAGACCAGTAATGCTTTCCTTATGGTTATCGGTGTTAGTTACCTTTTACTCTTCAGAGTGTTTTATGAATTCATTGATTTATTTTTATAGTTGATAAGTAACAGGCAGATATCTTCTCAAATTCTCTTTGAGATAATTATTTTTTTAGTGACTAAAACCAAGTTTTGCTTTAACTAAACCTGACATTGATTTGATGTGTTGAATGAGAATTTTTTTTCATTTTGATGTCAGAATTTCCTAGAGTTTGTCTGCTATTTTTCTGTATTTGTCATGTTTAGTGTTTTATCCTGCCTTACTTGGATGAAATTCTCTTGTAACTTTTGATTGTAATATCTCTGGAAATGTTAATAAAAAAAATTCTTCAAAAGTCTGGCAGTAACAACCTCTATTATAAAATAATTATATTTTAATATTACTGCTATATTTTATATTAATTTTCAATACAATTTTCATTCAGACTCTTAATATGCTTACTTTCTGAGCATCAGATGAAAATAACTGTCTTGTGTGCCAATAGTTCAGTGTTTGGAAGTTTTCATACATAGAAAATAGGATACTTTTAAAAATTTGAACTTAATCTTCCAATTATAATTTCTGATTCATCATCTGTACTGTAACTACTGAAAGTCTTTAATTGTAACATTGAAACTGCAATTAAAATGTAAAAATCTGCCATATGTTAGTCTTTGATTAACACTGGCAATCAGTACAAAACTTTAGACAGATTTGCTTTTTATTTCCATATGTTTTTGCATGTTTTTCCTTTGTATTTTTTTCCAGAAGTCTTTGAATTGAGTCTTTGAAATTAAGTTCTAACTGGGAATATTTTGCAGCAATCTGACTTTAATTTCTCACAAGCTTTTCTAAGAACGAACTCTACACCAGATTTGGCACCAAGTTTATCCTGAAGACAGTGTGTACCTTTTGGGTGGGAAAAGAATTCTAGGTAACTTTTAAATAATACTGATCATAGATAAAAGCTTCTGCTGACAGTGGATTATGTTTTGGAATAAATGTCTTCATCAGTAGTTTCATTTCTCTGTCAGATTTGCCAGCAATGCCAAAGTTTGCATATATTAATCAGTAACTGTATTTCTAGTCCTCATGTACTGCTCTGTTTTTGCTCACTCGTTAAAAATACTAGAAAATTAGTAATCCAAAAAAGCTGTATAAAGTCGTTAGGCTTCCTACATCTATGAGAATGGTAATTTTGCTCTTGGTTTTCAGTGTGCTGTCACTGTGTGTTAAACTACTACTCTTGTGGTACGAATTTACCACACTTAAACATTTACATCTAATAATGGTGAAGAAAGATAATGTGGTAAAGAGGCGCATAAAGTATGCAGTAGGCTTTTACTATTGGTCTCGTGTTTTGTTCACTGTAGTAAGTGTCTACAATTAGAAAAGATGAATCACTATTAGCTTTCAGGTTTTATGATCTTGAATGTTTATGTTAAAATGTAAAAAAAAAAAAAAAAAAAAAAAAAAGTAATCTTTGAATCTCTTGAATATTAATGTAACTGATTGATCCACTAAGGATGAAACTGGTGGTTTTGATTTTAAATGGAATTTAACTGAGCTGTGGAGAAAAATACCAGTTCTTGATTTCACATTCATATTACAGTAAACATATTCATATCAAGAAATAAATATATGAATTATATAGATGAATATGAAATGTCTTATGAAAAATAGACACTTCTATAAATTTAAAGGCTTTAGTAAAGTTCCAAAATATGCATGTGACTTTTGACTGAGAGTAGTAATTCTTAGGTACACAGACAGGGATTTTTTTTTTTTTTTTAAACATGAAAAATGAGTCATAAGTGTATTCTCATAGAGCTATAGGGAGGCTAGATTTGTAATGATAGATGTAAATTTTTTTAAAGCCAGTTGTTGATGGACAACTTACACTAGTTCCTGAGTATGTTGTCTTAAAACTTTTCAGTGAAGATCTTTAAAGAATGTAAACCATGCAGTATTTTTTTCCTAAATTTCTTACTAATCAATTCTGTTAATGCAGAGATACTTGTAAAGCCTCCAAATATCATGGAAGGTAAAACAATGATGAATTTGGAATTGGTTTTATTTTCCTTCTAGTTTTTAGTCTGCGTTGGTTTGTATCTTTAGGCATGCATTTGCTTATGGGACATGGACTATATAAACCAGTAAAAAGATTCTCTTAGAATAATGTGACTCCAGGATCAAAGACTTTTAAGGAAATTAAAGTGTCTGCATGCAAAAAAAGAACTAAAATGATAATTCAGAATAATTAAAATGGAAATATCAGACCTATGCTGGTTCAATTTTAATGATAATCTACAGTAAGTAAACTAACTAATGGTGGTGCCTAGGTTAGAAGCATAGATAACCTGGCTTGTCTTTGTCCTTAACAGGCAGGAGTAGGTACTAGGATAGACATTGTACCAATACCACCACAGTATTTGTCATTGTGATTCAAAATATTGTTGTATCAAACTGTGTGCTCACCTGCTTGTTGCACTGTCTTGAATCTTGTGCCCAGCCCAGGCTGGTTTGCCACACCTGTGGTCAGACGTCCCCATCCCATCATGGTCATTCCCTTGAGTTAGAGTGGTGGCTTGAGGCTCTGTTCCAGCTGTGAGAAGAAAGGTGTGGGGAAAGGGAATAGTGGGAAGTGGGTCTCACTCCCTGCTGTCATTCATTTCTCTTTTGCTTTGAACCAAAGGCCGTTCTCCCTCTCTCTGGTAAAATGCCAGAGCAGAACAATTGCAAGTATGGGGTCAATAGGTCTGGAAGAGAAAGTGGGCGAGAGAGGAGGTTGGGTTGAGATTGTATCCCAAGTCTCAGGGAGGGGAAGATGAAGAGGAAAGTCTCAGGACTACTTGCACATGATCTCCAGCACTGGGTGAAGTCTCTGATAGCACATTCCTAGGTCCCCCAATAAGGTCAGCTCAGCTCCAAAGCAGTGGCAGAAGGAAATCTAAGGTTGGGAGGTAGCTCTCAGTGGCAATACTGGGTATGATTACATTGAAAATGTATTGCTTTACCTCTTTACCTAACTGTAGTTATATAATTGAAGCCAGAGTAAGATGCTGTTAAAATCTAAATTGTGAATTGAATGTGTGGTTAATTTTCTGTTTCTGTGATTCAGTTTTCTGATGTGCCTGATCTTTCATTCCTGTACTGTAACTTTCAAATTGAAAAAATGCTTAACAAATTTTAACTCACTTCAAACCTCTCATCTAAGTGTAATTTTAAAAGGTTTGTTTTTGTTTTTTTCCCCCTCCTTCCTAATAGATGGGAAAACTGAGGAGCTGATGTCAGATGAAGAATAGATTTCAGTCAGGTTGGTCACACTTTGAGGATCCTTTTTATATAGTCTTGCCTTTCCAGATGAAACTTAGAGCTTTCTTTTTTTTTCCTGCTTTTGTAGCATTTGCATACTGTAATATGAGGATGAGGTTTCTATTATTTTATGCTATCTCAGAACACTGTCTACAACAAAAGACATTTTTAAAAGGTGACCATAGCTCTAGCTATGTGTTGTAATTCCTGGTTTCCTAAGGCAATGTAGTTTATGTGATCCTTCCCCCTCCCACTCCCTCTCTCCCTCTCCCAGATAAGCTATTTTGAATATGTCAGTAGCAGGCAAAAGAATATTAATTTTCAACCAGTTTGGAGAGAATTTGTCTGAGAACACCCTCCTTGCCTTATGAATGCCTTCACTTAAGCAAGACAGGGCCTCTTCCCCCTTCTGGCAGCAGTGAGCTGATCAGTCAGAACATGTAGCCTTAAACTAGGTACTATCTATGCCATGTCTTGCTTGTATGTAGGTCCCCCAAAGCAATTACTACATTTACCAGCATGAACCTTAGAAAATTCCTGGCAGTGCCAATTTGTTGCTTTAAAGGAAGATACAGAATTGACGCACAATTTTATGTTGCTGCTTTTGGAACAGCTTATGGGAGTCCTCACTGGGGAAGTTTGTAAGAGCATTGCATCTACTCATGTAAGAATAGTTTTCTTCCCAGAAAAGGTTACAGACTTGAACAAAAATAATAATAAAAGAATATATAATGTAGAATTCATCACATAATGCCCCCTTGCTCTCTACAGAAGGCTTCCTATGGATAAGTGGAAAAGATAGTTTTGCAGGCCTGATCTACAAACTTCAAATTTGGCAAATCTGTGAGAAAGATAACTCCCTGGATGGGGGACAGTGGCATTTGCAGAAACATAGTAGATCAAAGTAAACTAAGTAGACTAACAGTACCCAACTTGTACAATGGTACTATGTTTCTTCACATTTATAATTTTACCACCTGATGAAAGGTCTATCTTTTAAAGTGGTGTTTAATTCATAGTTATCTGCCAGTTCTCCTGAACATGATTGACTTGCATCTTTTTTTATGTAACTGAATTTAATAAATTATGGGCAAAAAGTTCTTCTAACAGATAAATTAACCTGAAAGCTGAAAGTATGGCTGAAGGCAATATTTTTTTTTTGGAAGAACTTTATTCACAGTGAACATCAATGTCTTAAATACAAGATTTAATTTACGAGATCAGAATTAAAAGGAGCTGTAAGCAGAGCACATAATTCAGAGTTATGACACTGGATCTTTTAATTATATACTGAATTTTTCACCTAAAACTTATCCAGCTTCAGGGACTGATAGTCTGATAGAAAACATTTTTCTTAAGATAACATTTAAATTTAGTCTAGAAAGTCTGAAAGTTTGATATATGAAATGATTGGTAATGTTCCACTTCACAAATGGTTAGAGGGTCTGCTGTGGTAGAGCAGTGACCCATTGTGTTTCTAGTAATAATATAATGCCTACACTTTCTTAGTACTTACACAAGTTATTTTAAAAGGAACAGAGCACTACTCTGTAGCAGCTCTTCCTACCTTTGACGCCCCTCTGAGCAATGCTGTGAGAAGCTAAGGTGTCTGTGTGTTATATACTGACTCTTGTAATGTTCTATGTCCTAACCACCACTGCCTGTTGTTGAAAATTGTCTTTAATCCACAGTCTTCTGACCATGCTTAAGAACATTTCTTGTTATTACACTTTTGTTTTTCACAGAGGGAATTTTGAAAGCGTCTTGTATATTTATGACTACCTGATCTCTAATAGAAGAGAGAACTTTGAACAAAACCACTTACTGTTACTTTGCTTGTAGCTTACATTTTTGAGTGGATCCTGAATCAAAATTTAACTTTTATAAGATATTTTGATCCCCAAAGTCACACTGAGAGAACTGATGAACGGGGAACCAAGAAGCTATATATAAATTTTTTTCAAAATACAGTTCCTTCACTGCCCTGCCCATCAATGAAGGATATTTAATTTGGTCCCAAGCAATACTTCCCTGAATATGCCACATCTCTGATTACTGCTGCTTAATGATTAAATAGCAGCTCTAGTAGATGTACACAAGCTAGGACTGTAAACTTGGTAGCTGGAATACTGCTAAAGATAGCTGTGAATAATTCAATATTCCTACTAATACCCTAGCTCCTTAAGGTTATCTTCAGCCTGATGAAATGGCATCCTCAGTGCTCTTAGTTGTGGAGAAAAGAAATAAAAATAACTGATCCTCTTTAATGGAAACGAAGTATTGTGTGGTACTAGATTTTCAGAAAAGAGCATAATACTCCAGCCATCAGCTTTTTGGACAAGTAAAATGCCTTGAGGAAGATCAGAGATAATTAGTGTGTTGCCAAATTTTTTTGGTCTTGTCCTTCCAAAGAAATTGTATTCTAGAATGTGGATTCAAGAGCTATTTATATACAAAATGTGAATAAAGGCTTTTTTTGTTACATGGTCTTTCCCAAAATGTAACAGTTTGCCTGGATTCTGTTCAAGAGTGACTCCATCCTTTTTTCACAGCAGCCTTGCATACCAAGGCCAAGTTTCAGAAATAGAAGCCCAACTCTTGTTCATAATGTCTTTTCCTATTTTAGTTGTCTTTCTACTAGTCTGTCTTTAGTGTTACCTGTTCCTGATTTCTTAGTCATTTGTGAGTGGTGGATTAAACTGGAAAATCATTGTGTTTGATACTAACTTGAATCCTATTATAGGCTTGTGTTTAGAGCAGCCTCTCTTACCAACTATAAAAAATGAAAAATTTTTTTGAAGGTGATGGGCAAATGAAATCCTTCCTGTGTATGACCTGTATAACAACTAATCAGTGACATCATCTACAGTAGAGCAAGCAAGGGCTCCTTCCATGGTAGAAGTAGTTGGCAGGTCTAGTTTCACAGAACACGGGCAAAAAAGAATTAACATTTTTCTGTGCTTGAAGAGTGGTTGAAATTGATAAATTAATGCCTAAAGTAAAAGGTGCTATGCATTATAAATCATATCACAATAAATAATCAGGATAACTTATTTGTATGTGGAAGAAAGAATATATATGCAATATACTATGTATCTAAAATGAGATATAGACTGAGACAATGTATTCTTATCTTGTTTATATTAATAATTTCTGGGAATATTCTCTAGGAAGTCTATCCAGCACATAGTAAGGATGTGAGCTCTGTTTTCTTCTCATTATCATGGGAGTATACAGGTTGCTTGACTTCTGCATACAGGAATGACTTCCGTTGTACCTCTGGGGCATGATTTTCACTTACATTAGGGTTTTCCCTGCCTCTTTAAATACACCTCCCTGATAACGAAGGGGAACTTCTAACCCATGTGAGGCTTTGAGTTCACTGAGCAAAAATTATCCTACAGACTTCTCCTACCTTAACTGGTATTCCTTCTCAGTTTATCCTCCAATCCATACAGCTGGGCTTTTACACCTGTCTTTTAGTTCATGGATAAGGGATTAATGACCCCAAACTATACAACCTGGAGGCAATCCACTGTGGTTGCTTAGGCTCCAAAACTGAGACTTATTCTTCTTTCCAGTGCACCTTACCTCTGCTGTTTCTTTTTGTTATTATTATCACCATACCAGGGCTATCAGCTATTAGACACTATATAGAGGGCAGTTCCTGACTGCAATTTAAGATTAGAGTGGGCAGGCAAAGCCAGACAGTTTTCTCTGAGGAAAGAATGAGACAATACTGGTCAGTGTAAGAAGCTGGGATGGGGGCAGGGGAAGGTCTTTCAAGGAAATAATTATTATCCTTGTCTTACAAGAAGGAATGTTGCAGTCCAAAGGACTAATAATGGAGTTGGAAATAGGGGGTATATCTGTAGACACACAACTGAGTGCTCTCCCTAGTAGACCCTGCTGATGTGAAAAGGGTTATTTTTACAGTGTCCATTACACCGACTCTAGAAGTACTTTTGGGAAGACCTTGACTTGACCTGAGTTTGGTATGACTTGCTTAAGTCTTACTTTGTGTAAGTATTTTTTAGGACTGAAAGGTCTTTTAAACCTGAAAGCTAGGTTTTATAAGTTGTTCTTATTTATAAGAACAACTAACTTGAAGAAAAAAGAAAAGGCAAAATATATCAAAAAGGAAATAAAAGGGCTTGTCAGTAATTTTCTGCCTGCCCTGCTGGGTCCTCGCAACAGGTGGGTCTTCAATTTTATTCCTACTCTGCCAACTTTCTGGTTGCAGCAAATTCTGCAGTCTCCTCTAGCTCCCAGTGAAGTCTGTGAGTTCATCACAACTACTTGAGGCCTTGCTGTGCGTCTGGCCCTGCCCCTCTTGGTGGTGTCCCATTCCCTGCTGCACCACAGTCTCTGCTTTCTCACTCTTCCTCCTGGCCTCTCCTGCCTCACATCCTTGAAGCCTCTCTTCATGCTGGCAGGCTCAGTTGCTCTAAAGAAGGTGCAATTTCTTTTCCTCTATCCAGAGGAAAAGCCCAAGGCAATAAGTGGCAATCAGAATAACATAAAACAGTAGCCTTTCCACTCTGCTGTGAAACTGCAGCCTTTTAAAGGAACACAATGTACTGTAACTGTCAATTAAGAAAAAATTTCTCTGTTATCATAGAGTTGACTTAGACTACTGTTCAAGACCTTCTTCATAAAGTATTCCTTATAAGGGTTAGATTATGCTCAGGTTTCCTGTTCATCAGAATTTTAATGTGAACCAGTTTCCATCCCTATTTTTCTTCCTGAGCGTCATGCAGGAAAGCCCATGGTGGCATGAGAAATTTTACTGTCTTTTTTTTTTTTAATATTGCTAGAACACACTTTTGGACTGTTTGGCATTTTCTGTGATGAATAAGACAACATACTGCCAGGGATGATAAAAGTAGATCTGCAGCTGTGCAAAGAGATTTTATGGGTTAGCCAAGTTAGCATCACAGTACTGAGTGCTTATTGTAATGTAATGCAATCATTTCTTCCCCATTCAGTCTGGTCTTTCAGTGTTAAGTCAAAAAGCTGAAACCAAGATAATAAGCGTCTCATAAAGAAGTACTCTCAGGAGTTGGAAAAAAAAATCTTTTCTAAAAGCAAAAATACAAATTGGTTTCTCCACATCGAAAGCACAGGATTGGTATTTTGCACTGAAGAAGACACTGTAGTTGATCGACTGCTTGCTGGAGTGGTAAAGAGCCACTTCTAAGCAAAGATGGTGATGTTCTCTTTGGAATTTGGATTGTTGACATAAATTTGATTTAAGATTATATGGTTTATATGGATTATATGGTTAAGATTTAAGATTACAGCACACAGTGACAGAGAAATCAACCCTAAATACACCTTAAGCACTCATCTGATCCAATAATTCATGAAAACAGAACGCTAATTGACCAAATTTGTCATAGGATCAGATTCACTTTCATTCTACACTTGCTGGCTCTGGGTATTTCAGAGCTGTGTGTGAACTCAAATGCAGTGGCAAACCTGAAATACAGTGGTTACTTGCTAAGAGTCAACTCATGTAACCTTTGACATCTATAAAATAGATGTCTACATCAAGGCTTGTCACTCTAGTTTCTCTTTGTAGTCAAGAAAGAGTAACAGGTGCTTTGCAGATGCAATTTATCTTGATTATTTGAGATGTCTGCTTTAGTGACACCTTCCTTATAGGTGAGTCTCATTGCAGACAACTACATTTGAACAGGTACATCCCAGTGTGCTGGCAGCACTATGCAAGAATAAGAAAAATGAAAAAAAAAACAGGGAAATTTGAAATAAGACCACATGCCATAGAAGCTATCATGTGGTTTGGTTTTTATGTTTGCTTGTTTTGTTTCATTATTTTGCATGGTGGAAGGACACGGGTATTTGAATCAGATGTGAGTTTGTGTTTTGTCTTGTTAATCCTGTGAAGCCAAAGTTTCCTGCTTGAGGGATTGGCCATGAGCACGTTCAAGTAGAAAATGCTGAAGCCATTCAGCTCCAGCTACTTGCTTAGACATAGCAATATCTGGTGGAGTGTACTTTCATGCTGTGTGAACTCCTGCATAAATTGTGCAGGGAGTAAGAAAATGATAAAGTAAAACTCAGAATATCATTTCCTTTCAAATGTCTGGCAGACTCAAAGCATTTGTTGCAGCTTCTTGAGCCTTTCTCTTCTTTAACCTTTCACAGAGCAAGAATGTATTCATAGTGATGGAACCAACAAATGAATCCAAATAAACAAAACTCCAAACCTTTTTTTAAAAAACAAGAAAGTGTTCCTTCTGTTTAGAAAATGTTTGATCTGTGTGAAATACTTGGAAAGTCTTAGCTCAGTCAGCAGTGTCTGTGGGAAGCACAACTTTCAGCTCTGTTTTTGCGGATGCTAGCTGGCAGTCTATTAGCATCTCAACAGCAGAGCATAAGATTGAATGAATATAATTACTCTGTCATGCAGTGAAAGCTTCCAAATAAGGTCTCTGATAATGTGGTGAAGTACTGCTAATTTAGGAACACAAAATAGCAATATGTTAAAGAGTATTGCTATTGTTAGATTACTCATTAGTCTCACAATTTATACCAGCTCTCAATACATACATAATTTGCAAACAGTTGCTCTAAGGAGTTGTTAGGAGTTTGGTATTTTCCTAGTACCTAAAAGCTGAACCAAAGTTGAACCAAAACCATACTGAGAAAGGAAGAAGAAAGATTTCTGCTTCAAAGTTTCTGAAGTGTGATGCAGGCAAGCATTATCCTACTGGAATATAAAGGTTCCTTCATGTTTGTTGCCTAGACACTCCCATACCACAGGAATGTGCCTGTTAGCCCCTGGGTAGCTTATTTAATAACGAATTTATAAGACAATATATAATTTAATTGAAGAAATGTCTAATATGACTCTGACCTCTTTCTTTTATTAGGATATTTTATGTTCATATTTTACAATATAATAAGTTATATATACAGCATTAGACAAAATTATTAGAAAGTAAGTCTTTGGCAAGATCTACAGATTTTTTTTTCACTCCTGTACATCTTTTGTGTAATAATAAAAATACTGTATACTAAATAAAATAATGTTAAATAGTCTATGTTCACATTGGCACCATTGATTTCAAGACCTTAACTTTTCAAGGCCCAATAAGCATAAAAAAAAAAGAGAATTCCTGTGTCTTCCTTTAAAGAAATAAATGGTATGTACTATTACATGAAACATGAAACATGAAATATGAGTAACACTGTAGTTACACACTAGCACATGGAAAATAGCATCTTCCCATCTTCTTTTTCCTCCTTTTTTATATTTTCTTAGCAATGGACTAAAACTGCTACTTTATGGTCTTGGAAATCTTGTTGAAGACTGCTGAAATGTCAGCAAATCTAGAAATCTTACTGAAGCCTGTTGAAGTCCATGTGAGTTTGCCATTGACTTCAAGACAGAAAGAATTTCATTCCTATTTTAAATATTAATTAGATGATAGTTAAATCTTCAAATAAATGCAGCTTGCTTCTTCCTTTAAAGAAAAGGCAAAATTATAATCAAATTTCACATATGCACATGGATGAAGAATGTGTTGTAATACTGAAGAAATGGTGGAAAAAGAAAAATTAGGATAAGTTTTGTGATGCAGTGTGTACTTCCTCTGCTATACAAAATAAGTGCTGAAAAGATCAGTAAATATAGGCATTAAATGGTGATATTAAATGTTCAGCACATAATTATGATACTATCGTAGGTAAGGTCTAGTTTCTAAGTAATGGAATACTAGTTGTTAACTTCAGGGTTAGAATTGATATTTTTATAACATTTTGTTCAGTCATGCAATTTGGAACTTACTGTATTGCTTTGTAATTTAGTTTAATTTAGGGGTTGCACTTGTTGAAATCTGTCATTGCTCATTTTAGTTATAAATTAAGTGAATAGGTTTGGTAACAGCTACTGATTTGTGGTCTGTACAATTTTTCAAGAACTTTTAACCTAGAAAATTAGACATTAGTTAACAGAAAAAGTAAGGTATATTTTTGTCATGCACAAACTCACAATAAGGCTTTAGCTTCTAGAGGAATCATTTTTCACCTCACTGCGGAGTCTATGCTCATGTTCTACATTTACAAAAGAAGAGTATTTCAAAATTCTTTCTCCTGTACATTTCAAGTATTGCTAAAGAAACCTCCTTTTTTTTGATTCTCAGTGTAGAATGCACACCACCGTTGTCTGGAATTCCTCTGCTTGAAAAATAATTTGATATATAGATGTCACTACTGGAAAATGTTTTTCACTGTGGTGGACAAGTTCTTTAGTTGCTTCTTTTTTGTAATGGCAAAGGAGGAAAAAATATGTTGCTCTCAACTTACAAGTAGTCACTGTCAACTTTTACTGCCCACTTCCTAACCAGCATGTCCTCAGTAAGTCAGCAGTTTGAATTTATAATTTCTGAAATGTCTGTATGGACCAAGAGTGCATGTACATGCATTATATACAGTGATTTGAAGCACTTCAATCTATAAATTATGTTGAAGCTTTTTTCATACAGTGTAATGAGTTAATCCGAGGACTGTTTATATACACCTACGCACATACTTCTAGATTCAGCAAATCCATAGTAAATACAGATAATTAAACTGGTTACATATTAAGTGTGTTAGAATTGATAGAAATGTATGTGCCTAATGTGTATTAAATGGTACTGTAGCTGTAGTACTGTTTTCAACTGTAACTATTAAACTATTGAGCAAAGCTTTCTTGAAAGCCAGGCAGGAAGGATGTTAGCAGGGTTAGCTGCACATATACTCACACGCAGACCACAAAATGAATGTTTGTGTCCACTTATTATCAGTAACCGTTTAACAAAACCATTTTGTTTAATTATATGTTCACACCAAGCTTTGTGGGAGATTTCTGCTCTTGTTTTGGTAGAGGCATAACTTCACTTTTGTAGAAGTAAAAGGGAATAGCCTCCCGTTGGTCAGGGGGAATGGCTGCGCAGAAGAAACAATGGTCTTTGTCCAGTCTTTGACATGGTGCTTTTTGGAATCACTGTTCTAGCAGACAGGGCGGCAATGAAGATCCCAGACAGGTATGTCAGGATGCTGCTGCCGGCTCAGGAGCAGGCATCGCTTGTGCCCACTCCAGAATATCTGCACACAAAGACTCAACGGCATCCAACCGTTCAATTTGCACCAGTTTGGTTAGCAGTTCGGGGATGCTGTAGCCTGCTGTGCTGATGCGGTCAAAGAGCTGCATGCCGTCCGTCATACCACCAATTTCATCTCGTTTCAGTCCAAAGCTCTCAGCGAGGTGGCGCCATGTTTTCACAATGGCTTTTTCTGTGTTGTATGTCGAGCTGAGCATTCGGCTGGTCTTCTCCAGGCAATCAAATGGCAGCTCTGTGGGGCTCAGACCTGCAAAGTGAGGAGCATATAGTCAGATGGCTCTGTACACAAGTCTTGGCTACCGGGGACATTTTTTATTAAAATACTCCAGTATACACTATTAACATCAAGTACAGCCAAAATCTTTAAGTGATAGTCTGTGATAGATATGTCTAGCTCCAAAGACTACCATACGTTACTAGAGTTAATTCTTCCTTGTGACAGTAGGGGACATTATTAGTGGAATAATTAGGGTATAAAGTTGGCTGGGAAAGAAGTATTACGTGGGTTGTATATGTTCCTGTGACACTGCCCCTTCCTTCAACAGCTCACCAGCTGTCAAAAAGCATCTATTGCAGACGCATTCCCAGTGAGCAGCTCCATTAATACACCTCTGCACGTCTCGCACAGTGTTTGAGCTAGAGTGACTGCTCTGACCCTTCCTGGAGTCTGTCACCAGCGGCTGCGTAACAGCTCAGTAATTGAAAGCTGCCCTTGTAGGAGCATGAGGAGTGAGGTGAAGCAATGATGCTGGCTGCTTCCAAGCATGAAAGTCCCTGCAAGTGCTTGTCATTGCTATCACTGAATCACTAGAGAGGATTTAACACTCATCTTGTGGGAGGAAACACTGTGTTTTCCTGGGCATTCTCCTATATGGTCACAGAACAGAGGAGAGAATCAGCAAGAGCATCTTTTCAAAAACAATCTTTTGGCTTCTGTAGTTTTCCTGCTTCATACACACTGGCAGGAGTTTGGTGGGAGACAGACCTCCCTGAACCACAGAAAACTCATATACACACACATAACGTGCATGCACACACACACACACACACACAAAGTATGCGTGCGCAGGGAAGTAAATGTGGCCAGGTCTCCTATTCTGTAGGAAAATGAATTCATGTCCCTTCTGCCAAAACTACCCAGGCAGTCAAGTGCTAAGCAGAGTTAACGCTTAAACCACAGGCTTACTTGGAAACTAAACTTTTGGTCATGAGAAGTGGGACAGCATTTAGAGCAGCTGAGTAGGTCAAGTGTCTCTGGAATATGATTTTGACCCTTCCCAAATCACACTTTCACATTTGGAACAAGTTTATATCTGTTATCCAAGTAAGTCTAAATAAATAAATGAAGCAGGTTTCTGCTAGACGAGGAATGGGAAAGTGTTTCTCTACAGCTTAGTCTGTGTACGTGCCCAAACACAACGCAACACTGCCCTTCCCACTTTCCATAGGAGGGAAACCCATGCATCCAGCTGGAAAAAAGCTGTGGCGTGCTCCAGCGCAAATGCAGTCTGGACAGTTCTGGCATCAGGGCCCCACGATGCTTCCTAAGGGCATGTGAATACAAATCTGCTTACAGGGTATCTTCTTCCAGATTTGGACTTTCTTTATAGCTCACCTTTCCATAGGCAGACAGAGGGCTCTCTATTCAACTGTGATTTAATTTTGTGCCATTAACAGAGATGCAAGTTTTATACACTCACCTTCTGCAACGTCGCATACGTTAGCATACACATCAAGTATCTTTTTCCTTCGACTTTGAATCTGAATGAAAAGAGTTTTATTTCATTATTTTTTTCAGTCATGTGCGTAAATAATTAGGAGCCATCAGTACAAAAATCTCATTTCAAGGCTCTGAATACAAGGATTTATCATATAATGTCCTTAGGGGCCCCCTTTTAAAGATTCATAGAGGAACACGCAGAAATTCAGTGAAGAATAAACATTTTTCACTGTTAGACATCTTTCTTTCCACTTTCTAATCTTCTTTTGGATCAATGACTTTCCTGCTTTAAGTGTTTTTGCATTTCTCCTTCAGACTGAAGCAAACTCTTGACAAGGAGGATAAATGCAATACCACATAATACAGGCAATTAATGCAGGGATACCCAGGTAAACTGGGATAGGACTAGCCACAGGGGATTAAACTCAGACTGGAATTGCCTTCTTCCAGTAGTGGAAAAGGACTGTAGAGGAGGAGATCTTGCTTTCTGCCATTTGACATAGAACTGCTTAGGCCATTACTAATTTTTTTTTATATATGTATATATATGTGTGTGTGTGTGTGTGTGTGTGTGTGTGTATATATTATAAATATATATATATATATATTCATGATATACTGCCTGGCTGAATCTGAAACACTTTACAGATAGATAGATAAAAAAAATCAGTGAAGCTTTAGAGAGGGAAAATCTGAGGTCCAGGGTGCTCTAGTCATTTTTGACAAGGAAGAGACGCAGACTGAACACCTGACATTTTCCAAGGTAAAAATGGACATTTTGATGTGATTTCATTTAGCAAAAATGTTCTCAAGGTTCGGACTTGGATTCAATGTGGAGTGAAAACAAATGTCAAAATGTCAGGTGTTCTCAGGGACTGGAACTGTCATTGCTCTGCCAGCTCTCATTAGGACTGAGCTATTTGAAAAACTGTCTTCTTGATAGGACTCTAGTATTATCTTCACAAATTCACCACTTTTCACTGAAAACCAGGCTGGAAAAAGCCCTGTTTGGACTGTTTTGTTTGTGAAAAGATTCTCCTTGTTTTCTATGGGCTCTAAGGGCCAAGGCACATCAGTTATGTGGACTAATAGACATGCATCTGGAGCCTACAAACTGGCTGCTCTACCTGAAGGCGTAGAAGCTGTGCAAGTATATTGTATCTCAGGGAATGATGATGCAGACATTAGTTTTTGTTCACATATTCTTGGTAAAATTTACTTGTGTTTGGTCATTTAGGTAGCTATTGCACATTTGGATTTGCTGTTTCAGAGCCCTGTAAGCATAAAATTTTCTTTTAATGGGATTTATTAGAATTCCTCTTAAGCAAACTGTTAGATGCCCATTTTCATTCTCCCCTCATTTTTAGGGCAGAGAAAGAGGCTAAATAATTCCAAATTCATGAATAATTACACAGGATGCTCTTTTTACCAGAGCCTGAAAATGTGGAATTTGTAAAGCTTATGCTGGAAGCAAACAGGGGAAATTTGAGTCTGATTTGAGATCCTCTGTGTGGTAGCTCATTGCATAATGGTTTGTGTTTTAATTAGGAAGGAGCAGCCTTCAATAAGAGTAGGCCTTTAACTTTCTTTAACCTTGCGCAACAGCTACTTAATACTCTTCCCTGTACTAGAAACATTAGTTCATCTCCAGCCTCAAACAAATTGCTGCTTTTCTAACTTCTGGCAACTGCCTTAATTGTGAAATCTCAGATATCTAGGAGGGCATCTTGATGCACTCTGCACTTTTGCTGAAAATGTTGTCTTTAACCCCATCAGTAGGCTTCAGGCCATTAGGAGTATATTACAACAGAAGGTCTCGAATAAATAGTTCGTGTGCTTATATAAATTACTCAAGAGAAAGTATCTATCAGATATGGTCTTTGGAAACCACTTCCTATGAAATGTTTCAATTTTGTGCATACCCAACTTGTGTTATCCAATTTCAAGTAAGTGCATATAAAAGTATGATAAAGATGGATCTGTTAGAGAGAGACCTCAGAAGACTGAATTTTAAAATGTGAACACTGGAGTAGTAAGTTATTTTCAGATAGTTGAAACCATCTACAACTTAAAAAAAACATTTCTCTTGGGTTTGAAACTTTTTGCATATGGTCTCAGCTGAGAAATGAGCTATTTTACAAAGTTTGAGCTAAACCGTCTCAACAATTTAAAACATGCAAACATGAAAAGATGTATTTTCAAACCATTTTATCCTTTAAAAAAACATAATGGTTGATATTAAGTGATTGATTTGAAGTCATATTATTTTGTCCTAGGTATTGCTGCTTTTTTTACTCCTGAACTTCTAAAAGCTTAAAAAACATCTGAGCAGACACTTCCTTTTTATGGATGGTTTCATGTTAATATAGACTAAAAAGCTGACTGGGTGAGGGAGTGCCCTAAATATGCCTTGAAATACTCTTAGTGCAATAAAATGCCCTGGGCAGTGCACAGTTAGCAGGAAGGAATGAAGGCCTTCCACAGCAAAACAAACAGTGGATTGACGTTGTTCTTTGGAACACAGGAGTGGCCTTCAAATCTGTGTTTGTGAAAATTACTCACAAAAACTAAGTACAAAACCATATATTATTGAAAATTCTATGGTATAGAAACACCAGTGCCACACTTAAGAGCATTAGATGCTCTAAGGCGTCTAAGAAACTCAAATGCTACACAATGATATGAATCCAGCCATGTTGTTATTTTTCTATCTTTGATTTTCCTTGGTAAATGTAAGCACTGATATATTGGGATTTTGCTGTTCATTTTTTTCTTTCTTTAAACTATAAAATACAATACTCAAAAGAATAAAGTTATTACTCTTACAAGAAATTTACTTTTCAACTCTGAACTGTATATATATATATATATACACAGACCACCTCTGAAACTCTGGAGGAATACTATGCTACTATGAGATTCTCTAATAAATTTATGTCTGGAGAAATTCTCTTGTAAATTAGTTCGATCTGTTTATAATGCATTTTTGGGTGATGGTTTGTGTCTATTGAAAAACTACCCTCTATTTTTAGATCTCAGAATAGCCTTACCCCAGTTGCTTTGTTGTTTGTAGAAGATTTCTCTCTGGCCAAATGCACTAAAGATAACAAGCCTCTCTCTGGAGTCCCTTGCTTGTCGACTGCAGCTTCTTCATCACTATCCATACTACGACTTAAAAGTCGTTCATTCTCAGAAGATGCATCATTTTCACTGTAAAATGAAGGATAAGGTTATCTTAGTGAAGCCTCTCTTGGTGTAACTCCAGTGATCTCCCTTTTGCTATCCTAGAGGAATGGAATAAAAAAGGTTTCCAGTTTTTTTAAACGTGCCCAGACGGTACTACGAACAAGGAGTTTCCTTAAGGCCTGGAGCGGAAGGTGTGTTTGCTCCTCCCAGCCGATAGTGAGGAGGGGGACCTTATGTACCTTACCAAGGGCATGTACGCGAGAGCTATTCTCCAGGCCCTAAAATGGACCTTTCTAACAAGGAGACAGAGCGCCAAGGGCTGATGGTCGCAGAGAGAGAGGGCATCTCCTTCGGAATGTCTGTCTCCCTCTCTTAGAAACCAGAGGGGAGAAAACATGACCAAGTCATCTAGTCTTTTCCCTGCTGAAGCAAAACTACTAGCATATTCACCTAATTTCCTGTTCTAGCTGTACAAGGTTGGATGCAGGGGGCTCCCCAGTCTGTGACAGTCCAGGGGCCTGTCCAGGCTGAGACCTGGGGCACACGGTGCACCAGGCAAGGCTGGCACATAAGGTGGCGATGGTCACCTCAGCTTGCCCAGAAAAGCCAACTCCTACAACTCTCCCATTGACAGGTTATACATGGTCTGCCAGAATTTACAGCATTGAAAATTTTGGGGATAATTAACACATTTTGCTCTTTGTGTATTCCTACAGACCAGGCTGAAAAAAAAATCTGCAATGAATGTTTGGAAGTGGTGACCATGTTGCTTTCCTGCTTCAGTCAAACTAGAAGTATGTTTATTTTTTACATACCTTTTAGCAGTTTTAGCTGGAGTTGCTGTAAGCTTTTCAAACTCCTCTTTCTCAGAGAATATCACAACATTATCTGCAGGTCAAGAATTAGAGAAGTTTAAATTGGCAGTGAATTTCCAAATGAATGTTTTGTCTAGGAGCTGCCTCAGTTGGCAATCTTATTGCAAGCATAAATCTCTCTGCTCCCTTTTTAACTGCTATCAGAGGATTGAGTGACATTCTGGAAGTGCAAAAACTATTATACACCATTCTTTAGTAAACTGACACAGAATTTATACAATTAAAAGGGGAAATTGTAAGTATGATGGATTAAGAACATCTAAGTACAATGTAATCTTGGATGGAAAAAGCAAACTCTAAAGCACTTTATACCTTGCACTTCTTTCTTCTCTTCTTGTGTGTTGGCCTGAGCTTCAACATTTTTTACAGAGTGGCTCTTGCAACAGGCTAGGATATAAAAATATAACTTAATAATTATTCTCAGAAGCTATCTAAAAATAGCATTTGCAGCTAAAATTTCATAGGCTGAACAATTACCTTGAGCAGAAGGTTTTGTTTTCACAATGTAAAACATGATGATGAGGACAATAGCAATAGCCATTATGAATATGGTAGACATTGCAATTATAAGAGCTGTAGCCAGATGTCCTTGCCCTGAAAGATCTGCTGGAAATACAAAGAAGTATTTTGTAAAGAATCCACTCTTAAAATCAGAGAGTGGCAGAGAATCAGAGTAGCAGCATTCCTAACACAGAAAAAAAAAAAAGAACAAACAGGTTGAGAGTTAAAACGACGGCTGGTAACTATGGCTGCCTCAAAAGCTTTGTAGCAAGAAGAACACAATGCACACGTGAAAAACTGATGCTTTCCTAACAGAGACTTAAAATACAGCATGGCTGGGAGGTGAATTTTAAATAAGGTATGTAAGAAGGGATTTAAAGCAGAATTTAGATGCAATAAACTAGAATCTAGAAGCCACAAAAGGATACAGAAAATGACAAATAGGATAAAAAGCATGAAAACTTGAATTTTTCTGAAAACATGATCCTCAAGATCATGCTTACAGACAAAATCAGGAAGATCAGCAGTGTCAGTCCCTCATTAGTGGCATCTTTCCTACTATGTCTTCTCATGTTCACCTATTTCGAACAACTAATAACCATAATGGAGAACTGTTTATGTTAGTTCAACAAGACACGGGCTATAGTCGTGCATTAAATTATTTTCACCAGTCTAAGATAGGCTTTGCTGAGGCATCACGCCATTTCTGTGTTGCCACAAATAATGAGCTAAATTCATCGCTGGCATTACTGACTACAGTCAAAGTCCATTTTAAGTCCATCTTACTAACACAGTAGTTTTGATAAACCAAGAAATAAAAATCCATTCTGAATTATTTTTAATAGCAGTTTCAGCAATCTGAAAGTAGCGGCAATGAATTACACAATAGTTATTTTCAGTTCAGTTGCTCTGTGCTGGTCCTAGTCTCGAAAGCAACAGGGGCTAAATTAAATCTGTAAATGTATTCTTACCTTTGTGAGCGTGCTGGTATGGTGAGAAAGTACTTGTGCCAGAGGTACTTGGGAAAATGGCTGAAATGCCAGAGGTGGCCCCTGCACCTGCAATATTCACAGAAATGCCATAAACCTCCACAGTTACTTTGCCCAGTCAGTCAAATCAATATCATGGCAATATCGAGCAAACAGCCTTTCCTTAGTCTGACTGTGTTTCCTGTTCATTAGTGAAGACTCCGTGATTTCACTATGGCTTTGGAAATGTCACTAAGCCCAGTATGCATTTCTGGCATTTTGAAAATTGTCTTTAGCATACATTTTTGCACAGCATTACTGGGGAGGGGGAGAACTCAGAGTTCATGAGTTGTTATTAATTTATAAGAAACCCAAGCACCTTCAGACATGTGCAGGGCCAGCTGCTACACATGGATTCCCATATTACAAATCTGTCCCGGGCAGCAGAAGGCTTTCCAGGATCCGGCTGACTATGTATTTACAACCCTGCTCCATCATTTGCAACTGCAGACTCCAAGTTGCAGCTGGTAAATTTGTCACATCAGTGCTTCTCACAGCTATCCTTTGCTAGCAGGATCGCTGTGAAACACTGACAGTTTGCAAGCCCTCATGACCCCACAGGAAAACCCAGGAAAAGTGGCAAACAGTACTGTTGAACGCCCTTCTGTTCCATGGAGCTGTATTATGATGACAGGAAATATTAGAATTTCCTGCAATCTAGCTGGATAATATGTTGGTTATGATTCCCCCTGTCAGTTCAAATCTATGTTCTGGGGGAAAAAAAAAGGATAACCCACAAAAATACTGAAATGAAGAACTTAAAGGAACTCTCCAGAGAGGCAGAGGATTAAGTGAGATTGTCCAATGGTTCTTCTCCATTTCTAAATTCTACAGTTAATTTAAAAAGTTAATATTTTTATTAATCTTTCAGACGATGTCATACATCAAGTTTTCAAAGCAGTAAACCAAGTCACAGATTAACATCTTTTGACAATACTAGACAAAACTGAAAATTACTGGGAATTAGGCAGTTGATAGGAATGCTTTCATACAGTATACTGTTGGAATAGAATTCCGAAAAAGGAATAAAAATATTAGGGTTGGAAGAAAACATTTTCCTTGTTCCTCAAACAACCTTTAACCAAACTGGTAAGCAGGTTATGCAAACAGATACTATCAACAGACACTGAAAAACATCTTCTAGCAGTTGGGGTAAAGAATCACTGCTGCTTTATATTATCTGTATATTGAAGTCCAGTGATAATTGAATTCAGCAGACCTAAAGCCAAAATACTGTCCCAATCATCTGGTAAGGTGCATACAGCACATGGCTTAAAAACCTAGTTTGGCAGCTAGAGTAGTTGGGAACCAACCATGCCATTCTTTCGACCTAGTAAACGTTACAAGAAATTAAACCCACCAGGTAAACTTGAAAGGAAATTAAGTGGTCTGGAATGATCTGAGAAATGTTCCACGGTTAAGAACAAAGAAATAGACATGCTCTTCAAATTAAGATAAAAGTTTTATAAAAAGAAAAAAGTATTACTTAACATAAAATGTGGCTCTATGTAGTGAATGAGAAATGTACACTCCTAAAGTGGCCACAAAGTATGAGTTGCAGATGGCTTCAAAAGAAATGTGCTTTAACAATGGTAAAACTCCTTTCAAACCTTATTTGCTGGAAGGAAATTGGTTAATTTATTATTATTGCTTTTTTCAAACTGAAGAAGTGTTTTCATAAAGTTTTAAATATACTAATTTGTTAATTCAGATGCTTTTAGTATTATGTAAATGACACATTAATCTTGCCTCTGGTCCCTTTTCCATAAAGACTCAGTTGTCAGAATTAGCTATAAGCTCCAGAAACTACTATGTGCCAGTAGAGCATCTAAATAGCACTAAATGAAGATGTCATCTGCATGGCATGGAGAGTAAAGATGGGTAATTTGTTAAATTTTTGGCAGTTCTTCACAAAACTGAAATGAATCACCCTTAGTCTTGACCTATGAATTTCTCATCACGGTTGGACAATGGAGAAAATTTAGTAACTAGCCAGTGCCGTAGCCCAGTCCTTCCTTTCATGTCCACCGCTCCTGGGCTTCCGCCTGTTCTTACCATCCCCTCAGCAAATCCAATTACAGACAACTGCAATTCTCTGCTGCTCTTGCAAGCTGCAACAAGCCAACAACAGCTATTCTTACACTGCCTTTCAGTTAACACATGCAAACTCTTCAGCTTTGTCTGCCTGGAGTTTATCTAACAAGCTTGAGCTCGTCTCCCTCCTAAGCAAGTTTAATCACACTCTCTTTTTTCCCTCATTCAAAATATGTAGTAACTGAGATATTTCTGCCTTGCTTAATCAGTCTTTCAGTCATTGTGTATGATTAACATAACATTTTTCGTTTGCCAGTGAAAGGAAGAACAGTCGAGGTGGGAAGTCACGCAGCGAGTACGTAGCCCAGGAATGGTGACGGCGAAGATCATCCCTGCTTCTTTCAGGATCCCTGCCATACCAGTGACACTGAAACTACATACTGCATAATGGTACATACATAATGGATGCTGCACACCATTACCTGGCTTTACCCCACATGAGGATATGGCGTGTTGCCCGCGCCACATGCACACACACACTGGGTCCTTTCCAATGCACCTTCAGCATCAGCGCCTACATGCAGATTTTTCTTTTGGTTACATGGGAATTGGACTACCTGGTTTGCTCAGGAGTATCTATCATGGCAAAATCTAGGCTGGTGCTAGAACATGACGGCCTTTTATATATGCCTATGTGGGAGTTAGTCATTATGCATATTTTAAGCCTATTATCAAATTTAATAATTCGGCATATGCATTATGAGCCAAGATTTTTCTTTAGATGTGGCTTAGAAGAAAGTGCCAATTCAAGCACCTGCATTAAAAGGGGAACCAAAAATGCCAGCTTCTGCAGAATTGCTGTTCATGACATTTTTGCATGAGCAAAAAGAAACAAAACCCATAGCTGTTGCTTTTTCCCAGTCCAGCAATACACCATGACTACAAGGTCAGTCGTTCCTGTACACATCCAGTTTGCATCCAGATCACATTATTAATTCTGGTTCCAATACAGATGACACATAATCTATAAAGACTTAGATATAACTCAGGCAGAGTCATCCTAAGGTGCTGCAGCACAACATATGGAAATAATTCTATTTTAGGCACAAAAAAAATTGATGGCTATAATATAGTTGTTCAAAAGAGTGGTTTATATTCCTGGACACCTCTAAGTAATACTGTAGGAATGTAATAAAGACATTAGGAAAGAAGTTTATCACTGAAAGTATGTCAGCTTTTACATTATAAATGCTTTTATTCAAAAAATTTGTAATTTAATCATAACTTTCTCAGAGTCTAAATACAGTTTCATAAAAAAACGCCTATTTTATTGTTTAAAAGAACAATTGAACTTGTATTCACATTTGAGGGTTTGGGTTTTTTTTAATTCAAAAGACAGATAGATAACTTTTATTTAAGTTACCATGCAGCCAGCCTTTTGTCCCAACAGTGAACAAATGCAAGACAAATTTTTGTTTTAAAGAACTTTGCCACTGTATGTAATGGGGCTATTAGAGCAATTTGTGTATCGCAAGATAGATTTACATTAAGAAGGGATGAACAAAACTACCAGATTTGTGAGAGGAGGAGGGCACAGGAAGGGAGGTTTTACCAACAGGCTCTCTTACAAGTGTTTGTGACTGAATAAAATCTGGTGCAGCAAGAGACCATATGTGTTTCTGACACACATTGCTGTAGGTGTCAGCTTATTGGTCCATGCATAGGACTGCTGCTCATAGCTAGCAACAGCTTTTTTTTTTTTTTTTTTTTGAGATTTAATATTTAATGACATATTATAAAAATACAAAAAATGTGTATACAACAGACTATCAGAGTGATCCTGAAAACAAGAAGCATTAAAAAAAATGTCTCTGGGCATACATGTATCTATTTCTTGCTATTGAGGGCAGCTTGCTTTGTCCTAATGCACCCCCTTCTCACAGCCAGGGTCTATTTAGGAATGGCAATCCATACTCATTACTGCCAGCTGAGCTGTGAGCGCAGCCACCGTGACCGTTTTAAGGCAGTGAAGTAAGATGAAGCACACACACAAATAAATTAACTAGCAGCCTGAAATATGAGGTGAAAAATAAATTATATTGAGTTGAAATTCAATAAAGGTAGAAAGTTTATGGCTGACAAAGTAATCCAAAACTAGATTATAACTAAATCTAGTCCTAAATAAAGACCTAGATGCTGAGAAAACATAGGTCAGAAGTCTCAGATTAATGTAAATCTGTATTCAGTTTCTGTAATGTAAATCTGTATTCACTTATATAAAAGGTTTGGTTTCAAACTTAAGGAAACAACACTTCACATGGAAACACTATACACTTGGAAACTAATGAAAGCTGAAGCAGCTGTCAAAATCAAGCCACTTTCTAAGGTACCCGCATATGAATTTAGCAATCAAACATTAACCAAGCCTGAAAGTATAGGAAATCCCTAAGTAACAAGAGAATATCCCAAACAAGGGAGGATTGTTTTTTGTTTTACTGTCTTTTATTTTCAGAGAAGATGATACATAATGCTAAAAGGCAGGTCACTGCAGTGTTTACTGCAGCCCTGCTAAATCCTTCAGTTAGTCTGAGTAGTTACTAATCAGGAAAAGCCTGGAGTATTTAATTCCTGCATCTGAACCTTCTAAAAACTGTGATAGCAAAGTTCCTCCAGACTTTTGTTTTAGATCTGGTCATACTCACTGCAAGTAACCACCAACCACAGCACTGTTCAGACACATGAAAGGAAATATTTCCTACTGTTGTGCGCTCTGTATCGTCTTTGTTTTATTTCTCCCTCCTGTTCTGTTATTAGACAGTGTGCTGAGGCCGGGGAAGCGGTGATTACGACAGGCTCTGCGGCCTCAGTGCGACAATTCCTTTGCCTCTGTTGCAGTTTGGCCTCGGATTCACTAGGAGCTGTAATTACTGTACAATACTGGAGTTGTATCGGCACGCGCATCAGGAGTTAGCCCTCACGCCGAGGACTGAGCGTTACCATTGCTTTCTCCATGCAGCGAGCAGGGGAGGAAGGACAGCAGTGTAGCAGAAGTGTTGGAGGAACGAGAAGGGGCCCCATGGGTCCTCCCTCCCTTCCCACTGCGCCTGGGTCCAGCTGCCCTCCTGAAGGATACCTGGGCCCAGCCTGTCCCCGGCATCCCTGGGAGCTCAAGGGAGCAAGTCCCACTCCTGCTCCTCCCCCTTGAAGGTTTCCTGCTGAGGTTTCCTCCTAATATTAGGTTCCTTTCCTAATATAGACAGACCCTAAGGGAATGAGAATTAGGCCACACCACCAGTGAACAATAAAGCACTGCCTTCAGCATTTCTGCCATTTCACATGTGAAGAGGAATGGGGTGTTCAGAGATCAAACAAAAGGGGGAAAAAAAGGTTTGTTAGCTCCAGCTAACAAGACTGTTCATTTGTAAGCATAATTTGAAACAGAAGTTTAAAAAAAAAAAATCCTGATGTTGATCATATTACAGAAGGACAAAACTGGCAAGGAAAGGAAATTAGTGATATTACAAAGAATGGAGAGTTAAAAATAAAAACACTATGAAATAATTATTTTTCACTAATACACGAGGTTTTTCTGTGCTAGGCTCGTTTGTGTTAAACATTTCAATTAAGGAGTCTGAGCTCTGAGTCTTCAGTACAGGGATATGGAAGTGCCCCCCTGATTAGTACTTGTCACACAAAGCCTTCAGCCCATTAGCAAATCGTTCTGTCTCATCTGTTTAGTTGTTTTTGAAGTTCTAATGACACAACAATAAAAATGATCCTTTATGTTTCCAGATGCTATTTGCTCGCTGGTAATTGGAAAATAACTTGACTACATTTGTTTTTCCTTTTTTTCCCCTCTTCATTTTTAGTTTTGCTAAGCCATCATTGTATGTGTTAGGCTTAAAAACCTACACAGGTTGATTATTGCAACTATTTTCATGTATATGACCAAGAAAAAAAGACAAGTGGAAATAACAATATTTTGTGCCCATGCACATATATGAAGATTGAAAAGAAAAGCCTCAATCAATTGCCAAAGTTCTCTAGATCAATTTGAATGGAAAAGGATTGGCATATTAGATGCAGGCATGTAATTATAACTTCAAAGTATAAAGTTCTTCAAGTTCTTGTAGCAGGATTTGATTTTGTTTTTCGACGTCATTTTTGAACTGGAATGGCAAATATCAAAGTTTGAATGGAAGAGCAGAGTTTATGTATATTTACTGATAGAGAACTGCAGCTGCTAAAAGATAAAATCTCTTCCAGCAGTAACTGTACCTCTCTGCCAGAGAAACTCCATGTCGGTTAAAATCTTCTCTCTTTTGCACATACTTTTACACTGGATAAAAGAAAAAAAAAAAAACAAACCACATTTTCAGAGGCCTCAAGTGACTCTGGTTCCAGGACTGTCAACAGAAAATCCAACACCATTAACTGTGGTAAGCCACATCTTAAAGTGGTTTGGTGCTCACTACCTGCAATATGTTATCCTCCGATTTGCATAGGAAACCTGTATCCAGTGTCTGCCCTCCTTGCTGTAGTGCTGCTATTTATCATGGAGGTATCATATCTCAATTTAGTGTCAGCAAGGTTCACTGACATCTGATTTGCTGCATGTGCAGCTGAAGGTCTCGCATCTTTGATGTTTTGGCCTTGCGCTCCCCTGTGCTTCGCGGTGCAGTCCTGGGAGATGCGGGAGAGCTGCGTGCTGAGAGCACACAAGTCTAATACAGGCATGTCACAGTGCACAAAAAAAACATGAAAAATTGCCATCTGTATGTTGATGCTGACCCCTTTCAGGAGCAAACTCTTGCCCAAGTGAGATCCAAGTGCTTCCTTCTGCGCAGCGCACATCCTTATGCTCAAACACGCACAACCCCTTTGCCCCCCCATGCACATTTCCTACCAGCTACCATTGAATCCTTGTACACCTCTCAGTCTACAGGTGATTATTGCCTTTATCCTTTAGTCCAGAGAGAGGTTTTCAACACTGTAGTCTGGTGATACATTCAACTCAGTTAAATCCCTGACCTCTGTGAAAAGTCTCCCTCTCCTCCCCCTTTTTTCCATGTTACTTGTGCTATTTATGTCTCAAGTTCCTTGAGAGGAAAAAAATAAAGGTGACACAGGCTCATCAGGGAATTTCTTTCTCACTCTTTACACTAATATTTCCAGATGCTGGGACATGGGGTGTTCCTCTTGTTTCCTTAGCCATTTCAAGGTTTAGTGACTGTGTAGGAGATGAAAGTTGCACAGCAGGCTCTTGGAGTTGAAAGCTATTCGTTTACCCTTTGATCAAAACCAAATACTTCTCATACATTCAGATAAAATGTATGGTCAGGAAAACTCTTTGAGCAGGTTTCCATGCAGCAGCAGACGCATCCTGCTTCGCTCTCATTGTGGCACTGTGCATCACGGGGGCCAGGCAGCTCCCCAGGTAGATATTTCTCCTGCTAAGGGGAATGCGGTGCTCCAGTCCTGTCTCAGACCTAACAAAAGCCTAAGGTGGGATTTATCAGCCCTTATTTTTGTGTCTAGAAGTAAAGCATTTAAGCCAAAGCTTGTCACCCTCAGCTTCCTATTTTGGAGTAATTTGCCGTCGTAATTTCCCTACAACCCTTTGGGTCGCCCTTTTCCAGTGCTATACCCTCACAAAATTACCATGAAAGGGAATACGCAGAAGCATTAGACAAAAAGGCAATTCTAGGAGAGTGTCACCTTGGCGAATCTTAAGTTCCTGAACTCTGCTCAATACTATTTCAAAGTCTCAAGAAAGGAACTGAAGATGGCTGGGACCATTTGGAGTTTTCTAATGCCCTCTGGACCCTCCATCATGACAGCTGGAGGGGTGAACAAGCAGCTCCAATAAACAAATTTGTTCTAAGTATAGGAATCACTCATAACAAAGAGCTTATATTATCCTTCATACGACAGAGACTGCATGCTCACACTAATGTTAGGATGTGTTCAGAGCGCAACAATTAGTTTAGTCATTTGCAAACCTCAAAAAATTATGCAATTGTGTTTCCTTGACATGATATTCCTTTGTTCTGACTGGTATAATTTGATGTTAGTGAAATCTGTGATGAAGAGGTTTTATTTTTGGTCACTTGCTAATATCAGAATTTATGCTGCTTGCCACAAGGACAGGGAGCCTTTCAGACATTCCTGTTGCAAGGCTGATTTTCCATTTGGAATCCAGATTATTATTTATGAGTTAAGAAGCCACCATTCTAAACCGTATTAAGAGTTTTAGCCATAATAAATCAAATTGAGCTCAGTGATTTGAGGGACCACCACAAAGTGAATTTGGATTTTTAGAAGCTTTGCCACCTCTTGAACACTTGTAGTTAAATGGTTGGTTTCACAGACTTGGTTAATATGGTAATATTTACTCTTGCTAGGACTAATGTTCTCTCCAGCATTAGTACCCAATTGTTTCATAGGTTTATGCACTTGCCTAAACTCCTCCCAAAGATAATATATATTTCACATATTTATTCTTGTATTTTTCAAGTTAAAAATACATGTGGTTAGTCAGTTGCACAATTTGTACTTTCCTCACAGTACTAAGCACGTTTATATTGTATCATCTGCCAAATATCCTACAAAGATTTGTTTTTTGAATTGAGCAATAGCTACAAGATCTTTTGGTACTTCCTTGTCCGATCAGTAAGCTACAACATATCCGGTGTTACTAAAAACCTAGCTCAGCATGTGTTTGAGACCATCAGAGCTGAGGAAGCAATTCATATCAGATGCCATTTTTCATCTTGGAAGTGAGGTTTACTTATGGGCAGAAAGTATGAGTGTGGCTATATTGGCTGGTGGCCTCTAGAGGAACTGGTGAGATAAATGCCCCGTGCCTTGAAGCAAGGCTCTCAAGGCGTGTTGAAAGGGTAATTTGTTTGCTAGTATCACCGATCAGCTGTTAACAAAGGCAGGTTCTAAAATCCAACTTGCTTCATCAGAGGTCCTGCCATTTTTGGCTGTTGTATTGGCATCTGGCATGGTTGTGTTACCTCCACAGGGCGGCCAGCCTGCACGCACGTGCAGGAGAAAGAGTGTTTTTCTCCTCTCTTCTTCCCACATATCCTCATCTCCTGCCTAGACTCCTAATCTCGTCTTTTGCTCACCTCCCCACATCTCAGATTGGGATCTTCCCTAGCATCATGGCCTCACCTCCGAACACATGCCATATCTCACCAAAATTACATTTGCCCAGCCCTTGCCCCCCTCCTGCTTTCTGAATAGGAGCTTTACAACTGATCAGCTACTTCACAGCCACATGGTCCAGGGAAATGCCTCCAAGGGGGCTGTTACCGCTCACCAGGAGCTCTGTGCCGTGGTATTTATCCCCTGGCTCATCTGAGCTCTTGCACTTTAGAAAAGGTGGGAGCTGTTAATGACCTATCCTCCTTTGAAGTGGGTTGCAGAGCACCAATGATACACAGTTTGGCAGCATCTAAACTAGGTAATTACTATTTGTGTGCATAAGTAAATGCTCAGGGAGCTTTGTGTCAACCACTGCTTTAAAATCAAGCAGGCAAAACATTGCAATTCTTTTACATGGTAAGGACTTATAAAAGAACAGACGGTGTGGAACGGATTTTGCTTGTACATGCATCAGCTTTCTCTAGCTGGGGTACTGCCCACTTTTGTCTATTTTCTTAGCTTTTTCTCCTGATCTGCTCTGGATTCTCTGAGGGAGTGTCCAAATCAAGTCATTTGTTCATTCAGAGGGAACTCTCTTTCTTCCTAAAGAAGAAATCAGTTTTCTAGGGGTCACCTCTGCATTAGAGTGCTCCTAGGAGGCTATTCTCCCTATCCATGGCATGAAGACAAATCAGCCTTTGCACTAATGCAGCACGCAAATGAACAAGTACCACTAAAGGGTCTCACACACACATACATGTTTTTTTTCAGTTAGCAAACTACAGCTTCTTTTGTAAGTGAAGTCTGCAGAATTAGTTCTATTATCAGTGCCAGCTGTCATACTCCAGTGTCAACCCTTGTATTGCTTTGAAACCAAAGGATATAAAAAGGTTGGATGCACTTTTACTACAATCTAGAAAGTTTCCAGAAAGTGTTTTCTTCACAGCTGAACCAAAACTGAATTAAAAAGCATACAGGTTTGTGACTTCCCATACATATTCGGTTAAATAACCATAATAAGTCCTGTCTGGGGTGCTTTAACAGATGAAAACTGCAACATAACTGAGCAATAGCAGGTCCTAAAATCAAAGGTTGTGATCTCCCCCCACATGTTCAGTATTTGCTTCCTCTGTTGGCAAGTCTAGCTGGAAGCAGAAATTGCTTTACTGGAGACTGACTTAGTGTTTGAACATAATAATCATCACTGAAAGACTTCATATTGAGCTTCCAGATGATTCCAAGTCAAAACCAGATGAAATGCACAGAAATCACAGAACACTTACATTCCTTGGTGTTAGGAGGCGCCAACAAGCACGAATAGCAAACCATGCCGTAGATGTTTCGAGGTCTGTTTTCCAGCATGTAGTAACTAAATAAAGGGCAAGATGAGGCAAAACAGTGTAAAATAATATGTTACAACTGAGCATGGTTCAGCAGCAACCAATTATACTGAGATAAAATCACCTTTAAAAAACTTTTATAAGCAATTTGATGCAATGATTATTCTTTTTTTTTTAACCTGCCTGAATAGAGACAGTGTTTCTCTTCTTCGTTTCCCCCTAAAAGACAATTAATCAACCATCAAGCCTACATGACAAGAAGTAGTATCATTGCCTAAAACAACATTATTCTCCTTGATGAGTTCAAGCTGCAGTTTACAGCATGACCTGAGAAAAAGACTTTTCAAATAAGAAAAGCATTATTTTTTGAAGTAGTAATCATGCAGGCAAGACCATCAGTTGGATATCATTGGCTGATTTTCTTCACAAGCACCATAAGGATAATCTTCTTAATGAAGGAGAGAAAAGCCAAATCTGAGCCAATTTTGGCTATCAAATAGAGGAAAACACCACCCTTGCAGGGAAAGACAGATTATGCTTTACAATTTTATAAAGTTCCTTGCTGTATAGTTCATAAGTTAGCCCTTAATATTGGATTTCCAGCACAAAGAAAAGTTTTTCATGTTTTGAACTTCTGGGCTGCTAATAAAGTTAGTGCTGATATAAGGTAATTGGGTATATAAGAATCTGATCCACAGGCAACCTAATGAGTAAATTACATCAAAATCATAGACAGTTGATGTTACAGATATGCTTTTACAAATCACATGTTAAATTTTAATTAGAAAAAGAATAAATTTGTAATCCAGTGGAGCAGGCACTCATTTTATGCAGCTGATTACCCAACATGATAAACACTTGATGCAGTAATGAATCTGTTTTCAGCTCTTACATATCTATCTACGTATGTGCAATACTTTTTTTGGAAAATGTACATATTAGAAAATTACTGCTGAAACTGTATATTAAAATCAGTTGCTCATTCATTACCCAGTCAACAAATAAGGGATATAGGTACAGGAAATGGAGTACACTGAGATGCAGGGAGAACCTGAGAAAGTGCATAGACTGAATGTGGTTCCTCCTTTTTTCTTACTGGTTTTAAAAGATTCACCTTCACCCTTCTCTTTGAATGGTTCCTCTGCCCCATGTGCTGCTCTGCCCATCTCTCAATAGCAAAACCTCATTTTTTCTTTCTTACGGGGGCCTGCATAATGTTAGATTGTGGAGCAGTTAATAAATAAGCAGGAAATGACTGCCAAACCACAAAAAAGAGTGGCAGGCCAAAGATACACATAGCTCTATACAGAAAAATACAGGACAGTTAAGATCCACAGTCTAATAGCCACAGTGGCTTACTGAAGATAAACAGCCCTTCCGACAGTTACTAAAATCAAGCTGGTGCAATATTTCTTGTTTTTTGCCACGATGCAGAATGGTGGAGGATGGGCAGAGAAAACTGAAGAAGATTCTCATGGGCAAGCAGATGTTCACCTACGTTTGTAGGAAGTTCTGCGATTGCAAACATTAATGATTCGCCCCTGCAAAATACCAGCAACAGATTTATGTTTCTGGCTACTTTGCAATGCACCAAATATTAAAGGCAATGTTGGAAATAACTGATCACATTATATCACTAACTATGGAGAAGTGGTCCAAGAATGAAAGAATGATCATCAGTTTTCATGGTGTTTTTCTTCCACTGTAAGACTCATTATCTGTCTTTCCTGAGTACCCACTGGTCTCAGATTTTGAAGTGTTACAGGAAAAATCCAAGAGTAAATGCTAGATTGAAGAATGGACTTGAGTATTTTCATGCTTAGCACCATGGTGGTTATCTTGGACTTATCTTGGTGGTGTCAAGTCATGGTCAGGAACTTGCTGGTCCCAGAAACAGAATCAGGAGCCCCAGGTTCAGGCCTGCTTCCCTGTAGGGACCAGGGCACCTGGGAGTGGGGGCCCAACTCTCAGCAGGGAACAGTCCATCAACAGAGAGGAGGGAAGTGCTGAGTTCACAAGTGGAGGCATCTACTGCCATACTCAGAACTGCTGGGAGGGACTGTATTTCACTTGAAACTCACTTGCTAAACCTTTTCATTTAAAAACAGAGCAAAGAGTTCACTCTTGCTTTTAAAACACCTCAGAGAAGAGAATTGAAACTGGATTTGCTGTAACCATTGGCAAACACATAAGAAGGGAAAGTATCAGTAGCAGAGGCATCTCTGCCTCCATTTTAAAAGAAAGCAGCTTTGTATTCCCTCTTGTGAGCTGCTCTGAGCTAAAAACAGTAAGATGCTGGGGCAGTATTAGGGAGATGTGTCATTTGTGCTTGCCCTGTTCTTGCTCTTATTGGGTGTCCACTTATGGCCACTGCTGAAGACAGATGACTGGGTTAGAGAGACCCTTGCTCTGAACCACTGTGCCCATTCTTAGTTGGTTATAATCTTAGGCATGCTCTGATTAGGTAATCCTAATGGATTAACCTGTTGAGGGAAACTGCCTGAGTTGCACTTAATTCCTGCATTCTTGACTTATCTTATTTAGCACGACTGAAGAGCTTCTGGGCAGGAGCAGAACTTTGGGGGGGGGGGCAGGGGGAGGCACTAGGATAAACCCTGCCATGTCCCAGGAGGGTAGATGCCTCCATAGTTCACTAGCAGCTGAACTGGTTTTGAGGATCACAGTTTGGAGCTAAACTTTTAAATTCTGCCCTGGTCTCAGTCTGACAACATTCTTGTGAGCTTGACAAATAATGTTATTCATATTTCACGTGGAAGGAAACCAGGACATAGAGAAGCAAAGGATGACCCATGCTGTCATCCCAGAGGTCTCTTTCTTCCATAAGAATGGTCATAAGTAATGCTGTAAAAATAGAAGGAAAATTATATAATTATCCAGTGTCTTTTTTAGGGCAAATGATAAAGAGAGATACCTGCACCAGTTGGGAAAGGGCTGGTAATTCTGTGGTGTTTGATCTAAAAACTTTTGGTCATAATGTGCCATCCACTCAATTTTTCTAAGGATGCTTTACTGAGTTGGTGAGTCTATAGAAATAGTAATGGGAGGAGATGCCCCTAAGTACTGATTGCAGCATTTGGGATGTTACTTTGGAAACGTCTCGGTGTGTTATTGAAGCACAGTCCTCTGAAAATGGAGACCTTGATTTTTTTGTCATGTTAACTTGGATGCTCTTCGAGCATTACTGCCTAGGCAAGGGAGCACTCTGTTGGCTACCACTTGCCCAGGCTTCTGGCCATCCCTACGCAGAAAGTGGCAATGAGAAAGCACGGCCAGCTGGCGCAGCTGGTCTGTCTCAGGGGCTCAGAGCTTTCCCACTGTTGCACAGGAGCAACCCCAGGGCTTCTCCATGCTGCACAAGGAGTCAAGAAGGGTTCAGGGTGTATTTTATCCCATATTTAATTTATCTTGAGAATTTCTTCTCTTCAAGTTCAGAGTAAGAGGGTTTTTCACCTTAATTGCTGGCCCTGACAAACTAACCCAAGACCTGAGAGTCCCACCCAGTGGCCCACAGCCAGACTCAGGCAGGCCAATTTCTGCTACAGGTTACACCTGTGCAAATGTGGTGTTTTCAGATTACTCCCTAAGTACCAGCTGTGTAATCTGATTGCTTTCAGCTGGCACCCCATTCTCTCCAGGGTGACCTCATTAGTCCTGATGAAATTGCAAAACGGCAACTGTGGCCACTATTTAACTTTCTTGCTCCTAATGATGTATGAGGGGAAGTCAAGAGGGAGTTCTTTTTAAATCACATCATTGGTTTGCTTGGCTGGCAGCTAGACAAGTCCTTTTTATTTGTAAACTGTGAAAATTTCTCACAGATTTACTGATATAATAAACTTGGAACCTTGCAGTACCTCTTTAACAGAGTTTCCTGCACTAGTAGGAAGTAGTGTGGGTTATACTGTGTCTGCAAACTCTGCACAAAAGCCAAATGTCCATTAGGAGTTGCACATCTAAGCCAAAGAGGCACACTTGTAGAAATGAAAAGGGTAAATAAAGTGAGGTTTTGTTTTAGAGTATTTACTTACCCAACAGAAAGAATGTTGAGAAAGCAAATGCATGTTTGAGTTTGCAGACATTAGAAGGTGATATAGTCAAGAATATATTGCTAATATATTCAGTGTGGCAACTGCTTTCTCACCATTACCATCAGAATTATACAGAGCACAACAGATCATTAAAAAGGTAGACTTAATAAATAGCACCTATTACAGCCCCTTCAACCAGTTACAGAACTTATTTTTATAATAACAGCACGTGTCACATTAGCAGCTATTTAGACCCCTCTTTCTCTGTTGCCTAAAAAGGGCCTTGAGGGACTAAGGTTGCCTTGGTGAATCTCCCCAAACAGCTACGTTAGCTAATGCTGTCAACTATTGACAAATTTGCCAGCTGGTCACATTTGGAGAAGACATGTTTTATGTTCCTAAACATAAACATCCAGTGCCAGTGTAGACACTATAGGACATCCAAGACATCTTTATGGAGCTGGTTTACATGATACAGGACTTATGAAATGCCCTTTTGAAGCGGCAGCTGGAGACCACAAGCTGGATTCCTTAGGGCATCTAAAATAGCACTGGACACCTATGCTTAGGTACGTGAATTGTTCTCTTTCTGTTTCTAGTAAGAGAATAAGTTTTGTTTTTTCCAGTTTGTTCCCAACACATGTTTCTTCAGTCAGTGAGATTTCAGTAAGATTAATGGCATGTTCTGATTTACTAAACTCTCCAACACTTTTCAAATACTGGAAATTATTGTTTTAGGAGAAGCTGAAAAGCATAATTCACCAACACTGTACCTACAATCAGCTAGGACATGAAGAGAGGGTATCAGATATTTTAGATTTAAAAAAGTGTTTGTAGCACCATGAGGAGTAGGTCTGTAGAGTAAAGGTCCATGGTTAAATCCTTACCCGGGGAGACAAGGCCCGCACTCTGCATCATTTTCCTGATCGCCAGGTGTCATGACGGTGGCTCGAAAAAATCCCTCACAGTCTTTGTGACGTCTGCATATCTGGTAACCCCCTCTGGAAAACTTTTCGGAAGGGCAAGGAATGCAGCCGTAGTCCTCATCTTTGGTGCCATATCCACATGTCTACAACAACACAAAGTCATTGAAAAATAGGCTTGCATTGTACGTAATCTTCTAGGAAAAGAGAATATTCATAGTCTGGCCCAATGGCTTTGTTGCACTATGTAATACCAAGAGAACAAAGTTCCTTGTTTGGTCCCCTAGTGTCTATACTAAAAAGGCTGTGGAACCACAAGGACGCAGCATGCCGTGTCCTAGAGAGGGAACAGGGAACCTGGAGCATCATACTCTTTGAAAGTGACCCACCGTGACTTTTTAAATCATATTCCGGCAAGTCTTGGAAGTGAATTTCAGCTACTTGGGGGGAAAAACAGTTCCAGCAGGGATATCTGTGATCTTGTTTTGATGATAGAAGAAGCCACAAGGAACATCACAAAAGGCAATGTTTACCTGGGACTTGGTATCCCCTGAACTCACATTTCCCAGATGAACATTATGTTTAGATTAAATAAAACTAATACCAACTGGTTATTATTCAAATATACTTGTTCAGGACTACCAACTGTGTGAAATTCTTGCAATAGGATGTTTATCCTATTAAAACCAAACAGGATTTCAGTAATTTATTCTTTAATATGCAACAATTATCTGCTGTAAATCAAATGGTTACTTAGAAACCGTAATTTAAAATGTTGCAGAAGCTTCCAAGTTTCTCTAGTGCCAAAATATCTTAGTGGGAGAGCAAAATTAAATTCTCTGTGTGGGGGGCCAGTGAGCACGCCAAACTAACCTATTTATCGCACAGTGCTGGAATGGCAGTGTCAGATTTTAAATAACCTTTGAGATGAGAATGCATTGACAGAGACTGTGTGTGAAACTTTTACATTAGAACTTTCAAAATACTACTTTTAATAGACTACTTCTGGGCTGTGGTTTACGGATGCCTATGCGTGTGACGCCTTGCTCTCACAACACACTTAGACATGTGAGCATTGCTGGGTAAGTGAAGTCATGCATGGCCTCAACAGCATGCTGGATAAGCATTGGTTTCTTTCCCCATTTTTTCTCATATTAATATATTAACACCATGTAACACAGCATTTTTTTTTTTTAAGGCTAATTGTGTTTTTTGATCCTAAAATTGCTTGTTGGGTAGCTGAGCTTTGGAGCTGTCTCATGTGACAGACTCAGTTGTGTTTAGCAGTGCCCCAAGCCACCGAGCCACACTGCCGCAAGCAGCCAGCCCAAGCAACACACTGCGCTCCCGTGGGCCATCTCTCGGATCTCATCTTTGGCGTTCAACATTTGTCCTACTCCGAGCAGAGGAATCTGAAATTACCATATAAGGCTCCTCGCCCGGCTCACACTTGGGACAGTCGTGGCACATGCCGGTGGTCTGGTTGTAGTATTCGTTCTCACCGCAGTTGGAGTATTCAGCGCTCGCTGAGTACACCAGGGAAACCTGTCACCAGAGAGCATTGCAAAGCCCCATTACTTTCATCGCCTCCATTCCCCATGCCCAGCCTCTTCCCCTTGCCAGGCAGCTATAGCTCAGAAGATGTGGGGCTGACACATCAGCACAAAGCATCCCTAAAGCTGCTGCTCAGAAATGCAAAAAGAGTGAGTGGTAGGTGCTTCAGTGTGGGTGTTTCAAGGCGCTGGGGGCTGCCCTGAAGGGCTGTGCAGCGCTCGGTCTGCTAGCATGGGAGTCTAGCAAACGTTGCATGTTGCGCTGCCGAATTCTTTGTGGATTTACCACCTACTGGGATCCACAGCCCTAAATTAGGCATCTGGGTTTCCTTCCCAGAATATGGACGGCTCAGGTGCCTAGCGACGGGAGCCACGAAAGCTGTCGGAATCAGGAAAGCATCCCACAGGCTGCCACAATCAGGTGTGGGCTCAAGGCCCCTCCAGACGAAGATAAAGCATCTTCCCATCTCCCAAAAGAGTGCGTTCCCCCTACAGGGAGGACCAGCGTTGACACCTTTCCTTTTCAGTGGCCATGCTTGAGGTGCACCATGGCCCACAGGAGGATGGTGTGATGCTGGGCAGGACATGAGACCCAATGGCAGAGCCACCAATGAGTGGCTTCTCACTAGGTGCCCAGATGCCAGGACAGGGCAGAGGGGTCATTATGGTTTTTGACAATCTAGTCGTGTCATGAGATCTTTTCAGAACATTCACCTTCATGCTTGTTGGCACCACTATTCTTCAAAATACTGCAGCACACAATTCCTGGCATTACTATGTTCTCCCATGCAGACAGCACCTCAGCTGAAACCCTCACTTCTATACCCTCCCACTTCTAATGAGCCTTCATAGATGTGGCTGCAAGGGACAATTATAACAGCCTGAGACAATGAGCTGGCTTGGGCCACAGCCCTGCGAGGACCATGCAACCTGCGACACCCAGGCTCATGGGCTCTCTTGGGGCTTGGCTGGCCAGAGCAGAGGTCTCTCCTGTTTTCAGTCCTTCTCCTTCCCCTTCCTCCCCAACAGCCTCTCCCACAATTTTGTAAATGCTGATTTACACATATGCTCAAGTCTAAGCAGCGCTAAAGTACATGCTTGAGTGTCTTACTGAGTGGACACTGATCACTGCATTGCTTTTCGGGTCTGAACTGCCTGCAGATGTGCTATGACAATTAATGAACGCCTGCAAAGACTGAAACAGAACCCAGTTATCTTTGCATGCTGGATATATCTACATATGTAAATACCTACCACCAGAAAAGGGAACATGTGAGTCCATTTACGTTCACCCAGGTGAGCCATATTCTCTTGATATTTTACCTGAAAAGATAGAATCGGTGATTGTTTATGAACATTAGTAAATATTTGCATGTGTTGCCAAAATAAGAACAGAAGGGCCCATAGTGAGAACAAAGGTTACATGGGAGTGATGCCTGCAGTTATATAAAGGGCTAAACAAAGCAGGGAAGAGATGTACACGTGCACACACATACATACATGTGTGCATGTGCACGCACAGGCTAGGCACCCTTGCTGCACATCTCTCTCCTCTCCTTGGGAGAAAACGGTTGCACAGCAGAGCCTGATCTTGCAACCTTTATAAAACTAGGTTGAAGATAAGGAACGAGATCTGAACGCTGGCATTTCTTCAGGTTGGCCTGCTAGGAAATCCTCCTGCGGAGGAACCAAGAGCTGTGTCTCGACTGCTAAATACAAGAGGGCCAGGGATCAGTAGCATAGACCAGCCTGTGTCCATGGTGCTCGACCTCTCTACATCAGATTGATCTATGAAAAGTCTAGTTGGAGCAGCCAAAACCAGTGCCAGGGAGCGAACTGACAACCAGACAGTGTGGGCACTCCAGGGTTATGGTTTTCTCTCCAGCTTTCACATACTCAGTTGGAAAGCCCAGAGCTGCCTTCAGCAGGAGGAAGTGTTGGCTGTTTTTCATTTTTGATAAACAAACTGTACATTGAAGAGGTTAAACTTAAGTTAGAAGCCAAACTATTTTTTAAGTGCTGTTACAATGACTGGGGAAAATAAAGGGTGTGATCTCTATGTTATAAACATACCTGCTAATTTATTTCATTTCTTTAAATTTAATTCTATGAATAATTCTGAATAAGAACTGAAGTTACATATTCATGTGCTGAATTTCTTTCTAAAGAAAAAAAAATGACAGGAAAAGGAGGCACAAATTGCTTCTCTAGCATGATACAACATATTTAATGGTATTTTTACAGCACATAAAATGCCCTAGGGATCTTACAACTTCAAAACTCAAATGTTTGAGATACAATTACAAGACTTTGGTCCTAGCAGATGTAAACTATGTTTTAAAGTTTGCAAGTCTCAGACACTTTGCAAGGTTTTTAGTCTCCCAGCAGGGTACAATTACTGCTTTGTGTGACATTCAAGCATACAAGCTATGTTAGAGCAGGGCTCCAGTGTCTAAGATGATAGCCACTAACATTTACATTTTTAAACACTAAACAGATTAAGCAAAGATTATATCACTCCAGCATCAAGCTATGAACTTGCTTTATATGTTCCTTCTAGCAATCGGGCTAGCTGAGACAGGTAACTGGGTGGGTGGGTGGACAAACTGAATTATGAGTATATTCATTTCTTCAGAAAACGGCACTTTGAAAGCTAGAAACAAAAGAAAATTGGAGACAAACTGTCCTAAATCTGGAGATGAGAGATGGAAAATTGTCATGCAATTTTATAAACTGTCAAACATTTAAGTTGGACAAAGGCTCTAGCTGCTACAGTGTAGTTACTTGGAAAAGTTCCAAGGATATAATCTTAACACATATGCCTGTTAAACTGAATCCTAATTATAAAATAGTTTGTTAGAGTTTAAATATGAATATTTTTAAGGCTTTGTCCACATTGATACTGCAAAATCATATTTATTATAAGTTATGTCTTGGGCCATTCAGGACCAAAAATTTCACTGATAAAGTTTGCATCTGTAAATCTACAGTAAAAGTATGTTTTATAATAAAAACATGCTTCACTTGCTTTCAAGACACCCAGATGTTTACTGTTTGAGGTACTTGTATGCAATCATAGCCAGATTTGAAAAATGGAAATGAAGCAATGTAGCCTATTAATGTATAATATAATCTTCTCCATCCATTTGGTATTTATTTACATAAAATGTTGAAAGTGTCAAGTTATGCATACATACATAATATATTTTTCTCTCTCTCAGTATAAATATACATGTAGGGGTATGTTTTGTATGTAAACATACATTTTTTCCCTGTGTTCCATCATTATGCATAGCAATATGTCAAGCATATGGGAAATATATTTTAAGTGGAAAAAGCCAGTTCAAAGTGCTGCATATGGCCAGATTAGAATAGCAGGGGAGACTTTTCCCCCACTCAAGTCCACTGTCATAAACTGGCAGTGTTATTTTCTGATAATTTATTTATTTATTCTTCATTTAGAGCTAACAAACAAAATGTTTACTTTATTTTTATATTGCAGGAGTGGGGAAAGGAAGGTGGGGGAGGTTTCTGGCAGTAGGGGCGTAGGTAGCTCCTTAGCTGGGATGCTATCTGACAGTGTACTCAAGGACTGCTCTTGGGCTTGCTGTCAATTTTCAAGCATGTTAATTTACACCCACGCCATATTATCACAGTATTACATGGTAAACCCATCCACACAATAAAGGATTTTCCGGCGCTAAAATGATTTTTGTCTCTAGCTGACATATGTAGAGACATGCAAAATTCGGACAGTCAGGTCGTTCTGCCAAGAAGCAGGGAAAAAGTTGCTGGTTATTGTGGTCCATGAGCTCTCCTAATCATCCAGAGCAATTAATTCTGAGGAATACTTGACTGACTTTACATAAAATGCACCTTTCCTTGTATTCCCAGTTACATACATTAATCTGTATGTCACTGGATTCTCAGAAGGTATCTTGGTTGGGACCCCGATGTCAGAGATGCTGCTGCTCCACCAGCAGGGATGCTGAAAGGCTTTTGACAGCATCAAACCCATAGTTGTTTACAGCCGCTCAGGAGGCTTTACATCATGCAAACAAATTAAAAGCTGCCTTTTGAGGTCAGAGACCTTCTGGGTCCGAGCATGGGGAGAAATTTTGAAAGTAGCTAATGTTTGCTTTCAGATCCCCCTGTGAACTGGGAGGTCAGGAAAACAGGAGACATGAATCCAGAAAGATGCAGGCGGAGCTGCGTCTGGGAGCAAAGCGGGTAGTTTGGGCCCTCTAGAGTCAGATGCAGTGGAAGGAGAGAAGGAAGGGAGGAAGGAAAAGTTTGTTTACACAAATTTGACTTCCATGACTGATTTTCAAATGAACACAACAGAATCAAGAGACATTTCTGTTTGAGATACGTCTCCTACATCACACGGGTTGCCATGATGCTGGCCTTGAACATTGTCCCAGTATTCCCGTAGGGCTGGAAATCAAGTTCCAGATTTTAAGCAAACTGGAGGCTGTTACATGTGAGCAGAGGCATGCTAAAGCCCTTCCTAATTCAGGAGCAGATGAAGCTGTCTGTGTATAGCTTTACTGTTCCAGTTCCCTTTATCTGTGAGTGTTTGGCAGCCAAAGTCAAAGTCTTGGTCTACTGCTGTTCTTTTTGATTACTAGTGCTAAAACATGGGTAGTAGGAAGTCCAGATTAAAATGTATACTGATGCATAGAAACAGTTTTGCAAATCCTTCCCACCCCTCCACCCATACCTGAGATTTTGGGAAAGAACACCTTGATTTTTTATGTTTTTTTCTTACAAGTTCAGTCCTTTATTATTTGCATGTAAATATTAGCTGTAGCAAAGTATCAGCTGATGAGCACTGATCTATGGGCCCTGAAAAATTAATCAGTGCAAAGCATTGTCAGTCTGGTGGGTTTTGACTAAAACCAATGGCTCTGTCCTGCAGGATGGCCAGCACCTGTGAGGGGGAAAGAGGTGGAAGCGGATTCTCACCGGGATCGTTCGACAGCTCTGACAGCAGTAAGGGCTCTCCTGCTGCTCATCTGCTGAGCCCGCCACAGCTTGTGACTCATGTTTTTCTTTAGGACATGTGGGTGTCTCTGGAGAGGAGGTGTAAAAGACAGACTTGTGTCTTTATGGATCAGGTGTGTAACACACAGCAAGTCTAGTCATGACTAGAGGGGTTTGCTAATTACAGCTATATATTTGCCTTTCGGGGCATATTTGTTAATAACTGTTAAGAATATACACATAAGCTGACAGGAAAAGGAAGACTATTTTGCCAGTGGCAACCACAGCAAAAAATGCTAGAGACTCGTTGTCTCAGCTTCTCTCCAGTAGACTGCAAGGCACAAATTTGGCCTGGGGGAATAAGAACAGAGACGCCTGGGACCCTATTACTCATATATTTCTCTTCCTGGGGAAAGGCCCTTCTATATATTCTTTGTGGCCTCTTATCAGGAATTGGAAGCATCTTACCAAAAACTGGCAGAAATAATTAAATAAATAACCCTCCCAGCAGAAAATGCTTAGTTTGTAAAGCCCAAAGGTAAAATAAAGTGGCATTCACTGGAGTCAGCCTTTGAATTTGTTAATTTACTTGGATGATTAGGTAGCATTGCCACTATATTTACAGTATCCGCTAGTTAACAAAGTAAATATAGGGAATATGCAAACAATGAGGTTACCATTGCTAGTGCTCTAGGCCAAAAACTGGCAACTTTCAATAGATAGCTTAACTGTTATTTTAATTCTGTGACCTCAGTAGTAATACAATGCAAAACCTAATTTCCTATCCTAGATGATCTTATTTAAAAAAAGGTTGAGAAAAGGAAAAAAAGAGACATGTGGATTGAATTACTGAAATATGTGTTTCTTAATGTTGCAGAGAAGCTTGTTTTGGTGCCTCCGTGCATTTCTTTAATTTCATCACTGATGTACATATATTTAAAGGACACAAAGCTTGCCTTCAAGAGAGGGAAAGGCACAGCAGCTCTCTCAGAGAACTTCACCGTTTTGATACTTTGCTGTGTATTTCTCTTTTCAAGTTTTCTAAGGAGCAAATTGGTTACCAGGGCTGTGGTTATGAACCGAATTCCTGAAAAGCTGGCAAATTGATATTGATCAATATCAATATCAAATCCACATTCAAAATCTCAGCTGCTAAGAACAATAATAGAGATGGACAGCAGCATGGGAGAGAAAAGGTTTCACATAAATAAATATGGGCAGGTCATAGACACTTCCCCAGTGCCACCAGCAAATGCAGTACTTGCCCTGAGTTCCTGAGGTCTATGAGAGGAACCCTTTGAACTGCCTTTTCCAGAGATTATCACAGTTTTTTTGCATTGGCTCAGTAGATAATTTCTATATGTTCTCGATATTGCTAAATCTTTCTTAACTGAGATAAGCATGTAATCTTCACTGCAGAGCCTCACAAGTTTCAGAGTTCAGCAACAGATTTCAGTTTGGCTCCAGCCTTGTTAAAAAAGATGCAGTTTGAATTTTTTCTTCCAGGAGGAAAGAGGATTCTCTCAGCCCATCACTGAATGACAATGATGGCAGCACAGTCCTGGAGAGAGAATAAACTTAGAAAACTGTAAGTAAATTAAAACATAGTGATTATGATGAAAACTATTTTGTAGCCTTGGTTACAGGGCACATTGTTCTGAGCACCAGAAGAAAATATTGCACAAAACAATATTACATTTGCAGGACAAGGCACTGTTTCCCATATCTATTTTTTATCATCTTGACCTTGCAGATATACCGTAAGAATTACCTCAGAGAGAGATTTAAAAAGTGTTTAAATGATACAACTGTGTTCTTTCTTTTACCTGAAACATCAAAAGGAAGCTAGAACAGCTCAAACTTCACATAAAATTAAATCCCCCCTGTGACCCAGGAACTCCATCAGAAAAATAATTCATTGCTGGGGCATAGGAGCAATTTTTTTTTTCCAGTGGGAGTTGTGTTGATTAGAGGGGACATTAAAGATTCTTTAATTTGTTAATGGGGGCACTGCGTGCCAAAGACGTGGGGATAATAAAGAGTAGCTCTCCTGCCTCTTCACAGACATGCTTATCTGGAAACTATATCTAGGAGTCTGTACTCAAACCTGTTTTCTCATCTTACATAAAGACACATGTTGGTTCTAGTGCAGACAGGTCATGGGCTTTCTGAAAATATTTTCAGGGGAAAAAAAAAGGATATGATGGAGGAAAAGAGCAAAAGAAAGAAAGGAAGAAAAGACTCTTTTGACATACTTTGTGCAGCTGGCATGCATTCCCAAGGGAATGGGGACATTAATGAGGCACAGTTTAAGGCTGGGATCCCCTGGCTATGCATGCACAGTCTCCCACTGGCCTGACACCACTTCACTCCCCCATGGCATCACCCGCATGTGAAGGGCACAGGCCTGGGCCCTGGCGCGGGAGAGGGGCCGGCAGCCCCGGTCTCCCCACCACCGGCCCCGGGAGTGTCCATGGGTTTCAGTGACATTTCCTTTAGAAGGGCTGATATTTTGGTGGGGAAGCAGCACTACAGGGGAAAAAAAGCACTTGTAAGCTCCTGCCATGGAGTCTGCTCTTGCAGCTCCCCTGCTGGTGCTATCTATTTTGTACAAATAAGAAAATACTAATTTGGGCAAAAATGTATGCAGGGACTTGTACATTCCCCAGTCAAAAGAGTTACCTGACCCTTAGGCTAAGACACACGATCTCTTTTGTTTTCTATAATTAAAAAAATATATATATTTGGGATTTGTTCTGACACACAATTAAAAAAATTCAGAAGCTTCATATTTGTGATGAGAAAAAAAAAATCTTTAATTTTTTGGCCATGACGATTTTCCTCAGTGGGAGAGGCTTGCTTTAAAATTTGCTGAAAATAAAAGTATTCGCAGGTGATTTACATGAAGCCTTCTCTTTTATTTTCACCCCCTCCTTATGTCTGTTGGGAAGTTGCATGTTTGTCTTAGAAGGACTAGGGCTTGTCTTTGAAGGAACTTTGGCCCTAGTGATGGTGGAAGAGCTGTCATGGCTCTGTCGCCCAGGCAAGCTCACCCAGGCTCTACCTTACATCCCCAAGAAAAATTTTGAAGGAATATGATAAAAAACAATCCCGATTCCCTAATCTAATAATTCTAACAAACAGAAGAATTAATGAGCCGTTACTGAATGAGTATGGCTATGCAGTGTGCACCAGGTCATCCCAGTGTTCCTTTTTACTGGCCTCAACGCCTTCTAGGTGACAGATGACACAATGAGAAGAACAGTTTGAGTTTTGGCTTGCATTATTAAGATTGACAAGGATTTGAGCTCAAGCTCACACTTTGCTTCCTTTTTTCAGGGTCCAGTTCTGTAAGCTGTTGAGCATCTTCAAAATTCACAGAATTCAGGAAGCAGAGAATTTTTAGCACTCTGCAAAGACCGACATCTTTTTCATAAAATAAAGATTGAAGTACGCAACAGAGTTGGAGGAATTTAGAAATACTTTACAGGAAGAAATTCAGGTGAAAATCTACATCAACAGAATTTATATAAATAGAAAACAGAATAGGAATGCTACAGTGCCCATCAATAAATATGTCTGTACTTAGCTCTGCAGCACATTTGCATTTCTTAGCTAAAAGCCAGAAGATTTGTTAGACAGGTCAAAACACCATGCTGGCTGCATATAACTGCAAATTATTTCAAGATTATAGATGGCTTCCAAATACATTTTGTTAGTTCCATAATTAGCTTTCAGTTTGGTTTGGCCATGGTTTACATAAAAAACATCTGAACTACTGCATCTTATTCGGACACTGCGATAACAGACCCTGTACTGCTGTTGCTGGCTGCAGCAGAGCACGGTGGTACCTTTGAGGGGTGAACGTCCCAGGAACAGGTCACTATCTGAAGGAGGATGTTATTGGGATGGTCCCACCCATGAACTTTCTTTCCTTGTACAAGCTCATTAAGTGACAATGAAGCATTTTCACTGTGTTTGGCAAATGTAATGAACTCAGTATTAGGTGGTGGCCATTTATACTTTGGTACTTGATTTCTGAGTCCCAGAAAAGCCTCTCGTTTATCAACAGCCCCTCCCTCTCTTGCAAACAAAGGCATACACACGCTGCCCACAAAGATTATTTTTGTGTCATTCTACTTTTTACGGAACTTTGTTTGAAGGGGATTGATTATTTTTGTAAACTGAAGGTGGGCTGCATTTAAATTCAGAGCTATTTCTCAAGCTGCCTGGGCCATCCTTTTTGGGCATACCCGAGAGAGATCCTGAAGCTGCTATTCATGCCGACCACCCTGCATGCAGGCTCGGGAAGGAACAACCACCTCTTTGTTTAACAGCAGCTGAAGTTGCATTATACACATGGGCCTATATAAACTGTGTGTTTATAGGTATGCATGTGTACATGCACATCTATTTATACGCACATGTCCCTAAGATGCTGGCTTTCCCTCAGATCAAATTGGATCTTTCAAAGCTCAGATTATGTCCTGCTACAAGGAAATCTCCCCGGTTAATGTGCACAGGCTTACAATGAGAAAGTAGGTTGCCTTTGGTCCTGGGGAAGGATGAAGAAACAGCTTTCTCTGTTGGAATACTTTCTCCTTTGAGACTATAATCATGAAATCTCTTCATAGTTTCTCTGAGGCCCTCTTTTTTTTAATGAAGGTGTTTACATTCCTAATTAAGGAGTGCATTAAGCCTAGTGGTACCTTATCTGATAAACCTGTTACTAGGCTATGTCAAGCTGAGCCTTTCAAGGGAGCAAGCTAGTTTTAAAAACTGGTTATCCTCTGGGCTGGAAATGTGCAAGCCAAGAGCTTGCAATTAACTTGGGTTAATCACAAAATACCAGAAATGTAATAATGTATTTAAAAATATAACACAGGTGCTAATGACCTTTTTTTTTTCTCTCCCCCCTGCTTTCTTACCTCTGCAAGAACTAACAGCCTGTCACTTCACTCCCAGTTAACAATCCCCTCCACAGGTGTTAACCACCTTTTTCTCTCATATGGTGGAATTGATTAACATAATACAATTGATCTAAGACTAGTCTTTTCTGATTTGCATTTAGCATGCATTGTGCTGGTGCTTTCTGGACCTGCTGAAGGAAACAGGCCTGAGAGCTGTTTACTTTTTTTAGGTGTATCAGCTGGTCTAATAAAAGACATCGCTTCTGTCTATGTATGTGCCTCTTTTCTTCCACTACCTCCTGAGAACCTTGTGACAGTAATACCAGCAGTACTACACAAAATATAAGATTGTGTGAGTAAACACTCAACTTCCTTCTCTTAAAGTAGCAATCTTGCAACTGTATCCTTGCTGTTTCAGCAGCAATATTGCCTTCCACCTTGGCATGCTCAGTAAATTTTGTTTGCGGCTTGCAACTTGTTATACCCAGGACCCTCAAGAACATACTAATTCAGAGAGTAGGCAGGAGCCTTCAGTTCAGTAATTCTTCTTCCAGCACAACCCATCCATAGCTCCCTGCTTGCTCATTTTTTATCTGTTGAACCTATCCCATTTTCTTACATTCAAAGAATAGTTCCTTGTGTGTAACTGTGTCAAGTGCTTTATTGAAGGCCAGACAGTCCATGGTACCTGCCTCCATTTAGAAAATAAAACATCCCATCAAGGACAACTTAAGAGTCTGGCATTACTTACGAAAGTCATACTGTATTGCATCTAAAGAAAGTTTCTATTTCTTCTAGGATTTTACAGCTGCATTTCTTGTGTAAAAACCACTAACAAAACAACTGCAGCTATTGACCCCAAGTGTAGATGGGGGAGCAGGGAATATCTTCAGGATTAGGCTATTGCCAGCCAAAACTTCTGTAAAAAGAAACTCCCCCTCCAGGGGATAGGGCTGCTACTAACTTCTTATTTGGGTACTACGAAGCCTAGCTTACATATGGTCTTCAAATATATTGTATTTCACATTGACTTTATATTTCTTCTTTTCCCCCTCCCCTAATAACCATTTAGATGAACACAGGTGCCTTTTATGGTGGTACAACATGACTATGCTGTGAGCAGAAAATGAGATTTTTACCGTATGCACTTTTATTTCTTTAACCCATTCCTGTGACACAAACACAGGAAAATGCTTGTGGAGATGTAGTGTGAACAGCCAACGGCATTACCTTGTACTGAAGCAGAGGTGAGGTGACAGAAACACGGGAAAAATGAAGAGGATAACACCTGAGGAGAACTGAAGGAATGGTGAAGATCATGACCTTATGTTTTTACTTTCTGCAAGTTAGACCTTTAGTTACACACATCTTTAAAATTTATGTTCAAGTAAAGCTGCTGTTTAATAAAAGAGTCTTTGGACCTGCTAAGAGTGTGACTGCAACTGTGAACCAAACTGCAGTTTTTATAACATTTTCTGTGTTGCTGTAGGACAAATGAAACACGAGGGTAGGAAAGGACCTCTGGGAAGCAGTGGCAGTACAAAGATGTCTGGAGGAAAAAGAGCCACTGAGAGAGGGAAATGTAGAAGTGAAAAAAAAAGTGCTTAAAAGTTATTTCTAAAAACTTTAATATGCTCAAATAAAATTTTTTTTTTCTGGTACAAACCAGAAGGTGAGGGGTTTTCCTACTGGGCAGGGAGGGATGTTATAGTGACTAAACCCAACTCTTTTCAGCTGCTTAAATACTTATCTGTATCATCTGATCAGTCTTGAAACATTTTGGATTTGACTATTTTTTAAAAAAGAGAACTTCCTATAATTTTCCTTAGAAGATGATCTTCTGACATATTAAGTATCACCGACAAGTGGCTGAAGACCTTTTGCACCCTTTGACTGTAGCACTTGTTGAGAAAGCAGGTATTCTGGGACAGCAATATTTTGTACTGCTAAATTAAAATCGGGTACCAATCATCGTCTACATAAACCACATTTTAATAGATTTAACACTGTCCTACCAATTAATAATCTAATGTTTTAATTTCATGTTTGTCAGATGAGTATGTTTTCTTTTATGCATGTTATAAGTCAAGAACTTCAGAGCTGTACCTCCTAAACCAGATTCTGATTCCACTGGGGGGCAGTACATTAGCACATATATTAATAATGTGGTCACCATTTGCTTGTGAGACAGGTTTTTTTCCTAGAGAAATATTTAGTTATCATGTGAGGATCTGCTTAATGTACCAAATATGCACAGGCAGATATGTATAGCGAACATCTCTCCTCTATGCACTGCTAGATTACTGAATTGTTAGCTAAACAACCAGCACTAACCAGCCAATGAAACCGAGTCTGTAAGTACAGAGGTAGTTTAAAGATAAACTGTTTATTGGCACCAGGATCAACAGATGCTAAATTAGCTACAGAGCTGCAGGGAATAATGACATATGAAATCAGGTTTTTTTCTTTTTTTCTTTTTTCTTTTTTCTTTTTTTTTTTTTTTAATTCTTAGCCCCTCAGGAGATTTGGGATGGTTTGGTGTTCATCTGGAGACTTGTCAAAATTATATAGAAACTTAATAGCCTGCCAACATGGGTGGTTGCTGCTTGAAGGCATTTCTACATGGCAAAGGTCCTGCGTGTTCATGGCAGACCTGTATCAGTCAAACGCTGCTTGGAATGACATGAAAAAAGGCATGGTGCAGTGTCAGGACACTGTACGCTGGGTTTGAGGGATAATGTATGCATATCCAGGCTCTCCCCGTGGCAGCCAAGCTGTGGGAGGAATCCATTTGGCCCCTAATTATTTTGAGCACCACCTAAACGTTAAACCCCCCATGCTGCTGCCACACCTATGTACCAGGGTTTGGGTGGGACAGCACTCCTACCTCCTGGATAGAGCAGAAATGAAGACTGGAGGCCAGTCTGAGTGGCAGGAAGAAATCAGGTGGAAGGAGGAACCAGGGAAAAAGTCTGAGCACAAAGGTAGAAGGCAGAAGGCTTATGCCAGAGAAAGGGCTGGAGAGGAGCATGGAGACTGAGGACTGGAGTGGGGAGTTAGGAAGGCACTGGAGCACAGCACAGGCTGCAGCAGCAGAGGCCTCTGAGCTGTTTGGTGGGGTCCTGACTGCTGGTAGCCCTGCAACTGGCTACGAGGATGGCTATAGGTATCTCCTGGTGGGGCATGTATGACGCAACTCCAGCAAATGGCACTGCAGGCTAAGGCAAGTGTCCTGGTGCTGGCAAGGCAGTCTTCAACGAGACTGAGAAGCCATGTTTTATGCAATTTACAGATGACTTCCCCTCAGTCACACAACCCCCTCAGGAAGTGTGGGACCTCCAGGGTTAGAGGCAATCACCATGAGAGGAATTCATGGAAACTGTACAGGCCACAAAGGCTTTGAGAAGCAGAACTGGAGCAATCCTGTGCAGAGCCAAGGGGTGGGGAAGAGGATGGATGTTAAACTATCCTTCTGATGGTGTTCAAGTTCTTACTTGAACACATGGGAGAAGATTGCTCCATAGAGAATGGTAACAGCTGCCCTGTGGCAGCACAGGGAGAGCTCCTCACACTTCCCCTGGCAAACCTCTCCAGCACCAAGCCAAGTTCCTTGGGATGGTGACAAGAATTAAGGTGAAGAATTAGTTGGTAGGACAAGACTTTGGTTGCACACCCTCCTGAAGGGAGGAATACAGATACTTTGGCCTGAGCCCAGGAGCTGGATAGCTGAGGGATATGTATACACAGTGCAGGTATTGTAGATGAAAGACAAGGAGTTGCACTTTAGTAGAGGAGGGACTCGGGCAGGTTTTATACTGACGTTGTGCCTTTCTGAGTGAAGCCCTCACCCTGAGCTGTACACACAGAGGAACTGCTTGGTTTAGACGAGCCTTTCTCTGGCTGCCTGTTCTGGCAGAAAGACTTGGACTCCCCATGATGTGAGCTGCAGGGAGAGCCCTGTCTACAATGTATTTCCCATACTAGAATGAATCTTCTCTTATTGGGGCCTTAATTATCTCTGACTGGGGCCTTCATAGTCTTTTTGAAGAGCAACAGCTATACTGTTTGAAAGAAGATAGGTACTTCTGTGTTTCCTGTTTCAGGATGTAGAAAAATGTAAAGTACATATTGAATATCTGTACCAGAACTGCACTTATGTCCAATGACTTTGGAAGTAGTCCAGGTGACTGTTCTGTCCCTGTTTGGGTACATTCAAATGAGTTTTGGAGAAGTGCTGAGCAGAAATGTTACAGCTATTTAGGATCCCTGTAGGTTAGGAAGAGGCAGAACTTGCTGGAAGTTCATATTGACTGTCACTGTGTTTTGGACCTTGTGGACGAGGAGGTTCTCACTGATCTTTGTGGGTTTTTGTTTTGTTTTTTTCAGGGCTGGACATGCAATGGATGGATTTCTATGAGAGTCTTGCAGCCAAGAATGCAGACTTACCTGGCCACAGGTTGGCTCTTCACCTCTGGCCTTTATAAGGAAGAGCCTTCCAAAGTAATAGGAGGAGGGTGAGGGGGCACTCGAGCAAGTGGACCTTCTAGGTCCCACACAATTGATAAACTCTAGTGTGGCCATGGGACGATGAGGGGTAAAGTCAGATGTGTCACGCTATGGACAGAGAAGGGCTGCAGGGAAGCAGTGCCGTAGGTCCCAGACAGAGGAGAAACATTATGTGGCTTTTTGGAGATGTAACACTCCACTCAGCTTGTGGGCAGATGAGAAGTGTGAGGCATAGAGCAGAGCTAGCTAAAACTAATTAAGATAATTCTAATATGATTTAAAAGAATTTCTGGTAATTAATGGATATTTCATGTTTATCAGGATTAAAGGAAAGAAGAAGAATAGTTTACAGCTGTAAGTTCAAGTATTTTTTTACCTTTTTAGGATTTAAGAACTTACAGTAGTGCAACAGTGAAAGGTTCAATGATCTCCTTGGATTAAAGTTGCCGAGAATTCAGATGATACTGCAAACACTTCTTCAGCTCACATGGTCCATACCTTTACTGGAAAATTTGGGCTATAGATGCTCACTGTTCTTGGATGTTGCACCTCCATCTTACAGCCTTCATGCAATTTATTTCTGAACATGGAAAAAAATTAATTCACCTTACATTTCATTTTTATCATATCTGACAGCTTTCTAGATTGTGTCTGCATGTGACATCTGTGGCCAAGTATTTTAACATAAAAATTCCTTTTTGCAGGTCCAGTGTAGATGTTCCTTTTTCTTGAAGGAATGAATTTAATAATGAGGTAACATTAATATAATGAAGCCAATACTGAAATGAATCTCTGAGCTACATAAAATTAGCATAGCTAAAACAAGGTTCTTGCATTTTCTCAACTGTAATTTCATTAAAAGTCTATGTACCTCTAACACACCACTAGAATCAAAAGCACCACGCGATAAAGTCACTAGATTTTAAAAAGAATTATACAGACCTCTTCAAACTTAATCCATCAATACAGCAAAATACATTCTGTCAGAAAAACTAGCAATTCTGAAGTCTGTGCTTATTACATGCTTATCAGTTATCAAATAATTCAATCATCAAAAAGAGGACTGGATGGGACCTCAAGAAGTTATCTAATCCATCCTTCTGTTTCACCCTAAGACAAAGTCATTCTTTGTCACACCTGACAAACGTTTATCTAACTGGTTCTTAGAAACCTCCAATGACAGAGATTTCCACAGTTTTCCCTCAGCAATTTATTCCAGTGCTTTGCCATTGTTGTAGAAAGCTTCTCTTAATGTCTAATCTACATCTCTCTCTATTCAGTTGAAGCTGTTGCAATTTGTCTTATCCACCATGGATGTGAAGAAGAGATCATTTCCTTCAGCTCTGCAGTAGTCTCCTAGGTATTTGAGTCTGATCTCAACTTGGACATACACTCTTTATGCAAAACAGTCCAAATTTGTCCCATCTTGCATTGCAAGCCACTGGTCATTGTTGTTGCTTCTATCTGGATTTTGTCTAACTCATCCCCACCTTTCTGAGGTGGGTGTCTAAAACTGAACACGGTATTCTTATGAAGATGATTCCTAGATTTCACTGGAGGATTTATGAACTCTTTTTGACACATCCCAGGATGAGGCTGTGAAGAGAATAAACGGCCAATGACTGACTTGCAGTCAGTTAGGAATCTACTAGAAACTATAAATCTTCATCTGTTAAACTACTACATACATACTACTACTACATATTTGAAGTTGATGGTTTTTTGATTTGCTTTTCTCTCTCCTTCCCCAAAATCTATGTTGGCATTTCTACCAAAATGTGAAAAAAATATCTTGCATTTGTAAGACATCAATTTTGTGGTGTTGCTATCTATGCACCAGCAAATACATTCATTTTGTGCCTAACAACTGCTCTGGGTTTTTCATTATACTGGAGTAAACTCTACCAAATTTGTTGTTTTGCCAGTGATGCCACAGCAACACAATCCCATTCCCTGGGCTCCTCGCTTTGCCAAGCTGGTGAAGGGGATGTTGGGACTGTCATGGTAAGAGTGTTTTCATCTGGAGAACAAAAGCAATCTGCACCCTCAGAAAGCTGTCATCGTATCTCCTGCAGACTGCTAAGCCATGCCAGCTCAGAGCTCTTCACTGCGATGCTGGATGAAAGTAACGATTCCACCACCATGATCTGCTATTTTGAGTTGGATGCTAAAGTTGCTAAAAAAGATTTTTCTGGCAGAACATCTTTGCAATATTTCCACTACAAAAATCGGCTTTCATCCTCAAACTCTAATGTCTCATTTTGAGGACTGAATGTTTTATGGGCAGATACACTTGCATGATCAGGAGAGAATCCAGTTCTGAGGGCTGGCAAGAACAGTCTTGCTTTAAGCAAAGCAAGGGAATTGCTCCCCTTTATCCATCAACCTCTCTAAGTATCTTGCGTGTTACCTGATGGCTCACCATTGATCTCAACTACTGGAGGATGCCTTAATTGATAACCTCTGTTTTAATAAAACAACACAAAATTATCTACCTCAGCAAGTATACATTGCAGATATTCAGTTGTCCTTTGACCAAACATAGTAGAATTAGGTTAACTCTTTAAGTGGCCTGTAGAAAGATGGGAGCAATGGGAGTCACTACTTGCATATTTAACTGTCATCCTGAAGCAGAAAAGCAAAACAGAGGAATATGTGATGTGTAAGCTTAAGAGATGCTACAATGAAGCTTGTACCTTGTCTCTTTTGAATACACCTGCAATGACTTAGTGTTGTTTGTGCTTTTCTCCTACACAGAAGACTGAAGGATGGCTCATGCATGGAGAAAGTGAACTTCTGAAAAGCTTTGTGTTTTATAAAGCAGTGACTATTGCTGCAGATGCTGCTTGTCTGTCCTTTGAAGACCAACAATGTAGAAGAAATATGGGAAGCTTTAATTTTACACAAACCCTAAAATGTTCCTATTGTCAATGCTGTGTGACCCCTACTACATGGCAAGGTAGTGCATTTAGAAAATGAAATTTCAGAGTTGCTGCAGGTGATGGGGTTTTAAAGGACCCCATTTTATAGTGCCAGGAATACCAAACCCTGAGGAGAAAAGAGGCTACAATGATGAAAATATTCATCTGTTTTTCGCTTTTTAATTTTTTTTAATCTCCTCAGAAGACAGTGCATTGAAAATGGATTAGAGTGCCTTTCAGGTGTATTATTGCTTGCTTTCTTGAGTTTACTTCCAGAGAAAGCAATTGTTGGAGCCAAGTGTTGCTTTGAAAGGAGTCTAACAAACAGGTCAAAGCTCTACCTACAGTGTCACTTGAGCAAGCTAGTGTTAACTGAATGAATTCAGAGAAAGGTAAGGAAAAAAAGACTGTGTGTGCCTGTTCTGTAAGGTATTCACAGTCCTAGTTGTCGTGGTGGGACCACGGTGTTTTCAGTTCATATCAAATAGAAAGCTACTATGTACAGTAAAGCCAGCTCTGGAGTGCTGGATTCAGCAGAAATGGAAAGCCTGCACTTCAGCTGGATCAGCTCATGCAAAACTAGCTTATACTACTGACACCTCCTTCAACACTTTCTGGGGGACCTTGAGGCGCTGCTTAGGGACTGTTAATGGGTCAGAGTCAGTTAACTCCTAAATAAGACAGGCCTGTCTCCCAAATCAATTTGATTTTACTTAGTTAAATTTTATGTTAAAAACATATGTATGCAGCTTTGCAGTGCAAATTAAAAAAAATAAAACATATCCAGCAAACTACAACAAACTTATATCCAGCAAAACAATGCCTCCACATCTTGTGTCTGATCTATGAAAGGGAAAACGATTATCCAAGAGGTGAGGATACTGTGGGGATGGGAGAAGGAAGGCACAGACAGGGTATGTCTGGCTTAGTGAGATAAACAGCCCAAACAGGACCGGACGCTAATGCAGCTTCCCTGCTCCCATCGCTGTGCTGGCTCGGGAGGAGCTGGCGCTGCTGTCTGTGTGCAGTGCTGCAGCCAGGCACACTGGGAAGGAGGCGGGAGGCAAGATGGTAGGAAATGCAGTAAGGGAAAAAAAAAAAAAAAGCATTGCTTACTCCCTGAAAACTAAAATATTCTACCAGTTGGAGACAGAGCAGAAGAGAGTTAGCAAAATGACAAACTTTGCTTCCATTTTTTTTTAAACAGCCTTGGCAGGGCAGTCAGCCACTGACCCTCTCCAGCCATTTGTTGTCCTTGCTGAAGAGCTGGCCAGGGTGTTAGTGGTGATCTCGCCTTGAGCTCTTCTGAATCTGACCCAACATGTCTGTAGGACGCAGGACTCGGCTCCTGTTTTGTGGAGCAGTCTCTTAACCACTCTGAAATCACAGCTGCTGCTGCTGGCTTATCATGTCTTCTCACTTCCTTCCGCTTTAACTACACTGCAGATTGCAAAACACAAATATTTCTACCAACTGGCTGTACCTGGAAGTGTGTTTTGTAGCATTACAGATGCCTAACAGTGAGGGCTGCAGAGACCTTGCAAACCAGTGTATGTTTATCCAGAGGCCAAAGGCATATATCATGAAATATTCTATGGTTATAGTGAATCTATCTAGCCAAAATTTGCGTGAAGCATTAGTTTTAAACTAAAAAGTTTAGGGTTTTGGGTAGTCCTTGTTGGCCATAAATAAAATTTAAATCAGTCTATCCATCCTCTGGATTAAAATGTTGGTCGGTATCAGTATATCAAGAAGGAAATAACCCAGAGACAGATGATATTGGATCACACAGATGACTGCAGTGTTTAGTGGAAATAAATAACAAGGGACTATCTCCTCTTGGAAAAGCTGTTTTGGTAAATTCAAGTCCAAGCATGAAGCAAGCAAAACATAAATTTTAGGTCTTTCCTGTCAAACATGATGTCTCGTTCCACTGGTTTGGAAAAGATCTTAGCTCTTGTTTTTCTTAGAACAATATGAAAGCCTTGGGGAAAATTAAATTGGGGAAAGATTCAGCATGTAAAATATACAGCACAGAATATTGGAGAAATCTCAGTTTGGGCTTAAAGAATCATTCTTGTCATGTGCTGGCAGAATTCTTATCACCCATTTACACAAAACTGAATTTGGGAAATTGATCAGTGAGTCTGCAGTTCCTGGCAGAGCCTTTCACTAGCTGTTTGATTCTACGGAGAATGGCAGATACCCAAACTGCAGGTGTGAATGTGTCGAGAAAAATCTAATGCAGAAGGATGTGCAACTCCATGAAGGAAGATGTTGCCAATTAGTCTGTTTCTGGAGAATATTGTTCTAAGAATTTTGGGGAGAGGAAATGCCAAGTTTCTTGTTAAACTTGTTGAGTATCTCTGGCAAATTTGAATAAGAAACTTTCTCTAGAGCGACTATAAAAATAATTGTTTGAGCCAAGTAAACAATGTGACAACTTTGTCATCATGTCAGCTCTGATTTTCACAGATTATGACAAATGCAAGAGTGAGAAACTAAAGTAACACTGAAGGCTTGTAAACATAGGGGTAATCTGAGTGAGGATTTGGAGTGGGGGAATGAGCTAAACCGATGAAGGTAAAGCACACTAAATCTCTAAGGCTTCTTCTGAATCTGTCTGTCAGAGCATTCTGAGTCTGCTAACTTAATATCCAGTGTGCAGCCCTCCCTGAAAAGAATTACATCACTGTAAAGTTAAGAAAGCATTCTGAAGGGAGAAAATATAACTTGCTCTCTCATGCTTTACACATTTGCTGCTGACATCCTGCGCTCAAATTTTGCGTATCGGCAGTGCTTTTATATCTGTAACAGCATCTTAGATCTGTGAATATGTAATTCACTGACTCTGTTTGCTATGGCTGGAAAACAGTCTTCTCTCATTGGGAAAGACATAGGTATATTAGACATCACTTTACAGTGTCAGAACCAACTAATGCTACTTCTCTAAGCTACGTATGGCACAGGCAGACAGTAGATACTGCTCTCACATAGCTTGAATGCAGCATGCCAACCTCACGGCGCAGCACGGTTTCTGGTCCTGTTCTCAGCCTCACTTTATTGAAGGTTATCCATTAAAGTGTCTTGCACAGAAGGGAGGTTATTCACAGTACAGGAACTGAGCCTAGAATTTGGGCTGAGCAGATAAGTATTCTGACAGAATTTGTTTGTCATGTTGCGTAGGAGAAGAATGCTTTAAAGTGAGGGGCTGAAAAGCGTAAGAATTGTTCCCATGCTAGACTGATGGCTGTAGAGTGGTTTAGAAGCAGCAAGTATGGGAAACATTTGCTCTCTTATGTAAACATGCTTATTTTCATAGAGCCTTGGACCTGTCTCAGAAGGATGAGCTCATGAGTAGCTGAGTAGACTTTAGTTATCTTGCAGTGGATCAGTCTGACAAGTTGCTGTAGATGATTCAAATAACTTAGAAAACCTGTAACTATTCCTATACCCTGCCTGCGCACCTCAGCAGTCCACTGGAGCCCTCAGAGCTGGATACAAGTTAAAGTAGCCCTCAGGCTACTTTAATACACATTGGGGCTAAGCCAGGACAGGCAAAGCACAAGGTATACTTTAGTCTCTGTGTTGAGGCCAACATTGCCACATGAATATATTTCTTGAGCAGTGCTTACTCCACAGTGTGTATGCGGTAGGCTTTAGTTACACCTTGCATGGTATTTGCCTATCCTAAATGCAACGGTTTCTCTGTAAGCTCAGTCTTGTCTGCTGCGTAGACGTTTTTCCCTATCTTTTAGAGACTTGCTGTTGCATCAGGGTTCTGAAACCTCCGCATCGCCCGCAAAGTGTTTGTCTGGTGGCATTGAGTGTCTCTGCATATCATTCCACACTGCCTGGGTGACAACATCCCTCTTTGGTCCGGGGTGGACGGGGGTCACCGAGGATCCTGGGTCTGGACCGCAGTGCTGTTACCCTTAATGACTTGGACAGTGGGGTGGAGACCACAGTCTTTAAACTAGGAGGTGTCAGATGCAAGGGCTAAAGCTCTCAGGAGGATGCCATTCATCTGAACAGCCCTGGTTCAAAGACAGAGCAGGCAATTTGGCGAGGAGCCTGCTCCCTCCCTGAGGTGGGGAATCAGGCACAGCTGTGCAGGTGAAATCCTGCGGGAGTCAGCGCTGACTTTCTCACTGATCCTGACGGGATCTGGATTTGAGCCATGACACACAAAAAGCACACTCAGTATGCTAGTTGACAGAGCTAATAAAAGAGGATCATGTAGCTAAAAGCAGTGTGTGTTCCCTGTGCTCAAAGAAAGTAGTCATTTAATTTGCCTATCAAAACAATACTACTGTAAGCACCACAGACCTACTCTAACACAAACCCATACTTAGCAGTCTGACTGGAAACTTTAAAATTCTCTTGAAAATAGCTGGGTCCTAGCTCAGAGCCTGAAATGGAACACCCCAGTGCAATTACTCCAAGTAATGGGATAGTCACTAGCACATTAGCAATTAAATAATGGCTCACAATTAGTGAAAAGATGAAAACGGCTGTAGCAAGTCTTGCTGTACCAAAGGGCTTATTTGTAGTCTGTTACTTGCATCAAAATGACATGTTACAGAAAGATGAAGGGAGCCTGTCACAGTCCATTTAAAAAGTCACTTCTTCTAGACAAGGCTGTCTGCTTTCATCCCTCTTTGCATTATCAGCTGAACTGCTGGCACCAGGTATTCAAGGAATTTCAGCGGGAAGGAGGAGAGCACAATATTTCCTTGTCACTGTGATAGATTTGACAGACCACTTGGGCAATACATCTAGAATTCTGTCACACAAATTGAAATCTTTAGAAAGCCAACAGGCTTTAAGAGCAATACTCAGCTACTCCAGGCCTGGGGTATTAGGTTATGACTAGAGCTCACTTTGGCTCATGAGCATTCACTTTCATCTTTTAAATGTGTTTAGAGAACTGGGGGTTGGGACAGTTCTGCAATAGTCTACCTGACTTGGTAATTAAAGTGCCCACATTCTTGCTTATTTTTCCTGTATGCTTGCATCTCAGGGAACAGGTTTTCTCTGCTAAAGATGGAGTTATTCCCCAAGATGCTGAATATCTTAGAGACAAATAATTTCATTAGTAAAGGCAACTGTATGTGTGGCATGTGGTCAGCACGCATGGCGTTAGGAGAGATCCCAAGCTTAGCAAAAGGGGCAGGCTTGGTCCTGCTGTCCAAATGCGAGACGGTGAGAAAACCCAGCTGCCGTGCCAAGTGGTGCGGGCACACTCCCTTCAGGGTGCTGGCACCCAACCAGCTGCTTAGCAAGACCTTTGAAGTAGCAAGCTGCTGATGGTGCTGTTTAAGATCTCTAAACAGGCATCCTATTAAACTGTGGTTGTGGAAGGATCCTTGGTGCTTAGGAAAGGGGATGTTAGCAAATAGCGTTTGGAGGAGCACAGGACTGCGAAGCAATGCCTCAGTCACTTCAATGTGACCACCTAGTCAAAGTCTCACTGATCTTTCTGGATCAAATACCTGAACCTCTGTGTTTCACAACCAAGGAGAGTTTTTGTAACTACATTTCAGCAATTGATATTTTCCCATAACATCTAAAACATTACCCCTAGTTCACATGCTCCAAGCTGCTGGATAGTATTGCTGAGCGTAGTGCTGTATTTTCTACCCTATATCACAAAGCCAGTGGCATCCTGGTATGAGCAAACCTATTTTTATGTATAGTTGATATATACTTTTGTAAAAAATTTTGATATGTTTTGGTTTACTACATGAATAAGACTGAAAATACAACCCCATCTATTGCCTTCCCTCTTTTTTATGGTCTCTCACCGTCTGACTGCCTGCTATTTTTCAATAGTACTGCATGATGTGCTGGACACATAGAAACTTTGGCTTTCTGCACTTGAATGACATCCTGAATAAACTCAAGGGACCTGCTAAACAGTATCCCAGCTTTGAAAATATCCCAGGCAGATGCTTCAGTAAACAAGCAAAAGCAGGGTTCTCCATTCTGATGGGTTAATTCTTTGTGTCTCCCACTGTATATTCCCAAGGTATAGCTTGCAAATGCTCCTAACCCTATGATATTTATCCTGTTTTTATTTTCCAGTCAAAAAGTGTGCAGTTCCCAGTGAGGACTATTTCCATGCCAACTCTAAGCTTTCAAATTTCATCCATCTTTCTATTGCTTTGCTCAAGTAAGTGATATTTTAGACAGGGCAAAACAGCTTCTCACTTAGTTGAAAATCTGAGAACTGATTTTTCCCAATCTTTTTTTTCATATGGTTTACCTTTTGGGGAGAGATTAGTTATGGAAAGCCATAGAAAACTTTTCATTGGCTATTATTGGTATGTATACAAAGAGCTACATTGCAGTACCTTAACTTAGAGTGGCTAGGGATAGCTAACTTTGTATTTCTGGGCTCTGCTTAGTAACAAAGGAAACCTGTGAATCGTGTCAAAACCTTCTTCTCCTATACCCAGAGGGAACGGCACTATTTTCCCTCAGCTGTTTTGAAGGATGAGCGCACTGGCTAGCACAGGGCTTGTTTGCCTATTTGTTTGGTACACAGGATCAGGTTCTCCACTGATTTCAAAGCAGCTGCCCAAGCTCGTGCCATGAAGCCAGCCAGGCTGTGCTGCCTCCTGCTCAGGCCCTTTACTGTGTGCCATGCAAAGATTCAAGCCTGAGACTCTCCCAGGTATCGACGACTTTATGAGGAGGAAACAGAAGATTAAGCATGGTATCTAAGTGAGTTCTTGATAAGTAGATTAATTTAAAACAGAACACTTTGCTCATTTAACTTTTTGTGAGCAAACATAAAACACCACTGTAATTGTACTTTGGCCTGTGGGAATAATATCCCAGAAATAACACCTCTACTTAAATTCTAGGAGCTTAAGATCTCTGTAGGGCTGCTTCTTTCACTACAAGACCTGTAATTAGCCAACCATTATGGCATTGAGCAATAACCTTGAGGAACCCCCCATTCTCCCTGGAGCACAGTGTCCCAAATGCGCCAGCGAGCATGTAAAGCATGTTTGGAGGTTCTCCCCCCTCCTGCTATACCCAAGCAGCACAGCAGGTCTAAAACCCCTCCGTGGTATCTTGGCGAGCTCTTTTACAAAGACACCCACTGTAACGTCTTGCCATTTTCAAGTGTGTAATACTGCGTGTGAACTGCAGGATTTCTAGAGTCTAAGTCCTAAAGCTACTGCGGTGTGATTTGGGCCACTTTTGCCCTTTCTTACCACTGAGCATTGCTGCCACTGATTGCTCTGCCGGGGGGGCTTTCTCCGATGAACCCGCAGCAGCCGCCCTCACCCGCTGGGCACGGTGCTCAGCTGCCTGGGGCAGTCAGGGCCCCCTTAGCCCTTGCCATTTTGCAGAGAAAAAACTTCTCTTCCTCACTCTTAGGATGGGGACATGGGAGGCCCGAAGGCTTGCAACACCACTGTGTTTTCCAGGGAGAATAGAAAGTAGCCTTCCATTTAGGAAAGACGAGGTCCTTCTTTCAGGCACAGGAAAAGTTTCCTCGGCCTTTGGACTGGGCACAGCTGCTTTACAGACCAGGCTAACTCATTAGTGCTGTTCCAGTTCTGGCACTCACGTCTGGGCAGCTCACCCTTTCCTGGCCTGACCGGAGGGGATACTTCTGGGCAGCTCTGCTGGTCAGACTGAAAACTGAGTTCAGAAGGGGTAAAACGGGACACTCGGAGAAGACCTGAGTAAAGGTGTTTCCCCATGGTTTTGGGGAAGATTTTGACTTCCCTTAAAATAAATTAGCAATTTTTTTCCTGTTAAAATAACAAAAATATCAAACTGTTTCACTTAGAAAATGCTACATTTGATTCAGTTCATATTTTCCAAAGTATCTTCCTGGTTTTATTGTCTAAAACCATTTTCCAAATTAGAATAGAGTTTATCAATTGTTTTCAGTTGCTTGGAAACAGTGTTTGCAGGGTTTGTGTGTGTGAACAAATTACTGGCTGAAAAGATTGCCCTATTCCATATGTAATCTTTATTAACATTAATGCAAACTCTCCCATGAAAGCAGCCTGGAGGATTCTCTGTGCTGGCGGATACTGGACTGAGAGTTGTCCTCATCTCTACACACTCAGGGTACTGAGACGAATACGTAGAAGGTCCTCAAACATGCCAGACTTCAGTCCTTGTACAGTTTCCTCTGAGCTACCAGCCACCCTAAACTTACATTTAGAAAAGACATACAATCCTTAATATGACAGCTTAGCTCTAACTTTTGATGGCATTTATCAAGAACAGAGGATCTCCAAGGTTCAGGGACATCAGGAATATTTTTTCAAGACAGCCCTTGTATCATACCCTCTAGCTTAAAGTACAAGGTACTACAAATAAACAGCTTTTTACAAACACTTTATTACTTCAGATCAATGATACCACACACTCAAATTTGCTATTCTCAGACTTCATGTAATGAAAACAGAGATGATTTCTATAAAGAACGGGAAATTTGGGGTCAAGGGCACGAAGCCATGCAGGTGTAATTTTCTGCTATACTTTTAAATGTGTTTATTCCTCACAAACAATACTGTATGATGATGCTAAGTAGCCTATTACCGTGATAAAAGACAAATCTTTGACCTGCCTCACATACAGATAAACTTCAACTTTTCTTTCCCATGTAACTAAGGAGCAAATGGCTACAGAAAGAAGCAAGTACTGACTGAGGGAAGAATCTCCTTTCAAAAATTCCCTCCCTGCTCAGACTGAATTGTAGCTTTGGACAAAATTTTAGATTAAACTCCTAATCACTAAAATAAGTCAGGCCTGAAAAATAACTTACATTACCAGTTAGGTGTAATTTCTTTATCTAGTAGTAGTAGTACATGTCAAAGTAAATCTCACATTACTTGTTCAGTAATGTCACAGGCCTGATCTTTTTCCAGGCTTCTTTGCAAAGGTGAAAGAAAGTTGAAAAAGGCATAGGAAATGTTTAAGAATAATTAAAAAATTAAAAATGGAGTAAGCTCACTTTTTAGATGTTTAATGTCTTTAGAGCTAGAACTCAAAGAAATCTGCCTTGATCTTGTCTCTTGGCAATTTCTTGAGGTTTTGTTCTCACCATGATTTTCTTAAGAGTTTCTTGAGAGTTAAAAATCTGTTTGTATTGGAGGTATTAGAGTATCTACATAAATTTGAAATACTGCTCAGATGGATGCTGTAAAGTGCTCGTACTTATATTCAAGTTAGGAATCCACTATATGCAGCATGAAGCATAAAAGTTGGGGTTACTTGGAGAGCTGGGAACCATCACAGGAAGCAAGAAGGAAGACAGCCAGGAATGTGTAATGTCTTAGGAGAAAAAGAAGCCATCTGCTGACCTGGGATGCTGATCAGGAGCTTTCTGGAGCTGTTAGCTCACAGCTAAGCAATCCCTGTCATTGCTGGACATTGAGGGCTCAATGCAGCTGCCCACACACAAGTGCCCAGGGCCATCTGAGATGCCTGCCTGACCTCAGGATGACGGTCCAGAAGGCTGCAGGCCTCCTAAGGGTCCTGTGTCAGACCTGCTGGCCCCATGCGGACATCTCGCTTAGCACAACTCAAATGGCACTAACCACATGTTTGTGGGCAAATTAATACAGCTCTTCAGAAGGGTCTTTTACTTATGTAAAATCATTGGCAAAAGGGAGGCTTGCAAATTGATTGAAAAAAGCAACACTGAAAAAACATGATCATCCTTAAGATCATGTAGCAGCAGAGTGATTTTCTGATTTCAAGTTATGATGGATGTCAGTGAAAGAAAACAGATATGAACTTCCAGTGGCTGGTACCCCTATAAATATTTATTCCTATGGGAACTGAGAGCAAAAATACTACTTTTCTGACTTATCCACTTTATACTCTTACAGTGCACAAGGGAAAATAATAAAGTGGTACAGAGTCAAACTAGCCGTGTTTTTACCTATAAACTGAACATATATGTAGGGATTATACAGTATAACAAATAAAAACCCACGAAGGCGAATCCCTGCCATTTTAAGAGCAGGGTAAAAAATCTGGGGCCTTAGACTACAGTAGTTCTGTAGGGTAAAGGGGGACAGGCTGTAGGTGAAAAGGCAAACATGAAAAAGCATTGCTCTTGGAACGGCCTTGGTTTCCTGGGCAAATGGAGTCTGTTAAATGTGAGCATGGTTACCATAGCTTCTCAGACCTCTTCAAATCTTTCTGAAAACTTCCCTATCAAAACTTTCTTTTTTGTGAAGATGGTTGCAATTAACATGCAAGTTGCATAGGGCAGAAAGGTGGCTAAGAGCAAAAACAAAATTGCATGGGCAACTTAAACTATGCACTGAGTAATGCTATACTTGGGATTCCTCAACTGCAAACTTAGACTGCTATATTTTTAACATTTATCATTTTGAAGTAAAACTACAGTATGTCCGTACATTTTTCCCCTCCTTCCATAATAGTTAGAAATAACACCCTTTACACTATCTTAAACCACACTGTTTGGCAACTACTTACAGAGTAGGTAACATCATTTCAGCTTAGTGTTAGCTGTACAGTACACAAATAAAGACTGTCTCCTCCTCAAAGATCTTACAGTCTGAAAGATAAGGACATGAAAGAGTGTTTGGGAAGATGACTAACTTGGGGGGGCTGCGGGAGGGGTTTGCTGAAGTTAAAAACACAAAAACAGTTCTTACAACCTCTCATCTCCTGGGAGTCCCTTAAAGAACATACAGGTCTTGTTGCTGAAAGTGCAGTCTTTGCATAGAACAGTCTTGCAATTAAGAAGACATGGGGAAGCTGCTGACATTTGTTTGTGCCTGTTTTTATTAGGACGTAGATAATGTGTTGCTATTAATTCTCCCCAAACCCCCAAGCTCTCTGTTGATGTCTCCTATTACAGCCTGTCTCTGCACAAAACAAAATACTCTCACTCAAACTGCTGGTCCTAGTCTGAGGAAACATTCACTTATTAGAATTCTAAAATCCTATTTCTTCCCATAATGACCAAACAACTTATTGTTTTTTGACCTTGAGAAGGATTAGAGGGGATCTTTAGAGACCAGATGTCTCTTGTGTATGACAGAAGACATATTAATTTAAATACACTAAATCGTTGGAATTTTTTTCCCAGATATTTAGGAAAGTTATGAGTCATGAAGTAAACAGAAATAAATGTGATGTAATCAGCACGTGCAGATTTCCATGACTCAATTTTGCAAACATTTCTCCAAGCCCGATGTCCCTGTCTTCAGACATCAAACATGGGTTCAGTGCAGGAAACCCAAGCTATGAAGGCACCAGACCACTCTGTCCCCCGGAAGGAAGGGAGCAGGTTGCTGGGGGGCAGCAGCAGGTTTCTCGTGGGGAACCATACTGCCCTACTCCCCTTGTTCACTTTTGCCTCCAAGTTTCTAGAAGCAGAGCTGATTGTTACCAGAGTCACAGGGAATCTGCATCCGGTAGCACAGACTTTTCTAGGGGCTCTCTATGGATGCAGATATGGTGCAGTGGATGTCCCCAGGCTGTAACTTCTTTTTTGTATATTACCTCCCAGGTGATAATTTGGATCCCACAAAAAAAAAGAGGGTGTCAGAAGATTAATTCCTCTTCATTCTTAACATGGACAAATACGTATCAGATGGTGTCCCTGTTGTTTTTTAGATCATAGCAGGAGAGTTTGTTCCTCAAACAAAGTCTGAGATCAGATTTACCCTAAATCAGAAAGATCACAAAGCTGATTTTGCCTTAGCAATGCCAGAGCAGTTCTGATACTAATAGCAACGCTATAGAGGCAGTGTCTCTTTGCAAAGCATTATCAAAATAACACATGTATATAAAATGAGTGATCCCAGCATAATGAAGTAATGCTCTCATTGTTTGTATGCAAGTGCAAAGCGTGGAGTTTTTTTGTGAATCTGAGTGACATACTGGGAGCCAATTGAGTTTTGATTTTTAGCGAGAGAAAACCAAATTTTCCTTTTGCTGGAGTAGCTGGAAAGCTGGTGGAGCAGGAGGCAGCTAGTGCCAAGGCAAAACTATGCACCTTTCTTGTCATATGTCTTCAAGTGATACATTCCAAGGTTGTTCTTTATTTAATCACATAGAGATAAATAAGCTACTAGCTATTCCAATCTAATTATTTTATTAGGCAGCACAGTTAAAAGATAACCTATGCTACAGAATTCCCAATGACATACAGGATTTTTTACATTTAAAATCATGAAATTGCTGTGATGCTTTTGAAGTTTCAACATACTCTTGCATTAGCCTGAAAACTTCTGTGCAAGAAGAAACACTCTTGTTTGGGTTCAGTCCTTCAAGGTGCAATATAGGCAGTCTGCAGTTAAGTTCATGGGCTTAGTCCTCCACAAAGGACACTTTTAAACAAGTGTTTCTCTATCAGTGAAATAGAACATCTATATTTTTAGTACTGATTACTTTCTCTACCAAAAATTATTTTCACAGCTAGAGCACTAAGGAGCACTGTGCAGGAAAGAGGCTTAACAAAGATACTTTGAAGGGAAAAAAAACTCCAATGCCTTTCTCTCTTCCTTCTCTAATTGCTGCAGATGTTGTGTAGTCGCACCTATGAAAAGTTAATATTATGATTTTGTAACATTTTTGATCTTCATTAATTATAGCTCAGAAAAGCTTACAAAAAGCAGCCTGTCTCTTTAATACAAATAAGATTAATTGCACGGTTGTTCAGATAATGAACCACCAGTAGTTAAACAAAAAAAATGTTTGTCTTTAAGCAGCCCTTGGATGATTTTTTTTAAAACTGTTACAGGAAGTGCAGAGGCTGCCAAATTACTGTGCCCGTGAGCCTCACTCTCATTATCAGCCTAAACGAACGCACACACCCCGACACTTTCATCCTCTTCCAGGTCCGAGAGAAAGAAAGAGGAGGCATTAAAAAAAAAAAGAGGAGGCATTAAAAAAAAAAAAAAAACACCTTCCACACAAAGCAGTGTCTCTGAAGTCTGGAATGCACCCTGGTTGTTTGAAGACAAGATTTATACCTGACACCCTCCTTTAAGCTCATTGTTGAGACTCGCCTGTTTTCAAATGAACCGCAGCCTGGCTGCTGCCGGTACTTCACCCTGTAACGACCGCATAAGCTAAGATAAATGCACCGGGAATTGCTATCGCTTTGAGGTGGGAAAAAAATCAAACCCTTCGTGCAGGTAGTGGGTGGAGGGAAAAATAGGGCTGGCGAGGCGGGCGCGCGTGGGGGCGCGCGCAGGGAAGGCGCCAGCTCCAGGGAGCAGCCCGCAGTGCTGGGCATCAGCACGACACGGGTTGGGCTGCAGGAGCTGGCACCTGTGTTTTGGTGGGGCCATTAGGGGCCCCTTGCAAGGAGGCAGTAGTGCACCGGCCGCTTACGAATGCCCGAAAGGCAATTTGCACTTGTTGATTTGACAGCTCATGCTATCCTTATGGTTGGTGAGACAAGCCCAGTTTCCATATTTTAGGCCTTCCCATCCTTTCCCTAAGAAAGCTGCGGCTAGATGTGCTGAGACCCTTTTATCCAGCCCCTTAAATTCTTCTCTGATCTGAGGAAAACCCTTGGTAGCAAGGATATAATTTTCACTGAACCCACCTGATGGGAGGTGAAGTTACCAAGTACTAAGACATGTATAGCGAAAGATGGGAGGGAAAGCAAAGGTGGCTCAGGACAGCATCAGGTCGTACAGAAACACAACAAAATGTCCCAGAGCTCAGGCTGTTGAAACGCTAGTGTTAGCAGGTGTTGCACTAATTACCGAAAGCTTTGAAGTGACGCAGGCAGAAAATGTCTATCATAACAAGAGAAGAACACCCAGCAATTTGCAGATATATTTATTGTCCATTTTGTAGTGCTGCTCAAAGGCCTAGTAAAAGTTGGGGCGTTAGGAAGACGTTTGTGGTACAGAACCAGTTAAGCTGCAGTTTCCAGGCTGGAGAATTACCATGTCATTTGGAATAACGCTGCATAAATTCTTGGCACTCGAAAATGTCTGTGAGTGAGGAGATATTCTAAAATAACACTGATATAGAGAAAAAACGGCGGAGAGATGACAGTATAAGAGATTCTGTGGCTAATACAAAACTGAAAATCAGAAAATCTTGTCCTTTTCCAAACATTTCATAATGCTTATCTTTGATCCTGCCACCAGAAAGCAATATGGGATTAACAACAAAACTAAAGACCCTAAGAAGTTGTTCCAGCATCACAGATTGGCACTGGCATATACATTGGCATTGGCATATACATCACAGAGATATATGAGAAGGGTCCATCAGCATGTTCTGGATTGGACCCAACAGAAAGCTCTAGATTTGATTTTCTGATTCTCCTTGCTGAAGCAGTTTAGACTCAGGCCTTTAAGGGGCTTCTTCCAAAATTTCCAGGCTCTCAGGAATGGATGGGATATTGAGATCTAGGAGAAAGTGGTTGTTTTAATCCACTTCAGTTATAAAATGTGTTCTAAATTTAGGATGTTATATTAAGTTTTATTAAGAATGCAAACGATGAGCGTTTCTAGGACTACAGGTACTTGCATGTCCCAACTAGCACATAAGCATCATGCTATTACAGATCTGAATAAAGCAGGTTAAGTTCACAGCAGATTTAAAATAGGGCAAAAGGGAGGGCAGAGAGGGAGACTGTACAACATGCTAAACATAAATGCCACTAGGATGGTAGGAGAAGCATCCACAGTCTACATGAACTGAACTGACATAACTGCCTGTGGAGCTACAGCATCAATCTCAGCTTGGCCACAGGTATCCCGTTCTATTTTCACACTTGAAAAATTTACCATTTATACATTTTTTTCTTCCGATTTTTTTTCCTTGAGGGGTAACATCTTCTATCTGGTGCCAGCAGGAGGTTCTCAGAGAAATCAGTTTCATCAACCATGACCAATGTACTGAAAAATGGAGCATAGCTCCAGTGCAGCAATCACAGGAATCTGTTGCGGACACTTAGCCTGGAGCCTCCATAATTTCCGACACCGAGCATCTGAGGAAATAGCATTCAGTATTTCATTCTGACATTTCAGCTCGTGACAGTGAGTTACGGAATGCTGCTTGAACCCAAAGTCAAATGCAATAAAAGGAACACAGCTTTACAAAAAAAGAAGTGTAGGTAAAGCAAGTTCTGCTTGCCTTATCTCACAGAGAGCTGCTAGATAGGAAAACAGAAACACATGGCTCTAGGCAGTCACTCTATTGCTGAATGTCTGTTAAAAATAGCTCATTTGCAATTTTCAAGAAACAATTACAGGCACAATCAGGGCCTCTTAGCCTAATTAGGGCATCAGATATAAATTAGGCAACAAATGCCCTGGAATTCCCTGGCACTTCCTTCTTCAGCCCTCCATAGAGGAGCCACCTTCCTCTGGTTCCACCAAACGTTTGCTATTTTTGTCCCCATTCAGTCCTTTGTTTTTGTATTAATTCATCTTCTCTTTCAACACATGCATTTTGCCATGCCTGTGACTTCTTATCTTTAATTCTGCATTATCCCTTTTGCCACCTTTCCTCACCCTGCTCCAGCTGCCGGGCCTGTTCTGCTGCAAAAAGGAACGGCGCACCGACGGAAAGGGGATGTACCCCTTCCCCCTGCCTGCACTTGTGATTCTGCAACCGGTATGCAAACTCACATGTCCCCTGCTCTTCACAAATCCTAGGAACTCGAGTGGGATTTGAATGACTTCTCTTTCACTCATGCAGGCTGCGAATCCTGAGCCTCTGCTCTATCTGCTCCCTTCTTGCAGCTGTTCTCAGTAGCCTTCTAATCCCATAAACTGAAGGTGGAAAAGATGCATGGAGCTCATGCTGCCTCTGCATGAAAATAATTCCACCTGGAGGGAAATCCCAGGCAACCCATCTACACTTGCTTGGAGCCCATTGCCCCCTGGGTAATATGCCACCATGCATCATCAGCCACTGCCCACGAAGGTCATCTTGAAACAAGAAATGCAAAAACTCATGCTTGTGACTTGTGAGGGTCATGAGAATAGCCCCCTCCTGCCTCCTGGCCCATCATTTCCCCTCCAAGAGTGAAGGACAAGTCTGCCCTGTCTACGTGGCCAACTGAAGTCTTCGAGCATAGCCCTTAGAAGATGGCTTAGCCTGATTAAATGCATTGCCCTATGTAAGCAGCGGAAAAATCACACTTGTAACTGTAGTATTGTATTCTATAGCAAAACCATATGATAGAAAATGATTTATTCCCGTGACTATTTGCTTGAAGTAAATAAAGGGTTATAGAAATAACACTTCTGGAGGATGCAACTATTAAGTGCACAATAGCAAGTCAGGAACTACATTTCTTTTATAGCTTGTCTAAAATGTCACATTGTGCAGGGATCCAGGGGCATGTTTTAGTGATGTGCTTTAAATAGTGAAAAGCAAAAGCTAATCCTCCTCAAAAAAAGGATGCAAGTAGGAAACTTGTTTAAAGGGTAAAGCTTCTGATAGACTGGAAGTGCTTGTATTCACATGTGGCCCAGGTTGCTTTCAGCTTAAATCTTGGCTGTCTTGTCTGTGCCTTCTAAGACATCTACATAAACTCATGATGCTCCTAAGTGCCAAATGTGTATACTGCATCTCAGCTTCGACAGCAAGTGACAGTTAATTAAAGCCATACATTACAGAGAGCTTATCCTTTCTTGATGGATGATGGTATTGACAATGAGTTATTTTTATGATATGCTTAATTACATCAAAGCTGGACTCACCAGTGTGCAAAGGAAAGGGCAGCATTTTTGCTCATTGCTAATAAGCTGTGTTTGTTGCTTTTTTTCTTCACTATAGACAAGTAATGGAAAGTGACCAAAACCACATAGATTACATGTCAGTCAAAACCGTCTCATTTTTGTTGTCATGTAATGACATATTGGGTATAGAAATCCATAAAAAAAAAGACCACTCTGTAATATCACCCCACCTCTTGGCATCTCATGGTGAGGTAAGTTTAAGGCTTTATGAAACAATGGCTAAGTTTGCCTGTTTGCCTGCGGCCAGTTCTGTATGTCCTCCTTGCTCAGACTGCTTCATACATAAAGCTCCTCACCTGAATCCCTAAGGACCTGTTTGTCTCCTGCACGTTTATTCTTCTTGTAGGAAGAAGCAAAAGCTGGATACAGAGCTACAAAATGGCTCTCCCTAATTTATGTGTCTAATAAAACCAACTTCTCCAATAGGGAACGACATTAGTTTTCAAAACATTAAGAATGTTTTGAAATGATTAAGCAGATTTTGCTGCCCCTAGTCACAGAGCAGCATCAACAGCTGAAATCAGTGGGCCTACCAAAAGAAGAGTGTATTAGCACAGTTAGCAAAGTCTCCTAAATAAAAGCCAAATAGTCTACAATGGAAGTGTTTTTTTGAAGTTTACCTTCAGAACTCAGAAAATATTATGATTCCTATGGACTATTTCTACTTCAAAGCCATACAAAGCCTGGAAATGAAAACCTAAGACTACTGCTTTCATGCCGCCTATTACTCCTTCACTAAAGTTTGCTCCTGCAACATCTTGCTCCTAAATCTTAGCTATGCTCTCTACTTGCACTCTGAATAACTGTTCTTGAATAGATTAAAAAGAATTGCAGCTCTTCTTAGTAAGAAAAGACTTGCCTACAGGGTATGGTTAGCACATTTCAGAGGAATATATGGTTTCCACATATCAATTTATTAATGGAGTAGTAAGACATATTTAGAATAAAATGGGACAACATCAAATACTCTCTCTGTTTAATTTGGAGCAGGGAGTTGAACTTGGAACTCCTATCTTTTAAGAGACTGCCAAAACCACGGGGTTATTGGATATTTGTGGGAGGGCTTTCTTTTTTTAACTGGGTGTATTTTTCTCCAGCTTTAACTGGATTCCAAAGCAAATGAGGTTTGTGTGGTCATAGTGTCACCTTTCTTGCTTCTGCTTCCCTGTGCACCCCCGTCCAATCTCCCCCAGAAGTCCTGCACCCACTGGCTGACTTCACCTTGAAGGTGCAGGGACAAACCTTGTCCCAGCAGGTTTCGTGACACAGCTGGCCAGGTTCAGGTGCCTAGAGGGCTCCCGCTTAGGAGCAGACTGCCCTGTGAGCTCCCCTGTGAGACTCCGGTAAATTCACACAGCAGGAAGGTCTTTGCAAATGTCCTAGCCGTGGGAAGAGCTTCAGGTAGAGCTGGCGATTGGCCATAAGGCACATGGGAAGCAACCTTCATTCGTTCTGGTGCTCTTGGAACAACTTGTCTTTAACCCCCCCCAATTTAAAGTAGCCTGGGCTAATCTCTGGCACATTTTCTCTAAGAAAACTCCATGCCAAAGCAGGGGAGCTGGGGACCAATTCCCAGCAGGAGCAGAACCGTGGTGGACTTGGTACCCTATGGAAGCCACGCCAGCAGGCATCAACCTTGGTACAGGAGGAGCCTAGGGAGTGCAAGATGCCTCCATATGGAGGCTCTCCAAAGCCAGCACATGTGCCATGACCCCAGTGAGGCCATAGAGCACATGTTGGACATGGCTGGGGACAAAGCTTTGCAGTCCAGTTGCCCAGGCTTCCCCCAAGATCCAGCCTATGCATTCCTTCCTCCATGCCAGGTCTTTTTCACAAAACACAGGGCTAGTGCTGCTCCATATCTTTTCACTTAAAACCCCCATAATCCATGGGCCTGTGCAAGGCCAAATCCCTCCCTCTGCCTGTGTGCAGAAAACATCCATCTCTGTTTGCTCTCTCAGACTCCTTTTTAAAGTCTTTGCCCGCAGCGGCTGCGGGGAAACTGTGTAGGCTTCACGGACTGCTGCCTGCCTTGAGTCACAGGCTGGGCCATGCGGCTGTGGGGCACCCCCTGAAAGGGGTATCCAGCTCCTTCCTGTTGAAGCTGTTCTGCTTTGCATGAGAAGTTTTTTTTCTTTCTTGCTCAGACAGATGACTCCCAAAGCTAGCAACTGGGGCACCATCTGGGACAGGGTTTGGAAACTGGGCTCCAGTTCTTCCTCCAATGAACATTTAAATATGTTATATTGAGTGTTCCCCAGTGCCCATATCTCCATAGACCCTGCCAAGCTCCCTAACCAGCCAGCAACAGCATTATTTTTCTTTTGCTCTTCAAATAGTCGCTTATGCCTAAAAAAAGAGGGATGTAGACACCTATTCAAAAACACACAAAATTTGGGTTGGGGGCACTACTGTGGGAGAAATAGTTAAAGTCTCTTCAAGCAGAAAAGCAAATTGAGTCCAGATCTCCCACAATCCAACCTGAGTTCCCTAATTACTGGCTAAAAGTGTGGCCATTATCAATAGCAGGACTTACATGTGAAGTGCAGATCTAGTCATTCAGCACAGCCCAGACCAGGTAAAGTATGTCCGGAAGCACATGTTTAGGCACGCAAAGAACTCAGTGATGGAAACGTGGGTGTTAAGGAATGCAGGCACCTCTGGGGTGAAGGGGCAGGTGAGCAAGGTTTCTAAGGATCTAAATTTTAAACTGCAGCATGCAGAGTGGCAGGTCTGCTAGGCACACACGTTCCTCTGAGGAGTTAAGTCTGGATGATCTAAAAGCAAGCATCTGCTTCTCACCTCCGAGCGCTCCCGAATCAAAGGTTCAGAGAGTGCCTGTTATTCTACACACTTTACACACACCCATCTCTAATTGCTCTTCTGTGATTAAGGAGAAGTGTTTCATCTGTATGTATGAAAAAGGGTGAAAACTTTAGATGAAAAACATTGTCAAGTAAAAGACAACTGTTTATGAACTTTCATCCGTTCTGCAAAAATGGGCATGTCTATGCAGCTAAAAGAGGTCTGAATGTAACATTTGCTAAATTATCTAGCTAACGTCGGTAACGATAGGGAAAATACCACAGATAGCAGCTTTGTTTCTGTGTGTATTCCTGAAGAAATTGGACTGTTAGTACTGCCTTTACACTTGGCTTTGCAGACACCTTTCTTTTTCATTCATGTTGACTAAGCTAATATGGGTTTTGTAGCCTATGCAGCAATTGTACCTTTTTTTTGGTCCAATCCAGACATAGCCTTGGCAATTTTGCCATAGCAATGGCAAATAAAAGCACAGCTTCAGCAGTTTGTTAAAAGAAATGGAGAAAATGTCCATGATATCAGGACCCAGGGAGCTTCTCAACTCTTTCCACTTAAGTCTTTCCAACAAACTTATTTTAAAAGAGATGAACAGAAAGTTCTAAAGGAATAAAACAAACCCAAACACTTCCCTCTCACATTTTCTTTGCTTCTGTGTTTTAAAATTCCAGAAGAAATAGCCAGGCACATATACAAAAAGATACCTATTTTATGTGGTACACATATATATCACTCCAGTGCTTTTCTTCTTGTTTTTTGTCACATGCACAGTTTTTTAAGCAATAACTTTGCCACTTCCTATGTGCATCTCTGAAATTCTTCAGGGATGCTTGTATAATTAGGAAGGACTTACTGAATTAATAACCCAGAGTACTTTGGAAAGGTATTAAAATAATCTTAACCAGAGGCACACCTGGGCTATGCTGCAAGTGAGCAATGCATGAGCTAGACTACAACATTTTGGTGAAAGCAAAGGTTAACTTCTAAAGAAGACAGTAGGTCTACCAGGTATAAGCTCAGCACTTTCAGTCAGACTCATACAGTGATGCTTTACAAAGACTTCTTCACCATTACAAACCACAAGTACAAAACCTGACTCATGTCTAGAACTTCGATTTGCTCACTGTTACCAGCTTAGTCATTGCCATCAGCTCCACATGAAATTGCTAATCCTGTGGTAACCTCAGCACAACTCCTGCCTATGGGAAAGCCCTGGTTAGTTAGCCTCGCGGAAAGGTAGGGTATTGTGATATTTCTCTTACCATTGTGCTGCTTTGTTCTTCTTGCATTCCCATCTTAAGGACTGCATGAGCTGTTAGCCTTCCACACTTTCTTTGTGTCTATGTAAATTCAATGCTTGATGCTGAAGAGGCGGAGTCAATTTCTCAGTCAAGGGGCAGGTGTGAGTGAATGGAGCAACCCAACAGCCAAACTATTTGAAAAAGAAACCTTTAATGTCTCATCAGCTCAGCACTTGAAAAAGAGCCTTCATAACTTGCCTTGAAAACTGGAAAAACAGGGTGTCTAGCTATAATTTAAGACATTAATAATGAGAAGATATTGCTGTTCTCTGACATATTTTGACTTTTGCATAGCAAAATGCTATCCTAAACCCAGGTCTGATTATTAACCTGTGAAACACTGCCAATGACAGAGAAATTACAAAAAAATTGATTTGTTTCTCATTCAGTAGGCAAAATTTCGACATATTTTTGAGAAAAGGGCCCAGGCTAAATTTTCAGAGTGAAAAATTTGTTCTTTCACTTTGTTGAACAGGCCTACTGATGAGTATTTTGCCATGACAAGAAGTTTGTGAATACTTTAAATACGACAACTTTACAGGGCTGACCATGGTCTTCAGAGGTATTCAATGGCTACCACTAGAGAAGCTGTACCCTCCGGTCTGGATACAATGACTAACAAACTAAATTTCAGCAAAAAGAGTGCTACAGTATTTTTCACCCACAACAAGCAAAGATGCATTCTTTCAGTCTGGGTGTCTCCTTTCAGTATATGAAACACGGTGAAGAAAGAACAAATATGCTTTGACAAGAGGGAACACAGGGCAGTAAGAACCATCCTGAATTCCTACACTTCTATTTTTATTTCCCTGGTTCAGAAAAAGACTTTTAAGTCTTTTTTTTAATGTAGTCAAATTTTAAGAAAATGAGTAGTTTACTCACCTTTTGTGGGACTACTTGCATATGTTGTGTGTGTGCTTATAAACTCTGCCACATAAATCATGATATATAGAGAACATATAAAGTCTCCTCTGCGCATGCACGTCTACATCCATCATGGAAATCTCAGCAAGAAACCAGAATCACAGAATCACAGAATGGTTGAGGTTGGAAGGGACCTCAGGAGATCATCTAGTTCAACACCACTGCTCAGGCAGGGTCACCTAGAGCACATTGCACAGGATCGTGTCCAGGCAGGTTTTGAATATCTCCAGAGAAGGAGACTCCACAACCTCTCTGGGCAACCTGTGCCAATGCTCTGTCACCCTCACAGTGAAGAAGTTTTTCCTCATGTTCAGATGGAACCGCCTGTGTTTCAGTTTGTGCCCGTTGCCTCGCGTCCTGTTGCTGGGCACCACTGAAAAGAGTCTGGTCCCATCCTCTCGACACCCTCCCTTCAGATACTTGTACACATTGATAAGATCCCCTCTCAGCCTTCTCTTCTCTAGGCTAAACAGGCCCAGCTCTCTCAGCCTTTCCTCAGAAGAGAGATGCTCCAGTCCCCTAATCATCTTTGTAGCCCTTCACTGGACTTGCTCCAGTAGTGCCACATCCCTCTTGTACTGGGGAGCCCAGAACTGGGCACGGTACTCCAGATGTGGCCTCACCAGGGCTGAGTAGAGGGGGAGAATCACCTCCCTCAGCCTGCTGGCAATGCTCTGCCTAATGCACCCCAGGATAGCATTGGCCTTCTTGGCCACAAGGGCACATTGCTGCCTCATGCTTAACTTGGTGTCCACCAGCACTCCCAGGTCCTTCTCCGCAGAGCTGCTTTCCAGCAGGTCAACCCCCAACCTCTACTGGTGCATGGGGTTATTCCTTCCTAGGTGCAGGAACCTGCACTTGCCTTTGCTGAACTTCATGAGGTTCCTCTCCGCCCACCTCTCCAGCCTGTCCAGGTCTCTCTGAATGGCAGCACAGCCTTCTGGGGTATCAGCCACTCCTCCCAAACTTGCTGAGGATGCACTCTGTCCCTTCATCCAGGTCATTGATGAAGAAGTTGAACAAGACTAGAGCCAGTACTGACCCCTGGGGGACACCGCTAGCTACAGGCCTCCAACTAGACTCTGTGCCACTGATCACAACTCTCTGAGCTCTGCCATTCAGCCACTTCTCAATCCACCTCACTGTCCACTCATCCAGCCCACGCTTCCTGAGCTTGTCTATGAGGATGTTCTGGGAGACGGTGTCAAAAGCCTTGCTGAAGTCAAGGTAGACAACATCCACTGCTTCCCCCTCATCTACCCAGCCAGTCATTCCATCATAGAAGGCTATCAGATTGGTTAGGCATGATTTCCCCTTGGTGAAGCCATGCTGACTACTCCAGAAGTCAGAATGTATTTCAAATTTCCTACTGGACTTGTTCTTTCTGCTGAAATAATCAACTTCTTGAGACTGTTGCTTCATCTAGAAAATTTTTATGATGCTAGTAGATAGATGGGCAAATGCAAGCATCCTGCTCCTTATGCCTTCAAAGCTATCGGGTAAAGATAACAGTGTTTTCTTTTAATCTTTTTTTCATTACTGAGTAGTATGCTTACAACAATCCTGCTTTGCTACAGATGGTTTCCTGTTGTTTCTGCCAAATGTGAAATAGCTATAAAACTTGAAAAGGTTTTGATGCTGTCACTGCATGAAAAATTGCATCTACAAGGGAAAATTAAATATGAGCCTTAGCCTTTAATTGCTTTAATCTTACTTGGTAAGTGAACTTTTTTACCCTCACCCCCAACTCAAAGTTTCCGATAACATAACCTGAAGGGAAAAATATAGTTATGTATTTTAGACAGGTATAAAGCCTTCATTAACAGAAACAAAGAAGAGGAAGGGGAAGTAGGTAATTCTCATGTCCAGACCAACTAAACAGACACCAACTCCAGCTAACAAGAGCAGTGCCTTTGGCTCAGCTTCATAAAATATGTAAAGTCATTTCTGTCAGAAGACAGTAAGGTTCCTGTTTTCAGTGCTATAATAAGGAAATCTGTCATCTTAGCAGACAAATTACTAGAAAATGGCTTAGATACTCCCAAGGGGACAGGGCCTTTGCTCCTTGCGTGGGCAAATCTCATTGAACTCAGTGACAAATTTACTTGAATGCCGAAGGAATACTGAGAAGTAATTCAAAGAAAAATTAAATTTCATACATTTCTCATATTATGAGTTAAAACATTAATGCTCCCTATAGGTATAGGCTCAGTGTTGTATGGGAGAAGGAGTAGAGAGAAGTATTTTGCCAGTAAAGGCACTGGGCAGGCACATTACTTATGAGCAGTGCATCAAGAAGTGAGCAAGCTACACAAGCTTGCTCAAATTTCTGCCAGCATTTGACTGACACCCCATCAACATACTCATTTTATAGAAAAGACAGTGAGCATTTAACCACATCCTTCTACCAGTAAGGTAAGGCTGCATCCACTGCCATGGCTCTGTCTGTACAGGCACTGAAGGAAGAGGCAAAAGAATAAATATTAGAAATCACTCTGTCATTTTGAGTGCATTTGTCTGTCTGTTGCCATACATATAAGGCCTGATATCTTAGGGCTCCGTAGCACAAGAAGCAAGTGCTCTGCCTCACACTGGAGGTTTGGCAAGCACCCATTTCTGCAGGAGGAAAGTACGCAATTGTAGTCTCACCAGACCGAGACATCAGACCTCAACTTTTCAGCTGCTCAGACCTCGACTGTTCAGCTTCCTGGGGATGGATCTAATATCCATTTACGACAAGGAGAGATGCACTCTTGATGAAAAGCAAAACTGGTGGGATTTTGGTTTCTTTTAACCTGTGCTGTTTTTAACTGCTCTGAAGCATGGAATTTAAAATCTGTCTTGGTAGAAGTGACACAGGGGGCAGGGGTGAGTGGAAAATCTATACAGTCATCAAACTGCAACCAAATGTCTCATCAACATGTGGATGTGCCTTGACCCACATGCTGTATCCCCAAGGGCAGGTTTGGTACCTCTTCAAAGTGCTCCAGGCATTCCCCCATACAGAGATATCTGCACCAGAGAGATCTCTTTGTTTAGTTCGACTTCCTCTTAAGGTACATTAAAAGCAATTTTATACAAGGTCTGAGTGCCCTGTGCCACGCAATCACAGAAAAAACCTGTAGTTCAACCCCACTGCGGCTCCTAGGTCAATGTAAGGGTCACTAAGTGTTAGCCCCCGGGCTCACCTCTGCCATGGATGAAGAGCAGGAGGGAGGAATAGGGGGATCCAACAGCCCCAGCCTGGCTCCACCGTGCCACGAGGATACAGGCCTTGCTCCCCTAGGGACAGAGTTCCCCTTCAGCTCCAGCCTGTCTCCCGGGGCCAGTGGGACAACGTCCAACTGGAGCACGGCACGACCAGCCAGCTGGCTGGAGCCAGGCGCTTGGAAGCTTGGGTGCTGTCTTGGACATCTGTGAAAACCTCTGCCTCCTTTCTTGGGCCAGGAAAGCATTCGCGGACAAGACTCTTTTCTTTCTCTTTTGTCAGCATAGCATGTGCATCTCTGGACCATGGATGAAAATCAGGTATGGGCATGCATGTCCCATTCAAATAGTTACTGATGTTATTAGAAAGTCTCCTATTGACTTCACTGGGAAGTGGAGAAAGCTCCTGCATATCTATTTATTTATTTATTTATTTATTTATTACCAGTGTTGTCATTTGGTCACCAGCTGAATTGTTTGCACCTTTCGCATTCAATTAAATACCACAAATCACTGGTGTAGGACTTTTCTCACAACCAGTTAGAAACTGTGATAGAAAACACAACCCTGCCACATCAGAGAAGCTCTTTGTATATCATACTGGATTTGCATCTAGGTTTCCTTGTTGCTTGCCAATGCCATCTGTTATCTGTTTTGGTCTGCTTATGAGAACTGGTAATTTTTGAAAATTGAGAGCAAGGAAAGAACAATGGATTTTTCCTTTGTATTTTTGGCCCAAAGAAACAAACTGGATCTTCATATGCACACAAAAATATACCCCTCCAACTGGCAATTTGCTAGCACATGCGTTTTCTCTATGGAAAATTTAAAGAGATGAGGCTAATCATGGGGAAATATTTGAATGTAATGAAATAAATGTGCACCCCACAATGCTCGGATACTTGGTTCTGCTTTTGTCTCTCTCACAGGGTGCTGACACTCACATTTGGTGGTGGATTAAACAGCGACAGCCGAAATAGTTACTGCCCTCAGCTGTGTGCCCTGCCCCTCTCTTGGAAATTACTGCCCTCCTGCAGCCGGCACAACTGAATGCTTCATGAATCCAGTCTTGAACTGCCAAAGTTCATGCAAACCTCGGTTCACACGAATTCACTAGCCCATAAACTCCTACAGCTTGGAGGCGAGTTCACAAACTGTTCAGCCATGCCTGCTGTGCAGGTGGAAAACACTCAGAAAGAAATGGGGTGGCCAGCTGAAGGCGGTGCTGCTTCACTTGCCGCCATGGAAGGAGCCAGTGAAGGCATGGCAACCCCCAGATCACCCTCTCCTATTTTTGGAAATACAAAAATGTGTCTAACTCATTAACATCAGATACCCACCGAGAAAAGAAATGGCAAAATCTCAGGTGACAAAAGAGAATACATCCCCAGGCTTTTCTTGTTTTTTTTTTTTTTTTTTTTTTGATTGGTTTGGTGGGGGCGTTTCTTGGGTTTTTTTTGCAACTGCACTTCAAGGATATTTTTAAAATGTGCTCAGCGCTGACTAAATCTGTTCTTTTGAGGTCTGCAGAAAGTCTTTTGTTGACTCCAATAGGAACAGACACTTTACTTTAGGATGGTAATTTCAAAGTTCTTTTTATTATAAACAGTAAATTTAGGTCCCATGTTTGAGGATGCAGTCTGTTTCATAGTTCCTAGCTATAGCAGGCACTCTCCAGGTAGTTTAACAGATTCTGCCATTTTTACCCTTTGATTTATTCTGTTCCTCATATTTTTGCAGTTCCAGTTTTTCTCCACCAGGATGTGTGATGTGGAAGCCTCTTCATCCCCTTCTTTACAGTGACAGGAGCCAATTTCGGTAAAACTCCAATTTATCAACTATTAATAATCACATCTCTTCCACCTCCTGGTCCTTCTCCAAGCAGTGGAGTATGTATACAGTTGAGAGAGAAAAATGGGGCATGTCACAGAAATAAATTCTTCTAGTTTGGGCTGCTCTAAATATCTAATCCTGAACTATTAAATGCTTACTTAAATTAGAACAAAACCACTGATATTTAATCAGCATATAGTTTTGTTGTGCTTAACTGACACTTCAGTAGCTTTTCTTTGCGATATATCGGAAGGAAGAGGTGGATACGTTGTCAGAATTAAAAGCTCACTCAGTACTTGGCCGTATGTTTTTTGCTTTGGTTCCTGGGCTGTTATACTGTTGAGCAGATGATAAAGGCTGGTCTAACAGAACTTCATATACAATACAAACTCCAGGGCAGGTGGGGAAAAAAAGTGAATCTTTCCAGTTTTCCTTCTTACCATAGAGGTGGCCTGAACTTAGATTCAGTTAAGTTTTGAAGTACTACGTCCTAGTCATAAAGCCCTAATGAATCAAAGGCTCATCAGCATAATCTTCAAGGGATGTGGATCCATCAGGTTTTGCTCAGCAGAGACAAAGGCTTAGTGAGACACTAGACCTCATGTATCTTTATATGACGTTTCCTTAGTGGATCAAACTTCTCACTGAAGATTAGTTTGGAAGGGTTGGATCCTGCAGGCTTGAACCTAGGTTGATTTTGACCTTTAAGATCAAAGGGGTCTCAGGTCTATCAACATTTCAGGATGCCATAAGCCTAGTCAAGTCAAGCATTATAAACTTTTGTTGGTCCTCCCTGCATCCCCAGTGACCATGGACCATGCCCAACTAACATGTCCAAAACACAGTTCACTCCGCACACCTTTAGTATCAGACTAGCTGGCCAGGCACCTGAAGAGTAGGTTCATCAAGACCATCCTAACCTCGTGTGTGCAGCAGGTCAGGCAAGGGCTACGTCAGATACCACCAGAGGTCTCTTGTGAGGCAGGGAGTGGGGTAACATCAACCTCTTGAAAAAGCCATTCTGTAAAATTGACACAGCTCTGGGAGTCCCTTCTGCCACATGCAACCTTATCAACCTTCCCCTCCCTAAAAGGAAATAAGCAGAATTTAAGGCATCAAATCCAAAAAAAGCTCAGCTCTGCAGAAGTCGGTTTGAAAGAGAATAAATGCCAGAAACTCTATGAAATCCACCAGGGACTTTGCTATTGATTTTACAGTGCAGATGGTCAGACATTATGGTAATGTGGTAATATAAAACCTGTTGCTAGATTCATGGCAGATGATTCAGAGTTTAAGCATTATGGATTAACTTCATAGAATACCACTTTTGACAGTTCAAACCCAGCAATCACTAGCATCAGATCAGCAGGATGTGGCCCTGACTCTCTCTCCACAGAGATTTGAAAATCCATTGGCAAAGCTTTAACTTTGAAAGACAACAGCAGAAATGCTTTAAAATAGTCTCTGTTTGTCATCTGTACTTTTGTTTCTAAGGGACTCCTTTGAATTTGAAAATAACGTCCCCTTTACTTTTGTTCCAATTTCCCTGGTGGGAAGAAACTGAAAGGTCTGAGCGACATCAAGTCAAAGAAATGTGTGCAGTCCAAGTTAACATGGTTTGGGAGGCAGTATTTGATCACTAATTGTTGCCACAGAACCAGCAAGAGTTGGGCACAGCACTCTTGTGGGAGCTTTGCCATTGACTAAAGAGGCCCAGAATGTTTGTTTTTTATAGAACTGGATGGGTGATAAGTCAAACAAAAGAACAAGAAGTTACTTGGCCTCCAAATAATATTTGGATGTCCTAATTTTCTGCAGTATGAAGACGGGTTCATTGTTTTCCAGGAAGAGTGTGGCCAATGATTTTGCCTGCCCTGTGACTGTCAGCCCAGGTCAGTAACACTTGCAAAAATTGGACAGTCATAAATGTCACAGTTCCATCCTTTTTCAGTAATATCTAAGCCTTTACAGGGACTTACCTCCTTGAAATACAAATGGCAAGAAAGCTTCTCTGTTTCTACTCTAACTACTCACTAGCCAGAATATTTCTACGTATTAGGAAGGAAGTGCTTTCCTCTCCAAGAGCTCCTGCTCCAGGAGCTGTTGGATAAAAAGGGACACCTATTATCTTCTGGAGACCTCAGGAAAAGAATACTGGGCCTTAAGGGTCAGGGGGCACCAGAAAGCAGCAAAGGAGAGTTCGGAGAATGACCTGGAGGCAGAAATGGGATACCTATAACACTAGTGATTCACAAGGCTGATCTACTCCAGCTTCTCATGAATGATTCATGCAGGGTGTGGTCATGCTGAAACCTCTTGGTTTATTCAGCTATAGGCAATAGCTCACGTTGCAATTTATCTACCTTTTTAACCGAGAAAAGCAGCAGCATAGATATGATCTGAAACCCAGTTCCATCTTAGCATGGTTAAAGGAAACAATTTTGTTGAGGATATTAGAGGGGAATTCCTCCACTGATGACAACATGAGAAAAACATTATCTTAATCTTATCTTCAAAAGCTTATGCTGCTATTTTTTGAAAACTGAGACTTGGACCATTAGACTAGCAAGGCTATATAGGTTCAATTAGAGACTGTACACTGCATCAAAATATTCCAGTCCTCCAAGAAATGTCGCCCTTACTTGTAAAGTTGCCGTGTTTCACATTAAGACATTTTCAGAGGAATTCTAAACACCTTTATGGTACAATGACACATTCAGCCCAACATTTTCAGTGAGTTGATTTCCACTGCATACAATTCAGTACAATCTCTTGAAAGTGAACATCTCATGGTCTGACATGAAAAATTAAAGCATCACATGATTTTGTCTCTGTGTAATAGATGAAAATTCCCCATTTATGGAAACATTTTTCTGTAAAAGCTATCTATTTACTCCAAAAAAGTGTGCTGGCTTTTTCTGGGCACATTCTCATCTGAATTCTTTGTTGAGCTCAGACTATATTATTATGAACAGCTGCACAATGTTGTTGTGCCCTGCAAATAAAAATAACTGGGCTAAGTTTTGATGACAGCTTAACCCATGTCAGACATCTCCAGTGAAGCTGGAGTTACAGTAGCTTACCTGAGGACAAAATTGTTCCCACTGAGCAGTGTGGAGCCAAATTGGCTGCTGATGAAAATAGCATATCTCCTTCACATCCCCATTTTTATTTCACTTCATTTCATTTCATTTCATTATTAATCTCTTATTGGTGTTGCTCTTCAGTAGAGGATGCATAAGCGTTGCTTTCTTTTGACTTTCTACATCTTAGACATTTACGACAGAAAAGACAAAGAACTGAGTAATCCTGCTCATAGTCATGGGGTCTGACACTACTTTGAACAGTTACCTTAATTTCCTTTTAAAATTTTTGATCTCCCATGATTTTTCTCCTAGAGATGTGAGGCATTTCCACCATTTGTCCAAAACATTTCAAGATCTATCCTTCAAAACTGCAGTGTACAATATTATCTCCCTCCTCTTTTGTAGGGGAGCGGCAATAGGCCTATCCATTCCAATGAACAGCAGCTGGAGGTACCTTCCTTGTAGCTTTAGGCATATAAAGAGGTTTGGGGTGATACCCCAAGCCAGTGTCAATCATTAAGATCCTTGGTGCTGTTACACTAGATGAGGATCTCACCCTTCATCCCGTGGGACACAGAACTGAAGTGCTATCCAGTGCGCCTGCCTGTAAAACCTAAAGAGCCAGGGGCTGCAAAAATGAAAACACATTTTGTCTTCAGTATACAAACATCTAGCTGCTTTTCTTCTAATCCACTGTATCAGCACAGTAGTCATGGCAGCAGCAGCTGAAAATAACTAGCTCAGTACCAGTGACAGACTTTCATAGTCACGTAAGGCTCACACAGGCTGCTTTGCTATTGGAGTAAGTTTTGCAGCCCTGGCTGAGCTCTCTGCTTCCACAGAGGTAGCAGAGATGGGCATTTCAAAACTATTGTGGCAGCATGTGCCAGAGCAGACCACACTGCTTGGAGTGGGTGTATGATGTTACTGCGACCCAGACAGCCCTAGGTGCAACCTGCAGCTGGCTTTCCTCTCTGGATCTCAGTCCTATAGCACTCTTTCACAGCTAAATTGTGGAAGCATGGAAAATAAAAAGCAGCATGCCACAAACATGTATTCACATGTATATGCAGTCAGCCTCAGCACTACTGATGCTGTGATGTCTTACAGTATCAGTCTTTATTTCAAATCTATAGCAACAGAATAAAATGTACAGGCATATTAGTTTGCAGTGCTAACACAAAAACCAAAACAGTGAACCCCCTATCCGCCAGAGAAATATGTACTTCCACTCAAATAAAAAGAGCCACTTGTGAACTGATCAGAACATCAGTACTTTTCATGATAAATATGTCTAAAACATATTCAATGTGAGGAAATTTTAGCTTTTAATCAAAGATGCCACCAGGAATTCTATACTTCCTAGCATTTACAGATAAAAAAGCAGTTCTTTGGTTTTAATGACAGGAGCAAAGAAACTCACTGGACAGTAGATCTTGTTCAAACAAAACCTAAAAAAGGACAAGATTTCCAGTAACAGTCTTCAGTGACTGCCTGGTGACAGAGCTGCTCCTGCATCAGACCCAAACCAGCTATTGGAAAAGAGAGCAAATGCACTCAACATGAGCCTACCTTGTGCAGAAGGAATCGCCACCACCAAAATCCAGAGAAGAGGTCTGACTGTAGGTACAGGGCTCGGGGCAGCCACTTTGCTGGGTTTCACAGGTGCCGAGGGTCAGGCACAGCCAGCGGTTGTGTCTTCTTCTTGCAGCCCTTGTCATGAATGTCCACAGCTCTATCCCAGTGCAGTCAAACACAGGAAAAACCCTCAGCTGCCAGTCCCGTGCTGACTTTGCAGTCTCAGAGGACTTCCCAAGAACTTTTCCCTTCCTGCTTGCTTTCTACTGTGAAAGTTTTGAAAACTCTAGTGAATAGGAGAGGGGCTTGCTCTCCGTGGAAACTCGCCTACCCCACCTAGAGGCGGACCGCAGGATCAAGAGAAGCCAAGCAACCTTACGCAGGGTTATTGTCTCTTAAGTAATTTTCTTTTCCTACCTCTGTTGAATGAGGATTTTACTCATTAATAGGAAAAAAAAAGAATATTTTATCAGCTTTATCATAGAGAAGGGGAACCAAGCCCTGGGATGTGGAACAGAAGAACATTTCTGGAGCGGTCTCAGAAACAGAACAAACAAGCTGGAATTTTTCTGATTGAACCGGTTTCTTATCAAAGCCAAACCATTCTTCTTGAATACCTTGATTTGGAGGGAATTTGGGGGGACTCCATACAGGTTTCACTCTGAACCCTGCCTCACTCCCTGCGACAAACACCACTTCGTTTGGCTTCTAAAAAATTCTAAAGGAAAGACTTCAATATTGTTCAAATTGAAAATATGTCATAACTACCTTTCTGAAATATTGATTTCTTTTTTCCAAAGCAGAACAGAGATATAACACTGATATTTTCTAAAGACTGCAAATTCTGACTGTCATCTAGCTCTGCTTGAGGGAATGCCAATATTTTTGCAAAGATGGTGTTCCCTAAAATCAGGAAATGTGAAATAACCTACCTAGAGAGCATTATTTAGCGCTGATGTGAAAATTAATTATAATAAAACTGCAAATGGCTTGCATGCTACTAATACAGTCTGCTTAGAGGTCATAAAGAAGAAACACATCAGCATTTTAACTACTTCTGTGAGCATCTAATATCTAGTACGAGAAGTTGACAGTGCTTGGTAGATCATTGAAAAATATTTCTCAAAGGAGAACTTGAAGCAATGTTGCGATACAAGATTCATAAAGTCTGAATTCTAGTATATCCAGTTCTTACTATAAAATAACTTCTCAGCTGACCTGACTGACACCATGCTGTTGGGCAAAAGTATGCATTGAAAATAAGGGTGCATTTGTTCTTATCTAACATGTATCAAATCCCATGTTGTGAATCAGCATTAAATTATAATTGGACATATTTTTATTTTATTAAGAAGGATATTCAATTCAGTGTTCCAGTTTTCAAAGACTGACCACAGAGATACTTTGCAAGTGGCTTTCTTCTTATCTGTAGAGAAGAAAAGCTTATGGCTGGCATCATGACAACACAGACAAAACATGGCTAAGACTGGCTGCCCTTCCAAACGGGCTGCTTCCCTTAGTAACAGGTGAATCATTCCTGGATTTAGTTCCTTGCTGAGATGAGTTAAGATGAGAGACAAGGATGAAGGTGGGAATAGCTGAGCAGAGCAGGTTAACTGAAAATAATGGAATAAACTAGGAATGAGGTTGCTTCCATACAAACCATGGCATACATCTGTTCCTGAGAAGAAACAAAGACAGCAGGACCATGACAGAACAGGATATGAAGCAGAAGGCAGAAGGAGAACAATAGTGTTTTAGGCCAGTTTCCTGTGGAAACAAGGCTCATGTGATCAGTGTATAGGTACTTGAGGTTGTGTCCTCTCCTAATAACTTTTGAATCTACTGGCCAACAAAGATAGATCCTTAGAAATATGTAACAATAAGCAGCTGGATAAAGAGGGTTGTCCCCAGTTAGTTGCCCATATTTGGGGAAAGCACAATGTGAAATCAGAAAATCCACATGAAGATAGACCTCACACGTTCTCCAACCACCCAAAAAGCTTGCATCTTCTTAGACCACACAAGTTAGTCAGCCCACACGACACAAATCTGTAGGAAATCAGGATTCATTAGTTCCAGTACTTGTGAAGCAAGATGTTTCTCTGAGGATGGTTTATCATGTCATGGGTCTGAGAGGCACTGGAGAATTTTATGTTTTGTATCTTCAACCTAAATTAGGTTACTTTTCAGTCTTCTGTTTCTCCCAGCCTTCTAAGAAAAGAACAATCAAAAACTTCCACCAAAATCTGTTTAGCAGCTCTGCAAATCTCAGGATGAAATCGCAATGCAGTACGAGTGCCCAAGGTCCTGCCTCTGAGTAAACCCCTTCACTTGGACTGGAGGCCCATATCCCACCAGGGCCCACAGTAGGCCCAGCAGGGCTGCTGAGGATGTGCTGCCTCTAGTGAAGAAGAACTATGCAAAAAAGAGTAGCTCATCTTTTAGCTGATCCAGTCACCAGTTGGAAAAGGGCAAAGTAAGCATGAAAGAAAAAGAAGAGCTACCTTGTCAAAGGGCCCTCCCAAATGAGAGTGTTTTTCAAAGTTTTCCGATTGACACCTGGCATCAGGCATCAGGCTGAAAGGATTATGTCTCCCTTTCAGCCCCCATCACATACATGTGTGCCTGCCTTCCCTCCCTAGCAAATCTGAGAGTCTCACTGTGAGCACCCAGCTGGAATGAGGGGATTTGCAAGCATCAGTGCCAGAAGAAGTATACTTGGACACAGGGAAGGAAAGGAGGGTTGGGCTGTGGTAGCCTATGGACTCAGCCATCTGGATTTGGGAGGCTTCTTACTGTTTACTTGTTCTTTCAGGATGAAGGGCTCTATGGCACACAAATGTCTCTTGTCACATAAGAGCATTTGTCATCCTTCCACCCTGTCATCAGTCATGTCAGAGGCAGCACAAGGGCAGAGTATTTCACTGTGATTCCTTAGGTGCAACCAAAGGGCCTGAGTCTTCCCTCCAGTCAGTGGTGAGGTGTGGGGAGCACGCAAAATGCCTCTATTACATGCCTAAAACAGACAATGTGCTTGCCTCCATTATGCCCTTTCTTGTTGCTGTCATCAACAAAGTAAGGCCCTCCTCCAAGGAGTAAGGAATCTCCTTTTTTCCATTTAGCTCCCTCTTCCTTTTCTGCACTGGCTGAAATTTTCTTGCCCCGTTGTGCTGCAGGATACTAAGAAGAGTTGACTTGCATCCAGGGATGGCGATGCAAAGAGCAGAACGAGAGAGGATTACTAGGAGCTTTGGTTCTTGAAGATCTTTTCTCCTTTTGTGGTAAAAAAGTAATCTACTTCATTCCTAAAACTGAGCAGTCTAAAGACCTATTCTATCTACCAAAAGTTGTGATACTCACATTGATGCAAAATTAAAGGCTCAGAGAGAAAAATACTGTAAGAAGGAAAAGTAACATAATTGAAGAAGACATCCTAGGAATGAAGAAGCAGCACTTCTGGGTGTGCACTTGATAAAGGACATGCATGGACCTCTTTCCCAGAGCTTACATTTCCCAAAGGCAAAATTGATAGTGTGCGTCTGCAAAGGCATCCATCTTCCATAAATGTCTCACCCGCTTCAAAGACTAGTTTCACTGACGTTGACTAAATGTGAGTATGCACATCCACAGCTTCTCCCCCCTCCTCCTTTCCTTCATAATCAGCCTTCTAGTCCCCTCAGTCAGGTTTCTTGTGACACCTACTGCCACCCTCAGCCATTCTCCCTGACATTTCCTACCTCCGTGGAGTTGACCTTCACTGATTCTCTCTTCTGTCCATGAACCACAATATCCCCTTTCAGCTACTTCATTTTTTTGATTAGGTCTGATGAAATACATGTTGGTGCTTGTTTACACAGAAAATAGTCTGGAAAAGGTTTCCTATAGCCAGAAAGGGCTTGGTTTATTCCAGATAGGACTTCTGAAAATTCTTCAGATTTTCCAGACTCATTGCTGTGGCTAACTAATTACAAACACACAGCTTTACAGGTATCTGGGAACTGAAGCTGAAAATTAATCACAGAATCCTGTGTAACATTTAGAGACCTTCTTCCAAATCATTAGCCAGGCCAGTCAATTCAAATATTTTTCTGATTTTCAGAATAATTTCTTTCTACAAGGAAGGCAGCAAACATCTGAAAATTATGAAGTGATTAGCTTAGCTCCAAATCCCCAACAGTAACCATGCTCTAGTGTTTGTAATATGTATTTGAAATAATTAACAACATATTTCTGAGCTTTCTAGAATGTATGTAATTAATTAACAAACATATTAATCATGATTCCTTTCCTAGAATGAAGAACTTATGCCAACTACTGTAGAAGTAGCTAAACAAAAAGCAAATAAAACCACCCTCTGCACTGCTGCTGAGAGAGAACATTTTATATGCTACATGAGACTTTCTTCACATTCTTTCAAAAACTCAGACAGACTTGGGAAAACAAAGAGGGGTGGTTTTAAGGTCAAAATTTTCTCAAATATAAGAAAAATCCAGGGAAAAGAAGGAAGCTAGAAAAGAGCAAGCTTAAGAGCCAGCTATAAATGGAGTATGGGACAGTTGAGCTAGGCTGTTGTAGCAGTTTGTATTAATTAAAAGTACTCTTAAGAGACCTTTTCCTGCATTACTAATGTCAACTGGAGTTTTGCCATTGATTATTTTAAAAATGGACACTAGGACAGTCAGTATTTAAAGCTCTTTTGAGCTTGATGTTTACTAAAACATTTTAAACCAGAGATCAGTGGATATTTCCTGTATTTTACTATATTTCAGGCTGGATTTATAGCTTCATTCTCCATCTTTGTTCATATGTATTGTTTTGGTTTACTCACACTGCAATTTTTCACCTTTGCGTATATGTTGTCCCTTTCTACACATTGGCATTACTGTATTTACCACTGTAAAATTATTTCCTTAACCAAAGTCTTGTCCATACAGTTTCATTTAGTTTTGTTTCTTGATGCATGTTCTTTAGACAAGATATTTGTCAAACAGTTGGTTTCTTTTTCTTACTGGACTCATATTTCTAAAACTTTATCATATTTTGTGAGGTTTTATTATTTTGGGAGGATAGAGGGCTATGGGTATTAGAGAACATTTATCTGTGTTGCTATTGGATTTATTATTTGTTGTTCCAAACTTTTAGAGTACTATGAGAGATTTCTTCTAGCTTCATCTTTGATGTTCTTGCCAGTTTTATTCACTTTCAGAATTTCTCTCCAGAAATCATCCAGTGGAAAAGATGCCAATGATGTCAGACAGTCTGTTTATTGCCTTATCCTTTAGGAGAGCCCTTAGTATGTGTATATATTCAATACATTTACGCATACTTACAGAGATGCTGACATTCTGTCCAAAATCAACACGACAATATGGTCTGACATTATATTTTCTCTATCTTTTCAAAACAATCCAACTTTATAATGCATATGTCTTTGGTATCAAATTGTTAATGGCAGTAACAGTTCTGAAAAGTCAGACTGCAAGTTCCCTAGAACTGATGTTGGAAGAAAGGGAGCAATTTTGCCTGTGCTAATTGGTTAGCAAAGTCTTTTATTAGGGAACCTTAGCACAAAACAGATTTTGACTTAGGGATTTAAATTTTGGAGAAAGGAGAATTTGTAGTTTCTTTTTTGCTGCAATCATCTACACCAATCTAAGAGCTACAAGTCTTTGAAAATTGCTGTTTGCACTTACACAATGAAAAGTTGGTTATTCAATTCTCCAAACATTCCTTCTGGAGCAAATGTGCTCCAAGGCTGTGGAAACTGGACAGACCTTTTTCCTGTAATTATTTCTCTTAACCATATATGAAAAGAAGACTCTCCCTATTATGCTTTTAATGGCCCATCTCTGGTGAATAGGAAACATATAAGCGCTAGGAAGAAACTTGCATGTGAGTGGAAGGAGGAGAGGAAGGACGGGGAGGAAGGGAAAATGGCATTGGATAATGGATTAGGTTGGGGGGAAGACAGAACAGAAGGGACAATGACAGGCTAAAGGATGGGAGCATTGGGACAAAAGGAGCAGAAGGTGATGAGAGTAAGCAAGAAGAACAAGGCAGGGGAAAGCTTGCAGAGAGCAAGAGAGGAAACTGGGAATAACTGAAGGTGAGTATCATTTCAGAGGATGGAAGTTTATTTTTTCTCTGTTGAAATCTGGAATTAAAATTTGCATGCTTCTTGGGTCCATATGCATATCCATGGACGCATAGGTACCCAGATGTATGCTTGTGAGGGGAAGAGGAGAAATGCTAAGAGAAAAGAATTAAAGATGCAAAGTCAGAATTTAGGAAATGCCCACAATCAAGGTTATCTGTGCAACTTTGACCCCCAAACTCTGGACGTGTGCCCACCTCGGTCGGTGTATATTGAACATGTAACACTTTTAGCAGTCCTTTTCTTTTTTCCTTATGTGATGTGTAAGCACAAACGTTATTAATGACATAACAGCTAGCCGTGCTACACATGTATTAATTTTCTTATGGATGTTGCCAAGGTATTATGGATCTCTTGTAAAACACTCAGTATTCTGGAGCTTTACAAGCAATATTGATTGTATCTCCACCTTCTCTGTGAAATGGGTGGTGTTAGCCTGATTTAATAGAAAAGGGAAGGAGACAGAGGAGAAATCATGATGAAGTATACCCAGTAATTTCAGGTGTTTGATTCCAAATGTCTCAGGCCTGATTTTTCAGGCTATATCACGGTATATGTCATTTGATATATTCCAGAATTTCTCTCAATGACTTCAGTGGCAGCCAGCAGAAGAGATTGGCACTCTGTCAGTCCTGTATTGCGCTTCTCTCTGGAAAGCAGCATAACAAGGCAGTGGGCCCCCAGGATGAGGTTGCATCAGAGGCGGAGTTTCCAGAAAGGAATTCAGCTGCCTGAAGTATGAAAATGTCCCTTGTCTTTCTGCAGTCCTTTGCCTCTTCCATTTATGCACCTGTCAACTCCTGTGACTAGCAGTTTCACTCACTACCGTATCTGCTCCACCCCCAACACACCGTTTGGACATGAGGCAAAGGTCTAGTAAAAATCACAGTATATTATCATTTAACTAAGGAGAATACTGTAGTTTGTGCTTCAGTCCCAGATACCTAATTCTGCCTTACCTTGTCCCATGTGTAAACCCCTGCCAGTCGGGCAGAGTTAGTCCCCAGCACTGTCATACTCATCTGGTGATTTCCTATACTCAGTTTGCACAAATAAATAAACCAATAGAGCATAAGACTCCAATTATGCAAAAATGCTTTACTTCTGACTATCTCAGCCAGAGCCACAAGCTTTCCAGTCTGAACAGGTAACCAAAAACCTGCATCTGGGAATGCAGAAGCTTCGCCCTTGCTTGCTAAAGGAGCACTTCCTTGGTGTCTTTAAACAGCACAAATACAGTAAACCATTTCATATATCACTAGAATTTACCAGATCTGAAGACAAAGACAAGAGGCAGTAGGCACTGGAGATGCCTAAACGATGAGCCATCCTATCTGGCAGCCTCCACTTCTGACGGGTCAGGCTGCATCCTTCAAAGTATCTGAAACTTGGCCTGACCACAACAAGCCCTGCCACTTGGCAAGAGCAGTACTCACCAGCAGAATAAAGTGTTTCTTTCATGCTTAAGGGGAGCTCTGTGAGGGGAATTCTTTAGTTAATACTTATCCTCTTCAAACAGCAAGAGGAAACTAAGGTCATTTAGTCACTCTAGAAGTGAATTAACTTGTAAGCATTTTTTGTAGATATTTCAAGCATGCCCTGAGTCTGTTAATGCTTTGGTTTTGGCATAAAACAGGGAGCTTTCAACCTGGACCTTGTTTTTCTCTGTTGTTCGTAAGCATTGAATAAAATACTGGAGTAATCTGACTTTGAGGAATTGCTTAGAAAGGACAAGCAGAGCAGTGCTTCTAGCATTCGTTGTCATTTGGATGTCCATAGAGTTTTTTGATATATAATACGTGATCATCACTTGACTTTGATTTAATATAACAATATAAACAAGGCATGATTGACTTTGACCTTATGCATCTTTTATACTGAGGCTTCTAAATTGGTGGTGAGCTATGGGTTCAAACCCAAAGTCTAATTAAAATTTGCATCATAAAATTATGGGTAAAACTGACCACAATGATGTGGCAATTTGTCACTTAAGGGGTGGAAAAAATCAAAGAGGCTTAGGTCATAAGTCTGGCCAAAACAAATTTCTAGGGTGAATAAAATATTATATTCCATTTGCTACCCAACTGGTATCTATGCTGTTTCTGTAGAGTGACTGGAGAGTTTAAATTCACATTCTTTAAATCCAATCATTCTTTAAATTCAATTACACCTTCATTACTCTTAATATATTTAATAAATCTTTAATCTAGGAAGCTTGTATTAAGTTAAAAGGAAGTGTTCAGGATGCTTTTCCAAATATCAGTATATTTTGGCTCATAGCACATTTATCAAAGACATTGCTATGAATTTCCATTTTGTTTATATCTTCTTCCTTGGCAGATTATTTGTCTTCATGAATGTAGATGGTTTTCAGATTTGATTAATATTTTAATATGGTATCATATCACCTGCAATGTATGACTGCGGTATATTACTAACCATCAAAATGCATAATAAATTCAAAGTGTCAGCTGGTTAAAGAGAACAAATTCAGCCTTGTAATAATACTTTCTTATGAGTACAGATGATTTAAGGTTAGCAGGAAGTCAGGAGGCCCGGATGACTCCATCTGCATGTGAACAATAGCAGTCTTTGACAATCTGTTCTCCAAATACTCTTTTTGTTTCCATTTTAAAGGTAAATTGTAAGGCCATGTACTTGCTCAGGGGAAAGATCTCCATTCTGTTTGTCCTCAGACAGTTCATAACCTCTGTTGGACCAGAGTCTGCTTTTCCTACCTTGCCTCTAGTTCTTATAACATATCAGCTAAACTGGCTTGGCTAGGATTCTCTCTCAAAAGGAATCCATTTTTTTTCCCAAGATTTTTTAAAATACTAGTTCATGAAAAAATATCCTCAGAATAGAAGTACATATTTATATATGTGTATGAGCATATGTGTGTTTGTTTCCCTTTCCAGCACAGCTAATGACACAGCTTGGTATGTAAGGCCTGAATTAAACTAGGGGTTTATACCGTGAGCTCTTCCAAGTACTTTCACCACTTGCTGGTTAAAGGCTTTTATCTTCCTTTTTAAAAAAAAATAAAATAATAACAATAGGGTGGAGACAAAGAAAACTAGATTGAGGTGTTGGCAGTAGCGAATGATTGTGTTTTAAACTGGTGTATTTTTCTATGCTTTCTCTGGCCCGGGGTCTTGATTGCTCTGGGCAAGACTGCTCATTAATGTTAGTGAGCATGTAACTAGTCTCCATGAAGTCAATCTACCACTGTTGAAGCAACTACTGTTCAACAGCAGCTGAAAACATCTCTGTACAGGCAGCCTACAAAAGGTTGGTGATTTCTTAAAATCTTGTGCTTAAAGAGAAGAATATGTGAGCTAGTCTAGCCCTTTGTATCTTGATTTTGACTTTGAAAACACATTTCCCAAATGTTAACCTTAGGAAGAGAGAATGAGGGTCATAAGGTCATACCTGGTGCACAGATAACATATGCTAGACTGATAGGTCTCACTTGTGCCAGTCTCTTTAGTGTCCATGCTGGCTGGCTCACTTCTTATTCTAACTTCTCACTGTATAAATTCTGGCCAAACGCCTCCACAGGTCTCCTCTGGACTTTTTCTTCCTACTGTTTGTGCAGGGTCCAAAATTCCTCCCTTGTATTTATACCTTTCAAATGTAGAAAGGAGTTCTCTCTTGTTAATATTGAACCAGCTGCAATATTCCCTAGCTGCAATACTCCCCTTTCTCTCTTTCCCCTGCTCCCTTTGCAATGTTCCTATGTCTTTGTCCCTCTTGTTGCAATGCCACTCAGAGGTTGTGCTTTGTTAACCACAAAGACCAACAGGGCAAATTAATTGTTAGCTGGCCAAATATTACACAGATCTAACCTAGAAGTTTACAGAATATCTGCACTTTATTGTGGTAGATGCTGAACAAACAAAGCCTAAGCTGCTTTCTTAGTTGGTGTATCTATACTGCCATACTTACTTGAGGCTCAGCTTTGTACTTAAGCCCCAACCCTCCTTTATCCTGATAGTTTGTATGCTGGTCCATGTTCTGGCTCACAGCTGGAACAAGCCAGCTGCTCACCAGACAGCCAGGTGCTCAGCTAGACAGGGAGGTAGGGGATTACCTCAAATGTCAACAAGTAATGCAGATGCGACAGGGTAAAGCTACAGAAAACTCGAGCCAACACTTTGGCACACCATATCAAAGACTTTACAGACAGTCTGAGAGGTTACACAAAAAAGCAAATAACAGGGAGAGAACCTGGAGAGAACCAGGAACAAAGGTGATGACTAGGACATACTCGAGAGACACCTCATACTACACACCCACACTACATGCCCACACCCACAGTACAATCTTGTCTATAAGAAGACATGCCTGTAAAATTATGAATATCTGAAGACTTTGTAACCTTTTTGTTTCCCCAATTAATACCATCTTTGCTTCTACAATATATTCAGATGATCTTAATTTGTAATTTAGCAGAGACTTAATTACTATAATTGTTAAGGAAAGTTAATTTAAATGCTTAGCAAAGTCGATGATCCAACATGTTCTATGAACTGCTAAGGTTGGGCACAGAAGAATGTGTTCTTAATGTACTGGCTTTCTTTGCTTCAAGCAAATACAGGGCCAAGTGTTCAAAGCTGCTTCTTAAATTGCACCTACAACATCTGAGAAGACATCTGCCTACATGTAAGAAATCTGATTTGCATGCACAAATACATCATTTAATTTAAACATATCCACACTTTATTTTCACGCTAGAAAGCATGCAAAATGATACCCAGTTAAGCACTGCAAGTGATTTTCTATGCTTCTTTCACATTAAGAAGAATATTTAATATTGGGCCATAGGTCTTCTGAGCTGGTCCTTCAGAGTACCCCATAAGATAAAAACTCAGGGTTCTGCACCTACCTCTGCAGCTTGTGGTTTGCTGACTTGACTCTGTAAATGTCCTCTCTATGGTGGAGCCTATACTTCCTTTGCAGCAGTGCTGTTAGGCTTAGTTAATGATTGGCATATGTTGAGATTCTTGATGGAAAGATATTCTAGGAATACATCCAGGGTTATCCCTCTTCTAAATACAGTTACAAATAACTCCTACTCCTGTTCATTGTCTAAAAGTCTTAAAAACATTCCTTGCCTCTGGGCTTTTGGGTCTTCCTGCACTTTTCTCCCCCTTCTTGGCTTAGACTAGAGTAGGCATACAAAAACAGAAGTCCTACTTTATAATGTGAATGGTTTGAACTGCCCTTAACATTTCTATTTTATCAGAGTTATGCTGTGGTACAACAAGCTGAAATTTGCACGAACTAGATATAACTAACAGTGATTTATTAGTCATTTTCTCAGAAACTCCTCATCCAAGCAGCACCAGCTGTACTCTAGTTAAATCCATAAGGACATGTGCACCTCATTACAACAGCTTCATTTTCTGAAAGGCTGCCTGAAATCCCTCCAGAAACTCTAAATATCTTTCTCTCACCTAATACAACAAATATAGCAGGCACAGTTGCTTAGAGGAAATTTGTAAACTGACAGAGAATTATCCAAGAAAATGTATTTGGGGAAAACAAGACTGGTCCAGACAAGCTGTCAGCTACCTGGGTCAGGTTGCATAGCCATGTAGGTGCCCCCATACTCGGCAACTGTCTCAGGCAGTGGAAATGGAGGGCCACAGATACTACAGTCCAGCAGTAAATCAACCTCTCTGTGATAAGATTATGACACACAGGCTTAGTTGTCTTGAGTGGTGGGGAGACTTTGCGCTTAACAGTGACATAAGAACCACTATTGGTCTGTCAGGCCCAGTATCCTGCCTGGGAAATGGCTGACATCTGATGCTTCAGATTGGGGTTAAAGAACTTAATATTATGGCATAAAATTCCCATATATAAGGTATTTTCCTCAGTTTTCAGTGCATGCCTTTCATTGACATCTGTTGACCCCTTCTTCTCGAACAGTCAGAAAAGACAGCTAAGATCATCCATGTTATGCTCTGCTCACCAATGGGTCTATCTTTTCAGCCTCTCCATGTTCCTCCTCATTCTCCTCATCACTTGGTCACTATTTCTGTCACATTTTTTCAAGATGAGGTTACCATGATCAACAGTACTGAACTTATTCACTTACTACACAAAAGCTACAGACTAATAAATGGACAGTCCTGGATTAAATCCCACACCCACATAGGCTGATGATTAAACTTCTCTCACGAACTGTCCCAGTGACCAAAACTCCAGGGTCCTTCAGCAGGCACTGGATCAAACTCTACTGCCAAATAACTCAACAGAGAAAAATCCATGTGCCTAAACATAATGACATCTAGAGCCATTATAGACCCTGTAATGCACCCCTCTAGCTGCCATTTCACAAGGTAGCAGACCTCTCACAAGTCCTGTGTCTTATCTGCTAGCCCCATTCAGATGTCCTAGATACCTAGCACATATCAGATGGCAATAGGCACCTGTCTTCAGACAATATAACCTCACCAATAGTCTTTAATTTTTTGTCTTGTGAATTTAAATATATATAAATCTTGTACATTCGCAATTCCATCATGATGTTGGAGGAGAAATCTGGCCCACTCATGCAAGTTGCTGTGGGCCATCTGTATTTGAAGAGAAAAGAAAAACATCAGTCAGTGTGAACAGATTTTGGATCTAAGGGAGTAGAGATATTTTCTTGGCAAATGGTTAAAAAGTCAAATTTCTATAAAATACCTGAAAATTCACAGTACTTTAATTTGGTCTTTTCATCACATGACATTAATTTCAATATAAATGTGCTGGTCTGTTAGTAGATATGTCACCTGTTCTAGCTTGGCGTGATTTATTTATTCACTCTCCAGAGTGTAATTATATCTTTGCTATTACATAATAGGTTTGAACTCTTTCCCTGTAGACATAACCTGCAAGGTCTAGGGGCATAAAATTTGATCATCTTTGATAATTGTATGATGGTACCCCTGATAATTAAGTTAGAGCAGCTGCAAAACATGTGAAGTAATAAGACTTATCTATGTTATAGTCCTGATGAAATCTTGTGGAGACCTTACAATACACTTTATTGACCTTCTTTGGGGTACAATAATACAACATCCTATGTCAGATCTACATCACTGTAATTGAATTTTAGAGAATTTCTGTGATGGCTCAAAAATTGAATCTGCTCCCTGGTGCCTTTTCTTTCAATACAATCTAAATCCTTTTTACATTTCTCCTTTTAATTATGAAGGTGGGGAGACTAGGGAGAAGCGTTATCAGTCTTCCTTGGCATAGAAACCTTTGCTTATGCTAACATTTTCCCAGCATCCATCAGAGACCACATAGTGACTATGTGTCGTGCAGGATGGGCTCAGGAAGTTTTCTGCTATTTTACCTTTGGTAGGCATGAGACTAGCACCATCACAACCTTCAGCATTCAAGCTCTAGCACTAGTCTACCATATCTTATTCCCTATCCACAGTTGAACTCTACTCTGCCCTAAGTACCTCATTCCAGTGGAGAAATATTCATGGCCATCCTCCCTGTGCAATGGCCAGCTGAGTGGCAGGAGCTGAAGAGAAGATGGATCTGATTTCCACAGTGAGGACACCTGTCTTCTGGCTTGGCTTAGCCCAAGGAGATACATCTCTTTGTATTAACTTTAGACATACCTACTACACTTGGAATAAATCAAACGTATTGGGACAGTCTGTGATACATCTTCAGCTTTGGCCTCTATCCAAACACACATTTGTACTGACTTTGAAAAAATTTAGTAGTGAGGTTTGAGCAAAAGGTTTTGTTTCAGCTCCCTCTCTCTTCAGCCTAGGATACTTATTTTTTGTTAATGAGTACAGATACAAAATATCAAGAGGAAATAATGAGATGCTTTTCAGAAAGCCTACTTGAAGAATCTAATTCACTGAAGTTACTGTACTGTGAAAGATGCAGCCAAACCACTTTCTCTCTCAAAGCTAATAAAGGTTTTCAATAACCATAAATGAGAGAACTCACATCAAGTACACAGCATTTCCCCTGCTGGGACATAAACTTAGATAGCTATCAAAGGAAGGTGCAGAGAGATTCCATTTTTCCTTGTGTCTCTAGCTGTGCTGGATTTCTCCTTAAAATTGTGTTTAGAAGAAAAAGTCTAAGTGTGTTCATAACATGGCTTTTCCTGATAGGAAGAAATTGTCTCAGTAGGGTCCAGAGAAAATGCATGTTACTCATTATTAAATGTCTTTTATGCAGTGAAATCTTTCAAAGGAACAACCTCTCCCTCCTTTCCTCTGTGTGAAATCCTCCCTCAGAGATATTGCCATCTTCAGGGATGTAGAATTTCCCAGCAGAACACATGCTATTTATTTTCAAGTCTCTGTACTAAAATCAGTTTACTTTCGGTATGTAATACAGCAGACCTATAGCAAGTAAAATACAAGGATTGCAGTTTCTTAATGTGATAGGGTATGGGGATTTACGCTATTGTATCCTGGAGTAGTTGTTCCACAGAGTTTATTGTGTACCTATCCGTGTCAAATCAATGTCTGATGGCCTTGTGAATCCTGGTACGCTCTCCAGAGCCTATTTAGCAGCATGTGAGTTTGTTCCCCTATCTCTCCTCTCTCATAAACAATGACAGAACTGTTTAATGAAACATTTAAGACTGGATCAGTTTAAAATCAATCATGACCACGCTTAGATGATACTACAGAGTCCTCCTCTAACTGTCTCTCAGAGTGTTTTCCTTTCTTCTAGAACTGTCAACACAAATAATAATAGTAAAATATGTCACTTATGTAAAATTTTCTAGGCAATGTATACGGATAATGCCACAAAGATAATGTCAGGGAAAAAAGGTGCTCTCAATGAAAAAATCCTTATCTTGCACTCCTTTGTGCACTTGTGATCATCAGTAGGCTACTTTTATCTCAGCTCTCCTCTCACCTTTTTTGTTATTGAAATGCAAAGCACAGATGCATTTGTCACCTTTGTGATTGAGGGAAAAAAGCTCCTATAAACCTTCTGAGAACACAAGCTATTTTTGTGGTGCTCTGAGCAAAGTCTGATTATGTCTAGGCCAGAGTGGAATGTGACAGATAGTAAAGAAAAATAGAAAATGCATGGCAGGTTTATTGCAAACACGGTAAATACAGTCCCAAAAGGCATAGGGAACAGTGTGTGTCATTATAAGTATGAACAACTTTAAAGAAACTATATTGTCACTTCATTTACATTTCTGAGTAGTTTGTGATACCTGTAACTATACTCAAGATATAGCTATTGTAAAGAGAACTGTATATGCTATACCATTCTGCATGGCTCAAATAAATGTTCAGTGCATTTGGTGAAATATAAAATGAGGTGTATAGTGCTGTTTTTCCACACTGTGGAACTCACATTTTTGCATGGTCCAGAAATGAAGTAAATAACTGTCAAAATATCCATTCTCATTCCATAAATACTTGAGTGAGTCTTCCACTGATGTTTGCCCACAGGAGAACAGGCTTCACCTCTGGTGCTAAAATGACTGATACAGAGCTTGAAATACATCACTGATGAATGTTACACAATCAATCTTCAACCTAGAAATCAGATGAAATAATTATTAGCAAACCAGTTCATTCTAAAGTTGTATCACAAGTAGAGCAGTAATTATAGCTTTCTAATCTATTTTCATTTCTGAGCATTTTAACCAAGAAAAATCAAGAGAGATTATCATTTCAGATACCAGTCTTTACTAGTTTGGTTCTTGGTTTTGGTTGTTTTGGTTTTAAGAGGATGGGGCCAGGCTGTTTTCAGCGGTGCCCAGCAACAGGACGCGAGGCAACGGGCACAAACTGAAACACAGGCAGTTCCATCTGAACATGAGGAAAAACTTCTTCACTGTGAGGGTGACAGAGCACTGGCACAGGTTGCCCAGAGAGGTTGTGGAGTCTCCTTCTCTGGAGATATTCAAAACCTGCCTGGACACGATCCTGTGCAATGTGCTCTAGGTGACCCTGCTTGAGCAGGGGGGTTGGACTAGATGATCTCCAGATGTCTCTTCCAACCTCAACCATTCTGTGATTCTGTAATGTGTTGGCTGGTATTTTACAGAAGCTGTGGAGTCTGTTGGGTACAGAGAGGTATAAAATATACAGTTTGTGCACTTCCAGGATGCATTTTGTTAAGATGTAGACCCAAAAATGTAGAGGTTTTAGAAATGGGAAACTAGAGAGCAATACCTTCATGTGGCCTAAGACATGTATTGTTAATATGAAGAAACAGGACTCGAAAGCTGGGTATGTTTCATTTATTGTATTGTATCAACCAGGGACAAATTTTGGACACCTGCACTGGATGACCTCTAGTAGCTCTGTGCCCCTGCATGCCATGCACGGTGCATGCAGAACGGGCAGTGATATGGAATGGGAGGCAAGGGAAGAATTTCTGGTAGAATCAGATGTCTGAAACCCTGAACTAGGTGCTTTCAGATTTAGAAACTGATCTGGGAGGGAACATTGTGGATAAATACCATGGATGCTGTACCATCCCTCTGAACCTTGTCATTTGAAAAGTTGTCTTGTGGGCTAGGATCAAACCAGCCTCCCACTCCAGCTCAAAAGGAGCTGTTTATCCTTTTCTGTTGCCAAGACACTTCCTTGCACAAAAGGTAATAAAGGAATAGTATCTCTATCTGGTATCCAGATGCGGCTTCTTTCCCCAGTGTTCAGGATATTTCCAGTGGCCTTCCAGAGGTTTTCTTTTACCAGATAACATTAGAAACAAAATATTATAGTCTACATAATGTTGCATTTTTCCAGTTTCCTGGATTACATTTTTCTGAAAACAACTGCTATACCAAATCCAACAGCCGGGTCTATGGAAAAGCTGAATCTAGGCCTAACTCTGAAATTTGTAATTCAGGCCATTGCTCGTTAACCAAATAAAATAAAGAAAAGGGGTACAGGTGTGAGAAGAAGGCAGCAGTATTGTCTCACTTTCTTCAATAACGAGTGCAGACTGGCTCTGTGGCACATCTAAATATTTTCCTTCTTGCTGCAAGGAAGAAATAGTTGCTATTGAAATAGTTGCTATGGAAAATAGCGACAGAAGAACAGGCTGTTGGGATGACAGAATTGGTGGGCTCCCTAGGATGCACCTTTCTGTGTAGCAAAACCCTTTCTGCTCTTCTTCCTTGGACATTTCTGGGTCATACTGGAGTCCAAGATTTGGGGCCATACCACAGGCTTGGTACTGGATGTGACTCCACCTCAGCATCCATTTTGAGAAAGAAATGGGTTCATCATCAGTTTCTATATCTTTTTAGTGTGGAAGTTGGTCATGAAAACCTACAAGCTGTGTTCTTCAGTAGCATTTAACTTATATTTGAGGTGCTTGACGGAAATACTACCTAATGACCAAGTTCAGTAGGTTATGCACAGGAGGAAAGATCTGTAGAACTAGGTCCTGAAAGTACCTTTTCTCCAGCTTAACATTTTTTTGCTTTAATAAATAGCTGTATTACTTAGATTACTGCCTTTCAGCTCCTGCCTATGCTAAACCAGTCATAATAATGATTTTGCCTTTCATAATGATTTTCTCTCAAGCACGATGTTATTAAAAGGCAGATAGTCCATTATAAGTCTCATTACATTTCCTGTTAAGCTAGTATTATATATCAGATATGGAGAGACAGATGGTGATATAATTTGCTAAGAGTAACCTCAGTAAGGATTTGCTAGATCTGGCCTTCTGTCTAGAGAGCTCCTGTGCCTGCATAGCAGTAACCACACATCAGGGACCCTTCTCTTCAGAAGCAAGTTCCTTGTGCGATTAGACTTTTTAGCTTGCAATTTCTGCTCTTACAATATTAATTGGGAAGGCATTCATTATGCATAATAAAGTGTAATTAGTTCTTTTAAATAAATCTTTATTGTCTCCCATAAATCCAGTAGATCCACGTCTTTTGAAGCCACTATTTTTTTAGAAAGAGGTCAATGTGTTTATTAGTTCGATCTATGTGAGCCTGTGATTGATGAGACAGGAAACTAAATGTACAAATTTTATGTTCTTCAGCTGACACTACAGTTCTGTTCTTGATGAAGTTTGAGATTTTTAAAATAACAAGTATGTATGAGAAGAAGAGAGGCAGGCTTCTGTGTAGAAAAGTACAGAAATTTCTAAATCCTTATAAAAGTCATACCTTTCATCAAGATTTTATGCATATCAGTAACTTTCAAGAATTAAACTTTTCTATCATCTCAGACAACCATGGAAAGATTTCTTGTTAAATTAAATAATCTCCTTGTATGGATGTTAATTTAAGTCTCCTTTACTAAATGTAATACCTATCTATGGAAAAAGGAGACCATAATTTGAATAGTGAAAAACGTACTAATGTCACTAATTCTAATTGAGGAGATACTAAAGTCAGGATGAATTACTAAAAGAAATAACTTTACAAGAAAGAAGACATAATTTAAATTGTGAAATATTCCTAATGTCACTAATTGTCCCTCCATCACTTTCTCATGTAATAAGCCCTTTATCATGAGGATCACTTCAGTCAGTTGTTGTAATAAATGGATGCTGATTTAATGAATGGGTAAAGCAAGGATGGAAGGATGGATAGATGTAAGAACAACACTAAGCATACTTTGTGTCTGCACTTCTAGATACTCTGTAATCCCAGTGCAGTATATATATTGCAATAAGCTGAGCACTAACTCCTATTTAAGAGGAGTTGGTACAGTTCATTATTTTCTGTTGTTTGTATCATATCAAGTGTGACAGGAACATTTTTTACAAAAGCTTGGGGTGGAGATGACATCACCAGTTCCAGGCTCTAATCCACTATGGCTGGGTCTGGGTCACCTCAGTCTAAATAAAGTGTGTCCCTCTCATGAGGCTGCTGACTCAATGAGTGACAGACACTCTGTGCGCAGCTCTGAAAGACACCTGGCCTATTTCTCTTCACTAAAAATGAAATGAAGGAGACCTTCACAAGCTCTTTTTCCTGAAGCACAGAGTCTGAAGGAGTCCTCTGAGCCTGAAAAGAGACGCTTGTCAAAGCTAAGTTCTTACAAGTGATGAGTGCTTTTCTGAACTACTCTGAGCTCTCAGATTTGTTTTTCATCAAAGAACTCCACATCCCTCCTACCCACTTTTTGCAGTAAGAGCAAGAGCTGCAGAAAGAAAGGGAGAATTCCTGGAGACAGGAGATTAAACTTGTGATATAAGTCCTGAGGTCTCTATATGCTAATACCTGCAAGAGGAGCTGATACTATTCTATTGCTTGTTTGCACCATCCTTATATCTAGCACTAATCCCTTCTGGGTGTCCACTGATCTACCTCTAACGGACAGAAAGGAATTCCTCTTTGCTGCCTTAATATATAATTTGGCACTGAAGTGCATAAAGTTCTCAGGTGAGTTGTTAGAGGGTGCATCTACATTAGCATTTTAATTCAGGTGTGGGGTGCAGCTTTGAAACAAATCTCCTAATGGTCCCCACTTACTGCAGTGCAGGTTGCATCATGAAGAAGCCGCGGGCTGTGTGAATGGCATTCCTTGGAAGGGCTAGCCCAGAAGATGTGTTCCAGCTGCACACTTAACATGCTCCCATGTAGTCCAGGGGACCAGACTGGCAGTAATCCCCTCTGACTTGTGTAATGTTGATGATAGGTCCTCAGTGTTTTGCTCTACAAATCTGTTCTTATTAGGTTGCATTACTTGCTAAGGTAGACATAATGAGTGTGTCCAGTTTACACATTCAGCGTTAAAGCAATTCTAGCCCTGGCATCAGAAAGGATTTTTTCCCCTGGACTGTTTGTCAGGGAGCATTGCTGGAGGGGTGAAGTGTATTCCTCATTCATAATACAGCACATGTCTACTTTAAAGGATCTGGTAGATATCCTGTATTTGCAGAAAATGTTCTCAATTGCTCACATTTTTCCTCTGCTATATTACAAGTATCATGACTGGTTTTTTTCCTACAGGTGTCATACTTGTTACAGGACATTAGGAAGGGTTCTTTTGTGTGGAGAACATGGGAAATGGGCCTTTCAGTGAAGCCTCTATTACAGTCAATGGGGGCAGGATTCAGTGACCCAGAAGGTCCCTGCCAACTCTGTGCTCCTGATCCTTCACCTGCAAAACTGTAAGAGGAGTCAGTGAAAACATCCTTGGAGTCAGAGGCATAGATCAAGAACTAATGTCAATGCAGGGTGCTGGACATCCTACTCAACTGTCACCCTTTCTTATAAGGTCGTTCATATGGTGACCTTCAGTCACCTTAGAAAGCAGACACTGCTGACATAAAATGCTAATTTCCTAGCATTTTCAGGAAACCTGAGTTGGTCTCAGGTACAGGCTGTGTCCATCTCCAAAGTGCATTGAGCATTGACAAACTTGGAGCTTTGCAACTTCCAGAGCAATTTCCATGAGTTTCTTCTGAGAGTCTGTAAAAAATGTCACCCTGACTCAGTGCAGCCAGGGTGTTACCCAAGGGAAAATGCCTTCAGCCTCACTATTTTCACCAGCACTATCTAATCTATCCAAAAGAGACTTTTCTTTCCAGAAAAGATACTTTGGGAATTTAACTCCCCTATCTCAAAATGATGCCTAAAGCAAGTATCATTTGCTGATGCTACGGACTGGTTTTGGATTTTTTTTTTTTGTACTTTTTCAAACGTGGAAAAGAGAAACATGTCTCTATCAATTGTAATTACTTCATTTCTCTCTTGCTTCCACAAAAGCCATTTTTCCCCATCAAAACACAATTGTATTTTTATGCAGCAAGAAAAACACTAATGAATCTTAAGTGACAACATAATACAGACAGAAACTTTCTAAGATGTTCTGTTGTTATCTGACTTTGGAAAAAAACACATTTTAACTTACAAAAATATTTTTTTTCAATGCTTTTAAACCTCCTTGGCTCATTACAGACATTCCTCAAAATGCTTCCAGCTATGCATGTGCCAGGCAGCTAAGGGATGTCTCCATGAGCACCTGGCAGTACCTGGCCTTGCTCTGAGCAGCCCTGACAGTGCCAGGGTGAGTCCTGAGGAACATGTGCCTCCATGTGCAGCCCCACTCAGAACTGGCTGGCTCTGGCACTGATGCCACCTGGACTGGGACATGCCCAGTCTGGTAGAGTCAGTCTCTCTTTGCAAACCAATCTTGCAGCTCAGGAAATTGAGAAAGGAACATTTCCAGCTATAGGGCTTTTTGCTGATTTTGGAAGTCCATTTTTACACCAGTGCAATTCCGCTCACAGCTTCTGCAGAGTGTGTGCACATGTCTAGTCCTAAGGAATGGGTTTGTTGTGATGCCTTTGCAAAACCCATATGTGCTCTGTATTTTTCATCCAATGGTCATATGTTGTCTGTTCTGCAGTATGTTACTCCCCAGTCTGACTATATGAACAGACTCTGCCATAGTCTACTATAGTAGACTATCCCCTCCATTTACTCCTGTGCAAACAGGTCCCTTAAATGCAATGGAGTGGCATAACCTTGTTCTTTTGTTTCTATTTGCCTTTTTCTCTTTTTCTTCAGTGGAAAACCTCACTCATTTCTTTAATATTTCTCTAGGAAATATTCCTTTGTAAAACCTCTGTTTGTTTCCAGTATAGTCTCCATAGAGCTGTGGACATTATAAACCCTGTTTCTTTCCAGGTTTTACTGCTTCATTACTTAGCTCTGTATTAACACAGAAACCACAGGAAAAAAGACCAGAATGGGCCATGGGAGGTCATCTAGCCCATCACTCTGCCTGAGGCAGAATGAACTGTACTTATGTCATTCCTGGCAGATATTTGTATGATCTGTTCTTAAAGGAAACTTTGCAGCCTCCCAGGCAACCTAGCCCTCACTGTCCTGGGGTCTACTAACAGGAAAGTGTTGGGTCTGTCCGCATGTAGTTCTGCGGTGTGTTGATGAATGCACTAAGTTCCCTTTCCGCAGAGCACTAGACCCTGAAACCCAAGCGTACCTAAGACGCATCAATAGCTCAGTCACCTGCGCTTGTTGGCACTGGTGGCCTCCTTGCAGTGTGTATTTTGTCAGGCTGTGGTGCATCTGAGCTTCTACATCTCCTTTTACCCCACTCTTTGCTTACTTTACCCCACCTGTGACTTACTTTAAAAAAAACTGCTCTTGGCAATGTGATATCTCCAGCCACATCCCTGCCTGTTTTGTCTGGATTGTGGAAAGAGATCCCACATGTGCCATGTTCTTCTCCTCCCCAGCAGATGCCTTTCTCCTTTTGTCTGCCATTTAAACTTTTTGGCAAGTTTTTCTTTGAGGAGTCAAATAATAAAGCTGTTTCAGTCTCTCCCTGTGATAGTAGTTCCTTTTTATGCAAAATTTTCAACAACCTCACTTCTTTTTTTTGTACAGGGCAGTTTACTCTAAAATCTTACTGATCTCAGAGAGCTCCTTTTGGCAAGTGACAGACAGTTCTTACAAGCTTGCAAAAGACTCCTACTTGTTTTCTGAAGCAGACTGTGGCTCATTCTGTTAAAAAAGTATGGGGTAAATATATAATGCCTTTTCAGAAGCTCTGTTACATTACAATCTTTACATGCCACTTCACTGGATATTATGAAAACCTAGAGATGAGAATGCGCTTCTCTCTCAACCATTGGTAGACAAACACCTGCGCCCTTCTGTGCAGCCCGGCTGAGGTGGAGGGGCTGAGGTGTTGTGTACTGTCAGTACCTCCTTGCAGATGGTTTCTATCACATCAGCCTGTGGGTTGGAGCAGATGCCACCAAGGGAGAGCTACTGCCTGTTAGTTGTTTTTGGAGCGCGGGCTTGGGGCCTTAGTTTGGAGGGTGGCAGTAGACGAGGACAGGCAGCTAGTTTGGAGGATTACGGATGTGTTTGGGAGGGCAATAGAGAAAGGGCTGACATGAGATGTGAATGGGTGTGCGTTGTGGGGAGGTCTGCCCCAGGGCCAGGCAGGGTGCCTGCTGCTTGTAGTGATGCTCAGGCACACTGAGTTACGGACCCATCTCCTCCCTAACATGGCATTTTTTCAAGTTACTGAGCACACGTTGCAAAATCGTCCTCTTTTTCATTATTGTGGGAACTGGTTGTAGTACCACACGTAGCTGCTGCATCTTGGCAGGAATATGCCTCCAAAGAAATATTAGACAGTGCTGGTTAAGCTGTTGGTTTAGCCAAAGCACTTGTACTGCTGCTGGCCTTAGTTCTCTTTTATTTTTCTTAGTATCCCACTCCTTTTAATAGCTTTTCTCTATTGCACTTTTGTCACACAAGATAGTTTAGAAGTGAAAATGCATATCTATCTTTCTGTGGGAGCAGAGACCAATGGTTCTTTCAGATATAAAACTCCCAGCAATCCACAATTAAAATAAGTAACAGAAAGAGACAAACTGAGCCTCTCTTGTTGTAGAAAGCCCTTCCTGGCTTTAGCCCTTTAGACCATGTCAGGACAGAGTCAGGACAGAGTTCAGCTGTTAAGACTTTATTTCCCAAGATATACTTGGGTTATGAGGAAGGTGCTTTGCCAGAGGCCACCAAAAGGGATCTGACCTTACAGACATCAAGTGACAGCACAAATTTGTATTTCAGACAGTTTCAAGGTATTGATGCTAGCATCAGCCCATGCTGTTATTCAACACTTCGTGTTCAGGGGCCTGTTTTGGGAAAAATGCTTTGCTGGTGTGCCCAGCAAGCACTTCACAGATGTATACTGATTTCTGTGTGAGCACAAACAAGGCTGGAACAGTTGCATGCTCGAAATTTCTCCTTCCTATCAGTGCTTCTACATGTTTATACCAGGAGCTCCTAAGACTTTTTTCACCCACTGCCTACAGCAGTCTGTAGACTCTGTGGTGGAGAAGGATCTTATGTACGGTGGCCCCTTCACACCTGAACTCGTATGCCTGGAGATCTACATCTACACATATATCAAATACATATATCTGGACAGTGCATCTTGAAAAGTTGCAGTCTTTAAAGGGAAACTATCCTTTTCCTATGTGTTACAGAGCTGGGGGGACACCTTTATATTCCAACTTCTGCATTATTAGCATATTATTAGCATTCATTAGCATATTGAAGTCAAAGTGAAAGCAGGAAGGGGGAAAGCTTATCTCTTGTCCCAGCTCATTTTGTCCGAAATATTTATAGTAGTTTGGCCTCCCCGTTAGTATTACAGGGCTTGGCTAATCCATTTACATAACCATGCAGCTTGACTCATTATGAAGTGATTCAATTAGAGTCTCAGCACCACTATCACAGAGGTCCATATTACATTGCCATTCCATTTTTTTCTTGTGTGACTTGGTAAAAAAGCATGTGATGGTGTTCAGCCTGAATAGCAATCTGACTTTTGACCAAAGCATATATTTTTCTAGTTATATTTATTAAATGCTGTTACTAGCATATCCACTGTAAACTACTGCTAGGTTACAAACACTCCTATTATAATCCCACCAGTGCCAAGTTCCCAGGTAGGATTTTGGAGAAAACAATTTATGGTATGATTTTGCTGGGGGAAAGAAGATCCTCACTCAAATTTAGTATCTTCTTGCACTAGCGTTTCCTGTATTTGCAATTTTTTACAACACACAGCAGTTCCAGCGACATGCAAATGTAGACGGGAAAGACAACCTTGGACAGTCAGTAATTTTATTGATCATGTTCAGTTTTAAATTATGGAGTAGAAGACCTAATCTACAAAACCCTGGATTTATGCTCTGAAAATGAGGTATAAATGGAGCTGTGCTGACCCATATTAACTTTTTACACCTCTTCTGCACAAGGGTGAATTATTAAAGAAGGGGTAGGATGGCCTTCCTGTTACAACCTTTTATAATCTGGCTTCTTAGATGGGAAATAAAAAGGGGAAAATTAACATGGTAGAAAGAAATGCCCTATTTTTCTGTAAATGGAAAACTGGCTAAATAGTGAATATTTCTGCAAACTAAAGAACATGTGTTTTGATTATATTCAAGACCTTTTTGTATTCCCTTTCTGTAAGTGGCCTAGCAAATAACTGCTCTGATTGCAATGCTCACGAGGAAAGTAAATCCCAGGGAAGCCTATGAAGAATGAATGCTGGTTTATGAAGGGGTATTCACACAGAAAACCCAGTGCAAAGGATCACTCTTCTCCATGCAGAACACACAAATGCCTACCCTGGGAACATCATGTGTAAGAAATCCACCTTGAATACTGAACACTGAATACTTGAGATTAATTAATGTACTATAGACAAAGCATTCTTATGTAATTTCTTCAATAAATATTTCTGATTAAACAGAAACAGAATTTTAAGGCTTTTGCTATTAATGCCTGTGTGAGAATAATGCACCAAACATAAAAAAAACCCTTTTCAAATAAATCCTGGATTGTTTAACAGCAAGAAAATTTCATACCTCAACTTGGTGAGTTGTTTGAAGCTGAACAGTGATATCTAAATGGGTATCAAAACTGATAGGAAGTAACAAAAACAGGCACAGGGCACATGAACAGCAGCAGCAGATTTTATCAGCTGTTTTGCTGAATCCCACAAATCTCAGGATGTTGGAACTGTGTTTCCTGTAGAAGCAAAAGCTAAGGATACAAAATCTGACGTACCTCCTAATATAATTTCTCTGTGTACAGAATGTGCACTGCTCCTCCTTACTGGGGACGGAGTTGCTTTGGAGCCGCCACCACAAGCCATCTCCTCCGACAGCTCTCCATGCGGCAATAGTCAGAGACTGCTCGGAAACTTCACGCCAGCGTTAGCTTTGGCTGCCTGCCCTCTGCAAAATGTGCAGGCAGCATTGCACCACCAGTGAGGGTGGTTTCCTAGCCAGGGTTGAAGTGCAGATTAGGGGGTAGCTATTGATCTGCATTGCATTGGTCTTTACTAGGGGAAAAGCCTCCTTCTTTCATGTTATCATGAGGATTACAGTTACCTGAATTAACTATTTCCAGAGAGAAACTGTGGCAGATTAAGATACTCTTACTGGTGGGCCTTTCACCTTGTGGTTCATTTCCTCCACTATTTTGACAGTTTGTTGACTTTTATAAGCTCATTTACAAAAGCAGGCAGCAACTACAACTTTTAGTTCAGCTCAGCAGGAGCTACTAAGTGTCCAGCTTTTTTAAAAATCAGATAATTAGAACACAGTATCAGGGAGATTTATGTCTTGTCATCATATTTAGGCATGAAAAGGGGTGCCAAGCTGGCTTATCATATTAAGGAATTGACTATTTCTGAATAGATTGTTTGCTTCTTTGTTTTAAAGAGCCAATCAGCCTGCTAAATTTTGTTTGCATCCAGAGAAGCTGGTAATTAGTAAAACAGAAGTATATAAAAATTTTATCTATCACGACTACCTTTGGAAAAGGTATTTCCTCAGAAAACTTACCAAAGAGTTTTGTTTTCTTTTTTTCTTTCTTTCTGTCTTTCTTTCCTCTCCTCCTAGTTCCACCTGGTGTTTCTGCATGGTATTGCTTTTTTTTTACACCTATCTTCAGTGTTAAATATTCCTAAGTAATGTTTATGGTGCTAGATACTCACAGGCTGACTAACTTATCCTCAAATCAGCTTTCTTTGAATGCTTCAGACTGCTTTTTCAGTCCACACTGGTAGAATATATGAGTTAGTCTGTAGCACTGCCTAACATAGGAGACATGAAGTATAAAAGCAGTATGAAGAACAGTATAAAGATGAGGGGCAGAAGGTTCCTTGGGAAGGCAAATCATGATGTGAACCAGAAACATTTCAGCATTGCTTGAATAGTATATTTCCAAGCTGATGGAGGATAGGACACCATCTGTACTATATTCTGTTATCTCTCCTGCTCTATTAGGTTACTAGACAGGGCTTCTTTTTATAGTAAATTCTGTAGTTCCCACCTTTCTAATATTTGCCTACTGAAAATGTAGTGCTCATGTTCTGGAACTGCTATTACCAGGCACTTACAGACCTAGGCTTAAAAATATAAGTACTACAGAGTTTTTCTAGATATGAGTCATTTCTGAATTTTAAAGATAAATATATACAGGAGGACGATAAAAACATAGGAAGAAGCTAAATACCACATATGAAGGGGTTGTTTCCTGTTCCTCTTTGCAGGAATTGGGAAAATAATTATGCCAAATGACCAGGGGATCATTTGCTGAGTTATAGTTGAGGTGAGTGAAATTTTGAAAGCTACTCTGTCAAGCATATTTCTCTATGTGCCTTTGGAGACCTGGTGGGCAGCTCCTCCTCCTCAGCTGTACATTAAAGTCAAGAAACCACAAAATTGTCTTTGGTCACATCCAGTCAGTCATCTGGGGGGAGGGGGGAGAGAATATTGAGCTATGCCTACCATCTGTCTAAGAAATGGTACTGTGCAGGTCTTTTTAGCCCTGGATTCAAGGTTGGCGGATATTCATTTTAGAAATTACGTCCTTGCAAGATGCCCAAATGCTGCCTATGAATGAAACATCAAAAGATCTCTCCCTGTATAATAGACCATACTGCAATCCTGGCAAGTGTGCCCTTATTAAAGCACAACTTAGGTCTTTATTTATTATTCATGAATACATTATAGTGCTTTCAAAATATATTCTGTGGCAGGTAATCTAGCATAGGAGAAACAAAAATGCATATGTCTAATTACAAGAGACATTGAAAAGATATTGTAGCAGCATACCTCCCTAGCAATGGCAAAGGACTGCATTATAGATTAAAACAACACAAACGTATTACAGTTTCTATAGTGTTTCAATTTTATTGGATGTATGTTGCTAAGAAACAAAATTGAAATGTCTCTTTTGAACCTGAAGCCTCTTGGGAGAATGGTATTGCATACGTAGTAAATGTTCTTCACTTTAGGAAGGATTAAATGGTAGACCAGGAGAAGCAGGAGGGTTCATTAGGATTGCATGTTTTCCAGTCTACTGCCAATGAACCCAACTATTATAGTAGTAAAAGCTATGTAAGAAGCTTCAGCTTGTTCTGGGTTGAAGTGTTGACAGCTGCTTGTTTGAATATTAATAAAGTCTATTGAGTTATTCCCTGCCTGTATTGTTTGTAGCCTGAAACTGTGAAGACTTCTCTGCGTATTACCTCTTTATATTTCTAAGTATATGCCTGACTGCAGAGATGGTACCCATTTTGTTCCTAGAGATGCTATGCCTCATTACAGAGAAAATTACATCCTTGTGCTCCACTAAACATTTATTTTGGCAGTGTTGTTGGTTGCTGTTTTCCCTATTCGATTTAAATAAGTCAATGTTGATTGAGAGAACACGTGTTTTCTCTTTATATATGGCAATTAATTATTATTCTTCCAAACTTTTATGAGTAAAAGTCAAACTTGTTCCTGAATCAAAAGCAAAAGAATAAAAGTTATTATCCTTTAAAAAAGCATTTATTAAATCAAAAGCACTATACAGAAATGAATAATTTTACAGTGCATAGTATTCTTTCCATTCATGCTTTAGCTGCAGATGGTCCGTTAATTTGATCATACGTTGACTGACTTCAGGGCACAACAGCAGTTGCTGCTGCCTGAATGTGCTAGTGAAAGTTTGAGAATAATTTGATCGTTCAGAATGGTAGCACCAACCCTTTCTGGTGGGGTGAGATGTATGTTGCTGATAAACAGAAGTGAAATGTCTCTTTTGAACCTGAAGCCTCTTGGGAGGTGGGGAATGTCTTCTCGCAGCAGGTGAGAACCATCTACTGGGGCACCTCCACTGCCTGATGAGCCCAGCTCCTGCGTGTACACACTGCTGGCCATGGGTGTTCAGGATGGGCCTTGAGCGAAAAATGGGACTACAGCCAAATCCGTTTTCTTGGCTGGCTGCTGTAAGTTGAATAACCCTGATTAAAAGCCAGAAATACTGAGTATCTCCAACCGAACACATTCTGATATCTATTAGGTCACATAAGCCTGAGAAACTTAGGTGTTAATTTTCTAGCATCTGGGCCTTTAAAAACAACTGCAGCACAAAAAGATTAAACAACCAATTTTAAACTGAAAATAAGAAATCTATAGATCAACTATAGCAATCTCTTCTTATTCCCTGCAATGGATTTCTCTAAAACAACTGGACTGGCATTTCATTAGAGGTAGGACAGCTTTAAAATAATTTGTCTTCCCGCAGATGTGACAAGAAGACCATAACAGAGAAATAACTATGATGCCGTACCTGGGCCTCTACTAGTGAGGGGGTTTTACTGTGACAGTGTGAAGTGCAACTTTGCCAACAAAGTTGTGTATGCTTTGCTGCTGCAGTATACAGGTATTCTCCTATCGGCAAAGGATCACAAGAAGAGACTTTGCTAGATATCCTCAAAGGTCTTTTTAATTTTACATGTGTGTTAGTGGGAAGGATTAGTGTGAAGAATAATGTGAACAAATCAATAAACTGGAAAAGCATTTTGATAAATGGGGTAAATGGATTCATTAACAGAAGTATTTTTCTTTAATTTTCTAAGAAAAATCTATATGGTCAAGGGAAGATAATTTAGTCAAATTTATGAACTATGAAGAAGAGAAATAAAATGCATTTTTTATCAACTTAAAGAATTGTACGTGATTCCTAGAGAGGGCATAGAACTAACAGGCATCACTCTAGCTACAACCTAATAAAGTTCCCCAGGACTAGAATAATATCCTTCCAAAGCCTTTGATGCCATCAAATCAACTTCCACCAAGATTAAAAGCTGCTTGCATGATTTGTGCATAATTTACTGCAAAGAAGGTAATCTCATCAATGTTTGAAGGCATTTTTCAGTCTTTTCAAAAAAATAAATTATAGTAAAAGCTCAAGTTTTAATTTTACAAAAGCCCAAGATAACTCTTGACAGCTATGCAAAAGGAATGTTGCATAATCGTATTGGCAGTGCGGTGTCTTATTGGGGGACTGGATGTGTCACGAAAACTGTACAAAAGGCAACGCCTGGCTTGCCTGCATCCACATCTGTAAAAAGCCCCAACTACCCAAAATGTGATAAAGCTCGTGGAAAAACTGCAGTGGTGGATAGGCTGGCTTTCTAAGGCTGGCCACGGACCCCATAAATTGTCAGAGGAAATGCCATTTTAAATCACAAGTTCATTGAGACAAAACCACAATGTTTTCCTAAGGTGTAAGAGAATTTTAACATTTATCTGATTTTTTTGTCAATTTTACAGTCAAAGTTCTCTGGATTTTTCTTTTTCTGGAGTAATTTTTGCCTGGAAGAGTTTCATGAAGACGAGTTCCCCGTGTTGATCATACAGGCCCCAGTTTGGGTGCAAGAGTGGGGGCAGGAACCAGCAGCCAGGGCTGGTGGGGAAGATAAGGCAGTGCAGAGGTAGGGGCTGCCTACCCGCCTGCTGCCCTTCAACAGCACTTTTAGACACATGTTTTTCTGAACTGTGGCCAATGGGACCAGCATGCTTGTAAGGAACAGCAGAGGTATACAGATGTCTTTCTTTTTTTCCTGATTTCGATGCTGTTGTTTAGCACAAAACAAGCAAGGATTTTTTTTTTTTTCAGTGTTAAAATACTGTTGAGGGAAATTTAAACAATGTCTTCCTTAACCAGTCTTCTAAGTCGGCATTGAAAAAAATCAACAGAGTCTAAATGGATCTTCTGACTGTCTTATATGGGAATCTCAGACAGACTCTCCAGGCCTTGATGCAAGGCTGGGCTTTCACCCATGTGCTGCCAGGACAGGTATTGCAACAGCCAATATACTTTGGGGACTGTGGTCCTGCTGCAGCTTGAATAAGGATTTTCAGCTACTGATTCTGTACAATCTTCCTTTAGACAGACCATAGAGACCTCACCTTCCACATGTGTAAGAAAAGCCTTTCTGTGGAGCTACTGAAAGGCTTCTGTAATGGAGAGGGATGTGCATATATATATATATATATATATGTATGTATGTATGTATATCTCCCATCAAAAATCTCATCTCCAGGCAAAGACAGGGGCAGAAGCTCCCACCACTGACATTGTCTGCTGTGCAGAAGTATTAGCATGGGCTGAAATGAGTTTGGTATGCTAGCTATACTGCACTGTTTAGGTCCAACAACAGGAAGAAAAGATAGAACTGACAGTTTATCTTTGATTTTTTCCCCCTGTTTAGTATTAATATCATTCAGATGTCCAAGAGTGCCTTAATTTTTTGCATCTAAATGTAAATATCCCAGGTAAAGTAAGCATAACTGAATGATCATTTAAACACAAAGAGAAAATGCAACAATAAAAATGGACTGCTGTGCATTCCCCTGCAAGTTTAATTACCTTGACTCATTCTAAAATAATAATGCTTAGCATTTTTATAATGCTTTACCAGTTTTTGAAGAATCGTGCAAATAAGAGCTACTCATTAGCCATTATTTAGTAGGCAAAAGTTCTCTAGCTGTGTAAACTGAATAGTTATTGTGCTGTAGATCCTTACAAGCAGAGCAAGAATATGAGCAAGAAATGAGAATAATTTCTATATAATCAGGGTAGCGTTTGGTATAAGACTGGAAACAAGTTACCTGGGTTCAAGAGTAGCATGTAAGTATATGAAGGCAAAGTTGAAGATTTAATTGTTCCCAGAAAACCCCTTCAAAAACCAACACAGATACAGCCGCAGACAGCAAAAACTGTCAGTCTTTCCTGTTCTGAACTGAATAGCAAGAAAAATCATATGGAAAAAAACTATGAAAGCAGAACAGACTTTTTTTAAAAATTGAAACACTGAGTGATATCTAGTATACATTATTATAATTTAAGTACAACTGCAAATGAAATCTTAGAATGCATCAATATTGGTTAACTCTCCTGTGATAGCATTTTGCCTTTTTGAGTCTCTTTTTGTCCCCAGGTACTTTTCAAACCTAACGAATACAGAAGGATTTTTTTCATCCATCGTGGGAATGAAGTCACTTCCATAACTTGAAATAGAAATTGTTTAACAGCTGTCTCTTAAAATATACTAACCAAAGAATGTGTGGCAAAATGTGCAATTCCATTTGCTGTGTAAAACAGCACCTCTTTTTAAGAACCATATTAATCACATTAAATAATTAGTTCGCCAATAATTATTTTACACTTCTAATCTGAAACTAGATGCTTTGGCAGCTAAGACAGGGAAATTGATAAGTATATCTACATTTTTTTAAGTAAACCAAAAACTATTGTATCTTCTGTATCTCCATTCCTTTCTGTGTGCTTTTTCTCATGCTTCTGAGTGTTTCCTTTTTTTTATTTTTATTTTCCACACTTCTTAACAATCTGAGTATTTAATTTCTTAAAATTTAATCGCCCCCATGGTCTCTTTGGCAACAAGAGAAATTATGTGTGATCATTTTTTCTCTCTCCTCTCCTTCTGGCCTGACTGACTCTTGTCTAGGCCCAGATACAGGTAAGCATATAAACACATGCTAAACTTTAAGGCATGAAAATGCTTTTTGACATGAAAGGCTGTGACTACTCAGTTTTTTTTTTCCCTTGTTGGTGACCAACTCTCAAGTCTCTCCCTCCTCTTCATAGAAGGGTGTTTTTACTTTTCTCTATTCTCTTGTATAATTTCTCTATAAATCTTCCCTTCCTTTAGTTCTTTCCTCCCTTCCTTTTTTCTCACCTCTTTTTCTTCTCATTTTTCCTTTCCCCAGTCCTTCTCAGGTTCCCCACGTTTTTCTCCTGCTCCTCCTCCACGCGCCTCCCTTGTGTGCTTCCTCCAGGGTGCCTGAAAGCTTCTTCACCTGCTCCTCCTCCTCACAGGGCCCTGGTGTAGCTTCCCCGCGGTTGCAGCTTCCACTTCGCGGTGACTACAGTCAGCTCTAGGCCCTCAGGGAGCATCACCAGGGATTTCAGTGCAGACTCTTCTGCAGTGTGTCGGCAGTTTCCTCTACTAAGTATTTTCCACGTTTGCACCCTTTAAAAGCTGTACCAATGTCAACGGATCCTCATTGACTCTGGGGGCAGCTTTTCCTGAGTGTTCTTCTGGTTTTGATGCGCAGCTGGGCGACTTTGGGAAACAGCATGACTTGGTGGCAGGTCAGCTTGGCTGAAGCCCTGGAGCGACCAGCAGGGAGGGTGAAAGGCACCCTTCTGGTCCCCGGAGTTGTGCTGCATTTACACCAGTGCAACAGAGCACAGGGTTTGTATGTTTTGACCAGGATTTTTAAGTTTTCACCTCTGAAAGAAACTGAAACGAGGAAAAGATCATGCGTTTCATTACCAATTTCTAAATGTTTCCCTCTCCTTGCTGAAGCAATGCCTTCTATCCTGAAAAGTTCTCCGTTACTCCTTTTCTTGAGATTAAGTTTTACTCAAGTGTAAGCCCAGATCCTTGATACTGTATTTCACATTTCTTTAAGCATCAGTATTATTTATAGTTTAAAACTGGTTAGTCTGGAAGTTCTTTCTGCAAGGACACAGGTTAGATTACTGAACATTACTCAGCCACGAATAATGATCTGCTCTACCAAGAGCTTTTCTTTAGCTTTACACTTACTCCTTCCTTTCCAGAATAACACAAAAGCAGCAAGAGCCGCATGGCTTTCTGCATACTGAAATTTATCAAATTTTACTATATGGTGCTTAGATTACCTATATCCCAAGAGTCCTCATGTTTCTATATACATCAGAACCTAATTGTAGAGTGATAAAGGCAAATAGAAGGATTGTGTGCAGCCCTCCTTGACACAAGCGTAAAAAAAAAATTCAGTCTTAAAGGAGTGACTTGACAGAGGAAGAGGAGGGCTTCTGCAAGAAATCGCAATGCCATGAATAGGCACGTGCATAGAAGAAAGCTCCGATTTGGTAGTAGACTGTGAATGAAAATTCTCTTTGGCAGGACTTTTCTTTGGCAAGATGCTTTTCAATAATTATTTCATTTTCTTTTTTTGGAAAGATTAATTTCAGCGTAGTTTATAGATTAAGTAGGTCCTTTAATCATAGGGGTAATCAAGTGTTAGCCAAACAGGGATTTTTCCAAAGAAGTATTTACTTTAGGAATGGGGCTCCTCCTGCAACTTGTCTAAGTGGGAGTCCTGCTCACACTCCACATGCTCAAGCGGCTACATCGTGTTTTTTAAAAACCTCCCGCGGAGAAGATACCACCTGGCTCCGCCGCCGGGGCCGCGCTGCCGCCCCGCGCCCGCCAGGGGGCGCCGCGCCGCCAGGGATGGGGTCAAGCGGCGCGGCGCGGCGCGGTGCGGCGCGGCCCCTCCGCGGGCGCGCACGGGGCTGGGGGGGAGCGCCCTGCAAGGCCCTGCCGGGGAGCTGTCCGCGGCCGCGCCGCGCCGCGCTGGGGCTCCCGTCGGGCCCCCCGCCCCGTACCCCGGGCTGCCCTGAGGGCAGCTCCCCCGCGCAGCAGCTCGCTGCATGCCGGTGCGGCTGCCTCCACGCGCAGGAGGAGGAGGAGGAGGAGGAAGGCGGGCGGGCGAGCCGTGCGGGGATCGGGTTACAGGGAGCCATGGAGGAGCGGCGGCGGCGCGGCGGGGCCCCGCGTGGCTGGCGGCCCCGCGCCCGGGGGCGGCGGGCGGCTCGCCGGGCCCCGCCGCGGTTGCCGAGCGGCCCCGGCCGGGGCGGCGCGGCGCGGCGCGGCGCGGGGAGGGGGCGCGGCGTGGCGCGGCGCGGGCGGGCAGGTGCCCTCCTCCCGCGGCACCGCGCCCGCCCACGGGGCCGCCGCGCCGCTCCGCTCCGCGCCGCGCGGGGGTGGGCGCCGCGGCGCAGGCGGCCCCCGAGGTCCCCGCGGCGGCCGCCGGGGGCACCGCGCCGCCCTGCGCCATCCGCGTGGCTCCCGCCCAGCGGCCGCCCCCCGCCGCCGCCGCCGGCCGCGGCGGCCCTAGGGGCGTCGGGGCCCGGCGCTGCCCCGCGGAGGGGAGGCGGAGGCGGCGGCGGCGGCGGCGGCGGGGCGGGGGCGGAGGCGGAGGCGAGGGGGCGGCTGCGCGGCGGCGGCGGCGGCGCGGGAGCCGGCGGCGGCGGCGGCGATGGACGAGTCGTCGCTGCTGGACTTGCTGGAGTGCTCCGTGTGCCTGGAGCGGCTGGACACCACGGCCAAGGTGCTGCCGTGCCAGCACACCTTCTGCCGCCGCTGCCTGGAGAGCATCGTCAGCTCCCGCCACGAGCTGCGCTGCCCCGAGTGCCGCATCCTGGTGGGCTGCGGCGTGGACGAGCTGCCCGCCAACATCCTCCTCGTCCGGCTGCTGGACGGCATCCGCCAGCGGCCCCGCGCCGCCGGCGGCGCCAGCGGTAGCCCCAGCGCCGCCGCCGCGGCCCCCGCGTACCCCCAGCCCGCCGCGGCCCCCAGCGCCGTCGCCGCCGCCGCCGCCTCGGCCGCCGCCAGCCTGCGGGAGCTGGCGGCCGCGGGCCGCAGCGCCCTGCTGGGAAAGGTGGGTGCCGGCCGCGCCGGGGGACGGGGGGCGCGGGGTGCGCGGGGCTGCGCCCGTGGGAGCGGCGCTGAGGCCGCCCCGAGTTGTGGCAGGAGTGGATGCGGCTCCCGCAGCCGGGGCGCGCGGAAGTGTCCGGAAAAGCACTTTTCCGCGCCGCGGCGGCCCCCGCCCAGGGTTTGCCAGGTGCGGCCCGGCGCTGGGTCCCGCTCGCGTTTCGGGAGCGGGCCAAGTCCTGAGGACGCGTCTGCGCCGCGGCCGGGCGCGCCGCGCTTTGCTGTCACCCGGCGGTGTCCCCTCGGCTTTTGACTCGCTGCGTGTGCGGCTGTCGCGCACAGTGATGGGCAGGACAGGGTGGTTTCTGAGGCTTAAGTTTCCCCTTCCCACGGGAATGTAATTCCATTTTTATGTATAAGGTGTGTGATTTATTGGAGTGGAGTACTGCCGCATATGCATTTATTTATTTTTTTTAAGTGGCAGTCAAATGCCTGATCTTGCTCCTTTTAAAATCAATGGCAAGGGTTTCATTGATTCATAGGGCAACAAGATCAATTCCTCCCGGTGTTCTGTGTTATATAATTTGATAACATTAAATTTACTATAGAACCTCTTTAAGGAGACTTTGGAATGGAGACGCTCTGAAGACTGAACTTTATCTTATCTCTCATGTCATATATATAGAAGATACATTTAATTATCTTGATCTTTCATGAAATCTGCTTGAGCTGTAGTTTAGTGTACAGGCTTCTGACTTGGAAAGGTCAATGCTGAGATTTCTGGTGAAGTTATATCGCTATAGTAGATGTTTCAATTAGTTCCTTTTTTTTTCTGAGAAAAATGAATGGACCTGTACAGGCATTTTGAAGTTTTGCCTACAGGAAATGATGGCAAATACCATACATTGTTCCATAAAATTCAATTTTGGAGTCTGAAGTGAAATACGCTTGGTAATATTTCTGGAAGGGTAGGTCCTTTATTACCTAGCTGTAGAGCACATTGATATTCAGCTAAACTTTGACTTGCTGCTTCATCATAGCAGGCAACTCTTCTGTCATCAGAGTTTCAGCATTGTAGAAAGGGAAGTCTGCATTCATTATGTCGTTTAAAGTATGATATCCACATGGTCTAGTTTGACTTCCCTTATGGGGAGTAGGGTCTGGTCTGCACGTAAGACTTGCTACACCTGCAGGAACCTTGTTGCACAGGCGGGGTCTTGCACCCTAAGCAAGCTTCTGTAAACGTCCAGCAAGAAGACAATCTCTGGTTTTCATGTTTAAATCCTAGTTAAGATAGGATGTTACACAGAATGCTTGATTCCTTGTTACAGGAAATGCTTGATGGGGAAGCTAAACTGAGTGTAATTTTATGTGCTAATGCAAATTTTCAGAGAAGTGGAGTTTTAATTGTTTTACCTTAATTTGGAAGATTTTTAAGAAGGGACTTCCCTAACCATTATTGCAGGACATTGTATAGTGGAAAAAAAAAAAAAAAAAAAAAAACACATAATGTTCTGTTGTTTTTCTGACTTTGACCAGCACTTCAGGGAGCATCTTCAGTTCTGTTGTGTCTGTCCTGAAGGGTTGTTACCCATCTGAATTTGACAGAAAGCAAAGTTACACATGACCTTAGAATCACATTTTGACTGTTAAGGTTAACAGCTACTTTTTTCTCTCCTTTCTGGGGCTAATGAGGGGTTCTGGGGCAGCGGGTCTGCTGGGGCAGAGAGGGTCCATTAAACTGTTTAGCCTTTTGACCAACCTCACAATTTTATCGTGGAAATCAATGCAGTGTGCTTGATCCTTAAAAGGTTCGTTACAGTGAAAGAAAGTCTGAACTAATCTGCTTTTAAAAAAAGCAGCAGGGGAGAATAATCCTCCTTGGAGCTGCTGATACAGCTGATTGCTGAGCTATCCTGAAAACAGAGTATGGCACTTCTATCCGTACTAAACAATAGATGGTACAAAACTGCTTAGAATTAGGCTTTTTTTGAGGCTGATACTGAAGAGCAGAATCATATACCTTTCAATCTTATATTAGTCTTTGACAGCTTAGTTCTCTTGGAGAGAGATAAAATGATTCTTCTGATTTTTTTTTTCCAGAAATTGCTGTAGATTTGCTGGCTAGGGTTTAAATGCAAATTGCACTATTTTACTAATTAATACCTTTCATTTTAGGTAATGCAGTATATAAAATGGGACATACCATTATGGGTTTTTTGGTTGGGAAGGCAGCTGCTAATAGGTGAAATTTAATGGCCCAGAGCCAAGGCAGGTCACTTCCATCAGCCTTCACTCTTGCACAGAAGATCCTCAGACTTGTATGTGAGAACCACACCAGAGATATGCTTCTATGAGAATTTTAATTAAACTTAGAAGAAAGAGCAGAGCCAGCCATAATATTGGTATTATGTCTGTGTTTTGCCATACATAGTTTATACACTTAGAGGAAGTCTCCTTTAGTTGGTATTTTCTCAAATCAGTGAACGTTGTATAATACTTTGGCACAACTCCGGGGTGTGTGGAGGGGTCATATTTCTTTATCTGGTCTTCAGGAGTTATTTGCAACAGCTTTATACAGAGTTAGTGACAGTCTATCCAGAGTGCTGAAACTGCAAGCAAAAGGGACTTGGGATGAATTGATTGCGGAGGGGTTCGGGAAGTTGGCCAAGACCATTTTTCAGAAATATTTCAGAAATAATGTAGGTATTTTAAGGTATGTGGTGTACCTCTACCGCATTAGAGATCTGGAAGTGTTGTTTACCTACTAATGTATGCTTGAAAGAGATATTTTGGATTCTGTTTACATGCAGCGATGTGTGACCTTTGATAAGCTGGTTTGTCCCTCAGTGCCTCTACTTCAACCTGTAAAAAGTGATGTCCTGTTTCTGAACTGTGTAAAGTGTTTTGGGATATTCACATTAAAGATGCTATGTAAATGTGAAGTATTGTTGTAGACAATATAAAAGGGTTTGAAAGCTGAAAGAGCGCGCTAGAAGAACGAAGGCAAGGAAATTCAGAAACTGTTAGAATGGGCCACCCCAGGGGATAAAACGGGAGGCTAAGAGTGGTTTATAATGGTAGTCGCGTTACACACAAGGTTATAATTTATTGGCTCCTCTGTCTCCATTACTACTATAGAACCGCTTGGGGAATTCAGGTTCTGTCAAAGTAAATGGCTCCTTTAGATTGTTGAGATATTATAGTAGATCTAGGTTTTTACAGCTTTTTTTTTTTTTAACAATTATTAGAATTTATCACTTAGGAATTTTTTTTTCAGTAGTTCTCAAGATAGAATAGACAGCTAAATGCATGCAAGTCTTTGGCAGTTTCCTTGCAAACCAGTCATCTTCCACTCCAGGTGCAAGGCTTATTGCCGGCTTCCTTTAAATGCAAACTGAGAATAACATTTGCATGAAAAAGAAACAGCCTATAAAAACAAAACATGTCTCGCAGTTTTCCCTGAAGAGAGAGCATGACTGAAGTGATGGCTATGCATGCGGTATATTACTGGAAGGTGGTATAGGTATCAGCAGAGAGTGAGATGGGCACATAAGGAAAATGATGTGTCAGCGTGTGTGAATGAAGTGAGCAATGGGCTGTGTTCCCTCGTGCTTCGCTGGGTGCTTCCTCCGTAGATGAGATGTGCAGAGCCTATTGCACTGCCCAAGAGAAAGGTTACTACCCTTGGTTTCATAGAAATTTTGCAAGCAGAGGGAATAGCCTTAATTTGTTGTCTGGTCTTTTCAGTTGCTCCACTTATAAAAATTCTCTACAAGAGACATTGAATCGTTACTTTTTATGAGAGCCCTGTCTCATCCTACACTATCTATATGTTTTTGGGGTGGAGTAGAAGTTGCAGTAATTTTCCACTGCTACGTTTCCTTGTTGAACAGACTTTTTACTGTTTGAAGATCACACACTGGGTTTTACAAGAGGAAATGAATGGAGTCCTGTGTTCATATGCGTTTATATCCATTGTAAGGATTAAGAGGTTGAGCAGGACATAGACTTTGTCTTGGGCAGAAGAGAGTCTCGAACTTGGCTTTTTAATTGCCAGATTTGCATATATGGGAGTGTCATTCTTCTCAGCAGCGCATGGTATGCATAGGCAATAGACTTAAGTTAATTTTGTTTTTTATCTCTGATTTATTTTTCCTCTGGTACTATAGTTTTGCTGGCCAATCTTTGAAGTTCATCATAATGTCATCTAAATAGGACTATTATTCCATGGATCTAAGTCTTTGATCTTGCCAGTTTTTTACTGTCTTGCAGAAGGCTAAAAAATGTGTTTCAATTCATGAAGTTAACAAGCATACTAAGGGGTACTGTAAAAATTATAATGAAGACTCAGTCAAATCCCAACAATTAAAGCTGGGATCACAGAAGTGAGTGTGCACAGCAGAGGGGGAAGGCTGAGGAGATGAATCAGATACATTCATAATTCACTGAGCTCTTTTATTTTTTAGAAATATCATCATTTTCAGGTGTCATCTTTATGCCTATTATGTTTTACAAAAATGGAGGAATCATTTTACCTGACTTCTGGATATTGCTGTTGTGAAATTTACTTACAAGCCCAGCAAATGCATGATGGACAGGATGTGACCGAAGGGTGACAGTGCTGACAGCGGAGTTTACTTTGGATTGGGATGGCCCGTGGTGGCTCGGTCACATCTAGAAGAGACGGGACTGTGGAGGGGACTTTTTGCCACTAGCCTGAGACCTTCCTTGTTAATTTGTGTCAGTGTGGCATAACTTTGCATTACTCCCTTTGCAGTTGAATGCGAATGCTAAGTTTAATCCCCACACAACATCCCTCTGAATGGTTGATGGTGAACTATGGTAATACGCAGCATGTGACAGTGTTCAGTAACTGGTTCCTCAAAGACAAACTATGCGGACTTGTAAGGATGTTAGCCCTGATGTCCCATGCAGATTTAAATTCTGGCAATTTTTCCCCAGCTTTCCTAAACTCTGCTATTTTTGCAAATATAGCAAATTATATTTGCTATAAACTCTGCTGTTTTCCCTTTGGAGAAACAACATCGTTGAGTCCTGAAGTCTGGGCAGCTGGAGATGCAGCAGTCCTGTGCTGTCTGCTGTCGCTGACCTCAAGCAAGCTGCATGAACTTTCTCAGCTTCAGATTCCCCTGCCAAAAACCTGAAATAGTAGCACTCACCTTACCCTGGTGTGCTTCAAGATCTTCAGATGGAAAGCGCTGTAAAAATGCGGAGTTACTACTAGAGAGGCTGGGATTTTAGGAGATTAAAAAGCACTGATTGTGCTCGCACCGGAGCTGTTACAGTTATTTTCTGCTGTCAAGCAGAGTTTGGCAGAGGTGCTTTACTTTATTTGTGGGCACCATCGGTGCCGTGCACTGATATAGCAGCGAGCTCTGTGTATATGCTGTAACCATACACAGTATTCCTTGTTTCTAATCTTATCAGCTCATGTTCAGGCATACTCCTGTTGCTGGCCCGATGCCCAACAGGTCAAACCGGATAACATTGCTGGCTGTTAATGCGATTGTGTCCGTACCCACAGGGCAGGGTGAGGCTATCCGTGTGCAATATGATTCTTTCTAGGCAAAGGGTTGTCAATTTGGTCAATAAGCTTCCACATGAAGCACTACGACAGTATTTTAGTTATGTTTGAGGAAGATTGTATACTCTAGGAAGGTCTTTTCGTGTTGTTCAGAGTTATTTAATTTCCTGTCTCTTAGTTTTATGTTAAAAATCCAATTACTGTTTCAGCTTGGAAAGTGTGTCTGGTTAATTCTCAAGTTTTACACTGTTGTATTTAGAATTTCCTCTCTAATATCACTATTTTGTTCAACATTGCAAGCTTTCTCTGTAAAGAAGCACTGCTTAAATTTCAGAGAAAAAAACATAATTCCCTCTTGCACTTAGGTAACCCACTTTTAAAATCAGTAATTGTGGGAAATCACTTCCTTCTGAAGTTATAGATGATTCTTCCTCAGAATCCTTTCCTATAAAAGGCCAGTTATAAATAATAGTTCATTCTGATTAATATCTCTAAGCACCGTAGCATTGTAATTGCTGACCACTGCTCCACCAAATTCATTCGGTTTTCAGGGACTTGGTGACTTCTGTGGACCGAAACTGTTCAGGGTGCACAGGGTTTCAGCTTTCCAGCGGTCACTCATCATGTGTCGAGCTGAATTTTGGCTAGCGTTTTCAATGTGGTCTTGTTAAAATCTGATATTTTAGAACAGGTTTTCTCAGTCTGGAGAAAGCTGTCATGGGAAGAACCCAAGATTAGGTCTAATAGGACATGAGAGTCCGGACGAAGATAAACTAGGGGATTTGAGAAAGCTGCATGACCTTGGACTTGCCCCAGCTCCCGCAGCAGCTGCGCGTCTGCAGCTGGGAAGCAAGCAGCAGGGAAAAGCAGTGCCAGCCGAGAGCTACCTAGTTATCCTCAGTCCTAGAGCAAACCACACTGCTCCCAATTACCGAAAGCCTCTTGCATATAGCAGGCTGTTACTTGGGCTGGGAACTTACCAGCCTGACCATTATGTAAAAGAGAAAGTAAGTCAAAAAAAAAAAAAAAAAGAGCGGAAAAAACCATGAAAATTTTCGTACTAGTCCATAGTACAGGCGGGCCTGGGACAGGTTCTCCCCATTTTCCTGTCCCAGATCCTCTTTCTGCTGCCGGTTCAGATTCCTCTGACAGCTTGAACCATGCTTTTTCTTGACAGTTCGGGGCAGGGAGGTTGCTGATCTGCTGGTTTTACTTGCTTGGCTCCGTTACTGTGTTCCTCAGCAGTAATGCTAAACTCATTACCTCCCCTGTGTGGGAAGTATTGCTTATACTGATAGAGAATTGATGAAGAACCTTCAAATTTGTTTGAGTAGCTTTGTAAAAAACCCACAGTGTGTGCCTGATAATTTAATCTAATTTTCCTTGCATGTAATTTGATCCTTTTTATTCAGTTAAAAAGAACAAACATTAATTTGAAGATGTACATGAGACGTCTCTTAGTTCAGGGGAAGGACAGAAGGAGGGAATATTGCATTTGGTATCAAAAAGAAAGATGTTTTGTTTTTAAAAGAGGGGAGAAAAATGTAAAACATCTGGAATGATGAGCACTCTCTTTTTAGTATAATTCCATCAATTCCACGGAATATACGGTGTGCTTTACTGTTAGCTGAGATCCCACGTTAACTCGGGCGATGCACAACATTTGGTGGCTTCACCACCGGGCTGCCTTTGCTTTTGCATGTCCCCCGGCTGGTTTTTCTCCTCCGCGTGGTGCAGCCAGTGCAGCTGAACCAGCCAGGGGAACTGATCCAGCTGGAAAATGATCTGGGGGAAAAATACTGCCCCGAGTTGCTCACAGGGCTGCATTTTTACTCTGTTGCGCCTCAAGCTCAGCGTGCCGGAAAGTCGGATGTGTGACGCTGGGCTTGGTTGTCCACCTCTGCAGGCTAGCTATGGGTTAAGCAGTGTTGTGAAACAGAGTCAGCTTGTCTGCTGACTGGTTTCTGGCGCTTTCAAAGCATGGGCTGGCCCCTCCTAAAGTTTGGCTTCTCATTCCGTCAGAGCGGTTTGGGTTTTCAGCACGATGGCTCTGTTTTTGTTTGGTTTACTGACCGGCGGGAGTTTCTGAAGAATGCGTGCCCTGGTGGAAACTGCACAGTCGTTTCTCCAGTAGGTCTCTATCTTGTCCTGTTTTGGAAACTAGAAAGCTTAGCGATCCTTTGCAGCGCTGGATTCCAGAAGACTGTGGGCTTCATTAATTAAGAAAAGAGAGATATGGTACTGTTTTCTTTTGCCATGGTAATAACATAACACAAGAGGGATACTGCAGAATCTCCCTGTGTGCTTGTGGAGCTGATAGGACAAAGGCATCCTATTTATTTTGTGGCATTCAGTCACATCTCATTTTGAAGATACCTTAATGATTTGTGTTAGTGAAGATTTGTCCCTCTTGTTGGCTGTCAGCTGGAATATGATTTATAAGACAAGTGAAATTAATGCTGTATATGGTTAGTGAGTGCCTTTCTGTGTACAAAATTGGTAATTATAGGAAGAGGCTGCTTCTTAGGCTATGATTAGAAAGTCTTTCCAGTAATACAGCAACAGGCACCAGATTATTCAGTCAAGTTAACATTTTTTTTCCCCCAGTTTTTAAAAAATCTGATCCAAACCAATATGAATTTCCACTTGCTAGTTTTAAAGTGGCCTGCTTGCATGAGATAACAAATCCTAGTTTTAGCTTAAAGAAAAAAGTATTTAAAGTACTTTAGCAGAAGGCTGGCTAGATTGTTATCAAAATGTTAATGATCAGTTCTCCTGCAGTCTCAATTATTTTCAGAGGAAGGACTAGAATAGACACATCTTCTGAATAATATTGATTTAAATATGTATTATTAGCTCATTAAGCTGTTAAGAGTCTTTCCCCTTCTGGACAAAGGTTTATTAATTGCTGCAGCTGATTTATCATTAAAGTGGGTTGAGGTGCAAAATGGAAAGGAGAGGGAAAGAGAGACCTAGAATTTCAGCTATGCAGTTGTGGGTGTACTGTGGGTAAAGATACAGAGTCCTAACCAAAAAGAGAGGGACAATACTGTTTGGTGTGCTGCATGCTGATTGCCTTCCATTTGAGAGCCAAGAAAGTCAGCCAAATACAAGCACTATCATATTTACTTTACTAAATTATAGTGTCTGTAAATATTAGTAAACATGTTTATTTGCAGATTATTTTCAGACTAATTCCAATCAAAAACTCTTCTATGAGCTACTGTAAAAAGATATGATTTTATGAATTTACTTTTTTATTTCTAATTTCATTTTGAGACCGCTTTTAATAGCCTACCTTTTTATTGTGCCTGACTTCTTGCATGTTTCGAAATGCTTTTATTGCAACTTGTTCCAAGTTTACTACATTGTAATCCCTGTAATCAAATCAGTGCATTTTCATTTTGGATGATAGTAATGATTGAGTAATTATTTTAATCTAGTAAAGATTTTTGAAAACAGAAGGATGATTTTGTTTTGAAAGAGTTTAGTTTGAAAGAGTTTAGTTTATTTAGCTGTAAATAATACATATATATATATTTAAAAAAAAAAAAAGTATCTCCCTGAGTTTATAGTTGTTTGACAGAAAAACCTGTTTCATGCATGCTTATATTGTGTCCATGTGCAATTCAGTAAATCATGCGGTACTGTCATCCTGTGATGGGCAAGGATGTACGTGTTGTGTCATGGTGTGGCGGCTTCTGGCTGGTCCTGCCGCACGTCTACACGTGTTCCCATGGTCCCACCTGGCCTAAGTTGTGCTTCCTCGCCCTGCAAATTTGGGTCCCAGGGTGATGGAGGCTGGAGGGAGCTCACCATGCACAGGCTGGAGGAGGCCACAGTGGGAGATGGGTGCAGTTGCCTTCAGGGCCTGTCTGCAATTGCGCCTCCCCTGCAGGGACGAGTGAGGTGCTGGGTAAAGCCAGGAAGCCCGGACCGAGCCCCCGGTGGTGGTCGGATGTTGGCTCCCTTTGGAAGTGGAGCCCGGCGCGCGAGGGAGGTGGGACGCATGATGAGGCACTGGCTGGGGACCAGGGACGTGGTCCTGGGTTCTCCTCGGCCAAGGGCAGTGGGGATGGGTGCTATCCCCCACCATGGCCAGAGTGAAGCTGGACACCTTCCTCCCACGGAGGTGACCCTGCTGTTTGGGAAGAAATATCGGCTTTCTGGGCGAGAGGAGGCTGGCGGCTAACAGTGGCAAGCTGGTCCTTACCCCCAGTCCGCTTGGGAGTTTGCACTGAACAGTCAGCAGATAAGAAGCCGAAATACTACTACAGGCTTTGCTTGCACGAGGATGAATGACAAAACGCAGGGTGGGCAGGAGTCGTGGGTAGCGAGGCTGCCTGGCATGCGCTGACGTTGCACAGATGCAGCGCTTACCTGCAGTGCTGCGCCGTGGGAAACTGAGGCGTGGGAGCCAGCAGTGGAGACTGCATGTTCAGTCCAGAGCGTCTGACACCTCAGCCAACAGCTTTTGTATGGAGAATCTCATTCTGCTGCGTGTTTCTTTCGTAAAAGAAATAATAAAAAAGCCCTTAGAGAATAGTCATCAGGCACGTCATAACATACAATAGAAATAATAGTTGACAACCATGAGGTGAATTTTTTTCTTATTCTCTTCTGCCACGTAGGTAATCATAGTGGTAGATCATAGTGGAAAACATCTGATAATTTATATTCACAGTCAAGCAGTCATTCAGCAATGTAAAATCAGAACCAATTATACCTTTTTAATAAGTAAAAATCAGTACATTATTTTGTAAAATGAAAGTCTGATACTTTTGATCTATGTTGCAGAAAGGGAAGTTTATTTTTTTGTAACTTGGGTTGTATCTGTCTATCTGATAAACACAGGACTTCCTTTTATATGCAGTCAATCCCACTTGTATCTGAGTGTATATTTACATGGTGGGGCTAGTACCGAAGTCACTGCTATTAAAAATAATTTTGCATACTTTAAATAAGGGGCCGTAGAGGATTCAGCATCTGTGAATGAATAGTCTTCAGTCAGGGAAAGGTTATTTTATGCTTATTAACAAACAGCAGCTCGACAGGCGGAGTTGAATGGACATCTCCAACTCATCCCAAACCTTCAACACAAGGAAGTGAGCAGTTAAAGGGAGAGGTTAGTGTTTTCCTCCCTTTGTCCTGCCAGCAGCATGCTGAAAGAGATAGAGAGGTGCAAAGAGAGCCACAAGTCTTTTTCAGCTTCCAGTTTCTGTGCTTCTGATGTTTTTTTGTATGGGTTTTGTACTGCCTAAGTCTTTGTGACTAAGTGTTGCTTTTGCTTTTTCCATTTTTAAAAAGATACAGAATGTTGCATCAATTTTGCTGCCTTCTGCAGCGGACAGGCGTGAGAAGGTGAACCCTTGCCACCCCTGAGCAGAGCGAATGGTGGGTTTGGGGTACGGGAGCACCAGAGCACAGCTGTCCTCCAGAGGGCTCGAGAGAGTACGTGGTGCTCTGTAGTGCATCTGCCCTCCAAAATGGTTTGTCCTCCTTTGAAAAGTTACTATAAATAGGTACCCCAGAAGCAAACTGCTGTGTTTATTAGTGGTAACAGAAATCCAGCTGCAGGGAATTTCCAGGGAAGGATCTTTGTCCTCATCTGCTTCCTGAAGCTCTCCGTTGCCGGTCGAAAGCCTGCAGCATGGGGTGGGCACGTGGCAGTGGGGTGGGCACAGGGCAGTGGGGTGAGCGTAGGGCTCTGCTATCCCCCGTCCCTCACAAACAGGCCAGCGCAGGGCTCCTACAAGTGTGAGAGGTGGAGCCGTGGGCAGGAGTTCGTCATTGACTCAGTAACCTCCCAAATTGAAAAAAATTTTGAATTTTTTATAGCTTATACTGCAGGGTCTGGCTTTCACACTGCGCATCATCACTGTTTTTTTGTGTGGTAGGTGTAGAGAGGGACCAACAATATAGGCTCCTTCCACATGGATTATGAAATGCTTTACGAATTGCCAGTAGTATTAGTGATCAGGGATCCTGGGGTCTGAGCGCTTCTGGGAGAGAAGGGTGCTTGGTAGCAGTTAAGGACAGGGTGACTCTACCAAGCTTAGTCATACTGAAAGGCAGCATGGGGCACTGCAGGAGCTTAGAGGTGATCATTCTGGAGGTCTGGTTTCTTGTGGGAGTGACAGCTTTATCTTAGAAATATGAGGGGAGGGTTTATCAAGGATTTGCCCTGCTGGTATTGTAGATTGGAGTTCATCAGTGCAGTCAGTAATAAGACTAAGAAGCTTCAGATGGCACGTAAGTGTTGTTTGAACTCTGTTATTGGGTTGCCATTCTCCTCTCCCAGGGTCTGGGAACCTGTCTCACAGCACTGACATGGCCGTTTGCTATTGATAAGTCTCTTCCTTGTTGTTACAGCTAAAATGAAGTCAATGTGCTTGCACCATGGCATATTTCTTCAAACTAAAATTTGCTATATTCACCTTGCTTTGAGTGTTGTTCACCTAGCCTACAACTTGCTTAGAAAGCAGTGGCAGCGACAGCTATCTCCTGCCAGCAAGCATAGGTTGAGGGTTCAAGCACAAGTCCCGCAGGGTGCAAACGAGTTGCAATAAAAGGGGAGGAGGAGGAAGGTTTATTCCTAGTAGTTCTTCACTTTTCATCAAAGCAAAGTTAAAAATTCCAGTAGTTATCAGACTTTATAATGCATTTTCAGTTTTGCTATTTTAGTTTGATTTTTCCAAAAAAAAGAAAAGTTTAAATGCCCTCAGTGATATCACTCATCTGTAGTGCTGGGTAGCTTCTGTACAAGGATGCTGCCCTGCCAAAGGGGCCCTTTCCCTGATCCTTCAGAGTGGGGTGGAGCAGGGAGAAGTGGGGGGGTACCATACACTGTTGGAGCCTAATTCCCTGAGTTACCCAGAACTTTGTATGTTCTTTTATACTTGTACAAATTGGGTGCAAAATGCCACTGACAAGAAAATTATAGTTTGTTACCCACTTGCACAGATCTCCACTTGCTGGAGATTCTTCACTGTTGAAGGGCTGGGCTCATTTTAACTGTTTAATGTGGTCACTTGAGAATGAATTCCACTCATTACAATAATTGTGATGGAAGGATTTTTTTAATATCAGTCTATTTTCTTGCATGCAGGAGATGCTTTTTTCATTTAATGCTCTACATAGCCTCCGAGGGAAACTTCTTGTTAGTACAGCATTGAGGTTAAGAGAGGCTGAACTCCCATTTACAATGACAGATCATGGGAAACTGGATAGAATTGAGGTTCCTCAGCTACTCTGATACTTTCAATGACCATGTGCTTACTTTTCAAGTCAACTCAAGACTTAAAAGGTTTCAAATAACAATGTCAACTCCTTGAATCAATGATTCCTTCCCAACGCTGCTGAAATAAATACAAGCCAAGCACACAGAAAAAAGGCTGTGGTCAGCCTGAAATTGTCTTGTAAGCGTGTAAACCCAGAATGATTGGTAACAAGCAGGTAAGACTAGAGTGAATTTTAGTGGAGACACTAAATGTTACTTTTTCTTTTTTTCCTCCCCTGAAGTGCTTCCTTGGCTGATGAAGTGCAGTAAAAGATGCCTCTATAGCAGTATTTCACTTTATGAAGTTGTGTAAGCTGCAGACTCGGGAAGGTAATCATATTGGGAGATCCTGACCTGTGTAGCCTAGTTGTTTAGTAACTTTGTCTGAATGAACTTCAAGTAAACACCATTTTGTTTTTCATAGCTTTTTTCAGTAATTAATGAAGGAAAGTGAGTAATCTGCTACTTGGCAGTGCTGCTAGGCACGTGGGAAGAGAGCAAAATTCTCTCCCTGTAGTGAAGAGGTCGAATTGATTCCTTCTTATTTCTGTCTGCTCTTCCTCTTCAGTCCTTGTAGCTCAAAGGGAGTGCAGATTTCAAAGGTAAGAGTGAAAAAGCTGTGCTGTCAAAGCTGTTCGCAGGGGCACGCTAGAGCCTCTGACGCCTCTTACTCTTTGGAATTGGGACTCGGTTTCTGTGGGAGGTGTGAGAAATCACTACCATAGTGAGTAGCAGCATAGCGGTACCTCAGCGAACCCAGTTTTAAGAGTGCTGCTGGAAGAGAAGAGTCTCCTTCTTGGGAAGAGAAACTTGAGTTAGGTGATTTGAATAGTTTTGCTTCATTGACCTGATACAAATATTATTCAGGATAATGCTTTGTGCTGATGGAATTGCTGTGTTACTTCACTTTAGCTCTGCCAGGTGTTACTGTATTTCTGCTCTGCTTGCCATGAAGAGATTTGCCTTTTCCCTCTTATTTCATGAATTTACCTTCTTTGCACACACGAGGAAGAAACACGAGGAAATACTTCCCCTCCAATACAGATCTTGCACGGAGGCTGCATCCCCGCTCGGCGTTTTGCCAGCTCTCCCCGTGGAAGTGGGGGGACCTGTTACGTATTCGTACGTAAAGATATGTTACATTTTCATTTTGCTCACAGAGAGGAGGTGACAGCTCAGGAAAGCCCCCACAGCCTGTCCTGCCTGCTCTGCGCCCCTTGGCCCCGTTGCTGTTGCCCCACTGCCCCATCGCCGTCGCCCCAGGACCCTGTTCCCGTGGGGCGGCAGCTGCCCCTGCTGCAGAGCCATTTCTGAGCTCGCCGAGATGCTTTTTACCCACCTTGTAAGGTGGACCAGAGAAGGGGAACAGCAAATACGACCTAGCCGACATAGCTATAGACAATGAAAAGTAAATATTTTCAAATGCATGTTTATGTATTTTAGGGGGTTACAGCAGTTCAGGTCTGTGCTGTTGATTTCTCAACCATCTCGCTGCCGTGAAAATGTTCTCAGGAAAATTGCATTTTCATGTTGAAGGATTTCTTTGGGTATAATACTTCCAAACTGAATATACAATTGAAAAAATACAGAATCGTTCTCTTCTCTTTATTTCATTGCAGCTTTGCTGTAGGAAATTTTTGTTTTGCAGAAGGGTTTCAAGTGGAAAAATTGTTTGACATCCAAAGCAAGTATAGTCTCATACTTTAATGGATTATTTAAATTTCCCAACATGAATATTCTGTTACTGAACAATAATAGTAAAATCTTGACCTTATGTTATAGTTCTCAGTTCTTTAATAAATAGAGATATCTCAATTTAATGTTTCTTACCTCCACAGAATGCTTTTTAAAAAGTAGTAGATATCAGTGCTCCCTTTTAAAATGAGAAACTGAAGCACAGAGAGTCTCAGTCCAAAGTGACCCACTGCCAGCTTCATGGACCATGCTGTTGTGGCATTTGATATGCTTAAGCTCTTGTCATCATCCTTATGTTTGGGAGGATCATAACAGACATTTAACAGCAGATTTTGTTCTGGTTAAAGCGCTGTGATGAGTTTCACCTACTTTACTGTGTAGTAGAGCTCCATTTGGCCTATATCCAAGTTTAGTTACTTTAGTTACTGAAATTCTGTTTCCATGTTCAATTTCCTAATATTAAATTGCTGTAACATTAACTGGAAAACTACTATAATATACCCTGTTTTTTCTTCTCTCTGTACAGTCTGGGCTTTTTTGTTTGCTTGTTTGCATGTGTTTATTTCTCCTTTGCTTATTTTCTCTTTTATTGCATCTGTGAAGCTTTTGTTCTCAATTTTCATGCCATTTGACATATGAGAGAAGCCAAGTAAAATATTTCAGACTTCTGTTTCAAGTTAAGCACCAGTTTTAATGCTGAACAATAACTGTATTACAAGGAAGCCTGATGTGCCCTCAATGCCATTACAATATGCTGAAAAAAAGGTAATTTAATGGAAACAGCAGAGTATTTGAAAGTTCACTGTATGAAAATTGGATTTTTGCCTTTTATTATTTACATTGCACCTTATTCATACTTAAGGCCACAGGGATTATCATCCTTCTTAATGGCCTTATTTAATAAAGACTTTGCATTTCACAGTATATGATCTAGTGTGGGCTTCAGTCTGTTATCAGGATTTCAATTAACTAGCTCTGGCTTCAGTTGCCCTATAAATATATCTAAATAATTAATTTGCTTTCCATGGATGGTAGCGGCTACTTTTAAATACAGCTGCTATATGCTTAGCTGCTAAATGATACAACTGTGCTTATAACTTGCTTTATTTATCATTTTTTAAATATATGAAATATGGCTGTTAATGTGACTGGCTAGACAAGGACCAGTCTCATGAGGTACGAGACCTCGTAGTGGCACTTTAGCTGTGGACTTTGGACTGAGGACCAAACCATTATGGGGATGCAAGTGCACCTCCAATTTTGGGAGGAAAGGGTAGGGGCGAGCGGGTGTCATGGATCAACATATCCCCTAACTGGACTGAAAGTTTCTGAATCCTTTGATTGTGGTCATATATATTGTGATCCAAGGACTGGACAGTTTATACCTGAGTGGAGGAGCAGTTAAAATATGGGATACTGAACTGTTTGCTGTTGCTATTAAATTTGGGCCTTTCCAGGTACCCTGTAAAAATATCTGTGCCAAAACAGAAGAAAAATCAGTGCCCGAGTCCTCTCTGAAGACTGGTTTCTAACCCAGATTGCAGAGGCAACTGTGGCACCTCAGTGCTGGGCTGTCGCCTGCCTAAAGCATCTGTCCAGCTTATCGGGGCTGTTACTACACTGAGCTGCAGCCGGCTGTGCAAGCATGCCTGCCCCCGCACCATGCAAATCAATATATTCAGTGATTTACCTACGAAAAGCAGAACAAAATAAAACTTGGCAGCTGTGAAAATCACTGTTGATCGAAGAGTCCCAGTCTTTTCCAAGTTATTCCTGCTGGCTTGCATCCCGAGGAGGGAAGATTTGAGACTTTCAGGGACGCACAGAGATCAGAACACGAGTCAGTTTTAAAACTGTTGGAATATTTAAGGCTTTAAAAATATTTTTCACTTATCAGTGTGTGATTAACTGAGTGTACAAACTCAAAGAGAAAAATAATATTTATTAAACATAGCTCACTTAGTCATTTTGGCACTCGATGTGCAAAGATTATGCATTTTTCCCAGGGGTTATATTAATAATTTCAGCATGATAACTTTAATTTAAAAAAGGGCTTTTCTTTTTTAGGGAGGTTTATCTGTGCATGTGTACAAGTAGAACATGAATTAAGTTTTTGTTTTCCATTTTTTCAGAAGTTTAAAATGTTCCTTTTCACCCTTAAGACAAAAAGAACAGTTACATTTATGGGACTCGGAGAGTTAATACAGTGTGAAAATGAACACATTCAAGGTCATCTTCCTGACCACTCCATTGTGTTGGCAAAGGACAAAGACGAAGCACAGCCTCAGTTTACTTTTCTTGCTAAATAGTACTTTGTTCTATATTGTTACAAGAAGGCATTCCACATCTGGAGAAGATGGAAAGCATGGAAGTCATGATACTGCCTCTATCAACCATAATATAATGACTACACATTTTAGTGCTCCTCAAGGAGTTTTGAATGTTGTTTGTTGCCTTTTGGAAGGCTTCCAATAGCGGATGCTCCTCTTCGATTTTTACCATTTCTCCCGTGACCCTCATGGAAAGGTTGAAAGAGAATATTACATTTGTCTGCGGAAGGCCTGAGTACTTGAAATATGGGCCTCCTTTTTGGTGCTTGATGCAGTAGATGAAAGACGCGAGAGTTCTCCTTACGTTTGTCCAGTGTGGGAAACTGATGCTCTTAGATACATCTACCCTGGGAAAGTAGGATGTGTTCAGTAAATTCACAAAATATTAAACATTTGGTACATTTCATTTATGGAAAGTTACATTCATTTCATTATGGAGGTTATTGGCAATGTTGGAGCGCTAATGAATAAACTAAAAAAAAGCCATATAAAAGAGTTTTCATCCAAGCTCCATATATTCCCTCTGGGTTCCTACAAGTTCCCCTGAAAACTTGTTTCTGCAAATTTGGATGAAAACGGAGAGAATTTCAAAATCAGTTTATTTTGTTTAACAGATGCTAGTGTTTATAACACAGTTATAATAAAAATATAACTTTGACACAAATCAGTACTTGTCCAGTGTAAACTCCACACATGGAATATGCTGTCGTTCCCAGAATCCAGAAGAAGGGACTCACAGGTAGTTTTGTTCTTTGAAACCTATGATTAAGGATGCTATAACTACTTTTTGGGAGATGTTCACTTATGCCTGCACTGCTCTGTCCTGTTGAAATCTTCCCAGGAAAGTGCCTGGAGGGAATAAAATCCTATCCTGCTGCTTTCTCAGATCTCCTTTGGTAGTGCTCTTGAAGGGGTTGTCACCCGTCCCCCCAAAAGTGTTAGGATTTATCAGCCAGAAGATCTGTGTTGAGCCAATAGCCCTTACACATCATGTGCATCAGCTCTGGAGGTCCAAGGAGCCACGTTATTGGAAACTCTGTATCTGCTAGCCACCTGCCAGCAAGGCCGCTCCTGTAACAAGGAGAAAGGCAAACAAGGAAGAATATAGATGTTTTGATTCATGGCTTGCATTTCTCTTTGAAGATTGCTAGCAAGTAGCCAGTCTGTTAAGAAAGAAATGTTGAGCTCACCTGAACTCAGACTTAAGTTTCTGCAGATGGGAACTTCGGAAAGTTCATCCCAAGTTCAGTGCCAGAGGAACGCTGCCTCAGAGTGCAACTCATATTTTGTGATTTTACTTCAATTTAAAATAAAGTTATTTTACCCGATTAAAGATAACTGCATTAGTGATAGGAAATTGTTTATTTGTTAAGGTAAACAAATTCGTCTGAAGGTTATATGAACGTTCTATTTCTTCTTCTGTACAAGGCACACAAATCTCTCCCTTGGCTGTTTAATATCAGCCTGGTTGTCTAATTTTTGCCCATGGAAAGGCTGTGGGTCATTCTTTCTTCTGAATCATGTTTTGATCATTTTATTTTCTATTAAAATGATTAAAGCTGAACTGGGCATACACAGACTATTAACTTTGCCACAAAACTTTGCCACGCTGCAATATATATTATTAAGCCATTTCTAAAATTATCTTATGCTATCTGCTTATTTAATGCTCTGTTGCCTGCTAAAGGAGTTCAGGCTAAATGCTAGGTCACCCACATTCAGCACTTCATATCAGGTGTGTTTAACTACAGGCACAGAAGGAGAAGGTGATGCGTAGGATGGAAATGCCCCAGGAGTCCTTAACAGCAGCCTGGAAATAAGCACTGAAAAAGTGCCAGAAAAGCGGCTGACTTCCCTCCAGGGCTGTGTAGGAGGAGCTGGGTCTGAATATGAGGAGTGGGTCCCTGTGCCTTAGCATCTGATATTGAATAACAGATCGGTGCAGGAGAGGCAGTGCCAGCTCCGGGCAATGGAGACGGTGCCTTCAGGAGTAAACAGTCCTTAAACCTGTGGACCCCTGGCTCTTGTCGTTAGGAGTTGCATCTTTCTTTGTTAAACGTTAAAGGATGTTATTGGTGAGCTAGTTGCGTGTGCTTTTTAATCTTCATGCCTGTGCTGTCAGCAGCTGCAGGCAGAGCTAGGAAGTGCAGCCATCATGCTGATCGTTGAGCTGTAAGAGTCCTTCTTTTCCGTCACGTTTTGGAAATTGTCTCCTGTCCTGAAAATTTATAGTTTGCTTTGGGGCTCCAGTGAGTTAATCTGAAGTATTTATAGCTGTTGTAGCTGTTTGATGAACAGGTTCAGCCAAATAAGAGACCTCAGAAGAGCAGATTAATGGCAGGGAGCCCTTTATTTAACTTGGCAGGGCTCATCACAAACCATCAAAGAAAGCAGGCACTTGTCAGCAGTATCAAATGGATGAATATGATAAACAAAGAGGTCACAAAGCCTTAAAGCCTAGCTTTCCTCAGCAACATAAATAAGATGTGCTCGCCAAACAACTTTAGGACTCAAATATAGGTGTTTTATATATTCAACGCATATGGGGTTTATAACTGTTGTTCCCTTAGGTGTTCATGGGTTTTCTCAAAATGCAGGAAGGAAAGAGATCGTGAAGGAGCCCAGAAGTGACACACAGTCCATCTGTTTTGCTGAACTGTTTTTCTAAATTAAATCCATTGCTTCCAAAGTAAAGTTAATATAGGGTGTTGAAAATAGAATGTTTCAAAAGCAAATTTAACAGCAGTTTTCAGTGGTCTATTATAAATACAGGTATTCTGATGATAATTCTCCATTCCCAAGTGAGATCCTTCCTTACTGCAGTCCAATTCTGCAGAGGCTTTAAACGCATGCTAGTGTTAATCTCTGCTAAAGCATTTTTGCCTATGGTTAACTATAGCAGCATGCCCTAAATTAAATAAGTGTCTGATGTTTCCCCTACAGAAATAAATGGCTGACTTGAGGTTAGAGATAATTTTTTCTGAGTAACTGCTGAACTCTGCTCTAACTGTACCTGTCTGTACATATTTAGAGCAAGATAAAGACTGATACAGTGACTTCCTCCTGTTAGCAATTAAGAACATGGTTGAAGTCTTTCACTTTACTAATTCATAAGAGAGAAGCTGAAGAAGTTGGAAAGAAGTAGAACTATAAAAGGTAATTTCAGGGTTACTGCTCTTTGTCAGCTATTGCAGGGAAGATGAGCATAACAACAAGTGTCACAGGTGTCTTCTTTAATTATATATGGTCTACTTACTGAAATATTCATAAGAAATTGATATATAATGTGAAAGTTCTGGTTGGAAGGAATGAAGGTTATTCCTAAATATCCACAAGGTGATTCACTTAGCAGGTTCTTTGTCTAGCAAAATGATTGGATTACTGCATTTACAGAAAAAAAAAATCATTGCTGTGTCTCGTTGATAGGTCTTCTTTTTTTGGTAAATCACACTGTAATAATAATCTCTTTAGATGTATCTTAAAGTCATAAGTACTGCAAGTGTGAAAAAATCCTGGCTGCTGATGAGCAGCTGGGGAGCAGAGACAGTGATTTATATGAAAATGTAAGTGTTGTAGAATTCAGAAGCAAGAATACTCTTCAGTTTTAGGTTTGATGAGTCCTGTGAGCCCTGCAGGACTGGTAAGTCCCGTAAAGCATATGGTTAGCAAATTGTGTGAATTCCAGTCTGAAGCAAATGTAAAAATAGAGGAACTGGTCTGCATAGAACTGTCTGCACTGAAAATACAGTTGTGTTAGAAACAGGAATGCTAAACTTTTACAGCTGGCAACAGGTAGAGGATGATGAACAGATTGTTTTGGATATGCAGGTGAAAGATGAGATGCAAGAGGTGTGTCTTAGATATTCTGCTGTTTTAATAACATAACTCATTTAGATACTGTCTAGCAATAACCCTCCAAGGGCAGTGACCATTCATTTCTGTGCACTTGAAGTTTTTATTGGCTGAACACGCATCCTGGTCCCAGCCTGTTACTGAGGTGCTATCACCCTCCTCTTACACGAGGGTTGTAGGAGGAGCACAAGGGCAGTGTTGTCTCGGGGAACCAAACATTTGCAGCATCACTCTAGTCCCCAGCTTCTTTGGGGAGAGCCTTTCACTGAGTTTCATTTTTCTTCTCCTGTATGAGCAGGAAACCAAAGCTCTTATCGTATGACTTTTTGTAGTAGATGCCAGCCATTAAGAAGTGCCAGCATTTGCAGGTGCTCCTGCCATGTTCCCTGCCCTGTTTCCAGGTCACTAACAGCCCCTGCCTAAGACTGTCTAAATACTATATGCAGCAGTTGTGCTCCATCTTTAGTCTGTCCATTTGTGGTGTGCATTACATGTGTCCTTATTCACAGACAACTTTAGCTGCCGTCCTACATGCCTCTTGGACTCCTCACATGGAGTTGTAAGCCAAGTTGTGACTGTTTTGAGGAAAAAGTCCTGAACTTAGGTCTTGCTTTAGCCAAATGACTTGGTCAGAAATCCCCTCGCTGGATGTTTCTGCCCGGTGCGGTTGCTGCCTGTTTGCCAGCGAGGGCATTGGTGCACTCGGTGTGTTGGGTGGTCCGGCCGGGTGCTCCTTCTTCGGTGCTAGCACAGGACGGCTCTTCCCAGGAGGCTCAGCTGTGCCCACCGGGTGCAGCGGCAGCCTGGCATCCCCCCTTCACTTTTAGTTCCTCGTGCTAATTCATGTGGCCCTTTGCTGGCTCTTAAAAGTTGGGTAAGGCATAAGAGACCTTGCATACACTGTGTGCATAAATGAATGCTAACACTTAGTTGCTTGTATCCCCAAAGGCCTTTTCCCAACTGGGCTGCAGCTGTCACCTCTGCAAATCTGAGGGGACGGGGCAGCACGCAGTTTCCTAAGGAGAAGGACTGCAGGAAACTGCGTGGCCACCACTTGGAGCCTCCTCCAGTGGGGGAAAACTTTGTAAAAATGTTTGTAACTGAAAGATCCACAAACCATTTGCTCCCCATGCCCTGATTCAGGAAAGGCCGCGAGTCACTTGCCAGCATCCTTTTATAAATTTAAGACCTAAACTAGAAGATAACAGAAGGAGCAGAAAGGGCCCTGCTAGTGTTTATAGGTCCCTAGAATAACATGGAAAAAATTAAGTAAAATTCTCAGGATGTCTCAGGAAATACATTTTATCCAGATATACAGGAAAGCAACTCTCCCATCTGGGGATCTGTTTAACATGAGTGTGGGAACAGAGCGCATCAGCCAGATGCACCAGTGGTTTTAACATCAGGGGCACACCGTTTTGTACCCTGCCCAGCATCCCCTCTCCAGCTGTGCAAATCCTGACATTGGAAAACCTGTATTTTAAAACTGTCACAAACTAGCATTTTTGCAAGGTGCCTCCTCCCATTACTTTAAAGAGAGGACCGTTCCCAGCAAGCCTCAGCACATGACTGGGCAAATTGCTACTTTGGAGTTGTTTGATGTTAAATTGTTTAACTTCGCTGCCCTCCCCTTAGGTAAGTCTTTCTGTCATTAAAAGCTCCAAAAATGGCAACGGGAGAGCTATCCTGAACTTGGATTTTGCCTATCTGCCCTGATTTATGTGGTATAACTACTTGGTTGCAGCTCTTAAAAAAACCTGGACAGCGATGGAACACAAGGGGGTTTTGCTAGGCCCTTTTGGACTTTTTTTTTTTTTTTTAAGGACAATGTAAAATAATTGCTAGTAGACTATATCAACAAAGTTTGGAGTTGATGATAGATACAGGCTGTTAGGTCTATATTTTGTCCTTGATTGCAGCAGTGCTCCAGGTGTCTGATAATGAAGAAGTCAACATCCTAGGTGTTGTTTGACCAGAAAAACAGGTAGGAATGCTGACATCTTATCTTAGATATCATTCCTCTGCCTATTCAGTGTGGCTGCAAGTATTGTGGGGCCAATATAGTTAAAGCTTTGTAAAATGTTTGCACCCTCCTTTTGCATTATCATAAAAAATGCTAGCTGAAGTCTGGTTCTATCATTTGTACAGACGTACGTAGGACCCAGGCAGTTGGCTTTATTTTCATGTGACGGGGCTGTTCATATACTGCTGGCAATATGTAATTTGACAAGGAATAGGCAGACCTGGTTTTCTGACCACAGCTATGCTTCACAGAGCAGTTGGGATGAGTTGTGGAGCCAGAAAAGATTTTGATCCTTTTACGTGCTGGTTCTATTATGTGTGTGTAACATTTATGTTAGTAAGTAAATCTCCCTTAGCAAAACCTTAGCAAAAGGAAGCTCTAAAGGAAAAAAAAGTCTCTCTGTTTCTAGCCCCAGACCCTACAGCACTTTAGTTTTCATTATTATTTATATGCAGGCAACATTCTCTGCAAAAAAAAACCCAGTTTATGTCTTTGTTTTACACCTGGCAGTGCATTGTTGTGTCAGGAATCTGGAGGACATGTGTGTTTAAAAAAATTAAGTGATGTGTATTGACCTGTAAAATAAAAATATCACAGGATATATTTAGATGTGCCAACCTGAAACACTTAAAAGAGGGAAGGAAGAAAAAATTGCACCAGAGCTGTATAATTTTTATACTTGATTGTTTTATAGAAAAATGTAGTAAAGTAAGGATGTGTAATTTACCTCTCCTTGTTGACTGTCTTTGCAGAACTATATCTGAATCACTTCCTGTTAGTGAATAAAATCAAGAGGTTTTCAGGGTTGTTTAGTCTGGGCAACTGGGAGTTGGTGCAGCTAATGTGTTCCAGGAGGTTAACCACTGTGAACTCTCTTGTCTGAGCCATTTCCCTTTTTTAGATAGTTTGCAACCCATGCAGTTGCCTTTCAGGTAGCAAGTTATCAGTTGTCTTGCACGTAACTTGAAAGTGAGCAGTCTGTGGCAATGTGAAATCTCAAAAACATGTATTGCCTGTCTCTGCTATAACCTGGAAGGGAATAAAGGAGAGTGATTCTTCCACAATAATGATTTCCTTTTCCCGAAATAAAGGCATTCATATTTTATGCGTAGTAGTTTTTGAAAACCTCATTTTGTAGTCCCATAAAATGCCATTAATATGCAAGGTGTTTATGTGTAATTCACATCTTTAACTAAGCGAATGTAGTTTCCTGCAAGGCATTTTAATGGAAATTTTTATATACAAATAAGATCCAAAAAGCATTAGGAATTTTATGTAATGCTGTCAAAGGTGAGTAATTAATGCAGATTCTTACTGACCTGTACGGTGCTACTGCTCTGGAAAACTGGGCACCGGCAGCATAGCTTTACGCTACAGAGCCATCTGGAAGAGGGCAATTACACGGTTTGCAATTAGCTCCTAGTGTCAAGATTCTCAGGTCACAGGGTTTCTTCAGCATAGCGGTTTTGTGGCACCGAGTCACACTAATCATGCATGCGATGCCTGCAGGCAATTGCTGCCGGCAGTGCTTTCTTCAGCATTTAACCTGCACCTTTCTGAACAGCAGTCCTTCTTGTACTTTTTTTATTAACTTCATTTTTAAGCTTTTCATTGATTTGGGGGCTCTTTTTTCCTTTTAACAGCTGCTGATGTATTTGTAATTAATTATTTAGTGGGCATAGTATGACATAAAAGGGAATATTTTACAAACAATTATTTTTTTTCTGCTTTGCGTGCCGTTTCTCCCTGGTCTCTTGTGATCTCCTCACAGCTGATCTCATGGCTGATGAAAGTAACCCCTAATGGGCTTCCACTTGTTCGTAGTTAGAGGTGTGCTACATTTCAGTCCCTGCATGGAGGGACAGAAATTCGCAGTTTCCTTAATGGAATTTTGAAGAGTGTTTTCACATGTAACAGAAGCATGCTAATGGAAGGCTAAAGCCATTTTTGTTCTTGGGTTTCAAATTAATTTCTGTAAACGCTCTGGGTTTAATTCAGTTCGGAATGTGTTATTAATTCAGTAAAAGCAGCAGAAGAAACATTATGGTGAATACTGGACATCTGATGGCCATTGTATTAATTTTTGGAAAACAAATGCATTCTTATTTGTCATACTGTTCGCATTAACAAGATGGCTAAAAAACATGGGACTCCATTGTAATTGATATTATACAATTTCCGTATGAATTTCTGCTTGACTTACAACAGCAGTAATCAGCATTTAAGAAGCATTTTGAAAGACTACGTAAAAAAAACATATTTATATGGTAGCAAATGGCTGTTGGGTTCTTAGCAGATCCTAAATCTGGAGAATTAAGTGAAGGTGAAAGTCTTCTGACAGATTTTTTTTGGTGATATTTAACTAATACTATGCTAGGTCTTAGCCCAAGGGTCCAAGAGAAGTGGTGACTGAATAATTTTATTTCTAAAAACACAGTTTTTAAAAAGAGAGTCTTGTTCTTCTTTTATGTGTAGTTAAGGTAAGAGTGCTCAAGGTAGTTTAAAAATGAGAATTAACAAAACATGCTGACATTAATCTGTTTGTGGTGTTTACAGAATACTTTCCATTAGCTTCTGTACTAAATTTTGCCTTATAAAGCCACAGAGAGCATTGCAATCTAATAATACACTGTTTTTGACGAGTGCTCTTTTATAGTCACAAACTGTTAGTTTCATATGTACACATAGGTATTACCTATATGCCACGGGGAGTTGTCTGGCACCTGGGTGTCCCTTGGGGGGTGTTTGGGGGTGGGTGACGCTGGTGGGTGGGGAGGGTGTGAGGGAGGCTTGCAAGGCTGTGGGGTGCCCCAGCACAGCGTGGTGGGCACTGGTGGCAGAGCGGGCACCCCGCATGGGGCCAACGTGCAGGGCTTAGCCCTGCTCCTGCCAGCAAAAAGAAGAGATCTACAACGTTGCTTCAGCTTGGAGAACTGTACCTGAACGGTTATTATTGACAGCTACCTATAATACCTTCTGCTATCTTCAGAAGCCCTGCAGACAACTGTAAGGGAGATATTCCTCACTAGCCTTCGTGTGGTCTTCTGTGTGGTTTGTAAAAGTTAGGTTTAGCTGCCTGATTTGGGCTCTGTCAAAAAAAGACCAAACAAGGAGCATTTCAATTATGTGTATTTCTAAGAAAAGGTTAATACTTTCCCATTGAAAGAAATAAGAAATGCACCCAGTGGTGGTTCGACAGCTATAACACCATGTGTCTCCTCTCGCTGTACTGCTGGCTCTGCTCGCCTGCTTTTCAATGTTTATGGCAAATGCAAATTTGTTATCGCTGCTGGTGTTTTATGTAACTTAGACCATAAACTCCTGAAAGCCAGGATCCTGGTTTTACCTGCAAAGTTCCATGTTAGTGTGATATTCTGTAAAAAAAGTATTAACAGTAACAACAGCCAGATGTAGTGCAGTAGTGCAGTTGAGCAATTTTCCAGCTGTGCTAAGTCACTGAGCTTCTCCTTATCTCAGTTCCTCTGGCTGTGAAGTTAATGCTATTTCACTTTCTTCTGAAGAGGCAATTCTGTGAAGATTCCTTCGTGTTTGGAGCTTTCAACATCATATTTCTGTGGTTTTGTTGCTGTTGAGTAGGTATATTGAAAGGTGAAGTACCGGGAAATCTGAAAAAGGTGCCAAAACTGTTCAAAATGAGCTTTCTTTGCAATAGCCTTCATTTTGTTTTTTTTCTCTCTCTCTCTTCCAGCCATAACATATTGTTAAATACCTGTTCTCTTAAAAAGGGTGGGAGAAGTGGGACTGTATTGCATACTACCAAATACTCTGCTTGTTTCAGCAGCTCGCTCTCTAGTCATCTTCTGGTTCTCTGATACTTTAACACAGCCTTTGATTTCTGGTACCTCTGGCTCTGGGACTTGGTAAACCTTGATTTAGAGCTTGAAGGGCAAAGAACAAAGTTTCTTTACTGTCTACTGTAAGCTCTCACCCCTGCAGTTAGTTACGAGTTTATTGTGACTACTAAAAGACCAAGGTGGGAGTTTGAGGAAACTGAGAAATGATGAAACCCTTAAAAACCCTTAATATATGTTGGTATTTATTTCCATTGAAAAGCAAAAGACAGAGCCGTTCTTCATTATTTAAACTGACTAAAATAATTGACACTGTGAGAGGTGACTGATAGGGCATTACCTTCAGCCTCTCGCATGAGTTACACAGACTCATTCACCCTGTTTTGTAGGGTTTAGTATTTGATTTTCCCTGTTTAGCGATGGGAACAGTACCCTTTGGAGACTTGTGGATACTGCAGTTATCTCATTCGAGATAAACCTCCTTGAGACAGCCTGCCTCTAGGGAAAGTACATAATGTTGCAGAATGCTCATGGAGCCTCGTGTCCTTAAATTAAATGTACAGGGGAGCTCAGTTCTTGGTGTGTTCCCACGCTGTGATCAGAAACAGTGGTTCCTTGGATGCTGCTCTAAACAGGGCGTTTGAGTGCAGCAGCATTTGGGGGCTTGTGCTCTGATTGCAGCACGTCTCTGCACAGCGCCCTAGGTCCAGTTTATCCCATGGGTTGGGAGTGCACGGGCCAGAACAGGAGACATTTAGGAAAGGGGCTTCAGCTCCCCCCAGGAGTCCAGGCCTGCTCAGTACTGAGCTCTGCCTCCTCCTGCCATGGCAGTGCTTTAGTCATGCATTAGAAATTATTACTTTTTGATTACTGTACACTGTTAAAAAACTCAGTTTCTGCTTGCTGTCCTGGCAGATCTGAAACGGTGTGTCTTGCTTCAGGGCCCTCACTTACCCAGAGGTGCAAGTTCAGCCCTTTCTTTTGGTCCTTTCTGAGGGTGTAGTTCCATGTTTTATTTTCTTTGGCAGCAAAGTCTGTTTCAGAGGTTCCTGCCCTGTTGCTCTCTCAGTCCCTTGTTCCTGCTTGGGCATCACGATTCACCGCTCTTTCAGCATGCTGAGGCAACTGCACCTGTGCTGGAAACCAGATGAGGGACAAGATCTTTTAAACATAACTAAAAATAACTTGTAGGTAATTTTTGCTGCCGAAGAAAATGTCTTTTGGAACTATACCCTAGCTTTCTCTGCTATTCTTTCGGTTTGGTTGTGGCTTTGTATGGATAATCTGATCTCTGTATTTATTCCAAAGATCTGTAGTTGACACTCCTTTTGTTGTTCTCAGCATGAAGTAGAAAGGGAGACTGATGTGGTTGGCCCTAAATTAATGTGATTTTTATACCTCTACTAATGAAAAAGCATATACAAGATTTCATTAGTTTCAATACTTTCTAAACACTGAGCTGGATTGGCAAAAAGATGTGACCACTCTTTTTAAATTCCAGGTCAAAGGTGTAAGAATCCTTTTTTGTGTCGTCGATGCAGGTTTGCAGCTATTGTGCTACTATATGTGAAAGTAACTCACTACTTTTGACAGGTTGTATTTTATTTTGTTGATCATCTGGTGCTGCGGCTGTCAAACTTAATCTTTGCAAAAGTTTTGTTTAGCGTACATTGGGGTAACCTCTGTTTCAAGCTGTATTTTTGAAACTTCAAAGAATATGGTATTAGATCCTTAATGCAAGGTACATTTGAAGCACTTGACTATTATATATTCAGAATGGAGTGGCTTGTGGACTGCCATGTTAGCAGGAGCAAATGTGGATGAGTTGTTATCTCAGTCCCAGAAACTTGCATTAATGACTGTTACAGAGCAGGCGGGCCAGGGTCTTGTGCCCTGCGGACTGGGTTAAATTGTAGGAGTTTACTACTCAAGGGCCAGATGGCAAAAAACTTTGTAATGTTACATGATGGTGGAAAATCCTTTGAGGGCTGGATGGAGTTGTCCTATGGGCTTGCAGGGCTGTAAGAAGCATGGAAAAATGAAGCAAAGGACAGAAATATGAAACATGAAATCTGATATAATTTTTTGTGTTTAATGTAGAAGTCATTTTTAGTGCAAGATGATGTATTGCAGCATTCATCTTTTCAAGGGTGAAGTAAAGATTTTGGTGGGGTGTTCTTACAGAAAGGGTAATGTTCGTGCAAACAACATGCACATCTGCAAATACACGTACTGTGATGCTGGTTAAATGTGCCTGAGGAGCAGAGTGAATACTTCTATTCAGAAGTAGATGCCTTTTTCCTCAGCTGTTTTGTTTTCTCTGGAACCCACAGTTGGGCTCAGCAGCATAATGTGGTTATCAGTATCACTGTGCTGCCAGTTCTAGAAATTAGCCTTGTGGTGTGCTTTAAATAGGACTTAATTCAAGTTTGAGGCAAGCTGTTTGTCTGTGTTTGCGTATGGTGAGAATGTTAAGGATGTTGCATGTTTTTGTTTTTAAATAAATCAAAGCAAATAAAAGGAAGAATTCTGTAAACAATTTATATATCTTTGTGTTCAGAATTGGTATTACAAAGACTACAATGATTTTAGAATAAAGCCAAGTAGAAAGCAAATGGACGTTCAGCTTTAGTTAAGCATATTTTTCTTTTCCAAGTAGAATAGGCAATATAACAGAAGGAATACATACCATGAAATTTATGAATCATCCAAGGTTCCTTGAAATGCTTTTCTTTCAGATAGAATTAAAAAAGATGCAAGAGCAAAGTCTAAATGCACCTCATATGTACAACAGCTCCCATAGGCAGGCTGCTAGAAGTCTATTCTTTTGATGAGAATAGTTCTTAGAAATCACTTGGTCTGCTCTGGACTACTGGAAAAGTCTTTGTTTTTTGTGCATAGTCTTTATTTGTTGATCTCACTTACCATGGGATCTGTTTCTTGTGTTTGCTGCCCTTGACTCATTCTCAGCATTTCTCTCGCATGCAGTGCCAGCATATCCAAACTGCTCTAGAAAAAATTTCCACCTACAACTACTCGCTTACTTCACACTGAAGCTGCTTGGAGCAGACGATTTATTTACAGGAAAGACACAGGGAACAGCTTGAGGTCAGCACTTGCGTCTGCACCGCTGGGCACGAGCAGCCTCGAAAGGGGGCCTGATGCCAACGCGGTCTCTCATCCGTGCTGCCGGTGGGCAGGAGGGTGCCTATGGAAGTGCTTGTGTGGCTCATGGACCTACTGTCTGGGCCTGGTCCGGCTGCCTCCTTCTGCTTCACTCACCTTGGATCGGCACTGCAAGCCCAAGCGTTAGTAGGCAAACCAGCGTGGGATTTTCCTAGAAGGGCCCCCGTGTTTCTTATGGCACTGAATTATGCTCAAGCTGCCTGTGTGGGGAAGGACGAACCTGCAGCTCAGGTGCTTTTCCATGTTGTCATTGAGGCTAACGAAACAGTACGGCTCAGTGCTATATTAACCAAATATGCCCTTCATGGGGTACTCATCAAAACTACTGACATGGAAATGTGTGTTGAGAGCACTTATATGCTGTATGATTATATACTGTACCGATGCCTCAAACAGCTGTGTGCGGCATGAATGGCAGCCCTCTTAGTGGAAATGAGGGGGAGTAAAACTGAAATCCTAATACTGCAGCAGAACTCTTGTTGCAAACGACTGCTGTCCTGAACAGAAATACGTAAGGCCATCATTAGGGGAGTGCATTATGTTATTTTGTCAATGGAAGTTCATAAATGCAGGATCATTTGTAAATGTTAGGTTGAGTCCTACTTAAATTGCAAAGGGCTTGAAAATGCTTCTTGGACATCTACTTTCATTGTCCTGTATTACAGGTGTAGAGAGCTAAAATCATACTGCTGTAAACTTTTCCAAGGAATCATCCTCTACAGTTGTATTTGGAGGCTTGGTAAACACAGTTTTGCATCAGCTCTGCTGCCATAATTGTGATTTGATAGCTCTCTTTTAAAAAAAATTCTTCAAATTTAGTGGCGCTTTTTCCTACAAAAAGGAACATATGGCTTTTGGTGCCAGTTTCAGATTGTGTTCATGTGGTGGCTGCTTAAACTGCTGTCCACATTTAGTTACTCTGTTAATTTTGCTGATCTCTGTGTCAGTCTCATTTGCCATGATTTACAAAGGGGCTGGAAGAAGGTGTATGTAAAAGCAATAGCCCAAGGAGTTTGGCTAAGGCCTTCTTCTGGGTCGTTAGGCTGTAAGCGCTAGCCTGTAATTGTCACCGGTACACCATTGAATGGCTGGTAGTTTTTGTGAAATCTGAATGTTGGTCACTGAAATGGATATCTAAATAACAAAGCTGAGTTTGGTCCATTGTTTGATGATGTGTGTTATAGGGCTGAAGAGCAAGACAATATTCGATTTTGTCTATTCTTTGCTTGACCTATTGCATAGTTTTAAAAAAAATTGCTTAGAAGCCTGATAATGAGAATGTAAGGAAAGTGCTGTTTCTCTCTGACTACTCCTTTGGAGCAAAGGACTGAAATGAACAGTGGTTCTTTGTATTTCAAAAGTCTCATCTTTCAAAAATTTAGAATTTACATAAAGACAATCTTTTAGTGCCTGGGACTTCCCGTGCTGGGACTGTATCTCTTTTGCATGTAGTAGAAATATTAAGCTTTTACACGTGCTACCCATGGAGGGGAAAAGAAAAGCAAGCGTTTGTGATGCCTTTGACCAGAGAGCTTTTAAAGAGACACCATTGTCATAACAAGCCTAACATTATTTAATAAAACAGGCCACATGCTCCTTTTTTGTCCATTATACTCATTTTTCTACTTCTTCTGTCTATTCCCATGTAGGCTGTGTCATACTACATGAGATGTGTAAAGGGATCAGCTTTAGTCTCACCAGGTTAGGTCTCATCTTGATTCCTTTGTCATGCTATACATTTCATTTCTGTGGGGATCAATTTTTTTTTGTTTTATCTGCTGGCATTTTAGAGCTATTTGACAGGAATATTTGTGAGATAAATGTTCCTCCTGCAGATAAGGATAGATGTAGGTGTGTTATGGAAATAACTAATAGTGAACATTGTAAAACAGCAGGGAAGGAGTGAGGACAGATGGGTTTGTTTTTCCTCAGGGAGTCTAAAATAAACTTGATTTGTCTTCTTTAAATCCTTACACTCAGTAGACAAAAAATATAGGAAGTGATGTTTACTCATGTAATAGAAATATCTTAAAAAACAGTTTACATCAGCTAAGAAGATTTGGCAAGTCAGGGATTTATTTGTGTATGTATGTATGTAACTGGGTTTATGGGAGAGTTGATGCTTCACTGTACTCTCTCTGATAGTAACATAATCTGTTTTATTTTCATAGTTGAATCCAAAATCTGTATTTGGAATTCCGTGTGTTCTGCAAAGACATTTCTCTCTCAGTTTACATCAGAGATTTTCAAAGGCACAGAGGGCAGCTGAGTATTTAATTTTCACTCACATTAATAGAATTTGACCACTTACCTCTTTTTTCCTTTTTGATATCCTTCATTTCACTGTTTTTGTTTCAATTACATACATACATATGCCTAGTAAAAAGATGTAGGCAAAATGGGTACATATCTGCCAAATCTACCACTTCTTGTAGTCTTGATAGACTGTTATCCATTAGTTACTGCTGTGCTTTTTTTGGTTATCTATCTGCCGCATTTCTGGCTGCCCAGCAGCTTGGGTGAGCTCTAGCTGGACTGCTGGAAGCCCAACAGCCCTGATCAAATAGCCACTGAGCGCTCACTGCCACGCTGATGCACTCCGCTCACATCACACTCACTGCATCTGCCCAGTAAATTGGTCTCGACTGTGTGGTATATGTGACATGCCCAGTGCGGATCAGAATTGTTGTGTGCATGTGGATCGAGTGTAGAGGATCTCAAATACATAGTTATGATTTTAAATTTATGGTAGAACATAAATCAATTATCATCTAAATTTTCCTTGCTCTCTAGAATAGATTTTTGTTGTATGCATGCAAGTATTCATCTGTGAAATAATCACGAAAGACTGTGCTTACGTTAAAGATTTCTTAACTGCCCTTTTCCGTAAAGCATGCTATTTGCAGAACTGCCAAGTTACTCACTGTTTTCTTTTTTTTTTCTATTTTAGTATAAAAAATAATTTCTGATGTCGATTTTTTTTGCTTAGCCATCATGCCTCTTGGTAGTCTGCTATGGTGATCAACATTATGCCTGGCTTGAGGGAGCATTAGTTTGGAAATAGAACTTCTTAAATTGTGGCACACATCTTAGGCAGGATGTAAGTGAGCAGCCTGGGGGCCACAACAGATGTCTCAATTGCTTTTCAAACTCTTGGACTGAAATTGGTTTGTTATTGCCAGTGCCCTGTTTGGAGATGGTTTAAAAATGAGCAGTGTAAGCTTAAAATGTTTGAAATCCCGTCGTAATAAGGGTAAGTAAATTTGTGTAACTAACTAATAACTTACTTAATAATTAATCATTTGGATGTGGAAACAGACATTGCTCCGCTATAATTGATCAAATATTTTTCAGGTGACATGGCCAAATGACGTGTCTTTTAGATCGCTGTGCTATTCTGAACCTTGTAGGCTTGCTGCATCTGTCTTAAGTTTGCTGAGAACTACTGTATGCCAAAAGCCTCAACTTAGCTGCTATTTGCAAATGTGGCTTTATTAAATAAAGGGGCTCTCACGGCCTTTATGTGATAAAATACTTCTTGAGTTACCCCAGTGATGTGTCCTTGTGATTAGTATGCTAATCATACATTAGCATATGTGAAAATACCGATTATTTTCAGTGAGAACCAAAGCTTCCTATCTAGCCAGATATTGTATCTGTGTCTTTATGGTGCAATTTTTCAGTAGTTATTTTATAGCAGGCATGTAAAGAAGTTCCCAGAGCAAATTATTAAATTAATTTGTTGCAAGTACGTCTGTAATGTCTTCACAAAGTTGGTATGAACAGAAAAATGCTAAGTCTACAGGAACTTCTGTTTGCCCTTAAACACATTTAGAAAAAAGGAAAGCAGACACATTTCAAGGCTGGTAAAAATTATGTTAAATATATACAGATACTTGCTGCAGTTAGCATTGTGTCTTGCTACAAACACAGCAAAAGAATGTGAAGGAGCTGCATGGGCGCATCTGGCTCCCAAATTGCCAAACTTATTAACTGCAAGCCAAGTTTAATGCATACTGCTGAGCTGCTCGGTTCCTGACAGATTTGAAAACACTGAATGCCACTTGACAGCTCACAAAGTATTTGAGAGGAAATTCCTATTCCTACGTACTAAAACTAGTTGACCATCTGTTAGCCTTTCTGTGAGACTAATACAGCAGTAATGTGACTTGCTCCACTTTTCTTTATAAGAAACTTGGAGAACTCTTCATCTGGGGTGGGAACTCCTTTCTTTCCTGCTTCCTTTCCATTTCAATCACAAATACTCCATCACAGAAATGCCAGCTCTTGCTCTGACTCAGTTTGTGGAAACGTGCAAAATGGTTCCTGGTGTTCTGCGTATGAGTGTTTTGAACTCATAATGAGACCATCTTTCACTTGAATTAATTGAAGCATTTATTAAAAATAAAGCAGCATATCGTATGTATTTTATTGACTTGATTAATATTTGAAACTTCTTTTCTGGATAGTAATGCTACATTCACGTTACATGGGAAGAAATAGAGCAGAGGGATGACTTTACAGGATTTGAAACGGGCATAGTTCGCTACTTGAAAATAGCAGCCAAAAGGTGCCTGATCCTTTCTATTTCTCTTATTTACTATCTGGGATTCTAGCGTTCTTATATAAGCAACTGAAAATGATCTCTTCCAGCCATTTATTCATCTTGTCATGACATGCTGAATGTTAAATGGTACTGCGTTTGTTTTCTTAGCAATACTGTCTTTGAAAAGTTTTCCTGACCGAGAAAGCTGATGCCTGCCATTGGGTTAGTGCCGGCCATCCCGCAGAAGCTCGTTCTTCCATTGGAAACTGTCCCACTATTCCACAAAACGAAAATAACTGGCTCTAAGCCTGTCGCTCAGCCAGTGGTTCACCTCCGGTGTTTCCTGCCTTTTGCCTCATGCGCCTGGAAAGCTTAAAAATGCAGTTTAGCTTTTTCCACTTCTAAGTGCCTGTCAGGAGGCCGATCACCTCCTGGAGGTGGTCCACCTCCAAGACGTCAGCCGTGGGGCGGCACAGAGAGGAGGAGCCCCGAGCACGCGACGAGCTGCCGGCGGTGTTGTGGGGGGCTGCCCGCGGGTGCACAGGTCTCGCGGTGCCAGGACCCCTCTTTGCCACTTGTTGTGGCAGGGATAGGAAAGGGAGGGCTGCCCGGGAGCACAGCCTGCACCCCTTCGCATCAGGAAAAATGAAATTTGTCCTGCTGGGATTGATTTCCTCATCTAAACGCAGGCGTTTAGTGCCACTGGGAAGGCCCTCGGGTACCTGAGGCGTCTGCACGGGACTGGTGGCTTCTCAGCGGCTGCAGGCAAGCCAGGATACCTTGGGGCATCTCAAATGGCACTGGGTGCCTATATTTAGGCAAATGATCTGAGCCTGAGGTCCATGTTTGAGCTCCTTCAGAGCAGTTAAACGGGGACAGTCGTGCCAAAACGTGTTTATTTTTGTCACAGTCAAGGCAAAAGCCAGTGCTTGCTCACAGCAGCATTTACCCCGTGGGAGGAAAGCGCGCAGTGTGCCGCATGGCTGCTCGGGGACAACGCTGTGCACCCCGACACGGCCCAGCAATCGCGAGCTTGTGCCAGGGGAGGGGATGCACTCTGTCATCTTTAGGCAGTCAAAGCCAGGTTCCTTCTCTGGATAATTAATGGCTTACAGCCGTTGCTATCCGCATTCAGTCATGCCTGTTATGATGAGATCTCTGTAAATCTGAGCTAAAATTAACAACTTAAAATAGTTTTGGTGCTTGAATAATGAACTGAATAAGAAACCCTCTTCAACCTCATTCATAGCTGTAGACTTTAATTAACGCAAAGAAGCAAACAAAGCAAAAAAAAAAGATTAGCTCTTATGTTAGAAAATATTCCAAGTCCAAAACAAATGTAATTTAACAGGTACTGAAGTCTGCTGTGAGCCTGTACTAACAGCTCTGCGGTGTGAACTGAGTCACCCACTTCAGGCTGGGGTAACTCAGATACTCGTGGATGGATGACTCTTCTGATGTGTAAGAAAAAGATTTGTAACAAAGGGTTTTTTTTTACTCATTGTGGAGTGCTGTTGATTTCCTATCCTGAGGTGGAGCCCAGCTTTCAAAAGTTAGCAAAACAGTTTTTATAAGATGGCTATAAAGTGGCTGAAAATGGTTGTTGGCTTTTTCCATTAGTTAGTTTTGCCATTACCTTATAGAGGAAAACAGAAGAGCTCTTCTCTACATCTGACATTTGTTGGAAACAGTCCCTCAGTAGCAGAATTAGTTACTTTCATGAAGGCTTTAATTCACTTAATGTTGGCTAGTGTCAGAAAGTTTAGGAGTTTGGTCTGAATGATTATCAGCACTTACACAGTATTTTTATGTCAACATTTCATAAGGTCACACTTTTTTTTTTTTGGAATTATTAAAAAGTGCTGGCTTCAGTTGAATGAAAACGATGCAAAAATAGCCCTTTCGTATTATATTGCTGTATTCCTGCTTCAAACTCAACACAAAATTATAAGTTTTAAAACGCAGAAGGATATGGTTGCTTATCAAAATATAACAATAACAAACAAAGCAGTGAGCTAAATTTGCTTACATTGTTGTTTAAAATAAGAAGATTCAAGTTTCTCTGGCCTTAGTCTGAAACCCAATAATAGGTTAAATCTGATTTGGACTGAACATGTTATCTCCAGTTTATTTGCCCATTAAAGTTTTCTGATAAATTGATGTTTCTGTAATGGTTGAAATGTATAGAGTACTGTATAAATCATTATTTTAATAGCAACAGATACAATACTGATGCTTACTTTTAAATAGTAAGACAATGGAACACAATTATCATGATTTATTGATAAACCAAAATAAAACAGGATCTTGTATACTGGCCAGTAAATTTCCTTTTTTTTTCTTTAATTGAATATAGTAAATGTGATTTTATCACTGTTTTGTAATAAAGTTATATTTCTGAAATAGCTTTCACCTTTAATATATTAATCAAACTATCCCATTTCAGTATCGACTCTTATGCTGCATGTTTTATTTTATTTTTTCTTGCCTGAATATAGAAAATTACATCCCTTTCAGCAAGCTTCATGTGCGTCGAAAGTAGCAACTTGGCAGCCTGCTGTCCTGACTTTGGGCAGACCACGTCCAGCAAGTGAGGGAGTCCTGCCTGTGCACCTCAGCTAGATGGACCCCTTTCAGTGCTCTCTCAAAGCTAAGGATTTCTTCCTAGCCTCAGCTAGCTCAGAGAAATGAAAAGGAGCAAGACTATATGAATGTGTTAGGGAGCTCCTGTAAGGCCCCATCCCTCTCCTTCACCAAGGGGGTTTCAGTGTTTGCTTGTTTAACTCCATTTCTTATGCACATTTGATCCTCACATACCTAATGTGCATAATAGTCAAGCCCTAATAAAAGACCATATTCGGTAAATTGATTTCATTTCATTTCTGTCATATCAATGCTTGTTTTGAAGTTTCCAGCTCTGCTACTGTATTTTACAAATGCTTTGTAGTTAACACCCTGTTCTCTTAAGTATAAGAATTTTTTTCATGATTCTTCATGCTACCCAAAGTGTCCTAGGAAGGGCTACCCTCTCTCAGGAGTAGGTGTGAGGGTGGAAACCATATCCATTTACCTATAGGGAATGTATGAGCACTTTCATGATAACTTTAAGTTGCTGTTTTATGAAATAGCCCCTTAATGTTCACATTTAGAAAGCAGATAATAGCTTTTTGAGGAAGCCTGCATAACCAAAGAAAAGAATGTTTAATAATTTCCACCTTAGTGCAGTAACAGTCAAATAATGCTGTTTTCAACCTTTGTAGAATTTACTCAGAATTTTTCCTTTGTTAAGTGTGATTCAAAAATCCCATTTCTCTTGTTATTGTAAATAGTAAAAAAGTAGTTGTAAATGTTATACTTTCACCAGTCTAGACTGGTGTGTTGTAAAGTACACAAATGAGGCAAGGTCTGTTTTATGCACGCAACCACACACAAACATGTACAGAACTCAGACACTAGAATTGCAGGTCCTGTTTCTTCTGCACCTAACTACATAGCGCCTCCTGTTAATCAAAATTACTGTTTTCTTTTTGTGATACACATTTCTTAGAAGACTCTTTTTTGAGCTAGCGTAGCCTTCAGCCTGACGTTTATAAATGTACCATGTATGTGGAGGGAGAGAGATATGTACTTACACTGTCAAACCTAAAAAAGGCTGCTAATGCCTGAAAGAAGAGCTCTCGGGGAAGTCTGTGGATAGGCAGCAGGATCTTAAAGTTTCCACCGTTGCCATAAATAGGTAAAAAGAGCATGCTTAACAGGTTGTGCAGGCAGATGGCAAAATGTTCAAATAAAGTAACCAGAGCAAAAGTATCTACAGCTGATAGCCTTTCTGTTTCACTGAGGTGGCTGTCTCAAAGGGGTAGCAGCATCCTCGGCGACACCGAAGGCAACGTGAAACAGCAGTGGCTGATCCTTCACGGGGCCTTAACCCCATACCCATCATCTCCCCAGCGCAGTGTCACCCTTGTAGCTGAGGGGCTTGCAGGTTTAGGTTTCTAGGCTGCTGAAGTGCACAGGAAAAACATGGACCCCATAAACCATAGCTGTGGATGCAGGGGGTGCATGTATGGCACAAGAATGTAAGTATATTTCTGTCACTGTAAATCCTTTGCAAATATTTTGGAAAAACGAACTGTGGAAGGTTTCGCTTCTTTTTTCAAATCACTGTAGAAGGAAGGTTGTGTAAGGTTTAAGGTTTGTCCACAGGGTGTTTTTTTTATGAGTGGGGAAAAACCCTCAAAACTAAATGTACAATCAGGCCAGCAAAAATGATCATTTTTATTAAAAAGTTTTGTTTTGATAAAAAAAATAAAATGCCTGAAACTATTCACTGAATTTGACAGAAATTATTCTTCCAGAAAATTGAACTCAGCTGTATGTTCTTATAGTTTAAAAGACCATTTCTGATTTGTTGCTCTTTATTTTAGTTTCCTAAAGTGAGAAGTGTCTTTCCTTCGATGAGGTGCTGTTTTATTGCTTTTGGAGCAGAAGGTTAACCTATACTTCGCATTCTTATGTGAAATCTAGAGCTCTGTCTAGTTGCTTCTCATGTTCCTTTTCTTTTGGTTAGTATAACAAAAGACGGGTGTGCCAGAATTGAGACAGATTATTGCTGCTTTTGGTTTGAAGGTGTGCTGTCATAAGGACTTTTGCCACCCAAATGAACACAACCAAACCATGGTCGTGTGCCAGGTTAGCACCCATAGCTGAACCCCTATTGCTCTTGACAGCCTGCTTAGAGGTCATCCAGTTGCATGGTAGTGCAACAGAAGTTGTTTAAAGAACCTCACCAAGGTATGCTTTGATTTTTAAATGTTGTATTCAGACTCTTGTTTTGCAAGCTTCGGTGTGGTGCAGACATTTTCTTGTTGTTTTTAAATGATATCATTTAATTAGAGAGGAATTAGAGAGGAATTGTTGGAGAGGAAATCTGGGCCTTTGATATTTGTGTGGTTGCAGCTTTTAATGCTGTGATGCAAAACAAACAGTTTGTTTTCTTTTGGCACTCTGGAAGTGACTTAAAGCTTTGGACTCTGGGGAAGGGCATATCTTTGCTTTTTACCTTCCTTTAGGAGCAAAATTAGTTAATTTTTCATTAGTGGAGAACAACTCATTCCCAAACTCAGCAGCTCCTTACCAGTGTTCAGTTACCCTGTGAGACCTACATTTCTGATTTATAGCTTTTCTCAGTGGTGCTAATACATCAACAGGGCCACGCAAAGCTATCTAGCAAGGGCAAGACACTATCTTTGTACCTGCTACTCTCATATTACAAACAGTTTATGATGTCTCTTGTAGGTCCCTTGAAAATGAAAAGCTTTTGAGAAATGTTGAGATGTCTGTTCCTCTCTATTGTGCCTAGCACACAAATCAGCTACCACAAGATAAAACTGGAGTCTGAGGAATCATAATTTAATCCTCTCTCAAGCTGGCAATCTGCTTCAGCAGTCCTTCGTATGTCTCTTACAGGAGCCTACTGACCTCTTCTGAATGACACATTAAAAAACAATACAGCCAACAACGATGCCTTTGGAGTTTCTGGAACTTTGAGGTCAATTAATTGTCACATAGGATGATATATCTGAGCTCACCATTAGTTTCTCATTCTGGAATAGATTTAGGGCAAGCTTGCTTGGCTCATTTGTTGTTTAAAGGCATATGAGTCCTTGACGCTAAGCAAAGATGGAGGGTAATATCGTGCCATCGGCTTTATAAGCAGAGTTTCCCATTGATTTCTAATACGTATATGCTTATACCTTGACTGTAGAAGTTCTTTATAAGAGCCTCAGCACAGAATCATTTGGAATATGAGCAAAAGTATTTCCATTTATAGGTATAATCAGCAGCCTGCTTTTCAGACCAGCTAGCCAGGCGGCAGACTGTAAGTAATTAATTCAGAATCCTTGTGAAGATTAGGCATCTCTCTGTTTTTATTTAGCAAGGGTTTAGAAATTTGGAAAGCTAATAACCAACCCAGTCTGTCCAAGCTGAGTTGTTCTCAGGGATTTCATGAAATTGGTGAATGCCAGAAGATGGTTGAAAAGCTCTTGTCACAGGCACAGGGTCATAGTAAGCTCTTTTTTCCCACAGGAGAAAAGATGTTTTATTAGCTCTGCAGAGCAAAAGTCCCTCACACCAGGCTCCAGAGCATGGACACATCCGCTGCATCGCAGGCTGGGGGGCTGCAGTGGGCCCCGTGATATTTCCATAAGATTGAACAAAACTTACAATTCTGGGTTGGGTTCCTGGGGAGAGCAGTGGGGACGAACCCAGCCTACTTTGGAAAGGGCGGCGGGGAGGCGAGCTCCCCAGCGCCGCCTAACCTGGAGGTCGGCAGTCACTCCGCAGACATTGCCGCTGGCTCTGTACGCAGACAGTGGCTCTCTATGAAACTTCTCCGGCAGTGAGAGCTGCTGGGATTTGTGGGCAGTCGGAGCCGACCTCCCCCCTCGTGCTGCGGGACCACGGCCTGCAGAACATTGCACCTCTGGCAGGGCAAGTGTAGGGCACCATGGAGGGGGGGCTTTCACCTGGCCACACACAGCCCCTAATGCTCACTGGTGTCAGAAAAAGGTGGGGCATGACTGTCTTTCCTGATAGATGTAGCAAGGGAAAAATAGACATTAGTGTGATTTTGGAGCCTTCTGTGCAGTTTTGCTAGAGAGGACTTAATTTGGGGAGATGGGACGCAGCATCCAGGCAGCTGGGTCTTCAAAAGTTTGTCTGGCTGACTTCTTTTCATGTAGACGTGCCCCAAAGAAGTTTTAGCTTCACTTATGTGTTTAATTTCTGGGCAATGCTGTGCTATTGATTTTTTAATAACAGCTCTGACATAGTTTCAGTGACAGCTTGGGAGTGAACTTCTTTTCAGGGGGTGTATTTTAAGATTTTCATTTACTTACAGGGGCTTGTTTATGCCTGTACTTTCAAGTATTTCTAATACCTTAATGCTACAGAGTATATACATTGATGATATAAGCCTAAGGATTATGGAATACAGAAAAATGGAGAAGGACTTAGTAGCCATCTGCCTGCCTTAGGTAAATCAGTTATTTTTGACATTATTTTGCACTAGATGTTGAATATGTAAAACAGAAGAGGATGGCAATGGTGATTCACCAAGTATGACTTATAATAGGTGTTACAGAGGACTGTACAGTTTGTCGTCCGCAGCTCTGCTACGACGGGCATTTCAGCCTGTTGCAGCCTGGCGAGGCTGCCAGGGACTAGCAGCAAGCGATCAGCCATCCCGTGGAGTTTCCTCTCCTTTTTTCTGCCTCCCCAGAGGCCAGCAGCTCAGCCAGCTTTCCCTGCCACGGAAATATTTCCAGACTTTGCTTCAAAATTGCCATGAACAGTTTGCCTTCATACGCTTGTCTCCATCCTCGGTTGTGCTCTAGCAGCACTGCTAGATGCACCTTGAGGTGTACCAATCCTCTTCTACCCCAAGGTGCTGGGGCTGCTCCATTATTCTCCTCCAGAAGGAAAGGAAAAACTTCACTGCAACAGCAACTGGTCCTTCGTCGTCAGAGGGACAGCTGTTGATACCCAAGGGTGCAGCCCACCAGGTGGGAGGTCATGCTTGTGTCCCACACCCACCGCCAGTGACCACTTCTCCAGCTCTGAGACTTGTTCAGGTCACACATGGAAACCACTGGTCGGAGTGGAGATGCCACCGATATTAATGCAAAATGATCTTTCGAGACGTTTGGCCAGAGCTAAATGCCATCTCTGAAGACTGTTTCGAAATGAAAAAGAGAAATGTTTTGTTTAATAAAATTAAAAGGGGTGAAACAGAGCACTTGGAGTTCTCTGAAATATTTAGCAATTTAATATATATTTATCAAATTATTTTGTAAATTTGAATGGAATTTGTGAATCCTTCTAATAAATCTGAAACTGCATTTTTTGACAAATAAACACTTCATCCGCAAACTTTGCTTGACCATATTGTTAGCACTGTAGTCCATTTGCACTGCTAACAAAATCATCCTATTCACTAATCCAGTCACTCTGTACACTGCCATTTCACAGTATGGCAGCTCAGCTTGAGAGGGCAACATAAGTGCAGACAATTCAAGTTAAGTCTGAGCAAAGACATAGCTGCAGGAAGCCAAATCCAGGCCAGAGCTGTACAAAATTTACTGTCCTACTGGCTTGTTACTCTCCAGAAATACTGTTTTAGGAGATCTGAATCTGCTTGCTGAATCACTTTGACTAAATATAAAATGAAAGTAATAGTTTTGGTTAGCTTGAAGCATTTCTTCTTGGCATTTTTAAAACAAAAATGAGTTACCTTCTTTCTTTGAAAATATCATCCCAAACTTTCATTTGATTCAACATGAGAATGGACAGGAAATGTTTTAAACTGAAACAAAGCTTTTCATCTAAGTTAAAGCTTTTTGTTTTGATTTAATTTGATTTTTGTTTTGATTAAAAGCAACCTCTTTGGTCACTTGTTGGGTTGGCCTCCACAAGGGAAGGAGAAAGACGATGGTTGCGACAGAGCCTGCCACTCCATCTGAAGAGCACGGGGCTATTAACTGTGATTATCCTCATGTCAGGCTGTCTGATGTCACTGCGTCACTGAGGAGGTCTTGCTGTTGCAACGACCGATCCTGTAGCGGGGCAGGCAGGTTCAAACTGGGCACGTGGAAGAAGTGTCACCTGTGGGCCCAAGGAAAGGATCAAACAAATAAAGCATAAACCATTGGCTGAACAATGTCCACGCTTTCAGCTAGTACATTTAAGCAAAGGAAGCTTTCAGCTTCTCTAGGAAGGTAAGTATTGACAGTGCCCAGAAAAGAAGGGCACATCTCTGTACCTGACAATGTGATCGATGTGTTCACGAGAAGATGGTCTTGCACAGATTCCAACGTGAAAAGTGCCTTCAGGGAGATCCCCAGGCTTAGAGATTTCACCAGAAGCTGTATTTGACTATGTCATCCATTTTGTGGTTTTTTTCTGCATCATATTGTAGTTCTGTTACTGCTGTGGCATTCAAAGTGAGAAAAAAATACCACTTTTGCCTATCAGCTACCCAAGCCCCATCCCTCTGAGCCACAGTCTGACTCAGGCAGAGAAATCTTGTCTTTCATGGTGAACAGTGCGGGTTCTTTGTCTGGCTATGATCGTACCCATTAATCACATTTTTATGAGCTCATCATCTTTCACTAATGTCATTCTTCTTACAGATGCATCTCCATGCTTATGCGCAGTATGATTCAGCCAGGCCATAGGACAATGAAGAACAGGAAAATGTAGCTGTTTTCACTTGAAAATTTCCATTTTTGCATAATTAGGTTTGTAGATCTGATCAACGCTGGAGACAGACAGAGCATTTAAAATACAGATGAGAGCTTACACAACATGGGCTTGCTTTTCCCATGCCATGCCACAGAGAAATTTTTGTGATGTTTGCCCAAACTGTCTTGAACATGGTCATAATTCAGGGAAACAGATTGGAATTGTATTGAGTGAAGGAGTTTCTCCAGTTAGAGAAACTGCTGCCAGTGATTGACCGGTCCCATTTTGCCCTCAAGCTGCAAGCAGGTAGGAGTCCTGTTGTAACTATACCTGTGGACCTTTTTATTGGAAATAAGGAAATTTTCTGGGGAGCTTAACAATTTTTCCCCACAATCTTTATGTTAGGAATAATAGGAATACCATGGTAACAGTTTTCCTTTGCAAGTAGTAAGTAATATTTTGATGGTGACTGCTATACAAGATTGAAATAAAACTGATCCAAATGCTATGATTTTGAAATGAACTTGCTAAATTATAAATAAAACTCCTCTGGAATACATTATATAGTTATCTCTTCTCAGCATATTGTGTCCTTTTATAGATTTTTCTAAAAGAAATGAAAAAAAAACCAGGATACATGAGACAAACAAAACAGGAAAAAAGGGTAATAAACATAACAGTTGATAATTTACCATCTACAGAAGGACAAGATTTAAGAATTCTGGAAAAGAGAGCAGAGGTTGATACGAGAAATTAAGAACCATCCAACCTTGTTGTAATCCTTAGCTATTGTAAATCTTTGTCACAGTCTGAGAAAATAGATGACAATATCTCTTTACAGATAAGGAAAGCTTATTTGAAAACAAAAAATAGACTAATCTTGGATATTGAAGGTTTTTAATTATTCTGATACTGATTGAAATAACAACTGAGAAAAAATGAAAGGAGATTTATGTTCTGTAGAAATAATGTAGAACTGTTTTCTTACATAATTTGAATAAAAAACCTGCAGAGGCTATTTGAGACATCATTCTAAAAAGTAATATAGCTGTGATTATTAATGATTCCTTGCAGTTCTGGCACAAAATTCTCATTCAGGGCTATTGAGCTATTTTACCAGCCTTAATTCATCCAACACAGTTGTGGATATAGGCTTATCCATTTTGTAGTTGAAAAGACTGAAGAGTGGAAACAAACTGACATTAGATTACACAGTGACAGCACTGGGAACGTGAAATCAGCCTCACAAATCTGTGTTGTATTTTGATACTAACAGCAAATGGACTCTCATCATAATGTATAAATATGGAAAGGTACTGATGTTTTTATCCTCAACATCTTTTTGAAGTCAGAAGGTGTTATTAAGACAATAGTTGTTTATTTTTTTTTTATTTTCATGCACAGGGAACTGAGGCACAGGTAGGCTTTTGGAAAGCCTGAAAGTTGACCTGCTATGCTAACCAGTGCACCTCCTGCCCAGAGAAAAGCGGTCAGGGCAGTTGCTTTGTAGGACTCGGTTTTAATGTTAGTTAGGGTGGAGTACTAGATGAGGTCAATGAGACAGGCAAGTCAGTCCTGAGTTGTTGAGAGATCCCCAATAAGCAGTGAAGAGCAATGCTTACTAAGAATCAGTAAGTATGAAAAAGGGTGTTACATGTTACTAGCTGGAAAATGTGTTTTGAAATGCTAAATGTCTGTCCTGTTGGCAGACTAAATGGAGTCTTTTAATTCTTGGATGTGTTGTCCTATTCTCTAGACTATTAGGCTCCATCTATTCCAATAAATAAAAGGTGGCCAGGAACAAACCCTTGGCCATGAGGCCAAGTGGCATGGGTTGGTTTGCACCCACACTGCTTATGGCTCGCTCTTGTGGACTGGCCACTCTATGTAGTACTCACCCTGAACCTCCTGAGGGCTCCATATGGCACTCCAGTAGCCCTGAGGTATAATTACCATTTTTGTGTGTTTTTCTTTTCTATACAGAGTTTCTGAAATACTGTGCAGGCTCTGTCACACTGTCCATTAGAGGGAGGCTGTTGCATGGCCTGGTCATACTGCATGAGGTTTTAAGACAGAATTCGAGCATACAAAACCTACTGGGATAATGTTACAAAACTGTGTGGGATGGAGGGAGTCATAACTCTTGTGGTCTTATCCATACTTTGGAGAAGTGCCCCCTGGAAAGAGTTATCCCCAGAATTGTGTCTAGGCGTTGTCTCAGGGAAGGCTAGTTGGTGCAGACCAAAACAGAACCAGGGACTGAATAAAATCAGGCATTGCGGATGGTCAAGGGTCTCAGGACTAACCTCATGCTCTTGCCTTTTTCACTTAGCAGAACAGGTATAGCCATAAAACGTGGGAATAGATAGTGATTAACTGAGCACAAGAGGTATGGAAAGAACAGATATTTTCATCAGTTAATTTGCTTTTGGATTCACAGAAGTAGCACAGAAATCCTCCTCACCAAAGTATGGATCAGTCAGTGCTGGGTTGGAAGTGGCCAGTGTAAACTAACAATGACCTTTCTCCTGCTCTGCTACAGTGTTAAGTCCACACATCCGTCCTCAGAAGAGAGCCCTAGCTAGTTTGGCAGGGAAAGGATAGGGTTGCAATCGCAGACAGAGTCTTTAAATCAGCTTTAAAGAACTAGCTGATACTGTTATCATTAGGGCTTATTATGGGTTCCAGCTTGAGACTTGTGAAAAATACACAGGGGCATGTGCACCTTGAACACGCAGCTGCAGCAAGCAGGTGCAATGGGGCCCCCCGCGCTGGCAGCAAGGGTGGGGGCACGGCTGAGCCCATTGCCCGAACACTTACTGCATCTACCCTCTGTCTCACCCTCTGTCTGCACTTTCATGCTCTGTGGGAAAGGGAATGGCTAGAAAACTGCCATGTGCCACATGAGTTATCCTGGTGGGCTGCTTTCAAGAGGCACGGAAAGCACCGCTGTGCCAGAGTGTGCAAGCACTCTCTGTGGTCCTGCTTTCTCACATCTCCCAAGTTTGTCTTGGAGAATGAAAAGGCTGCAAGATGGTAGAAATAAAATTTATGATGGAATGTTTGCAGAAGCAATAGTTCTAGTGAGTTTTTTTTGTGTGCAGGTCTCAAATTTATACTTGCTCCGTTTTTGTCTGGGTGCATTTCAGTGGGAAGGTATAATGCCCAGTAATTTACTTTCGTGTTATTCTTTTCAGATAGGGTGGCTGCAAGTTTCACAGAGAGCCAGTAGAAAAGCAAAAGCAGTAGAAAAGCAAAAACACTACCTTAACGATTAAAAAAAAATTGCATGTTGATTTATAGGGATTAATAAATGATGATAAATGTTCTAAAAGCAGATTTCTAGTGGGCAGATGGTAACAGACAGTTTTTGTCACTCAGAATGATAGTGGTTAATTGAACACAAAAGATAAGGAAATAACAGATGTATTCATCAGTTAATTTGCTTTTCTTTTCAAAGACAAGAAAAATGATAGTGACTCTAAGTAGGAGTTGTGTCCCTGGTACAATAGGAAAGGAATTATTCTGAAGACAGCAAGAATGGAAGGAGGTATTGAAGATACCTCTAAGAATACAGAAAGCAATAACCAGATATGTCTACTGAATTTTTCCATTTTAGATGTTCTATCATGGAGAGTCAGATTGGTGTTGATGTAAGAGTATGAAATGTGTTTGTTAATTAGGTTTGAATAAAATAACAAACTGTGATCTCAAAGCCATCTGTAAATGAAAAGCCAGGTGGCTGAGCAGCAGAATGAGGATTACAAATAGAGTATCATAAAAATTTGAGGTGTAAGAACCACTTGCACTTCTGGTCTGTTTATGAGAAAATGCAGAAATGACTTTCTATATTTGTAGGCTTTACCTTGAGCACAGTATCACTAGAGATCCCCATTTGCTCTTTGGCCTTTATGTTTGTTCAGAAAAGTACATTTTTTGCAGGATCTCTTGTGAGTGAATTCTCACTGAAGTGAGTTCGCTTTAGTATAGTCAGGTGTGTTATTACCTTGCTGTGATATCTCATGCTTCAATGAATGTGTCTCTTGAGCTCCCTTTTTTTAAGCATTCCTGTCATCCCCCTCCTGCCCGCCTTGGCTCTGCTGTGATGCAGTTAGTGTCAGATATGCACAAGTGCGGAAGGTGGTGACATTATCATACAATCGCGGAGAGGCTAATAAAAAAGGATGTTTGTTTTTTTGCTAGTTTCTCCCTCTGACCTAGATTTTAAACTTTTTCTGCCTCCCCCTTGGTTTTGGTTTGTTTTACCTATCCCTGGAAATATGCTGTGATGATCTGTCTTATGGAGGAATGCTTGCCCTTCCAAATCTGAAGTTGAAATGCATTTTCTGTGTTGAGCCTGATTTTTCAGTCTCCACCCTTCTCCCTGCCTAAATGCACCAAAATGAACAAATTAACAAGAGATTTAACACACCATATCTTTTAATAATATAGAATTATTTTTTCTGTAAATGTGTGTGAAACACATAAAATGTTAAGAGGCACTTAAGTTCCAAAGATTTTTTTTCTCAGAGATGTTCATATAATTTTTCTTATGGCTCTTAAGTACAGATTCACATAAAAAAATCCAGAAGTCACGTCTCCAAATATTCCTAGTGGGCAAAAGGCCCTTCCATAAGCTCGTAGAACATGCATATAATTGATATTAAAGTGTTTAAGACCTGAATATATGAATATATGTTTGTCTACATCATTTTAACACATGCTTTGGAAAATATATATGCCTTAGTGAATTCTGTGAGGTGGTCATATCCCATCATAGCTTGCAAAAGTCTGCTCAAGGTCCTCTCTGTGGCGCTGGCGTCCGCAAGGCTGTATATTATTGCTTCCCTGCCTGAAATAAGGGGCATTTGAGATTGTGTATGTTCACGGTTAATGTTAAACAAACTGTGCTGGAAAGCAACTTTTCGAGTCAGCTCCGGGTTCGATGCAGAGGAGCTGTAACCCTGTCGTTAGCTCCAGGTCGTTTCTAATGCAGCGTTCACTGTACTCTTTACCACAGTAGGAGCCGGTACCACAGCACAACACAAAGAGCTTTAACTCCGTGCCAAGACCAAGCAGCAAACTAGAGCTAATTGCATCATCACATAAAAGGTTACAGGAAAAGCGTTAAGGTTTCTGCTGGAATAAATTCTGCAGCTTTGAAAGGATTTGTTTTTCAGCCTGGTTTTTGAAATTCCAGGCTTTCTAACATTTATCATGTTTTCCTGGAGTTACATAAGGTGTTTTTTTTCCCTTCTGAAATGTACGATTGAGTTGATCAACCAAATTTTTGGTTTAATTAAGCTTTTTGCCTGGAACTTGCTCTTTGATGTGTGTAAATATATTCTGAATAACACCAGCATTTTTTTTTCATACTGATTTTGAAGTTCTTTAAAAGTGAGATGGGAATGCTTCTAACTGAAACATTGGCTCTGTATCTCTGAAGTATGGTGCCTCCTAATTATTTATTACTTCTCTCTGGAGAATTATCAAAAAGTGGCACAGAAATTTTGGAATATATCTGTTTTATAAAAACCGTTGGAAAGCTATTTGCAAGATTCGTTAAGCAATCGGGGCCCTTTGGAGGGATTTTTGAATAGGCTTTTACAGTACAGGGAGTGCACAATGACATTTAATTGTCATTATTAAGAATTAGCACGTAAAAGTGCTAACGAGGCAGAAGCTTCTACGCAGGACGTTTCATTGCTGAAGATTGGGAGTCTGAACCGCATGTCATGTGTGCAGCTCATCCTGACCCCAAATGGGACAGCCTGATACATCTGTGGAAAAAAAACGTAACTTCCGGGGCACAGGGGCAGTGCTGATACACGGGGCCACTAAGTTTTCATCCGCAATTTCACTGACTTTACAGGTTGCCTCCCGACAGCGGGTGCAAGAGGCCCCTCATCCTCTCCAGCGCCCGTCGCCTCCATGTCCACTGAGGGTGGCGAGCAGCCTCCTTCAGTTGAAAGAGGGTGTTTTTAGGGATGGCGGTCTGCGTGGCCCCACGCACCACCTGAGGGAGGATAATCTTGTTTTTGGTGCGCTGTGTCCTACCCACAGCCTGACTGGAAGACGCCATCCCGCGGGGTTTCATCCCTGCACAGCAGCTGCGGAAAAAGGAGGCTGCAAGGCAGCAGCAGCATCCACCAGCATTGGTAGCAGCTTCTAGAAAATTCCTCCTGAGCATGTGCAGGCAAAGGGGTTTTTGAGGATTATAGCGCTCAAACTCAGGTGAATTTTCACAGGAATGGAACGAGGTCCGGCTTTCTCTCACAACAGTATGTGCCCCTCTCTTCCTGCTTTTGAGTCTTTGCTCTGAAGCATGCAAAAACAAGAAAACTTCCGGTTTTAGAAAGGGCGAGCAGTGTTTTTTTTCCTCCAGCCAGAAATAAAAGGGTCATTTTAACTAACACTTAAAACCAAAATGAAAACAAAACACTTTGCTTCACCCCTGTTGTTCATCAGAGTAGTTTAGGAGTTAGCAGCCCAGGTGGAGTCCAGCTGAGCTCACCTCTTCTCCGTGTGCCAGGGCATGCAAAATATTTAAACGGAAAAATAGTGGTAAAGCAGAACAAAAAAATTAACAAATTGGTTTGAACAAGTTTGACTCGGCTTGCACGGGAGGAGGAGGTAAAGGATTGGCTTGGAGGAGGTTCGGATGGTTTTGCAGGGATACCGCTTGGCAGAAAGCAGGCGGCGTTGTTTGCAGAAGCTCACTTCTGGTAAGTACAACAGGCACAATTACGAAAGTAAGAGATGTCATTGAACGAACACGTTGGGCAAACTGTGCTTAATCTATGCCGATTTACAAAGTCTCCAGCGGTTTTCTTTGTCCCTTGGGAAAAAGTGTGGGGGGGAGAGTGTCCAGTTGCTATAGCAACTGTGCAAGGCTGAAGATAGAGCAGACTTATCATATTTTCATTTTTTTAAATCTATATAAAACAACATAGGTAATTACACATGTAGTGATTTGCCATGCAGCATAGCAGCTTCTTTTCAGAGCAGTATATGTCACGGAACATTATGCTGAATCCTTTTTAGAGCAGGAACACAAATGTATTGACATTTCGGTGCGAATATTGCTGGAGAAATTGCACCAGCAGGAATGAAAGAGGGCGTGACAACAGCCCTGCTCTCCTTTAAGAAACAGCATACGATTCAATTAACAAGTTGCCAGTGGAAACCTGTATATAATTATAGCTCTATTATGCTGGCCGTGTTGTTTTCCCATAGAAAATACAGTTTTTAATTAACTTGTGGATTTGGCTCCGACACCTACGTGCGCCCTGTGAGGAACGAACTCTGGCGCTCGGGGTGGGCTCTTGTTACCAGGATTAAAGGTCCTGGTGGCACCCTGCAGACCTGCCCTGGTGTGGGACGCTCCGGGCATGGCTCTACCCAGTCCCGGGGGAACTCTTCCCATTGCATCACATTTCACAGAAAAGAAAGCAAAGCCAGACGTGTTTTTCTCAGCAGAAATGCTATCCTTCCGGGAGGGTATGTCAGTTGGCAGACCAGGCATGGTGTTGGAGGGAAGGCCCGACAGGACAGCCTGTGCTTCTGGAGGAGGAGCGAGGCGTTGAGGAGGTGCTCTCGAGATGTCCAGAGGCTGTCATCCATGCAGTCCATGAAACGCTCAGTGCCTCCTCCAGGAACAGGAAGAGTACAAAGTACAGCCTACCTCTTGAACAGCATGGGAAAGGACAGCTGCTGCATCCTCGAGAGGGGTTCGGGGGAAGTCTCTACAAGCTAAATCTTGCCGAGATTTCCACATTATAAGTCCATTTGGGTTTCTCTTCTTCCGCCTGTTTGCCTGCAGTGTTTCTCAAAGGAAACCCTGAATTACTTGGGGGAAGTCAGAATATTTCAGAGTCAACAAACATATTGCATTTAAAATGTAGATGTGTTATGGATGCATATACCAAGCACAGTTGTTGCTTTTCTTCTCATATGCTTTCTTGGGAAGTAATTCAGTTTTGAGTGTCATACAGAAACAGGAGAGGTTTTCCTACAGAAGTGCAGTTAACTCCGTAGCTTGTTCTAACAGTGGCCTGTATGGAGTGTTTAGGGAAGGAGTCCAAAAGAAGGACGTTTTTAAAGCAATCCTTCCCAGTGGCATATTCTGCTAACTTCTGGCGGTCAGCAGTTTGGGATTTTCCTGAGCCGGGGGTTTGTTGTACATAGATCACTGTTTGGTAATCAGTAGTGGGTTTGTCTCCAATAAACTTTTTGCAATCTCTTTTTGACCCTATTTATATTTTTGGTCTCCACCACATCCTATAGCCTTGAGTTTCACAATTATAATTACATGCTATGTGAAAAGATAATCCTTTTATTCACTTCAGACCTACTGACTGATAATTTTTCACTGAATGCACCTAGTTCTTGTGTGATAAGCAACTGTGAATATTAGATAATCAATTTCTCCTCACTATTCATCATTTTACCTAGCTCCTTAGTCATCTCTTTTTTAAGTTCTGAGTCTATTTTGTGTCTTCTTATATGGAAGATTCTCCCAACCCCAGTTTGTCCTTGTCCTTCTCAGTACCTTTTCTCATTCTATTGTGTGCTTTGATTACTTAGCAGCTAAGTAAACTTCAAGTGGCTACATAGAAATTAATGAAACCATACAATTATTTGAATTGTGCAGTCATTAGATTGCATATTTAAGTCAAGTTGATTATGCTCTGAGGAAACACATCTATCCATGTATATGGAATTCAAAACTGAGAGTTGAGAGTTAACAGAAGGATTTAAATAATACTCCAAAAATAGTTGCTAAAACTTTTTCTCAATGTTCTTTGTGTGGCTAAAACACTATAAAAATGTGACAATCATAGCAAGTCAATGGATATAGAAAGCTGATGGATAACTTATGGTGCTGAATGTTTCTACACCTGCAATGTATTGTTTGCTTCATCTAAGATGTTCTCACCATATGTCTTTGAGTTTCTGTTGTTATTAAATCATTTCTCTGTGAAAGAGATTAGACAACTAATAAACAATAACACCAAAGCTGAATTCTAACCACACAGACGGCCAGGAAAAGACCATGCAGACCACAAACTGTTCATTTTTTTCCCTTTTGTAATGATAATCAGAAAGAAAATAAAACGCAAAATCTGCAACATGGTCGTTCTAGGCAGGCAAAAATTATACTGTAGTTACTGGATTCCCCTCAAGACTCACAAGTCTTGATCCTTGAATGAACAACCAGGATGATTTCCTGATAGAAATGGACACATAGGTGGGTCTAAGTAATCTCCAGCCCCCTGGTCTTGGATCTGGTGGGTAATCAAACCACCACAGGGATAAAATACTGTAGGATAAAATAATGTAAATTCCTCTCCCTTCTTCAGAATAAATCTGGAAGAAGACTTTGCAGGGTGAACCTCAGTTGTACTGGACCAGTGTGTTTGATACAAAATCTCCAAGTTTTGCCTGTATACAGACCTGGATATATTCTTAATGGCTTACAGATCAGACAGGGAAGGAGCACACTGTTGAGTATTTTTACTGGGACTACACGTGTGAACACAGAACTTCACCAGGAGTGTGAAATGGCAGTTTCAGATGTTGGTTCTCTGGATCTTAGGTTAATAGTGGGACTGCCTGTGGGGCACCTCTCCAGTTCATACCCCATCATATACTTTCTCTGTGGCCCTTCCTGCTTACACAAGAAAGTAGTGCTGGGGAAAAAAAAAAGTGGCTTTTTTTTTTTTTCCTTTTTGCATCTTAGTATCTGGAAATAAAGAGGGGGAAACTAGCCCTCTACAGATGGCCAATAGCCTGTGGACCACAGTTTGAGAACCACCTGGTATGCTAGATTTATGATGGTTTTAGCTGTAATAACTTTTGCTTTCTCGTAACTGTGCACAGAAGGTAGAGGTCCTGGCAGAGACCTGAGGTAATTTGTGTGCAGTATGGTTTGAGCTGTCTGGCCTCAGTGGTTCATAAGGTTTTGCTGAGCAGCGACAGCAGGGGGGTCATGAAGTGAGACTGGTGAGGCTCATGAGAATGATTTCACTGTGCTCAAGTTCTGTTTTCTTAAGACATGCCATAGGCCTGATGGTATTTTGATGGGAAAGGAGAACTGTGGTGAGTGCAATGTTTGTGTGGCCAGGAGGAATGGGTCATTTTTTTTATTCACAGTGTGCATAGAAATTTAAAAAAAATTGTCCGTGGTTCTGTTCACTGCATTCAGGTTAATGTAGTGAAACAAAACAAAATATAAAGCTTTTTCAGGAACTGTTTTCCTCCTGATGGAAACACTTCAGTTATTTTAAGTCAAGGAAATCCTGTGTTTCCTCAGCAGCTGTTGCAGTAAAGATAACTGGTCATTTTGCATATATTTTGATATTGTTGGAGGTTCTTTTTCATTTTATTACTCAATGACCCTTTACACGTAACAGATTTTCAGCTGGTTAAGTGGCTGAACTTTGATAAAACGTTTGACATAATGTTTCATGAAACAATATTTACGTGGAGTGGATGTGAGCATTACTGCATGGGTAGGATACTGACTGAAACACCAAAAATTGTGAATAGAAAAGGCAGCATATACGCTGTAAGAAAAATGACCTGAATTACAGGAAGGTTTGATGTTAGGCACATTTGGGTATAAGACAAGAGGGTGAATCTGAAAGTAAACCACACATCCTGACTCTCAAAGAAGACAGTAGATAGGGCGATCACAAATACACCAGTAAAGGTAGAAAACAATACAAAGAGAACTGGAGGAATCAGAATTTTGATCAGAATATAGAAAAGTGGGATTGAGCCTGGAAAATATAAGAGTAATTTGTATAAGGGAAATAATATGAAGGAGAAAAAAGTGGAGAAAGATAAGAGAAGTGAGAGTGAGGGTTGGAAGAATGATGATGATGGGATAACTTTGTATTTTATTGCATTTCAAAGTTGCAAAACGCTTCCCATCTCCCGGGTGTGGGGAGGGTGAGTGTGCTTGGAGCCAGACCTGCCCGTGTCACGTGGGGGAAGACATTTGGCATGAGACGCACAACACGTGTGTGATTCTGCCTAGCAAGTAAAGGGGCCACATGGAACATCAGTGAAAAGACTAGTAGCCTCTTCTGTCTGTAAGATGGTTTTGGTATTTGTTCTTTAAATTCTATTAGTTACAAAATGAAAGGAAGAAAAGACCTTGTCTTTTGGGCAGTATCTCTTCTAGTCTGGAATGTCACCAGTAGAGTTTGAATAAATTTTTGTCATTCAGTATGGCCATTATTTTTGTGCTTCCAACTGGTACTTTTTGTCAAAACCCAAATGCTTAGTGTTTCAGTCCTTATAGCCACACTGTTAACAGCTGTGAACAAACTTTATGCTTTATTTTGTTGTTCTGAACAAGCAGTTTGGCTCACATTTTTGATTCCTGATAAGAGTTTCAGGACACATGCTTTATGCTTGTTTTTATGTTTGCCATGGGCCTAATAATATCTTTTGAGCTGGCAGTGTTTTCAAAGGTGAACACTGAGCATTATTATTGTACCTTACCTCTCTTGCTTGAGTCATTTCTACACTACTGATAGAGCCTTTTCCTAAAAAGGGCTTTGGAGACTTCGCAGATGGCTTGCCACCCTTGTAATTGTACTTTAGGAACAAAAGAGGATCTAGTAGTAAAGTCAGTACTGGTTACCTGACTAGCTAGTGTGATTCATACTGGTGTCCCAGTATGACAGAACTACTTTTCCACTTTTTTTGTGGAAAAATTTCCTTGTGATTCCTTATATGAGGTTTCTACCTGTTAGTTTGCAGTAAGCAGTGTTAGGTGTTACAAGGATAAGGATTAGGAAAGTTACTTAGTTACTGTAATTTAATTTAAAGCTGTCAGAAGACAGCTTTTTTTGCTATTCGCTCACAGTTTAGTTGGTATATTTTACTGAATCTCAATTATAAATGCCTTTTGGGTCATCCTGATACAAGTGTATGAACCCTGTATGCAGTAGGTATGGTATAATTATTTTTCGGTTGTATTATGAGATGGATTTTGTACCTTCAATTAGGATATTGAAGAAGTTGGATTACATCTGTGAATAGATGGAATTAGAGCTCCTGAGGCTGATATGTTCTCTGGGAAGCCACAGTAATAACCTACTAGAGTGAGAAGGGCTGGCGTAACAAGGCGTTTCAGGAACCAAGAGAGATGGACACCAAGAAGGAGCTGGCCTTTCTGTTGTGAATGATTTTTCAAATGTGATAAAATGTCTAGTTTGCAGTGAATAGCCAATAATTTAAATATAGAACTGAGTAAATTATTTTGATCCATTATTTTATTTACAAAAAACTGCAGCTCAAGATTAGACAAAACTACTTAAGAATTTGTTCAAATCAATCTAATATTTTATGTTAAAGAATTTCCACTGTTTTCAGAACTATTTATTTTGAGTTAAACTAAATAGTACAAAAGGTAAAAAGAAAAAAAGGAAAGTAAGTTGAATCAGTTTTTTTACTCAAATGAAGCATTTCATTTGACAAAGAATAAAAATTTTCTCTTTGTTTGTTTTTGGTAGGCCAGAACACTAAGAAATCAGTAAAGCTCCATTTAGGTGTTTTTGAAATTTTTACCCAATGTATTCCAGTCTTGCAGGAGAAGGCTGGGAAATACGTATACCTGCACATATATACATATTTACAAATACCTAGATACGTCTGCCTATTTTGCTGTTGCATTCACTGTATTTTTAAGGGAAGGATTCATAATCTCATTCTTTCTGCCTTTCTTTCAACTTTTCTCTCTTGGTTAAGATAGCATTTCTCAAATCATACTAATATCAAAATTGAGACATTCTGTTGCTCATGCATGGTACTGTCAGCTGATCAACATGGCATGCTCTCATATAAATCTGTATTTATATAAGTGTATATAAATTTATGGAAAACACTGTACTGTAAAAATGAAGTGCTGTAACGTGCTCTAAAAATTCTTCAGGATTGTGCAAACTAGAGTAGGGACCATCACATTGGTCTTTAAGGACACAGCTGTCTGCAGAGTATGTTATTAGAAAAAAAAAGTTATCAAATAACTAATCCTCATATACCGAGAGACAGTAGTTTGCTGTGCAGACAGGTACTTTATATGCATTTTTTCTGAAAAATCTGGCTCAGTCTCAAAATAGCTTCCTGCTTTTTTGTAATAGGAGCTCAAACAGGTGTATTGTAAATCTGTGACAGTCTCTGAGGTTTTCTCCTAGAAAAGATTTTGCTTCCCAAAGGTTAGCAGTTACACTTGTGCTACTTTGGTCATTCTTATAATTTCTTGTTTTGCTCAAATGATGCTAGTAGTCAGTGACCTCAGACATGGTTCTGATTCTGAAAAACAACAGGCTGTGCTGCAAAGAGCGAGTTTTAAATATTTCATGTAGGCAATCAGCTGCTGAAAAACATGCTTCTGTTTTCCATATCCCAAAAAGAAAAAGAAGTTGGTCTTCTGTCCTCATTTTTGTTTTCCTTTCCACAGTTGTGGATTCCTGTTTTGTCCACAGGCCAAGTCTGTGTGGTTCTTGGCAGGCTACTCATACTTTGTTTCTACTGAGCTTTTATCAGAGCATCTTAGTCTGGGTTATACATGAAATAATGCAAAAAGACTCAATAAAGAGGAACCTGTACTACAGCCATGCAGTGTTTAATTAAAGCGGTGTGTGTGTGTGTGTCTGTGTCTGTGTCTGTGTCTGTGTCTGTGTGTGTAAATGATAGGCAATAGGCAAGCTGCAGATGTGACAGCAATGATGCTGTATTGCTTTTTGCTCTGTGGTGACATTAATAAATTGATGCAGGCAAGCATTTTAGATTTCATTACTGCATGAAACGCCTTCAGTTTTTGGCTTGCCCCAATTCATTTATGAGGCATCATCATACTCAAATTAGAAAGAGACTAAGCTACGTGTGGCTGCTGAGAATTATTGGATTATTCAATTAGTGTGAAGAGTGCTCAAGGAATATAAAATATTCAAGAAATATTAAAGGAAAAATCCCTAGATAACCAGGCTACATAAAGGTTACATGTTCAGGGATGGATGTAGCCCAAACTTAGAGGAGGAGGCTGGGAATGGGCAGCCACAGGGCTGTGAGTATATGGTGTTGTGACTGGTGTTACTTGGAGTGATTAACACTCCCTTGGCCCCTCTGGTAAATTGTCAGCTTGGTTTAATAGTGGAAAATAAAGTAATCCATGAGGTTTTTCAAGCTGAGATCCTCTTAGCTCACAAGGGTTCCATGGTGTGTGCAGGCTTAGGACCCCAAAAAGTCTATTAAGTCTATATTGCCATCTTTATCACCTGCCAGCTCTGGAAAGTGGAAAACAAATGGCTGGGGCTGACTCTGATAGCTTCAGTGCTGCTTCTCTCCAGAAAATTCATCTTTTTTTGGGGGGAATGACATCAGGGAGGAGCTAGTCATGTTTTCCAGGTGAAGGCTGAACTGCGTTCTAGATTATCTTAAGCTGAATAGCTAATTTATTTAAATTACCAGATCTGCATTGGCATCAACCATAGGATTAGCCCATTTTGTTCATGTGAAGGGTTAGAGCCAATAGTTTGAACCAAGCATGCCCTTATTAGTATTATATCTCTGTTTGCACTGTAAACTGTGGCCATCCTTCTCCCAGGAAACTTGTGTTTATTTTATTTTAACCATAGCTACTTCATATTAAGAAACAATCCTATTTTATGAATAATTTTACCTAACAGAGACTACTCTGGATGGTGAAATTTTACCTTCTCACATCTGTTAGACAGTACACAGAAAGGTAAGTCAATCTACAACAAATAACTATTTACAGCAAAATAAAGTATAAATTCATTAATTTTAACGATAATGTTGCTCTTTTACTCCAAGCGTAAGTTAATAAAATGTAGTTTATACAAGAGTATATGGCAAAACCCATCTGTGCAGGTTTTTCTGATCACATCTGTCCCAAAATTAGTTGTGCATTTTAAGAAGAAGAAAAAGTCAAACTAGAGTTGGCTCACAGCAGCATTTCCCTTTTCATGTTCTTCAGCACCAACAAGGAATATCTGGTAGCTCAACTTTGCTTGTTTGGGATGGTGGTGGCACTTAACAGTTTTTTCTTTTACCATTGGCAGCGTTTCTCATGTTTATCATCAGTGGACAACTTATCAGGGTAGTTAGGATTTGGTGTTCTGAGCGTACAAACATAAGGGAAATGAGCTAATTCTTTATAAGGTTACTTACTTACCCATTCTCTTTTATTTGCAGTGCTGTAGTTAATAAAGCCTCAGTACTCAGTACTCAGTACTCAGTACTGTTAATAAAGCCTCAGTAAGCCTCCAAGAAGTTGAAAGAACAAAACAAAACAAAAAAATTGTCTCTCTAGTCATGAATGTAATTAAAAGGGAACAGGGCTAAGAGGTTCCATAAGGTGTAAATCATTATCTTGATGCTTTTCTTACACCTCAAAACATTTTTCAGAAATGAAGTTGACAGCTATTTCTGTTCTGTAAATTTGGTTCACAACTTGATGATATTTTTTGTTCATTGAGGGGTGCAAAAGGTTCTTGTTATGGTCACTGATTTTCCAAGAAATCTTAATAATTTGCAGACATCCAGATTCATTTAGATGCACAGAAGAAAGAAACTGATTTCATCTTGCTTCTTTTTTTTCTGATGGAGTTGTGTTTTTGTTTAAAAAAAATGTACCCAAGCAGGAGACCCTTAGAGAAAACACAGGAAACAGTTGTATGTTGAATGCGGTTAAATGTACAGGTCCATACATGTTATGCCTGGCCCAACTTGAAATGCTCCCATGGGACCTGTGCGTGAATATTTCCAAAGATAAACATTTTGATGAATTTAAAGTCATATGGAAAATTGGCTGGTGTAATTACTCATTAAAAAACTGTTAAAGCTGCTATGACCATTGAATTCCAAGTCATTCTAACAGCTGCATAACAAAGCAGGAGATACTGTAATTTTGAGAGGTATTGTCTAAATGGTGTTTGTTTGACTGAGAATAACTGAAATCAAACACTTTGTCAGCATCTTCAAAGGGATCTTGAAGTGAGAGTACTTGTATTTATTGTTATAATTATTGCTAAACCTAATCCAGACATGCAGAGATCATTAGCATGTTTTTCATGTTGTCTCCTGCCCCCAGGTAATTCAAAGCCAAGGTCAGAGGCTAGTCAAATGGCTGATTATTTCATCTGCTGTGCTACTGTACAGCACAGTGTATTAGAGCAGCACTAATGTTTATGCTAAAATTAGTAGCAAGCCATTTTTAATCTTAACTTGCAGTTGGACATGTCTGACCTATAAAGGATAGGTGATGAGAAGTGATGTGAGATTTAGTGGCTTTCCTCTGCAAGAGTAGAGATTGTCAATTTTCTGGCATTTCAGAACTGTTTCTTCTCTACCGGGAGCGATGACTGAAGGCAGCAACTAAAGTCTACAGAACTGCAAACTGAACTGCAAACGCTTGTCGACAATGAGGCAATTTCCATACTTATAAGCAAGCACGATAAAAGAGGAAGTATTCCACTTTAGCTAGGGCAAAAGGAGGCTGTCCCTACTGGTAAGGATCAAGTGCATCAGGTTCTTTAAATCTCATATGTCAGATGTTTCCTTTAAAACATGACTTACTTAGTTTTCAGGTCTGAAGAAACTTTGAAGAATGAGCTTTTTTTGTTTTTTTTTCATACCTACTACTAATTTTTCCTCTAGAAATGAGACAAAATAACATGTTTGACACCAATGAGATCTTTGGATGAACATTTTCCTTCTTTCTTTTGTCTTCTCTGTGGCCGTGTCTCCTGGATTCACCTGAGCTTCAAGCAAAAGTGCCGAAAGTATGTTTTGGCATGATTGGTTAGCATAAGTCCTGCCTGTCCACAGGATCTAACAGTTATGTTAAATTTGCTTGTTTATTTTGCATAATGTAGCTACATAAACTTATATCTCAATTCTTTTCCCCAAAATCTCATGGTAGAATGCATGATAGAGCTAAAATTTCATACTATTACTTATTTAATGGCATTACTTGAGAATATGGGAATATTTCTTATTGTGCTACTAGGACTTATATCAGTAGTGTATCAATAATATACCAGCTCTTTAGCTTATTCTTGCAGTACTTTTGACCTTGCAACATTCAGATTTTGGGGGAGCTTCAAGCTTCACAGCCCACGCCTTTCTGTACTGAGCTGTGTGTTTGGACAGGTAGCCAGACGTATTAACAAGACAAGTGCACGTGTAATAAACTGTGTTTTCCACAGCAGTTCTATTTAATTGACAGGGGCTCACGTAGTGTTGTCTACTAAAACATGGCTTTATGTTAAATGTCTATTTTATTTTTAAAGCCTGAATATTTAGTTACATTCTTAACATGGGTAATAAATGGAATTGGTTCTCATGTGAACATGTTGACTGCAGGTAATCAAGTTCTGGATAAGAAATTCTAGAGCATGCAGTGCAGGAAAGGTCAAACTCATTTGTAGGGAGTTGGGTTTAACTGTGCAATGCAGAAGTGAGCTTCATTACTTGTAATTAATCCTCAAGGTTCCTGAATGTCAGTTTACAGAGGCAGCCACAAAGGTAGTTTATGGAAGGTAATTAATATTTGTTATTACTGACTTTGAAAAGACTCTAGATAGCTTGACTCCTTTGTGCAATGTTTATGAGCCTTCCAGTCTTCTTTAGCTAGACTTTGTTGAGATAACCTATAAGAAAATTCCCTGATTAAATGGTTGGTATTGTGACAGCTGTTGTCTCTGTCTTAAATTGTTGTTTTATTATAATTACTGCTCTTTTACAACACAAAGACATAGGGTAGAAGATGCATACTAATACTCTGACATGTTGACAAGTGTTTCACAATTTCAAAAAAAAAAAAAAAAAGTTCTTCAGGGAAAGGTTAATGCAGTTATCAGGCAGGTTAACACAGTATCATTCCCAGGTGGCTTTTCATTGATGTGAGTGGGGTTTTTTTACCTTCACTTTCTTTTTAATCTCAAAACTGTTACCCTGCTGCTCAAAGTGATTGAAAATGCATATGTTTTATTAACTTCACAAGTTTCTCTTAGAAAACATAGGCCAAATTCTTCATAGTTATTGTTGTAAATGTAGAACAGCTAATTGTAGCTGAAAGCAGATGATCTCAGTTCCTCTCAGTTTTACCTTGGGTTCAGATTAGTTTTTGGCTCCCTATTGGCACATGGTTCTATGCATACGATCTTTTCATTCCTCCTGTATTATATTCTGGACTGGACTGAAAACAGATTAAAGAAGAGTGGCTTTCTTGCTTTTTAAGTTGTATATAAAACTGAAGGCATAATCTTATTTTGTCTTTTGATGTTGATGTGAAAGTTTCTCCAGATATTCTTTTATGTAAACAAAGCAGCTTAAAACTATTTGCGAAAACTGATTTTGGGTCTTCAAACTGAAAGACTGTTTAATACCTCAGACAAAACTTGACCCTCCAGAATCCAGCTCTTTTATTCCTTCCTTTCTGCTGTGTCCATTAGGGGAAGCAAATAATCAAAAAAACTTATTTGCATGCTAGAGACATTAGAAAGTATTTCTAGATCTATGCAGATACACACTGGTTTGTGCCTGGTTCTTAAGATGCAGATTTTTCTGGGTCTGAATCCCAACATTCTCTCATTAGCATGACTCTAAAATACTGTGAAAAATGGAAAAAGAAGTTAGGGAATTGTGAAAAACACTTCTCTTAGTAAAAGGGCTTTTTGACTATGAAGCAACCTACTTGATATAACACTGCTATGTTATACTGTATTGTTTTATGAACTAGGGTCAAACTTAGTGGCTATGAATTCAAAATTTAATTGCCTAGATTTAAGTACAATCTTTCTGGCAAGCGTTCAGTGATCCAGTGAAAATATTTAATCTTTTTTCTCCTTCACTGGTTCAGCCATCATAAGCAATGTTAGACTTTTAAGTAGCCGCTCTCAGACTTTTGAGACCTAGTACTCGCATTGTCTAAAGTGCTGCATTTGCCAACTTCATAATATTAATTAGTATGACTATAATGGACCTGAACTCCAACACTGTAATCCTCATCAATTTACACACCTGACAGCAGTTTCTGCATTTCAATGGCAAACACAGAGATCTGTGTTCCTTGTTATCTGGAAATCAGTAACTAAAATCCACCTCTGTCTAATTCTCTCCCCAAATATACTGCTGCTTTACCATTAATCTTTCTTTATGGATAATATCTACCAATATTATAGAGATTTTATACAAATATATTAAAAAGCAAGGAATAATAGTTTTGAGCAATCAGAGGAAAAAAAGGATAGATAGATGTGGTCTTCAGCCAATGTATTCATAAAAGTGAATGGTCTCAAGCAGTATTTAAAAGTAACATAAATACAAGGATTCAGTTGTAAAGACTTGATGTAAAGTTTGCTCTCAGTGTCATACTCCAGTCATAGGTGGCAGAGGGTGTAGAGTTGTAATTTTTGCAGTTTTCTGCAGAAATTTTTGCAGTTGTAATTTCATGCAGTCATGGATGTCAGCTTGCAAAAGTATCTCGTTTGCCAAAGTGTCAATATTCTTTGACATCTAAAAGCTGAAAAACCAAAACACCATGTTGTTACAGAAGGGACTGACAGTGACTAAAAAACAAGAGAGATGGAAAAGAAAAAGCTTGACATGCAGTGTACTGGGGTACTTCTGTCCAGTGCATCATTTGCTACGTTTTCCCAGTTGCTAGAATGAAAAATACTGTATTTGCTTTAGTGTATAGTGTAACTATGGAGGGTGGTAACATGCCATTTTTGATGGCCCTCATTACAGAATAGTTTCTTTAGCAGTTCTATTCAGTATAGTCCAAGTGAATTGGAGCTGTTGTGGGCTGAGCATTTTTGGATCAAGACTCACAGTCTATTTAATCCATGTAGTCCATTTGAGTCTTGACATTTGAAATCGGCTCTTTCAAGTGGCAGCGGCACTGTCCTGCTGTACTTTATTCTTCAGCAGGAGTATTAGCGTCATATCTACAAGGACTGCTATTCTAGTCTGTGAATGGCTAGCTGTGCTCCCATATCACACTTATCCCAATCCTTCCTCCTACCCTCCTCTTATTTCTCTGAAGTTTGCTTTCACTGATAATTTAGACAGTAGAATAGAACATAAACTTCCCTCTTGTGTTTTTTTTCTAAGTATCTAAGGATGTAGAAATGTAGGACTTGAAGCTTGTTCTGCCTCAGAAACGTAAAGGTTTTTGTGCTCCTGGACAGCCACCAGAAGTCACCCAAGACAAAGGAAGTCTCTTGTGTAGGAGACATCCCAGGTGAAAATGTTCTCACCTACATTTCTTTACTGGGCCATCTTCCTCCCTCTCTACCCTGGCCCTAGCTGGGCAGAGCTGTGTGCAGGGCCTTCTGACTGCTCAGCACAGGGCCTTGCTGCCTCGGAGGTCTCGGAGGCTTTTCTCCACCACACTTAGGCAGTATGATTGCTTTGTCACCTAGTGCCCATTGGTGTTGTGGTCATTTGTGCTGAAACAGCCCAAGACTCTGTGGTTGCCGGCAGAAGGGAGTGAAGGTGTTGGCTGCAGGCTCAGGCCATGGATTTGCTTTAATCCATCATAAAACTACTAATCGAGGGGCCCACATTTCCCTCTGCCTTGTTCCCCGTGCTGCTTCTTCTCCCTTTCTCTTCCCTCTCCTGTCACTACTGGGGTTTTTACAGCTGTGTGAGGGAGGAGAACTGATGGAAGATTAATTCATATTTCATATTGGGTTTGTTTTCAGCTGGGTTAGTTCCCTGATCCATCTCACTGCACGCTGTGCAAATATTCATGCTGGCATGAGGAGATGGGAGAGGGAGAGGAAAGAGCAGCTGCAGGTGGGGAGTAGGGCCAGACCATCCTCTTTGGCTGCAGCGTGCACTTACACTGGCTTTCTGTGGCTACAGCGCTGCAGCCGCGCTCGCAGTGTGTGGGTTCAAGCTACCGAGGGATGTGGGTTTATCCCTTAGACTTTGCACTGTGCACAGGAGCAGCGGAGGCATGGGTGCGCTGGCCCTGCCGTGAAGGTAGCGCCCTCCACAGAAGACTGGAAGCAGTCCTGTCTTGCCTCGCCAAGCATTACTGGAGGTCACCTACCAGAGCCTTTTTAAAACTTTCTTTACAGCAGTATAAGGTGTAGATAAATTTTTATTCTTAAGGATTTTTAAAAGAAACTCCATATGGGAGAATTTTCTCTGTATAAAGTCCTGTCAGGCTTTTTTATTCTTTTTAGAATTCTCCAAATTCATAATAAAAAAAATTCTGTGATTTCCCCTAATAATAACTTCTATATATACTTAATGCTAGGTTATTATTCATGCTTTTATGTTCTTATACTGTGTGAATTACATTTTACTATGTGTCACCTCTTATAAGAAGTTCTACTTTTTCTTACATTTTTGTGAAATAATGCACAATACCTCTTGAGTTTTATAGTTCCCTGGGATTTTTTTAGTATTTAAAAGATGAGCTTGCTGTCAGCCTCCATACCTCTACATTTACAATGTGAAGAAAGTATTGGCACCTGAATGTATAATCTCAGGAACTCAGTTTTATCTGGTTGCTAGGGGGGCTAGGAGCTGGGATGAGCTTGAAGGGTGGCTTGGTAAAGGGGCTGGAGAGGAACAAGGACCCCAAAGGGAAAATGCCTGCTGGGCAACTGGGGGAGTCCCATTGCTTCAAATGGATTTTACCTGTTTGCAAATCCTCTTAAAATCTGCATATGTGATATCTCTTCTTGGTTGTGTGTACATACATGTCTTAAAGCCAGACTAGCTTCATGGAAACTCTCTAACTTCTTATTTCCTCAGGCAGTGCGTTAAAGCAAAATGCATGCGCGGAAACGTAGATGGCTGCAGACCTGTCTGATGCTTGGCAGTTAAGCAACCATGAAATCATTAACACAGGATTGTATTTGTTTTGACTCATGGTATAACTGAAAACTCTTGTGGTGACCATAATGTTAACAGAAGTAAAGAGGCTGCTGGCCTAGAAATGTTTGCTGGCTTGGCATTTTCTGATGTTTGGAGTGCCCTGAGCCGGCCAGGCTGGGCTATCAGAACACAGTGGTTGATACTACACACAGTAGAAGTGGCCTTGCTCCATCTGAACTATTTTTATGGAGAATCTCCTTTTCTAGCCAAATCTGTGCTGACAGGTTTTTCACTAGGTCTGGCGGTTCTTTGGGGTGATATGTTTCAGATGTATTCTACTCTTTTTTCATAGGTGAGTGTGAAGCTGACCTTTTGCTGTGTACCCGCTTGACTGTGTACTCAAAAGTAACGTCACCAAGATAAAAAGTCTTCCTGAAATTTTGTATCAGTGCTTGCTGTAGGATTTATCTTGTTCTTCCTGGGAATTTTGAGGCAAGTCATAGAAAGCATTTTGCATGAACAATGAAAAGTACTTACTAGAGGTTTTCCTCATTTGCAAAAAAATTCCTGGCTTGTCATAACTCTGTGATTTGGCCTGAAAACTCCAAATTTACTTGCTGTTGGTCTTGGCTATGGTGTGCGCCTCTTGCTAATCTTGGAGAGTTAATGAATAAGTACAGTAACGTATTAAAACAGCTCCAATGCTAACATTGCAGAGATTCTTGCAGCCCGTGGTACCAGCCTCGGGCGCTCACCTGGGCCCCAGGAGGGCACAAGGAGAGCGTCGGGGAGCAGCTCGCCGGCTGGGGGAGAGACTGCAGGAACAGGTGCAGAGGAAAAGGGTGGTGCACCACGGCCACGAGGACTGCTCTCCTAGCATCACTAGCTGTTTTCCCCCCAGCCCTCCACTTTCATCATCATTCCTTTTGTCCCCCTCTGTTCCTCAGCTTGAACTTTACTGCTTCTGCTTCGCACCAGAAAAAGGGGGTTGCGTGCCCAAAAGTGTGTGTGCTTTTTTTCCCAGAGACACTAGCTGGGCTAGTAAAAGGTATTATATCTCTCTACAAATCCTGCTGGTCATATCTCCTTAGACCACCATGGCTGCAACAGAAGTGCTGTTATTCAGAAAAATTGTAAACACTTAGTGCACTTCAAACACTTCCGTTGCCCCTTGATGAGTTTTTCCTGCCAAACTCATGAGTTTTTCATACCAAACTCAGGGCCATCAGGCAGTTCAGGAGCAGTGGACTAGTCCTTACCTATGCCTTCACGTGCTCTGTTTATTTCTCTGGACTCTACCTCTTCAAGGCCTTACTGTATGGTGCTTGCTGTTTCCTCAGGTTGATCTCTGAGTGTGATGGCTCAGTCAGGACTGCCTCTTCAGTGAAGCCTTGAGGAAGTCTGTATGCCTATAAAATGGGAAGTGGGGCTTTTTTGGGTTTTTTTTCTTTTTAATTTTAAAATAAGTTGTTTTCATTTCTAACAGTTACGTGCCCTGCTACATTCATGCAGCCCCTCATTTTTGTTCAAAAGAACAAAACAAACGAAAAACTCTTTTGCCTGGGAAAGGGTTTTGGTATGTTAAATTCTGCTTTTTAGTGTTGAATTCTGCTTTTTAGTGTTGAATTCTGCTTTTTAGTCTGAATTTGGACTTGCCATTAGATATTTTCATGTCTTTTCCTGCGAGGTTAAAGCATGCTCTATCACTGGAAATCTCTTTCCTCTTTAACTACATGAATGCTTCTAATGAGTCACATCTGAGTTCTCTCTTGCGTAAATAAAAAATCTTTGGGTATTGTTTTATTTCCTCAATCTCAGATGATTCCTGCTCCAATCTATCAATATTCTTCCCTAAAGAATGGCAGACCTGGGTGCAGTATTCCCATAATGACGTCACCTCAGCCATATACACGGTTTTACTACTTCCTTCTTGTGCTTGTTATCTTCCTGTTTATGCACCTCACAGATCTAGCAGTCCTGTTAGCTACAGCAGCAGCATGCTTGGGAGTTTTTCATTTGACTGTCTACTATGAGCTGCAGGTCCCCTTCAGAGTCACTGCTCTCCTGTTACTATCCTTTACCTTGGAAGTGTGATCCTCATTCTTTTTTTCTTAGACTTTGCCTGTATGTTTAAGATTTTTAAGCTTGCTTCATGTGTTTAATGCAATTCAAAAGAGCCTTCCTTATCAAACAATTCAAGACAACTTGAACAAGACGACTCATCTGCAGTTGTATTTATTTCCACTTCCAATATTTTTTCCCTCCTCCAACTGTTACCAATTGATTTGTATTTTCTTTCCCATCACTGATATAGAACAGCATTGTGTCAGAAACTAGATCCCTGCTGGTCCCATTAAAAATGCTACTGTTGGATGATGAATCCCCTTTATAGTTAGAGGGTGTTTATTCATGTGTGTGAACTCACTGTCAGCTACTTTTTAATTGATTTAACATTGGCTCCATTGATTTTGTGTAAGTGCTTCTAAAAAGTCAAGATTGTTAGCAGCGCAAGTCTAAATGCCTTATGGAAATCTGATGTGGGACTAAAGAGATCTTTAATCACTCAAGCTTTGGATTCCGTCAGAAAACAATAGCAAGTTTGCTTGAGAAGACCTATTTTCTGTCAAGCCATGTTGATTAGAATTAATTATGCTATCATCTTTTAAGAATATAACTTGGATCGCTATACTAAGAAATTATGGGTAAAATATTTCATTTGTTTTGCATAATACTTAGGATGCGTTCAGACTGCAGTTTATAATATATAGGAAATGTTTGTTTCCATTAAAATTTCATACATAAATTCAGGAGTGTGTGGAATGATGAGCTGCGACTTACCAGCAGAGTCATTCTTGAGTATCTGTCTTTTTTTTTATTTCTAAATGCATGTCCTCAAAAAAAAATGACATGACTTATTATGGGTTTTAAAAAAGTATGTGTGTATTCTTTTCCCTTAGTTTGCTCTTCTGTCTCTCTCCACTAGAGAGCTTGACAGACTGTTTTAGTATTACTGATTGCAATAACACACAAACCAAAATCCATCCATGAAACACAACCATAATACTGATTTCAAAAGCTTTAACAAAAGGCATCTGGAGCATCTAAAGCTCTAGTATGGTTTGTTTTAGAGTGTGAATATTGAAACACTCCATTCTGAGAAACCAGCAGTAACATTGTTTTTGATATATAATATGCTCAGCAGCTTTCCAACACACTTTTTTTTCTTGGTTAGTGTTATAATTCATGAACACCATTACATTCCTTAAAATTTTCTTTTTTGTTATCTTTTCTTAACCTATGTTAAATCTTCTTGAATAAAAACAAAATTTACTGTGGTGGTGATAAGCAGCTGTGGGTTTGATACTGATCCAGATTATTTTATTTTATTGATTGAGACATTTCTTTGTCTAGTTACGTGGTTACCAATGACATATCCTATTTAACAGAATAATAAAGTATATTTCTGTGGTACTTTTCATCCCTTGATCAGAAAGTATTTTCCTGACATTCTCTTCAGAGGGAGGAGGCACTGTTATCCTGACCTTAGTGAAAGGGGAAGTTTAGCCACAGAAAGGATATGTGATTTATTCTATAGCAGAGGAAAGTGATGCTTTACCCTTACTGTCCGAGCCTGTGACCTAGCCAAAGTGCTACAGAAAGTCTTTGATATATGTGCATAGGGTGAGAGCTGAAGAAACGAAAAGAACCGAGGCCAGAACAACTCAGCGAGAAAGTTGAGGGTTTCCAAGGCTTTAGTAAACGTAATAGGCAGTCTTATCAGAAAGTTGTCTTCTATGATCCGCTGATCTCACTGGGAGCGTGGTGTACTGAAAAGCTGCAAGATCCAGCTGTTTAGCTCTGAGGGCCTTCCTCTCACATGCCCGGTGATTCAGGAGTCTTGTATCAACCAGTCCATTGACATTATTATCAACATCTGTCTAAAATTAGAGGAACTGGGAGGAGGACGTTTGGGAACTGGTAAGAATGGTACTTCTTCTGTGTTGTCAGACAACTTGAATCGCTCTCATGTCAGCTAATAAAAATGTTTTTGGCACAGCAGCTATTAAAACAATTGAAGTTTCTGTGGCTTTATTAAGTCCACAGCCTGAAGGAGTAGCTCCCTGAGCCAAATGAGTCTGTGAGATTGTTGCAAACTGAAATGTTAGAATAATAAGATATTTTTATCATGTGTGCTTGTAGTCATTCTGCAGTGTGTTTTTGTGAATTGAGTTGACAGTAAAATACAGTAAAAGAAGAATTCAATATTTGACTCTGTTCCGAGTTTGTATTCGTGGAGTTTGAAAGACAGATTTGACTAAGTAAGCAAGCTGAGGGAGTATTAAGACTGCGGCTGTCCTTCTGTCCCCGAGTTTGAGTTGAGTTTGAAATAGCTTGTACAGCCACAAGCGTGCTGTCTTGTCAGTGATACTTAGCAGAGAAGACTCTTGACAGCTCAAATTCAGGTGACAGCAAAGAACTTGAATAATGAAGCAATTAAATAGTTGCACATTTTTGTTTAACTTATGATAGCAAAGCGGTTCACTAGCGTGGAACGTGAACGCTGTGATTTAATCTTTTGAGAGTAGTGAAACATAACTGTGATACTGCAATTTGGTGTTTTGAGTCTGGGATGAAGTCTGGCTTTTGGGCAGGTGACTTTCCAGTGCAAAACAACCTGAAAGCCAATTTTTGGGGTGCGATATATCTAGAGCAACAAGCAAATTTCCTTCATAGCTTCTGGCTTACGAATCTGCTGGGTTAGACAGGACGGGTGGTGGAGGCTGTGGACCATGTATTTGGCCAGTGTGGCTTGTGCCAAGACTGAAGAAGGTGAATAAATGACAGCTAGGCACCTACAGCATCTCCCTACAGCCAGTGCTGCTGAGGATTCGGTCTCTGTGCGTTTCCCTGTGCCCCTCTCATTTCTTAATGTGAACCAGAAACTGAGGGAAGAGACCTATGACACGAAAAGTGTAGCTGTGGTATGAGCAGCAGTAGCACTCATTTCAGCTGTACAAAAGTACTTTCACCAGCTTTACAACTTTCCCCAGGAGTCCTACGGTTTGGTTTTTCTACTCATATGGCAACATGCCTTGCTGCAAAGCCTTTTGGACTTCAAAAGGATCCTCTCTGGGGATGCTTGCTCTAAGTGTTTTACAGTACCTTAGGAAAACCTTTGGTTTCGAACATGGTGGTAATGCACGGTTACCACAGGAGGATGGAAGGAATTTTATTTGAGCACGCAGTGCTGACTAGTCAACTTGTTCAGATTCCTCATTGCTGCTGCTGAAGAGGGAAAACAGCAAATTTGGCACTAGTTTCAGTGTAGGCTACTTTCTTTCGTTCTAAAATAAGGAGAACTTGAGGTAGATTTTGCATCAACAGGAAAAGCCTCCTGAGGTGATCACCTTTTTAAAATATTATGCAGTGCTTAATAGTACAGAGGAAGATGATTTCCCATTAAAATCTAGTCCATCCAGGAAGACTTCAAGGTGTTTTCTCTTAGATAATGCTGATGGAGGTGTAACTGAGGAAGAGATATCTTGCAGCATCCTCTATATTATTGTCTGTCTCAGTGGACACACTGAAGAGAAGAGGGTTTTTTTTTATGTTAAGGATGGTTGCTCCAACTTGTTAACACAGTGTTTTTCTAAGCAATTTCAGTGTTTTTCGTGCTGTCTGCAAATGCAGAAATCCTGTTAATATTAGTCTTGATTAAAGAAGAATACTGATACTACTCACTTGTGCAGGGATGATTCTCCTCCCCTTCCCCAAAAGTAGAAGAGTATAATGTACTATCTGGAGGAGTTTTAAATGCAGACTTTCAAGTGGTTTTAAAAGGTGGGAGATTTCAAATTGATATCTTTTCATCTGAATGAATGGATAGCACTGCATTTTTTCTAGCAGCTGGCATAGAAAAGAAATTGAGAGGAAGGAAGGTCAGTGATTAGAGAGGAATGCCCTGACCCCTATTCCAGACTTAAGTGAAAAAATATGAGAAATACTCCCCAAACTGCCAAAACCACCTGTGGATAAGTGCTGGCTGTGGTAGTTAAGCTGTCATTCATGAAAACTGAGGAAAGGCAGAGGGATGGCTGTTTACTTTAAACAGCTTTGGGAAAGAGAGGATTTCCATGACAACACAGAGTTCAGTGCTAGCAGTGTATGATAACAAAAAAAGTCTGTTTCAAGATATCTTGCTGAATCTCCTGACTGAGCTCCTCTGTCACTAAATGTTTTAGTTTTAGGATGTTGAGCAAGGCATGTATGGAAAGAGGAGGAAACACTGGAATCAGTTGCACTACAGCATCAATACCAGGGCTCTTGGGTTAACTGATAGCACAGTAGGATCAAGAATTTTTGCCCATGGTTTGCAGTCTGATGTGGGCATGTTTGTTCCAGAATTTACCTCTTTGCAAAAGGTGCTAAGAAATTGCTTCACAGAGATGTTGTGACATTTGTGTCTCACTGCTTTAAAGTTCTCAGATGAAAGACACTCTGCAAAACAACCACAGCTTTAAAAAAGTTAGCATTTGCCAGCAGTGGTTGCGTGGCAGTTTTGAAGATATTGTGGTTACGTGTTCTGGGAAATAATGCTGAAATGTGCAAGGAAGTCAAAATATACATAGTGCAAAGTACTCTGGTGTATATTGGCCATCCTGTATTATCTCAGCATCCGCTGTATGGGAGCAGTTCTTTTATAGCAAAAGTGGCAATTAGTCTGAACTGTGAAGTATAATTCATTATCTGCTGATAGAGATAATTAGCTGGATGGGAAGTTTTGGTCACTTATGTGTTTTGGAAGGACTGATAAGAATGAGCCAAGATACGGATATTGCTAATCAAGGCAAGAGCATTTTCATTCGGGTGTTTTGCACACTGTTGTTTCCAGTCCCCTGAATGAAGGAGTTTGGGGAAGAAGTGCTCTGAGATCTATTTTAGACCTCGATGAGCATCTCTCATTCCCACATTGATTACAGGAGATGTAGCGAGAGCTGAAGATTTCAGACTTTGAAATGACTAATATGTGTGTGGGCAGACTTGCTATATGTGCATAATACCTCATTCCTTCCAAGTTATCCGAAGCTCTGTCTCTACAAAGCTTTTCCCTGCAGTTCCTTTCACAATATTATCACTGTTTCACCTTTACATCAGTGCTAGCAACATGGAGGAAGTTAATCTGTATGAAAAGCACTAGAAAGCTGCTCATTAGTAACACGTTTAACCGTCATCTACCCATTTTCATGGTTGGACAACTGAATAGTAGAAATGCTGTCAGTTGTCACTTTTTTTTGTCTGCCATTTGTTTTATTCCCTCTCCTCAGGCAAAGATTTACTGGAGGGTGAAGGCTGATTTTACTTTCTTCGTTGTAACGTGCCCTTGCAGAGCTGTGGAGCCGCTCTCCTTTCCTTCTGCCTATCAGATGGCTGCTGCATCTGACCCTGTCCTCCACGCTCTCCTATTTCTTTTTTTCTCCTCTTTCCTATCTGCTACTTTATTTTAATAGTCTGGTGTAACTAGCCAAGACCAGCAACGTGACTGTAATACAAAGACAAATTATAAGCAGTGCTTTCAGCTTTCTGCTAGTGAAGTTTGCCAGGTCTCACTGCAAGAGATAAGGCTGTATTAACTGTCCTTAATGACATTTCCCAAAAACTACTTTGCAAGAGAGAAAGATGCCCAAGGAGAAACAGAAATTTCTTTCTTAATGATTCTTTCTCCCTTTACGTTTTAACTTAAAGAGGTTTGAAGAACAACTTAAGATCATTTTTGACTTCTAATTTGTCCTCCAAAATAAGTTTAATATCCTAGATACCGTTTGAAGTATGAGCAAATGGATATATATTTTCTCCTAAAATCAGTAATAAAAAAACACCCCTCCCCCAAAAATACATTAAAAAAGAAAGGATTGGGGATTTTTTTTAACTTATGCCTCTAATAGTTTTTAATTACTTTTATGTGACTTTTGTTTGTAAAGTTATTAAAAAGGTTTTGTGCATGTGTGTGCATGCATGTGCATGCCTGTGTGTTGCCTGTTTTGAAGGAAAACAAAGCAGGGAGAATTTGATAAAAATTTCCAAATAGCAATTCATAGGGCACTTATTCACTCTTCAGTTCGCTGATGACTGAGAGCAAGTGACTAGACAAAAATAGTTTAAATCAACCCAAAACACTATTTTCTTGCCGGAAATGAAAAAAAATACATTTTGTTCCAGTGTTTTCTTTTTCTGTGTCACATTTCATCTTCATGGTCTGCAGTAAAGCAAACAAGATAAAAGCCTAGGTTAGACAACTGGAGACGAAGGCTGGACCCACTGCCTTTCTACTCATTTGCAAACAATTATGCCACAGACCCCAAATGGGAGAGGTTCAATTCCCTTTACAGCCTGGGGGGGCTTGAGCCCATTTCGAGGAACAGCTCCTATAAATGTGAAAGGGAGCAGTCCATCCCAGAACACTGCCTGCTTTGCTGACAGGGCTCCCTCTTTGCACAGCTTGCTTAAATATTTGTTAAGCAAGGAAAACGTGCGCGTTTTGCCACAGAGCAGTATGTAGAGCTCTGGGTGTCATACTGACAGAGCTGGACCTGGAGCGGTCTGGGTAGAAGAGTGCCTGAGCTAGTTCATCCTGATAAAGGGAGTCGGGACTATTTCACTGTGCTGCAGCATCACCCAAACCCCAAGTTGTACCACTTTGGGGACCAGAGGCAGTGAAGCTCTCTGTGTCCCACAGACTATCCAGTTTTCTCTGCGATAGCTTGGGCTCTTCAGCCCTACATTATGCTGTCTGTGCAAGGGTGTCTTAAGGCATGAGGGTTGAGTATTTGCCTGCCAAGTGGAGCCCCATTTCCTTGTCAGAGCGGTAAGCGTGCAGCGTGCTGTGCATGCGTGCAGCAGGCTGAGCAGACTGCGGCAACGGGGGTGTCAACCCCCAGCAGGCCGGGTGTTGTGGGTGGCTCTAGGGTGTTCAGCTGAGGGGCTGGAGGCCCTATCTAAGTCCCTGCTCTGGGGCACAAAGTTGGACTTGGCAGTGAAGTGAGCCAGCCATTGCACAGAAATATATTGTACAGAAATCTCCTCCCCCACCCCAGCATTTTAAGATCTATACCTTTGCTTTATTCGTCTTCATTAAATGTGCCTGAACATCAAAGCACTCTGGAAGCAGTTCTGTGAAAAATCTGGGATTTTTGTCATTTTCCTTTAAGGCACCTTGAAACGTCATTTCTGGGTAAATTACTACATGCGTCCCAACTCTAATTAACTGGTTAGTATTGTAGCAATGATCAAGGGCATGGAAACACTCTGGGTAGGAGTCATCTCCCCCAGATTTATCAACACATTATATCATTCATCTATAACCTTATCTTAATAGCTGCTTGTCTCCTTTCCCTATAAATCCCTATCCATTTCCATTTATGCAGCCCTTTTTACTTGAAGAAAGCCTGTGAAAGATACCATCTTGTTAACTTTTAAGTCCTTTATAGGTGAGCCTATACATTATTACTACTGTCTGAGCCTTTTTGGACTGGTGGTCGCTTCCGGCTACTGGGTCCACAACCATATATGCACTCTTGTTTTGACTGTACCATTATCCCCATCTCTTTCTCTCCCCATTTGACTCTTGCTTTGCTTGATATATTTTAGTCTTCCTTGTTTGCCTGATTCCATAGTTAACAGGAACCTGATCCCTCCTTTGGAGTTGCAGAGGTTCCAGAGTAAAAATATTTTGTAATACTTTTCCCTTTACTTAATACACTGAGTTATTTATTAGATCTGTAATTCCTTTGGAAAAAAAACAATGGCCATTAATCTCACTTACGATTAAAGTATATTCAAAGCATATAAGTGTTTTAGTTAGTGTAAATGAGCCAAAATAAAACATTTACATGTAAGTATTATGAGGAGAGTGCTGTTTCTGTATAATACTCTCAGTTTTATGTATATTTCCACATGTTTTGTCCTGTGATGTGTCATCGCTATCCTGGTGGTTAACCTGGTGGCTATTAGAAAAGTCACTGCTACAGAATATTTTTAGGAAAAAAAAATTGATATTGTTTGAATATAGAACTTTTTCTTTCTTTTCCTTTGAAACCCACTGAAACAAAGGCCCTGTACAGAAGCAAAAATTTAATTTACTGCAATCCAAACTGTATACAATCATGTCTTTAAAAAAGCTATTTTATTTAATTTAATGTCTGATAAAAGAATTAAATGGAATGAATGAAAACTAAATGCACCCATTTGTAAGATAAGATATTATCCATTCTGTTAAGTAAATAAAAAACATTTTAAATAGAGCCAGTCTTCTTCTCTCCGTCAACTCTATTTAAAGTAAAATATATCGAAATCAAACTTAAGATGTTCAGAAACTTTAAGTTGTTTCATTCAAGTCAATGGAGCCACCTACAGATTTGACTTTGAATATCTAATAGGATATACAGGCCAAATTTTTGAAAGCACATATGTTGGAGGTCTATGCATAGTGCAAATCTAACTTTTCACTAAAAATTACTTACTGGATGAATGAATTTTTGTAAATAGAAGTTTTAAAGAGATAACAGCTACTCCTATCTCCTATACTTAGGTACCACATTTTCAGGTATGCAGAAACCCCTGTCCCATAATGTCACAGTATTATGACTTGAATGTACCTGCACACACTAACAAACTACCTGTGAGAGTCTTTAAAAGCAGTAGCTGCTCCACCACCATTTTGTTCATTTTTCAAGGCTTGGCTGTCATGCAGCAAGAGACATTTATTCTCTGTATTTTGTATGTCAATAAAGGGTGGCATTGAGACACCTGAAAGCGTCATACCTGAAGGAATTTTGCTCACAAATAAATTAGATAAAATAAACTGCCTTCCTCATTACTTTACTGGAGGTGGGACAGTCTTTAAAAAAATAAGTTAATATTTTAACAGTTTTTTTTTTTCCATTTGCCGTTCAGTGTTATGTTGTCCTCATTTCAAATGAGAATTCTGAACCCCCTTTAAATTTCGGTAATGAGCTGTTTTCTGAATTGAGTTGTTCAGTGAAACCTTCTGCTCCGACCCTGGGTGCCAAGGAACACTTCTGCACCAGTTCACAGCAGATGGGAAAGAGTGGTTTTCTGGCCTATCTAATCAAGAGGACCCTATGCCAAGACATAATTGTGCTGATTTGTGTATAGATTCCAAACTCTGTGTTTGATGTAGAGTCTGCATCTATAGAGAGGGTCAGAGTTTTGGCACCGTGAGCCGGTTGGAGAATGTTTGTAGCTAGCAAACAAAAACATCCTCCGGAGAACTTGTAACCATAGCAGAAAGCTCAGGCGTTCCTTGCTTTCCCACTCGCCCTCAGCCTCTGAAATGCTATGCATACCTTACTGCTTTGTTTTCCACCATAAAAGACGATCAGCATCGAAAACGAAGGTACCTTGGTGTAGTGTCTGCCTTCCTTGTGTGCGCCGGAATGAAAAGAGCGATACCACTGTATTCACGCGGCTCTGTGGGGAATGAATGCATCTGTGAGAGATGAGGTGTCTTTTAACAGCACTTAAACTGCTTCTCTCCCTGCCTCCCTCTCCCTGCTTCCCTCTCCCTCCCATTGCAATAGCATTAAAGATTGAAAAGTGTGAGACGAGATGGAAAAGGAACACGGCAGAGAAATCTCTGTAATAATGCAATGGACAGCCATTTCATTGTGGCTTTGGTGTGAACTGCATTTGGGCAGAAGGGGAAGTGTTAAAGTTCTGCTGGATTCCCAGGAGCCGTCCACTTTAGGCTGAAGGGCCTCAATAGGTGTATTACCTTTTAGTGTGTTGCCAACAGTTTAGCACTAGTCAACTGAAAAGAGAGCATCTGCATGGAAAATGTGTTCCTCTGGCTGCTTCTCTTGCCCTTACTTTTTCCAATCAGGTATCATCTGACCTTGATATAATTTTTCTCAGCAAAGAATTACAGGGAAAAAAATTTCATAGCTATTGTACCCCTAGGAACCTCATTATTTATTTATATGTATTTCAATTTATGCCTATCTAAAATGCAAACATGCTTTATAAAAATTTTTTTTTTTTAATTTAAAATAGCCCTCATTATAGTCTTCAGCATACCCATTCTCTAGCTGCCATCCAAACCTTCAGGAAAAGCTTGTGAGAACTGATAATTTTACAGTATAACCCAGGGTTCATCAGGTCTCTCCCTGGGGGAGACCAAGCTGGAGAGTAAAATCCATAGCCAATGAGTAAAAATACCACACTGTACTTGTCATCCAGATCTAGTGCTCAGGATGATCACTTCAGTTGCAGAGTTGCAAGAGGATAAAGTCAAGGGAGTAGCATCCGCACTGTGTGGAAACAGGTAGTGTACAGATCTGATATTCTCCCTGGTACTAATTTGCAGATGGTGTGTGAATGCAGCTCCATGTGGAGACTACCATGATAATTCACTCTTGAGGTTAAAAAGCTATGGATAGCTATGAGAGGTACATGTAAAGTAAAAAACCTTTAGCTTCTTTTTGCAGATGCAGATGTTAACAAATATTCTTGGAACATTTGCTGCTGATTGTCATGAGGAGTCTGGGGATCTGTGAAAACTCCCGCTTAACAACAGGCAAAATCAATGGCAAACATTCCCCCGCTGACCAGGCTGATCTCATTTCCCCTTGTTTCTTCTGACTGGCTCCTCTACCTAGAGCTAGAGGCAGTTTGAGTACATCTGAGCTCTGATGGATCCTAAATACATAATCAATAGGCTGACTGTACTCAGCAACCTGCAATATGTTTTCACTAGAGGGAATTTTCTTACTCAGTTGAAAGCATGATGCCTTGACAGTACGTCACCTAATAGTTTTCTCATTTTTAAAAATAAACCATGAGGACTATGTTCTTCATTTCTTGTCACTTTGTATAAATATTGCCAGTTGTCAGAAAAAGGATATAAAATGCTAACATCTTGATTTGTTAGCATTTTGCACTTGCTTTTCTCTAGTTGTGTAAACAGAGCAGGAATTAAGTAGTGGAGACTAAGGCTTGATGTGCCAAGCTCCTAGAATACTATGTGTCCATTATGTTTGAATTCCTTCAACTAAGCCCAAATAAGGTTTCACTCTTCAGTATAGTTTAGGCTTCTGTCCAATCCGTCCAGATTGGCCAATTTCAGTCCAGATGGTTATGATAGATATGGTACCCTCTCTTTTAATCTTGACTAAAGAAGTTTTGACAAAGGGCTGTAAATTAAATGGGCTAAGGGTAGCAATGACTGCATGAATTTCACGTTTTTGCCTAGTCCATCTGCCAGGCTGAAAAGAGGGGAGGCAGGAAAAACATTTCAGTACAAATTAGGGTTTCTGAATTGCACAAATCCAATTAGTTAACAGGCAGGACATTTCTCTGCTATTACTACTATTTAAAAAAAATCTTTTTGGCAAAATGGACATTGAGTAGTAAATCTTTCCTTTTCAGGCTTGCCATCCATTTGGAGCCTATGTCACACATTTACATGGAAATTTTACTCCACTTGAACACAAACCTTTCTTCTCTCTCTCTCTCTTTCTCTCTTTCTCTTTCTCTCTCTTTCTCTGAGTGCAGACTGCATTAATTGTCAATGACATGGACAGAAACATATTCCTTGGAATTATATCATCAAAACTGAACATGATGAATAGCATGTCCTATTGTTATAAGTTTGACACTGTGTTTTATCTGTCAGTGAGATGACTGCTTATATTAACTTTAGGTAATCAGCATAATAATCTTAAGTATTATTGCTTATTTGTATGCACAATTAAAACTGTTTTCTAAGAGGACTTTCTGCTTGAAGCATACTTTGGTGAACCCTTCCTTTGCCAGGCTGGAAAGAACAGTGAAGCGTGCTTCACATGGCATGGCAGTGCAGCTCCTCTTGCTGAACATGACTTTTTTTCAGCCACAACTCCCTTTCATAACAACATTTTGTGCTTTCTTTCAAGCAGTGATAACTCTAACTTGCCAGTCCTCCTTGCTTCCTCCTGAGGAGCTGGTTTCTAGCCATCTAAAGTCAGTGAAGGTCCTGCAGCTTTGAGTCGTGCTGGGAGAGTCCAGATCCTTCCCTTCAGGGCACCTCTTTGCTGCCTTCTCCTGCTCACAAATGTTGGCAGGCTGCTAGTCTCGTCTCCTCAGCAGGTTCTGGCTCTTAGTTCTCATCAGGGCTGCTGTTGACCTCCACTTTTCTGCTTCTCATTGTAGGCAGAACCATGCCATTTGATTTAATTCCTTCCATAAAGGCATAAGTGTTGATCAGAGGTTAGAGCACACAGGAGCAGTTTTCACCATCTTCCACATTGATGTCTCCTTTAGGCCTGGTCTCCGTGTGGATTCTCATCTAGGAAGGGACTTTGAAACAGAGTTTCAGCACAGGATTTCAACCTGCCTTTGCAGAATAAAAAATTGTTATACATGCTGGTATTTATGCGTAGTTAAAAACATTAGTTCAAATGGATTAATAATAACCTAGAAGTAGTTAAGCTGCACACTGGTCATTAGGAGAATGAAAGCGGGAAAGCAATTTAGGTTCTTTATTCTTTAGTAGCAGTTCAGCTGAAAGGCTAAAATGCCAAATAGAATTCATGTCCAAGGTCCATTTTCACACTTTATCAAAACTGAGGTCACACTAATAAAACAGAAAGTTGGGTGTATTGTAATTATGATAGGTTCTCTGAAATCTCTTTAAAAAGTCATGTGTGTTCCAGTGTTCATACTTAAGCTTATTTGCCATAGTTGGACTTTTCAAATATACAATGCATTAACTTGACTGCTTAAAGTTTTTGAATCCCCTCCTATTGAGTGCTTTAAAAAAACAACAAATTAAAAATATCTGCATCCAACAGACTGTATTTTGACAGCCCTTCAGCTGATCTCTTGCTTTTGAATAGTTGAATCTCCTAATTTGACAAAATGTAGAGATTATCTAATGGAGATTATTTTTAGTTTTGAAGATAAAAATCTTGAGTCTCCATTGTCTTTTTTCACTCCTCAGTCATGCACAAAAGATAGAAACATAGGTATTAAATAATCTTCTAAGCTGTCACCATTAGTGTATATCTATTTTTTAATAAATTGGAGATTGAGAAAGAACTTAATTTTAAGGACCCTTCTTGACCGTATCGGTCTGTTTGAGATGATAGTCTGTATCTTCATGCCCATTAATGCAGACATTTAAAAAAGCTGAAATGAGAATAACTTGCTTAAGTAGTTGGTTATTTTTAACACACACTTGCACTGGTTACCATTGTTTTTTTATTGCTATGGGAATAGCAGACAACACTAACAATAACAAAAGATTAAAATAAAACATTTTTATTAAAAAAGGAAATAGTTTTGAAAATAAAATTAGGAGATGGCAGGCTCTAACTATATATTTAATCTAAAGGAGCTCTTAAGTTACTTTTTTTAATGCAGTCTTTTTTCTCAGAATGTCATTTGATTTTATGATTTTTATTGAACACATGATAATCTACAGAGTCTTTTTTGAAATAAAGCTGATAAAAGTTCTAGAACATATAATTATTTGTTCTTGATACTGCATGCTGCCTTAAGGTAGTCTTTAATATGTTTAAAAATCTGTGCTTGGAAAAGGAAGCATGGATATGAACAGATATTTTCAGAAGGATTTATGCACAAGCTGAAATGAATCCTCAGACCATTACAGTTTTGTGCACACAGAAAAGCTATATCCATTGAAATAAATACCCTGTCAGACACCCAAGTTTGCAAATTTGCCCACATGCAAGTTGTCAGCCAGGCAAGTCAGTTCTGGGGCAGTAGCTCACGGACTATGTATCAATTTCAGTGGTTACATCTATATAGCTACATGCGTCAGTTTCAGAGAGAGCTCTCTGGCCCCCGCAAATCTTATGTGGACAACTCACACTCACACTGTTTAGGGACCCTACAAGAGCAAATTGGCCACATCTACAGCATGTAGCCCTCAGCCCTGAATCTCCTCTGAGCCCCATATGGTGCCTCTTTTGTGATCCTAAGACATGATTATTATTTCTTGTGCATCTTTTTAGTTCCAGATTTCTGGAACCGCCAGTGTGCTGTTTTTGTAAGAAGAAATGGAGAGTATGTGTTCAGTGACTTGGGACTGTGGGAGAAGAGCTTGCGTAGCGCTGGAGGACACTAACGCTGAGGTGCTAAGATAACGCTGCGGGGGGGGGGGGGGATGATGTAAGATGGAGACAGATAAATCTGGTGCAACCTTCACCATACCACCTTTGGGGGATGCTCCTTGGAGCAAACTATCCCCAGGACCATGTCCAGAGACTGGCCTGAGGAGGCTGAAACAGCGAATAACAAAGCAGGGTGAACCGTCGGGGGTCCAGTGCTATTATTTAGCAGTATAGCTAAGCCAGTGCTGAATCAAGGCAAAAGAAGTGTACAGAGGATCTGTTCACTGCGAAGACAGTAGAGAGAGAGTACAATGAACACAGGAATTTCAATATCTATACTTTCAGATATTGGAAAGGTTGGCATAAAAGTATGCGTAACATTAACTTAGATTTGTCTTATCCACGTCTGGTTAGAATTACTGAGCTAACTAAGCGAGTTCTTTTGCTTTTATCTCTGATCAAAATGAAGCATCTCTAATCTAAGGAAGTGCATGGTTGACAGTTGGGCATTGCTTTATAACCTCGTGTTGCAAATTGAATGTGTGTGCTTAATGAAACAGGCTGAAAGTTTTCCTTCAAAGCAATTCTTGTGAAAACATTGGGATTTTGGCCAAAACCTTTTTGTGGAAAGCATCTGCTTTCTCAAGAAAATGATGACTTAATAAAGAAAAAGAAGACAGAGAAATACCTGAAAATTGGAGCCTATCATTCCATTGTGGTACTGCAGACTGGTGGCAGTTCGGGTGTTTCATGTTCTCTGAGCCCTCTGTGAGCTACATTCCCCAGCTGGGCTTTATTTGCCAAAAGGTAGTACAGTCTGAGACTCTGCCATGCTGTGCAGGATGAATTCTTATTTAAGGATAAGTTAAGTTTCATTATCAGATGATACTGATAGTGTTAAATGTATTTGGTTGCTGTAAGTCCATAAGGTCTAGTCAGCTCACATGTTCCTAAGATTTTAATCACCTAAGATGCATAATGTAATACCACTGCTCAGTAACGAGACTTGGCCCCAGTCTAGACTATGGCTTCTTGCCAGCATAACTTTGCCAATTTGAGGTGTGATAACGTGTGATTTGTGACTGGCACGGCTCTGGCAGCCAAAGCTCCCAGTGCAGACACAATTACACTGGCAAAACTCGCTTTTGGAATAAACTAGCCTGGCAAGAAGGCAACTTGGCCCTGGTGCAGGTTGTGTCCTCAGGAGAGAGCCCTCATTAGTTTGGTAGAGCAGCATAGCCATATGGACAGACCTGCCAAGTGCAGGCACAGCTTTACTAATCCTTTCTCTGGTGCCTCTGCTGTCCGCTACTTGCACACAATTTGTGTTTTTAATGAGATGGTTCTCTACAATGTGGCTCTCATTCTCCTTCCTTTCTGTTTTGCTTGGGGTAAGGGGGGTGGTGGTGAAGAGCTGGCTGCAGCTGTGGGAAAGACAGCACCACATGGGTGCCTGCCTTGTGCTCGTGGTAGGAGATGGCCTTCATGCAGTCATGCTTCCCACTGTGTGCTCCCCCCTTGTTCTCACCCTGACATCTCCCTCCTCTTGCGGCAGGCACCAGCTGAGTGGTCAGGAGAAAGCGTACGCGTCTGCACTCAACTTTCCACCCACCACTGAAGAGTGCATTTACCCCTGGGGAATTCACTGCTGGCTTTCCATAATTCTGAGAGTCAAGGGTGAAATATGTCAATGTCTCCATTCCTTTTCATCTTGTGTAAGCATTTATACTTGTACAGACGGAGTTCAAAACCACCATCAAATACCCGATGGCATGGAGCAAGGGCCACAGAATCCAGCTCGGAATGTGGAAATTGCATCTTGTAGGAGAAAACAGCTTTATTTAATTTAAAGAATCAAACCAGCAGCTATGGTTGCCTCCTTCATCTGACCGCCCTCCAAGGAAGCTGTGCTTTACATCACCAGCACCAGCCAGTGCAGGACCCAGAGATATTTAGGCTGGAGGCAGGAACCTTAAAAACAACAACTTGGTTGCTCTAATTTACAGTCTGTTCATGCCTTTTTCCCTCAACAATATCCCTGACAGGTCCCATACACTGTGTACAGCTGGCTATGTTGGTTCTGTGCCAAATGAGAATTTCCTGGTATGAAAAGAATCCTCAGTTGTCTATTTTGCATCTTTTTTGGGCTTCCAGAATAGTACAACTCATGTTTAACTGGACTGTAGAGCAAGCACTGAATATCTTGAAGCAAACCCATAAATCAGAAAGTGAAAGCTGGATGTTATTGTCCACAGAATGCAAACTGAATTGTCTTATGTTCCCCGAATTACTCTTTTATTGAGCCATATTGAAATGATGAAGACTATTTCTGAATTGAGTGTTAACAAGTATTTTTTCCTCTGGCATCTAGTGGTAGTGTTAAAGCTGCTGGTCATGCATGCTTACATAATTTTCTCAGTGGAAGGGCAGGAGCAGGCTAGATTCTCTCCTCCTGCAACACTGTAAATCCAGGCAAACTTCATTTGCTGGAGCAGAGTTACTCCACTCTGTATTTATGCTGATTCAACTGTAGTCATCATCTGGCCTCTCATATATAATAAACACTGCTATCTAATAGCTCATGGAGAAGCAGAATAAAGGAACACAGAATCTGTACCGAAATAGTACAGATTTTGCTTAATGGACAAAACCTAAAATCCAAAAAAACATAGGACTGACCAAGGGTTTCACTCATTTCTTCCTAAGACCTTCCCAGCACCTGAGCTGGGAAAAAATGAAACTGTTTGATTTGCAGGCATAGTTTTTCAGATGACACAGGAGGTCCGTGGTGCTTCAAAGTTGCATTTTGTTTTTCCATCACATTCTGATGCCATCTCAGAGTAAAGGTGCCTATTTCCTAAATAGACAAAGCTGCACTGCCAGCTACCATATTTGCAGCTTGGCAAGTCGCATGCAGGCTGCCAGTCTGGCAGCTGCCCTAATGAAACTAATTGGTGGTTCATCTGTAATGTGGAGAATCCTGTGATCAGAGATTTTGCTTTTGAATATTGACTTTGAAGTGGCAAGCCGCAGCATGCTGTTTTTAGATGGCCCTTCTGCTTTATTAAGTGCTTTTCTGGTTGACTATACTGTGTGATCATTACTGTCTTGTAGCTACTGCATGATCCTGTATATGCCACCCTGCTACTGGAAGAAGCCCATGCTTTACGAAAGAACGATGTGCTGTCAAGGCTCAGCCAGCCCTACCCATGAGCTCACTCTGCTGTTCGTGCTGTATTGTATGGGAGTGTATGACACACCTGCTGGTGTATCATAAAACATAACAGCAACAAGCTCAGCCATCCCTAAATTTAAATATTTTGGATACAAAATCAAAGGGCATTTACTGATCACTTGACATTGCAAATGTGAGTGTCAGCCCAGCTGTACCGCAGCCCTGTTGAGTGCTTCAGAAAATGCTTGATGATTCATGCCAAATTGCCCGGACTGATGCCATCCAGGTGCTGACTGGGATATACTGTATTCCATGTGTCCACCTGACCAAACCTGCTTAAATGTTATATATCCTGTCATTGCCATTATATAGATCAGCAAGGGGAAAGCAGAACACTTTTCTCCCGCCCTATTTTGCATCAGACTCTCTTTAGGAATGCCTTGGAGCCAGACTGGCACATTCTGCTCCAGAATGAAATAACAGAGGTGGGTGCTGGAAGGCCCTGTTGTCTGTCCTGGCTACGTCCAAAATGGCGAGAGGATTCTTTGATTCATTTTTCCCAGTTTTCAATATTGTAGCCAAAAGATAGTTGCTAGTCACTGAAAGTTCTTACTGAGAATAGAGAGGAAGCTTCACAGAACTGATGCTAAGGGAGCAGTGACAGAGAAAGGGAGGAGTCGGAGCCCACTTCTTGGAAGGTGGAAAAAACATCCCTTAGTCTGATGGATACGATTATAAAGACTTCCTTTTTTTAAGGTCTTCATTCCTTAATCTGTCTCTCCAGAACTCCTTCAGCTGGCACAGCATCTAAAACTATGCACTGCTAGATAATAAAACCTTTTTTGACAATTGGTACTATGGAATCCTGAATGTTTCCATCTGTGTTGGTTTGTGTGACAGGGTACAACATGCTTGTTTATAATGACCATTGGAGGCTAATACACTGACAGGGTACATTTGGCAGGTCCTGAGACCTGCCATTGATATCACAGTATAATGTAAACCTACCAAAGTTTTTGGCTAGTCTGGGAAAAGGATTAACGTGATTGGAAGTCCGTTTAGGATGATAGTGATCTGTGCTGATTCAGGTTAAAGATGCAAACCTTGTTCGCCCACTTCCCGTGTGTCTAGACGCCGTTCCTATTCTGATGTCTTTCAGTGTCTGCTGTGAAAGCTGTTCCACACTTTTCCAGGGCGTATTGTATTATCTTTACCTTGTCCATGAACCTTCATCTCCCAGTCTTCTATGCGTGTCCCATCTACAGACTGCAGCGTTGAACTCACCTTAGCACAGCGAACGTTGTGATTTATAGAAAACTGAACACTTTGGACAGGACAGCATTGGAAAATTGCCTGCAGAACATAATATTTTGGACAATTCCCTCAGATCTGAGACTGGTGATGAAATCCCTGGTTTGAACTGGGCAGACCACGCAGTGGAGTCTGGTTGTTCATATCCTCACTTAATACCCTAACTGCTGAGCTGTTGTGGAAAACATTGAAACCTCTTGTTTTGCCTTAGAGCAGAACAGGGAGAAAGACAAATCACGTTTTCATAAAGAGGAAGAGTTTTCCTAACAGCACCGCACTGATCTTGCTGCAGACAAGTGTAGACAAGTGTAGTAACATTTGTTTCCTAGTTAGCTCCAGCACTCAGATCCCTGAAGATTTCAAACATCTCTGTATCTAAACTAAATTTGACTAACATAGTCCCTCCTTTGTCATTCCAAATTCATCTATACAGGCAGTTTTGGTGGTGTGACTTTTCCATTGATTATGTCAGCAAAAATGTTACCTGTGTGCTTGGACTGTTGAAACGCATTGATCAACACAGAATAGTTGACACATCTGCAGCATTTTTTTCCCACGTGTGTGTGTATACATGCAGCACATTAGATATTCTGAAAATAAACAAAATGAGAAAACATGCAGAGGTATCAAGTAATGAGAGAATATACACATAAGCAGCAACATTTCTTACACCGATCTAATGGCATGAATTTCTTTGCTGCAGTCCTTTCCCCCGTTTTCTGCACTGAGTGGATAATGTTTCCAGCTGGTGACAGGAGGGCATTTTTTCATCATAAACCAATATGAATTTAGTTTCAGACCACCTTATGTTTTTACAAGATACAGTTTTCAGAAGACTATCTGAGAATGAAATTGAATAAGGGTGTTTTAATAATACATGACGTATGTGGGTGGCTTTGCTTGCTGTGTTTTAGGAGATGCTGCACCTTCAATTTAACAGACAATGCTACGCTTCAGTAGACCATTATATTACTCCACTCTTTCTAACATAGCAGTCATATCGAAATTCTATTGTTACATTATACAAGTACGGTTAATTAAACCCAGATATCAGCCCAAGCTCATACAATAGCTGTGTATGGGTAAAGGAGAAGCAATGATTTAAAAAATATATATTCTAGAGAAAAAGAGAGGGAGGGAATGGGGACAGTTAGAGGCAGAGCACAGGATGTAGGAGAGCAATTGCCAGTGCTTCAGCTCGACCTGTGCTGTACACTCTGCAGCCGTGCTAAGTAATTAGGGGAGCTGTTAATTTTTTGTAACATTATTATAGAAAAAGACATACTTTACCACATGGAACTAAAGAGGGATAGCACAAGGGAAGCATACCTGACAGTTTTTAAGATAGATGTGCAACAACGGTTTACTTAATGTCGCTGTAGTGCTAGGCATAATAGAACACTGTGGGTTTAACATGTCTGTAGTAAAAAATATGTATATCCTCTATGCTGTCCTCTACGCTTCCTTCCTGTGCCAGTTGGCTTTTAATGCACAGTTGAAAACAACAAATACAAATAGTTGTGCTTGAAAGAGAAGCTGATATTCGGAGTGAGATTGTATGGGGCTACAAAAATTATTGGCTGGGTCTTTGATCAAATTCCAGGGAGGCATAAGACACCACAGCAATAGGACCTGGCGGTGAGCAAGGCACCCCTGAACATGTGGAAGGGGGGAGACCCCTCTGTGAGGGGAAAGCAATGTGAGACTTCTCTGTGGGCCTTTGCAGAAAATCGGAGTCCCAGGGTGTTGCTCAATACGGAGGTGCCTGGTATAAATCATTGCATGATTATCATTCGAATTTTCTTTTTATTTGAGTCATTCAAGTCCCGTACTTGAGTTTCAGGGGAAAGTTGGCCCTTTTAAGCGGCAGTTAAGAAGAACTTTTCTTTATAGTCTTTTATTGATGCCTGTTGACCATAAACCTACAAGGGAGAGTTCAGTCTGCCACCAGTCTGTTCTGTAATACCCCATGGCTTATTTCTGTTGAAAACAAACCCAAAGAAGCCCCAAAGGCACAGATGATTTGGAGGGGAAAAAAACATTAGTATACTGAACTGCTTGATGAAAGGAATCACATCGGCTGAATTATAAAACTGAGCGAGCGTAGCTGTGATGCTAGCAGTTAACATTAAAGTGCATTTATTTATGGCAAACACTGCCGAATTAGACCTAGCTAGAGGTTGGTAGGCTTTCATTTAGCACTGAAAAAGGGGGTTTGCTATTTATGTAAATATGACATTAATCCTTGAACTTACTTCTTCAGTGTATTAGTTTATTACAAGTTGAACTAATACACTGAAGAAGTAAGTTTAAGAACAAACACATTACTGCATGAAATGTGGTTCACTGCAGTGGGTGCTGACATCAGGTGTGGAGCTGCAAGAAGGAGGCTGGGGAGGCGGGAGCCATCGTCCCTACGTGTGGGCCAGGCTGCGTCTGCGCAGGGCTGAGCTCAGCCTGTGAAGGACACGGTGTATGAGCATGACAAAAAAACTGGGGAGAAACTCATTTTTGGAGTGAGGAGACTGTATTTCAGGAACTTGTCATCTCAAATGCAGACCACATATCATGAGATGGGCAATTTTCAATGCACATCTTTGGGTTTTAGAGCATATAGAAAAATGGGCAGTTTAAGAGCAGCTTAGGCTGGTCAAACCTGTACAGCAGTGCAACAAGTTACCAAGCATGTTGGGGAGTCTCTCAAGCGGTAATTTCTTATCCTCTCAAAGGGCATTTCTGACTTCAATTGCCTGGCTTTTGCTTATTCATTAATTATCTTCCAAATAAGGACATATTAGCATAGTTTTTCTCACTGGTTCTTTTCTTTTCTTTCTTTTTTTTTCTTTGGTTCTTGGGGTTCATTTAAACAACTGGTTAGATCTGACTTTTAATTTTCTTTGAAATACAGATATGGAACTACCTTCTTTATCTTTTTTTTGTTTGTGAAGCATCCAAAAAAGTGACCTCCCTCCACCCAAATTGTTGGTAGCAGATAAATCTCTTTTTCTTGTTAGTAATTTAAAATATTCTGACTAGACAGAGTTTCAGAAATTCATTAGCAACTTTGCTTGTTGCAAAGGCTTCTGGATAAATTAAGAAACTTTACACACTTATGTGAATATGATACTCCACAGTATATGACCAGAATAAGGTTCTTCCACAGTAAAGTTATCGACCTTTGTTAAACAGAAATTCCAACTTTTACATGTACCAAATCTGTAATTATTCAATATGTCTCAGTATTTTATCAAATCACCTATAATTTAAATGCAAGTTCTATGATAAGTCATTTCTGTTTTTTTTTTCTTAATTCCATCCAGACTATGATAATCTCATTAAATATCCTGACTTCTGGGAGAAGTGCCTTAGAGCCCATATTAACAAGTCTGATGCTCAAATCTCAACAAACCTGACAGTGGCAGTGTTCAAGTTCAGATCAGGTCCTAAGGTTCAGGGTTTGGGGCACTCCCAAAAAATATTTTTTTCCAAGGTTATTTATATTGCAATAACATTTCTGATGCTTTTCAGTTTCCCTTTTTGTCCTTAAGTTTTTTTTCTCCAGGATTAAAAATTCAGAATAGTTGATAGGAGTGTGTAACAGAGGCAGTTTCTTCATCTATCTGTCCAGTGTGCTTTTTGACTCACCTATGCTGACTGGTGTACCATTTGAAATCAAGCAGTCAGCGATTCTGTCTTGATCACCATGACTCGTGGAGTTGTTTTTATTCCCTCTGTGAAAATTGCTATGTCAGCACAGAGTGGAAAAAGAATCAAATTGTGCTTCATCTTATTGCAGAGCCCCCTGGAACTCGATGGAAACATCCCGCTCCCATTTGCCTTCCAGGTCTTTGATCCACTTGAAAAGCCTCATCCACTGCCATGAGGGCTTACCTCCCTGCTAGCTCAGCACTACAAGAAAGTGTATTTAAACTGCAGGTTAGTCTCAAAGATGTCCAACAGAGCTTTTTGTTCTGTTTCATCTCCTTCCCAAAGCTTGATTTGGGTCTTCTAGGCATATCCCCAGTATTGCCAAATCCAGACATTGACAATTCAAGGGGCAGCCTCCTTTTCCCTTCCTCCTGTCTAGGAAAGCCCACAGGTTTACTTTAAAGTTGCAAGGTTTACTTTACTCACAGGGGCTAGCTAGCAGCTATTATTGTCAGGAAAAGCTGAGATTTCTGTGTTATTCCATGACTGGATCTCAGCAAGTCCCAGTTATTGTGAGGGTTGGTAACGCCACCATCTCTGACTATTAGGCCAGGTTTCTTGTGCGAGCTGGGGACTTCCTATGAACAGCCCACCACGCGGCCACTTCGTTGACAGCGTGGCTGCAAAGAGCACCAGGCCTGATTCTTTGCCATTCCTTTCCGCCCAGGCTCTCTGGGACTCCTGCCTCCTGGGAACACTGGGACTGAGGAGCCTAAAGTGTCACTGGGACCCTATAAGGGTCTTGGCTCACACCTCTCTCAGAGGTGTTCTCGTCACGTACTCACTGGGAGGCAGAAGGAAGAAGTTAGAGGAGGAAGTGCAAACCAGAGAACAGAAATTTATAGTTTTATTCACCGGTTAGCCTTCAGGTTCCACGCTGGCATGAAGACTCTCCTCTTCGCATACACGCAGGCGCACCTACACACACGTAAAGGCTGCCATACTGGGACTGCACAATCCTCTTTCTGAACTCATGCTCATCTCTTTAATATTTGATAACTATTTGGTAGTCAGCAAAGAGTGGCTGAGCTTATTTGTTATGTAACTCCTATTATAACTCAAGTTTGATAAAACATAAATTGTGTCTCTCACCCTGAGAAATAAATTGTATTTCTCACTTCTTTGCATCCAAATACTAGCCTCTGATGTCTGTACTTGGCCATCACTGCAGTTTGAATCTCTGGTGGTGGGTACTGCATAGCCGCGTAAAATAAGTGTGTTCTTCATCCTGCTGATTAAGGAGATGCCAAATGACATCAAGTTAGGGTTGAAAATTGTTTTCTACTCCATAACCAGATAACTGTGCCTTGGAAGCTTATTATTGCCTTTTCAGGATCTTCAAACCCAATTGCAGTGAGGAGATTATTCCATTCCCATTTCTTCCCCCGCCTTCCTCCTACACTTACACCTTCCCGCCTGCTTGCTCTTACTACAGTACAACAGAGGGATTGAACAGGATTCATCTTTCCTTTTTGCCTCGATGCTTTAGTGCATTTCAGAATAAAATACGATTTTGAGAAATTGCACCCTGAAGAAATAGGAAACCAGAAGCTCGAGAGGAGGTTTTAAGTTTTAGAAAAAAATAGAGAGTCCAAAGCAGCAGGCAAACACAAAGTAATTCGAAAGCTTATAACTTCCTCTGCTTCTGTGCAGCGGAGATTCTTTCCTGGATCCCTCCTTTATCCATCTGCTTAAAGAAAATCTCTGACAAGTATTATTCTCTATGTTACTACAACACTAAATTCAGTACTTAAAACTTTACAGAGTGGGGGAAATGCTTAGCATGACCTTCCATCTTAGGTATCCTTCTTTCTTTATCTTTTAGAAATATTTCCACAAATACATACTTCACTTTAGCTTTTTATTTCATTTGATGTTGAAGCCAGTCCTGTGATTTCATGTATTCTTAAGTTGGTAGATTGAACTGCAGCTGATAAAGGCCCTTCTTTATCCTGTAAACCAGCTGCCTTTATTAATCCCCCTACTTTATCATAAGTTTCCAGACTTTCTTCCTCCCTCCAAAAAATGAATTTAGTGTTTGTGAAAAGTAGCTAATTGATAGTGTTAGGAATCGAAAATGTCTGTTCATCCACTTGACAGGCACCACATCAGCAAAGCCTGCTTCCCTGCACTGCCCATTGAAAGTGTCTCAACTGCGCTCCGGAGAAATAGCCTTCTAGAGGGGAGAGAATAATTCAGTTTTCATGCCCATTTAATGCTTGGTAGTTTTTGTGATGTGGCCACCTGTCCAGTGTGAACTGAGCTGAGACCATCAATTCATTTCATAGAGACCAATGAGCAGCCATTACGTACGCTAATGGCTTTTAGTCATTACTGATGTGGACTGCAGTTGAACCCTTTATGGTCTTTGTGTCTAAGACTAATGGATAAGCGTGGCAACCAGTTTCCAGCTTACCCAGTTTAAAAATTCTGCTCTGTCAGCATGTGCTTGCTTTTTGCAAATCTGCTAAGTTGATCTTCTGTATACCAAAACCCACTTTCAATTTACGGCTCTCTGAAGAGCCATGAAAAGGTATTATTTTGAAAAACTATTAACAAAATTGAAAAGGACATAAAGTGATGTGCATTAAGAAAGTTTATTTCTTTGTTTGGACTTGGAGAAGGATGTAATTTTGTAAAATAAAAAGGCAGTATTATTTTAAGGTGAGACTGCATTAGGTATCAAAGATGTACTTAATTTTAATAAGCATGAATTTAATCAAAACTCAATTTAATTTTTTCATAAGGAAAACATTTATTTCTACAGCTTCGGTTTTCAGATGCCAAACTAATTTTTACAAGAAGTTTTCCAAATTGTGGTAATGTATTTTGCATGTTTTGCAGAATGTGCTAGTGTGCAGCTTTAAAAAAAAGTAAATTAGCTACCAATTCCTATACAGCGTCTAATACATGGGGTAGAATCTGCTTTGTCAGTTACTTTAAATACCTCCAGCAGCAAAAAAATAAGGGTTAAGCCTGAAAGGTGGAAGCGGCCTGTGGGTGTGCTTTCTGAGCTGTTCCCATTAGGACAGGCTAGCCACCAAGCCAGGCAGGGCAAACTCCTTTGTTTTTAGACTGGAGAATGAATATTTTAACAGAGTGGCATTGCGTTTACAAAGTGACAAGTATGTGCAGTTGCCAAACACTTATTTACATCAAGTAGGCAATAATGTGGTAGCATTTTGTAATCTCTTGGAGTGGGTGATGTCTGGCATAAAAATCTGGAAGGAAAGCCCCATCTGGGATCCTCTCCACCACTGAACAGGTATGATGATAGAATATAAACATTCGTAAGTTATAACATGCAGTTGGTTATAAAAACAAGGTGGATGGCAGATGATTTAAATTCTGAAAGAAATACGAAAAGTACAGATGTGGCAAAAGCTCTTAGCAGTAGTGAAAAGCAGAGTGAATTGTAACACATGAAGACCATTAAGAGACTGAAGTGTTACAGTCAGCGTAGCTGTGGGTGTGTGAAGAGGTGTGAAAGGAGAAGTCTGTAGCAAAGTATTAAAGATTTTTTTTAGGCAAACTGAAAATCTTTTCAGTTATATCTAGGGGTCTAATAAATGATACTATCTCTCAGTACAAACCTTGTCTTTCATAGGAAGATTTACATGCGCATGTGACATGAAATCCATTAAGCAGATCTAATTAGACATCCATGCCACAATGTCCCCCGAATTAATGAAATACATTCCAGTCTAAAGGAAATCTCAAAGGAGCACCTAAACAGGAACAATGCCCGATAAGTTATCTTTCGTTTCCTCCTTTCCCTCTTATAATGAAAATGTCCAGGCAGCCAGAATTAATATAAAGCTGTGAATAGCAAATATAGAATCCCCAAACACTAAAAGTGAAAAGAAAGCTGGACTTGAGGGCCTTTGACAAAGTAACTGAACGAGTCAAACTGAGCATCTCACCCAAAATGATTGAAGGCTAATGCTTTCAGACTTCATAAATACCATCCTTCCTGTTTGTATATATCTTTCTCTTTTTATTTTTTTTTTCAGTTTCTTACTAGGTAATGTTACAACATGGCAAACATAACTAATTTGGCAATTTAATCAGGACTTGTATTGTGTCTCATTTTAGGCTGATTTTTTTCTCCCTCTATGACATACATAAATAGATACAGATATATGTATAGCTTTTTATAGAAATCCTCCTCCTACGCCAAATAGGAAATGAGTGTCAAAGCAGACAATAAAACCAGACACCACTTCCTGTTGAAATCATGGAAGGAGGGACGGGGGGAGAAAAAGCATGCAGCGTTGAAAAAAAAAAAAGAAAAAAACCCAATAGAATAGCTTGAAAGACCCTCCAAAAATAGGGTAATGAGGAATCGAGGAGGCACGAGGCAGCCTCCCCTCCCTTTCATGCACATGCAGGCAGCCTGAGCAAGCCCTTCGGGGGGCTGGGAGGCACTGCCTGCACCCTGTGGCTCCTGTGGCTGGGACATGCCACCCGAGAGGGCCTCATCCTGGGGTGCCCGTGGCAGCACGAGGACATGGGGACCCTGCGGCTGCTCCCTGTCCCCCGGACAGACCTGCCACCCTGGTGCATTGGTGCCACAAGCTGCTCAGGGAGTTAATGAGGTGACGCCTCCTCCCCTCAATAACAGCGGAGAAAATGCTTATTTTAAACAGTAATTAAAAACAACCAGAGAGGAAATGAAAGCTAGTTTTATGTCCATGTTGTTTACCTGAGATTGTTTATTCCACTTCAGTGGATTGTTCTAAGTTGGGTTTAAATGTGTAAATCCTGGGAAGTCTGAAGGGAGGAGTCTGTATTGGTGCAATGGACTCAATACGCCATGTAACAACATCAGTGTGGACACTTGCATGGTTTGCAAGGTTGCAAGGCTGGCCTGCAAGTTAGGAGTATCCACAGCTTTGCATCACCCTGTTTCCTAGTCAGTCAGGCTCCCAGCTGTGACTAGTGCCACAGTGTGTAGGACTGAGGACATTTACCTGACGTCATATTTTGAGAAAGCAGGTTTTCTGCCAGAAAACAATACAGAAAGCAATAACAAAACTGTTACAGTACAGAAAAAAAATCCTCTTGCCATGATTATTTTTTAATTCTCATGAAAAGAAGCCACATCTGCTTTAGCATCTGCAAATAAGCAGCATATTTTAAAGATTTTACTCCCTCATAATATTTGTCGCAGATAAGTCCTGGTTAATTATTCTGGTCTTAGTTCTTCCTTCCTCATTCAAGCTGTAACGTACCATGTAAGGTAGCTCTAGTCAACACACAGAAAAGAAGCAGAGTCAGCCCTTCTAGGTATTCCCTTACTTCTGACTGACAGCTTAAATTAAAATCTTTTACTTAGCTGACTTTCATTAAGAAGAAAGAACAATTAGTGCTTGGGTGGAGGGGAGGAGGAAAAAATACCAGGCTCCAAATACGAACCTCCCAACACTTTGAGCAAGAAATTGGGACAGACACAGCCTCAATAGCAGCATTACCCAGCTGTCAGTTCTGTAGCTGATGTAGCAGAGATTAAAGAAGAGGCAAAACCATGCTACAAAATGCCAACTGCCCCTTCATTCCTGGTTTGCACTGCCTCCGGCAGGGAGTAGTAAGACATGTTTCCAACAAGTGAAATAACTAAGCCTGGGGAATGTCAATCGTTAGGGACTCATTCTATTTAATTTTATTTTCTTGTGGGAGAGAGTAGAGAGGGGAGAAGAGCATACTCTGCAGTATTCACCATAATAGCATGTGTACGAGTGTACGTGCTTTTCCTGTGTAGTTCTCAACTACATATGGTGCCTCCTTTCCCTGATCCCTCAGAAGCATTCAGAACGAGATAGAGCAGCTAGATATAAGATCTTGCAACATGAACTGTCCCTAGCCAAGGGTTTTTCTTTTAGAAAATTAATTTTCTGCTGAAAGGGAGCAAAATTGCTTCACACTTTCAAAAATAATCTGTAGAGCAAAAGGCCTAGCATTCCCCCTTGGCTGCAATGTACAAGGCTACATATACATTTCTATTGTTAAACCAAAGGACTAATTTAGACTTGGCACATAATGAATCAAGGAGATTTATAAATAATTGCCTTGGAGATAAGTCACAGAAAATCTTGCATCTGTTTCTTTGTTAGTACTTCTGTAGTGTAGTCATTTTAGGAAAGACTGAAACTAGCTGATGTAGATTTTTCCTCTCTCCTAAAACGATTTTGTGCAGGGCAGTTGTTGTCTGGTTGCTTCAGAGCAGTGCATGAAGGAATTGCGATTTGGAGACATTCATGTTATGTGAGGGGCATCCAGTCCCTGCGATTCACAGTTATAGTTTTCACTGAATCTTTGGGAACTGTGAATATGTTTTTGAGGGGAAAATCAGCCCTGACATTAGAGAATAATGCATGCAGCTTCCCCACTGTTCCCTCCCCACCCACGGTGCGTTAGGGCAGAAATCCTTTGAACCTTGCTCTGAGCCATCGTAAATGCACATACTGCAAATTTTCAATAATGTGGCCAGTACAGTTTTCAAGTGTAACTGGGAGAATTGGAGACTAACAGACACAAGGTGGCCCTGATTCTCAGTGGAGTGAAGGGAGTAAAACGGGCATGAAAGCAGGGCTGGAGGGCGGCGAACCATCAGTAAATGCACAGAATTCTTTGTTGTCCCATCGGGTGTTTTTTGACCTCTCTGCAGAGGGACTCTCATAAATACAGAGCAGCCGACTGAAAGCCTGGAGAGAGTAGCTGACATGAAGTCTTTATAAAGCTGCCCTTTGGAGCTGTAGGAAGGGCAACAGTAAAACTTCCAGAAGAACAGAGCTACCAGAAATTGCTAACATTTCTTCAGTGTAGTCTCTGTTTCCAGATCAGCCTAAACTGCTTTCCTTTTTAGTTTTATTTAACTACTTTTTCTTGGTTCTTAGTGTTTCCAGAGATTACTTTGTCCTTTTTTCTTAAGCTGTCAATTCACACTGTGATCAGAGACACTGAGGAACAGAGGATCTGATGCCAAAATACTAACAGATTTAAGGTATCAAGAGGCAAGTCTCAGGAAATAACTCATTTGTTCAGGCATTCAGAGCAAATATTTATAAATTTCTTCAGAAATAATTCCCGCTACACAAAGCCAAGAAACAAAAGGCAGCTTTTCTGGATGTATTGAGACTGGTATGGATAGCTAAGAACAACCTTGAGAACAGGAGGGGAAAAAACAATCTGCTTTGAATTTTTACACATTCTACCTGATAAATTGATTAAAGTAGGACCCATTATATGCGAATAAAAGACCTGGATTATAAGGACTCTGGAAAAAAAATGAGTGCCTTTCATGACTGGCTAAGCTTACTCCAAAGTGTATGAAATGTCAAAATCAGGAAATGGAAAGCTGAAAACTTTGGAAATAGTCTTATAGGCTAGGAAACACTGGCTATTAGGCCTGATCAAAAATTATTTGCTCTGCTGGAAAGTTGTGATGAAAATGAGAAATATTTAACTGAAAACTGGAAATCAATATACTGTTTTTTCTGTAAAGAATTAAAATTTTCTCTGAAAAATGTAAAGTTAAATCTAATTGCAGAAACTGTGTTCTATCAAAAATAATTTGAAATAAACTTTTCAAACTTTCAAAATTCAAAATTTCAGAACTTTAGTTTTGATTAATGCAATTACCTTGACTTAATGAAGTTATGCCATATTTACACAGGTGCAAGTGAGAGCAAAATCACTCACGTTTTGTCTTCTTAAACATACTGCACCAAAATGGGAAAGATGCATAGAGAATTGTTACCTTGATCAGTATACAAATGGGGCTAAACTGCAAGCACTCTTACACTAAAATAACAAAAAAAGCAAAATGAATCAACTTATTTTTGTGCAAAATTTGTGTGCAAGCATTCTTAATTTGGAATAAAAGTGTGCGGAATTGGGAAAACCTTAGAGAATTTATACTCAGTCCAGTACATAGCTCATGCAGGGAGCATTCATGAATGGAAAATGAGAATCAGAAGTCCCAGAAACTGGACATCTGTCTTGCATGTTTGCAGCCCCCATTCTCCCCAGTGGTGTCCAGTTACCGCTGGCTGGTTTGCACTGTGATCTGCTGGCCGGGTGCCTCTTGTGTGGAGATCACCGGCATGAGAGGGACCGTCTGGTGTGAAGCACTGTTTGGATCTGAGCTGCCCCATCGCAGATGCACCCCAGCTCCTCACGGCTCATGGGATCAGGCAGATACTCACTGTGTGGTCCCATGGGTTGGACGTATATGACCTAGCACATAGGACTTCCCACACTGTGAGCAAAGGAAACTGAGAGAGAGATCTGCACATCAGATACTGCTTTACCTAAGTCGTAGTCTTAACATTCACATTATACTGTAGGAGCATTTATTTTGGTTTAGCTGAATTCTGAAAAAAAAAATCAAATCACAAAACAGCCACTCTCCCTGGTGATACTGCACCAAAACAGGCCATTTACAGTTTGCGATGTTTGTCTACAAAACAATTTGAAATAAATATGGTTAAATCAATGCAAGTATTGATGAAACCTTAGTCTCTTGCTGTTGATAGCATTGTGGCCAATTTCTTACGTATTCCCAGGCTGTGTTTCCTTAGACTTTTTGGATTAGCAAAGGTACACTCTTTGCAGGTGCAAAACAGGTGGATAGCACTGCTCTTCCTGATGGGCACTAGACAGTGTTAAAACTTCAGACTGCAGATCCGCTTCTGTTTTGCCTTCTTGTGCAAATACCAGGCCTCTGCTTTGTTACTTTAAATTTGCCCTGCTGAATTCAAAATTGGGATAAAGCTTTAATATATCAGTGGTTTTGAGCCTTGCTCATATGTGGTCACTTTTGGTGTGGATTACGGCAGCTATTTTAGCAGTGCAGAGGAATAGTAAATGATAATTAAGGGCAGAAAAGTAATGAGGTTATAATATGCGGTTGAAACTGCTGGAAAAATAGAGGCAGGCAGAGATGGCCTTTTAAACTGAAATCTGGCCATGCAACCAGAGCAAACACTGCTGCTCATACAAAGAAGGTCAGTGGTATCTTTTATGAGCATAGGTGATGGTAGCTGTCTGGTTTGGTTCTCCTTGAAAGGCTGCACAGCAATCCCAGGAGCAAGCTGTTGTACTAGCTTGGTGCTGACTCAGAGGCAAAGGTGCCAAGTCTGGAAACGGCAGCAGCACTTTGTGCAGCACCTTCATTTAAACGTTTCCCATTCAAAGACTGACTCAATGCACTGATGTTCCTCGATGTGATACACTCACAGTCCAACGCAGTATGGCTTCAGGCAGTGAAAGCTGTAACTGCTTCTCCTCTGAAGTGGAAAGTATGTATAATGCACATGGTATCAGTGACTAGTATTTTATTCATTAAAGGCATCCTAGTTTTGTGGCATTATGTCCTCAGCAGACCAGGCAGAACATATGCTTTGAATTGCAGTCCAGAGAGTTAGTATACATTTCAGAAGGTCTGATGTCATTTTGAACTGCACGGGGCATTAAAATATTTTACAATTGATGCACAGTATGAATACCCATGTGCATGAAAGTAATTCATACCCTAATTATCAAACTCTAATTGAGGGTAGAATACAGTGTACACCAAGTCTAAAAGGTCATGAACTGGCGAGATATTGCTTGTGAAGGCACGGATCCTAGAAAAACTTTGTGGTGCTTCCCATTGCTTTCACAACTAGTTCTGCAGTTGATGGCATTCTTGAATTGCACAAAGGTAAATGTGCCTTTACAAGATCAGACTCAAATATATTAAAATACCTGTTCTATTTGGGTTTCACTTTCCAAGACTTTCTGCAAGCCTGAGCCTACAATGTAGAAGGATAAAAGACAGGAAACAAAATAGAACACAAATAAAATGGTCCTGCTACACCTCCATCCCGTTTGCTCCCTGTTACTGTTACTAGCATTCCTATGCCTACTTTAAAAACAAATTGAACTGTTTGTGCTTTTTCTGTAACTTTCAGTGTAGCTTTCCTCTTGGTTTCCTTTTGTGTTCCAGCCATATCTGGTACCTCGGGGCGTGGACCATCTTTTTATTTAACCCTTTTCATTTTTCCCCGAGCCTCGCTGACTGGTACTTGTATACCGCATCACTTGGTATACGTGCAATTGTATTTTAAATGATTGTTAAATGTCTGAGTATTACAGAAGGCACTACTGTATAGTTAAGTACTGTAAATATTATTATTCTCAAATAATAATGCCTAGTTCAGATCCCAGTCTTTTTTGTTCTGCCCATGAAGTTGTTCCTCGAGTGTTGATTTTGGTGGGAGTAGTCCCGGTAACACAGCTAAACTCAGCTGTGTGAGTGTGATGGTCTGACTCAGAAGTTGCAATTCACCTTGTTGCCCCCGCATTGAGTCCCCAAGCCATAAGCAAACAAGACGTGTGCTGCCCATGACCATTCGCTGCCGAGGGTTCATTTTAGTGCCTATGCTTTTCCCAGCTCTTCAGCTTCTGCTGGCTGCCCCCACACTGTCTCCTCCCAAGGACTCTGATCTTTTTGAATCTTGCCCCTAGGAGAACTCCTGGCATGTTGGCTCTGGGCATATGGGGAGAAAATGTCTGTGGACCAGTTCTCCAGATGCTGTTGTTTTCAGTCTGGGGAGACAAGGGTTTGAGAGAGGAATGTCATGTATGCACATGGCTCCTTTTCAGACTGACTGAAGCTGTCCACCAACACAACCAGTAAGGTGAAAAATTAATTAAACATTGTTCCCAACATCTGGGCATTTGAAGAAAACCTTTTTCTCATAGATTGGAGAGGTAAAAAAATTGCATTTGTTTACTTCAAGTATGTCTTTAAGACAGAGTTGCTCAAGTGGTACAAAAGGCTATGTGAATTCTCTTTCTTTGGTTTTAATTAAGCTTTTTGTGCTTGGTTTAAGCTGCTGAACACTCTGTTCCACCTAAACTGAAATAGACCACTCTTAAACCAAAACCCCTATTTCCTAACAGGAGTTTGCAGGAATTTTAAATGAAAGTGATGAAGATCCTTGTTAGATTTAACTGTTATAACTTGATTGTATACCAAAAGGCTGATGTTGTGAGCTTTGCAGATGAGGGACTTGTCTGTCTCTGTACCTTTATTTGGATTCTTCTTATTTCTCTGGGTTGTTATTGAGAACTTCTCTGACTCCCTTCTCCTCTCCTCTTGCCCGCCAGTGCTCTTCTGGCCGTTTCGCTGATGCTAATGGCCTTTTCTTTCCCCACCCACTTATTCCAGTCCCCCTTCCAGCTCTCGGTGGCTGAACAATGGTTCTTGGACATCATCTTTACATCACCTCCTTAGAGGATGAAGTATAATTTTTCCTTTTACGATTCTAAAAAAGTATAGAGCGATTTATGTGATGAACTTCTGCCAAACAATCACTTTCGGAGTGCTATTAGTGAGGGCCCCTGCTTTCAGCTTTTTAATATATGACCTCAGCACATTGAAATGGCCTTTTCAGATGTTGGAAAACTCAACAAGATGTGAAAAGAAGTCAAAGTGAAAGCCCAGGGGTGGGTCATAACAAGATGTAACAACTGGCCTTGTTGCAGAGATCCTCAGGAGAAGCATATTAAGACTGGAACACCACACATCCTCCATTTTATATTCTTAAGTTAGTTTAGTACCAAGGTATTATTAACACACCAAATCACTGGTTGTGCCTGAACAGAATCACAAGAGCTGCTGGTTAGAAAAATGCACAACTGAAATAGCTCTTCAGGAGGAAGCTGACCAGTCTATTTTGGGAAAATACTGTAATTCAAACAAGACACACTCTCACTAAGTACTTTCTCTGGTATTTGCTTGCTGTTGACCTTTCCGAGGGACCAACCCACCTAATTTCTGTCGCAGAGGGCCCCTCTGTACAGTCAGGGGAGAGAAATAAGCTCTTTCCAGAAGGCAGCTTGATTTTAGGCTCTTCTCAAGAGAAACTCAATCCATCTTTCACTCTTCATTGGCTATATATGAAGGCAAGGGTAACTGTGCTTCTAAGTTTGGGGCCTCAAGTATGTTTCTGAGGTCAAGAGGGATGAATCTAAGCCCGTATGTGTAACAGTACCTGGACCCTTAATGGCTTTTTCCTTTTGACTACTGAAGTTATACAAATCCAGACATGTATTACAATGACATATCTAAGCTAATCTGTGTAGATCTTCAAATAATAACCTAACTGAAGTATCATTTATTCTCTGGCAATTCTAAATGAACTAGTCATAGTCTTTCAGGGTGATACAGTTTATCAGATGAGGACAGTTAAATTCTACTTAAAATATAGACAGAGGTGTTGCGCTGGTTGTACTAAAGAAAGCTCATGGAGGTAAGAATTCCAGACTGCTTTCTGGGAGAAGAGGCAGAAAGGCTTGTCTGACATTTTGCAGAAGCATCTGTATTTGTGCCTTTTTTAATTCTTTGTGTAGCTGTCTCTGCGGGACAGACCCTCGAGAGGGTTGCCTCCGTGCGAATGGCAAGGTGAGGTTTCTGCGAGAAAAAATCTCATTGTGAAGACATGCATTTGTTTGTGCTGTTAGGGTGTTGTGCCAGGGACCAGTGGGTCTTTGGTCAGACCCAGAGTTTGAATTTTCTTATTTTTCTCTTTGTCTCATAAGGTGGAGCTAAACAGCAAAGCTTTACGCAAATGTCAATAAGCCCATAAGCAGAAAACAGCAGAAGCAAGCTCAGTGAATGTGGAAGAAAAGGGAATGCATCTTCTTCTGTTTTCGGAATGATGCTACATCAGGTAACAGATGCAGACAGCCAGGAGGTAACCACTGTGATCTACTTTGGGCAGACTTTTCTCCAGAAGACTAGAGATTTCTAATACAGGCTAATCATTGTAATGAAGGAGAACACACAGGATCTTAGAAGCTTAGAGATCACCACTGAGAGCATTTAAGAAAAAACAGACTCGGACACCAGGTGCTCTTAAGATCATTAGAGGAAGAATCTATGATTAGGAAAAAAGAAAAATCAGAAATTGAAGAAGTAATTATGTGATCAGGTGAGGGGAGCAAAGTAAAAGACATGCAACCTGACTACAGATATCAACCCTTTTTCAGATATGCATTGAGAAAATAATGGAAGAAACTTCCCCTTGCAGAGCATAAGAGAGAGCTGCTAGAGAGATATTTGAAGGAGTACTCCTTGTGGAGTGAGGAATCTACTGCTAGCAGAGGTTCTTCAGCCATCCTAGAAACCCCGTCTATCACTGGTAATGCTATGTTAAGTAGAATGGGTAGAGAATTGAGCAAGAAATCTGCCAGCTGTCTCCCTAGCATAAAAACATGAAATGAAACTGTGAGGCTGGCAAGTCTCCACCAGTGGTTATCAACCACAGAAGAAATGATTTGGCCAAATGTAGAAGTATTCAGATTATAGAAGACTTCAGGCAAGGCCCTGGAAAAAAGCCAACATGTTTTTCTTAGAGATCATTTCATGTAGATGAGTGAAAAAATGCAGAAAGATGAAGATCTAGGATTTGAACTGCTGGCCACATTTCTGAGGTGGAGCTAGAAGTTTAGGCTCTATGGAATATGCTGTGCCACTTCTCACCCAGATCATGGAGTCCTGTACATCCAAACTGGGAGGAAGAGGACCTAGTTTTCTCTCTTGTAAATTAGATAAAGTATCAAGCAAGATATAAAATTGAAAACAAAAGAGGGTGGTAAAGAGTTCAAGCCTAGATTTTTGCAAATGAATTGGATCAATGTGGTAAAGATGTGAGGTAACGCAATAACCTTTGTGCTTGGAAACTAAATAGTTTCAAGCAGTAGGAACACAAAATTATCACTGATAAAAAGATGCAATTGTAGTATAAATGCCCTTTCTAAAAACTGATAGGTTGTTTTCCAAGACTGAAATATGAAAATCATTGATTTTATCTTGTTTGTGAAAGACAGAGAGGTACAGCAGGGCAAGCAGGGAGGGAAAAGAGTGGGGAGAGTCTACATAGTCTACATTAAAGTCAGTGCTGCATGTTGTATGAATACGAATAACTCAAAACTTGAGGATCTTGAAAGCATGTGGATTGGTATTAAACAGCAGAGCCTAAGTAGCGACTGTGGTGGTGGTCTTCAGATTGCTCACTAAATTAGAAGAGAGAGCAAGATCTGTTACTTACTGCTTACATTTCTGTCTGTAGCGGGTGGAAAGAGAATAGCAGTGGTACAGGGGATCGCAATGGGAGACATGCTGCCTCATGAAGACAACGCTAACACATTATTAAACTTGAACTAAAGATGGATGAGAATATCCTACCTCAGAAAGCACCTGTCTTTGTAAATCTTCTTATGATGGATAAAGATGTTCTACCCTGGTGGCTGCTGATCACTGTGATCACTACCTGATTACATTCAATGCAGCAAACAGATATGTGGTATAAATGAATGAGAAACATATATGCTTTGTCCCTCAGAGGGGTCCGAGCTAAGGAAAACAAAGAGCAAAATAAACTGGGAGAAATACTCTACCATAAAAATGCAAAGAAGAGTTTTTAAAGGGGATTTTTATTACATGACCGGAAACAGATTCTGTTATGGAGTGGAGCACTATTGGCAGCCCCTTCTGTTTCAGGATTATAAGGAAGGCAGTAATTAGAAATGAAAAAGCAATATTATAGCAAAATGATAAAGAGAGTAAGAGTTGGTAATTGGTATAAGTTAGAAGTTATGAAGTGTAGAAAATTGATGAGGGAAGCTAAAGACATCAGGGAAAAATCAATGGTTAGCAGAGTTGGGGACAGTAAAGATTATTTAAGTATGTTAGAAAGAAAAGATATCTTAACAATAGTACAAGGCATTACTTGATGGAGGTGGTAGAATTGTTAATGATGCAGAAAAGAGAAATTGTCAATAAACATTTCTGCTCAGTATTTGGAAAAAAGCAAGATTACATGTATCAGTCAGGTGACGATGGTACAGTACTTTCTAGCTCAGTGGTGACAAAAGAGGACATTAAATGTCTACTAGGTTAGGGCAAACTTACAAAGCAATTTGGATGACTCTCAAAACTGGCCCATTAACACTGAATGCATCCTAATACAAAGAAATGCAAAACTGTTTAAAGGGTGGGGGGAGGGGGGCAGCAGCAGGCAGAGGACACATCTTCATCAGTGGATGGGGTTCTGGGACATTATGGTTTTTAAGAGGATCTAGGAGGTTGCAGTTACTACATTGCACATGATTCAGGAAAGTGATGAGATGTATCACAGGAAAATGATGAAATAGAGGGGAGATTTTATATCCAAAAAATGGCATTTGTGAAATTGGTACTGGCTGGAGCAACTAACATGCAAGCCTGGGCTATTGAAAAATTAGGGTGCTGAAGAGAGACACACAATAATTTGCAGGTTTGGCGCAACTGCCTTACACTGAGAAACTAAAAGAAGTTAGTCTGTTTATTCTGTCCAAAAGAAAATGGAGAAGTCTCTTGATTGCAGTGTGTGAAAATACCTGGGTTATTAACAGGATCTTTAATGCAGCAGAGAAAAGGCTAGCAAGAGGCAATGGCTGGAAGTTGAAGTCTCACTGCATCAAATAAGAAATCACAAACAAATTACTGCAGTGAACACAAATGAGCACCTGCATCAAACTATCTAGGGAAGCCTTTGGTTCTTCCTTTCCTACTGACTTAGGATCAAAACCTGATGCCAATATGGAAGATATCTTTTACCCTGAGACAAATTAGGATTTAAACAAATGCAAGTTATAGGATTCAACTGAGATTTGACTGGTGATATGTAAAGGTCCAAAGAATTGAATCTAGGTGACTGATTAGTTCCTTTTGACCTTAAACCCTCTAAATCTCTGTTCCCACTGCTTCTTTTACTTAATATTACTGTAACTGAACCCTGACTTTGGAAATGCCTCAGTCTGCAAGGAATGGTTTACAGACTCCCTCCTGAATTCATATGCTCATGGTGTTTCTATCTTCTTGAAGCTCCTTTTGCATAGCAGAGCAGTGGGAAGGGGCTATGCTGTAAGTGAGAATCAGACTTGAAAAGTGCAGTCGTGACAGCCTCACGTTGGTCGGAGTCATGCAGATGGAACAGGCTTCTTGGACTTTGAGCATGGGGAAAGTATGCATGGTCACATTAGTATAGTTAAGGATTGAGTTTATACAGAGCTGTCGTGTGACGAGTAAGATGGCATAAACCTGAGGAGGCATTTGCAGAAGTGCTCAGCTTTTGTCTTCCTCTCCTCCCATTTGGCTTTCTTAGGAGCAGCCATTTCAACACTGAATATGTTTGATAATCCTTCTCTACAGCACTGTCAGCTTCCAGAAACCTTTCCAGGACCAAGTGTTAAGAACACTTAGGGAGCAGAAACAATGGCAGTGATCAAAATTACTGGCAATAATCCCTTTTCAGTGACACATTCCTCCACCTTTTTGCTAATCACCTGTAGTTTGCTGCTGAACCTTTGCTATCATAGCTTAGAAGGAAATTACCTCACCTGGCCATGAAGGTAACAGGAGAACCTCAGTAGCATTTGTTGTATTTTGTATTAAGTAATGTCAGGACAGCAATAAAAATCTGTTAACTGCTGAAGTAATTTAACAGCTTGGAACATTTGTAGTGTCTACCTCTCCTAGGCTTCCTTGTTAGAAGAATTATTTTGTCAGAAGACAAATTTTTATCATCTGGGGCTCTTCCTAGTCTGCAGCAAATCATGCAAGGCCAGCATCAGCACCCCAAGTCCTCCTTCTCTCTGATACGGCCTTGCAGACACCAAGACTGTCTTGACTTATCTCTGACTTCCTCTTCTGAACCTGTCTGTCCCCAGCAGTGCCTTATTTGAGAAGGATATTGTATGTTACACTTCTGCCTTTCTAGGCTTGCCCTATTGCTAACCCCAGCCTTTTGAAGTCTTGAGTAAGGACACCATCATTGTGAGATTTGCTTTGAAGTCTTGCAATTTTAATATTTTTAATTGTCTTCTGGTTTGGAGGCATCAGGGTTCAATTTTGAAGCTCTGCTGTTCAGTGGCAGTTTCTAGAAATTAGTTTTTTATCAGTCTTTAGCTATATTAATTGTTCATTTAAAGTACACATTTAAAGTGAAGTAGTTACTTCAGGAAGCTCTCATTAACCTAAAACCCCACATTATAAATACATGTAGCTTGAATTGTTTTTTTCTTCCTTAACTCACCTTCCTCTTCTTGATATTTTGCCTTCCTCTCATTGTAGACGTTTCTCACATAAATCCATGTTTTGCCAATACACAAAAGGATTTTCTGTGCAAAATTCAATTGTAATGTCATTTACGTGTGTATTGCTAAAGTAATTACTGAAAAAATTGCCTTCTTTTACATCTTCACAATCTAATGTATCTTATCAGTAAGAGTAACTTTCAAGTTGTACAAATGAGTGGACTGGAAAAGTATTTCACATATTGACATGTCATTTCAGTAATTCCCCTCCATACATGATTTCTCTTTATGTATTTTCAAAGCCTTTTATTTTCTTTCAAAGTGGGTATTGTGTTGATGAGTCTCAAGGTCTCAGAAATTGAGTTTCATGTGGAGCTCTCTCATTTGTGCTTCACGCAGTGATAGTAATGAGGACAGTTGTGAAATGTCAGTGTAACAGCTGTAGGTGACTCTTATGAGACAAAGACAGACATGTGTCATTCCTTTTCACTATCTAGCAGTTTGAATGTATTGCACCTGCAGGGAAAATGGACATAGAGCTAGTATCTGATCTAAAATAGGACAAGCATCACCTGACAATTGACAAGTCAGAATGACTCTACTTGTGCTACTGTGAATTTCCTGCCCATGCAGTTACAGTTAGGCATGAATTATAAATCTTTTGGGGTGCTTTTTCTTTCTTTCATGTAATATTTTGAACTCCACTAAAAGGTGATTTTATGGCTGGAATACGAACATGTGGAAAATTAACTGAGCTTGAGAAAGGCACTAAAGCTCTGCCAGTGCATTAATTATCTGGCAAGTGTATTTTAAAACTGGTAAATCATCCATATCACCGGAAGAGACAGAGCAGGGATTCAGTCTAAATTAGAAACTAACATTTTAGATTTGGTTCTTACTTAGACGCATGAGTAAGGATAATGGCTTCTGTAATAATCACTGGAATTGTGATACCTTCAAATGAGTCCTGAAAGAGATCATTCTAATTTGCATAGCTCACCCTCTCTGACACACTACCCCTAATGTATGTAAAGTGCAGAACATAAAATGATTTGAATTTTCTCAGCAAGTTATACATCTGTTTAATGAAACAAAAAACTGCATTTTGAGATACTTTCTTGACAGGAAATTCAAACATCATAAAAAACTTTCAGAATATGCCATATTTACATGATCCAGGATGTACATTTACTAGTAGAAGATAGCACTTAGATAAGGTCTTTCCCCATACCTACATTTAGTTATTCTTGCTTGATCTTACAGTGAAGTCATTACACTGGATGTGTGACAGCACAATTTCTGTGCAGAATAACTGATCTGATGCAGAATTCTGAGTATGCTCTGTAGTAAAGTAACAGGACAGAAAAAAATGATTAGACACAAATAATCTGCAATAATAGCAGTGAAAATAGAGAAAGCATTAAAAATATTTTCTTGTGTAGTAATGGTCTTTTTATTTCAATTTGCCACAAACCAAAATTCCTCTGTAAGCGATATATTAAGAAGATTTTTATTTACAGAAGAAGAGATTTGTTCTTTGTCTTTGGCTTTAGACTAACCATTTTCTCCATTTTTCTTTTACTAAATGGAAATGCGCCCAGAAGTGCTTTCTGTGAGAGAATAGTAAGTGTAATGTGTGTGGTGGTTTTTTCTTTTTTTTTTTTTTTTAACAAATAATGTTTACTTCAGATGAGCTGGGTGATACTATTCTGCCTTGTTCCAATGATTAAATCTAGGGAAACTCCAAGGGGAAACTAACAGGAGATAAAACAACGGCTATCAGAACTTACTATCAAAACTGTCCAGAGTCCTTGGGGAGATAAAAGAGAAAATGCCGATATCCTGGAATATGGAATATCCTTGCCTGGTTCCAGACTGCCTGGTGATGATTATTCTTCCCTTGCTTGATGAAGGGCCAGAAGCGATGCTAACCATTAAAGGACATTTAGAGAAGCAGAGAGCTAGGCGGGCTGCTGCAGAGCTGGTGTGGGGCATCGGGGAGTGCTGCCAGGGATGCAGGACATTTTGCTGAGAGGTGTGCGGAGGCAGTGCAGCGAGCAGGCTGTCTCACCAAAGCTAGCGATGGAGGTGACCAGACTTGGGGATTCTTGGGAGAATGTGTAGCTACAGGGCTGCACAAGCATCATTCTTGCTGTCACTTCTGCTCTGCTTCCTTGTGAAAGAAACACCAGTTTTGAGCAAGTTTTCTCAGATTTCTTGCCCAGGCTCTGGGATGGGAGGAGAGCTGGCTGGTCAGCAGACACATGCTGGGAACTTGGAGGGTGCAGGGCAGGCGAAGTGTCATTTAAGGACTTGCAAAGTTCAATAAGCTGCTTTTAAAAGCTATGTAAAAGGTAACTAAGAAAAAAAAGCAATAGCTATATAAACATCTGCCCCTCAGCTGGAAACTGCTTGGTAACCGTGGTCCTTGTGCTGAACTTCAAGAGGGAACTGCTCTTGGGTCCTAGGCGTTTAGAGTCAGACACAAACACAGCAATAAATAATAGCTTTTCTTTTTTGAGAGCTGCTAGCGTTCATAATGCAGCCAGTGACAAGAGGAAAAGGTCCCTATTATCCAGGACCTTACAGCCTGTGGTTTGATCCTGCTCGAGATCAGCATTTCCTCGGAGATGTTCACTTGACCGTGAAATTGGAACTGCCTCTCAGGGAAGGCCTGAGGATACTGCACAGAGCTGGCAAAGTGCACAGCAGGCACAGCCCGTACAGCCGGTGGTTATCTGAGGTTTGGTTCTGCACTGTCCGCCAGGGTCAGATTCATTTAAAACTTGGGCATCTACTCTGTGACAGTCACCTAGACTCTCTCAATAGTCGCTAGTTAGTGATAGACATTTCCACAGGGCCGTTCGCCTCCTTTGTTTGCAACACCCATCCCAGAATAAGATTAATTACTCTGTGGAATTGCCTGTTTCTCTCCATTGCCTAGGGATGCAGCCCCTAGGTTGCCATAAAAGCCAGATGCCTACTTTTTATGGGTGGGTGAGGTGAATCTGATCTTCAGAGTCTGAATGATGCTGAAAGGTCACCTCATATGATACTACCACAGCTGTTACAGCTGCAAAGTTACGTGTTTTTTAAGGGCTTTTTGAATTCCATTAACAGACTTAAAATAATATTTTAAGATTGAGCTTCTAGACCTTAGAGTAGAGGTTTCTAGGGAAGTTATTATAAATTGGAAGAAATTGTAATTAACTATCTTCTTGGTATTTCTGTAGCTATTACACTGTTTTTTACTTAGCAGTAAAAAGTATTCAAAGTGCTGAGTAGACCTTCCCTGTACTAAAACTATTTCATAGAATATGAAATGCTGGATATGAAAAATACCCACTGAGCAGAAGACAGAGAACAACAGACGTTTCTGTTTACCAGTGTCTCTAAGGGAAAAAAAAAGTTTCATATCACATTGAGAGTGAATTAGTTGAAATTTTCAATGAATTGAAGGATAATGCCCACTCCACCCTACAGTCTCCAAAATGCTTTGGGCTGAGTGAAACATTTTGTTTGACATGAAACGAATGGTTTTATTTTGGTTTCAAACAAATTCAAATATTCTAAGAAATAAGGGAAATTTGTATATGGAAGTAACTTCAAATGAGAAAATCAAAACCTTTCATTTTCAAAATATCAAAATGAAGCCTTTCCATTTGTCAGTGATTTCTTTTGTCTGAAGCTAACAATTCAGCAAATTTGATACAAATTCATGAAATATTTATGTGATGCTGAATCTTCATTTTTTTCCAAAAAATGGCTATAGTTGAACACTATTCCCAGCTTAAGCATTGTATCATGTTGTCCAACCAGCCCATTAACAACACAGGATTCTTCCCTCTTATATAATCTCAAACCTGAATAGAATCTGTGACAGACACTAATAAAAGTGACAAATATGTGTCCTTCTTCATAAAAATCTAGAGTTCCTGTTAAAATGTGGAGTAAGATTTCTTAACTTCTTGTAAAAAGACTTAAATTACAAAAATGGGTGATATAAATAGTTTAAGTGATAGGACACCATGGCATGAAACTTAATCCATGTCCTGGTAACTGAGCATTTTAAAAGTCTGCTTCTGAGTTAGAATATGTCTTTACAGCATTTCCTGTGGTGTTTCACTATGGATGTCTTTGGATTTTGTTTTGCTAGAGTTGTTCTTCCCTAGTTTCACCAGAGGTGTTGGGTTAACCCTCAGCACATAAATTACAAATATATATGCATGACTTGCTGTTGATTTGCATGATTATTGCAGCAAAGACAGGACTGGCATAAGGCAAGACAACAAGCTATTGATAAGGCCAGTTGAGGCAGGCTTGGGATGGTTTGGTCTTTCTGGACAGTGTCTTGATTTATGCTATAAATAATCAGGGTAGGGTTTTATGTTGGAGCCTTTGTGTGGGAGTTAAATGGCTGACCTAACCTTTGAACTGATCTTTGTGCTCCAGTTCAGACTGATGGCACTGTGTTCAATGTCACAGTAAATGTTAAAGGGGCTCTAAGTGATAATAAGGGCTATGCAAAATGCTGTTGCTGCTATCAGTTTTTCACTGGGGAATCTTCTCTGGGGAATTTCTTTTGCTGATAGATTTCAACTTTTTTCTGTGGAGCATTTTCAGAAAATGATTGGGAGAACTTATTTACTACCATAATTTATAAACAGCAAAGATTATTTTCAGGAGGGAGAAGAAGAGGCACCATTAGCGTAATACATGCTGATTTTGTTCATGCATACTCCAACACAGAAAAAAGAAAGACTATTAGTTTATAGTGTAGGTGAAGTGCTTACTTCGGTGGAAACTCCAGGTGATGGTTGGAGGACAGATTTTATACTTAATATTATTCAAGGAGTAGAGAGTATCTACAGAAAGTCCAAGACGGCATTAAAGCAATTGGAGCACCTTTTCTCTTTGCTAAAATGATTACATGTGCCAAATCCTACCTGTTCTTCCTGTTTGTGACCCTGTGTGCTTTTTGGGACTGTTCAGATGGGTCCCTTTGTAAGGGTCCACCAGATCATCTTTAAGTAGCAAAGAGTAAACCTCAGTGTGAAGCATGTGCTTCTGTGGTTTCCATCAAATTGCACTGCAGCAGTGGCTTTGTTTTTTGTTTTAAATTCAGCTTGTTTTAATACTCTGGGAATTCTGGCTTCACAATATTAAAAATGAGCACAATATAGGAAACAGCTGCTAGTCTCAATGCATATTGTTCTTGGACTTTACAACAGGTGGCATCAAAATGCAGTTAGATTTCACTCATCTCGTAATTGCAGCTAGATAAAAGCAGGGCACAGAAGTAATTCATCACAGCTCTGTGAGAGACTCTGGGCGGTGGGGAGGGATGGCTGGACATAGAGGCTAGTGGATCCCCAGAGCTAAGCCCTTTCCTCCTGGCACTCATCTCATGCCTGATAGGGGCTGGTGAGAGCTATCGAATGTAGAAGCAAGCAACGGCCTTTCCTGTTTCACACCTTGCTGCTGAGTGCAAATTGAATCTTATGTGAGGGCAGCTAAAATAAAAGTATTTATTTTGCATTAAACAGCCTTTGGAACCAGTATTATGTCTCTGCAAGACTGGCATACAAATATTCTTGTCTTAATTGAAATTAAAGCACATGCAGCTGGTAGTCTTCAAGTTTTCATTTTGGTGGCTTTTTTCTTTTCCCCCAGACATATAAAGCTATCTACAGCTGAGGTAGCAGGTCATAGGTTTTCATTTTAATAGAGGAGGAGGGTGATAAAGACAGGTTTTATTCACAATCGGAGAATGTTTCCGCGCACTGTGAATGGAGACTGGAGCTCATTTAGCCTTTCTCTATAGCCTCTGAGAGCTGTGCTTTACAGAAGAGCATGTTAGAATTTATGAACGTTTCACTACTAGATTTGTCAGGCAACATCTGTCTGTTACAAAGAAGACAAACCCTCTTAAAGTCTGTGGCCTTTTCATGTTAGGCTGGAGAGTAAAAGGCATGTCTCCTTAGCCCCAAATGTCAGACCTGTCTGACAGGTGTCTGCTGCCTGCTTGGGGCAGGAATCCCAGTCTTCTGTGGAAATTAGGTGTGGGATTCCCGCTGACACTAGAGGAACAATGGCTAGGCCTCCTGTGTATCCATATTGCCCCCTGCACATCTCCCAGCACACAGTCCTCTACCAGATGAGCTAACAATCCTGATTTTTGACCTTTTTTGCCTTTTTTTACTGGCAGAGGGATGCTACCTGCTGGACTAGTGTAAAAACTGTAGAGGCTTGATGTCCTATCTGTGTGGCTCATGCAAGGGCCTTTGGGGACACCTCACCAAATGATCCCGCAGTGTCGATTCTGAGTTGGCAGTGTGATGAGAAAGCTTAGGTGGCGCTCAGGGAGCTTGGGGCAGCAAATGGGTCCGAGGCTTAGCCCCAGTGCTTGAACCTGGCATCACAAAACCAAAGGGGAAGTGTGCCAGACTGTCAGAAGGGTTGTTAGGATGCCCCGAAAAGCTGAAGGAACTACAACCGCTGATGAAATAGCTCCTGAAGGGTGAGACGGTAAAAAAAAAAAAAAAAAAAGGACCAGTTTTTACCCTGCTTAGAAAATAGCATATGCCCAAAACAGGATAAAATCTTACCTTTGCTCAGAGGTTAACATTTTGAGATGAGGTTTTTAATTCTCACTGGCAAAAGAAATAAGAAGTTTGCAAGAGAGGTTGTAGTGAGATATGCCTCAAAGTGAGGACTCTGTCAAAGCGCTGTGGAGGCTTGAGCCGTTGAAGAAATTTAGGAGGCCATGCTCAATGCAGAGGATATTCAGGTGGCTCCCAGTAATTCCTCTCCTGCTGTGTCCCCTCTAGAAGTGATACTGTCTGAAGGAGACAAAATAGAAAGAAGAGACATGCTAAAAAACTGAGGAACAGGACAGAGACACAAGTTTTCCCCAGTTTCCCACACATCCAGTTTCTGTAGGTTTGAAGATCTCTGTCATGGTTCCCATTACTTATGCCTCTCCTCTCGGTGACACATGCCATATAAAATCCACAAAGTATTTTGCAACCTCCCACTAGAGATGTTTCTGTGGAAGAGTAGGATTAGGCCCATATTAGATTTTGATGCCATTTAGAAAATGTCATTTGACCTGAACATATTGCATTTAACCTCTGTTGAGACTTTGCAGGGTTTGTTTACGGGGCTGTGTGATGCTCTTATCAGTAGCCATGCTTCAGCAGCCGCTGCGAGAGCGCTCTGAGTGCGCCTGCAGTCTGAGCCCACTGGCGAGATGGAGTCTGGAGGCATCTGAGAGCTGGTAAATCCTGTTTATTTCCTCCTAACGTGAATACCGGATTTGTATGCTCAACCCGTCAGTCAGATTTGCATGTTCAAATCAGGAAAACTTGAGGAATGTAGGATACAAGTGAGGAAAAGCTTTATTTAAAAACATGTAGGTTGTTTGTGGCTAGACCACTGGGGAAGCCGGCAGCTGTCCACACTTATGTCAAGTGAAGCTTAAAATCACATTAGTTAAAACAAATTAGCTAACACATTTTCAAATGGAAACGCTTCCTATTCTGATGTGGCTAGAGCACACAGTTTCATGCTTGTGGTAGCAAATAATGCCTTGCATTTATTTCTTTGTGCTTTTTATTCTTAGAATAAGAATAAGCACCTGATAACTGGGTTATCACATCCCTGCGAGATACTGGCATCAGTAACAGGACTGCCTGTAATGATAATCTGGCTGAAAACCTGTGCTACAAAACAAAAAGGAGGAAAAGGATTATTTTTTAGTCCAGCTAAATCCTAGATTGGGCTGATTGTGCTAATGGGTACAAAAAAGACAGGGCTGGAAAAAGAAAAAATGGTCCATAGGGAAGACAGAGACCATCTCCTTTGGCAGCAGCATGGATGTGACTCGGCTTAAGCTAGTCAGGAAACTGCCTGCAGTGTCCGAGTGCACACGCTCTGCCAGGTTGGCACAAGTTTCCAGTCCGCTTGTCCCTCTTCTCAGGCTGTGTACTTGCCTCCAGGAGGGTGCTCGTGTGCAATGGGAAGGCTGCATCCTCCACAGAGTGTCATTTTCAGGGTGTATTTTGAGAAGGTTGTTTCCAGGTCAGACCACGTAGGTGATCCGTACAGCTCAGCGGCACGGCTACCTGGAGGGGTGGCAAAGTGCAGCGCAAGGGAGGCGTGCGGTGGCCAGATGTTGGGCATAGTGAGCATCTTCATCCAGCTCTGTCCCCGAAGGCAGCCTGTTCTGTAATTGCCCTTATTACCTGTTCACTTATTACTTGTCTCACTTTATAATAAACGATAGAGACGTTAGAGAAGTTATGTTGTTTAAGTTGAAAGTTGTTGGGGTTTCCAATCAATTAAGCAAAGGAGGTGTTAAATTACCTGTGTTGGGGATGTTACTGGGTTTTACAGCCTTTCTTTGTTAAAGGTGTTGATATAGCTCTGGCACTAGAGAAAGAAAGGGCCTAGCAATATAATCTTGAATAAAAAAGTATTGGGAAGCTGGAAGTCAATGAGCATATATAAGAACTCTCACCAGTTTTAATTACCTTTGTGCAATACTGATGAGACTTAACAGAATGCATTTGGAGAAACTTTCAAATTTTATGAGGTTGCACCTAATCCTTAATGCATTGCCTATCCAGACACAGAGGCGCCATTTTTGCAAATCTGGTTTATACAGACAGTATTTTATATCCATATCTTTATGTGACATAATTCTCTGGTACGCAGAAAATGTTACCTCACCAAATACTGAAAACTTTTTTTGCTATCAAATTTTTATTCTTCTTGCATGCTTTCTGTGCTCGGTAATATAATTTATGTGTTTATCTCTCTTTTTGCCCTTCCCAACTGTTTGATTTGTGTGTTGGTAGCAAATGATTCTTATTTTCAGGTTCTTTGAATCTTAATCTGTCATTTACACAGTTTGCACGTGGGGAAACTGCTGCTGCTTCAAGAGGTTAAGATGGTGTTAAAAACCAAGCACTGAAAATAAGAATACATTTAATACCTCCTCATGCAGGCACACCATGCAAAATATATCAGTAAATGCACAGAGCCAACGTTTAAAACTGCTTTCAGATTGATGTCCACTAGAGCAAAACTGGTTTGTAGTTGAGTGAGACTTTGGCTATCCATGTCTCTTAAGTGTCTGTGCTCCCTCCGACTGATGTATTACTGAGATTTAGCATGGGACTTAGAGAATCCCAAGCCCCAGTGTAACAAATAAGGCTGAAAGGAGGACATGGCCGTGCTGGGCGTTGCATTGCCAGCGGTGATACTCCTTTGTTCAAGTATGCAGTGGGAGTCCCAAGATCCAGCTGGTATTTTTACGTGCAGCTTTTCTGGGGACTTAGTATGGCACTTACAGCCTGCTCTTCTGTTATATTTAAGTTGGAGTTAAACTGAGCTGCCCTAGAAGTTATCATCTTAATTGCAGGCGTAAATTATTTGTCTGAAAGATGCCATTGTGACTGTTTCACCTTTTGTATGAGGCAGGCCCCAAAACCCTCTGTATAAACCATTCATAATTTTTTAAAATTTGTTAAAAATAGTTCACAGCATCTCCACAGCTCAGGGCAGTTGTGTGCCCATCTGTTCCCCTTCCTATAATTTGTTAGCTCTGGATTTGGCACTGTGGAAGAAAATTGGCATAAGACAAAGTGGAAACAGGACCTATGTTGATTGACAGAATATTTTCTCAGTGGGGAAGTACGGTGAACTCAGGCATAAAAAATGATAATCCATAAGATATTTATCACCAGGGATCTAAATTATTTTAGTAAGTGTATAAACAAAGCTCTGGTTTCTCCCTAGATGCCATGGGGCCTACACATTTTTATGTTATCCTTTAAGATAGATTGTTGCTAACGGAATGAATAAGAGAAAAACTCTTTGTTGATAAATTCCCTGTGAATCTACTATAATGGTGTTTTGAGCTTTTGCATGTGTTCCCAGAAGCATCACATGTCACATTACCCTTATATGTAATTGTGAAATGTTCGATTTAATCACAGTTTGTCCAAGAAAATTTTTTTAGGCTGTTATAACTGTACCCATAAACTTACATGTGTTGAAAGATGCATGGTCCTCATCAAAAATCCTCAGGAGGGTTTCTTTATTCTGATCCTCAGAGGAAAAAAAGTAGAAGGTGGGGAGGGAAGCCTTTGGGATGAAGAAGCAGATGGTCTAAAGCTACGAGGAACTTTAATAGCTTAGTATTTTAGTGGGCTTCTGGAAGTTGTAATGCCTGTATGTGGAAAAACAGATGGTAGTACTGTAAAAGTGACTGGTACTTGTGCATGCAAAGCCTGGGACATTGCATTTTTGTCTCCAGACTGTATCTTTGAATACATTGATGAACTTACTGTGGGCTTGTCAAGGGCATAAAGAAAATTGTTCTGAATGGCTAATGGTGGTGTTTTTGTTTGTGTCGGTCCCATTGTAGCTCATGGAACGCTCACTGGATTGCTGTTAAATTATACTGCAGCAAAAGAACTTTCCTAAGACTGCAGGGGATTTTCTGAACCATCACAAAAAGAGGAAATGTGTAAACTAAAAATATCTCATCCATTTAATATCATTGAGAAGTCATACACAGTGAGTGCACTCTGAGCTGACACAGATGGCACATTGCTCTACTCACATTTTTGCAGATTGCGAAAAGAACCTCTTGCAAACACCCATTGTTTTGCCTTTCTCCCCTGGTGTTAATTTCTGCTTAAGATGTTTCATTGCCGTCACTGTGAGTACATTGGGAGCTCAGGACTATCATTCCTGGCTTAAAACTGCATCAAAAATAGCTTGTGAGGGGCTTGGAGAATGAAGACAATCAGCTCATGTTCTATGTGATACAGTAAAGTGAACCAAGCATGCATTAAGGGGAAGATGAGTAGAAGGTGGTGACACCAAAACTTGTCCTGTTCTTACCTTTTTTTGTGGGCCTCTGCTTCTAGTCCCTGTTTTTGGTATTTGAACAAGATTCTGGGATTTTATTTGGTCTTTTGGTTGACTGTTTTACCTGAGTACTTGCCTCTCCTGGCCTCGGTCTTTCTCATATGGGATGCTCATTTCTTGCACTGTAGAATACAGCCACATCATCCAGGCAGGCAGCTTTCCCTGTGGGAGCTGCTATTCTGGGAGCAAGACACTGAACTTGATGTTTCTCTTTCTATGCATCAAACTTCTTCTGGACCACCTCTGAGCACTTTTTGTTCAAGATCTGCTGTTCAGGAGCCAGCGTGTCCCCCTTGGTACACCCATGTAGGCTTCATATTGTTGTTGGCATGGAGTGCTATCGCTGGTCATTCTAACTCATATTCCATCTTATGGTGGTGCTTTCTCTTACTCCCGTCTTGTGGTGCTTGTGCTGGTTGTCTCTCAAGATGCCAATCCTGTGCAAATTGGTGAGAAGATACAAGGTGAGCTGGCTTTTGACCCAATATGACTATTCTTATGTTCAACAAGCTAGGAAGGTGACCTAACATATTTAATGGTGAAGCTGACAGTGAGATTTTGCCTTTTGGGGTACAGTTACGTGATACAGCTGAGCCAGTCCACTGAACTGGAACACTAACCCCCAAAAGCAAATAGTTTTCTGCTGGCTTAGCAATTTGAATCAATTCAGCAAGCACTAAGATGGGTACAGAGGGAGTGAGAATTAAAGAAGAGGGGGAGCAGCAGAGAAGGAAGGGCAACCATGCCTTCAGCATCCGTGAGATATTGGACCACCTCATCTTCATCCAAACAGTCAGGAATGTGGGTGCTGAGTTTGATGTTCCTCAGGAGCTGAAGCTGTGGAGTCTGCCTGCGTGACTTTTGTTGATGCAGTATCTGCTCTCCTCAGATAGAAGGAGTGAGCTTGCACATAAGCAGCTCTATACTTACTTGCTTTTGGCATTGGATGATTACGAAATTTATTGATCTTTAATTACTGGGTCATGAAAACAGAATGTCCTTGTTGATTATTTTGACTTGATCAGCAAACTTGGGTATCACTCACAACAACATTCTTGTTACACGTGAATGCGTTTGTGCTTCTACTGACACCTTTCAGAGGATCTCGGAGCATGATTTATTGTGCATCCTTTTCCTTATTTTTATCAGTGCCAAGGAGCAGGTACTTCATAGGTAAATTAGAGAAATCTCTACCCTAAAGCATATGCAGTCTAATGACAAGAACACTAATATAGTGAAAAGTTGGTGATAACTAAGTGCCATTCACGGTGCTGCAGTGTGAGAAAGGAAGCCTTGAAGCATGTGGATGTGGCAATTTGTGAAGGCTGTTGCTGATCTTACCACACTGCCACCTGTTCAGTGGATTCAAAGAATATTTCCATTTCTGAAGCTGACAGTTTGTCACCTTATCCAAAGTTACAAATAAATAAACTGTTTGAACAGGAATTGGAGTGTTTTTCCAAATAACTTTATAGAAAAGATTGTATTTGCTTTCTGGGAAGGAGATTGGATCATTCGTTTGTTAGTCTTGGCCCTAGGTAGATGGGAAGGTGAACTCCCTCCTGAATCTGATTAGGTGTGCAGTGGATACATACTCTTTACAGATACGGTCGTGATAGGATTTTTAAATGTTTTATTTGACAAGTACATTACTCACAGTACTGTTCCTGCATGAATCCTTAATTGGCAGAATATGAACTGGGGAAAACCTTTGTCTGTTTAGTTGGGAAATGGTTAAGCAGGTTTGTAGTTTTGAGGAAAGATACTGCTTGATGAAAGAAAAAGACTTTTTTTCTCTTTTTGTAAGAAGACTCCGGAGTTGACATTAGCTTAATTTATGAAGGAGTCCTATAATATGAAGCATTTTTTCTCTATAGGCATTAAAATTTGGAAAATTTAATTTACAACTTCATAATTATTGAAAGATTGTCATTTAGGCAATCAAAGTGAAAGTGCAAAGAGGTCCAAGTGCAAGTCTTCTGTTGGCGTCAAAGGATTTTTCTTGGGAATGAAAAGCATTTGAGCAAGATATAGAGGGTGGAGGATAAGAAACCTGATGTAGTGCAGTTGCGTTGCTGCATAGGAAAAGACAAGACACTTGCTAAATTAGGGAGCTGCTATGGAATAATAATCCATAATCCTTAATGGATTACTGGGCAGAGAACATGGGAACAAGTAGCAGCTTTAGCAGACATTCAGCAAATGCTGCATATAGGTGTATCAGGCTGGGAACTGTGAGTTGGTGCTTGAGCAGGAGTAGCAAACACTTGCAGGCCTGCTCTCACCCTTTCTTTCATACTTAGCTTCCACGCTGTATGGTGCCCTCCCACTTTCCTGTGCTGTGTTTTGGTTTTTTGCAGGTTCTGTGCTAGTTCCTGTGCACTCACCAGCTTCTGTCCAGCTGCCAGAGCTCAGTGTTCCTTTACAGCCCTTTTCTGACATTCCTTCTGCCTCTCAGACTTTACTCTGCAATCCCGGATGTCTCACTTGCTAGGTGAAGTTTCCTCAAGTGCCTCTTCAGCTTTCAGAAACAGTTACTGCCAGGTAGAGCCAAGCCAGCCATATAAACAGCAAGCCTGCTAAAAGGCTGCCCTTCCCGCTGTTGCAACAGCTAGAATTTGTGGCATCCTGGGGTTGTTTTTTTTTTTTTTGGGGGGGGGGGGGATTTTTTTTAAAGGGTCAGGAGTTAACTTCAGGGAGTGGAAATATCCATGTGAATAAATAAAGAATCTACCTGAATTTGTGCCCAAATTTAATCAGAACCAAAACTGTATTTGTAAAATGACATGCCTTTTCAGCAGAGAAGGAAATATCATAATGTCCCAGTCTTCACTTACTCATGACATTCTAGCTTAGTTTTGTATACTGAAAAAATTCAAATTGTTTGACATAGGCTTAAATAAACATTTACCCTTTTGGTGCTTTATCCAAGAACAGCCCAACACAGTATTTGAGACTTACCCATTTGTAATTGTGAGAAGAATGCAAGACCTCGTAGTCATTCACATCTGATCAACTTTACTAGCTGTACTGTTCTGAGATTTGTACTCTTGGGAAGAAAAAAAACAAGGAATTTTTTCACCTTGCTTTTTCTTTTCCTGACATGGTTTTGCCATTTCAGCTTCTTTTTTTTTTTTTTTTCCAGTTTGTTTAAGTTCGGTAGTATGAAAATTGAACTAAAATCTCAGCCAGTCATGGGTTCATGCACTAGCTTCTCTGTCAGAGCTCGAAACACAGCTTGATTATGTAGATTCCAAATTCCTGGAGTATGAAGAGTTTAGCTTGAGTTACATGTGTGTATATATGCAAGTCTGTTACTTGGATTTTGCCAAAGGGAAAGGAAATTTCCCTCAACATAGCATAGCTGAGTTTCTCAGGCTAAACCTCTGTAATTTATAAATTAGAAATCTTGGAGAGCTAGAGGAGTAGGGAGTGCTAGACATACAGTGTGCTCCAGGGAAAACAGCATTGCTGTATCATGAGCTTTTGCTGTGTTGTTACAGAACAAAGCTGGGGAAAGAAGCTTGTTTCTGATTGCACATAGTAAAAGAATGATCAAGGAACTTTGTATTACCTACACAGGAAATATTGCTGTGAATGTTTGGGTTCCTTTGTAAGATTTGTTGAGGCTTTCAGATTTTAATAGGGTTGTGATTCATTTCTGGAAACAGATCCTTCATGTTTCTCACAGTAGTGCTAATTTCTTTATCTAATGTTTCAAGTAAGCCCCCCTCATTTATTTTGGGGGTAGGTTTTACTTTCTTATGAGATGATACATACTTGTATGCATACTTGTACATAGATTTTATTTTAATTCTGAAAGGCTCCAGTTCCCCATTCCTTGCAAATTTTTCAAAGGTCAGTGTTTCTACCAAAAAATTTGAAAGCGTAAGGGGCTGGAATGAACCTCATTAACAGGCATAAATAAGCTGATCTTCTCTTTGCAGCCAGCTGAGAGGGTCAGGCACCTCCCAAGGCAATTCGTATCTTAGCTGTGCTCCGTCTCTCCACTGTGCATAGAGGAGCCTGAGGAAACGGGTGCCTCAGTTAAGTGCCTAAATTTAGAGGTGAAGCCAAGGCTCGGTAGTGTCACAGGGATCCCCTGGGAGTTCCTTAAAAGAGAGAGTCCCCTTTGTGGAAAGGAGGCATCTTAACCTCTGTTGAAGTCAGGCATTGAATGAGCTGTACGAAGAGACGTGTACTATAGCACACAGTCTCTTCGTTTGCAGATGTGTTACTCCACCAAGACACTGGCGTCTGACACTCTCCAACATGCAGGGCAAGGTGGACTTTCCCAGTCACACATTTAACTCAGGTGACACTATCTAGCCCTTTCTGTCTAATGGTGAAATCAGTGTTTTATGTTTTTATTATCAATGATTTGTTGGAAAGATGTTGCATTTATACCTTTTGAATGCCAGTAGTTTGAGTACTAGCTTGTGCATCACCAGGAGTAATCATTCCTTAATCTTTACCTCTGTGAACCTTAGAACAACAAAGGTTAGAAAAAATGAGCTGTCAAATTAGAGACTCCCCTTGGGTACAGAACTGTGTTTTAAGTATAAAACATCATTTTAACATCTTTAAAGTGAGGAAATAAAATCCAGTCCACTTCACATGGCTCTTACAATATACAAATAAATTGTTTGTGCATCAGTATTAGGAAGGAACAGAAGAGGTTTTATTTTAATTTAAAAAAACTACTAACGAGGCCTTTAACACTGCGTTATAGAGCATTGACAGATAAAAATTTGAAACCTAAACATTTAGGAATGAAATTAAGAACATTTAAACATTTAGAAATGAATTAATGAATTAAATATTGCTTATTTCAGATATCAGATTGTATTTATAATCAGTCCTTCAGAATGAACAAAATAGATTTTTACATTGGAGGTGCAGAGGCCTTATATTTAGCTTTACTGGCACGATGAACTAGATGAGTGTATTTTTCACTTTCTGAAGTCAACTATTTCCATTACTCTTTTGTTTCAGTTTTAGATGTGGAAAAGACAGACTAAAATTTTTGTCTTCTACTTATTGTATTTACTCCTCAGGTTGTTCTTTACAAGTAAACATGGGTGCCCCCCATTTCTTTTTGTATGTTGGATTAATTTTTCCAGCAGCATATCACAGAGAGAGGTGCTGTCTCAGCTAAAAAGCAAATAGTTCCATGAGCAGCAAAACTAATGATGCCAGCTTTCCAGTGGAGTTGTGTCTCTTGCTTGATTGACTTTTAACTGAATTACGCTGCAGCTGCAATGTGCATTCATCCCTTAGTAGGCACCAGAGAATCCACTCCCCAGCCAAAGTTTTTCTCCTGCGTGGATTCTCTGTTGTTTAATAACACAGGGTTTGTTTGCAGCTTTTTGCCTGTCCAAGAGCCTAGAAAAACCTTTGCTCTCTCTTCCTCGCCCTTTCTCGCTCCCCTTGCTGCTGTGGGTTTGCCACTGCTCCCTCTACCCAGCCTTTGTGGTATGGTCAAGCCCTCCACTCTGCTGTCCAATTTGGCTGGCAGTGCCCAGCAGGCTACGGGTCACTAGGATGAGTAGAGAGGTAGGTGTAGCATCACACGGTCCTTAGAAAACCAGGCTAAGCACTGAAGGAAGCAATTCAGAAATACTGGGAATAGTCCATGTTTGGAGTTTTCCTCCTGAGAGTGGATGCCTAAAGGGAATCAAGCTCTGTTTGCTGAACAGGCAGAGGAGCCAGTGACAGCCGGAGAGGAGCAGGATCATATCCCTGTCCTGCTTGAGTCAAGGCAGATGCTCGCCCCTTCGGCTCTCGCCTCCTGCAGGACTGCCCTTGGGCACCAGCATGGTTACTCTGTCATTAGTACTGAAAATGTTTTGCTTAGTAATGAAGCACTAAATATTCACTAGATTAGAAAGAGAGTAAGTCTCTGTCCTTCCTGTGGTAGAACTGGGAAGCGAGCTCCAGTGAGCATGAGCTTTAGAGAAAGTGGAAAACTGTTCCAATAAATATGCAAATAAATAAATAACATCCATCCTCTGTGTGCTACACAGATATCCAGGGACAGAACAGATTTGAACTCAGGTCATCTGCTTCTCAAATGCATGTTCTGCTCTGGAGCTGTAACTCTCTGGCTCTGTTCTCTAAGTGTTGCCTGAATCCCCTTATAAGCATAGCCGTTTGCTTAAAATTACCCCAGATAAAATTAAACAATGTATTTGACCCAAAAATGATAAATGTACTTGCTGGAAATTCTGCACAGCCTTCCTTTTGGAAACAAACATACTTTTTTTTGTATGCATATATGCAGACAAGCCAAAAGGTATTATGTTCCTTGACTGTGGTGGATTTTCTTCTTTTTTTAATTCTTTTGAATCAAACTCTTTTGCAGATATTTTATACCATTTCAGGACACATTTTTTCCTGCTGTTTTGAGGAGAAAGAAATTTTAAAATCTTAGAATTCATGGTTTTCTAGTTTTATAATGCAATATAGTTAATACATTGCTGGACTGTCATGGGTTTCAGAGGTGGTATTTCATGCAGAACTGTAGAATAAAAGAAGCAGGCACCTGCTGTAGAAAAAAATTTGAAAGGAGTGTTGCAGGAAAGATGTAGTTAAGAGTATATTACCAGTGGTACTCCTACTTACTTGAGAAGGTTCTTAGCAATACAGTTTGTTTGAAACACCTCTGAATTCAGAAAGGGATTTTTAAAAGGGTATATTGCTCTGGCAGAACTGCTTCTAACCTATAAACTGGAATAATACCTTTGAGATCAGCAAGCTACTTTGTATTTATAGTCAGGTAATTGAGATAAAAATCTGGCCCAAAGATTCAGTGCCCTAGGGTTTTCAAACCGAATAGTAAGCATGCACTGGACACACCTGCTTTAGGAAGTATATAGCCATTGAATGTAATTAATGGTTTGAACTAAGGAGTGTACAAGCTCTATATATCATCTTTTAGGACTCATTTGCCTTTTCTTGGTCTGCTGTCATTTCACTTACTGATTTAACATGCCTGTGTATTAATACATGCTTGTGTATTGGTGAATGAGACTGCAAGTGCAATTGTTTAAACCTTGATTTACTTACCAAAGTCTGTAGGGCTAAATGACACTTTTTAAATGCCAATAAGTTCAGAATTTTTTTAGATTCCTGTGATGAAATTGCTATTAGAAGGGCTGCTGGCTCTTTTAATTATATATTTAAAGGAAAGTATTTTAAATGGCCAGTACATCGTAATTTCTCTCCCTCTAGTGTATAATTTAAATAATATAAAGGAATTAAATTCCTCTGAGGTTATAGACAGACAAGGACTTGAAATATTGCCTGGAGACAGGTTGGGCTTTCCTATTAATGGGACTTATTTTTATGCAGGGAATTGCCACACTCAGACAGACACCCTTTCACTTTAGTATTCTTTTTTGTTCTTCAGTCTCTGAGTGACAACATCCTAAAAGAGCAGTGTGTGGCAGATGATTAAAAAGGACAAATATTCCAGACGGCATCCTGAATTACCTCCTGAGCAGCACTGATGATTGCTTGAGCTCTCTCTGGGGTTGCAAAGATGATTCAATAAGCTCTAATTGAAACAAATATGTGAGAAAGAAAAATATGCTTTGTTGATTATCTGTACTCAGAGCTATATCCAAAACCTGGTTTCCTCTGGATTTTTCTATAAGTATGTGCACAGCTGATGGTGACTTAGTAAAGGCATTTCCTCATACTGTTAGGAATTAGCAGGCACAAGCAGACAGAAAGAGCAGTTGGCAGCAGAGAGTACACATTAAGACACATTCATCTAGCATGTGTTTCATTATCTAGATCACATTTTGAATGGCCATTACAAAGTAATTCTGTATCATCTGTGCATTACATATAACAAAGTATGGTTACTAATGTGATTCATTAAATAGCAACTACATTTTTTCCATTGTGAAAACAGTTAAGAACACTTTATAGTAAAATACTTCCCCTAAAAATGTGGAAGAAATATGAAAGGATGAGGAAGAGGAGATTTGTTCAAGAGGGACTATGTTGTTTTCATCCATTGTGTGCTTGTTGTTCTCTTAGTTTTTGCTTGGTCACAAAATAATAGTCTGCTTTTGTAGTGCCCTCACAAATTTCAGTGGCATCACTTCTGGAGCAAGGTATGATTAACAACATCCAGCAGTTGAAAACAGGAATTCAGAAGTTCCAGCATGAAGCTTTATCAGGTCTGTTATGTCCATACTCCATCCTGTTTTCCTACCACAGAAAGCATCAGGAACCTAGGTAGAGCACTATGAGGGTATATTGGCCTGTTTTGACTACTGAGAAAATCTGTCCTTGAAAGCAAAACTCACTCTGAGAGAGAAATGGTCATTTTTCAGATGAGACAAATACTGTGTCCATTTCTGCTCTCATTTCACTGCTCATTTCTGAAAGTTTAAGCAGGCTAATATATCCCACTGGCTCGTGGAGGCTCTCCGCACAATGCAGCTATTTGGATCAGTAGGTTTACAAGATGCAAACCGTGTCAAGTGAAAGAGTAGCAAGCTAGTTTGGGACATAACTCAAAGTCAACCGTGATATTGGTGCTTGTTTCTCTGTTGTATGTGTATATAGTCCCTGGGCTTGGGATTTCCCAAGTCACTATTCTCAGGCCACGGGGATGCAGTGAAATGAATCTCTCCTATTAGCACCAACGCAGCCAGCATGTTCAAATGGCAGCATTACCTGGAAGGGATGCTTCGCCTTTTATCCTGAAGGAGGACAGCCACATTTGGATGGTGCCATATTGAGGATTTATAGGCTTTTACCCCAGTTTTGATGGGAAAATGCTCTAACACGCAGACATAACAGTAGTTTTATCGACACACTTAAATTAAATAGGCACATGTACCCTGAAGCCTTTTGCAAATATTTGAGGCACCTTAGATATAATTTGAAAATTCCCTTATCAAAAATGGCACTCCAAGATAATTGAAGTGCAGGAGTGACCTTTGTTATAACTCAATGCACTAGACAAATAGGAAGCTAAAACTCTCCTGTCTTGCCAGCAACTTATCCCTCTCTCCACAAATAAGCTATTCATAAAACACTACAGAGAGGGTAAATTGTGTGGCACATATTTCATTTCCTCTGTCTTCAGTATATCTTACCAGACGCCCCGTAGCTTCAAATAGATGCATTTTTTTCAGATTAAGCACTTCCTAAAAGTAATGGTCCTTGATAGCAAAACTGGAGAATGATTTGCTGCTTGATTAGAGACCAAGTCCATGAAAATAACCCTTTTGATTGATGTACTGTATTACAGTGAGTGATCCTTCCCTGCCTGTTCTTTGCATGACTTGATTTGGCAAATAGCACTAACTGTAGATGGACTAAGACATTCCAATGAATGGCACATACAGTGGAATAAATCCTAGCCCAAAACCATGAGTTCAGCTAAAACATCTACTTGCCTAGCTCTTTCACTTTCTATCCTGCTTTTATTTCCTTTGCTTTCATTATTTTCCCTGCAACCTTCTTTATTTTGTAATGAGTTATAAAGTAGGAAATCTTGATGTACTAGTTCTTAGGTTATATAAGTCCTTGGCTGCAGCCTTGAGAGACTTCTGGGGTCTTTCAGGCTCAAAAACAGTGTATCACCCTTTGTTAGTGGCATTCCTGTTAAATGGGGTGTTTGGCCCTTGAGAATTCAAAACATAGGCAATTTAAGTAAATCACTTTGTTAAACTCTACCTCACTTTGAAGTAAAGATGTGTGCACTTCAAAGGGTCAGGCTGGATGTACATCTAATAGTTCAGCAACCTACACAATATTCTTAAAGTTGCCAAAGTCAGCTGCAAATATTGTGAAATCAGGCTTTCTTTTATGCGATTTCCATCATTTCCTATTTTTATATTGCAGGAAGCTAAGACAACGTATGCACTGAAGGAAAGGGAAGGAAATCTTTCTTCCATCATTTCTGAAACTCAGTGCAAGTTCAGATCTGCTTCAATTCTAGAAGTGGCTGAAGGAGTATTTATTTTTTCTTAACCTTTTTCAAGTGTCCTTATTTAGTCCTGTTAGGTTTCTGACTCTCAGTAAATCCTAGTGAACTTGCTGGAAGCTGGGGAGCCTGCAGGACCTGCAAACAATAACTCCAAGCCAAGGTTCTCAGCATTTCCGGGCTCATTCCAGTAGAGCCAGGCCTCAGCAGTAGCTAGTTGTTATATGCTCATGGAACTAGGTAAGACTGTGAGGTGAGGAGAAAAAGAAAAAAAAAAAGAGCTCTGTTTTAAGTTGTAAATGCTGAGAATGCTGAGATGGAAGTTCATTTGGGGGTTGAGAAGGATTTCTTTTCTTTTCTTTTCTTTTCTTTTCTTTTCTTTTCTTTTCTTTTCTTTTCTTTTCTTTTCTTTTGCCTGGAATAGTTTGAACCCAAATCCATTCCATGTTTCCCATAAACCAAATCCACTTTCTTCCCTCTCCACCTCAACCAAACATCTTTGCTCAGCTCCATTAAACAAAACTGCTTAAATTGCCATTTTCACTTGATTCTCATTTATCTCTGCTGGACTTTTCAAGCAACTCATATTTTTGAAAGGACACAGGGCTTCTCAAAAGCACTGGTCACCTCTGTTGAATGATTCCCTGGCCACTGTCTGGTGAGCAAGATTGTGAATTAATTTTCATGCTGTCGGCACACAATGTGTTTGATAACCTAACCTGTGACAATTTCAGAAGCCTAATAAATGGTGCTTCAGTTTTATTTACTGATATTTCACTCAAATATGAATAGAATCTGATCATGGAAATATTAAATTAGCTCTATCATGCCCTTCTCTGTCAGAAGGAGGTGAGTTATGAACAATAAATAAGTGCTGAATGAAAGACTCTCAGAGCAATTTGCACTATGTCTGGGTTATTCGAAATGAAGCAATTCCATTTAATCTGTCCCATCCAGGTTCTCCAGGTTCCTAAAACCCTATTAAAGGAAAATTGTTCTTCAGCCTGTTGGAATGAATGACATATAAAATGGGTAGGTTTGCAAAATCTCTGAATTTTTAAAGCTCAGGTGTCCTCTTCTCTCTTAGTGCTTTGGGACACAAGACGCAAATAAATATATGATACATAAAGACATAGTTAAAACTAAAATACAATGTTGTAGGCAAAACTGGAAGACATAGGAACTAAAACAAGTGAAACAGCCTTTTGGGGAGAGAAACTGGGCAGGAGGAGGAAGGACTGATAAAAAATCACTGCCTTGAGCGGACCGGAGTTAGCAGGAGAATGAGATGGGCTCAAACAGCTGAAGGACAAGCAAGGCAGAGGACCGTGCATTAGTTCAGAGGGAGTCTTCAGGCAGAGTGACCATTATGCAGAAAGGAATGAGGAATCACATGGTAGCAGGATATGAAGTCTGGACTGAACACACTTTTTTTATAACACTTCTCCTGATGCCTAGATCAGAAGTGCTGCAGGAATAGCTGTCCTCCCAACCCTTTGTTAGTTCTGCCTCCCGCTGCAGGAAAAATCAGCCTGGGCTCAGTCTGGCTTGTATCTTCCCCTGAAGTGGCCACATCCTCATGAATCCCAAAAAAGACTCAAGTTCCCCATTTCCATTTGTAGCAGGCAGTCAAATGAGTGCTTGTTTTATCAGATCTGGTTCTGCTGCTCCCACCCAACTCTGCACCATATGGCACAAGTGTAATTATAGCTTTTTACATTATAAAATAAACAATGAAGAAAGAGTGCTGAATTATTGTGTACATTACATGGAGATGTCAGTATGGCAGAATCGGTGCTACCAGGAAGAATGCTATATTCACTGTGGGCTGACCCCAGCTAACTAGGGAGATTCTCTTTCATTAACATGGCACTACTGTTTTTTGGGCTGCAGATATGCCTGCACCTGTTTTACATTGGTCTAAAGCTATTGGTTTTGATGGACCTATTTTACACTGATTTTTCACTGAGTGAAACTAGAACACCAGCTCCTGTTTCAACTGTCTCCAGTACAGGTTAACAGATTTCAAAGAGTATGAGATTTGTGCCTGACAGATACTATCATATAATGGACCCATACCACCTGTTTTATGTTTAAAAAAAAAAATTCCAAACAGATTCCCTTTTAATGGACTCCTCCTGCTTGCATCAGTGTTTTCTGTGTAATAGAAAAAAGCCAGAAGTCACCCACAAATAAAGAAGGGTTTTTTTGTGAGGAAGAGTGGAGTAAATACTGACTTGCTGAATGGTCTGCATTTGCTAGACAGTGAGCACAAGCAGTGCATAAGCATCTGAAAAACAGCGTAGTGTGCAGAAGGAGGCTAGCTTTGATAGTAGTCACTGGGAGCTGAAAGTAACAGCACTGAGCCTTGTGCAAGTACACCAGCATGAGCCATGGAGAAGAAAGAGTTGCAGCAGCCTCCTTTGAGTGTATGCTGAGGGTAGGAGGTTGTAGTAGGGCCAGGGAGAAGTGACATTTTCTATGCTCTGTGAAGTGTCTTGAGGCAGAACTAAATACTATACATCTTCTCCCTCTGGTCTGTGTGTGTGTGTGTCTACATTAGGTTTATTTATCAGGAGTGTGTGTTTGGAGTGACACATCCCTACTTAACTATGCTTTGGTTCCCGTGGTGGAGCAGTTTTGGAGCACATGAACTCAGTTCTTTCTGTAGGAAACTAAACTGGAAGATGCAGTCCGGCACAGCGAATGCACTCCAACTGGTAAGGGGCATTTAGTCAGTGGGAATGGACTAGACCCTAGTTCGAGGCAAAGCACACAAAACACATACAGCGCAGTCCTCAGGTGTTCACCACCAACTCTTCCAATTTGCCAATTCTCTTCTGTTGCTCCATGCCACTCACTAGTGTGGGCAGAGCCTTTCTCTTCCAAGGTGTCTCGGTGAACTTTGGAGGTATGCAGTAGAATTGATCAAGTCTTGCTTTTCTACAGGAGAAAAGTTAGTTCCTTCCAGCTTGTTGGAACACAAGGGGATAAATCTTCCCATTCCTGCGTTTATTATCTACTTTTTTAAAACCCTTTTTTAAATTGATTCTTTTAATCCCCCAAATATTTGCATCTAGCATCTGAAACTATAAAGTAGAAGTGACGAGTACATAGGCTTTGTCTGTTCCTTTTCAAAAGCCTGAGCTACTTAATTCATCTTAAAATAGAAGTGGTAAATTTTAAACTGGCTGACTAAGAATATTTTATTTTTTTCCATCCAAGTCAAGTTAAGTCAAGAACATAAATGTTAATCACTTTCATGTATATTTCCCTGCTACAACATTGAGTGAGGGCGGAATAAGAGGGACTTCTTCAATATAAAGAGAATTTTCAGCCAGTGATTAACATAAATCAGGAATTCAAATCTAGGTGCCTCCCAAGTGAACCAATTAAAACGTTGAAGTGCCCTGGCTTGCTGACATTGCTTCAGAAGTTGGAGGGAGGCTCTTCTCTTTGACTTCCAAGTGGAAATGCAAAAAAAAAAAAAAAAGCAGTTGTATTGGTTAAGGCAGAGTTCTCAGTATAGCGTTGAAAAATAGAGATTAGTCTTTTTGGCCAGCTGATGAGCTAATTCTTTTCATCCTTACATTGCGTTGCACCTTACATACTCAGTAAAGCTCCCTTGAAATGTATTGGCCTACTTACATGAGTGACAACAGCAGAATCAAACTTGCTGTGGTTAGCATGTTATCAACTCTTTCTTTGCAGGGGGGCTGTTTGTTGGTTTGATTGTGACCACTTCTGTCAGACTTCTGCAATATGATTCAAACCTTCTGTTGGAAATTCACCACATGCAAAAGACTGACTTTATAGGCCAGGCCTCGTTCAGCAGAAAAATTAAGCTGAGGCTACTCTCACATATTTTAAAATCGACCGTGATGGATAAGTACCAGTGCAAAGGTCATCACCTCAATGAGATTTTTGTCAGGTTAAGCCTTGAGCTGGTTGAAAATATACAGTAAAAGTCTCCTTAAAGTAGAGAGATCTATTATCTATTGGAGTGTGAATGAAAATAACATTTAAAATCCTTGAGTCTGATCTCAAAATTAGGACAAATGTGTTTGTTGAATACCAAATTTAAAGCTGTGTGGAAGTAAGAAATAACTTTGAAAATGAAACTGAGCCAGAGCTGGTTTTGGAGTAATTTTATTCCACATCTAGCTACATACCTCCTAGTTACTAAAAACAAAATGTGGCATATTATGGGACAGATGACCACCAGGAGGTACCCAGGAAATATTTCCAAAGCTGGAAGCACTGAATGCTGTGGAAATAATTACTCAGGTAAAAAAGAGGGCTTGGATTGCTTTCAAAATATTAACACAATCTTACTCAAAACCACAGAAACAACCAAAAAAACAGGAACGAGGGAAATTTGGATCCTTCATATCAACAGCCAGCCAGAACCCTCAAAGCACATTGGCTGCCCTGAAAGCATATTTATTCAGCTTTCAGCAGACAATTAGCAGGAATCAGACTTCATAGGGCAAAGGTGATCTGCCGAGTAGGATCTGCCAAGAGAGTTTAGAATTTGATATTAAACTGGAATAAAAAGAAGTGTGTTTGGTTTAGTACAAGGGGTGTTTTTTGAACCATTCAGAAGTTCCTATTTTTAGGTATCTTCAAATATTTCAGATTTTGAATCCTAAAACTTTATTTATTCTTTTAATAAGAATCATGAGAACAAACTAGATGGATAAAGAAGAGAAGTTTTTCTCGTGTGTATGTGTTGTTTTTATACCTGTGTATGCATAAGTATATTCAGTGGATTACATTTTGGAATGGATATGATGACTTCTTATCCTTTTTAGTTTAGGCTTGTAACATTATCTTCAGGAAAACAGGACAATTTTATGCTCTGGGAAAATGTCTCTTCTTTTCTATCATCTTACACTGGTACAAACAATGCTTACAGGAAGGGAACAAGGACTTTTGTTTTTTCCATTGTCTGCAGAGTGCTCCTTCATTCAGTTATTATTTGTAAATTTTCTGCTGCCTTTGCTTATCTGTGTTTCTTCCTCCCAACCGTTAGTGGAATGTGTTGTGCCCGTGGCAGTGAAGGACTAGCAGGAGTGGGGACCGCCAGGCACAGAGGAGCGGGAGCTGCCGAGGCAGCGTGAAGGAGGCCTTGGTCCCCCCCCGCCCTTTTGGTTTGTGCATAGTGATGGCAAAGGACATGTGTGACATGACCCACCAAACTAAATCTCTACAGAAAAGTAGCAATTGCTCATACTTATTGATGATCATTTTATTGATAAAGGTCATTGGTGCATCATGTTAAATGTTAAAAACAATTTTGGAAGAGGAAAGAGACTGGATAAATTGGTAGTTTGAACAGTTGCTGGTGAGAGTATTGTTTGATGTAGTCATCTTCACTATTTTCGAACAGCCGTACATAATTTAGGGTTTATAATGTGGTTATTTCAGTTGCATGGTTGTTGTTCTCTACTCTGTCTGTGTAGTGATTTGCTATTTTGTTCTGAATAGCTCATAGCTCTTCCTTTTCTCCCCTGCTGCTGATCTTGAGTTTTGGAAGAAGTGCTGATTTGGACTACAGTTAGCAGAGGGTTATTGCGACTGCTGTTAAAAAGAGCCACAATCTCTCAGTGCTGTGTGGCGTCTCCCAAGTCACAGGCTGAGGATGAGCACTTCCTTTCATGTCGAGAGCACTTTCAAAGGACATTTCCAACCAGAAAGTCACAATGTGTGCTCATAGTACTTCATAGAAAGTGGTTTGACCATGTTCATGGGCAAGCCTTGAAGCTCAGATATTTTGTGAGCGGCACACACAAACGGCATTCTTCTCAAGGCAATGATATGTGGCTCTGAAATTGTCTATCACAGTTTTAGCATCACCACAGAGCTGGCTGCCTAACAGATATGAGTAATGTGAAGTAGAAATGAGAAATGCAAGGTAAACAAATATAAAGGAGCAAAGAAATGTGTTGCCTATCTCAAAATGTAGAAAGCATTATGGATAATATAGCTAGGGAAGGTCTGTGGCAAAATTCCTAGTTTCTGGACATATTTCATTCATGTGAATGGTGCTTACACAGCAGTTAATTTGAGCTATTTCTACCTTAGCAGCATTGCCAGAGAAATATTTTCATCCCATAAAATGGGTCTTTAACAATAGCCCTATCACATTGCATTCACAGGGCGTTCTACTTCGGGGTCTACACTGTTTCTTTAGTTTTTTTCTTGCATGCATATTTGCTGTCCCAGCAGAAGACAGAGCCTGTAATCCAATAGGTGCATGGCCCTGGTCCACATACAGATTTTTTTAATTTGTACGTTTTTCCATTTCATCTTCCTGGTGGTAAAACAACCATAGATAAATAGTAAAACAGGGCACTTAGTACTTGGAAGCAGAATTTGGACAACATTTCTGCACCGGGTAGGAAAACCCCTTTTTCTTTCAAGGAAATCCAGAGCCAAGCTTGACAATTCTAGGCCATTTTCGTAGTGCTAAGAGGCCGGCAGCGCTCACCTGAAAAGCACCACTGATAGGAGGTGCTGATCTGTAAACTGCAAGCCTTGCCCTAAATGTTCTCTCTGTGAAGCAATGAAGCCCTGCAAATTCTGGTATCAAATAATCTTTCTATCCACTAGAAGTTAAAGGCAGTTTTTGCTTGCAGCTGTTGTACTATGTATGTTGCTTTTAAAAAGCACAGAAAAATTAGATCAAAGAGTATGTAAAAAATTTAAATTCATGTTACTTCAAAAACAGAGTACAGAAGTGCCCCAGTTACAATTATCTTTTGTCTTGCAGTGTGCTTTCTTTTGTACCTATTCCACATCTCTCTTCCCACATAAGGCCTCTCTTCCCCCTCCTCCTTTTGCGATGTAATTTAATAAATTGTTTGAGCAAATGTGCCGTGCAAATTGACTTCTACTAGTCCAGGAGTGCCATGGATGGTGAGAGGTGATGGGAATTAGCACATGAGAAGTAAATATCTTAACTAAATAGTTGCTTCTCTAATTCCTGACCATTTACTTTTTGGTGTTTTGAAAATCAGATTATGCTTTGTCTTTCACTTAAGAGAATCCTTCGGATTGAAAGTGAAAATTTTTTACATCGTGGATGAGGCTTATTAATACTTACAAATAGTAAACAGCAATATGTATGTCCTGAGCAACTGTAATTTCTCAGCTAGAGCATCAAATGAGTAGTTGTTTTTTTAAATGTTTCTCTTAAATAAATAAATTTGTACAATGCATGCACAGACTGTGAGATAATATATTTTTCAGCAAAGTGTAGCTTTTCTTGTTCAGATATGAAATTTATCTCCTGGTGTTTCACCACCAGAGTTTTATGTATGCAAGTTTTATGTACTTGTATCCCTCAAGGTATGAGTTAAAATTTTTGTGATTTGTAAAACTACATTGTTATTTTAAAAATGTATTTGCAAAAACAGATTTGATTAAAGTACTTTTCAGAATCAAGGAATTGATTTATATATCCTGAAGTATTTTTTACAAATTAGAAATAGCTTTACAGGTTGTGACAGTCAAACACTGATCTGATTGCAACTGCAAGGATCTTGAAGCGTAATTTATGAGCAAGTATGAAATCAGACCTTATAGATCAACTCCCCCTTTTTAAGACTGACGTAGCAGAGATCTGCAATCCTGCAGTCCTGGCTGAAGCAGAACTCCCGGTGACTTCATGGAAACTTTTCTTAACAAACAAACAAATGTATAGGAGTCCTATAAACTCTCACAGGCAGTCTAGACAAGGGAATTTCACCACTGGCTTTCATTAATACCTGTTAGCGAGGAATGGCTAATGGATATGGCTGCGCTGAGGCCTCCTATTGATTTTCTTCTTAACGAGAGCAGGACTTGGAGGCTTTGCTGGCCTCCAGGAGCTGGGGCTTTTAGAAAAGTTGAAAACCTGGAGACTTCCAGTAGATTTATGAGACTTGGCACTAAGAGGCGGGAGCATGCATGTGAGTAATAGTTTGCACGATCAATCTCCTCATTTATTAATCTTTTCAGATGTTTCTGAGCAAAATGCATGTTGTGCAAATCTGTTTCTAAATGGATCAAGAGACGTGGGGGCTTGGCATATGGTCAAATTACATCATCTTAGCAAACACTTGCCCTTCATTGAGGTTTAAGCTAATGCATTTTACCTCAGGATTGGGTGGGCTGCAAGCAGGCACAGGGAGCATTAGGGCAGCTCAGTTGGCCTGCATTAACTTATTAACACCAGAACCTGACCATGTGGGTCATGGGGCTATACCCCAAGGAACCCAGAGTGGCAGACTGTTTTAAGCAGTCACTTAGGGCATCAGCCAGTTAAGAAAAGCAAAGCAAAATAGTCCTTCTTGCTTGGGACAGCAATTTGGGGAAGGGATTGGTGGCTCAAAAAGAGTAGTCGCATATGCATGCTTCCTTTTAAATAAAACTGGTGCTCAGTGGCACAAATATGGTTCATAAATGAAAACTAGCAGTGAAGATCTATGCCCAGATTTTATAAACGTTATTAAATTATTGCTAGGTATTATATACACAGGTCTCTGAAATGGAAATCTGTTTTTATTAAAGTTTGGAATTTGAAAGAGGGAGATATGACTGCCAATATATATATATTTTTTAATCTGATTTATAAATGAATAATTTCACAAGGGATGCTTTGTATAATAAAGCATGGAGGCTGATTTTCACTGCTGCTGGTACAAGGATAAATTTGAGTGAGTAATTCTGCTGTGTATTGCCAGTTTATATCATTCTGTGAGGTGGAAATATAATCTTGTGCAATATTTAAAGAACACAAAACCACTAACTACACAGTGGAGCTAGTCCCTCAGTGGCAGCAAAAGATATAACTGTTACAGACCAGAAGGAGAGCATGTTTGCAGGTTTGGTACTACTTCCCAAATGTAGGAGCATCCCTGACAGTACCAGTTCCTTAGTTAAAGGCTTGCAAGCCTACACCCGACCGCTCAAGAACCAGTGCTCCAGGTGTAGCAAGGCATAGGAAATTGTGCCTGTTCCCCCACCTTTCCAGAGCCTGTAGAGGAGATGCTGTTCACATACCTGAAGGTCCCTTTGGCTAGGCTGTGACAGTGGCCCTGGTCTGTGGTCCATGGATGTCAATGGTTTGTAACTGGACAAAAAACTGGGCAGGCCTGTTCAGGTTACAGTGTCCATTTGGTAACCTGTCTGGGGGGACCTAGGAAGAATTAATTGCAGGATGAACCATAGTGGCCCAGTCTCAGAGGCAGCAGGAAATTGGGGCGATGCTGATTTCTGCCAGCAGCAGAGCTCGTGCCGGAGGATTACACCCTTTCTGATGCATGGAGGGGCTGGTGGGTATCTCCTGTTAATGCCAATTAGAGTTACACAGTGTTTGTTGAGCGAGTGGTTTATTTATTTCCATTGGTTACATTGTTAGCTTAATGAGATCAGGCAAGATCTAATGAGAGAAGACAAGTACGTAACACGTTTGTAGTAGTTAAACTGCTCTGCACAGGGATTTTCTGAGACTGTGGCATGGCATGCTCTAATAGCCTGCTCACAGTCATATCGTTCAGTTCCCACAGGTGCTTTCCTGGGAAGTTGTCATATTGTCAGCACTGTTATTTTCTCTTGTATTGAGCTCACAATTGGTTGTCAGCCTGATTTAACTGGCCATTCAACATGTGCATGATCAAATGAAGGCTTCCTTTTAATAAACGGTGATCTGTGGCTTTATGATCAAGGTGAAGTGCAATTTGTGATTGATTCCTGACAAATCCGTCAGCATAAGCCAACTATCATACTAACATCGTGAACGATTGCTAAAGGGGAACTGCCTCCTGGGGCTGCTTAGCTAAAAAAGGGTTAGTAGCAAACTGACAACTGTCCATCAAGCAGATAATGATGTGAAAAATTCAATGAAAACTTGTGTGGCTAATGATAGTAAAAATGCTAGATACACTACTGATCTGTGGGAGAGGCAGAAGCCTGCAGCCAAAAAAAGGGGTCAGTCAGGTAGCATGAGAAAAGGCAAAGACCTCCTGGATAATTGAGCTTTGCTGGCCACATTGTTGGGAATGAGAACAGGAACTGCTTATATGTGGAACCTCCTATGTACTTTTCAGATAGTCTTCAAGGTACAGTTCAAGGCTCACTTTCTTCAGACATTTAAAAAAGAGAAAGGGAAGCTGAAAATTGTAGAGATCAGGAATAATTTGATAGCCATCAGAAATCTGTGGAAGGTTAACTTGAGTTACCTCACTTTTAGGTGGTGCTTTTAAGGTTCAATGTCAAAGACCCTTATAGCATATGACTTGATGTCATTAGAATTCATAAGAAATTAAAACTAAATGCAGGAAGTGAATTTTAAGGTTATTACATATTTATTCTTCAGGGGTGAAACTCATTCTTGTGTTAGGCCAGCCAAAGAATTATACTCCCTTTTGACCTTTACAAAAAGAGATTGAGGAACCGATAGGTCCCCCATGTGCTTAAAAATCCCCTCAGAGAGCTTCATTACAATATAGAGAAGATATTGCAGGAAGGTGGAGTCCTCTCTGCCCTGCAAAGGGGTCAGTACAGCTTAATTAACCATAGATTCTCATTTCTCAAATCACTGAGTATCCAGCTGTCTCTATGCCCTCCCCTCTACAGATGTCATATGTGTCATGTATACAGAATATATGTCAACATTTGCCGTCCCATTGAGTGCCCCCATCCTTTATCAGGTTGATAGGTAGTTGTTATTTGTTGCCTCATTTTAACCAGTCATTCCCATTAGCACTAAGACTGGTGTGGGGGGAAAGCTTTCAGTTTTGCATAAACCTTGTGCTGACCTTCCTCAGTGGATTTCACCATCAAGGAAAGACTCTTTTCAAGAGATTTCATACTACTGTAAAGATGAATGTTGAGGAAGGGGAAACAGGATGTGAATCATTTTGGAATTCACAATATACAAAATCTTTTATTCTTCTCACTTCTAATGTGCAATCTTTTTTTTTTTCCCCAATGGTATTTTTGCCAGAATACTTTTTGCAGAGCAGAAGACTGGAACTCTTCAAAGCCACTGTGCCAAGTGTCTCCTCTCCCTCCTGTTTCAAAATAAATCATTCTTGTGGTGGTAATGAGTAATACAGAAAAATGCAGGCAGCGAGGATTTGCCAGGGAGAGAGAGATTTGCAGTGCTGTGCTTTGGCTTGTATGCAAAGTTCTATTTAATGACACTGCCACAGAAGGAGTATTATATTATCTGTCCCACTGCTTAAGTCTTCAGTCTCGGTATTGTGTAAGCACACTACTTTTTACATTTATAAGAGGCAAGTGATTCCAGAGAGATTCCCGTTCCAGCTACAAAACTCAACAGACCTCGACTGTTTCATTACCTCACTGTGCTGGGGCAAATCCTGCCTCTGCAGCTGCGAAGGGTCTTTGCCAACAGCTGGGGTAGGTCCAGCTGCACCACTGAGGACCGCGCAGTGATAACTGCCCGTGGCACTCGCATCCCCAGCCCCACGTGGCTCCAGCCGCGCTCTCCTGTCACACCAAAATCATAGGAGCTGTGGCAGTCTGCAGACCACAGCAGGACCACAACTGCTCTTTAGCATCTCCGAAAGGTGCAGCAGGAGGAGGAGCTACATGCTGTGGGGAAATGGCTGGTCTGCTCCTCTCTGAGGAGCGAGGATATAGAGGGCCTCTAAAAACAGCCTGGATCAGCTAACCTGGCATTACAAATGCAGTGATGCATGTGTCCTCCCATAGCATTGCTGCACAGGCTGGATCCTACCCTACTCTAAGCATCCAGAGCCACTAAGAAGACTAATGTACAGCATATTCTTACCCCCTGTTTGCTGATCCCTTATCTTTATTAGTTGAAAATATATTTTTTCCTACTAAATTTTTCTTTTTTTCAGGGGGAAGGTTAGGAGATTTCTTTTTCTACTTAGTTACTTAGGTTATTTTTGATATTCACAGATAATGTAAATGTGGTTTTGCCTTTGAACTTTGTAGTCTGTCAGCATTAGCTGTTTCAACAAAATAAGTTCTACCTTGCTGCCTGAATAAAAAGTTTCTGACGATTGCCATCCCCCTGAAGTTGCTTAAAATTGCCAGCGTTCATTTGGATAAAATATGCTGAATTAAAAATCTTAATATGTGTAACCTAGCCTGGATACAGGGACCCTGTTTATTTCCTTGCCTGTCCCACCACTATGCCTTGACCGCAATCTGAGAGATATACAAGGTCATTTAACTGCATTCCCATCGGGCTGTCACTGGTGAGGTAACCAAATTGTATTGTGTTTTATTTTTATGATGCAGAAATATGTGTGCTGGAAGCTAAAGAGAGACTATCAGTTAGGGTCACTCTCTTGGCATTTTATGAATGGCTGTGTAACAACCATTCATTCACAAAGGTCAGCTTAAACCTGGGCTGAATTCCGGCCAGGAATGTAGCTGGAAGAGTCCATATCCTGTTACCAGTCTTCTGAGCTACTTAATCCCCTGAGCTGAAAGCTGACCTGCAACAGATGCAGTTTCAGCAGTTTCCAAGAGTCAAAGATGTCCAGACGTGGTATAATCAACATACAGGGCCGGTTTCTCAGCTGGTATAACTTGCCACAGTTCTGTTGACATCATCAGCATTATACCTATTGATGCCATAAATCGGATCAGTCCCTAATTTTTTAATTTGCCACAGCTCATGTTTTGCATGAGACACATGCAGATTTTTGAGTGAAGAGGCCTTTTGTTAATATACTCCTAAATATCTTGATGTCTGATGTGCCACAAGGATAATGGGTCTCAATTCTAATTTCCTGCGGGCTGCCTTTACACCAGAGGCTTAAGTTTGATTTACACCACTGTCAGTGGATAATGAGGCCTGTCTGCCTGGGGATTCAGGGGCATCTTTACCTTTGGAGACAGTTGCCGTGCTGTTGTTAGTCCAGCATCTATTGATGGCTGGACATTCCAGCAAGCGACATGCTTTTTTCTGGGACTCTTGCTTGAGGCTGAGGCCTGGCTGCAGGGTGTCTGCTGCAGGCATTTACTGTAAGTGCTCAAGACAAGATACTGGCCTGTGTAGCCTCCCTAGCCCACCCTGGCTCACATGTGTATTCATATTTCTAGTGTCGTTATGTTGTTGATTTTTTTTAGTAGGAGGTGAATGCACCTTAGTGCTTTACTATAGGAAGATACAGTCTTTAAAAGAGAGGACTCTGGCAGGAGAAAAGGCAGCTTCATGCATGAGGAAAGTGTTGTTTATATTAATAGTCTTCCAAATAGCATAAATGATCATAGTTTTACTTGATTTTTGAAGGCCTTCATTTGGGGTTCAGGGCTTATTCTCTCTGCAGGAGACCTAGAAAATGTGGCTTACTTTGGCATTTCAGCTGCATTTTCTGGCACATCTGAGATTTATGACTGGTTCTGATGATGTTAAAGCTGGCATAGCTTTTCTGCTGGTGGAGTATTTGAGCAGACAGGTTTATACAATTCCAAAGAACTACATCAGACTGGAGCAGCACTTGATTTAAAGATAATCCAGAGAAGGTGGAGTGTTGTGAAAGAAGAGAGAAAAATACATATAAAATAAATTCAACAGCTAGATTAGATGCCTTCCTCGCTTTGCTGCTTTTTCACACTCTTGCATCTCTGGCATCACCTAAATAAAAGGCAGGAATTCTAAACCAAAGCAAATGTTTTCACTGCCATTTTTGACACTATTTGATGTTTCCATAGATGGACTGACAAATCAGGTAGGTTGTAACATTCTGTCCCGCCAACAGTGCTGCCTTTAAAATTACTGTTACTGTTGTAGCTGGGTGTGCTGCAGAGGTAGACGCAACTGAAATGCAAAGGCTGTATGGGAAGGAATGGGACTCTGTTCTGCCCAGTTGCTGTCATACTGAAGTGTACACAGTGAATTTGCTGAGTACTGTAGCTTGTAAAATGAAATATCACATTCACATCACCTTCCCTTGATGTCTCAGACACCATCTCTTTCCAAACCTTCAGTGAAAATTGGAACTGTGCCATAGCATTATTTCCAGTGTAAATGGGAGCTTTTTGATTGTTAGCTTGTGTCTCAGCTTATAGTGAATGTAAGCTTATTGGCTTTTATTTAGGAGTAGCATCACTCTCTACCATGGATTCTCTTCAATGAAGTTTTACTCATACACTTTCTTGGTTGGTGCAGGGAGAGTTTTCTGATTTTCTGTGATTCACAGCAAGTGAACTTTATCTTTTTATTCATAAAATTCCCAAATGATCAGACATAAATACCTCATTCCTGCCACTATCCGCCCCAAGAGGCTTGTGTGCCAAAAAAAGAATTGGAGTTGGCTGACAAGTCATTTCCTGATTTGCAGTCATTCCAGATTTATTCAGCTACCAGCCACCCCCACAATGAGCATTGTTCCTGTTGGAATGGGAGCAGACTTACTAGTGTTTTTTTCTATTATGGACTTAAGCCTGCTAGGTGTTGAACCTTAATTCCTGGAGAAGTTGTCAATGAATTCTGACTTTTGTCTTGTGACTGTGGGATGATGTGGCACCTGGATCTCCCACATGCTGGAAGTTTTAACCCCTTTTGAACCTTAATCCATAGCAAGGGCCCATAGTCATGGAGCCATAGGGCTCCAGGGCATGAAGGGTCCAGAATGCTTTCTTTCCCATGCCTAAAATTAAGACGTAGACACCAAAGTCCCAGAAAGTGATCCCAAGGAACACCTTTGTTCCTCAAGTATCTAAATCTCCCTGCACTTCCCTGTATGGCCTGGAAGTTTCCCAGGTCCATAGATGCAGAAATATGCATACAGACAGGCCTCTAGCCTCGGCTCAGGGCGTGCAGCACCAACACATGTCACTGTGATGCAGAAACAAGCCAAAGTCTGCCTTTCTCTTCCCAAATCTTGTGAGGGGTCTGCTCCTCAGGTGTGCTCAGAGCACACATCTGAAAGGGAGCCACCCTCGCTATTATCCAAAGGTCCAAGCAAAGGACGTTGCCAGCCTTTTTAGTAATAGCATAGCAGTTATTTACCTTGAGAGACCCAACTGACTCTCCCAGTAGAGGTGTCATGCCACCAGGCTGGGTGATACACATAAAAGCTTACGCACTCCTCCTGTTGAAGCTGGGCCACAGTCAGCTAGACTGCAAGATTATTAGGGTCAAAAGAAGATCACCTGGAAGTATTTTGCATCTGTAGAGCATTTTGCTAGTACAGCTTGGTTCTGATGCCTAGGTCTTTTCTGTTTTTTTATCCAGTCTCTGTTTACTGTGGAAAACAGAAGCATCCCTTAGAAGGGAGAGGAACACAGATTTCCCCTCCCACCTCGCTTGACCTCCATAGTGGTTCATCCCACTAGGCTGTAGAGTCATGCTTCCTCTCTCTTGCCTGCTCTTTGGCCTCGTGAATCATGTGTGCTTGGCCTCACAGCCATCACATTTCAACAGGAAGGATGAGTGTTCTCTTCCTCTAACTACTCTGTAGCTCACTCTCCTGGAAGGAGGGAGATGCGAGCCTGAACCCCGTCAGGCTGAGAAGGGATTCGAAATGCAGCAGTCCAATTTGGGGGTCATTGCTTTAGCTTCTAGGTAACTAAGTAATAAGATGGGCCCTGCACAAAGACATTTAATGTGCAGCCTTAGGATAAGTGACTACTTTAGCCACATTCATTGCAGGAGTAATATGCCCATCTTAAGAAAACTCAAGCCTGAAATGCTGAAATGCTTAGCTAACATGACATTGCAGTGTTACTAGTATTTGCAATGGATGATGTACTGTTTCATGGACTTTTGCGAACATGTAAGAATTTCTCTTCTCATTTTGTTTAAATTAAACTTTTTAAACATTGTGGTTGCAGAGAAAAGCTTTAAGATGCAAACCCTAAAGAGTCACATGCCAGAAGGAAAAAAACAAACAATGTATTTATTTTTTAAATCTCAAGATTTTTTCAGCTTGCATTGTATTTTTTTATTGCTTGGGTTTTGTGATGCCACAAGTGCTGAAAAAAAGCTGCACAGCTGATTGAAGTAACCTTGAATTATGTGTTAAGTTTGATGTTAGGGATATAGGGCCTGTTTCCATATGCATCTGCAGATACAGCTCGTATCTGAACTGCTGTACCCTGGCCTGTTTCTGTTTGCAATAAGAAGCGTTGCAAAACCTGCATAGTTGTCATTTCCAGCACAATTACACAAAGGAAGAGTTTGGTGTAGTGGTATGAGTGAGGCTGCATAGTGTCAGTCATTTGAGCAAGTGGCCCCTGGTCTTATCCTTAGCACATACTTAACACATCTTGCCAAATTATGCGGTTGCTTAGTAATGTGAACAAATATCCCCTGGAGATTCAATAACCAAACTCATTATCACTTGTCATGTAGGCCAGGAACTGAATCCAGATCTCCAGGAGTGAATGACTGGTGTGTTAACCTAGTCTCCTACTGCTAAAATAGCAGAATGAATATTTGCAAAGTCAGCTCCACGCAGTGGATTCAGTAATTCAGTATGGATTCAGTAATAATATGCTCTAAGTAAAAACACAGAGAAGGTCTATTAAAAATGATTCTCATTACATAGATCCATTATGTGAAATAAGAAGAGGGGAGTTTAGCATTTGTTGATGTTTGAAATAAAGACATAAGTGAAGAGTAATTTTTTATTATTATTTATCTCTTATCTCACTAACTAAGCAATATAGCTTTTCTGATTAAGTGTTACAGAGGAAGAGACTGTTGTGTGTGTTATCTTATCCATTTTAGCAGGCAACACAGATCGCTTTGAAAATGGAATGTCATTTCCAGTGTCATTTGTGGATGCTGTCAGGTGAATCTACAGCATTCACTGCAGCTCTGCGCAGATGTACCTGAGCTTGCTGCAGATAGGCTAGTTTTGGATCCCTAAGCAAAGTAGCTACACCAGCTGGGCTCATCACAACTGTGCTGACACCTCCCTAGGATCCAAACTCATACCTCTGGTCAGAAACGCGCTGTGCTGCATGGACATGTCCACCTCCTCTGGAACTAGCTGCATTGTGCACAGCGTAAATACGTGATCTGAAATTTTCACAAAATACTCTACTTTGTCTCCTGCTCATCAGCAGGTTCCTTCTGGTTCATCAGGAAAATGCAGAGAGTCAGCCAGTTTGCTTAACAATGATTTTGGCAATGAATCCAATATTTGTAGATCTGCAAACTGAATACATATGCTGTTGGCTATAAAGATACCACATTTTTCTCTCATAAGCAATCCCAGCTGCATATATGTTTTTTCGACCTTTTTTTTTATTCTGGAGTAAACTTCAGACCAGCTGCTCAGTGTACAAATGCAAGTTGTTTTAATTTCTGTAGATAATGTATGCATATCAGACATTGTGTGTGAGTGCACATGCACACATAATGATGGGAGTTCAGAGGAGATGCAGAGATGGATAATTTGCCAGAACAAGGTCAATACTAGCAAATGTGAAAGGGAACATCTTAAGCTACTGTTGCCTTCTCATGTAATATCTGCTCAAGAGTAAAATGGGTTTGATCTCCTTTAAGCAGCATTCCCTGACACTTCCTCTGGACATCATTAACACAGATTAATTGTTTTCTAGAGTTTGGTCTGCAGGACCTTTCCACTGTCATCAACACTTTTTAAGATCTACTGAAATTAAGTTGTCTGATAGCAAGTGTGCAAACTTTCTGTGCACTTCCCAACAACAGTTATAATGGAAACAGAACTGAGGGCAAGTGTCATGTTCTTGGAACAGTGTTTGGAACTGGGTTTGATTTACCTCTCCTCTTTTTCCTCACTGAGGAAAAGGAAAATTTGCATTTTTCAGCTGTTGAGCATGTCATTTCCCTTTCCTACCTGTGTGAGAAGAGACTGATCTGGTAGCTACATAGCTCCTATATATCTGGGGATTTTTTATAATTATCAGGTTTCTGCAGGGCTAACAACATGTTAAGTGCTGTAGAAGTATGAATCACTAGGTATTTGTTACATTGGTATTCCCAAGGGTTTTTTAAAGTGGCTGTTACACTGTTTGCATCATATTTTTACATTGTCTTAATCTCATGCTGCGGGACTTTTGCAGCTTTTCTGAAAAAGCTGATGGGATTTTTTTTCTCTGTCTCGGTACATCATTCAACTTCTGTGGGGACTTGGTCTTCTTGTAAGGTTTGGGCATTGGCCACATCTAGAGCCAGGACACAGGTCAGGGTGCACTGGGACTCACAGCTGTACCAGGTGTCTGGTTGGTGTGACTTCCCCATGTGCTCCAGGTTACATCAGTCTGTAGATCTGTGGTCAGAAAGAAATTTTCTCCTTGACCCAGGTTACAGAGTACTTTGGGGATTTTTTTAAATCTTCTTTGGTAGCCGGATATGGCCCACTTACCTAGCTCACCTGGTAAGCAAGCCCTCTTACCAAGCGTTGCTTAACAGCTCCCTTCTTTTGTGAGGAGCAGGACACTGGCAATGTTTCTGCTCTCTTCCTTGGCCACGTGAGAGTTACAGCTTCTGGTCATTCCTACATGGTATTAAGCTTGGGAGAGGGTTTTGGGAAGTACTTTGTTGCCTGTGGTGAACTGGAGCATGTGGAATAAATGGCAAAGTTTCTTGTGATTGCAGAGTGATCTAGAGGGAGTCCAGTGGTCTTAAAGAGTATCTGTCCAACATTTCTTGATTTTTCTCTTACCTCCCCACATTCTTGATTTGCTCATACTTGGTTTGTTCCAGCCTGTACTGTTAAGAGATTACAGCTGAGTTGTTGTGCTGTGATGGACTTAGGTGTAATTTCTGAGCACAGACATATTATTTTGAGTTCTGGCTCAAACCAGGATGTGGACAATTCCTTAGTTGAGATTCTGGCAGGCAGAGGGACAAGGTGCTGAAAAGAAAGGACTGGGATAATATGGAAATTAAATTCTCTTCCTTTGAAATTCAGCAAAGTAATTCCCATCTGATCAAACTAGCTCATTCTTAGGCTTGCAGCTATCACTTACTGTCATACTGAAGCTGTGGTTTTAGAGTCGGGCTGGGCTGATGTAGCCCCTCTGGGGTCTGCCATTGAAAAGGGAGGTTTGGGTCCCCATCCGAGCCCTCCCATCAGGTGTGTGCTCCCACTGTCTTCCTCACCCTGGCACATTGTGCTCATCTCACAACCTAATGACTCTGCTCAGGAAGCTAAACCAGCAGGTAAGTTAACCAGGAAAGATTGCCTGAAGATGGGCTCACTCCTGCCATAAAACCAGACCCCAGGTCTGTCCTTTCTCAAGTTCTTTCCTCTACTTCCCGTTGCTGAGCAATTGCCAGTAGAGAGAATCAGGGGGGTTTTGCAGCTTCCTTCAGCATTTCCTCAAAGGAGGATGGCTCTGACAGAGGCCACTTGACCACACTGCCCCAATTGCTTACTGCTGCTTTACAAAATGTTCAGGCAAACCTTTATTCTTGAGAAATATGCTGAGGTCACATGACATATGTAACTATGAATAGCTTTTTGGAGGCATTATGATGGCATAATTAGACATAATGAGCATGGAAACAAAGCTTAATTGGTTTTGATGTCGTGGAAATTCAGGATGTAGTCTTTTTCACTGTACATTTATATTTTTTTAGAGCGATACTTAACTCCATGCTTAACCTCAGAAGCTCAATGTTGTCATGCCTGTTTTGCAGGTGTCTGGCTCCCATACCAGAATCCACTGTCCTAAATGGTCACCTAAGCTTATTACACAGTGAAAAGAGTTAGCTGCTCTGCAGGCTGGGATCCTGAGGTGTTAGCCCACTGAAGGAGGAGACAACTAAAGCCAGTATGCTCAATTAGCTTCTAAAGAAATTTTGAGGACAGGAGTATGTCTTACTTCTGCCCTTCTCAGGGCCTGAAGTGTCTTCTTCCTTTTGAGATATATGCCCTAATCCCTTTCCTGAAGTTAGGTGCCTAAAATCTGTCTTTGAAAAGTGAAATACTCTTCATTTCTATAACATGGCTAGAGGAGAAGCCAGTGCTCTTCTTTTATACAATATCCTAGTGATTATAGCATTAGTCCAGGATAGAAGCACAGGAATTCAATTCTATTCTGAAGGGATTCAAAATCATACAGAAGATGAAGAAATAATAAAAATGTATACACCAGCACTATTCTGCTTTGTTGTTAAATCTTTTTCTATTGCTAACGCGCAGTGTATCTAATTGTAAGGCATTTATTTATCAGCAGTGAAAGCTCTTTCAGTAGAAAGTTTATTCTACCAAATTAGACAGTTATCTTCTTAAATCTGAAAAAGAAATGCCCGGGCATCCCATTAATGCTGTTTTGAATTATGTATAGCATGTAGCATTTTGCAAGACATTCTGAAAGCAAATGCATCCCATGTTTTAGAAGTTATTCAGTGGTAAAAAAAGATGCACGCAATGCAGTATTGGATCACTATCAATCACTATCATAGGATTTCCCCTGGTGTCACTAGCCATAGAACTTGACTGTGATATCACAACAGTGACAATCAGGAATACTTTCATTATGGTCAGTGGGGGAGCTCTTGATTTATTTACATTCATGCAAGCAAAGTTGGAAGCAGGCCCTGGAAAATGCTAAGGTCATTGCATCTAGTAAATAGTAGCTGCAGTTTTCAAAATTACTGTACAGCTTTGCAAGACAGGGTTTATGAGCTGGCTTTATATTCATAGCAAATATATGTGAAATACTTTCCCCTTTGATCTTCACAGCCCCATTTTTTCTTACAGAGAAATAGGGGTATTAGTCTCGTTGTGCAGCTTTGTTGATGTCAGATGCAGGTGCTGATGATGCAAAGGTGCAACTGGGGCAAGGTTTCAATGCTGGTTGCTTTCCCAGGGCTTTTGGGTCATGAGACTTCTGAGGGTAAAGCTGAGCAATATCTCAAAAGCTTGTACCTGAAGTCAGGCAGTTATGCCCAGGAATGAAATATTCACCACCAAGATGAGCCAAGGCCAGGCAGCTGGGAAGGAGGGAGATGGCCAGTAGGGGCGGGTGTGAGGAATAGAGCTGAGACTCACCCACTCCTGCCCTTTCCTCCTTCTCTGAGCATCAGAAGCCCCCCAGATAAATGCCCTCTCCAGCCACGCAGACTTCGTCTGAACCACAGGGTGAAGCGAAGTCATGAGAGCATCTTTGGGTGCGCCAGACTGTGTGGTTTCTCCCATGTTCCCATTCAGGACCCCACCGGTGAGCACTAGAGCCCACCTCACGGCACGAGCAGTGTTGTGGCTCGAGAAAGTGCTGAACCTGAGGATGTCTCCAGCTTTGGCCATGCTGTGTGGAAGCACAAAGCGCAGGCGATAGAGGAATATGTCAGATATGTGAATAATATGTCAAGATGCTCAGACATGTGATTGAGAGTGTAACAAGTCCTTTGATGAACTTCACCCTGGAGAGAGAGTCAGTCCTAAAATCAAGTGAGCTGGCTGTAGCAACAGAGACCTGCATAACTCCCCAGACAGTTGTGTGCTACTTAATCACTCGTATATGTCCTTGCAGATTATGGACACCCCCTCTTCTGCTCTTTTGTTCTTGTTGATCTAGGTCTTATTGTTCTGCTGTACTTTATTAGCAGCAGTGCTTGACATTGGGTAGTATATACTCCAGGTTATCCAGAAATTCAAACACTTAGGTCATTAATGTTGGTGTCTATGTCAGAGGGCTAGTTACATCCCAGGCCTTTTTTCCCCCTTTTCTAAAGACATTTTTCACCCAGATCAACCACTGGTGATTATCCAGTCTAAATCCAGATCCTATTATGTGAGGTGGAGGAGATTCTTTTGACTGCTGCTGAAATGCATGTAATAATAACAGGCATACAGAGGAGCGAAATGTAGCGCAAGCATCCTGTGTGTGTCCCTTTAATTAGAAACCATGCAGAGTTCGAAATCCGAGGCACTTCCAAACATGTGTAGCATTCATTTTAATCAGCAGAGTACAGGAGAAAGTATCAATTAAATCCAGCATGAAACTCCTGGGAGTGGGTGCAGGAAATGAGTTTTTTTTATTATTGTTATTATTATTATTATTATTATGCACAGGGACAGCACTTTGAAAGTATTAACCTGAAAAGGCACCAAGGAGCCCCATAATATGTCAGCAGCACTCAAAGCAATAAAAGATCCTTAAGGCATAACTTTGACCCACATTCTGTAGATAATCAACTTTCCTCTCCCCTAGGGGGATTCAGGGGAATGACATAAAAGCGTGATTTGCATTCTGAAGGCTTGTATCTTCCTTGAATTTTTCCTTGTCTGCTCTAACTACTGTTGCTTTCTAACATCAAAACGTGATAGGGTTTGTTCCAGCTCGGGGAAAAGCCGAGCTGTTCTTAATGGGAGCCTTCCTCGGCGGGGGGCCTTTCTGGCTGCGGAGGCGGCGACAATTTGAAATGCAGGAGTGCGAGGTGCTCTTTGCCCTCTGCGGCGCTCCGAGATTGGCGGAGGTGCGGCTCAGCGATGTGGCGTGCTGCCTCTTCGAACTGCTGAGCACTTATCAAAGCCGGAGCTGATTAAAGACCTTCTGGCAGGAGGCTGGCTAATGTGCGCGTACGAGAAGGTGCCAATCTGTACTGTCAGCGGGATTTAGGCTTGAAAGTGATTCCTAATCGCCTTCGTGAAGCCAGTGCGTGTCAGGAAATGGTAGCTAATGAGTCGTTTCTGAGTGAGGGATCTGGTGGCAAAGGCAGAACAGGCAGGTGCTGCAAACGCGGTGTGCGGGGAGGCAGGGGGCAGCCCCCAAAATAAGGTGCTATTGGGGAGAAATAACAACAGTGGCACTTTTGATAAACACAGCTGAAACTCTGTGATTTAACGAATGTGTATTCTTCATTTTTAATGGATACTGGATATTTTAATGCTAGTAAGCATGTCAAACAGGGAGAAAATAATCTCTCTTAAATTCCTGGCAAGTGGGTGGGCTTGTTCATTTTTTCAGATGACAAGAGCATGGAGAGATCTGATGTGTTCTCACTTGAGAAATTCCTAACAGCAAAGGGACGATGAGGCTGTTCCTGTGACGCAGATGTGGATGAGCTAACTGCTCTCACACTGGCATTTTGAGCCAAAAATATTTCAGCGTTAGCATCACTAATGCAGTTTCTTCTTACTAGCTATAAAGTCTGTCCCAGTGCAAAACCAGCCTTTGCTATTTTATGTAAATGTGAAAAAAGAATCTTAGCTGTTTTGTGTAACTGGATTTGTGTGGGCTGCTGATAGGAGCACACAGCTGATAAATAAGATTCAGTTGTAAATATTCTCTAGTGACATGGGAATTTATCCACCTATTGAAGTTTACAACTGAGCTACCGAGTAAGCATGTTATTTAGCTCCATTGTGTATGCAGTCTGTGGTGTATTTGTCAAATGCCTTGTCAGTTCAGTGAAGGCACTGTTCAGTTAATATACTGTTTATCAAACTGTTAATACCACTTCAGAAAGTTCTCATAGACTATGGTTTTTAAAGCTGCCTTATGAAAACTTCAGACAAGAGGAAAGCAGAAGATATATTTTTCAATTTTATAGTGCAGAATATAGTGCACTATATTTATCATAAAGCATGCAATAAAAGCAGTGTAAGGAAATCATACACTATCTTTTGCATAACTGTTCAGGGTTTAAATAGGAATTTCGACTGAACTAAGGCTGCCTTATCATCATGGCACCATATTCACCTGTCTCAGTTTACAAGCTTCCCAGCCGTTGTTGATGTTAGACTGAAAGCAACACAGGCAGACTCTCAGCATGGGCCCTTTTTCATCCCTCTCTCACCTCAGAGGATCTTCACTTCCCTTCTCCTAGTGCCTCTCCTTTACTATTGGGAAACCCAGGCAGTTGCCTTGGTTGCTCCCCCATAAAACCCTTGCTGTCTCACTCTACAAACCTTGTAATACTTTGGCACCCTCAGAGACTCTTTCATTCCTTGGCAAATGCAGGTTTCAAGTATAGAAGAATGATCCTAAAACAGTGTTTGAACAACCCTGTTTCACTTCAGCAAGATAAAGATTTTTTGTTTTGTTTTTATATCTTTGGGGATTTATTTTGCCTTTTTTTGCTAACAGACTCACTTTTGCTGTTAATATCTGTTTGGGTGCTGGAGCTTGTGAATTGAGACTGATGAGGTGGCTTGAGATGTCTGAGCTGCTGATTTTCTTGATTTTCAGTGACTGAAATGATAGGAGAAGCTTTTGAGCAAACTTTAAGTTAATGTGTATGTGAAGGGAAGATGGAAGGGAGGAGCAAGATTTTCCTGGTGTGCCTTCGTTTATTCAAGAAAATAAAATCTCTTCTCCACCCGTAATAATCCTGGTAAGATTCGTCGGAGTGGGGCTCCCTCTGTTGAGCTGTGGGAGCTCTGCCAGACAGTAAAGATCTTCTGTACTGCAGCTGCCTGCTCCATTTTTCTGGGCAGCTTCATCTCCAGGTCTTTCCTTACCCCTCTCCCCTCCCTGCTGTCCACCTGAGACGGAGGAAAAGTTGCAATGAAAAATGCCTGGCAAAGCAGGTTTGCGAGGGATGTCTTTGGGGGATGACCTGCCTGGTATCTGTTGGAGGGAAATCGAGCTCTGAGGAGTTTTAGCAGAACCGGCCCATGAAGTCCTCTGGGGCAGGAGGTGGGACTCTGCTGGGGTGGGTTGCTGCTAAGAAAACAGTTGAGTCACCAGGCAAGGAGCCAAGAAGTAAGACGTGGAAAGGCTGGAAAGCAAACCTGACATAACAGGCTGGGTGGCAAAGTTACAAAGGCACCACTGGAAAATGTAATGCTTTGTCAACTTCTACAAGGAAAGATCAAATAAAGCAGTTAGAACAGAGATTTGTGCTATGGACTTTTATGCAATACTTTCAGTATTTTCTCCAAAATGTTCCTCTTTCTTGTTGTGACCTACATCATAAAGAACTGTGTAAAATTGCGAGGCTGTAAATGCTGCCATTGTGAAGGTGAAGGAGCCTGAAAAAAAACTTAAGACTCTAAAAATTGTACAGCGGGCTGGCTTTTAATTCATTTCGTTAACAAAAACAACTAGCAAGGGCTGGATTCTGGCAAGGAGCTAGGAAAAGCGGGTTGTGGTCCAAACTGAAATGGTATCATCTGGGGAGTGATCAGTGTGAGATTTCATGTTTATTTAAAGGATTTAAGACACACTTTGAATGGAGAACACAAGGCAACCTTAAATATATAACTGCCGTAGTGCTTGTAATATAAGGTTTTGTTTTGTGTTTTGTTGTAGCCTCAAGGGAACTTCTGTTTGTTTTATAGTATGTCTCTGTATTTGTGGTGCTGGCAGGATATATGTAGTTGACTCTGCTGTCCTTTCTCTTTCAATGGCTCCAGTAGCACATTGCAGTGAGATTGCCCATTTAATTTATAGCAAAAGATTTTTTTTTTTCTTCTGTGTTAACCAACTGCCAGTTCCTGAAGTCCTCGCTCAGGACTTACTTGGTGGCGCTTGCCTTTGTAAGGCAGTTAGTCTAGTTGTATTTAGTCTAGTGGTTTCTCATAAAGCCACATTGCATATTTGCTTTAAAAGTCCTTGCAGCTATTGGTTGGGGCTTCTCTTAGACCAGTTTCTGCTCTGAAATCTGTGCATGAAGCACCCATTCATTTCACAAGGACCCATGCACAGGATTCTGAGGATAAAACCTGGCCCTTAGAGAGAAAATATTTCCTTAGGAGCCAGTGAGTGTTTTCTGTCTGAAAGATGAAAAAGAGACAGATTCTCAGAGTATACCTAGACTTTGTAAAGGTTATCACCAGCATATAAAACATCACTAAATTTTTTCCTTGCTAGAGGCTGTCAGCCATTCCGCTTTGTTTCAGAGGAGATTAATTGCAAGATAAAATGCTAAATTGTATAGGAATTTGCTATACATCCATGCCACTACATCAAGATTAACAGGATTATAGCAGTTTAACTGAAAACAGAATTTGACCTACTATGCCAGCTCTGTGTTGACAGTACAACTTATTAAAGACTACAGAATCTGGAAAGTTTCAGGTTTTGCAGAATGTGAGAGACATTATGCTGACATGGTGAAACAGCTGGCTGATGTTTCCCATGGATGCTTTAGGCAGCAATGCTTGTGAATTCACGCTTAGAAATCTAACCTGACCTTGGCAATCCTAGAAGTATACGTAGGGTGCGAATACTTCACTTTAAACAATGCCTTACTAGGAAAAAGAGGTCTTTCGATGTATATTGAATGTATATTGATAGATACTGAGTGACTTGCTGAAATGGCCTGAGAGGTGCTGAACGTGTGAAGCTATTTTAGTTGTGATTGTGAAATTGGAATAACTCTGCATGGGACATTCTTGCATTCAAGTTTTTAAACTTCCTAAGATAACAGTGTTGCACTGTAAAACTGAACTCTTATTTTGGTAAAGCAGAGGATCCTAAACATACCTATTTGGTAAAGCAATGCAGTGGAAATCCAGCTGTTTTTCTCAGTTGTGCTGCAAGCATCAATGCATTTGCCAAGCAAAAGTTTGAAACATTTTTTGAAACAAAGATGGACCTTATAAGGAGAAATACAAGTTGAGCCTGTTTGCCATATAAACTACAGAATAACCTTGATGTTGTTCGCTTTAAAGAATAGTTTGTATTCTGTTTGCCCGTTGTTGAACAAAATTAAAAACATTCTTTGCTTTTCTAGTGTGATGATGTGGGATAATGGTCTGTGATTATCTGTGATCCTCCCTGCCGTGGGGTAAACAGTGAATACAAAGGGAGATTTGCGGCCTGATGCCCATGCTGGTGAGGGGTGAGACAAAGCCCAGGGCGAGGTGGAGGTCTTGCCACTTGACACTGCTCTACCCAAAATGACACCTGGGGCAAGGCAGGAGTCTTGCAGCCTGGTGTTGTTGATAGGGTCAAAAGAAAAAAAAGGCCAGCAGCCATTGACACCCTCTGCTGAGCTCGACAAGGACCAAACATCCCGCAGCGTTTGACTCAGCCCCACCTCGACAAGAGTCTAAATTCAGTGCATAAATGTTCCTCCATTTGGAGGACGAGAACACCAACCTACGGACGGGTCGACGGGCCTGGACCTCTCTCCTCCCCAAAACAGGGACGCCTTTTGGTAAGGTCTGTGCCTCCAACAACGTCGGACGTTACCCCGGGAAAAATACCGTTGTTGAAAGCGCTTAATTATCAGTTTGAGCTCAGAAAAAGTAGAATTTGTTGCAGTAAGTGCATTTATCACCGGCAATCCTGAACCTGTTGATCTGTCGCTTTAATAAATTGTTTATTTTGTTGAACTTTCTGAACCTGATCCAGTGAAAGCCCTTTTGAGGAGGGTTCTGGCAGGCAAACGTTGATTACCCCTTTCCCTCCCTTCACGCGACAGTAACAGATGAATACACTGTTTTTTTCGCGTTCTTTGGGTGAGCCTATGCACTAGAACGATGTTGTACCTACTAGCTTTCATTTTGCCTCAATAGGTTTAGCATGTTTCCCATGGTATCTTCCTGCGAAAGTCACCTCCGAAAATGGGAGCTAGGCTCCTAAACTGTTTGGGCACTTCCTCTCTGTGTATAAAGACCACTTCCTCAGGACTTCTAGCCCCCCTAAAATAGGTTTAGAGAAGCATTTCACCTCCTCCTCCCGGTCAGAGCTGTGCAGCTGCAGCGTCTGTTGTCTGCCTGTGTCCCCGGGATGTCACAAGGACTTCAGCCAGCACCATCAGCCAAGATCAGAGCCTAATAGTTATGACTAAGTCCTTAGTTAAGCGAAACGGTAGACATTTAATTATTTTTTTTTACTGTGATTTATTACTATTTATATGGCTATTTATATAGTACGACATTTTACAGGGTATAAGGTTTACATTCAGTTTTCATTCTTTATGGTGCTGTTTCTAATTGTCAGTTTAACTACTTTTACTCTCAAAGTTGATTTTTAAATGTTTATACCCTCAAACTGTGTTTTTCAAGTGACAGTTCACACAGAGCCGACTAATTGCATATTGCTGTTTTTTTGTTTGCTACGCTGTGCAAAATTAGATTCTCTTTGATTAATTTTCCTATTACTAACCTTCTGTGAAAGCAAACGCTGCAGTGTCACAGACATGATCTGTAAAGTCGGGTGACCCAGGGGGCAATAGTTCCTTTAAATTGTTGTACATAAGACAAACCATTTTAAGAGGTTTTGCTCTGAGAAATAATGATGATTTGTGGTCTTTCATCCTGAAAGTTCCTCTTTACGGCAGAAGCCACTTAGAACTCTACAGGGCGCAGATCCTACGCTGCTATGCCTTTTGGTGTCTGCATTGGCTAAAACCAGCCCCAGCAAGTCAGCCCCCTTGTTTATTCAGACGATTGCATTCTGCCCTGTTTTCAGTCTGGGGAGCTGGAGAGCAGGGGCATGAGCCACAGGTTGGCCGTGGAACAGTTGCAGACTTTCTAAGTGAGCCTGGGAAAGTCACTTAATGCCTTCCTCTTCCTTGCTGCCTCCCTCCCTCTCCTCCCCATGCCTTCTCTACCTCATTTTCTGTATCTGTAAAATGAGAATAAAAGGTCTTGCCAGGCTTTGGTGCCCCCAATTTACAGAAGCAGAAGAAAGGATAAGTGACCTGTCCAGCTTGCTAGAGAGACCTGCAGTTGAGGGACATGTGATTTCTGTGGTTCAAGGCAATGGTCTAGGATTTAGGGGATTTACCTCAGTTCTGGGCTCAGCCATAGAGCCTCAATGCTACTGTGGACAAATCATTTTGTGTCTCAGAATCTGAACCTCTTACAGTAGGTGTGTGCAAGTGCTGCCTCTTACTTCATAGTGTTGACTAAAAAGAGAACTGTTTTAAGCACCAACTGACTGATTTAAGTTAAATACTTTGCTCCTGAAAGATGTTAAACTGACAGTGACTGTCGTTATCAGCAGTTAGTGCCCGGGGGAGATGTGGCACAGGCAGGGACAGGTCTGTGGGGTCGACAGCTAGGTACAAGGGGGTAGTGCACAGTCCCTGCCACCCTTCATGTTTTGGCCTTTATCAAGTCTGGCAGAGTTGTTATTGCCAAAGTAACTGAGGTGTTTGCTGTACTACCGCTGTCTACTCCCACTCTGTCTATCAGATCATCTCCCGCTTTTCTATCCCAAAGGGAACTGAGCAGGCATTCTATGTTGGTGATTTAAGTCACCATCAACTGATTTAAATGGGTGCTTTCAATGCAGAGATCCAGGTGCTAATAACCTGAAGCACCCAGTCTGCTCCTCAAAAATCCTGTTGGTACAATCCCTGTCCTCTCCAGCACAGCTGATGTGATTTGTGAGAAGCTGTTACACATGACAGGAAACCATATGCTGAAGTGTTACCCAACCTGCTCATGTGGAGCTTCCTACTAGTTGGAAGGCATAAATGCAATCCCCAGTGTCGCCACTGAATCCTTGCTTGCATAGACTGAGAGATTTGTGTGATGCTTCTGAGTAATGAGGCAAAAAATTAACAATATGTATTTTAATTATTATTTATGCCTTATAGTGGTGGTTTGTGTTTAACTATAATGTGCTGCTCAGATGTACATGCTTTTCTTGACTTTTTTCTTTCTGTGCGGATGTGACTATTAATAGATTTTTCATTTGGTTTGGGTGTTTATGCTTGGCGATACTTCGTGAAGGCCAGCTGAGATAAATGAATATTCACTGGGAGAAACAGACTCTTCAGAAATGTATTTGGAGGCTGGGGGATATGGAGACAATGGAGAAATTTGAAGAACTGCAACAAGCAATATGCCAGTATGATTTGTTAAGATGACTCTCAAGTACGCTCTAAAAGAAAATTACTGTCGCTAGCAATGTTCTTACCAGGCTGTTAGAGCAGGATGTTCTCAGGCTGTTTGATTTCATCCACTCACCTCTAGCTTTGACTATGACCAAAACACCTGAAGTGGAGGGAAGGGGCGGGGGTTAAAAACTGCCAGGAAATCTTTTGCATTGCCCTGCTTCTTTCCTCTCTTCATCCTCCTAAAGCAGACCCCAGGTGAAGTTGCAGAGCGGTGCAGGCCCCCGCTGCTGCCCGCGTGCTGCCTCCCCGGCGTGGGCGCGGCACGGGGCAGCGGTCACGCCAGACCTTCGTCTGCCTGGGAATCCGCAGGCGGCAGGGGAACCCCTTGCAGCAATGAGACGACGGAGGTTATCCCTCTTTGCGCTGCTCGAGCCACACAAAGGAAAGCGTGGGCGAGGGAAATTACCCTTCAACGTTAAATGTGACTTTTGCACAATAGAAAAACAGCCTTCTCTCTTTGGCTCTGCTGGTCCAGAGAGAGGAGTTGTAGCTGTACTTTAAAAGGCCTCACGGGGTTTCTTGGGTTTTAGGAGTCTGCACACAAACTTGTTCTGAGCAAAGCATGAGAGAACTACAATACACTTTATTTTTCAGGTGTTGGGTCACAGTATTTCTGTCTGTGTTTGGTAGCTGGAGGCCTTGCCCCTTTGTATTTTATTTTTGAATTCTTATATAATGCTATGCACTGATGTTAAGGATTGGTCTTGGACATTTCTCTTGTGTACTTGTGAGCTAGCAAATCTTTCCAGTATCTGATGGTTTTATAGTTGGGGTTTTGATGCTGTCTTCAGTGTACACCCTCCTTAATTATATGCAGATACAGAAACTTAAACATCTAAGCTCTGTTTGCTGTCTCAAGAAAAAATTGTTGCATGCACAGTGAAGCTTTTATTTTCACTTCCAAATAGTGTGAGATAGCAAAAGCATGTTTTGTAGGCACCTGCACTGGACTTGGGCAAGCGTCAGGCCTTTTTTTTTTTAACAGTAACCCCCTTCATCGAGTGTCACGTGAAGAAGCTGGCAAGCTTTGACACATATTCCAAACTTGCATTGCTTTGAAGCATATTAACAAAATCTCTCTTTACCATAACTTTTCAAAACTTAAGACCTACTCTACCTGTGCTCTGCAAAACTTTCTACTGGGAGAATTGGAAACAAGCATGTTTAGTTTTTTTCCCCTCCTTTTGTTCTTTGGGATATGTAATGAAAAATTCTCCAGCACTGCCAGTTAACTGCTTCATGGCTGTTGTTTGTCAATTTGCCAGCAGGTTTCTGCTTAACTGCTGCCATTTGACATTGCTGAAACACAAATGCAGAATGACTGAGTTGCCAACATATCATTAAGTCTTCTGCAAGGGGGGCTTTCAGAATATTAACGCTTCAGGCTTTTACGTCAGTATTGATTGCTGAAAAAAGAAAAGAAACCTTTGGCAGAATTCAGCTTTGTGCCAATGTGCATTTGCTGGCAGGAAAAGAAGCTAGCCTTTGCCATTGACCGTGACTTCCTTCCCTTCTTTCTTTCTTTGTTTCTCTTGTTCTATACACGTGCACATGGAGTTTTGAAATATAATACACATCCTAGCTGAATTCCAGTTAACCTAACAGTAAATCTACAGGGCAAATCAATTCCTTAATACACTGTCAGATGCAGAGGCCATTTAATTTTGAAGCCGCCGGTATTATGCCTGACGAGATTTCATGGAAACATGGGCAAGAGCTAATGGCAGGGGGTGTCAGCGCAGTGAGGGAGCGCAGGAGAACAGGTCAAGAGCTGGTGTCGAGGAGGTGTCGGGCGATGGACGGACGGCACAGGGCTGAGCTCTCCCCCCTCCCTGCGGTCTCTGCCGTGCTCCCAGCGGGGCAGCGAGGCTGTTCTTGGTCCCCTCCGCCCCTCGCATCCAGCAGAGACCACAGCAGAGTTCGGTGCTGCGGGAAGAGCAGCAGGATGACGCAAGGCACAGCTAGAGCTCAATGAAGGGCTACGTCGGCCGCGTGTGCTGGAAAGGGACACCGGCGTGGGCAGCGCCGCACGGCTGGAGGCACACTGGGGAGCTGTGTCCTGCTCCTGGGACGCAGCACTGCAGGAGGCCCCAAGCTGGGAGCACAGCCAAGAAAAGGTTTGGCTGAGGAGCCAGGGATAAAGAGGACGACGAGAGGATAGTGCGGTTTGGTGGTTTGCACCTCACTGTTGCTGTAGTGCTGCCCAAGGGCTGTCCTGAGACGGGGAAAAAAGAGGAGCTGAAGGAGGGACCAAGATGAAAGTGTAAGCTCTCCACATCCTTCCAGCTGCAGGAGCGTCCTTATGTGCTTTTCACTGCCTTCCACCAAAACCGTCGCCTGCCTCTGTTTTTCTTTAGTCTGATGCCGGGTTATTCCTTTAAATGATACTTCGCAGTCTGTTTTAGATTTAGAAGTTTTGTAAGGAAGACCATCTGGACTCACTGAAGATACTAATGTTTCCCTAAGTGCCATTGTGTGGGACAAAAAGTTGAGAGGAAATAGGGCAGGGCATGGGACAAAATTTCCAAAGAGAAAATGAGAATGGCTTACTTCCAGTGCAGTCTCTCAGGGGTTTGTCCCTGAGTCTGCAAGCAGTCCTGGCTGATAGCCTTGCCTTTGAATGAGGGGCCTCAAGTGAAACAAACAGGGGGTGATTAGGTCAGAATTACATGGGAGAAAATCTTTCCGATTAAACAACATTTTTATTTAAAAAAAATGCTTTCTACAGTTTTTTTTAATCAGAAAGCTGTGGCTCAGAATTAAAAATCTTTAGCTGCCAGTTGAAACATTTTATTTTGGAAGCACCTTCCCGCTGGTAGTTGTTGCCTAAGTACCTTACGTCCAGATTCTTCTCTGTGGAGGACATTCCCCAGCCAGATGACATGTTCCCCAATCAGCCCCAGTTGGGTGCACTGCTGTGGTGCGGCATATGCAGCTCTGGGCACAGAGTCCAGCCCATAGAGGAGAACAGGAGCCCAAAGCACCTAAATTGCAGATTCCATGGGATGCCATGTTAGGGTCTCCAAATAAAACAATGACAGATTTCAAATCAAAATTTGGGACTAAAATCTGTGTATTTCAGTTTGTTTATTTTGCTTAAAAGTCTGCATTTTCATCAGGTTAAAGAATAAACAAACACCTTACTAATTTTCTAAGCAGCTCCATTAATTAGTAATAAAGGCCAAGCACTTGGAGGACAAGAATTTTACTGATGACGGGTGAGACTGACTAGAATCCAGTTTCTTTTTCTGTAACTCTGAGGGCTGTTCACTTTTAACACAGGAAAATGAGGCTTAAAAAGTAAAGGAGGTTAAAAAGAAAAGAAAGTGATCTGACCTTGAATTCCTGCAAAGATCTTGGGAATAAGCAGGCCCCATCTTTGGTAACTGATACAGAGCGTGGTTGCCAGGCTTGTGCCTGAATCAGCAGTGGTTCATTGCATACCTGGCAGAGGTCTTACTCACTGTTTGATAAATTGTCTTCTCTCAGCATGAGTTAAAGTAATGAATCTTTTATTTCTGGATTACTACATAGCTCTGTAGTCTTTCTTTCAGCTTAATATTTCTCCTAGTTTCCAATAGGTAATGCAATCTCTGTCTTACCTTGATGGTATTGCATGCTTAATCTTTAAAATGCTGGGGAGAGAGGCAGGCTTTGGTGTCAAGGGAAATAACCGTCCTGGCAGAGAGAAAAATATCAGTAGGATGCTGCCACTGAATTGGCAGAAGCTGTTTGATGCACGTTTTTTTATCTGGCTGTTGATTTTCTTGTCTGTGTTTTTACTCCTTTTTGTTATGTTTGAAGGTGCTTCCAAAATATTGGTCTTTAACTGGGTACCTTCGTTCATATATGGCAAAATCAAAAAGAATACAGAGAAAAAAGAGGAATGATAAATTGATAATGAGAAAGCAGAGAGCTGGGGACACAGTTCAATGAAATTAAATCCCAGCCCAGGCAACACAGCACTCTATAGCTGTGCCTGTTTGACTGACTCCCTTACGTTGTAATGTAGATGAGATCTGTTGCATGTGCTTTCCAAGATCTGTACAACTACTAAATCCCTTCCTAATAAAGTGAGTAAGTTAACACCTGTGTGTGAAGATGCACTCAGGAACCTACTTTTTGATCAGTATGGTATCTGTGTGCTGCAGTGACCATATGGTGTTGAGAACCAGACATGAGACACTGTGCTGGAAAGCAGGATAAACTGTACGCTGCTGCTTCTGTTTGTCTTACAGAAAGATGCAGGTATAAGAGCATAAAAACTGCCATACCAGGGCAGATCAGTGGTCCACTTAGTGCACCCATTGGTGTCTAAAAGTGCCTCTGCTTGGTGCTTTGAAAGAGATCAAAAAATTAAATCCAGCATCTCATTTTCTGCTTGGGGTGGAGAAATGTCAGGCCACTCCACCTCTTGTCCCTACTGAAAGTATCGAGTGCTATTCTTATGCACATGAACGCTAAGAAAAGATGCCATCCAGAAGTACAGGCACAAGAAACACCCTGGGAAATACCAGGTTATTTTATTAAATATATTTTTCATTTTCATTATCTCTGTAGGACACCCCATAAGCAACAGAAAAAGATGTCATATTTATAAACACATCCCTAAAAAAAACTTTCATGAAAGGCTGACTTTACAGAGCCCATTAAGTATTACTTTCTCTGTGGTACATGCTGCTGCATATTTGTGCTGAGGTTTGCAAATTGACTCTTAGATCGGGCTAAATAAAATAAAAAATGTCATAGGATAACACAGCAATGCACCTTTTCACCCCCAGTGCCCCCCCAGTGGGTCACACTGTCTGTTAAGCAGCTATTGTGCCATAGGCCCCAAACCAACAGGCAGCTGTGTCCAACACAGATACTCCCTGCTCTGTGAGATGCAGCAGGAAGGGGAGCAAGCATCTGGGAAGTGCAAGGGCAAGGGCTGAGTAAACTGGCACTTCCACCAAAAAATTATCCATGTAGTCACAGCCTGAGTGAAACAATCCTGCACCAGGCTAAAATGAACTCTGGGAAGAATTCTGCACAGTCAGGTAGTTTCCATTAGAACAGAATTCTGTTTTCTGTTTTCTTCCACGCTGAACTATTCACTTTTTAGGCTTTTTTACCCTTATGCTGTGATTTTTTTTTAATTATTTATTTATTTTAATGAGAGCAAAAGTCTTGGACCTCTTTTTAGTTCTAAGAGAATGATTTGATGCATTCTGCCTATTCTGCTTTTTCCCCAGGGACATTAACTCAGAAGCAACAAAGAATATTACAACTGTTTAGAGTAGCCCTCAATGAACAGCATGAGACTTGGGGATTTTGAAAGAAGTAAGAGTATTTGGTTACAGAATGAAAAGCTAAACTAAAAGCTTCAAACTCAAAAATGTTTGGAGTTGCTCAAACAAACACAATGAAAAATTTTCAACTTGCCAACTTTCAAAATCCTGTGAATCTTCAAACTTTTGTTTATCTTGCTGTGCTTTAGAAACCAAAGACAGCCTGAAGGCCAAATGTTTTATGATTTTATTTTATATAATACTATATGGGCTAATTCTTTTATTAGTATTTTATCTTTAGACATGTCATGCTTTACTTGTTTAGTCAGAAATTCCTGCTTACATAGTGTAATTTGCAAATTAACAGATACTGCTTGGTTGTGTGAGAGATTCTGTGGGTTTCAGCTGAACTTCAAGAAAACTTTAGTGCCTTCTCACAGCAGCAGTGCCTGCTCTGACATAACAACTTGCCGTCTTAGTATCATACTTATTCTAGCTTTCACGTAAGACCCATTGTATGGTGTTATGTAGCAGTAGGCTGCAGTCATTGGGGTAACTTAGTCACTGATGATCAGTTTGTTGCCACCTGAAGGGGACTTGAAGAAGGAAATCGGTGCTGATTTGAGTTTACTTACAGCTGTTGCTTATTTTGATTTTTCAGAGTGCTTCTCAGCTGCCCTATGGCAAAGCTCTCTACACGTATGAGGGAAAAGAGCCCGGAGACCTCAAGTTCAACAAGGGGGACATCATCATACTGCGGCGCAAGGTGGATGAGAACTGGTACCACGGGGAGCTCAATGGAAACCACGGCTTCTTCCCTGCCAGCTACATCCAGTGTATCAAGCCTCTCCCACAAGCTCCACCTCAGGGCAAAGCACTTTACGACTTTGAAATAAAGGATAAAGATCAAGACAAGGACTGCCTGACCTTCACCAAGGTAAGGGAGGTGTTTTATTTGAGAGAAAGCGTGTGGGAGGCTGCTGCTATAGGCCCCCAGGAGATGCGTGGGGTGTGGGCAGCTGAGGCTGGAGCAGGGCAGTATTGGGCCGGGGGACAGCTCCCCTCCTGGGACATGGGCACAGGCTGGACACGCCACTTATGGAGCGGTGGCTGCACGCTCCTTGCTGTCTTCTCCTCCCTTCTGCCACATCCCTTTCTGGCACGGTCCCTCCACCCACTCGCCTCCTCCCTTCCAGGCCCCTTTCAGATGCTGGTGTTTCCCATGGAGGGATGCTGGGTCTGCGCAAGCGCACCCGCAGTGCGGCGCAGCTTGGGCCCCTGCACTGGGTTTGTTTCTCTCAGCTCTGTATTCCTTGTATGTGAAAACCGAAGTCCTTGAGCTCAGGCTGCTGAGCAGGGGCAGGCTGATGGGGGTGAATCTCCTTGTTGAGCAAGATCCCTGCCTCACGTAAAGTGCTGAAGGATGCTGATTCCTTCTTCCGTGTAAATCCTCCTTCCTGCAGAGGCCAAGCCTGCCCTGTGGCCCCTGAAGTGCCTCACGCGCTGGCTTGGGTTCAGCAGGTCTGCGCGCAGCAGGCGTCGCGCGGCTGGCATGCAGGACCAGGCATCGCCTCGGGGTGAGTGCCGTGCTATCCTTGCCAACAGAGTGCTCCCACTTTGCCTAAAGGACAAGGCACTGAGGTACCCTGCATGATATGCGGCAAGGCTAATTCAAACACAGTGAAAATCTACAACCAGTACTGGCTAAACACTTGCCGAGAAGATTTTTCTATCTAAAAATCATATATTCATCTACACTGAAATGTTCTGCAAGAATGACTCAATTCCAGAAAAAATCAAATGGAAATGTGTCTCTTAATGTACCTTATTGAATCAGATGTTTCAGGATTTTGTTTTAAAATGCCATTTAGCTTCAAAGTTTACATTGCCTCATACCATATACCAATTTACAATTGAAATATACTACTATCATATAGCACAGTATTTCCTAGTTTAAAAACAGACATTTAAAAAACGTTGGGGGGGGGGGTGTTTGTTTGCTTTTAAACCCAAACATTTAAGAAATTCCATTTGCAAGGAGGGAAAACTGAGATACTGTAACTTGCATTGGAATTAAAATGTGATGTTTTCCCTCTCTCCTCATCTCCCCTCCTGCTTCCTCTTTCTCCCTCCCCTCCCTAGCAATTTGTATTGACCTTAGATGGGCTTCGTGGATATCAAGAAACCCATACTAAAATAAAGCATATCCCCTAATGTTAATTTATGGCACTGAATGCTATGGGGAACCTGTTCATTGTCATTTTCTGTTTTATTTCAGCTGTCTGTGGCTGTTATAGTATCACATAAAGTAATAACAGTTATGCTGGAAATGAATATGAAATAGATGATAAAAATATCCTTCACCAGGGTTTTACTGACCTCCTCTTTTGAGGCTATTTATTATAGCTGAATGAATTATTCGCAGCATATAATTTTCTCACCAAATGTAACATCTCTTTTGCTTGTGCAGTGTTTCTCAGCTGAATGCAATTTCCTAGAGTATATACTTTCTCATATTTATTTAACAAAAGATTTGTAAGCAGTTTTGCTCTATGGCAAGCAAAGTGTTTGATTGCAAACAATGCAAACACTGTGGCTACCCAGCCTCTGTGGAGCTGTGAATCTCTCTGAGGAGATGGCTGCTCAGTGAGAAGTAGTAGCTATGCGATAAGAGAAAGTTAGCCAGAAGTTACCTTTGAGATACTCTTAGTAAATATATTTGCTGGCGTGTTGTTTTCCATTGTTTGCCCAGGGGTAGTGATGGCGGCATATCTGGTAAGCAGTCTTCCTCGTCTCCTTAAGATATTCAGTGCTTGCATGATCTAAGCAACTTCATTAGTATGGCAGACGGTTGCGGTCTCTTTTGTTAGAGCAGGGCCTTCCTTAGACATCTTTGTGTTTGGTATATTTGGTGCCATTACCCTTTTTACAGTAACTGCCTTCGTATGCTGATAGTTCTCATTTTCTTGGCTGTCCAATGTCTTTCTCACATGCCGCAATTTTTTCTGCGGTATAACTTTAGTCTCAATCCCTCTCTTCTCCTTTTTTCACCCTCATGTTACTGTCTCCATCCTTTTATCCCTGATGATTGTGTTTTCCCCAAGGGGGTTTGATTTCACTTCTACTGCTATTTTCTTCTTTAGTTGCTTCCACTATATGCACTGTCACCTTGTAACCATTTTTATGTCTTGCCTATTGTTCTCTCTGACAGTGAATAATCTATTTTTCATCTTGGGACCTTACAGTCATGTTTTCATCAGTTTTTCTCAATGCTAATTTTAGCTGTCACCTGTGCTGATGAAGGTTGCTGTTCAGCCCGGATTTTAGATCATCTGCTGATGTAGTCAGTTCCTTTGTAGAGTCCTGAGTACTGTGTTGCTGTGGATATGATTTGTCACTCAGAGTAATATTCATCATTCGAATGTCTCTGTTTGCATCTGAAGATCCTGGACCTGAATTCAATTTCATTTATGCTATTTTCCTCTCTTCTCAGGTAGAGGAGTTGCATCAGCACATCAATCATACAAACTAGGGTAACCTATCCATAGTCCTGCAGCTCATTTAAAGCCATGAGACATTTAGAACTGGACTTTACTTGTAATAAAGAAGGATTTTGCTTGCAGGAGAAACTACAAAAAGGGAAATCAAATATAGGGGTCTTCCATATTATTGTGTTTTATTATTCTTTTGCTGGACTCTTCTTTTTTCCATCCTCTTTGTTATGATGCAGTCGGAATATCTGTAGGTGTAGTAAAGAAAAACAAAGGAATGTATTTGGATTTCCCTGTCACTATTTTTTTTTCAAAATTAAAATGTCCTATTGTTCCAGAGGTGGAACACAAGAAAAAGAGTGTTTTACACTGATCTTCATGAGCAGTGCTGCAGAGGGCTTCTGTCATTTGCCCCTTTTTGTCTCCTGTAGACAGAAAGCTCTAAAGTTAAAAGGCCAAAAATAAATCAATTATAGTAATTTTGTATGTATGGCTGTAAGTATAAAACTAGGAAATCTCCATCGTGAGTATCCAGTGTGACGAACAAAAATCAAATCTAGTATTCTATTACACCATGTGGACTGCACCTCCCAACTCTTCTTCCTGAATTAGCCAGGTGTAAAGGCATCAGGTCCCCCCACTGCCTCCCCCTCTGCAGTGGCCACAACTGCATGAAATATCCTAGATCTGCAACTTATGTATTATTCCTCAGGGTTTGGCAGGGATCGGCCAAATCAGTCATTCAGCAGTTATTTTGCTCTCTGTAATGACTGGTTCCAGTCTGGTGTCAGTTTTGCACTGGTTTAACTCCAGCAGCTGCAGAAGTGTTACTCCTGATTATCATGAGCATGGTTGCAACCAGCATGCGGCCTACAGAGTCTCATTGCATGCCTCTGGGATATACTCATTTAACACAACTTTCTAATGTCCTCTTATGTGTTACCGCAGTATAAGCCTGGGTTCATGTTGTCTCTGTTTTAGAAAATGATCCATCCTAGGTTTTCTGGTATAAGCCATGCACAAAAGGACTCTGCTTTCAGATACAGTAGTGTAAATCTGGTGCAATTGCATTGTTGTCTGTCTGTGTAGTTACTCCAGGCTTAGATTGAGTCCAGATTTAGCCCACAGTTTTATCTTGGTGCTTGACCACTCTTTGCATGCAGGGATTCATGTGGTCCTTTGAAAGCTCTGTCCCAGTGGTAGATGAGTTTTAAACCTGTCAAGATAGCGTCAACTGTTTCCTGTGCTTTATTGCTCATTACATTTTTAATCACATCAGTCTCTCATTATTTCCTTCATTTTCCAACATTTTTATTCCCAGCCCACAGCAGTGTTTAACAAGTTTTGTGCCAGTCTTGGAGCTATCACTTCCAATACCAGTTCATCACTACAGAGTGACATCCCAACCCTTTAGCATTCAATCCAAGTGGCATTTGCTTTTCAGTGGGACTGTCATTGTGGTAGCCGGCTATTGGGATTCTCGTGCCAGCTGGCAAGTGTCATCGGCAGGCGCACAGAGCGCCGTGCAGTGCTGCCGTTCTGCCATCATTGAAATCTCCCCAGTGTGCTAGATGGAGTTGTTATCTCTACAGACTAGCAAATGCATCTGCTTTGTATTGCTTCGTTAATGGCCGTTAACGACTAGAGTAAAAATCAGGCTGTGAATCATGTCTGTTATTGGACGTAATTTTGTGCTGTTTCCTCAACAAAAGGGTTCATTTCTCTGTCAATCAGACTTTAAGTGATTTATCTTTGGCTTCCTTTCTGATAATGGTTATAAACTGGAACTGCAGGTCCTACATGCCTGTGGCAAGGCTGCCAGGCACTGCTGAATAGAGAGACTTTAGCAAGTAAGAGAGAGCAAATAATTAGAGATTTCAGCAACAGGCAAAAAAAGGGCACAAGGTGTCCGTGTCAAACTATAGTACATACCATTGGCTTTTGAAATGAGATTTTAGGCTTGGATTCACTTATGCTGTCTGGAAATCAATTTAGTATATGTGAAATAGTGAAGTTCAGAAGGCTTAAGTGGCATGCCAAGAGATCTGTGGCTCTTTACTATTCATGATCCTTTTGGGAACCTTTCTAGGAATTTATAGGTAGCACTGCTATCCAACTAATTTAAGGTACTGAAATAGTTCATGCTGAAACTTTTGCCAGCTCAGCGTGTAGAACAATGTCGTGTGCTGTGAATTCAGTGAAACTTTCTACTAATAAAGAATTTCAGTGATGTTTCAGGATTTGCTGTAATTCCTGGAATTTTTCAACATCCTTCTGAAAATGTTTTCCACTATGGAATTCTTTCTCAAGGATTTGCACTTTGCTCTCCCACAAAGATATACATTTTGAATGTCAGCATGTTTCTTGATATGCAGCTATCTGATTGTCTCACACATGACCACATTTGGCAGCCGGACTTGGCACAGCCAAGCTAAAATAAGCGTACAGAAATGCACCTGGATATCATGTGTGTATTGAAAATAAAGCTGACCGGTATCTTGAAAGGTCACTTGTTCCCTGCCCCATCCTAGAGCAGCATCAACTCAGGATAGATCTTTCCTGCCAGCTGCCTGTCCAGTCTGCTCCAGGAAAGAAGATTTCACAGGTTCTCTAAGAAATCTAATCAAGCACTTCAGTGTTTTTACAGCTAGAAAAATTTTTCTTAGTATCTAATCTTGTGTGTGCATATATATGCATATGTGTGTGTGTATGTGTATTTTTTATTTTTATACATGCACGCACAGATTAAATATATATATATATCTTCTTGAAAGTATAGACTCATCATGCTTTGGGTTTTATAAAAAATCTTTTAAGAAAATAGTTGAACAACCATGGCAGGTTCTTGAAGCAATTCAGTCTTCTATTTTCCTCATTTACCCCCTTTGCCTACATTCTAAATTTATGATAATTGGTCTTTTGTAAGAGCATGTGGAAACTTTACAGAGCCATATTACTGTCAGTTCTTTACACAGATCAAAAATGGTCCATGCAGACTGGGCTTTGGAAGGGAATACTATCCATTTCTTCAGGAAATGAAATGCACAGATTCTTTGTGCATCCTTCCAGCTGTAATAAATAGCTGAAGGACTCAGTCTGTGGCTGTTTTTACTAGCTTTCCCATAATGGATCATTGAGATGAATAAATCAAGGGAAACATTTAAACTATTTCAAAATGCACATGTTCAAAATCTGCAAAGTACATCACTGCTCTGATCACTTTCTAGCAATTAAAATCATTGTCAATGCATTCTAGTTTAGGAATTTGAATGTTTTTTCTCCCTCTGTGAGAAGTAGCTGCAAAAAAACCTCCCCTTGCCTGAACAGCTAGCATGGATAGATTATTAACATGGATGGTTAGATAGCATATGTAGATAAGTGTGCTTTTATTTTCCTAGAACACTAATGAGCCTTCTGGAGGAAGGGTTTTTTTGTTGTTTTTTTGTTTTAAATTTCTGCACAGGAATGGAATAAGATTGGAAGCAATGAGAAAATGAGTGACATCAGCAAACTTAACTTTACAACTTCTTTCAGCCCACTGCTTTCCACCAGTCACAGGAAACACTTCATGAGATCTTAGTATGCCAAACGGTATCTTGGAGAGAGGGTTTTCTTCAGCAGTATTTGTAACAACTGGTGCTCCTTCAAGTTCTGGTTTATTATGACAAACCCAAGCACACAGATAATAGCACAAATCAGCTGGTGAGTTAAGCATCTCAAACAAGAGTGACTCAGGGTTTGTTTCAAGTTGTGTGAGCTTTTCTAATCACTGGTGAGTTTTAGATTTTGACTCCATCAAGAGAACCTTTGAACAGTATGAAACTTGATTGTTTATACTTTTCTTAATCTCATTTTTGTAATCATAAGAAGGACATCTTCAGCTGAGATTTTTGTAGTATTGCTTAGATTAACTGTAATATTAAAATGCCATTGGTTTTGCAAAACTAACTTTTATCTAAACTGAAGCCAATGCAACAGTTGAATGCAAGTTATTTTTCATTATATTATTCTTGCCTTTTTGTATGGTTTGCTCTCTCACCTCCTGACATTTTTTCAAAGAGGAAAAAAAAAAAAACACTGAAATTCAGTGTGTCAGCAGTGCAGACTAGTTGCTAGGCACTTCGTGCTATACCTTACATTTCATGATGGACGTCTACCTGTTCTCTACTGGGACTTCCCTTTGATTTTTCTTCTGGAGCAGCCAAGCACTGGGATAGACTCTTTAGCATAAAACAGCACAGGGGCTGGTTTATGCTAAAGAGTTTTCTCCTTTGGGTTAAAGGCTACCTCCTGGTCCAAATATTCTCCCTGTCCCTCTAGTGAAAACAGAAGTTGCCTGTTCCCACCTGCTTTGCCCAGGCCTTTGGAGCTGCTGGCAGCCAGCATGAACTGCAGCTGTCTGTAAGTCGCTTTAATGCACTTTGGAGGACAGGCTTGGGGCACTGCTGGCTCAAGATTCAGGTAGCGTTTTTATGTGGTCTACGGTCTTTGTTCCTCTTACTATTTGTCACGTGGGTAATTGTAAAAACTGGCATCTCGCTATAGAAAAAACTGATTATGTATTTTGTTTGTTTCTGATTTTTAGGATGAAATTTTGACTGTCATCAGGAGGGTAGATGATAACTGGGCAGAAGGAATGCTGGGAGACAAGATTGGTATTTTCCCTATCCTCTATGTTGAGGTAAGTTCATGAGAGGTTGTGTGAGCTTTTCTTGGCCTCCTGTGTTTATTTTAGCACCCACAGGAGTAGGATAACCTTGGAGATCCTTAAATGAGGAGGAGAAGTTGTACTGGAATAACTGAAAAGGGAAGTTTGGGTGCTCTGCTCTAAGACACAGTGTGAATATGCTATCATCTTGGTCAATTTAAAGCAGCCAGCAAAAATATATGCTATGAACTGTCTAGACTGTTCCCATCTCATGTTTTAGTGTAATCTCCACAATACATATGGAAAATAGGGGAGGATGGTCACCATAGTGGATTTCACTATGCAGCTTCATTTTTCACTCACCTTAGAAGAGAAGTGTGCTGCTGACAGCCTTCTGCATCTCCCTGCATTCCCTTGGCCATGGCATTTCCCATTCTTTACATTCTCGGTAAACACTTTGCTATCCCCGTTGATGTCAGAAAGCACATGAGGAGCAGCTGGGCTGGCTCAGCTGTGCTTGGAAAGCACAGCTCTTCAGAGGGGGTGTTACAGGTGTCTACTGCCTCAGTGGGAACCCTGACAGCTCAACCCTTGTGCCCAAGTCTCTTATGCCTGGGCCAGATTCTCATCTCCTGTAGCTCGGCATATTTCTGCTGATTCCCACAGAACCCTTTGACTTATGCTAGGGGAAAATTTTGCCCAGTGTGTGCTCTGGCCCAAGCACACCTAGTATAGTTGCCTCCATAGGGGAAGGCAATGACTTGCTTATAAGGGCAACTTTTGCACCTGGGCTCCCAGGTGGGAGGAGAGGCTCTTTGGGCCTTTCCCTATCAATGATGGCTCTCATCTGTCTGGTTTTTATTCTGGAAGTGTTGCATGAGGTCAGAATCCATCTGTTTTGCTTTTATATTGGATCTGCAGCATTATTTTAGCTGGATGTTTTCCACGATTCAGTTATATTTGAAGTCTTGAAGAGTGTCCCTATCCCAAGCACTTTCCTTAAGTCATTTTCATGTGAGACGTTTATTTCAGAGTAAACACTTAGGTCTCATGTCCTCTGAGCAGTCCCATTTTGCCACCTGTTTCCACTCCTGTACATCCTTCTGCCTATGCTCAGCCAGCCAGCCCCTGCTCAGGAGAAGAGCTCCAGTGACCCCTACATGAATGTGCACTCATGATGGCCTTGTCAGAGTTTTTCTGCTCTCTGAGCTCCAGATAATGCTTTCGTCGAGCTTTCCTCTTTTAGGGATGAACCAGTGCTGCAAAGAGCTGCTGAGCACCACACATGTGCATATTTTTTCCCAGTGCAGCGTGCTGCCACTCTGCATCTGATATTCAGAGCTCCCATACAACAGTATTGGCCTGATCCTGCTCCAAGGCTTATGCTGGTGTAACTCTTCAGAGTGATGTCTCTTGTGTGCACAGCAGATCCCACCCTACTGTTTGCAGCTTTAAGGCGTTCCTCCAAAATTACTTCTCCAAATTTCTTAGTTAATGGTTTGAGACAAAACAGAGATAATTAGTGCTTGACTGCCTAATTATTAACTCCAACAATGACCAATTTGGAATAAACTGTCATTTTATATATATTGCATTCCTACAGTTGACAAGAACAATAATACTAAAACCAGAATGTGTAGGAGCTGTTATTGGGAAACCAGCTGCCTCACATAAGTTAATGACTAGTTTTCTTCTGTTCTGAAAGCATAAGACCTTCTTGGTTTCTTGTGATTATATGGGAGACCTGGGTTTCTTGAGATCTCATCATTTTTCCCTTCTCTTTCCTGTCCCGTTTTGCAATGTGACTGTTCTGAACTTTGCTACAGAAAAAGTGAAATGGGGACCTCTGCACCACCAGCCACTATTACACCCTGCGACCTTTCCCCAACTCTAGTTTTGCCTGCAGGCCGTATGTGTTTGCACTGTCTACACACTGTAGAGTCTACTGATCCCTCTCCCACCCCTAGATGCCTGCTCCCTTTAATAACTGCTCTCTTAGGATGAAGGGCTCCAAGCCTCAGAGAAAACAGCCTGTTGGGAATGTGTCTCACTGAAGTTCTCCAAGCGGTAGCACATCCCAGGCAGCCACAGAGGAACAAGAGATATCGCTGTGCAGAATCAGAACAGCAATACTGGAAGTTTCTAAACAGATGCAAACAGCCAGACACGCAGGACCAAGGGACATATGAATGTGTGTGTGCATATACATTCATATATAGAAAATAAATACAGATATACATTTATGCATACAGTTATATGTATATACACATACATATATTTATCTATATAAATTTCATATCAGGAGGCTTAAAGGACTTTTCAAATGAGATACTTGGATGACATGGGCATGAAGATTTTTACTGTGGTTTGTAAAGCCAACATGAAATAATCCTCCAGACAAAAACATCAGCCACCTGTTTCATCTATATCCCAGAGAATGGAGGCCTTGTTCTGACTATGAAATGAGCTTATGCAGCTATTGGAGTTTGCAAGTTTCTCACTGTTGCCAGGTTCAGATGTTACTTTATAGTAAAGACTAAGAGAAATCAGTTGGCCAAATCCCGAAATAGTTTTGCAAATCTCAACATCAAAGTTTATAAAATAATTCCATTGAAAAAATAGTACTTGAATCTAAAAACACTCCTTGAGTGTGTCCAAGTTCATTAAGTGGTTTTGAAAATCTTGGCCAAACGTGCAGAGTGAGCAAAACTTAGCTTGCCTGGTAGTCTTTCACTTGTGTGAGCCGATCGGCCAAAGCGGATGGGCTTTTGAATGGAGTTGGCTCCAAAGCCATTCACTCTGGATGGAGTGAATTCCAACCCATAGTCCATCTCTAATGGCCGGCTCTAGCGTCCCCAGCTCCTCCCATGGGACAAACAAGAGCCTCACTACTGCACTCCAGGCCTTAAAATAACTAGCTGGTTTCTTCAGGGATCTTAGAGTTGAGCCTGCCGGAACTATGACCGGGGAGTATAATATTTGTTCTGCCCCACCTTTGGTGAGACATTTTTTGTGGAAATGTTCTGTTGCACCCCACACATGGATACTTAGAAGAAAGGCTCTTGCAAGTACTCTTACAAAACATTTGCATTTGTAAGCCACAGTGGGGTTGGAAGGAGGGATGAACTGCAGTGCTACTGCTGCCGCCTGACCTGTTCCTGGGTGCCTCTCAGGAAGAGCAAGCAATTAGTAAATTCATAATCAGGGCTCCACTGGCTTCTAGCACTTGGGCTTGTCAGTTGGCTGACATAAAAGGCTGCAGTGTCTTCTTAGGCTCCCTTCATCTTCTTTCCACCCTGTGTTACTGAATTTTACAGTGGTCTGCTTCTGTAAAGGACTCTGCTGTGCCTGTGAAGGCCACTTTATTAAAGCAAGATTGTGTTTTCACAGAGCAGTGGCACAAAAAGCTAGACAAAGATATCAAATATATTTGCTCCCTGTGGTGTTTTAGAACATCCATATCTCAGTATTATTATGTGCGGTTTTCCACATAGCCATATAACATACAGTATAATGTGGCATGTTTTCTATGTCTTACTCCTTAAATGTTCAGCAAGGGTACTTGCAAAGCCACCCAATCTGAAACATTGTCTGAGAGCTCTCTGGGGAGAGGCTTTTTCCTGTCTCTATAGTGTCATCTCTGTCTCAAATTCAGGGAAGCTCCGATAGTGTAAGTAATAAATATTTGCAGTTCACAATGGTGACTTTTACAGAGTCTCACACACCGTATGTTCTGTCAGTGAGAATTTACACTATTTTTTTCTTACTTGTTGTTGTCCTTCATTGCCAGTAGAAGACATTTGGGGTGATAATTTATGTTTTATTTGTCTACAGAAAAAACACAACATAATCAAATTAATTCTCAAGGTGCCTTCTGTCCTGCAATAAACATCTTATTAATAATCTGTGTGGTCTGAGATCCTATTCTTGCTGGGAAGACTTTGGACCTCTAAGGAATTCAAAGTCCTAAGTTTCTCTTATTTTACTGTCTTTGAGTTAGCAGTTATTAAGAATGAAGGAGCTATTATCTCTGTTTGGAAGTTAAGTGTTGTGCTTTAATGTGTAAAATTGAGGATAATGAAGAATAGATTTTAATTTAAATATGCAGGAATGAAATTGGGGGCAATAGTATGCTGATTAACTGGAGGGATGGATCCTGCGCAGGTGGTCAGGAAGTGTAAATTACAAAGCTGAGTTGTTAGACCAGAAATTCTCACTGTAGCCCCAGTACAAAGAAGTATTGACTGAGATCAAGAAACCTTATGGAGTCAGCGGCCGAGCAGGGCAATTATGTCCAGCGCTACTGTGACTGTGATGTCAGCAAATTACTATTGATGAAGTGCCAGCCCATTGTTATGTTTTATTGCAGCAGGGGCACTGAAAGCTGTGATTAAATAATATTAGGAGTTTTAAAATTCTTTTTACAGAGCAGCAAAGCAGCGTAAGGGGGATCTTCTGTTCTTCACAGTCAAAAAGGAAAAAAAGATGGAAGGGGGGTCTAGGAGAAAGAGGGAGGAGGAGAATGGGCAGATCTGATGGTTTCAGGACCCTGCAGCATAGATCCAGAGGCTCCCATGAGACCCAGGGGAAAAAGAGTCCTTGCAAGTCAGTGTTTAAAAAGGGGTTGGCCAAAAGGGTAAAAATTGAAGAAGCCAAAGCCAAATGCAATTCTTAAAGGAAACAGTCATTTTACATGATGAAATTAGCTTTGCAGAGCAGCACGTTTAATGATTTTTGTGCTGTACAGCTTGATCTTCCAGTTATCTTAAAAAGAGTTTAACCCATACAGGGGTATCCAAGCATATCTGCCAGGATCACAGACATGGGCATAAAATAGCGTCACAGAGACCCCTGTTCCAAGCAGAATTTGTGGTTAAAAGCTGGCAAATAGTTAAGTATGTGTGTTTGTGTCAGTGTGTTTTTATTCTGAAGACTTAGAATAACTATCTACTCTAAGAGGAAGATTCAGAGAATCACTTTAAAAGAGCAAAGTCCTTCCTATAGCCCAGCCGGCTATTGCTTAACTTCAGTATTTTTTATACGTTTTCCTGGTGGTGTGGCCCATGGTCTGGTATTCAGTCTGCATGGCAGATTTTGTGCTTGCCTTTTTTCAAATCTGTGTGTGTGTGTGTGTTTCTAGCTGTGATAGATGTTTTGATCATTTTCAACATCAATGAATAAGTGTTACCCTGTCTACATTTTCTCTCTCCTAAATCTGTTTGGTTCCTCTGTTCAGCTACAGGACAGACAGGTACCTATGGGTCTCTCAAAATTAATTCAGCCTTGATATCTGACCTTTCATTTATATGTGTGTGGTCTCTATGGCAGCATTTTCTGCACCTTTCAGAGTCGCCTTTATGACATCCTTCAAAAAAATAGAAACATTAGACAGTCACTGGAGTAAAGTTTCTTTGGTGTCCTTTCCAAAAAGAAAGTACAATCTCTGTCTTTCAGGACTGCCAAATTGGCTCATTTTAGTCTTACTAATATCATTTAATGCTAATAAAAATGGAAGCTTTTGAAAGGTGAATAGAGTGAAACGGTAGATGATTTTAGAAAAGCTGACTTACTAAATCTCAGAGGGGCAAATTTATCCCAGTAGTAAGTAGGTGTAACACTAATGAGTTAAGAATTATATCCATTAACACCAGAATTGATTTTTTTTTTCTGTTCTTGCTCCTTTTGTGTGTCAGATAAAAATGGAATAAGAATCTTGTTAAGCTGACAATAATGTAAGCTCTAAGAGGTGTTCAGCTAATTTCTATTGAAAAGCTTTGTTACTGATATGCATTTTCAAATTTCATAATTACATTGTTTTAAGACTTTCACTCTTGCATGTTCATAGTATCTAAAAAGCTGGTGCTGCTTGTTTTCCTCTTGCATACAATGTAATAGAATATTCCAATGATACTTTTTAGTACCAGGTTTCTATGTGAATGCGATATAAAATCTGTATTTTCCATGTTCCTCATTCAAAGTAGGACATGCAGAAGTTGTGTTGTAGGCTGCAGGAGGGACCTCGGTAGGAATCTATACACCTACTACTATTTTCATGTCAATCCATGGATAAAAGTCATTGATTTAAAGTTTTGGCTCACACGTGCCAAGTAAAATAATGCAAAGAACTTCAAATAATTGTGGTGCCAGTCAGCAGAACTAAGAACATTAGCACCTGGAAGGGGAAAGCAGATTAAACATCCAAATGTCATGCCATTCATTAGGGAAAACTTTAGGTAAGTGTCTGTTGCACACTTCTGGAATACATCCATCTTCTCAGTGTATTGTTTTCACTGCTTTTGCCAGTTTCAATCTCTCTAGCTTATATAAATATATTGACCATTTACCAGTCTCCCAGTGAAAACTCTTGTGTTCTCCACCTGAGAAAGGTATAGCCCAAAGGAAAGACATTTCCACAGGTCTAGGATTTCTGTGTAATAACATTTGTTCTTAGTGCAGGCTGTCACCCTTTAATACATATTTCTCTTTACTAATAAGAACACATGGCAGTCATTTCTGCATAATAAAACTTTAGCTATTGTGGACAATCAGGTAATATACAATCCTATTCATAAGTCAGTCAAGAAATATCTTCACAATTGTATTTGCATCTCATACTGCTACTGGAAACTTTCTCCTGGTGTACAATTCTCACTAGTTTGGAAGTAATATATACATTATTTTTAATCTCTGTCCCACCTACATAATGGCTCAATTTTTTCTTTCCCCTTTTGGTTATATAAAGAAAGAACTTTTTGCTCTTTATTTTAATATCTTATGTAAAATGTAAATCAGTATGACTTTAGGCAATTCTTTTTTCTCCTTTATTTATTTATTTATTTACCTTTAAGTCAAAAGTTTTCCTTGCTGATCCGTCCTTCTTTCCATTCCTCTTAAGTTATCTGTTAATTTCTAATATCCTTTTTGAGGTGATTATTCCTACAAGTTTCTATGAGATTTTCCTCCATCCTTAGGATACAAATTCACCTGGCGTTGTCAACTTTTGACTTAGACAAATTCCAGGCTCCCTCTGAGTTAGATTAGCTTAGCTCCTCGGCTCCATAGACCTTTTATAATCACTCCCCTTAGGCTACATCTGTACAAGTGGATGCAGGATTGCTTTCTGGTGTCTGTATCTGGGAGCATGTTTCACTTATGTCCCAAATTTGTCTCAGATAGACACCACAGAAAGGAAATTTGAGTACAGAGGTAGGTGAGAGCCATGTTACATTTGAGTAGTTCTCCAGCCCAATCATGACACCTGTGATGAGCTGTGGTGTGAAGCAGCATGTAAATGTAGACATTGTCATAGGTTGTGAAAAATTGCCTTTTTGAAATTGGCAGTCTTAGTTACAGGTCTTTTCTTGTTTGTCCTCTTATTTACGTTCAAATAAATGAACTCATAATTAAGTTCAATTCAGATTTCTACATTATGACCAATTTTTCTATCAATCAAAAACACATTCAAACTATTAGCACCTCTTGTTTCAGAGACTGCTGAACTAGAAATTGGTCAGCTGTCACACTCAGGAATATCTTCCCCACCTGCCCCCTGTTAGTAACATCTTAATTTCCTAGGTTTATTTTACAGAAACAACTCTGCAGGGCTATTAGTAGGTTTCCAGTCTAGCCAACTTATTCACCCAACATTGGCAAATAAGCCCATTTCCTGAGACTTTCAAAGGCATATATATCATTTTGGTATCTGAATTGGGCATTTCCAATTCCTCCTAGAAGCTCTACCTACCAGGTACCTAAAATTGAATTGCAAGTTAGGTACCTAAGTTAGATGGACTGACTTTCGTTCTTGATATGATAACAATACTTTGATCTCTGACCATAGTCCGCTTATGGACTTGCAGCACTTCCCCTGCAAAATCCTGTTTGTCATCCTTCCACAGCGTGAAATGACAGGAGAGTGACCTTGCTGTGTTTTAAATATGCTGTCACTTCCCCAATGCTATTAGCATACAGTGCTACTCATCTGCCCTTCCCTTTACTTCCAACACTTCTGAACTGTGCATACATTCAAATAAATGTTTTTCATTCCTACATGCCATTCTGTCTTGTTTCTGCTATTTCTACGCTGAGTTTTGGGTTCTGCCTCAAAGTTAATGTTCTTCTGTTACATCACACTTCAGAGTGATATGGTTCAATAGCAGCACAGGTTTCTGAGGGCATCTGTGCCATTTCCCTTTCAGTGTATACACTGCCCCAGGGTCCTGAGGCAGCTCTAGAGCACATCATCAGTAATCTGGTCGCTCTCTGGAGGAGTCACGTGAATGAGGCTTTGTCTTTTCCAGCCATTGATCACCTCTGACAGCTTCTAAAGATTGTTTCAGCCACACTGAATTCTTGGGGTCTCTTTTCTTTTGAAAAGAAAATCTGTCTCGCTCACCTAAAGCTAATGCATGAATGTATATTAAGAAGCTAAATGTCAACAGATACTGAATTTGTCTAGCAGTTAATTAAAAACAATATCCTAAAGGATTTCATTATTTCTCAAACAGACATTCTTCTTTTTGTTTCCTGTTGTTGTTGTTATTGTATGTTACGTGTCTTAATTAGCTTCCTCCTTGGAGAGCTTTCCTAGTTCTGTAAAACTCTAACAGTGGAGATCAGCCATCAAAATGCAGCCACAGAGGGAGTGCATTAGGGCTTTGGGAGATGCTCCCTGGCAAATCAGCTGTCTTCTCTGCCCCTTTGCTGACAGCCACCACCCTCAGAGCAGAGGACAAAATGTTTCCACACATCAGCCCCAGGACTAGTCCTAGGATTGCTGAAGAAAAGTGGGCCTGCTGTTAGAGTAACAGCATATGAACAAGCCTGGAGGAGGTGGAGGCCCATGTTGTCTTCTGCCATTCCTGTTATGGGTGTGATAGCCTCCAACAGAGGGACAGGATGGACAGCTGGTGTCCATAACACTGTAAATGGATGCAATATGATTTGCTGGAGGATGCCTGTTAGAGCCCTCCCTTGTCTCAGTTCTCAGAAGATAGCATGTTACATAAATATTATTCTGCCTTAATGAAGAGTCACAATGTTTGGTTAGGCTTGACCCTTAAAACTTTCAAAAAACAGTAGCTTCAAGAACAATACCTTCCTTATAGGATGAAACTATGAATTTTGCTTACTACTTCTTACTGCAACAGCTCCTGGAATGGTTGAGCGCTCTCTATACTACGCATGAGAGACCCAGGAGTGCAGATATGTACAGAATGCTTTCCTCAAACAACAAAAATAACATGTGAAGTTGATTTTTAGCCCAAAAATGTCACTATGTATGCCAAAAACAGATGTTTGGATTAAGTCTCAAATCCCCTAACATTTTGTTAGGTGTTAGTGTGGAGTGTCAAGAAAACCAAGTTCACAAAACTAGAAAAGGAATCAGTACAAGCAAATTAAAAACAAAAATGAGAAACAGGAGGAGGGAGTTGGAATTAATTTGGGTAGTTCCATCTTTTCCAGATTTTGTCATAGAGAGCACAGGATTCTTGAATGCTCGCTCCTTTGTGTTTGGTGCAAGTTCTTGGTTTTATTTCCTTTATTCCTTTACAAACTAGATTAACCGCTGTTTATTTTTATATTCTGTTGCACTATTTTGGGGTGTGATACTGTGGTTATTTTAATCTGACAAAAGCAAGGGCTGCTGCCAAAGGGATTGTCCTGCTTTTCCTTTATCTGTGACAACATGTTCCTGCTGCCTCCCTTGTTCCAGAACTACCAGACACATGGCTGTGTGCTGAGATGGATCAAGGAACGCATCCTGTGGAAAGCTACTCATTTTAGTTGTCTTTGAATTTTTAGTTTTCAGTCACATCTGTTCCCTCATCCCACTTACTGCATAACCACGTGAACATCTGTGCTGACACAGGGGAGGGGACAGAAAATGGAAGAGGAGGGCATTTGGCCACTTATACCTCAGGGAAATGTGACCAAGGCAGCAACCCTCACCCCACAGATATTCTGTAGGCAATACCGTCGGTGAACTGTGCTCTAAGACACCACATCAAAACAGTGAGGTAAGGAGCACTGGCTATGCACAAGCAACCCCCTCTTCCTCCTGGTCTTCCCTCAAATTATCTTATTATTTTATTTAGTTATTATTTTATGACAAAGCAGCACTAGGTACTCTGTAAACAAGGTTAATAATATTAGCCTCAGTTTCAGTAAGGCTGGAGGGAGTGCCCTGCTCTAAATCTGACTTTGAAGCCCTCCAATCTGTTTAGGCACAATTGAATCAGATTGGCAGGAAGTTTCATGAGAGAGGTTTCCATAATAGAATTTTGCCATAATAGAATTTTTCTGGAAACCTTGGGGCAAATCAGGAGAGGCACCAGAGCATTCAGGCAGTGGTGGATTCACACTGGAGATACTCTCTCTCCTCTTGCTCTGTGGCTCAAGAGAGGGAACTGAGGGCAGAGGGAGCTCTGCCTCCCTTACCTGTTTCTCTAGAAGAAGGCAGCCTTGCAGGAGGAGGGAGAGTGCTCCTGGTTCAAACCCTGTCCACCTTGCTGTCAGTGGGGAAGTAAGGCTCGGTGGGGTGTTTCTTGCTGGGGAGCTCCTTGCTCCTTTTTCTCTGATCTGCTTTTACCATGGCAGCAGAGTATGGAATTTACAGGGGATTGCTTTCCTCTTGTCTCCTCCTTCCTTTGTTCTCTTGCCCCAGGAGAAGGGACTACGTGTCTTCTCTTTGAGGGTAGAAATATGGCCTCGCCATCTTTTCTGCTGGCTCCAGTTTAGTACTTAGGCTTGCTTGTTCCCAGCCAAGCCTTTTCCTTCCTTTGGTCTTTGCTCAAGAGAGAGAAGTGTGGTTGTATTGAGTCAGGGGCTGCCTGTTTTTCCTCTCCCTGAATATATGAATTACTGGGGTGGAAGGAGGGCTATAGAGGTGCTTGATACCTTGTTCCTGGTAGTCCCCCAAGCCATGACAAGGTCTGGAAGCTCTCGATGTTGGGCTTCTCTGCACCACAACAACTGGGGGAAGGGAGGGGGCTTCTCTGCAGCAGCTGCTCAGGGCCATGCTCCTTCTCAAGTGCCACCTCTAGTTTTTGTTATTTGCATGTCCGTGATGGCACAAGAGGGCTCCTGGGGACTGAATCTGACTCAAAAAAAGAAGATTTAAGGTCATAACAAAGGCAGCTCCATGCTGCTCTGAGGATGCATCTGGCTGCTTTTGCATAGAGCAACTTTTGCTCAGTGCGTACCAGAGGTTTCTATGCAGTGCACTGTCAGATTTGTGTGTGTGACTATTCCCATTTGGTCATTAGTTACAGAGAGTTAAATGTGCTTTCATGGCAAGTAATAAAGATGTTGCAAGTGGGAATCATCCTCACAGTTGGCTCCGTTCATCCATGCGACTGGCACTCCTACCTAGTCTTTGGTCATGTCAGATCCTGATTGCTGAACATCCACAGAGATCAAACACTTATCACCTTGTATCCGGATTACTCCAACATCCTTTTTTCCATCCTTAACAAATGCAGACCTGCCTCATTCATATCCCTCCAGAGTGCTCATCTGCTGCCCCTTCTTTGTTTCTGTAGACCTCTGGCTGCCATTTTTTTTATCATGTTGAACACACACAACTTGCCCTCATTTGCAGACCTTTGATTACTCGTTTCTTACTCTACCTACAATCTTTTATTTACCACTGAAAAATCAGCTCCTGACTTTGATCAGTCAGTGATGCCAGTCACTTTTCTCAGATTTTGAAATTCTTATTTTCTTCCATGGTGCTCCTCAGTGTTGTGAAGAATGCTTCAAAAACATCTGCACAACTGCATCAGCATTGCTTCTCCAGACACCTTTCTAAAATTGTTTTTTGCTGTAATGCCCACAGAAGACTCATGGTGTGCCAAGTTCTCTGCCCATCTGGTTGACAAGACTGTCTCATTTTATACTTTATCTGTATCTATATGTTGTCTCTTGTCTTCATTTTAGATTGTAATTTCTTTGGGGCAAGAGCTGTCTTTTTGCATAATGTTTTTATAGTGTTTCTCACAATGGGGTTCTGATCCATGGTGGGAGCTCTTCAGCATTTAATGACAAAAATAATAAAGTATTATTAACAAATGTCTCTGCGTGACTATATCACATGGTGTGGTCACAGTTTGCAAAAGGAAATTCTGAAATTCAGTTCCCTCGGGACAAGTTGTCTCTCTGCCTAGAGAATATAGGTGCAATCCAAGGCAGTCCATTTTCAAAAAGGAATGTGTTAGAAAAATATGTGAGCTTGAGTAATTCCACAAACAGAAGAGTTCCCCCCCCCAAACCAGTATTCTGCACTTTCAGAAAGATTTCCTACTGTGCAAATTTTTGTTAGTCCATTAATCTTGCCATTTCAGAACTCAAACAGCATGGCCTCGAGCAGTGGTTTTCCAAATTCCTTCCAGTTGTAGCATGCTAACATAAACAACATTTGCATATGGATGTTGTAAAAATGACTAATGCCAGCAATCATCATACTTTATTGCAGTAATGTGACACATGTGCCTGAGCACCCTGACAGATCTGCTCAAAGCTCATTGGTGCTGATGGAATGGCACACCTCTTATCTAACAGTGACATCCATGGCAGAGCACTCTTTGAGAGAAACCAGAGCATGAATCCAGCTTTAGATACATATACAAGAGGGAAAGGCACTAGCAGTTTCACTGCATGACTCAACAGAGCTTGGTACGTGTCCTCTACACTGAACCAGAAATCAATTTCAGGAAGTAGAACAAATAGCATTTTCTAGTTTCATAGCCAGCGAGTTCAATGAACTTCTTGACTGCAGCTGTTGACAAGTCAGTTGAGAAACATTTGACTCTGACCTCGGCCTTGCACCCAATCATATGTTAGTATCTCTGATTCTCCCAAGAAGGCTGCAAACGGTTCCTCTAGTTAAGGGATAGTCATACTGTGAACATGAAGCTGAAAGCTGCCATTTTCAGTCAAGAATTTGCAGAGTTGAGGGAATGCATCATAGTTCAGCTTCGTCAGATTTTTCTTCCAGAAAATGAGGGGGGAGGGTTGTGAACCTGATTACATCATCATGTTGCCCAGAAAACACATTTTCTTGTCTTACAGACCAGCTTTCAGAGCTTTCTCAGGCTTTCTAAACAACTGAGATGTGCATGGTTATGCCATGTCTAACAGCCACTCCTTCCTAATGCCTTTCCAATCTATTTCCCACTTTTTACCAAATATGACAGAAGCATAAAGGTCTCCAAGGTAAGACAAACTTGTGTAAAAATTGTGTAAAAAATGCAGGGAAGAGAAGGATGCAAATTAGTGCTTCCACTGAAAGAGAGCGCGCTGCACTGTATTACCAGGCATCAGCACATCTGTGCGGGAAGGAAGCACTTTAAATGCACAAATAATTTCAAGCAGAGCTTACAGCTTAATAGCAGGATAGGGCAACTATGAGACACAAATGCAGGCTGGTAACTTCTGCCTCTCTCAGAAAAAATTCTTTTTAAATGCCATCTGCATAGGCAAGTCCTATCTCCCTGTCACACAGAAGATCACCATATCCTGGTTTGTGGCCATTTGCACATAGTTCATCTCCCATTTCACTGAAACGTTTCAGTACTGTCCCTCTAGGGAGTTATCAGGCTCTTGTTTGAAACAACAGCACATCATGTCCCGAACCATTTTTTTCACCCAGATTGGCAAATAGAGAATCCAAAGCCTAGACACAGCTCTCTGATGGAGTGGCAGCTTTCATAACTCTGCTCAGCTGGTGGCTCGGATCCTTTAACGTTACTTGCTCTCAGTGAAACACGTAGTGTGAACCCAGAACTGATGGGGCAGCTCTTCACCACAAGCAACCCTGTTCTGTAGCCAACTGTAGCAGGAGCTCCCTGCACACGATATCTAACGATACAGTCCCATGGGACATTATTCTATTGCAAATAGCCCTGTAGCACATTCAGCATTCCTTTGCTGTCTTGTATCTGGGAAGCAGGAGTCAGAACAGTCTGTCCTCAAAAATGGCTCTTCCCTATATATAGTGCACACAGGCTAAGGGACTGTTTATCACAACCTTTTAGTGCTGATGTCTGCTTGAAGTTCCTTTTACAAACAATTGAACCAAAGCTTTTTCCTGGCACTTGCTTTCATCCTTCATTTCGCTGTTTTATCAGAGATAGAGACAGCAGTACATTTATTTGTGTGCAATTCCCCACGAGTAATCTTCAGTTGCAGCAGGTAAAACTTAATTTTCCCCAATTGCATGAGATTTTTTTATTCTACACAAAGTTGTAAATCACCTCGACAAAGACTCCTTGCTTGCTCAAATATAGGTGAAGCCTTGCAATGCTAGAAAAATGACTTTGGCTTTCCCGTGTGCTCCTTGTATTGTAATTCCAAGAACTTCTCAGGTTTATCCAGCTTTAAGCTTTCTGCAGGCAACATTGCATGTGGGGTATATGTAGGCCTTTTTTTCATTGTCCACCAGAACACTCCTGTAATCAAATTCAGAAAGTACTTCAGCATATATATTTTTTAATGTTTCTTTCATACTTTATCAGCATAAGCTTGAAGCAAGTGCTTTCCTTAAAAAAAGAAATTATGATATTGTTGCTTCCTTCATACAACCCTGAACATTACAACTACAGTCTTGTTTTCCAAACAAATCTCAGAGAATGAACAAAAGGGCACAATGTAGTGTCTAGCAGCCTGTGGCTTATGTACAGTCAGGTAACTTGTGGCCAGTGCTGCTAGGAAAAAGACAAGGGTTCTCACAACAGTGTGAGTGTAGTATTGCCTGGTTCACAAGCCCACTGATAATTATTTGGGGTCACATGCCTTAGTTTGGGAGTCATTTGCTTTAATACTCCAATTTTGATGGGTTCATTGACTCTGAAGAGATCTTGTGCCTTCATTGGTGGTATTTGTTCACTTGCAATGTGCACAGCTCTGCTCCAGGAACTGCAGTGTCTGTTCTAGCCCGTGCTCAGGTTTGAAGATCCAAATGGCTCAAAGTGAAAGTTTCTGCAAGTGAAGGGTTTCTGAATTTCAGCACAAAGCTACTTTAGAGGGCTTCCTTTCCTTGCAGTAACTGGTGTGAACTGTTGCAATTCTTTGTATTTGGGGCAGACTCAGTGCAATGATGACTGTCCTGTGGCTCAGCAGCCACGCGTTATTTTGATAATACCTCTGAGCGTATAGGCTAGAAAACTTAAAACTACTATGCAAAACTGGCACCTCAAGGTACCAGACACTTGAGGTCAATCGAAAGAGGGATTCTTGTTCTCTGCACATTCTGGAGATTTCAACAGTTTCCACAGTATTCCTCAAATAGCATCATTGAAAAGTTTTTCCGTTTAACAAGAGAAAGAGTGAGGGAGACTCAGCATGGCCAGAGGCATGGTGGCTTTCTCCCATGAAAGTGGCAGTCGATTTTCAGGTCTCCAGTTGCCATTACGCAGAGCAGGGACTTTGAACTTGGAGGCACCTGCCTGAATTCCTGAATCATTGTATCCTGGGTCATTGCTGTGTTTCTTAGCTGATCCATGATTTGAGAGAAAATTTCCTGATGGATGTCTTGTCAAAACTAGCATATTCCAGGGAAGGATTTCAGTTCTAATGAACTGGCATTTTTTGATGAAAAACCCAGTTGTCAGTAAACTCCTGACTGTCTCTAACAGAGACTCTCCTGCTACTGAAATTGGTGCCAGATGGGCACCAATCCTTCCACCATCGAAGGCAGCTAGAGCTTTGCCATTGACTTCAAAGGAATTAGGATCAAGCCCATGAATTCGTGACTGCACTTTTTTTTATTTATTTTTTTGAATAATTTATAAGCAAAACCAGGTTGGATTCTCCCACTCTTTCTGATGTTGAATAAAGCTGTATTCAGTTACTTTTTTTAGTTTCAAAGAAGCTTTGGTGCAATCATGAGCATCTCATTATGAAAAAAAAGGTGTCCATAGAGGACAGATAGGAAGAAAAGAGAAGGAAATCCTTAGGCACATTGAAGACTCACAGCAGATCTGAGATTCAGAGATGACAGATCAGGGTAAGGTAGTCCTCATACTCAGCTGAAGGCTAGGTAGCTAGAGTTGTTTCAGGGGATGGTGGGGAATGTGGAAACATACTTCTTTTTAGTGAGTTCCTCTATTTTTAATGCCATTGCATTTATTTGTATATTCGTTCTTCTCAGCATTTGGAAGTTAGTTTCCGTAAGTTTACTAGTTATGCTTTGCTCCTGAGCAGACTTTGCAGCAGATTGTACATTTTGTGGGTTTCACTGAGCCATGTGTTTGTTCTATATCCCTGAGAACCATTTCCATCTTAAGATTGTTTGGAAAAAAGGAAAAGAAAAAAAAAATTCCCAGTTCACCACCCAAGGCTTAGTGTTTACTTCTGCTGCACGCATCATTTATTTTCATTCTGCAAGATCATGATGACACGCTCGTCCAAGCACATGCTGTTCTAATATGTTACATTCCTTTGGCCTCTCCATGTGTTAGAAGTGACACTGCTGCTAAATGAGAAAGATCTTGTAAGACAGGGAAAGAGATTACTAAACAGTTCTACATTTCAAGGAACCATGCTGTAGACAAAAATGATTGGCTTGCTTTTTTCCAGACTATATATAATTGCGTATATGTATGACCCTTATTAGGAAAGCTATCTGCTAGATGATGGTATGTTTAGGGACTTCTCTTCCTTCTCCAAGAACATGCTAACATGTTTATCAAGCTTTTGGAAAAGAGAGTGAGAGAGGCACCTCAGCCTATGAGTAGAGGAACAGGGTGCTTTGAGTTTGAGATGTGTCCTAAAAAATTATTTTTGCAGCTATCATTCTGTGTGAATGTGTCCAAGAAAGTGCATATGCTATATTTCTTGTATTTTCTAGGTGCATGGAATAAATAATTCTGTTCTCAATCACAGTTTAGGGTTTCAGAAATCTATCTTCCATGGTGGATAAACTGCTTGCAGAAAATCTGTTCCACATTTGCTTGTCCCTTCCTGGCAATAAACTTAAAAAGGCAGTAGTGGATTGTTACAAAGATTAACACAAAAACATTAAATAAAGCTCTATTTTAATTATAATAATTTCTTGTAAATTGTGCCTTACCAACGATTCTTTGTTAAAAGATGATGCAAAAATGAATACTTGAGATAGAATTTTGTAACTTCTGCCCAGTGCATTTAAACTGTTCATGGAGAACTTTCTCTAAATATTTTTTATTCAGCATTTGCAAAACATATAAAAGAGGAAAATTATAGATGCATTCGGTTTGACTTGGTTGAAGAGCCTTTGGCACAGCTTTATCTGTTAATATCCCGTTAGTAAGCTTTTGGAACTGCTGTGCATGGATTGTACTAACTTACCCAATGAACATTTAAAGTTTTAGATAAAGTGTTATGTACTTTCTCCTAATGCCCGTTTGAGTCAAAGGACATTTTTACTATTTGGCTTTAGTAGAAGAAGGGTTTTACCCTGCATTTGCAAAAATGGATAACAATAAGGAAAAGCTTCTTTAACTTTTTGAAATGTTGCTTTTGGGGGGTGAAAAGGTTGAATGCTTTCAAAGATGGAGTCCTCTCAGGAACCTAGCAGACACAGAGACTCTTGTGCAGTTTTGCCCTTGCTTATTTAATAACCTCACTGTGCTTCAGAGCATAAATTATAATCCTAGTGAAGTCAATTCAATGGGGGCATAAGAACATAATATTTTCTGAAAGTACCTACTCCGAACTGAAAACACTGTAATAAATTCAGACTGCTTATTTTAGTCACAAAATCAGCTACATAACTCCAAATTACCAAAGTTTCTGCAAGGCATAACACAGGGATGTGCATGATCTTCTCAATGTTTATGAACTGTAAAGTATAAAAATTAGCACTCTCTGGGTGAAAATATTATCAGTCTTTTCAAGGAGGCATTCTGAAGAAGTTTTATAAATAGTTTTATTTTTTCTTTTTGCTCTGCTTAGTGGTGCCTCTCTAAGACCTTGACCAAGATATTTTTTTCTGGCCATTTTATCCTTTTTTACTAGCTATTCATGGATTTGTGGGATTTTTTAACCTTTTTCTTTTCAAAGGGGCCTGAAGGGGCCATACTTCTGAGTTTACACCTGTATTTGCACTGCACCATCACTTAGGTATTTCTTTCTATGGAGACAGCAGAAAGCTTGCAGACCAAATAAAGCAGTGTTTTCCTGAAAGCCTTAATAAATTGTACTTTCTGGTTCAAACTGGCTCCAGGTTAACAAAGTCACTTAAGCATGTGCTTAACACTGAGAATTTAAGCAATCCTTCCTTATTCTGAAAAGAATGGCATTTTCGTTCCATTAGTGGCACTTTGGTCTGTGCATTGTATTAAGTATGTGCTGAAGTATGTTGCTAAATCAGAAACAGAGTGAGGGTCTATCTTTAGTAGGTCAGATATCAGTCAGAAATGAATCCATTACCCAGACATAAATGACTAGAAAGGTAAGAGTATTCAGTAGCAGAATAAGACTTAATGTCTTCTGTCTTACAGAAGACAGTGCCATTAGTGAACTGCAACAACCCAGGAGCTGCTCTGGTGACCACTGTGTATCAGAGTGTCCCTTGGAGGTCTAAACTACACTAGAATAATTTTGCCAGTACCACTGATTAATATAAACACACTGGCACATTTGTCAGGGGAGATGCAGTTTCTATTAGTAAAATAGTGGGCTTGCCATTACGGATGTATATTGGTTTCCCAAAGAAAATAAGTTATGCTGGCAATGTCATGTTTTTGCTGGTGTAACTGAGCATATATTGTGATCTCTTCTGGTTCAGGCATGTTAAGAAAATAGTTACCTTAAATATCGCTCTTACAGACTAGAGCAGCAAAGGTTAATCATTTAAATTTGACCCAAATCTCCCTCACTTCTACCTTGTTCTATGGAATAAAAATTTTCTATTTGATCTAAAACTAGAATTATGAACCTACCCAGTCCACAATGGACAAGTAACTCTTTTCTCATTCTTCATCCCAGCTTGAGTGTGTAGGTAGGTGCACAATGCTGCACATTGAAACTATAGTTCATTAAATTACATTGTGACATACAGGGAATATCTAGGTCCATGTTGGAATACACAGTGCAGGTGACAGTCTCTCTCTTGTATCTGCTCATCCTTAACTGAGAAATCTGTTCAAACTGTTGCCAGCTAGTCCCTTTTAAACACACATGTATCAGAAATTGGTGGGGGGTAGGGGGCTGGGGGTAGGGGTTTGGGGGTATGTGAGGATGTGCAACAGAGAGGGAGGGAGGGAGAGAGAGAAAAAGCCATCATAATGCATTCTGCAGAAAAGTAAGGCTTATCTAGAGACTAATAAAACAATAATTTTGGCAGTGGACAAGTCCTGAGTGAGGTAGCTTAATGCTTGTACCTTTGTTGCCCATATGGTAAAGTCTCAAATAAACTATCTAAAAGAGTCGTATCTAAAAGCCAGAAGAAGAAAAAAAAAACCTCTCAGTTCATATTGTATGGACTGTCTGGCTGGTGGCCAAACTCATGACAGCTTGTATTGTGGCTGGGAGAGCAGTGTGGCTCTCAGATCAAGGTCAGCAAATTTTTAATGAGCGGAGCTTGATTACTGCTCCCTTTGAGGGAGAAGGTTGTTTGGAGGTGAACAAGGCTCAGTACAAAGGCATATTCCGAATGCACCCTCCTTCACACTCAAAATTAGATGAACTGAAGCTGTCTCAAGTACAGTTCCTAAGAACTGGGGAATACCTGCATAAGAAACAGGCACAGTAACTCTATAAACTGAGGCTGGTACATCCTTATCTTATCATGCAGTACCCCCATTCAGTATTCGCTGAGACCCTGTGAACAGTTTTACTGTAGTGTTTCATCACATCCCTTATGCAGCATTGTCCCTCACCTAATTTAAGGCTTAGCCTTGCAGGATTTTGCATTCCCAGACCCAAGATTGCAGGACCGCTGGGACTGTCTAACTGGTTTGGCATCCAAATCCAGGCCGTATCCCTCTGCATTGTATACTGAGTTTTCTAGGACTTCTCATTATTATAGGATAGATCTGGGGTAAAATCAGTCCCGCTGCAACTGCAAGGGTATTTTACTATTTGGGAGTAGCAGGACCAGAATTTCAAACACAGGTTCTTTTTAGAGGAAGGATCAAAAATGAGCAAGAAAGCCGAATTCTGGTATTAGGGGTTGTTGTAGGAGGTACAGTCTTTCAGAAACGTCGAATTCCTGAGACTGGCTGTGGGTCAGACCTTTACATTAAGCTTCTCCTCTGGAACCGAATCTGGATGAAGATCAGAAGACAGACACCAGAAAGCAGTGCTTTGTTTAGATATTCAGAGTTTAGAGTAAAAAAATTGCAATCATGTTTAAAATCATGTTCATAAAGAACTTATGAAAGTTTTTTATGAAAAGACAGTGCTGTTTGCTTTTGCTAGGTAGAAAGCAGAACCTTTTCTATGGTATTCATAACCTATTTGGGAAGTACTTCCCAGCACCCATGGGCAAAGTTGTTCAAAAACAAGAGTTCAGTACAAAAATAAAGTGGTGAAGCTACAAAGCATTTTTTGCCTTGCCAGACCAAAATACTTTTTTTCTAGTATTTCAGGAAGGCTTTGACAGTCCCAGTAGTTCATTAGCTTGACTGTTTTTGGAAGTGATTTTCTTTTTGCTTCACATCTTCTACTGATATTGAGAATGATTTTTTTACATCAGTACAAGGCTATTTTTTATCACTCCATGTTAGATGCTAGCTCTCTTACTGACCTTTTTAACTAGGTTTTGCTTTGAACAAAAAAAGTAAATGTTGTTTTAAAAGGAACAGATTCAGTGGTTAATTGGATTCCAGCCAGTGAGATTTATAATCTAATTCTTGCAAGAGAAATCAGAGTTTTGATATTAGGAGCTGGAGCACTTCTCTGTCTATATGGAGCGTTGCTGTAAAATCAGGGAGTTCAAAATTCTTTTTTTGACCCTTTATATATTCTTATATAAAAGGGTTAAAAACATATTGTTGTCCTGATTAATAGTGACTAGCAAAGTATTTGCTCACCCTGTCTGTAGAAAAGAATCATGCATATTTGATGTCCTTCTCCTTTTCTCCTTAACATTTCAAATAATTCAGCTAGAGTATCTCCATCAATTGGGTAAGCAGAGCCATAACACCTACTTAGGGGAGGGGAACCATCTGGTTTCCTTGCAACTTGGAGCCTTCTGGCAAATATTAGGTTGTACCAATTTAGAGCGTGATGAAGTGGGAAATAATGGACATTCTTGAAGAATCTGAAATGGGATCAGCTGTTACTGGCAAAGACTGGCAGGTGCAGTGCACTATGTCGGCTGTAAGCGTGGGCTCATATTGGAGAGTGCAGCTGGGAAAATGGCCTGCTAATTGAATGGGAGCAGGATGCCCAGCAGCTCCAACAGTGGTGGAGCATCATTAACTGGAGGCTCTTGGTTGACTTGGTGGAGGCTGTCACTGAATGAAGCATCCTGCAAGTCAGTGTTTACTTTCTAGGCGTTAGCGTGTTTATTGCCTTTTACTCAGAAGTGAGCCCTTGTGGAGACCAAAGTACTTTCAAATTTAGGAAGACTGGCATAAGGCTGACAATATCTATTTCTTATTTGTATTTACAGCATGGTCGCAGTGATTTGAAGCCATAAAAGCTACTCAATTACACATTTGTTTAGCTTCACGCTTCTATTATTGCTATCTTTCCCTTTCCTCTCTTTTCCCTTTTTATTTTCACATATTGTATTAGGTTTTTAAAGTGGCTTAGCTTGGAGCAGCAATGCTTCTTTTTCTTTTTTTTTGGAGCCTAGGAAGTCCTTGTCCTTGACTGAGTTTCTTGGATGCTGTCATAATTTATACAGTGAATATAGTAATAAAAATAGTCTTTTGGGGGGTCCAGAATAGTATTTCATGTACCTCTGGTTTATGTGGGCCTTAGAATGGTAGTGTATGCAAAAGCATGTATGTGTTAGCCATGGTTCTCTGTTTCATATGTTGTTTTTATTCATTAAATGCAAACATATTGTGTTGCATCCTAGTTTAATATAAAGGTCTGTTGGCAAAATGTGGCATTCTCCCTCAGCTGTTAGCACCCCTTGAGGGAAGATCTATTGGCAATGAACACTCTGCAAAAAACGCTGCTAACTTCAGAGTGTATTTCATATATCAGTGACTGTAGCACCCCATGCGCTTAAAAATTGTCTGTGTAAGAAGTAGCTTTCCTGTACAGGTTATTGTAGCTAGGAGGCAAGATGCTTTGGAGACAGGTTGTCCCACACAGCATGCCTTCCGCATTTTTAGCATGAGGTTATCTGTGAGTTTTGATTGAATAAAGAACAGTGGGCTGAAAACAGACCTTGGTGGTATCCTAACATTCTGCTTTCTGTGTGGACTGAAGGCCAAGTTTTCAACCCTTCAGTAGGACTGCTGAAAACAATTTTTTAAGTTAGACCCTGAGCCAGTGACGCGGGGGCCATCATGATCCTCCCCAGCAGAAGTGATACAGCTGGAAAAATGCCTTCGTTTTGTTTTTGCATTAAGATGACCTACGGCAGGTGGAAGGCAGGGATATAAATTCAGAAAGTTTTAAAAGCTGTCTCAAAAGCCTGTGTAGCAAACTTCAAGAATATGCTTATGATGATGAGCCTGTGAATAGCGAGGAATTAATGGGGATGCTGGCAAGCTGTAGACGGTGTGACACTGATAGAGTCTCTGATGCTGTTACCTGCTCCTGTATGTGCCAACACCTCGCTAGTGATCACAGTAGAATAAATGTTGCCCAAGAGCAATGTTTTGTGCTGTGGTACAAACCAGAGCAGACATCAGCAGACTGGCATCTGAACTGTGAGAGGTGTTGGCAAGAAGAAATCAGGGTGCCGTGGTGATTGTGTCAGGAACACAGGTACTCTTGACTTCTACCCCTAGCTGCGTCTCCACAGCCTTAGACAGGCTGTTTGGGGGAACATTGTTTTGAAATGTCATAGTTTGAATTGCCTCCAATTTGGGGTGTCCGGTTTTAGCTTAACTCTCTTGAATACTTTTTCTGCATCTCTCTTTCTGTTTATCTGGCGTTAGAAAGAGGATGGAAATAATTTGCCCAACTTCAGAAAGTTAAATAAGCTGAGCCTCTCCCTGGAGCTGGATAGTAATGCTACACTGTAGGTGTTGTAGGGCTTTGGGGACTGGAAGGCTTGGGGCAGGTTTTGACACACAAGAATTGCTTGTTTGAGTCACAGGGACCTGTCTGGCAGACAGAGAGATCACAGACAAATGATAAAACCAGGTCGGATTTAAATATTTCCCAAGCGCCCTATTTGTGAGGGCAGAGCCTCCAGGTGTGCGATGCATGGGCCCTGACACCCTCCCTCGCCATTGCAGTGCTCAGCGTCATCCCCCTGCCAGAGCTGGGGCCAGCACAGCCGTCCCTGCTTCCTCCCCACCGCTGGGAAAGGAGCGTGGTGCTTTTCCAAGAGTGGCCCTGGCAGGTCCAGCAGACACCACCGGCAAGCTGCGACAGGTTGTTAATGTTCCCCCTTATTTTTTTTTCTTTCTTTCTTTTCTTTCTTTTTTTTTTCTCTGCCCTCAGCTCAACGAATCAGCTAAACAACTTATTGAGATGGACAAGACATGCTTAGCTGCCGCGTCTGGCTGTGATGTCCCTTTGCCATCTGACACCACCATGGCAGTCAATTTGGCGCCGTGCTCTACCTTAAACAGTACAGGAGCGGTCAGTGCCATCCAGAGGCACATTGAGGGCAAGAAGAATGCCAAGAAACGCCACTCCTTCACTGCTCTCAGTATGACACACAAATCCTCCCAGGCCATGAGTAACAGGCACTCCATGGAAATTAGTGCTCCCGTTTTGATCAGCTCTAGTGACCCGCGAGCTGCTGCCAGAATCGGAGACTTGACTCATCTTTCATCCAGTGCTCCAGCCCAGGTAACAATGATGCATAAATGAACTGTAACGCTGAGCTGAGGAGAGGCTAGTTACATAAACAGCCCCATTTATTAGACTTATAACATCACAAGCACCTAGATGGTAGCTGAACACATGGAAGTGGTTTTTGCATAATTGCACACTATACGCACCATTCTGCTTTTCACTGACTTACTTCTTTCAATGACATTAACTTCTAACTGCCATAAAATGTTATTATTTTGTTTTAATTTTCTAACTGAGGGGGTACTTAAAGGTCTTGTTCTCGTTCTCATTTCTCTCCCCAGCCCTAAATTGGGATATTTCAGGCTCACAGTAACAATTATCTCTAGGCTGACACTTGATAGACAGCCTTTCAGCTGGTTCATATGTTTCCTTCTCCTCCCCCTACAACTCTCACTAAAAGATCAAAATAATCACTGTGCCCATTTGTTAAGACAGATGAGTAGAATTACTGTGATAATAATAAAGAAATAGTGACCTAGTTCTAAGTCTTTTGTGCATCTGCACAGCCAGAAAGGAGCAGCTCAGATTGCTGCTAAAAGTCCATTTTGAAAGAATGTGTCTCAGAAATCAGAACTATCAGCTTGGTGATGCATGTATTTGCAAAGCCAGGAAAATACACAGCTTTGTAAGCTGGTTGTTGAAAGCACACAGCCCAGAGGGCCTGATTTGTCATTGCCTCACCTCTTTCAAAGTAATTTACACCTATGCAAAGTTGTTTTAAAGTGCTGTCGTTCTAATTTGACAGTATTTTGCATCTGTCTTCCACATGCATTAATCACTGGACAGGTATGAGAAGCTGAAGAATAAGGCCAAATAATGTTAGATTTGTTTTGCAGTAATGCAATGTATTAAAAAATTTAATCGTATAAATAATTTATTTATTTATAATGCAGCTTATATTCCATCACTTGCAGTTACAGAAAGTAATAATTTTGAGTGATCTTATCACCTTTACTCCCAAATGTATTTGATGTCCTGTAGGGTAACAACGTTAGTATGAAATTCATATGCTTGGGTACACATCAGGAATAAAAAAGATTTTTACAGTAATTATTTCTCTATAGTTTACTGGAAGAAAAACAAATGCACTGTACTTTAATAAGTGTTGCACCTGGCTGGTAGCTCAACAACTCAACAAGGTTTTAAATTAGCATACGTGCTGATTGTACAGGCCCTTCCCTCCATTCTCCTTTCTAATGAGAGGGAGCAAAGGCACATTCTCTTGAAAATTCCAGCAGAACTGAAAAGGAACTTCTGAGCTATGTCTTCTGAAGTCCTGGCAGAGATATGAGCCAAACTCACCAGGGATATGCTGAAATCCCTTGCAATTGCCCACTGTTTCAGTGGATAAGGGAATCCAAATGGTAATTTGCAGTTTGAAGAAGCAGAAGAAAATGGAGAATAATAATTGCACGATCTTCTACACACTTTGTGTGCAGCTTAGCTTCTCTTAAAGCATCGGTACAGTGTGCCTGAGAAAATGAAGTGTGCAACTACACTAGCGTTTTAGTGTGGATCAGGAGTTCACTGCTGAAGTGAATCACCCAGTTGTTGCCCTCTTACTGTGCTTTGGTTTGCACCATGGAGCAGACTCAGACCACATTAACAGGATTTCTTTCAGATGAACCTAAACTAGAGCATGCATTTCCAGAGCACACCCATGCACTCCAGCCACAAACAGGCAATCAGTCCATGGGACCCAACCAGAACTGCTCTAAGTAAAAAGCCCCAAAACATGTTTGCTGTTGACACCAGGTCCTCAGCACCAACAGCTTCGCTCTACAGATAGCTCCTTTTGGTCTGCACTGCTTGCTAATGTGGAGGTAACCTAAGCGTAACAGGGTTTTTCCACCCATCATTTAATACTGCACTCTGCTGAAAAAAAGCAGTCCTGCCCTTTTCCTGTCCCTGGCTGTGCATTCCTGCCCCTCGCACCTGTGTTGCTGGACTGGGACAAATGTGTGCGCACCCATGCAGTGACCCGAGTCTGGAAGCGATCCACGGTACAGCTGCTGGCCATGCTGGTATGCGTGCAGACAACTGGGAGAGTGTGTGAATGGCAACAAGCAATGAAGCGCAGGGGCGGATCGGGCTGCTTTAGGCAGGAATGCTTATTTATGCCCATTTACAGCTCTGGTGGGGCCCCGCAGTGGGGACCAGTGTGACTTTCCTCACGTCTAAACCTGCCCCAGGGCCTCCAACACACACTTGTGCCACGAACTGTGAAGCAAGGGTCATATTCTTCACGTATGTGCCATGCTGCCACTGGCTGCACGATCGGGCTCTCAAGCCCCTGCAGCACAGGTTTGAAGGAACATCGGGGAAGGCAGGGTGCCTGTGTGCAGCACTGACGTGTGCAGCAGGGCCAGCTGAAACAGCAGGCTGAGGAGACACTGCCATGGCAGGGCAGTGCACTCTGCTTAGACCTCAGCTGCACGCTTCCCCTCCGCTCCTTGTCCGCATGTAGGAGCCAGCAAAGCAACTCTGTACCACTGCTCATTTCCTCCCTCCTGCCTTTTCCAGGCAGGGTCTCTTTGTCGTAAAGTCTTCTCTTCTGTTTCACCCCCTCAGCGGGATGCTGAAGGTGAGGATACGGCCCCCACACAAAGCACTACGTGTGCCAAGATATCCTGGGACAACTGTGCAACAGCATAAGTACTAGACATGGGTGAGGGTCCCTAGCTCATCAAGTAAATGACACCCAGCTTTTTGGCACTCTGTGTGACACGTTTGGACTTCACAGAGATGACAGTCTGTGGCTTTTCTGTTCTTATATTAGTCGAGAAAAAATCGTGCACACACTTTGCTAGAGTAATGTGCAGGCTCACTCTAAGCTAATAAGACACAAAAATTAGATGATAAAGCAGGAAGTGCATAATTACTCTCCCCCTTTTTAACAGAATAACTGGAGTGCAAAAATTCCACTCATTTTGAAGATCATTGTGGCACTTGGGCACAACTGGTTGGGAACACAAAGGGCCATTGGGGCTCACATATTTCTCTCCAGAATTTCTGTACAGTTGGTCTATGAGGGCACAGTAAGTCCATCCAGCACTTTCCAGAAGCATCTCCCATGAGGCACAGATGTGCATGCAGGCTGGGCAGCACAAGCGCAATGTATCCAGCACATCCCAGCAGTTCTCCGTGTGTGCAGCGCTCACACAGATATACTAGCTCTGGATGGACTACCTTATTTGCTGGCCACTGGCTCTTGACCTGACAGTTTGACAAACTTCTGGAAATCACAGATAAATAAAAGTCTTCAAATCTGCCTGGACAAGCAGAGATTGTTTTTCCAGGATATATCTTTGATAAGTTAAAAGGCTACAAATTTCTCATAACAAAATGCTGCTTAAGTTTCCGGATCATGATAGGACCATTCCCTTTCATGTGCTGGTCAATGATCTGCTCCACCACACACTCTTGTATTTTATTTCGACAAGCGGTGGAGGAACATGTTCTCCAGAGTAAATTATGGTTATCAAATTTCAATCCTGTGGAAGGTTAGTTGGGCTCTTTCTCTGCAGCAGAAAGGAAGACATGTAATCAGTGTTAAGTGCAAAAGCAAAGCTAAGGCTGGGGTATAATGAAACCACTCAAGTGTGCCAGAGCAGAGACAGGCTGACGCAGGGACAGTGCTGCAGCCCCCAGTGTGGGGATCGAGTCTTCCGCCTGAAAGCAAAGAGCAAGTTCGCAGAGAAGGCAGCAGAGCACTTGCCTTGATCAGCACTGGCCAAAAATTTCTTAGCCAAAATCCAAGAGAGGGAAAGAAGAGACCTGGTGGTTCAGACCAAACTTAGTGAAAAGAGGTTTCCCTTTGTTGATGCCCATTATTGCAGCCCTGAGGACCCAGTCACCAAAAATGTGACATTTGCATGCACAAATACATATGTCTGCTTTCTGGTGCCTTTTTATTGCTTTCGGCTTTGAGAAATTTAAAAAATTATATTTCAAACTTTGCTAGAAATATGGATCTGTTAAAAAAAAGCAGAGCTGACATTCTCATTATATTCTCTTAACTGTAGGAGCAAGAACCTTCAGAAAAATGCCTCACTATTGAAATGCTTGCAATAAAATCACAAGAGCTACCCACATGAATTCTCCTGCTTTCAGCTTTCTTGGTTAGCTCTACAAAGAATTTGAATTCACCTCTTACAAAACAAATAGCATCTATATTTATATATCTATTAATACCATAATTATAGGGATTACATTTTAAATCAAAATGTCAGAAACTCACTTCCTTCTCTGCCATCTGCTTGGACCTGACATGGCTCTGAAACAATTAATGATACTGCAGCCCCAGACAGAAAAATCAGTTCAGCGTTCCTCTTTTATTCAAGTGGCTGAATGCCCACCAAAGTACCGCGAGCAACAGACCCCTGAGCTCTCATGTACAGGCATTCAGGGCAACGAGAATCTTGTCTCTGGATTGTTTTTGTTCTAAAATGTGTCTGGCATCTTTAAGGTAAATGTTCTGTATGTCTCGTTAGGGATTTGGCATCCCGACAACCTGCAAACTTACTCCACTGTGGTGTTACTGAGAGCGTGGGTGGGTTGGTAAGAAGGCTGTGCAGGTAGCTGCCGACCTTATGGGTGAGCTCTTCCACACGCAGATGTCTCACCTTTTCTTTCCTCCCTTGAAGAGGAACCACTGTTCCCTACAAGTCACCATCACAGCCCTTGAATGGCTTAACCATCTCAGGTCCCTGCTGGTTTGCAGCAAATTCAGCCAAAGTATATTTTTTATAGGGGAAACAACAAATTTGCAGTTTCACTGCTGACTATCTGGCAAACTTATGCCTTTCCTTTTACCATTAGAATCTAAATTTAGTTTGTTGTGTTTTTATATCATGTTCTTGAAATTTCCAGGCACTTTACCATTGTTTATTTAGCAGATCTCCTTAGAAAAAGAAATAAAGGAGTTTTATTCACTTCAGTAGACATGAGTTTCTCCAGTATGTATGAGGATTGGTATTTACTTAACTGGATGATTTTTCTACCTTTTTAGAAAGTCCCACACACCTTTTCCTGCGTCTTGTCCCTCAAACAAGCAGAATTACATCACAGAAGTTCTTGAATGGCATCCAGTCCCTTACCATAGGCAACCCACTGGTGCCCTGTGAAAAAGTCTTCTTAAAGCAAGCACCCATTTTCCCTAAGGATCTGAGGTGCTTACATCTGGCAGACAGGATTTTCTGCAGGAGACCTTCAGGGGCACCTTCCTTCCCTCTACTGACTTGATAGGGAACAGAGGCCTTGAAGGCTTCCCACTGCAGGAACCTAAAATGTAGGCACAAATTGTAGTTGTTTCAGTAAATGTGGAATATATTTTCACCTCTTAAAAGTAATTTCATACATGGGACTATATTCTTGTGGCTTTTGTCAGTTTGTATCAATTGAAACCAGACTTTCATGCTGTGTTCACATGGGTTTTCTTTGTGTGAGTTGTTAGACTGTTATAAGCCTCCTGCTTCTCTAGGAGGACACATATTTATACATTTTGAGCACTGACATGCACAAGAACAAGACCAGAGTATGAAATCACATGTTTTGAAAGCATTTCTACATATTGTTAACTTAATAAATGAAGACTACAGGCCTTCGATAACATGTTTGTGTTCTTTAAGTAGAACCAACTCGGCTGTTTCCTGCTAGCTAAGATGCATTTGGAAATGAATGAGGCCTAAAAATACTTTAATTGATTGCAAGTCTAGGGATGCTCAAAGGTAGAACAATCAACTTCAAGCCACATTAGCTGGATAAAATAGCACCAAATCAGTGCAGACTGGAAAACCACAATAGTCAAGATACAAAGCATTTATTTTGAAAGAGGTGGGGCTGGGATTTTCATTTCCCTTGCAGCCAAATTTACATGCTGTATGTTTTATGCCTGCGTGCTGAATATCACTCATTAAACATAAGAACTCCATCTGAAAGGTAATAGTGGCTGTCCATCATGGAGAATATCCTAACGTGCTGGTGAAATGGATTTTTATTGAAGATGTAAGTAATGCTGCAGGCCTGGGATAGAGCTGAAGCTGAATTTGATTACGGGTGCAGAGGAGGTGGTCGTAATTGAGACTCCCCAGGGTGCTAGGGAGGTCCCGCTGGGCAGTAACCGTGCCTAGGCCTCAGGTGGCTCATCCTGCTTCCATTTTCACCCCTTATGAATTATTCTACCCTGCTATTTGGAAAGGTCATAGGCCAGTACTGCTCCAAAACCCCTGGTTTTTTGAAGGAAAATGCATCTCATGAATAATGAAGCGTGGCTTTGTGCACACCAGCATAATAGTTGAGTGCGGAGGAAAAGACCCTCCTCACCAAAGGAACTTGTATGTGTATTTTGAACAATTCATCACCATGCACAGAAAATCCATTTGTATCTGTGTGTATTAGTACAGGCTCCTAACCAGAGACCACACATTCAGGAAAAGCTGAGAGCAATGTCTTGCACGATCCCAGTCCCAGACACTGATAGTATTTGAAATAAAAAGTCTCTCTATATAAATCATTTGGAAATGTGACTCCTTATCAGTTACTTAGAAGTCCTGAGTTTTAGCTGAGAAAATGTAATAGCAGAGCTGCGGTTGAGCCTTGACTGATAATCTAAAAGTGCTAACCATGAGAAGCATAGAGATTATACTTAAAATCCAAAGACTAAATATGAACCTTGTATTTTCAAGTGTTCAACAGGCTCTGAGAAAAGGAGAGAAATTCAGATATTTTTCAGTTTGGTTTGGAGTCCAAATTGTATACAACCTGCCCTGCTGTTATGCTGTGAACAACAAACTGACTAGACATATATTAATGAGATTTAGACAGCTGAAACCAATGGCAGCTGTCTCAGGGGATCTCACCACTCAAAAAGGAAAAAGAGAGATAATAACAGTTGATCCAATCTATGTTTCTGTCATTTAGGTCCAAATATATCATAAAAACAGTGCAAGAGACTTCATTGAAGTCTAACATAAACTACTCCCTGTCTTTGTATATTCCCAACTCTACTCTCAATTATTTAGAACTGGATCCAAACACTGGCTATTATTTGCATCTCTGTTTTAAGTAACTTTACAATAAACTTTTGTTGGGGGGCTTTTGGAGGCGGGGAGGAGTTGGGTTTTTTTAAAGCAGAGTGTTTCAGGCAGGCATGTAAGCTATGTTTTTTATAGCTACCAACAGGTCTTTAAATGTACTCTGTGTGCATTGGGATATATTACATTATTCATCAAAACTGTTGCAAATGAGACACATTAACTGACTGAGTCTATTGACTCATATTGACATAAGCTACCAACAATCCGGGTCAAAGCAGAATCACCTTTCAGAAACTACCCGCTTTCAGAGACAATGTTTTCTCTTTATCCCATAATTCGTCTCATCATAAATACAATTTGAAAGATTTTTTCAAGAACCACAAAACCTAATTTTTTACTGGATCTAGGTAAGAAGGATATGCTTTAGGAGGGTGTTATGAAATCCTGTTCACTGTAAAACAAAAACAATTTTTTTTTTCCACATGCTCCTCAGGGTAGTAACCCAAAAACATTTTTCCACTGAAATCATTTTTGCATAGGGCTAATCCTGAGGCTTTAAGCTACCTGCCAGTCAACTACTGATTTTGGATACTCAGGAACAAGCAAGGCACTCTCTTGATATTTACACTATACCACAAAATCCTGTCCATCCAGCAGATGCTATGTGTACATGCACGACATTTTAGCAGAAATGTCTGCAATGTGTATTTTTCCCTTTTTGTTTGTTTGGCTTTTTTTCTTGTTTATTTGTCTAATATTACAATTTCCCTGAAGGGGAACTCTTAGTGGAGCCATTGCACAGGCTCCTGATGAGTTTATTGTTCAATTATCAAAAGAATAATTACAAACTTGTGATTAAATTAACATCTTTTAGAGGGCAAGCCCTCACTTTAAGCTTTCCTGTCTCTCCACCTGTGATTTTTCACATTGTTTGATCCCGGCATTGCAAGAATCCATTTACTATAAAACCTCCGATAGCATGGCAGAGAGCCAGAATATGGCTGCTAAGTGCTGAAAGGGTTACTCTGAGAGAGAAACAAAGCTGAATAAAATATAATTCTCATGATCCTTATCCACATGATACGTAATTAGTCCTCATTTGGGGGAGCTGAGAAACTGCAAACCAAAATAATCAGTGCTCTTATAAATGGTAATGTCAGATGAACCTATGGAAGAAGATGACAAAAACTTTTTTTTTTCTCCAACTTGTAGCCATCTTTAGACTGCAGGATAGTGGAAATGAAAGCTAAGGAAACATGCTTACATGACTTTTCCAGCTCTCCAAGTAGCTTCACAAGCTGTTCACAGAAGACGTGGTGACATGGTCTAGAATTTCTGGCCTCTTATGAATCAGGGTCAATGTGGTGCTAGCATAGGCTGGCATAATATTCTGCCTTAGCTCTACGTACAGCCTTAGACATTTGCAGATTGGAGGAAACCCTTAGTAAATACTAAATTATATAAATTTAGCACCATTTTTTGCAGGAAGGAGCTGGGTATTTATGCAGCTGCAGCTGTCATTATGTGCATTTGTTTGTTTTTACACACATACCATTAAGGAAGAAAAAGTCTAGAACTGGTAAGTCTGTTTCACTTCCCACTTTGATAATTAGCATTTGATGAGGCTACTTGATCTTGCCTATAACACTTTTCATCAATACTTGGTGTCACTATCATGCATTAAGTGCTTATACATTATTTCTAGGAGCATTAAGGCCTGGAGTGATTGGCACAGTCATTGTTTTATGGAGTCAGTGAATTAGAGAAATAAGTTGCAGGAATCTTAAAGACCATTTGCCTATTTTCTGTGATATTTCCAGAGGATGGTATATTAACCTATATGTGAGTTGAATGTTTGAGTGCTTTTCTCTTATTATAAAGTAATATTAAAGAGAAATTTAAAGTAAGCTGTAAATATGCATTCAAGACATTAAAAGAAATTTCCCTGTGAATTAATGAATGTGGTAAGTGCCCTGTGGTGAGACAGTGCTGGATTTGCTTTGAAGTCAAAATAGAGATTTCTGGTTGGTGATTTTCAAGATGATAAGAACATTCATCTGATAGCAGCAGCAATTATTTTTCTGTGAAGGCTGCTGCAAGTTGCAATATCGCCGTACTCTGTTCCTAGTTTTATCACTGTCTTCATAACTTCTATTCCCCTCCAAGACAGAGTCCCGTGCTTTTGCAAGACACCTCACTAATTCCCACAGGTACCATGTCTTTTCAAATTAAACCACAAATATGGCCTTAAAGTAGTAGTGAAAATCTGAAGTATATCTACGAGAGCGAGAAAAAGATAGTTCATGCTGGAAGTCCAGGCTGTTAATTCTCATGGTTTTACAAAGGTGTGGATGGGAAGAGAGAAAGCATCAGGGAATGAAATGAGATGACGTTTCAGCCTAGATGGGTGGTTATTACCCTTGATTTCCTGGCCTCTGTAGGCTTGTCAGTAACATTTTGCGAGGCTGTTTGCTTTTAAACATATGTCAGAGCTGACACAAGAGGCAGCAACATCTCAGCAGTGTATTATTTACTCAGGAGTGTATGCCATAAACTGTATTAGAAATATACCATTACATATACATTAAAGTACAGTTTGTTTTGATGCTCCTGTAGTTGTCTTGTAAATAATACTTATCAGTTGGAGGAGGAATGAGATACAGTTGAGCTTAGACAACTTCCAGTGACTTCTGAGGAAGTCAGATTATTCATTCTCACCAGGAAATGCTGACCCTCAGGCTGGACAGTCATCTGGAAGATTCAGTTTTGTCAGCTAGCTGTGGATCTCAGTATTTTAAAGCCTTCCTTTCATACGTGACCCGAGCAATGCCTAGCACCACTACTTATTCAAACACCTACAATTTGCATTGGAAATGCTGTGTGGGGGCAGAGAGCAGAGATGCTGTGCTCCACTTCCATTTTGCTCCGGAGGACCACATTACTGTTAGGACTAGATAAAGCTTAGCCAAGCCTCAAGGTACCTTTGTGCAGAACCTTTTCTCCTTCTTGGCCCTCGCACAAAGTCTCACTGTAGCAGCCAGCACAGGAACAGGGAGGAGGAAACTCTGTGTTCAGACAGACAGTTTTTAAGTAGGCCTTGAGGCACGAGTTGCTATGAGGCATTAGCTTGAATTTTGGAGGGGGCTGTGTCTCAGCAGTCATCATAATGAGGGGCCTGCTGTGTTTACAGACAAGAAGTCCTTTTATATTATTATGCAGCCCATGGGTACATAATCACCAACTACACCAGAATAGCTACAAACAAGTGATAGAGCCTTGGCTGGGACTGAGAAGTCTGTCAACAGCATCTTGTGCCTGTGTGTATAGTTCTGGAGTTTTACTCAAGATTTAGCCCTCCACAATACAGGTGGTATTACGGTGCTACTAATGGGCATGAAGAGACAGAAATTAGCCCAGAGATATCCAGAGGTGGTCTTTAGTGTGCTTTTGTGTGATTGCTTTTCTGTGCTGCTTGGCAGATGGGGCTGAATTGTCCTTTAGAAGAACAGAACTATTGCTATTGAGCTGAAAACATCGGTACTGGTAAGTGGTGCTCAGAGGCTGCCAGACTGAAGTGGGGACATGTCAGAAGTCAGACGTGTCTGTTTAGTGGCCTAAATACACAGGTTGAGAGCCAGTAGAGTCTAGTTCAGAAAACTACACACCGCTATTACAGTTAATGGCCTCCTAATCAGGAGGTGCACTACAGTCTGATTACACAGCAGGTCATGTCTGGAAACTCAATGGCTAAATGTTTAAAGGTATTAAAGGTTCATAAGGATACAGAGGGGCACCAAATAGCGTTTTCAGAAGTGACTCTTTTTACTTAGATTGCAATAAAATCAATGGGAGTCAGGCACTGAAGTACCTCTTACTGCCTCCCTGAGAAAACTCTACAAGATGCCTGTTTTTATCACTAGGTGCCCCTATGCCTTTTAAAAACCTGGTTGTCAGATGAAGTCTCCTCTCAGGGAGTGATTAGTGACTGTGAGTAGCAGAGGTGGGGAAGAACTATTAAGATCCAAGTGCTGCAATGTTTGGGCCGTCCCTGTGTAGTGCCTGCATGTGGCTGTGTTTGTGTGCCACGGTGCCACAGTCAGGCAGCTCACGCAGGGACATGAAATCAGAAAGGAAGGATGTAGCACACAAACCTCCCAAAAGGTATCGAAACAAAGAACAAAAAAATCAGGGCATTCACTCAAATTCCCATTCCCTTGAGCAGATGAAGAAGAAAGGAGGACATTTTTAGTACCTTGTTCCTTAGATCACAATAGCAAAAGTACAAGCTGGCCCCAGGGCTAAATAAAGAAGGAAAACAAACTAAGTCTTCCCACTAGTTTTGACGGAGAAAGGCCTGCAGCATGCTCCAGGAGGGTTATTAATATTACCGGTAGCTCGGGAAACTCACATAAAGTCATAGAAATGTTTCAAAAACATTTTGAGTGGAAAGGTAAACTTCCAATAAAGGTAATCAAGAATATGAAGAAATAAGAGATCATTCTCTCACCAAAATTTGGTCTCTGCAAAATCTTCTTGCAATTATTATATTGCAAAATAATCTAGCAATATTGTGTCTTCCAGTATGAGCTAATTAGTGATACATTTAGAAATAGAACATGACCTTGAATGACAAGTCTTAGAAAGCCTCCACCAACTGTATCAGGAACTGTAGTTTAAATGCAAAGCTAGTGAACATTCAGATGCATAGTAGCAATCAGACAGCCACTGAGAGAATTCATCAGGGAGCACAGAGGCACATGAAACTGCAAAGAAGAATACTTGTGTGCAAGTAAATGTCAAGGCACAAACAGAGGAGCTGAATTCAGTGCAATGGAAGGCCAGTAGGTCCTGTAGAGTAAAGCTTCATGGTGAAATGTGGGGTCATAGGCTGAGACTGGCAAATGCACCATCGTGTCAAAGCCTGCAGAGTGAAGCTAAAGAAAAACTGGAGCATAATAAGGGAGCAGGCACTGACTTAGAATTTGGAGGCATATGATATTAGGCTGTGTAAAGTGGCAAAAATAAATGGTTTGTTGGGTCCAGGCTAGCACCAGATGCACCAATAATACAGTAACACACAACAAGCAAGAAACTGAATGTCAAATTGATACAAAATGTCCAGGACTATGAAGATTTCTTCAGGTTTTTTCAAGGGAAGAAGGCAACACTGCCATCAAGCAACACTAAATGACAATTATGTGATGTCCTAATCACCAGGACAATATGTTAGCACAAGAGTAATAACAACTAGAAGGTATTTGGGCTCACACTTCCAGAATTACGGATGACACAGAAGCCAGCACCTTCAGTGCAGACTAGTGAATGAATGGATGTAATGCAGCTACACTGCTCTCAGGGCTTGAGTTGGCCTCTCCCTAGAGCTCAATGCTGCTCTGCAGAGACAGGCTGGCTTAGTCCAGGTTGCCTGCAGCATGCAGTCATGGGTGGGATAGATGCCAAACTCTGCCTTCACTGAGGTGTGTGGAGAGAGACCAGTATAAACTAAGGAAGGAATAATAGTATGTGTGTTACACTGTTGTGATTTTCTCTGTTTATATGGTTGCACCCTGTGGTTGTTTGCTCAGCTTTGTTTTTTTCTTGTGAGGTAAAAACTAAGTGTTCTGTTTTACCAGAAAAGGGTGGAGACTGATCTCTTTTCTGTTTTCTTGGTGGCAGTTTCTCTAGTGCAGAGAAGATGTACACTGGTGGCCCAACATGAGAAAGTTTGAACCACTGATTTTTGCCATGCCTCTCTGCCCAGCATCTTCCACAACCCCTAACCCCAATAACCAGCTCAAAATAATAAATGAGGGATCATTCTCCAGCTATCCCTGCCTTTTTTTTTCCTGTAAATTGATATTATGTCATTGACGTGACAGGCACGATTAATAGAGCTTTAGTCACAGAACTGGAAAGAATGCTTGCTTTTGCACATAGGACTAAGAACTGCCTGGAACCTTCTCTGTTTGAGCAAGCAGCCAGAAAGTGAGGAGAAATAATGAGAAAAAGGAGATGTACTTGTCACTGCAACTTTATGATTGAGAGTAGTTGCTGGTGAGAGAGGAGACAGCTTGCTGCTTGTCACCAAAAGCTATGGAATCACAGGGCAGTGTCTTCATATCTTGCTGCATAGTTTCGTAATGATGATATGTTAATATATAGCAAAGCAATACAGAGTAGCAACACAATATTGAGAGATGACACTGTAATAGTTATGTGAGCTACTTTGGAAGGAGGTGACATTGAAATCTGTTAATTAAATAGCAATGTGTGTCTTGGTTTAATTCAGTGTAATTTTTAAGTGCAAAAAAAAGTCCCTATGTCTCTGTCCCCAAAATACATCAATATTTACAGCTTATTAGATGGCACTTGGAAACAGAAAAGCTACACTGAAGGTCTGTGAACTACACAGAATCTTTGTTGAATGTAACAGGCTCTGTCTGAATCTGCAGTTTCTACATATACTCCAGCTCTTACTGTATGCAGCATTTGGCTGAACCTACTAACACCTTTTGCTCAAGTAAACCATTACAAGTCCCATTTGCCCAGCTCTGCCTTGTCTTTGCAGCAAAGATTTGTTGCTGCTGCCCTTGTCTTTGCTCCAGGAGACGTTTACAATCAGGATTCATTTTTAACATAGATGAATTGGGACTTCATTGCGACAACTCACAAGAGTTTGCCCTACATACTTTTGCTCAGCATTAAGCTTTGAAAAACAGAAGGATTATATTTAAAAATGTCTTTCAACAGTGATAGCTGGAAAATATATTTGCCCAGATCTTTGTAAGAGAGAAGGTAAAATAAAAGCGGGGTGGACTCCTACTCTGTCCATTCAGAGGTACTCCTGTTTTGGGTTGTGTTGTTGCTTATCTCTCTTTCTTAAGGAGAAGAATATTCCTGATGATAAAACAGTATACTGAGATGAGATCACGTTTTGGAAACTGAATGGTGTATTCTTTTCTGTAGGTCCGTAAGTCATTAATGAAAAAAGTAAGAATTAAAAAACAAGCTACTGAGAGAAAAGGTTACCTTTATCAGAGAAGGTACCATTGCAGAGATATACATGCTGAGCTCATTTTACAAAGCAGCCAGTTGGGTTTGCTTTCTAAATGTTTTAAGATTTGCATGCAAGGTACAGCTGAATTTCTCTGACATGTACATGGAAATGCTGTTAATAAGCTAATATCCCTCGTGTCAGAAATGTATTTTTGGAATGGTGGCAGCTAAAAGATGTTTTTTTTATGCAGTATCAGGAAGGTAAAAAGTCTGTGATTTGACACAGGGTGTGATTTCTTCCTCTGTGCCTTCTTCCCACACCATTTTAGGAAGCAGTGGGCTTCACCTTAATCCTTGTGTGTTCTTATTTGTGTTTTTTCAGGATTCCCCTTCAGTTGGAACAGCCACGGTGGCTGGTCCCAGGACAAGTGCAATAATTGGAGATCAGGGAACACCACCAAAGGTCCAGCTCCCCCTCAATATGTAAGCAGCCATCTCATCTCAGTCACTGGTTACTCTTTGTTTCAAATCATGTGTGCATGTGTGTTTACACTTTGAATCTGAAAGCCTGCATCTCAGACCAGCAGCATTCTGAGAGCACAGTTACTGCAGTTTCATACATGGCCCAGCCTCTGCTGAAGTTGGAAAAGGAACAGTGAAAGGCGAGAGCCCCCCCTTTCTATGTAAGCCTTTTTCTGCTCCTGGTATATTTGTTACAGCTGTATGAATCACTGTGAAGCAAATGGAATGTCTCTGAGCTACAGAAAATCTTATTCCTTCGATTAAAGCTCTTATAAAGGTGTAGCCCCATACAATCATGCACCTGATGCATTCATCATTAACCAGAAAAAATGACCCAATTACATTTTTTCAGCACCATAAACAAAGACATCAAGTAAACTTTTTAAATGCAAGAGTATTGTGAGCATATGAGCTTATTAAATAGTATTTGGAAGAACAAAAGGTTGACTGGATACAGAATACAAATGATAGATTTCATTATAATAAATCTCTTATAGCCCAGTTGGTTTATTTGGTACCTGCCTAGTTAAACTACTGAACCCTTTCCTCTGATCACATATGTCTTGTGAAAGCAGTAGAAACATACTGACACACAAACATGCACACAAATATTTTAGGGTTTTATGATATAGGGAAAATAATGTCTGAGTGCACAAATAAAATCCTAAAATAGCATAGCAAATCTGCTTTAAGGAAAATAGGGAATTTGGAACAGAACCAAGACAAAATTGTTCTTAGGTATGGTCTTCTTAGATTGTTCTTCTTTTACGTCGTCTTATATTGTTCTTAAGTGAGGTCTTCATACTCAAAGGGTACCACACATCACTCTGCCCCACAGAGAGGTCACAACATCACCCTGTAGTCATCCTGTCCAGGGACAGGATGTCCTGTCCTGTGCTGCACCTGAATCCATGCCGCCCACCCAGAGCTGCAGTGCTGGGGAGTGTGCTGTGAGGCAACCACGTTGGCTCTCGAGCCTATAAGACCTGCTTTACTGAGGCAAAAATCTTCTCTTCCATTATCTTTTATTCTTCCAGGCAGAAATACCACCAGGAGTATCTCAGCACTTAGACCAGGGAGCCTGTGTGAAATATAGTGGGGCAAAAATTTGCTTTAAACATTGCTTAGATTAGGAAGCACTAATTGCAGTATTTCCAAAATTTAATTGCTAAACCAGGATATCTTCCAGCTCAGTGAAAGAAGAATGTGCTTCTGCCTCTGTCCCTCAGCAAGCCATCCCCTTCTCTTTCCCATTCCTCTCCTGTCGTCTCCCCAGAGAAGCAGCCTCATAAGCCGCTCTGTCATTTTATATTTACAAGCCAAATTCCAGTTGAAAAGGAAGTGTTATCTCAAAGCTGTAACAGAACCAGAGAGGAACAGCCTTAAATAGAGCCCTGGGAATTCTGTGTTATAATTAGAGTCACAGACAGCTCCCTTAGGCCAAGAACATGAGCTACCTTCTAAGTTAGAAATTTTTTTAGGGAACTTTTTATAAAGATTTTGGCTTCATCTAGGTCTTACTCCCCAACCGTTAGTCTCACTGTTTTACATAGCCCAGAATAACTTGTTACTCCATTTTGTGAGATTTCAATTGTTATTGTTTTACTCCTTTCATCTCAGCTGCAGAAAGTTTGTGAGTGAAGTTTTACATCTTAAATCTAGAGAATGGTGAAATGCAGCCAGGTTCGAAGGCTTTGGCTTAAGTAAAGCCAGCCTCAGCGAGCCGAGCTGTTAGCCATGATTCTCTGCCAAAGGTAGAGCCCAGAAACAATTGCTGGTGAGTGAAGCTGTCCGTAGTCAAATTGTTTTCAGCTGTGCCTGACAGCAGGTGTCCGACCCATCTCTCTCCATGGTCCCCTCCCCACCAACATATTTGGTGTCTGGATGGGGTGGACATGTCCGCCACATCCAGCAAACGTGGTGAGACCCCGATAGAGTCAGTGTGCTGCTTGTCGCAATCTGTTGTCCCTAGTGGACAGGGTTTTCACTGCACATGTAGGTGAGATTCAGGGTCAGGCATTTCCATTTTCTAAGTGCTGAGATACTCCTGGTGGTATTTCTGCCTGGAAGAATAAAAGATAATGGAAGAGAAGATTTTTGCCTCAGTAAAGCAGGTCTTACAGGCTCGAGAGCCTATGTGGCTGCCTCAGAGCACATTCCCCAGCACTGCAACTCTGGGTGGGCAGCATGGATTCGGGTCCAGCACAGGACAGGAAATCCCCATGCATCAGCATGCCTTGGGCTCAGGTTATCCAGCCTTCACACAGCTGTGAGTGCTGGTTGCAGAGTTGTCCAAGTGGCTCTGTATTGAACCAGACCAGGTCTAGCAGAACCATCACCAAACCTGAGTTAATAAACTTTCCTAGGCCCTTGTTAGCTCCATGTTGAGTCCACAGACATCCTTGAAGTGTGTTCAGAGAGTGTACAGCAAGATGCTCAGCACAGGTTGAGACTGCAGGATTATTAGCTTAGGACATGAAAGCAGCTGTACAGTCCCCAGATGTGACGGAGAACCAGGAGCAATGTAGCTGTGCTGCCTTGCAGATTATAGGCCCTTCAAAACTAGGCTGGGCCAATGTCTGGGTTTGGAGAAGCCTCTGTCTCTTTGCTGACTGTAGTGGAAACCCTCAGGGACCAGCATCCTGCCTTCGCCACATAGGTGGTGTGATCACATAGGCAGTGTGATCACCAGTCCATTAAGAAAGCACTGATCACATCTGTTGTACCAGAGTCATGCCATACAGTTGTCACATATAGTTATGAGTTTGGCAATACCAAGATTGGTCAGTTTTGGCATGGAGTCCAGGCTGGACTATTGTACATCTTCTTTTAATCTTTGCAAGGATTTTGGTACTCTCTCTTGCATATGTTTAGGCTCATTTTGATTATTGTTTAATTCAGACTTCCTGGAGTTTAAGTCGGAGGAATTTTCACAGAGGAGCAGAAAGAAACTAATAGGAGAGCTGGAGGCAGCTGCAAGGGAAAGCAGCCTACAATCCACTTATCTTAAGCTAGTTTTCCTTACACCTTATTCCAACATGTCAACCTGTAAATTACATCGTTATATATAGCCCTTTGGGAAAACAACTTCATCTCTCTAAAATGCTGGTGGTGACCGTTGCTTTAACCCTAGCTTCTGAATATGACACCTGGGTAAGCAGCAACTTAAGAACAGGTAGTCAAAACTATGTTTTTTGCTCCCTCAAGTGAGTGCAGTCCTGGCACTTTCCATTGTGTCCTAGCAGAGTACTGTGCAGAAGATTTAGCACTGAAGCATGTAACCTTGTTTCATGCCAGGGAGATGCATTTAAATGTTCTGTAGTTCATATGTAGCCTCATGTTTTCCATCAGGTGACCAACAACAGACCTGATCAAGGTCATGTGATTATACAGACTAAACAAAGGATGTGTAGGATGGTTTCTCCCATCTGTTGACTAATGAAATATAGTTTCCGATTAGATCTTTGTACTCTATGCACATGGTAAATAGAGCCAAGCACATCAACCTAAGGATGCCCCAAGGAGCTGTTACCAAATATTTCATATTCTTCTCATTACTGCTGTTTATTTACTGCCTTCAGAATAAAAATTAAGAAATCTACTGGTACCATAAAGAAGTAGAATCAGTAAAACTAACAGGATTTATTTCTCAATTATATTTCCTAGAGAGCAGAAGTAAAAAGCCATGTATCATTTTTATTGGCTGCAAGTCTACAATCACAATGGTTATAGTTTTCATTATTTCTCTGTTTCACTGCTATGAGGTGGGCAACAAGCGTCTTCTTACCCACCCCCTACCCTAAAAGCATTCTGCTGCACTTTGTAGTGTAAATACATTCTTTGTAAGTGTTTCCCCATTTGTCCTAATCTCTCTGCACTGCCTCTAAGAAACAAAGCAAAAAAAAAACCTCAAGGAGGCATAACCTTGATCAAGAATTACCAGAAATCCCTTTTGGATTCATAGAAAGGTGACAGTGCCAAAAATTGATATTTACAAAGAAAGTGTTGTTTTCTGTGTGCATTCTTGCTATCCTCTCCAGACTTTCCGCTGTTCCCCGAAGTGCAAGCAATCATTCTTAATTTTCAACAAGGATCTCTCCAAACAGAGAGATTACTTTTGGGGACTTTAAGTTGTAGTCATTTCATAACATTAGACACATCCCTGAAGTAATGACAGAAGAACAAAAGAGAGATAAAAAGAAAGATTCTAAACAAAGAGAATAAATGAAACTATAATTAAATAAATAAAAAGTTCTACATATTGGGTCCCAGATCAAATACTTATGAATATACTTGCATACAAAACATCTAAGGCCAAATTCTACCACTTACTTAAGCAAAAATCCCATTGAAGAATTTGGCCGTCTATCAATTTTTGTTTTATCCACACGATGTAAGAATTACTGTCCTGGATCAGAACAGTTCAGTGTGTTGTTTCTAGCACTAGTCAGCATAAAAAGCATAGAGAAAGCTTCAGGAAAAGTAAAATATTAAATATTATATTAAATATGTCTTAAATATTTTAAAATAGCCTATCCAGAAGAAAAGTTTCTTCTCACAGTCCACATTAGAGGTGGCTCACACCCTGAACCATATGAATATATACTTCATCCAGATGTTAGACTTTGGAAATCCCTACTATTAGAATCCTGGATATTCTTGCTATCTGTGTAAAAGCCTAGTCCTTCTGAAATTGCTGTTAAGTTCTTAACTTCAGTGCTGTTTTGTAGCAGTGTTTTCCTCTGACTGATTGTGCATTAGGTGCAGAAGTATGTCCTTCTCTTAATATCTAAATTACCCCTTCCCTTTAATCTCATTAGCTGTCCCCTTATCATCTTAGCATTTGATTGATATGTTCTATGCCATTTCTCATTCTGTGTACTGTAATTATGTCCTGTCTTAATGACTGTTTCTAAGCAGTGTGTGCACCATGGCACTTTCTGGCTCTGTGAGGCTGTGATCGAAACAGGACAGTCCTGGTTTGATGTCAGCTGTGTGCTTTCTTTGTGTGTAACCTCTCCCTGCAGCTACCTAGCTCTGTATGCCTACAAGCCTCAGAAAAATGATGAGCTGGAGCTCCGCAAAGGTGAGATGTACCGGGTCATTGAGAAGTGTCAAGACGGCTGGTTCAAGGGCACATCTCTGAGAAGTGGGATGTCTGGAGTCTTCCCAGGCAACTACGTGACTCCGGTTTCCAGGTGAGGACCACTGGCCAAAAATGGCTATGCCTGGGCAGGAGGTGGGAGGAATTCCGTGTCTTGAGGACGCTGGAAAAAAGGATAAATCTGCTTTTAAATCACGTTCCCCCTCCAGAAATTTTCCAGTGGCAGTGTCATCCATTTTAGGCTTGGGTAATGCAACTTTCTCGTTGTGGCTTCGGAATTACTCATATTTTCAGAAGACCTTGTTAATTGTTTTAGATGTTGACACTTACAATTGGTCTGATGGGCCTAGCCTTTATTGTTTTAAAGAATCTGTTGGCTAATGATTTCATATCATTATGGAAATACTGGTCATGTAATGGGGATGAGCAAAGCAAGGAATGCTTGTGACTTGCTTTGTGGTAGCCCTCATTTAGATTTTGTTTTTCTGAGATCAAAGCTCTTGGGTTATTTGGATCAGGACTAATGTTTGAACCATTAAAATTCAAAATTGGTAGGTGAATTCAGTAAATTATTTCATGTTAGCTACCTCTGTCTCAATTGCAGAAGATGAGAAAAGAAAGAATAGCATGTTTGGGAAGGAATGCCATTTGTTAGAGTTCAGTATTGGACAACCCCAAATCAAAAAGTGTTTGTGATCCAGAGCCCGCTCTGTGAAATACTCTACTAGCTGAGGAGAAAGTTCACCGGAGTGTCCCAGACTGTTTTGTCCCAAGTGCTCCTTGCCAGGTGAATGTTGCCAAGCGTATGCCCATCTCTCCTTTAGAGCAGCCTTGGGTTTGTGAATTGCACTCACTCCTCCTCGCATGCTCTGGGTCTCTCCTCCCACATGCACACAGTCCCCACCATTTTTCACTGCTCTCCAAAGAAGTGCACCTCACATTTCAGAAAGTGTTGAAATTGAAAAATGATTCCAGGTTCATTCCATCTTCAGTTTATATGAAGTTTGTAATATGTGGACTGGGCAAGACTAAAAATTAAGAGAAGATTAGATGCTGATAACAGTCTGCTGACAGTCCTAATATTGCATTTCAGTCAAAAAAAGCATTAAATCATTGAGTCTTAAATGTTCATCAACCTGAATATATTTACCTGATTTTTATAGAGCCCCTTGACTGCCTTCACTCCTTGCCTCTTCAGGTCTTAATTAGTAAAGAGGTTTATATTGAAGTGTTGGTGATCTGAGTCAGCAAGACTTTATTAAATGCAACATGTCACAGCTAGAACAAGACACAGGGAAGTGCTAAAGGGCAAAAATGCTTCCCACAAAACCCAAGAGCAACTTTATGATATATATATATTTATGATCCTGTGAGCTAATTAAGTTCCTGCATAAATCACCCTCAGTGAGAACAGCAAGAAAAATCTGATAGGAACAAAATCTCTTGTTTGCTGTACTTCCAACTTACTTTGTTCCTCTTTATTTTGGCAGCAAAGCAGAGGATTAGATTCATACGCGTTTTTCTGCCACTCTGTACAAAACGCAAGAAAAAGAAGCTGTCTTAATAACACTGGACTAGATTTATAAGCCACTAGGGAATGCATGTGTGAGCAGAGTCTAGTGGAAGAAGACTCCCAAGGCAGGAACCTTTGGAAAGAGAGACAGCCACAGGAGAGCAGAGAAAATTTGCCACATGCAGCATCTATCCAGCTTTACAGGAGTCACAGATAAATTTCTCCACCTTTCAGTGTGCATGTTTGCCCAAACGCAGCTCTCAGTGGATTATTAGGTGTGCTTTTCTGACAAACCCAAGCCAGCTCCAGCTTCAAAAAGTATGAAGTAAAAAAAGAAATTAGACTCATTTAACAAAATATAAACCAGGCAAATGATGCACGATGAGAAGAGTCAAAGATTTGATGACACTACTGTGTTATTTTTCCTCCTTCTGTGATTTTTTTTTTCCAAGGGAGAGCTATCTTCTGCACTTTTGGATCATATCTTCTAGCCTGTCTTTTGGTCTCTGTCAGAATTTGTACCTTCACATGCACTGTTTTCCTCAGAAGTAGTTCTTGTCTTCTGAACCAGACCAGATTCTTTAGCATACTCCTTTTCCTTTCTCTGCTCTCACACAACAGTTTCAGCCTCCAAAGTTCTCCCTTCCCACAACCCATATGCTGATTGTGCATATGTGCATTTGTCCTTTCTGTAATCCCCTCTTCTCTTGTTCACCTCCTGCCCTACTCTCATTTCCATTTGCTCCACCATATTTCATTCTGCATCATATCCTCTTTGCTGTCCTCTTCTTGAAGAGGACATTGGCACATGGGATGGCCAGGGAGAGCAGAAGACCACTAAGTGGTAGCCTTCATTTAGATTTTGTTTTTCCCTCTGTTTCACAGCATCTCCCACTGGGAAGGCCAAAGCACTTGGGAATCTGAGTGAGAAACTCAGCAAAAGTGCTGCTGAGCAGCAGCCAAACCTGTGCATTACTGCCCTGTTTCCCTGGTCAGAGAGTTTTTACTCAGTGGTAAGAGGAATGAGACCTGCTCGTCACAGGAATAGCTCCATACTGAACTCATTGCATAGGAGAAGCAGCCTCTTTCCTTCCCTCTGTCACACAGATGAGAGAAAAACTCTGCATACAGTTCAAGTCAGCAGTGAAAGGGGGGTTGTTTATTGTTGGAGTTTCCTTTCCAGGAAGGTCAGCTGAGTTCCTTTCCCCTTTGCATTTCCTTAGCAAGTCTAACCTAGAGCTGGTTAAATAACTAGAGTAAGCACTCAGCCAAGTCCTGCCAGGCTTGCTGCTTTTGGGTCCCCTGCAACAGACACACAGAGGTTTGGTGCTCTCCATCTTTTTTTCCCACCCTGGGGTTGTATGAAGATTTGGTCTCAAGAAAAGATCTTTAAGTCTGATTTATTTGTTACTCCTTTACTGCCCGTAAAATAGCCTTTGGCACACAAAAGGACATTTGGGAGATATCATTTCCTCTGAATTCAGATTTGGATTTTACTAGAAATTATTCAGACAGAAATGTAACTTAAGAAAAAAGTGGTTGAAGAGATCTTTTCATTTTTGCCTTGCACTTCTTCCCACAAGATGAAAGGGTGCAAATGTCCTCAAGTGTACTTATAACTGTGTCCTGTAAAGAAAAAAATAATACACATAGCTCAGTTTGTTTTAATACCAGAGTCAGCATTATGCTGAGGCCCTTGAGTAACTCAGGGCATTTATCACTACGGTGGGTGAGTAACAGGGTCCCTCCAGGACGCTCATGCACTGCTTCATCCACGCAGAGTGCCTGTGGGAGCTGGGCAGCCCCGCAACAGTGGAGCCGGGGGAGCTCAGGCAACGAAAGGGACCCCAGGAGCCATCCACCCTGGAGGGGCAAGTCACACGAACACCGCCACGGCTGTCAGACCAGTTGTTCCTATCACTGCGCCTCAGACTCATCCCCAGCTCCAGGCAGCCTCTCCGCAGCTGAATAACTGCTTGAGATATTCGGCTCAACAACCAGCCAGCCAGCCACGCAGCGCCATGCAAATGGGTATGTATGAATGCCTGCTGATGCCTCTCGCCACACGGTTGCAGGATTGATGTTGCATCCCTGGAGCACAAGCCTCTGGAATCTGCCAGTCCCCGTAGCTGCTTTTGCCAGTCTCTTGTTTTAGTCACAGCTCAGTCAATGTGGAAAAGAATATGTTTTATTTGCTTGTAATATTTATGGGCTTCTATTGATCTCTGGGAACCAGGTTGTGTTTATCAGATTGTTCTGTTGCTACAGCTGAAATAGATTATAGTGTTTACAAATATTTATACAACTTATCTGAGCGAAAGCAAGCACCCTGCATACTAAGGAGATTAACAGTTCCGAGTCCAGTTGGCTTGCTGACAGAAAAAAACCTGCTCTTATCACAGAGCAAGTAATATGCGACTTAAAATTAAGAAGCATTTCATTGGGCTTCAGGGATGAAAGGTATTTATTAGGCAGAACAGGACCTGGTGTTAGTGATAAAGCAAGAGATCTGAAAAATACCGCCACCTTTTTGAAATGAGAATAAGAGCTTCCCGCACCAGGGGGCCTCCGTTCTTTCTAGGTTTCCTTTTGATGTAGAGCACAATTTTCTAGAGCACAATTTATGCCCCTTTCCCTGATGTTAAACAGCTCTCATGTTGAATAAAGTAAAAGTAAATCCTGTGGTGGAACTTTATAGCAAAATTTAAAACATTTTGTTTCTGACATTTTATGGGAACACAAGCCATTGTGTTTACAAAGAGAGATCACTAAGGATTGTGACTGTTGAAAACTGAGGTCTTAGAAACAAAACAGAGCAGATACAAAAGAGAATTATACTGCCATGTAAGTCATAGATTCATACCTTTGGAAGCCAGAAGGAACCATTATGACCGTCTAATCTCACCTCCTTCCCAGTCCAAGTCAAAGGAAAAAAAAGTCATTAAATACACATGAATCTGAATCTTGAACAGTGCAGACTCCTCTGTTGAACACACAGTGGCAGGTCTTTACCTGACATCCATGTCAAACTGGAGAATAGTCTAGTTATCCTCTTTTTGTCTGCTTCAGAGGGCTGCTGCTTTCCCTCAGGCTTACACACATCCAAAAGCCCTTCTGCTCACACAGAGCAAGGGCAGAAATGTCCACTCTCGGAACCAGGTGCATGAAGCGTAGCGGAGTGCCTGTGGGAGAGCAGTGCTAGGTCTGCCCCTGTGCTGTATGTCTGGCATCAGAGCCTCAGGAGCACCCGTGCACCCGCCCCTGGCAGCCCAGTCCGCCCTTGGCTCGCAGGACCTATTTAGGCAGCTCCTGGTACCTCCTGTCCCCTCGCCACTGGAAGGACATATTCCCCTGAGGCTGAGATGAAGGGTTATTTTTACCCCATGCACCTGGAATGCCACAGACCTTCCCTCCATGGTGCTGCTGTGTTACGGCTCCAGCTGCTTCCTAGATTTAAGACTGCGCCTCCAGGGCACTCTGATGTCTTAATCTGCCAAGGAGTCAGCAGGCCAGGTAAGGCACAGACCACAGAGCTGCTCTGAAGCCTCATAAGTGGGGGAGTTCCCAAGCCATTCCAGAATTGTTCGTGACTTTTTTTTTTTAATTAAATAAAAGGGGTAAATAAAGGAAAACTTTAAGGATTACCAGTATTTCTCTCCATAATAGATGACCTGACTGGTAACCTGTGGGTAGCAGCCCTTCAGAAAAGGTCTCTTTAGTCCTGTGAGACAGAGCAATGCAGACCCACTTCTTGAAAAGCTTTACAAGAGAAGCAAGCTGACACAATATTCCAATCACGTTTCTGTTGGCTTGCAATATACATGAGTAACAAATCAATTGTGCACAAGGCCACTAGTGTAGGAGTACACCCAAAATGAAATATGAGTGGTGTAGAACAAAAATAGCCTTCAGTGAGCATTGCTAATTAATAGCATGTTTGATGCAGCACAGTCCAGATCCAGAGATATCAGAGCAAAGACATACATTGGAACAGTAAGCTGATGAATTTACAGAATAAAATGTGAGAGCCCTGCTCACAGTTGATTTTTCTCAGTCCATTTATTTTGCTGTTTCTCGTGCTTTCAGTTTCCTTTATGTCTGGAAACAGAGGACTATATGAAAGAAGTAATGTACCTACCTACTACGATTATCAAATCAGTCTTCTGCATCCAGGTACATGCAGTGAAATTCCATTGTAGTGCTTTTATTCTAGATTTAGGAAAGCCATTCCTCCCCACAACCAGCAGTTTAAAACCTTGACCCTGTAAGCTTAACTAGCCCAGAAGATTAGATTTCTGGCAGGAGGGGTGGTTCATTACACAGGTTCAAAACAGGAAAAATCAGAAGGAGGGAATCACATCAGGATAACCAGTGGTGCCCTGTCTAGCTCTCTGGAAATGAATTACACTTTCCAATATATGTTCTTGGTAATCTGGGGAGGGAAAAATGGTAAATAATAATAATGACAGCCTTGAAGGATCCGTAGTAACAATTTTTAGGCCCGTCCACATCCTACAGGCTAAAATCACTGCAAGTTTAAGGCTGGTTAATGATAGCTTGGTTGCTTTGCTATGAGCAGCATTAATAAAAAGAGATGTTGCAGAATCAGGGAGTAACTGTGAAGACGATCATGTAAACAATGGAGATGCTTGTCTGACTATCACAGGCCCATCTGGTTGAGTATCCTTTGGCATTATAGGTCACAAGGCTACGGGATGAAATTCCCTCCTGGCCCCAAGAGTGCTCAACTGGTATACTGAGTATGGTAAATGGCACTCCTTATCTTTTTAATCTCTAGTAATGGGTGCTGTTGTTAGCCATAGAAATAGAAAAATTGTGGTTTGAGTTGTTCTAGCATTGTTGTTTAGTTATAGTTTGAGCAGTTGCTTTTGGTGCTGCATAAAAATGTATCCTGCTGATAAGTTTGTAAGAAAGAAAACCGCAGATAGACCAGGTCAAGAATTTTCCGATGAAATGCTTCTTGCCCAAAAGAAAGCTGATTTTTTGAAATCAAAACTTTTTGTTCAGGAATGGATGTAGTTCAACCAGACTTCAGCCAGGAAGCTGCCCTGGCTCAGGTTGCAATGAGAAGGAGAAGGAAAGGCAAAGAGAACAGGCAGCTATCCAGAGCTGTTCTCTGCAGAGGATAGACAGATCCTGTGTTTTCCATATCCCAGGTGAATGCCCAACCACCAGAATAGGGGCTATTGTGGAATGGGTAAGTAGGTTGTGCCCAGAAAATTCTTCAAAGGTTCCAATTTTGCACTGATGCAGAACTAAACCAGATTATGAAACCTTGAAATTATTTGCCCTACTATTGAATTGTGTGAGTGAGTGAGTGAATGTAGCCTCAGGTTCTGGTCTATGGATACTTGAAATAGAATTGTATGTAGGTTATGCCTAAGCAATCAACTAACTTGGAGGTCAAAGAAAACAACATTGTAGAAATGGACCTGGAGCTCAGTCGTACTTTTTGACAAAAGGCATGCAAGATGCTTCTGAATCCCTGGAGAACAGACCTCAGCAGTACATTTTGGTTACTGTTAAACAGATGAGCGCTAATTCCTGGTTCCTAGTGGTTAAGAGCAGGGTTTGCTCATCTGGGGAAGGAAGGCTAAAAGGCTCAGCATAGTCCTTTAGGGACCTTACTGGGAGAGACAAGGCTGATCTCAGAAATACTCTAGTGAATTTATGCTTAATTTATCTTGCACAACACAGTGATTTGCTGCTGATCATTTTTGTTAAGACTGAAATAAGGGAGCTTTCTTTGTAATTGCATTCTACAAGGTCAGTTTGGATCACGTAAGCTAACCCTTTGGGTTCACTGCTGCATTGCTCCAAAAAATTAGCAGGAAGCCAACAGCAACATTATAAGGGGGTCTCAGAGATTCTGAAAACACGGCTCAGTTGGAATAAAGTAAGAAAGCGTTTTAAAGTACAGTATGTTTGTTATCCATTTCTGAGCGTGGATGGCTTCCTGCCGCTGCTATAAGGGCAGGTTCCTGCCCCGAGCCAGCCCTGGACCTTCAGGCCAGGCCAGTGCATTAAACGGCTGTTTTGGGGTAACTGTAGTAGGAGTTGCTGTCACAGATCTACAGTCCTAACACAAAGTGGGCACCAGGGCTTAACGTGTTCCTTCCTGTTTTCCCTCCGCAGCTCACCCGCCAGCGCAGGCCCCAGAGCGGCCGACGGCCACGGTCTCGCCTCTGCGCACGCCAAGCTCGCCCTCCCGCCTGCCAGCCGCGGCAGTCCGGCCTCACCCCGCCGTCTCCCCCCAGCACGGCCACCAGCCGCCGGCCCCGGGGCTGCCGGGGGCCCGGCCCGTCATCCCCCTCACCTCCGCCGCCGCCGCCATCACCCCTCCCAACGTCAGCGCCGCCCACCTCAACGGCGAGGCCGGCGGCGGGCCCCTCGGCGGGCTGGCGGCCCCCAGCCCCGGCGCCAAGGCGGAGGAGAGGAAGAATGAAAAGGTACGGTGCTCCTCGGGGGCGGCCGGGCGGCCTCTGGGGAGGGAAGCAGGGCCCCAGTAACCGCCGGTTTGTCCCCTCCTGCGCTTGCCACCTCCTCGCTGCAGCCCGCGTCTTTTGGGGCTGATGCCTCTCCTGTGTGTGGGAAGGGGTGTGATGCTTCGCCAGGTCAACCAGCCACGCTTGAGGTTTAACGTCTTGTCTGCCCCTCAGAGTTACGGACTGCCGTTATCCCTAACTCGCTGTCGCGGAGGAAGATAAAAAGGCAAGGATCCTCTACTGAATGTAACGTTCCCGCCTACGTTAGATTTTGGAAAAGTTGAACAAATCAACAAGAGATGCTGTTGCCTGCCAGGCCCTCTGTGAGGGGCAGAAGCTGCTTTTCATCATATACCAGCTGGGCATCCATAACTCAGACTATTTTCACACTTCATCTTTTTTTCTCCCCTGCACCTGTTCATTGGTTCTGCTTTAGCGTTATCCACTTGCAGATGAGAAGTGAGGGTAGCTCCTAATCTGTTAAATTTCTGCGTTCTGGCACTCCCAGTGATTGGTGTCTGGATCTTACAAATTCACAATAGGGCGGAAAGACATTATAGAGGGGTCTGAGGCGTCAAAACCAGATGGTCAAGTCAGAAGCTATCTGCCTAATTACATGGAAGAAGTTATATGGGGTACAAGCCTTAGGGCTGGGGATAGAAGCATAATAAAACACTGACGTGTAAATGGCAGGAGCTGTTTAACTGCTCTGTAAACATCTTGATTTCTTTCAGAAAATTTCATTGCAATGGTTCAGTGAAATAGGGAGAAGTGGATTAAATATGACTCCTTGCAATACATGATCAATACATTGCAGGTTCAAGCTTTTAGGGGTCAGCACTGGGACCAGTACTTCAGTGCCCATCCCTTACACACCTTGCTAAGGAAAGCCAGCATGGTGGGCTGCTTTAAGCACTCAGCCTAAAACACTTGATCCATAGTAAATATTTTGCTTTTAACAGAAGTTTACACTTTGCTAAGTTGCTATATATCAATGCTGAGACCCGTCTCTGTACTCCATAGCAGACCCTACTGATTAAACTGCTTGTTGGAAGCAAATCCCTAGTTTGTATCTGAATAGCAAGAAGAGATGTGGGGGCTTGGTTTTTCTTTGGACTTGCAGAAATTCCTTTCCGTAACTTCCCCAAGCTTTTCCATGGTGACAGACACATATGGGGTAAACATTTACTCTGTACACAATAATGTTAAGGCTGGAGATCTCTAGAGTATGCTGAGGGAAACTGGTACATACCACATGTGGTCAGGGTCAGAGATAACTCCTCATTTCACAAGATGAGGAATGTGAGTTTTAAAATCTCTTCCTTAATCCTGTCTTGAAATTTCTCCAAGTGTCTTTCAGTAAACATGAGAAGCGTATAGAACTTCTGCTCTGGATCTGAAAATTAAGTATTTGTTTTCAAAGAATGAATTCCAAGTATATATCAAGCACTTCATGGTATGTGACCAGTACAATGCCTTCTACCTCTGCAAGCCAAAGAAAGTGTATGGTATTTGGCAGACGGTGGTAGATATGCATGTTACCTCAGAAACATCTTCTTCTTTCAGGCTTTGTATAGTGGCATATTTAATGCTTCCTAAAACTCAGCAGGCTATTCTATACATCCATATATTTCAATTCATGTGGGATTACACACACAGATTTCCTAGGCAAAATTATACTGAGTTCCCTCTTAAGGTCCTAGTTAAGCTTTCCCAAGCTGTTATAGCTTTAAGTTACTGAATTTGGATGCAGGGAAGTGAAAGTCATGATTTTTTGAGCTTCATGGATAATGAGGAGAAGCAAATAATATATTACAGCAACACAAAGAGCATTGCCAAAGACTAGTACGATACCTTGAAACTAGGAGAGAGGAGTGACAATTTAAATTGTCATCTCTGATTGGATAGAGTGGTGCATAACTGTCCCCTGTGTTGAACAATAGATTCCTGAATCTACCCATGTCATATTTTGCTTTCGTTTTAGGAAGATCTGAGTTAATGATGCTTCCTTTCCTATTAGAAGTAGTGACTGATGTTTGGCCAGTTTAAGCTGTGCTCCTATTCTTTGCATAATCCAAATCAAAGCCAAATATCTCTTTGAAGCCATTGAGATCTTGGATAGTGCCAGACTAAAAGCCATATAACTATTCAAAAAAGAATCTGAGAGTCAGAACTGGAGCTGTATCTGGAACCACACTTGATATTTCCAAAGTGGAGGCTAGTTGAGCAGCTTCTTTGGTAAATGGAGAACTGTTATCACATTCAAAAGGAAGGTCTGTGGAGAGAGGCAGTATCTGCTATCAGTACAGCTGTTAGGAAAAAACAGACAAGGGGCAAAAAACATAAGCAGGGACAGAGCTAGCAAGCTGCCAGGTAAGCAAAGATTGGAAGCTGTTTATCTGAGTTAAGTTTCATTATATTAATCAGTCAGGTACTTTGAGATGGAAGGAACAGAGGGGATGTTAACAAGAGGAGTGGTAATAAGGTCTTTAGCTCTACTGAACACAAAACGGAAGAAATACACAGGTAATTATCTCCTGAAAAACTGAGATTAGCAATTATGGTTTGAGGTAAATTGTAATGTGCCATAAAACTAACATCTTTGCTGAAATCAATGATTTTTGTTATCCAGTCATGTTGTGGATTTTAATCCCCAGCCTTGTCTTTCGAGGTATTTTGTAGGATTTCCTTGAGGATAAGGGCTGAGTGATCAGTGGGAGAGTGGCTGTTTTGTGAAACATCTTCTTGTTAATAACCTCGTTCTTCTGCATCCTGATTGTCAGTGTGAGTTCACTGTGAGGGTGCATGGGACATAGAAAGAAGTTTGCATTCTGTGATGAACAGGCTGAGAATCCGTTGGTTTTCATGGTCCTTTTATAGAAGATGTTTCTTGTGAGGGCTATGGAGATAAATTGCAATTTTTGCATGCATCACTCTGATGTAGTCAGACATACTGGTCTTTGGGAAGTTTTCTTCAGATGAAGAAGTTCAGATGAAGTTTAGCAAGGCTGCTTGGCTGCTGGCAGGCCAGGCCAGGGGATGGTGGGAAAAAGTATTTTAAAATATGGTCCTCTACTAATTTATGTTTTATGATTTCCTATCTAGATTCCACTCAAGGATACCAAATGTGACATCAAGGGGCAGCTGTTGTAGGGAGACTGTATGTGTTATATGGGGAGCTTGTTCCAAGATGGTATCACTTATTCCTTGGGAACAACTCTATTGAGTGTATTGGTGAGATAGTCATTGTTAATGCTTTCCTCTGTGAAAATGTCTTAGATGCCAATGATATATCAGAAGGTTTTTTTGGTGTGCAGCAGTCAGATATAGACACATTCCAAGACTTCTCTAAAATGAAGGGACTCTGATTCCAATTTTTACTCTTGTTTCATTGTGGTTTACATACAAGTGGCAGAAATAATCCCAAAGGTTGTGGTTTTCAGCTCAGTAGAAATAGTTTGCTTGCTCATCTTCTATTAAAATAGCAAGTAAATCCTTAGGTCTGTTTTTTGCCATATCTAGTTCTCTAACTTATTTTGTGAAGGTCTTGATCAGAACTTCTAAACCGGCAGGTAAACCTTGGCACCTACATTCGTATTTTCATTCACCCTCATAAAAGGCTCTGACTGTCAAATTCCCACTGATTTAATCTGGAGACAACAGGAGGCAAAATTTGGCCTCCGCACCAGTTTTCACTTGTCTGTGCACCTATCCCAGGAGGATCCTGTCTGCAACCGGGCTTTTGCTCAGCTTCTCAGCTCCTTGACCAGTCTCCTACTTGGTTAGTGAATAGTTTCAAAGCTGTCCTCCCTTGCCAGCTGCTGGTGGTAGTTGATGAGAGACTGAGCAATGGATAGTGCTTAAGTCCACTGTGCAACAGTGCTTGAAAAGTGCTCAGGCAGCCGAATACTTGAAAATCAAAGCTGTTGCAGTGCTATACTAACTCAATCCAAAGCAGCAGGAAAGGCAGCTCACACAGAGGTAGAGCAGACACTACAGGAATAACAGACTGGGGATAGAATAAAAACAAAAAAGCATGGCAGAAGTCAAAGAAGTAACATGATAAGGGCAGCATAGGAGAGATGTGGGCATTAGTGGCTGCCAGGAGGTATAGCAGGAGGCAGCAGAGAAAGCATCCCAGTGGGCATGGTTGAGGTGAAGGGTGCTATATAAAGCCTGCAGAAAGGGAACATGAAAGGGGAAAGCTGGAATGGAGGTGCTGACATTTAGCTAAAGAAAGCGGTTGAACAGAACAAGGTGTAAAGTTTTCCCAAATACTTCCTGTTTTAAGCCAATTTGTCTTCTTTTCCAACAAGGAAGTTTCTTTTCTCAGAAGGAAAATAATAACGCCCCCATAAGTCACTCCCCAAGGTTATGTTCAGGAGTGTCCCTAGAATGTCACAGGGACAGGAGGGAGTTAGAACAGAGAGCAAATAGGGAACATCATTGTTTCCTTTAAGGGTGGGGATGGTTTCAGGGGTTCTCTGAGCTATAGCTTCATCATTTGCTAATAATATCTCCATGTGTAATCATCTGAAACTCAGAGAATACAATCCCTGTCCCTGAATCTTCTGAACATCTGAAAAAACAGAATAGATATCCCAGCGGTGGAATGGAAGCAAAACCCTGTGTTATTGGGGCTTTTTTAAATGGGGACCCTACTTTTCAGTCATGATGAGCACTGCTCAAGTTCAACTGGTAGATTACAGCTGAGAGCATGTAATTATGGTGTGACTACTATTTTGACCTAGGTCAATTTTTTCTATCATAGTTTCTGCTATACATAATCTGGTGTGGTGCTTAATACCTCTGATAAAACCACTTGTTTGAATGAATTAATGCATTTCTCATTAAATGTGCTCCTCATTACGTTAATCAAATCAAGCAAATCACACTGGGTGGTTTGACCACTGTAATTAAAGTTTCTCTAAAATCCACTCATTTGGCTTTTGATGAGAATTTTGATTAAACTCCTCCAAAATATATGGCACAATTTCTGTTAAAGAGAGAAAAAAAGAGCTTGTTCTAGTGAGCAACCTACTAATTCATCACTCAGGTACACCAGCTCTTTTCTGTTGTACATAGCAGATCATATAGAAAGATTTGCAAATCAGCAACATAAAATTAAATGTTTTTTGTAAGTGTACTGAGAAAAAAAAATCTATTTGCAGCTTTAAAATTGGTAACTGTGTTCCTGGAATTTGTAGAGGAGCTGGACAAACAGCGTGCAACAAATGGGAAAATATATTGTGATACTTTTTACTGATGTTAAGATAACAAGAGTCACATCTTCAGAAAAGGACTTTGAACATGCACCAACAGTTTTGCATGTGAGGACTGAATCAGTAAACATCTCTCTGTTCTTTGTTCTCACCAGTATCACTCACTTTCCCAAATATTGGTCATTCTGCTCAAAATAGCTGCATTCCTCCAATGATATAGTATGTCTGGCACGATCCTGGTGTAAGGACTACGTTACAAAATAGAATAAGCCAAAGCCTGTTCTCTGGCCCTGCAAACAAATGTCACTGCATGACTTGCATCCACATGTCTATGCTTTCTTCTCCACCCAAAAGAGGGTGATGCATCCAGACTGCTTAATGGGAACAGTCATGGTGCGTTGTGTGGCCCAGACTGTGCCCGTGCATTGTCCTGGGAGAGCGCTAGCTGACATGGGCCAAAACTACAATGAATAATGGATGCAGACCAGTGTTTGATCCTAAATCCTGGCTTTTTTTTTATGTACTGCTATAGACATGACCAGGCGGACCTCCTTCTCCACCACTCCCCTTTTCTGCCAGTGCCTTTCTTTGCCTTCCTCTGTTTTGCAGCCCAGTGCCTGGTCCCTCCAGGCAATGTCCCTCACGGTAGACCTTGCCTGCTCAGCAGCCCAGCCTGGCTTTACATAGGGTTGGAGACTAGGTCAAAGTCCCTTTGAAAATTTAGCTCTGTAAACTACAAGATGCTTTTTGGCTTGATTTTATATTAAAACTCTCTGTTTAAGCTATCAGTTGGCAACTTCCTAAAGAACCTTATTCTACAAGATAGTGCACCTTCGATTTTCATTTACTAAGTTTTAACCTTTGTATTGCAACTTTTTCTCGTACTAACTTGTCCCTGAGTGAAATGGGTTTGTTATCACTTCATATCTGCTAAAGAAATTGAATTCCTTATCCAGAAAATGGAAGATCAGTCTCAAAAGTGAAGTGCTGAGCACTTGTAAGGACTTGGTAGATATGAAATGACATGTCAAAAATACTGGTCACCCGGGGACAAAGAAAGGAAGCTAAGGACAGAGTTGATGGAAGTAGATTTTTCAGATGCAAAGTCAGTATGACTAACCCTGAAGTTTTGGGAGAGGAATTCCATTTTCCTAATATATATGAAATGATTTACTATTTTTCATATTACAACCAGTTCACCTAAGACAGCCTCCTAAGTTGTATGGGTATGAAATGGAACGATAACAACTGACTGACTAAATGAAAGCAGAGCAAGAAATAAAAATAAACAAAGTGCACAAGAGCAAAAGAGCCTGGTTTGAATTCTTAGAAAAACTATCAAAATGCAGATAGCATTAAGAGGAAGTAACATTGAGATAATAATATAAAGATTTGCATCCAAAAGGTAAAGAATAAATTCTGTGAAGACAATTTGTTCAGATGCTCTGTAGGATGTCCGAGTTGATCCTGGAGCCACCAACGCCAACATTTCACAAATCATTTTCAGAGTGAGATTTGACTTTTCTGTTCAATTTGTGTTCCAGTTTGTTCTAAAGTAAAAATTCTTTAATTTGAAATATTTCAGTCCAGTTCTCTAAAGAATTCTGTGCAGAATACATACTGTTAATCCATTTCCTTTCAACAAAAGAGGGAGGGTTGTGTTCTGCACAAATGATCCACTGCTTCCCATGCTCCAGAAGGCGAATCTTGGCTCTGTGACCAGCAAGTGATTCACCAGAAACTTGGCCAGGGAGTAGAAACCTCTTTTTCTGGTCATGTGAGTTCAGGCCACAAATTTCTGTTTTAGGGCAGAGGACTCGTGCTTAAAATCTCTCCAGCATCTTCTCCTTCATCGTTAGAGTTTAATTTGAAAGGACAAAAATCTGGCAACTCATTATCATCATCATCATGAATATTTTAAGGCTGGCAAATAACCTAGCCAAAAGCATGAGCCCCAGCTGTCAAAACATAGAAAACTTCAGCTTTACAATAAAACAGATTTCTGTTATTTCTGACTGGCTCGGATTCTTTTGCTTAGATCAAGGGCAATAAGCCATTGATCAAAATTTCTTTTTCTTCTTTGCATTTTTGATGTTAGGAAACGCTTTCAAACTCCCCACAGATATTTCAAGCATTGACTTTGCTGCCAAGCAGTCTCTGAAAGCTCTTCCTCTTTGCTCTCCTCTCCCCCCTCCTCTGCTATCTTCCTCATAATACTGTCAGAGGATTTCTGAAGTGTCCACAGTAGGTTTCTCTAACACCATTTCGAGTGGTTCTGTGCTGTTTTCTGCGGCCATAAGGGGAGACAGATCCAGGGGAAGTGTGGATGGAGAGTGCTTTAGCTTCAAGATGAAATTCAGTTTATCTACTGACTGGAAATGAAGCTGTTTGGATGCCAAGACACAATGTTCTGCTGGCACCTGTGGAGACCTAATTTTCTAATGCATAAGACCCGTGGGTATTTACTAAGTTCTTAGCTCTGTTTGGGGGGAAAAAGTAGAACTGACAAAAGAAAGAGCACACACGGGAGTGCTGGAAGCAGCAGGCTATCATCATGTGTGTGCATGTGTGTGTTTGTGTATGGGGTGTGTGAGCACTACGGTGTAGGCACTGCTATGGCATTCCTGTGCCTGCAGAAGCAATCAGCCTGGCCTAGATGGCTGGATGGGGGCATGTTGTGGGAGGGGATAACAAGCATCTTCTTTTATTAGTCCAGTGAAGTGTAGGCACTGTGATGGTGTCGATGGGAGACACTGCCACGTCCCAGTTGTAAAGGGATCACAGAGGCCGTCTGATGAGCTAAGGGGTGTGAGTGACAGAAGGTAAAGGCAGTGATGTGAGTTGGAGTAGCCCTCCCTTCCCAATTGAAAAACTGCTCATTACTTGGCAGCTCTGGCGTTACCATGTCTCACGCTCAGCCAGAGGAAAACAGTACAGCTCCGCTGTCTTCTGCTCGCCCTCTGCACAAGTCCCCATTTCCTAGCCCCTGCCACAAGCCTCCAAACCCTGCCTCCAAGCAGTCCATCACAGCCGAGCCCACTGCCTGCCCAGCTCCTGAAGACGCGGAGGGCAGGTGGTTTGATCCCTCATTCCTTGGTAACAGTAAGCTCCCGGTTCCCACACACAGGTGAAAAACCCAAGTTTTTCCAAAAAACGCAAGGAGGACTCCTGCCCTCCGCTTGGAGCAGAAGCACAGAGCTGGCATGTGGCCTGCCACTGCCCTGTCCCCCCAGACAGGATGATACTTGTCATGATTTCATTCCAGCAGAAAAACACAGTAAAAAGCTGAACACCTTGAAAACAACACAGCTCTGAAAACCACTTGCAATGTGTCAGAGCTGGTGGCGTCTTGGCCTCCCAGGAGTCATGTGCTTTGTGCCCAGGACTCATTTGCTTTGCTTAATGGATTTCCAACTATAAACTCACAAGCCAGTAAGTTGTAAACAGCCAAGAGGCAACACAGATTATTCACTGAGATGTAACAAGTATCTCAAGTGCCAGTACAGTTGTTTTATGGAGACAAAGTCTGAAGTTTTCTGTGAAAACTGGCTATAATCAACTTTTCAGTGTCCCTGCTTTTCTTTTCAGTTGTACAGATACTGATATTTTTCCTTGCTTAGCTCCATAGTTACTCATAATAGCTGGATTAAAATATCTAGGGTCGCTGCAGAAATACTTCAATAAGCTCTGTTAGAAGAATTACATAAACTAAATGAAAAGACAGTTTCTGTCAAAAGGTAAACAACAGTACTGTAGGAACAGCACTTCATAATGGACAACAGCTATCTGCCGCATGTTTCTGTTCTTATCGTGTAACCTGAGGGCATAACCAAGGTATAGTAGAGTGATACTTATCTTATTTTGTACATTTTTGTTTGCTTTTCATTTTGCAGTAGTAGCAGGAAGATTCACAAGCCCTCAGCTTTCATTTTGCCAAATGGCAAAGTCACTTTAGAGGCAAACGGTCTTTTTTTGTTTGTCTGAATGTCTCAAGCATCTAGTAATTCCTTTCAGACCAAGTCAAAACGTGGAGTCTGTGCTTGTCCCTGAAGAAGGACTAATGAATAATGCTCTTAAAATGCCCTCTGGAGAAAAGATTATTCACAGGAATTCAGAAAGTACATCATACAAAAGTTGCTTTTCAGGCACTACAACTGCAGGCTGCCCTTAACTGATTAATAAAGGGTGTCAACTAGTCAGCCTTTTAAAAAACAATTAATTATAAAAACAGAACTCTCCTGTTGCTTTGCATTTTTTGCATTTATTTTGTTTGGTTCGTATTCACTGATCTGTTTCTTTAAAGGAAGACTAAAAAAACTAAAATATTCATCTTCACTCAGAGCTCACTGTATTGAGCCTGCTAGCAGCAGCCTGGCATTGGGCCTCATCACCAGGTGCCCCAGGGAGAGAAGAAGTAATTTAATGCGAGTCCATGGCCAATTTATTTTGCAGTAAAGTAAATTTCCTGTACTATAGTTTTTAGTCCCAATTCATGATCAGAGTATACTGTATGAATAGTTCAGAACAGTTCAGAACTGGTATGTTTAAAAATGAAACTAGCTGGCTTTTTTGATGATTTCAGAAATCTCTATTTCCTCCTGCACACCATCATGTTATTCTTCATATCTTAGGTTTTGAGAGAGACGATGGGGGAGGACAGGGAGGCAGAGTCTATCAACACAATGGTGCCTGTTGTGGCAAGGGAAACGCATAACCTAGGCTTTGATCAGGACATAAAAGGGAGAACTGATTTTGCAACTTTTTAAATTTTTCTGGACAGGTTTTATGTCTAAGCCAGACACTCTCAGTTGGCAGGCTTAGGTGCAACCTGGCTAAAAGAGATGCTGCTGGCCAGCAGGGTAAGTGGCGCAGAGGAGCACTGAAGGATCATAGCCCGTAGGCCCGGGAGGGATTTCCGTTCACCAGCCATGAGAAAGTCAGATGTGTGCTGACTACCCACCATAGGGGTTTGTCTAATGTTTCTTAAAATTGTTCAATGAAGATGAAGGTAGTTCCACAACTTTTCTGGACAATCTGTTCTAGTCTTTTCATACCCCTGGGGCTAGAAAATTCCCTCTTATCACTCCTGAATGTTCTATGCTTACAAATCAATCTTGCTTCTTCATGTCCTGCTCCAGATGAATGGAGTCAACAGCTGATCAGCTTTCTCCTTCTAATAACCTTCCACATATTAGAAAACTAATAAAGTTCTCTGCCTTCAAGAATTCTCCCAAGTGCTTGCAGATTCACTCCACTCAGTGTCAGCTTCAGGTTTTAGTGAGTGCACCCTCTAGCTCATCCACCAACTAATTATGAAAAGATTGAATAGCATGGGGCCTAATACAAGCCCTGTTGGAACCCACTTGAAAGGCCCTCCTAGTTTGACAGAAAATCATTATCAGGAACACATCGCAAAGTAACCAGTAGCCTCTGGTTTTCTGTCTGCAGTTTGAGTTCTGGTGTGTATGCTGCTGGGTTACAAAAGAGAGAACATGAGAGACTGGAAGGAGCCCCTCAAATGCACACAGTCCTGTCCTAGCAGGAAGAAGTCAAAAGAACAAACTTGTAAAAGATATTCATCATATTGCCTGATCTACTATGGGAAGATTGTCAGATGCAAAAATAGTAATCATAGTACAGGAGCTTGAACAGAAGTCATGATTGCTTAACTAATTCTTTTTTATCTTTATAGGCAGACACATTCCAATCAAACATGATCAAACTGAAGATGAAATGATTCTAAGTTAATGTTTAGCTATACTATTTTACTAAAATAAAAATAAGAAAGGTTGTCAGTCTTTTTGCACAGAACATCAGTCGATCAACCACTGGGGTCCAGAGGAAATCTTGTGCCATTATCTGCATACGTAAATGGATTTTCATCTTTCTCTATAGTAGGCAGGCTTGGAGACAGACTATTATGACTAAGCTGTCATTTCTGCTCCAGTGCTGTAGTGATTGTATCTTTATATAGTTTCCATCATTTTCAGATATGAGGCATATGTGACCAACATCTTCACAGAGGTATTTGAGGCTTACATTTCTTGCATGTTAAAACAGACTATTTTTTGTTATCATTGCTAATAGCAATTTTTTATTATTATTTTGCTAAAATAGGAAATATTTTGGCTATTATTATTTGTCAGGACCCACCTTCGATTTCAGGTCACACCGTCCTCTTCTGTATCAATCAGCTAGCTGGTGGAACAACGAAGAATACACTGAATTGTTGTTGCTAATTATTTGTGCAGTGGCAGCACCTCATTGCATAGCATGCTCCAGACAAGCAAGAAATGAGCCATTAGTATCCAGAGTGCTCCTGAGGCTCCAGGCATGAGTTTGTGTGTAGCCCATGCGAGATGCCACTCACTGGCTACACCACTGAAATTAGCCTAGACCAATTTTGACATAAAGCATGTTCTTGGACATCTCTGGTTACCCAGATGAGCTTAAACTGACATTTGAGCTTGCATGTTTTGCCTCCCAGTTGAAGCGGACTGAGAAAATGGAGAACGTTGGTTTAGGAGGTGCATGTGACGGATGGTAATTTGTTAAATCAGTGCAACTCAATTGCATTTGTTCATACGGTCATACCTGCAGCTCATGTGTCAGGGAAGACTAAGTGGGTAAAACAGACAAAGAAAGAGAAGGTAGAATGAAGGGATAAGATTGCACTGTAAAATGAACAGGGCTTAGTGGAAAAGGGGAAAAAGCCACAGTGGTATTGACTCCCCGCTCCTACTTAAACCCTCATTATTCACTTTGGTTTTGCAACATTCTGCTATTTTTCATTGATGATTCTTCTTGCTCATCTCTTTTAGAAAGGAAAACTTTATTCTCCTGAAGGGACCTGACCTTGACATAAGAGTATTGCTTTTTAGCGAATGGTCTTTGCTGGCTCCATTTTTATTTTTAAATAACAAAAAGACAAAACAAGGAAGAAAAGGTGAAAGCCAATTATTGCTGTAGAGATGATGTTCTTGCTACAAATTCTGCCAGGACTTAAGCAGCTTCTAGCAAGTCTTTTCCTATTGCAAAGCTGTGTCCTTATTAGTAATTACAACCCAAGTGTTGTGACATTTGGAAAGCCATCACTTTATCAAAGAAATTGTCATACACATGCCTTGGCATTCGTCTGACATTGAGAACCACTTATTTTGCAATTCTTTAAAATGATTCTCAGATTCTTTCTTCCTTTTTTTTTTTTTCTTAAGAGCATGTGTGATAAATTGATCCCTAGGAAAGAAAAGGACCTAAGCCACCTCAGTGTGTCCCAGGAGTAATTCATAGGGCATTGCTTGGAAACGTAGTAGAATTGAAGATGCCTGTAGCACTGCTGACAGGAGAGACTGCAGGAGGAGAGTGCAAAGCTTATGCACAATAATAATTGATTGTACCTCAGTGCTATGGACAACACCTCTGTCCCTGTGCTGTGCTGTCAAGTGCAGCGAGGCCTGCGATATCCATGGATACAGAGCACCTGTGATTCCCTGTAGTCCCACAAACTGCGCGAGGTAAAGCTTCCCTTTACTCTGAGAAGAGAAGCTGGCAGGCTGAGCAAGTTGCTGTTTCTTCTTGATGCTAATAAAGTATCGCTTGTCTTGTTTGAGAACACACTCTCATGAGGGCATGAGGGAATGGGGACAGGACCTGGTATTTTTTATGTGAAATACACTAGGAACAGTTTTTTGGATACTCAGATTTGATGTGGTGGGAGCTGCTGAAACTGGAGGACAGCTTCCAGAGGGAGAAAAATTATTCATGCTCGTGGCTTTGATCAGGTCAAGGATCTGCTACTACAATGTTAGGTCATCTAAGATCTAGGAGGGCACCTCTTATTCCTGCCCCTCACCCGAGCAGGGGTATCCCAATAGCAATGTGAACTGTGGCTAATTTTCAGAAATATAGTGCCTGAACAGTAGGAGCTTCTGCTCTTGTCACCTCTAGGCCACAGTCCATGAGAATGTGCTAAGTTTTGCTGGTTGCAGCTTACTCCTCAGTCTCTGATTAAGTGCATCTTTTATGAACTGATGAATTGTTTGGAGGAATTATTTCATTATAATGTATTTCAGTGTCTAGGACAAGCAAATTCTGGCAATTTTTCATTGTCCATAGACGTCCTTTTTCTTTTCCATGGGGAATTGATTTTGAGAGAAGAATATACCTCCTGTGATGCCTGAATTTTCCACAAGCAATCTTCCATCTGAGTACAGGCCAGCCCAATACTGTTTAGTTTGCTGGAACTGCTGAAATTACAGCCTGAGGTGGCACGGCTGCTGGAGCAACATCAGCCAAGCAGGAATAGGTACATCAGCCATAAGGGACAAGATGACCTCCACTAACCCAAACCTTTTTCCCCACATGTTTCTACTTACCATAAAAATACAGGTCTCAGTTATCTGTCATTTAACAAGATTACAAAGCAGGACCAAGCAATTTTAGCTGTTTGCTTCTGAAATGAAATCCATCCCTTGTGAATGGGGAAAGCCAGTGCTAACTATGTGTAAGATTAGAGTATGTCAATGCGCATCCCGAATCCTGTTGTTGATTCTCTTTCATTGAAGTGTTCAGTGAGTGAGCTTGCTCTGGCTTTCTGCAAAATATGAGTGTTGCTCCCAGTGCTACCCGTGACCAATAAATCTTTTTCACTTCCTTATGAGAGACAAGGAGAAGTAAGCTAACCAGTCAGTCTAAATAATCTGGTATTTAAAAACACTAATTCTTAGCAGTTTGTCTCACATTTAATGTATTTATACATCTTTTTCTCATTTCAGAATCCTATGCTGTCAGTGAAGCTGTGATGATAGGTTCTCTAGTTCAAATAAATGAATCTTTACTCCCTCTAAACTTTCGAAAACATGCTCATACTCTGTCCATCTGTTTTGTTTAAATTCTCTGGAAAGTACCATCGGTCTAGCATAGTTGCTTAAATCATTTATTCACACTTGGTTTTATACCAAAAAAGATTTAAATATTACTGGGCTTTAGTCTGAGGTGTTTCTTCAAGACACAGTGTAGCATCATGTAGGAGACCTCCACGCTATCTCCAGGGAAGCACTTGGTACATATAAATGGCAGTGTGATGCCAGGCCAGGAAACAACCTGGCCTCCCAGGAGCAGCAGGGCCCAGCAGCCCCATCGCCACTACTTTTGGGGCTCCTTGGTCCAGGGGGAGCTCCGCGGCCCTCCATCTGTGATGTTTTGCCCAGCAGAGGTGGAGTTGAGGAATCCAAACAGCAGTTGCGGGGTTGTGAAAGTGCTGTGGGGTCGCAGTTCCCAACCCTTTTTTGTCTCTTCCTTGGCTCACAGTGCATCCCGCCTGCTGCCTTTCGCCCTCTCTCAGACCCCTGTAGCTGGAGAAGTCTCTGAACAGCTGATTTCCCAGCACCGAGAGGGCACAGGGGAGGGATCATTCTTGGCTTTGTCCTGCTCTTGCCCAAATAGCTACATTTTTTTACCATAGCAATCGTTCTCACTGATTTTATGAGGTCTCTGTAGCAAGCTGGAGGCACCCTCTATAATGCTGTAAGTGCTGTTTCATTTACTGATTGGGACTTCCTGAAGCAGAGGTTGGATCCATACCATCATTTTAATAGCCCTTGTTAGATCCATTCCCCATTAATTTGTCTAATCCCCCTTTGAACCCATTTGTACTTTTGGCTTCCACAATACTGTGTGTGGTTAGTCTCTACTTAATTATGTGATATATGAAAAAGTGCTTCCTATGTTTTTACTTTCAATCATTCATCTGATAATCTCATTAGGCTTCCCCTAATTCCTGTATTGTGAGAAATAACCAATCTGTTCCCAAGTGACATTCTCTATGCAGTAAAGGCTTTTATAGGCTGCTGTCATGTTTCCTGTCAGTTGTCAGTGTTGCAGGCTGACAAATCCATTGTACAGAAGTGGTTCCCCACCTCTATGTGTCCCTGTTGCCACTCTCTGTGCTTTCTGTAGTTCTGCAATATGTGTTTTCAGATGCGGTGGCCAGAACTGCACACAGCATTGAAGATGGTAGGCAAGGCAGGGTTTTCTGCAGCGGTGTTTTCTACAGATGTTTTTTGCCTCATTCTCTAGTCCTTTCCTAACAATTCCCAATATTCTGCTTGCCTTTTTAGGATTAAGTATTTGTATTCCCAGAGCACATACCACATTTGCTTTTTGGCCAGTTTTGCAGTGGGCGTTGGCTTTTGTGAGTACAGAGGTTTATTACCTTTAAAGCCTCTTGCTGCATAGTGGAATTCACAACTCCCAGACAATGTGGGAGTAGAATAAGGTGCCTAGAAAATTGGAGTCACAAAATCCTGGGTCTAAGTTAGCTGGCAGAGGGTACTGGTAAGAGAAGGGTGGCTCAGGTCTTGCTTTTTTCACTGCAAGGAAGTTACCTGCTTCCACTTAGCATATGACCCATCCCACAGGGTGACAACTCTTCCTTCTAAAAATAAAGGATGAGGCATTCCCCTTAAAACTGAGCAGGAGCTGGTAGTCATGCTTGGGTGTCCCACGCTTTCAGCACTTGCCTGTAATTCCTTGGCTCAGTTTTCTCCTGAAACGAGATGGGAACTCGCATTCCCCGGGTGAATCAACACTTTACGCCTCTCCGCATAGGCTGTGCAGAGGGACAGGAGGGTGGTGCAGAGCAGGGGAGATCTCAGTGTGTCATGCTGCAGATTCTTATTCATGTTGGATAATCAAACACCCAGCAGGCTGCTGGGTGAAGAAGGAAGCTATACCTCAAATGGGTACAAGAATATTGTGTCTACCCCCTTGTTTTGTGTTCCCGGAGGGGTTGCTCACACTGCAGGGGAAAAGTGGAATAAAACTAGGAATAAAGCACATAGTGCTTGTGAGCTTGAACTTCTAAAGATGCTGGCTACTTGGAAAAAAGTGGAAATGTTACCACTGACTTTATTGGAACCATGGTTTCATCATCCTCTTTGCTGTTGTTGTCACATTTCACTTTATCGGTACCTGATTTTGAATAACTTTATCAGGGTATTGGGAAATTTTAAGTTTTCCAAAGCTTGGTTTTAGCTTTTCCTACTGAAAAAAATCACTGAATGCTGTTAGTGAGGCATGCAGTAAGTTGCATATCTTACAAGTTTCCATACCTTTCATAGCCATCACCTTTTTCCTACATGCCAGACCAGGAAAAAGGATGAAATATAAACCATCAGTCCATCAGGTTCTCCTTCCATCAAACAGAGAAAGGCAATAGCAGTGTAACAAGTCATCTGTCCCTCATTCACCATTAATAGTTTTAGTGTGACAGTAGTTTTGCCTTTTACCTTCTGTCTATTGCAAATGCAACCTACTGCAGGAAGCTTGCCAAGATCTGAGAGTCTCTACTTCTACTTCTTTTTTTTTTCTGTGAATTAGCCTTTAACTTTGTTCCAGTATTGGAAAGATCTAATATTCCATCTAAGCTCAATATTCAAATAGATTTCTAGAGTTCCCTTTATCTCTTTTACCAGTCTCTAGAGCCCTGCATCCACCCCCCTTCAACAAAAGCACATGATTAAGTACCCATGTGCTTTGCTGTATTGGGACCTGTACACCAGTTCCTCTTCTCAGTTTTTTTTCCAAAACATTTGAAATGCCTTGGTCAGGTCTAACTGCAAGACATTTTACTTATTTTCTACTGACTTTAATACTAATTATTTTAAAAGTCAGTGGCCATAAGTCTAACATGTTTGGGCATTTATGTATGTATGTTACTGTCACTGGGATTTGAAACCCAATGAATGATACTACAATTCTAAAATCCTTTTTTCCTTGTTATTATTTAACTTGTATGCTCAGATTTTATAATAATAGACTTCTGACCAGAAGCAGCTGTCTCCATTAAAAATTAAATCTTTGGCAAGTATTTCCATGCAATGTATGATACAGAACTAGTCTTTTCCTAAAATCAGAAAGAATTATGTAGTAATTATGGAGAATAATTACTGTTCCATCTTGATCAGCACATCACCTATGCCTCAACAGAAATAGTGACAAACTGCAAATGATAAATTCATATCCAGAAACATCACAGACCTGAAGTTTTCATTTGAGACAATGCTGATTTTTTTTGTGTGTTTTTCTTTTATAATTATCAAAATCTCAAGTCAAATAATTTTACACAGGTTTTAAAAATCCAAATAACTTTTTCCCTAAAAGACTTAATCCAGTACCACTTACTCTTCTATGGTAAGTGTCAATCATCAATAGCCAAATTGGAGTCAGAATAAAAATGGACTACTCTCCACACACTAACTTAAATTTACTGAAACAAGTACTGACCAAGTTAAACACGCAATAGAGGTGGTGGTTTGGGGGTACTGACTGACAGATGAATTTCTCATTTGTTTTTCAGGGCTCAGGGCAACATTTATACAGTTTTGTTACTTTTTTCTGTTTTCAAATGAAATCTCTTTTTCCCCTCTGGCTTTCTTATCTATTGCTGTAACTGCTGGTACATGAAAAATTACCTCATCTCTGTGGCTGGAGCCAGGTTTTCTATCAATCAATCAGCTGCAATAAAGTTTCCTCATTTATTTAATGAGCCTGGATAGGTAGGAAATGAAGAATTAGGAGCTGCAGATGAAGAAAAGTAAACCGGAATTTTCTGTGTATTAGGACGGTTATAAAAAAAAAAGGAAGATGATCTGTATTAATATAGCCAGCATGTATAATTGGTATTTGGATTATGGCATGATTATTACCTTGCAGACAGGGGACTTGGTTATCACTCAGTCATCAGCAAAGTAGCTGCATTCTGTGCTCATCTCATCTCTGAAGCTGAAAGAAGAGCTGGTTATTATCTTCAAGTAGGGTTATTAATGAGGGGAAGAATCATCCCCAATTATTGTGAAGCAAAATATTTCAACATTTACATATCTGAGACTTTAATGTTGATCTAGTCCTGCACGAGTTTTTAAGCTCAGACTGCATTCACTTTTCAAAATGTTCCCACAGTGACATATCAATGGGAACTTGCACCTATCCAAGTGTTAGCTCCCACAAAGTGCACTTTGGGATCACAGAAATGTGGCACATCCCGTCCATGTGCTACCAGAGACTGATTCCCACTGAGATCCCTTCAGGCTCCAACATAGGAACAGTTTCATGCTAAGACTTTGTCGGGGAAGAAAGAAATTCTGACCTGTGTATACTGTCTATGTTCACAGTCCCTTTTTTTTTTAATTAACAAGAACCAGCCTGGGATTTATTTGAAAGAGCTAATTTCACTCTTTTTTTCTCTAACAAAGTATCGATCCTTCTGAAATTAATGGTTTTCAAGTTTTGGGTATAAACATCCTAGAATAAAATCTGAGCAACATAAAGGTGATGATTTAAATTCAGTTAAACATGTTGGCAGCAACCAAGAGACAGGAGAAGTGCTGTCAGTGCTGTGAATCCATCCATCAACACAGATGCAAGGTTCTAACCTTGGCAGGTTCAGGAAGTAGACACATCAAACACAGTCTGCAGTCAATTGGAAATGTAGCTATCAGACTAAGAAAACTCAATAATTACACAGCTGTTTTAGCAGATTACAGATTTCCTAGAAAACAATGTAACAGTGGTCTGTGAATGCAAAAGGGAAACTTTATTTTTCTTCATTAAAAAATGTAATTCCTGAAAGTCATCAGGTATGGCCTCTGTAAATTTTTTATCCCTTTCCAAAACCCACAGAGTCTGTAACCGACTGATGTAGATTTTTCTATGGCATTTATGCCCATTAATTAATGCTTAGTTGATTTACAGTGAAACTGCTGCAGAAAGGACTGTCTTGGATGGCCATATAAATATTAAATTAATTTCTTGTGAAGGATGGCTGCTATTACACTAAATATTAAATGAATTCATAATACTTGGACATTTGCTATAAATCATCACTGGGACTGCGTTCCGAAATTCCATTCCAAAGACTACATCTTTTTTTTTGTAATACTAAAGCCGTGGAAAAAGACCAGTTGCTCTCAGAGAAATGTACAGCTTTGAAAAACTGGCAACATTAATGCATTCCCCCAGGACTAGGAGGAGTTTTAACTTAGTCCTGTTTTACAGATGCGGGGAGGAGGCATGGTGAGGTTGAGCTGCTGATCACAGAAGGTTCAAAACCAATCTGTTTCTCATGACAGACATAGCAGTAGGTTATCAGCTCCTGGCAATCTTCGTTTTGCTGGAAGTGCTCTGAGCAGCGTCAGCAGGGGACCTGACAATGCAATACCAGAAGAGGTGGAGAGCATTTGCCAGACTCGGTTAAAGGGAGAGAAAGCTGGATGCATCCAGGCACCCAAACTGTTTAATATCGGTTCACCTCTAAATATCTTGCCCGAGGCCATAATGGGAAGGATGGGACTCTTCAATTTTTGACTAGCAGGTCTAGGCTCAGCAACTGAAGTAAGTCGTCTTGTTTCTTTAGGGAACAGAGATTTTAATCTCAGAAGTTTTGTAAAATGCTTTGTTGACTAAAAAGAGGCTAAAAATCAATTCTTTATGATTTTTCCTTTTGTTACAGTAGAACAAAGGGTACATCAGTATTTTCATTATAGCTCTCTATTATCTGAGGCATAGTAGCTTGAGTGTAGAAATTTATGCTAGGAGTAACCTTGTAGGGTTGAAGCTCTTTTATAATCAAAATTGAATGACTGTCGGACTTAGCTACTCTTTAATATACAGATGGGTGTGAATATGTGTATTTCCTTCTTTCCAAAGATTTTTGCTTCCATGCTTTAAATGGTCTAAGATGTGCAAGGTTTTTCTAATGAAAATTTGCCAAAGTATTTAAATTAGAAGCAAAAATTAGAAAAGCTGCTACCACATAGGAATATTAATTGTTCATTATACAGGGCTTTAGTTCACATAGTTGCTTTGCATGTGCAAAGCTGCCAATTAAAGAGCCTCGAAGCGCTCACTGCTGCACAATAGCCATTTCTCCAGACCCCCACAATGGCTATTGTACTCTGTCACTGACCTTTAGACACCTTCAAATGCATATTGACACAGTATGCCAGGATCATTAGAGGTATTGTTTCCATGCGCCACAGGGAAAGAAGAGTTTTGCAATTTCGTGAAGAGCTTTACAATTTGATATAATGATGACAGCAACAATATCTCTTAATTAGGATGTGAGAGAAACACCAAAGTATACTTTAAGTGAATTCCTAGCACCTAGCACAGTTCTCACAAGGGTTCCTTTCCATCAGGGAAAGAGGAGGTGTACCAGGGAGGTTTGGTCTGCTTGTCGGTTGTTGCCACAGGAATTAATTTAGGGATTTTGACCTGATGGTGCCGTATGGCTGGCCTCCCTTGGCTTCCATGGATTCTGCTTGGATGAGCATCATCTTGGCAGGATAGGTCCCTTAATCTGTAAAGTAACCCATAAATGACAAACGTCCTTTAGCAGAGCATATGGTTGGGACCTGCAATGTGCGGGAGCCTGGGATCTGGAAGCTTAGTTCAGACTCCACTCTTCAAAAATCAGTGGAGGTTGTCTCTGTAATAAAACTGTTCTTCAGTTTTTCTTTCCCATGTCTTAATATCTAAGGTATCTCAGCTCTCTCACGAGTCTATGACAGCTAAAGAGAGCCAACAAGAGACCTTAGGGAGCAGAGACGCCAGCTATTCCAAATACATTACAGTAAATCTGAGTATCTTCCAAACGCTTATATTCATTTTATTGTAGTCTTTTTCCAGTTCTTTAAAGCTGCTTTGAGAAATGACTTCAGTAATCAGCACATAAAAATAGCATCATTTTAAATCTTATATGGGACATTTTGTCTACACAGAATAAATAAACTGCTGTCTTGTAATTCCAAGCAGTATTTCTGCTGGAAGATAGATAGATAGTTTCTGGCCCATAAGTATTACAGTTGCTGGATCTTTTTTCCCCCAGGGATCCCATTATAGAACAAATTATCAAATACAGCTAAACTTCACAGCCTTGAGTCTCTGAATATAGTCTTGGGTAATGGTTTGAACTTCAGATAGAAGAAAAAGAAATCTAACAGACTTTTTGCAAAACTTCTTGTCTGGTTAAAAGATGGAAAATTTACTGCACAGCATTGTGGTTATGCTGGTTGCAACTCAAGCCTAGCACTGTGCAGCACATACCAGAAAATGTCCAGCTGTTGCACACAATGCCTCCACCCAAAAACTTTCTAGCTGAAGGAGAAAATATTCTCTATTTGTGTGTGCTTGAGGTAAACATGTAGTAAAATTTTTTACATTTTAAGACATGTAAAATTGGATACATTCCTTCAGGAACAAAATTTGAAAATTTTTTTTGCCTTAATTGAAAGAGCGCTTTATCCAGTTTTCATTTGTCTGTAGCAGAAAACATTGTAAAACACTGAAATTTCCCACGCGCTGATATTGTACTTGCTGATTGTAAATTTTGTGGTCTATCTTCAAACATCAAGATGATACTCTCCTGACCTTAGCACATCAGGAGAAGTCACCCCCTTCAGGGAGGGAGATGGGGGTAGGTACAGCTGTAGGACTGCAAGATGTGACAAGGGAGCACACTGGATCAAAACACCCTCCAGTGTCTCCATTCTCCTTCTGGTAAGTTGGCATTGGATAGTAAATGAGGCAGTGACAATAGTGGTTCTCTTGCAGTGGGCCAAGATCTTTCCTAAGACCCTCATGCTTCCCAGTGGAGGTTTTCCACCACAGGGTCTGATTTATCATTTTTCAGGAGTTCCTCTATTGAGGGACAGGATCCTCCCAGAAGAGAGAGGGCAGCAGTCTGGTTGTCCGCCTTCTCTGGATGGGGAGTTTGTACTTTTGCTATCCCACTGTAACCACACTATTTCTCTCAAGAGGCTCATGATCACTGCCTGGGTGAATTTGAAAGTAGAGATCGTCTTTGTAATATGTTATGCCCTTATTCTGCTGAACAAGCACAGCGCTGTTGGGTAGGGAGGGATTTTCATAGGGTCTTAACAGCAAAGGCACAAATCCTGTGCCCTAGTCAAGGCTGTTTAGGAGGTCTCCTGCCACGCACAGTGAGATTTTCCAGAAGCAAAGCAAAGGGAGTTGGGGTGTCTGCTCACTCTCCATGTTTCCTGTGGTTGCTTTCCAGAAGGAGAAGAAGAGCGGGCTGCTGAAACTTCTAGCAGGAGCATCAACAAAAAAGAAGTCACGCTCGCCACCCTCTGTGTCCCCCACACATGATGCCCAGGCGGCCATTGAAGGAGTCCTGCAAGGGGCGGTGGGACCCGAGCTCTCCTCCCTCTCCAGCCACGGCAGGGCCGGCTCGTGCCCAATCGAGAGTGAAATGCAGGGAGCCATGGGGTTGGAGCCTCTGCACAGGAAAACAGGCTCCTTGGATTTGAATTTTTCCATCCCTTCTCCTGCCAGGCAGCCCCTTTCTTCCATGGCAGCTATCCGCCCAGAGCCCAAGCCTTTGCCCCGGGAAAGGTAAGCCCTGTGTCTCCTGAGTCGTCTGCCTCCTCAGGCAGTGTTTGGAGGAAAGGTGTGAGGATAACTTGCATGAGGGTTGCTGCCGTTTTGCTGCTCTGTGGATTGACCGTCGGTTGCTCAGCTGTCTTTCAAGAAGAGGGGGCTCAGGTGCTTCTGCCCACTGCAAAACATTTGACACACGGTGCAGCTTTAATGTTCGTTGATCAAACAAATGGTATTGCTGGGCAGCAGCTGTGCTTTCTCAGCCCAGAGAGTGTGGCTGCTGCCGGCAAATGCCTCTTTTTAAATGGGATCCCCATGTTCCAATAAGCTTGTGGAGCAGCCGTGCGGTGCTCCCTGCTCGGGGATAGCAGGGAGATGTATTTGCTCATCAAGGCCACTTCTGGCCTGCACTGTATTACCAAGGACTGCTTAAAATTCTTGTTTAGGATACTCCCAGCTAGAGCCTTCCTCAGAGAACTGTTACCAAAAAAGTGTCTCATTTCTAGAGAGGAACGTACCAAGGATGCTGGGGTTCATTTTAACAGCCTGCTCTGCACCTTGGTACCTTAGAATAATTGACTATGCAAACCCAAAAAGAGTAGAATAGCAACAGCAAAAAAAGGGGATAAACTGGCAGAGAGAAAGAGAAGTGACTAGAAACAGTAGTACAAAAGAGAGCTAGGTCTCCATTTGCAGAGTCATATTGCACTGACATGATGCTATTGAAATGCTTTCCACTCAAAAAGTGTCTAAGGATTATGTTAGGCAGTGCCCGCTAAGAGGACATGGGTTTTGAAAAAAAACATCCAAGAGTTTTCAAAGAGCAATCTAGGGAACTACCTGGAGTTGATTTGTTAAACAATTTTGAAACAGTTTTAAGTCCCAGAGTTTTGAAAGAAGCTGGTTTTGTTTGAATGTATGAAAGAGGATAAATGAAATGGGTCGGGCAAGTCAGCCTGACCCTGAATCCACTCAGGGGGATGGAACAGCTAATGCAGGGCATGATAAGAAATACTACAGGACAGGTCACACCTTGCACATGATGTTTTATTGAATGCAGGTTGAAATTTGGTTGGGAAGGTAACACTGACACTGTAACAGACTTTCCTAAGGCACCTGGCTTGTCAGTGCAACATGTTTTTTTGAGTAAACTATAAAACTGACACACTTTATTAAGCACATATAAAACTGATTCACTGCTTGGCTTCAAATGTAATTATAGATTAGGAATCACTGGCAAATGATTGTGTATGAAGTGTAGCCCAACAAGAGTTGGGTCTTGCACCCCCACTGTCCAACATAAAATCTTTGCTGATGCAGTACAGATGACTCAAGTGGGAGGCAGATGATAAAGAGAGTAGACTCATTGGTACAGAGCTACTTCAGTGTATTGGTAAACAGCACATGGAGCAACAGTATGCTTCAGAAAAGCCAAATTTAGGCAAAATGGAGGGCTCAGAGAAGCATCATAAGAACAATGGAAGATTTAAAACAATATACTTCTAGTAAGGGAAACAAGGACCTCTGTTACACCTATTAAAGAGCAGGTTTAGGAACAACTTGGTAACAGTCTGTGAGAGACTGCAGAAAGGACAGACATGGGAATATTTTTAGTCTAGATTTGATGTTTTTCTAAAAGAGGTGCTGTAGTTCAAGTGCAGCTATTGGGCTTGAAGCAGAAATAAATGCAGGCAAGTCCTTCAGCAGTGTAACATAGGCAGTGATAGCAGACCATCATAGTAGTCTCTTGTCCTTAGAATCCATGAAAAAGCAATTTAATGAAAAGAGTGAAAAACCAACTGCACACTTAATTTGGTCTACATCAGTTTAGATTAATGCTATAAGAAAAGCTAAATCAATATAAACCAGATTTAGCACCAGTGTAACTAAATCAGTGGAATACTGCACCTTTAGTTAAATGTAACCATGAAAAGAAACCTGTAAAGCCATTCCCTGACATTTCTGGAGCTGGCTGTTCAGGCATTGCTTTCAAAGCCTTACTGCAGAGAAGTCTGGACACGTTTAATATGACAGTGCTAGTCCCCTATTCTACAAATTTCTCAGTTCACCTCAGGATAGTCCTGACAGTGAAAGGTTTAACTAATAATAGTATTAAGCAGCTGCAGGGAAACAGGATAGAACCGGAGAGACATGGGTTGGTGGTGTCTGCTCAGCATTGTTAGAGTCATGAGTAAAGAGATTTAGACTTCTATAACTGTGCAAATACTGTCAACTGCAGTATACAATGGTAAGGAACTTATTCTCATTTTAAGCATTTTTGATTCCTGAGTCTTAAATCTGAAAATAAGCTATAATTGAAGTAACCTTAATTATACACAGCAGGCAAGATTCTCTAACTGATTTATGAATTAACTTCCATATCACTGGTGTATCTGCATTCCTTAACTGATCATATGGGTTTTTTATGCCCATAATGGGAAATATTAATTACCTTCATGCACTAGGAAGGATAATGCTTAGTCCTGGAATAATCTGAGCAGATACGTTAAACACTTGTCTCTTAGAAATTCATCCCACATCCATCTGTGCTCATTAAATCGTCAAATGGCTCAGAAGTACCAAATTATATATTTTTTAAAACAAATTACAGTTTCAAACTGCTTGTTCTTTTCACATCTGGCAATGGAGGAACTTGCATTCAACATCTCTCAGCTCCATATTTTGCTTGTTTGCATTTTGGTGCATTTCATCTGCACAGTAGGAGCAATTCTGTGAAAAAAGCAAAGGGAGGGGAGGAAAAAAAGGTTAGATAAACAGATTCAGATGCTGGATGAAATTTTAAAAAGCTGCAAAGCATTTCAGTGCACTTAGCTGTACTTGGCTTTCTGTCTCCCAACGCCCATCTGTGCACATAGAGACAGAGCACTGAAAGGTTGGAAGAAGTAGCACATTCCTTAATATTTACAGCATTTGAAATGAGGTTCATACAGGCAGCAGAGCCTTGCTACTTCTTCCACAGAGGTTGGCTTGCAGCTCCAGCACTCGCCACATGCAGGCTACTGAGCAAAACCAAGCATTCATGCCACTAGCTGTATCAGAGGTGCATTAAAAGGCTCTAATTGCTTGCAGCTTGACACTCACAATTTAACAGAAGAATTATCTATTCCGCTGCCGTACAGCACAACCCTGTGCGGGAATTGCAGCCAGTCAGAAAGGAAGGCAAATTGAACTTGGTTTTCTCAGAGACTCTGCTAACTTTTATGCTCTCCTTCAATTTTTTGTGCATGGGGAAAGCAAGGAAAACAATTATTTTATCTTACCATACTTCGTATTTCTAGAACCTATTCCAGAACATACTTCCATTAGGATGGCTGGAAATTGGTCCTAGCTCTCCTGTCACTTAGGCTGGATGTTTACCCAGTTTGCTGGGACAGCTAGCATCCATCTCTACCTTCTGGGTGTAGTTTCCAACAGTACATTTATAAAGCCACCTTCCTTCAGCTGCTCGCTGCCATAAAGCATACAGCAGTCCAAGCAGCCGAGCAGAGAAATTTCCTAGGTGGTGCTCTTGTCACTTTGTGTTGCAATGATTGACTGTCCAGTGAACACCCCATCAGGCTGCCTGTGCTACATACACTTTTTTCCAGCTACTGCTCCGTCCAGTTCCTACTGGTGCAAGAAACAGGACCAGTATAGCCAGTCCTGTACTGCAATACCCTGTAGTGATGCGGGGCCTGAGCCAGCAGACTGGCCCACATCGCACTGACACTGTTGTTTACGTGGAAAAGGGATATGTAGTCTGCTTAACAGCACCAAAGCAAAATACTTTCCTTACCACCTCCTTCAAGAAAATATGCCTGTACATTAAGCAAAATAGGAGCACTGAATAGCGTGTGTGTGTGTGTGAGTGAGTCACGCTCCCCTTGCAGGTTGGCACTGTTCCCAGATACAAACCTGAGTAAAACATGTCACGCATTGTTGACTCTTTTATAGTAACTGGCACTAATTCTGCCATGTTATATTCTGATAAAGCAGTTATATCCAGACTTACTGTCATGACTGGCATATCCGTGCAGTATTTATGTGGTTTTCATGGAGCCTTCAAGCAAGCTGTAACTGCAACAGTGCTGCAGAATAAGATCGGAGCAGTGGGGTTGAGCTTTAAAGTACACCTCTCCATGAGTTGCCATGTATACTTTCTGCAAATCACTGCCACATTAGAAACTGAGCTTCCACTTCAAGGAAGCGTTCAAGCATGTGCTTCATGCCCACTGACTTCAATTTTGCCATTTACGTATATCTTCTTTGCCAAAAGGGAAAGCAAAGAAAAGGCTTTTTCATTCCTGGAAAGTGATACTAGAGGAATGACCCCAGGAGTATGTTCTGCCTGAACAGTGACATGCACACACATGGTTAAGTGCTTCTCTGACCAGGGATACCTAATTGAGAAACTAGAAGTAACCATCTCAGAAATTGAATACTGCAATATTTCCAGCAGAAGGCTAAAAGATCCAGCTGAGATCTGTTCTTCTAAGGCTGCTGATTCAGACACAGTAATATGGAAAGTGGTGAAGCAGCTTTTGGCTGTTGATGTGCAAAGGAGCTTTGCCGGTCTCTGCAATCTGCCAATGAAAGGATAGCGAAATAGAGCTCCACTGATGAGCAAGAGCAGTGGGCTAGATGCTTTATTTTCACTGATTAACTGTCCCCACACAAAACTAATTTGGCATCCCTAACACACAAGTGACCTGTTTGTTCTGCCTGAAATCCTTGCTCCTTTAGTGCAGAATACTTTTACAAACAGAAACTTTCATTAAGCTTCCAAACTCAAGCACTCTGAAGACAAAATGTGTCCAGATTGGAGGTTAGCCCTGCAGTCCTGATTTGCCTTGTTGTGCCTCTATTTTCCTAAGTCTCTCTGGTTCCATCAGTGCCCTGGATGCACGTATTCACTCAGGGAAGCAAATATTCAGTATTTTGTTTTTTTTCTCAGTGTCCAGGCTGGAGCCCAGCCCTTAATTACTGGTCAGTTCTGACTGATGCTGTTCAATGTCTATCTCTGCATGAATAACTTAGACCAGACAACTGATTCCTGCACACCTAACGTGCATGAGATGAGTCTCACTCTGTGGAAAGCGTGGCTGAAGTAACTTATCCAGCATCAGGCTTTACAACTGGAGGAGAGAGAGAATCCACTTTCCCAGGATAGCATTCACCTGTGCTACGCAGTGGGTTTCTCTGTAGTCACTTACTAGGTATCTTCCAACCTCTGCAAAAGATGAGGTGACTTTGGCAGACAGAAATCTCTTCCATGTCAGAGCCTTGACTCATGCCCAGAACAGGACCATTTTGTGCACTGAATGAGGCAGGGATCCAATGGGAAAAATAGTATGTGACCGTGTAATGAAAGACTCTATTGTGTACAAGCAAAAGTGAAGTTGTAGCCAATGTTAGTTGCCTGTTTCTTCATCTCAGATGCATGATTGTGAAACATTTGTGTTCATTTAAGGTGATGGGTGTTTTTATGCATCTATATACCCATAATTTTTAGAGTGATTTTGCTTTTTTTAAAGGAAACAAAACCAGAAATCCCATCACGTAACACACATTTGAGCTTAGAAACTCTTAGCTCCACCTTGCAGATGTCAGTGGCTGTAGCTAAGGGAGGGCTGGATGGGAGCAGCATTTCTTTTGCTCATGAGAGCAAGCACAGTAAAGTCACAGGACACCAGGTTTCACAGGTCTTTGCTGACAGCAGAGGAACGGTGAGAACTGACCCATTTCCAGCTCTCAGTGGGTGAATGCTGCTGGAGACTCTGTCCCCCTTCAGCCCCAGGGCCACCCTCTGTGCCTTGCAGTCTCCTGCCCCATGGGGTGTCGTGTCAAGCCCCAGGCTCTCTCCCACCAAGCCTCTTTGTCCTGCCAGTCACAGTTCAGCACAGCTTCCCCCTCCACAGCCATGTCCACATCTTGTGTTGGGTCTTCCAGTTTTCACTCTGGTCCCATTTATTCCTCAGCTCCCGGTTTTCTCCCTCAGTTCATCCAGCATCAACCTCCCTCCATCCCCTCCCTCGCTTTCCCTCACTCTCAGACTCCCTGAAGTTTCTCTTCCCAGGCAAACACAGTCCCCTGTCCTTGCTGATACTGCCCACAGCCTTCCTTAGTGTATCTTCTCTTGGGCACTGAGGACCATCCCCCCGCTCCAGGCCAGCTCCCAGTCCCGGTCTCCTCAGGCTGCTCTCCCCATCCCGCTTCCTTCCTCCATGCTCCCACTGTGGCTCTCATCTTCTCTGCATCTGTGTCAGTGGTTTCATCCTTTGCTTCAGCAAAAGTGCCCAACCAGGGATGCCATGGCAGCAAGCCCCGGAGAAGTCCAGCATCAAGCCCATGCCCTGAGAGAAAAAGAGGAGAGGAGCCCATTGCCGGGGAAGGAAGAGAAATGCAACCTTTGAGGTCCTGCAGGAGCCAGGACAACTCGGAGCATGAATCAACAGAGATTTTACCCTCAGTGCTCCTGCAAATCTCTACTAAGGATGTGCCATTTTGGGAAGTTTTGAAAGATTTTAATCTGGCCAAGAGTGGGTAGTTTTTCAAAAGAAGATCATCCTTGACAGACCAGCTGGGCCACAGACCACATCTTTGCTGCAGAGTTTGAAGATCCAAGAGCAGTTTGTGGAAGCCCTCACCCCAGTCCTGTTAGCACTGCAAAAACACCCTAGTATTATTCCCAGAAGTGCTGAAACAATTTGGACTGCGTGTGGGACTCTCAGCCTGATAAAGTGAACTGGAGAGTTTTGTCCAATATGGATAACAATTGGGAAAATTATGACTCACTGAAAGTATGCAATTACAACAGAAAATACCAAACATCCTTAATAATAGGCAGAGCTGCTTGCCACACCTGTAACTGTGGTCACTATGTAGCCACTTAGCATTTTAAAAAGCTGGTAATTTAGAGGTGTAATGTGACATGGAAAAAATCAACATTCTTCTGAGACCCATGTAAGATGCCAGAAAACAGTTTGGTGTAAGAAAACCTGCTATTTTATGGTATTTTCTCAAAGCGTAAGGGTCAGAAAGGGAAATGAGAAGAGGGGATATAAATAGAAGTATATAGGACTGCCTTTTGGGGAGTGAAGAGGATGTATGCGAGGGAAGAGAAAAGAGATCTCTTCTGCCAAAAAATGTGGCTAATATATATATTTGCAGTTAAGTTCCAGAGAAAAAAAACTAGGCTGAAATGCCACCTGGAGGTGTCCAGTAGCATCACATGCTCTGACAGGAGCGATTTATGGTGCCTGACAGTCCCTTGCTGGCAGTGGTGCTGTGTGATCATTTATTCTGTACATTGCAACCTTGATTGTTCTGGCTCTCCTAGGCTGTGCTCCCAAACCATCTCAAGGGAAAAAAAAAGGCAAGCATCTTTTTCTGTCTCTCATGGAAGATTTTGTAACTGATTTGCAAGGTCTTTTATATCTAAGATTTTATTTTTCCATCAAAAATACTTTAGCATTATCATATGAGGTACCATAGTTAATTAAAATTAAACCATAACATTTTGGGTTTCCTTAAATGGGAAAAAGTACTTCATTTTGTAATGCAGTGACTGAGATTCATTTTTTTAAATCTCTAAGGAAATGTTCTGTCGAATCGATTTGATGAAGATGGGCACATTCTTATTGAGCGTGGTCACTTCTCTGCTAATATGAACCATTTAGGGACTAGCAACTCATCACTAGTAAGTTGTAATCTATCTTTAGAAGGATGGCTTTGTACAGGATTCCCAGCTGGATTTTGGGGATGACCTTACACATGTGTCTGTATTTCTGTTTCCCTGGATGTCAAAAGGGCCTGTCAGTCCCTCCGCACGACTTGGCTGCTGCTGAGGATCAATCCTTTGTTTCCTCAAAGCCCTCTGAGATCCTAGAGCAGAGCTCTGATATGCTGTGATTGTATATACAGTTGTGAGATCTGAAACTTGGCATCATCTTAGCTAAAATTGTTCCACTCTGATAATTTAATTAATCAACATTGAAGCAGAGTGTTTGAAATAATGTGTGCATTCATTTGCATAATGGTTGTAATTGGCAAAGCTTCCTAATGTAAGTGTAGCTGTTCCACAGATGATAGTGTGATAGACCATTTTCCTGCAGGCAGCCAACAGCACACATTTCAACTTCTATTATTTTGCTTTTCCACAGAGGAAGGCAGTGACAACTAGATTTATGGGCCAAGGGACAGAGATGATTTCTGATGGCACTTGAACACCTATATTTTCTACATGACTGTGTTGCCATGCCAAGATAAAAAGGCTGTAATCAGGTTTTAGAGCAGAACCTACACTCTGAATGGAGTTGAATGTGTTTCCAAGTAACCGGATGTTTGGCCACGGAGATCTCCTTTAGCCAAATCTAGTATTTTCACGGTCATGTCAGAATGGAGTCTCTAGTTTCAGAACAGCAATCACTAGGTACCAAAGCCATGTCTGCAAAGAAAATTAACGACTGCCACTCAAGAGCCCCTTGCTTTGGTACCATCCCACTGGGAATGGCCTCAGGGAATGCTCCAGACCTGTCGGTGCATATTGAAGTTAGGCCTGAAAGGCAGGATATTATTTTAAATAAATACTTGCCTTTTAAAAAACATGAATGGGGCATCAATGGCCATGCAGTGGTTGTGGAGGTATTAATCCTCAGGAGATGGACTTTGGATAATCAATTGGCATCTTTTAACTATCTTACCCTATTCATTACTTTGCAATTAGCAAGGCAATTATTGATTGTTAAACAAATGCCAGATGACTGCAGAAGTACCTGTGCTTAGGAAGAAGATGAGTGCACCAGAAATATATTCACTACTCTGTGCACAAGTGCACTGATATGAAAGGGCCCAATCTGTATTCTCAGGAGGACAATGTCTGGTGATGAGCCTGAGTGCAGAATAGTCATCTCAGGATCAGACCCATCATTACTTCTTTAAAATGAAGTGATGCATGAAAACTGAGTACCTAGAGAGTCCTGTGAATGGTTCAGCACCGGGGCTCCCTCTTGATCTGGAGAGTACTTAGGAAGTCATTTGATATCTCTGTATTTTAGCTTCCCTTCTAGGTTTGAGGGACCCAAAGTGCATTCACAGGATGCATTATAAGAAGAAAAACGTGAACTGTTTTCACTGATCTCTGGTGATATCAAAGACAATTGGTCACAGCACTGCAAATTCCATTTTTAGGTGCAGCAGATGCAGTGATGAATGAGACACGTTACAGTAGAGGCAGATACAGCGCTAGGAGAGAGCACCAGTGTCCCTCGTGCAGGCTCATGAAGGCCTTCAGAAGTAGGGACTGCTGTCATTAGTTCAGACATTTAACAATACCTGCCTGCTTTTATAGTCTGGCCTTAGAGCATATCCCAGTGAGGTCTCCAGTCAAGCTGGCCAGAAATCCTCCCATGATACTGACTTTTAGTAGGAAACGTAGCTGCATCAGATGCAACTGATTTGTGAAAATACAGCTTACTGATGTTTCGAAAAGTACTTTTCCCAAGATTTCTGCTTCACAGGAAGTGGGGGAGGTGAGATGATTGTTTCTGACTTGAAACAAAGCCATTTTTTTAATAAATAAAAATGTTCCCATGTTCTGAATTTTGTCCTGTACAAGCTCTGAGCCAGCAGGAGCCTATGTGGCAGCTTGACTGAGAAACCAGCCTGCCTCTGAGCTGCAAAGCGCACAGCGAGCCTGCACAAGTGTTTGAAACGGGGAGGAAACCTGCCTCCTCTTTCTTTCCTGGAGCAGGCTGACTTGATGTGGGATTTCAGGCAGCTGCTGGTGCTGGCACTTCATTAGCGCTCCTGGGGAAAGTAGCAAAGAGTGTGAAAGCAGAGCTGACTTTTAGGTCTTACTTACAGGTCAGCACCAAAAATAGGAAAAGGATCTGCATAGTCAAAACTGGCTTGCAAGTGCCATACTGTGCAGTCACTACGGTACCTTCAGTAGGATTTTGGGGACAGTTTCCTTTTCAACAGCCAGCCTGTCCTCTTACACAGCACCTCAGATCCACCCAGGGAGTGTCAGAAAAGTGGGGGCCCAGGCCAATGTAACACAGAATCACAAAATCACAGAATGGCTGAGGTTGGAAGGGACCTCTGGAGATCATCTGCTCAAGCAGGATCACCTAGAGCAGGTTGCCCAGAACCGTGTCCAGACAAGTTTTGAATATCTCCAAGGATGGAGACTCCACAGTCTCTCTGGGCAACCTGTGCCAGTTTGACCACCCTCATGGTAAAGAAGTGTTTTCTTATGTTCAAGTGGAATTTCCTGTGTTTCAGTGTGTGCCCGGTGCCTCTCGTCCTGTCACTGAGCACCACTGAGAGGAGTCTGGCCTGTCCAGAAAAGGCAAACACCAACAGCGGAGGCCAAATTGCTAGTCTGGCTGAATCTGCAGAGCCTTGTGTTGGTGCTTGCGTCAGGCGGCTTGATTTGCGTCTGATGCACTCCTTGCATTTTTGTTTCCAAAGGTACCGTGTTGTGGTTCCCTACCCACCGCAGAGCGAGGCTGAGATTGAACTGAAAGAAGGTGACATTGTGTTTGTGCACAAGAAAAGGGAGGACGGCTGGTATAAAGGGACATTACAGAGGAACGGCAGGACGGGCCTCTTCCCTGGGAGCTTCGTGGAGAGCTTCTGAGGACCGATCGTGGCTCTCCGAACTGGCGGGGCTTTCAGGAGAAATCCCATAGCACAAGAAGAGACAGCAAAGGGAAACTTGACTGATAACCACTGCCATTTTTATTTCCAAAGACTCCCCCAGGTCCTTCAGTCTACAGCTTTGGAGACACAGTGCCCCTCTGTGCTTCTGAAACCGCATGCGGTGCATACAGTGGTATGTTGAAGTAGTGCCTTCCACCTGGAATCATGGACTGAAAGGACGCCCATTTGGACTGTACGTAACCTAAACTCCAGCTGTTAACCCTTTGTGTAAATTATAGAGAAAATATCTTTAAAAAGATTAAGAGGAAAGTTGTTATATTGCTGTAACTTATTTGTCAGAGCTGCAGTGTTCTTATTACTGGCCTATGCAAGACGGATTTGAGAGTTCAAGGAGGTGTGCTAGGAAGCTCTTAAACTAGGATTTTGCTTTTCCTGAGGGAAAAAGGGGAAGGGGAGGGTGGAGAAAAAAACAGGTAAGATTTGTGCATTGTCATGCAAGAAAAAATGAAGAGTCCAAAATGTTAATGTCATGCTTTCTATATACCTCAAAGATATGCTGCGTAAGTTTGTCAGTAAACATGTTAGTGCTCAGAGTCCCATATCATCCAGTGTCCCAGTGTTATCACTGGGGAGATCCTGGAGGAAGTTCAGATCCACCATTCAACTGTGGTTATTTGAGCAGAATCCCTTTTGCCTGTCTTCTGCCCTTATTATATGCAGCATGGATTTTTGTCCTTCAGTATCACTTTCCATTGCTTTTTTGATGACGTACCTTTTTACTGTAAGAATTGTTATACTTTATATATATTCCTAACAGATCAGACATTTCCTCTTTTTCATACATCTGGTGCTATTTTTTTTAATTGTTAAAGATTTGGTTTGGTTAAACAGAGAAGCTGCAACAAGATTTGCATTTAACATGTGAAATTAGAAATGTACCTGAAGATCAAGATCAGACAGTTTGGTTCATGTTTCATAGAGGAAGAAAGAAAAAAACTGCTTGGTCACTGATAAATATACCTTAAGGAGTATGCGTGTGCAATAAGCACACGCTCACATCTCATATATATTTATAGCGTCTGATGACCTACACTAAAGCACAACATTCTGTCTAGAGAGTAATAATTACTCCAGAATTGGAAGTAATTCCCAGAGGAATCATTTTAATTGACTTTTTCATGGCAATAAGAAGAACACTGCAGGTTCTAGTACACACAGGGACTGTGGAAATTTCCTCTGGAGCTGCATCACAGAGACGAGAGCTGATCTGCGATGGCTGTAATTATCATTATCGAAATGTGATTTCTCACTGTAGAAATGTACGGTCCTGGAGACTGTTCCATTTCTTAACATGGTCAAGCTACAATACAAAATGTATCAGGCAATATAAGCTTCCATCTACCAGGGACTTAAAGGTGCAATAAATGTAAAGCAAGTTTAGTCAGTTATTCATATCAAGCAGAATGAGAAAAAATCAATAATGTAATTGTGAGAGTATTTAAAAAGAAATCAATTCTTGATGAATGAAACGTGATGAAAGAATTTTCTTAGCTGTATCTGTACCTTGCCTTTCCCAGCGGCTGGCTGTTGGCCAAAGCCAGCATGTGGTGATCATTTAAAAGCGTGTCGGAGGCACTATAACCTGGAGATGATCTTATTGAAAGGAAGAGGCCCAGTGGGTGAACATCATTACTGTGTTACCAGTATTTCATATGCGAAGGTGTAAGTTTTGTTCTCATTCAAGCCGTGTACAGTATATTAGGCCATATCAAAACACATAGAAGTGAATGTTCCTATTTAAGTTCAGCTCTGTGACTTTGTTCTCTGTAAAATAAGTTTTTTCTTGCTGTCATATGTAACAAACAGATTCCAGAAACACAGTCCATGGCCAAGTATAGCACCTTCAAAAAGGGAGGCATTATTTTCAGGGTGTTTCTTTTTATACTTAACGTTGCTGCATTTGTTCATGTTCCAGATTGTAGTGAGTCAGCCACTAAAAAGTTTAGTTACTGTTGAGAGGAAATTGCCTTTTTATAACCAATAAGAGATTGAAGAAATGTCTTCTGCAATGACTGGTTTGAGAATAGAACCATATCTGTCCAGTTATTTGGTCCAAATCAGAATTGGTATCACTGCACCTCAAGCAGTAAACTGCACAGTTAGCGAGTTAGCAAAGCCAAAATGTGTGTTACTGATTCCAATAAAAATCCTGGGTTAGATCTGTCAGAGACAAGGAGATTTTTCTGACAATTTACAGTGGTTAAAGTTTTCTTAAAATTCTGTTCCGTGAGTGTATTTACTACACTCAGAAAAATGAAACAGGATGACGGCTTGGTTGCTGCCTATTGTGTTTAGCCAGATCTAAAATGGTTCCAGATTTCCACGTTTTAATGCTTAACTCTAAGAGGACAAAAGTTGGTATGCAAGAAGATAGAGGAAAACAAGCAGATGTTGTGTCATGAAATTAGTGTTTTAAAATATATTTTGCAGAGAGGATAATTGTTTTTAATGGACAACAACCTTTCCAGTCATACCTCCTGTAAGGAAAAATCTTTTGCGAGGGGCTCTATTTTGATAACAGCTGTTTCTGGCCCCTGTTTACTGCTTATCGTAATAGTTTGGGTTACTGAGTAATCGTCTTGGACAAATCACTTCCATGCAAGGAGCACAAGTGCAGAATGTAATACAGATCAGTGATACAAGAAAGTGACCCAGTGCCATTTGGAAAGTCCTGGGCTGAGAGATGTCTGACTTGTACTATGGTCTAATTTTTACCTGTCATACAAAGGAAATGGGGATGAGGAGGTGTTTTCATCTCCTACAACAGAGGGGGAAAAAAAAGAAAAGTATCCTTCTGGCAGCCTCCATTTGTAAAATGCCAGGTTTGTTCTAGAAATGGGTTTGAGTAATTGAAGAATTCCTTTGAACTTTGCACAGCTCAGAAAATGTTTTTGTTAAACATGAATGTTAACGTGATTTAGGAAATGTTGGCGGATATGAGTACAAATGAACTACAATGACTGTGTTTCTGATTCTTTAAATAAAATAAACATTAAGATAACTTGATTGAGTTTTCTGTCTTTATTGATGGCAAAGTGATTAAACAATATAAATGCCTCTGAGATTCCCAAGGAAAATAAGAAAAAAAGCCCTCTCCAAACCCTGTTCCTTCTGAGCAAACCTGTTTCCCTTACGTTCAGTCATAATTCTCACCTAAGTATAAGACAGCTAAAGGTAAGAGATGCCCGATCAGAAGACAAAATCTGTTTCTGCATTTTCTTTTGGCAGATCTGTGTTTTTTCAAAATCTTGAGAATTTTTTGGCCTGCTATTCTGCACCTAAGAGAGAAACAGGCCTTGTGTCTTTTGGGGGGGTTCATCCTCCACAGACTTGTCGCTGGCATCCAGGGCATTGGTTTTCCCTTTTTTCCCACGAGGGACTTGCTGGGATTCCTTACTCCCTTCCGAAAAAGGCCTGTGCTGTCTCAAAGGGCAAACATGGGATCCACTTGCAGAGGAGACTCCAAATAGGGAACACAAATGTCTAGCCCAGACGAAGGCACTTAGGTGCTCCTAAATACGTTTTGAGGTGTAAGTGCCAACTGCCAGCCTGCACAGAGCAGTTCTCAGGAGATCTGGCTGCCAGGCTAAATAGCCCGTGAAAGTTGCACAAAAATGCCTAACTTCTGCTTCGAGAAAAGTGGCGCAGGTTTGTAGGTCCAGAGAAAGAGAGCAGGAGCAGGCCAAAGAGAGGGACTAAGGTGCAGAAGTGCCCTCTCCGCAGGGAGCACCTGTCCAGTGCCTCTTGACTCCCTCCTGGTTGCTCCCAGCAGCTGGAGTGTCCCCGCAACTTGGTCCCTGCCCTCCAGGTAGCCGAGAGCTGAGGGAGAAGGCACCGGGCCCGCAGCCCGGAGGATGCACTACGGAGGATGAGGCTATGGTACAAAGCTGGGAGCAGACATGGCAACGCAAATGTTTTAAAGGAAAACATCAGCTGCATCTCCGTGTTGCAACCTCTAATCCTTTCAGAGGGCTTTAGGTGTGCTCTGGGTCCCCCAGTGGGTTGAGCAGGTTTGCGGGCAGACGCAGTATCCCCCACACGTGCCCTCCAGGTTATGTACAGCTCAGGAACCAGGCAAGGGAAGGAGGCAGCAGGTTTTACCTCAGCATCTGAACACCTCCATGACCCTGCTGAGCTGCGTAGCCACATTTTTCCACAGGACCTGAGTTTCCCATCAAGGAACACAGCACAGCAGAGCTGAGGGAGTGCATGTGCTCAGCCATGACATGTTTGCCTGTATTCAACTGGGACACAGAGATGGTTTCGAGGAAGGGGCACCTGCAAGCAGTGATATATCGCCCCAGTTTGAAGTAACTAGGGTAGTGGGAGGAGCCATGATTAGCTAACCCCAGACTCAGCAGCTCCAGCATTGCAACAGTGGGACCTGATTACGACCGAGTGTTATGACCAGATCTGGGGGATCTTCATCATGGGCCTTGTCAAGAAACGACCTCTCCAGCGAGGTGAGGTGAGGCTCTCTTTGGCTCAGTCCAGGAGCTGGCTCCTGAGTCAAAATTTCAAAATGTGGAAACCACAAGAACTTCATTGTGGCCAGGCAAAAGCTCTCCCTTCTGCTCAGCCTCCCTGGCTGCCCCATTCGGCGAGTGGAGTGCTGCAAACTGCAACGTGGAGAAGCACAGCAGCTCTTCCCGAGCCGGTCGGGAGCAGTGGTCTCCTCCCAGCTTGGCTAGCGCTGCTCCTCGCGGGCAGCCTGGCCGCTTGCCAGCTGTCCTGCCAGCATGTACCATGCACCTCACCTGGCCCGAGCCCCGCACAGAGCGCTTGGCCCCTGCTCCAGCGCCCCATAGGAATTCTGGGCATGTTTTAAAAGAAAAATAATCATCGTAAAATTGTTATGCGGCTTGACTGTTCCTGAACACTTGTGGAGAGCAGAACCACCTGGACAACATCTGCCGGGCTTTCCTGGCTCCAAAAGCTCTTCCTGACATCAGCAGCTCCTTACAACACGGTGAAGCTGGCTTGGCGAGCTTGGCGAGCCTGTGCCAAACCAAATAAATGAGCTGTACTAGCAGGCAAGCCAAGAGGTGATATAGTTTGGAGAAGGTCCTATCCTCACATCCCAGCCTTTCATGTAGCAAAAAAATAACTTTTCAAGCAGTCACAGATGTATTTCCAATTACTGCGGACTAGGGGGTGCTTGGGTGGGGGCAGCCCCATCTTCGGTTGCCTCAGCGCCCGGCCCCCATAACCTCTTGTCCCTAATGGGGCCCTGCCGCTGCAACGGGGGAGCTGCTGAGTCTGGAGCAAGGCGCTGTCCAGAAATCATCTGGGCAGAGTACTGACGAGAGTCAGTACATGAGTGGGTGGGCTACTTTCTCCTGCTGTGGTGACATCCAGGCCCTCTGACCATGGAGGCATCGCAGGTTGCCCGACAGGGTGACTTGCAGTGTGCTGTGGCCGCCTGAAGACCATGAACTGCCCCCCCTTATTTATGGGTATAGTCCCATTGCAGGCGAGCCCTTCCCCAAAACACTTACTACTCTTCTTTACTCCTTCTACCCTATTGGGACCCCCACAGCCCCACAAAAGGACGACCAGCATCCCACAGACTTGGCAAGGAAGCCAGTGAAAGGTATCTTTGACACAGATGGCTCTTTCACACCTTTTCTCACTGCTGCAGTTGTCACCACACTGGGAGTCCAAAGCAGCTGAGGCGCTTGACTAGCAAAACACATGTTCGTCTGCTTGTGAAGGACTTTTGACAGCTCAGGACATTTTGTTATTTTAATGCTGATGGCAGCCAGCTCAGACACAACACGGCATTTAAAAAGGCCAGTGAAACGGCTGTGCGTGCAGGGTTACGAGCTTTGCACTCTCCTGCGTGCACATGTGTGAGTGTGTGTAAATCACTGCTGCCCCACATCAGCATGCTGCTAAAAGCCAGGGGAGTCCTGGGCCCACCAGGCTGTTGCAATGTGCCTACAGGGGTGCTTGTAGCCCCATCCCACTGCCCTTGTGCCAGGGGCAAGGAGGCGGCCCCTGGGGCTGCCAACGAGTCCAGGCCGGCAGCACGGGAAGCAGCAAGCGTCACATGGCAGCACAGTAACGGGGCACAGTAGTAGTGACTGATGGGGGCAGAGGACCCCACATGCACTGCCAGCCGCCTGCCGTTTTTTTGGGCAGCGCGCTGAGCCTGGGTCCCTCTTCCTAACCAACGGCGGCCTCCTGGTTTCCACCTCCAGGCGATGGAGATGCGGTGCCCAGACCCTTCTCCAGCCTGGCAGGTTGCACCCAAGTGCTCCTGGATCTCAGCAGGCCGGAAACATGGGCTGGATTTAGGTGTCTTGCCACCTCAGCCTTTAGCAGGAGTTGGGGCCTCTCTCCCCGGCAAGGGCACTTTGGTGTGACATCTAGGGAGCTTTGAGGACAACAGATGAACCATCCAGTGAACATTAAACACCTAGAAAATTATTTAGTGTACAAGTGTGAGTGTGAAGCAATGCTATGCAGTGTGGGGCAGGCAGGGTGTCCGTCTGGTACCTAACTTCTGTCTCGGCCACCACTAAGATAAAAACAGACGTGCCCTGGGGCTCACCTGTCAGTTCAGGGCAGACATGCAAGCAGCCAACGCGCTGTTGTCCCCACTTTGAAAAAGCAGCCGAGAAGCGGTTGGGAATAGCCTTACACAGAGGGAGCTCCTCTGGGAGGTGGCATTGGAGAAACCAAGCTCCTCTGTTGCCTGCATCAGGTCAAGGGCTTGAGTATGATACTGTGACCTGCCTTCCTCCCTCCTTGCTGCCTGTGCACGCCACTCAGATAATTGCATCTGGTCCATTAAAGTGACATGAAAACAGTGGCCCCCATACTGCACCATTCCCGTACTGGTGAAGCGTCGAACCAGTGCCATCAGCCCAGCTTCTCCCAAAGACGCTTTTCAGAAGACAGGCGGCCACCGTAGGGTCTCTCCAGCATGCAGAGGGACCCGAGGGATTGACGAGCTCAGTCCCACACTTTCAGTTGCTCCCTAGCAATAGCTCATCTTCATGGTACGTTGAATTTGCCCTGCAGCTGCCCACTTGAAAATAAGTGCAGCAGACAGCAGGGGCAATTTATTAAGATTTTTCCCCTTCCCCTCCCCAGATAATTGTCTGGGAACTGCATTAATGGAAACATAAATTGACTGCCACGGTGCTAAACAACAATCAAGTTTTGTTTGACGGAGCTGGAAAGTATCTTATTCTGAGCATTGGCACCGAACAATCTAAATGCAAATTGCAAAATGTTTTGTGGTAAGGAGGCTGTTTGTCTTCTGATGAGGTTATATGATAATGCAGAGAGGGGAGAGAATTGCCTTTCAGTTCACAAAGGCTATCAAAATATGTGACAATTAAACTGTGGGGCCAGTGTTTACGTATTATTTTAATGGACTAGGCTCCATTATTCAGCAAGGGTTTTCTTTTAACAAATCATTTTTTAAACAACATGCAGCACAGCAGCATTTCATCCGTATTTCAACAATTCTTGGGCATCCGAGTTAGCATGGAAAATGACAGAGCAGCCCCCATTTTAATCCGGTTATGTCTATGGCTCCTATCTTGTTCTCACCTGATGAAACACATTGCAGCGACTTGGAGAGGCTGGAGTACAGACAGGAAAACATTTGCTATTTCTCTTGTTAGATTAGCAGGTTTCTATACAGCGGCATGGCCAAGGTACCTGGCAAAGGCGCACTCAGCTTGCCGGGAGTCGGGCACCCCTGAGCACATTGCATGCTTATTGCAGGGAAGCACCACTTGCCTTCCTTATACCACTAATTCAGCAGCTAGATTCAGCTCCCAGACTCTGTTTTGATGGGATATTTATGTATTTCCCACTGTCCCTTATGCAGGAACAATCACAGGACACACCTGGAAAATGAAATGCAATAAATACCACCGGCATCCTAGGAGTCCGCCGCACACTTGGTATTATCTCTCTAGCTAGGTGCCCAAGGTTGGATTTGCAGCAATTTTTGTGACGGTTGGTTGTAAAAAAAAATTTGGCATGAAATTCGAAGACTTCAGACTTGCTTGGGAGACCTTGCTCTTCCATGCCAGGTGCTACGGCATCTGCCTTTGGGGTGGCTTGTAGCATTTACCTCTTGCCAAGGCACCACACCATGCAGGCAGAGCGCCTGAGGGGGCATCCAGGGTACCAGCAAGTTTGCCATTAAGGCATGACATCTCTGTTTGCATTTATATGACGTGGCATTTTCCCTAGGCAAGAAAATAATTTTCTTTAGTGTTATCCTGAAATGAAGAGGTATTTGTGGCAGTTCAGGGGGTTCAACAACACAAAGCATTCAGCCCCTCGCAGAATCGGTCTGCCTGAAGTTTTTCCCAATAAAATTTGTAATCTAACCTCCTCTGAGCTTGACTTAGGCTTCTGCATTTCTCCATAAACTAAGGAATGGTTTGGAGTTTACTCTAACAGTTTGGGTCATCTGGGAGACAGAGGAAGGAAAGGATTAATGTGTTATTTTTACTTCCAGTTTTAAATATGTCTCATGCGGAAAAATGCGCATGAATCTGTGCAGGGCATGAAAAAAGCAATAGATTTGTAAAAATGGCACAGGTTGTGTGCATATAAATTATAGGACTCTCAGACAATTTAATGCAGAATAGCCGAATAACTCACAGTAATCTAAGATTAAAAGGACATTTTAAAGTAAGTGAATACACCTGAGGTGGCTGTGGTAATCTGTATTCCTAGGAGGAGAAATCAGTGAATAGAAATTGTAACCCCATCTCGAAGGGCTCTGCGCTGTGTTCAGGGGGATCCAGGATTTCGATTTCCCCCCCCGGCCATGCTCCTTGGAGCAGGACCATTGCCACCTGACCAGGGGAACCTCTTAAACGGGACTCATGAAAGAAGAAGGAATAAGGAAGTTTTGCCAATTCTGCAAATTAATGAGTGCCTGTTTAATTTACTGTCGTTATAAAATACAATATGGGATTTTTTAAAAGGCTTTGATGATATTGCTGTTAATTTTGCAGGTCTAGGAATACAGGTGAGTTAAGGAAAGCTGGAGATTATTGCTTCTGCCAGTGGGAACTGAACCCTTCAGCACAGTTGGCTGCACAAGTTATATACAATGGATCTTGCCTTAACCACTGTGAGAGAGATATATACATAGTATGTTATATAAATATATATATATAATATATATACACACACATGCATATATATATATATGTACCTGTATATAAATCTCTCTCGTCATCATTCCCTAAGCTGCAGCCCCTAAAACAGCTAGGTGTTCTTGCTGAGCTTTGGCAATGCTGCTGAGTGTAGTGTGCCATTTTGATTAATGTTACATAAACTGCTCCAAGGTTACCCCTGTTTGAATTAGAGGGTGTTACATTGCAAGAATTTCAGGCATTGGCTGTAAAACGGCAAAGGGAACTTGAACAAAGCCATTCTGAGGTCTAAACTGTGAATGACTCGCTTGTTTGAGGAGCATGACCCTCGGAGCGGCTTCTGGATTTACTCTAATGCCCTCCCACAAGTTTGGAGGTGCAGAAATAATATTCATTCGAGAAGTGCTCTGATGCCCTAACTTCCCATTAATGTCAGAGGGCTCTGGAACAGGCACCTTAAAGTTAAAGGAAAAATAAAGCAAAAAGGAAAAAAAATGAAGTCTTCCTTCCATCAACGCTCCAGCCCTCACGGAAGAACTCTTCATCAAACAGGGCACTGTTTGTTCAGATTTAAAGGCAGAAAAATATATTCTTGAGCATTTCCCATGTCTTTAGATGAAGAGCTGCTGCAGTATTTCATCTCTGTCCATGAGCACAGGACAGTAAAGTGCTCTGGAAACACACACCCAATTAAGACTAAATTCTGCCCAAGACAATTTGTAAGAAGCACTGTTTCACTTTGTCCAAATTAATATTCATGGGGTGAGAGGGAGCACAAGTGAGGGTGGCTGGCACAGGCAGGCTCAGATTGCTGCTCCCTGCTCCAGTGGATGCTGAATTATTTATACAAAGCAGAGCAAGATGGCGAGCAGCCGGGGCACGTTTTAGCCCATGGTCCTCCTGCCCGGGGGGCCGGCTGCTGCGCTGGCAGGAGGACAGCGAGGAATTATGTCCTTGCCCCGAGCTGGGTGGTGCAGGACCGGGAAAGCAGCTCTCCCCTTCCCTCAGGGTCTCCTGGCTCATCCGTAAGTAGCCTCTGAGGGCACTTGCCCCATCATCCCCAGCCAGGAGGTGGTTTTGGAGATGGGGGGTCGGCGCCCCAGTCTTGGACTGTGGGAGGAGGTCCCAGTCCTCACTTGGGATGGTGCCATCAGCTGTCTCTCTCTGGGGACATGGGACCTTGCTAGGGCTTGGTGGTCCCCTATCTCCCAGCAATGTGGACGTCAACGTCTCCAGCAATTTTGCTCATACCTGCCGTGACAACCTGCCGAAACCCCTTGGACCCAGGAGCAAGGGCTTGGAGAATCTCAGCAACACCTAGAAATGGGTTGGGGCCTGAAATGACATGTTCTTAAACACAGCTGGGTACCAGAGCAGCTATTGGGGAGCAACATTTTTCTTCACTCCTACAACTCCACAAGGCAATGCCATGCTCCAAATTAAGGGCTCAAATCGGTAAGCCAAATACAGACTTCTGTTGCCTCATAGGACTCCTCTCCTGGCCTCCAGCTGCCCCTGAAGAAGGGTGCAGGCCTACCCTAGCCCCTGCCAGCCCTTTGCAGATATCTCCAGTACGCTAGAGACCTTCAGATAACACCAGCCATCCATGTGTGAGCAACTAAAATAAGCCGTAGAGTGCAGAGGGGCAAGCTGGGTTTGGCTGAGAAGATGTTTCAGAGGGGGGATCTCTGAAATGTACCAAGCCCAAATGTTTGCATGAGGCTGCAGCAAAAGTAGGAAGCACTGAAATGCTCTCTAGCACTTCAGCCCAGCTCTGGAAGCACATAAATGCAGCTAAGAGCTTATCTATTTATAAAGTGCCCTTTTTCCTTTCCGCCCCTTCCATATGTCTAAATGCATGAGAGCAAAAATAGGGGTGTGATGCAGTTCGGAGTTTGAGACACCTGGGACTGAGTTTGCTTGCCTAAACACTGATGTCTAGTGACATCTGCAGTGCCCGGGGACCCGCACAGGGCCAGCAAGTCTGGCACAGCACTTACTGCAGTCCAGCACCTCTTGGGGCAGCAGCCAGAGGCAAGGAAGCTAGTCCACAGCACTTAAAAATGACACGAGATGCATCTGCATAGATACTAAACTAGGTGGTCCCTAGGGTGGGATTCAGTCCAAAATTAAGATGGCTCAATGTAGATGACTGCATGAGCATGAAGTGTCAATGCTCCCCTTATGGTCAGCGGAGCTTTTGGCAATGGGGTGGGATGCGGGCCCCCATGCGGAGGTGGTGGGGGCCATCTAAGATGTCTGGGGGCTCCTGGCTGCCTCCAGCTGCTGCCCCAGCGGGGTCAGCTCCCCTGGGGTACTGTGCCACATCTACCAGACCTGCGTGGATGTCTCCTGTACCCCAGGGCATCGAAATGCATGGACACATAATTAAGCAGCTGAATTCTGCTTAGCTCCCTACAGGGGATCCTGCCATAGTTGGAGCCCAGACACCCAAGAGAGCACCTAAATGTAGGCAGCTCGTGTCCCCTCTGGCCCCACACTAGCCCGGTGCCAGCACCCCACGAGTCCTGGGCCATGACTGGTAGCCATGGGCAGCATCTCACCTGCACCAGGGTGTCTCAGATGACACTGGGCAACTGATAGTACTCCTAGACCATGTTTGGGGACCTACATGTAGACACAGACATTTAGGTGTCTACATCTGCAAGCTGAACCTCACCCTTACTGCCTTTCAGTAAGCTACATTAGGGTTTAATACCAGATTTTTTCTTTCTTTAATTTTGCCTTGTGACAGGAAACGCCACTTTGAAGAAACAGTGACCAAATAGCATAGCCTGAAGGGGGGAAAGGGGTGTGAGAGGAGAGGACATTTCAAAAGCACCAATGGCCACCTGCAGCATTGGAGGCTTCAGGGTGACGGGGCGGGCGAGCGGGACAGCAGTGCTGGCTGCACCCCTCTGGCTTGAATGCAAACAAGTTGCCCCTGAGCTGCACCAAGGGGCCAGCCCCCATCGGTTCACACTGCAAAATCTGTAGCTTTTGTACCAAAAGTGCCACAAGCTTCCCTTTAGTCTCCGTGAAGGGAAGCTGAGGTGGCGCAGGAAAGTGGCCAAGATGTTAAAGAAGAGGGAGATTCCTGCATCCCTACAAATAAATGTCTTGGGTTTAGGTCTCAGAGGGCAGATGCAGACTAAATTGTATCACACAGCAAAAGATGCTCTTTTTAGCAATGAGAATAGCAAATTGCACTTTAAGACCCTCAGTGCAGCATCCTGCTGATTTAGTCCCACAGGCCCTGGTGTCCATCGCCTGTGTGACTCTGCGCCATACCCTGCGCACTGCGGTAAGGCACCGGGAAGATGCAATGTCGCTGGATAACTCAGGGACCTTTCCTATGGCATGGCCACAGCTCAGCAAGGGACACCCTCCCAATAGCCCATTAGTCATAAAACACTCCTCCTAAATGTCTATAAAATGATTTATTTTGTCATTAGCCTTATCTTGCTTTCTAAAACTAACTTAGTTTCTAAAATATATTAGGTTTTGCACTTTCATTAATCTCCTCACTTCACAGACTAAATTAACCTTTCTGAGGACAGAAGAATTTCCTTTCTTTAACATTTTTATGGTCAAAGAAATTCACTGTTTTTTTCTCCCCAGTTTTCCTTTATCAAAGCAAGTGTGTGTGCGTGTGTGTGCACACACATCCCTGTAACTCAAGCATCAGGGAATTTTTCTTTCTGATCTCACTGATAATTTTTGTATTTAAGCCTTTCTGCCACATCCCAGCTGTTAATAAAATTGGAAATGAGCTACGCTAGGAGTGTAAGCTTGAGAGAGATAGAAAAACCCAATGAGGGACTGTCCCTCATATCAATAAAATCTGCCACATTTCTCCAGGCAGGATGTGAAATATAGTGGGCACATAATACATCCAGCAATAAAAGGCTGCCATGTGACTCCCCAGTACCCAGGGAGCTATCATTTTCAATTAGGAAAAAAGCCTCTGGCTTGCAATGAAGACAGCAGAAGAACCGAACACAGTTAAGGCAGAATTTAGTTTCATTATGGCTTGATGCAGATTAGTGTCTTTCTTTGCTTGCACCCCACATCCCTCTGTCATCATGCGGGAGGTAACTTTGCAACCCTGACTTTTCTAATGGCCTGAGAGCACTTGTAATTGAATAGAGGAGACCCTGAAATAACATTTTTAAGAGGAGTGCAGCACAAAAGACCTTTGTAGCAAGTCTAAAATTACCATTCTTACTGGGCAGAGTGCTGTAGTTTAAATATAAATCCTGCCCTTTTCTGGGGTGCTGAGTAGCAATGCCAGTAATCATTTGCGGATATAAAAACAGTCCATTTTCTCTTTAGATGGGTTTCAGGCTTGATTTTAGCTCTTTTAAGACATCGCCATTCCTTGGTCCAAACTGTGACAATATGAATTTAAAAATCCATCTTTGGTGTCTGCTCCTTTTCCTCTCTGATGACATCAAACATTCACATAATACATTTGCAAAGCGAACTTTGCCAGCTCTGTCTCTGACTTAATAAAATTAGAGCAAATCCAATATATTACTCTGAACACATCTCTTTAATGTCTCACTTAAATCCCCATCATATCCTAATAAGTGTAACTCAGTTTTTTACCTCAGGTTTTCAGATGTTAATCTGCTACAATACCGGCTAGTGTTTATTAAAGTATTTCTTGCAACCTAGTTTCTGATAGGTCATCTTTTTAAGTGTGTTGCATCTATTTCTTCTTCATCTTCTTTTTCCCTCTTCTCAAATGCTTATAAAGTCTTTTCAGCACTGGAAGAGAGATCAGAGCTCATCAAATTTTGGAGGCAAAAATCTACCAGAACAAAACTGGGTCAAGCAACCACTGAAACCAAGCTGAAGAAAACCAAAATTTTGCTGTTCTACCTTTTCTCACTGCTTTGTAATCACTGCTTGCACAGAAAGTGAAAATCATCAGATGGATGATTTTTCCAGTGAAAAATGTCCATTTGAATCAAAACAACACTGTAATAGCCTCTGATAATAGCAGCAGTGGCTTGATGGAGGCCTGGAGGATTTGCCACATAGAAGTCGCAAGCGGGGTAACCACATGCAGCATTTCCATAGGCCAGAGGGAAAACGGAGAGATGCTTTTTTAACCAGATTAAACACACCTGGAAACCCGATCTCCCATGGCTGCCCTCCTCCTGTCCCAGAAATCACGGTCTATCCCATTGCAGCCACGCTCGACCCCTGCAAGGCCACGTGACCCCTGCAAGGCTACGTGAACAAGGCGTTACTGAGGTCACCTCTCCTTTTCATGCCTCCAGACTTCTCTGGTTTTATTTAGGACTCGGCAGGGGTGGTGGCAGGAGGTAGTGCACAAAGAGGGAATGAGATCAGCGGCAGCTCGGGTAGCTGCTATTTAAGTAATAGCCTGCACCAGCAGGCGTTCAGCAGCAGCACAGCTTGTCACCCCAGCCCAATGGTGCCGAAGCCGTCAGAGCCGAGACACCGGCTACCAAGGGACGGGGAGGCAGTGTGGAAAAGTGAAGGGAGGGGGGAAAAGGAGATACTGCAGAGGCAGAGTAGCAAAGCTGAAGTGGAAAAGGGTTCCCGTGGGGAGCTGCACCAAAATGCACGCGTAGCAGGTAGGGCTGGCAAACAAATCTGGACCCTCCAGCGGAGGAGGAATAATTACGGGATTATTTCATGGCAGAGAGGTTCAGCAGGGCTGTGGGTTTAGCTGGTGGAGGTGTGACCTCGGTGCTGCCCTGCTCCAGATGCTCTTTCCACGGTCTGTAACATGGGTGAGCTTTGCCTGTGCCTGAAGCTTTTACCCCTTCACACCTATAAAAAAGACAAATTAAACCAGGCCTGTAACAAGTCTGCAGGAAGATGGTCGGGGCTGGATTCCCCACTCCCTTGCCCAGGACAGCAGATGCCAGCTGCTCAGCGCCTCTCCCTTTCATGAGAGCTCCTGGCCAACCCCAGCCCACTCCAGCTCTCCATTGGCAGCCTCCACAGCTAAACACCTGCTTGTATTAGGCCCAGAAGGGTTGTTTTTCAGCACTCCTGGATGCAGAGAAGTATTATCCTTGTTTCACAGAAGAACAAGGATGGACCCAGGAGGTCCCAGGTCCCACAAGGATGCCAGGGAAGAGCCAGGAACTGGGTTCAAGCCCCAAGCGCGGGACCTTTGAGCCTCCCTTGTCTCACTGAGGCACAGCTCCTTCCACTTCTGCGTTGCCACCACGCAGGCTTCCAGGTAAGTGTTCCCAGCTACTGACCCGCTTCTCCTTTAGCCAAAGCACAACACTCCAAGGAGAAGAGGAGGAACTTCTCATCCCGCCATAGAGCCAGCCAAAAGGAAGTCACAGTCCTACAAAGATTTAAGGACATGGTTAACTTTATCCACTACATGTGGAATTAAATACAGGCCTACTTCTCTGCCAGCAAGGGCAAGAAGTATACCTGCTTCAAGGTATAAATGCCTAAGTGACTCTCAAACCTAATTCCCACTGACTTTATAAGGCTTGAGGATAAAATGCTCTCCCAGTTTTCAGTTTTTCTTAGGAAGTTTCATATGCTGGATGTACGCTTTCACTGCTTTTCATATTTAAAAATAGTCTCCAGCAGTCTCTTAGCTTGCCCTCACCTTTATAAAATGCTGCTATACTACTTCTGTCTATGGAAATGAAGTCCAGTTCACAGATCATAGCCCAAATGTGCAGGCATGGCCTCCCCACAATGTTCAGCTGAGCCCTGGCTGGACAGCTGGAAAGTCCAACCCCTTGCTGCCCGGGACTGGGACTACAGCACTGTACCAGGCAGGCACAATGTCCTGCTGGCCTAAATCCACTCACCTCTGCTAGCATTACAAAATGTATACGATAAAATGTTTATATGCAGGGTCTGACAGGCTGCGCTATCTTCCATATAAACACAGTATTTACCTGAATGCAAACTGAATCGGAACATAAAAAACAAACTCGCATTCTGAGTTGATTTTGGAAAAATATCTTGATTTGTTTTAGTGCATGAATAGAAAAATAACAATAAGCAATGTAATGAGAAGACTTCAGGTCTCATTACCACTGTACACTTTTTAAAACGTTAGCAAGTAAAGCAACATAGAAGTTGATGTAGCACTAAGATATACCTATAAGGATTAATGCAAGAAGTAAAATATTCCAGAACCCCCTCCAGTGCCCTACAAGAGCCCCACCAGCTAATGGGAAACAGCTGCCGTTTCGTGGACTGGGTAGGGCAGGAACAGTCACAGCACCTCCATAATACAGGCGAGAGTTTCTCCTAGAAGCAAGATCTAAAGGAACCCTTTGATTTTTAATTCCTTAAATGATAAAACAAATATTCTCTTGGATTTGAATAGGTGCTGTAGCAAAAGATTGCCTTCTAAGGGAATTGGGAGAACCTCAGTCACTTTTTCACCCATTAATATCATGAAGAATTCTGTTAAAACTCTGTTGTCAACATGAGTCAATTCCAAGGTCAGCGCCATGCCACCAAATGAGCATGCTGTCATATGGCGAGTAAGTAACCTCTAAGTACAAGTGCAAAGCTAAAAGCTCTCCCTGGTACCACCAGCTCTAACAGAATTGCCTCCACATCACATCACATCACACTTTAACCCTCTGTCAGAAAGGGTCAGAGACCCACACACCTCTCGTGGAGCCATCACGGCTAATGTAGTGAAGCAGCACTGGCTTTTAAAGACAATAACACACTAGGGAGCTAGCTCTGCCTGTAGGTAATGGTTATCAAGATTTTCAACTGTACCATCTTCCAGAGCCTGGAGGAGCTTGTGCTTAAGACACAGGGTCCGTGCTTCTGCTAGGAAACCCAGGGGCAGGTGGCTGGGCAGGCTCAGCTCTGCTGCTCCACCGCAGCCCACGAATCCCAGCCCTACCAGGAGGTGTGAAAAATGCAGGAAGCTCCCTGCCCTTCCGTTCTCTTTCCTGCCCTTCCCAAAGGTGCTCTTCCCCTGATCACCAGGGCCACAAACAGTCACTCCTGCCTTAGAGAGGGACACCTACAGGCCAATACCTTATTGCCAAGACTGCAAGCCATCAGTTGACTACACCACGAGTGTCCCAGCTCTTCAAAGGACACAGCACAAAGGTGAGGGTTTTACCTGCACCAGTGTTGGGCACCCCCATGCTCGTAGCCAAAAGAGTTAAGGAAGAAGTAGACGATTTGCTTACACTACTCGAGGGAAAGGCAAGCAAAGAGCTTGCGTATTCGCCACTCCCATCAGGAACAGAGCAGCAATGGCCGGAGAAGGGAAGCTCTCCAGCCAGTCAAGGAGTTCCTGCTTGGGGATTTCTCTTAAGAGGCACATGGCTGAAAACACCCGGGATGCGGGCCTCTAGTAGCTGTGGTACTGTAACACCAAAGCTGTGCAAAACTCATACAAGCAACACTAAACATGGACACTGACGTTTCCGCTTTACCCCTCTACTCCCACCAGCCAAAAAGGTCCCAATTCGAAACACCTAGATCCATCTTGGTAAACATTACCATGCCACAGAGAAGTGTATCCCTCCGGAGCTAGAGCTACTGAGAGACGTGCAGCTAGGTCCGAGAAGGCAAGCCTGAGTCAGCGCACGTGCTCAGAGATACTACGATCTTCTCAGCTCAGAAGCGCCACCTGAAGGTCCCAAGCCCTTCTGAGCACACCAGAGCCGCTACACTGCACACCTTCCACTTCCTTCTCCAACAGCTGCTCCTCCTAGCTGAGCCTCTTCTGCTCTGCTCGGAGCTAAGCCAGAGCACCGGCAATGCGGGAGGGGAAAACACCCAACTTGGGAAGGCTTGTTACTTGCAGCACAGGAGAAAGGGAAACACAGGGGACAGTGGGAAGGCCTCAAGGAAGCTGAACAAAAGGGAATGGAGAAGGACCAGGCAGTAGGAGGCAGCTTCCCTCTCTCTCCTGCTCCCTCTCCTATTCAGCTTCAGAAAGGTCTCTTTGGAAGGCTGCTCTCCCCGCCTCAGAGCCAGCCTGAGTCGAGGCCACGCCAGAATCACAGGCTACAGTTTTTCCTCAAGTCACACTGCATCTGTGAGCTCCTGAAATCCACAGGTGGCCTGGTAAACAGGTCTGAGGGACTCCGTAATTGAAACAGGCAGGCACACAGTTTGGGGTCTCTCAAGGGGGAGGGCAATGGCAGCATTGTCCAGTCTCCAGTTGCCTGCTTTTTCCTTCTCAGCATGAGGAGCGCAGAGTGGGAAGACACACAAGCCATCCTCACAAAGTCCAGCTTCCAGTGCCAGGATACGGGAGTGCGTCAGGAACTCCTTCTTGCCGAGAGCAGCAAAAGCCACCAGGAGCACGAAGGGAAATGCCCAAGAACACGAGACCTCTGTTTGGTTCCGGTTGTGCACAAGGCTCAGTGAGGCTAGAAATTTTTCTCTTAAGCTAAATCTAAACATCCAGTGACACCAGTAAGAGACAAGGAGTCAAAATCATAACTTTCCGGTCATTGTGCAGCTCCTCAAACACCTTCATCAAAAAGAAAAAAGAACCAAATAACACCCCCATAGGCCAGTAGCTGACATGCTAAGCAGGGCCAGAACATGTTTGCTAGATACATGCTAGAGCAACGATCGAAAGAGGCAATGTTTTCTGGATTTCCGGGTAAAATCTGTGCAAGAAGTCCCCCGCCAGGAGTGCATCTTTCAGGCCGTAGCATGAAGTTATACATAGAAGAGCTGGAGTGTGCTACCTGGTGTAGTCTTAAGACAGGGTTGTTGAGAAAAGTAATGGTAAGCACAAGGAGGGAACGCTGGTGGAGGGAAGGTGAAGCGCGTACAAGGAAAATAGACCTGAGCACTTCTTTTATGCCGTGCTGAACCTTAATGCTCTATACCGAAAGGAATGTATAATCAAAGTGCTCAGGTTTCGCAGAGTTGCCACTGTGTGGATTATTTGTTTCTACCTTAAACATACAGAAAACAATCTCTATCCAACTCTTCTACCTGCTCCATTCCGAACTCGCAGTTAGGAAACTCGACGTTTTCTCTGATGTCAAAACTGGAACCCTGTGATGCAACAAAGCTAGGCATAAAAGAGATTGTGTTACAGAAAAGTAAAGGCTACACATGCAACTAAAATGTTATATTGCCTCAGTTTCCCTTCTTTATTTATCTTTTTTCTTTTCTAATCCCCTTTGATGAAGAATACGTAATGTGTATAAGCAGCAGCTGGAAAGCCAACGAAGTCACAGAGCTTCGCATGGGCTGAGCCATGTACCCAGAAGATCTCCATCATATGATTGGGATCTGTCAACAATAAAAGGACAAAACATCTACAGACTTGGCTGGCACCTTCTTCTGTTACACTCCATGACTGAACTTTACTAATCCTTAAAGCACACTCTGCTAATTTGTTAGATGCAAATTAGAAAGTGCAGTCTACAAAAGTAAAATGACTTTAGCTGTATTATGGCAGTGTTCCTACTGCTTGGCTCTTCCACAAAAACACCTGCCTTGGAAACAGTCACTTCACTGCTTGCTTTCTTCTTTCCAGAGAAGAACTCCACAAGTGACCTGGGGAGCTCGACATGAAGAGGGGAGGGTGGGAAGGCACACAAGCCAGCCTCACAAAGTCCAGCCTCCGGTGCCAGGAGGCACCTCTGGTGCTGATGATAGCAAACTGGGAGGAGTGGCTGATACCCCAGAAGGCTGTGCTGCCATTCAGAGAGACCTGGACAGGCTGGAGAGCTGGGCAGAGAGGAACCTCCTGAAGTTCAGCAAAGGCAAGCGCAGGGTCCTGCACCTAGGGAGGAATAACCCCATGCACCAGTACAGGTTGGGGGTTGACCTGCTGGAAAGCAGCTCTGCGGAGAAGGACCTGGGAGTGCTGGTGGACACCAAGTTAAGCATGAGGCAGCAACGTGCCCTCGTGGCCAAGAAGGCCAGTGGTATCCTGGGGTGCATTAGGCAGAGCATTGCCAGCAGGCTGAGGGAGGTGATCCTCCCCCTCTCCTCAGCCCTGGTGAGGCCGCATCTGGAGTACTGCGTCCAGTTCTGGGCTCCCCAGTACAAGAGGGATGTGGCGCTACTGGAGTGAGTCCAGTGAAGGGCTACAAAGATGATTAGGGGACTGGAACATCTCTCTTATGAGGAAAGGCTGAGAGAGCTGGGCCTGTTTAGCCTGGAGAAGAGAAGGCTGAGAGGAGATCTTATCAATGTGTATAAGTATCTGAAGGGAGGGTGTCAAGAGGATGGGGCCAGACTCTTTTCAGTGGTGCCGAGCGACAGGACGCAAGGCAACAGGCACAAACTGAAACACAGACAATTCCATCTGAACATGAGAAAACACTTTTTCACTGTGAGGGTGACAGCGCACTGGAACAGGTTGCCCAGAGAGGTTGTGGAGTCTCCTTCTCTGGAGATATTCAAAACCCGCCTGGACGCCATCCTGTACAATGTGCTCTAGGTGACCCTGCTTGAGCAGGGGTGTTGGACTAGATGATCTTCTCCTGAGGTCCCTTCCAACCTCAGCCATTCTGTGATTCTGCTATTCTGTGATATGTGAGAGCGTCGGGACCTCCTCCTTGCTGGGAGAGAGCACCAAAGCCACCAGGAGCACTAAGGGAAATGTAGAGGACCAGGAGAGCTCTGATTGCTTCAGGCGGTGCACAAGGCTCAGCGAGGCTAGAAATGCTCGTGCTAAGGCCAAATGTACAGAGGGAGTGGTGCCAGCAAGAAAGCAGGAGAACGAAAGACAGCTTGACGGGTGACGGGAGCTGGGGCACAGGCTTGGCGCCGGAGCCCCCACGCCTCTCACCAGCTGCCCCCGGGCCAGCTGCAGAAGCGCAGAGCTGGGGCTGGAGCAAAGCGGCTGCAGGGGGGGCGGGCAGGAGAGCAGAGAGCGAGGCTGCAGCAGGCGCTGGCGGCCCCGCGCCGGGGCCGGCAGCGCTGGCGCGGAGCTGCAGAGCAGCGAGGCGAGCGCAGGGGCCCGAGCGTGCGGGCAGAGAGCCGGGCTGCCGCCGAGGGGCTCCTCGAGGGCGGCAGCAGCAGCAGCAACCACGGCCGCCAGCAGGCCCGGGCTGCCCGCACAGGGCGGCGCCGGCGCGCGGAGGGAGCGCGGGCCGCGGCGGGGGTGCGCGGCCCCTGGCGCCCCCGCGGAGGCGCGCGGAGGGCGCCCGTGAGCTCTCAGAGGGGCCCCGCGCTGCGCTGTGTTGCGCTGTGCTGCGCTGTGTTGCGCTGCGTTGCGCTGAGGCGTGTTGCGGCGTGTTGTGCTGCGCTGCGCCGTGTTGTGCTGCGCCGCGCCGCGCCCGGCAGACGCCGCTCCGCGCGCGCGTTGCTCGAGGGCGCCGGCGGGGGGCGGCTGCTGGCGACGGGCAGCACGGTGCGAGCGCGGGGGGCGTCCGCCCCCGGCCGCCGCCTGCTGCTGCTCCTCGGCCTCCTGGCGGCCCTGCGTGCCCGGGACAGCCGGGCTGCTCCGCGGGCAGCGCCGGGCCCAGGTAGGGCGGGCGGCGACGGAGGCACCGCCGCCCCCGCACGGCGCGGCGCGGCAGCCTGGGGGCCGCGGGGCCGGCTGGCGAGCGGCCGGGGCGGCGGGAGGCGGCTGCCGGGCTGCGGGGCCGCGGCGGCGGCGGCGTCGGGGGCCGGGAGCGGCTCCGCGAGGCTCGTGGGGCCGCGGGGAGGCTGGGGGCGCTGGGGGCGCTGTGCGTGGGGCAGCGCCTGGCGCTGTGTGGCGGGAGCTGCTGTCCCCGCGCGCGGTTTCAGCGGTGCCTGGGGGCGATGGCGATGGCGGTGCTTGGCCGGATGCCAGCGGTGAGCCTCATGGACGGGCTGGAGGCGAGTCGTCAGGGGATCTTCCCTGGAAAGGCTGGAAGCACGGATGTCCTCGCGCTGCTTTGGCCTCTAGCGGGCCGGCGGGCTCTTGTGCCCACGCAGTGTAAATGAGCCTTCCTGTGCTGCGGTGCTGAGGCTTCCCCGTTTGTAGAGTCCTGGCTTCCTTGGTGGGCGTTTGAGAGCTCCCCGGAAGAAGGCACCGAGGGGCCCCGTGTGTTTGTCCCGGGGGCGCTTGGGGGCTGTCGCATAGCGCCTGGACAGAGGATTTGGAGAGCTGCCAGGTGGCGGCCAACAGGTGCCCCCGGCCCCTCTGCAGTTGTGAGGCTCTCGACCTGCCTGTGTGACCTGGGGAAGGCTTCCGAGATCTGCGCTGGCTGCTTTGGCTCGCAAAGCGCCGTTGGCGAGTGCCCCTGAGCCAGTGGCTGCTGCAAAGCCCGGGGGCATGATGGGGTTGAGTTTACAGCTTGTGTGAACTCCAGGGCGTCCCTTCCCCCAGCAGCTCTGTGCCTGCTTACGTTTATGCCCATACGGTGCCAGTGCAGACACCCGCTAGGTGTTTGCAAGGTGCACGGGAGCAGAAGTATGGTGTAATTCTATGTTCCCCGTCATCCACCACCCTTCAAATCAGCAGTCGTCTATGGAAATACTTAATGAGAACTGTTCCCGTCTCGGCTTGGTTACAGATGTGGCTGTAGTGGACGCTTATCCAGCTTCTCAGCTGCATCCTGTTGCTGAGCCTCGGGGTTTTCCCAGGGGTACGTAGTCCGTTTTTACTTCCCTGAAAGAAGAAGAACTTACTTTGTACTATTCTGTTCACATGAAATTGTACTTCATACTTGCTCTTCAGGTCGTCCAAGGGCTTCAGAGCCGCGGGGGCGCCGCGGGGGTAAGTTGTGAGCATTTCTTTACTTTGAGAGCTGCCAGGTGCCAGGCCAAAGGTCATCTCTGCCCCTCCACAGCTTTGAGACTCTCGACCTGCATATATGTCCCATGTCATGACATGACCCCCCCTTCCATTCATTACACCTGCTTTGTGAAGAAGCTGGTAGCAGCTTGTAAGGAAAACTGGCCACCTATGTGTTGGCTTTCTGCTTTGCCTGTAGGTAATGGTTATCCAGATTTTCAGCTGCACCCTCTTCCCAAGCCTCGGGAGGATCCGCGGGGTAAGTAGTCAAGATGCATTCACTTCACAGAAGCAGCTTTTCCGTTTCCAACTTTTCTTGGTGTGGAGTGTAACTGAATAAGTGCTTGGCTGCTGCTCGCACAGACAGAAGAGCAGAGTGGGACTCGGGAGGCGTTCAGAGATGTGCTGCGCAGTGCTTTGCCTTGCAGAGTCTTTGTGCTGCTTCCAAAGCCTGCTGCAAAGCCAGCGGGCTTGTTGGGGTTGAGTTTACAGCTTGTGTGAACTGCAGGGTGTGCTTTCCCGCGGCAGCTCTGTGCCTGCTTAGATTGGTACCCATACGGTGCCTGGGCATGCACGTGGTGAGCGTCTGCAAGATGCTCGTGAGTGGAAGGGCAAGACAAGCGCCTAGCTGTGATTCTGTGTCCCCCACCGTCATTCACTACCATTCAAATCTGAAGAAGCATATGGAAATCTGTGTAATGGGAGTTGTTCCTATGTGTGTTTGGTTACAGATGTGGGCATAGGCGATGGACATTTGTCTTCTCCTCTGGACCCTGGATTTGAACCTGGAGGTGAGTAGTCAGCAGATAGTCAGTTGAACAAATAGGCCTTTCTTTTCTCGCTCTGTAGCGCCCTCCTGAGGAAGCCAAAGTCTGCAGCACACATCCCCTGACCAAAGGGCAGCAGAACAACTAGGGGTAACGCTGGTTCGGTCTTCCACCGGCCCGCGGGCTCCTGTGCGTGAGCAATGTAAATGATCCTTGTTGTCCTCCGGTTCTACAGGTTGCCTGCTGGTAAAGTTCTGGTTTCCCTGGTGTATGTTAGAGACCTCCGCGGAAGGAAGCACCGAGGGGCCGGGTGTTTGTCCTGGGGGTGCTTGGGGGCTGTTGGGTAGCGCCTTGAAGGAGGATTTGGAGAGGTGCCAGGTCCCAGCCAACAAGTCCCCCTGGCCCTCCTGCAGCTGGGAGACTCTCGACCTACATGTGTGTCCCCCATTCCCCTTCCGGAAATTCACGGCAAGTCACTTCTGCGGAAGTATGTGGCACCACGTGATGAAAACTTGTCTTGTCTGTGTTTGCTTACAGGCGTTCCTGCAGGCAGTGGCCTTCCAGCTGCCCAGCTGGATCCCATCTCTGAGCCTCAGGGGCATGCGAGGAGTAAGTGGTGGAGATTTATTCACTTCCTGGAATGAGCATTTTGTTTGAGAGTTTTATTCATGGGCCGTGTAGCTTAATTCTTTGGCCGAGGCTCATGCCTGCAGAGGAGCAGAGTGGGCTTTGGGAGGGCTTCAGAGATGTACGGTGGGTGTTCTGCCTGGCTCCTCCAGCCTTGTGCTTCTTGCAGCGCCTACAGCAAAGGCAGCAGGTTTGGGGGGTTGAGGTTACAGCTTGTGTGAACTCCAGGGCATCCTTTCCCAGCATGCTTAGATTTGTAGCCACATGGTGCCTTTGCGGGTACCCGATAAGTGTTTGCAGAAGACTCAGGAGTGGAAGGGCGGGACAAGTGCCTTGGTCTAATGATACGTTCCATGCTCATTGACTCCCATTCAAATCTGAAGCAGCATACGGAAAGAGCTCTGCTCGTCTCTTTGGTTACAGATGTGGCCGTAGAGGATGTCTCTGCAGCTTCTCAGCTGGATGCAGGTTCAGAGACTCTGGGGAATCGTACAGGTGGGTCGTGACTATTCTCCTACTGTGAACATTCTTTATTTTAAGAGCTGCCAGGTGCCAGGCCAAAGGTCATCTCTGCCCCTCCACAGCTTTGAGACTCTCGACCTGCATATATGTCCCATGTCATGACATGACCCCCCCTTCCATTCATTACACCTGCTTTGTGAAGAAGCTGGTAGCAGCTTGTAAGGAAAACTGGCCACCTATGTGTTGGCCCTGCACCAAGTCTGGCTATCATTGAGGCTCCAGCCTAAATGACCACATATGAGTGGGTCGCGCTGTGCTCGTAACTGAGCACAAGACATGACCTCACACCCTTGGATGCAAGGCAAGACACCATACCAATCTGTGACTGCTTCATTTCTTAAGGGTGTGTAACAGAAGAATAATCTAGTTAGGAGCACATGTCCTGGCAGATATCCCAGTTGATGACAACCTGATGTCTTCCTATTATTCTTTATAGAAAAAAAAAGTTATATTAAGAGCCAGTGTGAAACTGAGATGTGTTACAATCACAAGTGAGAACAAAGACATAATACAACAGCACCTGGAAAGTTTAGAAATCTTGTACGGACAAGGAATAACCATAACACTTAACCTGAAGAAAGTACAAGCCAATATACCTGGGGAAAATAATCGAACCCACAGATACTCATAAAGCAATGGAAAAATAAGTCTGCAAGCAAGAAATTAAGAGTGTGTGTGTGTGTGTGTGTGTGCGCGCGTCATGTGAATGAGAGAGAAAACAGGAGTCTGTTGAAGAGCAGAGACTTTCTCAGCAGAAAGTATATGTCCATTAAAAGCAAGGGGTCACACTGCAATTTCTAGGACACTGAGATCAGTATTTAATTTCCATACAGTGACTCAGAGGGAGCCGTGGGCTGCTTCATCCTGGAGCCCCAGTGCCTCCAGCAAGGTGCCCAGTGAGGCAAAAGTCCTTGCTCCCACAGCCCTCCTCAGGGAGCTGTGGCACCCAGCTCTGCTCTGCCAGGCTTGCAGGCTGCATGCCGGGCAGATGCTGAAACACTACGCAAAAAAGTGGATGTGCTCCCAAGTTCTTCTATTTGCATTTCTTGCAAAGGGATGATGAATGTTACATGTTGCCCATGCTGGAGCTGTGCACCACGAACCCAAAGCTTGCAGTTAATCATCAGCCTCATCCTCACGCTTCATTGCCCAGGAAGAGCAGCAGTTCTCTGGCGTAGCTTGCACAGCTACCCAGCCATGCTGGGAGCAACTCACTCGCAAGCTGCAAGCACCGACTTAAGGGGCTCAGACCCTTGTGAGGTACAAATGACACCAAGTGGAGGGACGTCAAGAGAAAGCAAGTCAATGCTGCGTATCTGCCTAGAACGAGAACTAGTGGGTGTGTAGGCAGAGCTGGAGATTACTTTTTTCTCTTTGCCAAAATGTTCTGCTTCAGTCATCCCCAAATTATTTGAAAGGTAGATCCAAGGTAGTAGACATTCCTTTGCTACCACCAGCTGAGAGATTAGGGCCTTTACTGAGATGGGAAGGAGTTAGCAATAGTCCTCACTTCTTCCTGAATGAGGATGAGCCTGTCTCATCTGTGTGTCTCAGGATGATACTCCAGATATTGAGCCAGCCTGGAAGTCAGCGATCCTCCTGCCCACCTGCTGGAGTCAGACCGCTTTATATGAACAGAGAGTCCCTTGTTGCCTAGTCCAGTTGTAAGGACATTTATTAGGGTCAGAGCCAGATGGTCTGGGTGTTAAGACAGAAACCTCAGACAGCAGATGAGTGTTCAGACCACTGACCTACGCGTGCCTGAGAACAAAATGTTTCATTGTGCCCAGAGGAACAATTTGTAGAGTGAAATGAAATTAAATGTTTTATTTCATTGTTTTTCGTTTTGAAAGGAGAGAAAAAAAAACCTCACATTGATCAGAACTGTTTTTTATTTCATTTTCAGTTGGACTGGAATACCAGTCACTCACCAAGCTCCGCAATGGACATTCTCTTGAGGGACATGTAGGAAACTCTTGACATCTAGGAGCCAGGACTTTGCCCGTGACAGAGAGAGAAAATACTCCATTGCCACTTGCAGCAAAGGCCAGTGTTTGCCAACCGGGCAAGCAGCTTTGCAGGAAGGGCTGTTTTCCCATGGATGGGGCGTCCCTTCCCCTTTTCCCAGCCTTTGCTGGAAACTCCTGGGAGAGCTGGTGAGTACTCCATGTGCGGCTGCTGGCGCAGTGGGTGGCAGCCTCGGGGAGGGACTTCCTCTCCAGATAAATTAGATATCATCAGGAAAGTCTCTGTTCCTGTGACTGCTGGCATCCAGCTGGGAAGGAGCGTTGTCTTCTACTGTCTTTACAACTTTGCCTTAAGGTGACTGCTCCCATCCTACCTGCCCTTAGGAGACCAGCCATCGCCTCCTCCACCCCCATGTGAAATTATGTCAGAAGTCAAGACAGGAGTTTTCTGGAGTTTACGTTGGCTCACTTGGTTATATCTGCACCTTTAATCTCTACTTTCCAAACTAGGCCTGAGAAAACATTGCCGAATATTGCGTAAGGAAGAAGTGAGCATGAGCAAGGTGCCTGGCAGAGCCCGTGTGTCTTTTCTAGCTATGATGGCTAGAAAACAAATAAATGCAAGAGGGCAAAGACATTAGCGGTGTAGTTTTTATTTTGAGGAATGTTTTTATGATGTAAACCACAGAATATATTACTGAAGAGCATTCCTTTGGACTTAAGTAATATACATTTTCAACTTTTAAGGCTGAGAATCTTCACAAGAAGATTTACTGACCCTGTAGTTAACATAAAAGAGGAAGGATATGCAGTTTTGGTTAGAATTGAAAGAAAATAAAATACTCACAGTATGAAAATACACTGTTAAACTGGTCTACAACAGTAAATCTCTCACATATTTGACAGCTAAGACAAGACAGAAAAATCTTGTAAGCTTTCCTTCTGTACAGCTAAGTTTTACAGTATATTGTACGAAACTCCTCAGGTTTGGAAGGTCACAATTCCTGCTGTGACTGCGCTATGCTCCCACCTGCTGATAGGCCACCTTCTCCCTGCCTTTTCTGGCCACTCCGTGCCTTCCCTGTACCTCAAACTGAGGACCTCGGCGCGGAGGTCTGGTCTTTCACATTTCATCTCGCTGAAATGACACTCTTGCACGGACCTCAAATTGCTGGAGGATTTTTCCATCCCTGTTTGCTTCTGAGAGGTAGCACTGTAACCATCCTTTAATTTTTGATTGCTAAAGTGGGACTTTCACAGTTTTTCTTCGCCTGTGGGTTTGTTTTCACACTTAAACATAATTTTTGGCTTGCAACAAGACATAGCTCTAGAAGCTGCAGCATATCCATAATGGTTATTTAGCACCCCTCACTGGCAACTTCTATAAACTAGACTAAAATGGGCTTTAAAATACAGAGGGGAGAAATAAAGGGAAAAAAATATCAAACATAGGATACCTAGATTGAGAGCAACCACAATATATTCTTCATTTTTAATTTTCAAGAAATTATATTTCCAAGAAAATCATATCATTCTTTAGAAAGTCTTTCACGCAAACAGTTCTGGTGTTTCCAAAAACGTAAATTCATGCTCTCGTTTCTGTTTTTTTTTCTTCTGAGCATCTACAACAACACACTTTATGTGAAGAATGTTTTCAACAACTTTAAGTAGCTAACTGGGTTTCAGCTATTGAAGCTGAGTGGATTAAGGATGACACCAGAAGCATACATATGCAAAGGATGTCACCATCTGTATTTCTTTTACATTTGGCATTGTTATGAGGTTACAGATAATTTTCTAGTCTTTTTGTTCAACTCTTCACTAAATACTGGCCTGGGTAAAATTATTAGTTTATTTGCACGCACACAGATTTGTAAATCCCTCTGCTCAGCTGCAGAAGGCACAGTTCACCTCTCCTCATCTACATTTTCTTGAAAGGCCAGGCATCCCTCAAACCTACAGTTTTAAGACTTTTGGAGAGCTCTAGGAGCATGTTGCAGTTCTCATTCAGTCAGCGGTGCTAACACAAACCAGACACCGCTTCCACCAGAGTGGCTTTCTGTTAGTGACAGGTCTGACCACAGCAGACTTTCAGACAGGCTGCTTGCCATTTTTAGTACTTCTGACCTTAATTTCATACCAAACAGGAAATATTTCTTTTTCCCAACACATCAGCCTCACTGATGCACCTGCAGTGTCCCAAGCCACATAGGACACCAGGCTGTTCTCAAAAAATGAAGTTAATACTTCTGCATGGATGTTTTGTTTTTCTGTCAGAGGGCAGTGAATCCACTGCTTCAGCTGTTACATCCTGAGATAGGGTATTTGTCTTAGAGTTTTTTTATAATATTTTAAAAGCTGTAAATCGTTTAAAGAAACACATAGGATTGTAAGGTTTTTTTAACACCCTGTCCAGCAAATTTCAAAACATGGCTTCTAGCAATGAGCACACTAGCCTATAATTCTTTTATTTGCATACTTATACTGGCAGCAGTCTCAGCCAACTGTTTGCAGCAATTGCTAATTTACAGCTTGTATGCAGTATCTTTCTTTATTGATACAATAATCGCTGCCAATATACAAACTGCATTATATCATCCACTAAAACTCTTCAGGAATGCTCCTGACCTCACAGAAAAAGTACCACTTATTCGAAACATATTACTGGCATAATAGCACTTACTGGGGAAATCTGCTGTTTCATCTACCATAATTACATTTCACTTTCCAGGAATACTATCAGCAGTGCCCTCAGGATTTTATGATCTGTAGTTTCCATGACCATATTTTGAATGACTGGATTTATAAACCGAGTCTTTTCCAACCCCATCTGAATATTAGGATAATATTTCTTTGTATGCCAAGATAAGTACTGTGCAGTCTTTTAATTAAGATTTTCCTCTTTTCTTCAAAGATAACTGAAAAACATTGATGTTGCTGGTAATCTTTAAAACATGGCTCCCTGAGTTGCAGCGTCCCAAAGAGCAAAGGTGCATCTCACATTTGTCCTAAGGGTTTTTTCAGGTAGCGAATGGAGGCTACACACAGCTCTGCCTGGCACAGATTAAGGAGGGAGACGAATGTCTTTCCTTTTGTAGCCTTTCCTCCCCCTGCCTACGGTGCCCCCAGGATGGCCATGCCACTGTGGGATGCAGTCAGGCACCAGACTCGGAGTCTTCTCTTCTGCAATGTGTATATGAATTTTGTCTTTCTTGTCTGCATGCTCATGGTAAGAAAAAGGAAAAGAAAGGAAAGAAAAGGAAAAGGGAAAGGAAGACGAAAAGGAAAACGAAAACAAAAAGGAAAACAAAAAGAGTTTGTGTCTAGATACCATCCATTCAGCTGGACAGCAGCTCAGCCTCTGCCAAAGCGGGGCCAGTGGGGTCAGGGCTGAGCCTGAGGTTAGAGGAAGGCTGGGAGCCGGCCAGGGCTGCGCAAGCCAGCGCCAGCCCCAGAGCCAGGCTGCAAGGACACGCCGGCTTCCTGGGAAGGGAAGCTTGGGATGGAGTCCAATGAAAGGGTTTTCCTCTTTTTTTGTTTTTTTGTCCTGCTGACTCCAGAGGCTCCCAGCAGTCACATGTAAACACCTGCTCTCCCAAACAGCAGCTCCATTCGGCAACCTAAGGAAATCCTGCTCTGTGAGAAACCATAGGAAATATATACTTCTCGCTTTCCTGAACAGTTTCAGTGTGCAAGGAATTTTAAGCCCAGCTCCCCATTCCACCTGATTTGGAGCAGAGATTTGAATTTAGCTCTCACCTTTCAGCCAATGGTCCTGTCCACAAGACTAGGGAATTTTTGAGGTAGGTCTTCCTCATCTCCTGCTAAATCCTTTCATTTAGTGTAAGCAATTGCATCCATACTGGAGCAATGAGTAAAATTTGACATTTACTCAAAATTGTTAGTTTTTTTCTTTACAGATCACTGCATACTTTATACAAAATAGATCACCTCCCACAAAAGCTTCTCTGTTTTATTAGAAGCAATCAATCAAAACAACAGCAGGTTTGGGAATTATGTACAAGTTTGGGGGACAACAAGCCAGTGCTTAGTACCAGCAAAGGATGTCAGCCCAAGTATGCCTTCCACTGCAGATTTTCTGTGTGATCATAACTACATTTTAAAAGTCATGATGGATTTACTTGGGTGTCTCATTCTCATTGAGTGGGTGCAAATAAAAAAAGCTAATTATGTTTAAAAATCTGAGTCCTATCCATGGTCTCATCTTTCATCTGTAAATACTAATAACATCTTCCCATTTTTTAATATATTTTGTGAGAATAAATATATTGAAGATTGAGAAGCAGTCAGAAAATACAGTAACAGGCCTAAGAGATTTTTTTCTATAAAAAGCTAATGTGAGCAAAAAAAACCTACTATAAACTCCAAAGACAAAACAAATACTCAGATCTCAAATATCATCAGGAGATGGCAATGAAATTATTTCTCACATATATGTATTTGCATTGTGTGCATTTGTAATTCTTATATTTTCAGGGGTAGAGTATGATTTGAGCTTTGGGCAGAGCTTAGGTGTCATTCATCTATTGTGAACACAGCCATAAAACAGCATCTCTATTTTGTATTTCTCGTGTTCCTAGGTGGCAGGGAATAAGAATTTTTCACTGGAGTTTGTAAGTCATATGAGTCTTTAATAGAACAACAGGTAGGCTACCAAATATTACAGAAAAGCTTATGATGAGTTCTGCATGTCTCATCTCTCTGGGCTGCTTGCACACCCCATTTGGTTCTGCCAAAATGCACTACCATCATCATACTTCCCCACATAAGTAAAAGGACCAAGTACCTTCACACTGCCAAAACCCAAAGATCACAGACCCAATTCCTTAAGAGCTGAAGACTGCCTTAATAATATTTCTATTTTAAAATACATACCTGTTTCTGAGCCATCTCGATAGTCTTGTATCACCCTGCCAGAGTTTTATCTGAGAAGCAAGAAATTTGGAGTTCCCTCTCACCCCCAACAATATAAGTTGAAATTCTTGCAGCCACACAAGAGCACTGCCTTGCCAAAGTCAAAATAAACAACATCCACTGCTCTCCCCTCATCCATCAGGCTAGTTATTTTGTCATAGAGAGCTATCAGGTTGGTCAAGCATGATTTCCCCTGTGTAAATCCACACTGACTACCCTCAGCACCTTCTTGTCTTTCATGTGTTTGGAAATGGCTTCCAGGATTATTGACTCCATCACCTTCCCGGGGACTGAGGTGAGGCTGACCTTCATAGAGTTACCCAGATCTTCCCTCTCGCCCTTCTTGAGGATTGAAATGATATTGGCTTTCTTCCAGTCCTCAGGAACCTCCCTTGATCACCATAACCTTTCAAAGATAACTGGCAGTGGCTTCACGGTGACATTGGCCACCATCTATCTCTCAGCACTTGTGGGTGCATCCCATCAGGTCCCACGGACTTGTGTATGTCCAGTTTAAGCGTTCCCTAACCCAACCCTCCTCTACCAAACATAAATATTCCTTGCTCCAGACTATCTCACTGGTCTCAGGGACCTGGAATTCCTGAAGGCAAATCTTACCAGTGAAGACCAAAGTGAATGCTTTAAGCACCTCAGCCTTTTCTGTGTCCTTTGTCACCATGCTCTCCATCCCATTCAGGCACGAGTCCTTATTTTTCCTAGCTTTCCTTTTGCTGCTGCTACACCTGTAGAAACCTTTCTTTTTGCCCTTCACAGCCCTCACAGATTCAATTCCAGATGGGCTTTGGCTTTTCTAATCCCACCCCCACACTCTTGTACAGTGTCTCCCTATTCCTCCCTGGGCACCTGTCCCTGCTTCTACCTCTTGTACACTTCCTTTTTATGTCCAAGTTTTGTCAGGAGCTCCATGTCCATCCATGTAGGCCTCCTACCATCTTTATCATCTTCATCGTAAAGCAGCAGTTCTCAGGGTGGTTTGTTTTTGTTTTTTTCCTTAACTCCTGGTAAAAATTGAGGGGGTGTAGAGGCACAAGCAGGGGGATAAAGCAAATAGGGAACAGTTGATCACTATTCCTCAAAGGAAGAGCATTCAAACAGCCACTGAAATTACCAGGTCACAGTTTTAAAGTAGCAAATTAATATATTTGTTTTTCAAGATATATAATTAGATTATGGTTCTCAGCACTAGCATTGTTAAGTTTGTGTTCTATTACTGGTGTGAATGACTTTTACTGACTGGGTCCCAAAAGAACTGCACTGGAGATCAAGGAGCAGAACTCAACCACCCCAGCCCTTAGTTCAGTGCTTACTTACTTCTCTAGTTAGATAAAATAGAGGTCATAAAAAAGCACAGTATCAAAAAAGAACAGTTACAGGATTAAAAAACAGACTAGAAAATGGTTACTTTTACTACCTTATCCCTCTCTAGTTAAGCACATTCTTACTCACATAATTTGCTAGTCATAGCTGACAAAAGTGAAAGCAACGTCTTTTGAGCGCACCCTAGTGAAAACATTGTTGAAGTCCTTTTTGGTTTAAAACCCTGAAAGTGTCTATACATATCTATCGCTGTTTTGCTGCTTTGGTGCTAAGGTCCAGATTAAAATAAAAAAAAAGAATTACTAAAGAAACAAAATCCTGTTTAGATAGTTTACTTGTCTTTGAATTACATTACTTTTTGAAGTGATTCACTGAATGTGAATTACGTAAGTCTTCTAAAAGGTCTTGAAAATCAGTCATTTTTCTATTGAGTACTTTCTTTTCTGCATAGAGATGTTGCTACTGTATTGGAAACGGTTCTTGTTTCCATTAAGGAGCAATGAACCACTTAAGACCAGAACATATTTCATTTTTAAAGTCTGGTACGTTCTCTACCCAATTTCACAATGCAACTGTAAATACGGTTCTGTTGCCAAACGTATGGGCAAAAAAATACAATACTGTCAACAGTAGGAGATTAAGATAAAAATATTAATGCACCCTGGCTGTGCCTTCTCATGGCAACATTATTTAAAGGCACAGTCACAATGAATATACAAAATATAATATGGAAAGTATCCTAAGGAAAGAATCTAAAAGGCAATTGCTTCAGACTTTTAAAGGCCCAGAGTAATAACCTGCATGGTAGCCACTGCAGAAGGTAACATAAGAACAAAAATAAGATGTTCATAAATTGTCTTGAAACCATTTTATCTGCAGAATAAATCTCTCAGAAATGTTCAGCTAAAAAGCACATAGCTAAGAAACTACAGTGAGGCATACAAACTTTGATTTAAAACCACTATTAATTCTTAGTCTTCAGGAGATATTGTTAATTGTTCCTTCGTAATTCTTGGAACTCCATCTTACAGCTGGGTTGTGATGTGCACTTGCACGCTCAGCTAGTATTGGGGGGGGGAATAATTTTACAAAATAATTACAGAAATTCTCATAGCTACAGACAACTCTCCACTGCTTGAATGAGTATCAGGATAAAAAGAAAAACCCGCTGTCTCTCCCAAGTCATTCTGTGCTACAACTGAACTAACAAACTCCCTTTAATCATTACCTGTTCCAAAAGCCCTACACAGCTACCTGCATCAGCTTTGTTCTGCTGCTGCGTTCTGCAGGGCCAGTGTGGACCCCAGGCTAAAACATACAGCTGGACATAAGCCAGTTCTGACCAAGCCATGTGGTATTTATACCATACTATTCACTGCTCCAGCTGTGAAAGCACAGCACACCCTCCAGTGCTGACCAGGTGCAGAGCTGTAACCATCTCAAGCTTTTTCCCTGGCAAAGTGGCCCCACTATATCCAGCTAAGTCTGTCTCTTGATGTGGTTTAGTAACGATCATGAAAAGCTGTGCTTGAGCTAGTGTCAAGGGCTGGGGTAACCTACCTGTGGATAACCGAGTGCTGACAGCACACATGCTTGTTTCCAATCAAACAAATGCAAATGGCCAAGTCAGTGGTACAAAGCCAAACCAAAAATCCAGTCTTGCGTTAAGCAACGTTTCACTCAGAAAGGAGCAATCAGACAACAACCACTGAGCCTGAACCTGGCCAATATTCTTCTCGCGAAAGAAGAAAATGTCAGCCAAATGCTGGCTGCATACACCGACTAAATGGGTGTCCACACTTAACCTTTCCCTCCTCTGTCAACCATCCTCAAGTCAGTTGTTGAACTGACTGAATTGGCAGTTTATAATCCTTTCCTGGTCAGTGAAGGGTTTGTATATCTTATTGTATATTCCTTCTCATTGCAACGGAATGGAAGAATAACAATCTTGTATTTATATGCATCCCTGTGTGAATAAAATTGAAAAATCCTGGTAATAATTACAGTGACATGACAAGTCATATTGCCTTTCTGGCACAGTATGCACTATCATCTATTTTTTTTAAATCATCAAAACACTTAAGAGGTTTTAAACAGATAACAGACATTTATGTTTTCTAGTTTAACGTGAATGCTTGCTCTGTTTTTAATAGTAAGGGAAGGAAAGGAGGAAGAACAACAGAAACACTTAAGCAAAACCAATGTGTTTTATTTCTCCCGAGTTAATATTCTATTTAAAAGTAGTCATACAAAACAAATTCAGAGAATTGCAGAATTTTATAGAATGTTTCCAATTAGTTATTATAATTACTAGAAATATAGAGACTACTTTAAACTTGCTTTAACCTGAAGCTCTTGAAGTTAATACTTTTTGTAAAGTTTAGCCTCTTGCTGTGACTGCAAAGTCACAAGCATTAAGTTACAGATACTTTCCAAACTAAGTTAGTAATGTCAGATAAACTAGCATGTAACACAGCAGCACTGCAAAAACATCTGATAACTTTTGATTAGAAAGATTATATCCAAAAATTAGGACAGTGCTTTTTTATAAGCTTATAAATAAATACTTGTCAGCAAAAATCAGTAAGTCGCTGAATTATGTCAACAGTTGTATTAAATATTATTTAGTAGATTAACATACCATATCATATAAAAATAACTCTTTAGAAAGGTTATATTAGATATATTCACTGAATATTTCTGTACTACAGCATTCATATTATGAGTGAAACAGTTTATGGCATGGACATTTTCTTTCATACAATGCATAAAAATTGAATGCAACTTGGTCACATGTATGTAAAGCAAGTGCATAACAAGGCATCTGCACAATAGAAAGTCCATGAAGACATATTACCGTGACAGTAATCACAGCACCATATGCATACAGATCATACTTAAAAATTCTTCTCTTGTAGCCTGCAGTGATAAGAGACATTTTCCAAATTCTTTCAGTAAAAACCAGCAACTCCTTTGCCTTCAAAAGCACACTCTGAATCATAGCTTCCTTGAGAGAAATTATCAACGTTTGCTTCTTCTATCATCAGTATTACGTAAAGCTGCAAGTGAAAAACAAACATATGAACTATAATATACTCTGAAGAAATAAAGCTAAATCAGAGGAAACAAATCTAAAAATCTGCTGAACTTGAAGGTCATTGTACTATGACTCTCATTACCAAGAATTCCACTTTCACATGTGAACCTTGAAAAAGGAGTCTAGGAAAAAGGAACTTAGCAGCATTACTTGAAATGCAACAAGTTTTGGCAAAGCCACAAAACAGGCTGCTAGTATACACCCAGAAAAAGTCAAATCTGACTTCCTGACTTTTGTGAAATATGTGCACCTGTGTAGCTTCTAAATTTTTTCTTATCTAGCAGTTATGCATAATTTATGCATCAAAAATCTGCTTTCAATTGCAGTAAGATATTAATCAACAAAATGTTGTTATCTGCAGTAAAGCTGTAATCTACCAAGAAGGGAAAATAATTTTTTTGCTTCTTTTCTTGTTTTCTTTACTTTTTTGACTTTTCTTGTTTTTGTCATTCAACTCAATAACTATATAGGAAGAAAATGGGCATTTTATTCTGGAGACTACCTTTGAATGTATTTCTAAAGTTTCACAATTAACTAAAGCTTTTCTTTTGTGGGGAAAGAGGAAAAAAGGGTGTGTGGGGGAGAAACATTAGTATTTTCTGAAAGTGAAATGTATGTTATGTTCACTACTCAGTGCAATTTTACAGCCAATTTTACCAATCCCTCTTCTCAAAAATCTGTAATAGGAAGATATAACTATGGTTATGGGACAGCAGCAGATTGCTTCATAAAACTAATATATCCTACATTCAGAAGTTGAGTACTGCATTCAAATACTATATCTGGAATTCCCTGGGTGAGTTTCTCTCCCCCTCTAACTTCTCCCTCTCACTTTGTCCGTGCACATTCACAGTTTGTTCATCTCTGACATCAAAGCACAGGAGTTCAAGTCGAAAACCTTGGTCCCTTCATGGAAAAAGAAAAAAATGCTCATAGAACATATAACAATTTCTCCAAAAGCAAATTTTAGAGCCAGTGATTCAAGCATGATGGTATTTTTTTACATTCTTCTATCCTCTTATCACTTAACGGAATATGAGCACATTTATATCTTTTCTTAAAAGCTACTAAAACTTGTGTTTTAAAAGTGAAACGTGAATTCTTTTTATTGCTACCCTGATGACTAGCATGAGCACTTACTTTTTGCGGTCTTTGTCTTTCTTGAAATTAACAGGTGTAGAAACTAATGCTTGTGTTTGGAGTAATTCAGCAGCAGCTTTCTTCTTAATAAACATAGCCATTTCATCTTCTAGAACTCTTCTGTTTTTCTCTAGTTTCAGTCTCTCTTCTTGATGTAATCGCTTAAGATGTTCAAATTTAGCCTGTATCTGTTGAGAGAAAGCACAGAAACTGCATTTCCAACTAGTTACACAAGGTGGTGATACCACAATATAAAAACACTAAAATTAAAAATAGTAGCAGCTACTGAACTTGTGTTAAAAGTTACATGAAATGGCAGTTCTTTTAAGATGACTAAAAAAGAGCAATTCAGAAAAATGATCATTTATATCAGATCATTCTCATTTTGGATGACAGGCTACTTCACATAAAGTAAGGTTGGAAACCATGGAAAGCACTAAGTGAGTATTAGATTTACTACAGGATATATCTTCATTAGATCAAAAATAAACAGTCCTCTGGAAAAGAAACAGTTACCAACAAAATGATTAAATTAGGACCTGTCAGGCAGAAGTTGCTTCCCTAAAACCAGATGGGCAAGGAACCATCCATTTTTTAGTTACACAGGTATTTATTTTAATATGCTTATTAATTACATGTATATATTAATATGTATATATACAACAAGCCTGGTTTAGGGAATTATTCTTGAGCTCCCAGAAGCTAACTGCTTTTCTGCAAGAATTGTTCTTTGTCTGTTCTTTTGACATATTAATAGATTTTACTCCCAAGCTGTATTTGCATAGTATGCTAAAACTGATCAAGTTGTGCACGATAACCAACAGGTATTCCCTTGCACCCTTCCTCACCTCCCATCTCCCGCCCCCACATACTCTCCTAGCATCTTGCTTCTGCACCTGTGTCACCAGATGAATCAAGGGGCTGATCAGGCTGAAAAAACTGTAACCCTATCAAAATATCCCTGGGTTTCAACCACGTCATATCTCTGACCCACCTAACTACACAAGCCACACTGCTAAGCTATAGCGGTACAAAAATCAGAGATATTTCCTTCTTTTGCAGAGAAGAAACTAAGAAATAACTAAAATTATAAACATAGCAGTACGTCTGCTCTACACAGAAGAGCTGTCTGAGATTTTAAGCGTAAGAGCGTGTGTGTGTGCACGTGTGTGTATTATTTCATGGCAACAATTAATCAGATGCATTGCAAAAACAGGTATACCAATAAAAATATTAAGAGTAGAAACAAGCAGGGTAAACAACTGCACCATTCAGGAGCGGTAAGGCTGTACATTGTACCCACAAGTTTCCTTTAAATGAAGGGAGCAAAATCAATCTTGGATACTACAGAAACTCCCGTTTTTCTTTAGTCTCCATGTACGTACACGTACATCTGGGAGAAGAAACAGCAAGACAGTACATGACAAACGTTCTTTAGAAGTGACTGCATGATCACTTTCCCATATCAGGTATCGGGGGAAGGAAGGGGGGGGAGGAGGAAATCAGGCTAATATCTGTAAATCAGCTGGAACATGCAGAGCTCAAAGAAATCACCTGGTATAAATCACCGAAGGAAGATACCAAAGAGTATCATAGACACTGCATAAAACTCAGCTGAACCTACTCTGAACGTGGCCAAGTATTCTTCCTATTAGATAGCCTCACAGTGACAAGGACTGATGTTATTCTCCACAAACAGCAGAGGAAACTTAACAGATTTAGAAAACCAAGCATTAAGCCTTCTTCATAATTAAAACATGCATCCGAACTCACCTCACAGAACTGTTACAGCTTTGCCGGGAGACTGAGGTACAGAAATGAATGTTAATAAATATATACAGGTTTCCAATTTTAATTAAACCAGTGCTTGAACATAAATATGCATGACCATGATAAAGTCTGGCAGAAAGTAGATGTGAAGATCCTGTTTTGCCAGTCCAGCTTGATAGGACTAAGTCTTTAACAACATATTCAGGAGATGTTGCACATCTCGAAATATTCCAGGTATTTGACATATTTCTTATTAAACATGGATTTAAAAAGTACAATATATTGAGATTTTTCACTGGCTACTAAAACTCTTAGTTATTTGGAAAGAGATAAGATTAAAAAAGTTTAACCTCTCAACACAAAGGCTGCACTTAATATAAAGTAACTGAAGCTGGAGGTCACAGAAAGGTACATGCCCCACTATCATATCCACTCTTGTCTTTCAAGACTGAATCCCTTCTTCACTCTGCAAGTGAGAATAGCGTCAATCTCTTTTGGGATGGAGTGTGAAGGGGGGGAAATCTCGGACAACAGCTATTACAGTGCTTTTTTTTTTTTTTTTTTTTTAACCCTTGCCACAGAGTTTCTCTCTACCTAAGTGCACAAAAAAAATTGCAACTTTATAATCTTAAAATGACTAGGCCATGGTTAGCTGCAATCAATTGCAAAAATGTGATTTTTAGAAGCCCCAGTACATAGTCTATTCTTCCAGCAGCCTACCTCTGAAAAGCACCTACTGTGCTGACACGCCATACCAATGTTCTCAGCCTACTGAGAAAGGAAGACTAAGAAAAACACAACCGTTACATTTATCACTCTCCTGCTACTTCATCTTTCATCCCATCTACCACCTTGTCCCACCTATCCACCAACCCTTTGGACCACAAGCTCCCTCCCTCCAGAGGAGACTACTATTTATTTGCTTGCATCTAGCACTGCATAATCAACCTCCTTTTGACTCTAAGCACTACTGCCATGTAAATATTAGGAAATCATAAATATCAACTAGCTGTGATTCTGCTAAGTGCTCAACTTAAGTGTTCCAGCTCTCAGCGCACAAACTCAAGACAGACAGGAATGCTTACTTCTTGCTCTGCTTCTTTCAATATTGCTTCTTTTTCCTTCACTCTCTGCACAAACACTTGTCTCATCTCCTCCTCCTTCCTCTGCATCTCAATGTAGAACTCATGCCTCTTCGCCTCATAGGCCTCCTGTAGACTGAAGTCCGAAAATGTAAACAAGTCTCCAGCATACTGCTTTGCTCAGTGTGGAAAAGCCAATCTGGGACATTCATTAAACAATTTATATTCATCTGAAATATGCACATCTACAGCTCCCTACATAAAAAGTCATAAACAAACCTAAATAGAAGCAAGGGTCTTACCTTTGTAAATTCTGGTTTAAGTAAACAACCCTGAGTAAAATTATTTAAGCTATCAGCTCCTAGGCAATCTACATTTCAAACTACAGCATTTTAGGAATCTCAGCTTCTAAAATATGGAGTTATAACTTTCTGCCTCCAATATGCATAACTTTTTCCTTTAAGTTACTTGTTAACAAGACACTCAAATTGCCAGAAAAATCCCCATGAATTTCCACATTGCGAAACCCCCGAACTTAAAATAGGATGCTAAAAAAACAAAGTATCTGGAGCATTAACACAACTAACAAATTGATTATTTCTCTATGAAAAAGGAAAGAAAATAACGAGACCTTTAAAATATATACACAACTCCTTACATAATGTCAGAACCTAAACATGGCAGAGCTGCATAAATATATAATAAATACAATTTCCTAAATATTCTAATATCCAAAAGATAGGGTTACTTTCCAACATGCATCAAAAACCTCAAGACTGCTTGTTTCTTTCTGAATCCCCTCTCACAAAAGCTAATGTACTCTATACTTACCATATTTATATTTGAAACTATATAGATGTAAATTAGTTTAGGTCATTGAGCCAACATCTGACAACAGAACAGAACAGCAAGTAATTAAAAAATTTCTTTTCTTTTAAGTCTATGCCTCTGTTCACATTTCTTTTTTAAAAAGTTACTCTACTATACATTCCAATATGCAAGGCAATTGTTTTCCTCCAAAAAACAGATACTGGAAATTGAAGAACTTCTTTCATATCAAAGCTACCTAGCAAATGGAAAGATATTGGTAATTTATTCAAATACTTATTATTGCTGCTACCACTACCACCACAGTGCTGGCAGAAAAAGCTCTGCTTCTCTTTCTTACTAGTCATTTCTCTCTTCACAGAAAAAGGAATGCAGGTTGCACACAGATGTACCTCATACACCAAAGAACACATTACCTTTAGAAAGCATACCCCTCAGAGAGACGAGTTTTTCCAACAAAACATTTACCATACAGCTTTTTTTTTTTTTTTTTTTTTTTTTTTTTAAGTCAGAAGCTTCCACAAGAACAGAATTGGTGGATCAGAGCTACTCCAATAGTTATAATTTAGAAAAACATAGGAATCCATCCAATATCTTGCAGGAAATAAGGCTTACAAAAGGATCAAGATAAAGGTAGTGTTCACCCTCTATTCTGGGGCTATTTCCAGGTCCCATTCTTCTCTTTACCATTTCCTGGATGCTGACTAGCCATCCTCTCTCAGCTATCACCCCTTCTCAGCTACCTCGTGCCTTCCACTCTGATGTAAAAAATATGTATCAAATATTTAAAATTGTTTTGTATTTTAAATATAGTCAAATAATTTAAAATGGAAGTTTAAATATCTTATGAACATACATACATACATACACACACACACACCCCTCTACACATATACTTTTGTAGCAATTTTTAAAGTCTCATCTTTAACTGTTTCTATTAAAAGTAAGTTTATAAATGGAAAAAGTTATGGAACAGGGTATCTAAAAACTTAATGATTTAGGTAAACAGTAAGCTGAAACTTCTCTCTCTCTTTTGTATTTAAGACTAGAAAGTTTCCCAACCCTAAAGTTACTTATTTTTATTCAAAATAAAATCTAAAGAGAGAGAGAGAAGAATCATCTTAAAATTTCATGTGCAAACTTAAAAATTTGCAAGATTTCAAGGTCAGAGCCCCTTTCCTACCCTATCTTATTTGAGCAATACATCTTTCTATCAGCTGTGAACTAACTTAGGTCAAGCCTGAAATTATAGCTACCAAGTGAAACGAGGGTATGGTTTTCACACAGGTATGGTAATTCACACTATCTTTAAGTTTAGACAGCATATGTATAACAGCAAAACTGTAGCACAGGCTTTTCAAGTACTAGTAATCTCAACTATACACACTTTCAGACCCTGTGTCTGCTAACATGCTGACTCAGGGACAATAAAGCTGCTAAAGCCAATGCTAGACTAAGCTAACATACTGCAATCATTCACGCTTCATTTCATTATGTGGACACCTTCAGACTCAAACTAAGCTAGTTTATCAGGTAAAGTAACAAAGGGGCTGTTTTGAAATTAATATCAGATTAACCTTTCAGACACTGGATTTACAAAGTAATCGGACTACATGTATAAAGAAAAATGGTGGTTTTTTTAATCTCCCCTCCCCAGCACTGAAATGTTTTGAAAATCAGGAGGACAAAATTTCCCCTTTTATGTTTGCATATCAGCAACATAATGATCTGAAGAATCTTCCATTTTAAAGGGGGGAGGGGGGAGTTAATAGTTAATAGTTCATGAGAATTTACGCCGACACTATCCTTTCAACATAACTGCAAACAGTAAAAGGCTTCTTACTTTACCCAAGACTGGTTTTACTGCTCTTCATACAGTACATTACAAAAAACAAGTTTACAGGTACTCTCACTCTTCTGCATTGGACCCCTAGAATTTTATACTCCACACAACTCCATTTGCAAAATTAAAAAGTTGAAAGATGGTTATTTAAATAAATTTACTCTTACAGAGGTTCTGAAGTAAAGGAGGGAAGGGATTCTGAAGAAAGCGTACACCTTACTAATCTATTACATACCTCATAACAGCACTATCACCTACTTTCTACAGAAGCATAGCTGTGACATACAGTTTTTCTATCTGTGTAAGACTTAGGACATGGAAGCCTAAAAACAAAGATGCAAATCAAACAAGTTCTGTTCATAAATAAAAACCCTGGTTTAAGTGAATTCAACTCGCAGAGGAAGACAATGTTGCATATTTTGTGCAATTTGGTTTGCACCATTAGAATTTGACAAGACAGATATTTGAACAACATTTTACAGTCTGTTCACTTAAATAAAAAAATCTGAAAATTACACATAGAACTTTTTGCATAACGTTTCAACATTACTTAAGGTATATCAGATTTAAAAAAAAAAAAGTATAAGTTAACCAGTGACAAGTATTTTTAGCACAGTTCACAGTTCCTTGACTCAGTGGCCTTCCAAAGTTGCTATATAGCAACGCTTAGGATGCGGCAGATCCAAATAGTTACCATTTTCCCAGTAAAGACTTGGAAAAGAGGCATTCTGGATGGGGTTCAGTCTTACCATAAGGAAGTTAAAATATTTAGCTCAAATGCAAAGGTCAACACTTGGTCAAATGAACTCCATTCCTAAAGCAACTTGTTAAGGAAAAGTCTAATACTCTTAGATATAGTAGTTTCCTTTCTCAGAAAGGGCAGCTACAGTTATATCAACCTTCCTCTACATGCGAGCTTACTGATGTTCCTGAATCCTTCCTGTTTTTCCCTCATCATCCTGTATACAGACTGAAAAATAAGTATGTTTTTTCCAGAGAACTATAAGGTCTGAATACCCCAGTTTCAGGGAGAACTAAAGCATAGAGTGATTGCTCCAGTTTGGTGCATTCTGTACCATTTCAAGTAATTGAGAAGTTTATGATGAGCAAATCATAATTGCGAATACAGAAAAATAACTAGAGAATGATTAACATCAGAGAATCCGAATGAACAAGTATACACATAAATATTAATCTTTGTCTATTTTCAACAGACCCTGGTCCTTCAGTTTTCTTCTTCCAAAGGAAGGACAATCCCTTCAGTAACAGAGCTTAGATTCACAGAATCACAGAATCACAGAATCACTGAGGTTGGAAGGGACCTCTGGAGATCATCTAGTCCAACCCCCCTGCTCAGCAGGGTCACCTAGAGCACATTGCACAGGATTGCATCCGGGTGCGTTTTGAATATCTCCAGAGAAGGAGACTCCACCACCTCTCTGGGCAACCTATTCCAGTGCTCTGTCACCCTCACAGTGAAAAAGTTTTTCCTCATGTTAAGATGGAAGTGTCTGTGTTTCAGTTTGTGCCCGTTGCCTCGCGTCCTGTCGCTCGGCACCACTGAAAAGAGTCTGGTCCCATCCTCTCGACACCCTCCCTTCAGATACTTGTACACGTTGATAAGATCTCCTCTCAGCCTTCTCTTCTCCAAGCTAAACAGGCCAAGCTCTCTCAGCCTTTCCTCAGAAGAGAGATGCTCCAGTCCCCTAATCATCTTTGTAGCCCTTCACTGGACTCACTCCAGTAGCGCCACATCCCTCTTGTACTGGGGAGCCCAGAACTGGACACAGTACTCCAGATGTGGCCTCACCAGGGCTGAGGAGAGGGGGAGAATCACCTCCCTCGACCTGCTGGCAACACTCTTCCTGATGCACCCCAGGATACCATTGGCCTTCTTGGCCACAAGGGCACATTGCTGCCTCATGCTTAACTTGGTGTCCACCAGCACTCCCAGGTCCTTCTCCGCAGAGCTGCTTTCCAGCAGGTCAACCCCCAACCTCTACTGGTGCATGGGGTTATTCCTCCCCAGGTGCAGGACCCTGCACTTGCCTTTGCTGAACTTCATGAGGTTCCTCTCTGCCCACCTCTCCAGCCTGTCCAAGTCTCTTTGAACGGCAGCACAGCCCTCTGGTGTATCAGCCACTCCTCCCAGTTTTGTATCGTCAGCAAACTTGCTGAGGGTGCACTCTGTGCCTTCATCCAGGTCATTGATGAAGAAGTTGAACAAGACTGGACCCAGTACTGACCCCTGGGGGACACCGCTAGCTACAGGCCTCCAACTAGACTCTGTGCCACTGATCACAACTCTCTGAGCTCTGCCATTCAGCCAGTTCTCAATCCACCTCACTGTCCACTCATCTAACCCAAAAAAAAAGGACTTTCAAAATGTCCTACTGCAAAGCAGTAATAATCCTCTCCTCCCTTGCAAACATCTAAACTTACTAGGCATACACACACACACACACACACACACAGAGAGAAGTTTGTTTGGCTTGATGCCCTCCTGATGCCTAGATTTTTGTTTTCATCTACGCCCCAAATTTTCCCATTCTGAACATCTCAGCAATCATCTCTTGCTGAGATTGGCTTGAATCTAGGAATTTTACAACCTCTCCATCCAAGACTCCTAATAGACCTAATTGAACCATTAATAATCCAGGACTAGACCATCCACAAAAAAGAGGTCTACCTCTGCACTGTAACATACTGCATAAAACGCACAAACCATCCTCCGAAATATTCTGCTATCCACTAACTTCATTTTGTAAAATCTGCAGTAACATGCTTTCCAAACCTATTGCTGATTGGCTGCTTGAAACCCAAATTATAACTACATGACTAAGTTTAGCCTTAGACAGTATTCCATTTATCCCCTTAAGCACCAAATGACAGATTCTTAATTTTTAAAAGGGCTTATCACATATAATTTTTTAATCTGATATGGCATTTGGTCACATGCAATCCTTAATACCTTCTGGAATACCCCACTACATGACATAACATGACTTCTTTTCACAGAAAAAGGTTTGTATATCGTTTTTGCAAGGTGTATGAATGAGATTCATTATGTTCATAACTGCCCGTGAATTTAAATTATGCTTATTATTATTCCATTATCCAATTTAACTATATAGTTGTCTGATAAAATCCCAATATAAACAAGGTGTCCTGGAAGCAACAGAATTAATAGCCTAAATTCCTGTGGATGACATTTTACGTTCTGGTAGTCTTCTCTCAAAGAACGTAATACCCAAAGTCCTGCCTATATCTTTACACCTTTCTAACTGTACAATTAGTGTCCCTCCCTACTTCCTAAATATTCCTAACTATTGGGGAGTATCCTCATGGACCTCCCAAGCGCAGTAGCCTTAGGTCCTTCCAAGTCATTCATGACCCTCTCACCCTACTGCAATACCCCCAAGCTCCCAAGTGTTAAGAGACAGTACTTGCTTCATTCAGAGGTATGGATTTGCTGACAGTTGATACATATTGACTGTCCTGTTCTAACAGGTAAAACAGCCGCAAAGGTAGTTGGAAGAGGGGGAAGGAGATTACAGAATTGGAAATAAAAGAGTAAAGAAACCAGACACAAACAGTAAATATCTCTTGCAGAAAGCAGCTTTATTACCTGAAACAATCAAGTGTCTCTATGCCTTTCCTTAACTTGCCTTTGCAATCCTCTATTAACTTTCTCTACAGTCTAAAAAGACACTTCTTGATCTGAAAAGTCTAGCTAGACATTTGTTATCACGGTAGACAAGGTGGCAAGTTAACAGTGTAATCAATGATTTTGTAAAAGGGTTTGCTTCAGATCCTTCTGAACTTTGACTCCAATCATTCCATTGTTCAGAATCAGATATTAGTAAGAGAAAAAGTAAAAACAGCAAGTTAATATGCAATGAAAGTTATTTAAAAGGCATAAAGTGTATGTTTCTGAAGAAAATAGATATTCTCTGTGATGAAAATTAAAATCCTTAGCTTTATTATAAAACAGTAATATTTCAGAAATATAACTAGTTTGTATAACCTTTAAAAGCAATGCTCTTATACCCCATATACTGGTCCATCAAGATAAGTGAATGAGTAGGAATATACTTACTCTGATACAAAAACAATTCCTTCTCCCCTGTTCTACGTATGAACTTTACTCTGTGTTGATATAGGCAAACATGAATTGAATGGATACTGACAGCCAGCACTGCACATGGAAGTCCCTTACCTGACTGGTTTGTTCTCAGGGCCAGTGTCTCTGAAGCCCATCTCCTCCAGTCTGCAGCGTCTGTACAGCTCATAATGTTGTGCATGAGTCTGTTCTCTTAAGTCTTCCATATTTGTGCAAATAAGCATCTCACGAAGCTTTACAAAGTCACAGTGGTTCTCATCTTCCACTAATCAGTTAAAAGCAGATTTGATTATTATATACAAGTAGCAAAATTGTCGAAATGTATTTTAAACAGCACTGGGTTTCTTTTATTTTGTTAACTGATTATACTTCCCGCATAAGCTATTCCTTTGTTTATTTTTTAATCATATTTCATCACAATTTCTAATGTACACATCCAAGCACTAACTGGAAGTACTGGTGAGCATGACCCAGTACTTCATGATTTCCTGTCTGAGTTGAACGATAAACTTTTTTTTTTTCCACTTTTGCATTCTGACAATGAAAAATCTTTAAAATTTACTACTGCTAGAGCTACTTCTACAATATTAACCCACCCAAATATTACATATACCATCTCACAGCTTGATTCCAAGGATGTGTTGATGAAGCTAGCAGTTACTGCATACCTCAAATACTAATTGTTAAATTCTTTCAACTGTTGATGCAAAATACAATCAATATGGCATGAGTGGCTAATATAAGCCATCCTTTTCAGTTTTGGTGAATTTTATATTTTAACAAAAAAGTTCATTCTCACAAAAATACCTTTGAGAATTCATTTACCTTGCACAATGCCCCAAGGGTACTGACGAGCTTTCACCATTTTGTTTTCAACTTTCACCTCTTCTGTACTTCCTACTACAGCAAATGGTAAATGTCCCTGTAAGAGTCACACCCATACAGTTTTATCTCTTAGCATTTTTACGTAAGAATGGCAAAGCAAACGGTTGAAAAACTGGGGGAAAAGAAAAATATCTTTTCAGGAAAATCCAAAAGGTTGTAGCCATAAAACAGTTTCAAACTGGGGGGGGGGGGGTTAATCTAAATAGATCAGTAGCTAATCAAGCTACTGATACAGAAGTCAAACTACAATACAAAATTGGGAGGAGTGGTTGATACAGCAAATGGTTGTGCTGCCATTCAGAGGGACCTTGACAGGCTGGAGAAATGGGCTGACAGGAACCTCACGAAGTTCAGCAAAGGGAAATGCCAAGTCCTGCACCCTGGGAGGAATAATCCCGTGCTCCAGTACAGGCTGGGGGCCAACCAGCTGGAAATCAGCTTTGCAGAAAAGGCCCTGGCTGTCCTGGTAGACAACAGGTTGAACAAGAGCCAGCACTGTGCCATTGTGGCAAAGGCAGCCAACAGCATCCAGGGCTGCATTAGGAAGAGTGTCATCAGCAGGTGGAGGGAGGTGATCCTTCCCCTCTACTCAGCCCTGGTGAGGCCACATCTAGAGTGCTGGGTCCAGTTCTGGGCTCCCCAGTACAGAAGACACATGGTCACACTGGAGCAAACCCAGCAAAGGGCCACAAGATAATTAAGGAATTGGAATATCTGAAATATGAGAAGAGGCTGAGAGGTCTGGGGCTGTTTAGCCTGGAGAACAGAAGGCTTGGGAGGGTGTGTGTGTGTGGGGGGAAGGTATCTGTGTATAAATACCTGATGGGGGGAGTAAAAAACACAGAGCCAGACTGTTCTCAGTGGTGCCCAGTGACAACAAGAGGCAACAGGCACAAATTGAAATACAGGAAATTCCATTTAAACATAAGAAGAACTTTTTACTGTGAGGGTGATCAAACACTGGAACAGGTTGCCCAGAGAGGCTGCTGAGTCTCCATCCTTGGAGATGTTCAAAACCTGACTGGACATGGTCCTGGGCAACCTGCTCTAGTTGGCCCTGCTTGAGCAGGGGGCTTGAACTAGATGATCTCCAGAGGTGCTTCCAACCTCAACTATTCCGTGACTCTGTGAAGTCCCAGCCTGTCAAGACACTAAGGAAATTCTGAGGCTTAAGCAGAAGATCAGAAACATACTCCTGCTTTTCAAAGCTTAGTACAATTATCACTGAGCGCATCAGGAAACAGAGTTTGAAAAGGGTGCTCATCATGCTCTAAATGGAAAAGGCCAGTAAATAAAGTCTCTCTAGAACACATCCCTCTAATTTACATGTAACCAAAGCTTACGTTACCAGTAATAGTCATGACACAATCACAGGCTTGAACCCCAGATATTGTTACTGTTATGGGCACTGCCAAGTGGCCAGAAATACAGCCTGGGTATTGACTGTCTGACCCACAACTGCTGCCCCCCCCCCCCCCAAAAAAAATATATATACACACACACACACACACTATTAACTGGAAAAGAAATTATTAGAATAACATGAAATTGGCCAAGTTGCAGGGGAAAAAAGAAAAAAAACCCCAACATTTCCTCACAGTAAAAGGATCTGCTACTGAATGACAGACTACCCATTCTGATCCCTGGCACAAGTGACAGACGTTGGAATTGCAGATCCATGCACCTCGGCATACCAGTTCCTTCTCCCTACTTTGAAACTTAAGATAAGAACACATGCACATGAACAGCAAATTCAAACAGAGTGCTCAAAACAAAGGAGACTAGCTTCACAAGTCTAGTTTCAGCTGACAGATAACTGCTGAGAGAATCTGGAAGCACAACAGTTTAAAAAAAAAGTCAGAATTCTATCTGACTTTTTATCCCCAAAGAAAATTTGGAAGGAAAGTAATAAATAAAAAGGAAACAGCGGATGGAAAAAAGACTTGCCATCATTAAAAAAAAAAACAAAAAAAAAACAGAAAAACAGAGAAATGAGGGACTTGAGTATCTTCCCTAACAGATGTAAGGTAGTATTCACTGACAAAAAGAGCAAAGCCAATCTGTCTGTCTGTGTTAGGAATCCTGAGTGGGATCCTTTTTACTTTTCTGTTGTTAGGCAGGGAAAAAAAGAAAAGCTTCCTACAACAAGTGGGATCAACAGCAGAGGGATAGGAAGATTTGTGAAGGAGAAAACACAAGAAAAAATGAGTTTTTCCTCAAGCATAAGGAGAGATAAAAATAAACATGTAGCTTGTTACAAATACAAAACCATAAGCCTCAAAATAATCGTGAAAGAGCAGACATGAAACACAGCAATAGGGATGGTGCTTTAGAACAAAAATATTAATGCTATAGCCATTTACTTACATTCATGATGGCATTAATTTCAGAAACGGTTTCATCATCAGTTGGAAACTGGTATATCTGGACACCATTACTAACCAATTCACTCATGAGTTTGACCTTGAACTTCTGTAGCTCAGTTTTAGAAACGCTGTCTGCTTTGCCTATAATTGGTATAATGTTCACCTATTAATGATGGAAATATATGAAATGTGTAAGGCTTCAATTTTGAGATAACAGCTTTTATACATTAAAATTTTTGGTAATAAGCTCTTTAAAACTTCCCCATCAATTGATAACTGATTGGTTTCATAAGCAACCAAAGAAAGCTTCACACACCATGCAAGATCTATTCACTGGCATCATTTAACAAAGCAACACCACACTATTTAATGAACTCGCTCAAAATTAATTGATTTGGAGAAAAGAATAAGGAAGGAGGTCTCACACAGCGCGTACTCAAAGAAAAGAGCAGCAGCACCTATTTGCTAACTAAATGCCAAAAAAGGCTATTTTTAACAGGTTTATAAATATTTACTTCATAGAGTTGGGGGATGTAGTTCAGGCCTTAAATGAAAATCAACCATTTAAATACACAAACAAAAGGAAGCTGACAGTACCAAACTCGGCCAACCCCAGTACCTCTTTCTTGGGTTCCTTTCAGCTATAACAACATCTTGTTCATCTCACCACTCTTACCCACAGCTCTTCTTCCTAGACACTAATGCAGCAGTGTGTTTCACAAGTATCTGCTGGCAACAGAGGGATGATGAAGACTCAAGAATCTTCCTTACCAGTTTTTACACTAATTATTCAGAATTCAAATTCAATCCTACTAACGTAAGTTGCCAACAGTTATGACAATAACCTGATGTTTTTAATAATACTTTGGCATCTACTACCTTCCTATCATCACTCCAAAATACACATTTTTCATAACATGATACAAAGAATTAATGTCCAAATATTTTAGCAGCTTGAACACCACAAACAATTCTTCCAGATTTCAGGAGACAGTTTTTCCAGAGTTCCTTGATGATAAATGCAAAAAGGGGAAAAAAAACAAAACAAAACCCACCACATGCACATTCTGTTTATTCTTCTGAATATTCTGTCTAAACATAAAATCCTGATCATGGAATCTCATTAACTGATTTTTTTTTTTTTAAGCAAATGCAACATGAAAAGTCTTCTCAAAACACTAAACCATGTCACAAGAGAAAAAAGAAAATAGTAACAATAGACACTAAGTCACTCAAAGAAACAAACTTCTTGGAAAGGTAACTACTTATGCTGACAAATATTTGCAAGGAAGATCATAGCCTATGGTTGCAGAAAAATTCTCTCAAATTCAGTAACATTAAAATGAAACAACTTTTTCTTTCTTTCTTTTTTTTTTTTTTTTTTTGATTAGAAGCATCTCATCCTCACATTCCCTTTATTTTACCCACTCCTATGGCTTTTTCCTCTCTAATTTCCTCCAGTGCAAATACCTTACATACAATTAAAAAACCCAATCCAGACAACTGGATTATAAGATTTAGCAAGTTTTTAAAGTATGCTTTCCATCTGTATTAAACAAAACGTCCAAAAGAAGAGAAGCATACCAACCCTAAAAAATGACTTCTAAGACTACCTGATTACAGTCCTTAATTATGCAGCATATGCAGCCTAAGTACATATGTGGTAAAATACAGAAAATCAGATAAAATGCTAGAATTTCTTTTGATGACTGAGTTAATTTAGGACTATAACACCAACCTAATATAACTATGAAAAATTCACAGCTTCATTCAAATTAGCTGAGGTACAACAGACAAGTAACAAAAGAGAAGCAAAATCACCACAAGCTGTGATTATAGCTGTCAAGACTGATGTTAAACCACAACTGTTGTATTAAAATCTAAAAGCAATACTCCTCTGGCTTTAGAAGCAAAAGTTATATCTTTGCTTAATCTTTTAAACAACATTTATTTCTGCTTGCAACATCTAAGGTTTTCTTGAAAACTAGTATCTCAGTACTTCCATCCAAGAGCAACATTAATTGTAAGCATACATTTGTATCAACAAGAGACTTCAACCTGCTTTGGATCACATGGAGATGCAGCAACACTGCAAGAGAGGCCCAGGAACCTTTCTGCAGGATTCCAGGTCAGGTGTCCACACACCCAGCCCCTCCCTGTGCCCCAGGGCCCAGTGCTCACTCCTTGGCCGCGGAAAGCGGCCAACTCTTCCCAGCCTCATCCCCAGCTACTGATTTTCACTACTACAAAACTGAATTTTGCTACAAAACTACAGGCCATGATTACATAATCATTTAAACCCCATTAAAAAATAAATAAAAAAATCTACTCTTGCAACAAAAGCAACAGCCCTGTCCTTCTCTTTCTCCTTCCCCACAGCTGCTCTTTTCCAGGTAGAACTGAATCTGCGCAGCAGCATAGGGAGACAGATTATTTGATCAGTTCCCTAACCAAGCAAAAATCTTAAGGTTTCAGTTTAAAACAGTTCCCATATTGAGGGAACTGGTTGCCCAAAACACTTAAACACGCACAAAAGGAAGAAGCAGCTGAGACTGCCTCATTCAGTAGCAATGCAGAATCATGTTTCATTAAAATGACCATATAAAAATCACCAAGATAAACCTTAAACTTTATCCATGCACATTATTTCACTGTTTGCAGCATCAAGTGATTTACCCAAATAAAGCCCTCTGATCATCCTTCTGTCTGAAATGTAACATATCATTATTTTTTCCCATGATTATAAACCATATTATTACTCTAAATTAAGGTTTTCATGTAACACCTTACAGTACAGCATAAGAAGGCAGCAGATGTTTTAGCATTAGAGAAGGAAAAATATATATACTTGGAATTATTCCTGGTTCATATCTTGTAGGCTGATTTAAGTATATTTGTAGGCATCTGTGTGTTAAGATTTGCACTGAACTCTAACATACATAATCTTCTGGTTGACTAATGTTTTGGTGGCATGATTCCCTCCAAATTCCCCATTTCCATGCAGTAAGTCTGTACAGATCAGGACAAGAATTTCCAAAGACTATCCATGAAGAAGAAAATCCAAAACCCCACAAGATACACTCACGTAATTTCCTGACTTCATAGTCATCTCTACATAATTCTGCAACAGTGACTCAAAAATACAGGTATGTTACTTGAATAGTTACTAGTTCACAGCAAGAAAGCACACAGAAGCAGATTCCCTTAATCTCTGAAAACTGCCTGATCTCTACTGATCTAGTCCTAAGCAAAACTACAGGACTTTCCAATGTCTGAAAGTTAGACACCAAGTTTTTAGCTAGTCATTAAATTTATAAGCAATGGAAAAAAAAAAAAGAGCTGCCCTCAGATATGTCTGTTTTTCTCCAACAATTAAAAACAGAATATAGGATGAACCCATCCTATTCCAAGCATCCTCTTCACCTCTGATCTGTGTAATCTGGCCTTGTTTTGTAGCAAATAGACATAACAAATGCCTAACAGTATATACTGCAGCTGACTTAGGAAGTAGGAACTGAGGACAGCTTCTGATGTAGATTTATACACTCGATATAAGCTTATTGCTGTATCACCTCCACTCAGTGAATTAGCCAAGGAACTTTCACATCCTGGGAACTGCCACTAGGAGAACACAGTACTTAAAGCATCACAGACACATTCCATAATGAGACAGAAACCAAATTAGAGCAAATATATATACACACATTTTTTGTATACATATATCTTTCTGTAGTAAGATCAGAAAGTAGAATCCACTGCCAATGGATACCACGGCAAAGTTATATGCCATTTATGTTCTTTCTGAGCCAAAGCAAAGCCCAAAATATTTACAGTAGGTGGCTAGAACCTAAAATTCCACAAAGCAGAATTATTTTTATCCTGATGAAAAGACATTTCTCAGGATGCTGGGACTCACAGACCTATTTATTCCTCTTTTGGAAGAGACACGCTGCTCTTAAGGGAGTTCAGTCTTCACTAAAAGGATAGCACAACCAAGAAACCAGTTTTGTGGTTTAATGCAACCTCCAGCTTCACAGCTCAATTGGAGTAGAACAATACGCTCCAAGAGACTGGCCCATGCTCTAATATCAGTGTTCTTCAGCTGTCAGTGCATATTGCACAGTAGTTTCACAAATGTTTTAGGCTGGCATAAACCAGCATCACAGCTGAAAGAAACAATCCTACTCTCCCCTACCTGCCTCCTCCTCTTGCCCCCACTCTGTGCTATTGGGAAAGATCAGAATATGGAACTGGTTAAAGTTGTGCCACCCTGCACAAATTCATCAACGAGCACATTCAGTATTTTTGTAATTTTGTTTATCAATCACAAAGCTGGAATAAATGGCTGATTTGACCCTCCTCTTGAAGAAAAATCTCATGAACAAGGAAAGGCAGAGAGGAAAACTTAGCAGAAGAGGCTCCATTAAAGCACAAAGGGAATGGCAACATATTTACAGGAAAGAGATACGTTGAAGTTTTCAAATTTCTCAAAATTTTAACAAATAAAAAACAAATGACATAGGAGTCCTTAAAATGGGTTAAACATTTAGCTTCATTCACTTCACATAACCTTGTTTTAGGAAGAAAGCTAAGAATTTGGAAAGTGCAGGTAATTACACTGAAAACTACTATTTTAAAGCTTTCAAAACAAATCAAGATGTGAAGTATAGAACACTAATTCAGCCTATCTTAGAGAAAGCCACACTGGGAGAATTTTTTTCTTCACGGCACTTGCCTCTTCAGTTACTACAATAAACTTCTTCATAGTGCTACAAAACTGTTTCACATGCCAGCAAATCCTCCTGATTTCCAGCAGCCCCAAACATTTGATAATGAACTAGAAATAAGCTTTATTAGAAAGGTTACAGCACACGTGGAGGTTACTCTATCCAATCATGATAAGATTTAAAATGGTTTGTTACAAAAAGAAAAGAAAAATGCACTTTTTTTAAAACTTGCTGTGCTTCTTTTTTTAACCTTGTCTTAAAGGGGATGTGTGTCTCTATCCTTTTAATTTGTAAATAAATAGCTGACAAACTGGAAGCTACTTGCTGAGCCAACCTATTCTGAACTGCACCAGTACTAAAACAAACAAAACCCCCACACAGTTATAGAACTGAAAGGTGCTAGAGGATCTAGAAGCTGCAAGAGGCTTCAGAAAATAAGACAAATTCTTATAACTCTGTTTCAAAGTCTTACCTTGCTGTCAAGACTTTTCATGGTTAACAAATCTAGACTTTTAAGGGAATGGCCTGTAGGTGAAATGAAATAGAGGCAGACATGGATGCGAGTATCATGGTAGCTATGTAAAGAACGTTTAATTTTCAGTTCTTCCTGGAGATAGGCTTCAAATTGTGCATCTATATAATCCACTATTGGCTGATAGCTGGAAGAAATAAAATAAATTTCAACAACCAGAGACTAGCTACTCCTAAGCAGAGCAAGACTTAAAAGGAAATTCCTGCCTTACTGTTTTGTGGATTTTTGCTTTACATTCCAACAGGATGCTCAACTATCTACATAGTAGAAAAGAAAATTAAGTGTACTGAATAATCTTAGTTTCTGAGATGCTACTTGAAGAACGGCAACTGTGTAGTCATTAAAATATTCCCTAGCTACTATTAGTGAAAAAGCTATGTATAATTACTTATGCTTGTTACTGAATCTTCCCAAGCAATGTTTTATAAACTTTTGCAATCAAGCTGTGCAACTAAAGAACTCTTAGAAATACAAGAAAAGAAATAACATGCAATTACCACTGCCAAGAAATAGGACTTCTTGTATCTTCTGAAGATGAAGTACTGTACATGAGAGAGCTCTTAACCAATAAACACATTGAAAAGGAAGAACACAAGAGAAGAATGAAAATCTGATTTGCAATATAAGTGCAGTTTAAGTATTCTTTATCCTGCTTAAAAACAGATTGTAATCTGTTCTCAAAAGAAAGTGTTGCTGGATGTATTAACAGCAGGCCCTTACAGTTCTGCTGTTGCACAAAGCTTATAAATGAGATCAAATGCAATCAAAATATAAATGTAGTTGTTAGATACAAAACTAATACGAAAGTATTAAAAGACAGCTCCTTGCAATATAAAGAGTTTTACCACACATTAAAGTCTCTGATGTCTGTATTAATATTTACTAACATCTCACTTATCTGAGTCACTAACAATAACTATTTTCCAATTGTGTCACAAGCTCTCATGATAATCTTAAAATGACTGTCTAACCTTCATTTATAACTACCATTGCTTAGGCATTCGTATAACACAAAGGATTACAAAACTTCTTCAGAATTAAGGTGGAAGAAACAAAATTCAGTGAAAAACAGTTCAGTATCTTAAAATACATGATTCATAAAAACAGAGACTCAAAAGACACTCTGAATTACACCAGCTTTATACTTCTACATCTTTTAATGAAGCTGTTTAAAATGCAAAGGTCTTCAGAAATACATATAATCTTTCTTCCAGCTTAAGGTCTTTAATATGTTCCAATGAAATTTTTAAAAACTCTGTAGATCTACTCTACGCAATGTATTGTAGCTTATGACCTGTTTGGCTGTTAAAAAAGTCCCTCATTGACCTTCTCCCTATCCCTCCCCACTCCCCATCAAAAGAAATTCCAGTGATGATTTTATATTTTATTGACATATACTTGTAAAAGATCATAACATAAATAAAGGGGCAGAGTTGAAGCTGATTTCTCAAGTCATTTCCAAAATAAGAAAAACATGTCCAGTTTGGTACACAGAAAAAACACAAGGCCAATTTGGACCATATTAAAAAATTTACTACAAAATCCAAAGGGGAAGAAAAAAAAACCAAACTTGCAATTGAATTGCAATTGAGGACCAAAACCTTCTAAAATCACAGCAATAAGACACCAATTACCTCTCTTCTTTTTTTATCTGGTCACCAAATCCCACTGTGCTTACAATGGTCAGCTTCAAACGAACATTACTTTCCTGGAGTTCATATGTCTGGGCTCTCAGTCTTACATTCGGTTGAAAATGTGTTGACACAGGATCATCAAAACTGGTGTTAAACAAACTGTCTATCAAGGTTGATTTCCCAATTCCAGTTTCCCCTAAAATTAAAAAAAAAAAAAAAAGGCAGAGGGGTGGGTGGGGAGAGATTTTGCACATTAAATAAATACCTGCAAAACATAGAAAAGTGTTATCACAGCAACTGATCAAATTTGCAAAAAAAGTTGTGAACTGATTTCTCTGAACAGAACAGTTGCCTGCCTTGCTTTTTTACAATGAGCACTAAATACACTTTGTTAAATTCTTATTCCACAGATAAGAGTTACTTACTTATAAGCAATAAGCAGAACGGTCTCTTGACATTTTGGTTACTTTAAAAGTGCAAACAAATTTTCTATAGATTTTAAAAAGCTATGTAACTAGCTGTGAAACCACAAGGTTCAACACACAGCTTGTTAAAAATAAGAACAAAATACCAGAGCAAATAATCAATAAACATAGAAATATTTTATCATCATCTTGGGTTTTCGGATTTTTTGATCTGGAACAGTACAGTAAAAATCGGGTATACCCCATTTTACTCAAAAGATTCCAAGAAGTTGCCCATAAATCAATAAACACATAGCATCCATCTTCAACATTTTTGATCTTCACACTATTTATGAAAATGCTAAATATAAAAGCAAAGGGTGGGTGTGTGGAAAACAAAGCTGGAGGAAGGGGTGGAATCATAGTTCATGCTTAACATGAAAGAAAGAATTTAAGATTGCAACTGGATTTAAATGTCAGTCACTTCCTAAGAAGAGATACAGTTTACAATCAAAACCTTAAACCCCCCAGATACTACTTACCAATACAAAGAATGTTGAAGCAGAAACCCTGTTTGATGGATTTGTTAACCAGTTGTTCTGGTAAACTATCAACACCAACATGACCAGACAGGGATAAGGATCGACAACCATCATTTTGCTACAGAAACATCATTAAAAATATTTTAGTGAAGTGAGTTGCAAAGCAATTAACAGAGTTGTAAAGCAATTAACAATGATAACTAAGCAGTTCTACTGTAAACTATAACTCATTCCTTACGATTTAAATGAAATTAGGAAGAGCAAAAGTATGGGGAAAAAAAAAAACCTGTCAAACCAACTTTATCCCATTATTTGACAAAAATATTCTAATTTATTGTGCAGGACTATTTGAAGGCTCAAAATGACATCCACGTTTTGCAAAGAAAGACATATGAATGAGATAAAGCAGACCAGTTTAACTGAAATGGAAAATGAGAACTTTAGACAGAACAACATATCACAATTGATTTGCTCTTATAAATGAAGAAAAAATATTTACAAAGAACTTCTAAGAGACAGAATTCAAAACAGGGACCATAATCATAGGAAGGTATATACTATCAATCAGAACTCATTCTGAGTAGGTAGAATTGAAATCATTTTTTATACAAAGTAATACATTTTCTATATGACAACTTTAAGAGATAATTTTATAAATATATTAGAAATGTCTAGAGGTGCATATACCTTTAAAAATATTTCTAGTAATCCAGCATCAAGACATCAAGGGAATGAGCACACTAAAAATGTTTACGATTACACAGAAATATTTTGTTTCATATAAATGTACTGTGTTTTTAAACAAACAGCTGACATCAAAAATATAATCAGTCACATGTTCATGCTATTTTTTCCCCTTATGTTTCCAATCCACATGCCATTACTGATTCCTTGAAATATATATTTGTCAACAGTAGAAACATTTTTATTTAATACTTATAATTACTTATAACCCACAACCTTACTGACAATTTTCCGAGGCCAATATAATAACTACCATGTCATCCACAGGAGACTATAACAGGATTAAACATCCTTTAGCAAGGGGTACTGAGAAAGCTAGTACTACAGCCGCATTTACTGTACTAGCTCAGTGGAAAATGAGTAGATTGGAGTCTTCATAGCCACTAACTCAGTAACTTTCATTTTCAAAAAGAAGCTAAACTGTAATTAGTTTTAACTTTCATTTTCAAAAAGAAGCTAAATTGTAATTAGTTCTCCTCTTAGAGGTTTACTGTTTTTGGAAATGAAAACAATAACTAGCTCTTCCACAGTTATACTGACTGTTTATCACTGAAAATTTGACAAATTACTTTGTGAAACAGACACTAAGGAATAATAAATAACTTGCAAAACAACAAGCTGCCTTCTTTGTGCCTAGTTTAGGAAAATATGGTTTCGTTTATAACACAAGAGACATCTAGCTATAACACTACTGAAAACTTCATATCAGAAGTCTGAGATGTTTAATTTGTTTGCATTTCTGAATTTATGGTAAAGAAGCTTATGGACGCATATTTCAGTCAGGAAACAGAGTGTCAGTTTCTGCAATAGGTATTTATGCAGTTGTCAAGGTATTCAGAGACATCTCAAATTTGCTGCTATTTTAAAATAGTGCGTTTCCTCTTTCTTCAGTACATGAAAGTTAATTTAATGACACTACATAGTTACAAGTGAAAACTAAAACCATTTTTCTGGAAATGTAAACATATAAAAGTACATGGCAATCACTATGTCATTTCAGACACAAGGCAGAGAAGTTGTGGCACGTTGTAAAAACAGATTACAGAATTCAATACTTAGAAATACTTCCCCAACATAGCAATTGTGTTTGTATGCACAGCTTTCTTCAGCACTGTCACAGGAGAGGGAGGGAGAGGAGGAGAGACAGACGTATAATCTTCACTTTGTGCATGCAGAGATGACACAAAGCTGTTAGTTGAAATGATAAAGGGAAAGACTAAAAGAGTAAGAACATGAATCTCTTTCACCCAACCTGTGGTCTAGCATCTTAATCACCAGATCACTCTTTCTCCTTCTTCCTGCCAAGAGTTACAGAATCACAGAATCACAGAATGGCTGAGGTTGGAAGGGACCTCTGGAGATCATCTAGTCCAACCCCCCTGCTCAAGCAGGGTCACCTAGAGCACATTGCACAGGATTGCATCCAGGCGCGTTTTGAATATCTCCAGAGAAGGAGACTCCACCACCTCTCGGGGCAACCTGTGCCAGTGCTCTGTCACCCTCACAGTGAAAAAGTTTTTCCTCATGTTCAGATGGAAAAATTAATGACATAGCAAAACAAAAAACTAACACCCTCCCCCAAAAAGCCTCACACACTCATCAGCTTAATACAAACTGACAATGGGAATGTCAGCAAGAAAACATATATAACCACTGGATATGTAAGAACAGGAATTTCAACCAGAAGAGAATATTATTATTTATATCAGTCACGAGAACATGCTTTAATGGCAATGTTGTGTCCCTGTCTTCTCTTAAACAGAAGATTGCCAAACTGAAGGATGATCAGAAAAGGATAATTCAGAGTCTTGAAAATCAGTTTTACAAACATGAAAGAAGCTTATGTTATTTAAATTCTTTCAAGAAAAGGGCCAGAGTTGACCTGATCACAGGACCTACAATGAGATTTCTGGTAGCAAAAAACAAAACCACAAAAAAAAACACAAAAAAAAAAACACAAAAAAAAACACACAAAAAAAACCACACACACACAAACACACACACACAAACACACACACACAAACACACACACACAAACACACACACACAAACACACACACACACACACACTACACAAATAGTAAAATTTGAAGAAAAGACAGAAACAGAAAGATACAGAAGTTTATTTAATTCTACTTTTAAAATTATCTATTTTTAAGGTTTTTAACTGGTACTAAATCGTCCAAATAGTTGTCCTAAGACAACTAATTCCTCAGGAATCATTTTCAGCAAAAGAGTTCCAGCAAAAACTCTTAATTTAGACTGGAAATCTTTCTAGAAATTACGTAGTTCAACTAAAGACAAAGTTTTTAGCTAAACTAATCTTGAAGAATATATTGTTGTGCATTTATACTTTTGCTGTCCACGTTGACAAACGTTACAAGATTGAGACAAACTGTTCTGATGTGGAGGCTTGCCTTCCTCCAAATCCCTCCAAGTTCCTTACAAAAGAACTAATCCATAAACCTCTTAAATTTGAGATAAATTGGAGCACTCTTCATATAAAAACAATAGCCTACATTTTTCCTTCTGAAATTTTCAAAGGACATTGTGCATCTCTCCCTCAGTATCAGCACCTCATAAAGCATTCACTGTGCTTAATTTTTAATAGTTTAGCAAATATGCAGAGACATTAAATCCATAAAAACGATTATATGATGCCTGCATACTTATTACTTTTCAAAGAAATAATACAACATCTGGTTGAAAAAACAAGTTACTATTATATCACTACTTCAGAAAAATGGTGACCACTCAAAAATTAACAAATGTGAAATGTGCTAAAAGCAATTAAGTCACCACCATACTGGCTAGCCTTTTCACATTGGTATTGCTTGGGTGGAGCAGCTAAATTATGCCCGAAGACAGCTTATCATCCAACTTTATTCAGTGAACAACTCAAGGCTTGTAATCTGAACCCTATTAGGATTTAAGTCTCTAAATACTTCCTGTTTCTCATTTCTTTTTTAGAATTAATGATCTCATCAAAATAGCACAAAATTTGGATAGCTTGAGATGGCTCAAATCAGATCTCATTCCTTCCCTCCCCATTTTTTAAAGGGTTTGTAGCATAGCTTTCATAGAGCTCCATTTGGATTTCTAGCAAGTTCAGTTAATCAAGAATATATTGGTTATATGAAACGGTCTTGCCCATTAAGAATGCAATACGCAAAGAAAAATCTTTGCTTGAGACACCAGTAACATTTAAAAATTGTTTTTTTCCTTCAAAAACAAAACAAAGAATTATCTCTCAAATTTGCCACACATTTCAGACAAAAATTGCACAATATTGGGCCATTCCACAGCAAAAGCCAGGCCTCAGACTACACAAGTCTCTCTACTTAAGCCTCCTGCAGAACTAGACTTGCAGTCCAGGCAGATTAGTTTGCAAGTCTGCTTGTAGAGATGCCTGAAATGTGCCCTCTGGAGCTTGAGGAAAAGAAAAACCTAGGTGTTCCTGTGCATACCCAGCTGGTGAGGGTCCCACCAGGCCTAGAATGCTAGGTAGGCTGCACACAGGCTCTTTGAAGGGTGTTTGAGAAGGAGCCATGAAGACAGAAGACAATGTGCAACATACCTATGAGCACTCCAAAGGGGACTCTTTCAGAGCACTGACTTTTCGTCTATAATGAACAGGTATAGACATTCGTTAAAACAGAAAATCTATTTTAATCTTCCAACACCAAATTGCAATATTCTGCATTTCTCCTGCTACAATCAATTACTTTCCAGATAACCAAGGTGGCATTTAATCCGGTAAATGTAAAATGTTACCATTAACACATGAGCAAAGTAGGAAACTAAACAAGTTCTGGAAGTGAATAGGAAAATATTTTCCATTTTTGGGTGGTCAAACTATTGAATGTAGATGGATGGGTCCCACTGAGATCTATCTATATAGATATATGTATGAAAGAGAGACAGAGAACAAATGGGAAGAGTACAGGGAACAGAAAGGAAACCTTGGCAAAATAACACAGAAGAAAGGGAATAGAAAACTTAAAAATTAGAAGCACTAAATGCTTGCATCTCAGACTTTGTGTGGTCCAATTGTGAACAGATTTATAAAATAAGTTCAGACTGCATTCCGATAGTAATTTCACATTTCTTTTTTGAAACAACTAAAAAGAAAATCCTTCCCAGAATACAGTAAAGAAACACTTTAACAATTATACAGCATTTCTTAAACTAGGAAATATTATTTGATGTCACTCTTCATTATTTATAAACCTATTACAAAACCAGCCTCCTCCATTACAGAACCAAATTATACCTGTATTTTTATAGTATTGTCCTCTGTAAAGCTCTCCATTTACATGCTTCTCTCCCTTCCCAAATCTGTTAGTGTAGTAGACCCTCAGTTCCACTCTCACTCACTTTTGCTGATTTACTGCATCTCTTCCACTCTCTTCATGCAAACATAAATCAGCAAAAACATTCTGTGATATTTCTTACACTTCAGCTCTTAGATTTTTTCTTTCCACATTTCTCCTGCCTCCTGTGAGAGCTAGCCTGTGATATACTGACTCTCCACCTTGCTATCTATACATGTGAATGGAGGGAGAAAGCTTGTATGAAGTCAATGCATTACACTACATCATATTGCTACTACAAAGGCTTCATAAAGAGAGAGGCTGCAAAATGGAGCTCTGACGGAAAACAATCTCTGCTCAACAGTGAAGTTTGAGCAAGTGGGAGAACATGAATGAAGTCCTTTCATTTTTCTGCCTAAGGTTAGCCGGAACATAGTTCAGTCCTATGAAGGCTCTAACAATAATTGAACAAGTATTTCTTTCAGCTACAGAACTAAAAGCAACCCCTGTTCCCATCTTTTTGCTCCCAGTCCCACACCGCTCCCCAAGTAGTGCCATACTGAACCAGAGCACGGAACTGACCCAGAAGAAAATTACTTCCATGACAGAAAACTTTTTTTAAAAGAGTGATTGTTGTTTTCCACATCGGCAGCTCACTGGCCACCTCCACACATGGCCGTACTGGCATAACTGAGGGGGCGGCACAGGGGCAGGAATAACCCAAGAACCACCAGAGACAGGTACTTTGTCTATCTTCCCATTACCAGAAAACGCAAAAGTAGCTAACTATGCAGCCAGAGTGGAGATTTTTCACCTGAACAAAACCAATTCCCCCCACCCCGGGTTATTCCTAGAGCCTTTCTGTTCTTTGCACTGGCAAGGTGGAAAGCATGGCACAGCACTTAAGTCATAAACTGATGAGTGTTTTTTACATTCAAAAAAAGAGTGATTTGAGCTAGTGCGCTGACTGGTCCCGAGTCTTCAAAGCGTGAAAGTAGGCAGCTACAAGTTGCACTCCACCACAGCTGAGCAGCGCTATCAGCATGGAGAAAACCCAGAACGAGCGACCCTGCCCAGGCCCGAAGCCCTTACCTACCTGCACCTACTTCACTGCACCAGCTTTTCGAAGCTGGCGCGGGTGGCGTTACCCTTAGACACCCTTTTTTGCCCCCGTCCCCCACTTCTTCCTGCAAGGGACTTGGGACGCTGGGCAGGGGCAAGCAGCGGGAGCCCGGGCCGCGGGCGGTGAGGTCTCGCGGCGTCGCGCACCGTGAAGGGGGGGCAGGGGAGCCGGTGAGGGGGCGACGGTTAACGGCCAAGACAGTTCTCCGCTCACCCCCTCTCAGCGCTTTCATACCGCCGAGGCAACTTACCGGCTGCCCAGCGCCGTGGGAGGCGGCCATAGCGCCGGGAGGGGGCGGGCGGGGAGGCCCGGTACGAGGTGGCACCGAGCGGGGCGCTCCCCGGCGGAGGCGCCGCAGCTGTCCCAGCTCCCCTCCGAGCGCGGCAACGGCAGCGGCCGGGGCTCCCGGGGCGGGGCCAAGAGGAGGAGGGGGCGGGGCTAGCGGAACGGGCGGACGGCTCCCTAACGGGCGGGGCGGCTGCGGCCTCGCGCGGGGAAGGAGGAGGGGCGGGGCCGGCGCCGCCTGACCCGACCGTTCTCCCGCCGCGAGGGGGCGGGGTGGGGCGCGCGGCCGGATCCCCCCTCGCCGGACGGGGGCGCCGGGCCCCCGCCGAACGGGCGGGGCGGGGCGGGGCGCGCCCGGCTGCCGCCGTCGCGGCCGTGATTGACCCAGCGCAGCGGGGACGGGGCATGTCGCCGCCGCCGTGAGGAGGCGGCGGGGAGGAGCCCGCGCGGCGGCAGCGCGGCGCCGCGCCCTGAGCACTGGCGGCGGCGCGATGGGGCGGTGATGGCGGAGCCGGCGGAGCTGCGCCAGGAGTCGGTGGTGCAGTTCCTGGCGGCGCGGGGCGGGCGGGCGCCCAACGCGGAGCTGGTGGAGCATTTCCGGGGCTGGCTCAGCCCCCCGGAGCCCGGCCGCCGCGCCGCCGCCCGTCACCGCTTCAAGGAGCTCGTCAACGCCGTGGCCACCGTGCGCCAGGAGCCCGGCACCGGCGCCAAGTACGTGCAGCTCCGCCGCCGCTACTGCCCCGCCGAGCCCGCCGCCGCCGTGACCCCCGCGGAGGCGGCGGCGGCGGCGGGCAGCGCGGAGCGGCCGAGCCCGCCGCCCTCCCCGCCGCCGGGCGCCGAGGAGCCGCCGCCGCCGGGCCGGGATGCCGGCAGCCGCCTGCAGCCGCCCCGGCCGGGCGCGGCGGCGGGCGGCGGGCGGCGAAGGGGAGCGCGGCGGGGGCCGCCGGCGGGGCGCGGCGGCGAGGAGGCGGCGGTAGCGGCGGCGGCCGAGGCGGAGGAGCCGGCGGCGGCGGCAGGGGGGTGCCCCGGCGCGGCGACGCCGCGGGGCGGGCGCAGGAGCCTGCGGGAGCTGGCGCGGGGCGGCTCGCCCCAGCTGAAGCGCGGCGGCGGCCCCGGCGGGCCGCGGGGGGCCCGCGGCGGCGGCCCCGGCGGCGGCGAGTCGGACAGCGCCTCGGTGGCGTCGTCGTCCGCCGAGGAGGAGGCGGCGGGCGCGGTGGCGCTGGACCCGCTGGAGCACGCCTGGATGCTGTCGGCCTCGGACGGGCGGTGGGAGAGCCTGGAGGGGCTCCTGAGCTGCGAGCCGGCGCTGCTCTGCAAGCGGGACTTCGTCACCGGCTTCACGGTGCTGCACTGGGCCGCCAAGCACGGGCGGCAAGAGCTGCTGGCCATGCTGGTCAGCTTCGCCCAGCGACACCGGCTGCCTGTGGACATCAACGCCCGCACCAGCGGCGGGTACACGGCGCTGCACCTCGCCGCCATGCACGGCCGCACTGAGGTGGTGAAGCTCCTGGTGGGTGCCTACGACGCTGACGTGGACATCCGCGACTACAGCGGGCGCAAGGCTGCCCAGTACCTGCGCCAGGGCACCCCGGGGGACATGCGGAGCCTCGTGGGGGCCCTGGATGAGGAGGATGAGGAAGAGGAGGAAGGGGCTGCTGGCAACGGGAGCGGGCGCTGGAGGCTCTCCAACCTCGCCTCCAACCTCATGAGCTACCGGCTCTCCCACCACCACCACCACCACCACCACCACCACCACCACCACAGCACGGGGGAGGAGACTGAGGGCACCGAAGGGGCAGCAGTGCCAGGCAAGAGCAAGGAGATGACCAGGAAAGCCTCCGGCAGCGGGCGGATGAAGCCTCGACTTAATAAGATCCGCTTCAGGACTCAGATCATCCACAACACGCCCTCCTTCCGTGGTGACACCGAGGAGGAAGAGCAGGAGGAGAAGTCCTTGAAAGGGTCGTTCAAACTCAGGCCCAAGTCCAACGTCTTTGGATAAGGTGGGGGAGCAGGAGGTCCGGGAGGTGGGCTCAGGGGCCAGAGCGCCCTAGGGTGCAGTGCGGGAGGTGGGGCACGTACGAGCGGGTGCTCCTCTAGACTCATGTGCTGTTGGGAGATGGATCCTGAGTATCTTGCTTTAACTCTGGGGTGTCTGTGAGTTCAACAGGCCGGCAGGGCTGTGGTGGCTCACAACTCCCAAGAAAGCAGCTGCTTTGATTATGCCCTTGGTGCTGAAGCGAGGGGCAGTGGGTGCATTGAGAAATGCTGGAGTGTTTAAAAGCTGTGCTGCTTTCTCTCTAACAGCAGACTTCTGCATCAGAAACCTGTGTTAGTAAATCTAGGATTAGCGAGTTGAGTGGAGGAAAGAAAAATGCAAATGCTCTGCTCTTATACTATCAACTGGTACTATAAACTGCTTGTGAACAGCTGGCTATTTAAGAACACCTCAGTAGTATGCAAGTATACTTTAAGTCTCTTTCTAACAGCAATACCACCTGGCATAGTGTGGAGTTGGGTACCCAAAAGGAGACTGTGGATAAATGGTTTCCTGTAGGAATCCTAGTTCCAGTCCAGCAAAGACTTGAACCTGTATTGACTTTATGCATTGAAAATTGCCTAATTTGACATCACGTATATTTTAAAAAAAGGCACTGCAGACAATGAATAGAGTTAAACATGCAGAAGTCTCTGCTGTCTGAGGTACTACTGAACTTGCTTATCACTGTTGGAATACTAATACAAGACAATGTAAGCAGAGTCTTTTTATGTATTTGGTATCTTATGTTTTGTCGTAGGCAAAGCAATTTTATTTTAATCACTGTGAATTCTCAAGTGCCAGACCTAGCACAGTTTGAGTTACTGAAGTCTGGTCAGTTCTTGTTAATGTTGTTTGTATAACTCACTGCATTTAAAACCAGAAGACCGCATTGTATGTGTTACATGTGAAAGTCATTCTGTTTTAGAGAAGAGCACAGAAGCCATTGCATGAAACCTTCATGAAGCTCTAATGAGGTCCTGTAATGCAATAGTACAGGTCTGTGTTCACTAGTGACTTGTGTTCCAATTCCTTCAGCTTACTTTGTGCAGAAAAAACAAAAAGAGGGGGACCAGGAGGTGCAAGGTACATAACTAGCACTCTGAAACTCTATCCCTGTTTGTTTAGCTTACTGAGTAAAAGCAGTATAAGATACGTTCTAGTTAATGATGGCAGTGGTGTTTGAGTTCTTTTAAACAGGTATTTCTAGAGAAGTAATCACCAGGGCTTTGAACTGCTGTTTAACAGCCTAGTAAATCTTAATCTGATTGATGAGCCTGTCTGTCCACTAAAGCTTTCCGAACACTTGAATCTTGCTTCTCTGCTTTAAAGGTAGCAATTCCAGTGAAACCTAGGAGGCAGACTGGTATCCAAACTCACCTCTCCTTACAAAGGAGGTATTGAGCTGACCCTGTATCCCAAATGCTGCTCAAGATAGATGCTTAGATGTCAAGGTACTGCCAATTTCAATGCAACATTTGTCAAAGCATGTTTCGAGTTGCGCTTCCTCAAAGTGTGTGTGCATGTCTGTCAGGTAACTAACCAAAAGTAGGTGGACTTCGATAGGTAAAAATCGAAATTTGAGACACTGATTACATTTATGCCACAAGCTCTAGAGCACTTCACAGGGAAACTGCTTCTGGGAGTTGTGCACTTTCAAAGTAACAGCTGTCGGTAGCTGTTGCCATTGACTTACATGTCTTTCAGTGACAGAGGAAGGGACTGTTGGTGATTCACTGGTTTCAGATTTCCCATGCAGGTAAATTTCCAATTTCTGCACTTTGTATCAAATTCTAAGAAGTGACAGTGTTTGTACAGGCATGCAAGCAACACTTACCTATTTTTGGAGAAAGTTGCAAGAAAAAAAACTGAATTTCTGCATAAGTGCTGGTCATTGCTTTTGTGCAAAAGATTAGAAATTACGCAGGGGTTCAGCTTTAGTTTATAGTTTATAAGCTATAATATAAATTTCATGTGCCTTCATTTTGGATTGATTGCTACAAATGTGATGGATACAGTCTTGCAAAGCACTTTGTCTTTATGTCTGTGGGGCAGGACCAGAAATCTTCCCCCAGCCCTTCCCGTTTAAGCTGTAAACTGGTACTACACCCGGGTGTCTGAAAGGGGAAAAATCATATATGTTGTACTGCAGAGCTAATTCTTTTGTGACAGAGAAGAGAATTAGATGTCTTAAACTCTCTTCACTGCAGAAAATAAATAGCTTTTTAAGGTTCTATAAAGACATTTGCAGCTTGAGCCCTCTTCAGCGTGGCGCTTCTTAGTTAAGCACAAATTCCATGCAACTACCTACTTCCAGACCCTATTAAAGTAACTTTCTGCTTTGAGAGTTTATAGCTTTTTCATATTAACTGTCATGTGTTGATCTCTTCACATGCAAATAGCAAAGAATTGCACAAAAATACTAAGTCTTATATAGCTGTTGGGGCTTAGGGAAATAATTTGACAGTTTGATGCTTTGGGATGTTGGAATATAGCACACTTTACATTTTAAAAGACTAACTGAAACACAGTTTTGTCTTGCATAATACAGTAGGACTTTGGTAATTACTAATAGAATTTGAAAACTGGTAAAAAGGTGCATCACTATAACTCATTATTTGAACTATCAAAGTGAAACTCTTGCTCCGTTCTAATACTGTTTCGTCTTTAACTATCAAGTAATGAGACTTCACCATCGCCGTTCAAAGGTCTTTGCAAGGTGGGGTGCAGTGACACCAAGTCCAAACCGTAACAAATTCTACTGTTATTTGCAAAATATTTACAAATAGCTAGGTAACCATTAATGTCTCTTTGCGCTATGGTACTAAAGCACTTTGATTTCACATTTTGACTCATCACATTCCACACTGTTACTTTTTTATAACATGAGCTAAAACTTAAGTTTTGTTTGGGGACAGGAAAAGCTTGATGCCCTGTTTCAGAATATTTACAGTCTGAAGGTACTATTGAGTCAGATATTTTGGATACATTGCCTAGAAAGATGTGAATTTGAAATAAAGTTGTTTGGTACAAAAAAAAAAAATGGAGCACTTACTAGTGTCTTTTTAATAGTACACTTGAAGTTACTGAATGTGTTTATTCACTTTCTATGGTAGTGTGTAATGCAGCAAGACTGTAATGTAAACATTTGATATCTTTTATTGTATCTTATGCCTGAAATATTAGAGGCCTGGAAGCCCGACAGTTTTTATTAATACAAGTTTTTATGGGTGTCTTTCTGAACGGTTGAGTTAAGAATCTGTAAACTTTAGTTTTACTGAAATAAAAAGTGCCCATGAATTGTTCTTGCTTGAATGTACTTCTGTATAGCACATACCTAGCGGCCACTTGCATATTGGCCTGCAGAAGAATGTTTTGTTTTGTTTTGTTTTATCATGAAGATGGCTGATACTGTGTAACATTAGAAGAGTAAGAGACTGGAAAAAATACAGTGGAGCTGTTCTTAGGACAGTAACATTTTTCTTTGGCAGTTACACACTCTCAAATAGTTCACTTTAAAGTAAATCAAGACAGAGCTGATTTTTAATGGTGAAGTAAGTCTAAATAAGGGCTTGGGAGAGTGGAGTTGCTAAACTTAAAATATTGCCCTGACCTTGTTTCTATGCAGCTAGAAATCTGACTTTGGAAAGACTAATACTAGTTTTGGTCGCTATGTGAAGGTCAATACCTAATTAAAAAGGTTTACGATTAAGGCTTTTTTGTAACGTGCTGTATCTATAGCCAGCAGCTTCTCTAAAGGGAAGATTCATTTCATTTCCATGTGAGACTGGGATTTGGTATATCTAAATGTTTTTTGAATTTGTTGCCTTACCAAAATACAGGGTAAAACTAGAGAACGTCGTGCTGCCAGTAACTCCTCTGAGAGACGTCCAGATTCATTCTTACACCGGAAAAAAAAGGCTTGGCTGTTATTGTGCTGCTTGATCTTCTAGTTGATCAGGATGCATGCAGCTCCAAGCCAAGCAACCTCAAATCAGTAGTTTAAGGACTCAAGTGAGAGGAGGAGGGAGGGGAAAGTATTCTTGGAGGCTCAGAGGAGAGTGGAGCACTGGGGCAAGCAGCTGAGGTTATGGGCCTGGGGAAGGACTCAAATCAGTACGACAACAGTCTACACGAGCCCTGCTGGTCATGTAAGCGACTTGGCTAGCGGTTCAGAAAGTTGTATCCAAACATAAATTCTTCTACAGAATAATGGTTGAGAGTTATGACTTGCTGAAAACTCAAATGTAACAATGTCTCATGTTAAGCATTTTAACTGGCATTCTTACCAACATTTCTTGGGGTTTGCAGAAGTATAAACAACTCTTCTGAGTTGAGTATAGCTACAGCTGTTGCAGTACAGTCTGTACATCGGATTGGTCCCACTTAACTTTAGGCTTCTCATTGGGAAATAAACCCTTCAGAACTGCATTCAGTTTACTTATTTTCCCATTGTCTAGAAAGAAGGGTGCTGGGACTACAGCCCTGGCTTAATGTGCCTTGAGTGTACAAAGCTATATGGAATACACCCGAATTTGAAGATGTTAGAAGGTTATAACTTGGTGACTTCTTCCAGAAAAAAGGAAGTTGAGCCATGCATTTTGCTTTTTTGTTGGAGTTGCAAAACAAAAAACACATTGTGGCATTTTTTTTATGTCTTCAACTGAGGTGGAGGGAAGGAGGAAGAAGGCTTTATATTAATATTAGGGCTTGGAAGAGGGACTGACTGTTCAATTTGGGTTAAATTGTGAACAGCTTTGGGGAAAAATTGGAACATGCCGTTTTGATTTTCTAATTTTGTTATAATTTATCTTAAACGATTTTCTGGTTTAGCCAAAGTTGGTACTAATATGCACACTGTTGGAAGCACCAAGCAAAGCTACCAGGTTTTATTTATTTGGTTTATTTTATTTTTGGTTTATTTTGTACAGCTGTGTTACTGTGTTTATATATAGAAATGTTTCATCTTGTGTGATAAAAGCTGAAGAAATGGTATTTTGAAGTTTACAAGGCTTTAAGCTGCTAGTGCCATGTGGAAAAGTTACCTTAAAAGCAGGTAATACGGTCAAAGTGCAAATGCATTCTGTGTTCTTTCAACTAGATTACTAAAATTGTGAGCTATTGTAGTTAAATGTTTCTGCCATTTTGTATAGAAAGCTCTACACTGTCCTCCCCTAAATTACTTGGAAGCATGAAGAGAAACTAACAAGTCACATCAATCTATTTTAACATGCCCTGTATCACTAACGGGCATTTTGCCAATCCGTGGTAGGAATGTCAACAGGCAAGAACAGTACTAGACAGCAGATCTGTGTTTGTGCATGTGCCTGCACAAATTAATGCAAATAAATCGTAGAAGCTTATTGCTGCCAGTCTAAAGCAGACAACCTATATCATAGACGTACCTACCAATCCTTGTCCATTGAAGAGAGGCTTTGGAAACTTAATTTTACATGTATCTAGCCACCAAAATAATTCAACTGTTCAGGCTGTATCTAGAGCTAGCCCTAACTTTAGTTGAAAGAGTGGGAATTTCCTCAGCGTTTTTCCCCTGAAGCTAGGGGTCTTTCACTTTCACTAGCTGGCTGTTGAGCTCTACTAGCCATTTCACTTTGAAGTTCCCTAGAGTACCTGAGAAACTGGTGGTAGATAGCGGGCACAAAAAAAGAGATCTCTTTTAGAAACTTTTTTTTTGAAAAAAGATAAAGGATGTCTGCAATATTTGTTGGGGCACAAAAAACCCATGGGACAGTTCATACAAGGAGGCACTGTCCCCATTATTACTTTGAGTACAGAAAGACAAACTATGCAGGCTAAAAAGATGTCTTCTGTACACTTAACTTTATATGAAATATTAAAGCCTCAAAGTCCCAGAAAACATCTCTGTTTGTAGCCTTTGAACAAATAAAACTTATATTTGGTGTTTCTTTCCTTTGCTACCTATCACATACCATCTTATCAAAGGTATAGGTTATGCAACTAACTCTGTAAGTGTTACTTTAGGAGTGTGTAATTACAGGGATCCAACTGGCTCCTGCTGCTTCAACTGCCTCCTACAACATGACCGTTAGCTACCATTCTTGCATGTCTCTGCCTATTGAAGCCTCCCCTTCCTTCGTTGATGGGGCTGCCTGGAATAGACTGCAAGTGTCATAGCTGCCACTGCGTGCCTTCTTTGGCTGCACAGAGTAGGCTGTAGCATCAGTAAATCTCGAGCCTTTCGAAGCTGATAGAATAACTTCCCTCGAAGGGGATGGAAGCAGAGGTAGTATTTCATTTCATCTGCTTGTATCATTTATACAGGTATTACACTTTCACATACAAATAAATGGCATGAACTGAACTATAGATGGAATCGAAGTGTTTAAGAGGCTTTTATATTTAAGTGTTGCCAAATGCTTTGTGCTGCAAATATGGCTAATTAGAGTATGTTATTCATCTTCAGCCACTGATAGAACTCAGTTGAATCAACACTGAACAGCTGCTACAGGAAACTACTACAGAGAGGATGCTGCAAAATTGCCATGTCTCCTCTTAAAATCACTTGTTGAAGATGGTTTTCCATTGCATAGGAGTTGCTCAAAAAGAGCTAGTTGCATAGTGGGTACTAGCTTGCAGTAGGATATCCCAAGTACATCTCTGAAGAGCTGTACAGTAGCTCACTGACAGCTGTCTGGGTGGTAGGAAGTATTACACTTCTCTTCTTTAACTGGGAATTTTCTCAGCTTCCAAAATTTGCTGCATCTTCTGGCAGCAAATTCAACTTCCTTTTAGCAAAGTTTTTGTCTCTGGGATAACCAAAGTCATCCTCAGAAGAGATCTGCCTTCCTTGAAGAAAACAGGAAAAAATAACAGAGCACAACTGCAAATGTAGATGCTTATGGCCACAAATGTATAGAGGTTACCATATTTTAAAACAAGATTATTCTTTAAATCCATTAGGAAAATGCAAGCCAACTTGGAATATGTGTACCTTCAGCAACAGCATCACCTCACATTGCTCACATCTGTAAGATGCTCAGGTTTTCTCAAACTTTTATATGCAAAAAAAATGTACTATTGGCCTTTCCCCAGTGTTTACATTTGTGGGGCTTAAGCAAGGTAAAATCCTAAACCTTTTGCCTGATCTGGGGTAAATTCATCTGAAGCAGTGTTTGTGCGCTGGGGAGTACAGATAAACTGAGGCTTCAGCTGCACCCAGGGGCTGTGTTTTTTCTCTCCAATAGACGAGTAGTATGGCATAGCAGTGACTATTTTTTTACACTTTAACAAATTTAAGATTTAACCTCTCAGAGCAGATTAACAGAATTCATAATTAAAATGTGACTCCTTCTGGATTTGAACTCCCTGCCTGAAAACAAAGCAACTAGTTTTCCACTAGGTAGTGAAGACCTGTTATGAAAACATCTCACTGATGCTGCTTTGGTAAAGAGCATCACTTTGGTAGTGTTGTGCATCTTCATTCATCCTTTCTGCACCCACTACCCTCTCCTTTCTTGACTACCCCCTAGTTTTTTGCAATTTTTTTGGTAGTTTGAATTGCACAAATATTAAATGTTAAAGCTATAAAGTTCAGAAATTTGGGACTCTTTAAATAAAGAGATCATTAAAAATTAAATGGAAAAGCTAAACATAAGCTTTGTCTTCTACTTTAAACTTCAAGAGTGGAAAGCACAAAAATTGTTTTGATGAGAAAGTTCTCCATATATACCATTCTGATTATAATACAGACTAGAAAATGGTTAAAATTAAGGAGGTAAATTAAAATTGATGGGGAATAATCACTTTCACCTCAGTGATTTCAGTATTTTGTACTATAAAGGCAAAACTGTAAGCAATAGACTATTTTGTATAAGAAACACTAACCATGGTTCACAGTATTTCCATTGCTTATTCTATTAGGCATGTCAAAACTAATCTTTTAACATGGGTCCTAAATGGGAGTTCTGATCAACCTGAATGCCCACCTTATCCTCGTTTACAGTTGAGCTCCTTCTGATACCTGTGTAGATTACTCCAAATTCTGGAAAACATTGGCTCAAGTCCTATTAAAAATAGAAGATGGTGACTTTAAAGATGACTAATCATTTTTGAAGTTCACTTCCCTACATGCCCTTCAAACTAAATTTGTGAGGCACAGAGACGGAGGAAAAAAAAACGTTACCCATTTCAAACATGCCAGCACACACAGTGACGAAGCAGTATAGGGCAAGACGTCCTTTTAGAATCACTGAATGATTTTGGTGTTCCGCATTCCACCAGAGCGGTCATTACAGGTCCTTTTCCTGTGTCTGGTATAAATCCCATTAACCTCTGTAGAAAACCCCCATTACTTCAGTGGCTTGGTAATGGAGGGTTACCTGAATGGTTACCTTGCCCTGCTCTTGCTGTCCACTTTGCTCTCCACCATTGTTAGAAATTATCTGCTCAGACAATATTGCTGTTACTTTTTTTTTTTTTAAGTATATCACCTTACTGGCTGAAATACATGACAGGAGAACTCTGGAGATGGGATGTGACTTCCCCAGTGATCTTTTTAGAAAGGCATTTTCACCATAGACTACAGAAAAGCTGCTGTTAGCCTGACTTTTTATGGTCCTTTATGGCCTTGAGAAGGTTTCACCTACTCACCTCTTGAGTACTACAGGTTAAGTGAAACAACGAGGAAGTAAAACTGAGGAAGTGGAGTTTGATTGACTGGCAGTGGAGGAAATGTATTTGGCTGTCAAGAATTTTGTTATTATTCAATGTTATTGTTGATAACATTGCTGCTGATACTGGTTATAGGCTGGTATGACCAAATCACAGTTGGTATCCTATAGTATCAGATGTTGGCCAAATACAAGAAAATATGTAGTTCCTGCCCCATTGTCCCTAGAATTTGTGCAGCCTGTGCAAACAGTGACAGTTAGATAGTGATTGCATATGCAAAATAGATTTTAAAATATGTATACACACACACAAAAAAAGGCATATGACTTTTGGCTAGATGTTTTTCCACTTTTTCCCTGACACCTCACTATGACTCTCCTGGGAGCCAGCCAGTCTACTCATTTAAAATAACTTCCTCTCTGTTGGTCACTCCACAAGTAGAGCTGGGAAAAGATCAATTAGAAGCTGGTCCAAAAGTATCCACCTTTTAAAACATTTGGACTTCATGAAATTTCAAACAGCATTGAGGGGTTACCTAAAATCTTCAAAGTAACATTCTTAAAACCTACTTGAAACAAAACAATTGAATTCAGGCTAAACTGATTTAATATTCCTGGGAAGGAACCTAGGTCCAACTTGGTCTATCAATATATGTTAAAATCAGCCTCCAGTACATTTTCAGCATATGACTGCAAGGCTCCCTACAGGGCCTTAGCTGACAACTTGCATTTAAATCCTAGGTTTGAAACTTAGCAACCCCAGTGATGCCTGCTATCATAAACCTTTTACTTTGGGTCTTCCTATAGTAATGTTTAAAAAACAATTTCAGAAAAAAGACCTCTGTTAAAAATTTGACATCTTGTTTCTTCTGTGAAAGAAAAGAAAGGAGACTGTTCCTCCTGTTGCCAAAGTACACAATAGAGGTACAAAGAGACAAACTATGAATTATGAAAAAAGGCATAATCCCTGTCTTTCCCTTTTACAATTACCTTTTAAAAGACACGCCCTGCATGTTCCGCATTAATTTTATTATCATTAATATTTTATATCACTATATCTGATGGAGATTTTATGGCAGCTCACCATAATTGTTTGGGTTGCCTGTCTTACTTACATTTGGATAGATTTAATTATTTTTAAATTTCTTCCATTTTTTCCAAAGTTTTTCCATTGTTACTGCACCTCAGTTCTAGCCTAGAACTAAGACTGGAATTAAAAGTACTGAAATATGATGGAGCATAATGCTTCTGAGCTAAGGTGAAGAAAAGGATACTTTGATAACTTTGATAAAAAGAGGCATGGGGGGAATACCTGTATTTCAGGCCAGTTCAGAGGTCTCAGGAAGCATAGAGGAGTTTCCACCAGATGGTCTACCTGTTATTTGCCTGTATGAACAGTCAGCTCATCACTTTATACCTTCCTGATATGTTCAGTTACACCAAGATCCCATACTTGCTGCAAGATCATCTCAGTAATCCTCTGACAAGCCAGCAGGGAGAAGGAGGAAACACTGAGAAGGACAGCAGTGCAGGAGGGAAGGAACGGGCACCGGCGTCCTGTCACTAACATTGCCACTGCAACTGCTGCAACACAGAAGGAAGCTTTTGGCCCAATCTGAAGATAATTCATCATGTTTTTTCCTCATCTCTTTCCTGCATATTCTTACAGATCAGTAGAGCTGGCCACAGCTGAGCATCTTCCACAGTGCATTAAGGAAAGCAATGTAATTACTATCTGTCACACACATCTAATTTTATCTCACTCTCTCCCTAGGGAAGAACTTAGATACAGTGTGAGGTGAGGATAGAAGTGCTGGATGTTTTGATTTTTGCTTTACTTACTATATACTGCTGAAATTCAGTCTATTTTTGTACCATAATCTTAACTGTACACCAGTTAAGAATCTCACTAGCCCTGCTGCTCACAATGATCTGCTTTTTGATTTGGGGAATGTGAGAAAAAATGGCTATTCTTGTTACACAAGTTCCTGTGTTTCATCTTAACAGTGGTGATATCCTATCCATCCAGAGCATCTCCAGATTCTCTACACACTCTATTAGCTTGCCTCCAATCCACATATGAGAATGGTAAATATTACTGTAAAATATTATAAGCCTGAGGAAAGATGAAGCACACAAAAACTGTATGAGCTGTCCAAGTGAGCACAGGAAGGGTGTGAATAAGTAGGAAATATGAACTTGTACTGTACCTAAAAAAACCCCAACAATTTGTCCAGCCAAATTCTCATTTCATATTCAATCCTACCAACTTAAATATGGGATTCATGTGGGATTCAAATATTTGCCAATTTTAGAGCTTTTGCGAAACATCTTTAAATAGTCGCAGTTTCTTCACTCCCGTGAATGACAATTTTGCGTTTGCTACACTTGTCTCTTTTTTTTTTTTCTCTTCTCCATCCTGTGGCTTACAGTGACAATGTGGCAATTCATGAATGCGTGGGTGACATTAAATGTCACAGTTAATTCTAGCCAGAATTGATGTAAAAGGTCTATTTGTGTTTGCTGGCTAAATTCTGCATCTAGCAGAAGGCATTTATTAGTTCTGCTGTTTGAATAATTGTTTCTTTAATGACACACTGATGCTGTGTCTGATTGTGCACAGTAGCAGAAAAGACAGCTGATGGAATTACAGTGCAAATTACAAATTGCAGTCTTACAGGAAGATAATAATAAAATTTTAGGGTTTGGGGGCTGAAAATTGCCCTATATTACTCTAATTTATGTACATTGCCTCTAGTTCACTCTGGAGCTATGATTAACTAAAACTTCCTTATGATTAACCTTAGCCACACTTTCTTTGTGTCAAGTGCAGGAATGCATTTGTGCTGGCATGTGTTTGCCAACTCATATTTTATTAGCAGCAGTATTAAAATCTCGACTGAGCAGGATCTACAGGACTAATACAGTCATCAAGAAGTTAAATGCCTGTATCAGTTACTCTTTTTAATCTTTTTTATAGTCAAAGGAGGGAACAGGGACTTTCTCAGGATAATTAATTTTAACTCAACATAAATTTTTAAGATAAGTGCTCAATAGGGAGAGAGAGTTCTCCATCTTTTTTACAGCACAAACTATATCACAGCAAATTATGGCATAGCAGACCAGTTGCTAGTCCACAGATTAAAGAATAACTTCAAGAAGGTACTCAATGCAACTTTTGTTTCTTTCATTATGTTCTGATAATTGCACATTGAGCCAGACATAGCTTCAAAGGACGCATATTATAAGCACTGTACCTCCATGTTAATACCAGCCGCCTCTTCATGAACTGCCACAAATACTCCATGACTCAAAGCTTAAAGAACTGCGGTTCAGGACAAAAAGTATCTTACATTTGGAAATGCTACAATACTTGAGAGAAAGCTCCATGTGTTGGGACCCTGGCCATAAGCAAAGCTCCTGACTCAAAACAGCACCAGGAGGAGTGAGGTGGTTTCATGCAAACCTCCTGTTTGACACTGGGATTGTGGTCTCACATTACACCTATGCAGGTCTACCCGGGCCTCTACAGGTGAGACACAGATTCCCCGTGCCCAGTCCCCTTCCTACTCCTGACTGTGGGCACCTGCATCCTCTTACACAGCACCTACTGACTGTGCAGGATGAGGCTCTTTAGCCTGCTAACCCAGCTGAAAAGGAAGCTGCCACTGCATTCAAGATGAATACTGGTCAGACAGAGGACTTCGGTGTTTGGGGAGATATGTCCACTTCAGGGTTGAGAGTAGCTGAACAGGGATTTTATGAAAGCACCTTTTGACTTAGACAATGGGAAGTATTTAGGCACTGAAAGCCACAAAGGGACTGGGTTCTTACTTGTTTTCTCAAGAACCTGTTATGTGGAGCTCACACATGAGGATATGGAGTCTTTTCTTTTGGGGGACAGGGCCACAGATTCTATATGACTGGCTAAACAAAAGTAATTTTTTTGTTTCTAATCCTGTGGTTTCTTTAATTTTGTGGTTTTGACAAATAATGAAACCAGAAGTGGGCAAATGTTTAAGAGAACAGTAAAAGAACTAAGTAAATGTATTTTAAAAGTTCCCTTTAAATTATTTTAAACAACCCTAGCACAATGGGCTCCTGCTTTACCAGAATACGAATAATAACAATAATCTTCAATCAGAGCTCCTTATCCTGCCATGGTCTCGAAATTGTTGTAACACATAAAAGCAGCTTTGAATTTAAGTACTTGATTTCTTCTTTGTAAAAGAAATCACCATGGAAAGCATTCCATTTTGAGCAATTTTGTCTGTGTAGCAGTTTTTCTGTATTTTTTTTTCATTCATTCTTTACTAATTAAAAGTATATTTGAAAAGGATCAGGGCCGGAGCTAGTACTGCTCAAGAAAAATTCTTGTCACCTACAATTTAATAGTTTATATTCAAGTTTTCCAAGGTGAACATGGGGATTTTCTCGTACTTTTTAATGAAAGATATATAGCTGTCTCCTTCACTGTTCTAAAAGTCCAAAATTAATCTTTTCTACAGAATCTAGACTTCCCCAAAATAATAAATTTGCAGTTTTAAGCTGTTCTCTTTACAAGCCTTGTTTAGACTCCAGAAAGTCACTTCCCATGTGAATAGCTCAGTTTCAGTTATAGCATAGTTTAGCAGCAGTGCGTGTTCAGTTGGTACAGCAGCACAAGTGGCAGTAACTGCGACAGGTATTGCTGTGTTTTAAGGAATAGGCTGCATACCTGCATCAACTGAGAAAAAGAGTGACACTTCTGCAGGAAAAGTGTATTGAGCCAGCAGTGACACATACTCGCGTGGTTGCATTTTAATGAGATTTTCAAGCTTCTTTGTATTATTTCTCTATCATCTTGAGCTTTCACAGGACAGACAGACCTTGCATATTTGACACTGGTTTGTTCACATGATGAGAGGCAGTAATGCTGTAAATTCATAGGAATTAGGAAGGAGGAAAAAAGAACACCTAACTATGAATAATTCTCTATCCAGATGGATTCCCTCAGACAGGCTTTAGAGGAAGAGCCACAGGCCTACTTTTTCTAGAACATTCCTGCTGACTACTCGAGGCCTCCACACCACAGTGTGAGAGGTGTAAACTCTGTGCCCCCAAACCAACTGTTTTTGTCTCTATCTCAAGAAGCTCTACTTGGAGAAAAAGATGAAGCAGCATTGTGAAGCCCATGGAAGAGTTAAGTTCTCTTACAGCCAGGTAGCAGACACTCCTTTGAATTACACAACTATACAGCACAATTAATGTATCTTAGCTTCCAGGTGCAGAAATATGATAGAGCTCTGACAATCTTTGGGCTCGCTGCCAGCAAATGAGGAGGCACCAATCTTCCACCAGCCTCCCTCATCCCTCACACAAGGTGAAAGCCCTCTTCCAGCACCGGGTCTGGTGCTCATCTGGTGGAAAGAGGAACCAACTGAAATTGCTGTGCTGACCCAAAAGTAACCCTGCCAAAAAAGATGAGCAGATTCTGCCAAGTTAGAATTGGTTCACCATGTAGGCTGAGAGCCGGAGTTGATTCAAAAGAAGGGTCAAAGCTACGTGGCTGCAAGCAGAGAGAGAGGGATTAGATTAGGACTGGTAGAGAATGGGTAGACCGTACTTTTTGGAAGTGGCAAGCCACTAGTAATCCTCAGATGTACTGTGTAACTATACCCCTATGTTAATGCATGCTTTTGATGCATCCCAAACAGCATGTTATATAATTTAATTTAATCTCTTTTACTGTCATTCCCAGGCTAATGGCAGTTACTTTCTATGTAGCTTCCAAAGTTACCTTAATGCTGAAATTCACACAGACATGTTTTGCAAGTACAATTTCTGTGCCTTAAATTTGCATCTTGCTTATGTTAATGCTAACACATTTTCCATCTAGCCCAACCTTTCCTGCCTTTGAGGACTTCTGTCTTCTCCCCAACACAAGTGAAGCTTTGCCTCTCCTGAGACTGGCAAATGCTTCCAATGCCATACTCAGCAAAAAGCAACTCACAGAAGAATGACCTGATGAAACAATAATTGTGTTACAGTACATGTAATCGAAAGGGTCAGTCCCCTAAATGTGCTCAGACAGCAATAAGCACAAGGACAGCAGCCAAATCAGAACAAAACAGAATGAAAACATCCTAACTGCTTAAATATGTTTACTTTTAAATGACTACAATGGAACCTCGCTAGCCAGAACCTGATGTACCAGAAGACTAGTTTAGCTGAACACTAGCCTCCTACTGCTTGGTGTCATTGCCACCAGAAGGATTTCTGTGCTTAATATCTGTGCTTTAAAGTTGTTGTCTCTTTGCTTTGTCCTATGCCAAAATAGTTCTTTCTTTTAATCCACAGAATACACAGTATATCTGGAGAGCAAGCAAACAAGCAGTAATATGCCCTTTTAAATAATGACACAGTGCCAAAACACTCAGACTGGAAGGGTTCCGCTGAATCATGTAGGGAGGTAAGGCTTTATTATTACTGGTTCATTTATACCACACACACCCTTATGGTTTCCATCATATTAGCATGAAGGTGCCTCTGAAGACAAGTTCTTCTTTCCAGAAATAAGCATTTCCACATTAAGATGGTTAACACTCTTCAAGGCTATTCAGTTCATGGGCAGATAAGGTTTTAGAGATGAGATATTCTGCCCTTAAGAATGGGGGAATCTCTTTTTTTTTGGGGGGGAGGAATGTTTTTGCCTCCCTGTATTAGCAGCATCAAATAGCTCTTTGGCAATGGCCTTGCAAAGAGAGCAAATATGACTTTTAGGAAAATCAAAAACATAAGAGGCAGAAACAGGCTAAAGCATGGATTGAAAATCAAATGCAAAGTGGTCTGGAAATTTGGGGTGAAGTTGAAGGGTTTCATCAGAGCTGTACTTTGGGTGCAGTACCAAGGCAGTAGTTACATTGTCCTAGCAGAATCGTGCAGAGCACTGACTCAAGACCCTCAGTCCCTCCACTGTCAGTGGAGAGAGGCTGGTGCATCAGGAGCTGACCGAGAAGAAACAGGAGGGGAGGTTCTGCTCTCTGGAGTTTGTCCTGAGTCAGGGCTGCATCTCAGGTGCCACTGATAAACAGCAGGTGGATCACAGAAAAAATCAGTGTTCTGATTGCTATTCCTTAAATCAATAGATACAAGACATCTAAATTGGTTATACTTTAAGTAAGAATTTCTGCTTACTTCAGTATCCATATGGAGGTCTCTTTCCCACCAGATTAAAGACTTTTCAGAACAAGAGGTTTTGACTTTCTTGCATCGGCTCAGGACACCTCCATCTGTGCACCATACAGGCTGGGAGCCCCAGGCAGATTCATTTTCCCTAAGAGTCCTGCCAAAACCAAGGCCTGGGCCCCTAAGGACCCTCACCAGAGAAGGTGGATAACAGGGCCTGCCAGTACTATCTACTTTTGGACTATCTGCATCCCCCTTCTACCCTCTCTCCTCTTCTTCCCACCTGGAAAGCAATTTACATGAACAGCCAAGAGAATTATTTCTGGCAGAAACTTCTTTTACTAACTCATGTAGCTACAGTAATACTGAAACATTTTGTGAATTGATGCTGAGTTTGAATTGTCTATTCAGAAAAAAATAAAAAGCTTTTTCAAGGAAATGAATTGTTTCACTTCTGCTTTTTTCAAAATGAAATACATTTCAGCTGTTTTGATAATTCCTTCAGATTTACTTTCTAGTAAATTAAATATGAATAAAAATGCTCAAAGTAGAAAAACATTATATTTTAGGTCAAACTATGTTTCATTTATCCTGAAGTTATTTTTCTCAAACCCTTTGATTTCACCAGCCAGTTCTGAAATGTTTCTGTTTCAGTACAATTCAAAATTATTCTTTTCCTTTCTTTTTTTCCGAACTGTGATTCAAAATATCCTACTTCCAGGTAACTTGAATCAACGGGACCTGTTTTCAGGGAAGATTTTTCATTACTGGTAATTTTATGCAGGGATTCTTAACTTTCTTTTGAAAGAAATGGAAATATTTGTGATCCTTCATCTCAGTAATGACTTGAATGCCAGCAGGCAGAAGATACTGCTTATGATGAGGTCTGCAGAAAGGATGGTTACAGCATGTTGTAAAACTCTGAGCCAGAAAGTAAAGGGACATGAGAGGAGATGAAGCGTCTTTAGAAATGCATTCATTTCAGAGCTGGATTCAAAGCATTTTCATTGTCAGTTAAAGAGCACTGCGTATTTGTTGTCCAGAAATCCTCAAGAGAGGAATTTTAGACATTCAAAGTCATGGCATTCCATGTGGATTTAGTGTTTTGCTTATTTAAATCTTCCAGTGAACACAGTCCCTGTGACTGTGTAAGTCTGGCACTCTGGGGCAACTATTTACAAAAGTCTGGTTATCAAGGACAACACTTATTTTCCTCACATGGTCGTCTTCTCCTATAACTTTCCCCACTATGGATCCCACGTCTAGAACACTACCCCAGGAACAGGCTCGTTCACTACTATTTTGAAGGTGGCGTTATTTTGTGCAGAGGAGCATGTGGGAAATAAGCTTTGAACATCAGTGTGCATACTGGGGCTCCTTACTTGTGAGGAATGGCACAGGTCGCTTATCCTGGAGTACAGCACCCTCGTCTGAAAAAAAAAAAAACAGATGATGGGAACGGCAATGGTAAAAATATTACTTTGTTGATAACCATCACACCTAAATATCTAATGTGAAAGAAGAAAAAGTGGATTGTTATCTAAAAGGATTTTACATCTGGAAGTGATTTTGAAAGCCAGCACATATGCCACAGACTTAAAAAGAAGCTAAACAAAGTAGACAGATGGTCAGTCACCAAACTAGATGCAATCAGAATATGGAAAAATAATTTATCATATTCCCTCCTCCCAGCTTTTCATGTAGACACTGGACTTGGCAAGCTGTTAATCTCGTTTTCTGATGAGTGCTTACAACTGAGCCTGGTTGTTCTTAAGACTGCCAGACCCATCAGAATTTGTAGTTTTCAGCAGGCTTTGTAGTTTTCAGCAGGCTTTGTAGTTTTCAGCAGGCTTAGTCCTATCAGCCACTTTTTTTGAGGTGTTGAGTGCTCTGGCCTTTCTTAGTCATTTGCCTCCTCTTTCCTGTGCCCATGATTTCTCAGTGTAGTAAATCCAGCCTGAGGGCTTCTAGGTCAAAAATGTTGCAGCTACAGTGCTGCAACAAGTGCTGATTTGGGCTAAGCTTTTGCTGCTGAGTCAAGTTTCCACAGATAATTTTGATTTGGTTAGTGTTGTACTGGCACATTTTTATACGAGATCTGGTATCATCTGTTTGTGCCACTCTAGCTTTATGCTCAGACCTGTCATCTCTTACAGCCAGCTTGGAAACAGCATAAATCTCATGTCATGCACTTTTCTAACCCAGTGGAACTGGGACCATGTGCCCTTGCCTGATCAACATGACATCTGGCCTGGGATCTGTCATGTACAAAGCCAGTATATGAAACCATGTTTTCTCCTGCATATATATACCTTAACACTGAGTGTCTTAAAGTAACAAGTGTTTTGTTCTGTTTTTTTCATTTCACTTCCCAGGAAGTGTCTTAGAACAAATTAGTTAATTGCAACTGCACAGAGAAGGGGATTTAGCAACTGAAGCAGGATGTGGGGCTAATGTAACTGTGGAGTTAGAGAAAATATTTCTATTTTCCCTCCCCCTCCCTTTTCTTCTCTTCTGTCCTAGTTTCCACTTAGCTTCACCTAAGCCAGAGGCTGAATAAAACCCACCTCGCAGTAGCTCCCACCACCTGTTCTGGCTCAGCTGCTCTGCCCTGCTGAAGGATGGAGCTAGCATTGAGGCTTGCCCTTACTGCCAGGGTTTGGCAGCTGTAGCAGGCCATGAGCAATGAGGGTGCAGTTAGACAAGGCAGCTTACCGGCTCCAAGAGCTCACTGTTGCCAAAGGAGAGAGAAGACCTGCCCCCTTCTTTCCCAATCCCTGCTGTTCCCCAACATATGGTCTCACCCTTTTCCTCATGCCAGATCATCAGAGCACCCTTCAGTGAACAGACCCAGTTCTCTACTACAGATCCAGCAGAAGGTGGATCACTTTTTCTTTGTGGGGTAGTTTCCCACTATCTTAATGAAGTGACTCAGCTCACAGGGGATCAGAGAAACACCAGTGTCAGGACAAAGTAATTGGCCATAGCAAATACTTGAGAGACAGGGAAAGGAGGGAGAGGTGGGACTGCTACTTTTAGCATTAACGCTCTCCTAAATAGGCTTAGCCTTTGTTGTCTAACCACACCTTTCACCAGTGAATTACACAGTCAGCTACACCAGTTGCTAAAATCACTATGTAAGCAGTATCAGAGACTCTCTCACACAGTCTGGTAAATAAAGAAACCTTAAGCCAGAATTTAACACTGGATCTGTGAAAGGTGAGAGAAACACAAGTTCATGATCATTCAGCTGTGCTTGTCCCTCTCCTGGGGAATACTATACCCATGCCACAAACAAAGGTACTGCATTAATGTTTAACTAGCATTTCTGTGGGAAACTTCTTTTGCAAGGGTCAGGTTAGAAAGTTTCAATGCACTGCAGGAGCTAAAGATATTACTTCTCTGTACCAGTGGGGCCTTCAGAGACATGCAGATTGCATATCTGTTGGTCTATTTAACTCTTGTCAGAACCCGGCTCTCTCACTGGAAATTCAGAAAGGAAAGTTTTTGTCCTGCTATGTTTTGACATTCCTTACATTGTTTCCTTCTCGGTGGCATTTAAGCTGGTAGTGCTTTCTTAATTTCCATGGCAATACAAGAAGCCATACTATAGATTTGCAGCCACATGCTGGGAGACAGCTTCTTGGAGGATTATTTATGGCTCTTCAATTTCCCACCACTCTACAAACACGCTGGAGAATCTGGCAGCAATTTTAATAGTACAATGAAGAGGAAAACCACACAAACGTCCTCTACAGAAAGCTCCTAAATCCTGAGTCAGACTGGAAGAGCTTTATCCGTCATGCTGTCGCTTTACTCCGAATAAGCACAGGAACTTTTTCTACATGAGCAAACAACTGAGCTGACAGCTTCTTTTCACATTCAAAGGCTAATCAAGTTAACTGCACAGCTCCTCTGAGGAGAGAAGCTAGGAAAAGGAAAGCAACAAAATCCCTTTCATTAAGAAGCATTCCTCAGCTGTCAAAGCTTTACGGTGGCTCCTACACAACCGGAGGGCCCTGTATTTTCTAGCTGTAAAAAGACAGGGGATGGGCAAACACCACTGAGATGGGGACGCAGAAAGAAGGAGGAAGCCATGCAGCCTGTGGAGGCATCACCAGCACCGGGGCGCGCTCGCCCTGGCTGGGGCTTACCGGGGATCAGCGGGGACCTGCTCCCTCGGGCCGACGGCGCTTCCTCTCCTCTGGCCCTGATTTCATGTACTGGTCTCCTCCGCACACATTTCAGAGTGGCTGCCAAAAGAGGGACATAACAGTAAAGCTGTTCCCCGGGTTTTCATCGCTCGTCCTTCCCTGAGCTCCCCTATTGTGTTTATTGGCGCTTAGCGCTGTTGTTATATGTAACTTAAAGACGGTCTTTACACAGGGGTCTGTCACCTTTTTGCCTGTGAAACACCCTCTGTACTGACAGTGGCACATAAATACGTGGTGACACAAAGACAAGACGAAAAGTGACTGTGCAGCCACGGTGTCCCGCTCGGGACCTCCTCCTCGCCGAGGGACACCCCTCAGAGCAGGGGCGCAGTTTCTTTATCGCTCTCTAAAGCGCCTCCAGCTCGGCCCAGCGAGGCGCACCGCCGTGCTGGGGGGCAGCGGGGGCCGGGGCTGCGCCCCTCCCAAGCGAGTGCGACATGGCGGCAAGGTCTCCGGCGTCACCATGGCAGCACCGGCCTGGCCCAGCCCGGCCTGGCCCGGCAGGCCTCCGGCTCGCAGGCCCTGCGGGCATAGGCTTAGTTCCCAGATAAATTCCTCCACTCCGCAGGCAGCCAGAGTGTCAGCAGGGACTGCTGGATTTGCCGGATTAAAACGGCAAAACACAGGAGGGGCGGGCAAACGCTGGTGTGGGGCCGCGCTCCAGGCGGCTCCCAGCTGCCTCGCTGAGCTCCCCTGCTTATTTAAGCAGCTGAACGCTGCCTGCCGCAAAGGCCCAGGAGCCCCAGGCCTCCCTTTTGGCTGTCGGTGGCGCTCCTCCTGAATGGCAACGGGCTCCCCTTGCACAAAAGGCGCTGCGGCCCTCCCCTCCCGCCCCGCAGAGAGGACCCCAGCCGGAAAGCCTCGCTGCCCTCCCGCGCTACGGGCAGCCTCCTCAACAAGCACCAAAAACTGCGTGTTTAAGGAAATAGCATAGCTTTTTTTTTTTTTTTTTTTGCTGTAAGATGAGTTAATATTTGACTCCCATTTTAGCAATCCTTTGGCAGGCCCCTAATGTCCTTCCTGCAAAACTGTCCCTGCGTCACTCAGGGGTTTCCCTCTTCAGTTACAACCATGCCTACACCTTACCGCCTCGGGCGGCACGCAAAAATGCATCTGCACAGCCACGAGATTGCAAAGCAGTTAGTGCAGACATTAAAGAAGACAAAGTACTCCTGCCTGACTCTGTTACAGAGAGCACCTGCCCCCAGCGTGGAGATACCTCCGCTAAAAGAGGCCATGCCCCGTGCAACCAGATTTTGAGCTGCTTACAACTTCTGCCGTCTCCCAGGGGCCAGAGGCTGGAGTCCCAGCCCAAACGAAAAGACCCCCTCATTCCCCATGTGTACTATATACTGTGCTAGATATCCCAGGAAAACCTTGTTAATAGTTTGAGAGCTAAACGTTGCCTCCAGTTTTTATTTCTACGAGAGCGCGAGTCTCTGAAGATGATAACCATCTACACAAATGTGGAAAGCTGCAGGTTGCCCAGGCACACCTACTCCCAGCGGGCCACTGACCTGCACGAATGCACCTTCTGTCAGTCAAGGAGCTAGGTGGTTCCCACTTCTGCAAACTGGTTTTTAAAGCTATCAAAACGGAACTAAGAAAACCTGTCGTAACTGCTTCCTGCTTGGAACAAGGCACACGGCGTGAAGTGTTGTTCCCTCCAAGATACTGTGTGCTCTGTGAAACCTCCTCCTGATAAAAATAGCTTGAAAAGATGGGAAATGCTTGGAACAGTGCTAATCAGCAGGACGAAAGCCAGGAGAAACAGCTTGTCCCCTGTCTACTATTAAGACAATCAAAGAGAAGTTTGACTCAGAGCAGCTTGACTTCCAGTCCCCCCAGCTGGCAAGAAAAACTTCACAGCTGGATTTGCTTTTCTGCAGGAATCTCACTGCAGAACAGCTGGGATACTTCTGTCCTGTGGTAAGAATATAATCTTCAGCTTTTCTTCAGCTTTTTCATCTTTAGCTTTTCCCCCGTCTTATACTGAGACTTCAGAATGAAATGACAAAAATCTGGTTCCTAGTTGCTTTGTCAAAGGACTTGATATCTGCCTTCAAGCCCAGTCAATCTCTTTTCTTTTTTTTTCTTTTTTTGTCAGACCAGGAGAAGTGAAAAGAAAGGAAAAGATAATTACTGGCAATAGGTACCAAACATCTCTGCTAAATTGCCCCAGATTTGGACAAGAGAAGTATTGTATTCTGAGCTGCATGAAGAACAGCACCATGTGGGGATAGACTAGTCCGCACAGGCCTGCTTACCCATCTTTTACTCATCCACTCCCAGCACTTTATATGGATGAATTTTAGTGTTCATGAAAGCATCTATCTTGACCAATTCAGTGTTTGCAAAACATGTTGGCTTCATCAAAAGAAGAGAGCCTGGGAAAGGCAAGAACAGCTTTGTCAGCTTTCTGTCAACACAGGAGGGCCACAGAAAAAGCCGTTTTGGTTTCACTATGTTTCCCGCATGGACAAGTTCACACAGCAAACACGGTGAGAAAGATTTATCACCCCTGGAAGCAATTCCCCTCAGCTAAAGCATTATAGGCAGTCAAGAGAGCAGCATCAAGGGGCCCTGTCACCGAGCTTCACGTTCATAAATATCCTTACTCAGGTCCAGAGCTGACCCTTTACACCCACAGCTGGGACAAGATGGGGAAAACATTGCAGAGAGCTGTGGACCTTTTCAAGCGAAAAGCTCGAAGTCCCCCTATGCACATTTCCTTAGTTGCTTTTGTGCACAGGGGTGGTTTTAAAACACCGCCAGAAAAAACACAGCCAGGAAAAAAGCCAGCTTCTAGCAGTGTTCATCCCACTGAGGTAAGGCCTCCCAGCTTGATCAGACTTCAGCTGCCATCTGTCACTTCTCCTCCTTGACCCTTTTCTCTGTCTCCAGCCATGGGAGCCCACAACCACCTGGGCCTGCCATGGGCTGGGACCCAGCACAGCAGGGTCGGAGGAGAGGACAGTGCAGTCCAGCGTGGGCTCTCATGCAGGGAGCTGAGCAAAGCCGATTAGCCTTCACCTGAAGCACCAAACATGACTTCAGACTTTGCTGCTGGGAGATTTTCCACCCATCCTAAAAGGGGAAGAAGGCTCTGAGCCATGATCTGCTCCGGGGTGAACAAAAGGGGAATTACAACTGAAACAGCTACCAAAGAATACAGCTGAACACACCTGTGGCACCTTTGGTCCATTTGGCTGGCTGGCTTCTTTGTGGTGGGTGTATGGCACATACCCAAGGCTGCCTCAGAGCTGCCCTGAGGTAGCTCAGGTTGCTGTAAAAAGGGAAGAGCAGTCAGAGCTCAGGAGGTTTGCTCATGGGTAGCTGGCCCCTGAAATAGGTACAGGGAACCACTTGCTGTCGAACGGGGAGAACGTAATTACCTTCATCCCTCCCCTTTGGTTCACGGCAATGGGACAAGTTTCCTCTGAAAAGTCATTTAACCAGCTGCAGAAGTTTTAATAAAACAATGTGCAGTGAAAATTTAAAAGCTTGCTGCTTTCTACTGAAAAGACTGTCTTCTGGGACTCTGGCTGCCTGACTCCAAGCCAAAGGTGTGTGGTTAGTACCATCGCTGATTGCTCTGCTGCTTACTGCAGAGAGCAGGGAAGAGGCGATTGCCATCCCACAAAGGAAAGCTGAAATCTTAATACCGTCAATAAGAAATTAGAAGAAGGAATTATTTTACCATACCTGATGAGTGGTAAAATGAGAAAATTACCAACTTCAGCTCTGAAGTTGAATCCCAGCTTTACTGCTGAAACTAAACAGACCAGCACACATGCATTTCTAGCCAGTGACTGAGTCATTTCAGAAGTCAGTGATTTGCTGATACATGCCCATAGCAAACACTCAGAGAAGGATCTGGTGGTGACTACAGGCCCACGTACTAAGCAGCAGATGAGGATCTATTTAATCCAGCTGCATCATACCAGGATTGCTAACCAATTGAAAATGGAAACTTAACTCCAGATCTGCAGTGATAATGTCAGACGAGGATATTGTTGGCATTAGATTGCTTCACTCTCAGCATCCCACCCCTTCCAGATGGGAATTATTTGTCCTTGGTTAGTCTCTAAGTCTTTAATTAGTCTGCTCAGAGATTTATGAATGAAAAGATCTACACAAGGGCAAAATAGTAACAATTATTCCTATAGAAATCTTTTCCGTTACTAACTGCTTAAAATATATATATAATATGCTAAATATGGGTATTTATTATTTCAGTTATTTGACTCTTCATTATTTTAATTCTTTGCAGAGGGTTTTCTTTTAATTTCTATTGTATTGGCTCCTCAATATCCTCATTGTGAACTAGACTCTATTGGGCTAAGTGACACACAGAAAAGGAGGAGACTGCCCAAAGCCTTTACAGTCTAAATGCAGGACAAGAGACAAGAAATAATGACCAAACCCTGAGACAATACTCATCACTGTCACTGGTAATAGCGTAATTGGCCTACAGTAACGGCTGCTAGGTGTCTGCAAGCTGGCATAGCAAAAGAAAGATTTTAAAGAGAGGTTGTAAGGGGGATCAGGAGGTCACTTTAAAGATGTCTGTGGGGAATGTCTTTCTAAGTGAAAAGTCTCAAGGGGGAAAGAGGGAAAAGTCTCAGTCGATCTCTTCCATTTGCTTCATGGCATGCCCAGGATTGCTCAGGCAGGGGCTACAGCCACCCTGGGTTGCTAATCACATTGGAGCTGCTGCAAAGGGTCACATTTGCAATACAGAAGAGATGCACGTGGTTTGTGAGATGCTGTTTAACTACTCTGCACATAGAAAAAAATCATAGAAACTTAGAGCTATCTTGAGAGTCTTCTATTTCCAGTATAACTCAACACTTTTAATCAAAGGATCACAGCAGACTGTTTGGGCCACAGTGCCACAAAGATTTGCATTAACAACCACAAAAAAGGGCCAAAGTCTGAAGGCTTGTCTCTTAACTTTACGTCTGTTTTTTTCTTGTTTGCTCATATTCTGCATGCAGAATTTTAAAAAATATATTTTGCTGTCATTCCCTGGATCACCTTCTCATGTTTTGTGGAGCAGATCACAGACTGGGCAACACTGATCTGACCTATCACTGTTCCTGTGAGTGGGATCAACTGTACTTAAAACACTGATTTAGATGCTACCCAGAAAAGGGCCTGAGTAGCTGGTAGACCACAGTGACAGAGCAAGAAGACAGTGAGGAGCCCTCGTGGAAAGATGATGCGCTCTGTTTAGCTCTGCTTAACTGAACTACAGCTGATGGCTAGACACAGCCACAAGCAAGTGTTATGGCAACAGGCCAAGACTGAAGTACCTGCAGAAGAGAGAGACTTTTCACATAGAAAAGTATGTATGCAGTGATCTTCAAACCAGTTCCCCCTCACAGTAGGGTTCAGCTCAGTGTGACTGTGCAGCAGACAACTACATATCAGGTTATTTACTGCTTTTTATAAGAAAGAATGGGATTAAAGTTACCAAAGTTAAGAGGAACTATATTCAAAATAAGTCATGCTCAGTGCAAAAGGAAAGATAATGAAACACTTTAGAGGTTTCCTATGTTTTCATAGAAGATTGATGCATTTTTGGCCAGAGTTTGTGTGTGAAGAATATGGTGATATGCTGCCACTTTTTTAGTTTGCTAATTTTTACATTGCATAATGTCCTAAACTGAACATATTCTTTCCTTCTAAAGAACATTATATTCTTTCCATAAGACCTCCTGTGACTCAGATTTAGAAAATCTGTAACTAAACTCTGCTACCTATATTTCCTGCCAGTATGCTAGAAATGAGTAACACTCAGAAGTAGAACAAACATTTTAGAGGAGGAAAAAAATCTTCCTTTCTTAAGAAAGTTTAAGGAAGTTTGATAATGAGCAAACATTTGATGGGCTTTCCTTATACTTAAGAAAAAAAAAAAAAAGCACATCCTGAGAGAGATACAGCTAGTACTAAGGATATTGTTTTCTTGAAAGTTAAACTGGCATGCCAGACTACTTAAGCACTAGACAAATGCCCTGCTTGTGAAGTTAATGTGAAGAAAGAAACTCTCACAACATTTCAAAGCTGCAATACTATTTGTATGTATTAATTTTGCTGTACAGACCCAAAGAGAAAATATTCTCTCTCCCTTTTCAAGATGCTTGGACTTCTTAGAGATTCCAACACTGACTAAAGCAAAAATCTGCCACTTTCAATGAAGGTGAAGATCTTTGAAGAGAATTGATAGATCTCTTCCCCTTTGCTGGAGAGCACAGCTGACAATTGTCTTTCTAAGGGTAGGGCTTCCTTGCAGGCACTTGCAGCTACCATGCCATTATCAAAGGCACTTTAATCTGTAACTTCTAATTGCTTTTAAACAACACTGTTCATTTTAGTGTAATGCCATCCTCCCAACCAGCAAGCAGGCCAAGTGTCTGCTTTGTCTACCTGTCTGACCCTGTATAGTCAATTCTGTGGCTTAGAGACTATCTATCTATCTTCCATGTTTCTTGTCAGCTCTGCACCTCTTAGTTTCTGATCCTTGTCTGTGTCTTCAGCACAGTCTAAATGAATATAATAAATGCTACAGGAAGACAGAGTGTGTATCATGGTCATTATTAGTGGAACAAGTACTCAGAAATTTTTTGGTGAGGCAAGAATTACAACCAAACCCTACTTCCCCTAAATTATACACATGGTTAATATCAGAGGGACTTAGAACAACATATTAAGCATTTTGTTCACTTAGGTACAAGATATTAAGCATTTTGTTCACTTGGGTACAACACAAAACAGCCATCTTCAGAAATGTTTCTGGGGCAGATTGGACTGCAAATGCCCATGTTTGCCAAAAGGCATTCTTTGGAGCGAAAAGGAGCCTTTCAGCAAAGGGAATAAAGAGAGACAAAGCAGGGCTGAGAATTCAAATGCACAGCTTATCAGCCTGCTCAGTGGTAGTTAAAGAGTTTGGGGGGGTGAGGCGTTGGGCTGGAGCTTGACTAACCAGTACTGAAGATCAAAGTGTAGTATTTCCATTGATGCAGGTCAACATAAGGCCTTGCCATCTGGCCCTTAATACTGACAAAGAACAGCTGAGCCATGTTTTAATATGGGCTTAACTGGCATCCTGCTATTAGAGCTAAATCTTAAAAACTGTATTTGTTGCTGGAATGAATGCTAACCCTCACTGGCAGAAGAAAATAAACTTTTTTAGTTCCTGAGGGAAACTCACAGCACCTTTCCGCACACTGAGTCTAATCCTTAATATCTGCGTACCTCCTGGGAGAGGAGTCAAATACATGGCACATTTGAGTGGCAGTTTGCCCTTTAGGGAGCATGCTCGCAGCAAAAGACAGCTTCAGTGAAGCCACCTAGAAGAGGACACTCTTTGGAAGAAAAACTAATGATGTATTACAGTGATAAGAAACAGTGTTGCAAACTTGTAATATGAAATATGGTGCTTCTAACAAAAATAACTCTGAGTCCCTGAAATAACTCAAAGACAGTAATTTACACACCCATCACATTTATTAACAGGCAGAGATAACAGTTAGACCCTGAAAGTATGTGCAGGCGTTCTTCCATCGTTCATGATGGGATGAGCGCAGACAGGCATATATGTGGGTGAAGGAGGAAGATGTTGGGGAAAAAAACAACCAAATAAAAACTCAGCGACGCTTCAAACCACGAATTTTCCTTCACATGTCCAGAGGAATACAAGTTCTGACTGAGCCATTTTAAAAGATATTGCTCAACTTTTGCCCCTCTTCTATTTCTTTATGTTAACAAAGAGATGTTATACTAATAGTAATGCCTTTCCAGTAATAAAACATTTCCAAACAAACTCCCACTTGGAAGAAGCAAAGCTGTTATTTTTCCAGGTTTATTTTTAATATAGAGGAGTGGATGCCTCTTGCCCAAGTAGAGCCTTCTGAGAACTAGATAATCTGATTCAAGAATGGTTGCTTAGGCTTCCTGTGTGGAGGTGGATGTCTAAAACAAGACAGATGGTATGTCTTCTGGAGATACCTACAACTGTCCCTGACTATGGAGGAGCCTAGGCCCCAGGTTGGGATGACACACTTAACATTCAGGTGGCCATAGTCAGATGGGGCATCCCACAAAGAGCAATTGTTTGTGTCATGTGCAGTGCTCAGAGTGGGGCACTATGCCCCAGGTTCTCATCTTTTAGACAAATAGTCATATTCTGAATCAAAGTGGTTGCAGAAACTCATCCTGAGCTCTCCCGTCTCCAGGAGCAGGACTTAGTGGGAGCTGGGGATTATTGCTCCAGACACAGACAGGCATCCAACTAATCACCATGTGAGGTGGCAGCTCCCAGCTGCCACTGAGCTCAAGAAATACACATTTTGCCTCACGCTTTGAGCAGCTGACCCAAGTGCAAACATCACATACCCTGGGAGGTAAACAGAGAGCAGACTTCTTGGGACAGCACAGAGCAAACCTTGCTCTGTGTAAAAATGATGTGAGAGCCACCACAAAAAAGACTCATATGGAAACACTTACGGTGCTCTCCTTCACATCTCTGCTCTCAGCCCTGGCTTTTGTGCTTTCCCAGTGCTACTCGATAAGGAATGAATCACTACAGTAGTGTGATGAAGCAGCAAGCTGTGAACACATTTTGTTGTGTTATCTAATGGTGATACACTGAGGATGTGGTTAATTAGAGAATCATGCTCACTCTGGCAGACTTTCTCAAATGAAAATGAGTTTTGAGGTTTGCTGGCTGCTAGGGTGAAGCTGCTGAGTAGATAGCCACAAAAGCATTTAAATGTGCATACTCCCCTGCACATCACCTGTCATGCAGCAGTAGCCACAACTATGCAAAAAATGTAAAAAAAATGTAAAAAATGCAATAGATGATAAAAAATCCAGCCCTTTTTTTCCCTTTGTGAGGGTTTGAAGGCTCTGTGCTGTTAACTCCTCTAAGCCCATAATGAAGCCACAGATGCTCATATCAAACAGCTATGGACTGGGGATGAAAGTAATCTTTTGCCAAGGGTGACAGCAAACCCACATGCCATCTGAGTGTAAGCCATCTGCCTAAGTATATGCACCTATATAGGTTTGAGTCTTAGCTGCGAGCAGTTCCTTTGTTTCTGATTCTGGAAAAATATTTTCTTCGTGTTCCTCTTTACAGGTAGGGGTTTTAAGTTTGTTTGCTTGTTCTTTTGTTTTTTTCCTCTCCAGAGCATTTGATTATTGTAGGCATGGCTGATAGCTGTGGCCAGAAAAATACCTCAGTTTCAATGTTTATAACTTTAAACAGATGGGCTGAAATTTTCCATTCTCTGACTTCAATTTGATTGCATCAAGGGCTTAAGGGGGGGATTTTTGTTCCTTTTATGTCAGCTCTGAGAGGTCAGGCACTGCAGAATAACACTAAGGGACAAAATGTTGTTTTTCATGTTCAAAAATATGTAAAGGTTGCAATGTCACCATCCTCTGGAGGAAGGATTTAAAGTTTGGCAGGAGATGTGCCTTTGGCTATATGCAAGTTACAAATGTCTGAAAACATATATATATTGCACATGCTCAGTAAAGATTAGGTAGGGTCTTTTATCTTTATTCTCTGGGAACTTGGTTGGCTGAGTAGGCCCTTCTCGATAAATGCAGTTCCTTCCATCTCTTGGCCATTGTGAGTACAGGCAGAGGAACCAAGACTAGGAAGTCTCTCCCTCCTGTATTTTCAGCCCCGCAGAATCTGAGAAAGAAATTTTTCCCACAAGGCTCTTATACCATGCAAGGCAAATTACTGGGTGCCCATCTTGAGAGACCGGTGTTGACTTTGTGTAAATGAAAAGTTTCAACACATGCAACTGAAGTCAGCATTACCTTGCTGTGGTTAGAGAAGTCCTAAATAATGCTGCATGCTCCCAAATACTCAGTCCTTAGTATCTCAAGCTGGACATCCAAAACAATTAACACACACAACACAAACATTTCTGACATGGGTCTCATTTCCTGTGTATAAACTGGAGATGACTCCACTCTCTTGTCTCACCTAAAGGTTGTAAAGATTGTGAAACCTTTGTGAAAGTTTGTGGAGCCTTTGGATAGTTGTTGATATATGTCATGTAGAAAGTCTGAGAAAATAATTCTCTCCTCAAAACAAGGCTTGATGGATGTGCAACAAATAGGGCCTGAGGCCCTATAAGGGAAAAAGAAACTATTGCATAGTTGATCTTGAGTGGTATCCATGCAGGGACTGCCCTCTATCCACCTGCACTGAAGGGAGAAGGAGTCCTGCAGAAAAGAGTGTTATGTGCAAAACGTTAAGTCCTGATCACATTTTCCTTCTCCACCAAACTACCCTGGTCAGAAACAGACAAGTTTGATCCTTGGCCTGCTACTCTGCACAGCTAAAGACTGGAATGCTTTGCCTTTCAGAAAGAAAGAAATCCAAATTTCCCAAAGGAATGAACTCAGCTGGATTTTGGCCTAATATCTGAAATATTGTACTGGGAATTCATGATAAAATTTCCTAAAGGACAGAAGTCCCATTGGCTTTGGTAGCTTTAGGTTAAAGCCTTAGAGAGAGTCAGCTTCATTTGCAAAGGTGTTCCAGTGTGATCCCTGAACTGTTTCTCTCTGGAGCCATCTCTGCAACTGGAGTTGCCATGACTGTCCTGTTGGAGACCCGTGGGACTGCTGGTTAAAAGAGAACCAGGTGCCTTACACAGATGAAACTCATCCTCTGACATATTCGTGTCTAATAGTGAACCTCCACTGACTCCACTGCCTACCAGTGCAGCAGTTAAGGAGCCTAAATTTTTGAGTGAAGAGATACAAGCACTTGTCCAAAACATGAAAACTATCAAAGTAACAGCACTAGCTATTCAGTAATAACAGTGCTGCATACACAGTACGTGATGGCTGGAATGTAACATAAAGATACTTTCTGAAATCTACCAGGCAGTGCCTTTTAAAATAAAGTTGTCAACACTATATGTGGTTGAAATAAGAATAAATACATTGTTTTCTTCACCTCCATTACGAATGTCAGCCCACTGCTATTCTGATGACATGTAATACATTTTTGTAATGACATAATTGTGCCTGATTTTTTTAAATATCAAGTTGACAAGAAAGCTTTCTGTTTTATTAATGCACTTGAATTCCACCAAGCTTGTTGTGTGAGTAAACACACAAGAAGAAGAAGAGGACAGGATCTACACAAGTACATCCACCCATCCATTCACCTTCCCACTGGAGCATGTGTCTAGTCCCCAGGGTAATCTGGTATTTCATTCTATCAGAATTTTCATCCACTCACTTTATGGCCATTAGCTCACATGAGTAAGTGCCAGCATGCCTGGCCGAGACAAGCATGAAGCCCTCTTGGGGATATTGGTTTGATCTGGAGCCCAAGGAAATCAACAGCACTTCACCAGTGTTTTCAGCAGTGCCTGTGCAGAAACGAATACCAGAAAATGGTCTCATTCACCTCCAAGAACTGTAACTTCTTAACTCCCCGAAGTGGCAATAGGCTGTTTGCTTTTCTTCTGTATACAGTTAGAGACCGAAGCATTTTCATCATGTCTTTGTTTTTTTAATCTACCAGCGGCACTTGTGGCAATGGCCTGAAATGATTACAGTGAGGTGCAGAAGAACCAGCTCACTGGCTGAAAGCCAGCTGACTTGTGCCTCTCTGGTTACCGGGCTACAAGTATCGGGGAAATGATGTAGCTCCTAAGAACTGCTGTGGTCAATGCTGAGGTCTGTTGTTTGTTGTGTTTTTAATTATCTCCCTCCAGGCCGCAGACGAAAGTTGCCAAGATAGACTGAAGCACATATTAAGAAAACGGCATGCTGAATGTAAGGTATTACCAGCCCAGCTCAGCCGGCGGGAGAGGCACTCCGTGCGCATGTGCTAGCGAGTGAAAAATAAAAGCAGGCAGGGAAGGAAACGCTGGCCTTGGCGCAGGTGTCCCTGCCCGAGGAGGACAGGCAGGGGCAAAGCATGTATTTGAGGGAATTTGAGGGAAATTGAGGGAAGAGGCTCTCCATGGCAAAGCCAAAGAAAGAAGGGACAGCTTCCCAGTGTCTTTCTATGCACAGTCAAAATCTCTCAGGAAGAGCTGTTCCTTCAAGATTTCACCCTCAAACATAGGAAATATCACAATCACTGGTGATTTCATGAGATTCCCAACATTTACAGGGAAAATGACGCAAAAAAAGGTTGTTTGAAAAGCCAGCACTTTTAAAACAGGATTTAAACTCAAGGCAGAAAATGAATTCAAATGCAAACACTGTCTAGTTAGCTAATCCTACTCAGAAATCTTTTCTTGCTATGAAATACAAATGCATGTTAAATCGTCTCCTGTTTAGAACAAAGTAATTTTAGAAGCTGTTATTGCATAGACCATATCCAAATGGTATTTAAAATATGCAGAAGCTCTATTATGTATCTGTTAGCTTAATTTAACATCAAAATGAAAAGATACTCAAGCATCACAGAACAGTCCATGTTGTTTCCAGTCACAGAGAGAAGCTTGCTCATTTTCAGGAACCTGAAGTTCTTGCTCCTCTTTTGGAGTGGGGGTTATCTGTGGGCAAACCAGGGCCTAAACGTATACCATTAAAATCAGAAAGCAGTTTGGTTCCTGTCTTCACTAGCAGTCGGATCAAACCTTGATCCCTCAGTTTTCTTGCCAATAGGATACAAATAAAGCACTTTAGGGTAGAAAGAAAAAGAGCATGTGGATTCACCAATTATCAGTCAAGAAGAAAATGTATGTGATCAGTTAGTCTAAACTTCTGCAAAACACAGGCTCTAGAATTTCCCTGAAAGAGTTTCAGTTCAAGCCAAAGTGACTTGTTCAAACAAGAATTCATGCAGGGAGTCTTTTGGCTTATTGCTGTATATGTTTGGAAAGAGGTGGGGTTTTTAACCATAACATCTTGTTATGAAAGAAAAAACAGGTTGAAGGAAGACTTGATTTTAAATATATTAGTGACAATAAAAGAATTCACATTTGTTCCACTAAATTTAGCATCCAGAATGAAGCTTTAATCTGCCTCTGTGGTTTTTTTTCATGTTAAATGCACAAGTTCTCTCTTTTGAATGAAGAAAATGGAGAAAGTACTTTTAGAAGCTAACTTTCACTGTAAATGTGCATTACATGTTAACTGCAACCTCTCCTCTCCTCCCCTATACTCTCCTCACCTATACTCTCCTCCTCCATACTCTCTTCTCCTCTCCTCCCCTCTCCTTCATATGCTTTTACCACACTCATTAGAGTGGAATGTGAATGCCTCTAACCATGTGTTTAATGATGCCTCTAAGAGCTGTCATATCTGGTTTGCTCTCTTCCTTATCGCCTCCCTGGGGGAGAGATAGGTATCTGTAATGTTTTGGAAGGGTTTGTTTTAGATGTACATGCTGCTCTCTGTTTATATTAGATTGGACAGATTGAAGAAGTACACTTTATACTCGCAGTGGAAGACAACAGGTTTGTGTAATTTCAAATGTCATCTTAGTTGTTTGCTCTATTTATTTCAACACTTGTTTTTCACATTTTTGTGGTTTTAACCCCCTTGCCCCTTTTGAACAGAAGCTCTTTCATACTTCTTTTTTTTTTCCAGAGTCCTCTATGAACTGTTTTTGCAATGATATATTAAAAAATGTCTTGCCCTCTGCAGTGCATCCCTGCCCCAAAATCACAGGTCAGTGTCCACTTTGCAATTATGTATGTGTGTGTTGGGGGGTGGGGGGACTGCAAGTTATTTTTTTAACACAAATTATTTCTCTGACCTTGCTTATACTACCGCTATGCAAACAGTTGCATCAGCACTACCGAGAGGGAAAGGGTAAGCAGCTGGCCTGGGGGATGAAGTGGGAAGTTCTTCAACTGTTTTCATTGCCAATGCTAACATGTTGTGTACCTACACCATCCGTGCGTGGTGACCAGGCTCTGTAAAAAAACAACAAAAGAACAAACAAACAAAAAAATCCCATGATACAGGAGACGCGTCATATGCACTAGAACATGTGATAGAGGACAACTACCCTAAGCCTGGTCCTGTGGTGGGGTTTCTGCTAGATGAGCTCCCGCATGAGGTTCTGTCACAGACACATATTTGCTGCTCTGGGATATGTGGCAAAGAGCAGGTTTTCTGCATCCGGCTGTTTGGCATGAGGTTACATGAAAGGGGGACATTTGCTGTTGTATTGTTCCCTATGAATCAGCTGTAGGATCAGAATTCAGGCCTGTGATTCCCAGGTTTGAAAGGAGGTAGAGGGAAACTCTCAAGTCCTCAATGAAAGGCATACTGTCCAATTTTTGTCCCCACAAGCTGTTTCTAAAATGTGGGACAAAGATTGTCAGAAAAACTGTCCTGGGAACATTGGTACAGGGGTTTAAACTGTGGGACTGCCCTGGTCGGTCCAGGGCAGCTGGTCAGTATACTCCAGTGCAGCTATTCTAACATGGATGGCTTAGCACACTGAATTTATTCAAATAAGCTGTGCTGATATAAACACTTTCATATGAGTGCAGTTTCCTCCATGCTGGGGGCCTCACTGCTTCTACTTAAACTTGTCTAATTTCACTGATGCAAAAACTGTGTGCAGATGAACCCTAAGACTCTCAAATTCCAGTAATTTGATTTTGTCTCAAGGCCATGCTGAGAAAAGGCAAGACTCTGCTTGCTCTGTCCACAGACGAAAGCTGTCATACTGGAAATTCCATTATGGCAAGATTAGCAGCGTGTGGAACTTGTAATAATTAGTTACCATACCAGCATATAAATAAAAGGACAAATTGCTGACAAAAGCCTTTATATATTTGCTGTAAATAAAAGTAGAGATGATAGGTGTTTTCAAAACAAGGAGGAGATATGACAGTTTTCATTTGACCTATGACATATCCTCTGGGATGAACATTTTTTCCTCAGGAGGATTATGATTAAATTCCCATGGTGCTCACTATGGCTGCTTTATTAGAAACTAGTCAAACATCTGCAGGATATCAAACTTCGATGTATACAGATTAAATCAGTCCTGGAAAAAAATATCAGCACTCTCCTGCAAAGCATAAAGAGGAGGGTTTTTTTATGAGTGTGGCAAGAGCATTAAACACCGAATAAATTCTTGTAACTTGGGGAGATGTGCGGATTATTTTTGTTTAAAAATAAAAGAAATTTGAAGCTGAAGAACAACAAATGCTCTTGGTAAGTAGAATAAGCACAGTCAGCAGTCGGTAGGTACAGAGAGTACTTAGTTACAGATGCCGCTGTTTTAGCATGGTGCTGTGAGCATGAGATACCTAGGGTTTGTGTGTTTGAAGCATGCGACACTGTCCCTTGGGGCATGCAGTCGGTCCCAGTGCACTGCTTCATGCACCAGCACTGGCCTGCAGAACATGCGTTCTTCTCTCCCTCTAAAGAACTCCATTTTAGCTTGCAGCCAAAGGACACTAGAGAGGCTGCATTTTTCTCCTTTACCTGTATGAATATTTCCTAAAGCGGGCTTTTGAAATGGATCATTTCAGCCTCAACTACTTCATTGTGCAGGCATCCTGAGGGATGTGGATGCATGAGGACACATTGTCAGGGCAAGGGATAGAATCAAAACACAGATGGCAGGCAATGTATACTAGCCCTCACAGAAAAAAATATGCCATATAATTACGATTCTACCAGAACAAGAAGATTCAATGGCAAGTGGAAATTACAATATCATGACTGTACATGTATCACCCTTTTAGCTAACTAAACTGCCTGTGGAAATTCTCAGATGGGATCGGCCCTTTGTCATAGGCTACACCTGTGCCCAATGCACTGTATGCGTGTGCAGCAGGTATAATTTGCATGAATAATCCACTATAGCCTGAAGACTGCAATCAGTGAGTGTCAGCACCCTTGCATTTGAGTTTCAAAAAGACACACCCCAGAAAGACTATCTGTCATGTCTCCACAAGATTTACAGTTGTTTGCTACCAAGCCATAGTCTTCAAAGGTAGACTCCTGCATTCCTGAATGTATACTGTGTCAAGGTCTTGTGCTTATGGTCAGCCATAAGCACAAATCATGCTATTTTCTTCAGCTATTTTAGAAGTAAAGAGACTCTCCAGAATTACCTCCAATGAAAATATGTTTGGAGAGTTTGAGTACCATGTGGTAAATGTGGATGGTATGTATATTATTTTGTGAAGATCCTGTATTTATTTATAAGTGTGCCATTATCCGGTCTGGCTGTATGGAGTAAAATCAGAGGACAGTTACTGGAAGGAAATAAAATGGGAAAGGAAATGAAGGCAAGGAAAGGTGGAGTTTGGCTAATACCATGAGTCCTTTGGGAAACAGCAGGGAAGCGATGAGCTGGTGAATGCCCCGTGCCTGGCTCCAGCTAGTGAGAACTCAAATCTGGAGCTAAGACAAAAGAGGATACTAAAACCTGAACAATGCTGGCCTGCAAAAGAAGCAAGGTAGAAGGTTTGTGTGTATGTGAAAGGGGAATTATCAACAACACCAGGTGCTGCCTCCCTGGGAGAAATAATACCCCTAAAGCAGAACAAATAGGGTGACTCTGAAGTCAAGAACGAGAGCCACTGAATCAGAAGTATCTTGTCAAAACTTAATAGAAAAGGCTAAAGTTAGTGGGAAATACGTGCACAGGCTTCACTTCATTCACCCCGTTGGGCACTCCACAACCCTTTGGATGAATAAACAGTGCCTCGTTTTGACAAAACTGCTTTTAGATCGCTTTGGTTGGGATTCATTTCCCAGCTTTTAGTCACTTACATGTTCGGTTCCAGTCTTGGCTAAATGCCTGCGTCCCCTTCACAGCCAGGGAGGGAGGGCCGAATTTTGAGGGAGGAGGCAGCCCGCCCACCTCTGACACTGCCCCAAGAGGGGCCAAATGGGCCCTGGTGGGACCAGCCATTCTCCGCCAACAGATGAAGGAACCTGGGCAGCTAGCTGAGACCAGGCAGCTAAAGATAAATGAGATGTAGCCTACTTTCAGGCTCCCCAAGGACTGAGGCTCCCTGTTCAGAACAGCTGGGCTTGTGAGACTGACACCCCCCACCCTTCCCCCCGGCAAGTGCCTGGGGAGGAGAGGCAGAAATGTGGCCCAAATACACTGCTCTGTCCTCCAGGGAGGATGGTTGAGAACCCTACCCACAAAGAGAGGCACCTGTGAAGAAGTATGACATCCTGACAAGCACCTACCTTCAAGGGCCTTGGCTCGTACTAGGAGAAATAAGTGACAGTTTGGAAATAATTAAATCACAAGCCAGTAAATATGCTTTTTTCTCCTACCAGATTTTTTTCCTGTTGTTTTGCGTACAGACAGAAATGCTACCTGAACCTGGGTAAGTTTGATGTTGCCTGCAGTGAAGTTGCTAAATTCATGCTTGTCATCATTGTTTAAATGACTATGCCACTGTAATTAAATGCGTAAAATAACTTAGATTGGTGTATTTTGAAAGCACAGTAGTTTCCAAGCACAGATTAAATAGGTGGATGTATTTTAAATAAAAATATATTGCAATGCAAGGTAGGGGGAATGTACAGTAGGAAAAAAGTAATATAAAAAGATGTATGATTGAGATTCTTAAAAGATTCTTAAGATTCTTTCTTGACACAACCAGTGTAATCAAACTGCTCAGTCACAATTCTTTCTTCCCTCAGGTTCAGCTCAGGTGCACTCAGAAATGGACCTGTATATATGCGTACTGCAGCATGAATGAAAAGAGAAGGTGTTTTGAATGTCTCTTCCAGTAGAGATCCACATTCCTGAGAACATTTTTTCGTGAGGACCTACCATATCTCTCACGAGTTCCAAACCTGCCTCATACGCCACAAGTAACTCAGGCCTGAATTGTTCATGTCAGAAATCACGTGCCACCAAAAATGGTAGGATAATCTGAAAATGTAATGACCTTACAAATTCAGCTTGCCTGATGGGTTTTGAACTCCTTGTGCATCATATATAACTGCAAAAATAACAACTCTAAATGAATTCCCACAGTACAGCAACAGCGACATTTAAGAACAACCAAATACATTAACAATTGTGTTTGGAGACCGGAGATTTAACTCTGGGCTCCTCCCAAGAAACTGGAACAGCACTATTTGCAGTCATGATTATTCTTAGCTAAGTTGCCATGGAACAAAGCCTGGTTAATCCTAATGGACTGATTCAGGAACAATCTCTCTTTCTAATCTTATTGCCTAATTCTTTATCGCTCCCATTAGGCTAGTATTTATCTGAGCTCTAAGAGCAGCAAGATTTTCCAGGAGTTGTCATTTCACTATGTTGAGTAGTACCAGTGCAGTTCTCTTTATTAAGAATAATAAAGGATGGTTTTGTTCCAAGCTGAAGCATGCAGAGCTAAGAAGTACTTTTTCTTCCAGAAGCAGATTAAATCTCCTTTGAATTTTCCTGGAATTCATATGATTGAATACACATGAATTCCTTTGTTCCTTTGAGCCTTGAAAACTGCAAACATTCAATCAGTGGTACCTTCTCATGTGTAGCCAAACAAATGTATATATAATAATGTATATAATATGTATATAATAATGTATACAATGTATATAATAATATGTCTATAATAATGTATATAGTGTGTATAATAATGTATATAATGTATATAGAAAATGTATATATAATAAAACTACAGGCTTTTAAGAGAGGTTATTCTGTTTTTTTGTTTTCCTGTTGCCAGTTTCACAGCCATCTTGCCTTTCTCATCCTACTGCTTGCCTGACCTCATCTATTTGCCAATAGCAATACATAACATTAATTTCTATTAACTCACCACCCTCCTGCAAACTAGTCAAGAATTAGTATTCATGCTAGCATCCCCTAATGCATGTAGGATGTCTGAAAGCATAGAAGGAGCCTTAGATAAATGGCCCCGTGTTGCAAATTAATGGGGTAAAAGCTTGTGCTATGTCCAGACACGCAGTTTCTCCTGGTTGCATCTACCAGTGCACTGTGAGACTCTCCAGGTATCTATCTTATATTTCCTGGCACAGCTCTTAAAAGCAAGGCATGCACATACATGTGTATGTGTGTATAAGTGTAGTGGGGAGAGATGAATTCTTTGTAGGTTTTCTGAGAATTAATATTGCAGGAATTAAATCGTGGTCAGGTAGCAGAAAGGAGATACTGGAAAAAGAATGCCATTCATGTTTGTAATTTTCTTCTTACAGAAACACATACACAAAGACCTCCTTGAGTAAATCCCTGGAAAAATCATCCAACCGTTCTGCACAGAGCTAAGCTTGCAGTGATTAAAGCCACAGCAATATTTGCTTTAAAAGAAATAGCAGCGTAAGGTCACTGCAGACACCACCACATTGTTGTCTGCTATAGATTATAGGAAACAAAGTCATTTAATTTTAGAGTACCTCCTCACTGGAATAAATTTCAGAAAGATATTAAAAACAGCACTGGCAATAAAGGTATTTAAAGAGAAACAGAGTGGTTTGATGAGACAGATGGTAACTCTAACTTTGGCATTTTATCCCATAACCACATAGTTTTAGTTCAATTAGCTGGCAAAAAAAAATCTTTTTTATAAAAACTAAATAAACCTGCTTGCCCCTAATCAGCAACCAGTTTACATCCAAACAATAAAATAGCCAGTTTCAAGAAATCTGACTAGGATACAATCCAAGCCAAAAGTGACCAAAAGCTCTGGTACTTGCTTTCTGTTTGGCAGTCGGCCGGTCGACTGAGCGCATGGGACACCTGTACACACAGCCCCTCAGCAGGGCTGTGGGTCTGTGGGTGCTGAGCTGATCTTACGCCCCCAGAGTCCCCCTTGGGGCTAGCACTGCAGCCTAGTTCTGGCTATGAGTAGAGAGGCCAGAAATTTTTCCTTGAGTGTAAGGTGCGTGTTGTCTTTCCAGATTTCTCAATCCTTGAGCCCCTGTACCAGTATGGGATTAAGGAGCTGCTCAGAGCTGAGTAATGCCCGCAGCATCCCAGGGCCACTTCTATTGCTTTGCCCTGTGATGCTCTGAAGGGAAGAGGAGGGTTTTGGAGAGTCCAAGGAATTGTGCTGAAGGAACTGGCTTCCCTTGGCACTAACCAAGCATTCCCTTATGCCGGCATTATATCTGTTTGTTTATATTCAGTTTAAAGAATGCATCATGCAGCTGCTGCGCAGCAATGTAAACTATGCTCTCCAAGCCAAAGGCAGTGATCTAATTTTCTGTGTTACTTATCAGCAAAACTGGAATCTTTACTTTAGCTATTTGGACATAAAGGTACTGACGTAAAACACAGTGGATAAATTATCCCAATTCTGTTGTGAATGCATATATATTCAATTTTTTTTCTTTCTTCTTCAACAATACAATGAAGGCCATTTCAGTGCTCCCTCTTAAGATCATTTGTCACAAATATTTTGTCAGTTTACCTTGCAGAAGGGGATCGTTACCAAAGGTAGTATTTGCTTCCAAATAATGTGACTTTTTTTGTACTTTATTGTCTTTAATCTCATTAAAACATCCCTACAGCTTCACCTGGGCTTCCTCAATGGAAAGCTAAATTTCAAAGGATTTCTCATGAACATCTTTAAAAGATCAAAATATGAAAATCTTCTGATTTCTTTCTTCTGATGTTCTGCATAATATATACTGGAATATATACTGGAGAAACCTGGAAGCAAGGAAGTTATGGACTGCTGTTTGGTTTTTTACCGTAAACAAAGAAGGAAGGTTTCATAGTCCCATGGCCAAGGCAGTACATTTGTGTTTCCTCCCACTTTCAACTGCATTATAACCACGTCAAGGCCAAGTGGGTCATCTGGCTTATCCAGATTCATCATTGCCTCAAGTAATGAGTGCAAAGAGAAAAAATGCTGGAGCAGGCCCAAACGACAGCTAGTCGATATAAAATAATGAAAGACAGAAGTTTCAGTGTTTATTTGTATTTTAGATCTGTAAATAGCTTTTGTTTGGTAAGTCAAATTGTGCATGGCCTTATTCAGGCAAAATTCCTGAGGATCTCAATGGAAAATCTGACTGTAGATGAGCGTGTTTCATCTAAAGACACTGACAGCACCAGCAGCGTCTTAGAGCACAGTCACTATTTTGCTGTTGATCAAGAGCCAAGAAAACACTGCTAAGCGCTGAAAGTGGAAACATCCTAAACTGGAGCAAGCAAGGGCTATGTTACCACTGCCTCGCACACAGAGTGCCTCGGGCAGCACCAGCCAGGCCTTGATTTGTGTTTTCAAATTAGAACCTGTCCTTGGAGGCTCCCCCTCTCTGCTCATGTTTGGGGCAGTTTGGGTGAAAATTTAGCTTTTGTGCTCCTCTCTTCCATCCCACTAATTTCCTCCAGTGCATTTCTGCGTGAGCGTGGACGGCTCACTACCTTTCGCTGGACACGAGCTGCCTCGTGATGGGCTGTACACTTTGGACTATCAGCAGTTCTGGGGTCTTTCACAAAAGCAGCAGGGAGGGGGATGTGGAGGGGGGAAACTGCACCTCCTGGTGATGGAGTGGGGACTGATACCAAGGGGTTGAGTGAGACCAAAGGTCCTGTGAAGCTGCTGTCCTGCCTCAGCAGGGGCCAATTGCAAACGCTTGAGAAATGCGCTGCAGGATGGGTACGGAGTGATGGTTGCCCTGCTTTATCCTCTCAGTTCCTGGTGGGCGACAGCTCTGAGATTTTATACCCTCCCCTCTGCTGTGCTCCCTAACTACTGTGCACAGTACCTAAATCCTCTTTGCACTTACAGAGCTTATCCCCGCCACTGCTCCCCTGCACAGCAGACTGGTGTTAGCTGGTTTCCACTGCAGTCTGGCTCTTCAATACTAGCTTGGGAAGGGCAGGCTTTCTCCATAATTCCTTAGCTTTTTGTCTTATGAAGATGAGGCAAGTTGTGACCTAGGAAACAGGAGAGTGATTATTTTCTGGAGATTACATAAATATTTGAAATATCCTTTTAAATAACACACTTGTTATGGAAGAGGGTTAGCCATACAACAGGGAGGAGTGTCAAAGAAAATAAGTCCTTTAAACTGAGCAGTTTCAATACAGTGGTGAGGAAATCAGTCTTAGTAGGGCCAAAGCCCTACAAGCCCTACAAATTCACCATAATGAGGAAAAAAGCTCAGAGCCCATTTTTGCATCTATGATTGATGTATTATTATTCCAATTGTGCATTTAGTATGTTTAAAAGCCATACACTAAAGCTGATCTACCAGTAATAAATTGCTCTGTAGCTCCCTCTAATGGATAATTTTACCGATAAGGGTTCAGGATAGCAGTGAGCGAGAATGAGACAAAACTGCACTTAGTTTAGCAGAAAATCAAGATTTGTGTGGCAGAATAGTCGCCATGTGTGCAAAAAGACAAAGCAGCCATCATTCCCCATCCATCTGTCTTTCTACTTGTATCTCAGTAAATACTGCGGCGCTTCTTGAAAGAGGTCACCAAACTCAACTAAAAAGAATACTGAACTGAATTAAAAGAAGGCCCCATGGCAGCGGTCATGCTGCATCCAGCCCCTCCGGCGGAGGCTGCCTGGCCAGGGCTGGGCAGTGCTCACCCACGGGTGCTCTCCTTAGGGCACACCACTCACCAGGCCATCGAAGCAAAGACGCAAGGCCCAGTGTATAGCCATTAGAACCACAACTACACAGCTTCCTGGCGATCCAGGGAGCATATTCACGGTTTATAAGCCTTTCTTCATGATAAGGCTAAAGCATGAGCTCTAGCAAGGTTCCTTCATTGCACTTGCGGTCCAGAAGGTAGCTTGCCCCCTTCCTACTCCCTGCCATGCTTCCCAATATCAGGTCACGCACTTGGCGTTTGTGTGAGCAGGATGATGAACTTAACCTTCAGCCAAACTTCTGTGCAACTAAAGTGAAGCTACCCAAGAAATGTGTTGCTGGATGCAAAGCAAACAAAAAGGAGCTTATAATAAAGGAATTAAAAAATGAATCACACCATACAGCAACACACAAAGAGCAATGTCGGACAGTAGGTTCATTTTAAATGTGGCTGCATCCACACTGAATTTGAATTAAACAATTAATTATAAAAATCTGTTCAGTACAATTCAACTGGGAGTCAAAATTCCTTGTGTGCATTAAAATGTACACCAAAGCTAGTAATATATGAGTTTGCATTTTCACACTATTCTTTTCTAAGACTTTGCACACCTACAGTTGCAGCTAACACCACAGAGATTAGCACAAACAAAATTACACAGTAAAGTCTATTTGAATTCCACTTCTGAAAATTGTTTTAGCGCTGAGATCTTCAGGAAGTCAAACATGAAAGAAAGCTATAACAAAACAATCTCTTACCTCTGAATAAATGATAATAGTAAATGCCACATTTTATTTACAAACACATAACTATTTCTATCCCACACATATCTATCTCATGTTCTAATGCACACCAGAAAGTTTGTTTAAGGGCTTATTTGTGTCCACCCCAAACTGCAGTTAGCTGCAATGATTTTTTTTTAAGAATGTAATGCTGCATATTGTCAATTATTTCTAATGCTGACTTCAAAATCAAGATGCTGCTCTAGACATGGAGAAAGAAGAAGAACGGACAGTGTACCAGGGTACAGAGCAGAACAAAGTCTGAAAACAAGGGGGTTTTATACCCTCCCCTTTTAATACTGTATTTCATCACAATAATTTTGTAGCAGTGAATTTATGCAGTGAAATATTTGAACTTTAAGTATTAACATTTAACATCCTAATGTGTGTTGATCCGCCTTATAGCGATATTAAAAGCATTGTTTAAGATGCAGGCCAGTAGCTCAATTGATACAAGCCCCAGACTGTTCCATGGCACAGGCTTAAAAGGAACTTGGGAACTCAGGCAGGAATATTTTGGTCCATATCAGCTACACATAGGGGTGTGCATAGTCTTTAGTTAAGAAGTGTATAATTAACACCTTTCATTGAGTTCTACTTGACTTCTGCCTCCTCTGGATGTTAACACCCCCTCTGCACCATAATGGGATGCTTTATTTAACCATAAACCCAGACACCTGAAAATGATTTTAGTTTAAGAGAAATGATTTACAGTAAAGGCTTTTTTACAGAGCAGTTTCTGCCTTAGAAATCAAACAAGTGGACTACGCAACAAGAAGAATTTAGGGAACCACACAGGCAAGAGGGGAGTCAGGCAGCTAAGAGCAGTAACCCCGTAAGCCAAACCTACAGCAGAGAGGTCATTTCATTGGTCTCTTCGGTGTGCATATGCTTTTTAGGTATAACTTTCTGTTGCATCTGTGAGGCTATAGTATCAATATGTGTGTTATTGACATGTTGAGACACCGCTTCCACTACAGAGCTGATTCATCTAAACTCCGTTTGGTGATTATCAATTTGCTTGCTCTCCTTAACAAAATAGCACAGGATGTCACTGGGCTAACTCAGAGCTGCATTGCTGAGCATTTCATGTTACATATTTGACAACTCTGTGGAAGGAAAAAGAAGTAAATAAGCTTTACACTTTCTTTTATGTACATTCCCCCACATTTTAGTTTTCCAAAAGTATCAATGTTTATAGAATGCCAGGGACAAATTAAGTACCTATCTTCAACTAACATCTGTTTTTATCATTCTTACCAGAGCCATAACAATTAAGTTTGTTTATCAGGACCAGAGAAATTCTGATTTCACATTTTAACTTATTATTCTTACTAGTAAAGACATGATGACAGCAGTAGACAATGAAGATATTAATTATTTTACCATTGCCCATCTGGAAAATCCTTCACAAGCAACTCTCTTGTACTGATTCAGTTTCACATCTAAACTAAACCTGTGATGTCAGCTGGTGATAGACAGATCTCTACACCTTTTAGGGTGATGTTACATCATCTTCTCTAGGCAGCTATTATAAAATGTGCTTGTTGCAGCCAGTGAAGTTGCAGCAATGCCTGTGAGGTTGTTGAGCCCTTTACCATGTTTAGAGAGCTGGAATGGGAGAAAAGTTTTCACAGAATCACAGAATAAATCAGACTGGAAGTGGCTTCTGGAGGTCTCAGGTTCAACCTCCTGCTCAAAGCGGGGCCACCAGCAAGGCCAGACCAGGCTGCTCAGGGCTTTGTCCAGTCAGGTCTCGAAAACCTCCAAAGTCGGGGCCTGCACAACCTCACTGGCAGCCTGTCCCACTGCCTGACTGCTGAGAAAGTTTGGCCTTAAATCCAGTCTGAACCTCTTTTGTTTCAATTTATGCCTGCTGTTTCTTGTTTTCCTGCCATGCACCACTGTGAAGAGCCTGGCTTTGTCTTCTGATAACCTTCTCGTAACTGCTGGCAGGCAGCTGTGAGGTCCTCCAAGGCCATCTCTTACCCTGACTGAATAAGGCCCATTCCCTCAGGCTCTCCTCACAGGGCAAGTGATCCAGCCCCCTGACCTTCTCAGGGGCCCTCCACTGAACTCACGCCTGCTTATTGACATCTTTCTTGGATTGAGGGGCCCAAAACTGGACACAGTATCTAGATGTGGTCTAATAAGTGCTGAGCAGAGGGGGATGATCACTTCCCTCCATCTACTGGTGATGCTTCTGTTCTTACAGCCCAGGATGCTGTTGGCTGTCTTTGCTGCCAGGGCACACTGCTGGCTCATCCTCAACTCGCTGCCCACCAGAACCCCCAGGCCCTTTTCCGCAGAGTTGCTCCCTAGCCAGTCGGTCTCCAGCCAGTATCACTGCAAGGAGATCTTCCTTCCCTCTTGCAGGGCTTTCCATTTGTCCTTGTTGAATTTCATGAGGTTCCTGTCGGCCCATTCTTCCCAGCTGTCCACGTCTGTGTGAATGGCAGTCCTGCCCTGGAGCATATTGACTGGTTCCCCCGGTTTTGTATAATCTGTGAACTTGATGAGCATGCACTCCATCACCTCCTCCAGGTTATTATGAAGATGTTAAATGGGACAGGTCCAGGGATGGACCCCTGTGTTATCCCACTTGTTATCAGCCTCCAGGTAGAGTACAACCAATTAACCAACCCTCTGAGCTCAGTCTTCCAACCATTTTTTTTACACATCTAGTTGTCCACCCATCCAAACAATAATATCCTAACTTTGGTACAAGAATTTTGTGGGAAACAGTGTCAAAAGCATTTCTAATGTCAAAGTGAATGACATCCACTACTCTGCACCTCATTCACAAATCCAGTCATTTTATCAAAGAAGGCAATCAACCAGGTCGGTCAGGCACCATTTACCCTTGGTAAATCCATGCTGACTGTTCCACTTGCTTTTCCTTCACGTGCCCAGAAAGGTTCTCCAAGAGGACTCACTCCATGATTTTCTCTCAGAGATTAAAGTGAGGCTGAGAAGCCTGTAGTTCCCCAGATCATGCTTCTGGCCTTTCTTGAAGACTGGTGCAACATTTTCCTTTCTCCAGTCATTGAGGACCTCTCCGGTCTCCATGACCTTTTAAAGATTATAGAGAATAGCCTTGCGAGAATATCAGCCAATTCATGCAGCACCCTTGGATGCCACCCATAGCATCCCATGGGCTTGTATGAGTTGAGTTCTCTCAAGTAATTCCTGACCTGACCCTCACCCACTCCTGGTAGTCCTTCTACTCCTTGAACCCTTTCACCGATTCTGTTCATCAAGTCCCATATTTTCCTTGTTCAGCCTTTTTTCTACTAATGTGACAGTAGAAGTTCTTCCTATTGCGCTGATGTCCCTTGCAAGTGTCAGCTCTAGGTGAGCTTTGGCTTTCCTGACCCCATCCCTACGTGTCTGGGCAATGTTTCTAAATCCCTCCTATGTAGCTTGTCCCTTCTTTCATCTCTTGCATACTGCCTTTTGGCACTGGAGCTCTGTCATGGATGCTCCATTGAGCCAAGCCAGTCTCCTGATACATCTGCTTGTCTTCCTATCAGGTTAGACCATTCTTGGCAGGTTGTCCTTAAAGACTTGCCAGCTTTCCTCAGCTTCTTTATCTTTCAGAACTGCCCCATGGGATCCCACCTACAAGTTCCCTGAATAAGCCAAAGTCTGGTCTCTTGGAATCTAAGGCCTGTACTCTGATATTTGCCTTCCTCACTCCCCTCAGGATCTTGAACCTCATTATTTCATGATTACTACAGCTAAGGCTACCATTGATTATCAAATCTCCAATCAGTGGACCCAGCTGTGGGTCACCCCTGGCTGGCCCATCCACTACCTGCATCAGGAAGCTATCCCTGACACCCATCAGAAACCTCCCGGATTACCTTAAACCTGCTGTGTTGCCCTTCTAGCAGTTGTCAGGGAGATTGAAGTCCCCCGGAAGAATCAAGGTCTGTGATACAGAGACTTTCTCAAGTGGCTTAGAGAAGGCTTCATACACTTTCTCACCCTGATCACGTGGTCTGTAACAAACTCTCACCATGTCACCCTAACTGGCATGTCCTCTCACACTGACCTGCAGGCTCTCAACCAGCCTGTCATCCATCCTATAGAAGTACCATACATCTGAGCTGCTTTTTCACATAGAGGGCAACCTCCTCTTCCTTCATCTTCCCTTGCCTATCTTTCCTGGATAGCCTGTAGACATTCATTGCAGCACTCCAGTTGTATGAGCTGTCCCACCACAACTCAATTATTCCACGCACACAGCTCTAGTTCCTCCTGCTTATTTGCCAAACTGCATGCATTTGTGCACAAACACTTGAAGTGGGCCTCCTTTCACCATTTTATTCTTCCTGAGGGGTCTCTTGATCCCACAACCCTGCACCTTCACTTTCCACTCCTGTCCAGTGTTTTCCTCATTTAACTGCAGGTTGTAATCTCCCTCCCATGTTGTTTCTAGTTCAAAGCTCTCCTCACCAGGTCAGCCAGCCTACTGGGCAAAGATGCTCTTGCCCTACTTTGTCAGGTGGATTCCACCTCTCCCCAGTAGCTCTCATTCTTCACGCAGGGTCACAGACTCAGAAAAGCCAAATACCCATTCCATCTCCCTAGCAGTCCTTGATCCTCAAACAGGATCCTAGGGTTGTAAAAGCCAAATCCTTGTCCACACCACCAAATTTGCAACCAGGTGTCAACCAACATGATCCATGCATTTCTCTGCAAGCCTTTCCACTTCAGTGGCAGGATTGAGAAGACCACCACCTGGACCCCCTGTTTTCCATTATCTGTAATTATCTTAGGAACAGAAGTTAAGTGATAATAAAAAATAAGATTTCCAATCTTTACTGTTTTACAGACAATAAGAAATGATATATAAGATCTAGGTTTAAGGAGTTTTCATTTGTTATCAGAATGCTTTTGTTACTGTGAGCACTGATGGCTACTAACTAGAAGTACATACCATACACACTGTAACTGATAAACTCCTAGCCTGCTACAAAGTCACAACGACAGGTACCTATGACAGGTATTTTTGTTCTAAATGCTTGGATTTCATTTTCTCCATTAGGTTTTAAGTATTTATTTTTCTTTTTACTTTCAAAAGACAGGAGGCTTCATTTAGGTTTGGAGATGACTCAGAATGGTTGCTTTTTTTCAGTATGCATCAAATTCTACCACTGTGCATGGAGGGAAAATAAGGAATAAATTTAAATGCTGAATGTTCATTCCTCTCATCATACAAAGAAAAGAACAACTATTCCTAAGTTTTCTCTTGCAGCACTGGAGGAAGCCATTGGGAATCATGCCTGCTTTTCCACTGAGTTTCGCTTAAACTCTGAACTTCGAGGTTTTGGGTTTCAGAAGGTTGTGCACTGTGAAGAGTCAATACTGGTACACGTATCTGAGACAGGGCATCAAAAAATCAGTTTCTAATACCTATACAAATCTCAATTGCTGTCAAGGATTGTCTAGGTACAGTTAGATTTACTCTGCAGGTTAAACAAAACAGCAAGTCCCAGCCACTGAAGCAAGGCTTCAGGCTCAACTAATGAGACACTAAGCACACAATACACATTTGATCCATTTTTCTTAGGGAACCATTTATGGTTTCATTACTCTTTCACGAGGGATAAAAAGAATCTTGCCTGGAGCATTCAGTGAGATATAGACTAAAAAAGGTGAGAGGCACTGAAAAAAAAGACCAAGTCAACAGACACTGAGTATGACAACTGACAGGTAAGAAGCAGACATGAGAAAACATTGTGACTGAGTTAGGACACTGGGACATACCTGCTGAGCAAGTTTGCCAATATGTCTGTGACTCGGGGTGCACTTTAAAACTTACCTCAAGCCCATCAGCTCACCCTCCCTTGTGGCCTTGGCCCTATACCTTCAGAGGAAATGTCGTCGTCGTCCCCCCCCCCAACCCTCATTTCTTTCACATCAGCACTTGCAGCTGCCAGACAAATCAGATCAACTGATTGCTGTGAAACTAACTCTGCAATGCAAGGAAAAAAACAGTAAATTTCCAGCAGAATCAGCAAGCTGATCTGAGTCACCAAAAGGCTGCATGACAGCTAAGTGGACACAGGAGAAGTGGTGAGAACGTATAGCCAGGGCGAAGGACAGTCCAGGAGTATCCTTTTCAGAGAAAGCCTGCAGGTACATTGCCCTGATCTGATCATGAAATGGAAAGATCAGTCTGTTATGAAGTGGGGATAGCAATACTTCTCTGGTGTAGAAAGACTAGAAACAAGACCTAATGTTTTTTGATTGTACAGCTCAAAAAAAAAAAAGATCTTGTTAAGTGTATCAGACAATAAAAATAAGGCAGAGTTACTTTGATCTGGCTTCTCCTAAATGAACTAAAATTAGATTCTTTAATTCTTTTAGAGGCTCTTTCTCAGAACAGAATATTGTGAACTACACGCAATTCTTGCCTTAAAACATTACTATCGACTCTTAAAGGGTCTCCAGTTTTTGATAAACAGCTATTTTTTCCACAGTTTAATTTGCTCATCCAGTACCATTAACATTTCATAAATGTTCACACTCAAGTGGTTACATTCCAGATGATTTCTTTGTTTTAGAGCTTCAACAATGTAGAGATATATCTAGACATCCATTTAGATACTCTGGAGCATGATTAGAGAAGGAATGTTTATTACTGAAGTAACAATTCTTGCAAAAATTTCTTCACAGATATCAAAGGAAAAGTTGTAATCTGCAACAGAAATGTCCTTTGCTAAAAAATACCTGAGTTCTCTATAGAATACTGTTTTTTATTAAAAGCTTGCGAAAATGCACTTTAAAAACACGACCGGACATTCAATACAGTTATTTAACCCTTTTTGCAATACAAAAAATGAAGATAAGGTTATATTGCACATATGCTCACAGCTAATTTAGCTGAAAAACAACAAAGAAAGAATAATGCCATTCTCTGAAGTTTCTTTATTCTTACTTTCCATTTTGTACTTTCCATAAAGCATTTTGCATGAAAAGGATTCCATTCTGTGTTCTTCCAAGCATACACAAAACAGATTCCTCCCCAAAGACTGAGATGGTATAAAAAGAACCACTGTTTTCACTGACATTTTGCCAAAAAGTTACTTACAAGAGAATTTTCTCACTCATACATATAATCTATAAAAAATAACACTATTAAAAATACAAAGAATCTTAAAGTTGATTATTAGTAGTCTTTTATCCAAGTATATACTGACTATATACTTCAAAGTCAGGAAATAATTTCACAATGCTGTCTTTCATTAACATATATTATTTGTCATTACAAGAAAAAATGTTTACTAATACTTAGGTAGCAGAGAAAACTAATTTTCACAAATTTCTGTGCTGTCATGGATAGATTACTCCCGTTGGCTTTTAACTAACTTGACTCTTTCTCAATACATATATAGAGTAGTAAGCCACAGAATGCATTGAAGTTTATACAAACAGTATGTAGCAACTCATTCTAAAATTCTAGAAGTTTTACAAAATAACATTGAGGAATTACAGATATCTATTTTATATATAATTTTTCGGTGTTATTTATATATCGTATATTTGTGACCTTTAGAGATGACTGATACAACCTCCAAGTGGCAGCTAAAGCAATTTGTGCTATTAAAGAAATTTTTTACTTCTCTCTTGACCTTAGAAACTGGCATTAAAAAAAAACACCCTACTTCACATAAACCTACATGGAAAGGAAAATGCAAGGTATTATACATGCACTGCAAAAGGTTTATATATATATAAAATCTATTTTTAAGAAGTCTATAATCATGTTTTTAAAGTCTATTACAAAGCTTATACAGAAAGGTTAGAATTCAGGTGACATCCTGCACCTTCACGTACATGCTGTTCAGATACTCAGTTTCTTAAATTTTGCATTCTCAAAGATTTAAATGGATTTATTTAGCTCTGACAGTTTTTTCTTGAAAGACCTTTCTCATTCCCCATGGACAGTGAACAATAAAAATGTTTTTATATGCTTATACTTCAAAAAGGCAATTATTTGATCACAGTTTACCTAATGGGAACAGGACAGGTCATAACAGCAGGTTCTGTATGGTAGGAAACAATTCAACTCCTTCCCCTCCCCTTTCTCTTTTAAAACTACATAAATATGAGCACAGCAATGGTTGTGGTGACCTCAGTGTACTCATGTCAGTAAGATGTTACGGTAAGCTATTCAACCTCACAGAACAGTCCTGATGTGATACAGAACTCCAAGGTACAAAACTACGAATCCAGTGGCAGACCTTTGACAATTACTTTTTCTACAAGATTTTGTTTCTAAAATTGAGATGAAGTATTATACTGATATACAAAGAGAAGGAAATGAATTTTAAAAACATATGAACTGCTATATCCAATCCCAAAATTAACATTAAGCATCATACAAAACCCAATGAGTGATATTTATGAAAATTCATAAAAAAATCAAGTTTAATTTTACTCTTCTCTCTTACAGAAAGCTTAAACCAGATCCCTATCAACCCCACTTCAACTGGAGCTGCACACTTTTCTGTCTCTAAACCCTAGCCCTAACCCACTGGTTCCAAAGAGGCTTCTCATCTTATTTCTACTAAGGTAATGGCTTTGCAGCTGTATGTCACCTATGAATGACTGTATACAGTGCATATGTAGCAGTGTATTTAAAATTTTGTCTACCACATTTCTCAACATAGATTATAAATAGCCTTTTGGAAAAAAGTTATTTTCTTTATATCTAAGGTATGTAATTGTATTTCTCTTAGGCAGGAGCAGCCCCCAGGGTTCAGAAAAAAAGGGAAGGAACTGCATCTGTAGTATTTTTACCATACATAATCTTTCTTTGTGTTTGTCCCAGTTACTATCTCCCATGCTGCTGATGTTGTTTGTCAACCAACCTCCACCTCCAAAACAAAACTGAACTCAGAACTATGAAAGCAGCATTGACCACAAAGGGTCCTTATGCTAAAGAACAGGCATGAGTAAAGATAGCAGCACTCTACACTGAGAGCTTTGATAAAATGCCCCAGCAACTTAATACAGAGGCCTGCAGTTTACAGAAATTGTATCTGTTTACTATAACAATTTCAGCTGCCATTATTTCACAGAGTATATCCTGAAGGACTGAAATATAGCAATAGGCATATTTTAAACAAATTCTTTCACTGGTAAATCTTGAAGTAATTCACTTGCATTTCTTTCCTGTCACAGAAAAGAATGATTATTGTTTGTACTCAGAGCATTCATCATCTCTTCTGCATCTATAACTAGAGGTTGTCTGAAAGGGAAACAATAAAGCCCCCAATCTGATCTGTCTAGTGATGCCCTACAGCTGCTTAGAGAAATGAGTTAAGTTGAAATTCCAGCAGATCCTTCCTACACCTCTTAAGGATCTCAAACTAGTATTATTATTGCATAAGGCATGGTGAAAGAATACTTAGTTTGGACAACAAAATATATGCCAGAAGTGCCCTTCAATTTCCATAAGGCTTTTGCAAAGTTCTGTACTAGGAGAAACTGAAGAGAGCCCATCATACCTGTATTTAAAGAGATTCAATGTCCCAACATCAAGGGGACTTGCAAAGTTTATCTCTGAGAGTTATAAAGTACACTTTGACAGCTGTTAATTAAGATTAAAGGTACCAGTGGATTAAATCAGGTACAAGTGGAGTCAGCTGGCAAAAAAAATGTAGAGGAGCAGCATGAAGCCTTGACAATGAACTCCCAGAAATCAAAGGCATTAGCAGGTGCAAAGAAGTGAGAAACCAGAATCTGTCAATAATGAGAAATCAGACTGTAAAGGTGACACTACTTCCAAGACAAAAAAGTTCTTCCTTGATTTCTTCCTTTTTTTCAAATAGTATCAGGCATCCTTGTAATCAAACGGCTGCACCAAGACTGATAAAATAACAGTAGAGGAAAAAAGCAGCTTTTATACTAAGCAAGATGACACTGGCGGGGCTTAATAGTCAAGCACCAGACCAAAAAACTCTCACTTTAGATTTATCTAGTCAGTCCTAGTTTAAAAAAAATGCACACAAGCAAATTCTAGTCTTGAGTACACAAAAGGAAATGGCACTGGAGTTAGAACAGCACAGAGTGGTTTTGGTCCTGTCTAAGAGGACCATGCAAGAAAGCTTGGTCTTAGTAGGCAACATTGAGAAGGCAGGCAAGTGCTTTAAAAGTTTTCTCCCTTCATTCCAGAATTCCTCTTAAAACCACAAAAGATATTAGATCCAGGCTTCAATCAAATCAATCTGAGGCTCTTAGGTAGGATTTTAAGTCTGAAAATTTCCCAGTTTGAAGGAGCTTTTGTACATTATCACATTCATACTCAAAGCCAATATTTACAACAGCTTAAGTCTACACTTAATTTAGCCCTGAGGAGAATGAAACTTCCCTTGTACTACCTCCACATATAATCCATGCTCTTGTTGAATTATGAAACAATTTTTTTGAACAGCTAATACTTAAATAACAAAAAAGCTAAATAACAATGTACACATTCCAGTTTTCCATGTTTCCCCCTATTTATGTCTAATATGCTTTTCTGAAATAGACAGAATTTAGACTAACCTTGCTTTCATATGCTGATGACTAAGTTGTAGTATTTACAGCAGAACTCCACAGTTATTTTGCATTGCATTTTGCTATCCAGCAATATTTGAAAGACTATGACTTAATGGAACATTAAAGGTTTTGTTCTCAATTTGGAAGAAAAGAACAATGGCCGATGCCCAGGTTTGGTGTTTTATTGTTAAAAGACTAAAGCATAACATTTCACCAGATACAATAAATTTAGGTTTTTTTCTGACATAACAAACATCCGAATTATCGAGAGAAAATGTTAAGCTATACATAGTCTGATGTTAATCCATCAATTTAATGTATATTAGTACATGCTTAAAACATGGCCAAAATACAGAATCACAAAATAAGTACCTTGATGCTCCTAAATCTGAGACAAGTAAGCCAAAGAATTGAGTGCAATAAATTTCCAATAAATGGCTATACACTCAGTTACAACCTTAGGGCAGAATTATTTCAGAAAGATTGGCAGTTTCTCAAGCCTGGCTCATTCACATCCAATTTGATGAGAATTTCAATTTTGAGAGTTTGATAAAAACATTTTGAAAAATAAGATATTTAACAAATCAAGTTCAGTCTTCACAGGAATATATGGATTGCTTGCCACTCTGGTCCTTAATTGCCTGTATGTTTTACAAATCTTTACAAAACTAATTTTTATCCATTTTGGTTTCAGAAACATAGTATATCTGAAAAATAAAATATGACTTTACTGATGGGTAATACAGAGACATGAACATGTATTTAAAATTACTTTTGAAAAGTAAATCATTTCATTAATACAGCTATAAGACAAGTTAAACATAGTACAATAAACCATGCATCTTCTGACTTGTCAGATCAGCTAAACTACTTGGTTAACATACAGCAACACTTTTGAACACTTCCGTAAATTAAGATTTTCTAGCATAAGGGAAAAACAGATTAAATTTGTTCTTCAAGTGGTTCAAGACTGTCCAAATGTTTTTTAGTTGTATCATCACTATGACGGCTTTGGCAATGGGTTAAATGTTTCTTAAAGCCTCGGGGAAAATTTGATTCAAAATTACAACGTGGACACTTCAACAAACTTTGACCATGAGCAGCAACATGGTTTTTAAGAAGAGATTCCAAGAGAAAAGCTTTGCCGCATATTTTACATTTGTATGGGCTTTGAACATTATGCTTGTTAACCAAATGATGCAAGACAGCACCTTTTTTCATTGCACGACAGCAACAAATTTTGCAATAATACTTTCCCTTGCCGCGCTTCATATATTTTGCTATTTCTTCCTCCGAGATAAAAGCCTCTTTCTCTTCAGTAAACTGCAACACACACTGTGGCTGAATGGGAGTAGTGGCATCCATTTTACTCTCTTTGCTGTAATCAGATGACTCCATATCATATTGCTCTTGGTCACTGTTGGATTCTTGCTCCTTTATCTCCATTGAGTCCATCTCTCTTTTTCCATACTCACTGCTATTTAGTTCAGAATCTGAGTTCTCCTGGTTTTCCTTCTTGGGCTTCTTTTTGGGGCATGAATATAACATGTCTTCTGGTGAATCTTTGGCTAATATTGATTGTTCCTCCTGTGAAAATAAATCATCCAGTGGTTTTTGATCATCTAAACTGTGAGAAAGAAAGTCACTCTCACCAGACTCACTAGGTGTCTGGGGCTCAGAGGAAAAACCTGGAACAGATTTGTGAGACTCAGAAAATAGGATGCTTTTCTGGATTTCAGCAGGTACAGTAGGTTCAGTATGTCTCTGGACATCAGCAGATAACGAAGCAGCAGATTTCTGCATCTCAGAAAATACAGCATGTTTTTGAACATCAGGAGAAACAGCAGATTTCTGGGAGTCAGTAAAAAGAGCTTGTTTTGGGGACTCAGGAGAAATAGGAGTAGGTTTCTGGGACTCGGTGAAGAGGGCATGTTTCTGGATCTCAGGAGAAGCAGATTTCTGGGATTCTGGAAAGGAACTATGTTCCTGAACTTCAGGGGAAACAGGACCAAGTTTTTGGGCTTCAGAAAATAGGGCATGCTTCTGGACTTCAGGAGAAACAGGAGCTGACTTCTGGGCTTCAGAAAATTGGGCATGTTTTTGGACTTCAGTAGAAACAGCAGAAGTAGACACCTGATTCTGGGGCTCAGAAAAGACAGCACGTTTTTGGACATCAGCAGAAACAGTAGGATTAGATTTACGTGACTCTGGAAACAGAGCTCTTTTCCGAGGTTCAGGGAAGTGGGCCCGTTTCTGAACCTCAGAGGAAGCAGCAGGGGTGGCTTTCTGAGTTTCAGAAAAAAACATAGATTTCCGGGACTCAGAGAGTTTCCACGATTCAGGAGATATTGAAGCAGCAGGTTTACGGACCTCAGGAAAGAAAGAAGGCTTCCAAGTGTCAGAGGAAACAGTGTGACTAGACTTTCGAAGCTCAGGAGAAACAGGGGGAGAATGCTTCCATGTATCAGGGGAAAGAACAGGTTTCCAGCCTTCAGGGTAAACAGATGAGATGGGTTTCCATGGCTCAGAAGAAACAAGAGTAGACTTCTGGGATTCAGAAAAGGAAGTAGATTTCCATGAGTCAGCAACAAGCCTCCTAGACTCTGGCGACACAACCGGGCCAGGCCTTCGGGGCTCAGGGGCAGACCTCCGGGGTTCTATGGACACCGACATGCCAGATTTTGAAGCCCAGGGAGAAGCAGTGGAAGATTTCTGGATCTCATGAGGTGTAGATCTCCAAGGCTCAGGGGAAACTGTAGGACCTGGTCTCCACGATTCTGGTGAAACTGCAGGAGCAGGCCTCCGGGTTTCAGGAGAAGAAGCAGGAGCAGGCCTACGCATCTGAGGAGGATGCCTCCGGGGCTCAGGAGACACAGGTGGGGCATACCTTCGTGGTTCAGGAGATACAGCTGGAGTAGGTTTCTTTGGCTCTGGAGACACAGCTGGGGAATATCTGCGGGGCTCCGGAGACACAGCAGGGGAATGCCAACAAGGCTCTGGGGATACAGCAGGGGAATGCCGACGGGGCTCTGGTGATACAGCAGGGGCCGGTTTCTGAGGGTCTGGGGACACAGAAGGGGATGACTTCTGTGGGTCTGGGGACACAGAAGGGGATGACTTCTGTGAGTCCGGGGACACAACCTGGGCAGATTTCTCTGAGTCTGGGGACACAGCAGATACTAACTTCTCTGGATCTGCAGACATGGCCTGGGCTGACTTTTCTGGGTCTGGGGACATGGCCTGGGCTGACTTCTCTGGGTCTGAGGACACGGCCTGGGCTGACTTCTGTGGCTCTGGGGACATGGATGATTTCTGAAGCTTGGGGGAAACAACAGGTTCAGATTTGGGGAGCTCAGGAGAAAGGGCAGGTTTGACTAACTCAGGGGAAAGGGTAGGTTTCTGTGGCTCCAAATTGACACTTTTTTTGGAGGAATCTGACCCTCTCTCTACCTGTTCCTTCTGCTCCTCATTCCATTTCTCAGGTGCTGCATGTTGTGCTGTGATGTGATAATACACATTGCAATACATCTTGCTGGTAAAGAAACATTTGTGGCAGTGAAACAATTTTGCACTTTTTTGATAAAATATGAGTTTACCTAAACCAGCAGCATCCATTTCATCACAATACTCTGGGTGTATGGTACCCATATGAATCTGTATGTTTTCATAGTCTGTTCCTCTGAAACTGCAGTGATCACATTCTAAGCGCTCTGTGGTTTTACGCAGTATCTGCAACATGTCCATTTTTCTATGGTGTATAACAGTTTTCACAGCACTGCACCTTTTAAAGAGCAAGCCTCAGAGTTCCTGCAATAAAGGACAAAAAAAATCTGTATAGTTAGCTCTCAATGTTAATTTTAACTCTTCCATCATTCTTAAACAACTTCATGTGCTTTTTTTTTTCCCCTCCATTTTAGAAAACATAACTTTTGTATGGGTACTAACTCATTCATAAAGAAATCCAAATATAGGCGCCTCCAAATTTTCCAAGTTATTTTACATCAGTACAGCCTGAAAAACAAAGCTTGTATGTAACAGTAGGCCTTTATAGCAATGCAAAAATCTGCAAACAAACCATAAGAAAAGAACTTAGGCAATGAAGAGCTAAATTTACGCTCCATTTGATAAACATGACTTGCTTTCTCAGTTGTTCTTTCTTCCCAAATTTGAAGTTTTTACTTACATTATGCATTTAAACTGAAATCAAAAAGTACTTAGAAACACTGCCACTGAAATAAAACTTCATCATAAAATTTCAAAACAAATTAGCTATTTTTGACAAAGCCACGTAAAATTTTTCTAAGGAGAATACAGCATCCTGAAAGCTAGGCTCTGTTTTCCTCTGTTAAACACTATTTTCCTTGCACTAATTACTGTACATGAAAACAAAAGCTGCTGCTCATGAAGACTATCCATTATGAAAACATTTTCCCTTACATCATTTTATCTGCTGCTCTAAGAACACCAAAAATACTATTTCAAAAAACAGCAGTGACTTTATCCAGTTTTTGTGTAGTTGACAGCCCTCTGCATACAAAGCAAATTTTCTTTTGTCTCACCCCAGAGGGATGAAAGCTTTTTCAAAATAAAATTTTTATAATAAAACCTCAAAAAGGCATTGCATCTGAAATGCAAACAATTTTTAATACTCTGGCTAGATTCCATTAATTCCAATATGAGTTACTCACATTAACTGATACAATAAACAGAACACCAAGTCTAACCATATTCTGTAAGTCATTTTCATCTACATGTGGGAGGTATCTCTATGCTAAAAAGGAATATTTGGACATTTCTCAATATTTATGTAAAATGCTGACTTTTTTTCCCTTGTAGATTCAAATTAAACAGTTGTTATATGACTGTCACTCTTAAGATACCAACCTAATTTTGGGGTTCTCTTAGGACACTTTCAAAACAAACTTACAGTCAATGTTTTTGTGTCAATGTAATGTTATTTTTCCTGTCTAAAAATATATTAGACTAATAGCTAATCTAAAAATATGCATCCAAAACAAGTTTTCTGAATCTATTCCAAAAGTATTTTTCCCTGGTTTCTTATGAAATTGAGGCTTACACAAACACATTGCCCTACCATGAATGCCAATCAAATTGGACTAAGCATACAGTCTCAAGTTGAATTTCTGCAAGTTTCATGAAAATCAGGAACAGAAGCAAGTTGCTTTTGGATCAGAGCAGCAAGAGAATGAAAGTAGACTAGCAATGCTGCTAAAGGGTGATGTGGATACAAGAAGAAACAGGAAAGGGAAATGGGCTGAGCAGTACAGAGCACAAATCCATAAGAAATTAAGGTTCATTAGTTCAGTTGCTCATGGAACAACTTCTTTGCACACACCATACATAGGCATTTTACATTAAGCCACAGGAATAGGTAGATTTTCAAAGAAATGGGTGCAGCTCCAATCAGGAAGCATGATGGAACCACGGACAGAGCTTGAAAAATCCTCCTTTACATATAGGTAAAAAAAGAACAATATCCAACTGCATACTATCTATACATGTATTGATATTTGAGAAGAAATTGTACTGTTCTACAAATACACAACTGGAGGGATCTTTTGGTCCTACATCAGTCTCCCAGCTCTATCAGCAACTGTACAAAAGACATTTACTTGCAAAAGATTCACCAAATGTAGTCCATACCATGCTCAGCGCGGACCACAAAACGCTTCTCAACATCTTATAACAAACTTTATATCACAGGAAAGGATCAAAACAAGGCAACAGGAGACCTCAGTGGCCTACATTTCTGCAAGAGCAAAGAAATTCAACTGAAAACCCAAAGCAAGCCTTTGTAGATGCCCTACACTCCAGAAGACATAAAAGCCCTTAGAATTAAAATTTGGGTTTTGGTTGGGTATTTGGAGGCAGGCAGGGGACAGATTTGAATTTGAAAACCAAGAACTTGAACTGATGATAAGAGATAAAGAATCCATTTTAACCAAATCACAGCACAACACAATTAGGATGATAAGGGCAGACTGCACTAATCACCTTTTCAGAACCAGAAGGGATTTTGTCACTTTCAAAATTGGTTGCAATCCTGAATTCTCTACTCTAGTCTTTCTTTCCCCTAGAGAACCAAAAAAAGGCTTTTACAAACTGAATTTATCACAGCTTACTACAAAATTCACTAGACAAAAATCTCTCCCACTCTTTTTATTGTTTTCCTCTTCTTTACACAACACCTAGCTCTTACTCTTTCAGTTTTCTGTTATTCACTCCTCTCCCTACACTTGACCCAATCTCCCATTCTCTCCTTTTGTTTAGTCCTATCCTATTTTACAATGGAAATTTCCATTTTCTTTCCAAATGGAAAAGGGAGAAAATCAGGTCCTTAACTCCCTTCTACAAATTGTCAAAATTGCTGCTAGGCTTTGTCACCAGAAGGTGTTTCTGGAAATGCAAAAGTTAGACACTTCTGCATTTTCATCTCCAGAAGATGTTCAAAGGCTGACATTCAAACCTTTGGCATAAGAAATAACATTCAAGAGTTTTGGGTACTTTCCCTTATACTGCCATCACTCACCACTTTTGATTTTGTAACTTCAGCACACTGAAGCTGGCTGTCACTGAAGAAACTGCCCCTTCTGCTGAAATCACTACTAAATTTAAGCATACCACAAATCATGACATCTTTTAAGTACTGTAGCACTTTAGGCCATGACTCTCTGGAACAGTAAATCTATTCTAGCGTATTCATTGCAAGAACAATAATGAAGCCACACAGTGCTGAACCACTCTTAATTCATGCTGCTGATTTAAATTTTTTTGAAACACTTTTGAAGGAATAAACTTTAAATTTTGCTTATTCACTTGACAGGTATCTGAACAGCTAGTCTGTAAGATTTTCTTGTCAATCCCTCATGTTACCTTCTCACTTTGTATTCAAATGCCATTGTCTCTACATACTTCTCATTACTCTCCTCCTCTCTACTCAGGCTTATCGCACAGGTAACTGCTTGATTCATATTTCTCTTTACCTTGAACTCTTGCATCAGAACTTGCCTTGCACTGTATCCTTTCTCAGCTCCTGCCTTGCCTAGTTGAGCGGAAGTTTGAAGAACAGCATGTTATTGTTTTCTAGACATGCCCAAGCCAGCACAGCCAGCTAGGCTAGAAAATTATGCTAACTGGGTTCCCATGACTTCGGACCTCCACGAATTGTGATGTAATCTGTGCTAAGCAGCTCCTTTTTGGAAAAGCTCAACAGGATCAACCATGTTCCTTCTTCCTTGTAGACACCAAAGGGACTTATCCCTGTACTGGTCCAAGTCAGACCCATATAAAGGATAAGGACAATAACCGGTGCTATAAAATGGGTAAGGGTGTCCCTTTGCAAACTAAGAACTTGACTGAATACTAAACCCAAACATAGTTCTGATTTTATGGGCACCCTTTCTGAGGGCAATTAACCTTTTCCAAGGAAAAATAGGATTTTCAGGATGAAGATCAAGTTATCATGGGAGACAGGTCCCCTGTGAAACACAGGGGAAGGCAGACAAACTAGAACATCTTTTAAACCTGCTGAAGACTCCTAGAATTGACAAACATGCTGCCAGCAGTCTAGATACAGACAACTGTTTCATAAGCCCCAGGCCGCTTTGCTTGTTTCGGACATTCTGCCAGGGCCTACCTGTTTTGTAACAGGGCGATTTAGTATTGTCCCCATCAAAACCCTTAGTTACAGGACTTGTCCTGTCCCAGTGACTGTAGCTGTTTCAGGCCACATTTAGACTACATACGTGTACTTGATTCCTTAATCAGTATTTCTGCATCCCCTCCAACTTTCCTAGCTCTTCATGGCTGCAATACTGAGAAAACAAACACAGATACACCCAAACAGAACCAACCACCTATTCTGAGAATACAGCATAATTGAAGCAGCAGCTTGAAGCCCAGCATTAATGTCTGTATCCTGTCTCCTCTTCCAGACTAAGTACTTATCACATAGGAAACCTCCACTAAGATTCTGGAGTTTGCAATATTAAACTTTCAAGTACAGCAGCCAAGACTCATTCAAGCTTTTCCTGAGACATGAGGATTTCTATTGAACCTGAACAGTTAAGTGCTTTTGTCTATAAGCTCACTGTACCCACAAGTATCAAGTACAGTAACAGCCTCAGCACAAACTCATCTCTTAGCTTGACTAAAGATTTTTGCTGACTTCAAGTGATATGGATCAGTGTCCATCCCTCAATGTAAGAACTGCTTGGAGAGATCTCAGCAGCAGTACCACCAGTCTCAGCTGGTGCTCCATCACTCACCTCTCCCCATTCCCCTTCTTTCACACTTCTAGAGCTTGCAACGATTCCTACCACCTTCATCTCTCTCCACAGGCACGTCAAAGATCCTTACCAGATCCTATCTCCTATGCTGTAGTTTTGACCATAACCTTCTCCACCAAAGGAAGAACAGAAAAATGGCAATGAAAAGGATTGGTAATGAGGACCCATATCTATCTGAGGAAAGAACAATAATCACTACTTTTCTTGCTTGGGTTCAGCATCCGTGAGGCTGAGGCCATGACTTGGGGGAAAGAAAAGTACCCAACAAGTCAGAAGCAATGAGAGAGTTCAAATGGAACATATGCAGTTCTGAAGTTGGCTACATATATCACAGAGCAACCACAGAGTGCAGTAAAACAGTATCAGCAATCTCTGTTGAGCTCAAGTTAGATTGAGCAATAGAAGTTGCCTGAGCTAATGCACACAGCAGACAGACCTTCTGATATCTACCCAATCAGTAATTATGTCTCTTTTCAGAGACAGTTCCTAGCTTCTGCATCCCATCATCCATGAGGGTCCCCTTGAAGAACTAGCCACACTTTCTACAGCCCCTCGAAAACACCTCCCAGTGGCATAAAAAAAAATGCAGGAGGTATTGTATATCAGCAAGAATCCAGGTATCGGATGGCACAACAAAATGACTCTGGCACATAACATGATACCTCCACTTTTCAATCCCATTCCAATTTCTTAGCTACACATCTATTAATCATTTCAGATTATTTTTAATACACACATTCTATACTCAGTTTTGCAATGTTTAATAAATTTTTGCAGTTTCCCTCTACAGAGGATAAGGTGTGGTTGTCATTTCTGGGACCTCTGAGGCAGTGCCAGAGGGAAGCAAAGGACTCTAAGTTACAGATCTAGATTGCCTGTGACCACAGGAAAATACAGGTTGTTTTTAATATGACATGTACAATTTCAGAATTCAGCAACAAGTAGTCTGTCATATCATCTTTCGAAATCTGACTGTCCTGGTTCTCCCTGGCAGAAGGACCTATAATCTCCCTTTTCCTCTTGATACAGAATCAAGTCTGGTGAGACATAAGCAGAGAATGAGGATATGTAACACATCAGTGATGCCAGCACAGCTGGTAAAGCCCTCAAGTAGGAACTCCTTTATTTCCTGTGATTCCCTATGTCCACAGGTAATGTGAGCTGAGGCTTAAAAGTGATGGCTCTCCTAAGCTGTGCTGCCATCTGTCCAACCTTGCAATGACAGGCAACATACCAATAGGAAGCAGAGGTTTCCAGCAACCTCCTACTGTGTTCATGACATCACTCTATTGGCCATTATCTTCATCAAGTGAGGGATGATGTCAGCATGTACTTCTAGGAATGTTCTCCTTCCAACAATAATCCTTCCACCTGTACAGAGTGCCATGCATCACAACTCTTCTCTCACAAGTACAGTCACTGCACAGGACAGATGGCTGTTCATTTTCATTAGCCCTGAAAGTTTCTTGTAGGCAAACAATTCAGCCATACCCCTTGTCACTGAACATGGTCCATGGTAAACAGTAAAGTTTGTTCTTAGCACAAGAAAGCTGGATACAGCTGCACCGTTGCTTTTATGACTACTAGCAGGAATAGATCCAGACTATTGCTGTATTTAAGCAAAAGGGAAAATGACATGTTGTTCTTGCAGTGCCAAAAAGTAAATGGCAGCCTGGTGGCAACATGATGCTTCTCTTGAAGCTACATCCTTGTGTTGTGGCTGACAAAAGAAACAGAAGTTTAGCTCCCAAAAGAAGCTGCACATAAACATCCCCACAATGCAGTAGAGCTGGCACTTCACAGTGCAAACAGCAGAGAGAGGGTGAGTTGCAATGCATTGTGAACCCACTGCAGACAAGAATGACATTACTCTGCTCTTGCTAATCCAGCAGTGTCCACAGGAATCTGACTGTGTACTCACAGCTGAACTGACAACTGCCAGCCAGCCTATATGTGCAAACTTCCATCAGCAGGGACTGTTGAACCATGTCTTTAAAATTACATGCCTAAAAAAGCTACAAAACCTTTGACCTAACCAGTAACTGAGACTGCAAGATGTACTATGAGGAAATGTTGGGCACTAGATTCAGGCATGAGACAGCTGTTTTATGCATTTCCATGTTTCCAGGAAAGATTCAAGTCAGAGGAAAGTTGAACAGTGACAATACTTGGCCCAGATGTAGATGACTTAGAAACATGAAGGACACAGCAGTTCAGCTATCCTGCAAGATTTCCATCTTCGCTAAGAGAATGACAAATCCACACAGCAAGATCAGTTTTTAATACAAGATATAACAATGGTTTACACTACGAAGTAATGTCAACATATCTATGTCAGGTTCAGGGTAGAAAAATTATGTCTATGTACTTCTGATGGGGCTTTCTAACTTCACAATAGTACATAGACAGCTTCCCAAAATGGCTCTGGAAACCATATTTCTGCAGTGTTGAACTTGAGCTAATAAAAAGCTACTGGACCAACCATAGTACACAATCTAGTCATGAACTATGAGTTAATACTATATCAATTAATTTTATTGGTGACATCAGGCTAAGAACTCTATTTAAATTATTCTGAAAGCAAACCAGCTTCAAGCAAATTAGGTTCAAAGATAGCTTATTGAAAAGAAAAATGGAATCCAAAGTTTAGATATTCTCAACTTAAAAAAAACCTCACTATAAGTCAAGCTTCCAGCTACCCCTCTTACTTTAAGAGTGCTGAATTGTTATCTTATCTCATCAACTAATGCAACTCCACTCTGCACAGTCTCAAGTATCAAATCCTCATAACACCTGCACCAGCTACTACAGGCTACTGCTGCCAGCCCTTCCCTGGGCTACAAAAAGTGCACATAATGCAAATGAGCCTCCTTTATTTCAGAAATCAGCTCTAAAACGCCACCACCGTTAGACTTGCTTCAGCCCTCCCTAATAATGTAAGGATGCAATCGAGTGACATTTTTTGACCGTTTAGTTTGCATCCCTCTCACTGATCTCACGGGATGATACAATCTCCCGCAGTTACTTCTGTCACGAATGAAATGGACAGTCCGGTAACAGCAATGTCCCGTAAAAAACTATTTTTTTTCCCCCCAAGGCTTCTTGCAACATTTCACCGTGAGGAAAGCAGAGTTCACAACGTGCTTCACCTTTCTTTCCGCTCTTTCCGCTTCTTTAACTTTCCTCTCGGGGGGCTTGGGGAGAGCATTTCCCGGAGAAGTCAGCTTCTCCCTCCTCCCCGGCCCTCCCGGCGCTGCCGCTTGCGGCTTCAGAGGCTACCGATTCCCTCGCCCGGGCAGCTCTTACCGGCAGGGAGTCACGCAACTCGCCCATTCATTCCCGTACCGCCGAGCTCCAGGTATTTTCCCCAGCCACCTCCGCTCCCTCCTTCCCTCCCTCCCCACGCACGGAGCCGCCACTTACGCCTCGCCTGTTTTGTTCCCCCGCGCCACACACCCAGCGCCGGCACCAACCGCCGCCCGCAAGCGCAGCCCCCTCGCGCGCCCCCCGCGCAACGGCCGCCCCGGCCGCCCGCTCCCCCAGCCCACCCCCCGCGACGCCCCCGCGCCCGCCCCGGCGGGGGCCGGACGAGGGGAAGGCCCAGGCCCGGTGCCCAGGGGGAGGGGAGCAGGGTTCGCCAGGCCCCGGCCGGCCGGTGTATGCGTACGCTTGTGGCGGGGGCGGTGGGGAGAGGGGACCCCCCCCCCTCCGCCCCGGCCCGCACTCACCGTTGAGGCACCTCCTCGATGGCCGCCGGGCGCCGGGCCGGGGGAGGGGCTCGGCGCACCCCCTCGGCGCTCCCCCTCCAATGGCGGTGACGGCGGCAGGCCGGGCTGGGAGCGCTGGCGGACTCGGGCCGCGCGGCGGGGCGGGGAGGAGGAGGGGGGGGAGGGGGGGAGGCGAGGAGAAGGGAGAAGGGGGAAGGGAGGGGAGGGGGAGGGGAAAGGGAAAGGGGGGGCTCCGAGGGGAGGCGCGCCACCAAATAGCGGCCGCTTTATCGCTCCCTCAGGCCCGCCCGCTCTCCCGCTGCCCAACCGGAAGCGCCGCCGCTCGGCGCGGCCCCGCCCCGCCCCTCCCTCTCCCTGCCGGGAGCACGCGCGCTGCGGGAGGGGATCGGGGGTGCGCGCGCGGCGGCGCGCGCCCCCGCCAAGCCCGTTGAGAGCGCGGCGCGCGGGGCTGGTCACGTGTGGCTGCCGCTACGCGCGACGGGGAGGAGGAGGAGGTGGAGGAGGGGCGCGGCGGCAGCTCCCCCTCCCCCCCGCCCCCCACGGCGCCGCCCCGCTGGCAGGGGGCGCTGCGGGGGTGGGGAGCGCCGCCGCCTCGGCCGTTGGGAGGCGGCTGGGGAGGGAGGAGGCGGCGGCGGCTTCCTGCGGCGGCGCATCGTTAGGCCCCGCGGCGCCCGGGAGCGGGGCGGCGGATTTGGGGACGGGCTGTCCCTAGGGGTGAGGGAGGGAGGGAAGTAAGCACCCCCTCGGGGCGCGGCGGCACGCCTGGCTCCCGTTTTCGGGGTAAATCCCGGTGGTTGCGCCGGGCTGGCAGTCCAGGGGTGCCTCCGAGGCTGGCTTTGCCCCCTTCATCTCCACGGGCACCGGCGGATGCCCGCGGAAGAGCGGAGTCGTCCGTTAACGCTCAGCGAAGGGGTTTCTGCGTCGGGACCGGGCCCCTGGCGCCTGGGACGTAACAGGCTGCTTTCTTGCGAGAGGCGAAGCCGCGAGTCCCCAGCTCTGTGGAAAGCACCGCTCTATTTTAGGCGTGTTTTAAGCGGTTTCCCTTCGGGCATGCAGATCCGTGCGCTCTCCGCACAGTTCATTGCTTCACGAGAGAGCGGCTCGGGAAGGTACCAGCTTTGCCATCAAGGCAGTCTGTGCGAGAAAGCCCCGCTGGGCACCACAGACCAACGTCAAAAACTTGGTGTCTTTGTCGCACTCAAGGAGGGGGAGGCGGGGAGACACCCAGAGTGGGAAACACTGTGTGAAAGGAGAAGAGACAAAACACAAGAATCGCCCTTTCTCCAAGCATAACTAACGCGGCTGTTCCTCTGAACCGCGTCCTGGGATAGGGTTCAGCTTTAGATTAAGATACCTTATCTAGGTGTTTACATTGTCTAAAGTCCCATGATCATCAGTGGAGATCTAGCAAGCTATTCAGCTGATTGAGTGCAGGTACCTACTTCAGGGTGATCTGCATAGCTTCTAGGCTTTACTGACCATATGGATGACGGGCTCAGTTCAGTTGCCTAAACATAGACACTGAGTGCTGTTTGAAGTGCCCGTGGGTATCTGAGACCTCTCCACAGGGCACGTGAATATGGCACGGGAGACCTGCTCCTTCTGGGTTGGTCACTGGAGGTCAGGCAGAAACCCCAGTGCAACCCCAGTCCTTTCCTTTATATAGGCTAAAGATGTAAAATCAGGTAAACTAATTTACAGCTTACAACAGAAGAGGCTTTTTCTAAATTAACTTGCTTAATGTGTGTTTGATATGACTTCTTTTAATATACTAACATGTCTTTATGGGCTTTCTCTGATCCAACATCTCCCAAGAGATTTCTTCCTAGATTATAAATGGTTGCTTCTAGTTGTCAATCCCTATTAACCATTTTCAGGGTCACTTGAAAAATTACTTGTGTTTTATCCAGAAAGGTCATGAATCCTTTGTCAATACAAATACAATTTGTACAATGCAATACAATACACTTTTCAGACCATCAGGTAAATGTTTACCACCAGTACTGGACCATGGTGGACTATGCTGGACCTGTTCGCTGTGCGTGTTCAGTGTCTATGGTTTTTACTGCAGTCATTATAATGATAGGAAGGGTCCTTTTGTGTCGAACTTTCATTCGTTACGACGTTACTAAAGCAGAGGTAGATGGTTGGCCCTCTCAAAACCTGGCCAAGACAAGTCAGCTTTCTCCTTTGTATTAGTTGTGTAGCTGTGTTCAGGTCTGCCTTTTCCAAGACCTCAGTGTTATTTATTTTGGCTGACATTTTAACGTAAATCCTTAGTTCAGGTAGCCACAGCTAAAACTCCTGTTAGATAATCTTATACTCCCATGACTCCCATCAGGAATAATTTAGTGCATTGTTACTATAGATTCAATTTGGCATTGATGCTGTTATCGTTAGGCTTACATATTCTAAAAAAATCACTTCCCCAGCCTGCTCAAGTTATTATATCATAGGTGCAGGTAGGTACCAGATGAGGCAAGAAAGATCCTGCCAGAAATTAAACTTATCTGCAGGTCTCAGTGGTCCTAAAACAGTAGGATTATCTAAGGCTGTATTCATTTTTACTGCCTTTGTTTTTTATCTCCTGACTATGAGACCTTTGTTTGGCACTTCTAAATAAATAATCAGTCTTTTGCTGTATATTTTGGCCAATGTATCTTGGGGGCAGATATCATCAGCAAGGTCAGATCTCTGGGCTTAAACTGTAATTTGAGGAACTGAATGAAGGTTCATTGCATAACAAAATCAGTAGTGGGGTAAACAGCATGACAGAGGAACATCAGGCTGGTCAGTTAACTCCTGACTGGAGATTGCAGTACGTTTAGCATATCTAAAGGTTCTGGGTGTTTTCAGAAGGGTTCTGTAAATTTGTAGTATTTCTGTTAATACTGTTGAAGTCCTTCTGAAACGTAATAAAATCAAGGGCAGGCTGTAGCTGCCTTTCATTGATTCATTCAATACTCTCATATGCTACAAAAATATTACCATTTCAAAAGAATCTCCACAGAACAGTAGTTGTTACTGTCACAACTCATGTCCTTTTTCTTTCATAATTTTTTGATGATTCCTTTTCTCCATTCTTCTTAGATAGATTTCATTTTACAAAAACCTATCATAAGAACTCTGCAACAGTGGCAAATAGTGAATGGTTACAGGGAAGTAAATGAACAGAGTAAGAATATTGTGATACTTATCCAAAATACTCCCCTAGCCTCCACTGATTTGTGGTTCAGCATCAAAGATATTGTCTTTTCAAGAAATTTCAACTGTTTTCTGGTTCTTACTATAACTTGTTTTGAGCAGTTTTGAACTAATTTTGTCATAGCTTTCATAAATACAAATGTAACATTCTGATGACACATCTGTTTATAGGCTTCCATATGGGCAATGTATACAGATAATATAAACAATATTCAGCATATCAACTACTAAGTGTGTACATGCTAATGTAATATGGCACAAATTTATTTTGGATAGAAAGATTAAGCCAAAAAAGGTTTCTGAGAAACAACATAAAAAAAAAAAGAAAGAAAATCCTTTTCTAATATCATCAGTAGTAGGAAGCCTGTCACAGAGTATGGCCAATAAATAGTTTGGAAGCAACTAGAAAAAGTAAGGTCATAGTCAAAAATATATATATATTTTTTGCATCTTTATTCCCATGAGGAGCTTAAGGAAGCACTTTTGAAGGACCGTCTTTGAAAGATCGGTTTCCAGTTCAAGTGTCAATAGAAAAGGCTGTGGAATGTATCAACAAAAAGCAACAAATTGCCAGAACCAGATCATACTCACTCAAGAACTTTAAAAAAAGACTGAAATAGCTGAAATATTAACTGGGTGGTGTGATCTGTAAGTTAAAAGTTAATCTGGAATCAGGAAAATGCCAGCTAGATTGTCTGACACCAATTTTGAGAAAGAATTCCACTGGGGTCTAGGAGATTTCAGAACAATAATCTGATGTGGACATCTACCAAGCAGATTAATAAAAAACTATAATGGAGAATAAAAGTACAGGCATGAGTGGGATAACAGGAAAGAGTCAATATATCTTTTGTAAAAGGAAGATAGATATCTGTGAAGGAATCAGAAAGCAGATGAAAAAGAGAGATTCAGTTAGATAGTCCACTTAGGTTTACAAATTATATTGAATAAGGTCTCTCATCAAAGGCTTATTAAAGAAGCTAAGTTGGTATAAGATAATAGGGAAAGTCCTCACAAAGATACCTAAAAAAAAGAGTTTAATGAGGAATAAATGGCCAGTTTTCTGAAATGGACTATTCAATGGACTATTCAATGGACTATTTCTGAATGCACTATGTTCCTAAATGATTTGGAACAGGGGATGGATAGTGAGATGACAAAGTTTGTTGACAGCATTAAATTATTCAGGGCAGTACAAATGAAAGCCAGTTTGAAGAGTTGTAGGATGGCATCATGATACTGAGCGAATGATAAAATCACAGATGAAGTCCAGTGTAGATAGGAAAAATTAGTCCTAGCTTTAACATTGGGTTTTGATACAGTGATCCTCTTCAGGAATAATAACTTAGAATTTTAGTGGATGCTTCTATGAAAATGTCAGCTGAGTGCTCAGAATTAGTCAAAAAGCAAATTGGATGTGTGTACATTTTAGGGAAGGAGTAGGGAACAAAATAGAGACTGTCATTATGTTTCTTGTAAATGTGTGGTAAGCCATGTAATATCATATGTGACTCCAGCTCCCCCATCTGAGACAGGATTTAATAGCAGTAGTAGTGAGAAAGTTGCGCAGAGAAGGGCAGCAAGGGTGGTCAGAGATACAGATACAGTTTCCATACAAGGAATAAATTGGCAGGCCTGAACTCTTCAGTTTGGAAAACAGTTGACTGAGACATGGAGTAACTGGCACACTGGTAACTGGTAACAGGGAAGAAGACACAGTGACTACTCTTTCTTCCAGTGTAAGAACAAGGGGACATCAAGTGAATGAGCAGGAGGCTAACTGGTCAAAACAAAAGAGGGTGGCTATTTTCACACACCATTTAAGAAGACCCTTTGCAACAGGATGTTACAATTGCTAGAATTTTCTTCAAATACTAAAAGTGATTATGTTAATTCATGCAAAATAATGAATCAAGGTGCTATTAAATACAAATATACTACCTTGTTTCAGGAAGTCTCTGAACCGGAAATTGCTGTAATCTAAAAGAATGGGAAATTTTGCCTTATGCTTGTCCTGCTCAGCCTTAGCCATCTGATGTCGCTTGTCAGAGAGGAGATTAGATGCACCCTGGTCTGATCTCCTATTGCCATTTTCTGTCCTTAGTTGCTAAAATGCTAGTAATCGCCGCCCTCTAGTGCTTGACTGTCAAAAACAGCTTTGGAAATTCACACCAGCCTGGCACAAAACCTCAGTGGCTAACTCTTCGCATGGTGAGGAAGGAAGATTGTCAGAAATGCTGTATGTCAGCTGTCATCAGTACTTCTACAGCCCTGGCACAAGCTGATTTCTGTGTTTTAAAGATCCTCAGCATTATTCTCAGCACGATGCCTGTTGAACTCATACCACCAACGCCAGGTGCTGGATGCCCCCTGTTCCTTAAATTCAGGCTGTGCAGGGTTTGCTGAGTCCTTTTCTGTCATAGGAATAGAACAGCAGGTTAGTGCGTGCCTGGTGGAGCCGAGATCCATGTTTAGTTCATTCATTTCTCTTTTGCTGCTTTTTACAGAAACTACTGGTGTTACATTCTCTAGACAGGCTATAGACAGCAGAGTTAAGCTATTTTTGTGGTTCAGGTTATCTTGAAAGAAAGTTATGAATACTTTAAACTAGGCTGCTGTGTCTTTGCAAAGTGTTTACCTGACTAATAGGTCTCATTAATAATAGACAATAAAGAAAGCAAAATCATATCTGACATCCAAATTCACAGCATGGAAATGGTGAAAATCTTCAAGACCAATATATTTTAGAGAGAGCATATTAAAAATTCAATTCAGTATCTGACCTGGATTAATTCGGTAAGCAAAGGACTCTCAAAATAATGCTTATTCCTTTTTTATTCTTATTAGTTTTGCCCAAACCCCAAACCAATAGTCAAGGAAGTAAAGGTATCTCACTTTATTCATTTCTCCTTCACTGACACGTGCACAAACCTAACCTTTCTAGGACTATTTAGAATAATTTTGACCATGCTTCCTGCTTTATATAGTTGTCTGGCTATTTTATGTTGCTATGCAAATATGTTTGCCTGCTGGCCATGTTCCCAACTGTTAAGTCATTTTTGCAAATGACTGGTTCTGTTAGTACAGTGACAAATTGCATTTCATTCGAGTTATGCCATTTTATAATAGCTGAAACCTCTGAGATCAAAATTAATGTATAAGAGAAGTAAAAGACTTTTTGCCCATTAAATTAACCTCATTGCACTATAGCTGAGTGTAAAAATAATTCTTCTAAGAATGATTGTTCTGGTGAATTCTCAATCAGCTTTGGAAAGCATATTTAATACAAACATTCAGAAATTTGTCTTTTATGAAAGGTTTCTAAGGGAGTTTTGATTCACCCCTGGATACCATAAACCATGCAGAGCGCTACGCAGAGCTGCCTTAGCCTTGGAAAGGAGTTCAGTAGAACTCAGTTTCATATTGATCTCTTAGAAACATATTTAAACCATCATGTTTTCCGTCAGTAAAATTCAGAGAAGTCATTTGTCACATGGAGCTTCGTACAATGCCTTCAGTCAAGAAAATACTGCAACTTACAGCCATCTCCTTAAATACCTGGATCAGAATAAGTTTCCATAATAAACAAACATAATTCTTAATTTGAGTAACGATATTTTTGTCACTCTTTAGACTACATTACAGAAAATTTAGAAAATGAGCTATAAAAATAAAATAAGCTAGCACGCAAAAACTCCTGTGAATTTGGAAATACCTGTTTAAAACTTCTTATGTGTATCTTTCCCCCACGTGGCATTTTGGAGCAAGCTTTTTTCCTCTCATAAATCTCCTTTGTATATTCCCAGCAGCAATCCATCTCTAAAAAAGGGATCTTTTGGCATACAACCAATATAAAATAGTATACACCTACTTGCTATACAAGAAAGCACGTCGTGCCAGGACTGGAAGGTCAAAGGGGAAGCAGCACCAGAGTAGGGAGCTCAGTCACCTTCAAGCATCAGGATTTCCCACCTGGGCAGTGAACTTTGAATGAAGGAGACTCCACAGGCCTTGTCTGGCTGCGCCTCTCAGTTCAGACCCTTGAGCTCCCAGTACTAGACACACTGTACCTTCTTTTTTTGTTAGCTATTAGAAATTGAATTAACTGAATGACATTCCCTTTCTCTAAAAGCATTCTGTAGGCAGAAACCTCTGCTTGAATAAGCAGGCCCTGACTAAGCTCTGTAAACTAGAGGCCTGGGATGAGCAGACACTGGTACTTAAGTTCACCTGGCTGGAGGATCAAGGCCTTATTCATCTGCATAAAAATCAGATCATTTTGTCATATTAAGAAGCATTCCTGGTTTTCATTTTTCTCCCTTCCCCCGCTTTCAAAATCTTGATATTAGTCTAGAGGATTTTATTTCTGACGACCCTCAACAACTAGAGAAATCTGACAAAAACACAAGCCAACCATGCTATACAAAATAAAGTAACTTTGTGGACAATTTCCATCTTTATCTTCAGCAGAGCACTTTGGAGCAGGTCTTTGCAGCAGTCACTATGGTGTTAACCGGCAGGCTGGCACAGGGAGCCATCTAGCCATATTAGCCCAGAAGTCACTGTAGGATAACCACAAAATTTACCTTGGGTATAACTGTGCTACACTGAGGTTATAGCTGTGACTGTAGCCTAGCCACAACTCTTCTGAAAGCATTGTGCACCTGCAAGAAGGTTTTGACACTTAATCCTTCCCGTTAAGCAGGTTGGCACAGGTACATAGACATTGTCATTGTTATAAGACCATGGGGAATAAGCTGAGTTGGAGCACGGAGTCCATACAAACAGTCTTGGTAAATGGGGGCTAGTTTTGCTGTTCACAGGTTAGGAGGAACAAGCATCATGGTGTCCCTTCTGCATGAGACCCTTCACGAACTCCACTGCCAGTCTCCTGCCCCCAGCAAGGACTTCCACCACTTCACTGTCAGCAGCTCAGAGGTAAGGACGCAGGATAAGCCCAGACATGGATGTATTCTCTAGCATTCACTGATGCTGGCATCAGCAAGCTAAAATACTATATTGCATTGCTATGCTTCTGGAAATTAAAATCTCTGTTGGTGTTGAAACTCTGCACAACAGCCTGGAAAGCTGTCAAACAGCTTTGACTTCATAGGAATGCCAAAAGATATTTTGAAAAGTAGAATAATTTAAATCCTGTAATTTATATTGATTGCTTTTTACTGCATGCTGAGCAAGATTCTGAAGGTGAAACAATTCTTCAGAGAAAGCATAAATTTACGTTTCTTTTTTGAGAATGAAGTTTTATGATACCTCTGTTCTGCTGTTGTTTAAAGGTCCTTTTTGCACCTTTGCTTTTCTAGTTTGAACAACAGTGCATCATTGAACAATACCCCCACAAAAAACCTCTCTCTCTCTCCTTCTTACAAGGGAAGGCTTCCCTTGGGTCTCCAGGACCTGCCATGCCTGACACACTCCAGAATGGTGTCCAGCTTCTCCAGAACCACATCATGTTGAGTCTTGTAATTTTCCCCTGGCTAACGTAAAAACCAGTCTGCCTTTTCCATCTAAGACTTCGGTTAAGAGCCCTCTTGCTAGTTGTCTCTAAGCATGGTACTTCCATTTTATGCTGGGTTTATTACTCCAAGTGTCGTTAGCTGACTCCTGCCTCAGTCATTCTATCAATCCAAAATCAGCTAATAACCTGTCTCCATGGTGTTTCTCCTTTCATCCTAAGTTTTTTGTCTTTCTCCCATTTGCCAGTTCTTTTACTGCATCACAGTTCTTGTTTTAATCTTCAGCATCTATAGTTTATCTAATAATTTCCATTTAGCACTGAATCAAATGTTTTAAAACTCCCAGTAAATTAGGTGTACCCCATTTACCACATTTGTTCTTGGCCAAACTAAGTTAACTTATTTCATATTCTTTCTGCTTGCTGTTGATTTCTGCAGGTGATCTGGAGGACTTGAAAGATTTCCTTTTGACGTGATCAAGAAAAGGTTTCCCCAAATGAGGTGAAGAAATCCCATAAGAAATTTTTCCTGGATGAGCAGTTACAGAGCAAGTATTGCATTAGCAAACAGAAGATAAATAATGTGAGAGAAGTTGTGTCAGCCCTATTAAATAAGTCCTATGAACCCTCTTACTTTTGTATTGAACAGTCAAGCTTTTTTTTCTAACTTGTTAAGGAAGTTTGTTCCCTAAATCCATAGCTCATTTCTGAAATCATGCTAAACTTTTGTGAGTCTCCCTCATCAGTTAATATTAGTGTGAGAGATGCTTGCATATAGTTTGCAGTTCCAGATTATTCTTCTTGTCTAAGAAAAATATTAAAATTATGCATATTCGCCTGTGAATTTTCTCTTTTGGTGAAAATCTCGACAACAGAGATCAATTAGAAGACATGGAGTATAATACAAGGAAGCTATTTTATTTCATTTCATTCCTTCTTTTAGGCGTCTAAGTTACTTTGTAGAATTGCTTTTTTGTTCTTTTTATACGGTAGTGGTGGTAATGAATAGAGCAGTAAACCTGTTACCCAATACAATACTGTAGCTATGGATAAATCATGAGTCGTTTAAAGTATGTCTTAAATACCCATTGAAAGCGTTTGTACCCTATGTAATACATTTCAAAGTGTTTTCTTCTTAGGTGTTTGACATTTGAATAAGGACCTTAAAAGTTTTCAATACACTGTCATCTTTAATGTTTGCATTGTGGGATAGTGTTATAAATTAAGGAACCAACACTGAGTTTATTTAGCTAGAGAAGTATTTGTATTTTTCATCTGACATTCCTAAGCCAGTCACATTTTATATTCCTTTTTTAATTATTTTGGAAGTTTGCCCTCCATTGAGGACTACATTATCTCTCTTTAGTATTTAATTTCATTTTGATAGATCATCTTGAATTGTAACTTTTCAGTGGAGGGGAGGTAGAATGCCCAACTCTTAATTAAACTAAAATTACTGTCAGGAAAGTGAGTTCTCTATCTTTATTAGCAATTGCAGGAGCAGCAGGAGCTGGCTGCTTCTCGAGGGAAGGGGAGCCAGGAGCCGTGGGTGCCAGCAGGTCTGTCGTGACGAGCAGGTCCCAGGTCAGGCGAGGAGGTCAAGCCAGCGGGTCTGGCTCGGGGAGGTGCACAGCCTGCGCAAGGCACAGCTTGGGCAAGGACCCTGGCACGGGCCTGCTCTTGAGAGCAGCTCCCAAACCAAAGGGCAAAGGCCCCCGATGAGCTTCTCACGTCTCCCTGTCCTCCAGCTCTTTCTTACGACCTCGCTCTTCTCCTAACAACAGTGGAATGTTTATCATGTAGTTATTATGCAGTAAAAGGGCAAGAAAAATACAATTTGGGCTGTGCAAATGGATTGACCAAGGACAACACATTCATATCTTTACACTGCAGAGGGTCAAGGAACCTGTGCACTGGGTCCAGAGCCAGAACTGGGAGTTGAGATCTCCCTGATCACCCACGTGGATGAGAGCAAGCGAGCCCACACTGTGGTACTCCGCACGTCTGCGACACAAGGCAATGCAGCACTGAGTGCACCTTAGATTTTCTGTTCTGTTCTGTTCTGCTTTGAACAATGAGCTTCAAATCAAAAGCGAAATCTTGCCTGGATCTCCTGGGCAATATCACAGCAAGAATTTATGTGATACTGCCAGGAGGGTGACCATGAGCACAGCTGAGAACAGGTTGTACCTTAGGAAAGTGCAGTCTTGAGACAACAGATCCCTCAAGTACACTTATCCCTCCCAGGATGCTGTGACAAGTTGGGGGGGGGGAAGTATTTGCATTGCAATTCCCTTCTCTCCCCTTACACCACAGAAAATGATAGCTGCCCACATACCCCTCAGGGCCTTTGGAAGTCCCTGCAAAAGCGAAATGGGATGGAGGGCTTGTGCTCTGTGAGTGCCGCTCCATTGTCAACAACTTACCAGAGGCTGGAGCAGCACACAAAGCATACAAAGCTGTATTTACATTAGCAAACAAAGTTTACAGAATTAAAGAGTCTGGTGCACCACATCTATCAGATTACCTATCAGTATAACAGATTACCTGTTAGCAGTGCCTGTGTCTGTTTAACAGTGAATAAGAGATGTCAGAGATTTTGCTTTATGGCGGTGAGAGTCCTAAGTTTCAGCTCAAGGTGATACTTATTCAGTTCCCTAGTTTATCCCATAATGCAGTCATTTCTAGAAAAATAAGTCTAGACAAAGCCACTTGGGAAGTGTTGGTTTGGTTAAGGCAGTTTTGGCTCCCACATCTGTTCCCGATGACTAAGTTCCTGTCTTCACTCAGGTTTCAAACTGGACATCTTGAATTGGTTTGGAAGATCAGTTTGATAAGCCAGTTCCTGCCCTATCCTCTGTAGCACATGTTTGGATATGTTACCTACAAAAAGTGTAGCCAGAAGATGGCCAAGCTATTCCAAATAACAGCAAGTGAGAAACTATAAGATCTTCCACATCAAAATAGGCTCAGTGTCAAGGCTGATTTTAACATTGTCATTTGTGTCTATAAATCATCAATATTGAGCATGCTGGCTGCATTTTATTGCTGTAAACTTTATTGTCCTCCTTCAATTCATACAGGAGGCAGTTAGATGCTGTTAAGACATTTAATCCCTAATACCATCTCTCCCTAATTCACAGCAGGATTTCACCCAGGACTCAGGAGAGCCTTCCCAGCATCACTGAAACCAGCCCTGGCGCTTGCTGCTGGGCTGCTGCTCATGGTTCTTTTGAACTCTCTCTTTGAGCCTTCAGCTTTATGTTTGCTCCTGCATTGCCCTCTGAAAATTGCCCCATCATCAGCTGGGAATGTGGCAGAACGGGGACTTTGAGCTCTTTCCTCCCACCAGCCCCCCAATATTGCATTTATTTCAGAATTCCACAATAGTCAGGTTATTCATTAACCCATGTTCTTTCTCAAACAATGTGCAAGTTATAAAAAGAAATGAAATTATATGTCTCCTATATTCAAAGGCTTTTGTGGTTGCAGGTCCTTTTTGCAAGGCTGTCTTAGGGCTACTTGAAGGATGTGTGTGGGAACTGTAGGGTCCCCAGCATAACCAGTCCAGACAGTTGCTCTCCTTCCAGCCTGTGTGTCAAAGCTACATATGCAGTTTGTATCACAGTCATTCCCAAACTCTCTGCAATTCTAGTTACAGCCAGCATCTAGACTAACACCAAATCATGCTGCTTCTTCCTCATCAATGTATGTAGAAATTGCCCAATCTATTATCTCATCTTAATTTTGTCTCCCACCCTTTTTCCTCCTGACATCAAAGTATTCGCATATTCCTAGCCCAATGTTATTACTTTCATAATCATGCTTTAAAATAATCAGATTATGTGTGGATTTTTTTGTATTTATTTTTCTCTCCCTTTTTCTTTTCTTATTCCACAGAGCAAGTGCAGAATATCTTTGGCAACAACATGCTGGAGTACACAGTTAACTTATGTCAGGGGCGTTATGATTTCCTAGTCCGAATGCCTGAGAATGTGATTATACACATACTGTCATTTCTAGATGCTGATGACTTTCGACAGCTGTCAAAAACATGCAAGAAGTTCCAGCAGGTAATGTCATAAATACTGCTCAGGTATCAATACCTATCTTCCTTCAAGTTCACTGTAAGAAACAATGTGAGGTGGAACTTTTCCATCTTATTTAGTAGAGCCACCAATACTTCAGTAGTAACCAGAGATAGAAACTAGTACAAAACAGAGACCTGGATTACAGATCAGCAGTAACAGATCAGGTCATTCATGCTTTGGGTAATCCAAGCCCTCTGCTTGTCCAGTTGAATCTTTCTAGTGTTACATTTATTTCTCTGTTCACAAGAGCTGACAAGTGAGGTCCTAATAACCAAGAAGAAAATTCCTACAGAAGTTTTTCAGAACATTCATATTTGAAATTAAAATATCTAAACATTTTTAAAAGGCAAAAAGAGTTTCCCAGGATTGCATCTTTTTATATCCCCTGCTCCCCTCACGTGCTGGGGGGCAGTTGCAGATCCTGACTTGAGCATGAGACAAAAGGTCATCTTTGAACCAGCATTTATTATCTCTGAAGTTAGTCCTTGCCCTTTCAAAGAGCATTTCATTTTCCTAATCGAGTCTGCTAGCTGGAAGCATGTTGGAATTCGACAGAGAAAGAGCACTGCCCTGACAATTACAGTCAGATATCTCCTATGCTTTTGTCAATTTTAACCAGAATATTACAATATTTGTTTATGTAACAGTAATGAATCTCTGATGGTATTTACATAGTTGTAAATGAGTTATGTAAATGGAACGTGTTCAGTGAGATCAGAACAGGGCCTAATGAATTGTAAATCATGAAGTATGTCTTGAAAATATTTACTTTTTAGTTATGCAGCAGTGAAGATGTTTGGGAGAGAGTTAAACTGTTCAAAGATAAATAAGCTCTTGATAAGACGATGATGACATTCTCAGTTTTCAAGAATTTAATGAACTTCAATCAAAAACCCTAGCAGATGCAGAGAAGACAGAGCACATTTTTTTAAGTTGCTTGGAATTATTAGATAAAGCTCAGTAGGTTTCCCATTTTTTTCATACTTTCTTTTTTTTAAAAGGAACCAGAATTATAAATAAATAACAACTACTCGAGAATCTGAAGTTTTTCCTCTCATCATTTACAACTCAAACAGCACCACCAACTTGCAAGTCATATACCCAGCTGGTTTTTAGCAGTCTGTGTTATATCAGGTTAATGGAAAAAGAAAATGTAGGTGGGTTTAGATTTTTATCCTTTTTTAAGCATGTTTGATTTTGGTGATGAATATAATTTTGTGCATAGTCAGTGTTTTCTGTCCTGTTGACAAGTCACATCTTTGTGTGGGTCCGTCAGGTCTAACTGCAGATGAAAAGGCTCACAGAGAAATTACATGTAGAATGAAGAGGAATGTTGCCCTACCATATTTATACCTACCATTCTGTGATTTAGTGACATAATTCATAGACCCACAAAGAGGCTCTGAAAACACTTACAGACATTTGTTTTTAAATGGAAATAAGCAGCAGGATGTATTTAAAAACTGAATTTGAATTTATCGAAATGATGTTTTGGAACTGAGTAAGCTTCTCATTAAAACTGCTGCACACACAAATGCAGATTATTTACTGAATATTTAAGTTCCACTTCAGTTTCCCCTAAAACAACAGTTCATGGCAGACTAGATCCTGCTCCCAGTTTGACAGACAAGATGACATCCATACCCCAAAATGGTGATGACCTCAGGTCTCAGTAAGTCAAGAAACATGCCAGCAGAAGTGGCATGAAGCTTTCAAGCTGGTGAAGATTTTTATTAAATTTAGAGCATTATATTTTAAAAGCAAGAAAACAGATGGCAACAAAGTCAGCTGTGATGTGACTAGACACAATTCCCATTTCTCAGGGAAGCTGTGTCAACTTACAGCCAAGCTGAATTTGCAAAACAAAGTTACTATTGTGGAAATGAAGCTCTCACGCCATGCCAAATTTGCACAAGGACGGGCTGCATGTCTGATTGAGTTTGTGTCATCAGAAAGAGAAGTGTGGAAAAATACTTGCGCTCTTCAAGTCATCTGGTGGAAGTGCATGGGGGCTCCTGCACCTGGCCCCCCCTGGCGAAGGGGGCAGGCTCAGGCCCTTCTGCATCCCCACAGCAGTGTGCAAGGCAGCGCTCTCATGGTTCTAGTAAGGGGCTAGCACATGAAGCGCTTGTAGGAAAGGAGGCCCTCAAGGGAGCCCATGCACAGAAGAAATATGGACATGGCCTTGGAAATGTATTCTGCCTCTTTTGCTGTAAAAAGTTGTTTCTTGGATCTTTAATCAAAAAGTTACATTTATCAGCAACTTGCAAACAACACACACACACACACACATAAAATGGAGTATATTCTTGGTGTCAGATCATACTGAATCTGCATTATTTGAAAGAGGCGGACAGTGAGCTGAAGAAACCTCTTCTGAACTTTCTGAGGCAGTTTCATTCTCGTTTGAGACCGGGGGCACCAGGAAGGCAGCTGCTCCTTCCCCTTGCATTACATTACTTGCTCCCGGCTGGTAACAGAGCTGGCAACACCTTCCTCAGTTACTCAGGGAGGGGTGCTGATTTTGATGTTGAACTGTGCAAGGGGTGTTTTCTCCGAAAGCAGGAGGCATTTCATGTCTTCTTGGGTTGATGCGTTTAGCAACGAGGCTGTGGGCAGCAGTCACCACTTTCCAGGCTCCTGGCTGGCGCAGCAGGGAGCCTGCTGCTCTCAGCACAGCGTCTTCAGCCTGTACATGCTATTAAACATTTATCCTGCACTCCCCTGGCCATGGAAACGCTTTTGTTACAAGTTTTGTTAGATGTTAACTTGCAGTAATCAGTTCTTCAGCTTGTAGAAAGCCATTGCCTTGGAGGGAATTGTTGAACCTGCTTTTTTTCTAGGCATGGCACTCTCCTCTTGGGTCACTGCTGTTGCCTCTGGTCTGCTTGCTGAACAGACCCTGAGATCTTGGCTCCTCACTGATTTTCATGGCAATATGCCTGTGGGTGTAATTTGTATGGCAAGCTGCGGAGATGTGTTTTTTCAGGGGGTGCTTAACTTTCTCAAATGCAGATGCAGATGTGATAGCAGCTGTTTTCCAGAAAAGGCTGGATGCTAGTGCTCCAGCTGCTGCCTTGCTGTAGTTACAGTTGTTTCATGCCTACAGAAATGCCCCAGTCCTGCTGGTGGTGTCTAGAGACCTTCAGACAGCTCTTTCGGATGAGGGCGGAATAGATGCCAACACCTGCTGAATAACAAAGATGATTGTTCTAAGAGTTCCTCATTCAGTGGCATAGCCAAGCCATTAGGCAGAGACATGGTCAAAATGTCCAGTAGGATAGAAGAAGGTTTCTGCGTAGGTTCAGTTGGAATCTTCAAAACCCCTGCTATCCTGGGAGACACCTTGCATGTCCTGTAACCCCCTAAGTGCAGGGAATGTGCAACACAGAATTGTTACGGATCAAATGGACCGAGGCCAAGCTTTGCACTTCCTGTGTGAAAGGATGTACGAGGAGATCCGGGCCGCCTCTCTTTAACAGCTACCACAGCTCTGGCCTTGTCTTTAGCTCCTTAGAATGGCAGCGTTGTCCTCACAGCTCACAGGAGGACTTTAGTGCAGGAGTAACTGCGTCCTGCTCCTTGGGTTTTGGTTCAGTGCCAGAGGCCATGGTGCAGACATTGATTAGAGCACTTCACGTAGAGGCCCATGTTTGAATACGAATATGTCCTGCGTACTCATTGAATGGGAATATGTAAATCAAAGCCCTGCCTCACTGTCTCTCAAGGGTACAAAGTCTGTGAACATGTGCAGAATCACTTGCTTTCCATGTCTTTCTCATGAGCAAGAAGCCTCCTCCAGTCTGCCAGGCTTTGCCAATTTTCCCTGGGCAATAGAATAGGTTGGAAATATTTGCTCTTATGCAGACCCTGATCTGGCAAAGATTTCTGCCCAGCCTGACTGTACTGCAGGAGAACTTTCCTGGTAAGTCTTCTTCCTCTCAAACCAAGCAGGTCCCTTTCATTTACAAGAAACCCACCCCATACTACCACTACACAACCTCTGTCCCCTGACTCAAAAGATAAGCCAACCCAAAATCCATTATTTGCAGTCAGGATAAACTTGACATAGATGGAGCTAAACCCAAATGATTCTGTTTTATTTAAGCTAAGGATCTTTCTGCTTTGAAGTAATTTTAGTTGGCTTCTCTCTTAAATAGCTTGACATTAAAATCTTCGGTCAATTGTATTTTTATCTGCCTCTGCAAAATACCAAGTAGCATAGCATCTTACTTAATTTTTCTAGAGTACTAGATAAAAAAATTGCTGAAGATCACATCTCAAAATCATAGTCAAAATCTTTTTACTTTTATTCCATTTAATGTTTAATATCTGGGAAAATACAATAAATATTTTTTCAGTCTAGAACAAGTAGATGTTATGTTTAATAATAAAATGTTCAAAGAGGATGTAAAAAATAAATTAATATCTTACTATTTAGTTTCATTGACAAAGCAGATCTGTTTCAGGCAACTGAGAAATTCTCAGCTATCAAAGACAAATGAATATGTTTTGCCCTTCAGTAAATACGCAGCTATCCTTGAAACCAGTGGTAACTATATACATATATCTCTGCATCAGAGGGCAGAATTTGGCCTAGATCTACAAAATGGTAGGTTGGAGTTGCCATTGGTGCATGTTTATTTTTTTTAACAAATTATATTCCAGAACTTTCACATATCATACATTTTCCAAATCCTGCAACTGCAACTTATATGAAACATTAACATACAAAAAGTCATTACTGTACAACCGCTTTTTTTAAAAGTCAGTGTCAAAAACATAAAAATCAGCTAATTTAATAAAACCGGATATAGTGTTTAAATGCTGACGTTTGCGTTAGCTTTCTTCTGTTTTACGCACAAGAATCTATTATAACATAAAAGGCAAAAGTGGCTCCGAAAATGACAAACTGTAAAAACATACTTGTAGCTTTAATCACATTTATCTGATGCTATAGTTAATTGAAAAACAACGTAAACACAATGAAGTACAGATACCAACAGACATTTCTCACAAATGTGCAAACTGTGGGCCTGATCCTGCAAACACCGCTGGCTCCGCAGCTTCCTCCAGGGCCAGTCGCCCCAAGTCCAGCTGCGACTCCCTGTGGTGGCTCTGCCTGCTGCTGTTTGCAGGAGGGGTCCTGCGTTGTTCGTGTCATGCACAGAACACAGGTAAAGTGCCTCAGATTTCAAACTGACACAAATCTACATTTCGTTTCTCTTCTCAGTTTAATAGACTTGAAAAGGTGAAATAGCTTCTGAAAAGTCTTCTATAAGTACTCCTTTAAAACTGTTAAGTTTTCTATTTCAAGGTAAGTCTAACAAAATATTGGACTGCTTTTAAATTAGGTAAATAGTGTTTGTTCTGCTTTTTGTAAAAAAGCAACTGTGTTCCTTTGCTGTAAGATACTTTATGTCTCCAGTCTCTGTTTCCTTTATTTTACAGAAAGTAAGAGACAGTTATTATAATTTCATTGGTGCAATCTGTGGAGTTCTGAAACAGTTTATGGATTTTTGTGGCAAAGTTAAATCTTAAGTTCATCCCTATTCATAAGTCTTTCCTCCAGTTTGTTTTATTCTGCATCTTCACTCTTCTCAGAACCACCTCCAGCTGAATTATCTGCCTCATACTTCTTATCAAGAGCATCTTCAAAGGACTTCCCACTGCAGTCATAAGTTTTACTTGTAGATCCCGTATGCGTTCGAATGCGAGCTCCTGGCTGGTATAACTGCATGGCTGGACGATCCTACAAGGAAGCAGATATGGTTAACCCTCTAAGAAACCTGTGTGGGATACATACATGGGATTTTAAAGCCATTAATGTGAGTTTCTGAAGAAAGTAGATTTTGTGTTACATTGCTTTACTTTTCATAAGACCTGGGAAAAAATGAAGTGTAATGAAAATTGACCGAGTACTTAATATTTGTCTTGTTTGTAACTCTATTCTTGGGAGCCAGGCATTTTAAATAAATTAAGAAAGCTGTAAACATTAAAGATTTCATGATACATTTAATCCGAAGAAGGAGAAATATTAGAGACAATTATCAAACACAATATTATGTGCACGCCCAGGTAAAACCCTGAACAGTGTTGCTACCTTCACTAACATCAACTGGGAAGAACAACATCCTGTGCACTTGCAACTCTGCAGATGAATGACAAACAATAAATACAAGCATAAAAAGAAAACACAAGCCAGAGAACAGTTTAGCAGATAATAGCTAGAAAATTATCCTCAACTGAACTTTGTTTATTGATATGTGTGCTACTTCAAGTATGTGCTACTTCAAGTGATGAATGATTCACACAATTTAAACATGGAAGACACATTTTAATTATACATATCAAAATAAAATTGCAGTTATAGCTCAGCTTCATCATGTCTTCCATATTCCTATCGTGTATGAATGCAGGAGATTCACACACTGATAATAAACAAGGTACGATTTTAACATACACAGGCCTTGTGAGCGATCCAGTCATACACTTGCTGATCTCATCATTAGATAATGGAAGAAAGAGCCAGTTTACAAGGAAAAGACACCTAGAACTTGCAAATGGAGATGTTTCATGATCTCTAGATCTCTAGATGATCTCTAGAGTGCACTTTTTATTCTTGAAATTTTGAGAATGAAAAATATTATTTAGAAATTCTGCCTAAGAAGTCTTTTCCTAGTCAGACTATTTATTTTTACTCTCATGAATATCAGTTTTTAAAGCATGAAGCAACTCATTCACCAAAATCAAAGCTTTTTGATCAAAGGTTAAGTTTAGAAAACAAAATTAATGGCCTATTTTAAGTCAATGGCACAGCACTGAAATTGTTCTATATCAAACTACAAAATTTCTGGCTGTCTTCATAATTTGAAGTTAATCTGATCTTTTATTCTTTCATTTTTTTTTTATCCCCAACAGGCCTTTTCTCTCTTTCTTTCTTGCTTCATCTTAGTTTGTCTTTTTTGCCCCACTTGATTCTCCATTTCTTTAGACCAGATATCAAGATTCACTAACAGGCCATACAACTAAATCATTCTAGTTAGTGCTTTGTAGTGTTGTAGGAGATGCATCAGCATAACATACATCTTTCTTCATCACAAACAGCCAGTGAATGCTAGCCACATAAACCTAGATCCTCTAATGAATAGTGCCCACTGGAAACACTACGATAAAGAGTCCATCATTTTTTTTTATATCACAGACTGTACCTCACATGAAAGGCAGCATAACTGTTACTTCCACTGGAAATTTCCCATTTTCTAATTAATTCATGCATAGTTCAGAAAGAAGCTTGTTTCATCCAGAAACTTCTGCTGACACTGTTAATTCTATAGGCAAGTTGGAAAACTAAGTCCCTAACTCATAGCTATGTGATAAATATTTTAAGAAAAACAGTCACAAAACTGCAAAAATCTTTACTGCTATTGCTTATTTTGTTTAGGGAACAGATCTAGAACTTAAAGTGTGGACTAATGCAGAGGCTCAGCCAGCTACTGGAAGTGAGGTGGGAGGAAATAAAAGGAGGAGGCTTCTTAAGGCATGACCTTAAGTTTAAAAAGGCCCTAAGAGACACCATCCAGTTCCAACGTTGCAGATGTTTTATCAGATCTCATGTGCAGCATGACAAGCATGAGAAAAACTCCTTTTCCCATATTCCTGTTTTTGAACTAGCCATTTTTCTGATTGTTTGACAGCTTGAGCTGCTGGCGTATGTGGAGAGCAGCTATTGTGTATATGCAGATAAATCTCACCCATACAGCCCTGCTGATCTATGCATAAACAGCAAGCTGGGCATGCCAGGCTTTCTGTGTTTGTGCAAGGTGACTTACATGACATGCACTGCGAGTCCACCTGGACTTGCTCAGTGTACACTCCATATAGAGTCACTTCGCACATGACCAGTTCACTCATTGTCAGCTTCAGCCCCCATCACAGATCAGGAACTTGGTTTGAAAGAAAAGTTTCACATGCAGAATAAATTTCTACACAAAACAGTGTTTCAGTCATCTTTTGTGGGAAATCTAGGAAGAGAATGGAGAGAATGAGGGTGACAAGAATAGCCATCTCCTGAAAAGACTGGTGCATCCACGAAAACAGAGAGTCTGAGAAAAATGATGCCCATGTTTCTGGGAGACAATAAGTGATGGCTCTGTCTACATACCCTGCTACAGGCTATCCCACTTGCACTGTTTTTGCACCTGACTCTCCCTGACACTGACTCTGAGGATAATTTGTTCTAAACAGATGACAGCCTTTTCTAACTGGTACAGTGTACAATACTGAAGAACTTGCACATTCACACCCTCTGAATACAATGGTTTCTGAATTAGCTATTTATTTAAGTCTTTATAGTTCCTCTGTTGAGCAAGCCTGGCCAATTCTTAATCTAATTACTTTATGTGCTGGGTAGTGGAAATTCATTTTTAAAAGACTAGCATGCCACAGTTTTTAAATTTCATTACAGATCAAGGTGTAACAATTTTAATACACTCAAAAAATACAAGGCTTCCAAGAATAGTGTTCTAATAATGCTAGGATTGAAAGCTATGCAGAAATTATGCTATTTTGTAAATATAAACGAACAGGGACCTGTGACCTTATTTTAACTGCTGTTGTCCTCTGACAACAATAAATAGAAGCCTGGGTTTTACTGAAAATCAAATAAAGAAAGCTTTCTTTGAAAAAGCATCTTTACGCTGAGATTGCAAAAGTAAAACCTGTGATCTTGAAGCATATTTTACTAATGAAAGATTATCCTAAATGAATAAAAGAACCTTATTTCTTATGCGCTCCTTTTTGGATGCCATGTCATCACACTTGTCCTCTTTACCCAGTTTGTCTACTGTCTCCACAGTGAAGCTGTAGTTGTGGTTCCCTTTCTTTCCTCTGTCTTGGTTGTATCCTTTCCCCCATTTCAGCTCTTCTTCATTCCTTCTCATAAACTTGTCAAACTCATAGTGAGCTCTATGCTTTCTGCCATCATCCAATCGATACCTTTGTCTTTCAGGTTCTTTTTCTCGAAATCTTCTCTCCAAATCTCTTTGCTCCTTGTCACTATCATTCTGTGACCTATGAGTATGTATAAAAAGAAAGAAAATCCAAGCAATTAACATAAAACAAAACCCTGAAGGACACAATACAAAGCCTTCCTTTGACTTCAACAGTCTTTAGACCAATTCTATGATAAGGCTATTTTTTTCATTAAAAGGGGGTTATGTGCAATTTTGTTGAATGTCTCATCCATATACATCCAGCTCTTGATTATGCATTCAGCTCAAAAAGTAACAAATAAAGCTGTGCAAGCAAAATCTTGCACTTGCTTTTTGGGCAACTATTGTGGAAGGCCTGTTCTTCAACTTTCATCCCTATCTGCAATCGTATAAATAGTTCCTGAACGCTCCTCACTTAAACACGTGCTGTAAGACCAGACCTTTATGACCTGTTCTTGAGCAGACTCATGTATATGAGTCCGGGAACGGGAACATTCAGAGCTCAAAATAATTGTGCAGGTGTCATGTTTCAATTTGTAAAGCCTTAGGTCTTGATTTAACAAAAATTATTCACAGCCATTGCAACCTGTGGAAGGCATTTGTGAAAATGAGTATTTCTGTTCCAGGCTTTTATTTATTATTATGTCTCGATATAATGTAGCCTATCTTTGCATATTTTACTTAGTTAAAAGACCATTACCTTATCACAACACAGTACTTAATTTATGTTATGCTGCAATGGGTTTATATTATAAATTAGGCTATTAGTTTGCAACACTTTGCTGCTAGGCTGATAAAATTCTCAGCTCTCCTATTCACTTCATTGTTCCTGTTCAAGAAACAGGTGCTTCTCTCATAAAGAAAAACTGCAAATGAAAAAAGATAACAGAACAGATTAAATTTTAAAAGGAGCAAATACAGTGTGTTTCTTTTTATTTATTGCGTATATAGGCTTAGTTAAAATTGAAACAGGAAAGTTGGTTTTGACAGTCTGCTCACATTTTGGGAATCAGCAGACAAAATCGGAGAGGCTGGAGATTTTCTAATGGTGTAGTAATCAAGTAGTAATATGTGCTTGTTATTTACACTGGTTTAATATGAATACTTAAATATCTTTCTACACCACTTTTTTTCTTGTAAATAATAAAATTATGAAAATTGCCAGCCTCTGCTGTGAACTTGGGGATTGGCAGGGCTGCCAAAACAAGGGCTGCATCTCAGGAGAAGCTGGGGGTCTGCAAAAAAACCAGCATGGCAGATAACATTGTCCAGCATTTTGGAAGACTGGGCCTGTGTCAGCATAACACACTCCCCAAGTGGAAGCAAAGTCCCCGCAGTCAGCACCTGAACCACTCACAATTATACCTGTGGCATATATATACATATGCACACACACATATATTTATATACATATACATATATAAAAAAAAATTATGTTAGCCCCTAAAGGGTTAGTGGCTTTAAGTTTTTTTGTGTCAAATTTAAAATGCTATTCTAGACACAGACTCCCAGTCCTAGCAAGGCTCTGGAGCACACAAGATGTGCAGGACCTTTCAAAAAGCCAGAAAGACACAACCAGATTTGCTGCTGTAGCACTGCCTGGTGCCTATCTCCTGCTCTGCCTGTTACTGTGAGGAATGCAGGAATGAACGTGCCTGGAGTTAGGCAGGCCAGAGGGATATGAACTCCAGTTCAAGAGTGGTTGAAGCAGCTTTCTAAAATTCAGTGTTAGGGAACAAGCAGGCAAAGATGAAAATGGTGGGATAAGCAGAAACATAGTTACAAATCAGTAGTAGAGAAGGAAGTTACACAGGAAAAGAGAAAGCAGAAAATGAATGGAGTGAAAGGAAATGGAAGCATACTTGTGTTTGGTATCATTTCAAATCCATATGTGGCCATGTACACTCATGCATGTACTGAGGTTTTCATTCGTGGTAGAAAGCTATGGCTACTGAGCTTTAAAACACGTTTTCAAACAGGCAACCCAGGCCCCTACATGTAGAGCTGGAAGTTACAATTTATTACTGATTTTTGAGTCAGTGACAAAATAGTTATAACTCTGATTCTCAGTTAAGCTGAAATAGCTCATAGCTTGCTATCTAATCACAACCCCCCCCAACAATTATGATGAAATGAGCACTTGGAAAGACAAGGTAACATTTACTGTACCTGTACAGCCAAAAGGATTCTCTTTTACACCTGGAAAATCTACATTAATGCCTTATGAAACTTACAGGATCAATACTGAAAACGTCACACGGCACCACCAAAGGATTAATACATAAAAAGCCTTATTAGCAAACAACTAACTTGTCCCTGCAAAATGTTCTGGGTTTCTTTTGTTGAAGAACATCAACAAAAGAGTTGCTGAATATTTTCAATTTCCATCAGAGAATAGGAAATGGAAGTTTTCAGCACCTTTCAGGACATACTCAGCACACTGGAACATTGAGCCCATGTTTGAAATCTTTAGTCAAAGAAAGAAAAGATGAATAAGAAATGTGGTATATTATTGGTGAACCCTTTCTCCATTAGTATATTCAGTGTTTTTATATTCCAGTCAGAGTTCAAATTTTCTTTACTTTTCTATTTGCCATTATGAGAACAAATCTTGCTCTGCATCTCCAAAGAATACATAGCCTAAAAACCCAAATGGTAGAGTTACATTTGCAGCTCCTGCATACTCTTTGTAAGAATCATGACCCTATGTGGAAAAGGGTAATGTTTAAACTACTCAGAGCAGGCAGGTAGCCTGCAAGTCTCCTAGAAAACAATCCCCAAATTTCTCTAATACATTATAATACCTTAGGTAAATTATTTAAACACTCAGTTTGTCAATATGTACAAGTTACGCATATAGATGACATATCAGATTCAGCTCTTTCACTCTGCAAAATACTTTGAGAGCTTGACTGAAAACCTCTACTGAATTACAAAATATTATTTACCTCAGCACCATATAATTCTTAGTCATATATCTTACATATCATATGGCTGAATCCTGCCCAGTGTCCTGCTTGTGATGAGACATACATGCCAAAGGACAACAGAGAGAACCAGCTGCGGAAAACATTTGTAAGACATTTCCAGGCTATGGTATGCTATAGAACTGAGCTATTCATCTGTTCCTGCTATTACATATGCAACACGGAAGGCAGTGGGAGACAGAGAGAGCCTTCTACACATCTACTATAAGGCTAGGAGTCACACCTTTATTATTCTGCCATTCCCATTTATCAAACCCATTTATCTGTTTATTTCTGGAAAAATGAAGAAAATGTGATGGCAGAGTAAGACATCCTAGGCAATTTAGTTAGACTTTGACATCAGTAATGGAAGGACAGCCTTACCTGAGTTCTTGATGGGGAACAGGTAAAATAACAATGAAACTCTGAATGACTTTTCACACAGAAATCTTTCCAATCTGGGATTTCAAAGCATTTCACAAATAACAAATTGCATCCACTAATACTGCCATCAGGTCAGTAAGTTGTTACCAAACACCTTTTACAAAAAAGGACAGTGAGAGATTTGTTCAAACGTGGAATGAAATCAGTTCTGTGCTGACAAACAGCAGGCCAATGCACCAGTTACATCATGTTTAAGCCTTCAAATCAAAACATTTAGGATGTAACTTGGCGCCTGAAAGATAAATACTACTTACTTTTCCTTAAGTTCTTTTAGTGAACCCTCCAATGACTTGGATTTTATACTCCCAGATCCAGATGATTTTTCCCATTTGTTTTCTTCAATGTCAGCTTCTTCACCCTTTTCTTTGTGCTTTTCACTGGCCTGCTCATCTCCTTTTTCAGGCTTCTTAAGAAGCTAAGAAATATTTGTTCATATTGTCATGTAAAATGATTCTCCTCTGTTGTAATAGACATTTTAACAACGTCTTAAATATATTAATGTCATATTAAGACTGAAGACCATGGTTATATCTTATTTAAATGCTATGAATATATTTTGCAATGTATAAGAATTAAAAGGTTATTTTAGAAGTGCAGTTTACTTTTGCTAAGGAGAGATGGAGTCAGTAACAGGCATTCAGCAGCACACTTTAAATACACTAAGAAAACTGGAGAGTGCACTCACCTACTCTTCTCTCCTGGGTTTTATATATAAAGGCATTATTACGGTCTATGATATTTTAGAAATTATGTAACAAGAGAGCCCAGGTTTACTGCCAATAAAATAAAAAGCGGCACCTCTGCAATACTACAGAAGGAGCAGGATTAATCCTTCATGTCTTGAAATATTATATGAAAAATTGTGACACACAAACTGCTTGGGATAGGCTTGCATATAAAAGTAGGTGCTTGGCATAAATACACCCTAACAGAAATATAGACTGAGGGAAAAATGATAATGTTAGCAGAAAACATCCCATAATTTTTCACTTTTGGAAACTAAGATTTCCAAGAAGTCCATTATTTTCACAACAAATAATTCACACACAGCTTGAGCTGTGTGTAGCATTACAGGAATAATCTTCACCAAAGGACCAATCAGTCTCAAACTATTTTTCTAACATCTCATGTACAAGTAGAACATTTCACCTCTCTTTTCATTCCATCAGTTTTTCTGAAATGAGCACAGGTTGTTCTTCTCCAGCATTTAACTTCTATAATATTTTACTTTTCTTTCAGAGAGAACTAGCTTTCAAGGTCTCATTGTCACATATATGTCATAAATACTGGCTTTTTGGGACAACACATTTCAAAAAACATCATCTTTTTCTTCTGAAGTTCTAGAATGTTTTTCTTTATGCCCGAATATGAAAAAATTGTAATTCTGCTTCAGAACTTACTATTTTTATACATCCAGGCGAAGGCAACTGCTGTCCAGGAAGAAAAGAAAGGGAAAGGAGCTACATAACTCTGTGGCTTCTCCCCACCAAAAATCTGGAGTGAGTCTGTGTGTCCTCCCAATAAGCCATAGACTTTTATATCAATATACATCTTCAAATCAGCCTACAAAACCTTTCTAAACCCACAAAATCTAGTTTATCTGAATAGTATTTATCTATGTTGCCTTATATAAATAAGGTTTTAAATGTCAAGTCTTATTAGCACAAAATACTTCATGATTAAGTAAAGTCATTGTAAACACACCCATTCAGATGGTTTTGCAATCTGAATTGCAGCACAGCCTGAAATTAGCAAGACTTTGTTATAACTTGGTTAAAGCATACTATTAAAATCGATCAGTTCTGAGCATAAACATGGAAAATATCAGCACATATGGCTAGATGAAGATCAACATGGAAGAAAATGCTAAAGTCTTATTTGCAATAATCTTTTGACATGTGTTAGAACAGAACAATTCGGTTCTGCCAGGTTATGTCTGCACAGAACGTGGCAGTGCTGTATAAAGATACCTGAGTTACTTGTCATTAGCACATCCTTGTACCTAAGCTAAGTAGCCACACTTCTCAGCAAAGCTAATTAGCCTAACCCTTACTTTATTTTTGCTTCCAGTAAAAACTGGCTTCATATCTCCTTGCTGCATTGTAGTACACTCTGTAAACAATATTAGTGAGAAAACAGAAGAACTTCTGAGTAACTTCGACTGAAGTTTTTCAGTTAGGTACCTTAATTCTTATTTCTTTTTCAGAAATTTTCTTTTGCTTCTCCGCTTCTTTTCTTTTACGTCTTTCTTCTTCTCTGCGCTTCCTTTTCTCCTCTTCTCGCAGACGTTTCTTTTCCAATTCTCTCCGCCTTCGTTCTTCTCTTTTCTCTTCTCGTATTCTCTGAAGAGTTCAAAATGATTAATTGTAAATTGTTCAAAGGAAAACCATATATGAAACATAAAAGTTGAACTTCAGGCAAAAGTCTGAACGTACCTGCTTTTCTAATTTTCTATTTTTAATATATTCCAAAAGGGGTGTTGTTCTTCTAGCTAAAACACAAAAAATTTGTGATATAGTGTTCATCTCCTAAAATATGTACTCATTTCTTTACTTCAGTACTAACTTCTTTTTTTTTCCAGCTTTATCTGCATGGGAGCTAAATAATTAATGATCCTATTTACTTTGTATGTTTTGACACCATTCCCATTGCTTCATTTTAGAAACACCTCTCTGGTTTTGCTGTTAGGGTTAGAAGAAAGAGAGATATTCTGCATGATTATCTAATGCTTAATTCAAAATCATATATTTTCAGCGCAGAGAATGACATCTTTCTCTTGCTCATCAAATGGTTATTATCCAAAAAGGAAAGAAATTCAGTATCTATTCCTACATTTTAACTTCTGTACATCAAAACTTAGCTATACTGCTGTTCATATACTGCCAGCATTACTATAGTCTCACTTAGCACTTTTCAGTCCCAGATTTCAAAATATTCCATGTAGGAAACACTTTTATTCTCATTTAACATTTCCATTTAACTCCTTATTTAGCATTCACCATTCCATAGGAAAATGGGATAAACAGAAGATAAGTGGTTTGTCCCAGGTTACACTGCATGGTATCAGCAGATTCAATACAACTTTGGTTTCCCAAGTAGCAAATAAAATGCCTCGTCTACTGGATCACTCAGTCATTCTTATGATACAGAGATACTTCCACACTCAGAAATCTAGCCTAAGCCTCCTGCCTGAACCAACCCAAATTCTACAGAAACTTGGAGACATCATCACATTCTATATCATGTACGGCATCTATGATTTTAAATATCAGGATTCACTTCACTGTCAATACTGAGTGCACATTTGAAATTATGCACCCATAGCTGCGAGTTAGTCATATAAAATTTTGTCCGTCTTAGATGTCCCAGAACAGAGTTATAAAAAACATTTACTACTAGAAATTGTTCTACAGTTATTTATAGGACCCTTTCTGAACCCAGTGGAAGGCAGATGGACAAAAACAAGGAGAAAATGTCACTACTGGAATCCATGATAGGATTTGGAAGAAAGAATTAAAAAAGGGAAATTAAAAAATCAGAGAAATAAAAGATAAGAAAAGAAGTCTTAATCAAATTTAGAATGTCATAGCCTAGATACAATTCATATCCCCAAAACATTTGAATGTTTTGTTTTGAAGGCCTAAATTTCCTCCTAGTAACCTAGTCATTATTGATAAAATCTTGTTATGCAGTTATGAATGGAATGGTTTGATAGGATTCAGTATTTATTTTTAGCAAATATTGACAGTCAAAAGCAACAACCAAAAAAGGTTGTTGATTTGAGATTCTCCTCCCTCTATCCCCAGATTTCCCATGCTGTCCCTCTCTTTTTCTCTCCTGCCCATAATTTTTGATCAATTTTAGGTCCTCATCACCTTCCCTTTCACACTCTCACACCTGCAGCTCTGCTTTTCCCTCCTGCACTCACCAGTTCCCCCATGTGAGCAGTGTCAGCTTTTACAAGCTGAAAGCGACCATGAAGTGTAATTGGAGGGTCCAGGGAAAGGATAAGCCACACCAGGACTCCATGACTGGAGCCTAGTTACAACCAAGCTGTGGTGCAAGAGGTTTGATCGGAAATTATAATTTGAAGTTCAAAGAAGAGAGGCAGCATGATGATTACTATGAAAGGGGGAGGCCAAAAAAAGAACGGTTATCAATTAAAATTGAATCTATCCATCTTATTTATGGGTTTTGCTGTAAACGAAAATCTAGGAGAACTATCTGAAAGCATTTAGGAAATTTTAAAAGGAAATAAACTACAAAATGAAGAACTATGTCAGCAACAGCTTTTATATTTTATCTTGCTTTCTAAAAACAAGCCAGAAGAATGAGCTTACCTTAATCTCGTTACAGAGAAATTCTGTTTTATATATCTCTGTCACACTGAAACAGATGAGCTAAAGCATCTGACATGATACACAAAACATGTTGGTTTGAGGTAACACCATCTGGAGAAATGCTGAGAATGTGAAACCCGATTCTGCCAACAAAGTCCTGGGCACATCTTACATTGACCTCAATAGAAATAACACCTTTGAAACTGGACATGCAACTAAATCCTTACATAATGTTACTATAGGCATCCTATCCACTGAAGTGACCTTTGTTTTGATATTGATAGCAATGGTTGAAGTTTTGAATAGGAGAAAAAATAAAGCAAATAATTTGACTTTCTGTGATTTAACAGAAGCAAAACTCCTAATGAAAAGCTCTCTTCAGCCAACACTGTTTATCTGAAACCTGCAACTCCCAGACTAAACCTTTTCACTGATAACTAGAATACATTTAAGTTAATAAATGTTTCCTGAGATTATAACTTCTTAGAAAATTTTGACTGCTTTCACTCTGCTAGGGAAGATTTCGGGCAAATAAAAATTATTGGGAAACCTGTATATCTAGAAAAGTGACGAAAAAGTTTTAATGATAATAGAATTATCTAAATGTCCATGATTCTATAATGTCCATTTCCTCTAAATTGTTTAAGCTCTAAATCGCTCTAGTCAACTATTAATTTATGCATATGAAGAATAATTAATGCCACCCTGTATAAATGCTTATTACAGGCAGGGACAGACTAGGAAATAGCATTAGTCAAAACAGATGGCTACTTTTCTAGTATAAGGAAATAATAACAAAGATCATTCTTTTTTCCAAGTCAATTGTCACACCAAGGGAAAGAATAAGTGTTCTGCATGTTGTCACTTGTAGATACAGCACACCAGTATTTCACGTCATCGTGAAAGCTGCATTCTGGCAGCTGCAAAGTAAAAGTATTCTGGATAGAGTTATATATGTTTCCCAGTGAAAAATGACAATATTATTTAGAGGTTTTGAGAATATAAATCACATCACATCTGTAAATTTTAAATGAAAACCAGATCTTTCTTGTCCCAGGAAAATTCTTCCTTCAATACTGAAAGAATCCTGAAAGGAGCTTTCACATTTTACTGAGTAAAGGACTCCTCTAAACAAGAACTGATATGGACTGCTTCCATTTCAGTTTGTCAATACAAAGGCCTAATCACGTGGCCACCATCTGCAGCATTTACCGCTACTGGACAGTCATGTTTATGCTTTTTTCTGCTCCTTTAAACTTTATGAACAGCTTTATGTTTTAAAGTTCCATCTTTTAAAAATTAAAACTATTAAGCTAACCTCAGAAATGAGACGGTAGCAGTCTGCATGGCTGTGCTGAACACTAAATTTGATTCCCACTCTTTTTTCTTCTATCTTATAATTTCAAGGTCTGTCTTGTGCATTTCTTAATAACAGTCTTCTGTTACACATTTGCTGACAGTCAAATAATTGTCTACAACACGGCATTACTGTGGAGTGTTATAGTCACTACAGTCAGTCCAACAATGGTATTCTTTGAAAGACTGAATTGAAAAGAAGAAAAAATATTATGCTGCTTTTTATATAGTACAATATGGATAACACAGCTTAAACACAATTTGCTTTTTTTTTTGGTAATACACTTATGATTTATATAAATGTACTTGTAACTAGTAATATCCATACTGATGAAACCTATAACTGAAAGCTGATATAATTTAATCAAGAAGATTTCAATCTTAATCTTATTACAGATTTCCCTAGAGACTGTGAAAGTCATGCTGCATGCATATAGAAAAGAACGTGTTGCCTAACTTTCAAAGCTTTTGTAGCCTCTTGACCATGAGAACAGAGTATTTCATCCTTCAAAATGCAAGCAGCTAATATCAGGGATGAATTGTTAAGTATTCAGCTGTTCTATCTTTTAATAATAAATCTTCCATCTTTTTATAATAAATGTGTAAGTATTTGGAAGCACTAAGGACCCATTTCTGAAGTCACTGTGCATACAAAACTGGCAGTGAAGTCAAGTGAGTTCCATGCATAGAAACTCAAGAATAGGTGAGGTGAAGTGTTTCCAGTCACTACTTAGCAGGAGAACAAAAATCAAAACTGCAATTTTCTTAATCTCTGTCAGACTGAATGGGTCAGACCTTGCAGGTAATATCATAAAGATATTAAAAATATATATATTTAATATTCTCTATAATAAGAAAATTCAAGAAAACAGACCAATGAGTTCCCTTGTTTTGGCCTCAATCTCTCCCAAAAGTGTCTCAGGATTGGCACAGATTTTCTCTTCATCAGCACAGTAACTCTCTAAAAATTTCCTATATTCTGGATCTGTGAAGAAAAATTTTTGAAATGTGTTAATAGTTTGTAATGCATGACAGAAATGGAATCTGATTTTCACTGCGACATCAGGAAAACATGTTTACCATCTTCAATGCTCCCGGCTTTTGCATCTTTTTTCTTTAATTTCTTTTTTGAAATCTTCTGAAATGGAGCAAATTCAACTACTGCAGGATACTCCAAACCTTAAAAAAGATCAAATGCTTAATTTTCATTTTGGGAAACATTTCTAATATTCAAGTAAGATTTTCAAAACTCTTCAGATTGGTGTCAGGCAGCCTTAGTTGAAATCAAAGGTAATTTTTTTTTAAATTCCATCCTAAATTTCTAATGAGTCTGCTCCTAGTGGCAAATAAAACACATCAGTATTTTAGATTCAAAATAAAATACTTTTATATTTGAATTACATACTTAAACATTATTTTGACATGCCAACAAAGACTGTCAAAATGAAGATGAGTGCTGTTGCACAATAACATTCTTACATTATCATTTATAATTCTCTTTTCATTCTTCAAAGATTGTCATTGAGTAGACAAATTGACATAAAATCTCAGCCTGACAAATGAATAACTACTCCTGGGAAACGAACCTGAAACAACTGAGTTGCTTCTATAAAGTTGTGCTGCCAAAAAGCTAAAAAAGCAATGCTGGATAATATGCAATCAAAAGAAATGCCACCTTCTTTTAGAACCAAAGTTCTAAAACTCAGCATGTAGAACTGTGTGAAGCTCCTCTTTCCTATTTATGATGGATGGTACAACTTCTTGCCCGTGTTTATTGGCACGGATTCTTTGTTTCTGAATTCTGCCTTAAATGCAGGATTCTTCTTTGGACTGGAGTCAGAGCTATGTGTAGCTTTTGAATCTTGCCTGGTTTCCACTTACAGCTATGAAGCAGGTTCACGATCGCTCAAAGTTTGTGCAAGTCCACTGAATACTTGGCTTATATCTGCTAAAATGCTTGCAAAGTTTCCCCCGGCAATCCTTGTTTTAATTTTAGCCTGGTAAATGCAATGCTAACACCAGACTCACCAGAGGGCATCCTGGATCAAAACTTGTGCTCGTTATTTGAACAAGCATCATGCCACAGTGACTATAGCTGTGTCCAAGCTCAGTTTTGTAAAGTACAGAATATTCTGGCTTCAGTCCAGCATAACACTGAAGAAAAAGCTTAATATAGACAAAGTGAAGTCCTTGCTGAATCATAAAAATAGTTTAATCCTAGTTCTTCTGTTGTGACAACCTCATGTTTAGGCAAAGCAGACACTAATACTGCCCAACACTTCTCGTAAGATCCTGTTTTCAGTTTATTCTAATTTTACTACTCTTTTTACCATCCAGGGTTGAGATTCTATATAAGGGATATCCACCTCAAACTGAATTTCAGCTAAAACAACCCAGCTCTTTTTGAGAATAAGGCAAGAAAAAATATGTACGTTAAAAAAAAAAGGGGGGATCTGTTAATGAGGAGCTATCCTGCCTCCTACTTTAGAACAGAGTTTGAAACCTGGAAATCACACACTGTGAGGAGTATGTTCTTCTCCATCTTCAGTAAAATTCATCCAAATCTAACAAAATTAGAAGCCTCTAAAGATATCTTAGGTAAGAAATATTGAGTAGAAATTTTTTACTTTGGCAGCTAGTTTCTTTAAAGATCTCTTACTCTCCAGTAAGAGTGGACAGGACTACTTTTTACAGAACCAATACAACATTTAGTATACAGAACAGACAGCTTTAAAAACAAAAATCTAAATCTGTTTATATGACTCATTCAGTTTTTTACAGAAGCCAGGAGTGAGCAAGGCAAAGAACTGCTGAAAGAGAAAGCACGACTTCTCTGCTATAGCAGTTTAATGCTATTGTACACAAACATTACAGAGCTTTTCTTCACTGCCGGGCTATCTTTTGCAGACAAAACTTTTTCAAGATGGCAATCCATTTTGTCACTCCTTTTCCTGGAATGCAACTCAAGAAGTTTGCAGTCCTGCCTACAAATGCAGGTGAGCACTCACAGCTATGGAAATCAAACTCTGAACATGTGAAGTTCTATAATACATAAATGCTCGAAGAAGTCAAGCCATGCGTATCTCAAATTGGGCAAACAAACTGACAAGGACAACAGTTTGGGCCTTGTTTTCTCACGTATAAAATGTGAATAAGCAGTACCACTTAAGCTCACAGAAACACACTGAAGATAAAGCCATTCATGCCGGTAATGTATTCAGTTGCTGTTGTGATAAATGCCACAGAAGCGTACATAAGGTAATTAATAGGATCTTGATAGTGTATTGCTTAAGGTACAAGAATGCTGATAAAAGAAAGCACTGAACTGCCCATCCTGTGACTACTGCCTCTGTGCTTTGAGTGAGGCACAGGCCTTATGGCAGAACTACTATATTATCATGCAGTCAAAAGTAACAGAAAGTGTGCATACCACACAGACCTGAGTAAGACTGCATGGACAAATATATTTTGTACTTCATTATCTTTAAGTGTTAGGTTTTCTAGTAGTACATTTTTATGTAATTAACTGTATGTTGAGCAAAAAACCTACGTATATGAGCAAAAATGAAACAAATCCATGTTCTGAAGTGATAAATATATATACATTTAAAATCTTTAAAATAGTCCAACCTTTATTATCAATGAAGACATAGCCATCAAAGCGATCTCTAAAAAGAAGGATGTCCTCAGGATTTCTAAAGTTAATGTATGCTCTTGAGTAGAGATGAGGATAAAGGCTGCAACAAGAAACATTTTTTTTTCTGTTACTTACTATTCTGTTCAGAACCAAAAAAAGTAAAACTAGGATTGCACCATAATTGTCATCTTTGGGAAATGGCTACCTTAAATACACATATCAAAGTCTTTACATACACATATAAAAATTATATAGATGACAAAAAACAACTGAACTACTACATTCCTGGATCTAATTGTGAAATTTATTCTGAACTGAGACAAATATTTCTAGTTTTTGTCTTCCCAAACTGCAGAGCATATGTTTCCATTCTGCCAGATCAGAGCTTTAAGTCTAATTTTTCATGATTTAAGAGATATGACTAACTGCAGTGCTTTTGGGTAACTTCTTGAGCATGCTAAGGAAGTCTTCTGTTGCTGAAACAGTAGAAGGAAAGTAAAAGCTCCCAGTGAACAGGCAGTTGCTAAGCTGTCACTGTATTTAAAGAGATTTCCACCTTTAAGAAAGATTAAATAACTTAATAATTGGCAAGATAATACAGTTAATTGTATAAAATAATCTCCGCTTGACATATATGTGTATGAATATATATGCAATATCTAGTTCTGGATAATAATTACTGTGAAAAAACAAAACATTTCTAGCAAAGGAAAGAACAGGTACTTACCTAAAATAATTCTGATTCTTCAAGAATTTGTCGGCATAGATCCCACTCTGGGTGTGTAATTTGTCTTAAATGTGCCTGATCAGAACCCCAGGATGGCACACCACCAACCACAGCGAAGTTGTGGCAATTTAATGAACTACCACCCATTAGCTAAGTTACTGTGAGCCATGTCATGCATGTACCTTAATCCTCCCCACAGTTATGATGTAAAAGTTTAGCTTAAACCTCCTTCAATGAGACTAAGATGAAGTGGCTCAGTCAATGGATGTTTATGTATTAAACCACTTTTTTGAACATATTTGAACGTAAGCCCGTAACTCTTAAATACCTACGTTCATAATAATATCCCCACACCTGACATTTTCTCAAACTCACCAGCAGCTGCAGGAAACAACACAAATAGTTGCAACTATATTTAAATGTCATAGCTAATTGAGAATCACATTTGCCAAGGATTCAGAAAGAGCAAAGATATGGGTGGGAGCACAGGATTCACATGTGTAACCATAGTTACCGCAAACCGAGCAATCATTTTTTCTTCTTCAAGTATGCATCCAGACAGATTTCACTTTGGGTGCAAGAAGACCGTTGATAACTAACCAATGATTGCAACACCACCAAATCTGTAGCCAGCAGAAAAGTTTAACAAAAAAACTACTGAGATTTGCTCATTTAGATCCTGCGCCAGCTAGGGGATGTTCATAAAGTATACAGAGGATGCAGCTTATAGTTTAAGGAAGAGTTATTTCATTCACATACACAATTTTGATATTCTAGGAAATGAATAGCATTGAGTGAACTGTAAGCATGTAACCACAGAAATGCCTGCTTAGACATAGCTAGGACCACGCTGCCGATAGGAAGCAGTGTTGAAAGAGGCTACAGGCATGGTGTGCTCCCACATCTGTCACAAACTACACAGATTCCTTATGGCAGTATATGAGCTCTTTGCAAGCAGTCTCCAGACAGCCTAACCAAATGAGCACTTTGGCATATGGATGTGCTTGACCATGGGGCTCTGCAGGGTTCAGTTTGCAAACCTCCTGTCTGAGCAAGCAACGCAGTGGGTCTTGAGGTGGCCGTGGAGTGACCATCAAGATGCAATGCAGACAAAACAAGCCAGCTTCCTTCCCACTGATTTCAAAGCAAAAAAAAGATGGTATTTGACACTTTTCAATACCATATAGAGTTAATTCTTTTTCTTTAAAAAAACAAAAAGGCTTACAAGTGTACATAAACTTTATTGTGGCAAACTATAGGTTTGCTGAAAGAAATGTCTCCGTGCTGCCAATTGGTTGGCAGAATGAATAAGTCCCCTTGATAACTGGCAGTTCTCAGAAACAAGGGAACTTCCTTCTCTATCACTTTAGCAGGACTATTCTTATAGTCGTTATATGTTTTATACATTCTTTGATGTTTAAATGAAATGAGGCCAGGTACTTATTAGAGATTAATATGATTGCATACTTGAAGTGCTTAAGATCCACAGGGCATAAAGAGAAATCTTGAAGGAACATTATTTTTTAGCCCAGTCATCAAGATAATTATCTGAGATGGAGAAGTCCTGAGTTTCACTTCCCAATCTGACAACTATTTCAGTGTCTTATTCATCTTTGGTTTTTGTAAAATGCTAAAACTCTCTTCAGATCAAAGACTGGGACTCAGACAAGTGTCCTAACCGCTGCACTATTGTAGCACTCTGTCTCAGTGCGCAGTAGAACAGCTTCATCAGATAACTGGAATTTTTTTTTCCTGCAGTAACTTAAAACCTTGTGGTTGGGCACATAAACATCATAAAACAGAATTGAAAATAAAGACTTATTCTTTCCTTGTTTCCTTTAGTTTTTATAGCAACGCCATCTGTTTCCTTTCTGCTTTGGCAGCATAATCTTTTCCTGGTACACGACATGGTATTTTTCTACCATTTTCAGCTTAGATTTATCAGAATGACTACCTTACAAAACAGAGGAACATTTGATATGGTTACTAAGCATTTATTACTGATATTAGTAAGAGAAAAATGAGAGTCTGGAATGTGTAAATAGAAGTCTGGAAAGTATGGACTTAAAATTCATCTTGAAAATATTAGAGTTCCAGTATAGTTACTATACATTATTAACATCTTTAAGAACTTCATTCACATTAGCAGAAGCATACAAAAACATAAAAGCATGCCTGTGCACAGTAGGATACTGATGTTCATGGTATCACAATGAAGTAGGACTGTGTATTACTATTCATATATATCATGGTAGAAGATTATAGTGATATGGCTATGACAATGCTTAGTGATTACAAATTCTTTCTTTAATGCAGTCACTACTACAAAGAGCTGGTTCTTAGATGCCTGCAAGTTAGATGTCAGAGGATTTAACATATTGATACCTGAACCCAGAAGGGAATTCAGACCCTTGTCCTATGCTTCTTACCTACAAAAGAGTAGGCAAGGTGTCTAAAAACACTGTGTAAAATTCACATTCTGAACAAGAAGCCAACTAAAACTAGGAAATAGAAAACGCTTAGCAATGGCCTAAGTATGAAATACTGTCTCTTACTCTGGGTTCCAGATACCTGACTTTGATTGCAGCTCCCCACATCTCTAACCACTTTGGATTCTCTTTTAACCTATCCACAAAGAACTAATCAGTGTTACTGTGCAGCAAAGCATGCACACTTCACAAGGCCAGAAGGGACTTTGTGGCTAGCATCCTCTCCAAAGAAGCAGCAGTCTTACTCCAGTTTTGTACTTTACGTTCAGCAATCATTGGATACAACACAGCTTTTGCTCTTCAGGACTTTGCCCTCCAGCTGAGTCCCCCAACCACTGCTCCACAAAAGGGCCACTGCACTCTATGCCTCCTCCTTTTTTCAAGTGTCTAGCTGCACAGATTTCAATCAGGATTTGAGATTCAGTTTTGAGGTTGTATTGTTAGTTTTAGAGTCAGACAGCTGGTTCTATTTTGCTCTATGTTTCTGTCTATAATATTGCTTTCCATCCGTATTGTTTTGGACAGATGCACTGCACGTGATGCTGGCTTTTCTCAGATATCAATTAGAGCAATCGCTACGGAAGTAACCAGACAAGCCTGACTATATACATTTCTGTATTTCTATAGAGTTTCCTTGTTTTCTGATGAGTATTCAAGGTTATTCAATCTTTCAGGCAACATTTATTTCTATAATACTTAATCTATTATCTCCTTGTTAAGCCCTTACTTTTATGACAACTTTAATAACATGAGTACATTCTAATAGTTTGCTTATTCCACTAAGTATTTTTTGACACAATTGCATAAAAAGAGTGTTATTCAGGAAAGCAATTTTAAGTTGTTAGAATTATCTAAAATATAAATAAAAATAATAACAGGTAAAGTATAAAAACAGGCATCTCACTTTAGTAAAAATACTTACCAACTTATCAAACATAGTGCGTGTGTATATATATACAAACACACATAAAAAATATAAATATATATATACCTGTGTATATACATTCAAATTATACACATAGCTCAACATCTGAATTTTGAAATGCTAAATAATTTCTGATCAAATTGCTAACTCATCATCTACATTGTCAGGTCAAGCTAAAATCCACCGGCCTTCTTCATCTGATCTCTCACTTTCTGCGGTCATTTATATAGTGCAACAGTAGATGAAACTGGCTTCATTTTAAATTACACCAGCCTTCCCTTTTTACAGATATAAATGAACACAATTTGCCTGGACGTGGAGAAGCAGAAGCACCATGCAGTTGTGATGACTAACTGATGCTCATTCCATCCAGAACACTGTAGCTGTGGTTCTCTGCAGGCTCGACAAGGTGTTGCTCCTTCAAAGCTGCAGTTCCTGGGTGCATTGTGCCATCCTCCAGCATTAAAGCCATTTACCTATGATAATCCTGAGCAACATGGCTGGGAAGCAGTTATGAAGGGCAAAGGAGGAGGGCTTTTTGCAAGATGCTTAATCACTGTTTATGACAAATGGTACGGCATCGGCTATTTGACTGACTTTCATGTAACCAAAGCTTCTTTTCAGATCTCTTGACTTTTATAACCTCACAATACTATTAAGGAGTTCTAGCACACTGCATTTGGTGCCAGTCCTGAGGAATGAGTCAAATCCCGGAGGGCCAGATCTCAATCACTGTACTCAAGTTTTAGAAGACTCAGAAATATTTACATGAAGACATAAAAGAGCACCTGGAAGAAGCAGTTAAGATAGCATTTGGAGTCTGAGAACAAGACAGACTGTTGAGTAGGCAGAGTCAATGTTATCAGTTATAGATAGTGCATCTACCAAACATCCCTAAATGCCACAGAATCAGCCACAGAAACTGTGTGTTCTGCTTGTATTTTGATATCAAGGTACAAGAGAGAAAAATAAATGTAATGTAGTGAATTAAATGAATCTGAAAGAATGAATGAAATACAATGCAACAGTCATATTTTGTGAAATGATTTTATTGAAATGGATGTAACTGAAAAAGTGCTGTACATCAATGAAATTTTTCAATCAAGTGAAATTTTAAAAAGTTTTATAGTTTTCATATACAACAAGACATTGTAAATGTGGAAATAACCTTTAGAGTGTAAAAGCAGTGAAACTGTGGAGTTGATACATGTGTGCAGATCTTGCAAAAGCATACAGGTGGGACTGCAATTATTTGTTTTGCCCCCCAGGGTGAGATGACCTTAGAAATAAAAATGTAGGAATGGTTATAGTTAGATTTCTCTAGTTCTCTTTCTGAAAGCAACTAGTAGAGGATGCTTATAAAAAGTATATTTTAAAAGGGCAACTATACACCGATACTTTCCCTAGTATAGCCTTTCAGCTAATTGCTGCCTGAGGATTTCATAATACAGAACTTGCAACCTTGTGTTTAATGGGTTTTCATGAATTTGTTATAAATATTTGTCTAACTGCTTTTTAAACCATTTTATCTTTTGGCCTACATCATTTCTGACATCATTTCTTGAAAAACAGTTCCACAGTTTAACAGTGTTATGTGAAAAAGAATTATGCCTGCATTCTGCAGTTGGAGAAATCTGAATGAGCTTTCAGAAACTTATGTCTTCTAGAGATTACAGAACAGGGTTAAACTGAGATGTTACAGCTCTCAGGGCATATCTGTCTGGTTCTGCATCAGAACTTGCACACTTGTATGCCCCTTTCTCTTTCCAACAAACAGTTCCTCCCTGCTGAACAGCTTCTCAGAATTATTCTCTTGTTAGGTAGTATGAAATTGTTTATAATCTCTTCCCATGTGCTTAATCACTGAATTTTCTGGATTGGTTTCCATTATGAGCACAGCACAGGAGCCAGAAAAAAAAAAGCTAACCAGTAAAAGACAAATGGCACCACAGAGAAAACATGTCCACCTTGTTCTGTAGCAATACCTGCTAGCTAGAATAGCATGAAGACATTTCCACAAAGAGTTTTCCAAAATCTTGTAAGCTGTCTGTAACACGACAGATTATTGCAATATAATGCTTAATACTTACAAAAGAATTCTTCTCTGGGTCAGTGTCACTAAGGCTCTTAGCTGATCTTGTTTCCACCATGAAATTTCTGAAACTTTACCGTATATTCTGGCCAAACTTTTCAGTCTACACTGGGATACTTGAGAGGTGTTAAACTCTTAAGTAGAAAGCTAGTTCACAGTATTCTAATTTGCACTTGCATGGAGACCAATACCAAAAATGTTAATTTTGTCATCTGTGTTTTTTGTAATTCTGCTATAAATCCTTGGGACAACACAGTGAGGGCTGTTCCTTTCCCTCCATTTATATTACCAGTGGCTTGTAGACCCTTGCTTTCCAAAGACCAGAAAAAAAAGGGGGGGGGGGGGGAAGATACTTAACTCTTCCCCCCTCCCCCCGAAAAGGCCAAGTTCTCAATTCCTTGTCACAATCACAAGAAAGCATGAGTATTATAAGTAATTTATAGAGTGTGTGAACTTGTCATAAGTTAAACAGACATGCATAGGTATGTGTCAGCATTGAAACAAAAGGGGGAAACCAATCAGGATGATTCTGGGGCAGTGAAAGAACAAATAAATAGACAAGCCAATAGTTTGCAGGACTGCAGCTGAAAGACCACTTAAATAGTGTAGTTTGATGAAAGGAGTGTAGCCATACAAACCTTACAGTGACAAATCCCTTTAGAAAAAATACAGCTTTTGTATGAAAGCATAATTTTTTAGGAAGCAAGATGAAGCAAAAAAATAAGGAATATGAAACACTTCACGATGAAAAATCCAAAATTATATAAAAATACTTTTCCTCTAGAGAGATCCTAAATTTCTGGAGACAGAAGAGAACAGGAATCAAAATTCAAGAGTAAGATAACATTTCCCCCCAAGATCACTATTTTATTACAAGGCTCAAAGGACTCAAGGAATCTGAAAATCCAAATAACAGATATCAGAGATTTTACTGTTAAAAAATATATATATATTCTTTGCTTGCTACATCTTGAAGTATAGTAGCAAAACAGTATCAGAAATGCAGCTTTATTTTCTTCAAGCTTTTTGTTACTTCTGATCACCAAGAGCTACTCTTCAAGGCAAAGGAATTTCTGAATTATTTTAAGCATCTCCTCATCTCTCTACCCAAATGAGCTACTGGGTCATATTTGCCATTTAACAGACTTTTTATATATACATATGTTCTGTCACTGACTATACGAAAGTAGATAATGATTAATACAGTATGAGAAAGTACTCATACTATATATATAGTATATACCAGAGTATATACTATAGAGTATATATATAGTATATACACACACACACCCCCTATATACTCTCTCTCTATATATAATATATATATAATATAGTAGGAGAAAGAGCCTGCAAAATCTTTCATCAGAGACCTAACACGGATGCAGTTAAATGAGTAAGCAGTAAGACTTGTGAATACTCCAAATTTCATCATATAAAGACAGAGAGAAAGATTAAACTTTAAACGTATTAGAGTCCTGTGCCAACAATAGTTCTGGACTATTCAAATGATAACTTTTGAACTGTTTCCTGGCATTTAGGCAGCCACATACATTGAGGACAGAGACATGCTTTTATAAGAATTTTAGTTTACCTTTGATAGTTAGTCTACAGTAATCATCCAGGATCTCTCTGGAGTCAATGGAAAGAATCTGGTGCCTGCGGAGGGTGACTCATCACACACTAAGACAGGTTAAGACAGGCTGCAGTCTAGTAAGATAAATCTCATCCTTCATTTTTTCAGAACACATGTAGATGTACTACATTCTCAAAAAGGATGTTTTGGTTGTTTTAACTGTTAAGTTCCTTCTCCTCTGGAAATTGCTTTGTTAGAAGGGAATGGTATTTTAACACTGTGATACTGAGCATATTAAATAAATGTATTAGCAATTCTGATTTATTTTAAATCAACCACTCTTTGTTTCTTTTTTTTTAGTTTTGAACGAGACAAAAATGAATAAAATTGGATTCCTTGAGAATTTGTATAAAATAAACACAAAAACATGTAAGCAAACCAAGAAGCTAAGCTCAAATGGCACTCATGTTTTTTTGTTTTTTGTTTTTTTTAATATTTGCCCTAGGTTGTCTCTTCCTCACAGGTGATAAACAGTCATAGAAGGAATATAAGTTGCTCAGAGGAAATGTGTTCCATTTCACCAATAAAGGTTAAAAGAAACATGAGGAATTTGAACAAAATTATGCCCTATTAACAGAACAATTTTCTGTTTTAAAATCACCAGTGTAAAAGAAAAAGGCAGGAATGTACTGTCTCTGCATGTGCATCTATGCTTTCAAAAGCATTTTACATAACTAAGAAACACAACAAAAAATAAAGGCTCCAGGGACAAAATATGTAATCTGGTACATGACTATATCCAAAATACTTTAATTAGGTTTTAAGCACCTGAAAACCTGTAAAAACATTTTCTATTTAGTACTGACCAACAGCTCATCCTCACCTGGGATCAGCAGTGCAAAACTCAAAATAATCATGGGCAGGTAAAGGATGTAGCTGTTCCTCCAGTTGCTCCTTAGTTAGACAAGGAGGAAGCCGGCGAATAACTACCTGCACATATAAAATAAAATGGACAAATATCTTTGATCTAAATACTGTGGAAAAGGACTAAGCAAATCATATATTATTACTCTTTAAAAGCTCTTCCTTGAATTGGAAGTTTCAATTGGAACACTAGCCTCCTAGTGACTTACTTTCTCGCATTTGCTGGCACAAGGAACAGTTGACCTATCTCAGTTTCTGCTACATAAAATATAGAGAACAACAGCTAACATTGTAAAATTGTAGCATAACTGAAATAGTCTGATGAAGAGCGTAAAAGACACTGTAATCTGGCTGAGAACACAAAATACTAACAAATGGCAAAAAAAACAGATATCGATTACACAAAATGTTTTCATTCTCTCTTTACAAAATTATTTTGTTTCAACTAACTTTGAAGTGCTTTACTACAAAAGCATTTTATGTACATTGTCCAATGTCTTCACTTCACAATAAAGTCTCTGAGACTGCATGAAAACCATTACGACAGAATGGTGCCAGTATAGAAAACAGCAAAATGGTCATAAAGATTCAGATAATGTATTTCCATTTCTCGACAATATCTGAACTTGACTTAACTTTAAGTCACGGTGACCTTCAGTGCTTTCATTTCCATGTTTAGAAAATGGGAATAAAACAAATCTCACAGTACTCTATATGAGTATTCTTTGAAAAATACTCAAAAAAAAACATGGAGTGAGAATTGCTCTTGTTCTTGCAAGAACTGCTTTGTCACAGCATTAGTCAATCTTAATTTTTAAAGAACAAAAGATGAAATGACAAGCAAATTTGCAGCACTGTTGCTGAGGTCCTCAAAATACTTAAGAAAGTGAACACCCTCATTTTGCTAATGATGAAACAAAGACCATGTTTAAATGCTATATTCTCTTGAAACTAGCCTCAGGGCCATGCTCCTCATTATAAACTTCCTCTGATCCTTCGACATCACCCAACACTTCTTACTAAACCCTTCCATGCACCCCTGCCCTTGCCTTCCTCTGCCCTTCTCCATCTTCATGTCACCTTCCCTGCAAATATCCCCACCTGCTCACCTTTCCCAGGGGTTGGCCCCATTCTCTCAATCACACACACATCCCCTTTTGCCCCCCTATTCCTGTTCCCAGGCTCCTTCCCAAACAACCTCCACCTCCACACATATTCCTCAACTCCCCTACATACCTCTTCTGTGTCTCTTCTGCTGCCCCCCCCACTCAGCACTCAACCCCCAGGCACACAACTCCCTGCACATCTGTCCCCCAGGCTCACCCCCCCAGACAACAGGCTCGCCACCAGGCATATCCCCAGCCCCCAGGCGCACCCCCAGGCTTACCCCCAGCATGCCTTTGCCGCCAGGCTCACACCCTGCCCCCAGGCTTGCCCCCAGACACACCCCCATGCACATCCCTAGTCACATCCCCAGCCCCCAGGCACACCTCCAGCCCCACCCTCAGCCCCCAGGCCTGCCCCTCAGCTTGCCCCCAGGCCCCAGGTTGGCCTCCCAGACACACTCCCAGCCCCGGAGCACACCCCCAGCCCCACAGCACAACCCTCGGGCACACCCCTAGCCCCTAAGCACACTCCCCAGGCTCACCCTCAGGGACAGCCCCAAACCCCAGGCACACCCCCAGACCCACAGCACACTCCCCAGGCGCACCCTCAGGCACACCCCCAGACCCACAGCACACTCCCCAGGTGCAACCCCAGGCACACCCCCAGACCCACAGCACACTCCCCAGACCCCAGGCACACCCCCAGACCCACAGCACACTCCCCAGGCGCACCCCCAGGGACACCCCCAGACCCCAGGCTCACCCCCAGACCCACAGCACACTCCCCAGGCGCACCCCCAGGGACACCCCCAGACCCCAGGCGCACCCCCAGACCCACAGCACACTCCCCAGGCGCACCCCCAGGGACACCCCCAGACCCCAGGCGCACCCCCAGACCCACAGCACACTCCCCAGGCTCACCCCAGCCCCTAGACACACCCCCAGGCTCAGCCCAGCTCCCCCGCTCAGCCCCGGGCACGGCCCAGCCCCCGGGCTCGCCCCGCGGCCCCCCGGCCCCGCACGGCCCCTCACTTTGCTCAGCGCCGTTTTTTTCTCCTCTCGCTGTTTACCCGGCGCCGGGTGAAGAGGCGGGGGAGGCGGCGGCGGCGGCCCCAGCGGGGGAGGGGGGGTTAGCGGAGCCTCCGGTTCGCGGCGCGGCGACTCCCGCCTCGGCGGCACCTCCATGGGCCACTTCTCCCCGCCGCCGCCGCCCCGCGCCGGCCCCGGCGCGGCCTCCCGCTCCGACCTCATGGAACCGCTGCCGCCGCAGCAGGCGCAAACCTCGCGAGAACTGGCCGCTCGCCGAGCGCAATCTCGCGAGACTTCGCGGGCGGGGGACGCAGGGTTCTCAACGGTCGCCGCCGTGGGGGCAGCGCTATCCCCATTCCCATTCCCCCCAACCTCATCATCTTCATCCCCATCACCTCCATCCCTGTCTTCATCTGCACCTTCATCATCCTCACCCTCATGCCCATGCTCCTCCTCCTCCCTGACATGAGGACACACTGATTCAGACAATGCCCCTATCCTGTCTCTGACAGTGGCAAGTTACTGGGGAGGTCACCCATAATGAGCAGAATGAGGAGAAGAACAGGGAAAGTATATAGTAATTTACCTTCAGATTAATCTCTCACCTGCAAGGTGTCCCTGAATTGAGAGCACAAAGCTGGTCTTCCATGTGGCTGGTCTAGAAGTAGTGACCCATCCATCAGACCAAGGATTACTCAGTCCTGGATCAGCATAGTGCAATTTTGTGATGTCTAGTTCTAAAAAGTTTCTTGAAAGTACTGGATTATTTGGGATGTCTTGAACTACTTCTCCTAGGCTTGGTGACAGAGGTACAGCAAAGTGAAGAATGGCTGTGGGTCACACATAGGTTATAGATGTACCACTGGACTCCTCTGAAGTTACTGAAAATAGACAGAATGAGCAAAAATGCCTGCAATTTATGCAGAATACACAGGGTCAATACTGATCTTCAGATGCTGATGCTGCATTGTCAGTCCTCAAACAGATGTCCACAGCATGACAACAAATAGTAGATGATTTGATGTGGAATAACTCAGTGCTGAAGCCGCTGAAAACAGAATTCCCACTCCATCTTAACCTCCTTCTGTGTCCACTACCAGTGGCTACAATTCATCATCATAATTGGAAACCAGGTGATACCTGTGCCTGGAGGACATTTTCTGATGTTTGGTGAAGTTCGATTTGTCAAATACCAACCTACCACTTGCCTGTCAGGCTTCATGAATAAGAAACCTGACCACACTATCCCTAAGACAGGATATTCCAATCATCCCATTGGTCTCACCTTTGATCCTAAAAGGCCAGTTGCAGCTCTAAAAATAAAAGCAGGTGGCATTGGCCAAGGAAACTCTAACATGTCATTAGCCTTCAAATCTTTTAGGCAATAGTGCTTGAGAAGAGCATGAGGAACAGCTGGGACCATTTGCAGAAATCTCTTGTGGGTTTTCAGACCTATTCTGAAAACCTTGCAGGCAACAGCCAGGTCCCCCCAAAACTGGGAAAAGATTGATCCTTGCAGGAGACAGATGCCTCTTTTAGGGACACACTGATAGGCTACTCAACCTGATCAAGACCTGGATCCTTGTACCCACTTGCCCAAGCTAACCAAGGAAATGACCAAGAGCAAGAGTCAAGAACCTGAGGTCAAGTGAGGCCAAAATTAATAACCAAAGACCGCATAAGGACAAGGAAAATACCCAATTTAACTAGAGCCAGGCTGAAAAATCAGAATACCAGAATAATCTGGAAAGACAATAAGCACTATCCATTACACAGTGTAAAAGCAAGGGCAGGACAGGTGCTGGGAAGTGTAGAAGAGTAGAGCACAGCAGGAGCTGCAGATATAGAAATGAGGATTTGGATAGAACAAGTGCAGATCAACATCCTGAACAGAAGAGAAATGAGGGAATGCCCTAAAGCCTGCCTGAAAGACACACCTCAACCACCATCTTGCAAGCTCTAACCTAATTGCAGCTGTTTAAAGGGTAGGAAGGCAGGACAAGTCATACCAAGAATTCCTCTGATGCTGTCCAGGAAAAATCATTGGCAATCTAGGACACTTTGCATACATCTCTTTCTAGGTAACTTTTAATGCCAATAAATGAAGGCCAGCAACAGCCAGCCAAAATACTTCAGCAGATATCTGCGAAGACATAGTGTAATGATACATTGCCTTTTCAGCAATCCCCATTTAAGGTATTCCAACTATTCCTTCCCACTCCTACCACTCTTCCCCACTGATGACACTAAAACAGTGGCTTACTATCTTTGAACCTGAAAACTGAGAAGAAAAGATTTTTAAATGCTAGATCAAGTTCTCTGATTTGATTCATAACATAACCACACAAACACTTGAATTACCATAGCTGAGGTAGTGGCACAGGGAAAAGTAGATTCTTACGGGCAGGGTGGAAATACTCTAAAGCAGTGTTGCCATCAGAGCCAATATATCATCGAATCGTGACAGGAGAGTACAAGAAATACAAAATCTTATCAGTGTTTTAATTTATTTTATCAATGATAATAGTAGCATTATGGGAACAAGTAAACAACATAGGACTTGCATCCATGCCTGACATAAGACAAAAGGCCGAATTTGCTAGAAGGCTTTTTAGGCAACTGGCATATAGAAATTGCTTGTCACAGTGCCTTAGTAGTAAACTAGACTTACCCAAATTAGCATTAAAAAAATAGAGAATCTTCTAGAGGAAAAAAAGCAGTTCAGTTCTTTGTCTGAGGATCTGCTGGTGATAGTCTTCAGGCTGCTCTGCATGCAGCAATAAACCTTTGCTATCTCTTTATTCACAACATGATCTTGGTTACAATCATTCAGCATACATAAGCACGGAAGCCAAAAAAAAATCCCTACTGAGAGATCCTGTAAAGGACGAAACTTGCTTGATACAACGGCTGTTGAGGCACACTTACAGAGTCTTAATAGGCCAGAATATTCTGATGTGCCCAGGAAAAACTTCCAGTTTACCTCGCACATCAGAAGCCATCTGAACTACACATAAACTATCAGATACCAAAACAAAAGCAGCTCTTTATGAGCTTTTTATCCAGCCACATTGAAGGAAACAGACTGGACGCTGGCCAGAAGACGCAGACACTTCCTGAATGATTCTCTTCCCCCATACCTTGTGGGGGCAAAGCACCTTTTCACTTAGACTCCTAGGGAGCATAGGCCATATCTCTTCTTTTTCAGGAGATCCTATGGTGGCATTCATAGGAAAGCAAGGGGATCTCGTGGTCCCAGCTAGATTTCATTTGAGTATCATTTGTGAGAGTTTGTGGAATTTTGGCCAAAACAAACTCTTTCCTTAATTCTTTCTCACCCCATACCCTTGAATTTTAAAATGCAAGTGTATATAGAACTTATAATCATGTTCAGTAATGCAGGGACATGAGGGAAGCAGCCACCATCCTGGATTCAAACCATGTGTGCAGCCTGCATTGATGCAACAAGGTCTCCCTGACTCAGATGAGGATTCATGAGACACACACCAGGAAAAGAGCTGAAGAACAAAGATGTAACCAGGCACAGCCAACAGTCTGGCTGAGAAGAGCAGCAGGAGCTAGCAAGTAAGGTAAAGAAAATTAGTATCATATCAACTAATGGGGGTGCTAGGATAAATGAAGGAATGAAAGGGTCTCCAGCAACTGCATAGTCCTTAGGATACAGAACCTGATCACTGAGAACTCAATGAGCCAGGAGACAGAAGTAATTGGATGATAAGAGGCAGCTTATACTCCAGTTCATGCAGAGCCATATGCATAAAAAATGAAATCCAGAAGAGATCACAGTAACAATCAGTGATTCAATATTCAATCATTAACAAAATTAGAAGTAAGCTCAGCATTGCCTGTCTTAAAGTCCGCCCTAAGAGGATTGTTAGCAAAGAAAGATCTGCTGCTGGAGGGAGAGGATGACAGCAAGAATTCAATATAGGTACTTGGATTCATCATTCATCCCCCATCTGCACTTATTTATGCAAAGCACCAAAAAAAAAAAAGTGTATAGCAAATACTTAATAATTGCACCACTAGTATGTGTCAGTTTCTTTTATACCTTGCTCCCATAAAGTGGATGAAAATTACTACAAGATAACAGAATATGTAAATCTTGTTTTAAAAGTATCAAAAATACATCTTTAAATCTTGTTAACACAAGTGTACAGGCATACAGTGTAGAAGTTATATTTTAGACCTACTCATGTTTTAGTCATCAAAATCAAGTAATTAGCCACTTTCATTTTTGATGAAAATCTCTGTGCACAGAAAAATTGCTGGTTCTCAAAAGCTGAGAACTTCAGGAAATCTATTCTAAACATTAAATGTCAGAACTTAGCTGGAAGCCACAGAAGGAAACATTATGACAGCTTGTAGCATTAAGTTTTTAATTTTAGCCCCTCACAGTAAGACATGTGGAACAGCCAAGAAGGGAAGGGAGAAGTTTATGCAAAATATGGTCAACATTCATGCTAAGCAGGAGAACAGAACAGCCTTGTTCTGTTTAGTGGATGAACAAATCACTGCTTCTGCTTAAGAGACACAAGCTTTGCTTCATAATTTTCAGAGAACAAATAACACTTTAAAATAACACAGTTTAGAGACTCGTAAAAACTGTATATGGATATTATTCAGTTAATCCTTTGCCTTGACAAAACAACTATGTGCAAAGAGAATGACTGCAGCCCCTACGGAAGCAGTAGACTGGCTTGCAAGTTTATTATTACACTAACTTCTGAAAAAGTAGCTCAGATGTCACTAATTCCAGGAAACATTGATTTATCTTAATACTTAGGCCATTCACATTTGTTGTCTAGTCAACTTACCAAAAACAGTTCTTAAGTTATCTTTCAGTAATACAACACAGAATAATGGTGAAGAACTGGAGTTAATAATTAGGACAAAGTATAACAAACTAACATGCTTTGTCATGAATTTAACATATGCCCAATTAGAGTCAACTGATGAAAATCATCGGAATTACTTTATAAATATATATTCCTTTAAGGAGTAATAAGCATTGAACTTCAAGAAGTTTTTGGCCTATTTACTACAAAGCATTCCTCACAGACAGGATGAAAACTCAGAAGCCACAATATATTAGGCCCCAGCTACTCAATTTAACAACATTGTAAACAATTCCATTTTAAGTATTACTTTTAAACCTCCACAGTCTTACTGATGGCAGTCACAGGGATAAGTAAACAATTTAAAAAACATTATGTGAATTTATTTTTTATTCCATTTTGTATGGTTAATTTTGTAGAAATAATAAGATTGGAAATAGTCTTATGTATATTTTTATCATCCTTAAGGCAAGCATTATTTCTCCGATGTTAAGTACAGAGAAGTAGTTTGAATTCATATAAAAATAGCAAATTCCAGAAAGTATAACACTGTAACAAAAATGCTAAAACAAAGATAACATACCTAGACAAAATTAGCCCTCTACCAGCATTTACAGTCATGTACTATGGTCTGACATTGATGTTTCTAGCATCATATCACTTTCATTCATTTCAATCTCAAAGGTTTCTTCCAGTTGACGACTAGTATCTGTACTTTTCCTTTGATGTGATGTTTCTAATGTTACTATGCCACTTTCATCTAGAGTTTGCCTTTCTATATCAAATTCTCTGAAATCCCAGGGAGGTGAAATAATGTTCTTTAATGTCTTCATTGTGTGTACATCAAAATCGTAACATCTTAATTTGTCTTTGATTTCTGTTCCTAAGGAAACAGACAAACCATTAGTTTATTCCAAGTGAACACTCCAGAATGTGCATCTCAAACCACTATCATCCAGTAAATTTTATGGTTCTGTGTTTTCAGACCAACATGAAGCTGTCACTGCTTAATGACCTAAGTTTAATAGAGTTGGTCCAGCACAATCCAGCAGCCTATGTTTCTTAAAAAATAAAATTACTAAGTACAATTCAGATTCAAAGTCTGTTATTGAAAGACCTTGGTTAAGAAATTAGTAATTTCCAATTCTCTTTCCAATTCCTAAACAGGCTTTTGTTGTTGTTTTAAGTTATATATAGTATAATGTGCATCAGCGTGTATCACACAGTTGCATGGTTCTTCCAGATGTGTTAGCTGACTACATAAGGAGCAAGACAATATTGAGAAGAAACACCTGCTTCAATTGTGCAGAAAAGTCTGCTGGAAAAGCAAGAGAGTACATAGAGGACTTAATGGCTTCAGCCTCATTAACATGCTTGAAAGGGCACCAACTGTGTAACACTCATTACAGGTAAGTTAGTAAGTCCAATGAAGCGGAAATATGTTGCAATGAAGTTTTCTGTGAAAAACCTATTTCATAGAATATAAATATTTCAAACTGTGGTAAAATAATGTATTATGGTAATGGAGCACTGATTTTACCATTTGTAAAGCTCTATTTTTGAAGGCAGAAGGATTTATCCCAACTATTTCCATAGAGCAGTTTTGTTATTATGAAAATACCTTGCCTATACCTCTCTACAGATACACTAGCCGAAATCAAGTCCTCCGATTTTTTTTTTTTACTTTGTACTTCAACTTCAGTTTTTCCCCCATCCCCTTTGCTTTCTAAGCTGCCACAATCTTTTATATAAAAGAAATGATCACCTCCTTCCAAAGACAGAATATTTCCTTTCTTTACACTGGTAAATTATTCACTGCCAAGAGGCTTCCAAAATCAGCAGTCACTTTTTTCCCCACACTGATCAATTCCAACTCATTTATCTTGTCTCAAAAACAAACAATAGAAACCCCACTCTGCTTTGTAAGTAGACTAGGTAATGGCAGCCAATATTTTTTCCTGATGCCAGAATAAGACTCCTCTCAAAGGATTTGATGACTTTATGAGGCAGCAGAAGTGACAGACTTACCAATGTAAGCTTCAGAATCGCCAATATACATTTCTATGCAATGTCCAAGCATTGTGACTGAAAATGTGTCATCTCTCCTAAGACCAAGGGCCTGTCAAAAAAGTAGTAAAATAGTCAGCAGCAGATAAAACATTTATATATGAATAAATCCAGTATGGTTCTGAGTTTTTTTTTTTTTTTTTTTTACTTGAAAACACTATCAGAGCATAGCCTTCACTGTAAAAGTGAATTCTTGTGCAGCCAATATAATATTGTCATTTGAACTGGCTGAAGAAAGAAAACAAAGCACAAGAACAAAAACAAAAAAGGACATGTATCCAGGCAGAGACTCATTCACAAGGCATGAAATAAAATACACTACTAAAATAATGATTATAAAAACTGTAAGGAAATCAATTTTGTATAGCTAAGCTACAGTTTACAATAAAATAGATTGAGACATGCAAACATAGTTACAACTAAGTGTATGTAACACAAGCTTTGAGGTAAGCAGAACTGCACAAAAATTCTCAAGTCAATCAACCCAAACGCTGGAGGTTCAGCATGCTTCAAAATTCAGTGTTACATTATGAAAACATGAAATCACCAAAGCTGTCCTAAAATTATAGTATACCAGTATCACATACTGGAGATCAATCTGACACAACAAAAGTCAATCTATTTTAAAAAGTTACACTTACTGTAGAATTTCTATTTCAAGACATAGGTGGGAAGTATTTCAGATCATTTCAGCTCCATGTGAAGTTTATGTATATGAAACTTATGCAACAATTATGAAATCCAATTATTTAATAACAAAGAATAACCCAACTACTAAGTTTTACAAAGTGGCCATTTTTAAATCAACAGAAAACTTGGAAAACTTTCAAAAAATTTGCATGATAAAGTAAACACTAATTTGGACTGGATAAACTGTTGGTTCTTTTTTCTAAAAGCAAAACAGCATGCAACAGTAAATATAGAATCTGTGGCCAGCACTGTTTTAATTTAAGCAAGTTACATACCGTATGAAAATAGTCAATTGCACTTTCAAAATTGCCCATTAGACTATGTATGTAGCCAATGGCAGAGTAAGTAGAAGCATTTTGAGGAATTAGTACTAGAGCCTGGCGATGGTATTCGAGTGCCTCTTCATATTTCCTGTTAGGATTAAATACAGAATATCTGTTAGTATGCTTTAGGGTGAAAGGTGCTTTTATTCTACTATGTTGATATTTTCCTTAGCACAGTGACATACAATCCAGCCAAGAACTTCCAAATTATTGCTTCTTATTTTTGACAAAAAAAAAATGCACAAAAGAATCATGGATATTGACAATTTTCTTCTTCAACATAATTGAGAAATCATTGTTCCCTTTATGTAGCCCAACGGCTGTCTACAGCTAGACCCCATTTGGAGGGGATCTTAACAATTTGATATGGTAAATGGCTTTAGATGTTTAATGATCCTCATTGTAACAGTAGCTTGCTTTCTGTAGCTTTCATTTGTCTCCTCAGGGGAGGAAAGGAGAAATGTAAGAACTAAATCGCTCATTGTTTAAAATGAGAAAAGCACTCTGGGCAGAAATTTCACAATGCTTAAGTGCTGCATGCATTGGTATTTTTGTTATGTGCATTTCGCACCCATTCTTTGAATTGAGAATTATTCATTAATTAGACTGTTTATTGCATTTGTTATTTTACAAACTAAGAATTTGGCATTACTCTGAGAAATTAAATTGTCACATTTTTAACAACATGGTACGATAGTGTTAAATGAAGGTAATATTACTTGTCCGTTCAGAAGAAATTTTACTGCTAACATTTTTAACAAATTTATGCATCAAATAACAAAATATAAAGCTGTTAGAAGGCATGAGGTAACAATTAAGGCAAAAAATTTCTGCTACTGTTTGCTTACTGCACAAAACTTTCACATGGTTTGACATTTATTTCCAGTCATAGTATTTTACTTTTGAATTAGCTACCATTGTATTTTAACATGCTTCTTTCAAACGTCAGCCCACATAAAAGTTAGTGAGTGGACATCCATTCAATAAGTTTTCATAACAGCAATAATGTATATTATTAATATGAGTAAATTCAGATATTATAGACATTTAAAGTTGTCCAAAACATAAAATCAAGTTAAGAATTTAGGCAGTTGTATGTCTTTAGCATGAAAGATAGTTTACAATGTTGTTTGGAAAGCCAACCTAATGCATTTCAACTTGAACAAATAACATAGTGCAAGCTGTCCTAAATGTGAGGCAAGCAGTTACTAACTTATTGCAAGAAATTAAAAAAAGACAAAAGGAATTATAACTGAAAAAAGGATTTGAAAAAAACCCCTGCAATTATTCTAATGAATAGATTCCAGAAGCAGTGGCTTTCGTTTGACCTTGGCAGAAGGGGCAACTATTACACATCCTATTTCCTACTGAAAATGAAGGCTAATTGGCAATCTAGCACAAAGCAATTACTCCCAAAGCCAGAGCAGAAGTACATCTTATATCTACCATAATCACTTTCTCATTAGCAGCTTTGAAACAGAAATTACAGCACACATCATTTGGCCAATTAAAACCATTAAAAAAAAAACATTAAAAAAAAAAAAGATATGGTACTGATTAAACTAAAGACAATACTGGTTAAAAACAGATTAAAGTAAATAACAAGAAAATATTTCTCAATGTTAGAACTTGCATATGTATTTTGCAGTGCATCTTTTTCTTTTCCTGAAATGGAAATATGAATGAGATGCGAAATAATTCTGTCTGCAAAAACAATAAAGTAATGTTTTATTGCTCTGTTAAGGTCACTGACAATTTTACTCAAGTAAAAACAGAAGCATTAATCCAAGCAACTAACCAGCACAAAACTACCTTTATGCTTAAATCACTGGACATGGGCAAGGATGTCAGGATTTGGACAGTAGCCAGTTAGGAGTCAGATCCTTCTAAGGATCTAACAGCTTATGACAAAGTTTCTATCAAATAAGAATCAATAGTTAAGAAAAGGCTTTTGCAATAAGTACTTTAACTTGCGTGTGAAAAAACAGGATATAAGGAATGATTCATTTGTTAATATTCACAAGCTGATTTAGGGGATTTTGTTCTTATCAGGTGCTTCTACATTGCTCTTATGAGGTACTTAATGTAAATAAGTATACCTTAATGTAAACAAGTAGGCCTAGAGAAAACACATTTGTGCAGTATTCTAGATAGATGTAGCTCTATCGCTCTCTGCTTACTTGAGTTTTCTGCAGACATGTCCCAAGTTGTTCAGTAAAGGTTCCCATTTATCAACTGTTACCTGCAAAATAGCACAATAATTCAAACTGTTACCTACAAAATAGCACAATAATAATTCAAATAATTCAAATACAATCTCCTAGATTGTAGGAATTACTTGTTCAATTACTTTTCAAAAGCCATACAAATGAGCAAGACAATTCATTCATAACCAAGAAAAACTTCACAAGCATTTTCAATTCCTTTCTAAATACATACTTAAGCTCAAAACATTAACTCGGTAAAATTTTGCAATAACTAATTAAGTTTTCCAATTCTTCCATTCCCCCCAAACCAACTAAATTTCTTTAAAGGGTCAATGATATTAAACATGGATACAAAACAAACAAAACTTGTTTTCTACTTAACTAAAAGTCACATTTAAAGCCTCTCAACTTAGGAGTACTGAAGACCCTCAAAATTAGATCTTTATGGAATATTCACAACTACTGAGGGTCTTTTTATGCTGCATCTCGCCTCCATAGTCTAACTTTATCTGTTCTAAATATATTAGCTCATTTACAAAGCATGCAGAAGATTATATGTAAGCCACCAAAATCCTTAAATACTTTTACTGAAATTAGAAAAATCATTTGAATTTGATGCATTACGAATTTGCAGTTTGTGTGAACACACAAAAAAAACTTTGTACGTTCAAGTGTTTGGAGAATCAGGGTCATAATGGTTGAATTTTGATTCACAGAAGAACCCAAACCACAAGCACATCTGTTGTCAAACTTGTCAGTGATTATTTTCAGGAAGTTAGTTTTTGCTACTGAGCAAACCCAGAAGAGTCACCAAATTGACAACACGCTTCAAAGCCCCCCATATCTAAATCCATTCAAATTCACAATTAATTATCCCCGAGCCCATTCCCACACAGTGGCTCTATCTGGTAGATGGACTGCAATCCACACCTGCAGGATTATGTTCAAAACAAAATGGAAGTCATTCAAGAAAAGGGCTAACACTTAAGGTGGCAGGAACCATCCTCACACATGCCCAGTTCCACCGCCAGGCCAAAAGCCATTGGTCTACTAAGACCCAAGACTGAATATCAGACCTGGATTACACTGCCCACTCAACACTTACAATTATTATTTTTTTTAATTTCATATAGAAATGTCTCTTCAGTGCCATGGAAAGGCAAAAAGCAGTGATGAGTCTCATCTAAAACACCAACACACTCAATTGCAAGTAGATCAGCAAAGTTTTAAAGTCAAATTTATATTATATTGTTTGTATCTTAAAGTAAATGTGTCTTCTCACAAAACATTACAGAATTTGCTAGAGTTCTACAAATTGATGATCATGGACGTTAATAGGAAAAATACCTCATTTCCAATAGCTTTGATTTTTTCCAGTGCATCAAGAAACCATTTTTCTGCAGTTTTCCAGCTAAATATTGGGGGGGGGGGAAAAGTAAATTAGCAAGCTTTCATTAGCAATATGAGAAAAACTGTATTACAGGGAACAATTCTTTGACATTATTTGGTCATAAATGAAGTTATCTGTAAAAATAGTAATTCAAATTTACTATATTTTGCACACTTGGCCATGTGATCCCAAGAGCTGACAAGACAAAGTTAAGAAAACAGAAGCAGCTCAAGAACATTCACTGAACAGTTCTTATATTTATGTCCTTTAAGAATAAATTTGGAATTTCCTAACTTGACAAAATACATTGCTGTACAAAGTTTTAAAACAGGTGTGCTGACTGACCCCTTTTCAAGGCATGCAACTACCCAATGATGGGCACACGCAAGATAATAATTTATCTCTGCATGTTCCCCAAACATTAATTCTTTTCTCATTTAATCTTTAACAACCAAGAATGATTTAAAAAGCAAGGGTTCAGGGTGAACACTATCTAAACTAGAACCAAAAGAAACTTTGCATTCTACAGCTCAAAATAAGTATTTTAGTAGATATTTCAGTACATTACATTTGGGAAAAAAAATCCATGATAAAAATTTAATTTAATCTCATTTTGCTTACTCTCCATTTTGAAATGCAACCACTCCAACTTCATGCATGACAAAAGGATCCTCAGGTGCAATGCTTAAAGCTTGGCTGAAAAACCTTTCAGCTAACTTTGAGTTGTTGGTCAAACCATATTCCAGCCCAATATAGAGCATCGGCAAATGGCACCTACAAAAAAAGAGCATGTACTTATTATTCATGTCACAAACAATAAAGAAATACCAAGCGTGTTTGCATGTGTTTATGTACACACAAGTAAGAAGTTGATTTTAAATAGAGTACCAACCTAAGGGTCAATTTAAAAGATTTTATATTTGTTATTGACAAGAATTTGAACTCTGACATGAAACAGTAATTTAATCTGGAACTACATGTATAGGTTTGTATATATTTTCTCAGTGTCTAAGCTAGTTCTGAGGTTTTTTTCCAGTTTCTTTCCTACATTCCATATACAAATGGAATACGGATGACATAGTAGGATTGTATCAATAATTACACCCAAATACGATACTATTATATGCAATATGACATGATTAGTCCACTACTTGTTTTACAGCTCTCTCCACAGTATGAAGCAGCTGTTCAAGATATTACTACACAGCAGTTTATGACATGAAGTGGCTAACACAAGTTTCAGAGAACTTTCAGACAGAAAATAAATTACCTAAATAGAAACTTGATCAGAAAACAATAAATTGCTCAAGCAGACATAATCCTTTGGTCCCTCCCCCATACATTGATGCTGAATGAAGCAAGGGGTCCTCTAGGGAAAGACAGCATCAAAGGCAATATAAAAGTGGGCACAGTCAATGTTGCAAGGATGCCCATCAAGTACATTCTACAAAATGATCTGTAATGACTTTTTCCGTTTACTAGAAAATATTATGTAGTCCAAGTATAGAAAAATACACAGGCATTAGTTAGCAACATCTAATAACTTTAATCCTCAATGTAGGTTTATTAAATAGTTGCGTATAGAAACATTACTAATGCTTATCTCCTTCCCCATCCCAAGTAATCTGTGGGAACATAGTTTAAGAAAAAGGTAGATTAAACAAAGGCAAATCTTGCCTCTAATCCTACGAGCAACTAAAATGAGTACTAACAGTTTAAAGAAAATGTTTTAAGTGCTGCGTACCACTTAATCGCGCCTTACTCAAATAAGCCAGCAGTGACACTATGTGTTTCTTAACACTGGTTAACACTTCAAAAATTCTAACGTTCTGAAATTGTAACAATAATCAAGTATCAAAATAATAAAGTCAACAGATCATGAAGCTATACTTTGTTCTCTCCTCTCTTGTTCTCTATCAGATAATTGTTGCAAATGTATTCCTACTCTTTAAAGGGATATATGTCATATTATAAACTATAGGAATTATTTTAACTTTTCAAAGTTGGAGGTTTTTGACATACCCTTTCATGAGCTGTGCAGCTGTGAAGTATGCAGCCATTGCTTGGTCATGCTCACTCTCAACTGCAAATGAATGTCCGTATGCTATCCATGCAGGTCCATAAGTTCTCTCAAGTGTAGTAGCTTTGCTAAAAGCAAGAGCAGATCAACACAGTAAATATCTGAAAATAAATTTCATCCATTTCATCTATTTACACAGCAATGCTATGCCATGTAGTTAAGCATCTATTAACATATCTTTTGTAATGATCAGTGTAAGCTAAGTCCATTTTAAAAGTTCACCGCCAAACTATTTAACACTTAATATTTGACATTTTCAAGAATTTACTGTGTTATTCCTGTTGCTGTTCATGGAGGTCAGAAATTATTTGATATTACTGAATATAAGCAATGATATAATAGGTGAATTGAGCAAGGTATAGAAAAAGTAGTAGTGACTTTTAACACATTACAAAGTTCTAGCCATACATTTAAAAATAAATATAATTCAAGCAAATGTAAGCATCACAAGCAGGATACAAAAATACCAAATTATGAACTCATGTTGAACTGCATGTAGAAATTTTGCCATGTGACTGTACTAGTTTTAGTGAAGGCAAGAGTATTTATTTGTTGCATTTCAGACATTTGCCTTGCATCACAGAAGTATACAAAACATCACTGAAGTCTGAAAAGACATCAAGGCTGCAACCTGGAGTTTCCACAGAAAAATGGAGTTGACAGGAACATCATGAAGTTATATAGATTCTTTTCCAAGTCTTGAGACAGAAGCACTCCTAACTAAAAGCTTTATGACAGATGCGTCCAACCTCTTCTTAAAAGCTTCTTACATGGAGATCCCGCATCTTCCATAAGTAACCTACTCCATTGCTTAACTATCTTTACTACCACTTCAGTTTTTCCTAACATTTAATCTATAACTTGTCACAGTGAAACTCATTACTTCTTGTCAAGATCATGGAAAGCAGTTTGATCTCTGTCTCCTGGCACAGAACTTTACACATTTGAACATTTGCATCTTCCCGCCCTACATCCTAGACAGTTTCAATTACTTCAAAAACTTCCCTCATAGGTCAAGTTTCCCAGAATGCTTGTTTACTGCCTTCTCTTGAATTCAATTCAAATGTCTCACATCTTTCTTGAGTTCTCTACTCACTTTGACTTGACAATAGTTACACATTATAACAGAGCTTTCTTATTCTTACACAAGATGGGTGATATAGGGGACTTACGTTTTTATCCACAGTGTCTCCAGATCCTTTTCTAACAAACTGCTGCCTAGCCCACAGCTACCCCTAGCCTTGCAGTTGTATACTATATCATCTTCCCCAAGTAATTCAGGCATCTTTTTAATCATTCTATTTTTTTCAGACCCATTTTCCTCTTTGCCAAGACCACTCTAAATTCTAGTCGAGTTTTCCAACATGTTTATAGACCCTTCCAGGTAGCTTGCAGATTTATTAAAGATATTTATTTCACCCCCCAAACCACCTAAGTCTCTCAAGACAACTCCTTGAAGAATTTTACTGTGCCAGAAATTTAAATAGTCTAAATTATTAATTCATCTTTTCATGTATTGTCAATCTACAATGGGTTCCAAAGGAAAAAATGTGAGCCTTACAAGTTGGTTTAAAGCTTCTCAGTTTAGGCTTACAGCACCAAAACAAATGCCCTACTTCAGAACAAACAGCCTAGAAGTCCAAGGCTGCCTGGGCAAAGAAAGTTTTAAGCAGTCAAATGGCAGGATTTTCTATCTAACTCTTCCCTTAGAGATATGAAACCTGAACCTGGCAGAATACCTATGTGCCCTTAAGCTAAGGTCTGAGGCTTGATTACCTAACTGTAATTAGCTTGGCACCATGAGTGAATGCAGTCACTATATCCACCCATAACAGGAAGGTGACTGCATAAAGAGGTTCCAGATTAAGTCTGTAAAATATTTTTAAGGCATTGAGAACGTTGAGGTCTAATTGCCATACCAGAGGAAGGTGTATATTAAAAGAATATTTTAGAAGCAACTAGTTGACCTAGGCTTCTGTATGCTATATGAGCCTAAGAAAAACAGTGAACATTAAATATTTATTTAGCAAGTGCAACAGATTCACTAACTGAAACCGGACAAAAGTTTTACCTGAGGTATCTTCTGGCATGTTCATTTTTGTGGCCAACCATGAGATAGTAGCATCCTACTGCAAACCATGACACCTACATATTAAGTTCAAAATAGAATAGTATTAGCCATATTACACTAATTTTAGTAAAACACAAACAAGTGATATGTGACAGAGGAACAGGTGATAGAGAAGTTATGAACATTTTCATTAAAATCACTTTCAGTTTTTAAAATAATTTTATTGGCATCTTACAGATAAGCTAGACCTGCTGGCATGTACTAGAAATATGCATGCCATTAACTGGGTTTGTTCAATCTCAAGAACAGAAGGCTAAGAACAAATCTTATTGCCGTCTTCAACTACCCAATGGTGGGGAATAGAGAAGACAGAGCTAGACACTTCAGAGGTGCCCAGTAACAGGATGGGAAGCAATGGGCACAAGTTGCAACATGGGAAATTCAGATTGAATAAGAACAAAACAATTTTCACCATGAAGGTGATCAAAATTGAAACAGATTGCCCAGAGAGGCAATCACTGGTATCTTTTAAGTTTTTATTGACAATGAATTCCTTATGTTGAATAAATTTTACAGGTACTTTATTTTAAAAGAACCTTAATATAAGAAAGTTACAATGTAGGGAAAATAAAAGATGCAAACTATTTTCATTAGCTCCATCCAGAAACAGATTTTGAATTCTGGTTGCTCAAACTATTAAATTACAACTTCTATTTGAGGTCACCTAGAAAAAACTACCTGCTAATAAAGACTTGGAAAAACTTACAGGATTATTTGGGTACAAGTCCACCAGTTTATGAGAGAGATAGAAGAGCTCTGGATAGGAGAAGAAACAAAAGAAAATTAAAACATGCTAACACATTAAGATGTTTCAAGCCCTTTAACTTTCCACGTGAAATATGCAGAACATCTAGGGGTACAAACGCACAAACTAGCAAAGACATTTTCTGTTTAGCTATGATGTTTCTAACTGCCTGGAAAGAGATTCAATTTTTCAGTTAACTAAAAAAGTTAAATATTGAGAGCATGCAAACAAGCAGCTACACACCCCACTAATAATTATGCAACAACTTAGAAGGTCATTAACAGCCATTAAAATAAATGTCTGTAGTATTACACTTGAATGCATCTTGTAAAGGTTTTAAAAGGCCAAAGTTCAGCTTCCTACCTCTAAAAAATATAACATATTGGCTAGATTAATTTCAAAAGAAAAGTCTGGTGCTTCAATATGCTGAAAATTGAACAAAATAAAAACTCATTATTCTAATAATTCTAATTATTTAGAATAATAATTATTTTATTTTATTTTTAAGAAAAATCTATACTAGATTCTAATAAGAAATGGAAGTGATTAGATACAGGTTAATTATTCTAATGCCTATGCATTTTCAAAAGAAACACTTTTACAGTACATAAGATTTCTATTTCCCTGGGGTACAGTGTTCTTAGATTGATGAATTTTGTCCTGGAGTCCTTTGCATCAGTTCTTGGTTTCAGGAAAATCAGATATACAAATCTGTTTATAAAATAATGATTTACAAAATGATTCTCAAGGCAGATTTATAAGAAAGTACTAGTACCAGTTCATTTAATGACCTATTTTTTTTTTTTACAGATAATACACCATCCTTTGACAGACTGCAAATCTTATTAGCTCCTTGATTCTATTTTCCAATTGGTTTTAAAGACATCTATGCTATTCACTTGATTTGGATGTTTATATATACAGTCTGAAATGAGAAAAAGCCATCCCAGATCAAAGTCAGCTATTCTTGTAATTTCAGCAAAGATACTGCGTGATTATAAACAGATTTGAACTAGGAGGAGATCCTCACAATAGCAAATGAAAGGAGAGAGAGCCCAGAAAATTGTCCATTATGGAAAAAGACTGTCCACCTGAGCATACACACTGCTGAAGACTTCCTTCTAATATAAATGAATATATTTTCTTATGTTGTTAAGGGGAAGAAGTACATCTAGATTCTCTAGGAAGATCACCTTAAAACAGAGCTCAAACAACAGAAATGAAACAATGTAGGTCACTACCTTTCCGACTACATAGTCGCTGGTTAAAAGACAGCGGCTCTCACATTCATAATAGTAAAGATCATTTGCACAACTATTTTTTTTTCCAGTTCTGAAGCTCCCTTTCAAAGACTCCCTTCTTTCCCATTGTCCTCTTGCAACAACAGGTAGAAGAAAAAATATCTGTAGATTTTTGGATCAAATTTTTGGAGTGATTGTCCATTTTTTAACTGAAATAAGAATTAAAAACACTGAGCAACCCCCCTATATACACATCATTTAAAAAAAACTATCTTGTGATTCTAATCAAACGTTATGTTTCTTACCATTTGCTTTATTTAGCTCCACAAGTGTCCCTATATGCACAGGTAAACAGTTTGCATGGAAGGGATCTTTTTCCATCACTCTAAAAATAAGAAGAATAATGTGCAATACACATTTCAAAACCTTCAATGTATTAGGAACAAGCTGCTTTTATAGTATGTAATGTTCAGGTTAATTACCACTTTAAGACAAGCATTTGTGACTAAAAGAGAACTATTCACAGCATAAAAGCTAATTTTAAGAACAGAAAAATACTGACATTAAATATTAAATTAAATATTAACATAAATATTAAATTTAGCTTAACAGACAAGGATAACAAAATTCTGGCAGGCTGAATATACAATTAGAAAAACAGAATATGAACCAGCAGACAGCAAGCAACATTTCTATTCATATGACTCATAAGCTCCATAGGCTTAACAGCAACTTTAAAGTATTAGTCCTCAACTTCCTGAGCTTAAGGGAACAAGAGCTACAACACTAAGCAGTATGCCACAGGAAACATACTTAGTTGAATTTTAAACTTTTATATTTCCTGTGGCTGCTAAAAATGGAAGAAAGTCTCACAGACAACAAGCTGCATACAGGACATGGCTTACAGGCAATCGCCCATTCCATAAGGATTGGCATTTGATAAACAGAGGGGGGAAAAAAGATTTTTTGAAATATGTTTGCAAACTCTTAAATCAGAAGTACAATGTTACAACATCATTCTCTGAGAAGAGATACACTTTGAGACAGTTAAAGCTTTGAACAATTTGAAAGTGTAAACTAAGTATTTGAAATGCCAAAAGAAAATAAAGTATACAAAATGCTCTCTTGAAGGAAATCTAAAAATTTGAAGTTATCTGGACTTCTAAGACCCCCATTTCCAAGCTCTGGAATCTGCGGCATTCTGCTTCTCAGAAGATATATACACTTCTCCCACTTTCTGCTGCAGAAGGTGTGGCAATTAAGAAACTTCAGATAAAAGATGTGATAATATAATTTTATTGACTTCAGTGGAGTCATTTACTCCAATGGGATCATGATTTTACTCAGATATTTACATTTTCACCAGCAGCAAGTATTCTCTACAGCATTCCCAAACTCTTGCCTGTATTGGGCTCCAAAGAATATTCTACATGGTGATGGCTTCCTTGAGCTAAGAAAAAGTTGTATTACAAACAATAAAACTGAAATGTTTATTTTGCACTATAGTATTTTGAGACTATGCAGTACACACACAAAAATATAGTTTTCCTAAAAAGATATAAGTATATCAGGGCAGCACAAAACAGCTCCACAGCCATGGGAATCATACTTAGCAAGTCAGGGCAATCATACTTCCCAAACAGCCAACAGATCCAAACCTGTTCATTCTGCAGGCCAGATCAGAAGTAGGTAGAGAACATGAGAAACTGAAGGTAGCAGAGGAAGGAAGAGGATGGACAGATGTGCAGCACAGTGTTGATTAAATGGAGTTTTGCTTTGGTTGTCAAGTTATTATGCACGTCAATGCGCTGAGCAATGAAATTCATAAGTCCAGACATAATTCTTATTCTACATGGTACAAGAACAAAAAAAGCCAACCAACCAACCTCAAAGTTGCTTTGCATACTTACACCGAAGTAAGCTTGTAGCACATTTTGAAGTCACAGTTATAATAATGCCTTTCAGCTAAGGATACTACTACATCCAGATTTTCCTGGAGACCATCTACAGATTCAGGAATTACTGTTTCACTGGGTTTATTATACTGAAAGACAAAAAAAAAATTACACTCAAAACAAGTGAATCCTACTTAAAATGAGAAGATACAAATATTAGTATTTATTTTCAGTTCTAAAAGACTAACTGCATTAAGCTTCTTAAAATCCTTAGTTTTAAACGGGAAGCCCATAAACCCTGTATTTGGTAAAAAGGTTCTTTATAATATACTTTAAAAACTCATTTTACAGTGTGAAAAATACTTGACTGTTAATAATTGAAGTGCAGGCTCTAGAAATGAACGCTTGAGTGACACAGTTGGCTTTCAATGCCATCACATTATCTTCAGAAAAAGAATTTTGGAATAATCTTGTTATAGACCATTAGTGCCAGAAAACTGACATTTTATTTGCATTAATAATACTGTTCTCTGTTCTCTTTTCCCACCTATAAGTTTCTCGTGAAATAAAGCTGAAAAAAAAAAAAATCAATTTCAAGTTGCCACCAGCCAAAACTATAAAACTCCAGAAAATGAATTTACATGAAGCTATTTTTCTACCACCTATAAAGTGACATCTACTACATCATAAATTTTAAAATAACCAAAACTGTAACGTCCTTCTGTTTTTTCAAAGTAAGGGAAGCACAGAAAATTTACATCTAAAGTCAAGACTTCCATGCAGCTCTTCAGCTTTTTAGTCAGTTTGTTTTTACCTTTTTCAACTTATTCTCAAATAAGAAGTGCAGCAATTCTTGTTCTTCTTCTGTACATTGTTTACTAAGAGGTAGAGATTCAAGAAGTTCTTTTTCTGTGTGAATAAAAAAATAATTTGAAATAGTCATATTAGAGAAGAAATGGTAAGATCAAACATTTATAGAACTTAGATATGCTCATCCCAAAACTACAAGGAAGATAACAGTACAAATACACTAAAACAGATAATACTACTAATTTCAGAAATTAATGATTGAATTCTTTTAATTCTTAGCATTGCAAGATTAAAATCGAAAGTTTCAATGTAGATTTGAGTGGAATATAATTTTCACTCATTTCATAACTTTATATTTACCCTTTTAATACACCCATCACCTAGTACTTCACTGATACCTGGGTGCAACCTATTCTTTCATAACACTTTGAAGTCTGTTACTTGTGGTATTGCTTTAATTTTTACCCAGAAAAAGGTAGAAAAGGAGAAAGCAGCTAAATGTTACTTGTATTAGAGAAGCAAACACTGCTTGCCAGACCTTCTTGCGCTGTCAGCATATGGTGCGATGTTAAAAGATCAAATGCTTCAAAGCAGTAAACGTCAAGCTTCAAGGCCTCTTTGTAGCTGTATGTTGCTAGGGTTCTATTATCCAAAGCATCATAGATCTTCCCTCGCAAAAGGCATATAGAGCTCTTGATCTGGTGGAAAAGCAGGGCTGGAGGTCAAAGACTGAATCAATGTTTGTAATTTGGTTTTGAGCACAAATCAAAAGGGCTCCCTGAAAAGTAAAAAGCATTTCATGTATGATGAAACCTGATTTTCTAGTGCTGTCTTGAAATAAAATATCTTTTCCTAATAACTTAAAAATCAAGTGAATACTGTCTCAGGTTATTTACTGCCAAACATGCCAGAAATAATTAGAGGAAAGAACAGAATTTATCTTTCCTAATTCATGTATCCAACTTTCTGATACAGAGTTCTAAGCTATTTAAACTAGGTTCCCTTCATAAGCAGAGGGAAATGGGCACTTCCAGAGGGCAATGCACTTCTCTGTTGACTGTTAAAGACAGCGCGGCATTGGAATCTAATTTTCAAAAATCTTAAATTAAATCAGATGAGCGCCATCCTAACAGTCAGCATTTCAAACAAGCTGTTAAATAGTAAGACTACTACTAAATATAAATACCATTTCACAATAAAAATCCACAAATAATAGAATTGTGGTTTTACCCTCTAGATTTTAATTAAAACACATTTCATGCAAGACAAGAAATACCACAACAGAGATGAAAAAGATCAAACCAATGGACTCAACTAATTCAAGCAGAACAACATATTTTAAACAGGCTAACTCTCACTCAAGAGTGCACATACTAGAAACAGCATAGCTGCATTAACAACTAATATATCCTACAGGCTGGTAAAGCAGTAATGCTATTACCAGTCACTCTTACTCTGAAAGAAGTATCCACACAAAGAGTCTTAGTAATTTATTGGCTTTTGAAGCTACACTCGAAGACAGCATTTTGATTAACAATTTCTTGTAGCAGTGCCACCTTCAGCAGTTCCCCGCTTTGGCAAACCAAACCCATCCTCCTTGCATTAGCAAACTACGTTATCACAAGCATTTCTGAAGATCAGAACTGATGAAGTTGAATTTTTTGGCTGGGTTATTTTTCAGTCAAAACAGTTTCCCAGTTAGCTCAATGACCAGCCACACAAACACTTGGACCAGCACACCATGGAATAGGGAGAAGACAGTGAAGGAGCAAGAATGAACAGACAAAAGCTGAGTACTATTTTATTTGCTAGAAGTGCCACCTTAAATATATTATTGACAGCTATTAAGGTGCACTGCAATAACTCAGTCTAATCAACTTCTGCCTTAAGCCCATTAATACCAGCATTAGAAAATAAGTTCACGTTGATGATCTAGCCCATTTTGCTATCCCACTTTTACAGGAAAATTCTGTTTGTCAATCACCTTCACTGCAATTTCAGCTAGTGAACTTCATTTCACAACTTGGCAAGCAAAGACTCTTCATAGAATCAGTTCATATGGCTCAGCTTAAACATGGCAATGATCACTCACAACCACATGCCCATACAGAGAATTTTTCCACTGAGCTTCAAAAATTTCACCTTAGCCCTACATAATTTTCAAGTGTGATCAAGCAATGTCCCACTGAAAACACCCCTTGAGCGATTAAGGAAATCTCTTATTAAAATGTTTGATGGGGAGGAAAGGTTACTTTATGATCTCAGGACCTGCAGCCCAATTGAAAGAGATGAGAGTTTACATTATCAAGACTCAATTACAGCAGACCTAGCATTCTAAAAAACAATGCTAGATCAAAAACTTCAGGCAAAGCATCTGTAAGTAATTTATGGGAAGTTGTTGCAAAGTGCTCTTCATATTTCCAAACCAAGTTATTTTTGTTCAGGCAGGCTAACATCTAACTTCTGACTGCATTTTTGAAATTTACGTTATCTAAAGAAGAAAGCTTAAACATGTACAGAGTTTCAAATTCAAATAACTCCAAAAATCACTTTCTGACATCACAAATATTTTTTCTCAGTTATAAAAACATCTGGTTAGAAATTGTCACTTACAGAGGATTGTGACATCTCCCAGTCTGTGGCAGAGTCTTTCAATCCACTTTCATCTTTCAAGTACTTTTCGAAAAGTCTTTTATTGATTGGTTCTTCCATGTCAAGAATATCCAGGGCCTGTTGATGTTCTTTTGCAGCATACTAGCCACAAACACGTGCATGTAAAAAACAAGGTTGGGGGTTGAAACATCTGTACATAAAGCACCAATAAATATAGTGTCATAAATCAAAGGCAAGGATTATAGCAACTAGTGCCTAACAGCAGTATTTTCATTCATGCAGGTTCTTATTCGGGTATATATCTATTTACCATCACAATCAGCTATTTCATTAGTTATCTGTAATACATAACTAAAACTTACTAAATTAACACCAACAGAAAAATCTATTATTTGGCGTTATGCAAACATGGAAATACATATGCTTCTAAAATAATTAATACAGGTTTTAATAAAATTCTTAAAATTATTATAGAATAAACACATTTTTCTATTTTACACACTACCTGACTCAATCTATCAGTTGATTCTATTTGTCTGTGGAAGCACTGCATTTTTGTATTTATATATGACATCTTATACTGAAGGATAAAGCTACTAACTATATTTACATGTAAAGCACATGACCTCTGGATGGACCACAACCAACCAATTAAAAATGTAAATATGTAGATATGAGAGAAAAAAAAATCATTCATATTCTTGTCCCACAAAATATTACAGGAGTATTTTGTTTCCTGGCAAAATGACAATTGAACTTCTTCAGAATAGTACCATGGTGAATACTCCAGCAACCATACTGAAGGCTAAAGGATGAAGTCAACCATGACAAAATTTAAACCTGTTATTCCAATGAACATAGATCCTCAGACATCTACACTGCCTCTCAGCTACCTAGTCTTCTCAGATGCGTATCTTTTATTTAGTTTGGTTTGTTTCCAGTAGAGACTAAACCACATACTCACATGACATCTAGCTGCAAGGTATCGACATGCTTCATACAACTAAAAGAGAAGTTTCATATATATATGTTAGTTATTAAGAGACAGCATGTTGTTCACTCACACTGCTATTCTCCCATCTGTTCTTTCCTTTATCGGTTGTAGCTTTTTCTTCATCCCTTTCATGTGAAAACAGCTTTCCTTGACAAAATAACTAAGGATCGTATAATTCAGCCTGTAACACTCTTAACCGTTAAACTCTTTATTCAAAGGACACTTTCTTCACTCTTGCCTTCACCTCTCATTAGCAGAGTTGAAGGACAACTAAAACAACTACACCTTAAGTGATGCCCCCACCATCCCATACCTGTTGGCCTGCTGTAGTTCCATACTTGGACCCCTTCTCTTCTCTGTGACTCTGCCCGGGATCAGTAGTTTCATTCTGGCTGAGTGAACATGTAGCTATATTTGGTTTAAATAAACTGCATTATGCAGGTTTTATAATCAATCTTCCCTAAGAAGATTCTTTGATGTTGAAGAAGTCACTGTGGTTAGTAATAGAGTTTAAGAAATGGATCAACAGCAGTAAGTCTTTGTCCAAAATGACTTACCTTATCCAATTTCCGCGATCGAAGGGCATGTGCTGCCCTATGATACTGAGCTGTTAGGTAAAGACACTGGGCCAACCAATAGATATCTTGAGGTTCCTCTTAAAAAAATTAACAGCAAATTATAAACCATTAATTTATACTATATCTTTAAACACTTTTATGCAGAATATTTACTTTTGTTTCACTGGAAAGTAAGTACTGATCTTCCCTGCTCTAGTCTCCTATTAAGTTACAAAGTTTTAAAAAATATATATATATATATCTGTCAGAGATTAAAAAGAAAAAGAGTCAGATTTGAACTATAAATATATCAGATAACACAATGGACAGTGAATACAAAGAATCTCATACTAGCAGGTGTGTCATGAGACAGACGGAGACAGGAGCAACATAGATGAAAACAGTGTAGAACAGTTGTAGGTATCCAGCCCTTGGACATACTCAGGGCAGGAAAAAAAACCCCAACAACCCATAACTGTCTCTAGAAAAAAAAAAAAATCTATGAAAACCTAATAGTGAAAGTGAAAGCATTAGACTTTTGCAGCTTGAAGTTATAAGTGTTGCAGGAGCAGAGCTTAGTACTGCCTTACATTATTAGTAACCACAGTTTTTGTGGGATCAAGCCATTGAAATCATTTTAAGAGATGGGAATGGACCATGGCTGTAGGCAGAAACAGGCTAACAACATCAAGTCACTCTGCAAACCTGGGTTATATCCATCACACAGAGCAACAGCAAATCTGGTAAGGAGCTACCCTTGTCTCCTGCAACTCTTTCATCCCTTGCCTCTCAAGGCATGCACTTTATGGGCTGGGCCATCCAGTAATTTTAATACAAAGTTCAAAAGGGAAGGAAGGTTGGCCCTGTGCTAATTGGACGGGTGGCATTCCAGAGATCACAGAAAAGGATTTACACAAAAACACCCAAAACTTCAACAATAGTCAAGAAGCTTTAAAAAACATAATGAGAGTAACAGAAAGACATTTCAGCTCCATTAACAAAATACAATGGAAAAAGCAATTACTTACCGTGAGATAGTGAAGCTACTTTGTCTGCCCAAAATAGGGCACTTTGATACTGTTGCTGTAAAAGAACGCTATAAAGAATTAGTATCAATTTGGGGTTAGTTTTCCCAGCTTATTTTGAAATATAGTTCACACTATTCTCATTGAATGTTTTATTATATATGTCTTCTCTGATGAATGGCAATTCACATTTGAGTTCTTCATAAGTTCAAAAAACCAAATAGTTTAAAAGGCCCAGTCCCATAACCCCTGCAAGACCAGCAAAAGGTCAAGTAATTTGAGGTGAGGTTGTTTATTTTCAATAAAAAGTAGATATCACTGACCAAAAGGTATGTGCTACATAATTATGACAATGTCATTCGTTGGTTTGCTACCACCGCAAAGTAGCATGAATTTCCCCCTCCAGTTAACATAAACATTGCATTTTAGAAGAAATAGAGTACTGCGTAAAAAAGGACATAAGTTGCTTCAGGAAAGTCTAACAGCACTATCTATGATTAAGAAATTTTCACAGTCAAGATGCTCTAATTTCACATAATCCATAGTCCTCATGGGGACCAAGAAGGAATTTCTCCTTACTCTTGATACACACTCTGACTGTCAGGTCCATTGTTCAGGAGGACAGGGTGAAGCAGGGATGACTGGGGGCAACTGGAGAATGGATGGAAACAGGGTTTGCAGATATGTCCCACTAATTTGGGCAGCTAAGCTTACTATCAGATTTGGGAGCCAGGGAAAACCTCATAAAGTTGGCTGGGATTATTCTCTGAGAAGATCAGCAGGGGCTACTACTTTTTCTTTTTGTCCTTCTCTATGCTACCACACACAGTATGCTTCCCAGGTTCTGCTTAGCATTTTATTTAACAGATAGCTGCTTATTGTTGCAAGGACTTGCAACACTAGAAAAGCCCTGATCACTCTTGCTCTTTTCCATAACGTTACAGTTGGGGTTTATGTTAAATGAATCTTAAATGAAAACTGTATTATGACTTTGGAGAAGAGGTTTTGCAGACTCTTCTGAAACAGACATTGATGGTATGTTTTCTAGTCATCACGAAGCACTATGCTTCATGAACTAAGTGGTCCTTTTTATCCTGTGTATCCTGTTCCACACTCCCCTCTTGGGGGGGATTATGAATGCTCAGCAACCCTGCCAAGATGACAGTTGGGTTTCAAATTGTATACCCCCCCCCCAAATTTTTTTTTCCAAAAAACCCAGATATATAAACAGCTGTCTATGAGAACTAAGGTTTAAATAACTCTCTCAGCATCATGAAAGAAGGGTGTAATTCAGGCCTACAGACAATTATACAACTTTTGGCAGCAGTTCTACAATACTATAAACTGCCTATATTGCTCAAAGAAGGAATCCCCTTCCTCAGAACTGCACAATTGTCTATACAGCTATAAGGCAAAGTAGCTTGGTGAATCAGGTTAACCAAAACAAGCTCAGCAAAACAGAACAATAAAATCAGCCAAATTAATTTAGCTCCCCAATCAACCTCCTAGGCAGATTTGCTGGCCATGCATACCAGTATTTGTGCTAACAGAAGAGACAGGTTTCTTGCAGTGGTGAAGCCAGTACAAAGTCTTTGAACTAGAACATAGCAGTGCTGTTTCATATTATAGTTAATCTAGTTGATTAACACATTTTTCCTCTTTTTCTTTTTGGTAGTAAGTTTGCACCACAGCACTGTAACTGCAGAATTCATTAACAAAAGAAAACACGCCTGCCTTTCTTCTAATAGCTCGCAGTGAATTAGGTTAGTATGACGGGCATTGATAATCCTTAGGTAAGCATAGTCCAACTGGTACAGCCCATAAGTGCGGGAGGGATCCTGTAGACAGTGCCCTCCTTCCCCACACACCCCGTGCTCCAAAGGGGGAGAAAAACCTGCAGCAGTGCCCCAGTTCCCTCGCTAAAAGGCCACATGCCACCCCACGCAACTGCCTCAAACACAGACTGCACAGGCAGCATTTCCGGCCCACCGCACTCCTCTCTCTCCCCCCAACGCTCCTTCCTTCCCGGGAGGAAACAGGGCATTATTTAAAACTTAAACCCCACAGGGGCTGCCGGACTGCAGAGACCGGCACCTGCCCCCCGCCGCCCCCGGCAGCGGGGCCGAGAGCGGCTTTGCCGCAGGGACGGGCAGCGGGACAGCGGGCCCTTTCCTGCAGGGCTCCGGCGGAGCCCTCCCGGTCCCCTGCAGTCGTTTCCCTCCCGGGGCAGCGAGGCAGGCGGCGGGCTGGGGCGGGGAGGGGAAGATAGCGGGTAGCGGCGCACCAACGGTCGCCCTCCCTCCCCCCCCGCCGCCCCTCACCTGGTCGATGTACTGCCGCACCCGCTTCCTCAGCCGCTCCAGATTCATCCTCCTGCGCGGGGAGAGGGGGGCTGGAGGCTACGGGAAGGCGGAGGGAGGGACGCGGCGCCCGGCCCCGGGTAGCGGCCCAGGCGCCAAGCCGCCGCGCTGCCACCGCTCGCCTCTCCGCCGCCTTCCCGCTAACGCGCCCCGCCGGCCGGTGCCACGCTCAAAGCCGCCCCCCTCCCCTTCCTGTCCCGTCCCTCCCCCCTCCCGCCCGGCTGGAAGCAGCACCCCGCCCGCCTGGTTCCGGGAGCGCCGCGGCCCGCCCCCGGCAGGGGGCGCCCCAGCGCGGCACGACGCCTGTTTTTCCCTTGAATTCATTCCGAGGCCTTTTCTCCCCGGTTGCGAGGCTGAGGCCGGGGCCGGGGCCGGGGCCGGGGCCTGGGTCTGTGCAGAGGCCCGTCCCCCAGGCGTTCGCGCAGGCCTGGCTTCAGGGCAGGCGGCTGTGCCTGGAGCAGGGCTGACGCTGCTTCCCCCGGAGAGGGAGACCTGCAGTGACCCGAAAAGGCCCCAGCTTGAATCAGCTAGGGCTTAATCATCTAACCTGGGGACTGCAGGTTTTAATGGTTCTGGAGACACGGAGCGGAGCTCTCGAGCGATCAGCTATGGAAACGTAGTTGAGGCCACACACATGGAAGAGACTCCCCTTTGGTGACCAGGACCTCAGGGTGGCTGGAAAAACAATTTCTGAAGGGCTTGCCATAAGCTTATGTACCAAGAGTGTTTGTATGATTGCAGGTGTGGTTTAGAGGTAAGGGAAGAGCATCTTTCAAATGGGGTGCTGAAGCAGAGCACTGTTTATTGGTGTGTTGTACCATGCCAACCAAAAAGGCACAGAACCATAAAACAAAGCTCATTTTATGTCCAGGACGTAAAATGCCAATGGAATCGAATAACACCATGTTTATTTGTTTGCTTTTGGATGTTATTAGTTCATTTTTACATAATATATGCAGGTCGACCAAATGTAATATATCTAGAAGTTTTTAAATGTACAATTCAGTATGTGATGTAAATGTTATGGATGCTTGCAGAGATCATAGACTGCGTATCAGGAGGTTTTCTAGAAGTCCTCCATGGTTTAACTATTTTTGGTATTACATAGATTAGAGAATCATTATCCACTAGGATATTGCAGAAAGATGTTGGCTTTTACTGCTGAAGAACAGATAAGTGAACTGTTAAAATACCTTACTGTCAGTCTTACAGGTTTGAACTAATTAAGATCCTGACAAATACATCTTTGAAAATGTGAAGTGTATGGCTTGCTCAAGAAGAGCAGTCAATTATATTTTTTGGTGAGGAACAATTGTCTTAAAGTTTCAGTGTACAGGAGGCTGCAAAGATGGCAGGCACATAGTCACAAACAAAAAATATTCATCTGAGAAAAATGGGAGCCATCTGCCCTCTCGTGATCTATTTGCACTAGTTCCACTTTGATGTAAAACTGTTTGACTTCAGTGATTTACTCTTTTTATGAATTAGGTCAGATTTTCACCTCACAGTATGTCACTCTTTGGGGGTTGGTATTTTTCACTAAGTGTGGCTTTATTGTAGAGGGTAGATAGTGATTTTGATGACTGTGCAGTGTAGGAATAATTTTGCTTTTTTACTCAGCTGCTTTTATAAGTCTGCTTTTTTTATGTTTCAGTAACAGAGGTCTTCGGGAAAGCAAAATCCTTGTTTGTCTTTCCATTAGCTCATGTAATGAAGAGACTAATCCTTTTATTAGTTGTTTCTGTAGATCCAACAGCTCTGAAGAGATTTAACATCATATTTAGCTTGCCTGAAGAAATCTTTAGCTATCTAAATATCTTCTATGACCTTTCTATCATTCTGTGAATACTTCAGCATAAGAGATGATGCAATCAAACTTTTTTGTACCTTTTGTTCAGTGAAACTTGTAGTTTGTTACGAGTACTACCGTTCTGCTGGTTGTATTTGTTGGTTTAAAATCTCTTTGAAAATAGTACAGTAGCTAATGGTATATGTGTTTGTCAGTTTGCAGATCACTTTATGTACAATAAAAGAAGTTTGATACTATTTAGAAACTACTGAGTGATGGAGCCCACAATTTGCTAATAAGTGGTATATTTCCCTCTTAAACCAGGTGCAATGGTAACTTATCGAAATTCAGTGTTTTCTATTAAATGTGAGATACTGTGGCAGTGGATTGCAGAATCCTATAAAAGAACAAGATACATTTAAATATCTTGATAGAGGATGAGTTTGGAGGATAGAAATTTATCAAATGCAGAACAAAAAGACCCAGGAGTTTATGCTAACCTTTAACGTAAAAGTCTGGGTTGGGTAAGAAAAAAAAGATACACAGGAAGTGTGGGGGTAGGAAGAGAAGAACATGCTTTTATTGAGGATGGTTAACAGTAAGAGCAGCCATAGTCAAAGGGAGCTGGTCTGAAACACACAGAGGATCTGTGATCTGCAGGATCTTGGCCAGGCCCAAGGAATGCTCTATGAAGGTGAGGAAACCAAGGTACAGACATGCATGTAGAACATATTATTTTGTTAACATCTGTACAGTTCAAATGCTGTCAAAGTAAAGGGTAAATGATCTCATGATACTCTGTAACATGTGTGTGCTATATGCTGTTCTCTCACGTTCCCCTGAAAAGTTAGCTTGTCCGAGTGAGTTGCTTGTGGGCTTGGAGCTCTGAGAAATGGTTGCTAAAGCTGGGCTGGGAGGCTATGTCAGTGCTGCTCCGGAGGGCCCTGCTCCGGTGGGCTGCCAGTCCCATTTCTGCAAAGGGAAGCTGCTCTTACCTTGCTGCTCATTAAGGAGTTTGCCATTCAAAGAGAGTGACCTTAGAGAACGACTCCAAAGCTTTGCTCCTCCACTGGGAATGCTGTAGGTGTGTGGGCAAATAGGACTCACATGCGTGGCTGTGAACTGGTTGAACCTTAAAAAATTATTTTAGGTGTAAACATGGAGAAAATTGTATTTTAAGTAGTTCCTAATGATACATAGGTTTCTCTTTCAAATTCAGTAGCAGTAAAGTGCTAAACTCTTTTAATGGTTAAGAGGTGTTGATACACCTAGTGTTTTGCTAATAGTACTTCTAATAGATGTGAAGGTACGCAGAGTCACTTAGAACAAACTGCTTTACAAGATACTGCACACTAACATCTTAAATCTTGCAAGGAAGGGTAGGACTCCACATATTAAAACTTTCCTACTTTGTGGAATTTTGTATTGCATTTTAACTGCATTGAAAACCTTTTTTTTTTTCTCTCTCTCTCTTTTGTTCTAAATATATCTCTACGTACAGTATTCTGGTAGTAGTACATAGCTTCCTGTTGCTGCTTTTAGATTTTTTGTTTCTGAATCAGTTTGGTGTTTGTGCATGTGAACTTGATCCAGTTTAAGTGTTTATATTCATTTGGGGTTTGTATGCCAAAAGGTTTTCCTTTTACTTGGAAAGGTTTCCTTGTTTCTGTCTTGAAGTATTGTATTTGGAGCAAGACGATATGTTAGGCCTTCAGAATAGAGAAATATATTGTAGAGGTTGCCTGAAATGCTCCAACAGCAGGTGTTGTTTCTTCTGGGAAAGGTTTCAGAGACTGCTCCTTGCTCAGCTGTTTGACACCATATAATATACTATAGTCTTGATCAGGTTGGGAGCATCCATGGCATACACATAGATGGAAAAGGGATGAGAAGTGAAGCAATTGCCTTTTGTCATGTATCCTAACAGCATTCTTCAACTATCTTACAAAACTCATGTCTTTTCACGTAGAAATGATATAATCTGTTTTACTTCTAGTCTGAATAGCATGATATTACTTTCTATATCTGGATCTTGTAACTATTATTTGATTGCCCACCATGAACTACATAAGCTGTCAAGAGAGCAGTCTACTGAGTGTATTTAATTTTTTTCTCTCTTTTTATTTGAGTTTATACAGACTGCATTGTCTGTCAGTCCTGCCTCTTCTTCCATGACATCTTTTGATCCTGTTGGTCGTTGTCAAGCAAATTTGACAGGGGTCTCCAATAGCAAAATCGGTTCTTACAAGTTTCCTGAAAGTCAGTGGCATGATTAGAGAGACCTAGATGAATGTTCCTTTCTTCCACGGGAGGCTGCAGCCTGAGCTAAATATCTGTCTGCTCTGTTTGGCTTGCTAGCAGTCCAGTGAGCACGTGTATGGGTTGGGAACATGATCAGAGGATGTGACAGGGGGTTGAAGGATGTGGGAGGACAGGGACTGAAGGTATTGTGGAGGAAGGGAAGTTGGGGCTTGGCAATTAGTCTGTGCAGTTGCATGCAGTCCTTAGGAAATCAGGCTTTGCTGGGTCTGCTGCTTGTAGAACACTTTGCTTCCTATTATTATCTAGATGATACAAACCTATTGCTCTTTTTTTTTTCTAAATTGAAGAATTGGGATTTATACTTGTTCTCAGAGGCAGGTTTTGATTTTTTGCAGTGATATGAGTGCAAAGTGATTCTGGTGATTCCTGTTGATTGTATCAGAATAACCAGAATCAGATTTTGTTTCAGCTTTTCCAAGACTTTAATTTTATAAGAGGGTCCTCTCTCAAGCTGAGTTCTCTCTTTCATGCATGTAGTATTAGTCCAGCATGGTTATCGCGTGTCAAGAATGAATTTAAAGGTGTTTAATCTTTCTTGCCCAGAAGCCACCAGAAAGGAACCTGTTCTAAGGAAATGAAGAAGATACATTTTATTGTGAGAGGCATGAAGAAATGAAAGAAAATTATAAAGTCTTGAGAATAAATTTTAACACTGGAAACTAAATATTTGCACTGCAAAAGGCAACTTTTAATATAAAGCTGCACTACTGGCTACAATTAGCCTTCTCTTTATTTAGGTTTAAAAAGATCATACAGGTATGTGTGGTAGTAAGACTTAGCCCTAGTTTCTGATTCATTAAGATTTTCTTTTAAAACTTGTATCCCTTAGATTTCTTCTGAGAAGTACCTGAATGGGTTATGTTGGCCACTATGCAAAGTAACATGGAAGAGGCTACAGGAGAGGAGGCTTAGTCCAAAAATAGTAAAGGTGATGAGCCAAACTAGATGTACTGGGAAGGCAGATGAGATGGTCTTGGCTTGCTTTGCCATCAGTCTAGGTTTGTGCCTTTTTCCTGGAGGTATTCAGCTGTCAGTGGAGCACTAAAAATAATTCAGCTGACCAAATATAGGTGTCTGTGTTCGGGGAGCAGACTGTCTCTCTGGACTCCATTAGTTGGGTTAATTAGATTTCAACTCCCTAGAATGAAAGTCTAAACACCTATGTCGAAGATACCCAAATGTGTGTGTCTTAATAGCTAGCAGATTCTACCCTGGGGGCTTGATTCAGTTCTCTAAATGGAGGAGTGTACCTCATCTGAGTAGTCTCTGAGTTGCTGTAGAATATCTGTGACACCGCTTGGGACTAGTTTTGCCCTTCTGGACTGGGGATGGGAGGCCAGGTAGATTCACAGTAATGCCTAAATTGACACTGGATGCTTATGTTAAGGGGTTGAATCCTGCCCTGCATGTCTACAAAGTAGGTATCTACATGTTGGCTAGGTATCTAATTGCCATTATAGTCTGTGGAGATCTACAATGGGACTTAGCTGCCTGGCCTTTTTAAAATATATTCCCCTCTACCCCTCCATTACCAAGAACTGAAACATATAGAAGGACAGATCATGTATATATGTTTCTTACACTCAGGGCTGCAGCAGATCAATTTGTAGAACAAAATGTTATTCCCCATACCATAATGGTAGCTGCTACTATTCCATACAGCACAGGTACCAGAATAGAAAACAGTCAGGTTATAGGATGCAGAGAGAATGGAGAAAGCAAACCAGAATACACCTGCAAACCATATATAAGGTAACATATATGTGCTGTGGTATTTTAAGAACTTTGGAATCTTGGGGCATAGTTTTGATTGGAGATGTTTCTCTGGTTGTTTTCAGTCTAATGCTTCATTTTAAGTCAAATCACTGACATTTATCTGAAATGTGCATGCTCTGTTTTACAGCACTGTGTTGGTTTGTCTAATTTAGGAAGTTTGCTCCCTAGATTTTGGGACAGTGAAGTAGTGAGTAATCTGGAAACTTTATCTCATGACTTTATCACATGGCATTTTATTTTAAAGAAATATGGATTTTGATTATTCTGTTATTGAGACGTAATGTTTAAAACAATCCTATGCAGAAACAACTACTTTTTTTCAGGTCACTGTGCCAGATGGATGCAGCCTTCTTACACCACAATATTATTCTTTGGCACTTGTATACTTTATTTTCATGAAGAAATTGAATCAATGGCTAAGTGAGACTCCATGCATGCAAAAAAAGAAAACATCTAAAATGAATGTAAGTACGTATGCTTCAACTTCTGGTTTCCTTGTAAAGCAGTTTTGTAACATCTCTGGAGTGAGTTACTTTTTTGTTTTGCACATGTTTATTGTTGTCACTATCATTACCCTCTGAAGGTTGTCTTTTAACTAATTTTCTTGCAGTTGCCATGAAGCTTATAAGTTTTCAAATACATGATGAAAACAACATATGTAGGTTACTTTTTCTTGTAAAGTTTTGTTATTCTGCTGAAATGGATGACAGTCTCATTTCAGAGGATGAAAACAGTATTTTTGACTAATCATCAACTCTTTTACTGAAATGATAAACTTCATCCCTTGAGTCGCTTGCCTTGGGCTTGATTTTCCCTCCCTGCCCTACAAAATAAAGAGCTGCTTTAATCACTTTGCAGTCCTTTTACAGAACCTTGCATCAATCAGCATGCATGTCAGAGAAGCACTTCACTGCTTTGTGGAAATTTTTTTAGTAAGAAACCCAGTGAGTTCCCACGATAAGTAGACAAAAACTCACGTGTTGTCTAGGCATCAGATACATTGCGATGGCTGTTCTTGCAGGTGCATTTGGCATTTTGCATAATCACATTTGCATTTTGACATATTTGTGCTCATAGTGTGAATCCCCTCTTCATTTTGCATCCCTAGATGCGTGTTTTGTGAGGGAGTGAGAACTGAATGTGCATTTTCTTGTGACTGACTATCGACTCTCTGGTTCATTCAGCTGGGGCCCTGTGGACTCCCTCTTCAAGACAGTGCAGACTACTGCAGTAGTTAAAATGAAGCTCCAGACTCTATTTGGTTTCTTTGTTTTAGTGCAAACCTGCCAATTTAAAAATGCTGTGATGCGACAAATACTTAGGCACATCTCTGCTTCTTATGAATAGATAAATACTACCAGGTTCTGTCAAAGATGCTAATTCTCACTGAGGCTAAGTAAGATCACATCTTCATTGCAGTCCAGTCAGGGAAGCTTTTGATTAACGAGAGGCAAGTAGTCCTGACTATAAGTAACAAGGAAATTAATCTTGAGAGCGGAACCTGATGATCTTCAGCTGATATATGAGAAAGTCCAGTGAATCTGAATAACTCTTTACAATTTATTTTGATACTGAACAATATATAAAATCCCTGATCAGGAGGAGCAGAAGCCTAGCCAAACATCAACTAAATCTCCCAGTCAAGATTACGTAGGTTAAATAGGTGGCTTGAGGGGTGGTGGTTTATGACTGAAAATAAGGAGGTTAGTGAAAGGAAGTTTCATTGCAAGTTAATATCTTCAGCTCCAATCTGTGCTGTTTTGTTTGTGCTAGTTCTTGGGAATAAAAATAATGATACTTTTACCAAATGTAAGTAGTCCATAAGAATAGAAAGATCTTGCCTCTATTTCATTATCTGATCAAAGAGGCGTTTTGTAGAACACCTTTAGCCAGATGAAGATTAACTGTTGAAATTGCAAAACTTTGATTTAAAAGATGTTCTCCTGCCCTCTAGTGTTAAAGTATGTTCTGGTTACTGTACAGTATTTGTGTCTCAGCTGATTAGGTCAGCTAATTGATATTTTGCCAATATCTGCTGTCTTTCGGAACACTGAAAACTTGCAAATTGATCCTTAGTGTAATTGGAAAATGACCCTGGAAAGTTAGTATGTGATTTGAGCTTTCAGTAGTGACCTGCAGAGTTAGAATGCTTTTTTATTTCACAACCATTACTGCATACTATTTTTCGTATGTAGGTTTTTTGTTTTTTGTTTTTCCTTTAAGCAGGATGACATTTGTAGTATATTTTCCACTGTCTAATACCTGTATTATTAAAGGATATGTGTTGGGTAGTCATTTTTTTCACATGCTTCATATCATTAACATTTCTATTGATCCAAATTGATATATAAGAACATAAGTAAAATACACAGTAAAATTGGTCTATTTTTAAAACTTCTATATAGAAATAAAAGAATGAATTTTAGTGCTCTGTTGCAAAAAAAAAAAAAAAGTTAATGTGTTATTTATCCACATTGACTAAACTTGCCATTGTAGCATAGAGAGAAACTTGGGAACTTGACTGATGGCAGCATCAGTAATAAAACCATTTGTAGAGGATTTCTGAGCAAAGACCACTAACTGGAAGAAGCCTTCTATTTTAGCTATGTGCACAGAATATCTTCTGAAAAAGCAAGAACCAATAATGAAATTCGGATCCTACTGAAGTTAATGGGCCAAGATTTCACAGCAGTGCTCTAATGATGAAAATGCTTTTCTTTTCCCTGGCAAATCAGGTTCAGCTTGGTTGTTTTGTTTGTCCATTTTCTTGCAGTTCTTTTAACACTACTTCTAGAAGTTTTACCTTCTGTTTTTAGGGAGTGACTTAACTTTTAAAGTATTCATGATCTTGTGTCCTTTTCTTCAAATGAAGAATCCATAAAAATGAGAGCTACTTATTTTTAATGCATTAAATACTCAAATGTGTGCTCAGTTTTTAAGAGTTCAGCTCAAGTGAACTCAAACTGGGCTGACAAAGACGAGGCAAATATAACCATTGGTGTCTGTAAAATATGGCCTTATCTGCTTGCCCTGGAGTCATTAGTCACTGCTATGCTCCACCCTTTACAGGTTCAGGCTCTTAATTAGCCACTTGTTTCACTTGTTTTGCTGTTTTCATTCATTTTTGTGGGAGATGGAAGCACCTGGTTATGTACAAGTCAAACCAGTCACTTTACATTAGGTCATGGCTACATCAGGTTTAATCTGGCTTTGCAAAGGTTATTGTAGATTGGAGAGCTGTACCCATTCCCTCATTAACGTTTCTACCCCCCCAAAAAAATGTTGTTGTAAAGTTCATGGTCTTTTCTAACTTCATTTTTCTCTCTATGTACATTTACTTACACAGCCAGTTTATATGTTCTGTAACAACTGTGTCAAGTTGATGATTGTGAGATGCCATGTTGACCAAATACCTTTAAAGTAACTGTTGAAACAGGCAAAAGTGAAAGAGGAGGGTGAAGCAATGGGGAAGTACTTCAGACTTCCTACAGTAACCTATTGTGTACATCTGCTATGTTTTGATACATTCAGTGCATTTCCCCCAATGAGGATTGAATGGCAGAAGCCAGAAATGAGGGTTGTTAGAAATGTTAAGTAAGTATTGTCTACAAATGCTGATTAAAATTACTGTACACATGAAATCTAGTAAGATTTTTCTAGTAAGATTTTGTTGCAATAAAGGCTAGGTTAGAATTTCAGAATTGGGACACGACTTACTATATTAAAAGCATATTTTAAAAACAGTGAGCCTGCCTAGGATCTAGAAGTTTCTCCTTCACTCTGTACTTGATTCCCACATTCCCCTCTCCTTGCCTTTCACTCACCTGCTCCACTCTTTAGATATGGCTCAGGCTCTTCCTTTTTGATAGCCCTTAATGGTTCTCATCAGAAATAGCTAGCCAGAATTTAATACTCTTTGAAATCCCCAAATGTAGACTCAGACTATTCCTGAAATAGGTATTATGCCATAACATTTTGCATATAAACACATGAATAATAAGATCAAATATGAATCACATTTATAACAGTAGGTCCATCTGCAAAAACAGATTCTATACCAAGACGTTGATAAAATGAAAGGCCATCAACAAATTTGTTGTCTAGATTTTCATAATATATGCCAATGGAAGTTGTTGTGGATGGGATTTTTTTGGCTTGGGTTTTTGTTGAGCTGTGAGATAATGATAGCTATAGCTTCAGTCCTCAGCCAGACGATGGAAACTGGACCTTTACAATAGACCCAAGACCAAAGTGGCTAACCGAGGTGGACCAGAACAGTGGGGCTCTCTCAGCTGGGCTTTTGTGGCCTTCCTCTGGATCCCTACAGCTACTTTTCAATATAGAAGAAGATTCATTTCAGTCTGGCTTAGCTGATATTCACACTTAACTCCCTTCTAACAGAAAGCAAAGAAGCTGCTAAACGACACTAGGGGTCACTGTAAAGCATGATTAAAATGAATCTTGGAACAGAGCATATTTGCACACTAAACCTACATTCCTTGTATTGATATATTGACTATTCTGAGACCTGGCTGTATTTTATTTTTCTGGCTATTTTATTTTATCTGGAAGGAAGATTAAAAAAATAGATACAAAGATTTAACAAGGAAAAAATATATCTTCTGATTTGTGAGCCATCTTTACGGAGGCATAACTTCTGTTTGCAGTCTTTCATGCTCATTTGTCACAACGTTCAATGATCTTACACATGGTTTTGGTCTTTTTATTATGAACAAACTAGATAAATACCCTGTCTCGGTCTAGGTTCATGGAACCAAACCAGACCCACCCCACCATATGTGGAGTGCCACAAAATCACATTAGTAAGCAGGGTCTGAGAAGGTTCAGCCTCTCACAAAACTGGTACCCTTAGCTCCTGTTCAGCATGGCCAAGTAGACAGAGCCCCGTTCCTTGGGTATTTTGCTTTTTACCAGAGATTATTTTCAAACTGAAAATATCTGTGAAGAATTCATTAGTCTCTGCTGGTTTTTACATAAATGAGAAATGAGAGTTGCATCAGCCTCAAGTCTTTGTCTCGAGCTGCATGGGAAATAAAAGCTTTCTACGACCTTTAATATTTTCATCTTGTTCAGTGTGTGAAGCTGCAGGCACTGACTTGTACTGTGAGGGCACACCTCTTTGGGTCATATGTCTTTCTTCAGCAATATCAAATTATGTGATCAAGATGTTCTGCAGGGGAAGGCTGCAACCCTAGAAAGTGTCTGTTCCAGCATGGGTCCTTTTTGTTTGTGTATCGGGGGGATGGGAGGGAAGAGAGCTCTTGGGAGGCACAGCCTTTGCTGCTTTGCAGTATGAGCACCTCTCTTCTGAGCCAGGACCGCTGGTCTGGAGTAGGTGAGCTGCTGGTACTGCTGTGAGAGACTGAGGCAGAGGTCAAATGACTTGATTTTCATGCATGAAGCATGAGACTTGACAGGTCTGCATACAAAGTACAAGAATACATGCTTGCTGCACATGTCAGACAAGTGGCTGCTAAGTGATGTTTTTTGTCCTTTCTGCTCTGTTCCTGTTCAGCATTGAGGAGGATGACAGAACAGCAGTGGGTTCTTGCTGGTATGGGAAGCTTCAAGTAATCCTGGTGTCTTGCAACCCTGAGTACTGAAGAACTGACTTTTTTTTTTTTTTTAGAGGTTTTTAAACTGATACTGAAAAGGAAATAAACAGGAAAAAATGGAGCCCTGTCCCAAAGTGTTTGTGGTCTATGACTGTTGTGAGGAAAGCTGGAACTGTTGCAAGCCAGTTGTAGCAAGACTTTGCTGTGATGCCTTTATTTTGTTTGCTGGTCAAGGTTGTGCGGCCACACAGTTAATAGTATTTGTCTATCAGCTTGGATGTATTATTTTTTTATACGCTATGTCCAATTAATGCAAATAATCTTGGAGAATGTTTTTAGCATCAGTGGGCAGAACTGTAATCATTGGGCATTAGATACCGGAAGTGAGAGACAGTCACAGCTTCAAGCACATTCACAAATGTCTGTAGAGGAAAAATCTGGTTGATCAACAGTTTATAGGACCCTAACTCATCTGTACTCAAAATTTTGCCTGGTGACATTATGAGTAATTTATCTTCAGACAGGAAAAAAGTAGTATTGGTGAGAGAAATAAATATTAGAAGGAGGAGGGAGAAATATACTCAGCTTTCTACATGGATAGGGAAGAGGTGGAAGAGTGTTTCTCAGGGCCCTTGTAAAGCAAATGAAGGTATGTGTAATGAGTTTGGCCCTAGAAATGCTACTGGTGTGTAATCCCTTAGCAATTTAATTTACTGCATTCGGAGAGGGTGAGGATATTTTTTCACTGCTTTTTAGAAAACAGCAAAGTGATGATGGTATTGTAGCTATGATGACTGGCTGCCTTTATTGTAGGAATGACTTAGGTTGTTTTATTCAGATCTAGCTGTGAGCTGGTGAAGAAAATATCAGCACACTTCACTGTTTGTATTGATAACAAAACAATTTGTACTACAGATGAAATTTTACCTGGGCTGAGACTACGTAACATGTACTTATACAACTTTTTCTCTCAAAGTAAGTCTCATAAGCCTTATACTAGTACACTTTCAGTAATGTTCATTTCACTTCTGTCTGTGGTATTTCTCAACTTATTCTTGTTCCCAGTACTTGCAAGGAGATATGTGCGTGAATATACATCTCTGCTTGTCCCTTTCTCCCAAAATAAATAAATATGAGTCAGAGAGACTCTGAGATGTTTTCCCCAGTAGATTAACCTAGACCACCTTAGCTGTTCTTGAAAGGCCAGAGATATAAATCCTCTTTCTGGTCTTGTGAATCTCTTCTGTCACTGGGAGACCAGCTTCCAAAAGAAAGTGCCAGGGGTTACACATTTTGTGACACACTGTAAATACTCAGTGAACTTCCCTTCCTGATGTATTTGTGATATATTATTAGGTTGCACTGTGCTACAGTAAAATTCACAGGAAAACAAATTTCATAGAATAATCCATCTTCCTAATGCACGCCTCTCCAAAAAATATGGCAGGAACTGGAATGTCATTCATCAAGTTCAGATTTAATATCTCATTTGTTCCTATTTGGTTCCTTAGTAGAGTCTGTCTGCTTCAAGCTATAGCAACATGTTTCTTTGTGATGAAATGTGATCAGTTATCTGGGTGCTAATAGTAGGAATATAGGTGGCATTTCTGTTGGCTTGGCATGGGTCTTGAGAGGTCCGTTTTTTATAACTGCTGGATGGATTGTTCTATCCTCTAGATTAAAGCATTCTTTTGGTAGCACAGCAAACCAGCCTTGTCGTGTGTTACTGTTATACAGTTTGTGATCTTTGTTAACTGATCTACTTTTAGCATGCCTTCTACCTCCCGCTGGTTCTGACAAAGCCAACACCTGTTAACTTCTTGACTGGATTTCATTCAACAGATCTCATGGCATGTACAAATGTTCATTTCTCTCTGGACCTTGTTCAAAACCTACTTGGAGATGTTAACCAGGAGGCTATGGCTGGAGGGGAGGGCCTGTGCAGTTGAGGAGAGACTTGCAGAGAGGTCCCAGGTGAAGCATGTGTGTTCTGTTTTTCATCACCAACTTTCTCTAGTTTATCAGATTTCATTATTTAGTTGATGCAGGGGATTGGACTGTGCCTGTAAATGGCCGGTGAGGAATTCCCCTGGAGGAGGAAAACTCCCTGCTGCCATTGAGCCAGTTTCTGCATGCTGTTCTTGCCTTTTCACTCCTCTGGCCTGGCAGCAGGTGATAGGATAGGACTGGGGGTGGGAAAAGGAGATCTTGCTGAGCTTTAAGTGGCTCATAAAACCAAACTGTAAGTTACTCTTTCCTGCATTGGGATCATCACAACCTGGCCCAAAGATCTGGGAAGCAGGACTTGATCAGAGATGCCTGATTTTCTTGTATTCATTGCCATGAGGGAAAACCTGACCTACAGCACCCTTGGCTGCATTTTGTTTGGGCAGCTTAAATTACTCACCCAGGACACAGACCCAGCTAACATACCTGCTTATGTTCTGTTCAACAGTCTTGGTAGGAGTCTGGCAGGGAGACTTACTGCACTTGTGATGTTGATTGTAGATGGGCCTTAGGTCTGATGTGTTCGGGCTTCTCCACACTTACTGCTCAAGGATGTACATTTGTTTTGAGTAAGCACAGTAACTCTTGAGTGTCCAAAATGTGTCAGACCTACCACATGTGAAGACGGTCTGATGTGCCAGGGACTGTGGTTTCATTGCGCACATGGAGCGAGGTTGTTCTGCACATGCAGTGACCATTATCTGATTTCTGTGTCTGTGCTGTTGTGGTGGTCTAACCCTAAAAGCAGTAGGGTGATAGATTACAACTAAAAATGGTGCTCTTCAGTCCAAAGGGATAGAGTTGGTAGGCTTATTTAAACACAAAACCATGCACATAGGGCAGGTTTTTTATCTTCTTATCCTGATCTCTAGAATCTAAACAGCCCTGTACTCTCTTCTGAATGAACTCATTCTGGTTTCTGGGCTCTCAGCCTTAACAGACTCAACTAAGTGCAATTGTTTAGCTTTGCAGGAGTGGAGGATTTGAAAACCACTTCCTAGAACTTCACACATTTTGCCACAGTCAAATTAACAGGGTCAGACTGTGCAAGTGAGTCACAGTAGCAGGGCTTTAAAAGACTTGCATTTCACTTCTGTGGGGTAGAAATTCCTCATCTGAAAACTAGAAAGAGCATATTTCTGTGGTATAAAGAGAAAAGTACTTTTTCCTCTACTGTTCATGAGACTGGCTCCATACCTATTCTAAGAAACATGGAGTTCTACAAAGATCCCAGTCACTTCTGTGGACAATATGACTGTATTTAGTGATTTCCCAGTCTTTCTAAGACCATTAAAATACCTATTCCAATTTGTGAACTGCTTGTTGCTTTCCTCTGTGCAAATTTATTTTTTCAGTTTCATGATTGAGCCAAATTGTATTTCCAGTCAAACAAAGTGCTTATTTGTGTGTGTAGTTGGGGAGGGGGAGTAGGGAATGACTTTTAAAGTACTAATAAGTTGAAGTAAATTGGAAAAATCCAAAACACTTCACTGAAGTTATCAAAGGAGATTTTTTAGTTCATTTTTATATATATATATACACACACACTGTGTGTGTGTGTGTTTTTCTTTTCCTTCTGTTGACCAGAATACTCTTACTTTAAGGGAAGTAGTTTCATTTTAGCTTTAAAGTTTAACCCAAAATATGCTTGGAAGCAGTGATTTGGATGAGAATTTCTGCAGACCACTAAGGTTGAAGAGTCGATTCTAAGGCTGAAAAGGTGGGACATGACATGCGCTCTGAGGTGTACAATCCCCATGAGCTTTTGTTAGATAAATTAAAATGCAGTACTCCCCCCCCCCCCAACCTAACTGTTAATCGCACCTGTCCCCATATGTTTGCTGGAGTTTATTTTGTGCAGCTGCTGCAAGCAAGCTGATGCCAGATGGCAACCTCGCTCTTGGAACATAAAGAAAAGAACTGAAAGAACCAGGAGGGTCTTGGGCCTCCACGTGACTGCCTCTTCCCCCGAAGGCCCTGATCCTGCAGTCAAGGGGGGTTTTCTATATGAAGGGCTTGTAAAGTCGAGCCTTTTATGTGCTTTAACCTAATGCAATTAGCCTACCCTTTGATTTCAGTGGCTTGAACTTCTTGCCATTACTGTGTGGTCAGGTGAACAATGGAAAAGAATGTTCTTAAAATGGAGGCAAACGTCTTAATTCAAATTTGATTATCTAATTAACATACAGAGCCATATTTAGACAGCCAAGAAAAGAAGGCTTGATTTTTTGTTTGTTTGTTTGTTTTGCTTTCCCTCAAAAAGTGCTGGGGGCTTTTGAAAACAGGGTATTTTATTGTGAGGTATTTTATTGTATTTTAATCTCTCAAATTTGAGATTTCTTTTCCTGACTCCCATGCGGGTTTGGCATGTGGGCCCTGTGTATTGTAGTGAGAACATTCACTGCACAGGATTTACAGACCAAACATTTCTAACTGTAATGTCTACCTCCAATATTGGAGGTAACTTAGGATACAAAGTAAAATTCTTATAAAAAGACCCAATTACGAGCAAGGTTTTTTTTTTTTAAGTGTATATGTTTACAAAATCAGTAGCAGAAGGTGTTTATCATTCTGAGAAAGGATGGTCATCAAAATAAGATTGTGTTTACAGTGTAATAATTAGCTGCATCAGGATTAATATCTTATACTATGGAAAAAATGTGCAAGTGTGCATCTATGCCAACCTTGCTCCTTTTCTCAGAAAGGTCAGAGGATAAAAGTATTATGCCCTGTCAGGCAGCCAGCACCATTTTACAGCTGTTATTAGTTGTACTCAGCATAAAAGAAATAGGCTCTTGCCTTCAGCTCACAAAATCCAAGCCTGAAATGAGTTGTGCAAAATATTCAATTAAGATCTCTAATGTACTTGAAAACAGTCTTGGTTCAAGTCCAGACTGGCTCCGTGCACTTGGACTCATTTGCTGGAATTTTGTTTGTCTGATGTTTTCCAGCAAAGATTTTTTTCCAGAAGAGGTTTTCTTAGCCATATCCAAGGATGTACAGACTTTCACAGATTTTCGTGACCAGCATTATAATTTGATCTGTGTTTTATTCTATTTTACCTGATGCCTTCAAGGGTTTGCAAAAATCACGTTGATTTTTCACAGCTGTGGTAAGGCTCACTTCAGTGGATGTTTCCTGACTAACACAAACAATCAGATGGACAGACAGATGACTCCATGTGTACCTGCACTGACAAGGAAGTTGAACCAGTTAAGAAGTCCGCCAACTTGTGTACTCTTAAGGAGGCTGAGCTTTAACTCAAATCAGTTAACCAAAACTAACTAACTCAAAGTAACAGCACAGATGAAGTAATTTGAACTTTAACTTGACATGGAAGCTTGCTTTCAAGACTGTAAGAATACGCTTAGCAAAAAGGAGGTGGAGCAGTTGCAAAAGACATAAACTAGCAAAGCTGCAGGGACTCTGACTAGCGGGTAACCAGCATTTCCTGAGGGCTTATACCCTGTTTGCTTGTCTTTCCTAGTGGGTTTTTGCAGGTGTTTATGTTAATGTATCCAAGCTACAGCTGCACCCAGTTTGCTATGTAGATATCCCTACCTGCTGGCCCAAAATCCGGTGTTCTCAGGGACATCTGACCTATGCTCAGTTAAGAGAATGCTCTTTTGCACTGTAGCCTGTTAGTGTATATTCTAACTTGCACTAAGCTTAATGTTAAAACATAGGAAGGAGTGTAGACATGAGGCGAAGCTTGTGTTACATGGACCGTTAGAAGAGTGCAGCCAGGTTTGCTGTGCACACTTCTGTTGCATGGAGGCCCAGCAGAGATGGGGAACCAAATTAAACTAATTGTCAATGATGTCCTGTTCAGCAAATCCCAACTTCTGTTTCTGACAGCGTTAGCAAATCGCCAGGATCAATTCAAAGGATGCACTCCCTGCAACAAAGCACTGGCAGTCCGCAAAAGGTTTAGCAAGCAGACCTGAAAAGGACAATGGTAGGGGGAGGGAAGGGCAGTGGGAAGACGTGATCGTCTGGCCAATTTTCAGGGCAGCTATGCCAGCTGAGCTCCAGTAAGGCACCAGGGAATTCAGCTCAATGGGCTTTAATTTGTGCGTATGTGTATAGATTTTGTATGACAGGCACAATTCCAGAAGCCTTCCAAATTATGCCATTGTACTTAAACCCTAATACACAGATAATGCAGTCGTGCAATAATCAAAGCAATCTTTGTCATATTGAAAACTGAAACTCTTGAGGGCAGAGTTTAATCAATGTATTATTGAAACTAAAATCCAGCCTTACTGTGGTGATTGTATTACTAGGTGCTATACTTAATTCATGAAGAAAACTATGAATTTTAAAATTGAAATGAATCTCTCAAAATTTGCTGGTTGATGGAGAATGTAATATTAATTTTGTGTTGGTTGTAGGCATCAAAGAAATAGATAAGAAAGAAAAAAAATCCTTCTTGCCAGTTCTTGGGATACCTCTTTCAACAGATTCTTAAAGGGCTTCAAAAAATGTTATAGCAAAGCACTGCAGAAATATAGCTGTAATTCACAAGCTGCATCTCTATTTTTACTGAAGAATGTTGTGGTTCTGTTCCTTTAACAATTATGTATATGTCAGATGTCTAAGTGGAGGAAAGATTTCAGTATTTTTTTTATTTAAATACTTCCCTACAGTTTCTGTAGTATTCCCCCTTTCTTCAGACAGGTAAACTGCTTGGAGGTGGGAATGTATGTATATATATAAATATACGTAATATCCTATAATGGCAGTAACCATATGCAGGGAGTGGGAGAATAACCCTTGTGTTTGAGCTTGTACAGTTACCTACAAATTTGGCAAGATTTGCTTTAATTAAAAAAAAAAAAAAAGCTGATTCAAAAGAAAATACCACAGAGAAACAAGTCTGGGTTATATTCAGCTAGTAAGGAAACAAAGGATGATGCAGGATATAGAAGTGACTAGGACTTTCCATTCCAGTTTTCCTTCCTCATTTAACTTTTCTTTGGCTTTTTTAGCTAGAAATAATGTGTGTGGGCTGGAACAACAGCAGGCATGGAGTTTTCTCATTACCTGCTCCTCTGACATGGTAACACGGCAGTCAGATACTTGCTTTTCCTTCCTGTCAGGTCCTTCTTTCCCATTCCAGGGATATTTTTTCTCCTGATGTCTGGTACCTTCCCCTACCTAGCCAATCTTCTACTCCTGCCTTTCCTTAGGGACTCAATCTCAAGTGTGCCACTGTCCCCATGTATTGCGTCATCTGCACCTAATACACCCCTGGTCCTGCCTGCTGTGCTGTGTGCACAGCTATGTATCGTTCCATTAACGTAGGCCCGTTGTTGCTCTACCAAGTCCACTCTCTGCTCGTGGGAAAGAAAATGCTACAGGTCACAGGGGAATAAAATCAGTATGGTTTTATAGATACTGTTTGATAAGTCCCAGCAAAAGTTAGCTTGTAAATTGGAGAGCTGTAGGTTTTACTTTTGTACTTTAGGATGACAAGTTATGTAGTATCTTCCTGCAGCCTAACAAACTCTAACACATGGTTCACATGTTTGTTCAGATACTGATTGTTCACCTATAGAAAAACAAAAGAATAATTAGACTTCTTGTTGACAAGGAAGTGACATCCAAAAATAGTATTTGAGCACTGAACTCTCACTGACTTGTGAATCTGGACCTTGAGCTCTGTGGTCATCTGTATACAGCCTCACGTAAATGCGCTTGAATTTGCAGAATCAAGTGGCTGGAGCCAGCTGAATCTGTGTTGTCTGTAAGAGTAGAGTTGGAATTCCTCTATACCTGAACTTCTTTGCTTGGCAAACTAGCTGGCTTGTTCCGAAATGTAAACCGATCCCTGAGAAGCATGTATGAATGGTGAGTTTGGTCAGGTGCAAATGTGACCCCTCAGACTAATGTGACAGTAATCCCTATGCCAGAGTTGCTCATATCTACAGTGGAGATGGCAGCATTTCCCTCCTTCATAGTATGGAAGGATAAACACATTTTAATAGTGGGGGGACATATTAAGAGTTTAAACTGCAGATTTAAACAAACTACCATGTTGTACTCTGCCTTGGAAACCCCTAGTTGTTGCTGCATGACTACTGTTTTTTTATTTTATACTTCCTTTGTGCTGCTTTGTTTTTTAAATGCATATAAGTTAAAGTATATTAATAGATGCTGTGCCTCTTCTAACTAAACCCCACGGTTTATTTTAGAAACACATTTAAAACATAGGGAAATTAAGCTGACTTCAGTGAGGTTAGCAATGAGATTCAAACGTGAGTGTTGGGAAGGAACAAAGCTCTTCATTATTATGGTTTTATTTTGACTTCTGTGGTATTTCATTTTTTTTTCTTTAAGTTTCTGCTGGTGGCATCAAGTGAAAACCCTTCAAAAGAAAATTTCTTAAGTTTATAAGGGCAAAGGAAAACTTGAAAGTTTGAAACCTATGTGTTCTGTAACTACACGGCAAAAAAAATAGTTCAGACATACTGTTTTCAATATCAGAAATTCTAATACAATAATAGAAGCTCAACACTTTTTGGAAGGCCTGATTACTTTTTTTTTTTTTAATTACTTTATTTTTAAACTACAAGCAATGTGGATTCAACTCATTATTCTTGCTCAAATTCAGGGCCAGGAAATCCAGGGCCTGGAATTTTCTATGCTGAAATAATAAAAAGCTTGTGTCTAAAAAACTAATAATTTGAGAATATTCAAATAATATTCTGTTCCTATATTGTTATAAATTTAAAGAAATAATAAAAAGAATAGGCCCATATTTGGTGTTCGTAGTGGATACGTAGGGAGTAGTGGATACCAGATTACTCATTTCTAACTTGGACAGACCCTGACTTTGTCTATATTCATAACTTTTCCATGGTAACCAAGATGGATTATGGAGTTGAGACAGTTTTTGCTCTGCTCCATGTGTTTCTACTGAACCTTAGTAGAGCTATTTTGGTGTTAAATACTGCCAGGCAGTGAGTAACCATTTTTCCACTTTACCGAAGGAATATGTGGCTTTAATTCATCCTTGCATCAGCTGTGGCCTTAATTTTACATTCATCTTCAGTGAGCTGATTGAACACGCTAACCTAGTGGAAAACTATTCCCCTTTCAGGGGGAAAAAAAAAAAAAAAAGCTTTCCTTAGTTACCTTTATGCTGGATTAATGAGTTGAATTAGCTCAAGCAAGATAACCATAGTGGAAGAGTGGTACAAGGATGATGAGGAGAGTGAACTCTTGTTTTCATTGGCTTATAATTGTACCACTGTTTCAATAGCAAAGTGTTCTACCTTTGGGGCCAGGGGTTTGAAGACAAAAACTTTGCTACTCAATTATAACGCAGTGGAACTCAGCCAAATATTTTAGGCTATCATCATCCTAATTTGAAGCTTTTAAAAAACAAAAGGAAACAATTTTGTTTGGTTCAATAACACAACTTGCGAAGGATAGCCAGCCTCCTATAGAATGCCCTGGTGAGCCAACCTGGGACCGTGCAAAGCAGGGGCCTTATGAGTGTTTGACTTCAGCCACAAGGATATAAGACATTTTTATTAAAAAAAAATAGAATTTCTCTTAATGCAAACTAGTATATTCCTTCTGATATCGAGGGGAATTTGGATTCACTAAATTACAGTCTTTTGGCACTTGTTCAAAGGGGCATTACCCTTTCTTTTAGAAAGAAAATACTGTTGGATGGAACAGTTAACTTGTCCTTGTTGGATGTGATGGTTGTAACAGATGTGCACAACAAATAATGAGTTCTTCTGGCCTGGCCCTCTCCCATGATGGCTGGTGGCCTGAGATGAACTCTATCCAGCTGTGGAGCCCTGCAGTTGACTGGTGTGTGGGCATCATCCCATCTGCGCTGGGTCTGGGCATACTCACTACAGTCTAGGAGAGGTATTGCCACAGCACATAGGGCAAGTCCCACTGTTGCTTAGGGCAAACAAGAATCATCTTTCCTTCTTGGCTCAGGCACTTGGGTGCAATGAAGCTTTTGCTTGTAGCCTGGTGGGTTTTGGATCCCACTGTGGGAACCTGGGGCTTTGGTGCAGTCACGAGTTTCAAGTTACATGGCAGATTCCCTTAGTACTGGAGAGCTGGTGGCCATGGTATCTGCTATGTCTCAGTTCAGTACAATAAAGATAGTCTTGCATTTTAGAGTTTATATGCTTCAGAAAATAAGTTTTCATCTATTAGCACTTCAAACTATTCACTGAACTGTATTGCTAATGAAAAAAGAGAAAATGCCTTAGAAAGCATTTCCAAGTTCCAGGAAGTAAACAGTTGTTGCTGGGGTGTCTGTTTAAAAAGTTGGCAGCCTCCGAAATGATTACAGATGCAACTCTACTTCAAATGAAACAAAACCTAGTATTTATGCCTTCCTACTTGTTGCTTTGTCTTCTCAGAGAACTGGTGCTACCTTGCTTGGCTCTGCTGAGATCAATCTGTGATTTTTAATACATATTTTCTCTTAAAGAACTGCAATTAAAAATAAGTAATACTGAATATTTGTTTCAGAACATAAATATCTGTGCCCTGGACTATAAATCTAGGTCTATGGTCTAAAAAGTGCTAGATGGTAACATGCAGAGAGCTGATGGGTCACGGGGTGCTCTTTCCCCTTGCTTCAAGCTGCTAAATCCCATTAAAACGGAAGTTAGAAACATATTTCATGTAGTTTTAGTATTTTCTCTCTGTGAATGCAATTACTGTGATTGACACACAGATTGCATTTAATGATGAATAAAGAAGGAAGTGGTCTCTGTAGCTGTGGTGGGAGGGGGTTTGTCCACCAAGCGCTCTCCCTGCTAGAAAGTGATTAGCCTCTGAGTACACTCTAAAACCCTCACACTAAGCTATTTACTGTCCACCAACTTGGTTTTCACTGGGAAATCTTTGGATACTGAGCTGAAAATTGTCACATGAAACCCTCCCTAATCTTAATGAGATGAATTAATCAATTATGCTGCAGTTGCTCAGTTACAGTCCTTTTCCTGGTTAAGCTCCTTCTTCATTAGTTTTTGTATGTTCTAAGTAGTTTCACTGGTAATTATGAAGGAAATGGTTTTTATGCCATTCTGCTTTATGCTTTTCTTAACCTATACTGAAGGTATGGTGTGTCTAAAATCTACACTCCTGCAGAATGCTTAAAATCACAGTATCCTAAACTATTCTGTGAGCTCTTCCATGTGTTTCTCCCAGGCACCCCATCTCATACAGGAGCTCTGTTTACAATTCCTGCTGAGTTTAGCTGTGCAATTGAAGAGGTTACTGCTCTCATAAGTCCACTCTTCTCTGTTGCTGGAAGTTATCACATGCATAAGAACAGGAGTATTTAACTTAAAACCACTGAAATCCAAGTATGCTGATGCACAGGGTTGCAATCACAGAGTGGACTCACAGCTCCCTGTTCTGCTGGTCTGCTCTGCCAGGGAAGGAGTGACTTTCAGCAGAAGGGCAAGGCAGAAGGCTGAGGGCAGTAAAATTTCCAAATGCTACAGCATTTGTTAATCTAAGTAATCCAAGAGAGAGTATGAATTAAAAGACCTTTGCTACTTTCCAAATTACCTTCACAGGGGACTGGGGGAAGTGTGCCATTTCTGGAGTGCTGTCTTGTTCTAGTTGATCTCTTCCCTTTCCATGGTGGACACCCTTCATCTTCCTTCTCATGCTTTTTTCCTTCAGTTGCTTCTCTCTTTTTCTGTCTTGTTTAGATACTTGCTTTTTAAATGGTTCTTCCTGTCAGAAAAGAGAGAAATCAATATAAATGCATGTAAAATAAAGACCCTGGCAATGCCTTGATTTGCTAACACTCTGTGATATTTTCAGGGATGTTCTCTTGGCACCAAAGCTCAGTTAGCAAAGAAAGGTGACAAGTGTGCTTGTTGGTGATATTGCTGTTGTCCTCTTCCAGGGCGAAGGAAGGGAATTCTTCCTTTTGTTCATTAGAACTGCCTGGGCCATTAGAGATGGAGCAAATTCCATTAGGCAGCCCAGTGGGTAGCTTGATTCAGGTAACATATTTCCTCAGTTTTCAGTTGGGATTGATAAAGAATGGTCTTATATAAATACTCCCACTTGCTCCTGCTATAATGGCATACCTATGGCCAATAAAAAGCTTTAAATTGCAACAGAGAGAAGAGGAATGGTTGATGGGAAGAAGCATGACTTGTCATTTATTAAAAATTAAGCCTGAACTGGTTTCAAGTTAACTGTATAAGCATAGAGAGATCAACCTGTAGCACCATTTATTGCAAATCTTGCCAACTATTCCCCATAATCCCATTTTCAGCTGTACCTTTGCTGGATTTCCTCTGTTTGGTTGAAGAAGTCTGCTGCAGCTGTCTGCATCATGCTTCCTTATTTACCTTTCAGGTGTCCTTCAAAATGGCTCAACCATTTCTGAACTGGAGACTGGAGAAAATACTTTCTAGTGGCTACTTCTTAGAGATGTTTTAGTACCTATTAATTATGGAGCAGAGACTTACAGATGATGTGGGGAGGGTTGTATGATGTGTTTACTTCTGTATGACAATTTGCTTATGCATTTACTAAAATCTGCCAAAGTCAATATTTGGCCAAGAGAGAAATCTCTGAAAAATATCTTACAACCATAATTTTGGTATTTCCTAACTATGGAGTACCTAACTTTACAACCTTTATTTTTAATATAATTCTTTGGTTTGTAAGATGCACCCACAGTAATTAAAGCTGCCTATTTTTCCATTATAGAAGCTTCTCTTTTAGTTGCTTATTTCTTTGTCAAGTCTTAACTGTTTAGGTTGAAGCTTTCTATACTTGCTTGCTGCATCAGACTGAATAGTTTTGGGAAGCTTTAGCAAAAGTGATACAGCTGTATTCAGGAATGGTCTTAGGACAGGAAGAAGTTGGTAAGGGGGGGGTCTGTTTCTTGCTTGCAATGCTAAGCGATTTTTCTTGCTCTGTCTTTCAAGTGCTTTGCTTCTCCTGAGCAAATCCTCTGGAATTAAAATGAGAACCAAAGACCTGGCAAAGGGATAGTCCTGGGATAAAAGAAATACCACTTACTGTCCTCTGGAAGACTCAGCCAAATTTGGATGAGCTGCGCCTTTGAAAAATCTCCTTTTTACATATGTTGAGAAACTACAGGCTTCAAAAACATTTAATTCGGTGACCTCAGGCTAGACGTAGTGGGTGGGGTAGTGAATGCAGGGGCTGTGCCACACCCATAGACATTGAATCATACTCACATGACAGAGGACAAACCTCCCAAATCAAGACCTACGACCACGGAGGCCCAGCAGCCCGAGGTGATGGTGAGGGACGGGTGAGGGTAGAGCTGATACCGGCTCATTCCCGCCTGCTGGGCAGTGCTGCAGCTTCCCTGCGACTTTGAATGAAAGCTGGGAGTTGCTGAGTTGCTGAGTCCCTGGCTCTGAGCCAGGGATTTTGGACATGGAAAGGTTAAAGTCCCTCTGTTTTCTTTCTCTGGGAAAGCTTGCTAATACCTCACCTAGCTGATTTTATAACTCACCTGTATTACTAATGAAAATAAGAAGCTCATTACTTTTCACAGAGTGGTCAGGATAGATTTTGGAGTCCTCGATGCATATTGCCATTTGGTCACTTTAAATATTGCTACAGTGTTTGGCTCTGTCTCTCAGGGAACTGTTAAGCCACTGCTCCTTTTTTTTTAATTTATTTTTTATTTTTGAGAGTGCTGTGTTTCTGTGGTGGACAATCTGATTGTAGAAACTAAAGCACTTATGAATAGCCTAATAAAGTCTGAAAAGCGCTCTGGGATTCATTTGGTGAAAGTGGCTGTATAAATGGAAAGTTGTTAACTGTGCAACTGGCTGCCAATTGCAGTTAATCTCTAGCACAAAAGCACAGCAAAATGCACTATAGAGACAGTTCCCATCTAGAAAGAACTGGGAAGGAAAGAACAGAAGTTCAGGGCTACCTTTTGGCTTTGTGCTTTACACTGCCCACGAGGATATCTCGCAATGTTGGCCATGTATTTTTCAGCTTGTTGCCAATCCTCATACCATCTCTGAACTTGATACTGAGGCTCGGACTTTGTAATTCTATCCAGAATGGCACGGTTTTCTTGGCTCACTCTCAGCAGCTCCTTCTTTCGTTTTTCCCTATTTAAACTAAAGGGGAAAACATACAAACAGAATCAAACTTCTTCACAGTTATTACTGTTCCCAAGCCTGGGAACCCAGAATATGAAACAGCTGTCAATCTTGTGTTAGAGGAAAATTCTCTTAAGGCTTTATACCTCTTCTACAAGGACTTCCTCCTCCTTGAATCTGCGTTAACCAGCCTTCACAATTCAATCTGTTTGTCCTTCTAAAGATGATAAGAAGTGTCTTCTAAATTGATTCCTGACTATATGGAAGCTTGGTACATTTGACAAGAGGAAAAATGCTATATTTAATCTTTCATCTTGTATTAAGCCAGTCCTCCAGTCTTGAAATTGCTTTAGTGCTATACTGAAGGTGAGGGCATGACCGGTGTCTGTGGTACTTAATATTTTTAGTCACTTGGGTTTTGACCTCTGTTTTTTGTAGAAACCTCATGAACTGAGTTGAGAAATATGAAGACAACTGAGATAAGCATATGACCTCAAGCTCTTTGCAAATTTTTCGTGATTTCTTAGACTACAGTTTCACAGGCAGCTAAGTTGATCTCATAGCAGTTTGCTGCCACCAAAAAAGGAAGGCCTTGCTCTTTTCCTTTCTTTTCCTGCTTCTCTCCCCCCTGCTTCCAGCTGTGTGGTCTCCTTCATCCCTTGCACCAGCCCTGGAATTTGTCAGGGCCTTGCAAAAAATGGCAGAAAAACTATCCAGGTTTGTTTGTTTTTGTTGGGTTAGTTTTCTGCTGTTTTCTTGAGTTTAAGTACCTAATGGAGATGAAAACCAGAGTTGATCCAAGGGAAGCAACAGGAGGTTGCTGCTTGGATCAAGAAGGGAGAGAGGGAATAGAAGGAGGGAGGTTACTCTTCTCCTCTTACACTTGTGGGGTCATATCTTCAGCAATGTAGTTAACTGATGCTCACTGATACCTGCGCAGATTTGGGTATTATTTATCAGTGACAACACATAAGTGCTATAATGTGGATTTGCATGATGTGGACATGAAAAACTGTATTTCAAATAATTTCTGTCTTCCCAAGGGATTGTGCAAGTGTCTGGATATTTCTGACCATGAAATGTAGCAAGTTCTACCTAGGTCACTTGAACCTGAGCAGCAGTTTGCTCTCTGGAGACATGTTAGAGTCTAATGAGCAATCAGTTTCTCATGAACTAGTCTGTCTGTAAATGAGTCACAAGAGATAACAACTGCCACCTGAGTTACACAAACCATTCTCTGCTGTACAACATGGAATTTTTCCTTTGCTTCCAAAGGCTGTCTCTGCTGTTGACTGGTTTGCTGTACTGGGGGTGCGTATTTCCTCGTGAATCAAAAGAATATAAGGTTGTTCCCTCTACTGATAAATCTTCAAGGCATACTTTGCTTCATCTCCCTTGAGCAACAAATTATATCTTGATTTCTGCCTCCTTCCTGCTCCATTTTTTTTCTTCTTAATTCTATATTTGCTCTGTTTTTATTTCATCACTAAGCTTTGGATCTCCCTCTTTCCAGTGGTGTCTGAAGAAACAACTGGCAAAGTCAGCAGCAATGACTCACTCAGCAGCAACAACAGCTTTGCTGAGACATAATAGGTTTGCTTCATTTATTTCCCTTAAAGTAGGGCAATGTTCTCTTTTTGCATTCCCTCAGTTATTAAGCAGAAAAACTAATTTAAAGCCATCTTCTCTTCAACAGAGGGTAGGAGGAAAAAGACTTGGTGTTGGATTTCCTGTGATAGGGCAAGCAAATGGCTTCCTGAAATGCTGATTGTACCTTAGGCTGCCTTTAGATACATGTCCTTGCAGAGCAGTTTATCCTTAGCTATGTTTGTCACTGAGAAAGTAACTTGATAACTAAATGCAAATAGTGCTGATGATGTTACCTTTTGGCCTTATAGTCATTTTTATTGTCAATTTGTCCTTTTGTCCTCATGATGCAGGACATCTTCTTCAGCAGCAAACGGTTGTCTCTTTCGATGCCTGAAAGTCGATCTTCCTCCAACTTTGTGTACAGAAGGGATAAAGAAATGCTTCTGTTTTTACAAGGCTATAGCAAACAGCAGTGATGTTATGATTACCTAACTGGGTGTTCACAGTTGCTGTTTCTTCCTCTACACAGAGTGTGACAAACACTGTTCAGGTAAAGTTTCACTCTGGTGTTGAGAGAGCCCTTTGTATCACTTCAGACTCATTTTAGTGGAGGCCTGATGGCAAAAGTCCCTTTGAAATGCTGTGAATTTGACCTTCAAACACTCTCCTGTAACCACAGAAGCAACCTGCATGATTAGCAAATGTATTTCCTTAGTGCAAGCAAAATTTCTATAAATATTTGTCAAAGTATTTTCCAGAATCATCATTATCATTTGTGTTTATAGCAGCATTCATAGACTAAAGTCAAAATCAAGGATTGTAATGGACACTGTTCAGATACATGATGGGACTCGTCCAAACTCCTCTGAAGTCAATGGGAGCCTTTCCATTGACTTCAGTGGGCTTTGGATCAAATGGAAATTTTTCCATTGACTTCAGTGGGATTTGGATTAGGTCCAGTTGCAGGCCATTCTTGTCCTGGAGGAGTTTCAGGCTCATGTAAGAGGAGAAGCAACAACTGGGTGTAATGAACAAATGGGGAAAGATGTGTGAGGCAGTGTATGCTAGTTCTATGCATTGTTAGCATGATTTTAAGCCTTTTTAATTTCAATTTTAAGATGGAAGGTATTAATGATCTCAATAATCTCAGTGTGTCTGAAATTAAACTGTGTAATGGGCAAAATACCTTAGTGTCAAAAGTGGGACAAGAATTGAAGGAATCCAGAGGAGAGGGAGAATCCTGTTGTATATCCTGGGGCATTGCCTAATTTGTAAAACAAAACAAAACAAAAAACAAAAAACCCCACCATACTGGTGTTTGAAGAACACAAATCCATGCTAAAAGTGTGTTTGTGAGGATTGAAGAGGAACAGGAGAGAGGTGCAGGGAAGAAACTTCAGTTATCTGTGTCCCAAGAATGCCATCTCCAGCATGGCTGAGTTGGAGGTAACCAGAGAAAAGGTGGATGGGGGAAGGCAGGGAAATTACTCTTTTCATAGCTGGACTTCAACATCATGCTCTCACAAGCCTCCCAAAAGAGAATTACTGAAGGGATAGTACTGTTCTGAGCATACTTACTTCTTATTCTTCTCCTTTCTTTTCTTTCTTTCTTTTTTTTTTTTTAATGTATTTGATTCTAAGCAATCTAAAGATATTGCATGTCCTATATAAAATGAGCAGGAAATCCTGCTCATCCTGCTCTGATTGTTTTGAATGGCTCATATTATAGTAGCAGGTTGCTGTAGGGAATCTAGTGCATCTGCCTTGTTTGCTAGGCTGTATAACTAAAGCAGGTCAGATACTGGTCACATTTTAGTATAAATGTACCTAAAAACAGTGCATTAAGTAATCCCATCAGGCTCTAAACAACCCTGATGAGAATGACTATGAAGAAGAGAACTGGTTCTGGAAGATAAGCTTACTTGCAATGTTACAGTTTGTTTTTTGTTCTTTCTTTCTTTCTGTAACGTATTGGAAAGAAGCAGGATGAGAAAGAGATTAGGACCACAGTCTCACTTCCAGGTATCAGGACCTGTATTTCAGATGGACATGCCTGAGATTAGTGAGTTTTGGTGGTTGTTGTTGTTAACCTGTGGGGTTGCTGTGTATATATTCAACTTCCATTTTCAGAGGAACTGTTTCTGTGTTATTTTTACAGTAATACGAAAAAATTAACAACAGAATCCAAGTCCTAATATAGCATATGATTTTATGCATGGGGGAGAAATTAATTGTTTTGATAGTGAAATAATTTTAAGTTGCCTGGGGATTATTATGTCATGCAGTGAGATGATAAACATTTTTAAGTGAATGAATCTGAGGTCCTTACATGGGCTCTGATCCCATTGCCTAAAGGGCACTCTGTTGTAAATTAAGTCATTGATAAAGTTTAGCTGCATGTAATTTTTTATTGTCTCAGGTTTGGGGGGGGGGTGTTGTTGTTTCCTTTTAGTAAGCAGAGTTAATTAGTTAACAATTTATTTTCCACTGTCATCTTTTATAAAAATTTGCCTCTTGAGAGCAATAAGATTTTGAAGGATAACTGTCAGTCAAGGCTACCCATTGTTTCTTGTGCTTCAGATATGTTAACATCCTTTTATTCAGTTCATTGCTCTGTATCTTGATGACTGTGTTATTTCTGTTACTTGGGATGTTTTTTACATGGTGTGCAGAATTATCTTTTAGGAGGATACATGAACACTTGGTATTTGGTAATCTGAAGCAGTCTGATTGTATCAATAATCATAAAGAAAAAAGTAACTTGTTTAATAGGGCTGGGAGTGTGCTATCCAGGGATTCTGATAGTCCTGTTGCAAAAATCACTGCAGCAAGATAAAAATGGGCTTGAAATTTTGACCATCTGGTAGTATACGCTGAGGATTTTCTCTTTATCTTCTTTGAGAGGAGATATGAAGGAAAGCATGCTAGTGCTAAGGAAAGAAACCAGTGTAATACCTTAAGCTTCCCTAACTTCAGATGAAGATGGCCATATGTTGCAGGGGTACTTGTGTCCACTAATGGTTTGGCTGCCTGGATCTGCAACAGAAGAGAAACGTTTATCCATTTTTGTTGGAAATACCCTTGCATATCATTATGGGAAATCTCTTAATTTCCATGTTCTGCTCTGTTAGCCAGCAGTAACACTATTAATCATATGATTCATTATATCAGCAAAGCCAGGCTTGCCCAAAGAAGAGTAGCGGGAAATGAAAATGTTAAAGGCAAATGTTCTGAAGCCTGCTGGCGATGCAAAATGCTCTTTATGCTGGAGAAATGTAGAAATACATAAAGCCAATTATCACAGTGTTGATGCTATGATAAAAGAAGTATGGTCTTAAGAGAAGGCAGCCAGGTCTTATTAGACCCAGCAGAAAAAGGTGGCTAATGCAAGAAAGCCCTAGGTATTCCTAAACTGTATTAGGTCTTCCAGGGGGATGCAAATTTGGGATGTTGCCAGAAAGAGGTAAGCAGTACTGGGAAAGGACTTCTTGTGTTGAAAGTATTCCCAGACATCTTCATATTAGCAATACTTTTTAAATGATCATGAAAAGCAAATAATGGATCTAATTATTTTAGTAGAATTGGTAGTTCAGTGGCACAATAATCTTTATCTCCAGCCTGACCTAAATAGTCATGCAATACATGAGGAAGAAGAATGATCTATGAGTTGCCTTGGACTGAAGAAACCCTGTCAGAGAGAAGCTGGTAATGGGGTGTGGAGGGGAGACACAGCAGAGACCACTCTTTCTGACTGGGGTCCTGCAGGGAGTGAGACTGTTGGTTAAAACAACAATACCATGATTTCTATCATGAAATGCATGTGGTAAACATTCCCCCTCTGTCATACCTAATATTTGAACTATTCCATCTCAGGCTGACTCAGACTTTTAGAATCATTTGCCCTGTGATGTAGAACAAGAAGAGAAACACTTGCTATGAGAAAAGAGTTGGTCAATTAAGAGCAGTATGTACAGCAATAACACAGACCCATGGAGCAGGACACAAACAAAGCAGAGCCTGAGTCCAGCTGAAGCTTTTCACATCTCTTTCTGTAGCAGCTTTGTTTTGAGTCAAGGACCAAGCCTGAATCCCTGATGGCAGATTTGTTATATGTTCTACCAAGACAATCTCATTACTTTTCTAACACAGCAAATTATTTATAGAATTGATTGGGACAACGTTTAGCAGTTCCTAAATTTTTCTAAAATTCATTTTAACTGCTCAAGTTTTTGTGAAAACATGCAGCTGCTTTTTTGGGGCAGTCTCTCTAAAAAGGTGTGATCCTGGAAGGTGCTGACTGTTCTCAGCTCCCACTGATTTCAATAGGAGAGTGCTCATCTTAACAGGATTGGGTCTGTAAAGCATTAAGCAGTTGATTTTATTGGATAGCAGAACTAAATGTGCTAAATGTCTGAGGATTTTATTGTTTTTTGCTTCTTCTGCTGCTATCTCTTCCACTTCAGGTGTTCTAGGTTACTATACTATTAAACTATTTTAAAATAAAAGTAACTTTAAGAAGACATACAATTTTTAAAAGAGGGTTGTTATTGTATCAGTCAGTGGAAATAACCAGTAAGAAGAATCAAATTTGATAATTATGCAAGCTGTGATTTTAATTTATAGATATCAAATTTATAGAATTGTTTCAAACTTGAACAGCAAAAGGCAGTTTTAGAAACAAATTTTTTTGAGTGAAATTTGTATCAAAGTAACTTCATTTTTCTGGAAAGTAATATGACTAATTTCTCTCCTGTTCTTATATGCACAACTGTAAAAAGTAAATCTTGATATTTTTAAGCCCATCCTGATCTCTATTGAGGCACTTTTTGGAGCCATGGTGTTTTTGGACAACCGTTTTATATTTAATTTTGTGCAGAGTATTGCAGAGAAGAGACATAACTCTGTATTTTTCCACTCTTTTCTTCCATTAAGAAAGCAACACAGTTATTCAGACTGCAGATATTCACCCTTGTGTACGTAGAAACATGCTGGCACATTTTTGCACTTCTGCATCATGGAGAGAATTATAACTTATCCCTAGATTTTGCCATCTCCAATGAAGTATACCTACATGTTACTTTTTTTCTTCCTCACTCCTTATTTTTCACCTTTCTCTCTTGCTCTGGTTTACTTGTGAGCTCCTTTAATGCAAAGTCTGGACATCACCAAGCAGAGGCCCTTACATTTTCTTACAGGAAGCCCCTATCACTCTTGGAGAGCGAGAGCCGGTGCCGCAGGGAGTTGTATGGTTCAGGACAACTTGCTTAGTAGTCCTGCTGACTTCAGCTACCCCACCACACAGGTACCACTGCTCTGGTAGCTGCCCTTCACCAGAGCAAGCCTGAATTCATGTCAGCAGTAGGCAGGGTACCAGGGCAACCAGTGTGGGAAGTGAGGAGTGTGCCAGCATGACAATACAGACACTTTCCTGAAAAGTCCACTCTTTGGCCACTGGAGACCTTGTCAGTCACCACTTGATCTGTGTGGGAATCCTGTGATAAGGAACAAAGTTCTCTCCCTTCTGAGCCATCTGTTGCCCAACATTACAGTTATTTTTTTTTTTCTTGAGCTCAGAAATTATCACTCATGTTTAATCATAGGGCAGTAGTCTTGGTAAATGTTTTATTCTCTATAAATTTCTTCACTATATATCATTATGATATCTAACTAGTCTTTATTCTTGGTCTCTGAATGCCTTAGAGTGTGTGTCTGTGTATATACACACACACATGCATGCACACACACACACACATATATATGAAATGCTCTGCACACTGAATAAAGTGGAGTTCTGTATGCACAACGGGTATGTAGAGTATTTCAACTACTCTAACATCAGTTCCCTGCTTTAAAAGAGCCACTGTTTAAATAGCCATGCTCATATACAATAGCAAGCCTCTCAAGAGGTTAATTCACTTAGAAGGAAATTTATTTATTTAAACATTGTCAATTTGATTAGAAAAATATGTCAAATTCAATTCTCTACTTCATGTTTAACTTTTTTTCCACCTGCAAGTCAAATTATGGGAACAATGGAAGGAAGGAAGGAAGATATTTTTATATGGTTAATGAAACAGAGCCAGTCTGGAAATAATGAAGAACTATTTCTTCGTATTAAAGCTAATTATATTGTGACACAGTCTTCCTAAGATAGCAATACAGTTGAATCATCACTGATGGTATTCGCTACTTACGGATTTTCATAAGGGAGCAGTCCTGCGTTATTACTGATTTGGAGCAGATGACTGACTGAATCTTTTTCACTTCTAAATCTGTGAACATTGTTATGATAATTTTAAATGGTCGCAAAAGATAGTACCTATATTTGCAGGCTATTCTTAAAATGCATCTCTCGTAACTTATTCCTGATTGTTAACTCTCATAACAGTATTAAGAATGAATAGAGAATTGCTTTAACCTTGTGGGTAAGCTTAGCCATTCGTGAAGGCCTCTGCTCTTTATCAAACAGTGGTACCTACCTTTTTCTTGTGCTCTTCATACTTTGCTTTGTCCCATTTTAGCTGAAGATATTTGTTGCCACATGGTAAAACTGGCTGGTAGGCTCGATGCATCTTACACAAAATAAAGCATCTCTGAATTTGGGCTTTTGAAGTATGAGTAATATCAGTCTGAGCCTTTTTAAGCAAAGCCCTAGAGACTTGTGGTATGTTTGTAGCAGGTCACATGGTGGTTGTCATGGTATCGCTGCTAAGAAAAAGAATGAATAGCTGGTGGTAGCGTTTCGAACAATACATTTAACGAATAGCAAACAAGAACTGAACGTTATAACATTCCAGAGGATATTGTATTCATATATAAAATAGATTACCAGTTATACTTCACTGGTCAGACCTACCTCCCACTGATTAAGGAAAGACAGTGGTGTAAGCTATTAATAATGCTTCATACAGTCCTATAAATATGCAAAAGACTTTATAATAGGCTAAATTTGCTGAGCTCTTAATTGAAAGGCATGCCTCAGTACAGCACAGAGCAAGCCCACAGCGTGAGGTGTGGTGTTTTGCACTGCAATAACTTGTTTAAAACATTTCTTCATTGATAAGTGTGCACTTTTCAAAAGCCACAGCAAATGTGTTTATAGCAAAATATTTCTGTTTTTTAATAGCCTTTTCACCTTCCTTTATCTTCATTGCCATCTGATTGCTAATGAGGTACGGAAAGCTCACACAGGCTTGCAAAAGCCAGTTGTCTACAAAGTTGGCCACCGTTTCTCACGCAGGGCCATCTTCACTTTCATTCCTTCTTGGTTACATTTGGCAGGGAGGTGAAAGGGAAAAGACAAGTTTTCTCAGGCCCACCCAAAAATGCCAAAGCTGCCTCTGCTTGTTCAAGCTCTGCTTGGCCCCCTCCAAAGGTGGGCCTGAGCCAACGTTGTTTACCTGAGGTTTCCATCCGCAAGGTGTGGAGCACCTTGAGGCTCGGTCCAGCAGGCTGCCCAGGGACATTGCTTTTGGCTCGTGCAGTCTCTTGGTGAGGCCCATACCTGCTAAAGAGAAGACCTGAATTAAACCGTATAGCTGTGATGTTAAAACAGGTAGGATAACACACATTATACAAAAGCACTGGCAAATAAGGAGGGAACTTATTAAGGCAGACAATACCAGAGTTTACTAGCCACAATTGGTCTGTACCAGAATGACCCAGGGGATGTTCCAGTACAGCACAAGGCTCTTAGTGTCAATTATTCATGCACATAGTGTTTCATCTGTGTACAGGGGAATAGCAACACATGTATTGCACCACTGTCCAACACAACTATCATTGCAGAATTAGGGCCAGTGCTCTCTTTACTCTCTATCTTGATTAACTTTTGCATTTCTTTAGCAAAGTTAGGTTGGATATTGGGTTTTGTGATTTTTTAGTGGCAGCTGGTGTGAAATGCTTAAACAATTGAAGCAGACATAAAGTTAAAACCTTGGTACATACTAATTTTAGTTTATAGAGCAAACACTTTCATTTTTAGAAAAGTGATGGAAGGAATTGAAAAGTGGGGTGGGTTTTTTTTCAGTTGCTGGGGATCATGTATTTTCCTGATAATGTAATAGGAAGATATGGAGAATGTCAGTAGAATTAATAGAGAGTACAGAGTTGAAATACATCTTTCTCTTCAAATATATGGAACATCTAACTGTGCACAGTAATATAATACTGTATTTTGCTCTTGAACAAGTAGAAATGCTTAGGCCCTCATTTGTTCAGCAGGGTCATGGCCTCTGTCTTTAAATGCTGCATGTGTAATGATCCATTAGGGACAGATCCAAAGGGCACCATTATCAAAGGAATCTTTTCATTGATTTTGATGAAGCCCTTGAAATGTGAGGAAAACAGCCTCTCATGCTGATGGAAACATGGCCCATCAAGAATGTGAAATCTCTGGAACAGTTTCCTTGCTGCTTCTGAATTAAAAAGTTTGTGAGAGAAGGGAAGTGGCTTTAAACTTCCTTTGTGGTCGCCTCTTCTCTCTCTACCCTCAAAAACTGTGCACCATATATGCATTTGCTCTGACTTGTTTTTTGTTGTTGTTTTGGTTTGGTTTTGGGTAAGGAAAGCAAAACTCGAGGAAAACGGTTTTGAAATTGGCTATCTTAATGTTGAGCTACCTAAGGTCCAGCAAGTCCTTTCTATCGGAAGGTGGTGCTGGAAGGCAGGCACAGCAGGTGCCTATTTCTGTTTCTGATTTCATGCTTCAAACTAAGAGCTACAACCAAGCAAGGGGGGATTCTTTAGAGTGATATTCCACTGGTTAGTCAAAGCTAAGTCATGAAGTATCCTTTACAAACCAGAGGACTGGACCTACCCTCTCTACAGAATAATGCAGATATTTTTGAAACATTTATTCTGTAGATTATACAATTTTATTAAATAACAGTCATGAGAATTTCCATGTTATGTGCAGAAGGACTTGTATGTGATCTCTTGATAGCAAAAGATACTTGCTGAAGAAGAATAAAGGGTGGATAAATAAGTAGATAATGAAGGTAAGAAGATTTTTGCCCAAAAAGCATTTTTCGGTATATATCAAGACCTGTATACTTAGAGCTTCCATACAAAGCAAAGTTGTATTTTCTGCAGCGTAAAAGCAAGGTAGACAATACTAGTCTACTTCTTTAACGGGGCAATCTTGCAACATGCTGAGCTCCTTTTGTGAGATCTCAGCACCTTACAGTTCTCATAGATTTCTGGTTTTGCCTGGTTTTTAGTCTTCCTTCTGTTTTGGTCTGATTTTGGGGCAAACCTGTTCCTATAGCATATAGGGCCCTAAGCTCTGTGAGATGAATTAGATGCTAGGAATTTGAATCTTGAGTTACTTCCCCCTTGAATTCTGTGGTGAGGTTAGTGGATTGCTGCTCCTTCCTCTCCTGGTGTTTTTGCCAGAAGAGATGATGCTGGCTCAGGAGCTGCTAACTACAGCAGCTGCTAGTGCTAATGGCCCAGTCATTATGGAATGAGTTAAAGAAAAAGATGCTCCTTCCCCCACTGCACCCCCAATATAGATCATGTCTTTGGAGATACTGTTGTTTACCTTGACCAGAAGTGCATTTTCTCCAGTTTGTTTTTGCTGTGTAATGTATACATATATATAGAAAAAACAAGAGGCTGAGTACACAATTTTTAAAGCTTTAAAAGTTTTCTATAGATGTGAAGAGGAAAGTAAGTCCTGTTTTTTGTTGACAGCTTTACCAGTTATTTTAAAGTCATGATAATTCCTGCCTTTATTCTGCAAAGTGTCTAAGCCTCCTGATTTTGAACACGTGCACAGACCGAACTGCACAACTGAAGTCACTTGTGGGTGTGCTTCAGGATGAGGCCCAGTCTCCTTTCATTCATTGCATTTCCCTGGATGAGGGCTTTTAGAGATGTTGAAAGAAGCCTTTTTTTTTCTTTTTTTTTTTGGTCAGTTCAGTATGTTATATGATAGGATCCAAAGTTGTGACTTTGACCCTGCAAACACACACACTTATCATATAACTCATAAGCAAACCACCCGACAGAGTAGCTGAAGAGTCCATCTGTAGTTGGGGGATAAAAAAAGCAACTTGAAAAACTACTGGTGTGAGTGAGACCCTCTCTGCCTGTGCAGGCAGCACACCTAGTGACTTCCATCTAAGGGCTGACTGCAGTCACGCAGCATGTGTGTCCGTGAGCATGTGTGCAGCAGAGTAAACCCTTTCCAGCGTGGCACGAGTGCACGCCGTACTGAGTGGCGCAAAGGGAGGGGGATGGGAGGGCTATGGCTCCCGTTGCAATACAAAAGCAGATTTACCAGATGCTTCCTTTATACTTGACCCTTTTTGGAAGGTTTGAGCAGGAATTAATTTTTGGCTGGGAAAAAAAAGTTTGTCTCCCACTTATTGTTTGAGAAATTGAGAGAGGGGAAAAGGGGTGGGAAGAGAGGAAGAGGAAGGGAAAAACACTGCTGTAATTATATGGAGTTATATATATGTTTACACACACACACACACACACACACACACACAATTTTAAATCTTTTAGACAATGTTTGGTAAGATCCAGGATTTCCTTGATCTACGGCAAAAATGCCAAGTAGAAGAGTTGTTATAACTAACTTTTCTTAGTGGTTTTCATGGCGGGGGGGGCACAGAAAGGGGGCGGAGAGGACTGTCTGACAGTTGACTGAGCTTGTGCATTAAGGTTAATTTGCTTGTGCAGGAGTCCTTAGCGTTCTCGGGAAGACTGATCTTACTGGGTGGGTGCTACTGAGTACTTGCACAGAGGTAGGGCCCTGGCTCTGTCCTCCATCCTTACCTGGAGGGAGCATGGCTGGAAGCAGGCCATTGCCACCACACTGTCTCTGCAGCCTCTCCTGGGAAAGAGGTACTGGGGGCTGAGCTGCCTCTGCCCCAGCAGTGGCAGCTGCTGGGGAAGGTACCTGGGGGCGGCTGTTACTGCTGCAGAGCCACAAAGCTGGCCTACGGTCCGCAGGGAGGGCTCCTGTGGGTTAGACGACTCGGCTGGGCAGGGCCAGCTGCTCTAAGCTGAGCACCTGTATTCAGCCAAGTGCCCTGTCCGCACTGGGAATTTATCGTTTTTCTGGATGTCGATGTCACTGCAGCAAAGTTAGGAAGATTTCTGCGTGTGCCGCATGGGGGTGTTGCTGATTGCTTTGTCTGTCAATTTTCTAAATTGTGGGGGGTTTTTTTGTTTGTTTGTTTGCATCAAAACCTTGCCAGGCTTTACCAGAGCAAACCTCAGCCCACTCATCAGCCTGAGGCACAGCTAAATTTGTGGCTGGAATGAGGGCAAATTGCCAGCACAGGCAAGGCCCACGTTGCTGGAAGAGAGGTGATTGTCTCCTGAGGAGCACAGAGGAGAGAGGAAACTTGCAGGGGCCTGAAGCGTAGCTAGCCCGGACCTCGTGCAAGAACAGAGAAGCACTCTGACGCTGCAAAGGCTTGTGGCTAAAACCAAATCCCAACAGAAGCATTGTTCTGTGTGTTTGTAGGTGGGTGTACAGTGGTACGCACGTGTTACAGAAGTGGGTTGTGGTTAATACTCACGGTGTGAATGCTACAGCTGTGAGGCGACATGCTGCAATGGGGTGTACAGCCTGGTGGCGCGCGCCTCGGGCCGGCCTGGCCCTTCTGCTCCACAGGAGGTGTGCGAAAGCGCAGACTGCTCCTAATTGTTGCTAATGTATTGCTCTGTATTTTAGATCTGTGATATTGCTTGCAGGGCTCAACGCTGCTTCTTCCTGCTCTAAACATGTGACAGCTTTATAAAGATTAAAACAATTTAGTGGAGAAAGCTAGGAATTAATTAGAATTTTATCAGGTCCCTGGAACTGTCTTTGCTTTTTCTCTTTCTCCACTCCATCCTGCAGACCTGGATAGTCTTCAAAAGTCATTTGTTTCCCAGTCTTCATTTTTGATTCTCCTTGTTTCACCTCAGAAATAAATGAAAAATACCCAGAAGGACACTGTGTTTCCCTGAATGCAACCATTAGCTAAATGTGAACTCTAGACTGCTCTTCCAAACCTGTTAGGCACATAAAAGTCATCTGCTTAAGGGCCTGGGTATGATTTTTTGGAAAACAACAAAAAAAAAACCCTGAAACAAATATAGTTGTACCTGCTATAGTCTGTCTCTCCCCACTGGTTTGGGGAGACCTGACGACTGTAGAATTACGCCAGTACAATTAGTCCCATCCTTGGCCACAGTTAGATGCAATAAGCCCGCACACTGACAAGAACTGCTTGTCTTACCTGTGTGTCCTGCTGCTATTCAGCCTATTCCACCCAAACGAGTGAGGAAAGCGAGTCTTGCAATGCTTCCTTTGGATTTACCCTCCGGCTTACTTGGATTACTTTGGCTTACTGGCACAGAGGCAGCAAGTTACACAGTTCTGGCCCTTAGAAAATATCTCATCCAAACCCTCTTTCTCCGACTGTCCTTTTCTTAAGTGAGAGAAGATGTGTCGGGCAGGCAGGTTTTGTTCTCCTTAAGGGTTTTATGGGGCAGAATGGCCAACCTCTGCAAATCAAGCTGAAAGCCAATGCTAATTGTAGCACCTGGACTGAGTGTGAAACGAAACACTCCAAAACATGTGGACCGCTGAATTTTGTTATCATTGCTGGGCCTCCAAATTTCAATACTCTTCAAGGTTCTCTCATTCTTTAACCTCAAGATTTGAACTGGAGTAGGGGAAGAAATCCTTTATAAGAATGGTGCAGGTGGACGTGTAATTATGCTGTTGATAACATGGCGGCAAGAGCTTCTGATCTGTTTCTTAGATCTATTATAGTGCTATGCTAGTGCTGAGATATTAGCTGGATACATTAGTTTCAGATTATACATCCTGCTTTCTGGTCAGATAAAGGCAAATAGTGTTATTCCCTGCCAATTACTTTTCTGTTAGTTTAAGCAATGGTGTGTCATGGGTTCTATGTGAATGCACATAAATCCCCTCACGTGCAAATGAAACTTTCTCCCTGGGTGCAAGATGAGTATGCTCCTGGGTACAAGGAGCGTATTTTGCTCCTTGGCATTTGTGCTTATTTGGTGAGTGACCAGACGTTCCGCATTGAAACTAAGTTGAGATATCATAGCTATTTCCAGCAGGTGGCAGATGATAATCACGCTAGTAACCAAATCTGGGTACAAATGATGTGTTTTCCAGACTGTTTACTCAGATATTGACTTAAATATACACATTATATAGTAGCTATAAATGTGTTTCCAACAGTGATAAAATAAGATTGCATAATTGGAGTGGATTAGTAGTTAGCCATGATAATATGTAATTAACTACTTGGAAATCAAGTGTGGTGTGACTTTTTTTTTCCCCAGCTTTGATTTTTAATCTCTCAGATCAGAGAAATTGCTTCTATTCCAAAAAACTCCAAATAACCATCTGGCTAATTGTGTTTCTTGGTATAAGATTATCCTTGCTCATGTACTGTGATGGGAGAGAGCTTCTCCATGCAGTCATGCCTAGATAATTAGCCACTGCTTTAAGGAATTACATGCTAAAAATACAGTATCAAATTGTGCCACATTTATTTTCTTAGGTGGCACCTCACCAAGGGAGTTGTTATGCCTCAGTGGTACTACTCACCAAGTGAAGTATTTTTCAGATTAGCAGTCCCTAATGAGGACCAGATTTTGCTCCTTTTACTCTTGTTAGTGAGAAGTTACTCACTCCCATGAGTAATCGCAGTGAGTTCAATGGGAGCTATTCACGGAGGAGAGCATGGCATTCGCAAGCTGACCCACCAGCCTTGACTTCCATTTGGTCAAAAATCCCATTGAAGACAACAGGATCTGACCCATAGTAAGTGTGTGACTACATGGAAAATTCTATAAAAGGTTTAGACTGCACGTGGGAAAGCTGTGTTACTCACAGTGCTGGCTGTGGATGAGTTATGCAAAGCTTCTCAATGAAAGTCAGTGTAAACTTTATAGCATCTGTCATATATCTTGCTTATGCCACAAAACTGGAACATATCAGGGAGGCAGAGAAGTATTTGTTTTATGGGTGTTTTCAGGAAGATGCTGGTAGTAAAATCCAGCTGGCTTCACTCTGGGGACCGTACAACACCCTGGGGCTGGCATGATGCTGCAGAAGGAGCTCTCCTAACAGTACCCCCAAAAGAGATACTATTGTTGCTGCTAAATTAAGAGGATTTGAAGTTTTGCCTTGGAGAGGGAGAATAAGGATGGATCTGTTGTCAAATTAGTTCTAATAAAGAACAGGGGGGACTGCAGATTAGCTGGTGACATATAAGCAAAGAAGATATGAAAGTGATGACGGTGGCTGCCAATATGCAATTAATTGTGAAATACAGCAGTTATATAACTGTCTGCACAATCACATGTTTATTATAAACAGCAGTATCATGTATTTTTTTTTTAAAAAAGTAAAAACTCCCATTGCTGCTCAGTTTTTTTTTTTCTCACGATCATTTGCTGTTTTCACTTAATTACAGCAGTTACACAAAAGGCTAATGTGGGCGAGATGAGAATGGATGTATCCTTACTAAACTGCAGTAAAATTCACCACATTTCATTCTTGCACCTAATCACTGTTTTTTTCCTGTAAGATCATAATGTGATTTTATTACATCACAATCTTTTATGTAAGATAGAGAGATTTTTTCCTTAATAGGAAAGCAAAGTTTATAGACTCAAATAAAGCAGATATGACCCAGAACACAGCAATTTTACAAGTTTAACTAGAAGGTATTTCATGTTGTTAAACGTCATTTGGAATCCTGAACGTTCTGTGCTAGCCAACTGTAACGCCTGGGATTTTATCATGGTTACATTTTTAGAATGACATGAGGTTGACAAATTTTTAGAAGTGGTGAATAAGGATTAAAAGAGCAAAGCTTTCTTTTTTTAAAAAACATAGATGTAAAAAACCATATAACATGAAAATGAGTTGTATTGTCTCGGCTATTGTAACAACCAGTTCTCAGTGGCCCCTTTTTCCTGTAATTAAAGCCATTTTCTTTCCCCCTTCTGGCCTCTTCCTGGCCCAGTGTTCCAGTGACATCCAGCAAAAATGTGAGAATTTTTTAAAAAGCAAGCAGTAAGATCAACAGGTAGACAGGCTTTTCTTTCTGTACTCAGAGGCCCTAGTAGAGATCTTTTTCCCCAAGAATAGTGACTGCAGTGCAGTCCCCAGTTTTCCTGCTTCTAATGCATAGATCTACTTTTATCCTGTGTGTGTGTATGTATGTAAAAATAGATATATTTAAAAAAAATACATATATAGAGTTCAGTAACAGCCACCTCACTAGCCTCCAGTCTTTCCCATATTTTTTCTTCAGTTAAGCTTCTTCACTTCTGTATTTTCATGAAACCTGTTTTTTCTCATTGTCACTGTGGCTGACTCTCTTGTCCACATTTTGTTAATTATAACCTTCTCATCATCATCCTCTTCCTTTTCTTCTTCCATTTAGCATAATGGTCCAAAGCATTTCTCTTTGTCAGATTGTAATCATACAAGCTATTTCTTTGCTATTTCTTCATTCCTCTGTAACTATGTCAGATGCAAACTTCTAACCTTTGGAGACAGATAATCACAGGCTGATTCTTAATTTCCTACTTATATAGGTTCATTATGTTTCTGCTGTACTTCACTCTGTATGAAGACAGAGAAAGGACTGGAGCACTTTCCTGATTCACAGGACTGGTTAGTTCTAGGACTTCTGGAGCAAAAGCTGTGACTACTCTCACTATCTAACTGTGAAAGGTATTACTTCAGGGGTGGATTTACTAGCCAGTCAGTCAGTATGAGTCAAAGGCACTACCAGAGACATCTTCACTGCCCCACGCAGTCTGTCAGGGGTAAATGTTTCTTGGATCACACAAGTTGGAGTAGTCATGCAGCCCCTCAATATGGATAATAGCTGCCCTTAGCCCTGGTTTAGATATTGTTACTGCTCTTAAAACTATTCCCAAAATCCAGTCACAATATCTTGCTCAGTTATCAGATCATAGTCTTAATTCTCATTAAAGTCATATTTCTTTAGATTTCTTTTAGATATATTGTTCCTTTGAAATCCCTGTCTCCTCTGCTACCACGTTATTGGGGTATGGCACCATTGGGGGGTGATTGGTTTTCCCATCACTCTTCATCATTTCAACCACTTCAATCAGGTTATCTCTTTCCAAGCAAATCAGTGTGAATTCTCATTACATACAACATTTGCCTCATATAGTTATCGATTTATCTTGTCCTGCACAAGACCTTTCTGGGTTTTCTCCTTTTCTTTTGAAGCCAGGCAGCTGTAGGCCAAGTCATGCACTCCCAGAGAAAATATGCTCCTGTTTGCTACAAAATTATCATATGGGCTGCAGTTTTATATCTGTTTTAATGAAAGCAGCCACTGTTAGTTTCCTGTAATTTGTAGAGATCTTTTCACTAATGAGGGTTTTTTGCTGTGCTGAGCAGTATGATGCTAAGTATTTACGTGCTACCTTCTCAGTACACATTTGATTAGTTGTAGTGAAGTCAGCGAGGCATGTGTAAAATTAAGCAGTTGCATAATGTTACCAAAATCAAGCCCTTTATGTATTTTACTTACATCAGATCCCCAACAGCATATATGAAAAATGTAGGCTATTCTTGGCAGTGTGTTCCACAATATCTGCCATAATAGTTTCTACTCTTCTGAAGTGATGCTCAGCATTCAAGAGCTGAAGAGCCCCTGCATTAGCAGATTGAACTGCAGAGATCTATGAAGTGGCGTTCAGAGGCAGTTCTGGAAGAGGATATTTGGTTGTCATGACCTAGTAACTGCAGGTTGATGAAGACTAAAAGGGAGCGTTTCACTGTTAATGCTGCTTTTGCCAGATTTTGCAAATGTAGGTACTAAAGTTGGGTTCTTAAATCCTTTTTTTTTTTTTTGATTTTTTTTTATAGCCATCTAATTAATCACTACAGTCAAACTATAAAGTATATATGTACTGTTTTTATTTCTCCCTAGCAGATAAGGATATGAGGTGGAGAATTTTAGCAATTTACTGAAAAAAACATTTGTGGAAGACGAGGAGTGAAAATTGGGAATTCCCGATGGTCTGTGTTGTTTTTAGACTGCTTGATTATACTTTTCTGAAGACATAGTATCACAGTAACATTTATCTTAGTAGTATCTTATTATTGAGAGGTCTTAGCAAAAAAATTAAAAAATCAGTTCTAATGCATTGCTACCAGATTACATTGATATAGTGAAAGTCCAACATAATCAGGTTTAAAACCATAAACAATGAATATCTGCGATAGAAGACACCCTTTTTGCCACTGCCAATTTATAAATGCTTCCAGGTGATCCGCTGTTTAGACTTTGGTTATTTTTGGTGTTTTTTCTTTTTTGGTAACATTCAGAAGATGCTGGAATTAGTGCAGTAGTATGTCAGCAAAAGCATGTTCTATGGAAAAATCAGCTGAATGTTCAGTGTCAGCTAAATTGCTAGCAGCATGTTAGGAATTATTAAGAATGGGAAAAAGAGCAAATCAAAAAACCCCATCATGCCACCACATCCGTTGCAGGTGTTCCCATATCTGAATACTGCTTGCACTTTTTGTTTGCTGCACCTTAAAAGTAACTAAAGTGAAAGAAGTACAGAAAATGATCAGAGGCCTTTGTACAAGAAAAAAAACACCTATACTTTCAGCTCAGAGAAGAGGAGTTTGGGAGTTGAGAAAGGGACATATGAAAATGGTCTATTAGATCGTGATTGGAGGAGGCAAATGTAAGTGGTTTTTGGTTATTGGGCAACAGACTTAAACACACAGAAGAAGTATGTTGTCTTGCAGTTTATAATTAAATTGTGGAACTCATATTGGCATGGCTAAAATATAAATGGATTTGAAAAATGATTACATACGTTCAGGAGAAAATGTCTCTCAAGAACTGCCAAGGATCTTGCTAAGATCTGTACAAAAACGGCCTTTAGATCAAGCAGCAGCTAAACTGTAGATTACTGAAAGCTGGGAAAGTATGTTGAAAAACATTACTTCTCCAGTTCTTACACTGTGTTTCGAAGTATCTGCTAATGCACACTTAAAGAGTGTGGATACTGGACTAGGCAAAGATCCCCTGGTACTGCTGCTCTTATGAAGTGGTCCTTGCCCCAACAAGTTGATCGTCTGTTGTCAGCCATCTGACAAAGTGGAGCACTCTGGTCAGTACAGCTCAGAATTTCCATGGTTTCCCCAGTTAAAAGATGGTTGTCATGTTGGCAATATTTAAGTGTTTAAAAGACACTTATTTCTTAAATTAAAATGATTAGTAGTTCTATTGCACAATGCAGATGTACAACATAAAACACCTCACAAAAGCAAGGGAGTTGCTACTGTTGCCATTTCATTTATGGTGAGAATGAATTACACATACATTTCCCTAAGATTGTTTAGCAAATCAGTGGCATAATTTAGAGTAGATTCATGATGTTTCCATCAGTCTATTAACTGTGCACTTTATTTTCTATTTCCAGAACACTTTATTCTTTTCCCTTAAAAGAATCAAAATGTTCCTGTCCCCCCCCCCCCCCCCCCGCATTCCTTTTTTGTTTTATTTTGTCTTGTCTTGTTCTGAACAGAAGTTTGATAATGCCTGTGCTATGGACTGATTTGGTAAGAGCCTCTTGTTTTCTGGTGATCATAATGAGAGGAACCTACAAGAATGTAAAGAAGCAGTAATACCGCATAAATAGAGGTAGCAAGTTTGTGGTACCCTGGGAATAGTAGATTCATATTTTGTTAGTTTCTTGCATAATAGAAAAGGAGATTAGAAAGCTTCATATATTCTGTTTCCTCCCAAGAGAAAGCTATCATGTAGATCAAGAGAGGAAATGATTTCCTTGCCTGGCACAAATGAGTCACAGAAAATGACCTTCTTTGTAGTCTAATTTAGACCCAAGAATCCTCTGAAGAGCTGATAATATAAACACATATGGCTTGGATGAAGAGAAGTTGGAAAAGATATTGTCATTAACAGACTCATCCACATCTTTAAAAAACAGCATTTTGCTTTGCCTAGATTTTTTGATCAGACTGCTAGCAGCTGCAAACCTCATGTTGCATGCACATGTTATCCGTAATATGCACACATGCATGTGATGCTGCTGGTGAGCTTTCATTTCAGCAGTGGGGATATAGAAAAAGCAATGCGCATTCTTTGACTGTTTCTTATAATGCATTTAACATCTTTAAACATATATATTCATATGAGTTTTGACATAGCTCTCATTTACATTGTTGGGCTATTTGGCATGCAGGTTTGGAAACAGATGTTTGTTACTGGAAAAGCAAAGAGCTTTTAGCCTTATGTCAAGAAAAGAGAGAAAGATAACAGAAAAGAGACTTTCACATTGATACACAGAAGCATTGTCAAAGGGTTTCAGCAGAAAAGGGCTGGTAGGAAACCAGAAGAGTAGCTGGCCAGCACAGCAAGCCACAAGTGACAACAATTTGTGGATTCTGATGTGAAGAAGCTTGATTTATTCCATAGTGAAGGTGCCAGCCTGTTTTTACTTGCTCCAAGTTTATTTTTAATAACTAGGGTTTTTTTGGCATTTTGTTTTTATCGTTGGGCTGGTCTCAGTGTTGCTAATTGATTCTGTAGGCATCCTGTTAGTTTCTTTTATGCTTAGGTTTGGAAGTTGGTGGTGCTTGACTAAGATTTAAAGGAAAGTCTGTTTGTTTGTTTGTTTTCTAATTTTGCCACAGCCTTCCTGGACATGTCCATGCTCTTAGTAAAGTTCGGCCATTCTGAAAACGGGTAGTATCCTCGCTGCGAGCTTGGAAGTGTAGCTTTGGGTAAGCACACTCTCCTAAAGATGCCCAGCAAGCCACGGTGCCCCAGTCACACCTTTTGATTGGGATGCTCTGTCGTCAGGTTGCTTATGATCATGGACAAATCATTTCAGAGTGCCATGGCTTATGGGTCTCTTGTATTTCATAATATACAAATGGCATTCATGACAGTTTTTACCAGCGAATGTGGTACAGCACACATCCTCATGAGCATTAGTGCTAACACAGACAGAGGTGGCAAGGAATGTCTGAGGACAGTGGTGGGAGGGCAACCTTAGGTAACAGGGTGGATTTATGCTGGATTTTATTAAGAGTGGTGGGATCTGACTCCAAATTTGGGTGCAAAAAAAAAGGGGTGGGACATTTATATATAGTCTTTTTTATGAGCTGGGTATAGGTAGGTAGCTTTTTCTTTTTCCTTACTGGATGTAAAGGAGATGGGAGTGCCTTACTGTCTGAAAAGAGCTGCAAATTGGGAAGGGTAGTCTGCTGAGTATCTGCTGAGAGTAACCCTTTCAGCAGCAAAGGCTGGGAAGAGAATTGATGTTTATTTTTTTAAATGACTCTGTTTTGGGGTGAACACCGTGCAGGTGAGAAGCTTCAGACTAGGAAATGAAGCCAACTGAAGTGTTTATGTACCAATGGCAAATACGGAAGACAAAGTGAGAGGTAAAACATTTTATGTGAGATGTCTGTAAACATTCACAGCAAGGAAACAGGTTCCTCCCTCGATCTTGGTGGGGAACTTCCCAGAGTTCCCATTATCAGCATGTAGAAGTTATTTCTCTGGTTACTGAATCGCAACAGGTACAAAGATATATAGATATAGATATATATTTAACAGATCTGTTAGCTCAACTTGTGAACTTGTTTGGGGTCAACTTACAGGAATCCTGACAACAGGAAAAGTTTGTCCACTTATAGCCAAAAGCCTGTTTCTGCCTGTGTACAGCATCCTGCATAACAGTTGTTTGCCATTCCTCTTCAAAGGGGTGACTCTGGGCCTGTGTTTATTTTGTGCAAATATGTTCAAGGTGTGTGTGTGTGTGGTGAAGGAGCAAAAGCAACAGCTGTTGTATATTCCTCTTTATCTGTGAAAATGTACAGAGTGTTAAAACAGGCCTGTAAAACAGGTGTTCTCCAAAACTTTGTTTGTCCCATCCAGCATCTGAGAGGCAACGACAGGCTAGTCAGTCTGAGACAATGGACTTCTTTAACTGTGAGCTGTCTGATCAACGTTCTTGTAGCTCTTGTCTAGGCTCTTGCATATGTTGCCTCTTCTCCAGCTGAAAGACAAGACAAAAATAGGAGAGTTAGAAGTATTGTGATAAATGAAATGGGGATATGGTGGGAGAATGTTAAAGGTTATTAGTAGAGGGAGAACTGAAGGCATCATGGAGGATGCAAAGGACCTGTGGGTGGAGGAGCTGAAGTATTGCAGTGAGCTGGAAGCATTATGGAGACTATAGATGGCAGGGAGAGCTGGGATAATGTAATAGAGGGTAACAGGACATTGGACTTATTGCAGTGAGGAGGAGGGATTTATGTTGTGGATGCTGGTAAATGGAAGCCTGTGATTGCTTTATAAAATCAATTCAGAGTCCTGTGCTATACAAATATTTTTATCAAATGATAGATGTCACTTGGCTGCGCAGACAGTGAGAACACAGTAAATCAGGCAGTTCCTTAGGATAACTCACTGCTTCCTTTTTTGGTTCTGAGCTTGGCAATTTCCTTTGAGAGCTAGGCCCCTACCTGTGCAGGAAAACCGAATACCTCAACTTTTCCTCTGAGCTGACTTCTGCTGCCCTTATAGCTCCTTCCTGAGTTTTCATTTGCTGTTATATATTTCAGTATCTCCCCTTTTTTTAAATAAGGAAATCTGTTGTGCGTTGTACCATCAGTAATTGAGGCAATGATGGACTGCAGAACTACGTTCATTTAGCTCGCCTGGACAACTTCTCTCCTATGGACTTCATGCCTCATGCGACTTCCATGCTCAGGGATTTGCCTTCCGATTCTTGCTGACCTTTAATTGCCTGCCTCCACATACTAGCTTCTCAACATATGAATATATAGGTTGGCCTTAGTCTGTTTGCTTTTCTCTTGCTTCTGAAATCCATAGGTAGATTGGGAAAGCTTTTGCTCTTCTTCCCTGCAGCCTTGAGAAACAGCATTTTATTGTGCTTTTCAGACATGCTAGACTGTAAGGTGACTAGGCTACTTGACGCAGGGGTGGTCTAAGCCTCCTGAGGTGGTTTATGACCATTTGCACCAAACCTACCAGAATTTTTTAAAACATAATCTGTAGACCTCTATTGCTGTGCTACAATAGGCACAACAAGTTAGAGTGCTTCTTCAGCCCCAGCAACTTGCAAGTTTTAGCTGAGAAAATGTAAGGACATGGATGTGTAGTCTTTATATTAAATATTTGGGCTTTTCCGGTATTGCTCTTCCTTTGCCAGATTCTTATGCAAGGGGGTATTGCAGCTGCTGACTTTACAAGGCCCAGCATTTGGCACCACGTACTGACACGGGTTCTGTTCCTTGGCATTTAACGTATAATCATGCAAGTCTGAAATCTGACTTCCTTGCTCTTCGCGTGCCAGTCAGGTAGAGTGAGCTTTGCTGCTGATCAGATGGCGCCAGGAGACAGACCGCTCCCAAACTCTCGCTTCGTTTTCCCCTATTTAATATGGTACTTCTTCCCCGCTTAGTGAACGGGTCTCAACCTGGGGCCATCGCCACGGCCCTTTCTCTGTGGCTCTGAGGGAAAGAGGCCTTGAACATCCCTCCGTGCCCGCCCCTCGCCGGGGCGCGCGCCCCGCAGCAGGGGCCGACGGCTGCTCGCCAACGGTCGGCCCGGCCGCGACGGGAGCCGGGCCCCGCCGCTGCCCCCTCGGGGCGCCCCCCGCGGCGCGCAGCGAAAGGAGACACCAAAGCGCCCCGCTAACGGCGGGACGGTGCCGCGGCCCCCTGGCGGCGCGGCAGCCGCGGGGGGGGGGGGGGGGGAGCGGCAGCGGCGGCGGCGGCGGCGGCTCTCCGCAGCTGGGCGGGCGGCGCGCGCCGCGCTCCAGCTGTTGCAAAGCGCCGCAACCTCCCCCCCCGCCGCCACCCTCTCCCGGCCCCCCGGCAGGGGTCGGCCAATGAGCGCCGCGGCCGGCAGCGCCGCTGGCCAATGGCGGGGCGGGGGCGGGGGCGGGCGCTGCCGGGGCCGGCAGCGGCGTTGCCAGCGCGGGGGGCGGGAGGTGGCGCTGGGCTGCTCCGGTCCACTTCGCTCCGCTCCGCTCTCCTCCGCTCCGCCGCTCGCTCGCGCAGGGGACCCGGTGGCGGCGCGCACCGAGCCGTCCGCTCGCCCTCCATCCCGTGGCGGGGGCTCGCCTGCTTCCTTCCCCCCGGCCCGGCCCGGCCCGGCCCGCGCGTCCCCGCGGCGGAGGAGCTGCGGCGCCGCTGAGCACCCGGCGCGGCGGCGGCGGCACCATGGCGGTGGAGGAAGAGGGGCTGCGCGTTTTCCAGAGCGTCAGGATCAAAATCGGTGAGGGCGGCGGCGGGGGGGGCCGCGGCGGCCGTTGGTGCGGGGCCGGGGGCCGCCGCGGTGGCAGCCCGGCACCGCGCCGCGCGTCCGGCTGCGGAGCGCCGGCCCGGCGGCACCGGCGCCGCTAGGTCGATTTTCGTTATTCTTCTTATTATTTTTTTTAATCGTTGCTAAGCTACGTGCTAAAAGTTTGAAGGCGAGCGCGCGGTCGCCGAGTCTCAAATCTGCGTGTCGCTGGCAAAGCTGCTGTAAAACCGGGCAAAAGAAGAGAGAGGAAAAAAAAAAGGAAAAAAAGGCGGCTGTTAGGAGGAGCCCGTGCCTCAAAGCCTCGCCTCACTGAATGGGCCCGGCCGGGGCTGTTGCAGCTTGACGGTTTTTTAGAGTTTGTGCCTGCAGCTTCGTTCTTGCTGTTGGTCTAGCTCCAGACCACATTATTAGAAAGTAAGCGACAGATGTCACTGTGTAGATTAAACTCTCTAGTGCTGTTTTGACTGTGTATGATTGTAGCGAAATCCCCTGTTTCCGTAACAGAATTAAATTCGCGTTCAGAGGGAGCAGTTCGTTATTCTGGTGGCTGGGAAGTTGCAAGGAAGTGAGAAGTTTAGTGCTCGACCCCCAGTGGTGGGTACGGAGGGAGCTGGACCGGTAGCCTCTTGTTACCACTCTTGAAAAATCTCCCCTTGCCTTTTGATGCTTGTAAAAGCAACTTTGTAAGCACCAATTGTCATGTTAGATTAGGAAGAAAAAGCCTATGCGAGTTGTTGCTATTGCTTTGTTATTCCTACCTGTTGATCTTTGTGAATGGAATAAGAATAGGGTCTCAAATACAGGATGCTGCTTCTCATGTTTTGAGAAGAAAACAGCAACATTATCATACCTAAATTTGATTGACATGACTAGGACATGGGGACTCCTTTGAGCGCCAGAAAAGATCGAAGGTAATAACAGCAGCAAAAGAAGGTAATAACAGCAGCAGTCAAATCATTGACTGAAGTTAATCCTACTAGTGACTTCAGTTATCAGAGCTGTCGTTGGAGTTGAGCATTTGATTAATGCGCACTGTTGCAGTAAGACTTCTTGCCTCCCCTTTGCGTGGGTACTGAGCAGGAAAGACTGCATGCATCGCTTATACGCCGGGGCTTCGTCTCTCTCTTCTAAGCGGGAGATCTTCACTCGATGAACTGCAAGAATAACGCCAGTGCCTTAAGCAGCAGAGAGCATTGCTGCCCTCAGGTTTTCTGCTCTATTACTGCAGAGGGCGATAGTAAGTGAGTGCAAAAGCAAACTCCTTCTTTCTGTATTGGAAAGTATCTGAAGCCATATTAATCAACTTTTGTGGCAGGAGTTCATGGGGTTCTTTTTCAGAAGTTGAATACTTTTCTGTAGCTGGCTCTCTTTTGTGAAAGTCTTGTGGGAAAAGCAGAAGTGGCAGGATTGCTTTGGTTACTAATGGGTTGGGGAAGTAGTTCTAATCTAACAGGCTTTGTAAAGTAATTGATCTTGAAATCTAGAAGAAATTGTATGTGGAGGCTTGTAGACTCCCTCCAAAAAGACAGCAGTGTGTAGATGTGAAAGGTGATGGTGAGCACTGGAGGGAGAGAGAGGGACGCTACTTCTGGCAGCTATTCCCAACAGTAAAATAAAATAGCTTGTCTGTTAGCACTTCCTGTTCACTAAAATCTTGTGGACTTCTTTCTTCTCTAGTGATAGGAAGCTCTGAATCTTTTGAAGAGAGGGAAGTTATTTACCCTCTTGACTTGTTTTAATTTATCATGCTCTAGAAGTGGTCAGCCTTGAAGTCAGTTCTGTGTTTTGGAAACTTGTTCCACAACCAAATTCCAGCTAATCTCCAACTTTCAGATATTCTATGCATGATCTGGTAACACATTTCTAGGTCTGTAGCACCTCTGCTGGCAAATCATGAATGGTGGCACTGGTATAGAAGTGTGCCTTAGTATGAATCTGATGAAATGCAGGACTGATGTTTTGTAGAATTGGTGCAAACACACTGTGAGATAAGGGGAGAGTACACATGGTGACTTGTCTTTCTTAATAGAGAGGTTGGTGCAGTTTGGAGGCTTCAGGCTGTGCAGAACATCCATAGCCTAGAAATGTTTGAATACTCTAGTACTGCTATAGCAGTGTCTCATCCTGTATTTCTAAGAAGCTGAAGGTAAATGAAGGCACTTTTCCTACTGCTGGTATTACTTGTTCTTCTGGGACTGATGGGTTGAATAGAATCGGCCATATTTAGCTAGATCGGGAGTTTTATCCTAGTTCTTCTAAATGCTTCCCTGTTCTGAATAATGTTATTTTTAGTCTTTGGATTTGGCTTGTGCCATCTGTTCTCTATTGAAAATGTGAACCCTTGAGATCCTTAGGATCCCATGTTTCCCTCATTTGGTTGCACTGCCAATGATGTGCCATTTCCAAAAATGTCTCATTGAGATGCTGAAGATGTGGAGCAACAACATGAGCTCTGTCATTGTGGGTAGCAATGTTAGGAGGAGTTGTTACTGTGCCGTCTCTTGTCCAGTTTCTGGTTTCTTTTGTGGTTTGGTGAATTGAGAGAACTTGGTGCCTGACTACTTCTGCTCATGTCTATTGCAAGAAAGTAGCATACAGTTAGAAGAAGAGAGTAATTTCTGTGCGAATATGTATACTGTTCTCAAGTCTATTTGAAATTGATTTCTTTTGTCTTCCCTTTATTGAAACTGTTGTTGTCTTGTCTTTTTTTTTTCTTTTCTTAATTGAAAATTATTTTTACCGGAATTCCTTATACATAAACAAAACAATGTGTCATGTAAGACTAAACAAACACTTCCTATAAGATTGCCACTTTGAGGAAGTGTGCAGTGCTGTTATTTCCATGAGTCAGTGTTTCAGAACCTGAAAGGAAACAACATAAGGCTCTATGGCTGATGATTGGCTGGAAAAACTACAAAGAGAGTGCTTCTGCTTGACAACATGACTTGTATTCTACTGCTAATAATATTTAATAAATATATTGTTCTTGATTGCTACTTTTTTTCGCTCCTTAAATGACATTAACTGTTTAACTTAAACTTTTAACTGAAAAACTAAAGACTCATATTCAGCACTTTGGAAGGCTGTATTCTAGTTAGCAGAGAATGGCTCCCTTTGTGGCAGGATCTACTTCATGAAATTCTTTATACTTGAAAACTTAGGGAAACTGCTCATTTGTGAATTCTCACTGCAATGTAATAAGTAGTTTAGCTCTTCTTGTCCCTAAAATCCAGTACTGTTGTATCTAGGAGTCTAAGACTCTTCAGACTGCCCTAAAATTGTATTTTTCTAGCTATAGCTTGGCTTATTGTATAGATTAAGCTGTCCCATAGCTCTGGAATAATAATGGTGTGATACTGTATATTCTTGGAGTGGTGGGTTTGGGACAGGAGCGTATTGTACAGTACAAGACTATCAGAGGCCCCAATTTAATGAGTAGGACCTATTTACTTATGGTTCCATTGACCTCAGAGGTATAGTGGCCAGCTGATACACTGTGAGTGCTTACAGCAGGTTAAGACATCTTTAGACTTATAAATCTCCTTTATCATTCTTGGAAAGGACCAGGGGATTGACATTTTGTGGTTACAAGTGTTGAGTTCATAATCTAAAATGTGGGACGTCTGGCAGCATGGTGTCTCCTTAGTGCTGAATGTGATCAGAGACATGAACTTTTAACATTTTGTCCTATAAAGGCTTACTACTACCTGACTTGGGTTGGCGCTGCATTCACAACTTACCCCGATCAGAAAATAAACCTATTTTTTTGAGAACTCAAGAGTCTCTTTTACATTGCAGTGATCTAGTTGACTATTTGAGTGAGGGTTGTTGGTCTGTAGACTGTACTGTCTATTTGAGTCCAATTTACTGTGCCTTCTTTGCAAATGTGTACAGAGCTATGGGTTTGAAGATGTTGCAAAAGGAATTGAACCCTTCTTTGGGAAACTGGGAGCCGTAGGTGAAGTTAGCTAATGAGTATTTGCTTCAGTGCCAGTATACTAGTGTTTAAGCAGATTGATTGCCGAGAGAAGGTATTTGTTGTGCTTCCGCCATAAAACCTGATACGGAATAAGTGTTTGAGAGAAATACTTCTATGCATTTCTCTAAGGGTAAGGAGGAACCATCTTGTCTCTGACAAACTTAAGGCTTCTCTTAGTCTAATAATCCCAAGGTTCATCAGGGATATCCATTTTGCCTTGAGATGTCCCTTTTAATGTTGTCTGTTGGGATTTAATGCCTTGTCTTAAGTGGTTACTCATGGAAGTAAGTAAGTACAACTAAATATGCTCACTGTGTAATACTATAAGTGGATTTATCCCCATGTAAAAGAGGCATAAAGTTGTTGACCAGATATTTTTAGAATGAGAGAATTTTCCCCATATATCTAATAGAAGATGGTTATTTAGCAAATGCAAAATGTTTCTTATAAAAATGCAGATGATTTTCTAATGATTTGTTTCAAAGTTAGCAGACCAACAAGTGAAGAAAGGAAGACAAATTATTTGCATCTTACCCAGAATATATATTCAAGGTTTCACAAGATCAGTTCTGCACATTAAAAAGTTAACAAGTACAGCTTAAACTGATGCTGTGTAGGTAAAATAAAGTGGCAACAGTGTTACTGGCTGACTGCAATGCTAGAAAAACTGTTTAAGGCTTGAGTTTGCCACTAGCTGTGGAGGGTACAGAATAGGATATGTGGACTTTTCACCTTTGTTTCAAAATTTCAGACTCTGCCAACTTTGATATTTATTGTGTTCTGGTTGTTCAGTGTGCTGAATGAAAAGAGCCAGGGCCAGTGGTCTTTCAAGAATAGCAAACTGGAAGTTTGTCGTGGACTGTGAAGAACGGCCATGTTTGGAGCAAACACAGAGAGGAAACTGTTGTCTTCAAAGCATAGTCCTTCCAAGCAAGAGAAGGAAAATAATGTAGCAGGGGAAAATATGTTACTTGAGTGAACTTGGTTTTTGAAGAAATGGAGGATATTTGTATTTGGGACTGCCAGCCTAACATCAAATTATCCATAAATTAACTTGCTTTTAAGTAAAAAATGATTTATATATGAGAGCAGAAGCCAATGTAACTTGGTTTTTAGGATTCATAGAGGTGAATTCTCATGAGTGAAACAATAAACCAGATTTGCTCAGAGCTTCTAATGTCAGGAATCAAATATGGTAGATTTTTTTCCTCTTTTGGAATTAATACATTAAAAAAAAAGAAAGGTCTTCTCTAATCTCTGTCATGAGAACTAAAAGCGATTATGTTTTCTTGTCTTCAGAAGCTTGTTGAGGTGATTATCTGCTGGCCAAAGTACCAAATGCTCTTATGTGAGGACTTTATGTAAGTGCTGGATATCTTAGCTTCACTGTTTTCCAGAAGATGCTTTTGGAAACTTTTCATTGTGTTGAAATAATCTTCAGACTATTCTTTTTATTGGTGGAAAACAAATGTTCTAGTCCTTAAATTATCAGGTTAGGCAGGTCTCGATATTCACTTTGTGCTACATCTTGCTGTGTTTCTATATCTCTGTTCCGCTGGTCCTGATCTCCTTCACGTTTCACCCATTGCTTTGTTATTTTCTCCTAGGAGGTGCAGTCTAAGGCATGGCTTCATGATACACTAACCCAAATCGGTAGCTCATTGCTGCTGAAGAGGGAGGCCTTGCTTTTCCCCTTCCCTGCTCACCTTGCTCCCAGTTCTTCGCATGCCTCTACACACCTGTTGTTGACTCTGATGCTCTTCTGCTGACAAAATAATCCAATTCAATTTGCAAAGCAGGCCAAAAAAAACTGAACAACCTTTTCTTGTCAGATTTAGTTTTTTTCTGTTTTGGTGAACTGAATCTGTACACTAGAGTGAATGTCAGAGCTGTCTCTGGACAAGTATCAGGAGCTTAATGGGGGGCATGCAGAGGAGGCAACAACAGGTGCATCTCCGGCTTTCATGTCCATGAACTGACCATGTCACGAGACAGCCTGAGTCTTGCTGTGCTCTTCAGTCCACTCTCCTTCTGCAGTTCGTGTTTTCTTGATGGTGCTGTATTTGTTAGTCTCAGTACACGTGGGCTCAGTCAGCTGCTGTGGAGCACAAATGCTAAAACTGCGATGAGATCACCAAGAGGATAATCTGACAAACTGATATACATATCTCTAGGACCTTCCACCTGAGAACTGCATTCATCTCAAGCTCAGTTCTGGACCCCCTAACTGCCTATGACAGTTCAGGTGTTTTGGTTCATACTAATTGATACTGGCTTCTCTTCCCCCACCATTACTTTTCCATCATGGACACACATCTTCTAAAGCTGAGGTGTGTGATGTTGATTATCATCTTTATACCTAACCAGAAAAAAATGGTGTAAATTGTGAATAATTTTGTTGGAGCCAATAGTTACACTTCTGTGAGAGCTGAATTAAATCTTTGAGTAGCTCATGTAGCAATTGTTCTCTTGGAGAGAGAGGAAGAAGGATGAGGCTAAATCCACTTAGGGTTGTTAAGGAGCACTTAAAACCTCTAATTTTGTGACAATTCCTTTGTGGGAAAACCCTCTGCAAACTGGCGTGTTTAGAGAATAAATCTTAAAGTGCTGTTTCCCTGTGCAAGAGGAAGAAGCAGGTGAGAGAACAGAAACCCTAGAATAAACACAGAGGTTTGTTGTCTTTGAATACTAAAAATGTAAATATCAGACAGTTTTACTAGTCATAATGATTCAGACCAATAAAAGTTAAATAGCCATATATGTGGAAGAAAAATGTGTGTGCTTGTGTGCCAGTAGCCTGCTAATGCCTCTGGGGATCAAGTCACCCAAGGCATATATTAACAGTCATAAGACATAATAGGGATTGTTTTAAATGTTGTTCTTTTAAACCTTCCAGTACCAGGAGTTTATCCATTTTGTGGTTATAATCAAGGAGAAGCTTGGTATAAGCTTAGATGTAATAACAGGTTATATTTTATTAAACTGAAAAGGTTGTTACAGCCTTTCACATCCTGAACAGCTCTCACCTGCTTTTTAGCAATGTTTAATAAAACTGTGAGGTATCAGTTCTATAACAGTGTATCTGCTTGGCAGATGTCTGCTCTTTTAACAGTGTCTTTAATTTCTTCAGCATAGCGGACTGGTGACTGAATTTAGGATCCAGCTAGAAGCTTTGTTTTGGAATAAAAATAAAATAAATCCAACTTCCTTCCTCCCCCTTCCTAACCTCTACCAAGGGAAAGCAACTTCCCTGAAACTTCACATGTTGTTTTCCTCCTCTAAAATATTTTCTGGGTGAAAGTTTGGCAAAATGAGAAGATTTAAAATTATGGTGAAGTGAAAATAGGAAAAAACTTCCAGTTCTGGATTTTTTTGTGTGGATCATAGCTAAATGAAAAATACTTTAAAGATTCAGTTGAAAGTTTGAGGGCTTTGATTCCCCCCCCCCCCCGCCACCTTTTCTGTCTGAAAGGGAAAATAGTAAAGTGTATTTATATTTTTTGAGGTCTTTTTGAGGAAAGAATGAAAATGTTGAAGACTTAGAGCCTGGTCTAACTTGCTTAACTTCTAACTAACTTCTGTTAGTTAGAAATGCTGCTCTCCAGTTTCATATTACAGGGATCAGATGTCTATCTTGGTCTCCCTGGTTAGAGACTTCCATTTGCTGGTTATTCCCTCTCCCAGAGGGAGCAGGGGTGCAAAGGGAAGAGCCCTCCATTAGCTCGCCAACTGCATCTGCTTGTTCCCTACCTGCTGGGGAGCGTAACTGCGGGACTGCATTGCAAGTAGCAGAAAAGGATGGGTATGATGCAATGGTGAATCTCAGTGGTGTAGAGGAAGGAGGGTGGTTCACCTATGGGTGAAAGAATGGTAGGTTTGAGCAGGTAACATCTGATGCAATGTTTAGTATGCAATTTATTTATTTTTAATATTATTTATTTTAATATTTATTTTAATATTATTTATTTTAATATTATTTATTATTTGTTTATGCAATGTTGCATAAATGTTAATATGCTTTACTTTTTATAAACCCATAATAGGCCCTAGAGGATGGATGAAACATTAGATGAAACTGCTCAAATTAGCTATGCACAACAAATTTGAGAAAGGACTTGAAGTTCATCTGGGCAGAATACTTCTCAAATAACAGGAGGAGGGGGAATCTTCTAATGCAGGTCTGTGTTGCAGAAGAAGTAACCTCACACTTTTAGTCTTTTGCAGTGACTTTAGGAGGAAATATACTTGTCCGTTTATCATACTTGTTACTCAAAGAGATTTCAAAATCCTTTTAAAAGGAGTCTGCCTTACAAGGCCTGAGTCTGTGGTTCGGAAAAGGAACGTTGAAGACCATGGGTTACGTAGAGAGTGGAAGGGTCTTTGAACTTGCGAAGGAGTTACCTTTAGGGTTTTTATCCACTCTAGTTTTTGAATTTGTAACTGAAGGAATAAAGTTTGAGTGCCTGATGATTTATGTTCTAACATTTTACAAATTTAAATTCCCATTTGATTCCATGTTCTCTATAGCTTTCTTGAAGGTATAAAATACAAATAACTTTCATATTTTTGAAACTCATAAGCAAGGGAAATCATTCAGCTTTCCTATTCCAGGTATAGGAGAACTGGCAACTTGAAATACTTTATTTTGCAGTTGTGCTTCTATTATGGCTGTGCATACAGAGCTTTTGTATTTATAAAAGCAGCCCAGAAAAACAGATGCACTCAGACTTGGGTTTTAAACTCCTTTAAAATAGGAGAGAGGGGAAGAAGATTATTTTGACTACTGTTTCCAATTTCTTCTAAAAATATTTCTATTTTCAAATTGTTTACAGCTACTTACTTTTGTTCAAGAGCTCTAGAAGAAAATAGTTAGTGGTAGCTTTTTACAAGGCTTTAGTTGATTCTTGCTTATTTCCCAGCTGGTGTTAGAGTACATCTGGAATCTATGAAATTCCTTTCTTTGTTCCTCATTTCCTGTGTCATTCAGTGCTACAGTGCAGGGTTTTGAAAGCGATTTCTCTTGGTATCTTCTTCTAAGATATGCTTTTTTTTTAAAGCACTTGGTAACTTCTTAAAGGTAGTTATATGTTCTTTGTGTTTAACAGCATAATTGAACTGTATCATGAAACTTCTCTGATGTTTTGTTTTAATAATTCAGTGGAAAATAGTTTTGCTGATTTTTCTGGCAGTCATTCAGCTTGTAGAATTGTAGGAAGGAGGGTGGTAGAAAGAGAAGAAAAATATGCTAGATGGTATAAAAGCTCCCTTAATCTCTCTCTCCAGTCCTGGAACAATCAGTAGTTTGTGATACAAAATTAGATCTATTTTGCAGGAGATGCAGAGTGTGACTTCTTAGGCTTGTTTTTAGATTCTGGTTTGAAAAGCTGGTGACCGCTGCAGAACACGTGAACACAACCTTGGAAAACTGAGCTTTGAGAGTATGACAAAACTTGAGAGCGGTGTGGATCTAAGAACAAAAACAATCCATCCCCCAAACCAGCAGATGCAGTAGGGTAAATTGAATTGTGGGGGAAACCCAGTACTGACTGAAAAGGAGAGGGAATATAGTGGTCTAACAGAATTGCTCTTATTTTTGGCAACATTGTGTTTCGTTTTACCAGCAAAACACCCGATAAAAATTGAGTTTTTATGTATACTCACATCCTGAAATTATATGAGTAGCTTGTCCAAGTTTTCCAGAAAAAATGGAAGTTCATAGTCCAGTGGTTGGTTCTTCTGTTGTCATCTGCCAACTGTGAATGCTGCTTCTGAGATTGGAGCTTTGTTCCTTAGATGATATCTGTAGTCATGAAAGCTCTTTAGTGGTGCAATGCAGGTTCAAAAGCTTCTTCACAAAATGCCTGCTATTAAGATGTGGTTTGCATTATGAGCACTTTGTCCTCTTTGTAAATGCACAAGCTGTTTTCCCTTCCCTTTTGAGTTGTATAACATCTCTGCGATGGACGGCAGCAGTTCTCATGGAGAACCTTATATTAGGGAAGTATTTATCTCATTTTTATCTGCCTCTTTTAATGCAATTTAGTAGGTAGAAACAAGGAATGCTATTGCTGTGAGACCTGTCAGTTCTCTACAGATCAGATTTTGAGATCTGCTGACTCCAGTAGCTTTTCTATCTTCTCTTGATTTTTTTTTTTTTTAACATCCCTAATGGCAACAGTGCATCACTGATTACATTAAAAGGCTTTTAAATATGTGTAGTTTTATATTTATGCCATGTATTTGTAAGGAAACCAAAGGAAGTGCTTTCCATACCACAAGGTATGGAAAAATAGTGAAAGAACCATAAAACTCCAGTGCTTGTCTGAAATCTGCCTCTTAGCAGAGCATGTGGTTGTGGTATGAGATAGCACACCACATTTTTCATATTTCTCAGGTCTTCTGCAGTTGTGTAAAAGTAACTGATGCTCAGTGTGGCTGAGAATTGGCTAAAGGCAAAGTTACTTTGTTCTGTAGATGATTATTGTTGCTTATAGGCTGTATTATGCTCTGTTTCAGGGAGGCAGTAAATGCGCTAAAATGCACCTTTAAATGCATCTGATCTGTTCAAGTCAGAAAAGAGCTGTGCTTCCCTAAGTCTTAGCACTGACTGTCAGTAAGGTCCTTGTCTTGATCTATCCAAATTCTCAGTAGCCTAGACCTAGTCTGGTCCTGGAGACCTCCTTCAGACCATGTCTCTCCCTGCAGCACTGGGCCCTTGACTCTAACCTACTTTTCTACCTGAGATCAGGAGGAGTTGCATTTTGCCTCCATGAACACAGTGGCTAAGTTCTGACTTCTATGTAAGTAGTCCCCAGTAGATAAGCAGAAGGACCCATCAGCTGTTTCTGCGAACTTTGTGATCTGTTCTCCTTTCAAAATTTGAAGTGGCATTTCCTAGTGTACATACTGGTGTTTGGGAGCTTGGCTAATGTTGCATAATACTCAAATACAAGGTCATTAAGATATTCTAAGAAACACATTTTTGCTCTATTAGCATCTCTTGGCCCAAATGTAAGGTGAGCTGACAACCACCACCTTTGTGTGTGTGTGTGTGTGTGTGTATATATACACACACACATATATATACATACACACATATGTATTAGTTTTACCCTGTGTTTGTAGACTATGTTCTAAGTAGTTAGTTTTGCTTCCCAATGCCAGCCAGCTGCCCTTGGGCAATTTTGCTTGACCAGTTTAAACACCTGAGTTCCCACTGAGAGTGTAGGCCAGTGTTTGCACAATACTTTGGAGCAGGACCTCCAGGGAATTGCTGCAGAACAGGCTCAGACTATGAGCGCTTTAGAGTTGATGATGGAGAAAGAGACCTAGAGCAGTGGTCACAAATCCACCCCTGACTAAAGCTAGGGGAACTGTTGATGCCTCTTTCCTCTCATGTTGATGTGTAGAGTCAGATTGGGGTGGTGACTGTGGTGAACTTCAGGAAATTGGAGTTGTATGTAGGGTTGGAAGGAATTGGATTACAGAATAGTGTAAGTGGTATACTTACCCTTGCCCCATCCCCCTGTGGATTTTTATTTTTTAGATCTATTTAGCAAAATTGCTTGAGAGAAAAAGCTATTTTTTTATTCCGACTGATACTGCATACTGTTGGTCTGTTTTTGAGTAGTGAGGCAGAAATTTTTGACAGGCAATAAAAATGCCTGGGGGAATTTAGGATATTGAGATAGAGCAAAATAATTTAAGTAAAAAGAAGCTCTAACAAGCTGATAATTAGTGTGTTTTGACACCTGCTTCTACAACTATGTTCCAGAAAGTTGTGGGTTTGAAAGTTAAAAAAAAAAAAAAAAAAAAAATTAACTGAATGACTATTTTAATGTTAACTTCAATTTTGAATGCCATGGTAACCGATCTCTTTAATAGCTTAGTGGGAGTTGTTGTATAAGCTGTTATTATGAGAGTTTCCTGGTACACCTGCAAGTTTTTGATATGCCGGTGCCCTGCTTTTGGTAATGGGAATTAGTAATCTAGTCTTTCATATAATGTAAAATTTGTACTTTTGGGCAGGAAAAATCTTCATTCTCTAGAGTACAGATATAACTTTCCTGTGCAAAGCAAACTCCTGGCATTGGAGAGTACTTTTTTTTTTCTCTACTTTTTTTTTTTTTCTTTCCTCCTTGTTCCATGAAATCTTCCTACTCAGGTATAATTGAATGATGTTAAACTCTGTGTCCGTTTTTGCACTGTGGCCGTTTGATTTTTGTTGCTGAATCAGAAGTACTAAATGCTTGTAAGGTGGGATCCCTACTTCAGCAGTACCATGCACTGCTTTGGGGAGCCCATAGGAGCAAGTACTGTACTTAATAGACCATCCACAATGGCAAAATGAAATAGGGTCATGTATGAACATCTCATCGAAATAAGGGCTTATATAGCTGCAAATTAGCGCCAGGCTACAGGGACACCAAAACCCCTCCTATAGTGCATGGGGATGACTAGGTGCTTCAGAATATGAGCCAAACACTGCTTGTGTGGTGATCTGCCTGGAGGAAATGCTGAACACTGGGTTACATTTGATCTCTTGCTGCTCTCCTGAGCTCCCTCGTGTGAGGCTGGGGAGGGAGCTTCCATCCGCCCCTTCAGAGCACAGTGTCAGTCACAAGGCAGGATCCTGCAGTTCTTTTTTAAAGATGCGGATTTGGGTCCCTTCATGCTTTCAGAAGAGGCAATGGTGGTGATGTATCTGTGCTTTTGTGGTGTCCTAAGTAAAGCCTTTGGCAGTCTTCAGTCCTATGACCAAATGCTAATACAGTGTCTTCTAGGGTATCAGGCAGCCTGAGGTAGGATTTGGGCTATTTGTGTTAGGGCAACTTGGACTTGTACAGAAGCAAAGCAAAATGGAGCATTCTAGCTCAGCACAGATGTCATGTGCATTTATTTAGTATTTCTTTCTATCATTGTTTTGGGCATGGATATATGTTTTTCACGATCCATTTTTTTTTTGGTGTCTTGCCCTATGAATCATTTTCCCCCAAAGCTAGAAATCATATAGGGAATGAGACAGGGCATGGCAGGGAGAGAAGAGTCTTATGGTGAGCACAGCTAGAAAATAGCACAAGAAGTCCATGCTGTTCTTCTACCGCAGACGTCCCTTAAGAGGCTAAGCAAGTATGTTGGTGTTGGTGAGTAGCCCCTGCCAAAATATTTGTCACTTCCCTGCCCCAGCTTCATACACTTGAAACTGGCTGTGCTGGAGCACTGTGTTCATAGCTGCTGCCAGAGTAGGGTATGGGAAGGGTGAGCTGTAGCCTAACCATTGTGTGTTAGATTTTTGCTTTGCAGTATTACTTGTTTGTTGAATAATAATTTTCTTTGGAGAACATGAGATTAATGCTCAACGAGGCCTGCATACAGAGAGGATGAAGATGATGACAGTATAAGGCTTCAAAATATGATTTTGAGCCAGTGGGTTGGCAGACATTAAAGTAAAATTTTTGTCCAGGACCAAAACAGGTCATTATGAAGAGTATGCTCAGGTATTTCTTTGAGGAGTGGAGCATCTGGTAGCTGTTTATGGAGGATAATGTGAATTCTGTCCCAGGGCTATGATCCAGAACTTCTGGGGAAAGAAAGAAGGAGGCTGAGGCTTTTTTTTTTTTTTTTTTTTTTTAAAGTAGCTCCAGAAAAGAAGATGCTGCTGTGAATTTTCTGTGAAATTAGTAGGGCCTCTAAAAGATCTTTAAGTTATGCTCACACTTCAGAATCAAATCAGGGATTTATAGGCTTAGCCATAGACAGTGTGATTGTATTGCTGTTGACTTGTACTCTTCAGATAATCCAGATTGGATAGTTCAGTCCCAAACCTTCAAGACGTTAAACCATAACAGTTTGACCTGGCCCACTTAGTTCATTTTACAGTCTTTTCAGCTGTGATTTTTTTTATCAGTTCATTAATTGCCTAATTAACCTTAACGATAAATGGGTTCTTAAACTAATTATTTGAAAGCCTGATTTAGGAAAGACATTGAAACACGTAGCTTCTGTTCTGCTGATATGACAGCCTGTATACTTGTCTCATTGTGACAATATGATATCAGACATAGTAACCTTCATTCAAGTTCCTGACAGCTTATGGGCATGCCTGGAACCAATATGTAGAAGGGATTTTGTGTTGTCTACTCCTGGATCTGCTAAACACTGGTGAGCTTCCAAAGTTGAACAGTCAAAATTGAGGGGTATCACCATGAGGGTTGTCCATTGGAACCTTAATCTGATCTCCTTGTGGACATGAAATTCATGTCGCTACTGGAATAAATACTTTAAAAAAAAAGAACATACTGTGTTTCTTTCCATCCATGGGATGAATGGTACTTGCTTAATGAGCAGTTGGTCTATATTCTGTTCCTATAATGTGAAATGTGTCTTCCCACACGTTTATTTTGTTCAAAACCTACTCTGACAACAGTGTTGTTTTTTGTTTTTGTTTTTTGTTGTTTTGGTTTTTTTAAACTGTGTTCCTTAGCATACAATGGAATTCTTTATAAGCGTCAGCTTACTTTTCTGCCTTTTGTGAGGATAGGGTGACCCTCTTAAGTGGGAGACAGTGTAGGGAGATGGTATCTACAAGTCATGGTGTCCAATTGGAGGCTAGTTCCAGATTTTCGCGTTGCTTTTTGTCTTCTCCCTCACCACTCCCCAAGCCAGAGTCCAACATCATACACTCACAATACAGCTTGCTTTGACTTTGGCATTGTGAATGCTTAATGTTTCTGCAAATCAAAGTTGATGTTTGAATTTAAGTTCTTTAGGAAGAAAAGATTGCAAAATAGGTCATAGCCCTCTAAAAAGCTTTGAGTGAGTTGTCAGGAACTGGAAGGGGATCCTGTAGGAGAGACAAGGGTCTGGATAGTGGGCCTGGGACACCACCCTTGCACTGTGACACTCGTCTCTCTTCTTGCTTACCTCATTCACTATGCACCTTCTCGCTGCAGAGAAAAGGGGCAAATGAGTCTCCCTGTTACTCCCCTGTGATAGGATTGACCTGCTTTGGGTAAGCGGTGTGCAGGGTGGTGATGGAGCCCATTTGGGGAAGGGTTGGTGGAGGACAAAGAAGATCCTGTTTCTCTGCCTGGCCGAGTCTTGTTTCCTTCCTTTTAGGATCTTGTTCTTGTCAATCTGCATTTGAGTCAAATGCCTTCTGCCTCCTCCTGGATACAGTAGGGCTCTTGCAGTGAAAATCCTGCCTGGCATATTCAGTACTGAGAAATTGAAATGCAATGTAGGAACAAATAGCTCTCACAAGGGTCAAAAAATACGCTGACTCCTGATTGATTGATTGATTTTTAATTGTTTAAGTCCCAATTCTAAAGCCTGTTACTTATTTTTGACATCTACAGGACAAACTGACTTCTCCTGAAACAACTTAGCTGTTTTAGCTGAAACACTTGAGGGGAATAGAAAGCATTTAGTAGAAAACAGTTTTAGAGACTACTCAGGTCTGCACAATAGAGACCAAGGAAGAAGCCGTTGTTAAGAAACTGGTACTAAATTGTTTGTTGCTTTCCCTTCTCTTCCCCCTGCATACCCATGTTACCAGTATTTGTTTAGACTCTTCCAATTCTTGTGCAGGGGTTAACACCATTTTCCTCCTTTCTGTAAGCTGGTGGTAATGGAATTTTTAGCATTGCACTGCCATGTAAAGGTCCCAGTCAAGGTTTAGAGCCCTGTTTCATGGGAGTGTGCAACATATACTGCATACTATAGCTGCTTGGAGTCTAAACAAGGTAGTGAAGCTTGCTGTAGCCTTCTTAATAATAAATCTGTCTTTGTATTCTAGCTGCTTACCTTTCTGAAGAGCTGCTGGTCACTCAAGTTTCAAATACAACCTTTTGCTTAGCCTTGGCCAGTGTTCAAGATAGCAATGAAGAAATACTTAAATACTGCTGTGATCCTTGTAACCTTAGTAACAGAACCCCCAGTGCCCTGTTGGTGTAGGGAGGTGTTGTATACTAATACTGAGAGCAGAGCTAAATGCGTATGGGATGAATGTAATGTGGCTCTGCTAATCCATGAGGCCATCCCATCCTACTTGCCGTGGAGCAGTAAGAGTAGGCTGCTTGGTAGGGGAAGGTGAGCTGGAAGCTGAGTGTGACAGCAAGGCAGGTAGAGCAGTGATCTCCCCAATAAGCGAGCAGTCCAACAGTACCCAAACGAGAAGAGCAGAGCAGATGTATGGTAGTAACTCAGATCAGCCAAGAGGCCAGTGATTGCCGGACGAGTCTGTAGTGATGAGGTAGGTTCAAGGTCAAGCCAGGAAATGAGATCAGCAGGTCGGGGTCAGGATCATCAAGGTAAATGGCCAGGCACAGACAAACCTGCAGCATAGCTCTGGTAAGGACCGAGGGTGAGGGTCTGAGCTGAAATGCAGCTCCTAAGTGAAGGAAGGGGCCCTGTGAGGCTTCTCCCAGCACTTTCTCACACAGTTCTTATCCCAGGAGTCTGATCCAATGTTACACAGCTGCACTGTATCACAGCTGGCCTTGTGCTAAGGCATTTGAACCCTGGGGTGGAGGCTGTGCTTGGGGCTCTGGCACCACTGATGATGTCTCAGAAAGGCCTTGTCTGGGCTAGTGTTTCTGTCATAAAACTCTCTACAGTTCCTAATCCTGGTGGTAGCCATGGTGGGAATCCTAAAGGGAGGAAAAGGAAAGTGCAGATGCAGTAACACAATGTATGGCTGCATGTTCTGTAACACTAACTGTGGCAATAAAACGCATCCTGTATGCTAGGGGAGCCAACCTTCACTTGTGCTTCTTGAAGTCACTGTGATCATGCTGGAAGGTGAGTATTTGAACAACTCTTTGTGGATAGGAAGGCGTGCGTGGGAGGCACTAGATATGTAGTTATTGCTACAGTATGTAACAGTGATTCTTAATTGGACTGCTGGAATGGAGAGAAATTAAGATCTCCTGAAGCTTCTATAACCTTTTTCAGCTGTGTTTTGTCCCTTTATTCATCCATATATTTTGGCTAATATGTAGCTTTCATTCTGTGACATATTTTTAGTGATTTATTCTTCTTCCCTTTTTCTGTGGTTTGAAAACAGTGTCCAACTTTATGAAGTTTCTGGTGCATGTTCTTATTTCTCTCCAGGCTGTGACAAGTCTGCTCTTAGATCATGTCAGCACTATTCTGTTGAACAGCAAAAAAGCACTATTAGTGTAATGTTTCCTTGTCTCCTTTCTCTCTTCTCCCCCCTCCATCCCCGACAGAAATTAACAACGATTTTTGTGGCCTTTTCTCTGATATTTCAATGGGAGCAGTACTGAAGGAGCTTTTTACAGGCAGAAGGGTGGAGTGTAAGTTCTCTGTGGTGCTCTAAAAATTAGCTTCTAAGCTCAACCAGTAGGTCTCCCTTAAGAATTGGAGTCAGATGAAAGGGATCTGTTTACATCTGAGTTTTCTGCTCCTTTGAAAGTGGCTCAGAAAAGCAATATTTGCAATGTGTTGCTCCCACAGAAAGAAAAGTAATGACCAGTGTTTTAGAGAGAGGCATGCAGTGCCTCATCCTTCCTCTTAAATTCCCCCTGCTGAAAAGAGATAGAAGAAGCAGTTATCAGCGTGAATTTTTTTAGTAAAACAAATGATAACTCATGCAAAATGTTTTGAATTGCATATCATGGAAAATTCAAAATACTGGAGAAACTATTAAATGCATCTGAGGTTTGTTCTGCATAAACTGCTCAGAGATTTTTATCCTTAATTAAGATACACATAAAGTCTGCGCTGTGTGTTTGGTGGTTTCTTGCTGCAGAACAGCAAGCGTTCCCTACATTTAAGGGTATCTTGCTTGAGTGAGAGCAGGGAGATGACAGGGAATCAAGTTAAGCAAAGATGTAAGGAGTCAGAGCAGTTAGAAATAAAAACAAAAGAATTCCACAGTCGCCATAAAAACTTTTCACAATTGTAATGTAAAGCATGTGGGAGAGGATCTCACTAAAGCAAGAAGCAAAGAGAGCTCATTAGAAGTATACAATAAGTTATTGAACATTGCTTTATAGAGTGGCTCTACTGTTAGTAAAGGAGTTTTATAAGAGCTCTTTCACTTATGTGTAGTGTTGATTCTGGCACTGTATGAATTAGATGAGATTAGATATTCCTCCTTTGAGTTGAAGGGTACAGCAAGGAGGTAGAAGTGGAGAAAGTTGAAAGGACATGCTTATATGGTTAAGTGGCTTTTTCCTCCCTGCCGAGAAGACCACAAACTATTCAGTAGGCATCTTCTGTTGGGTGGGAGCTGTTTGTAGTTTGCACCTCTTGATGATAACAAGTGGGGGAACTTCATTTTAGATAACCTATGTGATGGAGGTAATTGCCATAAAGCTTTTTTAATGGAGAACTGTCTGGATGGGGAGAGAAACTTGTTTGTAAATGGGTGTCCTGCTCTTTCCTGCAAATATAGTATAACAGGTTAAAGCTCAATTATGTAATTGGATTCCTCTGCAGATTTATTTTAGGTGGGTGGTTATTTTGCAGTTCTCAGTTGTAGATGTGCCCCATCTCTTTCTGTTGAACATAAGTTTCTCTGACAGCATTTATTACCTCTGATTCCTGAGGAAAACAAAGCCAGTTATATTCTTAAAAATAGAAATGCGGGTTCTGGTCTACACAACAGACTTGGATAAATGTGTTTACATCTACTTTGATGCCTTCAGAAGAAGGGAACAAACTAAAAGGAAAGGTACCATTTAAACTGGTCTGGATGTGGGACTGATATAGGGAATGGAAATCTCAACACCACTTGAGTTTTGTGGTTGATGAGAGAGTACTGATTTGTGGGTGTTTTTTTCTCTGTAATGTGCATGTGTCAACTTTGCTTAGCCATGTCAGCAGGAGTTACGCAACTTGGCTGGAAAGGCAGACTGTCGGACAGAGGATATCCCATGAATGTGAGAAAAAAGCTTGTGGATGGTAAATGCCAATGCAAGAGTTAATTTAATACCCACTTTCCATAAATAGAGGAAGCTTGTTCATATAGTCACAGCTAGAGAATGTATGAGCGTGTCTGAGACTTCACTGTCTTACCTGAGATCACAAATGCACTGGATAAAGTGCCTGTCAGGTTGCAAAATCTGATCCTCTTCTATCCTTGGACTGGAGGTCAGAAAGACAAAATGATATGGGAAGAAACATCTTTGTTTCCATAATTCTCTTCACTGTTTGGATTTTTAATACTCCAAACAATTTCACTGGATCCTGTTCAAGATACTTAACTTTTTTTTATGATCTAGTGTAGCAATTAAAGATTAGCACCATAAGAGGTTAGATTATTATAGAAAAGAAAAATTCTATTCTGTAACTCAGATGAAGCTGTATCCAAAAACAGTGGAATAAGTACTGTCAGAAACAAAGTTAAAATTGTTAAAATGTTAGTCGAACAGAACTTCAAGAATTTAAAGTTGCTTCAAAGTTGTGAGTAAGGCTTAAATAAATTAACGAATCTGGAGAACAGTATTTCAGGATATGTAGTTCTACAGACCAAAAGCTCTGCAGTTTTCAGGTGTACTGTGTACAAATTACTACAGTTAAACATTATGTGTGGAAGAATCAGAGGAGCCATAGCTTGGGTTATGCTATCAATGATTTGGTTGAGGTTTTCCAGAGGCTAGTTCAGGGCTATCTCCATTTCTTAATTGTCTAGCTGTCTGGCACAGTTTTTGTTTTTGTTTTTAAGAGATGAATAGGTGCACACGTGCACCTAGCATGTTTTCTTTCAAACCAATTTAACTGTCACTGTAAAGCTGTCATCTAACTGCTCTGATTATTTAATTCCTGGTTGTTTAAAAATAGGGATAGAATAGGCAGCGTGAGGCTTTTATCTGGCTTGTTAAGGGAGTAGCTCTCTGCAGACCTTCAGTGAGGTTTAAAAAGGTGTTTGGATTGGCAGATTGCATTTCGTTTGTAAAATGAATTCCTCTGCCTGGAGAAAGAGATGAAAGTTGGTAGTTCTTCAGTGTATGCCAAAATGAGTAAGTACTTCCAGGGAATGATCTGTCTAGAAAAATGGTGAAGTGTAGCTTTGTTTTCTTTACTAATCTAAATGTGATTCTAATAGATATTAGCAGAACCTGAAACTTGGGCAGGCAATACAGGGGCCAGCTGTGTACCATACTTCAACCCTCTGCACTGTTTAAAGAAAGATAAACTCTTGACTTACCCTGAACTTTGTGTTTCCTTGAATTATGTAGCCGGAAGCATAGCTTGCATTCTTGTCCAAAATTTTTTGCCCTACTCTTCATTGGTCCTGTAGAGGGAACAACCAGTCAAGTATTTACTAGTCTGTCAAGAAATAACGCTATTTTGGTAGGAATCTTTAAACTTTTAAATGACTATTTCAACATGCAGTAACTCATTGATGTATGGTCTTCCTCAACCTATATTTAAAATGTATTAGTGATGCATTTATCTTTTTTTCATTTCTGCTCTTAAGTGTATGGAATGTGCATGAAATACAGTTGATAGGCTGCCAGACTGACACAAGTAAAATTCCATAGTTATGTTCACAAGGACAATTAGTGTGACTTTAAATGGTTTTCCTGTCATTTCCCATCCTTATGAATCTTGATTGAAGTTGCTAATGAATATTAAAAAAGCAGCTATATTCTCCACACCCATAATTATGCTATTTTCTTAATGCTCTCAGACTTCTTATGTGTTTGGGAGAGGTGATAACCTGTTCTCAGTGTTTTTGTAAGAAATTTATAGCAACAGCTTTGTGATCTAGTGTTCTATGCAACTTGCAATTTTTTAATGCAATTTGGTGTATTCTTTGTTCTGCCCTTGTTTTTAATACATTAATTATGCTATCAAGCTGTTATATATTCTACTGACAAAATAACATTTGGTACCATTTTTTTTTACTATTCCATTTTGGGATGCATGAGTGGAAGAAATCCTACAGAAGTGTCATGTTTTAGAGTTAATTTTTAAAAATTATCTAGTTCTTGTTATGTTGCCATCTGTTTTCCTCTAGCCTGAAGAGGAAACAGCTGTTGTGAACGAACTCCAGATAGTATTTTTAATAAAGCCTAAGAGGTCTGCTTACCTTCAGTTTGCATGTCTATCAGTGTGAATAAATGCTTCATTTAGGGGGAAAATGCTGTTTTACGGTAGAACTGTAACCAAGAGAGCTTGGTACCCTATTGATTCAGCTATGAATCCTCCATATATATAGCTAGAATATAGCTAGAGACATCTTTATTAATAGGGCACACTTGCTGTAACTGTCTATTTCATATAAAGGGGGTGTTACCTGCTGCTGCTGCCCTCCCATTGAAAGTGGTTGTAAGGCAGTTTAGGGAGTTGATGGAGTTGCTGATCCATTGTAAAACTAACTTGCAGCCCCATCCATGCCGAGCTTCAGCTTCCTCATCAGAGGCAATAGCTAGCTATATCTAACCCATGGGAAAGCACTGGAGATGGAGAGCCAGTAGTGCAGCCTCTTCAGGTGACAGAGTGCAGTTGTCTTGGATTAGGTGCAACATGTGCACAGAGAAGCTTATAGAAAATATCATTTTGGAGAAAATATTTAATTCTCAGATCTAGGTTGGAGAATAAACATAAAGGTCCCAGTCAGTGTTTAGACTGTCACTTTGGTAGTAGGGTATGGACACACCTGATGTGACAGGCAGACGATTCCCTTGTGGGTTTCTTGATTGTATTTTAGACTTGGTTTTGGTAAGGAGTGAGGGACCTCATGAAAGGGATGCTGTAAAACATAAGCTTGAATCAAGACAGTGATTCAGCTGAGTTAAAAGGAAGGATAAATGAAAGTAGACAAGTTCACTGTCAAAGAAAGCCTTGAAGAAGAAATTTGATAGTAAATAAATTTATCTGAGCTCGAGCATTGGAGTATGGACAAGATTTGGTTCTGCTTTAAATAAAAGGCACTGAAGGAACCCCATCTATCAAAATCAAAGGAAAATATGTTGTTAGATCTGGAAACCTTTGCAGAATGAATAGATATTTGAAGTAAAAGGGTGGCTCGACAATAAAGGGAGTGAAGGAGACTGCCTGGCAAAGAGCCTTAAGTCAGGTAATGTAGAATTGAGATAAGAATGACCAACGATTGAACTGGACTGTCGTAAGTAGAGTGGCTTCTCATTTTTGTGTAACCAGAACAGATTAGAGGCTTTGCCGCTTTTGAGTGAGTCTTTAGATGATGGCATTACACAACAATGCTAATAAGGGCAGCATTAGAAAGTCTGCCCATAGTTAAGGTAATTTTGAGACTGTACCCTCAGGTTTCTACCAAGAGTATGCCTTCCATAAATCTGTTTGAAATGTGTATCTAATACCAGACAGTTGCATGAGCTCTTTAAGTTCTGTCCTATTTACTTTCCCTGTTCCCTCTTCTCATGGGCCAGAACAGATGTCTGCACTGTGAATCAATTGGGAACCTCTCCTGTGTTAAAGCCAACGGAGGTAAAAGTTTTGTTTTGACCTGATCTGTTTCCTAAAATGTGTTCATGTAGCATGTGAACATTTTGTGATGGCACCATGTGGGGAAAAATGGGCAATGAGCAGTCAGCTGGCTTATAGTGGTTTCAAGTAGCTGTGAAACTACAGTGTTACTGAAACCAGCAAGGAAATCACTACTGCATACTTAAAACACTTAATCTTTTTTTTTTTTTTTGGTCATTTGGAACAGGATGAGTGTGTTGGAATTCAAGAAAGTAAGAGGACACCAACTCACAATATACTTCATATTAAAAATTGGGTGTAATACTTGCCTCTGAGCTTCCCTGCCAAATTTATGCTGTTAAATAGTGTTTGTTGCCTTTCTGTGGAGGAATACCCTATATGCCAAAACCATGCTATTGCACAAACCTGTATCTGACTTTCAAAGGAGAGAAGCTAAAATTATTTCCTTGAGCGTTTTCATAGGTATTAAGCAAAAAAATAGTGACCCAAAATGCTGCCACCTAAGTAGATAACTGTTTTTAAGACTGTTATTTCTGCTTATCTTTGTAGGCAATTTCTTTGGTCAAATAGCAAACTTGGATTTATTTTCCCACTTGTCAGGTTTACCCACTGCTTTACTTCTGAGTTTGAAATGGGAGTACTTTAATTTCAGAACAAGTTAGACCTGGAACTAAGAAACAACCTGTTTCATTTGCCAAAGTCCTCAGTAGTCAAGTAACTCAAGAGATGTGCAAAAGTCAAAACAAATGTTTTCCTGTCCCAAAGATTCTTAATGTTCAGATTCAAAAATGGCTTGTCTTCTGGGAAGGTAGTGTCTTGCTGAAGATCTAAGAAATCTGTAGCTGGCAGCAATGGGATAGTTATGGGGTGGCTATTTGGGGTGTAACAGTGCTGGAGTATGTAGAGATGACCTTATACTTTGGTGGACACTACTCTTGGGCTTCTCTCTGTGTTATCTGTGCTCCTGGTCTGTGTGCCTCCCTTCTTACCTCTGTGCCCATTTCCTCACGGTTTCTCTGCTCCTGTATTTTGGTGCAATGTACCTCAGGCAGCCTCCCATGCATGGTGTCCTTCCTATCAAAGTGATTTCTATCATGATGCAATTTTTGCCAGTTTGCTTTCAAAGTAATATGGTACCTCTTTTGTACCTGAATTGGTGCTCTTTCTGCAATAAAGCCTTTGGGAGCCATTTTCTCTCTTGTGAGTGGCAGTGCTGCTAGGAGTACGTACTGCTAACAAGAAGGTATTTCCTTTCTTGGTTAGGGAGAACTATATTCCTGCCTCACCTTTTTCGTTAAAAGGGCCAGATGCTTTCTGTCTCCTCTTACTCTGTGTTGGTACATCCTGGTTTATATTCCATTTTCCCCCTGTGTGCTGTTAAATAGGTAGGCAGAGTGCTTCTGAGGCCAAGAAGAATAATGATCTTTACTTGCTGCACAACGGAGGGTTCGTCAGGCTGCCTTAGCTTTGCTGGCCTCCTTGTAGCTAGCCCTCACATACAGTTTCTGCAACACCTCATGCGGTTGCATTAGCAAATGCTGCATGCAATACTTAATGCAGTCTTTCATCTGAGGAACTGAAGTTGCATTTTGAACATTAAATGTTACAGAGGGAGGTAGTTCAAGCACAGAAGTTAGCTGTCTGACTTAGTATGTCCAAACACAGATGGAAGTCTGTGGCAGAACTGGGACGGAATCCAGATCTTCAACCAGAGGAGCTAACTTCTTGCATGGGAATACAAGCGTCTTGCATGGAATAGCTCTGCTATATAGTACTGCTTCGTAAAAACAAATGGGAGAGTTTTTGAAACTATATGGACATGAGTAGGGGGTTATTTGAAGCCAAATAGCTTTTCATTCTTGGTGAATGTTTTTTCTAAAGAAGCATTAGTCTTACTGACTACAGCATGCACACGGATTTGCTTGTATCTAGAGTCTCTAACTTATCTTCTACCCTAAATGGGAAAAATGGCATCTTTTTATCCAGCAAATAGCCTTTGAAAATGCATGCCCATTTACATTCTTTAAGTTTTGCAGCTGGTTACTGTAAATGTCAGTGAGATGCTTTCTCACTGTGACAGTGAAAGTGTGTGATATAATCCAGAAATCAACTTCACCTTACACGTGATTTTCAGAAGTGTTCCCTAACTCCTGTCTGCTATTCTTTTTAAGTGGTGAGTTTGCACAGGGGTTTCAGGAGTTTATTTAAAGACGAGAGGGTGTTGCACTGGTCTAGCTTGGCCCATAGATTTTTATTGACAGTGGGTGCATGAGGTACCATAGCTTCACTTGACCCTCTGAATAAATGTGAATGGCTTCTTGCTTTTCACTTTTAAATTTGTGATAAAGCTAGTACATGCTATACAACAAAAATGTGATGTGCATTGTATCACTTCTGTTGAGTCCTGAAAAATGAAATATAAGCTGATGTGTGTGGGTAGCTTTTAGGACTGTTTGCCCACTTGATTTGTTTTGTAAACTGATGAGGATGGAGTTGCCCCAGGTTTTGTGCATCTTGGGTTTTTGGTGACGGAATAGTTGGAGCACATCAGTGTGGATCCAAAGCTGTGAGTTCAAGCTGCCCTGTGTGCGTCATCCTTGCTGGTCAGTGGGCTAAGGAACGAGCTTGGCTGCAGGGCTAGCTATGACTGCGTGTCATTAAAGCAAGCCTTTGTCACTAACTAGCTTTGCCAGCCTTATTGCTAAGCTGGAGCTTGGTTTGGAAAAATTTTCAGTACAGGGCTTTCCCCTTTCTCCCCTTTCTCCCCTTTAACACTTAAATATATATTTTGTACTGCATTATCTTTGGGAGTGCTATGTCTGTCCTGTATCCTTTACTTGCCCTCTGTTTTTACAGCTTAATACTGCCATTTGATGTATGAACATTTGTGCAGCCTTAAGCATTTCAAGGCAGAAAATGCCTTCTGCATTTTGCAGCTCCCAACTACAGTTGGCCTTTGCTACTGAAGCAAAGTCAGAATGGATTTCTACTGTGTTTTATGGTTTTATCAAACTAAATGTGTTTATAGATTTCTGCATATGTGTTTCAGAGCAGTTTCTGGTTGTTCCTTCTGTACATGTTTCTGAATTCCCTGGCTTCTGTACGCGTAAATGGGTTCTGCTTTGTCACTAGTAATAAGTATGCAAAATGCTTAACATGTCCAAAATTTTTCACAGACAGTAAGTGTTGTTCACCCCTTCTTCTACAGCTGATATGATTAACTTCTAAACTGAAACTAGAAGGATAAAGAAAACTAACATCTATTGAGTTTTAGTATATTAACAATTTTTGCACAGCTTTGAAAAAGAAAGTAGGTCACTTTTTAAATACTCTGCTTTATCCTTTGCATGAAAAAAAACAGCTGGATTGCAGACATTTCATGGAACATTATAAATTTCCCTGTAAATATGAATTTTAATCATGCAAGCATTTAGAGAAATTAGATGGGGAAAAACTATTTTTGGCTTAGATGTTTCTTCAGAATCTAAACTGCTTATACCAGTGATGTGTTTCGGGTGCACACAGTTACATTAAGTAACTGCTGAACCCCATGGTTTTGATCACTATTTCTGTAATAAATGAATACACTCAGTTCTGCCTCTTCTTGCTTGTTTTTCTACGCTGTTGTACCCACATAACCTATATTCAGCCCTGAGGAGGGAAGAAGTAAACATTTTTTTCCTCTTCTCAATGTGAAGCCGTTGTTACTGAAGCTGGATAAGCTAGCATTTGGTTCTCATCACATTGCCTGCACAATGCGGTGAGTCATTCTTTCTTGGTTAGGCTTGTTCCTCAGACCAAGATTCATGTGATGTTCCCTCTCGCGGGGAGATCAGATTAGTCACTGTTTGAAATCTTGTTTGAAAAATAAATTGCACTACAGGTTGATGCCTTACTTACCATTTATTTATTTATTTTCCTTCATCTGCCTGATGTTTGAGTTCAGCAGCATCATTATACTGAAAAATGTGTTTTAGTCACGGTAACGGACACATTCTTGGAGTCCCACTAAAACGAATGTATTAAATTGAGGAGTTTTTTGGTGCTAGCAAGGGATCAGCTGTAAGACAGGTGAATTTATAGTACATAAGAGTTTCCTAAAATACATCTAGCTTAAACTTGAACTTCATTCATTACTCTCTTAAGGAGAACAAAAACTACACTATGATTGTGGCAGTGGCTGGAGCTTTGTGAAACATTAATTAAAAAAAAAAAAAAGTAGTAATAACAAGAATTATTGGTACTGATGGCCTCTTCTCATGCTACTTGAATCAGATTTGAAAAAGTATTTGGGACAGAAATTATCCCTGCAGAATTCTCTGTCCCTGGAAATGTTTGGTGGAGCTGAGGCCTGGTGGGAGTTTCAAACAATGTTAGAACAGGGGCAGAGTTTCCAGTCCCTGTTGAGAGAGATGTTATATGAAGGCTTGTGAGGTTCTTCATCTTGATATCAGAAGAGATTTTAGGGTTGATAGTTCATTCTGAGCAAGAGCAGTTTGGAAGACTAGCTATGCCTATAGAAAATGTGAGCTGAATAAATCGAAGGTGGGAAGACATTGGAGGAAATATACATTTTGCAGCTGTAAACACTTAACCTGGGTGCTGACTTGAGCTGGCTAGGCTCCCTCTCTGGCCAATGGAAAGAGAGAGGGACTCCTTCAAATTCTAATTCAGAAAACTGGAGTTATATTCCTGCTCTGAATCCTCTTTCACAGAAGCCTGTGTGAACTGTAGAGGCGCTGCAGAGATGCTAATACAGGTACCTAAATTGTGGGTAAAGTTGAATCCTATGACTATCTTCAGGAGCAATGTCTGTTTTGTGCCTGGAAAGATCGTAAGGGTTGTGACAAGGTGGAGGATTGGAAGTTGCCAAAATACATGGTCAAAAACACTGTGATAGGAAAGATAAATTCATGTTTCTCATTAAACTTTGATTCTGGCTCTTTTGAACAGCATTATTTTCCATCTTGTGAGTTGTTAACACTGTTTTGATAAGAAAATGCTCATGAAATGGGCAAAGGTGCAAACTAGTGGGGTAGAAAATGAGATTATGTGTAGAACATTCAAACAGTGGTTCTTTTGTGTAGCTTTTCCTGCTGTTCTTGTTCTGCCTCCAGTTTTCAGTTGACTTTTACAGATATCAGACACTTACCACCATTATAAGTATTAATTCAGATTATTAGTTTTCCTTTCATTCTCTGTGTGAGACAGATCCGAGTAGTGTCTAAACAGGCATATTAAAAATTCAACTTTGGATGAACTTTGTGGGTGTGGATGAGCAGTTCTTAAGGAATGCCCAGCTTCCAAATATCATTGGCAGTTTTGAAAAACGTTTGGCCTCTGGGTGAGTGCCTAGGAACTCTGCTTCTTCAGGGTTGCTTTTTGAATCTCGCTCCCATTTCTATAGGAATAACGACTGAAAAAAACCCAAAACCTTTGCTTCTTTGAAGTTCATTTGCCCCTACTGTGAACTATTTATTGGTTTCCTCTGGAAAACAGCATAACCCTGTATTTTGGCAATTACTACTTTGGTGCAGAGATGAGTATGTTGGGTCAAAGTTTTCGCTGATATAAATTAGCTTGTATACTGTGAGTTGGGGATCTGGGGGGTTGGACTAGATGATCTCCAGAGGTCCCTTCCAACCTCAACCGCTCTGTGATTCTGTGATCTGACCCACTGACATCAGGTCATGCATATCTACCACAGGCAAATGAATCCTTAGATATTCTTTCCAGCACATGAATTTCATGTACTTGAAGGAAGTAAATGAAGCTCCCAGCTGCCACCACTCAGGAGAAAAGAAACTTAGTGTGGAGTTGTTTTTGTATTTTTTGTTTGTTTGTTTTGCTTGACCATGGTCAGTCAGTCTCATATACTGCCCTAGATTTGTGGGTGGAACTTTATAGCTCATTTTTATAGCATGAAAGTAATCAGGTACTCTGTCAGCTTACAACTCTGACATTCTCAAAGACAAAAGTTTAAGTCTATTCTTATGTGTATGTTTTAGCTTTGAGTGGACTTCAACACAGTGAAGCTTGGACACTGTTGCGAAATTGCTCTATTACACTGTAAAACATAAGCAGAGAACCTTAGTAATACTTTTCAGTTTGCATGAAACAGAAAGAACCAAATTTAATATTTTTGATGTTCTTTTTTCTCCCTCCAGAATGAAAGTAGTCTCTATGGATCTAAAATTGTTTCCAGAAGTTTTTTCACTTTCTATATGGTGTATACAAGATAACTGTTCCTTTGTTATTCCACTGTCAGCAAGTTTGAAAATACTTTAGGATGCCCTAGAACTTCTCTTGCTAAAACACTGTTTCTGGCCATCACTGTGTTCTTCTAACATCATTGTCTTCCCTTCCTCCTTCTGAAGCAACTTCTGCTTGCTGTTTGTCTCAGGAAAGCTGCTTGGCAGGATGGAAATGTAGCTTGTCCAATAGAGCTCTGCTTGCTAGTTGAGTAGTCTAACTGCAATGAACTTTGTTAAAGGGCATCTAAAATGTTAGAATAGAAAATGTTGAACAAACTAGCAGGGAAAAAAGTATTCCTTACAAGAACCCAGGGAGAGCACTGATGGTTTAAAAAAAAAAAAAAAAAAAGATGTTAAAGTGTTACAACTGGCAAAATCCAACATTTGAAAGGGAGATTCCTATTCTCTCACATTTTTCCAAATGGATAGAGAAATATGTTTATTGCATGTATCCTTGTGTATGTGTTTGTCAGCTTAGAAAAAGTTAAGGTAATGTTTGAGTGCTTTAAAGTTGGTGGCTGGTTGATCCTGAACTGGGAATAAGCAGTGGACAGATACTGTTGATGAAGTTTTGAGAGCAGACCTGCTGACCCGTAGGGAGTACAGCAACTAACATAGCACAGTTCAGAGCTAGAGCTCCTTCATCCTGAAGAGTTACAGGACTCGGTTTGGAATATGTTTTTCCTCAATAGACAATGCAAACCATTTAGGAATAAATTAGTTTGTAATTGTGACAAATTCTTTTTGGTTTGGTATTGTTTGACCATGTAAGTCACAAGTGTATTTCAATCTCTTGTGGTCTCTTCATTTTGAAATAGATAATTATTTAGCAGTTGTAAGAAATATCGTTTGAGCTGAAGATTAATGTAAAAGTAGAAGTCTATGATGTACACTGAACAAAATTCCTCAGTTGGCTCAGCAGAAAGCAGGAGTAGAGTTTTCATAGTGCATCAGCAGGACTGGTGTGCATACTTCTGGTTTTGATAAGATGTCTGTTGTTAGTACTTAAGTTCTAGGGTCTTCAGGTTGGCTTGCTTGGGGTTTTCTGAGGAGGTATCTTTAAAAGGATACATGAGGACCTACCCTAAGATTTCTCATTTGGGAAAAATAAATACCATGTAGCTTTCATAAAGAACATATAATAGAAGAGCCTGTGCTATGATCGCAATATGAGATTTTAAGTTCTAAGGTTTTAAAAATGGTGTATGTAAACAGTCGTCCTTATTCAAAGGTCTAATGCATGCGTATATCTATTGAATGGAAAGAATTTATTTCTAAGTTTTGCACAAGTTTTAGCAGAGCAGTTTTGACAACTATAGACTCATTCCCTTCCACCTCCAAACAATTTTCTCCAACTCAGTATGACTGGATTTTAAAGATAAATTCTTTTATTCCTCTTCTGAAAATTACTTAGAAGAAAATACTTCTTGAAAGCTGGAATCCGGTGGCCTTCTGAGCATTGAGATTAGTGACTTCAGCAGTCCGTTTTTTCTGTGTGAATCTAAGAAAACTATTTTGTTTAATTCTTAGTTATGTCACTGACTTCTCTTGTCATTCTGTATCATCTTCAAAGTTTATTGCTGTATTTAGCACCTTCTCTTCAAAGAGATTGAGGTGGTGGTGGCTTTCCCATGGTGTTATGGGGAGACTGGCAGAGTAATAGCAAGGGACTTCAGAAACTGAGATTCAGTACCCTGACTCCCATTCTTCTTGCCCTTATATATAGAAAGGGGAGACTGATGCCTAAATTTCAGATCGCTTTATGAAGTAGCAAAAGAGTCTGTGATGGATTTAATATTATTCGTTCTCATCTATACAGTACGTGCTTGTGATGTCTTTTGTATCTCATGTTGTAGCTGTCCCTTGCTTGTTGGATGCTGAGGATTAATTCTAATATCATTGTTTAAACTGATAAATACTTTTCTTTTCAGATGAGACTAAATACAGTTACTGTTGTGGAGCATCCTTTTCTATGACAAATTGGAATTTGAAAATAGTAAGGGTTTAGCTGAATGTTGTATATATTGTTCTTACAAGGCTGAATAGCATAGTCTGCTTTGTGAGAGAACTTTTAGCTTAGTCCATTTTTGAAGAGAAGGTATACCTCACTAAAATCATACCAAAATATATCAATTTTTCTTGAAGTATACTTAATAGTTGAGCTGCAAAAACACTTCTATCCTCTGAAAAGACAAAGTTTAAAAAAAATGAGCAGATAGAACCACAAAGAAATGCTTGCACTTTGGAGATAAGTTATTGCCTAAAGTTATGTCAGTATGCTTTATCTTCATACGAATCTGGCAGAAGGACTTTCTAGTCTGTCTCTCTACTGAGCCCCATTAGACCTACTGGAACTGTGTTGGTGGACTTGCAGAGTGACAAAGTGGAGGTGACATGTGCTGCATGGCAGAGCATTCAGAGGAAGTCCGCAAAGAGCAAATGTAGAAGAAAGTGGTAGCTGATATTGTCCCTTCCTTCCTACGCATCGGTGATTTTGTTTCTCTCTCCAACTGTTTTTTTATTTTCTAATTGAAAATTTCATTTCAGCAGTAAGTCAGAAATCCTGTGCTGATATGTTTTGTTTTTTTAAAAAAAGTCTACCTATCTACAGATATAGAGATATATAATCTCTGCTGAGCCTGCTGACATGGCAAATTGAATGTTTATGTTCTTGGTTAGCGACAGTCCAGTTCTATCAGTGCGTGGATGTTCTGTAACTGGCTGTTTTTAGAAATTCATGTGGCAAACTGTGTGGTAGCAATAGTTAAGGCAGCCTGAGCCTCTGACTCTAGAGGCTTTTTGTCCTCTTTCCCTTCACAGAGAAATCAGTAGGCCTGTAGATCAGCTGCAGTGTATCCTTGCTAATTTGCAGTCTTAGAGTTTAATCGCACAGTATTGCAAACTGGCAAGCAATCACTTTGTTATCAAGCTCAAATACTTCCAAACATATTAAAATGTAGTAAAGAGACAATAGACGCTATTGCTGTGTTTGTGTGATTAATGAGACTTCAAACTAGCAGCAAGAAATTAACAGCATCTATAGGAAATCTTTTTTGTGTGCTGTCAGTTGGTGTTGTCGGTGTACATCTGCACAATACAGGCTGTTCAACAGTGAAATAAGTCTTTCACTGAGATAATTTAAAATGGCTAGCGTGGAAAAGTCAGCTGTACATCATATAAGGCACCAAACTTAAGAATGAACAAGTGGGGTGTTTCACTTTACAGGAGCAAGTGCATTGTGAATGAAGGTCCAGTAAATAAAATTATATAAATATTGCGAATGATTTACATAATGTCCTGATCAGGAGTGTTCTGCCCAGCACAAAGGTGTTTTTACAATATAGCATTATCAACCGTCTAAGAAGATAACTAGGAAGTTCTGAATTTTCTTGAATTAATGTTTTCAATTAAAAAAAACCCCTATTTATAAGCATGTAATCCGAGAACTGCATATGGCACACACTTTAAAATAAAGGGTTCCCTATTAAATTGTTCCTTAGTACATACAATGCTCCTCGTGTATTAAGGAATACACAAGGAGTGTGTGCACTAATAAAATGTCAAGACCATGTCAAGCTTGAAATAGTTGCAGTCTTGCCTGTTGTTGGGCTTAGGGAAACTACTGGTTATTCCAGGTTTGAAGGAGAATGTGTCTGGGTTTGGATACTTAAATGGAAAAAAGAATTTGACCTTCTTTTAGGAAAGTATCAGTTTCTTCTGTTTTGAAAAAAGGCTAAAGCAAAGCAACTCAGGGGAGGGCATTTCAAAGATTTCATTCCTTATGATGATTAATTTTGTAGTAGGAAGAGGTTTTGATATATGAAGGAAGATAGTCTTTACTCAGTTAATTCTTAAATTTTAGGTGGTTTTCAGGATTGCATTGAACTGCTGTGCTCTGAGTGAGCTTGCTTCTCAATAGTTGTGTTTGTTTTGGTTTTAAAACACTGTGGGGCCAAATGGCCAAACTGAGCTTGATCTGTATCTGATCCTGTGAAACTCTGGTTAGGGAAGGCATTTCTAAATAAGTAGTTCTAAAGCAAGAGCAATTATGGGTGACTGAATCATTAGAGAAAACAGTTACGGTTTCTTAAAATTACTGGTATGGCTTCAAGTTTTCGGCAATTACTCCTTTTGTGACTACTTTTTAATCTAAGTAAAATAAACATTAACAGATTCATATTTTTCATGTTAATGCTTTTAGGGTCACTTGTTATTAATGATACACATGATTAATGTCATACAAGAGAGGGGGCATTATTCCTTTTTTTTATTGCTTTCTTTTTTGCACACAATTGTAGCTCTTTGATCTACTTCAGAAACATGGGATGTACATAGATGGATTAAAATCCTTTTTTTTTTTTTGGTCATCTGGCTTTTGGGGTTTGTGTGTGAAAATATAAGTGAAGGCAGGTAAAATAGATATTTACTTTCACAGAAATTTGAGACCATTACAGTTGATCTTTAATGATGACCAGGGTCCTTACTGTAGAGGAAGTATGTAAATTATACTAGAGTACAGAAACTCCCAAAAGAGAGCAGTTGAAATGCTGTTGGGTTATGGTCACGTTTTGTTGGATGTTTGAAATCATTTGCTTGTATTTCCTGTCTCATACTGTTCTTCTAAAAATAGCTTAAGTTGCTCGCTGTTTGCCCAGCACAGTTCCATGATGGAATAGCAGTTTAAAGTTACTTCCTCTGAGCCACGCTGCCCCTCCTTCAGCCTTCATGCTCTCCCACATGGCCTCCCACAACAGATGTTCAGTGCCTTAAACTTTGCTGAGAGAAGATCTTTTATAACTTTAGGAAGCTGATTTAAAAAAAAAAAAAGAAAAAAAGAAAAACAACTGTGCAAGCCAAATGAAGGTCATAATTCAGAGGCACAGAACAACCTGTAGCCAATCCCTACATTACTGAAACTGCTAGGAAAAAAACTCAAGAGCTTCTAGCAAATGCAGCTGGGAAATCGCATGAGATGTGTTTCGATCTAAAATACCATTTTCAAAATACAAGCCAGGCTGAGAAGTAATAAATAGTGAGGTAACTTTACCATAGTATCAACATAGATAAAGAGGCAGTTTGGTTAATTCATCTATTTTTCTGCAGCGATACAAGAAAGTTGCATCAAAGGAACTTGGAACACTTACCCCAGCCTGCAAAGGGAAAACTTTGAATTCAAGTGAAAACAACCTGAGAGCATGTCTTTTCTGGCAGTATCCCACTTTAAAATGACCTCTTTGAAATGTCCTTTTACACAAAATGGCTTCAATCTTATTAGAAAGCAGCTGGACTGTACATTTTTGTTTGTTTTTGTAGGGTTAGGTTACCATCCTACAAAAATCTTGAGAGAGACTTGATTCCCCCAAGACCAAATCAAATCACCTTACAACTCTTGAGAGCAGCTCTCATGGAGCTTGCCGCATAGATTTCTCCGCTCCCCAACCCCGGGATTTCATTAGTGATAGTTGTGCCATGAACCCTTAATTATCTGATATCTTTACAACATCTTTTGAGCCTCATCAGTATGCATTGCCTCATGCAAAGAAAAGTAAGGATGTCAGCCTGGACCTTCTCATTGCTCCATGCGATGAGAATATACTCAGCCACTTCCCTCATACCCAGGAGAGTAAAGGTAAGATATTTGGCTGCTTTATGGACCTTCAGGGCTGCAAAAGGCTTGGAAATTGGTGCTGCAGGAGACCTGGGATGTCTGTTAAACACACATGGGGAAAAAGGGAGGAACTGGCTGTTCAGAGCAATAGGCCTGAGTCTGCTCACCAAGGTTCCTAACTGGTGGAGAGTAGGTTTTGATCATGAGAGAAAAGGGTAGTAGTACAGCTCTTCAGTGCCACACCTTGGTACAGTGCGTACTGAGGGAGTGGATGGTGCAAAAGGGGTTTTAATGGGTGCCCAAGGCTCCTGCTGCTAGATTGAAACTGCACTGTGAGTACAAGGCCTAAGTAGGTATAGGTAGTTTTTAGCAATGAGATGTCATCTGGTATAAGTACTGTGGTTGTCTTGAGTTTAGTGCCAAAGGATTGGGGGTTGATATTGCTTATTGCCCCTAAGACAAGAGGGTTTACATGTGATGCTCTTGTCTAAAGAGTTGTAATTAATGTAGCACAGTTTGTTTCCTCGCTGCTTATGTGCCAAAGCAGTAGTGGTACCGAGTTGTTCTGGGGTTGCTGTGGCCCAGTTCAATATCATTTTGCTGAGGAAATGATGCTTTCCCTGAGACTTCTAATCCAATAATCAATTCACTGTACTGCATGGAAAGGGGCTGGCAGGCAAGGGTTTACATTTAGAGTAGGTCATCTAAAAATTTCATTTTCCAGATGATCAAAATCTGTTCACAGATGGCTATTTTTGACCTGGTTTAGAAATCTCATGCAATCTGTCTCTTTATGAGGGTAAAGCTTGTGTGTGTGAGCATGCACACATAAATATCTAAAGTTAAAGCCAAAAGAGATTGTTAGACAAATAATATTTCTAACCACATCTGTTTCTAAACAAATCTGATTTTTTTAATATATCAACTTGCTTGATCAGATGTTTGTGAATTCCATGGTTTTATTTTATTTTCAGGCTGAGTGACCTATATAGATACATAGAGGGCACAGGAGAGGAAAGTTTTTGATACTCTGCATATATTGCCAAAAAAGCATATATTGGTTCTAAGTTATTATAAAAGTACACAGGAATACCACACTGTTTATTAACTTCATATTTGCACACTGGATAGACCAGTCTTTGAGACCTCAAATTTTATGATTTTTCTTTTTTTTGTTGTTGGTTTTTTTTCCTCCTTGGAAAGGCAAAAATGAATTGGAATTTCCCCCTTTGAGAGGTATGCAGTATACCTATGTATAGGAATTATATACAAATATAATTGTGTAGTCTGCTGTCAGACATTTATAATACAGACTTTCTTTTGTTATGTTAATTTTTGGTTATTGTTTTGGATTTTTGGTAATAAAAATAGGAGCCTATGTGAATGGAAGTTTTCCAACTGTGTCCATTTTAATATTAAAAGGAATTGTGTTTTCTCAATGTGTGTATTTTTCAATGTTTTTTGTTTAAAAAAAGAAGACTGAACTGCTTTCTCAACTTTCAGGCACCAGTGTTTGATCGGTGTAAGTTCACACATAGGCCCAAAAGTTAGTGTGCATCCAGGTATTTCTGCATGTTTTAATTGTCGTTGTGTGATATTATATATCACATTGTGTGATATTATGTATATATGTGTGATATTAAGGTTAACTGACATTAAGTAAGTATTTGTTACAAATTTGCTGACATCTTAATGTTTTACATACACACTCTGGGTTTAATGCTTGAGGAATTTTTTAAGCTTAAATTCTGATGGAGAACCAGATCTATGTCTGTACATTCATTTTCCTTCTTTTCTTTTGTTTTTTTGGCTGACTTGTGCATGTTGAAGCAATAATGCTTTTTAGGAAGAAAGAAAACCTGAAAGGTGTGCTTGAGATAAATTTTCAGATCCCAGCATCTTTAACATAATAGACAGCTTAGAGGAAAACAGGAGAAGCTTTACATTCTTGGCATACATCATTGCTGTGTTTTGTTCTTGACTTGCTTGCCTATGAGCTTGTTTGGAGAGAGTTTCCTGAGTATGGCAGAAAGAAAGTGAATCATTGCTGTTGATGGTTTGGATATGTGGCTCTTTTCAGATGTGTCTCTGTTTCTGTGCTTAAGTCTTTCTACTGACTCCCTGAAGTGAACTGCTGAGATATAGAAAGCTCAGATGCTTGGTGGTGTTTTTTTTCTTTTTGGACATAGTTTGGGGAATGATTCTCCCACACCTTCTTGATTAAAAATCAAATATATTGCTGCTAGAAGACAGCAAAATAAATTTGTTGGCACATAACAAAATTTTCCTTAATGAACATAGATTGGCGGATGCATTCTGATGGCCAAATACTTAGAAGCATAGGACCAGCAAATTTTATTCTGAAAGGTAGAAATAATGTCTCTCTCTCATGCATTCTCTACTCTACAGAAAATTGCACCTGGGGAAATACGTCAGAAGCAAAGACAACACAATGGCAAATATCTAAATTGAATTAAAAATACTAGATACCTGGAAACATTTAAGGTGGCAAAAAAAATACATACATATATACATACATACATACATACATACATATTTTTTAGTTTTCTTCCAAGCCTACAGAAAGGGCAGTTACTTTCTTTTTTTCACTAGTTATGCCCCCAAGCATCTGAGCTATGTTCATCTCTAGCATATTTGCAGCCCATTATATTCCCTGTGCCCAGCTTAAGCTAAGCCATCTGTGCTGCGTGGAAGTCCTCTTTGAAATTTCAATGGCACTGTATCAGTGGGAGAAGATAGCATGTCAGTGAGATACCCAGATTAGATAGTCTGTTTTTAAGGACCTGTCCACAATATCTAATGAGAGCTTTTCCATAACCAAAATAAGCTTTGCTAGGTTTAAGTGCATAGTGCGAAGTTAAGTGCATCACTCTGTTAAATTAGGACCATATACATTAGAAATGTACAATAGCAGGGATAGAAGAAAAAACTATTGCAGACATAAACCGATTATTCTACTTGCAGGGCTCTGAATGGCAGCCTTATGCTCCAAAAGGAAGTTGTCATATATTTTAAATTGTCAAGGTCTTATTAAGAAGCATTTTGTTTCCTGTTAACAAAAGTGGAAAACTGAAGGGTTTAAAGGTGAATGTATTGACCTTTTGTCAAATGCTCAAAAAGTCTCCAGCGTACTGGTACCTCACAAATATGAAGAGAGAGAATAAAGCTTCCTCTTGAAAATAAAATCAGTGAAGGTGCTTCTTCTATACAGATACGTTAACCTGTGGAATTCCTGCCCAAATGAATTCATCTCATCAGCTCTGGTAATTGAGAATACGGAAATGGTACACAGCTGGCTTTCAAGTATTTTGGTCCTTCTTTTATTTTTTTTTTCCTGTGTCAGTAGTTGCAGAACCAAGAAATACTGACTGAATTGTTCAGCTTCATTGTCAAAGCAGAACAGTTCCACAGAAGGAACGTTTTTTGTCTTGAAGGAATCTAAAGAGCAACTGAAGCTCTAACAGAGTGCATTTGTTGACATAAAATGTCTGGCTAGAGAGTTGCGTCTTTAGCTATGCTTGAAAGCTTGACAATTTTTTCTTCTCTAACTGCTCAGTGCTAGAAGAATCTAAACAGCCATTGGTTGCTGTTGGACTTGGGAAGAAACCATATTTTTTGTAAGCTCCTACTCAAGTCAGTAATGTGATTAGTATATGCGGTTGGTCAATCAATCCCTTGTTCTGGTCTCAGTGGTTTTTTTTCAGGGCCCTTTTCCAGCCTGAAGAAAGAAATTACTGTCAAATATCTTCTCTCTCTATCCTCTCTCTGTGCTCCATTTTCCAAAATTGTGGTGGTGGTGATCTTTAAGTTGCTTTGCAGTTTGTGTAGGTTGTCATTTCCTAGCAATACTGAATGGTGTTCTCCTTTTTACTGCTTTTGGATTTTAATACGGTTTTTCTTCTGTAATTCTTTTAACAAAGAGAAGTGAGCTTCAAATTACAGTTCTTACAGAGCACTCTGACATGATTATGTATTAACTTTAAACACTTGAGTATTGTCCTCATCAGAAACGTATTTGGAAATCAGGAGTGTAGAATCTGGAAGTAGTTTTATTTGTGTGTGTTTGTGTTGAAGTGGGAAGTGAAAGTGTGCAGAAAAAGGGAAATTGCAATTTTTTTTTCTTTAATTTTGAGCTTGGAAAGTTTTGACCAGTTCTCTTTTGGAAGAACTGCGAGAATAGTATGCCAGCCCCAGAGGGAGACTTCCTTATCTTCTAGTAATGCTCCCTATGGAGTCTGTGTCTGTCTGTCTGTCTGTCTGTCTCTCTCTCTCTCTGGAGCTGTACCCAGTCATCTGGAAAGAGGCTGGTCTCATGTGATTTTAAAGTGAGAATAGGTGAGAGGGATTTGGATGCTTAAGACTGGAGGAGAAGGGGCAAATTCCTACAACTTAGCCTGTACGAGGCTAGTAGGTTTGATTTCTAACTTGCTTGAACTCAGGCTAACAAGTGAAAGTTGGAGGTTTACCACAGCAAAATAGACTTTAAATGCAGTTTATATAAGCCACCAAGAATCTTCAATATATTTTTGGCTAGAGTTGCTGCAGTTAAACTATTGTTAACACTTCAGCTTAGTTTAAAGCCATCTTGGGCATGCTAATAGACATTGCAGTCGCACCTTTGAATTACAGTGGAGACAGTTTTTTTTAACATCATGTGTCTCACAACTCTGAACAAAGTGGGAAGAATGCTATCAAGTTGCATCAGCTGAGTTGTGAGCAAATTTATTAAAAAAAATTCTGAAGTGAGACCTAACTATGTGAAACATCATTTTTGACCACATTTCAATAGCTCTTTTTATGTTCTACAGTTAAATTTAGAAAACAAACGTGTGTGATCACCCATACCTAGACAGTTTGTGGGAAGTGTGGATATGTAGCACTTCTAAGGGCTGAAGTCAAGAGATGTCATGACATGAGTCAGTTAGCGAAAGTGTATCAACTGTATGCAAAAAAAGAGACCAGATGAGTGCAACACAGAAAGTCCCGTGTCCCTTTGTGCTCCTCTTTTAAAGCTGAGGATGCTAGCTGGCTTGATATTTTCTTGCTATAGTTCTGCAGTATTTTATACACATTGCATCAAATTGTTGCTGTTGAATGAATTTGGGGGGTGGGGAGGGTACATCTCCATTGAAGATGGGGTTGCAGGATGCAAGACGATTCTGTTAATAGTAAAGCTATTTGGGAGTTGGAGACTGGGAAAGGCATGTGTCTAGTACAGAGGTCTGATGAAAAGTTACATTTGCTTCTGTCATTTAGAGTTCCCTCCTCTGCTAGCAGACAAGCTGTGGTTCCCCTGGCCTGTGCTTTTGTCATCTTTTTTACCTTGTGTTTTTATCAGGAGAGAATGTTCTAGTTTCCAGGGTATCTAATTATCTCCTGGTACTGAAAAAGTGAAGGTAAATAAGACCACACGGCTTTTGGACTTTTATTTAGTCATTCTTTGAGAGTTTTAAGTTCTGTCCTTGGATTTGAAACACCTGCCAGGTGGTGCTAAGGTGCTTGAGTAAAGCCACAGGGAGCATTACCCAATTTCCTTTCTGAGAGTTTTGTTTCTGTCACTCTGCCAGGCAAATTTAGTTCTCAATTTTGGTTATTAATGGATAGGTAGAGGACAAAGCTGTGGTTTCGCTGTTGTTTCATACTCCTGTGTTTTGGTAGTCTTTTGGTTACCCTTAGTTCCTCAATCCTTTTTCCTTTTTTTCCTTCTTTCTTTCTTTCTTTTTTAAATATGGGATACATACGTGTTTCCTGTTGCATTTTAGAAGAATATTTGTTTGTTTCAAAATAAATAAATATGACTTACATGGTGCCTTTGTCCAGAGACTTTGGGGGGCTTCACAAGCACTGATTACCCCATCAGAGTGCTTCAAAGTCTAATGTGTGGTGTAAGGTTATTCACTGTATCCGAAGTGACTGTTTTCCGTCTTGGCATCTGCGAGAGTAGTAGAGCTGGGCATCGATCCTCATTTACTGTGCTCTAACAATGGCTTTGGGTAAAGTGAGTGGGATGTATGTGAAGGCTTTATTACCACATTGTATTATGTTCCTTGTATCTTATGTGAGGGGTGAGAATAACTTTCTAAATAAATAATTGGAATGAAGCAAATGCAGTTAAATTAGAGATAAAAAAAAATATATTGAACTGTTGCTGATGTTGACAGACAGACTTGCAATGGACTCAGCAAGGCTGTTAGCTGGGATATCTCTAAGGCATTGACTCCTTGCTACTGTCTAAACTCTGTGACTGTCAGGAGCTCCTGCCTTGGAAGCAGGATGCTGCTGCTAAGTTCAATAGACACATAACACTTGGGAAGAAAAATACATAGTACTTTGCGTTACTCATGTTGCTGGCCCTACATTAGTTGACAGTTGACTAATATATGGATAACTCCTTAATATGTAATCCTTTTGGTTTTTTTCTTTCTTGTCTTTAGGTGAAGCCAAAAATCTTCCTATGTATCCGGGGCCAAACAAGATGAGGGATTGCTACTGTACTGTAAACCTGGACCAGGAGGAGGTTTTCAGGACCAAAATAGTGGAGAAGTCATTATGGTAATAAATACATGTGTGCATGTGTTCTGCTAATAGCGCTCTAGACTACTTCTCTGCTTACTACAATGTTGGTGTTCCATGGATGCTTAGGGGAAGGAGAGAGGGAGGATGAACATAATCTTTTTTTCCAGTTTAAAGAACACTGTAGTGGGGAAAGAATCACTGTCACGATTGCTATCTGTATGTATGAGAAAACGTCTCCACCAAGGCAAGCCATATAAGCTATTCTCCAAAGAATTTACAGGCAGTACTCCTTTCTCTGTTGCAATACTTGTTTTGAATTTCCCTAAGCTTTCTAGTTCTCAGCTTAGAGCACCAAACTCCTTTTTGCAGCTCTCTATGCTTGGAATTTTGCATTGCTTTAGCTACCCTAATGGCTGGAGTTTGGGGTTTCTTTCTGTCATGGGACAGCAACTAAAAGGAGAGATCTGAACATGAAGATGCCTGTCTGATTATCTTGAATGATGGGTGTGAGATTGTAGTAGGCAAATGTAGAATGAAACAGGTACCAAAAGTTAGAACGCTTTGTCCTGGAAGTCCCCAAATGTCAAAAATATAAAGGGAACAGTGGAGATCAAGTATATATGTGTATACTCTGGCAAGGGAGGCTTTTTTGGAATTGAAGGGCAAGTAGCAAAGAGAAGTCAAGTTTATAACTTTTATCTTAAGATACAAAGTGGAAAGGAAGTGAGAGTTGAGTAGTACAGTTAGGAACTTGCTATTTGTCTTCTCTTCTTATTGCAAATAATTTACTTAGGGAAATAGTTCTATTCCCCCTCCCCCTGAAGTACTAAGCTCACTTAGTAGTGTGAGTCTGAGTAGCTTGAAGTGAGATTTATTCCCTTAAGTCACTTAATCTTCTCTCACATAATTTTTTTCCTTATTACTTGTTTTAAGTCTTTATCCCTTATCTTGTATTCTGATGTGGTACACTGAGAGTCCATAATGGAGACTTCTGGTTCTTAAAGTGTTTAGATCAGACAAACATAATTAGGGTAAGTGTTTTTTATGATGGTGTTAGCACTTGGCAGGAAAAAGAAAATCCCAAGGTTGATCTGTACAGTTTTTAAGAAAATTGACATGCCATGTCCATGAACCACTTGTTTCTCTAAAAGTGATTCTGTAACTGATTTGAATTTAGTCCTGAGTCAACTGTCTGTAGCCTTATTGCTCACAACTAAAAGTCACACAGTGGATTTTTTTGCTAGATGATCATTGAAGTGCTTCATGGGGGGAAGGGGGGTTTATCATCATAGTTGACGTCATTTCCTTGGACTAATCCACTTGCTTTCCTATTGAGAAAACAAACTTTTAGTAGTAGGACTAAGCAAGAAGTGTAACTTTTCCTTTGGGGAAAATTCTACCTGTCTTTAGATATCATTATTAAGCTGAAGAGGTACGCTGAGGCCGTGCAGAAATTAGAAGGTTTCTGTTTTCCTGTGGAGCTGGGTTCTTTTCATCATTTGAGGTGAATTCAGAGGAGAGCAACACATGATCAGAGCTCTGGAAAGCGTAGCTGATGAGGTTAAAAGAATTGGAGTTGTTTAGTCTAGAGAAAAGAGGGCTGAGAGGAGACATAATTATGTAAATACTTAAAATCAAGAGGAAGGAAATTGTTCTGTGTGTCCACTATGGATACTGCAAGTAATAACGGGCTTAAATTGCAGTGGGGAAGGAAGTTTGGCTAGGTTTGTTGTGAAGAAAAGCTTCCTACCATTAAAGATTCTGGAGCACTGTACTAGGTTGCCTTGGTGTTTTGCATGTTGATTGCTGAAGACTTTTGACAGGTTAGCTGTAACCAGTTCTGACCAAAAATGGGAATCCTTCTGCTTCAGAACAGTAGGCAGACCAGGTGACGTCTCAAAATCCCGTGCAGTCCAATGTTCCTTGATCTAAGGGATGACTAAAAACCATCTCTTTACTGAGAGAGGAAATGATGACTATGGAGTTTGTGTTTCCAGTGGTAGTCTGCCTTCTGCCTCTGTGAGCTTCTATTTGCAAGTTTAGTTATAGGAACAGTACTATTTTTGAAGAAATTGCTTCTTCGCAATCCCTGAATATCCACTTCTAGATATTGATATCAACTGAATTTTGCATTTATTCATATAGATGTTTTTCTATTCACGTCTGTTTCTCTTGCATCAAAAAAGCAGGTCGAAATTCCAAATCCATGAATGGAAAAGCTTAGGGATGTCTTTCCAGTCTCTTGGTAGGAATTGCTCTTGGCAAGGAACACTTGGGAGACTAGTTAATTTATAGTATGATTGTATTTAAATGTATTAAAACAAGTGCATAGACTTCCAGAGGGAGATATTTTTCAAATGATTTCAGATAGTGCTGTGGTAGCCTATTGTTTTTTGTAGTACTCCAATATAAGCGCATAGCTGAGGAGCCAGTCATGTTGTCACATTCTTTAATGCTTGTTTGTAAATCGATTCAACCCACATAGTAGCTGTGAATTATTGGGCAGGCAAGGCTTATGTACCCTAAGGCCCATGTACTTTGTATGCAACAGAGAAATATCTGCTTTCATGTGTAGAGTTTCTTTGCCAGCCACTCATCAAATAATAGTGAAGCACATATTGGGTCCCTTGTTCTGAGGTATCACTGCTGTGATATGTAATGTTGTCAGATAGGAGCTGGGACGTGAAGCTGGGCCAGCGTGTGACTGAAATCTCTTCCAGCTATCTGCATAAGGAGACTAATAATTAAAATCATGCTGAAACACTTCATCTTGTGTAGCTGGGAATTCAGTGAGTGTGTGTGTGTGGGGGGGGTGTTTGTTTTTTTGTTTACTCAGTTGAGCTTCATTGAACTAAAATTAGCCCCATTCTGTTAAGCATTGCAGAAATGCATATTTCCCAGGCAGACCTCCTCCTGCTGTAAAATTTAAATAGAGCTCACGAATGGAAGAAAGGAAGCAGTCGTCTCTCCCTCCCGGGGGACTTAGATGAATGACCTATTCTAGCTTGCTTGGGGTATCTGTTGCAGAGCCTCTGGACTCCGAGTCATGATCTCCTGTGTTTTATGCTGGGCCAGTGTAAGTTACCTCCCTGAGCTCTTCTGCAATACATTTTTATTTTAATATGCTGTGCCAGAGGCACAGGAAGACAGCTGAGAGTAGTGGTCTCTTAAATCACCCAAGCACAAATCATTTAGAGCTTTAAGAAATGAACCAACGTATCCTGTTTCCCAGACCAGTGCCTTTACCAAGGCTCTTTAGAGAATTTCTGTGAGCCTGATACCCTTTATCCAAGTTTGCCTCTTAAAAACTGAGAGCAGCCAGAATGGTGAACCTTAGTTCCTCTATTCAGCAGTCAGGTGAGATTCATAAATTACTGTCAGGAACTTCAGTTATTCCTGCCATCCAACCTCTGTTGGCTTCCATTAAATTGGGCGGCTGCATCAGTGCCTTGTGCTGGAAGATATTAAGGGCTGCTGTTAGGACAACTTAGTAGTGTCTGACTGAAACAAGTCATGGGTTATAGCATGGGCAGGTCTTTCTATGAAATCACAGAGTGATGCAGAAGTACTGTCGATGTTGGGGCAGTTCAGAGTCATCCGACTTCTCTGGGGATCTTTGGTGAAGTGCGATTAATGCATGGGCTGGTCAGAGCAAGCTCTCCAGGTTCCCAGGAAGAGAGTCTTTAATTCTCCAAGCAATACTGTTTTCATGAGCTCCTTGGCACGAGCTTTTAGTAAATTCTGAAAAGGTCACATGCAAGTCATAAGATGAGGGAGAGGGCAGTTAGAGCCAGGATTTAATACACTTCTCTGTTTTTTAATTATTGTTCAATATTTATATTACCATCATACAAAAGGCAGTGAATAGGATTGGATCCATTCCATATAACCTAGCAAAGATGTAATGCAAAGTGGTTCATGTGTTTTATGTCCTAAGGAATGTGTGAGAATATATATTTTTTAAATGCATAGATCTACAACTTTTCTGTAGTTCTGAGCTGCAAGCGGTGAACTGTCTTGCTTAGACAGCCTGGCAAGAATTTTGCTGGTTCATTTTCTTTGTTGAACCAGTCATTTAGCTTCCCTTACGGGTAGCTTCAGACTTTAGGCTCCACTATCCAGGGCTTGTTCCTAGCTACAGTTCTTCCCTGAGGATAAACTTTCTTGGTTTGTTGGCATTAAGACTGACTTTGCCATTGCTGTTTGCATCAAATGTTTCCATTCACTTAAAGGGCAATGTCAGCTGCAACAGGAAATCAAGGCAGCTTCTCAAATCATAGGTGAAGAATGGAAGGAATGTGACATCTCTAAATTTGTTTCGAGGATATGAATAAAGGCAAAAAGTGTCATACATTGAGAATCAAATGGCTGACAGCCTGTGCTTTAGAGACATGAGCCAAACACCTTGAGTCCATGATTATTTAGTTCTTCACTATTTCACTGGAGAATTTTTCACATGCTAAACATAGCTATCAAAGCCTGAATGAAACAGAAAATGAAGCCAGTGGCACTTTCCCCACCCCCCCAGTCTCTTTTTTCCTTAGTCTCCAGTGAAGGAAAGAGCGAGAACTACAAGTCTGCAGTGTGCTTTTGAGTGTAGAGTGAAACGTGCTGCAAATTCATAAAGCTGTGTTCTCTTTAACAGGAGGCTGTTGTGTCTTTGTTTTAGTATTAGATCTGGTAATAAATTCAGTCAGCAGCTCTCATAACCTGCTCTAAATAATTCTACTGCAATATTTAAATGTTGTTATTTTTTAATTCGAGGCACACTTGAACACTTTACTTTCCTCTGTTTGGAGTTCATGGCTGCTTGGCTAGACTTCTCTCGTGTTCTGATAACATCTTGGACACAGGCCACTTCTCAAATCTTAAGCACATAGTTGTTTCCCTTAGTTGGAGTGTTGCCAAAACTAGCTGTTGTATCGGAGTTAGCTCCATTAGCTGCTTCCATGTTCTTATGTTGCCAGCCCGCCTCCTTGAGATACCAGCCTTCCCCAGGCCTCAAAGTGGATGCTGTAGCATGAGCTCTGCAGCTTCCCTCCGGCTCGCTCCCAGCTCACTCCTTGGTGCCCTGTCTGCTGCTGGGGCCTGCCATCTCCTGCGCTGGAGATGCATCTACCCAGAGCTTTAATTCCTTCAATGCTGAAACATCCCAAGCCTTTAAGGGAAAGGGCTAAGATGGGCATGGGTGAGACTTCAGGCTGCTCAAGGATGTTACTGAGAGCAAGGAGTGCATGGTTGCATGGTGAAGTAATACAGCTGGGAAGGGTGCCAGGAAGGGAAGCAAGGCTTAATGGAAGGAGAAGAATAAAGTGAGCCTTGAGACACAGGGCGGGGTTTATGAATGAGGGCGTTTATCCATACTGAAAGCCACCCATGTGAGTAACAACTGTTGGTGTTGTAGACTGCTTTAAGCTATTAAAAAAAAAAAAAAAAAGAGAGAGAGAGAGAGTAAACGCAGCTGTAATATGACTTCTCCTGTTGTTGGTGTGTGTCATCTTACAGAATATTTTGGGAGGTGACCAGGGGCCAAATGGCTGCTGCTTAACGTTATCATAATCCCTGTAAGCCTCATTGAGCCAAACTAGCAACTGTCAAGTGAGGATGATGACTATAGCTAGTGTGTCTGTCTCTCTTCCGAGTTTAGGATAGAGAACACGCGTAGTGCATTATTTCTTCCTCTGTGTGGTAGAGGTGGTTGTGGCTATAATGCAGCACTGCCCATCTGGGTGTCTCTGCACAAGGACACGAGGAAAATTTTGCTTGGGCAGAGTGGATATCTGGGAGATCTGCACTCTAACAATGGCATAAGTGGTATGTTTGGATTTAGATGTTGCCTTGTGTGCCATATGCTTCCTGCTGCATGTACTCTGCCAAATCGGTGCTTCAAATATAATAATAGGTATTTTTAAGAAGTTGTGTAAGAAAGCTAGCATGACATCTGCCAACTTTGGCTCTTGCAGGGCCTCACTTGCCTGTCGTCTTGTAGCTCTGTTGTGTCTAGTAGGAGACTGAAGTGTGTTCAGTTTTTATTTGGCTTGCTTGAACTGCTTTGAATAATCCTTCCCTTCTCTTTCCCTCTCCCTTACATACGCTGCAAAGCATAGTTAAAAAATTTATCAGCCAAGTAGTAGAACAAATAGTGATAGAAACAAACAAGTGTACTCTTTTGTATACAGTCTGATTTTTACTTCCAGCTCACACTGTGATGTGAACTCTGGTTTTCAGTTCATGCAACAGGATATATCCAGTATTTCTAAACGTTTTAGAATAGTCAGAGGATGTGGAGTTGTTTGTGGCATGTTAATAGTCCTTACTTCCAAGCACAAAAGCGGTTTAAAAAAAATCTATACACAAAGAGTTTTGGTTTGAGGGGTTTCATTATTATTCATCATGCAACTCTCTCACTTCATCCACTGAAGTTCTAATGCCAAAATAAAAACAAAACTGCTTTTGCAAATCCTCAAGTATTGAGAAACAAGCACAAGGTTTTGCAGCATAGCCTTAACCGAAGAAATGTTTTTATTCTGAGATTTGCTTTATGAAGTCTCTTCCTCTCAGTTTTACTGTTTGTGATGATTTCAATACATATCTAAGCATATGGAATTAAAGTTGCCTCCGGAGTTTAGTAAAACATGTAAAAGCAAATAAATTTTGCACCTCTTTTAGGGAGGGGAAAAAGTCCCCATTCATCACACTTGAAAATTGGTATTTGGGACTCTGTTCCTTATTTGCTTTCATTTCACTTGATTAATACAGTAATTTGTTTCTCTTCTCCTTCCCTCTCTTCTCCTGAAAACATATCCATTGCCAAAAAAATTGTTAGAAGAGATTCAGAAATGGGCATCTTAAATGCGAAGTGCTGTAAGTTGGATAGTTATACGTGAATGAAACAATACTTTGCTTTTGATTTCCTGGTGTTCCTGTTCGCTTGAGCATTTAGAACAAGTAAGGGTTTTTTTTGGTGCAGGGAGAATGGTCCTAAAGTTTCAAATCCATTGCACTGTGTTCTTTACACTTCTACTTGACCACGTCTTTATTTATTTATTTTTAACAAAGCTTTATGACTCTTCTGTCATGACAACTGTGGAAGTTTCTTAGGGAAAGTGTCGTCCTGAGGAAAGATCAGTTAGTGTATGCCTGTGTGTTAGAGGCTGCGTAAAAGCTGTGCAAGAAGAGAGCCCCGTACTGCCTGAAGAGAGGACTGCTGAAGTAGAGCTCCCCTCCTGCGGAGCCTGGCAGGGTGCTGCCTGTGCACCAGAAAGGAGAGGATGGGAGGGCCTGGGGACCAGAAGGCTACTGAGCCAGGCCTTTCCTATGTGCCTGAAAACGTGGAGCAAGGCTTTAAAAATTGCTAAGAATCTTTTTCTGCACCCTCTACCCTGTCAGGACAGTAATAGAGACTGACTTAGAAAGAAGCCCTATTTCATAACTAAATAGTGACTAATGCCTACCCTGCCATTCTTCTCATCGCTATAACAGGAAAACTAAAAAGAAATTAGTGAAATTGGACTAAGTTCAGTATTCTTAAGCTGAGTTTGAAACGGCTTCTAAATGAGGCTTGGAAGGAGGCTAATTTGTTTTTGCAGTGGAGGCTTGTTCCACTGTTTTCTGTCCTTGTAAAATCCTATTTTCAACAGTTCTGTTCCACCGCTTGCTTGAAATCTGAAAGAAACTGAAATAACAACAGCACTGGTCTTGTGTATGGCCTTCATTTGTGACCATATTGATGCTCAACCTACACTGTAATGTTGGGGAGGGAGAGACAGGGACAGACAGACATGGACCCTCTTTGTTTCTCCTCGTCTTTGAATGTTTAAAATTTCTCCTCAGTGTCGGACTAATCTACAATGAAAACTTAAATCAAAACTTGAAAGTTGAATCTGAAAGATTCATTGAATTATCAGCTGGGCTGGTTTTCATATTTGTTTTGGAGGATTTTGTCAGACTCCTGAGGGCTGTGTAGGCAGATGCTGCTGCTTTTTATTAATTGCTATGTCAAAATAAAAGTGCTCACTGAAGCCATTGGACCAATTTTGGCTTTTGGGATAGAGGGGACAGGGAGGGAGGAAGGAATTTATTTATTCTTTTGGAAAAAAGATTCTGGAGCCCTGGGGCTCATGCTCAAAATCAGTTAGCTTGGGAAATAAATCATGGGGTGACTGCTGCGACCTCTTGCTCTTCAGGTCTGGGAGGGAGACAAAGCAAGCACTGTTTGGAGGAGATAGATGGAGGATAAGCACACAATTTAAGTGGAAGCTCAAAGCATTTGCCTGGCCACTTTTGATTCTCTCAGAAAGAAGATACTGTTTCTGCAGAGCTATGCAAGATTTGGGGGAGGGGGTCAGGCTACCCTTAATGTGTTTTTTCCTTACAGTTAAAACTTTGCTGTTTAATTGTCCTGTGGGGAGTGAACGCACTTGTGTTGGAAATCTGCTTGCTTTTATAAATGAGGAATACAGTGTGATTCAGGGGTGTTACCTGAGTGACATAAGCTTGTGAATCTACAGGGGCTACAAGATCTTGGGGTGAAAGAGGGGAAATGCTGAACAAAGTGCTGAACAAAGGTTTTATTCTACAGGCAGCACCCTGTGAAAAGCACCAGCCAGTGGGGGCTGCTAAGCCTTGTGCCTAAAAGTAATGACAGCATCTGGTCCTTGCATGGCTCGCTCTGCCTCCACTGCATTACTATTAATAAATTTCTTTCTGATACTGTATATTGGACTAGAAACTTCCTCTTGTCCAGTCTGCTTTTCAGAATGTCCTGTGTTTCACTGTGGTACAGTCTTGGTTATCTCCTGCTCCCAACCACTGCTGGTGATACTGATTAATAGAGGACTCGCCAAAGGAGCCAGTCGTCGTCTCTTCCCTGCTATTTCTCCCAGAACCAGCTGAGCTAAATAAAAGTGTGCTCAGTACAACCTTCACTTGTATTTTCATTGCTTTTCAACTTCCAGTTTATTGAAGCTTCTGTAGTGTTCTTCATAGAGAAATGGGTATATAATCTACTATTCATCAAATATCATTTCATTCCAAGGTCATTAGTGAGTGAATTCATCTGTCATGTTCTTCCCGAAGAAAGCACAATTTTATGGCTGAATAGAGTATTTGAGCTTTTGGAAAGATGCAAGTGTTTTGCATGTAGACTACACTAAATGTTTGGACAGTGATTAGGCATTTGTATAGCCCCACTGGGTTAAGCCTCGGTGAAAACTTGCACCCAGTGATGTGCACAGAACAAGGCACTTGGGGCTGCCAGCGGACCATGGCTGCTGGGACAGCCATACTACTCTCGATTTGGTAGAAGCTTATTCTACCAAAGAATTCAGGTATTTTGTATCTGAAGCTGTGGGTGTTGCATTCCTGCTTCCAAATAAAACCTAGAATGGGATAAAGATGACGCAACTGAGAGTACTGAATTAGAGGTGGTAGCTAAGGATGAATGTAGCAGTCAAACCAATTACCATTTCCAGTTGCTACCTTTTTTTCCCCTGTTTTCATTGTAGGGATGGTTGAATGGGTCACACATTGGTTGCTAAATTGCCATGATTTACAGCTGGATGCATTCAAGTTTAAGGAATGGGACTCTGTTTCAGTGGTGGAAGTTTAACCTGTGGGTGTGCCTTGGGCTTCATTGTTCATCCAATACGTGTTGTTCCACGTAGCTGGTGGGGTAGTGACGTAAAAATGTTTTTCCTGCATTTTGAGTGATGTCTCTGGATTTAATGAAATTACTCAGTGTGGCATATTCTCTTTGAGTACAGTGTTTAGTGTTGAGCCAATATGCAGTGCCTGTATGTTTTGAGTGAGATTTGCTAGCTAGCTGTTGAGGGCATACAGGAATCTTTTGGGAGTGTATTTTTACTGTAGGCAGAAATATAAAGCAAAAGTATACAGTGATCTAAAATACCTATGCTGTGGTATCCTGAGAGAAGCCAAGGGAGTGGCCTCTACTGACAAAATGCATGAAAAATTGAAAGTTAATGCAAGGAACTATTAATAACTGTTGGATATGTAATTTTCTAGCATAAAAAGCCTTCAATAATGATTAAAGCTATAGCACAATTCCATCTCCCAGTTTTGTGCTTAGCCAAGACGATAGAGAGGCCTGTGTTTAAAAGGGGAAGAAAAAACCTCCTGGCTTTCTGCCTGTTAATTAGAATTAGAGATTTATTTTTAAGTCTATATCTGCAGTGCTTGCTGTACTCCTCCATATGACTCAAATTGCATCCATCCATTTAGATCTACTGAAGCATGGACTCATGCACATGCGGTGAAAAATCTGTGGTAAAATGACAGACCTGTCAATGAACAAATAATGTTGATAGATGCTTATAGTTCTTAGGTGTGATTCCTTAACCATATAATTGGATAGAGAGAAACTGTTAGGAGTCTGAGAGGTTTTCCATTTAAATTGCTAGGATTCAGAGAAAGCCACCTAAGTCTCTAAAGAGCTTTTCGTGCTGAGAATAGTGGTTTGTTTTTTTTTTAATGGTCTTACTGTAAAAGAACTTTATTCTAGGGAATTCCAGCAAGCAGAAATAGAGACATGCAGTGCTATCGGATAACAAGCATCATGCCAGCTCCAAGGCTTAGTTACTATCAATTGTCTGAATCTGACTTTAATTTAGAAACTTTGGAAGGGATGAGAAAGGAGGCAATGGCTGTAGGCATTTTATTTTAAATAAAGGAAACCCTTTAAAAAATATATGTATGCAACGATTCCCTGCTGTATTTGCTCATCCTGCTTATCTGTGTGCTCTTGTGGTCTCTGTTACAAGGTCTTCTGTAAGCAGGGGTCTCTCCTGCCTGTTCAAGGCACTGTACGCCAGCAAGTAATAGTGTCTCTGCCATTTTTGTTTAGGGACTCTTGTTTTTCCAAATAAAAAGAAGCATCTGTTCCTTCTTGCATGTTAGGAAATCTTGTTTTGTGGCCATGTAAGGAAGCTGGGGAGAGTCGAAGTGGAAGAGCACTTGAAGGGGCTTCTTTGTGGGAGGGAGAGACCAGTGCAGTCCAGAGTGATGTTCTGGGTGTGAAGTGTAAGCACACTTTTTCCTCCAGGGTACCAACACTAATTTCTCTCTTTCTTTGTGTGTGTATGTGTATGTTGTTTTTTTTTTCACCCAGCCCCTTCTATGGAGAAGACTTTTACTGTGAAATTCCTCGGACCTTTCGTCATCTGTCATTTTATATTTTTGATAGAGATGTTTTTCGAAGGGATTCCATCATAGGTATGTGTTCATAAATTATTATTTTCTTTATAGCTTATAATATAAAGCTTTATAGCTTGGATTTTGACTGTTAGACCATGTATAGCCTTACAAGTGGAGGTCTTGATCTGATAGATGACAGTGATAAATGATGCCCAGTGCTTTCCTTTTTTGTCAAATGAGTTAGTGACTACAGTATTACATGTTATAAAGAATGTTAGGAGATAAATGCTGGTTGTTTTGGGGGCAAATGCAGATTGCAATTTAATCGAAATAGGCAGTATAGCGGTGTCCAGATGTTGGTGGTATCATTTACTGTTGCATTTTTTTAATGTAAGGTCTTTAGTTTTGGAGTATTCCAGGGCTCATTAGAGTAATCCAGTATCATTAAAACCCAGCTACCTTAACGGCCTGCACAGTTATAGTTACTCGTCACAGGTACCCACAGTACAGTGATGAAAGAAAAATTTTATAAAGAGCATCAGAGCAAGCTGTTACTTGCAGAACAGTTCTGTGAGACTTTTAGTGCCTGTTTGAGATGGACAAAAATTCAGCTTTTCCAGATATTGCTTGCCAGGCATTTCACATGCAGCAAACTGCATGACACTCAATTTATCCCTAGGGATAAGAAGCTTATTCAACTCAAGTTATCATAGAGGAGAACAGTTTCAATTTTAAGGCATTTTATTCTGGCATTTAAGGTTCCTGAAACCATATCAATTTTGAGGACTGATATAATATATATTTTTATACATATATGTGTGTGTATACATATTATTTATAAAAATATATATTTTTTTCTATTGTACTTGATTGCTTTGTGTTAGTGGTCTTGTTTTGTTTGGATTTTTTTTTTTTTTAGTTTTTCATCTCTTAATTTAAATAAGGCATGTATGACTCTCACTTTTAAAATTCCAATATGGAATGGCTGCAGCTCTCAGTGAGGTGTGTATATTTTGACGGAGCTTGTGGTGAGGAAGCTGTTTGATGTTGAGCAATAGTTTATATAATGCTGTAAAAAGCTTTGCTACAGCCACAGAATTGTCGTGTTGATCTCTTCACATATATCTTTTCATTACTCTAGTTTATCATGCAGTTAGTGTCTTTTCTCTTTAATTCTTGCTTTGTGATTTACATATGAGCTGAGAAACTGGATCATTCTCTTTATGGCCCTAACCCAGCTCATCTGGGTGCAGAATCTAGCATTTTTGTTGTTGCTATTTTTGATTTAAAAAAAAAAAAAAAAAAAGGACCTAGGTGGCCATGGATGTGCTTTTGAGAATTTGGTAGGAATCTTAGCTTTGAGTTCTTCTTTTTGTGGATTTTGCATTTAATGTTACGGTGAGAATTTGACTTCTGGTTAGATATGCTTCACTGGGTCAGGGCTTGTGAAACTTCATCCAAAACCCAGTAAAGTTACTGGAAACTGTTTGTGTTAAACTTCATTGAACAAATCTTTAACAAGAAATTGTCTGTTTTATTTAATGTGTTAATCTGCTGTCAGAAACTCTATTCCTTTAAGGTGCATCAGCTTTAAATTGAGGTTCTCTCTTAGCTGTGTGTCTTCATACATGTATGTCCATTTAAAACAAGTAGGTATATGTTTCCATCCGCCACTAACAAGTAGAGGTTGTTACCGTGATCTTTAAGAACTTTCTTGTTTCCTGATCTCTCTCTTTAGATTTTGCCATATTTCCAAAGTAGGACTTTGTGACGTGTTCAACCAAACTCTCCAGTTGGTAGGTTGAATTATATGAGTTTTAGGATGCCTTGTTCCTCTAAATGAGAAAATTAAGAATTCTGTTATTTTGGGGGGCTTTTTGTGAGGGTACTTTTTTTGAGGCAAAGAATTACCTTTTTCAATTTAGTGTGTTAACCCTGTCTTGAAATGCAAGTGTACAGAAGTCCAGTTAGGTAAAATTCGTGTCTCTTTCTGAGAAACAGCACAAGATACACAAAAGATCTTAAAGGCAGGATCACCAGGTAAATACAGTACAATAACAGATAATGCTGTGGGGCCAAAGCAATTTCATAGGAAGCAAGAATTCCATCTTGCAGGTGTTATGAAATAATTCAGCTTTACCTGCAGATCTAAGTGGCAGCAACTGCAGCTATCCATTTCTGAGGAAAATGCTGTCGCACAAGAATACACAGTCGTAGCCAGAGATTTTGCAGAAGTGTTAGGTAAAGAACTAGGGCGGAACTGAGCTGATCTAAAATTAATGCTTAGTTCTGGCATACACATCTTGTGTGAGGGTTTCAGTTTTTGATTTCTGACTAAGCTTTTGGAAAGATTTTTGGTCTCTAATCTCGAGCTTCCCACTTGTAATGTGAAATAATATCTCCTTTCTTTCAACTGATGAGTTTTTCATTCTTGAAGTCATTTTATCGGATCTCCTGTATGTTACCAGTTTTCTCTTGCTGCAGTGGCTCATGAACAGGCCATGGGCTGAGATTTTCTTGCTAAGGGTTTTACTCTGTGGAGCAAGGGCCTCAGAAGACTTGAAACAAGCCAGACCCCATGAAATTGCAGAGAGAAGTGCAGATTACTTTGTTTTTTCCATGTTCCCTAAATTCCTGTTTTAATAATCAAGCCCTGACATTGGAGGGGAATCCTTCAGGAACTGCTGAGAGCAGCTCATGAAATAAAGGACCTGCAGGAGACATGCAGAGACTTTTGTTTGGATGTGCAAATCATTGATCAGGTTTCTAGTCTTCACTACCTCTTCAGAAAAAAGAGGTACTATTCTTGCAATGCGTGATTTTTTATTTTATTTTATTTTTTTGTGTGTGTGCATTGCAGAATCCATATATAGGCAGACTGATGTATTACTGTTTTAATGTAACACTTAGGTAACAATGGAGTTCTGCCTTTATCTACATTGATATTTTACAGTGTGTATTAGCTGTTGTAGTCCAAGAGTTTCCTCTCTTCTTCCCCCTGTTTTCCCCTTCCTCCTGATCACATCTGGAGTACCGTGCCCAGTTCTGGGCTCCCCAGTACAAGAGGGATGTGGCACTACTGGAGCAAGTCCAGCGAAGGGCTACAAAGATGATTAGGGGCCTGGAGCATCTCTCTTCTGAGGAAAGGCTGAGAGAGCTTGGCCTGTTTAGCCTGGAGAAGAGAAGGCTGAGAGGGGATCTTATCAATGTGTATAAGTATCTGAAGGGAGGGTGTCAAGAGGATGGAGCCAGACTCTTTTCAGTGGTGCCCAGTAACAGGACGCGAGGCAACGGGCACAAACTGAAACACAGGCAGTTCCATCTGAACATGAGGAAAAGCTTCTTCACTATGGGGGTGACAGAGCACTGGCACAGGTTGCCCAGAGAGGTTGTGGAGTCTCCTTCTCTGGAGATATTCAAAACCCGCCTGGACGCCATCCTGTGCAATGTGCTCTAGGTGACCCTGCTTGAGCAGGGGGGTTGGACTAGATGATCTCCTGAGGTCCCTTCCAACCTCAACCATTCTGTGATTCTGCGATCACAGACATATCCGAAGAGCATTGCAAAGATGCAGAATCCTGCTAAATAGCTAAAAGGCAATGAAGAGAGGGAAGAAAAAACAGAATTACTGTCGCTTTATGATACAAATTCTAAACCTTTTGCTTGTAGCAGGAGATGGTTCTGGAAACAGCAGCACTCTGGAGTAACTGCATGCAGTTATTTTCAATAGTTATTGTTGAACAGGAGTCAGCAGCAGCAAAACTAAGCAGTGGAATTTTTTTTGATGAAGGGAGCTCTTTCATAGGAACAATGTCTGTAATATTAAAAAGGAATAGTTGCTTTCATGTGCATTTTCAATTCAGTAAGTTTTAAGAGACCTTCTCTGGAAGAGGCTCGCACGGAAAAGTTTGGTTAGAGTAGTGCTAGAATAGTCTCTTTTCCACTGAGCTGCTGAATTCTGCGAATAGGGGCCCTTTGTTTGTGTTATAAAGATCACTTGTTATATTCTGTCATCATAAGACACTTCTGTTGAAGTAAGTGTGGTTACCCATGCTCATCAATGTACTTTCTCAAAGAAGGGAATTGGAGGTTAATGCCTTCCATCCAGGGAGACTAATTTTAAGTTCAGATGTTACTGAGCTTGTGAATTTGACTGTGTTTCCTGTGTGATCTAGTATGTTTAAGACATCTGTTTGCGTTGTTTGTTTGTCTGGGTTTTTTTTGAGAGATTGAGAACACATAGTGCATGTGCCACAAAACGGTGAGAATGTGAAAGTAGCTATTTTTTGAAGATGGTTGACTAGAAAAGTTCCGTTTGAATCACCATTTAGCATTGTTAGGACTTTCTCTTGATGTTACAATGTTTATTTCCAGGGTGACTGGAGCTCAGAGTAAGCATACTTTTATTTATTGAAATGTGAAGTACGTATTTGCGATAGCAAATTCTCCAACATCCAAAATGCAACTCACTCAGTATGTGACAGATGAGAACACTCAAGCCAGCAAAAAAGGAAGGCGGGGGGAATGAAAAACAAGAAACCCCTGAAACCTCTGACAAAAACTTCCGAGGAGAACCAAACAAATTCAGAAAGTTGAACACGTGTGTAGCAGATATGTTTTGGAACATAATGTAGCATTTTGGCATACAGGATGAGTGCATTGTTCAGATAAAAGTATCTTTGGATTTGCATGTTTGTTTATTATGTTTGCGTTTTTCTAATGCTAATTTGCTAGGTCATGTGAGATTGTTAGCGGAACAGATACAACTCTGAACTGTGTCTTGGAAGAATCTTGGATGCCAGGTGAAATGCAAATATAATGAATGAAATGCACAGCTTAGTGGATCTGAAGTACGAATTGTGTCCATTTTTTGATAAATTGTGGCAAATATACATTTACTATGGAAATAGACTAGTCTTATGTTTTCTCTTGCTATTGTGTCTTCTGACTGTTACCTGGCTAGAGTTTAATATACTGATTTATATTGTACATTGGATGCTCTGAGTAGGACATTAAAATGATGGTAAGTTCCATTTTAATTTAGCCTTTTTTTGTCCAAAGAGGAGCCAGAACAGCTTTACTTTTTAAAATAAAAGAATGACTTTCTCTACGCTGTTTTCAAATGATCAAATATGAGTAGTAGGCGAAGTTGATGAAATGTGTGTGTATAATAAATAGCAGAGTTATTTTCATCTAGCTGTTATAATGACAAAAACTTTGGGGAAATGGGGTAACTTGAAAAACCTGCAATTGATTTCCTGCCAACAGTAATAGGAAAACAAGATAGCTCTGGGTGAATGCAGCACAAGGAATATTAGGGTAGTAATGCTGTTAAATAAGGCAAATGTAAATATACATTCATTAATGATTAATTTTGATAATTAGTTCTTGATTTTTAAAGAAATATTAAATGAGACTCTAAATGAGCCAAACTGAGCCAGTACATTAGAACAGAAGGGTTTTCTCACTCTTTCATAATTGAGCTAGATTAATTGAAGAAAACATCTCCACGACAGGCCCTGAGCTGGTATTCTTATGGGTGTGTAATGAACAGTTCAAGTTGCAAGTCTGTGACCTTGAATATATAGATCAGTTAAAAACAGGAAATGTGCCACACCAAATTATTTAACACTGCACTGAAAGAATAGTTAATGTTATATGCCCTTCAGGTGACAGGTACACAATTATTTATCCTCTGCTTAAATCAGAAATCACGCTGTATTTTTTCCTGAGCACTTCATTTGTTTTGTTAACAGATACACATAACTGGCATGATAACATCTATATTAAGCAAGAAGCTGAACAGAATAAAATGCAACTAACAGTGAAGTTCTGAGGGGAAGAAATTACTTTACCATATCAAATTTTGTCCCTCTTATTGCACTGAGGAATAAGAACTCTTTCATATTTAGGTTTCTGGTAGTCCTGACTGATGGGCAGGTTTGGTTGCAGTGGGGATGGGATGGGATGGTACTAAGAAACTGTCAAGGTCAAATTCCTGAGCTGTTCAGTGAAGAGGCAGAAGACCATTGTGGAGAAAACTAGCCAGTCATTTTGTTAATTACATTTACTATACCTTACTGCTCTAAGACACTTTTATAGAGGTTACTAGGTGTGTTCTAAAATAAATTGTAACCCTTGTGGCTGGTGCATCCTAACAGGTTGTAACCATCTTCCTGCCTAATAATAAATGAACTGAGGCCAAGTGAAGCAGTAAAACAAATTTTACCTTTGGAGGTAATTAAACTTGACTGCTGTGGACTAAATTAAAAAAAAAAAAAGTCATAGCTCATGGACATTCTCAGAGAATAAGAACACTCTGGAATTGGAAGTCGTTTGAGGGTAACATGTTTAAGCTGTCTTTGCCTTTGTTAATGAGTATGTCCAAAGCTGAGGAGGTGTGTTTATAGAGTTGTCACCATTTATTACCAAAAGACCAAGCACACCATCCATCATGAGGTAATTGTTGCCAAGTGTAACTGAAACATCACCTTTTTATACCTTATTGCGTTTGAAGTAAAACTGAAAAAGAACCATCCCTGCTAAACTATGGTTCCTGTTAGATAAAGTGGAGGAAAGATCTTCCAATACAATGCAAAATTGAGACCAAGGTTAAAGTAGACAATTGTGTTCCTTTTCTTCCCCCATCCTCCATGCTGCTGACCATGGCTTAGGCAGAAGTCACAACTTGGTTTACTGTTTCCTTGATGTGACCGTTGGATGACATGGGAATAATGTCTACTCACTATGGTATAAATATAGCTAATGAAATAAAGGAAACAGATGACTGTGTCCACAATGACAAGTCTTGAGAAGCTATAAACTAGAATTAGCCTGAGAAGATCCTCTACAGTTGCACAGAAAGCCTAAAGTAAATACTTTCTGCACAGAATAAATTGTTAGGATGCATTGACAATATCTTTTAACATAACAAATGATCACAAAAGCAGGAAAACAAAGTTGAGCTTTCAAAAATACATATTTTTTCCTTTTTCCTCCTACAAGTACATGTCTTATAAACGAAACTACTGTGCATAATGTTGCTAGAACCTTGACTGTCTGTTCAGCACATCCTCTTATGCAGGCCCTGTTACCACACAACAGCATTAGTGTCTGTATTTGGGTCATCATTGTCGATCTGTTCTCCGAGCTTACCTCTGGCTACTATAGTTTGAGCTGGACTTGCTCTGTTTTCTGCAGTTCTTGCCTCATCTCAGCACTGGAAGGTGTAAAGCAGTCTCAGTTTGGTTGGTTTGTTTGAACAAAGTGAAGATGCTGAAGGAGATGCAACAGCAGTGGCTTCTGGTGGCAGTACCTAGACAGAACTGATGATGGAGGGCATGAAGGGTATGGTTGTCCAGTGCAGGCAGCGTGCTGAGGATCTTGATCACCTACTGTAAGACAGACGATGCTGACTGCAAGTCTTGATTTGGGGCTGGTCCAGCACTGGCATGAGCCACAGGCTATAACAACTTTCTGAAGTGTGTGTGTATTTTAAGGGCCCAGATAGCAGGTAACGGGGAACCGATACTGGAGGTGTGGTTGGGTAAATGTTTTCTTTTTTTTTTTTTTTTAATGGGGGGAGAGAGGTGAAATTGCAGTATAGGTCAGGGGAAATCTTTAGGGTTGCGGCCAGCAAAACTGTCCTTGCAATGCTGTGCCTTGTTTCTCTTAAGGATAGAAACTACACCTCTTTCACAACCTGCCTTTCTTCACCTTATTATCCAAGATAGATCCCAAGAAGGAGGGAAAAAGGTGTTTCACAAGTGATTTATTCATATTATATTTGCACTAATTATTCTAAAAACAGATGTTCTTCCACTGTCACCGTTAGTTCCTACCAATAGCAGCAAATGGTATAGCAGTGCTCGTTGTTCATGATGTGCTACACAGGAGCGGGGAAGAGCAGTTGTCCTCCTTCCAAGCCTCTCAAGCCTTGTATTGTCCCTAACGCTCATCCATATCTTTCTAATTCTGAAGAAGGGAGATTGCTATTTTAGTCTTCTTCCATGTTGTGGAAAGGGGTGAGAAAATTTGTGCTGTTCTTGAACAAGGCAGGCCTCTAGCCCTTTTTGCCTTACAAAGTCTCTTATTTGAGGTCAAAATAACCCATTCATATAGATAATTATGAATTCCACGTAGTTTGGAGGAGTGGCAGTGGTGTGTGTGTGTGGGGGGGGGTGTTTGTGTGTTTTTGTGGTTTTTTTTTTTAAAGTTGGAGATTTCAAGTTGATTAAAATCCTATAAGCCTTTCATGGCCCAAAACATTGATTAAAACAATTCTGTTTTGTCCTTAGCATTTCCTGCTACTCAGAGCTACTCTACCCATGCACCTTCATATCAAGTATTTTAAATGAATTCCCTGATGTAGCGGGTCAGTGCACTTATATATATCAAGGGAGCAATTTCTGAAGTGGCTGATATGTCACAATGAATTGAAAGCATCCCAAAGAGACTCCATCTTCATGGCACCATGTTAACATTTACATGAACATGTTCACATTTACATGTTTAAAAATGTGTATAGTCATGTTTCTTATTTTTTATTTTTTTATTAGACAAATATTTCCACTATGGACAGCGCCCACAAATGCACAGTGAAATTGCCAGTGAAACAGCTCATGCTATGAGTTAGTTCAAACCCTGCTCTTGCAATAAGCCTGCCCAGCCAGAACCCCTTTGACCTCAATGCTGCTATAAGGTTTTGCGAACATGTTTTATTCACATTTATTTTTTGAATTTGTTTATGGATGGGTAAAGCCTGTGATAGTAACTAAAGTATTCTGGGCATTTTAGTAAGATTTTTCTCATGCTAATAATTTGACTTGTTGTGAAAATGGTGGCCTGTGAGTGCTTGAGGAAGAGTTGTTGTTGTGAAGGTGTATCCAAGACTTCTAATGAAGTAGCAGTAATTGTCTTAAAACAGTTGGGCAGAGACACTCTGAATCAGTTAATTTCATTACCTTATTCTACACGACATAGCTACCATGACTGGACAGGATTCAGTCTTAAATGAAGTTAAATCAGGAGATTTAACACCTAAATTTAGGTGTTTAATGTGGTGGTTTAGGCAAGCCTACATTTGCCTTGTGTTTGGCATAGGTGTGTTTGAAAGAAAGCCTCTGGAGAGGGATTGTCTCCAATTTAGATACCTATACTTAGGCAACTGGATCTCCCACTAGAAGATTCCAAAAATAACTCCATCCATGAACTAAAAGAAACACAGGTATGTAATTTTTTTTAGATGTCCAATAAAGCAGACCTTCAAAAGCTTAGCTCAGCTTGCATGCCTTAATTGAATGGGGAAGGTCTTTATGGCTGTTGCTGATAACCATAGAGTTGGGGGAAAGTAAGGTACTTGCTGCCCCAAAAGACCAATGTCACTGCTTCAGCACTCTGGTGCCAGCCATGAATTTGAGGCATGTCAGTAAGCTCCACTGCTGATGAGCAAATATGTCTCTCTCTCAAACATCCACATTTCCTATCGTTATCTGGTTGTTGACTTGCCAGTCCCAAAATGCTTACCGTGGGCCCTCAGCAGTTTAGCATATGCCCATCTTTTGGATGAGAAGAACTTTCTCGCTTTGGAGTCAGTATAGCTTTGTTCCTTGTTAAAGCACTGAAATAGTAAGACAAACTTTCTGTGGCTCTAGGAGGAACTTCCTTGTTGTGTTTAAGTTCTGGAGCTGTTGCTGGCTAACCTGTGTCTTTCTGTCAAGATGATCCTACTGTGCTGTTTGAATTTTTCCCCAACAGAAGTGGGGAATGTGCAGTAATTGCAACTTGCAGCAGCTGCCTGTGTTCTGTCATGTTTGGAGCAGGCTACTCTCTAGATTTCATTGCCTTCAGGGGATCAGAAGCAGTGGCTTAATTGGCCTCCATGACCTCTCACTGCCTAATATTGTAGTTATAAAGAGGAACAGTTTATTGACCTGTGCTTGCTCCCTGGCTTGATCCAAGCTATAACAGAATGAGGAGCTGGAAGCTCAATAGCAGAATATGTTGGCAGACTAAGAGTGTTCCCTAAGAAACTCCTGTATTATGGACAGGTTTCTTCCAAAAGCACCTTTCAAAACAGCTCCTCAGGCAGCTCAAGTAAGGAGGTGCATATGACACTGGGAGAAGCCCCTAGAAATCATAGCAAAAAGCCCTGCAGTGTGAAAAGTAAACATCTTACACAGGGTAAAAACAGTTGGGCCGATTTAAAAATCAGTTGGTTCTACATAAGGTTTGGCCCAAGTGGAATAAAAAAACCTATATACAAGTAGCTTCTACAATATTTATTGTAAAATGGATAATAGCATACCCTTTAGACCTCTGTTTGTCCTGTGATGTTTGCTCTGGATATTCAGCCCATCATCAGTATAAAACTTGAGGAAACTAAGGTATTTAGGTTTGAACAGATGTCAAGTATTGTGTTGTATGAATAAGGGGAAAGGGTTTTTTACAGCTACAGATCAAACAAAAGTCACCCACTTACTGAAAATCTGCATGGGAAATATATTCCTCATGTTTTCCTAACAGTCATTTCTGATACCTTTGTTAATTTTTGCTGAAACGTAAGTGCCAGCCTAGCCTTGCTCCATTTGCTCGCAAAGCCTCATATCAGCATTGAGGTCAAGGGGGTTCTCACTGGGCAGGCTCATTGCAAGAGGGAGGTCTGAACTAGCTCATAGCGTGTGCTGCTTCTCTGACAGTTTTGGTCTGCATTTATGGGCACTGTCCATAGTGGAAACACTTGTCTGTGATAAAGGGAATTCAGCAAGGGATTCAAACAGTGGGGTTTTATCTGCTGTAGATGTAGAAATTTTCGATTGCTTTGTAACAGGTGGCAGCTGGTAACATTTTCCTTTATTACCCTTAAGATAAATGGTTTTAGTCTGTAATCTGTGACCCCTCTTTGATGTTGTGCAAATAGGAGGCAAACTAGTCCCTGCTCAGAGCTGAGGGAACAGTGAATTAGTTAGGACTTTGGGTCCTTTTAACACGTGACTTAGGCCTAACGCTTTGCTGTAAATGAATTAACTGTACTGCAGCCAGCATTAGTGGAGGATGATGTGTTAAAAATACTGTATTATATTGCTTCAGCTCCTTTAGCAGCAGTATGCAAAGTTTCATACTTTTCACTGTATAAAGTATCTTTAGATAATTTAAAGGACAAAGACAAGAACTCCTGAAATGCTATCTTTTAGAGTCCTGTAAAATAACTGTTGGGTAGTTTTTCAGACTAAGCCTCATGCCCTTTTAAAATGACGAGTTCCAGTCCTGCTGCTGGCTGAACTTTTTTTTTTTTCTTTTTCTGTAAGGAAACATATCTTTTATTAATCTAGCATCTGACATAAACATTCGGATGCCTTAGCTGTAAGTGAGGCTCTCTGCAAACTGGCAAACAGGCGTTAAAAGGTGAGAAATAATTGTCAAACTAGTGCCTAATCCTTTCGTCACCAACAAGTAATCCAGACAGAAGGTAGCTGTGACTGAATGTGAGGTGCGCCTGAGCCAAATTATGAACTCTGTTTTAGTCTTTGTATGGAAATGTTGGACACTGAATTAACAAGCTCAGATAACTAATGGGCTACATTTCAGATTTGCCTGGGAAGGGCACCAGAAACCCGTGAGGGACAGGCACTGAGGGTGCGGTAGTTCCACAAACACTTTCTCCAGTGGTAAAGCCACATTTCCCTACCCATTTGTGTTGCCTAATTTCTGCCTCTGTGCCATCCTCTCTCTTCCAGCTGTGTTAATGTGACTTTGAGTAGGGGAGCCGTAAAACAGGTCAGCTGAAACGGTCTGTGTTTTAAAAATGCAAACACCACCCACACATGACCCCTGAAACCTATTTCCTCCTCCCTTCTTCTCCCCCAGAGTGTTTATTTTTGTTGTTTGGGGGGTTTAAATTTGGATTATTTTACTCACAGTGTTTCAGAATGTCACAGGGTCAGAGGGAGTCTCTGAAATTTGTGTGTACCAGAGATTGTAAAGTTGAGTCTGCACCCTTAGGACCGTGAAGACCCTAGCTAATAACTTCATTCATCTGTGTGCTGGCTGTGTGTCTTAAAATAATATTGTTGGTCGTTTGCTTTTCCCTACGGAGAGATTCACAGAAGGAAAGGGCCAGTTGTGGCACGTCGTGTCTTTGTTTTGAACACGGGGCTCAAGGTTTAAATATCCCAGTGAAGATCTGTTCTGTTTGAGATTGGGAGGCATGGGGAAATTGCAGCCACAGTGGGTGAAAAATGTGCAGAAGTGTGTGGGGGATCCCCTGACCTGATGAACCTCAGACATAGGGAAGGAATGAGTTCAAATGAGGAGAATGCTTTTACCAGCATCTTTGCTGGTCCTGTTGCTGAGAAGATAGCTTACTTTAAAAAATGTGTCACATATGTGTGCTTTGAAACTATACCTTACATTGTTAATCATGCTCTTTGTGTTTCCTGTCTCCTTCCATACAGCATCTAAAAGGTTAAGCTAACAGAGCCAGAGTCTCTGCAGCCTCGGGTAGCTCTGAGGCAGCAGACATAAGTGACTGGTTGCCTCAGATACAAGTTTTGGAGTCTAGTACAGCTGTCTGGCAGCAACCCAAGTTTTGAGAAAGAGTATTGGACATTGGGGTTGAGCGTGGGAGTGTGCTGAAGAATCTCAATGAGGAAAAAGTGCCCTAAGTGAGAGATGGTAAACTTTTTTTGATCTCTGGTGTCAGGTTTATCTTCAAGGAGAATTGTAGGCCCTTATCAGTTCAAATTATAGGTGCCAACAGTTTAAGATTATTGGGCTAGGTTTAACCTAGATCTTGCGAGTCCAGAAGTTGTTTGAGCCAATACACAGTTCAGTGGGTGACACAATGGTAACTGTGTAGAAGAGTGCAGGGCCTAACCTTGCTCAGTGCTTGCATTATGCCTTATGTGGGCCTTGTGATGGAGGAGTATGGTTTGGGTGAGCGTATGAACGTTGCCCATAAAGACTAAGAGTTATAAACAGAAATTCTTCAGGGCACTGCCGTACACAGAGAATTGTTTAACAGGACAGATTAAACAATCTGCCCTATCAGTAATACACTTTTTATATGTTTAGACTAGTGAAAATATAGACCTTTCCTTTATTCTTTCTCCCATCCTTTTTTTTCCCCTCCAGATTTTTCTTCTTCGTGGATCATTTGGTATACAGTGAAAAACACTGACTTCCAGCCAGCCCAATCAATAAGTTTCACTCATTAATAAGAATTGCATGTTTGCAGAGCACACAGTGCTGTTCAGTTTCCTAATGAAAACAGTTGTACCATCATGTTAACCCTCTTGGAGCTGGAGGCATGTGCCACTGTCTCAGAATGTTGTGTGCTGTAATTATGTCCTGATTCTGTGGTCAGACCTTCTGGATTGGTCTTGCCATGCTTTGTTTAGAAAGCAGTGGGACTTCCTGCGGAAAGAGGGGGCAGTGGTAATACCATTTATGCTGATTAAATGTGCTGAAGTAAGTGAAGTTGTCCTTGAGCTTTCCCCAAGGAAGAGCACTGCAAGGGAGGTGACTGTGTATGAAACCAATTGAGGGGAAGGTATGAGGGATGCTGCTCGTGAAGTGGGTGTTACACTGCAGCCCGTCAGAGGATTTCTGCAAGGGATTAGAAGGGTAGAGTGAGGACAGCAAGCGGCGAAAGTAAACAATTTCAATTGAGATCCAAAGCAATTACTGGAAGGTCACGTGTTTAAACCTATTCCTTTGACAAGTTGCCCAGATAGTGCTATGGTTAGAGAATAAAAGTGGTAGCTTTGAAAATACACAGCCATCATTACAGAGATTCTCAGCAGTGTGACTTCATCTGTTCAGCATAGTTCAAGTGTCATTTACCCTTTCAGCCATCTTACTTTGTAGATTTGTGTAATTTAATTATTGGTTTTCTAGGAAGTTTCAAGTCACTAGGTCTGCCTGTCCAATAAAGGGCCTGGCAGTGTATCTGCTGCATTCATCCCCAGTTTAATGTTTGCCAGGAGAGGGGCCTGGTAATCTCCAAAGGACGAGAAGGAGGAGGAGAGCGCTGAGAGCAGGAGGATGACTTAGGAGTAATGTGTCAGAAGCCCTGTGGAAGCCAGAGCAGAAACCCTGGCAGAAGCTGTAGAAGGCAGCTGTGGAAGGATGGCAGAGCAATTTAGAAATTGGGACTGAAAGTCTGGAAACTGTCACCAGAAGCAGCCTGAGGGTGACAGAAGGGCACAGTAGTAGCTGCAACCAAGTGCATGGGAGCAGCCAAGCAAACAGAAGAGCTGAGTGCATCTGTCCAAGCACAGCTAAAGAAAAGGCCAAAATCTGAGGGGAGATAGGTGGGAATAGGGGCTGTTTTATAACTCCTCCCACTTAAAACTATTGTCAGGACTTCAGTAAGCTTTTAGGTTTCAGAAGGGAGGTTACTTTGTGTCTGCCATTTTCATAGCCTTCCACCATGTGAATTTTTTTGTAAATGTCTTCTATTAACATTTGCTGGGGTAATGTATTACTGACTCTTGGCCAGACCGCATTGTTTTGGGGAGCTTTGGAAATCTCTCTCCCACTTACAACAAAGACTGTGGCTGCTAGAATATTTTCTTAACAGGATTTAAGGAAAGGATCTTAAGGGAAGTCTTTCATTTCCTCAGCAAAGCAGTGGTCACAAACTGTATGCAAACAACTCTGTCAGGAAAGTCTGCTACTGAACTACATTGCCAAAAGGCAGCTTTCTTGAGCCCCATGAACATCTCTGACTGCCCTGGATTCTTTCATCTTTAACATGCTGCTTTTCTCAGTACCTAGGGAACCACCCAGCCCAAAGCTGCTTTCTGAGGATCACGTGATCCATGAGCGTGCCATGCTCCGCTTTGTATATATAAAGAAAGAAGCTTGGAAAAAGTTTCATTACCCCTCAGAGTGCGCTTTACATAACGCCTGTGAGAGATTGGGCAAGATAAACGTTTCGGCTTTACATATATATTAGCCCTCAGTGTGCATGTACACCAGTTCACAGCATGGAATTGGCTGCTGTTGCCATAACTACCAAAAATCCCTAATTTGGTGGGGATAAGGGAGTTTTAAAACAGTGGAGGGAAAAGCTCAGCTGTATGTTTTCTCTGCATGGTTAGAGGTGGAACATGAATGGCAGTACTTGGGTGGCTCTGAATTGTGACATGCAAACTCTACAAGATTTGGCTGAGTGAAGTAAGTAAATCTTTTACCACTAAGAGTGGTAAAGTGCTCTCAGCACAACAAAGTGCTCCCAGGCTCAAAATGCAGATCTTGGATTCAGTCCTGACTTGACAGCTTCTCTAGTAGCTGCACTTCTACAAAAATAAAGTGAAAAGCCTCATCCTAAAATGGGTTATTAGTAACCCCCATGCTTGGAACTTTCTATTGGGATTGTTATAGACATCTGCCTCAAAAAAAACAGAAAATAAAACAAAGTCCCTCCATTTAATTATACTATCATGACAAAAAATTAATAATGATATTTTTGCTATATTTGCAACCTAATCCGCACTGCACAGTACTTCAGACTGTTAAGTGAATATGCTGTTAGGAATTTTAGTCTTTCACAATATGAAGTGGAAAAAGCTGTTCATCAGAAATAATTATGTATTGTGTAAAGAAATATGCCCTGAAGAAATCTTTCCTTGTTCTGAAGCCCTGATTGAAGAGGATAATCCTTAAATGATTGTTTTAAAACATGTTTCTGATGGAAATCTTATTGAAGTATACTTTTGGGGAACCATAGCATCTCTTAAACTGTGCTTCTGGTTTGCTTTATTTCCAGGAAAAGTAGCTATACAGAAAGAAGATCTGCAGAAGTATCATAACAGAGACACCTGGTTTCAACTCCAGCATGTTGATGCTGATTCAGAAGTACAGGTGAGATTATCTTGGCAAAGGAGTATTTATAACAGGGCTATGGCAACTGTATGGGTTGCGTGGCTCTAGGACGGATGTATTGCTTTCCTACATAAGGGAAGTATTGCTCAGTATGCTTTAGGTTTCATTGATGTTTGCAAGTTGTGTGTGGTGTCTGTTTGGAGGGTGAAATATTGGTGTGCTTAAATCAGTGGGACCAGGATTCTGCCCACATCAATAATTAAACCAAAGTGAACTATCAGGGTCACTGTATTGCGAGGAGGGATATGGTTATCTACTAATATCAAGTAACTTCAAAACCCTGTAAATAACTGTGGACACCTCAAGGAGCAGAGCCAAGTTGAAAACAGTATCTGCAGGTACTGTCTTAAATAATTTTGTAGGCAGGTTATCACAGGAATGACAGCAAGCACATCTCAGACAAAAAACGCTCCTTGCCAGCTTTCTAAGCCCTGCTCCAGACCATGGGAATGCTGATGATATCACTTCAGCTTCATTTAGGGTTTGGGAGGTTTCAGATTTTGGTGTGCAGTGTGAGCAACTCCTGTTCTTCTCTGCTTAGCCTCTTTTGGAGCAAATGCTATTATCTGTTGCAATGCTAGCTCTTGTGAATACAGCCATTACAACCAAATAAGAAATGAAAATGATGTAGTGGGATATCATGTCAATATAAATCAGTTACTTAACTCATTTTTTCCCTGTAAATTTGTATTATAGGTCACTTTCAAACCACAGTATTTGTTTAGGAGCTCCCAGACACTCCAGTCTTATCTGTGCAACAATGCCCAATAAATATAAGGGGAAATGCTGCTTAGATACTGCTATGTGGTAGGTTTGGACATACAAAAGTATCAGCTTTTCAATCTGCATATGAGTCTGCACACATTAGGCCAGAAAATGACACTTATTGCATATACATTCAGATATGTAGTGTGGTTATGCATAGTGAAGCATAAATGAAAATATATTTAAGGCTGGATTTTCTGTTTAGTTGGAGAGATAGTTAAATAATCTACTGCTGTGCACGTGATACAAAGAAAGCCTCATGACCGCCTGTTCAGTCTATAACATTCTCTTGTAAAATACTGATCCTCTTTAACGCCACATTTCATGCCAATGGTGATGGAAAGGCTTTTAACAGCCTTTTAACATTGAAGTCTATTCTGTTTACCCTTGTCTCCCTCTCTTCTCACCCTAAAGCCTCTTATGACAGTGACTTTAAAACAATAGATTTAGTGTTTATTTCCTGCAGGATATGAAAACTTTCCCTTTATAATTTATCAATTGAAAAGGCCAATATTGAGATAAGCTTCCACACTGTTTATTTTGCTATAATATTGACATAAAAGGAGCTTGTGGAAGCTTTTTGGACCCAGGACAGCAATGGTAATATAATGCTGTGAACTCATAACAGAAAGGTTTGCAGACAGTTCTAGCTGCTTGGGGAGATCAGGAACACATGCTGGAAAGCATGTTCTTTGTTTGTACAGTTTATCACTTCCTCTGTTTGTATCTTCACAAGAGCCCAACTGTTAAAAGCTGTTTCTGGGCTCCATGATAAGCATTTATTACAACTAATATAAATATGAACAGCACTCAGATGACTTTGTCAATTTACTTAGATGTTCCACAGTCTTTAAATTTAGAAGTCTGTAAGAGGGCTTTGCTTTCCATAACAGTGAGAGCAGATTTGTGAATATTTTTTTAGGAATTCTTATGCAGGGGAAGATAGCCAAATGAAAGAGGGTATTTTCTGTATTTTTTTTTTTTGTATTTGTGGTATCTCAGTTATACCTTTTTTCTAAACATTTACTCTTTTGTTTGCAAGAGAAAGAATATTTGTGTTAATCAGAAGAAGTACTTATGCAATGTTACTCAGTTTTTCTTCAATTTTTAGGAAAACTATTGAAGAAATTTTAAATGGTTAACATTTACACTGAATCATACAAAAACTAATAGTCAAAAAGCAATTTTAATGTACCGGCTATCAGTTAATCATTCCAGAAATTGTTCCCATTGTCCACATAATCTAGTGGATTAAGCATTGGGCCATGTGCCAGGAACTCCCGCACCTACTTCTGGTTTTGTCGGTCAGTGGCCTTAATACTATTTTCCATGTCATAGAGCACTTTATGGTTATTTAGTTATGCATCAGAGCACTGTGTTGAGGTAAGCTACTGTAACTCCCATGTTTTGAATACAGTGAGAAATCAAGTGTCAAAGAGAATGAGACTAGCTTGAGGTTGTTCAAGTTAGTGAGGCATAAAAAAAAAAAAAGAGTATCAGAGACCAGACTTCTGGTTTTTGGGTTTTTTTTTTCCTAATTTATTAGGCTGTGGTATGAAAGAAACTGGGTAACAGTGATAAGCCTGTGTAAGGCCTTTTCTTTACCATACATGAAGCCACTAAATACCCAAGATTTAAGCAACAAACCAGCACAGTCAGAAATTGAAAACCATCTTAAAATCAATGGATTATTGAAATATTAATGGTCTTGGGTGCCTCTATTCTCAGATGTCCAGTTTTGGGATATGTTGGCCTTGTTTTTGAGAATAGGATTTATTTGCAATTATGGGTAATAAGCTTTTCTGAATGTCAGAACTGGTGTTTTGAGTTGGCTACCCAAAGTTTAATGAGTATAATTTTTGTTCTTCATACATAGATATGGAAAAGTATGTGATGTAAGGATTACTGTCTCTTTTGCAAGTGCAAAATAGTAAAAAATGTAGAATCCTAGTTTTGTGGAAGTTGAGTGGTTTTCTTAATATTTTTGTGCTGTTTTTCAAATTTTATTCAGAAGACATAGCTTTGTAAGTATTCTGATATCACAACAAAAATACGGTAAGCCTATATATTAAAAGAAAATCAAAATGTAAGTGGCAATGTTGTGTAACGCCAGCAGATCTACTCGTAGAGATGCTTACCTTGAGGCTTTGCATTGTCTTATGATTTTCCAAAGCTGTTGATTCTTACTGGTTTGTAAAGATGTTTTGTATTTTCAGGAGCACAAGGTGAGACTATGATGGGCTTTCACTTGATAATCTTTATTGCAGACAGCGAGTGTTACTGACAACAGGACTATCTTAATTGTCAAGCTACACAGAGCTTTACTATCAGATGCTTTAATGCCACGTCTGTTCATTGTTTGACAACACTGGAAAGACAGGAAGATATACTCGAGTCCTTCATGATTGCTCATCTTGAAGGAAGAAAAGAGGGCACTGTCCATGTAAAAGAGGGCAGCTAGAAGGTCTTGTAGTCTCACCGCCACCACAACCACTCAATGTTGTGCACAGTCCCACACCAAGTAGTACAGATGCTGCACAGTTCCTCAGCTCACAGATGCAGATTGGACATTACCCACCCATATGTCCTTTGTGGTTTGGTTCATGAGCTTTAGCAAACTAGCTAATTAAGATCAGTGGGACTAGTGTAACCAGGAGCACCTGAATTTCCTTTAATCTGACTAGCTGGGTGACAGTAGCCATCAGGACACAGTGGTGTTATAGGTCATCTGTGGGCCATACTTGCCTCTTGAGGACAAAAGGCTTTTATTTTGGTGGTAAATCAGTACCCCCACATCTTCATGGTTATTTTTGCTCTTGCTAGCTTGAAAATAACGTAGTGCATTTCTGTTGTAGTGCTGCCAGTACATACCCCGAATACTGTTTATAACCTCGATGATAGGCCTGTTGTGCCGTAAGTGTTTTAAGTTCAAGCTGCTCTGTGGAGAACAAATGATTAAACTTCAGCAAAATTATATTTGTTCGGTATACAAATATGAAATGACATGAATTATGAGAATTTTCTTTTTGAATATATTAAAACACGTTAAATGCTGTCAGGAAGATTTATTATACAGAATGCAGAATAAAACTTGACAGCAGCCATTAAATGCATAATTCATGGCTTAACTTTCCAGACTGGAGAACTTGTTTTGAAAGTATGAGACTGTAACCAGATGAATTTGTGCAGATTTAGTTGAAGGAGTTTAAGTTCCCATCCTCTGGTGGAGCCTGCCTACTCCTCAGTGGGAGGTACCAGGCCCAGAGCTTAAATATGCAGTGTCCAAGAGTAAAAGCACTCAAATGTTTCAGTGGAAAGTAAAACAGGACTTGAGGACAGAAAATGGTTTAACTTTGCTTTGAAACAGACTGTGAACAACTGGGCAGCCTCAGCTGAGGGGCAGGGACTAGCAACAGAAGACAACTTTTTAAGCTTATGGAGTGTAGTAAGAGCACGGTGTTGCACACTTTCCATGGGATGTCTCTCTTCTACTAGTCATTTGTCTTTCAGGATCTGCTGTTTTCTCATTCTTATGCTGTTTGAGGACTGCAACCAAAAAATGCCATTCTATTGTGTGTACATCTCTCTTGATCCGTGCATGTTTGCTTCTCCTTTACATACAGAAGTTTACCCAACAGTAACTGATTCAAATATTTGCCTGGGGCTGTAGATGACAGATGCTCCTAGTGGTCCATATGTTCTCAGTGGAGTTTAAGCTCAAGTGCACATCTGATCTTTATAAGGCCTTTTTTTGTTTTTGAACAGTTTTCTCCTTTGTTTTTTCACAGTAACTTCAGCCCTGCATAGCTGAGGTCTGTTTTGCAATGTTTGAGCTTTTCAATTCAAATACCCTTTGTGTACATGTAATCAGTGAAACAGTTAAAGATTCAAATGCATTCTGATTAACACCAAAATATCCTAGCATATTCCGAATGGTAGTTGGTATATTTTAAAGAGGGGGAAGAATGCAAGGAGAGTTATTTCATTCTGAAATGTTTTCATGGACAGGCTCTTGCATTACAAAGTTCCTCTTTTCAAGTGTCCTTTGAGTTACTTCCTCCACAGCAGTGACAAATGTAAAATGGTCACGTTCCCTTACAGCTGAGTTCTCAGTGTTAAATGACAGAGTGCTTTTCCACAGCCAGTCATTCTCAAGGTCTTTTGTAAAACTCATTGTTAGGGGGAAAAAAAATTTGACATAAAACTTGAAAATTGCTCATTTCCCCTTCCTCCTCATAAGAGCTTTGATGTGTCTGAAACTTACCCATTTAGCTATCAACTTAACAATAACAAAAAAGTAAATGGCGGATAACCAGCACTGAGGAAGCAAATTGTCTCACATCTTAACCTTCTGTACACAAAGCTTTGTGCTAATGATTCACTGATGCTAAGAAATACTTTCTTCAGACACCAAAAGCCCTTCCTTCTTCTACCACGTTTACATTTTGCTTATACTGGCCTCTGATTATCATTGATTAAATATGCCTGTTCTTGAGAATGAACTGATACGAGTGCCAGTTAGCGGACTATGATTCACTAGTGGAAAACGTTACTTACAGATATGTTTGGAGAGTACACCTAAAATCCTTTTTTTGTGCTGAAAATCACTAATGGCTCTGAAATGCTTCCTGTATTTTAGCTAGAAGAACGTAGCCAGGGCACTCTGTGCTGCTCAGAAGAACCTCCTTCTTTGTTAGCACCTTCCCATTCAGTGCAGTGTCTGTATTCCAAATGTCAAGTTTCATGAATGAAATCCTGGCTCTGCTGGGGTGGGAGTTTTGCCATGACTTTAGCAGAGCCAGGATTTCACCTCAAGCTTCTGAATTAGCTCTACTAAATTCAGTTCTGTTTGACAGTTAAAGAGAATTTATCCCAGATCCTCAGAGGAAGCTGGAAGCGTGTTACTTTTTCTTTTGCCTTATCTTCTTGATACTGTGGAAGTTGCCACAATCTCTCCCATATCTGCCTGCATCCTATTCTACATAAAGCAATATTTTTTTTTATGTCTGTAGAGCAAACTGTATTAAACTTGAATGATTCAGATGTTAATTGCTATTTTTATTAAGCATAAGAGTTTGAAGATAACTAAGTTGATCAAATTGTCTTTATAAGCAACTGTACTGAGCAATATCACTGCAATGATTGATAGAATTATCTACGTAGTTAAACAGCTCAGAACGTAGCATACACATTGTCCAACATTGACATTAACTGTCTTTGTTCATGTATTTAAATGCTTCTAGCATAAAGATGAGTCAGTCGCTGGCACATTTTGTATAACCTACTGTAAGCATGGCTTTATGCAAATTTTAAAAAGAAGAAGCTGCTTCCAGGTTCAGTATCAGCTTTCTACCGCACACAGGAAATAAATGGGTGTGACCCTCTCTTTTATGAACAGTGGCTTTTAGGTTTCTCTCTTTTAGTTGTTTTGAAAAGATATGAAATCTCTGTTTTGGTAGAGTGGGAAATTCTCAAGGCTACATGCCTCACAACCTAATTATTTCAGAGAACTTGATCATGTGTAAACAATAGTAAATGTTTCATAATAATGTTTCTGATAAATGAGAAGACCAGTTATTGACCAAATCCTACTTTGTGGCAAGACTTCCTCCCGATTCGAATATAAGAGCACTGTATTCAAACTTGTAAGCACAAAGGGGTAAGATAGTCTATCTGGTTTTGGTTTATTACTTTTGAAAGCTAGTCTGAAACATAGTACATAGTAAAGAGAACCTACCACTTCATTAAAAATTTACATTATTTCAAAATAACGTAGCTGAATTCTAAATCTGAAGAACACAGTTTGTCTGGGAATGTGAAAACCAGGTGATTAATATCCACCCTGTGCATCACGTTAAAGTATTTGAGAGGAAAACGCAAACAATTGCAAGGATTTTGATCACAGTGGAGTAGTCTTCCTTTAAAGAAACAAGAAAGTTAACGTTGTGCCGTTTTAAGATGCTTTGCTAATTACCTAGTGGTGGTGACGTGCTTGTGTGTCTTTGTTTGTACATTTGGAGACCAAGCAGGCCTAAGTTCTGCTTTGTCTAGCACTTATGAATCCATACAGTGTTAGAGCTGTTACACTTTCCTCATCAGTAGATTGGATTTTGTTCCAGGCTTCTTGTATGCTGCCTCCTGTTCCAAGAGGCAGCCTGTGATCTGGAGCATGATCCTTAAACCTTCCCCAGCAGCCTGCTGCCCTCTGCTAAAGGAAGAAGCAGCTGTTACAGCTGCAAATGTAGCAAGCAAACAGACAAACTCTTTCTCCTGCTCTCAAACTTGCCATCAGGCTGTGACCTTATGTGGGGTAACTGTTAATACTGCAGGGCTGGATTTACTTAAAGCAGTAGCTGCACCCTTGCTCTTATCTCTTCCACCCCCTCACAGACAACACTTAATGAGCCTGTAGAGACTGGGTGGGCTGCTTTGTTTGTTTGTTTTTCAGCTTTACCAGTGCCAGGCAGTGACATCTCAGCTGCCTAAGAGAGTGTCAAAGTAGACAGGATCTGGCTAATAACACTTGCCAGATCATGAAACAAAATTTGGAAAGGCAGAGAAAGAAGCAGCACAGGTTATCTCTTGCTTTGGATTGGTCCATGTTAACTGCAGAGCTAAGGTTCTTCCAGGGCTCCTTTCTGCAGGCTGCTTTCTGTGAAACTTTAAACTGTGTCTTTATTGTAGTAGGGGACAATAAAGCAACACCCCACAAGCAATCCTAAATTCATGAGGTTCAGAAATAATGAGGTGTTGGTATTAGTCATGTGTCTGTGTCAGCTTGCCTGCTTAGCCCAGCTCTCTCTCCACAACCCTTCCCTGCTGTACCTCTTCCCTCCTCCATCTCTGAGCACTGGAGCGATACCACCTGCAGCCACTCTGTACCAGCAGCAGGAAGGGTGAAGAGCCAGAGGTGGGTCCCAGGCCCTCCTTCCACACTCTGAAGCAGTGAGCAGAGCTGAGCTGAGCTGCAGAGCTGATGAGGTCGGGGGTGCTGTGCTGAGGTAGGAGTTTTGAAATTCATGCACATGCACTCCCACCATGGGGGAAAGGTCCCCAGAAAAATCAGGGAGCCTAGGGAGAAGTGGAATGGCTGGTGAGCACCAACCTCTTGTCCAGCAGGTTAATAGAGCAATACCTTTTTTTGTTAAGAGTGTTGTGAAAAATGTAAATGGCATCAGCTGCTGTGACTTTGTAGAAGCAAGAATTATAGTTGTGTGTAAGCCTTTATGTGAAGACAGTTGTCTTGATATTTAATTTTCAAGCAAGAGGGTTGGATATTTATTTTATATATATATTTTTTGAAATTAACAATGAGGACATGTTTTTTCTCCTTTGAGTTTTTTAAAAGTGACATATTTCTAAAACCTGTTTCATAGTAACAAAAAGGATGATGTAGTGAAGATCTAGTTGATAGTTCCTTGAAGATGTGGTTTAACAGATGTGGGTAGATTGACTCCTATTGTCTAAACTTAGTGAGAATTCTTTGTGTATTTACTGAAACCTAAGATACAATACAGAGTTTTCTAGTGTATATCAGTATTTTTTTATAACTTTTTCCCTGAAAAATCAGACTGCATCTGTTTTGAGTTAGGTCAGATGTTTCATCCCAGTCCACACTCAACCACTGGATCACATGATGTGTGTTACATTCCAGTCCAAAATGTGTGTGGCGCACAACTGCACTAAGAAATGTCTCCTAGTGTTGTCCTGGTGACTCTGGAATTACTGTCTCAGAGGCCCACCACTTGTTCAAAATGTTTAAAAGTGGCTCACGCCAGTATGGCAGAGCTTTGTAATAAGAATAACCTTAGGATAATCTGTGGTCGTGTGGTTTTTTTTTTCCTTCTTTAACACACACTGTTTAAATTAAACCACAGATTTGCAACTGCTGGAAACATGATACAGGTAAGTAGCATTTATATAGTTTTATTTGCTTTACAACTGTCTTCTGGTATTTCAGTCTGTAGTAACTTATGATTACATTCCAAGGAGAAATAAAATTGGTGGAGACAAGCTTTTCCTGCATCCATAAAAAGAGAACCTTGATTCTACCTTTTCCTTTTATTTTTTTTCTTTTATTTGCTTTGCAAGCTTATAATTAGTTCAGTTTGTTTTTTGAAAAGTGTATTTGTCATTCTTACTGATATCTGTTAGAGCTGTGAGTATGTCAGCAAGGCTGGAACTAGATTCTTTTATCTTTTTAATAAAGGAAATACTTAACAAGCATCATCTAGTTTTTTCTTAGTAAGGCCATTTTACAGTTTTGATTGTTACTTATTTCCTCTTGGACACTGTTTACTTCCCTGCAAGAAACTCAATCTACTGGTGACTTCTTTAATGAAGAACTGAAATATGAAACCTGGTTGGGCCCAATATGGTATGTCAGACATGATTAGGAAGGACATATGACCTACAGCTTATGAAAAAAGAAGTGTGGTTCAGCGGTTGAGTTGGCACTCCTTATGCTTGTTCCTTGAAAAGGTTCTGCCCAGCTAAATATGAAGGGTGTACTAATGAGTATAGCTGCCTCTAGAAACATCCTGACACATATTTTTATACAAATGTGTGTAGTAATTAATGCAGTCTACTTCAAAATTGTCAAGCCTCCAGCTTCTTCTCTGAATTTGTTCACAGTTGGAGGAAAAAAAACTGTGTCTAGGACACAGGCCTGGGACTGATCCTAGATTCGCTTCCTGGCTCTGCAATGGGGATTTCATCTGAACAGGAACAAGCCCCAGTGTTTCAGCTGTCAAATGGGACTAAAATACTTTTTTTATCCTGCTGCTTTGTCTGATCTTTCCTGCTCATAGAGGGTGTCTTTAACTGTGTGCATCTAGTACAACTGGAGACTCCAGATATTATCACAGGAGTTCTTTTAATAATAAAAATACTAATTTCTTAGTTAAAAATTGTCAGTAAACAAACATGTTGGTTACTTCCTGTTCCTTTGGTCCATTTAATTCTGTGTAGGTAATTGATTGACCTTCTGTTGGTTAGATGAACTGATGATTTTATAATGCTCATTTGCTGCATAGTTTTCTATCTTCTCTTTGAAAAGTGCATTATCCAATATTTTGTAGATCAACTAATGGTATTGCCCAAGAGTAAATTTAATCGGATGGATCCTTATGTTTTGCCTAAAGGTATAATTGATTTGGGAAAAGGCATTCTGTCTATGTAGGGGTTATTTTCTGCAAATTAAAGCTCACAAATATATTACCATAGCCTTATTTTATTTTAAGGTATTTTTGTATCTGAATTCTTTAACTGGAAGTAATGAAGTATTCTGGGAATAGTCATAGGGCTGACAGCCCAAGTGATTCTATGACCTTTGTTTTGCTCTGCAAAGCTTTGAGTCACTTTTGGAGCAGCTGGCCAGTTTCAAAGTCTTCACAAGAGAAAAATGAGAGCTACAGGAAAAATTGGCTTTTATCCCAAAGGAGGCTGCACTATATTTTTATACTTAATATAGCTGGGAAAACGTGTGAAATAATGCTGACTTAAAAACATTTTTTGAGCTTAATTTCTAATTTCTAAACCATCTTACTTACTCAGTTTCAGTGACATCTAGCAAATTGGCCATGTAAGTTTGTATTCAGGCTCACCTAAGTGTATTGAGGCATTCTTTTCTTCCTGAGAGACCAGTTTTCTCTGCTTAAGATCAGCAGAAATATTTCTATAAAAACACCATCTCACCTTTTTGGCATTTTTCTACAGGAGGTATTTTCTCTAGAGTTCCTGAATCTCTATTCCTGCCTCTTAATTCTTTCAAAACTCTAATTAGTGTTAATTTCTCTAATAAAGATAATATATAGAAGATCAGTAAAAGGTGGCAGCAGTGTTTGTTATAGGTATGTAATATAAATTTGTTCTCCAGAGACTCATGGTTTAGCTCCTGTGATAAAATATGTGATCAGCAGAAGAGATGACAGTGAAGAATAAGGTAAAATGTCATAAAAATAAAGCCAGAAAACTGTGCTGCATGACCAGAATTCTCAGCCCATTGCATACCTAGCCCATTACGCGTGTTTTATGGTCACTGTAGCAGGACTGAGTCTTAAAGAAGTGGTTCTAGAACTGGCTTTATATATTTGTGCAGGGAAATCTTTTTCCCATTTATGAGGACTGGCTCAAGATTGGAAGAAAATGACAGATGTTGGCATCTCTGTATGCTGAGTAAAGAGGGGATTCATTTCTTGGTGAAACAGAGGTAAAGAATCAGGAGTCCAAGGGCCAGATACGGTGTGGGATTTTGTTTTACACAGCTCAGACCTCTTTTTCTTGTTTTCTGGATAAACATGAGTGTCTTCTGCCAAATGTACTTGAAAGGTCTATACTGTAGCCCTCAGCTAGAAAAATCTTTCTTACCAAGTCAGAATACTGAAGGTAAAAGTAGGTTATAAAGGTTTGATGAGTGAAAATGCCTAAGTAAGCACAAAGCTTGCATTCAAGCGAGTGCAGAAAGAACGGTCCTTGGACAGGAGTACCCAAGGAAGAGGAAACAGGGGACTGTCACACTAAGAAGCAGTATCTTTCATAGACTTCTGCAGGATGAGTGTTCAGGTACTGGTGTCAGAGTTTAGATAAACTGCTAAATGCAAGAGAGCCAGGGAACAAGTTTAATCAGAATTTCTGAGTGTCCCTGTTGCTTAATAGCACACTTGTGCTCTGGTTTGGGCTGCTTCCACTAGGTCTCCTCCAGACAAATCTGCTGTAGAGGAAGCAGATCTTAACAGCATTGGTACAATTTGGGGCCAGGGTTTGATCTTCTGTTAAGCGGGATAAACATCCTCGTAGAGGAGGAGGTTGCTGTAGGCAGTCAGAGGAGACAAAGTCTCTGGTGAGAGTTCTGGGGGTGTGAAAAAGAGAAAGGTCAAATCTGGAAGATCTTATGACAGGGGTGGCAACAGACTCTTATATGAGTTGAGACAGAACTGAGTCAAAGATGATACCTGCGTTAGCACCCTGAGTAACTAGCAGGGAGGATTTTAGGGCCCTTCAGTAAAAAGGGGGAAAGGGAGGTAGTTATGAAGGTCAGTGACTCAATTTTGGCCATGTTAAGTTTAAATAGATGACTGGGCAGCTCTGGTACGCCAGAATAGGCCAATAACAAAATGTATTTTGCGTTTGCTATATATACAGTAAAAGTGTTGCTGAGTTTTTGCCAGTGAGACTATTTGCTCATGTTTCAAAGTGTAATAGCATTACTAAGAGGAATGCAGTGTGTATTTGTGATTGCCTTTATTTTCTCAGTAAATTCAAGCATGGTTTTGGCCCAAGTTACTTAATGTGATGGTAAGGAGTGGAAAACTATGTAATTATCGGTTATGAATGCTAGCAACATGTTTGACCTTTTTTTTTCTTTAGTTGCCCAGTGTAGTTTTACAGATAATTTTCTCACAGTTTATACTATTTCAGAATTTTTAGACTCTGTGGTTTTCTAACATTTAAAACATAAGACTTGTAGGTATCCATTTGTGACACACTGTGATGATGTGATATCTTTTTGAAGATTGTGCTGCAGATCTTTGCTTAACTTTTAAAAAGCTAAATATAGATAAAGCTACAACAAAATATTTTAGTCTCAGACCAGAGGCACTCTATATCGCTCAATTAGTAAAATATACAGAGATAAGATAAGGGACAATAGTGGAATTTTTATGCACTGAAATTGAGTAAAATGGCTACTAATCTGGATTCTCTGGCAGGTGAAATATCTCAACTATACAGCTGTTAACTAGTCTTTAAACTCCTTTTGGAATTGCTCACATTAACAGAATTGCTTTGTTTTAAGTTGGAATGGTATGGCTGGCTATGTGTAACATTAAATTTTCATGTGATATTTTTGGTTTTTTTCAGGGAAAGGTCCATCTTGAGCTGAGACTGAGTGAAGTCATAACAGACACTGGTGTCGTCTGCCATAAGCTTGCAACACGGTAGGGTTGACTGCAGAGTTATGAAGAAGCGTATTAATTACAGATAGTGTGCAATACTTCATTTAAAAATCATTGGAGGAATCAAAACATGGATTGAAAATTGAATGTCCTTATGCTCTGAACTTAATTAGCAACTGCTCTTAATAAGTGATATCCTTATGAATTTATAGGATGTGAGATGGTTTTTCATTTTCTCCTCCCCTTCTCCACATGATCTAGGTAATTTTCTTCCTAACACTTATAAATGTTAATAAATCACTTACCCAATTTAGTCATGGCATTAATATTAAAAACACATCAAAGCGTAATATTAATGTCCTTCTGCTTTGCATTAAGGACCTTATGAGCTAAGCAAATTTTTAGCATAACTTGCATGGTGACAGGGTGTTACAGGGCTGGCTTAACAAACAGAAGTTTTCCATCAGTTATTGAAGTAGTCTCAGAATTAACCATCCCATCTCACTTCAAACTAATTGAAGCCTAGAAGCCCCAGGGCTCAGATGGGAGTCAAGATTTCACCTTCTGTTATGGAGGAGTCTTGGGAGCCATTACTTTCTGACAACAGCAAAGACTTTTAGGTGGCTGCTTCAGGAGCAGTGGCTGAGCTGGTAGGTTTCTCTCAGGAACCTGCCTTGTATTCTCTGTCTGGCAGAAGAGCTGTCAAGATTGGAGCGTTAACCTATGAACAAAGCCTTGGCAGAGCACTAACAGAATGATGTAAAATGCGGGTCTAACAATAGGACTGGTCAGAACTTCCCTAGCAGAGCATTTTTCTGTTGAAACAATTGCCAAATAGCTTAATGTGTATGATGCTATCAGAGTAGTCTTTGCAGCTGGGACCTGTTAACAAATGCAGGTGAGCCATGTTGGTTGATCTGCATCCTTCCAGGCATACTGCTAGTATGAGGATATGCTGGAGTATGCAGTCTTGCATGCCTGTGCATACATCTTCTAGCCCTGCCAAAGCTCTGTAAGTTGGTATACTTGAAGTTTTTCTCTCTGCAGCCCACTGGGTTTTTTTTAAGTGATGAGGCATATTGAATAGCACAGATAGTCTGGTGAAAGTTGCTGTGTAGACTCTGATCTCCAGCAAACTTACTAATCAGGGCACAATGCCATTTTGAACATAGCTGTACCTCTTTCAGGACAGAAGTTGTTACATCAATATATCTGTGCACCACTTGGAGGGACCAGCCTTCATGTAATTAATACCTGAGGAGCCTTTTTATGTCATTTTCCATTGTGCAATTTGAATATGCCCAAGTGATGAAGATTGCAAAAAGTCCAAGAAACCAGAGTTAAAACCTGCATCTCCCAAGTCCTAGGCTAGTATCTTATGTTGGTGTGTTATTTGTATTTTTCTATTACTGTAGCTCCTAAGGCTTTGCAGGAGAGATGAGGGAATAGAGGATGGGAAAAGACATTTTATTGTCCTTCCACCCCACTATATCTCTGCAATGCTAAGGCATTGTAGGTGTGGGGGGCACACAGGATAGTGGGCTTATCTCTAGTCTTGGACTCTGCCTCTGAGTGGGTCCAGAGAATGCAGCACCTGGAGAGGGAAAAGGAGCAGAATTGTCCTGAGGGCCAAAATACATTGCTTTGGCCTTTCTGGAAGTGTGCAGTGCTCTCCCAAGTGATGTGATACAGCACAGAGGCCTCTCTGTAGATCCCTTATGAACCCTAACTGTGGGATGTGACGTCTGGTAATCTGCAAACAGAGATTAAATGGAACATCCTTTCACACTCATCATGGTCTCTCTTTTGGATAGTTAGGTAACACATTGATGGAGCGTCAAAAGTGCTTGACTCCCTTTGCTTTCTTTTGTGGGATTATGCCATGCCATAGCCAGCTTTTTAAAGTTTTTTTTTTCTTTGGTGAAATAAGACCTGGTAACATCATAGTACTAGGGCTTTTTTTCAGCTAAATTCCTGAAATGCTAGACATGGTTATATTGTTAAAGTTGTCATTGCCTTATTGCTTTTCATGAAGCAAGAAGCTGCATGTGTAATGCCAAAGCACCTTTTCAGACATAACAATGTTCAGCATTTTCTTTCTACCTTTCTATTCATTTGACCATACAGGTTTTAAATCTCTATTCAAATTCTTACTTACATGGCCTTGATTTGAAGACTATTCCTTTCTACAGTACAGAGAAAATACTTAGATTGGCTTGTGAAGCATTCTGTAACCTTGATTTGCAAGATATTGTTCAATAAATACAATGCTTTGGCTGAAATGCCTAGAAAAATCCTGAGCTTTAACCACTATATCATAATGTTCAGAGCTTATCTCAAATCTCTTTAAATCCAGTTCTTGCCTCTAAGAAACAAAATCTGAAAATCAGAGCCCAAGCAAGCTTTTGTCTGCTGAAGTTGTCTTTCCTACTGTCTTCCTCTCTTCTGTAGCTGACCTGAGCACTCCATTTGGCTCTGGCTAGTCTCCAAAGCTGTTTGTCGTTTGAGTGGTAAGTGGGAATAGAACTTAGGTTAGGAAATAAATATTTCTAGAGTATGTAGATCCGTTGGTACAGGTTTTTGTGGCAGTATATCTTACGAGTGGGAAGAAGGAACAGGAAGAGAGAAAGGGGAATGATTACATCAGGAAAAATAGCACTTCAGAATGTAGTGTGGCATTTTCTTCATGCAGCACCTTTTATATTTTTGCTTTAGAAAGGTATACAAAGCCTTTCCTGCAGACTATGGATCTGTGACATTTTCCCACACTGCCTGAAATCTCTTTCAGGTTTGTTCATAGATAGTTTGGTTCTAGGGCTCAGACAGGTAAGGAGAGAGCACAGTAATTAAGTAATGCTTAATTAAATGTCTGTGTGGCTGGACACAGTGGGAAGATTTGCCAGTGGGAAGAATGGAGAAGGTAGGGAAGGTAGACCGTTTGTTATAGGTAGTTCATGAGTGAAAAGTAGAGACTGGGTGAATTAGAGGAGTGCAGCTACCAAATGAAGTATGTAAAGATACCTGATTTTGATGTGGACAGCTCATGAAAGCTCTTACAGTGAGCAAGTAAGATAAAGCAGTAAGATTGTGAGTGAGAACTTAAAATCAGTTAATCCTGCATTCTTCAGAGCAGAATGTTTAGATTGCTTGTCTTGTGGATTTCCTCCACCTTTTTTTTTTTCTTTAATAGGGCTCTTAGGTGCAGGAAAATAAACACTATCCTGTAAATTGCCACATAGGTATAGCTGGTTGAACAATTCAAGTTGGTGAGGAGAGCAAAAGCTGCTTCCAGTGGGCAACAATTTAAAAATACCTTAGAGACACTTTTCTGAGCCCCAAGGATAATGCTCATTTTCAAAGACACATATGCAGGCTCACTGAAAACTAGACATAGCTAGGAAACTTCTCCAGAAACTGATCCAAAAAATCAGTTTTCTTATCGGCTCCCCAGCAGGTCATATCTTCACTACTGTGCTTTCTTCAAGCCTGTGTGCATTGCCACCACCTCCACATCCCAGAAAGCCTTGAAAGCAGCTGGGGCCTTGCTCAGCCAGTCTGCGGCCCTATGGAGCACACCATCAGCAGTCAGCTGGATGGGAACGTTTATCTGAATGGAAGGGGGCAGTAAAATTGCTATGTGCTGAGCTCTTGAGCATTAAGTAGTAGATTATTTCAAAATGCAAAAGGCATATGAGCTTCCTTAGCCTCTGCAAAGGAAGCAAAAAAATTGGTTAAAAACTGTTGCCTAATAGCTTCTCCTTAGGAAGCATTCAATACTTTCATTTAGCCCTAAGCCACTAAGCTGTTGTGCTTCATCAGAGCCCTTCAGAGGCTATAGTCTTTGCCAGCTGGTACAGCACAATTTCTCTGGCCGAATCTCTGCAGCAGAGATTATGAGGAGAAACATTAGTGGATTTAAAAGTTACATTGACAGTACAGATACAGGCACTATGATCAAACTGCCTGTGTCCCCAAGCAGCTCCTGCTGTCACACTGTGTAAGAACCAGAACTCATCTTTGTGGGCTCCTTTGGGGAGCCCTTTGTTGCTTGTGGCTTCTCTCTGTGGAACTGCTGGGAAACTTGATGGACCCAGCGACTGGGTTGCTCTGAGTTGTCAACTGGTCTCCCTAAGCATCTCATGTTCCTAGCATGGGACTCAGGCTTCTGATGTGTTGTGTATTTATGTCATACATAAGCAGAGCAAGTCTATAGCCTACTGCGCACAGACCTTTGCCCAAGTGCTAATCAGATAGGAGAAAACACGTATGGACTTTGTGGCCTGGTACCTCCATGTAGCTGTGTATTTATGCTAACTACTGGTGTGCCATGCAGTGTGTCATCTTGAGTACACAGTGTGCTTGGAAAAAGTAAATCTGTTCAGTGGGTTCTGGTTTTCCCCCCTCTATCCTTTCCTCAGAAAAGATCTTGAGTTGTCTTCCCCTGCCCTGTATGGCCACAGCCTTCCTGGCCCTCTGCGCAGTCAGCTGCAACTTGTCATGGCTACCAACATCTGGCCTCGCCTTTTTTTGGCTGTGGAGCGAAGACTGTCTCTTATTTGTCAGGTGGTTTGGCACTTGCCAGAAATCTGTCTTTAGTTTTATGAACATTTTAAGGTAATAAGGCAGAAAGAAGCAGTCTGGACCTTCCCATGAGTCCTACTGCTTGTGCCCATACCTGTTCCACCCTCACCTTTGTGCTGACGCAAGTTTCTTAGTGGCTGCATGAGCAACAGTACCTTTTTATTTTTTTTCCTCAAGTTTTTTAAGCTGGATCAGTCCCTGATCCTGTATACCCTAGAAACTACACAGAGTTTTTTTTCAAGCACAAAAGAGTGAAAGTAAGTGGCAGGGATGAGGGAAGGATGCTCCTTCTGCAGCCATGCCACCTTAAAGTGTTTGAACAGAGGCATAAGCAGTGTGTGTGCACCCCTGTTCTGTGAATACATCTGGAAAAACAGTGGCGCATGGCGCTCGCTACATTTTTTTCTGAATCACCACGCTCCCTGTACAGATATCCTTCCTGCTTCACAACAGAAGTGCTTAGAAAGGAACCACAGAGCTTTTGTGAACCTTTCCCCACCATCTTTACAGCAGACTCCATGCAGCACATCTGTGTTCACCACAGAAAGTTGGTTCTCCAGAGGCTTTAAGGCCTCTGGGCTAGTGCAGACAACTTTCTCTCATCTCGCAGAGCAGCATAGACTAGGATCAGCAGATATCTGCATTCACATTTATTTAATAAAGAGGAGGGCTCCTGGAGATCGCTTTGTAGAAATCCATGCGCTTCACTTTGGCTAAGCTACCAGAAACAACATTTGAAAGCAGTGTTCTGTATTTAGCAAGATGACATCTGACTTCCAGAATGCCTAAAGGAATAGGCCACTGAACTCCCATTGAAAGTCAGCATGAGCTGGAAGTCTAGCTCCCTGATCTTCCTTTGAGAATTCCAGCATGTGTATGTAATTAGTCACATTTAAATGTCTGTATTTATTCAGTGTCCCCAGCTGCTCCTTCAAGTGTTGTCTTATGTCTTGTCTCTTAGGTTTAAAAAAAGCTTGAAAACATCTGTTTTTGAGAGCTTCCCCCCTCTTTTGTGCTTGCCCCTCCACCCCCAGTAAATCTATACAGCTGAATTATAACTTATGTGGTTTAGCTGCCTCTGCTGCCTTTCATATGTAGCAACACAGTTTTTCAGCGAGTGATTCATGGATCTGCAAATACATTACCAATGCTGAAGTTTTATTTGCTAAATGAAGCATTTGTAACCCTGGTGTGGAAGACATGCTGTTGCTCTGCATTAATTTATGAATTAATCTTAAATGCTGTGTGACTCTCTTGAGTGCTCCAAGAGATGTATTCAGGCCATGTGGAACAAAGTTAAATGGGCTTGTTTGCAAGAGCAAGCAGGAAAGGAAACAATGAGTAGATAGGACATCTCTTCACTTCAGGGGTCATTAAGAGAACAGTGACTGAGCTGTGGGCATTTAAGAGCTTTAAAAGTCCTTCTGAAGAGGAAGGGGGAGGTAAGGAGGAAGGAGTCATTTGTCAAGGGTGGTTAGAGCAGAAGGTGGGAGGGGTGGGGGCTGGGCTGCATAGGGGGGGATGTGGTGGACTCGGTGATGGTTCCCCAACTGTCTCTGCCCTATGAGCTGAGCTTTCAGTGGGCAGCAACTTTGCTCTCTTGACTGCTCACAGTATAGCTTTTAAGTTACTTGTCTGTGAGCTTTGGAAAGTGGTGTGGGCAGCACATTCCTCACAGACTGACAACCATTGCTGTGCATCATTCTGCCTATGTAACTGTTTAAAATTCTCTTATGCAATGTGGCGTTTCTAGGGTTAAGCGTAATTGGTATTCTATTTTGAAAAGTTTAGATGGTCAGTCTATTTTGCTAGTCTCAGTTTTTGAGGGGCAAAACCACAGGTATCAAGTCTAGTCAGAAGGACTAAGGTAACTGCAGCTCCTGTTTGTGGATCACAAGTGAATCTTAACCTCAGAGTAGGAGAATACATGATCCCACCTTGAGTGGTGAGGGTTTGCTGTGATCACCTGTAATTGCATATGGAGACACCTTAAAAAGGACAGGAGTGCAGCTAGTCCTCCAACCATGGAATATATTTAAATATTTTTATGTAAAACTAAAACATGCAGGCATCATTTTCGAGTCATCTGAAAATTTTCCTTTTCAAACTAGCTTGCTTCCTGCTTTTCTCATTTATGTTGGAGCTAGTTTACTGTAGATATCTATCTTCATCAGATCCCAGGAATAAGTAAAGAAACTGTTCAAAGGGTTCAGTTAAAGAGATAACTTTGAAATGTGTTACTTGACTGTATCTGTGACACTGAAGACCGAAATGTTACTGCTTTCTGTCATGGCGCTTTGACATTGATAGGAGTGGAAAGCAGGAGTACAGAAAGGATAGCCGGCAGAGTTTCAGATAATGCTTTCTGTGGGCTTTTTTGTTTGTTTTTTTTTTTGAGGGGGGGGGGGTTGAGTGTCACGTTAATGCAGAAAACTCTAGAACTTGTTAACTTGATGCAATTTCTTTAATCTCTCACAGTATTTCATTTTTTTTGTAATAGGTAATAATGTTGCATGGACATGAATCCTAGTTTTAAAATACAGCGGACTCCAGTTACTTGGAGCTAAATGAAGACAATGGTGTAGAGCAGGGGTTAGCCCTCTCTTGAGGGTGGTGTGCTGCACAATATTTTTTCTTTTCCAAGTTAGAGGTGGTGTTCTTCAAGAAAGTCAGCAGGAGCCAGGAGGTGCTGTCTCATAGGAGCAATATGGTGATGACAGTATTTTGTTACTGTGCGAGGTGGCAGCTCTCAGGCTCTTCATTGTATGTTGCCCAGTGTGAGACTGCAGCTCCCATTGAGCCTGGAATTAGCCTGAGGCCAGAACTGGAAGCTAGTGTCTCTCTGGGGGTGCTACAGCTCTGTGAGCCGCCTTGCCACCTGTGCCCGTATCTGCTGCTTTGAGGTCTAGAGAACACAAGTTTTTTGTACTGCTTCAGATAAGCTTCTACTTAGTTACATGGACATACAGTGCACAGCAAACTTTGAACTCACTTCAGGGTCAAATGAAGTTTATTTTCCTGCCCAAAATTTGAGCTGAGTAAGTTAGGGGGAGAAAAAAGATGTTGCTGACTACAAGCAGACCAGTTTGATGTTTGCATCAATCAGTGCATCTCTCAGCATTTTGAAAAATTTCAGCTTTTGTTTGCAGCTGCTGAGGAATACTATTGCGAACATGAAGTAGTTTCAAGGGTTCATTTTCAATAGATGCAAGCACCCATTAAAATGTGTCACAATCTCGTTTGTCTGGAGAGCATACCCTGCATCAAGCTATGCTTTTTCCTGCAGCACTGTATGTTGGTCATGCTTTTAATCTTGTATGTGTTTCGTAACAAACTGGGGGGAAAAAAATTGCTCTGAGATTAAATCACAAAGGATCTGGTATTTTATTTTCTAGTGCTGCAGTACTGGGGGTTTTGGGGAGTAGGGAAGGGAAGGGAGAGGGGATGGATACATACCTGTGTATGAGGTTTTAGTACAGATCACAGGTTTTCCTTCCTCTCAACCCCGGTGATGGTAAGGCAATGAGCTGCTTGCTATCTGAGCAGTTCTCTGCCCTTTGCTTCTCCTTCGCCACCAAAACTTGTCTTGCCCATTCTATAGCCTAAATCAAGTTTAAACTGCTTGCTCCCTCCATCAAACCTCCCCATGTACTATAAATATCACTTCCTCCTGCTGCCAGATTTCCCATGACTGAAATTTGTGTTTCACCCTTCATTTTTATATTCAGTGTTTCTTCAGTGCTTTCTCCTCTGTTCATGAAATTCTTCCCATGTACTTAAGTCACAAGCAAATATCTTATCTGTAATCCTAATTAAGAGCAACTTCTTTGTTTAGGGCTTTTAGCAGTAGTCCACCTCAAGCAGAGAATGTAAAGTGGTCACCATTTTGAGACTGAACTGTTGCATGACTATTTGGAGTACATATAAGACTGGTCTTGCGGTGCAAGGCTGGAATGTATCTATTCTAAGTCAGTCTATTTCAACAGTAAGTGCCACTATTTAAATAACTTGAGGGTACTTCCTGTTTTGCACAGAGTAAACAGTCTGGGATGATAAATTGAGGCAAATTATTCAAGCATAAATCCTTTTAATGAATTATTTTTAACTTTTAAATGTACTTGAGGGCTGTTAGGGTGGTTGGGGGGGCATTAGAGAGTATTCCTGTGGTATCCGTGTTTGTAATAGATGCATAAATTTTGAGAATTGTGAATTGTTAGCACTTTGGGATACTGACAGTACCCCAAGTTGTCTGCATGTTTTTCTTCGCTCGTGTCCTTTAATCAGCTGGAGAAGTTCAATTAATTGCTTTTGGGGTAGGTCCCTAGGAAAAATTTGTGAGCTGTTTTGCAGCCTGACCTGTATCAAATGGCTCTTTGATGTACACAGTATTTAGCATAATGTAAGGGTAAATTTTATGCTTTTTCATTCTGAGTGACTTTGTTGGAATCAGTACAGCTTCTATGGTAAGTAACAGCCCGAAAAAATGTTAGTGAAGCTTCTGAAGGAGCAATGTGATGGGACATAATGCAACTTGCAAATCACACTTCTACTGCTGTGTTTCACTGCTGCTGCAGGAGGAACGTTCTTGCCAGGGTGATAGGTAGGTAGCAGAACAGGGAACTGCGGATCTCAAGGTATGCTAGAAAGGAATAGGGTAAGCTACAGGGTAAAAGGAAGGTCACAGGGCCCCTGGTGTTGAAGCTGGGTTTTTTTGCAAGTATAAGGAGTGTTAAGACATGGTACACAATGCATAGGAGACATTCTTTGTTAATTCTGTTGTTCACAGAACTGTTTGTTGAAAGGAGGTTACTCCAAAAAGTCTGCCTGTGTATGTGACATTATCATTAATGAGAAAATACCCCTTTCCCTAATCCTTCAGGATGAGCTAGAAATCATCTTCATGCTTCTGGATATGTTATACAATAATGTGAGCTTAACTGGTTATGTACTATGACCAAGTTCTTTTCAGAGTCCATAGCACTAACATCACCAGTGTCTCCTGTATTGTTTTTTTTTTTTTATCTTGGTGTAGACCTTTGATTTGGATGACAATGGTGAAATACTTGCGCTATGTTGCTAATTGTGTATTTATAACACGTAAAACCACTTGTGAATGGAAAAGATGAGAAGTCTTTGAGTTCACTTTTTGAATTTAATAGCACTTTGAGGTCAGTCATTTTCACTGTACCACTATTCTCCTTACTCCACTAGATAGTTTGCTAGTTCCTCCTTTAATGGTTTTCCACTCTCAAATACAAAGAGAAAAGGGAAACGCTTTGAAAGAAAATGCAAGATGTGATCCTACAAGCACAGAAATTGGCAAGGAGGCTGTGCTCTTGGAGACAGTAGTGTCTGCAATTAATTTGAATTCATTTTCCAGTTGACTTGCTTCCACGTTGATGGTTTTGTAGTAATTTCATACACATAAGCTTCAAACAGAAGCAGGACTTCAGCTAGACTCTGTACAGTTGCAGATGTACTAGCTGTGCTTGGTGTTATCCTTTTTGTTGTTTGACAGTCACTGCTGTACTGTCCTCAGTTTCCTGCCTTGGTACTCTAAATACCATGTTGGTAAGAGGTGGCACAGTGTGATGGTTGACTCTTGCTATGTGTGTGCTTATGAGTCAAAGGCCACAGAGAATCACTGAATCGCCATCATCTGCAGCACTTTCCTCCCTGGGGACGTTTGGTGGCTCTCTCTTCTCTATGCAGCCATTGAATTTAACAAAATATGTCAAACTGGAATATCTTTTGGGATCTCTGCCTCTCTTTCAAATTTTGTGGAAATTGCCAACTGATTCAAAAAAATAATCAGTGGGAGATTGATGGCCAAATGTGGGCAGATAACATTTTCTCATAAGCCTTGTTTCTTTAGGAGACCAGGCTAAACGGATGCTGTTAACTGGAAAGGGTTCGTAGAAGAGCTACAGGAAGAATTGGAGACCTGATAAATGTGCCTTATAGTGAAAGTGTGTTTGATTTATGCAAGAAAAACTTCAAAGTGGTGAAACCATGATATGTAGTATATTCAGAGGAGGGTTATTCTGATAGTATGGTTGCTTATTCTTACCACAGTAATACTCAGTGTTTGGAAGCTAAAGGCTGATCTAATGGGAAACAAGTAGTAAAGCACTTTTTTTTTTAAACAGTCAGGATTGTTAATCAGTAAACAGTTTCCTTTAGGGTGTTGTGGGGATTTTTTTGATCATTGGGAGTCCTTTAAGTTACACCTGGATTTCTTTCCAGAAGGTGCTCTGGAGATGCCATAGACATCATGAGCTTAATGCAGAACTTGGCTAGGTGAGAGCTTTGATTAGTGTCATGAAAGAGGTCAGACTGTGTGATCTCGGAGATCCCTTTTGGTACCAAAATATAAGGAGAAACCTGAAGTGAGTATGAACTGTTTGTGTAGTAATAACTGGAACTATAAAACTGATGTGGGTTACTAGTTAGGGCTGGTTATACCAGAATAGCTCCCTGACCATGCCCTAATTTGCATCTTGCTTTTCCCTAAGAAGATCTAAAGTGACAAGCGACTATAACCTTTTTTAAAAAAGAGCTTACTTTGCATTGCTTTTCATTACTGAGGAGCTCAAAGTGCTCTACAAACAGAGGTATAACAACCACTTTGTGAAGCACAGCCTCATTTGGGATGGAATATGACTGTTTTTAGGTGAGCATAGGACGCATGCCTGACCTTTCAGGGCAGAAAGCAAAATGGGACAATGTGCTAGAGGAAAATGTCAGCCATATGTTAATGCTTTGTTCCTGCTAGAATACCAGGGTTACCATCCTGACTTGCTCTCATTGTGCAGAAAATCTCACCTAGTACTTTATCATATCCAACTGGTAAAGGTATTTTAGTCTTCCACTGAAAGTCTGTGCCTTCATCACCAGATACCTTCTGGGTATTGCTCTTTGATGATTCAATAGTATGAGATTAATTAGAAAACTCTAAATCACTGGACATTTTCTTGAAACAACACCTGTAATACAATATGCGTATACATTTTCTAGAGGAGAAAGCATCAGTCAGGATCATTGCAGGTGGATGTTTTCCTAAGGTCTTAAAAATTGTGGAGGATGTCAGGAGTCCAGTGCTTTGTAGTTGTGTTGTTACAGAGAGCAATGTTTTATTATGAAGGTTTCACTGATACTGGAAGGGTTTGTCTTCAGGACCCACTCTGTTTCCACACAAAGACCTGAAATATCCTTCTCTGCTGTTTCTGTATCATATTCACAGCATAATCCTCTAGCCACAGAGCACTGTAACACACATCTCCAGGAGAGATGGCCCTTTTCTCTGCTTAGCTTTACTAAGGGGATAGGCCATAGCAGGAATCGAGGGAAGCAAAACTCGTACCAGTATACCAGTACTGATAATAAGAGAGGGCAACAACTGATCAATGTGTTACACTAGCTCTGAGAAACTGTATGTATATTGCCTTACATGTGAGGTGTTTCAATACTCACTTTAATTTTAGTGTAACAATACAGTACATCTGAGCATGACTGGAAGAATACTTTCTAGTGTCACAATATAGTAAGTGGTCTTTTAGGACCAGGGAAACAGTTCAAAGTAGGTAAGTAACCATTCTGTAACAACTCTTTTTGAATGAATGGTTTATGAATCCTACTTGACCTCTCTTTTGGCCAAGTCATAGACATTGGGGAGGATTTCTTTTTAGTTAGTTTCATCAAAAAGTGTATTTCAAACTGTGCCTTTTCATGCCTGTGATGTTTGTGTTTCTTGCAACGAAGAACTTTATCTGCCATACTATAAAAATTTTAGATTAACAGAACGTAACAAGCCTGGTCCGTGTTTCTCTGTTTGGATAACTAAGGAAGACTCTACAGTTCTACTAAAAATACCAATTCAAACTGAACTGTCTTGTGTTTTGTTTTTTTAATAAAAAGTAGTTTTCAAGCATATAGTGCCTGTTAAATATCTGACACCATGTGATTTTTCTGCCCCCTCCCACCCCACTTGGTTACTGGTCTGTAATTGCAATGGGATATGTTAAGGTCTTTTTTGTTATTTAAATCTAGACAGCATCAAGTCAATATTGTTAATTCTGGAAATGTAGTTAGAAGAGAGAATTTTTCATGTTGATTCTGACATATATTATATAACCTTAGCCTAGACCTCTTATCACAATGAATTCAGTGCATCTGCATTACTTTGGGAGTCAGTTGTAAACTTAATTATCATCAGCTTTCAGTAATGCTGATGAATCAGCTCAATTTGAATTACTTAATTGCATCTGTAAGAAAAATCACTACCCTTTTAATAATAAGTATTGTTAATCAAGATCACAGATCTTCTGATTATTCGTATAAATGAAGTCAAAGTTGTTTTGGGTTGTTTCAACTTATATTTTTAAAGACTTAAAAGTTACACATACCTCAGGTGAGCCAAGGAATGCCCAGTACAGAAGGTTGTTGCCTCAGTGTTTTGAAGTCACTTTTGATTGTTTTCTAGGTCCAGTGAATAATCACTTCCTTTTTTTTTCACTTTTAATTGTAAGCTGTTTTTTTATTTAAAAAAGGTGCATTTGCTGCAGTAATACATGTAATACAACTACTTAAATATAAAAATGATGTAAGAATCTAAGTGAAACAGTCATCAAGGATTTATTTAATAGAGAAAATATTATACTTGGACTAGGTAGTGATGAGAAGAAACTGACTGGGCTTTCATTTTGTCAGTGCCACCTGTTTTTCTTTAAATAACCTCATATCTCCTTCCCACCACCCCAAGAGTTGTTGAGATTTGATCCAGACACTCAACTGATGTATTCACTCAGTCCAAGATTTCTAGGTTGTTGGGCCCTTTGGTTAAAGTGTGTCGTGGGATGAGATTTAGATGCTTTCTTCCAGTCTGCTGTACTTTGTGCTCTCATGGTTGTTACAGGTGTCTGTTCAAGTTACATATGGGGTTGTCAATAGTTTTATTTAAAATAGGACCATCTATGGCCAAAGTGCAATGGCAGCTTGACTCAGCTGTACTCACCAAGTAGGAGGAAACCCTTACTCACCAATTAATTAGGAAACCCTTAGCTAAGTCAAGGATGTGCTGCTTCTGTTTTGCTGTTTTGATTCTGTTTCCCTCAGCTGAATACTTTTTTTTCTCTTCTTCAGAGTTTTCTTATTTCCTCTTCTCTGTCTTGTAGTGTTAAGCTTCTGGTTTTAGTCTCTTCCCTCTTTTCTTTTTGTTTAACTCATAATCACACTTCACATTTGGGATGAATTTCAGTCATTCCAAAACTAGCTTCTTTTGTTTTGTCTTCCTTCTATTCATATCATTATCAGTCTGTCTAGCAGCCGTAGATCTTTGTGGCCTCAGCTGGCCAGTGGAAAGAAAAACCAGGACATGCTTGTTTTGTTTGCTCATGCACAGATGTAGTGACATGCATGCATGTCCTGAAAGGAAGTGACTGTGCGGCATGCAGGTACTTCTTTTCTGGGAATGGATTAAACTTGGACAGATCTCCAGTCAGAGATCAGAGCAGTTGGTGCAGTTTCATTTCCCTAAACCCTGTATATCCCATATGTGGACAGTGCATCTTCTTGGGACTGAGCTCTGTTTCCAAGCAAAGAAAAAGCACATGGAAGACTTAAGTGTCACTAGCTGGCTTCGTTATGTAGGCCGTAGTAGCCTTCCTGTGTTTCAGACTTGCAAGCTGCGTTTTGGTCTTTGGTCATCTTTCTTTCCTTATCTGCCTGTATAGGCACTATCTCATTTCTTCCATTTGATATTGCCTCAGGCCACTGACAACTCAGCTAAAGCTGTTGCCTGGGCTCCAATCATTTGCTGCATATCGTAATTACTGTTGTTTTGTCTTTTCCTCTTCTTACATCCCTCATTAACCACACTGCTGTAACACAAATGCTTCTGCAACTGCCTTGCTGTGTTGACCCATTCCTTGGCTTCCTGCCATACTACATCAAATTGAAATTTCTTCACTTTCCTTGCAAGAACCAACATAGTTTTGTCATTGGTCTTTTCCTGATTGTACCTTCTTTCTTGCGTAACTGTTTCTTTATAATTTTTACATACTTCTTGCTTTGGCATAACTTGTATTTGGGTCTTCTGTCCCCTCTGAAAATCACCTTATTCTGGAAATAGCTCCTTCTCCTTACTTACCCTTTCTCTTTACTCTCCCATAGCTCAGCTGTTACTCCCTGTTAATAATTGGAGATGCAGGTCAGAGACTGAGGCAGGAAGAAATGATGATGTCAGTGCAAATAATAGTCACTAAACCAGTGCAATTTAGAATTTCAGCAAGCTTGTGTCTTTGTTAAAGCCCTCAGGAAGCTATCACTGAATATAATTTAACCTTTTTTTATATTAACCTAACTAAAAAAAATTTTCTCAAGTGGCTTTTAGGAAACTTGCAACTCTCATATAATTGACTCAAACCGGCTAAGCTGCTAATGAATCAACTCCTTGCCCTGTGAGAATAGCATGGCTGACACCTACTTTTTATTTTGCTTGCTTTATTTATCATGCCAGCTGGTACTCTGTAAATGTGTGTTTTTAAAATTCTTTCTAGAGCTGATATTAGGAACCTGTTTTGGTATTTTCAACTGTAGCATGGAGGACAGCTTCCATATTAATAGCAGACTATTACTGTTAAGAAATGTTTGGACTTCTACTGACATGAAAAATTTTTGCAGTTTCTTTGAAGCAGTAGTGATGTTAGGGATATATAGGCATTGAAACTATGTCATTTTCTTTGTATTTAATGAAACAATTTCATTTCAGGGTTTGTAGTGCACCAACAGTTGTTCAAGACATAACAATGTTTTGTCACACCTGAGTGTGTCCGATAGCAGCTGAAGGATTATGAGAACAGCCATATGGTGATATACTTTCCTGGCCTCCAGAAATTTATGATTCAGGGAATTCCTGAGCTAGAGGTGGCTTCTTTGTGCTTAGTAGTGGTGGATGCAGATACATCCTGGCAAAACCCCATTAAAGCACATGAATATGACTGGCTTGGCGAGGTCCTGATCACACCCAGATCACAGGAGCAAAAAAGAGGCCTTGGAACAGTTCCTGACTGTAATGGAAGAAAGAAGTCAGCCCACGGGTCTGAGAGCAGCAGCCATGTGACAGCATAGATGTGAGGTTGGCCAAGGTACATTTGGAAATCTACCATGAAGCTTTACCTCAAAGTTCCTCTTAAAGTACTGGGTTTGAATAAGGAACTAAGATTGTGATGCAGGGCTGCATTGAAAGAAAAGGACATTCAAGAATGAACCAAATGTGGCCAGGAAGGGAAAAGTGCCACTTCTTTACTGTGAGACTACACAAAAAGACTGGGCTACTGTATTACAAAGTTAGAGGTTAATAGCTTGTTTTATCTATCCTGAAATGTCTATTCACAAAGGAAGACTATTCAAGACAAGGTACTCAGAATGATACATTTGTCACCACATGACCCTGTAGTCTGCAAGAAAAAAAGGTATAGACGGATCTAAGAAAAGTAGGTCACATACCGAGTACTGGAGAATATACCTTACCAAAGAAGTACTAAACATAAGAAACCAAAGATGTGTTATTTTGATGACAGTTCTGACAGATCTGCCGCATGGTTTGCCTTTAAACTCTGTCTGGTTAGACTTACCACATAAAGCACCAAGTGTTCAAATAATAACTAGTTCACTAGAACAAGCCAGGAGGAGAAATTCTTTTGTCTTTGAAATGAAGCAGAGAAAAATCTGAGAAAAAACAAATAATATGCCTAGGAGATGGGAGAAAGCCTTAAGCTGAAGAAATTAAGAGTGCTGGAACAAGTGGATGTTGGAAATAGAAGATTAATAAAATACATCAGTAAACTTGCCAAGCATAAGGCTGATCCCAGGAGCCCCATATATAAGTGAAAGCAGTTAAAATGCATGGGTTATGTACACTGATAGAAAGGAAGTTTATGTGCAGAAAAAAGATGTATTTTCTGTTTAGGAATTGCAATGAGAAAGCAGTCTGGTTTGACAAAAGGGTGTGGGAACGCTGTGCTGTTCCTTAGGTTGGAACTGAAGGAAGAGTGGAGCATGGCCAGGTACCTTGGAAGCTTCTTGGAAAAGTGGCTCAGTGTGGAAAGAACAGTGAAGTTAATATGAGTGCACGTTTTAAGAACAACTATGTCCCTTCTGTTTTCTTTTCTCTGTGTCCGTCTTTGTATTGGTTTTCCATCCTGGCTCACAAGGATGCTGATGACACATGTACATCCTTGACTAATCAGAAAAGTCTCTAGTTTTCAAATAACTTATGCAATTTCAAGGAAGGGGTGTGGGACTCCCACAGGTTTGGATCACCCTCATTTAGCTTGCTTATGATAGGCCTGTTCTTGGGTAAGACTGTGTAGGAGGCTGTCTTACAGACTACAGCTCCTGGTTGGCAGCCCAGAGGCAGAAGGAATGCCTACACTCTCAGATATGTGCTACTTAGCCTTTGTGGAAACTTTTTTCCTTTTTTTTTTTTTTTAACCTTCTACTCCCCACCCCCTCAAACTTCTGTAATCACATAATTTAAAGAGGGCATGTCTATGGCGTGTTTGGGTTTGGGTTTTTTTTTTTTACCCTCTGGGAATTTTCCATAGCATATTTACTCTTGAGAAGGTTTGGTCAATAACCACATTGAAAACTGAAATCTCTTGTTCCTTGAAACCTGTTAATTTTATAAACCACAAGCAAAATATAGTGAGGCAGCTGCATTGAGAGTTTTCCCATATGACCCACCAATAACCTTAGCCCAGCCCAAGCTCTCTAGCTGTGAGGGATAGCTAACCCTGTCCCAGCTGGGCTCTAGACAGCTAATTATCAGAAACTACCAGTTGGACAGAAAAGCTTCTAGCAGCCGCCAGACATTTTCCCTCTGGGGTCTGATGAGTCAGCTTGTAATTCTTGAATAATCTTGATTGTCTAGGCTTTTTTTCATTAACCTAGTACACATACGTTAAATTAATTCTGCAGATGAATAGAGCAAAGGCATTCATTTTTGACTGCTTCTCACCCCAACCCTCCCCCTTTTGTAGAAAAAGTATTATATCTTTTTTTTGTATGTTTTCCATCTAATCCAGATATTAACTGTCAGTCTTAATAATGTGATACCTGTGTGGCAGAATTGGGGAATAAACTCCATTATATCATGTGTCTGAGTAGCTATGATTTTGTCCTATCTCTTTTCCTGCTTGCAAATTAAAGCAGGTATTTTGGTACCAGGTTGGGAGGGGAGGGGAGGAGTGTTAATTTACCTAACAACTTTCCCATGACTAAAGAAAATGGCTATAATGAAAGCAGTTCTAGGATTAGTTTTCTACAGCTGATGAGAGTATAGTAACATGAGTCAGTCAGACTGTCTTGTTGAATTTTATTATATCTCTACCCACTGCTTAATAGGATGCAAGAACCAGAATGAGCCTCTCTCCAGACATAGCCTTCACTCCTTCAAATCTATAAGTCTTCAGTTTCTTGTCTTTCTCCAGCATCATTATACATTAACTATTTTTAAATTACCTGGAAGGCTTTGGGTGCAGTTTATGTCAGTGACTGTTTCCTGTTTTTCTGTATTTGTTTCTTTCAAGGTTGTTCTTGCTTTTCTCATTCCCACGACACACAAAGAAACATCTTACACTCTAAGCTATCCTGAGTATATAAGCACATCTGTGCTCTCTGCTTTTCTTTTTTCTTTTCCTTCTTTTCAGAGAACATAAAAACTACCCTACTGTTTTAAATGCACTTCTGGTCTAGCCCCAAACTGTTCCTGATATTTACCAGTGAATGCCGCCTCAAATATGGCTTGATTGTCCCAGTGTTACACTCTTCTCAGTCAGCAATTTGAACTCTATGGAGCAGGAGGTGGCTTCTGGACCATTATGCTTTCATAGCTACCTGTGAGCCTACACTCCATTAATTGGCGTAATTCCAATTTGAATCCGTGTCTGCTTTTGGTATCCATGACATCCTGTGGCAGTAAGTTTCACAATTTCATTATACATTATGTGGAAATAGTACTTCCTTTTGTTTATCTTAAACCTTCTGTCTGCTGATTTCATTAGGTGCCGCCTAATTCTAGTTTTATGAAGAAATGTTCTCCACGTCATTCATGATTTTGTAAGCTGTTTGTGAATGGATAACTTTAATTTTTTGTCTTCTGAATTGGAGAGTTCTAATCTCTTGTGTCTCTCCATATTTCTAGTCATCCTATAGTAGTTCTCTGTATCTTTTCTAGATCTGTTTTTGGGAGCTGCTGGAGAACAGCACACACAATTTAAGATGCAAGTACCCTACAATTTATGCTGCTATGACCTCTCTGACCGTCTCCTGATACTGTTTGTCTTTTTAACCGTCGTTGATGGTTGAAGTGATATCGGAGGACTAGCCACAAAAACGTAAAGGGCTTTCCTGTGTGGCAGTGTTACAATGGATCATATCATTGTATGCATGTACAGTTAGGGTATGCACATTTTTCTGGTGGATAACTTTGCACTTTCCATTTTTCAAATTCATCTGAGGTTGTATTGTGTACTGATTTTTATCCTCTGCATGTCCTTAAATTTAGATCATGGATCTAAATTTAACATCTGTCTTGGATTACTTTCTGTCATCTGCATATTCTTGAAAGGACTGCTTTTATTAAAATAGGAATAATACTCTTTATGAACATGCTTTCAGTGTGTTTAGATTTCACATAGTTCTTCCTGTGTGAATGAGAGCTGGCTTGGAAGCCATTCATGAAGAGTAGAAAAATTGGCTGACTGCTATAAAGCCATTGAGCTAATATTTTATTTTAAGGAACTTAAAGGCTGCTTTAAGGAAGCAGTGTATTTTTTTGATACTGACACATGGAGTACAATTGTTCTTTTTTCAAATGGAAATATGTTCAAGTCATATTCGCTACTCTAGAAGAGTGTTACCAGCAGTCGATGTAAAGACCACTAGAAGAAAAGTGGCCTCCTCTGTCCCTACAAGAGAAGCAAGCTGAACCTGTCTCTTCACAAAGATTTTCTATTTCTACTTCTGGATTTTTCCTCCTGCTCTTCTCCTAGATACTCTGCCAGAGGTCTAATGTGTCATTTTATTCACATCTACACTGTGTGAATTTAAAAAGTAGCACTTGCCTTGCAGCGTTGAGTACTTGTATTAATACACATGCAAAAAAAACCTGTTTTTCACCTTCTCTGTAAGACAGACTGGGTGGATTTGGGGTAGGACTTGGTTGCCTGAAAGCATGCATCTAATGTATCTGTGATGCCTCTGAGAGGGACAGAGCTGTCAAATGTACAGGACCCATGAGCGACTGCTGCCTTTCTGGAAGCAGCAGCAGGAGTCTGTGGAGGAGACCTAAACTGTCTCTGCATTTAGACAACCAAATCCTGTGTGTGGTGTGTATTTGACTTTGAGGGTTACTGGGATGTGAATCTTTCATTTCCAACTGGTACCACAATAGCATCTATGGCTTGAACTTAGGTGTTGGCATGGCAGCACTGTGCAGTATCAGATACCTACTAACCTGGGTATATGAAGGGCTTCCAATTCTGTGTGGAAAGTAAAATTTGTAGTAGAACAAAAGATGTCCAGAAATAAAAGTGTCAGAGTGCCTATCCAATCCAAATTTTTTTCATGACTTTTACTCTGGTTTTGATCTATGATTTCACTTGAGTATTCAAAATAATGAACATAATTCTCTTTTGTGCCAATATTAATGAATCAGTAATGAAAAGAAGATTCATCAAGGTTAACAACTGAGTGTTTTTCTGTGCAAGTGGAGGCTGTGAAAATAGGGAGCTTGTGAGTGATTGCATTATTGGGGGCTGCTTGTATTAAGCCAGTTATCTAGCCTTTATTCTGTGAGGTCGTAGTCCTGAGCATCACTTCAGCTTCTTGCTTGTGCCACTTTAGTCTGATCTTTGGTCTTGATATACTTTTTAGGCCAGTTTGAACCTATCTAGATTGGCTGAGAGCAGAACTTCTCTGATACAAAAAAATTTGCTGTAGTTAGCTGGTATTGTTTACCTCCACCCCTCCAATAAACAGTGTTTTCTGTTTTAGTCAAAGGAAGTACAGCTCTGGATTGTAGTAGACCTTGGTATAGAAGGATTTTGCCCAGATAGAATAAATTATTTATTGTACTCTACCTGGTATTGGTAGAATATAAAATTTGTCATCCTTAATGTAGAGTAAGCAATAGGTCTGTAGTAAAATGGTGTTTGAAGTCCACATCATGTGTTCCAAAAACTTTGCTTTGTGGATAAATTTGTAGAGTGCTATTTGTTACTGATTTTTTTTTTCTGTTGATTTTTATATCAAAGTTGCTGTTATTGAAAGAAAGGAAATGGATATTGTTTTTCTTGCTGAATTTATAGCACCCAGAAGTGCATAAGGTATGTCACACTGGGAGTATAGGTACTGCTTACCTGCCCAAGGAGCTTCAGAGTTTGTCTTCATTAAAAATTTCCAGTTGTAATTACAGCTCAGTGTATGTAGTCTAGGGACTGTGGCAAGACTTGAGCTGGACTGAAAAGCAGCCTCTATTCTGCAGCTTGGTAAAGATTCTGTGATTCTGCTGTGTTCGTGAGAAAAATCATTTTCAGTTGTTCCATTCTCCCATTCTTAAAAATATCTTCATCTGCTTTTCCCCTCTCCTGCTTTAGAGCATACTGCTCTGTGACATAAGTAGATGCTCCTACTCAAAACAAAGGCACCAAGTAAATTAAAGTCATAGCACTGCAGTAAGCACAGGATCAAGTATTTGCCCAGGTAAGGTGTAATTTGACATATTTCTGAAAGACTAGGGAGCATTATTACACTAGGGAGCATTTTTTACTTCATCTCTGGAAGACACCACATATGAGCTGATGCAGTACACCTGTTTCTCAACACTTCACTTGCTGGAAGATGTGTTTGGCATCCTCTACAAAACCAGCAGACTTACCTGCTTAACGTAGAAGTTGTTTCAGGAGGGAGAGTCCTGGCAGCTGGCTTGCCTGCCAGTATTTCCAATTGGTGCTACCTTCCTAGGTAAGGTTTTAGCTTGTGAAACTTGGAGCGTCTTTACACTGTTCTGTGTTTTTGACAGAGATGTGGGAATGAGAGTGTGAAAGTGCAGATTTCTCATCTTGGCTTGCCACATGTCAGAACAGGAACTGATCTGTTCCATTTTGTCCCTCCAGTGTCTCTTCTCTGACTTCTTCAGTGCCAAGCTGCTGAATGTGTTTCCTTTTTCAGTTTTGCTATGTAAAAATTTTAGAGAGGAAGATGGATGTGTCTTAAGCCTCTTGGTCTGTAGCTAACATGTCTTGACAATAAGCCAGTGCAAAATTTTGTCAGAAGAACTGAGAGCATCATGAATGTGATTCTGAGAAATCATTTGTCTACTGCTGGAATCTCTCAGTGTTCTTTTCCCATCTTTTGTTACAGAAGTAAATTCTGATTATTATTATTTTTGGTGAATAAGTTGTTGGATAATTCTGAAGTGTTGACAGCTCCCATCTTGATAGCTGACTTTTATTTCATGAGCCTTAGATTGTTGTTCTTGCATACTAAGAATCCTTCAAGTTAAGATTTCTGTGTAATTTAATCATACTTTTGACTCTATTAAAGATACTATTTAAGACCAACAAATGCATTCAATTTTAAAAGGATTGTGCTTAATGACATTTCAATTCTTTAGTAAAAGGTATTGTGAAAATGAGACAGGAGAAAAATGCATTGCTTCTGTTTGCTCTGCAAGCTCTTCTTATTTTATTGATTTGTTTGTCTGCATTTTCTTCTCTTCTAGAGTTTTAGAATGCCAAGGCCTGCCCATTGTGAATGGGCAGTGCGATCCCTATGCCACGGTTACCTTAGCAGGACCCTCCAGGCAAGTACTGCAAACACAAGAACATTTTATAACAATGATTTGTTTCCTTCATCACTAGAGACCCGCGTTCTCAGATGGACGGAGGGTTTAGACGCTGCTAAAATACCTAAGTGTTTGTGTGCATGTATGAACTAGTGAATTATACTAGAGCAAGTAATTTGAGGCTTGTTTCAGCTTTGATTTATGTAAAGGTCTGAATAATTTTTAAGTAATTTGAATATCCTGGAGTATTTAATTTCTGATGAGGTTTAATTTATGCAACTTCTCACATAGCAATTGGAGGCCAGTTTTTAACCAAATTTATTGCCCAATTTTGGGTGGGTGGGGAGGCTGAATACAGCAACATCTTGCAGAATATGCGCATTTGTATGTGAATATTTTGGGAACTTTTCACTTTCAAGGTGTGGCAAATTAATGTAGTGTATATGTAGAATGCTGTAGGTGACTCAGTCCTGTAATTTGAACTATGCAGACATAATACCGGGATAAAACTCTGGAAAGAGGTTTAAATAATTAGATGATAAGATACATTCTGCACAGTACTCTTCAGTTTAAATTTGGGATTAAATTTTCTCATTTTGTTACAAAATTTCACATGCTGTTGGACATCACTGTTTTGGTTTTGCTGATCTGGAGAGTCATTCTGTATGTCTGTGCCCCATTAGAAATAAAATGGCTCTGCTATGACTGCAAAAAATCACATTTGTAGCATAGATGAATCAGCGTTTTACAATACTTTAAAAATACTATAAATAAGACTCATTCCTGACAAACACTTGACCTGCCTACAGAGGAGTCTTTGAGACTGGTCTGTAGTCTTCATCTTTTCTAGGTGTGTTATGTCTTATCCCCCATAATGAGCTGCATATTTGAGTTCTATGCTTTGATGTTTTAATCATATAACTTCAGATGGTATAGATAGATATTGCTGGCACTGTCAGGAGATTTTTTGACTAACTAATGTATCCTTAAATGTCCAAATCTACCTCTCCTTGTCTGCTTGCCCCAAGTCCTGATAACGTACAACTTCTGATAACGCAGAACGGTTCGTCTCCCTTCAAAACACAGAGCATAGCTCCATCCTCTTCCTATCTGTTGTTTTGGTGGGGGGGAGAAGGCTTTCCTCCCGTCTTCAGTGAGCGGCATGCAACTTATTCCCAACCACTGCTTTGTTATTGCCCAGTAGTTGTGCTTGCCTTAATCATCTCCTGTTCTACATCCTACTTCCCAATTCCCTCCCTGATGGGCTTATCAGTAAAGAGGTTGATTGGCAAGTGTTGCTGATGAGATGGGATAGGCAGTCAGCCCTATGTCCTAGAGGTGATTAGGCTCTCTTATCTCTCAGCTCCTAGGAATAGTGAGATATTTTTAATCTCTAAATCATTCTCCTCTCTGGATTTCTAAATGCCTCTCCTTCTGGAGTAGGAAAGCTGCTTCATGCTATTGCATTTTGTGCAATGCCAAGCATAAAAATGTCAACAGATGTGCTGTTGTTTATTGTGTAATTTGTACTTATAGAGCCTAGAGACTTCTGAACCAGAACTCATTCTGTGCCTGTATTATAGACAGGAAAACAGTGTATGCTGGTGGACTGGCTCATTCAAGTCACATGGGAAGCCTTTAGCAGCACTGGGAATTAAACCCAGCTTTGCTTAGCCACTGTAAGAGAATACATAGAGTTGTCTGGTCAATATAACCAGTTATAAGCAATATAAGTGGCTTTGCTGCATGAGGAATGAGGGATAAATTCTGGGATGAAATGATTAGTAGGTCAGGTTTCCATGCGATTGTTGCATCTCTCCATCTGTGTCTGTTTTATCTATACCCTCTTATTACTGCTGAGCTGTAGGGGAAATTTGGTGACACAAGAAGTTATAGAGCTTTTCAACTGTAAGTAACTATGGCAAATCAAGTGTTAGGTTCATAACATTTGGAAATCATCAAACAGCTGTTTGGCTGGCCTATGTAAAATACATTGGCTGGCTTTAGCTCAATACCAAGCAGTTAGTATTAGTCTGTATTCTAAAATGCAGACACAAGAGGAAGATACTGTCTATAGAGGAATGAATGGGCAGCGCTGAACTTTGTCAGGCCTATTGCCCTGTGAGAGGTTTGAGGGAGGTCTGCCACACACCGTTCATTCCTACATAGCAGTAGAAATTGGAGACTTCTGCTCAGGACCTCTCACAGTAATTCAACAGTATAACGTTTACTAGGAACTCATGGGGCTGCAGGGAAAAGGGTGAGAAGGAAGAGAGGTATATGATATAGCAATAAAAATATGACTTTTTAATCTTATAAAAAGTAGAGTTTAAAAAAAAAAGGTTTGAAGTGCTCATGTACTAAACTGTTTCTTTGAATAACCTCTTCATTCTCACCAAGTTATTCATTATTTTTGATTATTTAACACCATTGAAAAGCATTCATTAATTCTTCATGCCAAGAGTACAAAAAGTAATATACTGAAATATGCGTGTCAGTCCTCATCTATCTCCTGTGCTTTTAGGGTATGAAAACTTCTTGAGTCACATCGCAATTGAAAATGTTCCCCAAATACTGCTGCTCAAAGCCCCATTCCTGCAAGTTGCTTTGTACAGGTGTGAGACTGCCAGATGGAGCAAGTGACAGAATTGGAGTTCAAGGATGCCAGTTTTTAAGAGTAGATAACAAACTGCAATTACTTACACTTTAGAGAAAGAGGCATGCAGTGAATCCCTCTCTTATATGTGTGTGAGTGCATGGGCCTTGCTGTGCTAGAGCCACATGGCACTCCAGTTTTATCAAATAAATCAAATGCGTGACTATTTCATTGTTCCTCAGTGGCTCTGTTCTAGGATCGCTCTTCTGCTAATGTTGTTTCTTATACTTTTTTTTTCTTTCCTTAATTCAGATCGGAAGCCAAAAAGACTAAAGTTAAAAAGAAGACCAACAATCCACATTTTGATGAAGTGTTTTATTTTGAGGTTGGTATTTCAAAGGAACGGGTGATAAGCTGAAATACTACACTGTAGATAGTTGGCACAGCAGCCTGCCCCATGTTGTGCCAGCTGTCTTCTTTGAAGGCTGTTTCAAAGCATAGTGCAGAGCACAGAAGTATCCAGATTCAGACTAGCTGTCTGCTGAGGCAGCAATATATTGCTTTAGCCCAGGTGCTCAAAGGAAAAGCTTCTAGCCACTTCTGAGCAGCAGGCTTTTCATTCTTCTATGACTCAGCCCAGGCAGTTTTGAGAAAGGACTGATAAGAGCAGGATTTCCTATTATTATTACTTTTTATTATTATTTATTTATTTATTTATTAAGCTTGTGTGGTTCTTTCTAGCCTGTGTTTGTATACTCTGTCTTCCCCAGTCAGTGGGAGGAAGGTTGTCTCATAGGAACATTAAAACATTGAAAACAGCAGAAAGAAAGCATATTCAAAACTGGATGTTTTAGCTGTCTACCATTCTGCTGCAATACCAATGTCTTTTCTCTGAGTGGGTGAAACCTCTGCAACTTTATTTAACATAGAACAAGTCCTGTTAAGACAAAGCGTAACTCATAATTGCTCCTTTTCTTTTTTTTTCTGGCAAAAGTAGCAGTAAATGTGGTGTGTTCTGTGCGTATATGTGTGTGTGTATGTATGTTTATAGCTTTATAGCTTGGATACCTCTTGAAACTTTTCATTCTGTCTTATAAAGTATCTGCATCTTTCTCTTTGCTTTTTATCTTGGATATTTTAGTCCTGGTCTATACTTTATGGAGCTAATTAAATAGATATCTCAAAAACATATCTGGCATAACTAGTTGATGAAAAGCCAGAGTAGTACAATGCAGTTGGCATACCATTGAAAAGCCCTTTCTGCCTTTATATATTGCATCATTCAGGTCACATCTGCGCTAGAAATTGTTACTGGTGTAGGAATGGCACTTAGGGATGTGGTTTCTAGAGTAAATTCAGGAGCATGTGCAGCCATAGCAGGAAGGAGCCAGGGAGAGAAGAGCTGTGCAGCCATACAACTGCTGTTGCATCATGCTGATCTGAAGTGCACATATCATTCTGGGCAGTGCCAGTGAGGGAGCTTATTGCTTACTCCCTCCACCCTCTACAAACTACTATCTTTACCTGGAAGCTGAACAGTTATACCAAAATCTAAAGCCAGTCATACCAACAGAAATGTGCTCACGTTGGTGTAATATATTTGGGTTTGAGGAACAGATACAATAAGCTCTTTATTGGCAGAAGCTCTCTCTTGCTGCTATAAGCAGTGGAAGCACCGAGGGTTGACCAGGATAGCTTTCTAGGGTAATCTTTGCTGTGGTAATCCAGCAAATCTTTCTAGGGTATAAACTTCACTGCAGACTTAACTGTGGCTAGCGGCGAGCCTCTATCCTTGCCTGACCCTGCTGGGTGCCTGCAACCCTGCTGGTGCTGCGCGGGCATGGCTGGCAAGGGAGAGATCCCATGGCTCTGAGTAGTGAACCTGCACCGAGGTGCCCTGTGTGTTCACTGAGGGCTGCCCAGGATGTCAGCTTCTCACCTGATCCAGAGCTGCTGCCTTTGGCGGTGACACGAGTGATGCTATATGTAAATAAGTTAAAATGGGCTTCCTCATTCCTAACATAGGCAGTTCTGGAGGCATCTGACCACGAGAGCTTTTTAATGAGAATGTAATCCAGGAATTCAGTCTGTAAACCACAAAGTTTCACCTGCCTGATTCCTCTGCCCTCTGTGCCTTGCAGAAACAGAGCAAACAAATTCAAACAAATTAAACACTGAACTTGGCAGCCAATGGCAAATTGGGAGGAAGAATGAGAGAAAAAGGAAGCACCTGCCAGCTGGAATTATGGAAGGGGGCTGGAGGCTTGCTTAGCTTGACTTTTTGCTAAAAGCCAGGTTGCATGTAAGGATCAGCAGAAGCAAAACCTGAGCTCAAGCCCATGCCCCAGCTGTTCTGCTAATTCAGAGTAAAAGGTTTTCTGTGTGGTAAGAACAGAGCTGGGGCCATGTCTGAATCAGCAGGAACTCTGCTGCAAAAACATACCACCAGTGCAGACAGAGTCATCATAGATTTATGTCATTTTTTGAGAGTGGTTAGTACATATCTAGCTAAATGTCTCCAGAGACCAAAGTGTTTGGGAGAACTGCTATGACTGGGAAATACATTCAGTAATGAGACATGGGCAGCCTTGTAGCTGATGCAGGCTAACAGAGCGTTCTGATTCCTGTAGAGCTGCACAGGTTCATGCTGTTGACAGAGGTGTCATTTGCCACTTCCAAACAGCTTCATCAGCTTTCCTGCAGTCTGCTAGCCCAGTGACTGGCCTTGGATCCAAGGAGGAGGAAACTCTGTAGAAGTCACTGAATAGATACTTTCCTTTCTACAACAAAAAAGTCAGATAGGTGACAAAAAAGTCACATAGTGGGAAATAGCTCCTCATGGGTTTGTGAAATCTAAGTGCTGATTAGAAGGGTGGAACAAATGAAACTTGCACCTGAGGGTTGGGGACCATTTCCACCACCATCCAGCTGCAGCATTGCAAAGGGGCTCAGAGGTCTATATGCAGCTACAGGAAAATTCCCCTTTCATGGGAACTGAGGAAGGTAAGTGCTGAGGACCCCTTTGCAAATTCACATGTGCTGAAGAAGTTCTGAGCAGCTGGTAAGTGGCTTGGCATTTTTGCCTAAATAAAGGGAGCAACAGAGCTGAGCTGTGCCCTCTTAGCTGTCACATACCATTTTACAGCAATTTCAGCACTGTGAGCTAGGAATTCCCTAATATCCAATTCCATCCTTAGTACTGACAGACTTCATACGACTATCTTTTTAGGAATACAGCTCTTGAGCATTTAAATTAATCTGCATGCTGAGTAGGCATACAGATACAGAGGCCTTGTACATGCAGACTCTAGCAAAGCTTCTCAGAAAAGTGTTTACTAGACAGGTTGTGCCATAAGTTACACCTGTGCTGGAACTTTTTTGACTACTCGTGTGTTACAGCTAATAAAAAAAATTTGTAAGTTAGCTTCCTTATTCAAAATTACACCATTAGCTTCACAGTAGTAGTAGAAAATAAGTCATTATCAGTTACGCAGGATAATTTCTTGAAGCCACAATGAAGATAGTAGCAAGGTAGGTTAAGGAAATTTATGCTGAACTCCTGAAATTGTATGATGTATTTAAATCACCATGCTCTTGGACTTACGGGTGCATTTGAGTCAATTATAGACTAGAGGGTTTGGTCTCCAGTGCTGCCTAGTACCTTTTAGGTGTTAGGTATCACCTCAAAAATGGTGCTTGTTCACAAAAAAAAAAAAGGCTATGTTCAGTGTCACATGCTGAGGATGATACTCTTCTGGTTCCTCTCTTTCTGTGCAGCTAAACCTTTGCCTCCATTGTTTGTACCATCTGGGGTACAATGTAAAACTAAGAAGCTAAGTTTACGATAAAAGCCACTTTTTGTGAGTGGGAAGTATTAAGCCACAAGAGTATTTTAAACCTACAATAAAGTTGCACTTGTATGTGCAACGAAGAGCTGAACCCACACATCATACGTGCTTGCATTTGATCAGTTTCTGCTGTGGTTACAACTGGGTGGGGTAGCCTTTTTCTCAAGTTTCTGACACACTAGTCAAAAATACAGCCATCAAAGTCTTTTTTTTTTCCTTTTTATCATGCTAGAAAACAAATTTTAAGAAATGTTTACATAAAAACTTTCTCTTCTCTGATGCTCTTCACTTGCAGCTATCTTTCCATGTCTTTCTGCCTGTGCTTTGCTGTTTATCAGTGTTGCAAATGTGGTTGGTGAGAAAAAGCTGAACTGTGGACCCGGTTCTACATTCTGCTATACATAACAGTCTGGCATCTCTTGGAATATTGATCTGCTTGGTATTTTTATGTGGGCATAATTAACTGACATCTAAGATATCAGAACAGGCAGAACTTCCTGATTTTAACTGGATCCACTGTAAAATGTTGTTTGGGGGGGAGGGAGGGATGAGAGGTGGGGTTTTTTTGTTTGGTTGGTTGGGTGGGGTTTTTTTAATCTCTTCAGAGTGCCTCAGAGCATCTGTTTTAAGACTGTATTTCAAGTCACTTATTAATTGCCCTTTTTCCCCTAGATAGATTCTAAAAGAAAAAGCAAGTGGTATTCCTTCACATAACTTTTTCTTTTTTCAATGTAAACTCAAAGTACCATAGTAATATTAAAGATTCCCTTTTCTGGTTAAAGAAAGTATGGTGTATGATATAGTTATTCTTTGATATGATTATGTAACCACTTCTGAGTAGTGAGGAATCTGTTTTGTCAACAGGTTTATTCACATACATAAAGGTTTTCAGAATCAGAATTAAAGTTATTGCTGATAGTCAAAGACTGCAATCTGCCAGAGCTTTGTACAAGTAACAGAGAAATTCTTTTGTATCAGATTAATTTGTTAAAGATTCCTCCTTTTCACTAGGTTACAAGGCCCAGTAGCTACAACAAGAAATCCCATTTTGATATTGAAGATGTTGATGAAGTTGACAAAATGGAGATCAGGTAATATAAAACACTTTGTACAAATTAACTGTTCTCCCAAAGTTGTGCAACTTTATAGTAGACTGAGTTTTCCAAGTGGCAAGCATGGTTTTACTTCTGATAAATCAAGATGAGTCTTTGTCACTGTGTCTGTCTGCTTCTTTACCTCCACAGTCCTGTAGATCATGTCTGAATGTACATGGCAATTCCACTGTGGGAGAGAGCCTGATTATTTTCCTCAGTATCATGTGTGAATTACTAATACGCTGTTGTTGCTAAGTGCAGCCTTTTATTTCTGGTCTCCTCTTCCCTCCCTCCCTCGATTCCCCAAGAGACCCTAGAAGTTATGGGATGCTCTCAGTTTGAAGAATCTGTTTTCTTTTATCCCTTCATTTTAGCAACTCAGATGGAGGTCCTCTTTCCCCGATAGGAAACTCTTGAGCTCAGAGTTTCTCTGCAGCTGAGGCAGTTTCTCTTCCTTTTTGCCTGCCAGAATTTAACTCCTTCTTGCAAGGTTGCGTATGATGCATGTGAAATCCATTGCATGGGAAAGAAGCAGCTCTAATTTCAAAAACAAAGCAACCTCCCCACACACGCACTTACTATTATTTTAAAATCTGCTGGGGCCTGTCAACAGTGTCTATAGGGACAAGTGAATAGAAGAAGCAGAGAAACACAACAGAAGGTGCAAAACTTAGAGGTATTGCATGCATGATGCCATCACATGTATTGAAACTTAGAGATCTGGGCCATCTGGTGACCTGGATGCACCACAGCTGAAGACTGCTGTGTCCACATCAAGCAGTGTGATATTTCCCTTCTTCTGTCTGCTAGAATTTGGAGGAAGGAAGATTGAAGGAGAACAGTTGCCACTCGCTCCACCTCTTTCTGCACATGTGTTCCCTCTGGAGAGGCAGTGAGGGCTTATTTCTCAAAACATTCTCTTGTCCCTTCAGAAGCACAATTGGCAGTAAGGGAAAGAGAGGAGAAGAGGAAGAGAAGACAGTACTTATCCCAGCGAGCAAGATGCATTTATGTTAGTGAATGAATGGATGCAGTCTGCCATATTATTCTCTACTTAGACTGACTCTCAGCAACTGGTTCATGTAGCCTATTATTGTAGTATCACAGCAGTGCATGACCATTAATAGATTTGTCTTTGCCAGGGCTCTGCGAGACAGGAAAGTGAAATTACTCCTATTTGAGAGACACAAGAGACATGTTTCTTTGAGAATATCTGCATCAGGCACAGCAAAGGTAGCTGGTTTAAGGGCAACCCGCAACTAATATCGTAGGAGAGCTAGAAATCCCAGGCTCAGTGCCATGCTGATTTGGCTGTATTAGTATGAGGACCAGACCAGATGACCTAGTACTAGCACCAGACTAGTATTTCTGCATAGCTTTGCATAGTGTAGGCAGGTATTAAATAACATGTCCCATATTCCATAGGATATATGAGTTGGAGCAGGCAATTGAACAACATCTTGAGAGTCCCAATCCAGTGTTCTAGACTGGAACGCCACTATTTTTAAAGAATCTCCTATTGCAAGGGTAATGTTAGATGTTCGCTGGATCAGCAGTCCCGGAACTGATGCCTGCGCTCAAATATTTCACACTTTTAAATTGCTGTTCCGGGTAGCCCATTGACAAAGCTATAGCTTTGGTAGAATTCAGGGTATGTTTTCAGACCTGTCTTTGTAAGTATGATGTCCAGGCATACCCTGACTTTAAATGAAAGCTAGGATTCTCTGTTGGCTGTTTGACTCCTGGAAGGGGACCCTTGACATTCATGGACGGGGTTTACACATTGTTTAATATTTCAGTCTATTCTTATTTTGGACTGCTGGGACTGAATAGAATTATACAGTGGTTTTGGTTTACTTAATAAGTGATTTCTGGACAAATGACTGGCTGTAAAGATAATGTGCAGGTAACTGAGATTGAAAAAAGTCTCTTTCCTTCCTTAAGACTGACACATAAGAGTATGGTAAAGAGTAATAGTTTGTGAAGGGACTTACAGAACAATTGGGAAAAAGATTAAGAACTTAATAATGGAAAGCAGATAAAGGGTTAGTTTTAGTTGGGCAAACTCTTTGTTCAGAGATTTCATCCCATATAGGACAGAGTGTTTTTGTTTCCATCCTGGGTTCCCCTTCCACCCCCACTCACTTCCTTGAGTCTGTTCAGTCGGGGTTAGATTGCCCCCATGCCCTCTGGATGGCTCATGCAATTTGTGTTTTGTTTTTGTTTTTTGGGTTTTTTTTTCACTCCTGAGAAGGATACCATTCCACAGGGTATGGAGGAGTCTTAGTCTCTCATGTTTTTTCTCTAAAGCAATGAAAGGCTTCTCTCTTTGAGTGGGTGGAGGAAGTTGCAGGCAGGGCATATCAGTGCTTTGGGACCAGATGTTCTGGGGAAATCCATGCTCTCTCCTCCCCCTCTCTGCTGTTCTTTCTTCTTTCTGTGGCTAAAGGAACATTAGCTTAGCAGTGAAGACTCTTGTTATACTTGATATCAGCCTGACCATTTTTAAAGCTGCGCTTGACATAATTTTGCTTTTTAAAAAGCTCAGGGACATTAATCTTTTAGAGTCTGAGGCATATTATTACAAATTTTTTATGCTGCCTTATCCTTCATATTCCAAGTGCACAAAACAATAGTTTCAACACTTTGCATACCTGGCTTATTTACTGTGTAGCGTGAGATCATCTTGAGTTGTTAGCTACCCTCCTACAGATTGTTTGTACTGATTTTTATCTATAACTTAATTTGGGGTGGGAGCATTCTCTTTGGAAGCATGTAAGGCTGTGTATGTTTGAATCTGTTGTTGCTAGTTAGTGGCTTGACAGAATTTGAATAAGCTAGAAACAAGTAGCCTATAAATACTTGGTAAACTGTAAGTTTGACCACATATAAATAAGCTTCTCAAGATTCGTCCTCTCCTGAAACTGCTTTGAGTCATCTGAATTAGAGTTAGCAGGATGTTAGCTGACCAAATATGGAGAAAGGGGAGAGGAGGTAGAATTTGCATAGAAAATTTTTCCTTTTTTGGAATTCTTGCCCTACAAAAATACTGTCAAAATATCAGAGTTTGAAGAACTTAGCAGCAGGCACGCAACGTGAGCTGATGGTATGTCTAGCATATGAAACTTGATGCATGAGACGCTGTTGAGAGATAAGGCTCAGAGGATTTAAGTGATATCCTCTGCATTCATATAAGGTAGAACTAACCTTTAGAAGGACTATTGGCCCTCGTTCCTTGACAAGCCTACTGTGAATTGCTTGAGACTAGGAAGGTGGTGTAAATGTGTCCATAATTGGATGACTTTGCACTTTATTTAAATTAAACTTACTGTTTCTCAAAAATCCTCCTTATTTGAAAACCTGTATTTTTTCCTTGTATGTATGCATGTTCCCCAAAGTTTAAGGTGCATTCAGACTGTAACTTGATTAGTTGTGAAATTCTCAGCTGAGCTTGTTCTAAAATAAAAGTGCCTCTCAGAGGAAACCCTAAAATGTGTACAGAAACATCTCTCCTAGAGTTTGAAACATTAACTCTGAACATTATCATTTTTCTGCAAGTACCAACCAGTACTACTTTGAATCTCAGCAGTTTGTTTTATATCCTAACATTAAAGAACACAAGAAAGGAGAGGAAGTATCATCTAGAGATGCATACTGGAGCTTCCCAAACGTGAGGGACTGAGTGCTGGATGTTATGTAGGCTGCAGTCAGTAGACAGTTAAACTATTATACAGAATGGTAGAACTGTTTTAAGGTTTCTGAGTATCTGCGCAGAACTGCTTTAGGTGCAGTAAAGTTTATTAGCATGACACAGTAAATCTTCCCAGAACCAAAAACACCGGGAGAAACTGTGTAGACATTCACCCTAACTCTGTAAGGGCTCCCACTTAACTTCTAATAATCCTAAAGTAGACCCAGACTGAAAATATGGAGCCCTTAAGATACCTTTGCATTTTTTCCCCAGTATCAGGGTTTCCAAAGAGCCCTCTGAATCTTTATCAATATGGATTGTGGAAAATGGACTATACAGATGAGGAAAAGGTAGTCTATGAGATTTTTCTCTGATGTTTAATGGAGGTGAATTGCAAGGCTCCAGAAATCCAAGGTTGTCCCTGATGGCTTGGAAACCAATCTAGTACAGTTTTGGAACTTTCCGACTTGCTGTTTTGGGGGGGATGCACTACATGGAACGGAACACAACCACAAAACTGAAAACAAAGTTGTTTTTCTTTTATTATGAGTCCATGTTAATTATTTGTTTTATTACAGAGTTGATCTTTGGAATGCCAGTAACCTGAAGTTTGGAGATGAGTTTCTAGGAGAACTAAGACTTCCTTTGAAATTTCTCCGACAGTCTAGTTCATATGAAGCATGGTATTTGACATTTTTCTTTTGGAGTTTAGGTGAAAGTACATGTCTGCTATAAAGTTGTAAGAATAACTACTGCTATATGATAAAGTTTAAATGGATTTAATTTATATCTATGGGTTTTTTTAAGCAAGCCAAAATAATCTTAGTAAATATAAGAACAAGAAGTTTTAATAATATGATTGGAGATTTCAGTTTGCCTCTGTATATTGCATGTGGGAGTTGTAATGCATTGACTTTATGATATTATTTACTGTAGGGAGTTCTAATGCATTGACTTTTTGCTATTTTCTACTGTAATTCAGCAGCAATGCTATAGTTTTTTTATTATATGGAATTTCTTATCATAGCTGCATAAATCTTTGTGATCGGAACTCCCCAAGTCACAGTTGGTGCAAAATAGACCGGTAAACTTCATTCAAAAATCTGATTCAGAATTCTCAAGAATTTAATAAGTATATAAACATTGTGTATGTCTGTACATTTTATATATGTTCATGTATAGCTTGAGATAATGCTGTATTTCAACATAAACTTTCTGTCTTATTTTTGCTTGTCAGGTATTTCCTGCAGCCCAGAGATAATGGTAACAAGTCACTGAAACCTGATGACCTTGGTTCCTTAAGGTTAAATGTGGTTTACACTGAGGACCATGTTTTTTCCTCAGACTATTACAGTCCACTTAGAGACCTCCTGCTAAAATCTGCAGATGTTGAGGTAATTTGCTTGCACTGCTTGTTGTTTGCCTGCTGATCATCCTCACAAGGGTCTCCTTAAATGTTTGTCACTATCTAGCTGGCACCATAGTTCTTCACCATAGACTTCACCTTCTTCCTTTTACCATTTGAGGGTCTTGTTAAGCTGTGCATATCCCTCATGTTTGTTTTCAGTCCTTGCAGAAAAGATCTTTATCTGCATGCAGTATAGTGGGTGAAGGCACACCCAGGAACAGCAGTGGTTATGACAGCCACATATTCTCCATGGCTTTCTAATTTTATATTTGAAAATGCAAAGTAAACTTCAGTTTGATTAATTGGTTTTCTTTCACTGGAAAGAAACAGGTTTACTTGCACAATTAAAACAAACAAAAAAACTGATCCTGAAATGTCAGATGGTTGGGCTATGTCTACCGGTATGTATACTTTTAGCAGTTGTAACGCTATTCCTTTTCAGTGCAAGAACTGGGTTCTGTTATGACTGTGGCTTGAAAATGGGAAAGTTTAGAGTTCTTTCTCTTCAGTTGCTTCCCAGGCAAGAGTGATAGTGAAAAGACAGCTATTAAAAATGGGGAAAAGAGACTGTATTGTAATAGTTTTTAAATTGCTGCCCTCTTGTGATCAAAACTTATGACCAACAGAATAATAGAAGGTAAGGCGCAGCCATGTTATGTGCAGGCATGTTTGCATAATTGGCCACTGCAACTGTTATGTGGCCTTCTGCATTAAGGAGCTGATGGGAAGGAAAGGAAATGATGCTTATTCTAGAAAGACCTCTCAAAGTTTTTATTTATCTCCACTGTTCAGCCTGTTTCAGCATCAGCTGCACACATTTTGGGTGAAGTCTGCAGAGAAAAACAGGAAGCAGCCATACCTCTTGTCAGGCTTTTCTTACACTATGGCAGAATTGTGCCTTTCATAAGTGCTATTGCGAATGCTGAAGTGAAGAGAACTCAGTAAGTACCAACAAACCAATTGCTATTAAACATACCTACTCAGTGTTGGCTAGTTTTAGAATCTTGCACTCAGTTTCTAGGATTTTATGTAATTTCAAAAGAAACTGTTGGAGTTGTTCCTGTTGCTCCCAGCTGAGTGTCAGAGTACTTTATAAACTCATTTAGTGCTCTGAAGATCTGTGAGTTTAAATTTTAGGAGGACTTCCCGTAATATTTTGCCAGGTCTACTTGCAAGGTTGTTGTTAGGTCTGAGAGCAAGGATTCTCACTGTGTTCTCAGTCTTGATTACATGTGGTAATTGTAAAACCCTACATTACTTTCAGCTATTCACATGGAAACATTTCAGGTTCATAGTGTGCTAATAAACCATCTAATGCTAAGTGCTTGCTGAATTTGTTCAAAAACAAAAGGCAAGTTTCTTCCTAGGGATGAATTTTTAAGGCAAACTGTATTCCGTCTTTCCAATTAGATGGCTGAAGAACAAAGATGGGATTGGATCTGGCAGTGGATGACAAAAGACATAATCTTTTTTCTGGTCACTTTTATCTAAGTCCCTGGTTTGACTTCTAGCATTCAGGACAGGCAGGTCCTAAGTAGCATTTGTTGCCATAAGCCTGGTGACTACACAGTCATGCTCTTGACTGACAGCAGAGACAGTTGGGAGCCGAGGGGAGTGGTAAATACTGACTCTAAAGTAACAGCTTTCCTCAGTACAAAATAAAGTCTGTGTGTGGGTTGGCTTTTTTCAGAGTGTCTAAGGGATAGAGTATTTTCCTTCCTGTAGGTAGGTGTATTTTTTTGTGCTGCAAGTTGGCTGAAGCATTCTGGTTAATGCAATGTGAGGAAATTTGCTGCTCTCTGGTCAGTCATGTTCCTGTGATAAGACAGCAAAGAGCTGTCTTATCTGTCTTTAGGGCTCTCTGGCACTTCTAACAGGCAGGGAGCTTGTGTCTTTGTAAAACAAAATCATGAATCCAGCAGAGAAACTCTCCTGTTCTTCACTGCTTGTAAATGAGTACAACTGTGGTACAGTAAAAACAACAGGAAGGACATGTTGTTACTGTATGTGCAAGAGCAAGCAAATGACTTGAAATCCAGGTTTGAAATACTGTCTATGGGCACAGTTTTGGTCATATAGGTTTGGATAGGATAGTTGATTATTTACCTATCTGCATAAATTAAATTGCTATACAAAGAACTGCAGGTACAAATTTAATATGAAATTGCTTGCATTCTCAAAATGCAGTGACAAAAAAAGCACACATGACAGTGCAGATAGCTGAAGCTTAGCAAATGCTGTGCCCATGCCTAGTAGTAGAAAAACTGTGTGCAAGTGGCCCTTGCAGAAAGATGTGTCTCCACAGCATCAGATATCCACAGGGTTCTCAATGCAGAACTGGGATCTGTGCCATGTTGAACAGTATTATCATAGGACAGTGCTGTAGGTCACCTAGAAAAGATGGCTATGCCATTGGAGCCAATGTTTTCATATCCCTCCTAGTTTACAAATACTCATTTTGTAGGATAAGGTAGTAGGTCACATGTAATGTAAATGTGGAGCATGTAAAAGCAGGTGCGTTTCCCTCCATTTATGTTGTAAAACCCTTTGATCTGAGCCTGCATGTTGCCATGTATTTGGATGGTGCACCAAGGCTTCTACACATTGCCCTAATACAAAAAAAAGTCACTACCAAAGTCTTTGGACTTACTATGCTGCTTTTCTGTTATGACCTGGGAGTGCACTAAATGCTACATAACTGCATTTAATGGCAATCTGGATTCAAAGGGAGTTTTCGTTTGTGTATTCAAAACCAGATTTCTGTCACCTTTCACTGCTTCTTTTATTTCCATATGTTAGCAGTTTCTTGCAAAGAGACTAAATTACAGAAAATTGTTCACTTCCAGAGATCCAAACACCATTTTCAGAGGGAACTCATTAACTTCCAAGTGTATTGACGAGACCATGAAACTGGCAGGGATGCATTATCTGCAAGTTACACTGAAGCCAATCATAGATGAGGTAAGAGCAGTTTCGAATGTTTATTTGATAAAAGTCACTGTAAAAGGCCTTTAGGGAGCAGATACTGTTTATTCCTTCCCATTTTAAGATGACTTTGTAGGATTAATATGGAAGAGCCTGTTTCTGCATCAAAATCTTTTGTGTTAGTTTATCCCCAGCTGAGTTACCCATTTCAGAAACAGTATTAAAGGAAATAGGAGGTTTCCATTTGTCTGAATGGATTTCTTCTGTTTTATCAAATATAACATTTATTTTTTTCCTGAGAAATTAATGAAGAAATTAAAAACGTGGATGACTAAAGAACATCCACAGCAGAAAGCTGCCAGAACACTGTAAGCAACACATGGTGTCTAGTGGTTTTAAAGGAAAAAAATTATTCTTAGATAACTGTGTATATGATACATGTGTTGTAGCAATGGTTTATTATCTATCTAGTCCAGAGTGGTGGGGGTGGGGCTCGTTAGTACAGTTATTGAGCAATACTTTCAGACCACAGATTTCCTTTAAATGATTTGACATTTTCTTCATCTGTTGTTTTAATACTTCATCAAGAAAAGTTATGTTTTGGAAGAATAAAGATACATTTTTTAAATCAACTGTTTTGGCAAAATAGGTCTTTTCTTAATCAGCCCTGCCTGAGAGAGTTTAGCAAACAATTCTGCCTTTCAGTTGAAGGCTGAAGTAGAACAAATTAATGTTACCTTTTGGAAAAAGTAAAAGATAACAGGTAATTTAACTTTGATGCTTTGTCAAAAGAAAAAAAAATACACATTATGAAGTTGGGTTCAGCTATTTACTCCAAAATTTTTACAAAAATTTCCTGCTTGAGGATAAACTAATACATTAATTGTTCAATATATTCTTTCTAGATCTGCCAGGTCCATAAACCTTGTGAAATTGATCCTGTGAAATTAAAAGATGGCGAAAACCTGGAAAATAACAGGGTATGCATTAGATTTGGAAGGTACACACTAGTGTAAATAGAGTTTCTGTAACTGAGGTCCTCAGACATTTCATGTTGCAAATAAATCTGTCATTCTTTAGAATATGCTGGAAATTTTCTTAGCCCCACAAAGTGCGTATAATTATTTCACATGAGCTTCACATTAAGCTCTAAGGCATAGTGCTGAAATGTGATATCTGCAGAATTTTAAAAATCAACAAGCAAACAAGAAAGACTAGGGCTTGCTGACAAATGACTTAATACTCAGTATAGCATTGGGAGCAAGGATAACTTAGCCTTGCTTAAGGCTCTAGTGGTGCCTCATGATGTTATAGAAAACAATGCTATAAAAAGGAACAATATGCCATATCACTGGATGTTTCCTTTTCACAGAAATAACACTTTCACTCTTGTACTTGAATATGTGCGTTTACCAAAGAGCGTATCACTGAGTGTGTGATTGTTTTGCAAGTATATTATGTTGGAAGTAGGACTCTCATAATGATGCCATTATGCATAAAAACAGGAATAGTCTCGCTTTCCACAACAGAAAAAGACAATAATTTTGTCATAATCATTATATTTTTCAGGAAAATTTGAGGCAATATGTTGATCGCATTTTCACTGTAATTACAAAATCTGGTGTAAGCTGTCCTACAGTGATGTGCGATATTTTCTTTTCGCTGAGAGAGTCAGCTGCCAAACGTTTTCAAGGTAAGTTACTATGTATTGTTTTATCTCATGTCTTCAGTAGCTTTTAAATGTGCTTGTAGTCTACAATTCTGTATGATGGATTTAGTAATTGAACAGCAATTTATCTAAAATACAGTTTGGGGTGCATATTAATGCTGTTTTTTTCCTTGACTATTTGTTCCACAAAGAACACAACTTTTGGTGATTATATGAGATTTTCTTAAACATCTTTCAAAGGAAAACAACATTTAGAAAGAGCAGTGTGGTGGTATATATTTGTGGTAGCAACCTTTACAAAGTGTACTCAGTTTTTAAATGTTCAGGCTTTTGTAATGGCTCATTTTGCAGACTCCATGCATCTGAATTATTTTCTGCTAATACATCAATCTGTAATAAAGGCCAGTCTATAAGTTATTGAAATCATTGCAAGCTTGTAGCTCAAGGGCGGCCATATGATTCTAAGGTTTTCTGCTTATCAAGAGAGAATTCATTCCAATCCCTCTTAGTTATATTGGCTTTGTGAGAAGCAGCAGCAACATAAAAACAGAATCAAGCAAAAAAAACAACCTACATATTTTCACTAAGGGAAGGAGATTAGAATAGGACTTTTCAGAGAGAGTAATATGAGTTCAGTTTTTAACTAGTCACTTCACAATAGAGAAGCTCGGGCAGAATGCCTGTAGTGTTATCGGTTTTATGTTTTTTTTAAAAAAAAAAAGTGTATTTGTGTAATTACCAAAAGGAACAGGGGCATTAAGAGCCTGTACTGCACTGGTGCTTGGGGCTATAACTAGATAGTAAGAGTTGGCCTCTGTGCTGAACTTTCTATAATCTTTATAAGTTATTCATCCTACTTTGGTTGCATAGATTGAATATCTGATATTTGTATGAAACTCCTTGTGTGGTGAGAAAGTGAATGGTGTTCTTGTAATCCGTGTTGTGAACTTGCTTCTTTTTAAAAGGCCATTCTTTGTTTTATGATAGCTAATCTCTATCATCAATTAATCCTGTAACTTGCAAATATATGCATTTTCAGCACATATTTGAACTAGCTTTTTGAAGGCACTCTGACAATTTCAGCAGGTTTTTAAGAAAGGATTGATGAAATGCTGAGCAGATTTTTTTTCTTTTTATTTATATATATATATATATATATATATATAGGTGACCTAGATGTGAGGTATACAGCTGTCAGCAGCTTTATTTTCCTGAGGTTCTTTGCTCCTGCCATTCTTTCTCCAAACCTCTTTCAGCTTACACCACACCATCCAGTAAGTACTGTATCAATTTTTTCTGGCTATGTATATGGTTCTGTCACCGTAGTCTGTTTATCAAGATTCTTGCTCTAATTCTTTTAATAGCATTTAGGAGAAATAGCTTGGTTAGTTCACAGGTCTGCTATGCTTGTCTAGCATACGGAGTATATGTTGAATGACTATGTGTGTGAAGAACTTGGAAGGTATGGGAGGAACAGTGAATTTTACATTAGGGTCAGACAAGCTGAAAGGTCTAAGGTACTGTGCAGAAGATAGTCACTGCTTCCTTTTTACTGCCTTATATTAATCCTGGATTGATTGTATCAGCAACCCTTGGAGATGTTCTGGATGTTAAGCAAGTTGCTCAAAACTTTAAGTAGTTGTTCTGACTAGGGGTAGGGAGGACTCAAACAGTTTTCAAGATTGATTTCTCTTTTCTGTTTTGCGTGTGATTGTTCTTCAGAGAACCGAAGACATTAAGGTAGCTATGAAACTTGATGGCTTATAAGAGTCAAATGCCTTTAAAAGAAGCAACCTATACTGTTTTATTTGGACTTTTTAAATTTCATGTTAATTTTCTGCAAATGAAATAGGAAATGTAATTTACCTTCCTCTATCTCATGTTTTAAATATCTAGTCCATATAATACCATTTTTCTCTTTCCTAGGATCCCCAGACTTCTCGAACTTTGACGCTTATCTCTAAGACTATTCAAACACTGGGCAGCTTATCAAAATCTAAATCTGTAAGTGTGACATTTCCATTTAAAGGTTTATTTTAGGAAAGCAATTTTTTATGCTTTTATCATTCATTTTAATTAAGCCTTTCAAATGCTGGAGTTGCACCAGGCTTATGAAAAACTTGTATTTGTTGCTTTGATTATAAGCCTCACATGTTCATGGGAAAAATAAAGCTGCCTTAATTTGAACTACATTTTAATAAAACATAATTGTGTGTGGCACCATACTAGAGGAATATTCCATGACTTCTCATTCCATCCTTTTGGAAGAGAGGTAACAATGAGGAAATTCAGTAGTGTTCTCTACTTGCCTCTGGTACCTGGTAGCAGCTCTGTAGGGTTTTTCAGGTTGTCTCAGCATTTTAAAGCTTAACCTAGAAGAATCACCCACTGTGGGGAAGGGCTGGGCTTTTCATACCGGTTCCATTTTCTGCAAGGCAATGGTGATATTAGACCTAGATGCCCATTCTCTAGACATTTGATTGAAATGAAATGTGTAAATAGGCCACCAAATTGCTATGTCTAGTGATAATTTCAGGTCACTGATGGTCTAGTTAGGATTCACAGAGCCAACTGTAGATCAGTCTGTACCCAAAGATATGAATCCTTCGACACCACGGAATTCCTTATCTCTTCCTGGTTTTGTCAGGTTCTTTTAAAACCAAGATTATAAACCAAAGCAAAACTTTAAAGCTTTTGAAGAATGCAGTATTAACTATGGTGGTTTGAACGTTTGGAATGCCTTCAGTTACCTTTTTGAAATAAAAATTTGGATAGTACTGAATGCATGCTGAACAACATTGAAGTAGTTTTGCTTTTTCTTACGGACAGAAAAAAAACCTCTTATCTGTGGTGGTTTGTCTCATGATCTACTGCTGTTAACAATAATATTTTAGGTATAAACTGTATCATGATATTCATGGTTTTTGTTTTGTATTTCAGGCCAGCTTCAAGGAATCTTACATGGCTATTTTTTATGACTATTTTAATGAGCAGAAATATGCAGATGCAGTAAAAAATGTAAGTAATGTACGCATGTGCTGAAAATCTTACTGTGTGGTTGAAGCTGATGTTCAGAAACTTAGACTGCATCGATACTGTTTGGAAATCGGCAAATGTGTACTAGAAAAATCAGACTGTAATATTCAAGAAACATGCATCGAATTGTGTGCATGTCAATATCAGAATCTCTTTGAATCTACTTTTATTTAATAATTAGGTTAGATCAACAAGCTGCTGCTTAGAGCTTGAGACTTGTACATTATAGGATGCTGTAGATCTGTGATGAAAACTGTCTGCTCCAAAAGGAAGTGAAAGATATGCATAATGAAGGAGAAGCATGAAAAGAAGGGCTGGTCATCCGCAGTTTTTGCACTTAGGAGCATTTGTGCTATTTTTAGTATAAAACCCAGGAAATCTCCAAAATTGCTGAAGCATTTGCCATACCCTTCTGTTTAACTACTTTTACAGTATTTTCTTGTAGCACAGTACTGTACAAGCGTTAAAGAAATTAGTTTGGCTAGTGCTGTACTGTTTTTATATCTGTGCTTCTTTTTTCACCTTTTAGTTTTTAGATTTGATTTCATCATCAGGAAGGAGAGATCACAAGAGCATAGAGCAACCTATATTGCTTAAAGAAGGGTAAATATGCATTTGCAACAAAAACTTGTACTTCTGTGCTTGTTACCATTCTAAGGCAGCTATCTTTTTTTCCCCCCATTCCATCCATATGTTCAGAGAAACATGTTGGAAAATTTTTGTGTTGCTGTTTCTACTCTCTGTGGCTGCTATAGTTGATTTTAACATCCTTTCATTTGATTTAAACATCTTAAGTATGTTCTGAAATATGCGGAGGAAAAAAAAGCATGTAGAACTTAATTAGCACAGCTAACACAAAATAAACTTAAATCAGCGTTGTGTTAAAATCAAGTTCAATTTTTTTACTCCAGTGAACAAAAGCTGTAAAATTCCACTGTGAATGCAGATGCTGAATATGTTGGTGAGGGCAAACCCTGCAAATGGAATTTGCTTTGCTGTTGCTGCCCTATAAAAGAATCCATATGCTAATTATTACCATGGCTGTTTGAGGAAATTTGTGATACACCTGGAACAGTTTCTGGTTTTAGTACCTTTCTCTTTTTTTTCTACTTTTTTTTCCTTTTTCTAAACCATGTACTATACGCTAGTTCAGTTTTGGGGACAAACTGTTGACATTTTTTTCTGTTTTAAAAAATGAATTGGTAAGATCACCTAAGTGCATTGTGTAAACAGCTTCTTTGGGCTGGGAGGATGAAAGTAAAAATCCGCATTCATCCTGTCAGAACTCAGTAAGCTGAACCCCTGCTGAAAGTAAGCTTTCATGGCAGTTGTAAGTCATGTAAAAATGAGGTTTGCAGTGAAAACATGACTACCACTTCCAGTTAGCCTCTGCAGTTCACTTTGCTTCTCTGATGAAGGTCTGTCCCTAAAAGCCACTTTGTCTATTTTAATTCTGTGCATTTATCGTTCTTTTGTTTTTGAAAATAAATGTATAGTTTGGAACATTTTTTTTCCCTCTAACTCTAAAACATGATTTTTTTCTGCCTCTGTCTTTCTTTTGCTCTTGTCTGATTTTTTTCTGTCTTTTCTTGCTCGGCCTGTGACTGCTGTTGTAAGGACTCTTAAACTAACAGTAAAGAAAGTTGATGGTAATAGTTCATGCAGGTAAGATGGTAGGGGCAGTTGGTGCTTTGCTGTAGCTACCTGCTGACAGCATGTCCTTCCTTCACAGCAACAGACTTGTCTGACTTAACTTTGGGAAGGAAGTACTCTGTTTAATAATCTTGAAATGCCCATGCAAAACCAGCAGAGATCATTTTGTTACCTATTTCTTGATGTTGGCCGACTCGCCCCCCCCCTTTTTTTTTTCTTAAAAAAAAAAAAAAAAAAGCTTACTGAAAGTAGAGAATCAAGGGCTTTTATCTGTAGGTAAAGGATCCAAGAACTACTGAAATTTGCTTAATGTTCAGTGTACATATTCTGATGACCTCACTGCATGTGACTAAGAAGTTGCTATACATTTTCTAGGCACTTAAGTGGCATTCAAGTAAATTGTTCTCAAGGTTAAGGAGTGGGCTTCAGCTGTGTATTTTCCCTGCCATTTTGCATTATTGTCACATTTTGTCATGGGGAGTGGGTGGGAATTTTCACAGCCTTTAGTTTGATTCTTTTTTGGATCAATTGCTTGGCTGATTAGTGGGGTTTCTGTTCGCCCTTACCACATTTTTGTTTGTTTCATTTCCTTTTTTTAATTTACCTTTCCTTCTATTAAAAGAGCATCTAGACAGAAAACCATAGCATATCTTCTTTGGGTGGATATACCATACCCAAGATTAGTCACTGACACTTGTGCTGTGCTGGCATTCATCATGCCATCGCTGCTCTACAGCCTTCTGTCTGGCTCTTTCGAAAAGGAAGAGAACAAAAAGGAGACTTAATCCTGTTGTTCTTGTGGGTGAAAAGGACATGCTGATGCTTCCAAGTAAAGCTAATGCAGATCCAAACTCAGGTCTACCATAAACACGAGAATGGAAAGTTTCTCCATCCAGCCAGCACTGAAATGTTGTTCATATTTTTCCCTTTGTGTTTCTGACTGTTTGCTCCAACTTCTCATACATTCCATGAATATTAAAAACAAAGAAATCCTTTAAATTGACTTTGAAATTCGTATGTGGTTCTGAATACTTGTCACCTATCTTTGGGAAATAAAAGCACACTCTTCCCTTGGATAAATTGCTGGAGGTAGCTTTGGATCTTCAAAGCCCTTCCTGTTCTGATATCAAAACCAGATCTCTCTTCCACAAATATCCAATATCTGATACAACATATAATGTGAATTTTAAACAGCTAGGAAGAATTTAATTAGAAATGTGCTCTCAGCTCTGCAGTGTGGAGTGTGCATTTCTAAAAGGGAGAGGCTCTGTAGGACAGTTTGCAGCTGTAAGTCACCTTCAAGTGTCTGCATGAAAAGGAAGAGAAACTAACATGAAGAGCATGTTGTCTGCCCAAGGATATCTGCTCTTCTCTTGAAATTTGCCTTAACCTTACAACGCAAAAGTTACCACCCACCTGGTGGGCCTGGCGAGGATCTGAATCATATGGTTGTATTAAATCTTTCTCAAGCAGTCCAAGAACAAGGTCTGAGATAGTAACTGAGCTTTTTAAGAATGGTGTGTAACTATGTTTTAAAAGGATCCATTGCTGTATATGGTGCTTGTCAGCCTTTTTCCCCCAGAATTTGACAGGCTAAAGGGCAGCAGGCACCCATCAGCCCAGCTGGTCACAAAATAGTCTGAAGGAACTTCAGTTTCTGTTTCAGCTTTTAACTGCTGCTTGGTTGGATATAATGTAATTGTTCCTAAGTCTAGGTATCACAAGTGAGAAAAAATATTCGCTGTTCCTAGAGTTTTAGCTCTGCTATTGAAAATCTTCAACTGAATCACTTGCTGTTCTGTGTCATGTATGTGCTTTGTGCTGTATAGTGCTTTCCTACCTGATTAAAAACTACTCTGTAGTAAGTAGTTTTTAGTGGCACTGTTAAACAATTTTTTATTTTTCATGATAGTTAGTGCAATGCGTAGAGTAGCTGTTATTAACTCCCTACCACACATGCGCACACAGTTTTCACCGAAGGTGATGCTGAACAGTGTGAAGTTACCAGGCTTTCCAAAGTCACCTTGGAACTTCTGGATTGACTTAGTAGCTTGGAAGATGCTGGATGCATCACAGTTCCTTGTAAGCCAATTCAAATTTGAAATTAACTAAGGATTGACAGTTCATTACATGACACCCCCTGCACCCGAACACACACCAAAAAAAAAGTTATGGCTTTCAACAATTAGGTTGTTTTGTACTGTTACTAAAAACACATATCCAGCTGTAGGATCAGTGTGCGATTGCAAATGGATTTGTGGAACATCCTGAGTTTTTCTACAACATGTGAGTGACTAAAGCATGTAAGGCACAGACTCCATGCTCCCACGGGCTTTACACCTGCCTTTTAATTATTAAAAATACTCTAAACTTTTTGAGCTCTCTCATAGCTGAAAATAATGGTAGAGTTAGGTCAGGCTTAGGAGATCCATGCCAGCCATGGTCTGCCCTTTCCCTGCTCTAGTGGGAAATCCTCTAACTGGATTTGTAGCTGAGGAAAGAGCAAAAGTTGCTACAGTTTATGTAACAATTAGAGTCCACATGTAGACCACAAGTCAAGCTACGTGTTTTACCACGTATCTAGATTTGGAAAAAGGAGAGATGCTAAACCTGTCAAAATGGGACTTTTCTTTCCTTGTCAAGACAAAGCCTCAATAATTAGAAAACACTGTGTGTCCCCTCCTAAAGCTTTGCAAGTGCCATCATGTGTGTGTCTGTATATATAAAATATATGCTTATATGTGTGTGTGTGTATGTGTATATATATATATATATATATATAATATGTATGTGGCTAGATTATCCAGTGTATTGGTGTAATGACTGCTGTCCTGTCTACTAGGTTCATGATCAAAAGAGCACAAGGAAGAAAACGATTTGGTATGAAAAACTTCAAGAAGAGATGGTTCCGCCTGACAAACCACGAGTTTACCTATCAGAAAAGTAAAGGTAACAAAGGTTTGCCTGTCTTATTTTTATACATAAAAGTGGAGATTAAACATGAAGATTGTATAAGAACAGAACAATGAGATCTAGATCTGTAACTATAGAAGGCACAGTGCAGGGAAGTCCTGTCAGCCTGTATGTTCTTGCCAGCTTTTTAGTATATCTATACTGATTGCTAGAGAAGGTTCTTGGATAGCACAGGATTGTATTAATCAGTGGACCATTTGATTGTTTTTATATTATCAGTTATTAATAAAATCTGTAGGCTTCACTGTCGCTTAGTAGATTACCCGAGGAAACAAAACTCAGGAGCTCCAATACCTTACACTGGGATTTAGGTTGTATTGGGCACTGTCAGATGCATCTCAGCTGGTTCTCATAAACTCTGTAGCATTGGCCCAATGGACTGCAGCAGGCAGGGGGTTGACTGAAAACTTTGAACTTGCAAGCATTTGTTTGCTTAATGTTGCCTAATATCAAGGATTTTGCTTTTCTCAGATTGGTTCTGTTTGTTCAGCAGTGCTGTGCAAATACCACTCTCTTCCATCATATAAGCACATATGGGGTGAGAAAGGTGAGGAAACAAATTCAGATTCAGCAGAGCCTGGAGGCTGCCAGTCATCATTTCAGTCTCAGCTTTGAGATCTTAGGTCACCACTACCAACCTAGTTCAGCTGAGTTGACAGGAATGATTTCTTTCCCTGTCACTTCCTCAGTAAATATACTGTGTCCTGCTGCAATAGTCTGTTTCTAAAAGGTTTGCTAGCATAACCTAGTGCAGCCAAAAACAGAAATGAAATTAAGATAATAACTTCAAGGGCACGCCAGTAAAACCCTGTTCAATTAAAGTTTTTTTTTTTCCTGTGCAGTCACAATAATCTTCAAAGAAACTGAATCAGTGCTTAGAGTAACAACAGAGGGTGAAGCTGAGTTTTGAACAAGTTGCTCAGTGTCAGTGTGTTTGCTCTGCAGGTGATCACCCTCTATGTAGCATTCCAATAGAAAACATTTTGGCGGTGGAAAGACTGGAGGAGGAGTCCTTTAAAATGAAAAATGTAAGTAGGTCATCTTCATTAATTTACTTGTTAGGCTGGTCTGGATCCACCAACCTAACCTTTTTCCCTTTTGTAACCCGTGTTGGGTTTCTGCTGAAAGATGTACAACCACAGCTGCTTGTTCTGTATATAGTAGCAAGAGTTTCCAGAAGCACAGCCCATTCAGATTCTTAACAGCCCAGTCAGCAGTCCTTGGGTTTCGTGATGTGCAGCACACTCAGTACTTACCACTGCTGATCAGCTGTCTGGCCTCCATAGTGTCGGACACAGGTAAAATAATCGAGTCCCTGCACTTTTGTCAGACCTGTCTCTTGGGAGGAAACTGACTGCTTATTTTTGTGAAGGATCATATCGTCTTGCTCTAACCATCAAAATTTCTTTGTAGGATAATGAAAGTGCATATATATTTGGTTTAGGTCATGTGCCAGAATAACATCTGTGCTGTGCCAGTATGGTGCAGCATTTTGATTGGCACATTAGGTGAAATACAGCTGTATTGCTCATGCATGGAGCACTGCTACCAATTTCTGTGTATGTTATACATACCATCCATTGTGCCGGAACACTTCTTAGACATGATCAGTTTAAGTGAGGTTAGGAGCCTTTTTCATACTCTTCTGCCTGTAAAGCTGAGTACATTCTTTAAAAAGTTTTATTAAAAAAAATAAAACACACATCACAGACTTCTTTATACACATAAATGGCTGTGACTTTCGGCTTTTTTGCCTGTAAGTCTTTCCCACTATCTAAACTGCTTCTGGGCACCATTCAGGGCAATGCTTAAACCTACCCTATATACTAGGCCCTGTGCTTGTCTCCTTTACAGCGCTTTGTCGAGGTAAGACACTGTGCTCGACTCTCTGGTATTTTCCCCACTTCAGATGTTATTTTGGTAGTGTGCCTTTGTCTCTGTTAAAAGATGGAATAAGTTCCAGCTCACTTGCTCTTAGAGCACATCTTCACTGTGTAGCTGGCTTTGGCTTTTATAACTCGTGTTAATTCCTCCTAAGATAAGCAAAAGCAGCCAAGCTGCAAAATAATTCTCAAGCTATCAGAAGGCGATGATAACATGTGGTGAGTAGGACTCACTTGAACTATTGCCTTCTGTGCTCTGCAAAGTAGCCTGCTTGAACTAAAAGTAGCCACACAGTTAAGATAAAAGTTATTGTGTATGGAGAGGAGCTGAGCTGTAACTCTGATTAACTCTTTAGTGAAGACAGTCTTTAACTTCTGCTGATTCTACTGGGCTAAAATGCATTCAGAACATCCCTTTATCGTAGATATTTCTTATAGGAAAAATATCTCTTGATTGCTAAAGTCAGAAGATAGTACTCTGACTACAAACAGAAATTGGGTTTATTTGGGTGCCTAAATTCAGTATTGCACAGGGCATGAAGGTGTTTATGTTCATTCCAGAAAGTAAAATGCAGAGTCTTTCCATAAGTAGTAGAAAATATCATTGCCACCTTCCCATGCCAATATATTTCCATTTATCTTGCCATATATAAATAGAATACCACAGCAAGGACAGAATTTTCAAAAAACACAGCAGATGTATTTGCAGTGGATATTCCATCCTGGGTGCTAAGTGTGATTAAAAATCCAAATTTTCTATTAATACTCTGCATGCATCTGTTCTCAGAATTGATCCAGATCTATTTTCCTCACTTGTGGTAAGTCTGCATGTCTAGCAGAAAGGCCAGAAAGTCTGTGCATCACCTCTCAAGCAGCCTTCATCTTCCTAAGTAGAGTTTTGGGTGCTGGGGAGCTAATGTTTTTTTGGAGGGGCGGGGTGTTTTTGTTTTTCCTTAGTACTGTTCAGGTCTTCAGTGTTGTTTGAGGAGCAACTGGTGTTTTTGAGAGTGTAAAGGTCTTACAAACACTTGAAATTCTTGGCTTAGTTGTTGGCTTCTGAGTAACAGTTGCCATATGTTTGTTCACTTAGACTGGTATCCCCTTTTGTGAAGCCATAGCCCTTAGATATGTTCCTCTGTTGTAATGCAGAAGGCTCCATTTAGCCCAGCAGGGTGTTAAAATTTTTTTCTTCCCTGTGGTTCTGTGTTAAACGAGAGTTAAGCTGCACACTCCTGTCTTCCTCTTTCTTTCTTTCTTTCCCCATCCCCAAACTCAAAGTTGCCAGTTATGTCCTGAAAAGTTTTAATAAAAGAACTCTAGTCTGTATTTTGGCAATGCTGGACTGATCACAGCTGCTGATAGCAGCTCCTCCACTGGCATTATGGTAGCCTTTGTGCTTTTCCAGCTGATGTCCCACATCCCCAGAAATACAAAATCTGGGGAAATGAATGTTGGAGTTTTCTGTTCCCTTTCAGAAATGACACTGTAATTAAAATAAAGCTATTTGCTCATGATTTAGCAATTATATTTGCAAGCCATTTTGAGGGATGCACACTGAAGAGTATCACAAAAGGAGAAGAGATTGTGGCTGGTCAACAACATCGTGCCAGTCGGCAACATTGTCCTAACCTGCTAGGTGAAGAAATCAGGCCAATGTTTCAGGTCTTTGTAATGTACAAAGGTGCATTTCAGGGTTTTTTGTTTGTTTGTTTTTTAAATAACACAGAGGAACCAGCTGTCTGGAAAATAATATACCGTACAGTATGGGTAGCATAATATCTGATGACTTGAATATTCAAATGGAAAAGTAGAAAGGGAAAAGGGTAATTTAGGTGATCCAGAGAGGAAGAAATCCATTAAAAATAAGTATTTGCAGAAGTTAGAGGAATTGAAGATGGTTGACACTTGCCTTCCCAGCATTTATGGTTAAGATCACTAACTTTAGCTTAGTTATCTTCAGTGCAAGGTCAATATATCAAGCAAGAGGGCTGTGCATCAGAAATGTGCTCCTTCAAGAGGAAGAAAATAAATGCAATTGTTCCATATTAGATTACAAGCTGTTTTGAACAGGCAGGGGAGGTCTAGTTTAGATTTTGAATGTCCAAGACATAATGCAGAATTAATGTATAATTATTTGAACCATCCACAGGTGGTTAGAGAGATGCACAGAAAACTGCATGGCTGTGATTTACTAATAGCAGATATATTTGGGGGGCATAGAAGCACAGGAGTTATTAAAAAGAAAGAATCTGGCCAAAGTGCATGTTAAAAAGACTAGTGATATGACAGTGTTAAATAAAGCAAAACTGTCATGAAGGCTGGATCCAAACTCTGATTTTCCCTTTCCTGACCCCTGCTGACTAGCATTTCCGTTCAGCCTTGCATTCGTTCCTTCTGTCAGCCTTCCAAAATCTGGAGCTGCAGCATTATTTAAATTGCATCTCTGAGGCTGAGAGCAAATCTTGCAGAGGCCCAACCCAGCAAGCTGGTAATGGCTGGTTTTAAATCATCTCCTTCAGGAACAGGATCTTATTCGTGTACCAGGTTAAAGGTCTTGTTGTTTTAAAGGCACATTTGCTCCTTGGTTTTGTGCTGAAATATATTTATTGGTGTATTCTTTTCATATGCTTTTTTTTCTCTATAATAAATCTTCAGTCTGTACCCAGTCTTAAATTCGACTCATATCGGTGGTTTATTCTGTGGCTTATTTCCTTGTTTGCAGATGTTCCAGGTGATACAGCCTGAAAGAAGAGTCCTGTATATCCAGGCAAATAACTGTGTGGAGGCCAAGGACTGGATTGATATACTCACCAAAGTTAGCCAATGCAACAAGAAACGCCTCACAGTCTACCATCCCTCTGCTTATCTTAATGGCCACTGGCTCTGCTGTAAAGCTACTGCAGATAACACTCCTGGCTGCACACCCTGCACAGGGTAAGGACTGGCAACATGACATTGGTCTAGATATTGCCAGGGGATGTGTGTGTCTGCAGTGTAGCCTGCGGATATGCAGTGCCAAGAAGATCTGCAAGGTGCGCCAGCCCTGTGGAGTTTTCAGCTCCAACAAGGAACACTGTCAAAGACCATCTTTGTTGTCATTCCTCATGCTGTCAATATCTGCATATCTTGGTCAAAATGTTGATATTTTTAGAGTTCAAGGCATTGACAGGAATCTACTGTGGGATAAGATATTTTTCTTCTGGCCAGCTGTGCCAGAACTAATGCCAGAAATCCCTGCAACTTTCTGTTGTTTGTAAATTTTCTGAAACTGAGAAGCTTTTGCTTCTAGATTTAATTCTTAACTGATCTTTTCTAAGAGCCCCCTCATTGTGTCTGTTAAATGAAGAGGTACTGTCCAGTTCCTGGGAGACTGTTTTCATCTAAAATGGGAGAGGCAACAGGTCTGTAGTGGTTGTTAGTCTCAGAATATAAAATCTGAATAGTTGGGAACTCGGTGCTTTAGCTCCTCCATCTGGCTATAGCAGATTAATTCACCAGAATGTCTGGATACTGGTGGAGTCTATTCTTTCAAGTCAGAGTGAAAGCATGTTGGATAATCTGGATGTGAAGAAGTTTTGGGCTTGTCTACCTTTTCTGCTGGGAAAAATGGGGAAGTTTCAAGATTCATTACATACAATCTGATAGCTTTCATGAGTACTTACTTTTAAGCCTGAAAGTCACATGTGCTGTCATCCTTGTTAAGTGTTTTTATGCCATAATGTGCTATCTATAATCTGACTTCTGCCTCTCTTCCTGATGCCTTACAGAGGCCTGCCAGCAAATATACAACTGGATATAGATGGAGATAGAGAAACTGAGCGCATCTACTCTCTTTTCAACTTGTATATGTCAAAATTGGAGAAAATGCAAGGTGAGGATGAAAGATCTTTGCATCTCCAGTACATTCAGCAAGATGAAAGTACTTTGAAAAATTATATGTTCTAGCTAGAATATCCTTGCAGATCACATGCCCATAATATAGTGGCCGTTATTTAACTTGTTTCCCCTCCTGCTGCCTTGAGGCAGTTGCGTGAATTATTTTTGGTACACTCTGCAATCTCATAGTCTGTGCAAAGTTCTTTGCACGTTAAACAGTTGTTTGAAATACGGTCTTAACCACAGTGTCCTAAAATAGCATAGGCTCAGGGCATAGCTTGCGTGCTCTAAATTGATAAATCACTGCAGGTACTAAACCAGAAGTTTACTGAACCTGAAAAGAAGCATCAACAAAGTTGAGGTTTCAGTGTAACATGGTTTTGTGTCACCAGAAGCCACGTGCACGTTCTATAATTCAGTTCCCAAGAACGGGCTGGATCCAAATGGTTTCTTCAGGCAGGCTGTTTTGGAGTTATCAACGAAAGCTGACCCTGTGGACGTCTTTGAAATGAAAAGTGAAATTTGGCCTGGGAAACACTCAAGAGCTGAGGGGAACAGAGATATAAAATGAAGGATCAAAGAAAGAAGAGACAGCAGAGGAAGTTAGTACTGGTAGGCATGCCAAGAAAAGTATCCGGTGTACATGATGCCAGACTTGAAATCCCAATTTAGTACAGGGAGTGGCAGGGAAGCCTTCACTGTGGCACTAACCTTTAAATAGTACTTTATTCTATAATATGAGCTAAGCCAGTGGTGTCAGACATCCAGCTTGGAAAGCACTTTAATCCATTCCTGGCTGCCATGCAGTTGCAAATTTAAGATCCCCCACCACTTCCGAGCTGCCTGAACTGATGCCCAGCTTCCCCTGTTCCGAATCCTCAGTGCCAGGGCCAGCATCTAGTTTCAGCGACAGGGAAAAGGACACAGGTCTGGCACAGACAGTACAGCAAGGAGAGGGTAACCTGAAAGCTGAGCCTGAAACAGCAGTAAAGCTATAAAGTTAGGGAAAAGTAGAGACAAGAGTAAAATATTCTCTCTCCTCTTCTAATATGGTCAGCTACAGTGCAGAAGTAGATCACATGATGAAAATGTTGCGTATGTTCATGCAAGCAGTGTCCTGGTCTCTTATGCAGCAAGGTTCACTGCTGGGATAAGAAGGTAATGTTACAGTTTACCCCTTCTTAGAATATTTCCTTTAGCAGGCAGCTAGGCAATAGTCGTGGCATGTTCTACTTACTCTTGCTTTCTGATTCTTTTGGGGATAATGTGGTAAAACATCTTCCATGCTTGCTTCAGCCTGTAATTCTGTTTCAAATTCAGTCTGTTGTGAACAGCCACACTTTGCTACTTATCTGCTGCTTATGAACATTTCCCATCCTGCTTTCTGACAAGAAAATACTTGATTTCATGCGGGCTGGTCATGCGAAGTGGCATGTTTTAGCCTGTGTTAGAGTTCCCAAAGGGTGTGCATGGTACTGCTAGTGGTAACAGAGCTGCTTCAGTTATGTGCACAGGAAAAAAACCTGGCCTGCTTTTTTTTTTGCTTTTTTTCTTTTCTCCAAGAGGAGATAGGAGCACTACCAGTGCAGCAGAGGCCAGCTTAGCACAAAGTTGGGAGCAGCTGCCAGGCTTGTTGCCCTTTCTTTATGAGACTAGGAGGAGAGAGTGGGCACAGACCAGTCCCCCCCGCCCTATGCCTACAAGCAGCCCAGCAGAAGGACAAGGAACTGCTCCTTCTGCTGTCACCGTTGATGTGTCAGCTGCAGTGCTGTGGTGGTCACGCTGAGGCAAACTAAGTTTAGGAACTGCTAGCCTGTGTGAACCCCAGACTGAGTATTTTTAGTCTGCCTATTCCACTTTTTCCGACCTATCTGATACCTATTCCTGCCTGTTCCTGTAATCTATTTTTTCCCCAGAGGCCTGTGGCAGCAAATCTGTGTATGATGGGCCTGAAGAGGAAGAATATTCAACATTTATCATTGATGACCCTAAGGAGACTTATAAAACACTAAAGCTGATTATTGAAGGTGTTGGAACTTTAGAGCAGGAACATGCTCAATATAAGAGGGATAAATTTAAGAAGACAAAATATGGAAGCCAGTAAGTATGAGTTGTCCAAACAGAGACACAGTCCTGGGAAACAGCAATTCACTTGCTTATTGTCTGGCCTTCACCCTATTCATGTTCATAAAAGATCCAGAAAATACATACAAAGTAAGAATTTGACTTGGGATTGATATCATGGTACTTTAAAGAGTTATAAGGATTTTCTTAAATGCTTATTTTTTAATATAGTTTCATTCATAAGAATAAGCCTGATGATTATTTTTTCTAATTTTGAACCTGTGCCCATAAAATAGGGAGTAAATAGCAAAAGATGCATGTATTTAGTGTGCATTCTGGAGTGTAGGTTTAAAATCGGGAGGAGTGATTGATACAGCCATATGACCTTATTTTGTGTACATAAAGCAGTTTTGGGCACAGCTGACATAAAAAGGAGCTTGATTCAACTACCAGTTGGTTCTTCCAGTTAAAGTTAGATGCAGAATATCATTACAAATACAACCCTGAAAATCATACTTATGGGAAAGGTTTTGCCTGTTCACTTTCCATTCTGAGTTTTTGATGTCGTGACAGAAAACTCTATGTATAACACTTTTTCCAATTTTGTTTCTCTTTTAGAGAACATCCAATTGGTGACAAGAGCTTCCAGACTTACATTAGGCAGCAGTCGGAGATCTCAGCACATTCCATTTGAAGTGCAAGGAAAATCACAGGACAGTGCTGAAGGGTCGATCAGTGAAGCTAAAAAGCAAAACAAAAGGGAAGCCACACATGTAGCAAAATGTATGGATAAGTGTCAAGCTTACAAACTTTGAGACTTGCTAAAGGTTGTATTCTCTTTTCAAGAAACTGTTACAATAGTTGCTATGCACTTTATTCATCTGGTTGTTGACAGATGATAAAACTCTGCCTTCTAGGCAGTTGTTGTCATGTGTATTTTTAAATTTGCTTTGGTTTCTTGGAATCTAGTGATCAGTTCAATGATCAAGCTGTGTGGTCTTCATCTTGACAACTTCCAAGCAATTCCTTATGTTTCAGAAACCAAGCATGCTGCTAATATGCAGCGTTTTCTAGAATTGTTTGTTACTGGTTTTGTTCCTGGTTACTGTATATTATGCCACATCCCTGCGTGCTCTCTTAGGAAAAGCTTAGTAACACTTCACTTTTAATGCCTGCATTTAGAAAAAAAGCAGAGAAAAGCCCTCTGGTTGGTGTAATCTCTTGCATTGTAGCTTGTATTATAAGCAGGCCAAGGAGCAGGACTTTTGTTTTTACAACAGCATAATTTTTGCTAAATGTGCACAGTTTTTAATAGAAATCCAGATCTGAATGGTACTCTTGATATTTTTGAGATACAAAGTCATTTTTCCAGACACATTCAGCAGACTTTGAAGATGAACTCTCAGTGGTATGATAAAGCTGACTCATATAAATGTGAGTAGGTAAGAAATGAACTAATGTCAAAGCTGCATGGTTTTTTACACAGTCCAGTAATGATAATCTTTGGAAGTCTGTCAATGGAAAGGCAAGGTAAGCTGATTTTGAAGACTTTTCACCACAGCAGCAAGAAGGATGACTAGAACACAAGTCTGGCAGCTGAGATGCACTGAGTCCCAGGCACAAAAGTCATCAAGATGGGTTTTCTGTGAAAGGATGTTTAAGCACTGGAGTCCACGCTATCCTGGTACCACTTGGTTTTCTGGAATATAGATTTCTACTTTTCCAAAAATGTTTTTAAATACTTTTTTTTAAAGAGATTTGCTAAAGGTAATTTAGTATATTAACATGCATAATGGTAACTTGTTAATATTCTGAGTGTAGTGAAAATGGAATGAACTATGTATCTCACTAATACCAACAAAAGTCATTAAGGAGGGGAATAAAGATCTGCTAAATATAAGATATATATTTATGTATGCTGTTTAGTTGTACCCCATAACTTTCCTCTGTATAAGGGTCTAATTCACAAACATCTAGCTTTGATAACACAGAGGCCTTTGTGATGGACTTTAAGCTTCTGTGGGATAGAAGCTGATGTTGGTTTTAAGCTGAATTGGACCAGAAAACATTGAACTGTCAGTTTAATGTGAGGATATCTGTATCTTTGCCTAAAGTGTTACAGAGTAACTCTTAACTGTGTCCTCATTGCATCTGGTGTGATTTAAGATGGCTGAATTATCTGGAATGCCTCTGCTCGTTAGTGATGCTCTTAGGAATGAGGTTTTCTTTTTGTTTGAGTATACAGTAGACCACCTCCTAGTAGATGATAAATGATCCTTTATTCATCTTCACCCAGAAGACTGGGGAAAGGGAAATACTGAAGCATTACAGAGATGCATTTTGGACTCCAAGCTTTTAGCTGCCATGAACTGCAATTTTTAACATGTATTTGTAACTTAATATTGTTTATAAAATACTAATGACCTGTAATGTGTGTTCTACTTGCCAATTAAAAGAAATGTTTTATTTCTGAAAACTGCATGTGCACCTGAAGTCTGTTTAGGTTCACAGTGATCACCAGGGGTGCCCCTTGGCACAGCATCCGCTCTTCAGAGTTGGGCTGTGGATGGGGTTCCTTGTGAGTTTAAATCAGTCTATGTCAGTTGGGGCTGCTGAGTCCCATCCTCCCTTTTCCTCCCTTCCCCACCCCTTCTCTTGGGTCAACATTGCACCTGTGGGACTGCACAGTGAACCAGATGGGGCACCTGAGCCACCTGTCAACAAATCCAGCAAAGAAAGCAGTTCTCATTCAGCCAGATCAGCCTTTTGAACTGTTTCCTTGTGTTATTACACTGTTGCTGCTGGTAGAGAGGAGGGGTGAGACCATGTTGCAAGGACAGGAGGGACGAGTGGGAGCATGGCAACTCACATTTAGATTGGCTCGTGACCTTGTGGAGCCACTGCCTTTCTGGCTACGACCTGTTCTGTGGCTAAAGCTTGGACATATTGTTTTTTGCAAGTCAGTCTGGTCTGCAATAGTTTTCTCTAGTATCTGCTGAGAGTTTCTAGAGTTTATCAGTCCTCCCTGAAGACTTGTGTGAATTAAGCTTTCGCTCTGAGACTTCCTGTGAGAAGCCTGCACTTTACCATTTCTGTTGGGGAGTATTTGCAGGAAGGCTAGGCAACAGCACCTCCAATATACAAAGCTGTTAGCCAGCTCATACAGGAGTGTGTTAGTCTAGCTTGCGTTCAAGATAGCTCCTACTGCTGCATCAGATGTCTCTAGTTGTCACCAGAACATGGATGTCTGTTTTTGAGAAGCTTCTGGAGGAGAGCTTTTGCAGACACACTCTAGCTGAGTGACAGCAGTGGTTTAACAGATAGACCACAGCCAGGAAAGAAAACCAGACTGATGGTGGAAATCATATCACGGGCATCTTGGTGAAGGTGAAACTTGCCACAGCATGCAAGGGTGTGTTTTTTGCTGCCTTGTTTTAGAAACAAACATGATTTTAAGTAGGATGATGTAGTATAGTGGCAGGTGATTTGTAAGAAGTGAGCAGATTTTAAAGCAAAATTAGTGTAACGCCATTCCCAGGTCTGTATCCTTTCCAATCCTTCAAATTCCTGCTTTTATCTCATTTAGTGTTTACAGTCATTTCCTCTTCCTGATTACCTGTCTTGTCTGGCTGCTGTTTTATTCCATGTGTGATGTCTCCAACTGTCACAATATGTACTGATTTCCCACCCCAGTTCTGGTCCTCCTGTAGAACATCTCTAGTCCTTAGGAAGAAAACCAGCCCTGAAACTCTAAAACCACAGAGGCATAGCTGGTGTCCAGAGAGAATCGGCAACTATAAAATAGTGGGAACCTGGAGACCAAGAGAGCTCAAAATGAAAAAGTTCTAAGATCTTGGTACCTTGACATGACAACACAGAAGTGCTTTCTGGAAGTCTTTTATCCCAGTGCATGCAGAGCTGGCTCTGTTTTTGTTTTCCAGGTACTACCTTTGGTCACAGTATAAACCTCTGCTGTCCAATTCCAAATTTAAGTTTCCTAATCTCACTTTCAACACTTAAATTGTTAGCCTAGGCAATGTCTAGAAATCTTGGATTTTGGAACCTACTGTCAGATCAGGCAATGGCTGCTTTCTAAGAAAGCATGGGCTACCTGATTTCAGTTGACAGATTCTGACTGTGGTTCATTCTTGCTGAGGTTCCCTAGCTTCACACAGTCACCCCAGAGTTTAAGCCCCACAGAAAATCTTTGAAAGCTGCTTTTCTGTGGTGTGACTTAATTAACAGGGTTGGCAAGAGGGCTGCATTAAAACATGACTTTCACTACTTGCTTAGCCTCTATTTCCTGTCTGTTGCAGCAGAAGTTTTTAATGTTAGCCTCAGAGATATTCAGCAAATCCTGCCCATGAGAGAGATGACTTGATAAGGATACATGGGGCAGCATCCCTTATACCTGGGGAAGAAGCACAAGTGAGAGTGCCAGGTCAGTTTTCTTTCTTTTTCCTTGTTGTCTATCCCAGCCTGAAAGATGAAAAATTATTTTTGACCAAAAAAAAAAAAATCAGAAGCCGGTCTATTTTCTCCTGGGACTCCAGAGGCCAAGGACCATTCTTGTGCCTATTTTCTCTGTCACTGGTACCAGTACGATAAAGCAAGGCTGACCTGGTGACAGAATCTGAGCAATCCTGGTCTGTATCCATGCCAGTCCAAAGGAGGTTGTGTACCTGGCCAAATATCTTTGTGCATTTCAGAAGTGAGGAATTTAGAGGGAGAGATTAAGCTGTGAAATGATGCACCTGAGGAATAATCATTCCTGTTAGATTTCCCCAAGGCAATGTACAGGAGCTTAGCTGACAGGTAAAATCCTGTCACTCTTGTACGCATGTGTTTGTTTTCTGGGATGAATGGAGTAGAGATGAAGAACAGCTGCTGCAGCAATGACAAACCACTGCTGGGCATTTTCATGCTGTTGCTGTCATGTCTGAAGCTCTTCTGTGACCCAGTCAACTGGACAGCAGGAGTGACAAGCCTCACATGTGCCAATGCCATCTCAAAGCTCTGTTGGCACCTGTGGCACTTGATTCCTCACCCACTAAGGTTTTAGTGAGGTCTGCGTGTGGCTGAGAGGGTTGAAGAACACAGCTCCTGCCTGGCAACTTTTCCAAATAAAATGGAAAACCAGAGAAGTCCCATGTGCAATGGGCGTGGCATATAGTTAATGAGAAGATTACCCAGGGTCCATCACACCCTTACAGAGACTAACTGAAGTGAGCATCAGTGACTGCCCCCCAAGACCTGAACCTCCCAGGCAGATTGAGGAAACTGCGAGAAATTGGTGAAAACTTCTGTCTACGTGAGAAGCAAAGTGTTTTTGTTGTTGAGATCCTGATTCGGGGCTAGGAAGGCTACTAGTGTGACAGCTCTCTTTCAGGCATTTGTATTTTGATGCAATTCCCTGTTCCATCCCTTCTCTGCAAAATACAGTTTCAAAGAAGTCATTTCAACTTCTAATCCTGTAAGCATGCTTAGAAAGACCTCCGTAAGAAGCTGGCTTGGATACTAGGAGAGTGCGTGAATCCTGCCAGTCCCTGTTATTTGCTTCAGGAAATGAATGCAGTGGGAGGACTAAGGCAAAGGGCTTGGAGTAGCCAGGGGCTCAGAGTGATGCTGCATAATAATGTTAGAGATAAAGAAGCATCTCTCTGTGAGGCATCTTCTGTATTAATTGCTGCTACAGACAAAGGCTAACAGGCTGATTGGGAAAGGCATTTATTTCTGGTTCTGAGCTAATGTCATTCAACAGTAAATGAATTATTCCAAAGCTCAAGGGGACACTAAGGAAAAGACAAGGTTTTAAGGCAGAAGTGCTGGATTACTACACACGTAAGCTTCTGCAGCTGGACTGTGTAAGCAAAAACTGGAAGGAAGCCATCATGGAAGCCATCAAGTTGCTATGTTGAATCTTGCCAGAAATGTACCCTATTTGTACACAATTCTTCTCAATGTTGAGGGCACATCTTCCCCAGAAGTGTGGGGCCTGTGTGGTGTTTGACTAATTTTACTGAATTCATTCAGCTGCTTTAACTTCTATCACAGTTGTCACTGTTACCCTGCCCTGCCTAAAGCTGTTGAGTGGAAATCCATTTTTTACTCTCAGCTGGGGCCGCAACAAATGTACTGAACTCCAGGAGAGTTGATTAGAATAACCGTAGCTCAACCAGGCAATGTATGCATTTATCAAAAAGAATTTTTATAGTTGGACTTCCTCAGAAAAAGTAAGTCCTTAAATGTTCTTATCCTTTAGTCCGGATGTGGACACTAACTCCTCTTACTTTAAAACAAATAAGTCTTGATACAGGTAACCACGGTGCACAGTGTTGCCATCAGGCACTAGAAGTTTGAAACAGTTTATTTGATTGTAAACTCATTAGATAAGTAGAGAGGTGTTTTTTTCAGGTCAGAAGCTAAAACTGTAGTAGTTGTGTTTGTGTAGTAGAAATTTGCTGAAGAGAATAAAGGAAGGAAATGAATTTTATGAATTACAAGTGAAGAAAAAGGGAATTTTTTACTTGATGAAAACAAAAATTGTACACTGAAAAGCCTCCCTAAAATACCTTGTATTCTGCTTGCTTTAGCAAGGTTTTCTGTGTTACAACTGAGCTGTAATTCCCACTCCCTATCCTCTCTAGAAGTCATGCTTTGGCAGCCATGACATCCTATGCCTGTGATGGAAATGACTGGAGAGGCTCACAGCTGATGAGAGCAACTTTAAAAATAGCCAGGCTCATCTGTGATGTCTAGAGATGTAAGTGCTTTGCCTCCTGCTGAGCCACAGTGCTGTGAGGACACCTTCATGGCATGTTTCATCTTGTGGTAAAGCCCCCTTAAGAGATTCCTGCCCCCCGCCCCCACCCTGTTGCAGTTCAACATCCTCTTAATAGCACTGATGCAACTGTGCGTGGGGCTATGCTGTAACCGAATCAGTGAAATCATCGGGGCGGGGAAGTTGCTCAAAAACAGGGAGAGACTTTTTAGAAGCCTGGATCTTTTATTTATCTGACCAGGTTTACAGTAGCCTCACAAACACTTGCATCAGCACAGCTTGATGGGCTGGAGGGGAACAAATCGCCCCAGACGGCTTTGCCACCAGCAAATGCATCTTCCAGCTCTGCCCCAAATTCATTTGCTTCCAGCACTGTCCCACCTCATGCTCCCTATTAAAATCACTGATGTGCAGCTCTGTCTGTAACGAGAACTTCTTCTGAACTCAGTAATGCCTGTTTATATGTCCGCCTCCCCACAAAACCGCACTACTGTCTATTACCAGTAATACACGAGGTTGGTGGATGACACCTGTCCCTGTCAAGTCATCTTTTCCCTTTTCTGTATGTGCAGCATGGCTACTGACCAACAGTCTTGCTGCTCTTCTGGCATGACAACAGGCAAAATCAGAGTGAAATTCAGCCCCCAAATTTGTCTCTTCTCGCTATCATGGTACCATGTTTCTTCAAAGGATTTACCAAGGAGCTGGACCTGCAATAGTTGCTCTGCTAGCCTCCCCTCCAGCTCTTTGCAACCTTGAATTTCTCTGGTGAAGAGTGCTACAGGCTCAAAGGCAGGGTCCCCACTGCAGAGCATCGTGGGCCCTTTTCTGGGCCTGAACCTTGTTTGTCTGAAAGATTTGTCATCTTTTTTCCCTCCAGAGAAGTCCCTTTGATGCAATTTCTGTCTTGTCTGTGGTAATCCTCTTCCTCCACCCTCTTTTTTCTGTAATGCCTCCCTGCACAGCTCTGCTGCTTGTCACCGTCCCCTGCCAGAGAGACAGCTCTTTCTTGGTCTGCGAGCTCTGGTCGAAACAGCTCAGCTACAACATTCGCCACTGCTTGCTCCAGCCAGCGAAGAAGCTTGGCTCCATCCACAGCAAGAGCCGATGGAGACATGCATCTCAGCACCAGCTTTCCTATAGCTTGCCTTTTGTTCTCTCTCTATATTTTCTTTGCCTTCTGCCTGCTCACCGGTCGGCTCTATCCCTGCTGCCTGATACAACGCACATTGCCCCCACTGTGCAGCAGGTTGCTTCGCCCCTCAGCAGCCCCATGCCTGAGGCTGGTGCTCCCTTGGGATGTCCTGCTCCAGGGTGCTCCGTTCACAGCCCCTGAGCAAACCTCCCCTGGGTGACCTGCCTGCCCCGGCATGTGGCTCTATGCCAGCAGTCTCTGGCTGTAGCGGAAGAGGCAGATGAGGCTGGGAATAACAGAGGAGGGCTTGTCCTGTGAATCAGCACTGTTGTGGCCACAGTGGTGTGAGTGGGTGGAGGGGTGATGGGGGAAGGAGCTGAGAAGAGGAACAGTGACCAAAAAGCCCTGATTTGAGCAGTCTGGAGAGTCGGGAGGGGAGTCGGGACTGTTTCTAGGTAGAGGGTAGCCAACGCCTGAGTTATTTTGGTGTCAGAAGGAAATGGCTGATGCCTTCTGTTGTGTTTAGAAGTTGTGAGTGCAGAAGAGGGGGAACAAAGAGAAGTGCAAGCCTGGCCAGGTAGGTGAGCATCAGCCCGTCACATTAAAAGGAGGAAGGCCAGGTGCTCCTCATGGGGGTGGGGTGGAGGCAGACTTGCTCTGCCTGGCACAACTTCTTTTGCCAATTTGTCCTTCCTTCTGCCAAATGTACCACGTTGGCCCTATCCTTTCAAAACCATGCCTGTCTCTACTCCCATCTTATGCCTGTGCAGCTGCTGCTCCCCATGACTGGCCAGACCCTGTCCTTAGGCTTTTGTCCTATGCCCTCACTCCCGCACAGCCTGTCTCCTCCCTGCTGTGAACCCTCAGGCCCTGTTTCCACCTTTTCCCTATTCCTAATGGCTTCTCTGAGCTGTCCACATCCCACACCCCTGCTCCGGTTTCCTCCCAGCCTTGCAGGCAGCCTTCCACCCGCTGCCGTCCTGGCTCCCCACCAAGCCATTAGCAGCGCCGCCCTCCATCTCACCCACGTTCCCATCACCTTCCTCTTGCCCCAGGCTGCCAGTCCGGCAGCCTGCCCCTGCCCATGTCTCAGATGTCTTATTCACCACTTCACTGACCCAGGTTATCATCACTTACTACAGAATCACTGAGAAATTTAGTGTGGAAAGGACCTCAGGAGTTCATCTAGTCCCACCTCCCCCCCAAAGCAGGACCAGCTTCAGATCAATTTTCCAACCCTATCTCCATGGGAAGCGTCAGTGTTAATTAGAATAAACCTAACATCCTTGTTCTGGGTTTTTTAAAGTCTGTTGAATACATGGCCCTTCTCTTTAAATTAAAAAAAAAAGAAAAAACTTCATGATCCCATATTTCTAATTGCTGTATCAGATCTGCTCCACTTGCAAGAAATCTATAGGTAGCCTGGTAACATCAACTGATTGCAGCAAGGATTAATCAGCAAAGTGCAAAGCTGGGCAGGAACTTTTCTAAGCAAGCCCAGAGAGGGTGCAGGCCAAGTAAAAGCTGTCGTGTGCATAATTGTTTCTGGAGTAGACCTGCATGCCAAGTGTTGCTGAATGTTCTTGAACATATTTCATTAAGACATTCCCATTAGCAACCATTTTTCACTTTTCTCTATTTTAGTGAACTGAAGACACATTGACAAAAAAAAAAAAAAAAAAAAAGGCCAAAAGAAAAGGAAGGATTGTCTGAAATTGGGTACGGAAAATATTTAGCCTTCACATAGACAGCTAACAGGAAAGGATAATGTAAAATGATGGTGTGCTCTTGTTGGATGAGAATGCTGTGCAGGAAAAGCTGCATCCTGCTGAAGGTGAAGAGGGGCAGATTGCCAAAGAGTAATATATGGATAAAGGAAATGATCCAATGTGGCATGCATCGTAGTGCCACAATTATTTTTCCACACATTTGGAAACCAGTGGCTCTAGTTGCTGCTTTGACCCAAATGCTCAGATTTGGCACATTAGTTGCCAGGCAAAACCTAACTGAACCTAATTCCAGCTTTGAACACCCCCAACATTTGCACATCCTCTGTCTTTCCTCATTTGAGGCTTGTAAATTTTATATTACTAGATATAGTAATACTATAATGTTAGATACTAGAATGTTTGCCTCTTGCCTAACCGTTTCGTAGTACACAAAGATGTCTTTTATTTTGGGACCCTCAGTGAGCAGAGCAGTTTGCAGGCTGTGCTGAAATAAAGTTTGGGTAAAAGTCTTCTGTCCTACTTCATTGTCCAAATAGCTAGATCACACTGAGTCTAGTTATCGTTGTCTAAATATTTCTGGGAGGAATAAAAGCCTGCAAAAGCTGGTTCTGGAAAACTAGGATTAACTATTATTGCTTACAAAAAAGGTTATGCATAATCTCACAACCCAAGAATCTGTTTAGCAGAATAAATATTTTCTTATCACTTGTTTTGGTTTCTTTTGCTTTTCACGTGGGTAGCCATCAGTTAAATGCTCTTCTGTGTTATGACTTGATAATTAAATGATTCTGAAATCTGTTTTCACTTTTTAAGCATTTTTTGCTCTGAAAAATGCTCTGCCATCTTTTTTAGCTTCAGCTGTAAGTACATTCCAGTGGGAGCAGTGGACATGGGCTCCGTACAAGAACAGAATCAGTTGCAAAATTTTTTATTTTTTTATTTGATTTGGTATCTTAAAAAAAACCCAACAACTCTGACCTCTTGAAACAGCAAAACTGTTCAGCTTCTGGATGACATTTATGGTTGGAGAGAGGAAGGTGAAGATGTGGTAACTGGATGGATAGAGCACTCAAGAACTACAGGGCATCTAAGTTGACTGGTACCAGAAGGCGTGAACCGGCACCATGTGCCCCTATTGTCCATGTGGACAGCCTTAACTTGGGCCGTCAAGTTGCTCCCAGGCAGGTGGGACTTCGATCTTGCTGGGAAGATCCTGAGCCATCTTGTGTCCTTGGTGTTAGTTGCGTGACGTGAGCACAAGAGCAGATGGGTACGTGCAGGGACCAGGCCATGCACAGCATGCTGAAAACAATCACATTACATGTAGGTAAAGCTATGGCAGTGGTTGTTCTAAAATCCTGAGCTGAGCTGTCACCTGAGGATAAACAGCCTGGGAGGTCAGCAAACTTACCTCAGCCCAAGGCTGATAGCCTCCATATTACTGTTAGGATCCCCCATCTGGAGCTGGTGGTGAGGAGACCTGAACGTGAATTAGTTTCTTTCCTGGTGATATTCAATATAGGCTTTGACTTTTCACTTACCATTTCTCTTTACATTTTTAGGTCAGATAGATCTCTTGATTCCTCCTGGTAGTACCTTTGTCAGCGATGTAGCACCACTGACTTGATTCAGTCAAGGAGGCCACTTGAGTGGTGATATGACATTACAGGGAAGGAAGATGTTGTGGATTCAGGCTGTGCTGATGAGCTTCTCTGTGGAGCTCTCTGTGGAGTGTTTTTATTTTTCTTCCTTTACAAATGCAACAACCTCAGTGCTGCGGGATGCAAAGAGAAGTATTTTGATGCCATAGGCAACTATGCAATCATTCTTGTCTGTAAAATCTCACTCATCTGAATGCTTGTATATAGCAGGGGCTGGTGCTCAAAAACTGATATTAGGCGCTTTGAAAATGTATTAATCAGGAGTAAATTTTCTTTTGCAGGAGGGGGGATTATGTTCTGCTGAATATGTCCATATATAATTCTGACAGTGCTGTTTGAGTATTACTTTACCTGACAATTGCTGATGTTTCATTGCAGAGCCATTGGATCTGCATTCCAAATTAACTCAATAACAACTATAAGGCAAAGAGGATGGGTTCCATCTCTCCAAATGTAATGTCTACTATGTAGATGCCTACATTTCATTTAGTCACCCAGCCTCCTTTAATAGTCAGAGGAGAGAGATAGGCACTTCTAGATTGTGATTCACCAGTTTAGATAGCTACCTTAGGATGAACTGAATCAAGCCCAAGAAATTTCCATTTCTCTTCTGTTGACTGTGCAAGGAACCTAGCATGACCATTTCCAGTAGGTGACCTTATAGTAAAGACATCTCAGATTGGTGAGATGACCCCCACCCAAGGTGATAAGAGAAGCCCAGCTGCTGTGATGAGCATTATTACACTTCTTTATTCACTCTGTTGTTTTTGCAGCAGTGATTTTCCTGCAAGCCCTGGTTCTCCTCAGTGTCTTTTTCTCCTTCATTTGCCATGATAGGGGCTGATTGGACCGCTAGGTGGTGGTGCTCTCATGCAGTATCTCCAGGTAACGCCAGAGCACTGTTCATAATTGCACTGTTTTGCAATGATCCCAGCTTGGAGAAGTTGGTGAGCACCACTCTCTGAGCATTAGCACTAGTCTGTGCGTTATTGAGTCACCGGGCATGACACATTCAGCCCAGATCAGATGCGAGTGCACCACTGCATTCCTGTCAAGCTAGCCAGAACATGCTCTGCACGTTTATACTGGTGCTTTAGTTTTATGCCTACTGCAGCAGGACAGAAAGATATTCAATTGGATATAAAGCTAGAGATGCATGGACAAGGCCTGGTGTAGCATAAAGGCTGCCAGGACAATGTCTTTCCCTCAAAACTTCTGAATAAGCTTGAACAGGCAGACTCTGAGCAGATAGGTTCAAGGCTAGTGTCATGTGTCCACAGTGTTTTTGACTGAGTACCTTGCACTCTAAAACTAGATTTAGGCAAACTCTACCAGGAGGTCAGAAAGCTAAATCTCTCACTCCCTCAGCAATGTCAAATAGAACAAAATGAGAAGATTGGCTGTTTTCACGTGTTGTCACTTAGATCTCAAGCCCCTAAGCAGCAATTAATTTCCCTGTTTTTGCTTTCAGTTTACTTTTGTATTTTTTGTACTGATTTTTTATCAGCACATTGTACTTGTATAGTATTGACCTTATTTTAAGCAGCTCTACTCCCTCAAGCTGCTTATTCTGTCCGTTTTTGCAATGTGGGACGGGAAACCCGCTTGACTGGGTGAGCAGTGCATCCTTATTGTTAAACTTGCATTGGAAAACAACTGTATATTTAACTCTTCAGTGCCACAAGCAATTCCTGTGGCATGGATCACAGCTTGGAAACCGTAAACCCAGAGTTGGCCATGCGACCATTTCAAGGATGACTAGGAAGAAAACCCAAGGCCGCTTGGCCTTACAGCATTAGTAATGCTGCAGTATGCTGTAGTATGTAGAATGCTGTTCGCTATCCTCCTGCGGCCGCTGCCAGCAGCTCTCCTGGGAGGAGCAGGCCCTGCTCTCCATGCACCGCCCGCCACCACTGACAGGCCTGCGGGAGCCCGGGGAGGTTGCTGGCGAGGTGGGTGAACAGGCTTATCCCGAGATGTGCCCAGCTTGCCCTGGCGGGGCTGGAGCGTGGGGTTGGGAGCACTTCTCAAGCGCCCATCCTAAAAGAGGCAGTGCAAATCACACAAGCTCTGCAGCTTCTCCCCTCCTCCCCCAGACACTCTGCATAGATCAGCAGATTTCTTTCTGCTTGCACTGTGTGTTTTTTCCCTGGAAAGCATGTGATAGTTGATCTGCAGAAATCCCTTCTTAAGAAATGTTTGCCTGCAGTTTCAAGCCAACACTGGGACCTGGGAGTGAAGCAGCTCTCAGCCAGCCCCTCCTCCGCAGTGCTACTAAATTGCAGCATTTTGTGCCACCCTAGGAGAAACCTTTAGACAGGCAGACACAGGGGCAGGGCTGGTCTGAGGTGCACTGGCAGGAACCGTATGTTTGGGGCACAGACAGCTCTCCCCGACTATGTTGCCAATGGCTATATGATTTATGCACTGGTTAGCTGAGATGTCTGTCTGCAGACACTAGAGTGATCTTTGGCTGTGAGGGCTGACATGGACCAGCTGAGAAGCAGATGCTAATTAAACAGAAAAGCAGGGCTTCAGCCTGGTTTGTTCATATACCCAGAGCACATTTTGTGCAGCCTAAATTTTACCTTGCTCTTGCATCAGGGTCCTGTTTTCATAATCCAAAGCAGCATTTTTGGTGGCAAGTTTGGGGGGAATGAGGAAAGCAAGCTCATCTTGCAAGGGAGATGTAGCTTTGGGCTCAGGCTGCTCTTCTTGAAATGCATTTGTTGCAAATATGAAAGCCTATGACAGGGAGAAGAAATCAGTGATAAATACAATATCCTTTCTTCTGCCATCCGTTTTGCTTCACTTATAATAGACATGGGTGAGATGACACTAGAAGATTTCCAGTCAACAGAAAGCAAAGAGGCCATTTCCCATGAATGACAGCTCTGTATGTGCCTTGCATGTTTTCAAAGGTTGAGGAAGACGCTAGCAGGCTAAAACTTAGCAGAAAGCTTTTCCATGGATGCTGAGTTCTCTGAATTTGGCATTTCAAAAAGCTGAGAAGGGTGAGAGCAAACTCAGCTCTAAGAAACCTGCTAGGAGCATCTTCCCGGTAACATAGAAGGAAGACAGCTGACCTCCAGGGGTGACCGTATTTATGGGTGGATGTGCACATTCAGTAGGGCTAGACCTAGTGCCAGCTTAGGTGCCTCAAACTTAGCAGTGCATTTGTCTGCAATTATCATCCTAGTTTATCTGAAGTGAGAAAGCCAAACCAGAAATTGAGACATTCTTAAGACAATGCTAAACTGCACCACCATTTAAAAAACACCTGCTGATTTTAACTTCTCTGGGGAGTTCTGCCAACTGCAGAGTATAAATCTTCAGGCTTGCAGCTCTCTGCCTGTGCTGCTTTTGTGAGTATGTGAGAACAGAGTTGTGTTCTCTAGGAGAAGATCAACACTCAGCATAACGTACTAGATAAACTACCTTTTTCTTAGGCAGTGAGAGCCCCACTCTCAAAAGATCACTATCCAGAAGTACTTTAGATTGCTTCCCCGTGGTAGCTGGGCTGCCTCAACAGTCTCCCATCATCCATACTGAAGAGAGAAAAGAAGCCTGTGGCTTCAGGAAGGCTTCAGTGTGGTTCAGGAAGAGGGCTAATATATCATCCTTCCAAACCGGGTGCTTATTTGGGAAGTGGCAACTGAATAACTGCATTCTAGAAGACTACAGTAATGGAGCATTTCTAGGATTTTTTTCTCCTGAATCAGGGTCACAGGAGTAAGGATTTAGAAGATGGCTCTGGGACTTCTCTGATACAGTGACATGCACCTCAGCCAGCTCAGCCCAAGAGTTGCACATACTGTCTTTCATTAAATGGGTTTAAAAAACTTTACCCTCTGAGTTTTAAATCATCAGCAAACAAAATGACTCTGTTGGTCTGGACAAGTTCTCTCTGACCCACCCTCGAGGTGGCTGCATCCCAAGAAGCCCTTTTCCACCTGTCATGGAGAGATTCAGCTTTGAGGGCTCAGTGATGTGATGCTTTGCCCCCAGGTAATTCCTCTGGCATCCTGTCTCCTCCTCTCCCCTATTCTCCTCTCTGATGGCTTGGGGAAAAGTAAGGGGCACTCACTGCTGGGTATGAAGGATCCCAGCCTCACCTCATCCCTGGGGACTGCTGGTAAGTGCCTGGCTATGCACCAGGCCAACCCAAAGCAATCACTCCCAAGCACTGTGTGATTTCTGCTGTAGAAGGGGAGAAGCAGAGACAACTTGTCACCACATGTACAGCTCCTGACCCTCAGGAGCCTGTTTGTGGACCATGTCCAGGGGATGCTACTTCAGGGTGCCTAATAATAGACATACAGACCAAAACACCTGGAGTCAGGTGAGGTACATCATGAGAACTGGTCACCCTTTCAGTTCCTTTGGGCCGGAGACTGAGAGGTAGGTTACTCAGCTTTCCTTGCTGAGAGGCAGCCCCATGTGGTCTTAACCCTTTTTGAATCCTACTGAAACTAAGAATTGGCATCTTAATCTGAAAAATAACACACAAAAACCCTGCACAGCACAGGACAGCAGTTCCCAAACTTCTTTGGTGCCTACTCTGTTTCTTGTTGGGAGCCACTGGGTATACAAACCCTCTAAGCAATGTTAGCCTAGAGGAAACCTCTGATTTGGAAGGTGCAAAATAGCCACAGGCTTCTTCCTGGACTGCATCATTGCTCCTGTTAGCCTAAATTCTGTAGAGCCAAATGCAGGACAATTGCTTGATGAGAGACATTTATATACCCTTAACAGACATGTGCATTCAATAATGCTTGCTCACTGCCACCACTGTCCTCACTTGGTAGGTATCAACAGCATCAAATGGAGCTGTTGCAGTATTTTAACTAGAGGACTGGTTTTCACTGAGATATTCTGAGGGCTAGAAGGAAGTGGAGTGAGATTTTCTTCTATTGCCTGGATCTGAAGACTCTGTCGAGTGTAATACTATGAAAGAATGTAAAGCTGCCTTCCAAAACCTCCCGGCAGCCCTTCACACAGACAGGCTGTCAAAGGGCTGAAGAGTCTGAGCAGTGCTGACACTTGAGGGCAGCTGCTTAGGCTTCAGTGATGTAGGTCTGTCTGCAGCAGAGCTGCTCCAGCTTGGATCGAGCTGTCCAACAAATATTCCAAGGTCACCATAGCTTTCCTCCCCATAGGGCTTGCCTCCACCTCAGCAGCCCTATGATGTTTGTTGGAACTACAGGTCATTTTCCATCTTACAAAGCATAAGGCTTGCTACTAAATATTTGACGGGCTGGGTAAAATCTGCTGTTTCACGTGGTTCTCTAGTAACATTTTGCCTTCTCTCTGCTCTGCCTCCATCAATGGGGAAGGGAATGTTTCCTTCCAGGTTACCTGCATATATCTGCCGCTAGCTTCCCACACTCATGGGAAACACGCAATGCTATCCCTTGCTTGAACCAAATCAGTCACTGTCACTGTGAAAACAATTATATGTCAGTTATGTCATCATTAAGTAATGGGCAATGCTTCTAATGCCCACAGCACAGGAAAGTAAATCGCATCAGATGTCAGCACAGCTTGTGTCTGTAGAAACTGTGGAGAGCACCATTTCCTTCTCCTAATGTAAATGTCTTTTGGTGCTGAAGAATTTCATCTGATGTTCATGTAGCCTCTTTGAAATGCTAAGGGTAGTGTCATTTTAGTTGCCTTTGAATAGGTCTGATCAACCTTGCAGCTGCAGATGGAAAAAGTTTTTCATCAGACAGTCTTTTTTTTTCCTATTCCTTTCCCTGAGATCATTTTTACCGGAGGAAATATGTCACTTACAGCAATGGGCTTGCAGGGGGCCAGCAAAGCATCTCTGCAAGCTGGATTTCTTCATCCCATCCGGATCAACTGATTTGCTTGGCAACAGCATACAAAAAAAATTCTGAGAAGCTGCTGTGGAAGAAAGTGGATGTTCTGTAGGCCATTATCTGATGTTTTCCAGACAATGTCTCTGTCTGGCAGCAAACTACACTCTTCTCCAATTTTTCAGCATCTTCAAAAGGTGGATAATATAATTGGATGCAATTGTCTAAGAACAGATTTGCCAGTTCTTGCCTGTTTCTATCTGTTTCTTTATGGACATAGCCAAAAAACAGATTAACCCTTTTGGCTATGGCCTGAAATTAGGAGCTCACATAGAACTCCCTGTTCAAATTTGTAAATTTTTTTAAAGAGCATGCTTTCCGTTTCCTCACTCTCTAAGTAGGTCCCGCTTTCTTTGTTCCTCCTCTGATTTATTGGGAACTGGGTAATTTGTTTGGGTATAGACAGCCCCAATCTATTCAGTGCCTGCTAGAATCAGCTTTAACCAACAATTGTCAGGTGCCTGGAAATACCTTGATAAAAGGCATGATGTAAGCCTGATGTGAAAGTCTGCTCTTAAATAACAAAATTCTAATTTTCATGTAAGAGCACAGAGGAGGGAAAAAAGGCCAAGAAGCATAGGCATGGCCTGATTCATCAGCAAAACTAAATTAACATAGTGGTTAACCTAACCTCTTGGTCTGGTTGATGCAAAATGACAGAAGATTTCTGCCTCCAGAAGCACTACTTTGTAAGCTTGAGGCAGATTAGCTGTGGGTTTTGCTGTGAATAACTCAACTGTGCTACCTCATGGCCAGACAGAAAACCACTTTACTCTCCTATTTCTCACTCAATTCTTTTTTTCTCTTGCAGTTGAGTGATAGACAGGGATTAGGAAAGTATATCTTACTACTGGACAAATATTCCAAGTACATCCAATGTAGCAAGCAGCATATACGACGATTTTTTTTTTGGGGGGGGGGGGACGACACTTAAATATGCAAGGTTCATTTGTCTGCTGTAAAGTTTCTGCTTGCCCATCTGCCATTATCTGGAGCAGGGATATAACCCAAATCAGGCTGGGAGATTTTTGGTACACGAACTGTTTTTAACTCTGCTGCCCAGCCCTCAGCAAGAGAGGCTGCTGTGGAGCAACCACCACAACTGACTGCCAACTGTAGCTGGCCCCTACAAACACTGTGCCTTTTCTTAGGGAAGCTGAAGAACAGGCTGTAAAGAAATTGCTCAAGACCTCTCAGTGAATTGGCAGCAGAGGCTTGATTATTTTGTTGTCACCTGTCTTCTCTTTCCTTCAGTACAACTCGGAAAAAGCTCCAGCATCAAAACAAACTAAAACAGAGAGTCTCATGGCTCAGAAGAATGATTTGGGCTGGAAAACCCCAGTTCCAGTTCACCAGCCTCTTTCCAGCCTCTCTCCAGGATGACTGAGCCTACTTCTGTACTGCTAAATATAAAAGACCAGGGACCCATCCTTGGCCCCGAGGCTACTGCCTCGTATCTGCCCTGTGTAAGAAGGCAGGTTTAAACATACTGGTTGCTTTCACACTGTATCACACCTGGCCTGGGTCTCCTCTGAGCCATAGGTGGTGCCTCTTTGGCCCGAAGACATATTTTTGGTTTTTGATTTTTTTTTTTTCAGTGCAAAGGGTCAGAAATAACATGACGCCCCACACTGCAGCTAACCAGCCCGGTATCTCATAGCAGGAAACTGAAGGTGGGAGCGTGTCTCCAGGGGGCCAGACATGAGAGTGGCTGAAGAAGCAAAACCTTCTTGGATAGTGTTGTGGGACCATGTAGGATGGAGAGAGCCAAATCTGGTACTGCTCTGTGTGTGAGGCCTCTGGACTGAGCCATTGCCATCGCTTTGCCCGTGCATGACCCCAGGGAGCGTGATTTGGAGCAGTGCAAAGCAGAGCCAGAGCAAACAAATAAGCGTGGCTGAATGGGGCAGCGGGCGGTGCTTGAACTTACTCCTAGGCTTTCTTTATTTAGCAGTGGAGATGTATACTCCCAAGTAGTTACCATCTGTTGTTGCTATTCAACGCTTTTATGAGCTAATTGCAGTTGCTGCAAAGAAGGCAAAGACTATGACAGCCTGAAAGTCAAAATCTGCAGACTGAGGCGTAATATAGTTCTCCACTGACTGAGGTTGGCTCCATCTCCCCTGGGAAAGACAATGATCTCTCCCTCTTCAAATTAGCCCATGTGAGACCCTTGTCCAGAAGCCTCCTCTGGAGGGAGACAGGCAGGATAATAGTGGTTAACCTCACACACAAGAATTTAGCTCTTGACTGCTGGAAGCCTCCTCAAGTAGTTTTGTAACAGAGTACAGCAATGTGTTAAAAAAACAGTCCCATACACAGAATATTTGGTCTCTGATCAGATGCAAGATTTTTGGGTCCCAGGAACAGAAACATGCCGGAGGAGAGAAAAATAATCACCTTTTAGAGAAAAATTGTGCTGAGACAAATCTTCTCTAAGTGGTATCTTCCAACTACTTTCTTTCTGAGATATGGCACAGAGAACTTGTTTGCTTAACTAATTTAGAGAATGATCCTACTGAAGTTCAGAGCCAATCCATTCTATAATGGATAGTGAAAAAATCTTGTTTTTCACGGTAAGTTTTTGTTTACTAGCATATAGTGTCTAGAAGGGGTAGATACAATCATGTGTCCATATTGCCATTTTCCTCTGAGCTGTTTTAGGAGCTGATTTAGAGAACTGATCCTCGTGTGATGGATTCTGCTGGGGTTTTTCTATCAGTCCTCCTATCTATCTATGCCAAAAATATGAGGTAACTCTTCTGTTTGATGAGCACTTCCTGGCATATCACAACGGTGGCAAATAGCCCTGAGCCCTGAAGATGTTTTCCATGAGCTGGTAGGTTGCTGGAGCAGAACCAAGGAAGAGGAGGAACCAAGAAGGATAATTAAAGGTGTCCTTTTAGTTAAATATGAATGGAGGTTTATTTAGCCATGGAAGGCTCCTCCTTCCCACCGCCTGCTTTTGGAACCTCTAAGAAGCATCCAGCATCTTACAGGAAAATTTACACAATGTCCCAGTGCTGTTCCTTTCCTGATTGCAGGGACACATGGTTTCCAAGAATCCTGCTAGCAAGTGTGAAGTTACAGAACATGCACAGAGCCTCCGCTGCCAGGCAGGGGAGGTGCTGTCTCTGCAGATACGCATAGCCAGCAAGATAGAGGAGCCCAGCCAAAGTACTTTTTTGGCATGGTTATCCTACCAAAAATATTTGAAAATGTAAATTTAAATTGACAAGTTTAAATCATTAGAATGCCCCATGGAAGTGTCTCAGTATTCCTGATGTGGGAACTCTCAGCTGACTTTGAGTGTAGAAAATTTCAGTCTTTTAAGAGGATTATTTTAATGCCAGCTTGACTTTCTTTTTTTTTGCAGTGTTGATACATAGAGACATGTTAATTGTGCTGCTTTTATTATGACCACAAAATTCTGACAGCCTTAGCTTAAGAAAAAAACCATTAATGTTAGATTACAAAATATGATCCAGTTTCTTTTGGTATTAAAGAAAAAAAACACTTAAATACTCAAGACATTTAACTGGGGAAGAGGATTTTCCTATTCATTTGTCTGCTTTTATGTGTTCATAACTAGTGATAGAATTGAGAGAACAGGGAATAATAAAACTGATTAACTGCAGAAGCAACTGTAAATCAACTGGCAATTATAACATTCTCCAATATCACTGTACTTTGTAACAAATCTGGGTCTCCAAGGATCACATGATTGAAAAATGTATGTAGAGAACATTTTCTATGATTGTGCATGTAAGCAAGTTGTGCAAATATCACTCTGTATCCAGCTGTCTGCCAGCAGGTCCCTATTACATACCTACAACCAAGTGATAGTCAAAACAAACTAGGTGTGGTATTGCAAGCTAAAAAAGAAAAGAAAAGGAAAAAAAAAGCCCTCAAGATAAACCACACAACATAAGCAGCCAGAAATACAAACTGCGTGCTCCCTGGCAGTGCTTGGCAATGTTTTGTGTTTCTTAGACTCCTAAACATTTTCCCATGGCAGCCTGGGTTCCCTATATTTACTTTTACTAGCAAAAGACCTCCTTTTTTAGCTGTGTTTCACAGACACTTTAAAAGTAGTCTGCTGAGGAACCGTAGGAACCTCAGGTGGAAAATCATTGTCCTCTGAAACAGACCTATAAGACTTGAGCCACGGCATAGCACTGCCTGGACACATTAGCTGCAATATAGCAGAATAGAGATCTCACTTATGGGAGCTGGAGATCACATTTTGTAGGAATGTTCCAGCTATGATATATATACCAGCAACCTCCAGAGAAAAAAGCAAATAGCTTTTAAATGCTCAGCTTAATTTCTCTTTGGTTGTAAATTAGAACAAGCTGGTGCTCTGAATTTGGCACGTGAAGTTAGTGGAGCCAGGCTGGGTGAGTTAATTTCCAGCAATTAGATAGTCCCTCTCTCATTATATTCCCTGTGTCTGCTGTGATAGATTTGTGTATGAAGCTGTCCGAGGACTCCACTCCTTCAAACCCATGGTGCCATGGGGGTCCCACTTTTTGCAGCCCTGTGATGTTACTCTGTGCTGTGCTGGACCAGACAGGGCCTGGCCTTCTGAAGAGCTTCAGTGTTAAAAAAAACCCTAGAAGATTCAAAAAAAAAAGGGGGGGATGGTCCCTCATACAATGTGTGGGTAAGCCATGGGGTCCCTTCCTGCAGCATAGTGCAGTTGCTGTAAGTTTATATGAATTCAAAGGCTGATTGGGCAAAACTGTAGAACAAAATGCACTGTGGCCAAACAAAAATGTATAAACAGAAGGACACCACCTCCAGCTCAGAAAATACTTTGTCTGCAAGTTGTTAGATTCTGGGAGAGTGCTCCAGGGAATTATGCTTAGCTCCTATGTGCTCCTTCTGCAGTATCTGCTAGTGACTGTGTCAGAAACAGGATATTTAGCTGGATGGACCTTGATTTGACATGACTCAAACATTCTTATATCCTTTTGCCTTAAAATGGCCCCAAAACAGCTTGGCTATCCAATCCTTCCTGTTTTCACTGTGGTTCCTGTACGTCTTTCCCAGAACCCCAACACAAGGACTCCTCTAGTTCCCTAGTTTCTTCAACTTCCCTGTCCTCAGGAGAGGAGATGCCATTTCCAGGGACTTTTGTCAGCTTTCACAAGAGAGGCTTCTTGTAGACTGCCTGTTCTTTGGCCTACTGACACGTTTGAAATTTCAAACTACTTCTTTGGATATTTTTTTTTCATAGTTTCAAACTACTGCCTCGTTTGAAAGCTTTTGCTGTGTTCATTTTTTGGAATACTGTGACAGTTGAAATAAGGGAATATAGATGATGCGAAGGAGTTTCTGGGCCAGAGGCACTTTAGTCACAGACAAAGCTCAAAAAACTACATATCTGAAGGGAAAAACTGCTCCACCCCTCAAACTGCTCTCCCCTTCCTCCTTCTGCCAAGATCCTCACTGCTGTAAGACACCTCGGGGGTTGTCTAGTGTCCATTCTGGGCACATCTGGATCTGCTCTTTCTATCAGTCCCCTGGTTCCTTGTGCTCATGAGATTACTTCCAGGCTTGAGAAGATCTGGCTTTGAAAAGGTTTCTGGTCTTCTCTGCTAGCTGGCTTTCAAGGCAGCTTCAGATACCCCCTTAGTAGAGCTGATTTCTCAACTTTAGCCCCTTCTGTGAGGTCAGCTGGGTTTCCCTACATTGCAGACAGGCAACTGCTCTGTGTTGAATGCTGACGATCACTGAAATTCAAGCCACATGGTCAAAGCTGAGAGGATTTTTCCTGTTTTTAAGTTCTCTGTTCTACTATGGGACAGTATCAAACTTCTCTAGCTTTTTGGTGAGATGTCCTTGTTCCCAGCAGATATAACATCTTGGTGGAAAACATAGATTCAAATCAGTTCAAAGATCCTATTCATTTCCATGTAGAAGAATTCCCCTCTGGATTAAGAAATTTAATATTCATAGGAGCAAGGACCGCACATCCCATTGACTGACTCAGCTGGTTTCCTTCAGGGTCAATGCAGGAAACTCTAAGCCTGCAAGAGAGCTCAGTGCTGTGCTTTTATCTTTGGAAGTCCCTTAAAGTTGGTCAGACTAGAGCCATCAGCATAGCTCGGTATCTTCATATATGCACCAAGTATAAAAGAAACACTGAAAATAAGGCCATATTTTACTGCAGCAGGTAAATGCATTTGTATCTTCAGCAATCATCTTGCAAAAGGTAATTAATCTTCACTAGATTTTGTCTGGAGCAAGCTGTCTTTGTGAAAAATTTTGTTTATTTTTCCCCAGTTTGGTTACCAGCTGCAATACTTAGCAAAATTCCCTGAGTACCTGTGGGTTGGCAACTGCTGTGGACTATGTGCACCTCCATTTGCAAAACTTTTGGGTCATTTGGCAAGTTTCAAGTCTGAGCCCTTTTTAAAAAATTATGCAACATAGCTGATTTCCTCTGAGCTACAATATGAGAAGTGTCTAAAAAAAGCCATCCCTCCAAATTCATATTTTTGCTGCTACAATCAGTTTTGTTTTCCTATTTGGTTTCGTTTAAACTCACCCAAACAGCTTTTGTCCTTATCATGTTCAACAGAAATGGGCAGCAGTCCAGGTTACAAGAAGATGTTTTTAGAAAGCAGCCATGTTAATTAAGAAGTGTTTCCTCTGCACCAGACATTCTTAATTAACATGCCTTAAAGGACTCAAGTCTAAGATAAAGGCCAACAGAGTAGCCTGGGGAGTCACCCATGGGAAGTGTCTTCATGACCATGTGTATCATGTGTATGGCACGGTCAGGTGTCTTGCAGAGCCACATGATTTAATGTGGGAGCCAACCCTCTTGGATGACTCCAGGTGAAGCTAGCAAATTCTGAACAGCTTGGCAGTGCCATGTGGATGTAAAAATAGAAAAAAGAAATTTTGTTTAATTTAAACATTCTCCTTTCCCCTACATGAAGACTGGAATTGGTGCATCTTTTGGCTATGCTGGAAAAAGCCCAAAGGTAAATGGAGTATCTTCTGCTTTGCTGGTGTTCTCCATACCTGTCTTGCTCCACACACCATCATCTCATGCCAGTAGGTCTCTTGGTGATAAAAGGAATGATTGGTTGAATCTAAACTTAGCTCAGCAAGAAAATTATCTTTTCTCAAGAAAGGCCCTTTTGTCTGGTGTATTGTTGCAAAATTAACTCTGCTGGTTTTATGTGCTTCTCGCATTGAAAGGCAGGCAAAGGCTGTCCTCAGTGTAGCACTGAAAGACACAGTTTATATCCGTAGGAAAACAAAGTTCATAGTGTCTTTTAAGCTGCATGTATAAGCTGATTATTTTTGCAGAATGCAGTAAATATAGTTTCCTACTGAGGACAGAACCTGTTTTTTTGCCTCTCTTCTTCTATTTTGCACTAATTGTGCTTTATTGCATCCATGCTTCTCTCTGGCCTGTGTTTTTATTTTCATTTCGCCACTCTTGACAAAGAAATCAGGTTTGTGTCCTAGACTATTTATTTTCAGCACCCTGAGAGTGGCTGCTGCTGCAGTTTTCTAATATCTACACCGGTCTTGAGATGAGAGGAAAAACTAATGCTTATGGGGTGAAATCATGGCTCCATTGAAGGCCATGGCAAAGTTCCCGCTGGTTTCAGTACAGCCAGGATTTTACCTCTGGAGCATCTGAGGAATTGAATATCTTCACAGGCTCTTATAATTTCCTGCCCCACTGCTGAATAAGGACTGGGTCTCTGCAGCCCAGAGCAAAGTCCGTTGGCTGCTGCCTTGACATGATCCCAAAAGAAGGAAAAAGAAACCTGGTGCCTGCTCCAGGGTGCGACTACTCCTCAGTTTAAACCTGCAGCTCTTATTTTTATTTATTTTTGTCCCCTAATCAGTTATAACAACAGTGATGTTAATGAAGTGTGGCTTCAGCCTGTATTTTTTTACCCTGGTACATGAGAGCCGTGACTTCCCTGGGACTAGCAGCCTGACTTGGGTCAGCATGGAGCTGCTACCCGCGGGCCCCAAGCCAGGCCAGAAGAACAATCTGCTTATGTTTTCAATCCGCCTTGCTGAACAAGAAATCACGGCTTGACTTTGAATATCACAATAAGCTGTGCGGCTCGAAGGTCGTCATGCTCCCACTCCAGCTCAGCGTCTGCCACGAGGCAGCCCTGGCCCATGCGCTGGCGGCAGCCAGCCCTCTCCAGCCCACGTCGACACAGCGCTCCCCTTGCTCGACAGCCACATGGCCTCTGCATGCAATTTAGGAAGGCTTACTGCAGCAATTCCCTTGCTTCTCTGTGCAAAACCCCATCGCTTGAAAACTTGAGAAGCATCTAAGGAGATTTGCTACCTAGATAGCTTTTGCAGAGCTGCATCATCTGGAGAGGTTCCTGCCTGCCAAGTGAGCAGGTAGCCGCGGGGAAGTCAGAGCTTGCATCCCGCGAAATCCTGAGACCTTCTTCCCAGACCAAGCCTTTCTCATCTTTTGTAAGCAGGAGTCAACAGGCAGAATTGGGAGGGAAAATGAAGCTATTCTAGTTTTTGGAATTTTTTTTCTTTTTCCTTTTGGAGATCTCTTCTGCATGCAGAAGGTGATGAAATTGTGCAGGAAGCACAAAAGATCTTGCTGTGGAAAAATCAAAAATACTTTCTATATCTAAATGTTCCCTTCTTCCAGACACAGTAGAAAGGTGACTTCCAAAATAACTATCTCCACCTTCCATCTCTGCTTATCCCTGCCCCCATACCCTAGTGTGGTACATGATGTCTAAATTTTCAGCATCCCAGTTCTTCACCCATGGCAGTTTGTGTGAACATAAATCAAAGTTTGGGAGAACCAATACCTTTTCTAGTCAGCTGTTTTGGTACTTTCAGTAAGGTTATAGCTGTTCAGTACCCAACTTGTAGGATATGGTTTCAAGATCAACTCAAGCAAGTATTCACTGCTGCTGAAGGCATAAATTAGTATGGGGCACACTGGAACTGCATCTGCCACATCCGTAAAGAGTTTATTACCCTGGCCTGCAATGACAGCGCTCAGATTTCCTCTTCTGTTTCTCCTTGCCTTGTGCAGCTCCTGACATCCCATCTGTTCTTGGATTTTTTGCCCTCCACTACAACAAAGTCAGGATTTTGCCCTTATATTTGGCACTGGTGAGCAGAAGGATTTATCACAAATGGCAGTTCAGGCTGTGTTTTCACAATGCTGCTGAAAATGCAGTCCCTCCAAAACATGTTCTTCTCCTAGACCTGGGGCTTGTGAGGCTGAACATCCAAGTCGGACAGGGGAACCACTCTGACTGAAAGCTAACTCCACCAAAACCACAAAAAGTTGTGTGCTTCCAGCAGCACACAGGAGGGTAGGAACGGAGGGCCAGAGGCGAAGGGAAGAATGGGGTGGCTCCTTTCGGCAGCAGCTCACATTTAGATTGACTTAAAGCAGTTAGGAAACTTCACCTTCTGTGGTAAACAGTCTGGGGTTTTATCACAAAAGAGATTATTTAGGAATGTGGGAGTGCCCATGTCTAGGACAGTCTGGTAGGCCAGCCATCATATCTGACACAAGTTAGGGCCGATACTCTCAGATTCACTTTATGCATCTGCACTTGGCAGACAGGATCTCTGTGTGGATCCACCTGCACCACCTTTAACTGTCCAGGGCACTTTGGCACTTAATGCTGGAGAACTGCTTTATTAGTCACTTAGAATGAAAGTGTGAGTTGGGTGCTTAAATTACGTAAAGTAGGTCTCATCCTTTCCTCCTGCGCTTTCTTCAGTAGATGTTTTCTTACAGCAGATTCCCCAAGCTGTGAGACACAGTGAGGTAACAGACCACTTGCATGGCTCATCACTGGAAAACATGAGGTTAAATACTGTAAACTGTTGGCCAGAGAAGGCCGGAGAGTCTTCTGGGACCGATCCTGCCCTCGCTGAAGTCAATGAAAGCTTTGTCTGATTTTGCTGGCTGTTGTGAATTATTGTTTAAATTATTGCATCATTGCATCATTCTGGGACTGAGTTTACCACATCCATAAAAAGTTTATTATCCCGTACTGAAATTGCAGTGATCATATTTTTTATTCTGTTTATCATTGCACTGTTAGACTTAAATTACAGCCTGACATCTCTTGTGTACAGGGACTTTTTTGCTATTCATTACCATAAAGTCAGGATTTCAGCCACATTTTTAGCACTGAGGATTGGAAGGACTGATCACATTGCAGTTCAGGTCGAATTGTTTAAGATTCTGCCAGCCTGAACTTCATCTACTCAAATAACATGGAAAGCAAGGATTTGTGTATAAGCAGTTCACCCCACTGGTGTATCAATTAAAGTGGAAACCACATGGGAAAGATATAGCACTCATGGAGAAGGTACCTGATCGGTCTGTGACCTGACCTTGTGACTGGAGTTCGGCGTTTTCCTCATCTCTACTGTTTTCCAGAAACGAAACATAATGACTTTGGAGGGTTTGTGCATGGGACTTTCAATCGCCATGTAGAAAAATAACATGGAAAATGAGTCATGGGCACTTGCTCCTCTCCTATGCTTCTGCTGAAAATTACCTCCTCCATGCTACATTAACCTCTGACACTGAAGGGCCTGATCCAAAAACCTCTGTGGGAATATCCCTGTGGATTTCACTGGGCTTTGAAAGAAGTTCCTAGAGAATGTGTAACCTCCTTGGAAAGAACTGGCAGTAATACAGCATTTTATCTGAATGGGGATTATCTCACCGGGAACCATGGGCTAGCTGCACACGCTGGGCAGGACCAGAAAGTAGAGGACCTTCTGAGACTGTGAATCTCCCATACAGTACCTCTGTCTTGCGGGTGTTTAATTTTTGTTTTGTTTGCTCATGTTTTGGCATGGCTGCAAAAACTTTCCTTGCCTTTATAATAGGAAGGTGTGTACCACACAAACAATAAGTCAATATTCTGAGCTGAAACTCATCATGAGCCAGGCTTGTCTGCAGTTGCCTCCTGGCAACTCTTTAAATTAACTTCTTTTAACACTTGTGTCATTGCACGTTACAGAGTCAAGAAAAATGCATGCAAACAGAGGAAGGTGCAGCCTTCAGCAGCTTTGCACCCAATGTTACCTCTGTGTGTCAGGGAAGCTTGTCACGAAAAGGCAAGTGCCAGCAGCAGATATCTGCTTCCTGCTTGTTCAACATTTCTTGGAGGCATTTTGTGACTTCAAAGCTGAATGTCTGGAAGGCTATCAAGAGAAAGATAACCCTCCGAGTGCGTTATTGATGAGAGTCCTAGCTGGGAGGAAGGGCATGCGGAAACATGGATGGAAGTAACTCAGCCCTGAGATGCTGTGATAGAATGAGCTAGAGGTATTGCCAGCTAGAAGAAAAAACATGTTGCTGAAGGTGCTTTTCCTGGCTAATGGGCAATCACACTCTTAGCTTACGGGGCACAAGAGTATCAGGCTGTTTTCCTGAACCAATCCCCGGTGCTTCTTTCTGTGCCTCTGACCTCAGAAGTATCCCTGAGTCCCTGCTCGGAAAGGCCAGTGCCTTTCAGTGACACATTTGCAGTGTGAAATGTTTGTGTGTGTCCTTCCAATCTCAGCCAGACTTTCACATTGCACTCATTTCATCTGAACTTGGACAGCCCTGTCTCTTGCTTTGCAGTTGTGGTAGCCCCACTTGCACAGCTTTGATGCACTGACTCCTGGCTGCCAGCATTGGTGGCCAACCCAGAAGGATGGGCGCACTGAGGATGGGCCACCAACCCAACACCCTTTGCCCACTTCTACCTGGCAGCAGTGGCAGGATTCATGGAAGACATCACTGCTCACAGGCTTGTGTTGTCTTAGCATGCCTTAAGGTTAGTAGTAGTTTAACTTCGTAATTTGGAAACTCTGCTGCTTGCTGCTCAGGCCCTCAGAGATGGCTTTCCTGGATCCTGGCAAGTGCCTGGTATCAAGGGGAATGGGGAGTGCAAGAACTAAGCAGGAATCAGGCCCTAATTGATGTGGACAATATCACGTATTGCCAGTTACCTCTTCCCTTGTGGGAAATACAGGATCAGGAATGGCACAGTCAGAAAAGGCACAGGCATATAAACCTTGGCAAAAGTCAACATTTCCTGATGGAATTAAAGCCTATGGTCAGCAAATGTAGTCAGATTTTCAGTTTCTGTGGTTAAAAAAAAAAAGTGTCTTCACATGATCACATCAGCTCAAGCACGCAAGTGTTTTCAGGAAGGGCTTCAGGCTGAAAATTTCGGCTTCTTCAAAGAAAAAACTGGCTGAGTTCAAGCTCATCAGGATACAAAGGTTTTTGTATATGGAATGCTGTTTTAAAATTATTGCTTTTTACTCCACTTTGCAGTTCAGTCTTTCAGTGATCTATCAGGTCCTCAGCCTTTTGAGCCTTGTGCCTTTAAAAATCAAGCACACCACAGTCAGGCAGATACTCATTCAAACTGCACATTGAAGAGTTTCAAAAGAAGCAAAATTGTGGAAGAAAAGCCTCGAGAACAAACAGCATTCAAGTACAAGATAGTTTCTGAAATTCTCCTACAACTGCTGTGCCTCTGGAGACTGTTTATTATAGCAGGATAAGCTAAACTGAAAAACTGGGATGTAGATTTCTGTTGACCCCCCACTCAAGCTCAGCATTGTTTGGGCCACAGTTCTTGCTTTTGAAAAATAAAAGAAAACTTTCTAAGAGAGTTTTAAAATAGCTTGAGTGTGACTCAAATCCAGCAAAAGCATGTCATTTTAAACTTAAAGAAAATGTTTTATCCTTAATTTGCTCCTTAATGTTCAAATCTACAAAATGAGGTGCTATTTGCACCACCAGCTCTATGTGACTCTTCTGGACCTGGGCCAGAAGCAGATCCAGGTTTCCATGGTTGGAGGCAGGGACCAGCAATTCATTTCTTCAAGATTTGCTCTGAGGCCAAGTTGAAGAGTGAAGGAAGCGGTCTAAGGCTGCACAAGATGTGCAACCATGTCACTTTGTGTTTCAGCTCTTCGTAATGCTAAAAACCATGCCTCTGAGTGCTCACAAAAGCTGACGGGTAGACTATGCCTGAAGCATTCGCTTTTACCAGGGCTTGGTGGCAACCACAGGCAGCTTAGTAACACCTCCTTCCCCTAGCACTTTGTTTTTAAAAAGCTGTAACCTAGGCTCTGAGTGGTGTTAACTTTTGCCCATGGTCTGTTTGAGTGCTACTGAGGGCACCATTTTCCAGGAAACAAGGATGTCAGTACTGGCATGGATAAGATATATTCCCCAGCCCCATGCTGTCCACTGTCTTCTTTTCAGGAATAGTCCACAGTCCTGCCAATGCAAGACTCTCCATGGATTTGCATGACTGTTGGGTCAAGGTTACTTTCTCCCATCAGCTTTACTTTGCAGCTCTCCTTCTTCTTTTCTCAGCATCATAGAAGGAATTGTACTAAAGTCTTTATCCCCTTCTCTTTTTCCTTTTTTGTATAAATTCCCCCTCCCCTTCTTCTCCTTCTCCCTCTCCCCTTGCAACACAAACACCATCCTTGCTGTAACCGTTCAACATTAGCTCTTTGCTACACTTCAGCATGGCATCGCATGGGCTCCAAGGGGCCAGTGACTGCTCCTGTTCTGCAGCAGTCGGCAGAAGTAGGGCCAGGTGTGGGGCTCAAGGACACTCTGGTGCAGCTTCATGATGCACTTAAACTATGATCTCCCTATATATATGTATATAATCTATATTGTTGACCAGAGGAGACACTCTAATGTTCCCTCCATTTCCCAGCCATTTGGATGCTCTTCCTTTGCTACCTTTCCCAAGTGCTAGCTGTGATAGTAGAACAAGCATTTTTACAGTACTAAAAAGGCAAAATAGTGTGTGGCTGGGGTAAAGGAGAAGGTTGGGACCTTGTTTGGCTACAGCGTGCACTCAGGTTAGCCTGAACCAGCCCTGCCAGTGCTGCACAGGTCAGGGCAGAGCATGGAGTGCTGCAATGCCCCTAAATACCACAGGAGCACCTTTCCTGACACTCGCCCCACATGGATATTTTGGTTAATATGGTAGAGACAGACACCAAGAATATATCCCAGGTCTAGCCGTAGCAGCAGTGGCCAAATGTGTGAATAGCCTCTCCCTACCGTACCCTGCACCTGCATGCAGCTACGTTAGAACAAGTGATTATAACATAGCTGTTTTAACTTGGGATCTCAGCAGCCCGCTGCCATAAGGTTGAATGAAGTGTTAATTTTGGAAATTGAGGAGGATATTTAATGAATTATGACTCTTTCACCCAAACAGGTATCAGCATTTGCAATAGCTGTGAGGAGGCGAACTGTGAATACCCCCCAAACAGATGGACACAAGCTGGGCACATGAAGGCAATTGCCATGACACTCTGTTCAGCAGGCATGGCTCATCAAACTTGTATTTTTCCTCTAGGCATAGACAGCCCAGAGATTTCCATAAAGAGTCTGTTTTACATTCTCCCTGAAGGGTAATTAGCGACGATAAAAATATTTTTGAAATTGCTGGCTGGCTTATAGCACGCCAGCGCGGGAGAGCTTTGTGACCAGCATCAGCTATGATGAGCCATGAAATGCCTGCAAACCCATAAGCAGTCCAAAACAAAAGCCTCACTCCTGGTTTTTGCCTCTCCATCATACAGCAGCAGCAGCAGTTTGGGACATGCAGGGAGGTGTCACTTCAGGCAGAACAAAAACATAAAACCCAAATATTGTGTTTAACCACTATCCAAATAAAAGAAAAAGAAATCTCCCTTGTGGAAACTGAATTCAGAGCTGTGATCCTACTCAAAAATGGTTGGAGCCAGCAGGACATACTTATTTTTGCATCTTTACTTACTTGAGGAGATTTACAAGGGGAAAAAGCTTGGTGTGATGTACAACTGATCTATTTGTGTCCTCTCCTGAACCCCTCAATTGCTTCTTCACGGTCAAATTTCAAAATGTTCCTGCTCCGTTCGAGGTTTCTTCAATGAGCCAGCAGGGAAAAGCTTGGAAGGGACATGAGTTACGGGACGTGCAGTGGGCTCTCTGCTGAGCCTCACAGGCTTGCAAAGCTCACAGCCAACCTAGCGTGCCCTGTGCCCATGCTGCTGGGGGCTGGTGACCTTCCGCTCTGAGGGAGAGCATAGTTTTCTCTCCAAGCTGACCAAAATAAAGAGCAAAAGAAATCCTGTAAACTACACTGTAACCGTAGAGCTGGGGCTGGTAGAAACGAATATGGGAGAATCAAAATAGATGTGGCAAGTGGTGATCCTGGCTGAGCTCCAGCTGTGCCCTTTTTGTCTCCCTGTCCGGTAGATTTTGGGCTTTGTACCTGAGAAACCCCAACACAGAAAGCTTTGAAACTGCTGCCCGTGAGCTATATAGACAGCATATTACCACTGGCACCTTGACAGGGAAGATAAATGTAATATGCAAGAGTGTTAAGATTGATATTGAAATGGACTTCATTTTTAAAGAGAAACACCAAGGTCCTTTCCCTTTAATGCAGTTTTAAAATACAAAACATTTAACCAATCAGTACGTTAACAGTAGGATGTGACCAACACATTTGTATTGATTAGCTGGGAGTTGGTAGGCTGCTCACTCGCCCATCATCTAGAATCAAAGTCCATGTGAAAAATCACCAGAGCAGTACAGTAATAGTCTTCTCCTATAAATTAACTGGGGCATTGCCTAATACTGTGCTTAAAGACCTTTTGCCCTTGATTATTCTTTACTGCATTGTTCTTTACATCTGTTAATGCTGTGCATATATGGAAAAGAGAGATTTCAATCTACAACTCAGAAATCAATTGCAATTTTTCCATTATCAGAAATTATCTGTCCATAAGATCATCATCAAAATTATTCTCCTTTTACTAACAAGTATCTTACTGTAAAACTGATTTCTGGTTTGGTTCAGAAGGATGTTTTGAATCCCAGAATCCCAGAATCACAGAATGCTTGAGGCTGGAAGGGACCTCTGGAGATCATCTAGTCCAAACCCCCTGCTCAAGCAGAGTCACCTAGAGCACATTGCACAGGATCACATCCAAGCAGGTTTTGAATATCTCCACAGAAGAAGACTCCACAACCTCCCTGGGCAACTTGTGTCAGTGCTCTGTCACCCTCACAGTGAAGAGGTTTTTCCTCATATTCAGATGGAAATCTGAATCTTTTAATAAAACAATATGCATAAACATTCACTTTTGAGTTCCTGCGTGTGTTCTGAATGAATAAAAGCCTTCATTTAAAGTCCTGCCATTACTGGCAAGAACTAGTTTAAAAAAAGGTCTTTTTTTTTTAACCTGGTCTATTAATAGTATTACATATTAAATTGCCCCCCCAAGGACTGAAAAATTATAGAGGAGCAAGACATTTTTTCAGAACAGGTACAATGCCTAAATAATTTTCACAAGAGTGCTTAGGATGAAAATAAATTTCCACAATCAAAATATTTAGACAAACAAATTAGTCTGAGTTACTTGGCTAAAATTCCAGAATATATTCCTACCTAAGCATTTTAAAAGCTTCAGCAACTTTCTGGGTTGGCATTAAATGCAAAAGATCAAATGGGAAGAGAATGAAAGTGTGTGGAACACAAATGTTATGATCACTGATTGCACGAGTGCTACCTTTCTTTGGCTCACCAATGGCAAAATTTATGTCTATGGAGATGTTCATGAGAGTAGCTAAAATCCTGCTTTGCTGAGCTGATGCTATGTCATCTGCAGCTATAACAAACATATTTCAGGTGTTTTAAGCCTGAAGAATTTCTAGCCCTGCCCTGACCTGGCACTGGAAGAGGCTGGACCTGACACTGGTGAGTGAGGCACTTGCCTTGGGGCAACCACGAGCATATCAACCCTGGCATGTGGTCCTTCAAGGAAGAACATGGCTGGGTCAAGCTACAGCCTGACCTTCAGCCCAGACTGTCCCCAGCCCCTATCTGCGTTTCCTGGGACGCACCTCATGGCTTTCCAGCCAAGCGGGCACGTGCAGGGCTAAGGCAACGTGTTCCCACCTTGCGTGTCAAGAACAGTCGTGAAATCATATCTATGCCTGTTTGAGAAGCGATCGAAATGTAATAAATGGATGTAGGTCAAGAAGTGTTGAAAGGAAGATCCGAGAGTGTGCAATTATTAGATACAAATCTCCGCCAATGCTCTACAATGGCTGGTATGCTTGTACAATGGGAAAGTAGTTGCTATTTGGCAATATCAGATTTTGGAATCTATTGGATGAAGGCCTGTTTTTCCAAAGGCATTTCTCATCGAGGGATGCAGGCCATTCTCATAAAGTTAATAACTGCAGGCCAGCTCAGAGTCCTGGGATCCAGATTTCACTCTTATTCCTTGTGATTATAAAAATGAAAGAACAAAGGGCTGTATCCTGCTATTGATATTTTTCCAAAACTCCTAATGGACATAGCTGGGAGCCCTAGATATAGATCAATGGCAGGATACAGTCATAATGTCTTTGTCCCAAACTGGGCTAAAAGAATGGTGTCTTCCTATTTCAGCTTAATATGAGATAGCACATTCAGATAATGAGGACCAGATTTTTCTTTTGAACAAGTTGTCAAAGTTTCTGTTGCATCCTGATGAATGAATTCTTAAATAGAAATTCCCATACCCAACACTTCAGTAAATCTAGCAAACGTGTTATACTATACCATGCTGCGAAGTCTCTGCTGATCCTTTTAGTTCAGCCTTTGCAGGTGTAATATTCTGATTGAGACCACAGCTGGAATTGTTACCAGCAAAATGAGCCACCTGAAATGCTATGTATGTTGTTGTGCCATAGCACTCAGTAAGAGCTTTGCCATGTCTTTCAGTTTATGCAAACCAAAACCTGTGTGATGAAACTATTTTAAAGCTCACTAGCTACCTACCAAGTCACTGAATATTTTGCCTTTCCTTGTACTGTGTGGAGTAGTAAAAATATCAGCCACAGAAGTCTCTACTGAACAATATTTTAGAAGCTAGCTTATTCTTCTACCAGTGGTTATTAGTCCAAACAACTCATGACAGCTTAATTTCTCTTTAAACTTTTTCTCCCTCACAGTTGGAGGTAGCATTTCAAAATATCTGGAAGGGCACTATTTGTTTTTCTTCCCCAAATCTCCACAAAGATGTTGTGGATTACCACAAAAGTATCATCCACATTCCTTTATGGTAGTACATGGGGCTATGATTTATTCAAAACCATGGTGTACTTTAAACCCTTGCCAAGTCGAAGTGCACAGCGTTCCAGAAAGAAGCCCTTGAGAATCCACCTAGACTGTTGACAAACCTGGCTCTGAAAAGTAACATATATGCCGTCCAAGATTAACAGGGTATACGACAGTGCTGCTAAAAACCTAAGAGGCTAATGTGAACCAACAAGGCCATCTGGGGTTGTTTAACTGTTCTTACTGTGTGATACCATAACTTGGCGTGAAGGACTGGAGCCTCCAGCAAAATCAGACATGACAAAATCTTCTGAACTTAGTCAGAAACAATAACTATTCTTTTCACTGAAAAGAAGCAGAAATCACTGACTTTTGCGTATCTGAAAGCAGCTTGAAAGATAAGAGATACTGGACAGCAATGCCTTTTGAATACTGATTGCCTTGAAAATGTGAAAACATGGAGGGAAAAGGGCTCGTTAGGGTTTATTGCACAGTAAATATTTACAGCCATAGCATCGGCACTTGTTCCTGTAAATGAGTCACATGTACACCTATGGTGAGGTCCACTTATTGAAGCAGCAGTCAGCCAGGATCAGGCCCTTGCCTCACTTGCTGTTCTGCTTATTTTCAGCCACACAACGTCCCTCACAAATGCATCTGGGCTCTGCCCGGAGAAGCTGGCAAAGACAAAGTTTCTCTGAGATGAAATACATAATTTTGTAATTTTCAGTCGCTCCCCTTATGGAGGCGAACTGTGAATCGGAAGAGATTATTTTAGTTAATGTCTCGGAGAAAGAAAACTGTTCTTCCTGCTTGCTGGGATGAGACAAACTTGCTCCTGGTGCCACTACTGGCGCGACCCAAAGGAATGGGTGGCGAGAGCCCAGCCGCTGTAGCTACAGATTAAAGGCCTGACCCAGCCGGGACAGGCTTCCCCTACCAATGGCACCAGATAATCAAAAATATCCATGGCATAAGCGGAGCTGGAAACATGGGGACCAGATGACAAGCATGATGCAATCGCTGAGTGCATGAGATGATAGTTCCTGTAAATCGGATCTGCTGCGATTGCCTGTGCCTGGGGGAATACTGATGTTCAAAATTATGCAACGAGGTAGCCTGAGGTAAAGCTGAACACACTTTTTCCTAAGATCCCAAAGGATAAGGGTTTGGGGACCTCAGGAGAACGTAGAGTGGAGCTAAACTCTTACCTGTTCAGCTGTACGTACCTGGCAGCTGCTAGAGAAACAACATCCTATGGGATATCTCTGAGAGCAAACTTCCCTTGTACTATAACAATATCCAGCTATTGTGGATTAACTGAGAAAACCTAGGTCAGTGTTTTACGTATGGCTTCTCTGAACTTTTTTTGTGAATGTTCCCTGTAAACATGGCCTCATAAATACTATCATTTCAGGATAATTTTTGCAGTAAGTTTAGAAGCAGGTAAGTTCAGGACGGCTTGTGGAAACAGTAGCACAAAGTTGCCATGCAAATGATTTGTAGGCCATGAGCCACTCTCAAGCTTGTTTCTTTGCTGCCTCTCACCTTGTGAAGGTGTCAACTTCCCCATAACCCAGGTGCGTAGGGATAATGTTCCGGTTTGGTAACATTTTTGCCCTCGTTCTGTAGGGATGCATGTGACTACCCCCAACGCAAGATAATGAAGCCTCAAGGCTTTTTTTTTTTTTTTTTTTTTTTGAGCTGTCAGCCTCATGCAACAAACCAAAGACTCAGGCTTGCATATGCTGAACAGTGCAAGAGTTTAACCTAAGAGTCACCCAAACTTTGTGATTTAGGATTAATTGGTGGCAGTGGAAGGAAAAACAAGAATGTGTGAGTCTATGATAGATACAGTTGAGGCAGATATGCTCTTGTAGCCACAGTTTGCTTTTAGATTTGATGAGTTATTCAGAAATTTAGATGTCCTGGAAAATAATGAGAGGGGAGAAAAAGAGAAAGAACCCAAGCTGGTTCTGGGATCAGGAAAACCAACAGTGCCTGGTTTCTTGTGGGCTTCTTCTGTTCTGTGACTTTCTGCATCCTACTGCAATAACCCCAACCACAGTCCCAGCCTCTGCACTTGCTGTTCTTTGATTTTGAAGCTGTGATTTTTGCCTATCCCAAATACAATTGTATTCACATGGTATTAATTCAGGACCAAAAAAAAAAAAAAAAAAAGAAAAGAAAAGAAAACCCAAACCCCAAAAGGGGGGAAGAAACTGTTAAAACTCTAAAGTTAAAACAGCCAAAGGAGTATCCCCATGTCTTTCCCAGGACTCCTAACCTCTCTCCACAATATTTATTGTTCCTTCCCATGTCATCTGTAGCTGCCTATTTCACCCTGCCAGCTGTGCTACCCCACAGCATGCACATGCTAGCTGCTGCAGCATGGAGCAGCTAAGGATGGAGCACTCTCTGGTTTCCCTTCTGTGATGGTTTTCATTTAAATTTTTCTCCCCTACCTGGCTACTGGTTTTCACAGATCTTGCAAGCATGTGATATCTTTGAAATAGCTACCCACACTCACGTCTGACTGAAATTGGCTCCGGTGGGGGAGTGTCAAACTTGTTCAAAAAGAGGTTAGAGACAGACAGACACTAGGGCTGCACAGGGCACATATTGACTCTGGAAATCAGGCTAATGTGTACTTTAACATTTTTGAGTTTTGTGAGTTTTTGTCTTTAAGTAACTGCTATTCCAGAACTCTGTTTTCTTTGGCTGCTTTAATTATAGAGTTGCAGATTTTTCTTCTCCTTGTTTGACTCCTTTGCTTACTATATTTTGCTGGATTTCCTCATGCATGCTGGACAGTATGTGTTAGCTGCAAAAAGACAAATGAGTAATGATCCTTGATTTGTAAACTCATCTAATGATTAGGGACAGAACTGTAAGACTTCTGCAGAGCTGGATTGCTGCAGGGTTACTCAAAGAAGAAGTAGATTTCTCTATAGAGCTCTTTGGTACCTGGATATACATCTGAGGCCACAAGTATAAATTGCAACAAGCCAATTCAAACCACAGTCTACCACCATCTAAGTCATACAGTCCCTGCAAATTGAATGTGGTCCAATCTGAGTTGGAGAATGGTGATCAGTGAAAGGCCCCAACCTGTCTGGTTTCTTCACATAATAGTAGAAAGTGTAAATATCACACAGTGCTGAGGATGCAACACAGAGAAAGATGCACACTGAGGGAAAGGGTCTTTATCTTACTGCCACGACCTCTGTGGAACAGGATCAGATTGTGAGATTAGACTCTGGACTCAGCCTGAAAGACTGAAAGTTAACACTAGGCGAGAGCCCAGAAGCATGAACTCAGAAAGTCTGAAAAGCAGCAAAGCCAAAGGGCATCTGGACACAGTGCGAAAACAAGTGACTTGGATACAAACTTCTACAGCTTTGCAGTTTCAAAACCAGGAGCAACAAGTTTAGTGTCCCTGGGACATGCTTATGTGAGATGTGGGACACAGCTCCCCTCCTCCGTCTATGTTGCAGGGGAAACTCTCTACAGCAACAGGTCCAGTTCAGGCATTTTGTGATTAGACCAGGTTGAGAAAGTGACTAAGAAGAGTCACTCCCTGTGGTTACAGGGCTCAGAAGAATGTTTCTGGGGGCAAGACATGCAGTCAGAATATGCAGCTTGGTTAAAAGGCAGCAAAGTCCCACAGTATGAATTTTATGGAACTGGTTTCAGCCAAAATGTGTGTTGCAGGTCCCACTGTTTTGGAAATGTGAAACAACTGCTGTTATAAATTTCTCTATCATTGCAGCATCATTGCCAGAACTAAAGGTGATTTCTGCTGATTTATTCAGTTAAGTCGTTGTAGCCTGTGTTTGTTGTATGTCTGAGATCAGTGCTTTGTTTTTCTCCATCTGGCTTGCAATGCGTGCTCTCCTTTTCCTGTGCCTTGTACAACAAATGATCATGAAGTCAGTCATCCAGCCCTTCAGATGCCTGCACAGCAGACAGGTATCATAGGAAAAGTACTGTCTTGACAAATATTGCAACACCAAGTAGCGAGCTGCCTTTGATTCCCAAAACTGAAATAATCACTGCAGAGCTGTATGCTTCTTTTAGGCACTGAACTGCAGTAAGAAAGCAAAACACTGCCATTAATCCAGCATCCTCTATGTACACAACAGAGCTCACTGATTTATTTGAAAAAACAAACCAAAGTATTCAAAGGAAATTAAGGATTTTTGAGTCCACAGCTGCTATGAACATGCCATGAAAACAATTGCTGCAGAGGTTGTGGATGCTCAGCTCTTCCAGAGAAGCAGGACTTGCAAGCTAGGTCTTCACAGCTAAACTAAAGAGGGCTGTGTCCCAAGGTCAAGAAGCACTGAAGGGCTCATGTTCATACTGCTTAGGGCTATGCTCTTCTAGATCAGACTCACCCTGGATAGAGCTGTGTGGAACAGTCCAAACAGAGCTAACCATTAAGCTTGTGGGCAATTGGAGGTCCAGGGCTCAAGCTGACTCCCCAGACCTTTTCTAGCAGAATAGATGTTCCCATAACATCTCAAGCTGAACACTCCAAAAGTGAGAAGCTAAAACCACAAGCTCCTGTCAGAGAAAGAACAGGTGTTGGTGCTCATAGCATTTTTAATAGTGCAGGAGTCTTCCTACCTGATGACAGAGGTTGAATTAAACAGCACTTGACCTTGAAACCTGAAAGCTGCCTGCTTCATCTGTAGACGTGCCTCTCAGTTCAAACGGAATTTGGACAGTGTTTTGCACCAAGTGATTTCCAGAAAATCTTGTTCTTCATCCTGCTGGAATTTTTAAGGAGGTATTTGCCCAGCTGTCCACATGAGTGTCTCTTGTAATGGTTGATGTATTTTGGAAGTTTTCCCTCAGAGAACAACCATGGATGAAATCGCACAAAATGTTGTGCAATTCTGTTTTTCTCAATTAGGAGCTTGGAAATAACAAATATACTGGAATGTGGTTTCAGTCCATTCCCTTCTTCCTTTGACCTCCTATCAAGACAAAACAATGTATTCCTCTTCTGGAACAGGATTAGGGACAGCCAGTATATTGGCACAGCTCGTGAAACATACAGGCTTACTTCAAAACAACATCTTCTTTTAGGAAGGAAATTGCACTGAACTCACTTAAGGCACTGACCAACCACACAACAACAGGATGGGAGTTTGTCCTGCTTTTCGTCAGATCTCTGCAGTCCTCAGACAACTTGAGCCCTTCCAGTGCCCTCCCCTTCCACGACTCTGCGGTTGTCCAGCTCCTCAGTGCCAGACTCTTCCTCCTGCCAAGTCCTCATAGCTTTGTGTACATCCACTGCTGGCCTGGCCCAGATGTCTTGAACCCAGCAACCAGATTTAACTATCTAGTCCTCTCCCCGCCCAAAAAGCATCCCTACTCCCTGAGCTCCAGCAAAGCCAGCCCTGATACCCCTCCACCCCAGTTCCCAGCACACCTCCTTTCACGGCCCCCTTGAACACCCAGGTTCTTGTACCTCTGTCAGCCCCTTTTGCTCCTGGTGCCCCAAGGACCATGTTCTCTGCCAGGCCCTGGGACCCCTCAGGGCACCAGCCCTTCCCCCTCACTTCCTGGGTCCCTACAGCCCAGTCCTGTTGTTGCCAAGCAAACCCAAGAGCCTTTGGGAGAAAAGGCACCATGTTGCCCACAACCACAGCGAGACACGCCTGTGGGGAGGAGCTCTGATGGCTGCCCTGTGTCCATCTCAGCTGAAGCCCCTGTGCTCTTCTCCTCACCTTAGGATTTGCTGAGAGTGGAGGGAAAGGAGGAGGGGAGGGCCAGGAAAAGGAGGGGGATGCATATGGACAATAAGTCCTCCCATGGCTGCTTGTATCTTTCCTAGAAGCTATTTCTCAGCTCCCACGCCCATGGCAGCCTCATCTCTCCCCATGGGAAGTGGTGGTTGAGGTGATGATGTGCCCCTCTTTGGGTGACTTGGCAAGCCACTGCCAACACAGACACCCACCCTGCCACAGACGTACGGACATGAATCCCATAAAACACCTTCTGTGCCATATTCATCTTTTCCTACTGACAGCACATCATCACAGGGTTATGCTTTCTCCTAATTTTCCTCTTGCTTGTATGGAAACTTGCTACTCAAATCATATGGCTTGAAGAAATAAAATGCCAGGACATTTGGACCATCACATGGGGATTCCTTACTTCTCTGCAAGGATATGCAGGCAGTCACTGCTGAGGTATTTCAAAAACGACCATGGAGAGGAAAAAGGCCTGAAAAGGAGGTGGGAGGATTATGTCTAGACGAGCATTTGATTATGGTGTTTGACTTGATGATTTTGCAATTGTCTTCCTAAAGGACTGGCAGGACTCTGTACTGGGTTTTTTTTTTAAAGCTCATAGAGGCCACATTTAGTCTACGGCTGTTTTTTTACAGCATTCACTTTACTTGTAAAACATCACCAAATAACAAATCACTTAATCTTTTTCTAGTCTCCTCCTCCTTCCATTTAAAACATATTCTCAATACACCACCATCTGCTGCTTAATGATCAAACTGGGAAAAGGTTCATGTTGCTAGTATTTTACTTTTTTTGCTTGACTAGTAGAATAGAAATTGTGTGTGCATATGATAAGAACTTAAAACAAGTCTGAATAGACAACCCAAATATTTAGCCAATATGTTCATACACTCTTGGATTATCAGGAAAAGCAATTTCACCATTGTTTCAGCCTGAACAGGCAAAATTCTGCCTACAGTTCATTATAGGGCTATTTTGAAAACACTGAACACTTTTGAAAAATCTCCACCATGATTTATCCAGCATATAGGATCTGATTTAACTGTCCTGAAATCCACCATACATGTAATTGAAACCTGCTGCAAAACTGGGCTTTTTTTATGGCATGCTTGCTGAGTTTCACAATTTTATAAGTACATTTTATTGCTTGCCCTGTATAGTAAATGTTGAAAAAGTGGCTTTCTCCTCAGGTTTGTTGTTTTTGTAATGATTCCAATAACTACCACATCACTGAATATCTTTTAGTATGCCTGCACAGACACGAAAATTTATGATAAACAGATAGATTTAGAGAAAAAGGACAATTGCACTAATTCACAGCTTTGTCTTTCTGTGTTCAGCTGTATACTTTTTTATTATTATCTTCTATATGTTTTTTTTCCAACCATCCAACTCTATGCTCCTAAAGAAACACATTTTTTTTTCAACTTGGAACCGTGCAAATGTAGCAAGTAACCTAATAGGAATATATAGGTCACAATATTACAAAACCTGCTATGCTCTGATTCAGTAATTTATGTTCTTTTTCAGTTACTTCATCACCACTAGCCTGTTGTTGAAGGAGCCAAAACGAATACAAATGATTATGCTTTGAAATAACAAAGAGGAAAGCCATTTTTTCATGACTTAAATATCTATTTTAGGTTAATTTTCCAATATATTATTCCTATTTATTTTCAGAAAGAAAATATTATGTTTATTTTACTTTTCTTAGGTCAAATAAATGTTCTCTACTCACTTGCTACCAAGGGGAATATTTAATACTGTGGTTGGTTCTGTTAAAGTTAGAAATACACTTCGAGTGACCCGCAGAACAGAGCACTTCTTCGGTCTGCAATAAAGACCGTAATTCTGCTAACTCTGATGCACATAAGCAAGCTATTTCCCTGATCAGGAGTATGGATACAGACTAAACTGGTTGCACCTTGTAACAACACCCCTGAGCAAAGTGTTGTGACAGGTTTGGGAGGGACAGTTAATCGTGAAGTTGCAATTGGCAGGACTGGCTTAAAGAGAAGCAGCAAAACTTCTTGTGATTTTACTACTTCTGCCCTAAAAATTACTCTTGCCTAGGAAGCAGATGACCTCTGCGTTTCCTTTCCCTGGGGGAGCAGTACTGCATGGCTGGGAACCCCAGCAGGAAAGGCGTTGTGGGCAGGAGGGTCGCCATCAGGGACTGTGACACTTCCCACCTCCGTTCCCATCCTTCACCAAAAATGTGAGGAGGGCGCAGGACTCCAGCAGACCAGCTCTGGTGCATGAGAGGGAAGAGTCATCCAGTATGTTTTTATTTATTTTATGTATTTCCTGGTAAACTAACTAAGTGTATCAAACACAAAATGGCATTTAAACACACTCAGAGGTCACCTAACTCTGCTTTCACCAAAGGCAGCAGGAGTTTTGTCACTGATTTTACTGGAGCAGAGGGATGCAAATGCTGCAGGATTTTGAAATCTTTCCCATACAGTATATTTTCTAACCCTTCCTACTGTGAGCTGCAATTCAACAGCCAAATAAAAGACCTGAGAGAGAGTAAGAAGACCTTACAGACACCTTGGGTCCAACGAAGTAGCAACATGCCAGGTGATATAAACTGTATTCCCTTCCAGTCCCAGACACTTCTCTAGGTCTACTCAAAGCAACTTCACTAATGACCAAAGGACCTTGGTCGCTGTGTTGAAACATACTTTAAAATAAGAAAGGACTAGTTTAAAGCTGATCTTCTTACATTCATGTGTGTGAATCCAGCTTTTTAATACAACAAATGGCAACTCTAGGCTGGTCGAAATGCAAACATACTTAATCCAAATACGTATCACTCAGTCCGTGCCTTTTCTACTTTGTCATCTGGAAAGTACAAAGTCAATGTGTGGAGGTCTAATGTGACATGTACACCTACCCACTGGAAAGTGGTTTGAGACCACCTTGATTATTTTGCTCAATTTACTTGATTCAACTATTGTAAAACTTTCCATTTGTTTCTGACTGGATTTTAACTGGCAATTTTATTTACTCATGAAAGGCTTGACAGCCTGATACAAACCAGGAATTTGTAAGTCTCAGAAAAAAGCACAGACAGAAGTAGCATGGATTGAATGTAGAAGTAGGATGGACAAAAGATTTAGTAAGGACTTGTCAAGGACAGGTCATGCCAAAATAAAGCAATTTGCTTTAAAGAGAAGGAAATAGATTTATTTATTTATTCCACTAGATTTGCAGATAGGGGAGAAGCAATATCTCTTCATTTTGACAAGATCTTGCAGCCATCTCACATGATATCCTCATGCAGGCTACATAAGTATAGTAAATCAAGGGAAGTGAAAAAGTGGTTGGAAAACTATTCAGAGAGAAGTTATCTGTGATTTATGATCAGAAGAAAAGGAAGCGTGAAATGGACGTTTAGAAGGGTCTGAGTGTTTTCCTATTCAAAATTTTCATGAGTTACTTCAATAATGCAGTGAAGATTATGCTTAGCACTTCTTATTCTGCAGACCATCTATTGGGAAGGGTAGCAAGCACTTTAGTGAACAGGATTAGAATTCCAAAAGATCTTGATAAATCAGTGTAATAGTCTGAAAAAAAAATCAGTTCAATAAGGAGGAATGTGAGGTTCCACAGTCAGGTTTGCAACATATAGTAGCTTATAGGATGCGATGAGTCAATGTTGTCAAGCTGTTATGAAAAATAGTAAAGAGTATGCTGAGATGTACATGTCTATTCTACAGAACAGATGACAAACTCATGTTCTTCTGAGTCACTGGAGACCTGGTGGGAAAGAAGAGAAAACAGAGGCAGAAGGGGGAAGAAAAGTGCTTTTTGAGTATTGCAGATGGGTAGGAGGAAAAGAGAAGAAACACAGCAAAACAAGTTTCAAGAGAAAATTAAATAAGAATGAAAATACTGTTCCTTGCAAAGCAGACAGAAGCAGAAAGGTTTGTGGCAATGTATAGATGACTTGACTACGGGTTTTTCTGCGAAGAGTGATGTGCCATTTTCAGATCTCCACCTGCAATGTGAGGATGTCAGAAGAGCCTCCATTAGTGTGCTCTGAGCCAGATACGTGTTTTGACTTTGATGGAATGACAATGGAAAGGCTGTCAGGGAGAGGAAAGCCCAACAGTGAAGAAATTATCTCAGTTTTGCTGGTGTCACTATTCAACAGAGATTTACTAGAAGCACATTCATCTCTCTAAGATGTGGGAGAACACGTTTTTTATAAGAGGAGAAGGACATGTTTCTGTCACATTTCTCTTTTTGGAAAGCAAGTCAACTTTAAAATAAGAGGTCAAAGAAATAAAAAGAAGCCTAACTCTTCAGAATGAAGAGGTAGAGCTAAGCTTTGTGACTAATCTAAGATGTGCCAGATACCCTAGATTGCTGCCACAGAGGCATTAGAAGAGGTGGAATGCATACCACGGGACTCGTGATATCCTGTCTGAAAAGTAAAAGACCTTCAAAATTTTGGTACCTGACCATTGCATTGGCATGCAACTTCCATACCCAAGTAAAGTCTTGTAGCAAAGATAAATGTGGTTCTAACAGAAGGAGAGGCAGGGAAATCAGTTGCTTCCTATGAGTGTGTCTCTGAAGACACAAGCACCTCTTAGAAGTTTAGCAAACTTTGTTGTTTTCAAAAAAAAAAGTCTTAACAGTGGAGAATTTCCCGGAAGACTTCAGTAATTCCCCCAGAGATAAAGGAAGATATACACTTATCATTCTTTCTTTGTAGTAAGGAAAGTACTTAGAGTATTCCCAGACAGTCACTGTCTTGATATAGTTGACATTTCCATTTTTTTTCAGTATACTACAGTCACAAAGACAAAACAAAAAAGAGCCACAAAACAAAAAAAAATCCAGTTTTCTAATCAGACAAGAATGTGTAAATATAAACAGGGCTGGTGAAAAGTTCAGTAAGTCCCATTTATAATTACAGGGATCTATAAAGTCCGTTGCATCAAGGCAGGCTGCATAAGTCATAAGTCCATGTATAACAGTCACCCCAAGCATGCTATAGTTACTGGTTGTAAGAAGATCTTTATTTGATGTTGGGATCTTGGTCAGGGTGCATCTTTCCGTGACTGTCCTGTCCTTTACATTTTAAGATGTCTCCATGTGACAATACTCCCAAATTCCTAGACAATAAGGAAAAAGGAGTGGGTGTAAACAATGAAGTCTTTCAAGCTAGTCAGCTTCCCTTGGGCTTTTTTTTTTTTTCCTCACTGCAAACCCTTTGATTCTGACTTCTATCCTTTGAACACTTCTCACAGATGAAGAAACAAAAGCAAAGACCACCCCAATTTGGATTTTCCACTATTGCCACCCACGGTGGCATGAGGCCACTGGACAAGGGCAGTCGTGCTGCTGGGCACGGCAGTGCTGGCTGACTGAGCCTGGGCGCCCTGGTGCCAGGGCTGGGCACGAACCTACCTGCAACCCAGCTCAGGCAAGGACCAGGGCAAAAAACAGAGCTTGTTCAGTGCTCCCAGGAAAATGGGCAGAGGGTGTGTGGAGGAGGCTCAGGGGAGGCTGCTAGGGGCAAGTAAGGCTCATTGACGCTCTCAGGGCCCTGACACTTCCCTGTGTTGGACTGGAGAGGTGGCAACTCTAGCTACCTGAAGGAGCTGCACTCTTATCTCTGCTGACCAAGAAAACACGAAATTAGGGAGAGAGAGAGATGAGGTTTCCTGCCAGGTATTATAATTAGATCCTTAAAAATACTTACCAAGATTGACTGTGTCAAAATCAAAGTACTTTTAAAGAAGTGGATTCTCCATGCTCCCTTTCTAGCTCCACATTAGCTGTGAATTCAGTAGCCAATAAGACCATACTTGTGCTCTTTGCTTCACCTTGCCATGTATGGCTGCCTGACAAACTCCCCTGTGTTCCTGCTCTTTCCATGGAGCACGTTCTTGCACATGGTCATTTGGAAAACTGCACCCAGCAGATGGAGTATGGTAAGGTGGGATGAGCTGTTTCTGTGTGGGTGCGATTGCTATGTCCCCAAAGACATGGTAAATAACTTCTCCCATGCAATGCAATCTATGTGTTCCTTTGTTCTGTTTAATTTTATTTCTCCTCTGCTCAGATCCACAGAATTGTTGGTGTTCATAAGATTCAGTTTTAGATGTTATACAGACACATCTACAAGAACATAAACAATTATGCAGTGGGATATGCATGCACCAATTATCCTATCTTGTCCTATTCAGACAGGTCCCATCTCAGCCTACTGCAAGCCACCAGGAGATTCCTGTGGGTCTTAGAGCCTTCTACACTGCAGAGGCTTGAGTCTAACCTGAATTCTACATGCTCATTAAAGAAATCCCCCAAACGAGAAATGGAGGTTACTTAGAATAACCTTTATTTTGTTGAGTTTATTTTTAATGAGGTTTAAGAAACTTAGGAACATAGGTACTTTCTGCAGATTTTTGCCCTGCTTCCTTACTTTTACTTGGCAGCAACAATATTTGTTCTAGATGCTAACCTCCTTGACATTTAGACTGTATCTAGATTCATGGTTTGTTTGGTTTTTGTTTTTTAGTTTTCAGTTTGGTGGATTCTCTCAAGGAATATGCCCAGGACTCGACTCAGAGATTTCATTTCAGAATGGCATTCAAGCTGTCAATTCTTATTTAGGATTTGGATCCAGCTTACAAATCTGGACTTACAGTTTCACATCATTAAAGAACATAAGTAGTACCACTCAAATCACTGACATACAGGGGACTATTTGCATGCCTAAAGTTACACACATTCGAGAGCTTTTCTGGACTGGGCCTAATTCAGAAAGCCTGATAAGATATAACTCAAATCCTACTGTGTGACAATGTAATGAAATGCAAAGCACCACTGCTTGCCAGAGATTCACTGGCATTTCACTGCATTCTGAATTGTTGTCTCTTGACTTTCAACCCCATGATTTTAAATCGTGGCTCTTATATACACACTGGAAAACAAATAAACATTTATATACACGTATTCTTTATAGTGTTCCCTTAATCTTGTATGTAGGCTGCCAAAATGCAGTCTCCTGTGTGTTGCTTTTTAAATGTCTTACACTTAAATATCTACATGTTAATTGTTAATTCTCATTTCCAATTCAACGGGATTTGAGAAGCCACAGGTAATTTTGGATGAAGTCCAGGGGTTGCTGGCAGGGAACGAGACAACTCTACAGCCCTCTGTTCAGCCTCGAGGTTCCTTGGGACCTTCTGCAGAAATGGAATATACTTCATTGCAGTCAGTACTTGTCTGATGTGCATAAGGGTTAGCAAACACCTTTTTTTTTGCTGCTGTACTAATGGATGTCCCGAATTGTGGTTCAGTATATACTGTCAGAAGGAATTGCCTCTCACCAGGCCTAATATAATTGAAAAGGTACAGGCAGGAGCTGGGACTGCACGTGCCAAAGTGCATTTTGATGTGCAAACAAGGCCCATTGGCACAGGGATTATCGTTGGGGAAATGACATCCACGGTCACGGCTCAGTCTCCAGGGCAATAGCAGAGTTTATTTTTAATGAGGTTTAAGAAACCATACCTGAGCCAGCCCCACAGACCTGGTGACAGTGGATATTCAACAAATATTTTTCTTTAATAACTCTACATAAGTAACCATGCATGCATCATGCTAAATCATAATAAATCATAATTAAGTTTCAAGAAGTCATAAGTCAGATGAGACTGGCACTGCCTGCCTGGCTGCTGAGGATCAGCCTCTGCCCTCCCTCCTTGCACCAAAGGGCATGTCACTCCCCACCGACAACCCCCACCTCATAAGGGCACTCTTCATCTTCCAGCCACAGATATGTTGTGGCCTTAAAGCAGAGAAACTGTCTCATCCACACAAACCTATTTCAGCTCTTTGTTTTGGGAAATCCCTTTGGCCCTCTCTTTAATCTCTGTATATGCTCCTACCAAACTGCCCTGCAACAAAGCTATTGTGATAAAGATTGATTTATGGTGGTAATTTTACTGTAAAGGGTATAATGAGTAATGCTTATTGCACCATATCCCTTCTCTTCTAAATATTTTTTGTAGGTGCTCTTTTCCTTAGAAGGCTTATGGTCTTGGATGCACCAGAATTTTCTAGACACTTAAGCCATCCATTTTTAGGGTTGAAGAATGGAGGGATACTTGTGAAATTGCGTTAACTGGGGAGATCATCCTTGCCTCTCCTCCTTGCCACTGTGCAGCTTTACATTTTTTCTTTGTAGGGTTTGCATTAGGGCCCTTCAGAGGACTGGAGGGTGATTGATGGGCAGCAAAATGATGAAAGAAAAGAGGTGCAACATCACAGCAGATCAGTTGTAACTAGGTTATTCTGCCTCTTGCAGTGTGAGAGGACTACAGAGCACTCAGAGAGGCTGCTACGCTGATTTTGTGCGTGTGAACTGTGTTTTGCCTATGGCAAGCAGAATGCAGGTGGCTGTAAAGGTAGTTCAGACTCAAACATCTGGAGGATGTACAGGTAACGGCAAAGCTAAACCAGGCATCACTGGGCAGTGCAGTTGCTGTGGCCACCGACAGGTTCACACTGCTGCAAAACGCGTTCATCTTTCTTCTCTGATGTCTCCACAGAGCACTGCTATGGTCTTGCCTCTCACTTGTTCCCGTTCTGAAACCCATCCCCATCATCAAGGTTTTTACATACAAATAGTCCAGGCTTTCAGCTTATCGACACGGAGGACACTTGCTTTATTTTACCATATATTCTATTCAATTCTCAGTTTTGGCGGGATTTTCTGATTGAGCAAAGGACAGTCAAGGTTATTCATCTATGGAGGAAGAAGGAGACAGCAGAGGCATCCGGGGTTAGACCAGGAACAGTGTAGGGGCCCCCAAGATCTTATTCATAAGAAGGAAGGTTTCCAATTTCCCATTCCTCCCTTTGCCATTCTGGTGGATGCAGCCTTACGGGTCCTAATAGCCGAAGATGACTACTAATGACAACTACTATGAGCAAGTTTTGTGCTGACCCATGGGTTCTTTTGACAAAATATGGATATGTCTAGCATAGACATCCACTCTGGAGTAATCTCTTTTTAGCCCATGAATAGGTATTCAGTGTGTGATTCATTTCATCCCAAAGTAGACCCTCGAAATAGCTCAGATGAATCGTGCCCTTAAAGGTGTCTACATCCCTCTGCTTACCATAAGGAAAGCCTGGGATGAGTGGCTCAGACGTAGACATCTGCTTCAGACATGTCTAAAGACAGGTGAGACAGTTACTTCCTCATGCACGCATTTCCCAGGCCCTGAAATCTGAGATCTGTCTCGCTCACCCATCCATCCCATCCCATCGCATCCCATTGCATCCCATCGCATCCCATCGCATCCCATTGCATCCCATCCCTGCAGAAAGTGGCCATGTTTTGAAACAAACCTAAGTCCAGGGAGACCTTTTGGCTGCCAAACAACCACTCACTCTGTGGTTTATGCTTTCTTATCTGTATTAGTAAATTCTGTTCCAGAAAGCATGAATTAGACTCTTTGAGAAATGCTTCATTTTATCTCCCCCTTCCCCCCCATCCCGGTAAGTTAAAATAGTTAAATGTTTTGGGTCTGGTTGCATGCATTGTTTATCCATACTTGCTCTTGCTTCTATGTTTAACAGAGGAAATAACTTGCTACAATAAAGTATCACTACATGCTGGTAACATCAGATAAGCAAAGCTGGACAAAAATGTTTTCTTTGGCAACTTTCCATTTTCTTTAATTTGGCCAGAGCACCCGCTTTACTTCTGGCAATGTGAAGGCCCCAGTTCTGTTTGATGGCAACACAAAGAGTTTCACAGTTTTTCTTGTAAAAGTCAATGATGTCGGACAAGGCGAACAATCCTGTCATTTCTTTCCCTAGCACACAATTGGGCAGATAAGCATCGAGCTGTACATATCAAAAAACACAGGGAATGTCATTTGCTTTAGTTTTCTGCCCTTCCAGAATAATTTGTCTTTGTAATCTGCTTATCTGCCACTATCGGAAGCTGCACAATACTATAGCTATATATATTTAAAATTTAATACAGGGGAAGAAAAAGGGAGTGCACCTGGAAGGAGCACTTTTGAGGTGGAGGCAGCCTCCATGTGAATGGCGGGAGGAGCTGAGAGGCTCCATCGTGACTGAGTTGCATCACAGAAGCCCCCCCATGCCCATCAGGTAGTGGGATGGGGCACCTACTCCCCTCTCTATTTTACGTTTTGCACCGAATGCAAAGCTTTGATCTCATGAGCCTTTCTCAGCCCAAAGGCTAGAGAGTGTCATTACCTTCATGAGAGCCGGGGGCACTAGCAGAGCTGCTGGCATGGCACATGTCCCCCCACCACCAAATGCCTTGAAACGCTCTGGCTGGCCTTACTACAGCCTGCTGCTGCTGCACAATCAGGGCTGCTCCATTTCTGACAGGGTGAATATCTTGTACAGCACACATGCAGCGAGTCCAGTGCTTTCAGGATACTGTGCATGGGGTTTAGTGGGCTTCACTCCCAAGCGGGCATTGGCTATGCATTGACCACACTTACGAGCTGATCTCCACACAAGCGATGCACATACCTAAGATTTCTGGGTTTGACAGAGTTGCCAGTTGTATGGCAATCTGAGCGATGTTTCCAGGCAGAAAATGCATCTGGCATAGTGAGCCATGCTGTGAGAACTTTTCTTGCAGTGTATGTACAGACTCAAAGTCTTAAATAGGCTGGATTTATTTGTCGATTTTTTTTCCTACCCTTCCCTTTCTCAATAAAAACATTTATATAATAATATTTCTAGAGCACAATGTATAAACAATACACACTTAATGATAAAAATAAGAACTGGAAAAATTTCATAAGAAACAGTTGAACTTAGTTTTCTAGCCAGCTGATAACTGAAGGTTGTTTTTCAGATATTAAGGTGTTTTCACAGATATTTTACTTGTGATCAGTTTGACTTACCCTGGAATATTTTGTTTAATGCTGGCTCCTTAAAGGGATACTTGAAATTCTTCTTAGCTAAAACCAACGTATAATTTCTGGGACTTAAAATTTGAATTCCTGGTTAAATAATTGAGAAGCAAAATATAATTTCATGCAAGTCATGCCTTTTTCACCCAGTGCAGTTGCTGCCAAACCGTAGATGAATGTAAACTGATTATAAACAAGAGGGAAACCACTGGCTAATTAGATGACTGGGTTTCCTTCGGAGGGAGTCAATACAAGTCACCTATGAGTAAATCCAGTGAAGAAGAATCTGCAGTAGAGTCCACTATCTGGTGTTAGGTTGGGTCCTATATAAAATATGTGGGCAATGTCTTTACACTGCATGGTCATTGGATAAAATATTGAAACGAGGCTAACATACAAGATCCCCTACACCCTGCTGAGTGTCCTGCCCATACATTACATTATCACAGTAGCCTTCTCCATTGCCTCCTGAGCTGGCAATATTTCACCGCTCAGTAGTATTGCTTATAGGAGTTGGGGGTGCGCTCCTTGGCTACGGGGAGTCAGCATCCCAGCTGAGGAAAGCCCCGAACTTGTGTCCTGCTGGTGGAGATGGATTACCCTGCCCCCAGCACCTCTCTGTAAGAGGGGGGGTGCTGCCTCTCCAGAAAGACCTGTTTGACCTCTATATGCGTTTTGCATGGAGCTCTGGTCTACCAAATTTGGGTGGGTGTGTGAGGAGCATGTCTTCCAGGCTGTCTCTTCACAGGCGATCCTGGTCCTGTCAACTCCTCACCTGGGGAGGGTCACCCTGAAATGTAATGGTGCCCAAGGCATTTAGGTGCCTCTAAGCTTACAATGCAGTTGAACAGAGTCTTTTGGACTGTTATTTTTGGAGACAGGCACCTAAATTGCCACCTAATGTAGCTTTAAGCTATTACATCTTTTTCCGGTTCTAGTCCTTCAGGCCCAAGAAGAGCTTAATTAGAGTGTCCTGAGTGTAATTCATCTCAGATGGTTTCTCAACCATGTACTTTCCCTTTCCTATGGTAGAGCTGACACAGCTTGTTCAATGATGTCAAAGATATGTGGCTTTTTGAAGCCACATCAGGACTTTGTTTTTCAATTAATGTTCTGATACAGCCTAAGATGGGGAAAAGAACCTCTCTCTCTCAGATTGAAAGGAAACATTAATTCTCTCCTTTTATTTGTATGCTATTCTATCTCTGATTTTTCCCTCTCCACCATACAAATTTTGAGATTCAGTCAAACTGAAAAGGTGGTATTGTAGATGACGCATAAAACTTGGCCTTAAAAAAAGAAAGTCAGCTCCTGCTCTTCCTGGGTTTTACATTGAACTTCCTCATCTTGGGGCTTCAGCCTTCTAGTCTGTAAACAGGAATAATACTTTCCTGTCTCAGTATTGTAAGAAGCTTAACTGATTCATGTTCATACAGTGCTGGGATATGGCAATATATGTAGATACGGAGATACATATATGTGCATATTTGTATATATCTATGAATGGAGGAACAAAGACCTTCTAAATTTTTGTGCATGCCTCCTGTTTTTTTACTCTCTATCACTATCTTTATAAAACACAAGCTTTCTTACAAACAAGCGAGGCTCAATACATCTAACTGAAGATCTGCTTACATTTGAATGAAATACTGCATTTTCTTGACATATACTTCATGTCCTTGTTAAGTGCTGATGTTAGAAAGTTTTAGTATTTGAAAAACATAGCAGAACACAGGCTCAAAACAATCTTCCATCAGCAATGTCTTATCACATTACCATAACTTTTAGAGCACTCTAAATTACAGACAAATTGAAAAGTGAAGCAATATTTCACCTAGAAACTTCCCTCCCTCCCTCCCTGATTTTCCTGGTTTAAATAACATGTTACTGAACTATGATTTATTGAATTTAAACAAGAATAGATCTTATTTTATTTCTGTTGCCAGCGCTCTCAGAAAGAGTTCATATCAGCTCCAGCAGAAGCTCTTTGTTGAGTAGTCTCCCACATGAAAGCCTCCCATCTAGCTTAGACCTTGTATTTTGATTGCCTTTTGTTTTTGAAGGCATTTTCCTTTCTTCCAGCTTTGAGAGACACAAATTTCATGGCAGTCAATCACAGGCTGATCAATAACATTACATCTGGAAAGTACTTTCCTGAATGATCACAGTTTTGTGTCATGGCCTGCTAATTTAGCCTTGATGTAACCTCCATTTTCATGTTTCTTTGTCTACCACACAGACATTAAAAGGCCTCCTTCACTTCCCATTTTCTCCCAAAATGGGCAGCTAGAGCTTCCCTTCTGGAAATAACCAAAATAAAACTCAGTACTCTTGCTTTACTTAGCCTGGAGAAATCTTCATTTTATTATTATTAATATAATTATGCAAATTGCCATTTGGATGAAGAAGCTAGTACATCAGAGATTCCATTCTCCATTCAAAAAGTAAATCTGAACTTGTTATTTTAATACATATCTTTACATGCACTTTCAGAAAATGACTTTTCAGCTTCTCTGTTATGTTATGTCTTGTCCTGCTCTGATACCATCCCCATTTCCATTACCTCTTCCCCATCCTTCACACATGCCGAAGATTATAGCATCACATTGACAAACCTTGCTGGAACAAGTGGCTAATCAGTAAAAGACTACAGAAAGCCCCATTTTCCTTTTGCAACGTGGACCTAGGGAAACTCTGCTGCTGCTGCAAAAAAGGTGTCCTTTGAACACAAAATAATAAATATTTAGTCCAGAGGAAAAATATCTGCTCCACTATATTTAGTCCTCCTTTACAGTCCCCCTTTAAATTAACATATTTTCAGCCCCTGAATCTGTATGTGTATGTATACACACATATAAACAGGGGCAGGAGAGGGTACACACATTACGGAAAGCAGCAACATACTTCAGTTTAAGGCTCTTCAGATTTGTGGAATTTTATTTTCTTACCCCTTGTGTTTGGTTTTTAATTAGGGACAGAAGAATGGATACACTTGGCTTCAGCAAGGAGATAACTACTTCCTGCTGCTAATAGGAAAAAGGTGAGTGACAAAAACAAAGTGTTGCTGCACTGAACAGCACAAGAGCTTACTGGTTATGTATCAGCTTTTTCAGCTGCCTAAAATAAAACACAGCAACAGGCAAAATGTTAATTGTGGTAAAAGGTTAAAATGCTTTTTCTTACTTTGTCAATCATCAACTATGTTGTTCTGGTAAACAATTTAGAGATGTGATTAAAGGACTCCTATTTTCTTATATTAAAGCTGGCATTAAAGCAGACAAACTATCAAGTGTATTTCTCTTCTGCTGTTATTCAGCTCCTTTCCGTGTGGTTTAACAGCTGGAAAGGAGAAGAAGACAGCTGCAGGTTACCAGGCAACTCTTCCCGCTTGCTCCGAGGACCAAGAGTTTGGGAAGTGCAGTGCAGCAACAACTCTGCTCTGCTCTCCTAAAGTCGATGGGGGCTACGGGGAGGCAGTTTCAGCGTGGGGCTCCTTCACAAGTGCCAAACATTTGCAAGAGTTATGCTGGATGGAAATTGTGGCTTCATTTCTCGTCATCCCATTACACTGCACTGTAGCTGGCAGCTTAGTCACTGACTTCCAATAAGCCGTCACTCTTCCGTACACAAGCAATTTTTAAATTATGTATTTATTGCTTTGAGCTAATGAGCACAATAAAGGATACATCATTCTCTTCTGATAAGAAGCCTGTTTCAAAGGCAGTGATGGAAATGTCAGTCCATTCTCTCATGCCTCTGAGAAACAATTTACATAATCTCTTAGGGAGTCCTGTCACCAGTCTAGTGATAATGCTATCCCTGGTGCAGTTCTGTAGGAAATAACACACTGCACAGACTTATATTTCCTCTTACTATTTTGCTGCAATGTTCTTTTGCTCCTCATGCCACCCTTGATTTTTTTTATATTTATTCTAGTTTTTATTCAAGCAACTAAAAAACTCCTAGAAAAAAAACACGTGGAACACATGGGAATAAAAACCACAATGACCTCATGCAGGACATAATGTATTAATATACAGCTGGCCTTACAAAATACAAACCACATCCACTAGCAATATTGATGAAATACCTTACATCATTCAAAAGTTCATTCATATTCAGAGAGTCTGGCTTGGGATTCAGCCTTTATAGCTTGCTGAACTCTTGTCCTCTGCACAAGTCAGAAATGGGCTCCATATGTTTATACTGCTTTCTCTTGACTCTTTAGTAGCAATATGGCCTGTTGGGTAGTTGCTTCATCACCAGGATGCCCTGTGTTTTACCTCAGCACACTGTCCCTGGGATGAAAACGGTGGGGATGAAGGACCAGCTCCTTCCCCACTGGAGCAATGCTTCAGCAAGCGGCTGTAGAGGAAGGAGTCCAGCGATCTCCTCTGCAGATGAGCCTTCAGCAGGCAAATGGATAGAGCTGAAGATAAACTGTGCCCCTTAAAAGGTTATTCCTATGGTCATTCAGTCCAGCATATATTTGGCTGTCTGGGCATGACTAGCAAGTGTGGGAAAAGGATCCTTTCTCCCTTCCTCCCCAGCCCTTGCAGCATAATGCATCACTGTCAGAAAACGTGTTTTGGATCCTTATTAGAGAGAGATCCCAGCTGAGGAGTTTTTTATGAGTTTGTGTGTCTGTGTCTGTGTGTTTATGTTTAAATTGCATCTGAGAGATAAATAACCTTTCTCCCACATCTCCCTCCATGCATCCAGCTCCATTTCTTTAGCCAGGTCTTTTCCTCTCAAGTCTGTGTTTGCTTAGTTTTCTCATCCATCTCTTCCTCTACTAAAATTGTGTATATTTTGGAAATTAACCCTTTTCTTTTTGAGTCTGAAAGATGGAAAGGGGGAGCAATTTTTCATATTTATCCAGGGATCTCAAGTTTGCGTGAATGAAGGTGTGGGTTCTAATTGTTTTTAATCAAAGTTTCTCTCTCATCTATGTGACAGATCATTTTTCCTGCACTGTTCTCATTCTGCATCAACCTGTATCTTTGAATAAGGTTTCACGCATGAATAAGATCTTTCAGCTGAGCCACACGACCATCTATTGTTATGCTGAGTGCCCAGAAATCTTCTTAGAAGGCTTGTATCCTATTTTTTTCACTCTTCCATCTTCCTTTTCTCATAAATGCAAACACTTAACACTTTTGATTGATTGTGATTCATTTTACACCCTGACATTAAGAGAAGCTGACATGTTTCAAACGCTATTGTTTTCAAAGAGGAAAGCATATGTTGTGCAAAAAGCCCCAGCTCATCTGCATCAGCAGCTGCCTCGTGTTCCTTCACCCCTTTAGGAGAGGGTCCAGCCTGATCGACCACAGGAGGTTCCCAAGCAGCGGAGGTCAGGGGTGTATTACTATGGCAAGAGATTCCTATTTTGCAGCCTGGGTTCAATTTGTGTTTGATGTCAAGAAAAAAATCTTAAATTTCTAGAGTGGAAACCCTTACCTGCTTTTTCTGGTTAACTTAGGTCCATCTGGGGAAGCTCCACACACTGCCACAGGACCTCCATCATCTTTGACTGAGGCAGATATGCAAATCCTCAGCTCATCTTCAAAGTCACACTAGTTCAGTAACAATTTTGTGTATTTCCTTTCCATAAAATCAAATATACAATTTTTTTGCTGTGTTGAGAGAGTAGGATGCTTGGAGTGTTGTTTTTTAATGTAAATTACATGTCAAGGACCTCCTAGAATTATTTATTGTTTGTCTGCCTGCAGTAATTTCAGTTTCATTTATCTAATTAGCTGGCGCCCTTGTCTCTCTGCTCACACATGGCTGAAAATCAACACATTCTTTCAACCTCTGCAGAACGTTAACACTCAATAGCAACGTAAAGAGATATGATAATAGCATTTAATGAGGGTGTGATGGGTGCTTTGTCCTCAAGCAAGAAATTTATTATGCCTTCTCTCATAAAAATACTGTAGAATGTTCTTACTTATAACTGGATAAGTACACACAAAGGCAGGTGGGTGGTAAAGGAACGTGGCTTTGTTGACACCTGGTCTAGCCAAAGCAGTTAATTCCCTAATCTGATGTTTGGATCCCAGGGATCCAAGAGTTCTTTTCCAAAATGGAGGAAAGGTGATCTCTTCTTTTGACAGGAAGTAAGAAGTAAAAAGTGGAGTGTATCATGTAAGGACCTGTTCCAATTTCTCCTGCCTGTTCACAACCTCTTGTTGCCGTGAAAAATACAACAGCCCCATTGTGCTTCCTGCCTCCTGGGCTCTTGGTGCTAACTGGATCATGGTGAGTCAGATTACACAGAAGATAGATCTTTGGGTCCCACATGCCAGTCCAATGCCTTCTGTGACCTACAGTGGTATTTAACAACCAGGGAGCTGTAATATACCATAGGTTGCGGCAGGAGATTTGGTGCTTTTGCTCAATGCCATTTAGCAGGAGGCATCACCTGTGTATGACCATGGTGCCTTCTGTCCAAGAGCGTGCACATTTCCTCACTTGCAGTAGAGGGAGTGCCGCTGCTGAGATTAATATTTGGTTTTGTGAGTGCCTAAAGACATTGTTGGATGTCAGTCACAATTTTGACCTCTAATGAAAGGAAATCCCATTGAGTTGGAACCAAGACAGACACAGAGGGGACGACAGTTTAGAGCTTCCTGTCCTTGAAAACTCCAGTTTATTTCCTGGCATCAGGCTACGAATTGTAGTTCACACAACTAAGCAGCAAGTTCCAGATTTTGATGTGCTAAAGCATATTTGGCATATGCCCAGCCTGCAGTGCATTCAGGTCAAGGATCATGGAATCTACTTTCTTACTCTCACAGGGATTTGCTGGTTAAGTAAGTTGTCTTCTGCAACCATTTAATTTTTAAAATACGCTGACGTAATCTCACAATCTTTTACTCCTCCTTCTTTGTAGAATACAGAAAACATAGAAAAATCATCTTTGGAGCAGTGCTGAAGGAAAAAGAACAAGGAATGAACATGGAATGAACATGGAATGAACATGGAATGAACATGGAATGAGCATGTGAAATACTCACTTGTCCCTAAAACCTGATATACTTTGACAATATGGGAAAACCCATAGGACATAGGTCTAAACATTTTTCCTTGAGGTCAAGCTAACACATTACATGAATAAGGTGGTCCTTCAGAAGTGAACAAGAAAACTCCCCGTAGTGCCTTGGCTGAGGGAATGATGTACACCAGGCAGGGAGGAAGTGCCAGGGAATTTCTTCCTCCTCTCCATATCTCAGTATCTTTGAAGTCATGAAACATTGGTTTCTGATGGCCTGCTTCCTCAGGACATTTTACAATTTCATTCTACACCTTTGTACTTACAAATGTTACTAGTTGTGACAACCTAATGAACTGTATTCATTTATACTTGATTCCACTATACTCTATAGCAATGACCTCTGTACCCAGCTATATGCTATGCATTGTTTTTCACTGAAAGGCAAAGGATAACTTGGTTTTTGTTTTGGAACTAGGTAAGGAAGAGGGACTGACTGATACTTTTCAGAATTTGGAATACCTGGCTCAAGGTCTCTTATCTGACTAAACCGTTTTTGATTTTCAGGTACTTATGTAGCACCTTCTTGTATTTTTTATTGCTTTTCCCCAAAATTATGTTTTGCTGCCTATTTCTTATTACTGTCTAGTAACCAATGGATTCTGATCCTATAAACTCAGATTTATGGCTGGAAATCCCTTACTTAGATAACACTACTTTAAAGTCAAAAGAAGGGCTAAAATGGGACATGCTGAAAGTGTAAGTATTTTATATAATATTGTTTTAATATTTTCTGCATTGTTTTTCTATCCTGCTTTCCATGTTCCCTGAGACCTCACTGGGATAGCCAAGACCAGTTGGTATCAACCCATGAGTTATGAAGGAGATGAAACTACTGCTTTGTGCAACCCATTGCTTAAATCAGCCTTAAAACCCATAGTGCCAGAAGAATGGAAGGTGGAAAATGTGACTGTTAAAAAGACATTAGGGCCCACACAAATCCATGCTTGTTGTCTGTACCAGACAACTTGTTGGAAACTATAACCAAGAATAGAATTAGTAGACATGACACGTTGGAGCAGAATCAACATTGGATTTCAAAAAAGGAAGTCATGTTTTGCAAGTCCATTAGAGGTTCAAAGAGTGATTTTTTTATGAAGATGAGGGTGATTCTGATAATATAAGATACCTGGATTTTCAAAAAGTTTTTGAGTTGGTCTTTCACCTTAGGCTCTTAAAGTATGTTCTTATGGAATAAAAGGAAAAGGATAAAGAACCAGCTAAAAGATAGGAAACTCACCACTGGATTACAAAACGAGCAGCAGTTTCCAGAAGAACTCATGAGAACCTCTGTTGTTCAGCATATTCAGAAAATATCTGGTGAAGTTTAATGCCATGGTGACGGCAGATAATACAAAATTGCTCTGAACATTCAAATCTTAAACTGACAATCAAGAGTTTGAGAAGACTCTTAGAGAAGGGTAATACTTTGCTGCTGGTTTAGTGAGCTGAACTGGCTTGCTGAGGGGTGATGTGAGTGACAAAACTGTATACAGAAGGGGGAGGGAAAACTGTGCATCCAGGGATGTGGGGAAAGGATAGAGGGAAGGAAGACCTAGATGACCTCTTTTGGTAGCAAGAAGCTATTAGATTAGCTCAGCTATTTCACTTACTAGCACTTTTAAAGTGACAAGGTGATAAAATGACAAAATTTAATATTGATACATGCAAGGTGGGGTAGCCATGGAAGGCAACCCTTACCATATGTATCTACTAGTAGAAAAGCAGCTCCTCTCAGGAAGGAGGTCTCAGCTCTTTTGTTATAACTCTTTGAAAATACCAGGTCAGGAAGTAAAAAGAAACAAATGCAATGTTTGGAAATATTAAAAAAGAAAAGAAGAAAGAAAGAGACAAAATCACCACAGTGTTTAAATACAGCAAACCCACATCTTGATTATCGCATGTAGTTTTGGTTACTCCATCTGAAAAACAATATAAATGGAAAAGATAGAGAGAAGGATGAAAACAAAGATAGGAATGGCCTCTGTACGAGAAGAGGTACAGGCTGCTGTTCCACAGCAACCTGTGTCCTCACTGCCGCAATCCCACTCCTCGTCTTGTGCTTCTTTGACCTTTCTCTGAGATGCTTCAGCACAGTAACCTGGCAGAAAATACACACGCGCTAAGGAAATGAAGAGTTTTCCGGCAAGCGAGCAAGCTGGAATGGCTCAGCATGGTGCCCAGCGAGTGCTGCAGCAAGCTCAAGGGGAAGGACAGGCCCCACAGCCGACGGAGGTGGAGCTGCAGCTTCCCGAGTGGTTTCAGCCAGGTCGGCTGCTGAAATTACCAGCCAGTGGGCTCCCTCCTGGCTACTCACTGCTACCCCGAATGCCCTCTCCCTTTCTGTGTCTGCGCCGCTGTGCAGCAGCTCAGGTAGGGAACTGTTCTGAATTAAAACTAATCTCTTCTGCTGGGTTATTCCCAGCAGGTTCACTGCCAACACAAGGAAGGGGGCATGACAAGGGGACGGGAACAAGCAACAGGGACTGGTGGGGATTGCTTCTTTAGAGGGCAATGCCAGCTCACAGTGCTTTTGAAGCTGTGGCCCAAATAGACCAGAGCTTAAGAATAGCTTAGGAAAAGAGATGGCTCAGGAGGCATATGACAAAGGTCTATAAAATGGCATGGAGAAGACAAATAGGATATGACAACTCACTGTTTCTTAGAAGACAGAAATTCAGGATATCCTATAAAATTACTAGGCATTGGGTTTAAAACTGGCAGGAAAAAGTTTCTGTCTAGACTTTGCACGCATTCTGGACCTCACTGCCACACATGGAGACCAGAAGTACAAGTAGTTCAAAATGACAAATTCATGGATGAGTGGCACATTGCGCCATGATAGCAGACACCATTTTTATCTGAGGGCGCTCCTCCACTGCACTTCAGAAGCTGAATATGGAAAGAAAAGACCCCTCCCATACTGTTTTATATGCTCTTATATCCCTTACCTATCTGTCTGCTGTCAGCCTTGCCAAGCCCAGAATCCAAGCCTAGGAACCTCTGATTTTGAACCAGTGGGCTGCTGCTGATGTTTTCATGTCAGTTATGTGAATTATACATAATATACTATTTACATTAGTTATGTATATGGTAACTTATTGTTGTTACACAAAGCCCGTACTAGATATATACAATCTAAATACTAAAACAAAACAAAACAAAACACAATACCAAAATTATATTAGACAACTTTTTTTTTCACATAAGCTATGCCATTACAGGTATCTGGAAGAACAACTTTGGTATTACCCGAGTTACCTGTCACATTTACCTGTCTGCAGGGTGATCTGCAGGTAACAGCGGCGGCTTTGAGCTGGTGGCAGTAAGGAGTCTGAACGCAGCTCAGAGCTTTGCCCCTGCTGCTGTGGTTACAGGTAGCAGGTTTCCTACATCGGACATATCTCGTGTCACCAAGGATATGGGCAAGGGACAGTGCAGAATGGCATGCGGCTTACTGGTATAAACCATATCCTTTCCCTTCCTTAAGAGTTTACCCTAAAATACTACTATCAACTGAAATTTTAGTTGTGAAGAAAACATGCATGCGGGGGGGGGGGGATCCAAGTCCCTTATTTTAAGCAGAAGTGAGCTGGGTTGGATGCCAGCTTCCCCGCTGCAGAGCTAGCGGAGGGATGGAGACGCCAACGCGGCTCCCCCCCGAGGCGGGGGGGTGTCACGGACCGGCCCTCCCGCCGCCTCCCCGAGCGGGGCCAGCGCACAGGTAGGGCGGCTGGGGGCGGCGGGGAGGCGCCCAGGCCGGGGGCTTTGGGCCCGCGCCCCGCCGCTAGGTGTGTCCCTGCGCCGCGGCCCCTGCGGTGACTCCGCGAGCGATTGGGCGAGCGGAGCGCGGCTCCCCTGCTGGGCTCGCCGGGCTCCGCGCTCCCACAGTGGCTGCGCGCTCCCCGCCCGCGCCGCGCTGCCCGCCCCGCTGCGCCGCGCCGCGCTCCGCCACGGCCCGGCCCGGCCCCAGCCGCCGCCGCATCATGCCGCAGCCCGCGGCGCCCCTCGGGGCCGCCCTGCTGCTCGTCCTGCTGGCGGCGGACTCCTCGCAGAGTGAGTACTTCGGGGGGGGGCAGCGCCCCGCCGCCGCCCCTCGCACGCGCGCGCCCCGCGGAGCATCTCCCACCGCCTCCGTCCCGGCAGCGACGCGGGGGGCGGCGGGGGGCTGGGGAAGGTGCCGGCGTGCGCTGGGCTGGCGGGGGGACGCGCACGGCTTCCCGGCTGGGTCGTGGGGCGCCTCGCCGCGGGGTCGCGGGCGGGTAGGCCGGGGGGCGGCGGGGTGGGGGTGACCGTTGGCGGCCGCTCGGGGCGACCGTTGGTGCGCGGGGGGGGGGGGGGCGGGGGCGCGCCGCTGCGGGGAGCCCGCCGGGTCAGACGCGCCGCCGGGCTGCCCTGGGCTCGGCCGTTCACCGCTGCCTCCCCTTCCTCCTGCTCTCCTCCTCCTCCTTCCTCCCTGGCCCGGCGGTCGGCGGCTCAGCCGTGCTGCTGCGCGCCCCGGAGGCTGCCCAGTTCCTGCGGCAGAGGCAGCGCCGAGCCTACCAGATCTTCGAGGAGACCAAGCAAGGGCACCTGGAGAGGGAGTGCGTGGAGGAGCACTGCAGCAAGGAGGAGGCCCGGGAGGTGTTTGAAAATGACCCCGAGACGGTAAGGGGACGGAGCCGCCGCTGAGGTTTCGGTTTGTTGTCTGGCTCTGCCCTCTCTTCTTCCCTGCCTGCTCTGGTGGCCAGAGTGGGTGCCAGATGCCTGCACAGCTCGAGAAGCTGCTTGGAGGAGGAGGAAGCATTAGGTAAATAACTTGAAGCCACACAGCATAACTAGCACTTAGCCTGAGCAAGGGCTGCGTCAGTGCCGTCCGGCTAAAAAACACCACAGTGAGGATGGTCTGGGTAAATGGCCCTGGCTGACAATGTTTGGCGTGACTGTTGTCTCAAAAGAATTGAAGTGCCTTGTTCACCTGTGGTGTAAATCCATGGCACAATGTTATGGCCTGTCTGTCTGGACACCTTACTCTCCCTCTTTCCTTCACCCTCCCATCCCAGATGTATTTAAAATCCCTTTAATGCTGTCCCAAAGCAGTATGTCAGAATACAAGTTTCTCAGAAGAAGCATATCAGAAACATACTTTAATCATTTCAGGTCATATTCACCTTGGTTAGCATTTTGGAATCAGTGATTTAGTTTCAGGACCTGTCACTTAGAAAAGAGGAAAGCACATGTCTAGAAATACAGCACTGATGCATTTCTAGAAGTCAGTGTGGATTCACAGTTACAGCCTGCAGACTGCGTAAAGAATTGAATTTCAGTCTTTTCAGTCTTCTCATGGATGACTTTCTCTTCAATCTTCTTCTGTGTTTGAACGGTATGTGGATGCAGTTGTGTTGCTTTCCTAAGCTTGGCTTACTCTTCCAGTTACTTTGCACCTCCTCTGTATGATGTTTTGAATAGGCTGTTCTCATTGCAGAGATTATCTGGCAGTGATGTAACAGCGGGAAGTGGATATCCTGGTGTTCAAATTGAAGCTTGATATTGCACAGTGTGTTCCTCTTAATTGTGTGATGCATTAGGGAGAAAATAGGAGAGAGTGTGTGTGTATATTTGTGTATGCATGTATACATACGTATATACAGATAGATGCACACAAGCAGCGAGGGAGGGACTCTCTTGAGATGTTTTATGTTTCAGTCAAACAAGTCTTGACATGTGTACTTCATTAGCAAATTCAGAGCACTGGATATACACTGCAATAGACTGTTGTTACAAAGCACTAGTAGTAAGTACAGCAAAGAAATTCTGATGTTGGCTTTTCTTTTTGAGCATCCTCAGTTTAGAGTTTACCATGGAGCTCTTGCACAGGCAATGTTTAATAATACACCTCCTGCATATATACACGCAGTCACATCTGATTACAGCAGTGTATGTCAGTGTCCTGTACAACTGAGTTAATACAGAATACGGATGATCATAATGGGGGTGACTCTGGCTGACACACCTATTTCCATATTCACATTGAATGACATCTTTAAATTTGGTACAAATACTCATTATATAGCAGTGATGCAGGAAGAATCCCAAATGTGATTTTGTAGCATTCTGGAAAGAAGGTGATCCAAGGTCACCAGTTTTGCTAACTGGCTTCTGACCAAGAAAGTTGCTAAAGGTGAGTAATGTAGGATGCATTGATAGATCAGTTTAGAAGATGGTAGACTGTGTGAATGTGTGCACAAGTTTTTAACAATATTTGGCAGTTATTCTGTGCATTGGAAAAAATGTATAGTTCTCTTACTGTAATGAAAATATTGAAATCATTTGAGTTTTAAAATCTTTTTGTGTGTAATATAAATTCTATAAGATCCAGCCATGTCATGTCATTAAAGCATGTTTTAAGTATAAACCTTTTGTCATTGCAAAGGATTTTAATTTTTTTGTGCATTTCCTTCATTGCTGTTGTTAGGCCTCTCTCTAGTTCTGAAATCCTCTGAAGGATCATCGTTAAAGCTAGATCAGCTTTCAATGTCACTGCCCTCTTGCTTTTTTTACATATACTTCTATATCAAAGTACAATGTTTTAAAATGCTTCTAGGTCTGCAGTGGCATAAGATCCTACCTTCTCTCCTGAGACACAAAATTCCAAAGAACTGTGAAAGTATTTGCTCCGTGCAATATGCCCTGCTCCTTGCTGTTACTTTGTTTGAATTTTACTGGAAAGCAACTATGTCATGGCACCTCCTATCAGGTGGATTTATGACCCTGCCTATCCAGCTTCAAATCAGTGTGTGGCATGAAGGTAGCAGTTGCTGTTCAGGAGCAGTTTTCTAATGTCTAATGACAGAGGTCATATATGTGGGCTGTTATTACTGTATATATTAGAAGCCTTCAGTGCTTTGTAAGGTACAGATGTCTACTTTTATGGCAGTATATGTATTTTCCTCATCTAGCATTTTCATCTGATTTGATTTTTTCACGTCTCCTTAATATGCACCTAAGGTAACCAAAGTGTTTCTTAAACACTAGGAAGTTATCACATTGTCATTTCACTGATGCTGGATTGTACATCCTGTCCTGTTGACTGAAAGACGAAGGAAGCTAGCTGAGAGAAACTTGACTCAGGAAAGATGAAAACTGTTGAAAAACAACGCCTAGCAGTTTGAGGAGTTGCAGTAACTGCAGTCACGCTTCAGCACATCCTCAGATTGCAGCTGGACCATGTTGGTAAAGTGAGGATTTTTATTAATTGGGGAAATGTACAGATTACTGTCGAAGTTTTACTGGTCTTTAGGAAGGCAGCAATTTTTGTCTCTGCCTATTGGATCTGCTCACAGAGATTAGCTACTTTGGCCATATCAGCAAGAAACAGCTGTAGCACTTTTTGCCTTGCACTGAGCCCTAACTTCATAATATGCAAGCTGCAAGGAACACATCAGTGCAGTGCTGATCTGTGTTGTCAGGTTTGTCTGCATGTCTTCAGAGTTTTACGCTTTAAAGCTCCAGATGAGCATGAACGTAGCCATTTGGATGTTTACTTCTTCTGTGCTATGGGTGCAATGTTCCTGCAGCCTTGATAATTGAAGGTTAAAGATCAGTTAATAGTTTGCTGCTTCTCTGTTAGTCTTCACAAAAGGACATTTTGTGATGTGAGCACAAAAGCTTTGTATCTCTTCCCTGACCCCCTGTCTCCATCAGATGATCTACTGAAATGTATGAGTCTTCCTTAGAAACCTTCCTGTTCTTAATTCTCCTGTGGTTGTGTGAAGAGAATTTTAAGGCCTAACCTAGACTCTGACCTAAAGGTGTGATATAGAATTATATTAACTGGTTTAATCAGACAGCTCCAGAAGTTTAGGTAAGATGAAGCAAGGCCGTACTGTAACTTGTGTGGTGCTGGCCAGGTAAAACCATAGCTTAATCCAGCCAATTATAATATCTAGTCAAGAATAATATTTTATGGAAAGGTACCTATGACAGGCCATTAAATAGAAATGAAATGTCTTGTACCTCTTCCATTGTTTCACTGATCAGCTTTTCAAAGAAACAGCTGCAAGCAGTCAGCAGAAGATACACATTCTCTGAAACCTGAATGTGGGTGTTGCCACATGTGTGATTACTTACATCAACTGCTAATAATAGGGTACTAGGTGGGGCTAAATAGCCATTCATTTGCAGGCTAATGCAGCTTTTGTCTTTTATGTTACGGAAAATATCAGCTAGCCCAGACTGCAGGAAGGAAGATCAATTGAAATATTTTCAGATTGAGTTTTGTTCTGCTTCCTAAGAAAAGAAAAACACCAAAAAACCAAGCCAGTCTGTGCTATTTGTATGACTATACATGGTAAAAAAAAGTGTGAGCCTAGGCTAATGAGTCTTGCAGCCTATCTTTTCCATGAAGTTGCTTATAACATCCTTAAATACTGTTGCAGAATTTGGGATGGTTCCTGTATTATAATTTCATTTATGCTACAGGTACTCAACAGAAAAATGAATGGATAATAATGATGGGTGGGTGGGGAAATAAGGATGGAAGGCATATTCAAGGGAGGTATGAGGACTGTTTCTAAATAAAATTTATTAGAAGATATGTCAGGTGTGATAGATGGGGTGAAGCTGCAAAATATCTTGGATATAGAGATAAGAATGTTATATTATTTAAAATGTTGATGAGGCCTTATAAAAGGCAGTACTGCACAAATATTTGAGTTTGGTATGCAGTCAGGGTATTATAGCTTGTTAACTGACTGATAAACTGGTCGGGAATTTGGTTTACCTGCTCTAAAAATGTGGTTATCCAAGAATGTAAAACAAAGGGCAGAAGGGAAAGTAGTTGCTGGTGTCCTTGGAAACATTGGATTTCACTTAAATGTAATGCAAAAGTCTCCTTGTACAAGGAGTTTCTCTATTTCGAAGGTCTCAACATAGTGAAGGTGTTTGAATGTAGCCTCTTATTCTCATCTTTTGGTGTTACTGCTTGTTGGTACAGTAGCTGCTTGTCACTACTCATCATGTTTGCTGTTGTTACTGATGGAGAAATGCTAGTCATTCTGCAGTGCACCTTTGAAATTGCCCTGCTGAAGTTCTTTGAAAGCTGTTAGGCCATGCCAAAAATGCTGAAGCATGTCAGCTTACACTAAGTGAAGGGCCTAGCCATCTCTGTTTATTATTTATGGACTTGTCCCACAATAGTGTATCATGGAAAGCTAGTCGTTGTTCATATGTGTACAGGATGAACATCTGATTCACAGGTATACATGTGATAAGTTCTATTGCTTTTTTGAGGGACTTGTATCCAAACTGATATTAAAACTTACGTTTTGTTAGATATGCAGAAAGCTGGCATGGAATACCAGAATAACTCAGGCTGGAAGAGACTCAAGTGGTCTGTAATCCAACCTCCTGCTCATAGCAGGGCCAACAGTGAGACCAGATTAGGCTACTCAGGGCTTTATGCAGTCAGGTCTTGAAAATTATTGATATCAACAGGACATCCAGCAATGTCAGCATTCTTTCTTCTAGCCTGAGCTTATCAAGAATCTCTGAAATGTAGCTGAAGCAATGTGTAGGGAATGATAATGGTCAGTTTGATTGGCTCATTGTTTTTATTTCTTTATTTGTTTCATTACATGATGTGCTCTTGATAAAATACGGATAAGCTGCATGTACAGATCAGCATCATCCAAACCTTACTCCCATCTTTTAGGAAGGATGCTTGGCAGACAATATTTAGGTCATATTTCTAAGAATAGTGATGTAGATACACATTTGTAAATACAAATAACAATAGCATGAAGGCATGTAGGAGGAGGAGAGAAAGAAAGGTAAGTGGGAGAGTTGAGAAGTATAAAATTTGAGTAATGTAGTGAATGTAGTGTAGCCTAGACGTGCATAATACTGATATCATCTTTAAATTCAGATGTCATCATCCCTGTATAGAACATTCCTATCTAGATCCAGGAAAAAATCTTGTTATATTTGCTGTGAAAAGCCTTCTCAATGTATCCATTTGTCATGGCATTTTGGCACAGTATTGAGGAAGGACTGTATTTACAGTTGTTACATCTCTTCTTGTTGGTGTAGAATTCATCCGAGAGAGAGAGAGTTTTTGGAGAACCCTGTGCTGATGATTTAACCTTCTTGAACACAGTATATGAAAAAAATGTATTCCCAGGCGCAGTGATACTTGCTTGGTAGATTTTAAGAAAGGAAACATGGGGAAATTTAGATTTTTGTCCAGAAATGGCTTGAAGGGGAGAAGAAGAAACTAGAAAAGGTTGAATATGCCACAGTGGCATCCCAGTTCTGTGTTGAAATGAGATCTGGTTGTGCACCAGATTCTTCTTTCCCTTACTCCCCCTTTCCCCTAGTTTCTTATAAAGCAAATGCAGGATGGGAGTGAGTCATTCCAAACTCCAGTGGGTCCCCCTGATCTGGGAGAAGCAGGATGCATCTATCTGCTTGGTGATATAGACACAGCCTTTGCTTGTGGTTGTGGAGTTCAATAGTAGGAGAGCAACAGAAATACTCCTGCCTGCCTTAGAAGGCAGGTTCTACATTTATTAGCTAAATGCTGCATTATCGCATGTTATTGAAAAGGGTGAGCAAAGTTTGCTGCTGGTAGAAGCTCCATCAGCTCTGCTCCATCTGCTCCACCACCTCCAGCTCCATCAACTGTTGGACTCATGCCCACTTGATCTTTATCTGTTTTCACTTCTGTGAATTTAGCTCAACAGTTAAGAATAGAGCTGGAAATAATGAAACATCACATTGTGAAAATACAACACACTACTCTTCCGAAGGGGCAGGAGGGAGGGAACGTTAGAAAACAAAAGTGGCTAATGTTGCATGGAGGGGCTGTTCAAAGAGAGGATGGAAAAAATGGTGAATTGAAGCAGGGGGATTATACAGGTTTGGGTCAAGGAGGAAGACAATGGAAAAAGTAGAATAAGTGAGTGTAAGTCAGAGTTTTTAGAGGAATACAATAGGTTTTAATAAATATGTGAGAGAGAAAAAAAGCCAATTAAAAAAACAGTTTTGTGGTTATGGGCTCATTTTGTTTTGTTTTAAATTAAAAAAAAAAAAAAAAAAAGAGAGGCAGCAGCCTGTTGGGAATTAATACACACTTTGTTATTACAGCTGCTTGAGAATCAGGTAAGGGAAACACTGAATCTGTATAAATTGGCAGTTGTGGTTCGTGTGCACTCCAAGCTCTTAAATGAACTTAATGAATTACTAGCAATTACTTTTAAATAGGTCTGAAGAACAAGGGTGGAACCCGCATCAGAGTTTTGGAAGAAACCAAGAAGAGACCTAATGAGGAAAGTACGGACAGCACTGCTGCTCTGGGGATTGTGGGACACAACACTGGGCTTTGAAGAGGAGAAAATAATGGGGCAGGACAACTACAAAAGAAGCAGAAAAATGTTCATTGTCTCTTACTTCAGTTCCCAGTGAAGTAGTTCAGTGAGTGCTAAATGACCAAAACCTTGGCAATTTGAAAACAGAAGCAGTGGAAAGAGTGGGAAGAGATTCTTCCAGTTTACTTCCCCACTCATGTTACTTTTCCAGCTTTGCTTTCACATTTGGAAGCTGGGTTGATCTAGCTGGTTTAAGCAAACCCCCGGCTTCTTCTCTTAACCCTGCCTGCACAGCAGTTTGTGCAACCGCATGGACTTATTTAAGGAACTGATCTAAAGGAAAAGTAACCCAATGAGAAAAATGATTGTTCTGCAGCTGGATCAGTTCCCCTATTCAGTTTGCTACACAGCTTTACAAAGGGTTGTGCCAGCACAGTGGAAAGAAAGGAATGTGGATGGGGTGGAAAGGCCAGGTGCAAAGGGAGAAGCAAAAAGCATTGTCACAGCTCAGGCTGCTGAAGAAATGAATGAAGAAGCAAGGTTTAGAGAATCTGATTGGAGCTTCGGAGCAAGTCTCCCTTCCATATTTCTACCCTTATCACTATTTTGTTATGACTTGTGGTTCTAGAGGCTCTCTAAACAGCCAGCATGCATGCAGGTTGTGAACTTGCCTTTTTAATTGTTGTTTTGGATTTTTTCCCTCTTCTGTTGAGTATCAGCAGTGGAAAGCAGTGGAAGACTAAAGTTGGGAAGTAAGGAGGAGACCCAGGAAGGGGGGCAAGAGTTGATGTTGTCTTCACTCTGTGTCCTTTTGTGCCACCTGCCAGGACAGAAGGACGCATAAATAAGATAAAAGGAGAATGGTCATTGTGGCACTGTACAAAATCACGTGCATCTGGGGAGCTACTGCATTTGGCTCACTCCTGGAACAGTGAGTCCTAGTTCAATTCCAGAAACTGTTCAGGATAGTAACAGAAAAGCAAAAGTTACTTTGTTACTAAAATAGTGGACCAGAATTTTAAGATCAGATTCTGTCACAAGGTCCTAGTGTTGTCTCTCATATCACTGCCCTGTTCTTCTCTTATCTATCCACCCTGAGGCGAAATCTAGCAATGTCTTAAAATTGCTGAATATTGTGACTATGAGTTCTTAAAAAAAAAAAAAAAAAGTCTTCACAAAATTGTCAGAAACAATTTACAAATTATCAAGGGAAAGATAAAATCTTTCTTCACTTAAGTGGATAAATTGTTAACCTATGAGAGAAATCACAAACATTTAAATTGCATTAGATGGGATATACAATCTGTTTAAATATGGCCTAAATAAGTGCAAAAAGTAATGACACAATGTATGAGATTGGAGGAAGATAGCCTCTTACACCTAGCATAACTAGGTGTATTTCAGATACAGTTTTGCTTAATATACCTGAAATTTCTCAGCAAGTGTTAGTTTAATTGCACTTGCAGTATTGCAACTATTGCAGCCAGTAAGGAGTCAAGCAAGCAACATCGAGTGAAGATATGACATCAGACTGGGATCCTCTTTTCAAAATGCAGATTAATACAGGAGGAAAAGTAGCCTTTAAATCTTGAAGCAATGGAGGAAACCTCAAGGCACTTGTAAATGGATTGGATAAGCATAACTTAAAAACATGCAACCAGCTCATTGGGATCACACTACAAGTGATTTTTGTTGGAATATTTGCGCCTCAGCATCAGTTACATCCATTTCATATTGTTATTGTCCAATCAAGTCCTGCCTTGGACTGCATACAGAAACCAGCTCTCTGTGCTCCCTGTGTCTTCGCAAATGTAAAGTATCTGTGTTTTGCTCAGCCATGACATACAAGAACATGTTTTTTTCCTCTTTCCTTTCATTACATTTTCCCCCTAATTGTGCACTGTAATTTCTGGTGGGTTTTTCTCATCTCAGTGCAAAATTTTTTGATGAAATGACACTCAATATGCTGTTGGGAAATAGTCCAGCCTCTCAGAGGGTGAGGAGAGCTACAATGATAATTACTTCTGTTTTCAGTCTTCAGGATTCTGTGGAGATGCCTAGTCTTCATGAAACAGGGGAACAACTGCTATAAAGGGTGATTTTTAAATGCATCTTCTAGCAAAGATTGTAGCATTTGGAAAGATCAACAACTCAGTGAAAGCAACTCAGTCATAGTCTGTGTGCATCAGAGTAGCTAGACCGTGTGAAATGGATACTCTGCAAATGGACACAAAGTCCAGATACTACCCAAAACAACTATGACTTTGGTGGTAGGAGATGAGACTTCAAGGCTGCTGTTGGATATTGACATGGTCTGCTCAGTTATCGAAAGCCCCACTTGCCAAATTATGGGGAGAAATTCTGTTTGCTCTTTGCTTGTGGGTGCACATTGCCCCTAAACAAAACAGGAAGCAAACAAACTTGGCACTGTAGAAATCCTCACGAGGAGAAGCGAAGCTTGTGCAAGAAACTCTGCATTGAGTTGAGCGGAACTTCTATAACGATAGGTTTAAAATTCTGAATTGTAGGACTATTTAAGAACATTGTATGGGAGGAAGGCCTAATCATTCAAAATGAGACTTGCAGTGCATGAAAAGCCTTGGGCCGAGTTTAAAAAAAAAGGATAGAAAGCTCTTGAGCGTTAATGTGACTTGCATTCCCAAAGGATAACAGTTAAACAACCCAAATCAAATAGTAAGTTACAGCCAATTAAGATCAGTAGTAGCTATTTCTTTGCTAGGATAGGGCAGGCCTGCAGCGTGGAAACATGAAGTGTATTTGTTAACAAGGTCATGCTATGCCTAAAATGAACATTCAGTCCCTAAGGAAAGAGGAAAAGGGAGAGTCATTGTGTGTCTATGAGAAAAGAGCATCATGTGGGAGTTGTCACTCCACTGTAATAAGTAACAAATTGACATATACATCAATTATGAGTTACTCTGCAGACGCTGTGGATCTACAGAAGCAGCAATTGTGCTGAAGGCAAATGAAATTTTTACTAGTAGGGAAAGCCCTGTGCTCTGACACAAGCTTTGTGTTTCTGTATTTTATTTCTGGAGGGAACTGTTCTATTTCTAAAGCAGAGCTGCAAAGGCAAAGTTAGTTGGACTTGTGCCCGTTTATGCCTCTCCATAGTGTCTGAAGAAGGCCTGAAAGTGTGTGCTACGATGGGGTGTTTGTTGGTTTTGTTTTTGTAACACTATCAACTTGGGTGTTGTCAGAGACTGAGTAGCCTGTCTGCACTAAGAAAATACTTTTTAGAAATTACTGTTACTAATACAAGTCTATTAGATCCTCTGGTGTTAGCGGTATGGCAGCCCTTGCATAGATTACATTTTTTATCAGCTGTCAGTAGAGCTCAAACAAGATGTTGATTAGATTCAGTGCTGATCAGGATTACCTGACCTGGTACTCAAGCAAAACAAACAGAAGCAGTTGGCAGACCCTTTTGGCTGAGGTTTCTAGTGTTGCCAATCACTTTAAGCAACAGTGAGAACATTTTCCTAGTGTAGACAGGGTCTTTGTTATGTTTTTACAAGGGCTATTTATATACAGTGACTCATGTTAGGACTGGCCTGATTTGGTTTTCTTCCATCTTCTCTGAAAATGTGGCAGAACAAATGCATACTCAGTATAATTTCACTAATTTCTGGATTGTACCACTGAGGGTGAGCTTGGCCATAGAGTTTAGAATAGATTGCGAGTGTAGTTACATGATACATTTCCTCTGGCAGGGAAGTTGGTGTAAGAACTTCTGCCCCTTCAACTCTACAGCCCTGTCGTGCATTCTTACCTTTATGTTTCTGTCCTCCTCTGTTGTGTCAATATGGGGTATCATGGGGGTGCCTCCACAGAAATTATTCTTAACTGGCTCACTCAACCATTCATGTTTGAAAGAATAAACAAATCCAAAACCCACAGCCTGGGGGACTGGGTTTTTTTTGTTTGTTTCGTTTTGTTTTTTATGACACTTTTAAACTTAAGCTCTCTCTTCGTTTTAGATATCCACACAAAGTTTTGTAATGACTGTGTTCTAAGGGGTAGGAATGAGCTGTGGGTGGAGGTGGGAGAGAAACTCCTTAACCTCCTGAAAAAGTGTTTTGTTTTTCTTGCTGAGATAAAAGCAAGTACTCTTAGATCTTGCTCTGTTGAATGCTGGAAACCCAGTAATTTTATTTAATGCATCAAAAGACTCACCTAGCATGTGTGTCTGTGTGGAAGGGATGGCAGTTGTAATGCCTTAAATCTTCTCTGTTAAAAGGACAGTTCTGTCTCCTGGACAGCAAAAAAAAGGTCTCTTGAACTGAGCTGAAAGAAGCAAGCAAGGACCTGTCTGGAGGGACTGGCCTCATGCCATATTTTCCACTTCACTGGAAGGGTGGAGACTTGTAGATGCAAGGCACTTCCTGGTCTCTCCTATTTGTCCTTCTCTTCCTGAGTTCTCCACTGAGTTGTACTTCTGATGGCATTTGCCACATTGTATGTAACTTAAAGTGCATGCAGGTCTGTAGTCTTCTGGTTTCCTGATGCCTGATGAAAACTGAGACTTCTGACATCACACAGTCATGCTGGTTGATACGTGGGAACCAGGCAGAGAGAAGGTGTGCTGAGTCACAAGAAGCAGAGATGGAAATGCTTTAAAGTTATTTTGATAGGAGCAGACAGAGAGGTTCAGATTGTCCAAATCAGTTCTCTTGAAGGCTGCTTTCTGGTGGAGGTTGGTGCTCCTGTCAGGTCTAGGCTACAGCGTATTTGTCCTCCTCATTTGCTCTAAGCTGTTATTGCTGGATGGAACGATTATAAAGTTTGGTGACATCAGTGTCTACAAGAGCCTGTCTAGAAGATGTTTATGTCCAATACATATTCATTTATAGCTTTTTATCAAAAAAGCCAGTTTCTTGTACTTTTATTTCCAGCAGTGATTATGATAGTAAATCTAAAGGCGAAGGGTTCACAGCCTGAAGTTTAAGGTGACTAGGTGAGAAATGAGCAAAATAGTAACTGAATATTTTGCCATGCTTTTTGATGTTCTGACCTTTTTGTTAGCAAGCCTCAAAGCATTTCTGTTGGCATTTTTGTTGGATCCTGAAAATGGGATGGAAGACTTCTGATAGAAGGAAGACAAGTCTGAGACTTTTAATAAGGACCTGATCCTGTATAGGGCTGAGGTTTCATCTTCCCCGAGATCTATGTGTCATTAAGACTTAGTAATGCACAGAAATCTGCAAAAAGGCATTGTAGGGTTGAGTGCTCACACTGGAAATCATGCATGTCTGGCTATCTTTCTGTGCAGCCTAGGTGCAACTTGAATTTCTAACTGGGTAAACTTCTGATCAGTGTTTTTTGAAAAGTGGCTGCTACTTTGACTTTAATCAAGTTCCTTTTCTCAAGAAAACCAGAGATATTTCATCTTCATTCTTGATTAATCTGTTTGGCTAAATGGAAATATGTTGGCATTATAGTTTTAGAAGCCTGTTGTAATGAAAATTGGTAAGGGAGAAAAGTGAAAAGTTTATCATACAACAGTGAATAATGTTAGAACCTGTGATTACTGTGTTTTGTTTTAAAATTTACGTTAATAGTCTCTTGTTTAAATTGCTCCGTTACCTACCTCATGAAATGAAGCTCATGGTGGTACAGTGTCTTGGAGTTTCACTCTCCTGCTCTTTGAGCAAGTCAGGAGTAATAGCAGAGGCACTATGGGTGTTCTGTTGGCTGACTCCGTAAACTGGCATTATAGGTGTTATACCCCGAGTTTGTGTTTAGAAGGCCGTTTGTGCATGCAACCAAAATAGCTAATTACCTTAATTGTTCATTTAAAAATAAACTTATACAATTTTTCTAGCACTCAGCTCCTTCATCACAGGTAAAAGAGAAAATGGAGTTTTATGTCTTTGCTATCATCAACTTTGAGCAATTAGGTTGGCAGCCATGAATATAAAAGCTCCTGTTTCTTGACCTTTCAGTGCAGAAAAAGTTGTTCTTGCAGTGTTTGGATTAGCCTGGTATTGGTAGTTAAATACATCCGCACATTTTTGGGACATATATTGAATGAAGGGGAAATAATGAAAAAAAAAACCTTTGGAATATTTCATCACGTGCAGCTATCTTTTTCTCCTTAAGTGCTGGCTGAAGTTCAGATTGTGGTTATAGCACAGCTGGATATTCATTTGAGTACTCAGACTGTTTAGATTTACTTTTATTTTGATGTTTTTTTTGCCTTATCCTTTCCAAAGCTAGAACTAAAAAAAAAAAAAAAAAAGTTGAGGGGGACCTTCACAAGTTCTTTGCTCCTCAGTCAGTTGTTAACCCAAAAAGACATGACAAAACTCAATCTCCAGAAATAGTAAGCCTATTGCCCTCTTGTCAGAACTGAAAATTTGGTTAAGTGTGAACTACATCTTCAGCTTCTTTTTATTGTAGCTGTCATGATTTATGCTGAATGTTTACATGGTGAATTTCAGTTACTGGAGCATATTTGCCAAAAGCAATTGATTTTTTTCTGGAGAATGACAGCAATGCAAAACTATTTTAGGTTGTATGACCTTGTCAACCGGTTGATTGCATTAGACAGTCCAGGGTGAATTGACTCATAGTGTGTGCTTGTCTGTGTGGTATGCACATGTCTGTATCCTATGTGAGCTTATTCACACATTTGTAATAAGACATAGTTTCTAATCTTGCACGTTATACAGCCCAAATTAATTTTGTGGAAGACAGGGTATTTACCATCCCAATCTCATTGCAGATATGCTATTATGTAGGAATTGCTCATGTTGTGCGGAAGAGAATTATAGTATGCATAAACTTTCATAATTAGTTGAGAAATGGTTTAATTTAACAGAAAAGTTAGGCACTGATACAATCCACAAGTTTTCCCTCATTGCACACGTTGGTTTTTTTTTTTAAGAATGTGCTTTAATGGTCAGTTTAGGCCAATCTCCCACCCTTTCATGCATTTTCCTGGCCTTTTTCTGTGTTGGTGCAAGCAACGTGCAGCTGGCAAGATCTCACCTGGCTGAAGATTTTTCTAGTGTGAAAGATTAGATCCATATCGTATCAGCAAACTGTTGGTCTGACCATATGGCTACACTGTGTTGACCCAAGGCGGGAAACAGTAATGAGTGGCTGTGGACCATGAAAAGGGTGGGAATGCCTTTTTCAGTTCAGTTTTAGATCAAGGGAAGGTGGTTGTGAAACTGCACTTTTAATCTTTCTCAGGCAATTTTTGCCCATATAAAACTGTTTTAAGATATAGTTAGACCTTTCTGAAACAAGCAGCTATGATGATCTCTGCTTTCCGCTCGCTTGCAAGCTCTCAGTATTCCCTTCTTTGGATGGGCGGTGTTCATAATGTGAGGTAGTGGGCAGTATGGCAGTGGGTACTATTAGAGTTGTAGCGTGCTCGTTGTTACAAAAGCAAAATGTCACCTTCTAGTTTAGTGGTTATGGTGCTGCCAGTGTTCTGCATCAGTAGAAGAACTCCAAGGAGGCACTAGGTAACTAAGTGATTCTGTACTTTCCCTCTAGTTTTGTGTCCCTAGATTCCTCTTCCTTCCTCTACCTCATACCATGATCAGCACCTTTACCTCTTGGATAGTGGGTAAGTGGCTTCATGCTCGGTCACTGCCAGTGCCACTTGACAGGTCAGCTGTCAAAAAAATGCATATTGAGATTGGAGCAAATGTTAACTTTCCTCTCTCATGAGACCGAGTGCATCTGCAATATTGTGTGTCCTCCAGCTCTGAATCAAAGCAATTAAGATTTCTGTGTTTGAATCTTCTTACACAGCCACTGTGGAAGACCACCAAACTAACAACAGCTGTTAAATATTAATAGAATAACAACAGAAACAAATATTATTCCAGTAAATCTTTGTGTTTTTTTTTCTCCTACAGGAATATTTTTACCCGAGATACTTGGGTGAGTTGCAGCTCTTACTTTCCCTTTGTGGCAGTGCTGGTATGTGGCAGTGCCAATGTGTGGTGCCTAATACTGGAGCTTGTTACAGCTAAAGTCTCTTCTAAGGAATGTGATGAAAATTGCAATAAAAATGCATTTCTAACTTCTAAAATAGACTGTATATTCCGTATGTGATTTTGAGGTGTGTTTTTTTTACTTATGCATAGATTTTCACACAGAGATTCGTTATATGTTTTCTGCATGTTAAAATGTGTATTAATGTTGCATTTATATCTGTAGCTTGCAGCATTTGTGGACAATATGAAGTCTTCTACCTTTTTCCCTTTGTAATCAGCTGAGCTATTGACTAATCTCCTTATTAAAAAATACTTTTACTGATGATTGATCCATTGGCTTATTGTATTGACTATATCACTGTCATGCCACCATAGTTTTCTATTTGTGTTTAATATGTAGGACTTAAGATCGCAAATGTCAACAATTTTAGAAAACTCCATGTGCTTTTTAGATTTAAAAGAGATTGTTGCTATTTTGTGGGTCAAATTTGAGTAGCTACTAACACGCTTTTAGAATCATAGTAGCATCTGGTAAAATGATTGTGCTCTCTGGACGGCTTATAATTCTACTGTATGTCAGAGCTAAAACTTTATATGAGCTGATGAATTTTAAGGCATCTGGGAGACTATGATATTGCAGAGGTTTTGCACCCAGTCTCCAAAACTTTGCTTAATGAAACATCAGCAGGCCAGGTGTCAGTTTATATGCTTTAAACAGCTGCCATGTAATCATAATAATAATAATAATAATAATTTCATTTTCTGTTCTTCAGCTTGTATTCAGAGATATGGGTCACTGCATTCAAGAAGGACAGATTTCCTTACATGCGTTCATAGTAAGCATTTTTGTATTGTATATTGTAGTTAAATGTATCTGTCATTCTATTTGAAGTAGTGGAACCACCTCAGTCATTTCCATTTTTCATAGTATTTTAGTACTGTCCTTCCTGTTCTCTGTGCTCAAGACTCCATGTTACTTGTCCTATCTAGCTGAGCAACATAACAAGACTTTGTCCTTTTTAGAACGTATTGTCTTCTATCTGTCTTCTTTCAGTGATTTGGTATTTTAGGATGTAAGGCATTTCTTTCCCACCACTTTCCTAAGGTCTGAATGATCTGAGAAGCAAGAGGGACAAGGAATAGGTTTTACCAAAAGGTTGTACAACATACTTGATCCTTCATTTTATTTTTTCTTGAATGCTAACTTCAGCTTGCCCTGTTAAGTAACCTTAAAAAAAGCTTATAGTTATACCCAGGTTTGTGCAGGATTTTGACAGCTTTCTGTAAGGAGGTCAGGTTAACCTATCATGTGATCATGGTTTCAATATTACCACCTTTAAAAATTCAGCTTATAATCACTTTGAAAGTCAGTCTGATGTCTGTGTAGAAGGGGGAGGGGTATTTGTTCATCACTAACACTAGAGATCAGAATTTAGTTAACTCTTTTAATACCTTTGCAGTTCCTTCTTGAAGCTTAGCAGTGCTAAAGATAAAAAGCTTCATAAACATTTCTGTTATTAAAGATGTTATTAAAGACGCTAAATATGTTCTAGGAGCAGATCAGTTAAAATGGGGGGAAAAAATCATGTGTATATATATATATTTTTTTTCATTTTTACCCCTCTGGCTCAATATCTTACCATGATCAAGTTTGATTAGTCATGTGTTCACACCAGTGCTACCAAAACAGGATGAGGATTAGTCATGCTTTCATGTTTAAACTACATTACAGCAACCTTCATTTGAAGAGTGAATTCCAAGGTTAATAAGCAGAATGTCAAGACTTGCCCTCATAATGCAGAAATATCACTTACAGATGTTAGAGTCCTCTGAACTGGGAATTCTCAGACCTGTGGTACTTGTGTCAGCTGTGGTATGCAAGCTACTTCAAAGTGGGAAGTGAGCCTGAATGCTTCCTTTTGCCTGTGGATGTGGCATGGCAAAGAGGTGTGAGTTGCTGCTGAAAAATGGTGGTATCAACTGGAAACACTTGCTCCGAATAGCTAATCAGTGTTTTAGAAATGCAAGTCTAATGGGTAATGGTGTTCTCTGTGTACTGAAAAAAATAAAAGCTGAATAATAGTTTTTAGGAATTTGGCCCATTGCAGATGCAGTGGTTTGGCAATAAAATGACTATTTTCTCCCATTAAAATATGAAAATATTTTTAAATGGCTGAGTTTTGGCTAGCTGTTGTTAGTTCACAGGAGAAGTAAAGGAGAAGCAGCCTGAAGTGTGCTTGAAAGAATTTCAAACTTTGTGCTTAACCAATTCCTGAGTGTCCCTTAATTTTTTACAGATCCTGCCAAAAGGCTATGTAGCTCTGTGGGGCTGTACCTGCAAGACTCATTTAAGTTTTATATTTCTTAAGAGTCTCCTTCTCCTCTCAAAACAAGGTAGTAGAAGACTTTCTTAATGTGGCATACAAAGACATAGCAGAATCCAAGGACTGGAGGGTGATATGAGCCAAGTTTATACTGGAAATAAGGTACAAATTTTAACCATGATGTTGATCAGAGAGCTTAGTGAGGAATTTGAGAATTCTCTTTTTCATAAGGTCTTTAAGTCAGGGTTGCGCGTAGGATTCAGCTCCAGATTCAGATATCTAGATGCAAATGCCTGCATGAGAAGTAGGTCCCGTTACAATCAATGGAGAGCTAGTCTGTATTCAGTGGGTTCTGGAGTGATTCAGTTTATCGAGTTGTATCTGCTTTAGGGAGAACTGAATCGCCTTATGGACCCTATTTATTGTACTGACTAGATCTCCACTGACTGCAGTGAGAGTTTAGACACCCGCTTTAGACATAGATGCCTATGTTTTGGTCTGCGGATCTGGATCTTTTTCTAAAAGAGATGCTGTAGGCCAGATGGAAGTTAGGGATTTGGTTCTGAGAGAGCTTGATAAGTTCTACAGGATTTTTTTGAAATAAAATTGCATGTGGCCTTAAAAAACACAATAGGGTCCTTACGTTGTGTGTCTGTTTTTTTTAATAGTGAGTGTTGTAATCTTCACAACCCACTGTTTTTCCAGTGAAGTTTTAATTTGCCCTGTTCGTGAATATCAAAAAATAAATTCACAATACAGAGTAATGAACTAGAAGCAGCAGTGTGTTCAGGTAAAATCTTGTTCCCGTACAAACTTCAAAATGGATCTGATAGTCCAATTCTCTTGTCTGCATTTATGAGCTATATCCATGCATGTCACATTTTTTATTATTTTTAGTGCTTTTACTGTCATGTAAATGAATGGAAACAAAAGCTACATTTTCTCTTACAGTGGTGTAAATCAGAGCAACTTTAGTGCAGCTGGTGGAATTACACAGTTGTGAAGCCACCAGGAGAGTGTAAGGCTGCCTCCCATATTGTTAAACTCCCATGGTGAGAGGAGCAAACCATTAGCATTGTGTTGATGCAGTAGAAATGCCTGTGGTTATTCCTGCCATCTATCATGGTTTGTGATAGGGTAGTATTCTGCTGGGCAATATTTTTTTTCCATCTCGCTCTGCAAGACACATAAGGATGCAGTCTGAGGAAAAGAATCAGAGGCCTGAGGATCCATCAGATAAGTTGTACATGACCCTGTTGACTTGTTTTGGCTACTGAGTGACTTTGAAAACATTTCCATGTCTGGGAGGCTTAGTTTGTGCTGCTCCAAAAAAGGCTTGGTTTAGTGTACATAAATCATTATTTACTGTATACAAATTGTGGACTGTCTAAAAAAAGAAACACGCCGATCAGACCTGGCCTTCCTCGGCTTATCTCCACCACTACTCCTTCCCCAACCCCCCTGTGTTGTCTCAACTGAGCAGAGATATTTCTGGAGATACGCTGGCAGGTGCATGTTATAGACAGCCCACATAGCTGTGTTTTCTTTTGTGTGGCCAGTCTTCTGCCTTGTCTGTGGCTTTGCCCCAACTCTGCACAGCTGGAATGGTGGGGAAGGAAGATAATTAGGCCTTGTTCATGGTGAGTGGATAGTTATTTCTGTGGGGCTTTTAGTAAGAATTGTGTATCCATGCTTTTCCTACAGAGTTTTCTCAGGCATTAGTTTTTGAGCATCAAGACAAGATACTGAAAATACATATTTCTTTGGCAGGGTGCTGGTCAAATTCCATTCCTGAGCAGCCCTCTAGTTCCATCTTCCCTTGCCCACAATAGAATATTTTGCTGAGGCTCAGGATCTTCCCTGTGGCATAGCACTAGCTAGAGGTTGAAGCTGTGCTAGATACAGAAGACAAAAACCTGAAGTGTGAGAGGAGCTGGAACCATCCTGTGTTTTGGCTGAGGTGGATGAAATCACAACTAGAAATGCAATTTCTTTCACTTGTGGAGATGTTATCTTTTATGACCTTTTATAGAGCTCCTTTCTTCTCTTCCTGCTTTGCCCTCCTTGACTTAGCCCACCATATTCATTGATAGCCATTGCGAATCATCCATTGATTTCTGTCACCCGTTAGTCCTCTTTAGAAAAACAATGAGGTCTTTATTAAAAACATACTCATAGTGGACAAGTGTGTTTGTGATAATTGTTGAACTTGCACTAGACAGTCCTCATGTTAGAAGCTCAATTAAATACCCTACAGAGAAAGGTGTAAACAAAACTTTCATATTGTTTATTGTGATACTCCGTGGTAGGCTGGATAAACTGCAGCACTCTGTACTGCTAACTTGAGTCTTCAGGTAATTCATGGCTGCAAGGATGACAAACAGCATAGGTTCATGTGATTGAGAAAGAGCCATCCACTGTGGGTTGCATTAGCAAGAAATGTACAGTGCAGCCTGAGATTCTTGACTGTTTTTTTTCCTGATAACTATAATACAAATGCTATACAATGTTACCATATATTCTCTTGCCTTATTTTTATGCCTAACGTAGCACCAGTCTTAGGTGGCACTGCTATCTAGAAATGTTTTTCATGTTCACATCTAAATCAGTAACTGCAAGCAATAGTACTGTAAGCACTATGTAAGTGCATCAAAGGAAGTTGCTTCTCTCTGCACTCACAGAAATGTTAAAGTTTTTTCAAAGCAGCCTGTCATGAAGGTGACTTTCAGGGTCACATAGAGGAAGTTAAGAGAAATGTAGAAATAATATAATCCTGACAAAAGTAGGAGTTAATTCAGGTCTTAACTTTTCTTAATCTGAGAAATCTGACTAGGCTGCTAAGCTAAAAACAATTCCTCTCCTTGCACACCTCCCTGCTGCCCCATATGCCCATCAGTTCACAAATCATGTTTCAGAAAGTAATTAGGAGTGTGAACTGAGTGCTGGTTTCAGCAGAACCACTGTATGAAAAGGCATCCTTCCTGCTGCTCACTTAGTGTGTATCCACTGAGCACCTTCTGCCTGCAGCAAGTGTGGCCTGTGATACTTCATCTAGGTATCCTTGCAGTGATTTTGATTTGCTATGAGCAAAAAATGTGGTGTATTTCTGGGTAAGTTTTCAGTTTTTCCTTTATAATGCGACTAATAATTAGTCAATACTTAGCAATATGAAAGAAGTGCATAAAGTTGCCAGTGTAAGTACATAAGGCTGCCAATGTTGCACATACATTAATAACATCTTTTAAATATTGTTTTGACTGTATAGTGTTTTATACTGTATTAGTTTCTCTGATCATTTTACAGCAGGAATGAGTCAGAAGTCTGTGATTATTTTATCATTTAAATCAGTATATTTTGTCTGAGCAGGGAACGTAGTTCTTGGTCTGATGCATAGGACTGTTGCTAATCAAGGGCTCTGACTTTACCTGTCTGATCATTTTTTGTAAACTCCTCCTTTTGGACTCCTTCTGGACTGAACTGGGGTTCTGCTGATTTGTAAGGATGTATTGCCGAGATTGTAGGATTGGAGAAGGCATTGTTAATCATCATAATTCTTTCTCCAAAGACTGCTAGCTGCAGCAGCTGCAACAGCTCCTGTATGATGCACCAAAAGGACTGGGTAGAATCATTGCTTTGTGGCTGTGCCATCCCCACTCCAACATAGTTGGCCAGGCAAAATAAACTGCCAGGTGTGTTTATTAGAAGAGAAGCCTGGGCATCATGTGTTTATGTCTTAGGACTTCCTCCTTCAGTGCATCCTGTATGCTGGTGTGCACTGAGAACCATTTGAACCTGATCAGAGCCTTCACAAATTAAATGAATGTAGGGGGCTAAGTTGAGATGTGAAATTACTAGCAAAGAAACCCTAAACCCATCCTGATGTGAAGAGGAAGTCAGTGAAAAGTAACACTTAGCAGTATGTTACCATGTTTTGTATAAGTTGACATTTGTGGCAGAATGGACTGTGATTAAAGTTCCCCCAAATATAGAAGGCCTGCAGAAAGCCCCCTCTCTTTCCTGAACCCCACACCTGTATAGCAGCAAACAACATGATAGCTACCAACTCTTTTTTTTTTTTTTTATGGAGAAGAGGGTATTCCCTGATCCTTCATTTGACTATCTCTGCAAAACACTGTCTCTAGAGTTGGATGCGTAAATTCTACTCTCTGAGCAGTTACATAATAGTTTGATGTTTGTTCCCCCAACCATTCCCCAAATCCAGTGACTACTCTCTTGCACTATACTATTGCTGATCTGGGGCACCAAAGTTCACAGTGAAGATGAAGGAGGCATGGGTTGTCCCTTCCCATGGAGAATGCCCATTGCCACCTTTTGGAACTTGGCTTAAAAATCAGTGGCAGAACCTCTGTGCCACTGGAATTTACTCTCTGTTGGCCCAGTAGGGGCCTTGTGCTGTCTGTAAACTGGTCTAGTTGTTTGATTCTTATGCTGTTAACACATTGGTATTTCTTTTTTATTTTCATTCTACATACCAGAAATGACTACATGGACAGCTCTGTCAAAAATATCAAATACAGCCCTTTGCTAACAGCAAACCTATCGACCCTGATGAGATCCTCAGCTAAACTACCAAGAGTAATTGAAAAGAATATCCATCCTTCCTTGAGTACTGAATTGCTGGCTTCTTTCTATTTTCTTCAAAACTGGAGAGAGTTTCATTTTCTTAAAAATTAGCTGCTTTGAGTTGTTTTCAGGATGTTCCCTTCAAATAGGGTGTAGTAGTTCACTCCCTTTTGTAATGATGTGGATTCCAGCACATGTACTGTGCCACATTCTTGGCATAGCTTGTTCAGCATGTGAGTACGATGAATTAGCTCCCAGTTTTGCCAGGTATGAGTATTTTTGATAGTGATTCCATTACTGTTTAAGTGTCTTGACTTTAACAAAAGAGTGGGACATCTGGCTGTCAGTGACTTCAATGTATTACTCTGTTTTGTTTCTTTTTTTTATTGCTTATTTAAATCAGATTTGCCAAACCAGTGTTCTCCTGATCCTTGTCACAAAGAGGGGACTGTCAGATGCGAAGATCTTAAGGGAGACTTCTATTGTGAATGCAAACCTGGCTGGCAGGGAAAAACATGTGAAAAAGGTAATTGAGATTTTGTTATCTTTGATACTGGTCACAAAGATGTATTATTTTTGCTGTATTTTTAAATGATCACTGATACTGTGCTGAACAATTCAAAAGTCATGGTATTGAATCTGGATTACACAATGCTCATATTTTTTACCCTTCTGAGCATCATATAACTATGTAATGTCAACTTAAAAAAAAATAAACTTCATGCATCTCAGCCTGTTTTTGCTGAGGCGATCTAAGAAGTTATGCCCCAACTCTCTGTCCCACCCCTCTGAAAGGGACAGTAGAAATTAAGATGTACTGACTTTTCAAAGGTAATTTCTTCAACTGCTACTGCTAACCCTGATGTAACAGATTACACATTGCAGAGCCTGAGAAGCTGGCCCATGCTCCTTTCTGACACCACTGCAATGGAACAGTAACTTTTAGCAGACAGTTGGGTTCTGACGTTGTTGACGCCCAAATGGACAAAATTAGTATGTTAAAGCCTCCTTGCTAGTAAGGCCTTATTCCAAGTCCAGTTATATATTACTGCATGCTCCCATTGATTCCAAAGGGATTTCAGGCAGAAACTACTCATTTGTGTGAGAAGTTTCTGGGCCCAAGAGGACTTTGTGTCCTTTATGGATTATTGAAGTTCTTCCTCTTGTTTAGTATTTTCTGTTTTTCTGTGTGCAAGGCTTCCTACCAGGGCTACTGCTGTTCTGCCTGCCAGAACTAAGTAATTGCCAGAAATCATGTTCAGCCAGTCCAGGATTGTGGCAACCAAGACAGCAGGAGAACCAAAACCTGTATTTCTGCTGTGAAATTGTGGGAAAATGATGGGATCACTCTCAAGCAGCTTATTTAGGCATTTGTGATAGTTGGCTGATCAGTATACGAACAGCTCTGAGAGCTCAGCAACTGATCAGTCTGAAGTATGTCCCCTCTTTTTCTTATAAAATGCCATGAAATTTGCTGTTCTACCAATTAGCTAACTCTAGTTTCCCATATACAAGCAGGATAAAATGACCAGGTAGGGCTCACAGAGGGTGAAATCCAGGCTCTACTGAATTTAACAGACTTTTACTGTTAATTTCAGTGGAGCAGTTTCACTCACAGTGCTCAGTACCTGTGAATTTATTGTTTTTATGTTCTGATGAGCTCTGCAGTAGTAGGGATATTTTGTTCTTGTTTTATTCAAAGCTTTCATCCCAAGCTTACTGGTCTTGGTAGGATTTTAAAAGTTAGTTATAATATCTCTTTCTCTAGAAAAGCGAGAGGTCTGCTTTTGCAGATGGGCTCCTCCTCTTCACCTCCACAGTGACTAAAAATACTCTTCTACATGCTCATAATTGTGAGGGAGATTCTCAGTTCAATTACCTCTTTGACCTTTTTATTATTAAATGAACTAACATACTTGCAGTGATTGAATGAAATCTTTGTACTTTTTTATATTGTTATGTTGCAGATGTAATAATGTTTCTTGTCTGGACTTTTTCCTTCCCAATTCCTATCCCATTGCCACTCTCCAGATTATTTACAGAGCTGAAAAGCTGACTGTAACACTTTCTTTTGATGTAGATATTGATGAATGCAGTGTGCAACATGGTGGCTGTAACCAGATCTGCCTCAACAAGATAGGCAGCTACCGTTGTTCATGCTACAGCGGTTATGTTCTTAGAGACAGCAAAACATGTGAAGGTAAGCATTCCCCGGCCTCTCAGTTTGTTTCAGCTGATTCAGCAAATTCTTAGTGATCTGGGATTGTATTTCAGAGTGCTGGATTGCACTGAGTGGCCCTGGTCTCCTTCCTGCCTAGCCCTGCTCCTGGTGGTGGTTATTATTAGCTGCACTCTGCTGTGGTTGTAGTCGGTGCTCCAGCCAGCCCTGCATGCCTGGGCTTGTCAGTGGTCACACCGCACTGCTCTCCAACATCATAACACAGGCATGATTCACAGAGGATTTATGGCTTGGATTGGGCTAAATTGGTCCAGCTGATCAGGCCTCATATCCTGACATTGAAAGGAGGAAGGGCTGGCCAGATGCATTGTTATGATTCTTTCCAGTCTCACTGTGTTGTAGTATATGAGCTGGTTGTTTTTCTTTTGTGCGTTCCTTACTTTAATTTATTTTTTCTAAATTTGGATATGTGCAGCAGCTTATAAATTCAGATGGGTAAAGTGCAGAGAATAGAGCTTTTATTTCTTCTGGAAGACTGTAATTGAATATTAATAGCTGTAGAAAGGCCCTAGTGAAGGGAGGCAACTATTTTACATAACAGTTGAGAACAGAAAGTGAGGATCAGAAGTATCTGATTGAAACTGTGGAGTGAATTTATATCAACAAAACTTAAGCAACTGAGATTTTAAAAATGCTTCTTTTGCATGTTGAGACATAGACTCATTAATGGTCATGGCTGGCTGTTAATGTTATGTGAATCTCATGGAAAAAAAACAAGCAAATCTGCCTATACACCTTTTGCAGATGGTATGATGACATAGTTCTAAACAGCTTAGCCACCTCAGCTGAACAACATATTAATGCTACCAGAAAAAAGGCAAATAGCAGGATTGTATTTTCGTGCCCCTTCCCCTGTTTAAAGTGATAATTGTAAAGTTTATGTGGTGTCCCTTTCTAATGAGAACAGCCACTTAGAAGAGCCAAGAGTGAGGCTGACATCTTCACCTTTGAATGGTCCTCTGGTGTCAGTTGGCACGGATAGGTGGACACTGAATGTGGGTTTGACTCACAATTATATTTATTAGTTGTGGTGTGTACATATATTTGTATAACATTTTAGTACTGTTTATTAGAACACTGTGACACAGGACAAGAGGCAGTGGGCATAAATGGAAACACAGGGAATTCCATCTGAACATAAGGAAAAAACTTTTATACTATGAGTTTGAACACTGGCACAGGTTGTCCAGAGAAGCTGTGGAGTCTCCATCCTTGGAGATATTCAAAATCTGGCTGGACACAGTCCTGCTGTGGCTGACCCTGCTTGAGCAGGGAGATTGAACTAGATGTCTCCAAAGGTCCCTTCCAGCCTCGACTATTCTGTGATTTACATATACACACTAAAAGGTTCATTCTGTCTGTTGGTTTGTAGACTAGGCTTTGTAACCTACTCGGCTACACAGACTAGTTCACTCGTACATGGCAAAATTACCAACTGTAACATATAATTGCAGTATTAACATGTATTAGAAAGCAGAAGTAAATATTAAACTCTCTCGTAATATTCTGCAAATGTTTTGTCAACACCAGGATTTTGCTAGGTATTAGTTAACATGGTAGAAAAACATTTTTTGGTTTTATGGACAGCTAGTGCCAGCCCATCAACTGTCTCTGTAGAGAAATCCCACAATGTATCTCTTACAAGACTTCTTTGTGGCAAATTAGGCTGCTTCAACTCTCCTTTATCACTGCAGATCAGCAGATTTAGATCTTGATTTAGTAAATGTGAAAAAGGATTGTTTGGTTGTCTGAGGAAGGAGAACAAAATTCTGTGGTTGTTAAGTGTTCCTTTTGTGTTATGTTAAAAATCAGACTGCTTTTGTCATTTCCTGATTTCTGCTCTTTATCCTGGACTTTGTGCCCCTGAACAGAGTGGCTTTTTGGATTTTATTTATTTTATTTTTTTTACAGTTTTTCTTCTGGTTCACTTTGCATTGTTTTTTTCTAAAAGTGGTTAATGACTTAAAGAGAGAAACAACTGATTTTGGAAACCTGAAATCGTTTCTTATAGCTAGCTAACACTGAAGGTAGATTCTTAAAGATATTAGTTTTTCAGTTATGAAAATAATAGTCACATCACTTGACCCCGAGCCCACTCCACTGTGTGAACTCTGAAGTGATTATGTTCATCTGAAGGGGTATTGTTTAATTGTTTGGTTTTGCAGACATAGATGAATGCACAGCATCAGCAGACATCTGTGGAGAAGCTCGCTGTAAAAATTTAATAAGCTCATACAAATGTCTTTGTGATGCAGGCTACAAATATGATGAGTTGAGAAAGACTTGTCAAGGTAAGATCATGAAGTAATATCATGTTAGCATTTATCACATGCTTTAAAGCTATAAAAACACAGAAGTTTAACTGTACACTTTATTAAAAGTTTTTTTTCATCTTGCTTAGACACTAGACTTCTGTTGCCTTTCACTAGTTGTGAGCAAATACATTAAGTTTGCAGTCATCTTTTTTGGCTTGAATCAAGCTGTACAAGCTGGAGTCACTGAGATTTCTTGAATTTATGACAAGTACAAGATCTGGTAGAAGCTCAGAAGCATCTGTGCATATTGCTGTCTTTCTTTGTAGGACATGAAAAGTAACAGAGCAGTAGCTGTTGTTCTTTCAAAACCTGTCATATGGTATTTCTCTGAACTAGGAGCTTAATATGCATGGGACTATGTACAGTTCTGCTGGCTACATAGCCTGCAAGCTTTCTCAACTGAGTAAGTTTTGAAAGTATTCCAAAACTAGCATTGCTCCCTGCCTTTTTCTAAGTTAGTGTAATGACTTGAATCACACATCCACCAGCCCTATGGGGCTTGAGGTGTTTATCTGAGCCTGAAGAGATCTCTGTGGGCCATCACAATTTTTTTCCTGCATTTGTTTATAAAGTGGCTGAAAACATGCCAAAGAAAAAGAATGTGCTAAGAAGAAAGAAAAAAAGCAGAAAGAAAAAAGAAGAAAGAAAGAAGAAGAAAGGAAAAGAAAAAGAAAATAATGAATGAGAAATTCAGCTATTGCTTGTCTATTAAGGATCCATTGCTGCTGAGTAGCAATGAAGCAAGCAGCGCAAGCAGTCCCTGCTACCCTGAGTTGAAGGAGCAGGAGCCAGTCAGCATAGGAGTAGCAGAAGGGGTCTGAAGGGAGGAAGTCTTGTCTAGAAGTTAAAGCCTAGGGCTCTGAACCAGCAGACCAGAAGATGAGTTTCTCTTCCAGCCTTCCCACTGACTTGCTGTGTAGCTCTGGACAGCTTAAATCTGTGTGTGAAAACAGATTTGTGCAGATGCTAATACTAGCTCTTCCCTCCTGTAAGGATGTGGTACAGGGTAAGTACTGGCTATGGAGTACTTGGGCACATTCAAATGGAAGGTGCAGCAAAACAGCACCAATAACTTTTTTTTTTTTTTTTGCTACAGATGATTCATGTTTAAACAAACAAAATTTCTGTTTTCTCCTCTCTCCTTTGCTGGTTTTCTGCAGATATAGATGAATGTGAAGAGCAGCTCTGTGAACAGACCTGTGTTAACTTGCCAGGAAGTTACACCTGTCACTGTGATGGCAGAGGGGGAGTAAAACTTTCCCAAGACATGAACACCTGTGAGGTAAGTTAGTCTTTTTCCAGTAACTGCAGAGCAGACCTTTCTTTTATACTGCAATTAAGAATAATTGGTGAAGCTCTGCACCAAAGCCATTCGAGCTGAGTGAGCAGTAGAAGAGAACTGTACTGCTAAGGTCATGCAAGCTGGGAAGGAGGCTCTACTGAGGACAGTAGCTCTCCTGAGAAGGAGGATCTCATTAACATTGTACAGGGGGATGTTCACTTGAAGTTTCTCAAGCTCTTCTCCTATCCTATTCTGAAAAGACCATGGCAGTGATAGCACTGCCTGTCCCCCATTTGGCTGTGAGTTACCCCTGGCTGCACAAGCTTTTCTATATTAGACCCAGTAAGACGGTGCGGAGGTCTCAGGGCATATGGTTTAAGTTACAGAACAGCACTTGCGCTTTACACTTTCATGCTTCAGTCATTTGAGGTGGGTGGGCTTCAGTGGCACAGGCTGCTTCTGCATAAACCAACCAATAGCAGGTTCTTAGCACATTTTTTGTTGCAAGTACTACGCTGCAGTAGAAGATGTGCTGTACCTTATGAGAATGGTTTCATTTTGCAATGGGAAACATTCTTCCATGGTGGATGAATAGGAGTGAGGAGAGAAAGAAGGAGGAAATGTCCTCAGGATTGAAATGACTGTCTTTTGAGAGTATAACCATTAAAGTGCCCTAAACTACTATATGTGTAGCGACTATATGTTTGAAAGAAAAAAAAAAAAGGCATACTGTTCGATTCTCTTCTTTCTGTTGTGTGAGGAAAATATGTTTTGATTATAGAACATTATACCATGTGTGCCTTTTGCTGTTGCAAAAAGTATTAAATCGTTATACCTGGGGAGGATGTTCAGTGGAACCCCTGTTATCAGACTGCGTTTTAAAAGGAAACAACCGACAAGGTGAGGACAATTTTGAATGGCAGCTTTAATGTATGCGATGCAGTTAAGTTGTTAAAATAACACTTACTACTATGATCATCATTATTTGTTTGGATTATGGAGTCCTGTTATGCTAAACATTATCCAAACCAGTAATTGAGAGACTCAGTCTTGACCACAGAGCTCCTAAGATAATTGCTGAAGTACAGTAATGTATTCTTTAGTCATGACTTCATGTTAAAATCCCTCTTCAAGCTGAAGTCTTTCAGAAATGCATTAAAAGCTAGTGCATTTTAACAGTGCTTTATAACTATTAGAATTGATGCTATCTGTATGGAAGTACTTTGTGGTTTCTGAACTCTGCATAACTAATTTATTTCTTGACACCTGTGTGGTCAGACTTGTGGCTGAGTTCGACTTTAGAACGTTTGATCCTGAAGGTATCCTTTTCTTTGCTGGAGGCCATCAAGACAGCACATGGGTAGTCTTGGCTTTGCGCAAAGGACGGTTAGAGCTGCAGCTGAAATACAATGGGATAGGCCGCGTGACCAGCAGTGGACCACTTATCAACCATGGCATGTGGCAAACAGTGAGTATAGACCACTTCTGCGATCTTACGCTTTCTTTGCATGTTCCTGCTGGGCTCTGTCAAGTGTAGCAAGCTTTTGTGTATTTGTATTTTCGAGAAGATGCCTTTTCAACCTATTATTTCAGTGGTCAGAGCTTTTGCTTGCATGCTGGTATATTATACGTTCTATGGTATAAATAACAGTATAGTGTATTTCTTCTAACAAATTGAATTATTCTTTACATCCAGGGTAAACTAGAGTGCATCACTAGTTTGCACAATGCTAGCATAAATAGAGCAGGCACAGTGCCTCCTCTGAGACGGATCGGTGCTAAGTTGGCTTTAACTGTTCAAGAAGACACCCTCTGGGTGGGTGTAGGAAGGGAGGAAGAGGGAAAAAGCTCTTTAGTTTTTCATTTAAGAAAGTTTCCAAGGCTGGTTTGTTTGATGTGTGGTGTGTTTGGTTTGGGTTTTTTTTGTTGTTGGTTTTCTTGTTTTTTGTTTTGTTTTGTTTTTTCACAGGGCTCTGTTCTGGCCTGTGATTTCTTATGCTATAGTATCCTTTCTTAAACTCTGAAGGCTTATTTAAATACAAAATAGTCCATGTAAAGTCCCGTGTAAAGACATAGTCTATTAGAAAATAAATGGATCTCTGCTTACTAGAAACATAATCCCAGCAATCTCACAAGATGTGCTCCATTTTGGAGCTTGTATGGATTCATGTTCTTGACACTCTCTCAGAATGTCTCCTGATGATTAGGGAAGTATCATATACTTGGGTGTTGCCGTTGGTGACAGGATCACTAAAACCTCCTGCAGTATGATCTATAATAGGTTAGGATTTTATATATGCATCTTCTCACTTGTGCCTTTCCCCTCCACACTTTCATTTTTCCATACTTAATTTTTACTATTAGATCTTTTGATCGTTAGTTAAGTTGATGTGTTTTGGGAAATGGATGAGAAGTTCTGAGTTAACTTACATATGAGAGAAACACAGATATTGGTAACTGTGGAATTATTTCTGTTTTAAACCTTTTTTAGTGTAAAAATTTCAGAATTGTATGTTTAAAAAAAAAAGCAAGGTGGAAATTTTTTTTTTCCCTAATGAACAGATAGATTGTCCTTGAGTGCATGTATTGTCAACTGCTGACATTTGGTAATATTTCCAGTACATGAAGTGATGTTTAATTCAGTTCCTTACTGTCAATGAAACAAATAATTTTGGATTTCAAATGCAGAGTGGTAGAGGTTCACCGAAGCTACAGGTAAAATGTATAATGTGCCGTATCTTTACAGGTAGGAATAGCCTCAAGCCAGTTCTTACTAAATTAAAGATTCTTTCTGCTAATCTGAAATACAGTGATCTCTAATTGCCTGCAGGGGGAGGATGGTATGGCCTGGCCTTTAGAGTTGTGAAGGAAGAAGTAAAAACTGGAATTGATGCCACTGGGCTGATTTGGCAGTCACATAAAACAGTTATTGTCTGGTTAAACCATTTAACATAGGAGTGTAACATAATTATTAAGTGCCAGACCTTTCTGTGAAGTAATTGCAAACTTTCCTGTATCAGTTTTGGGGGAGATGTCTGGAATTTGTTTTCTTTCTTTAAGTAATACAGGCATGTTCAAACGCATAGGAGTTACAGGGTAAACAGTGCAAAGGCTGTGTTCGCTTCCTGCAGGCGGAGAAGGCAATATGATAAAAGTGCTTATTGCCTAAAGGTGATATTTACAATTGCCAGTCTCCTGCCATTCAACTAGGGGTCTTATCCCCGTGTACCACTGTCACCAAGAAATTGCCTGTTTGAGATCAGACTGCTTGCTGCAGCAGGTACTGTCTGTGCATGGTTTTTTTAGACATTGTATAAATCCACTGGAAACTCTTTTCAAGACTCTGTGCAGCTTCTGGGGACAGTGCAGACCAAGCTGCAGATGCTGTGACAGCAGCACCTGCCCTGAGTGGTGTTAGAAGAGAGCAGCCACACCGAAGGGGGGCAGAGGTGCTGCATTGCTGCCACTGCCATCAGCAGTGCTGCCATCAGCATAGGCTGGGCAGGGCCTCGCAGCTGCCAAAAGATGTAGTATGGTATGAGCAGAGGAGGGAGAATCATGCAGTGCTGGCACAGGAGTGCTTGCTTGGCACTGAAGTCAATGGCTGTAGCTCTGGTGGTGCAGCTGTCTCCCAAAGTTAAATTATTAATGTTGTGCCTGATGCTTGCTGAAGGCAGAAGGATTTAACTACAGAGGAAAAGCAGTAATGGGAAGGAACCTTTAGTCTCTTGACTTCATGGTTCACTCACCTCTGAGATTTGGGATGCTGCTTGTGTCACTGGGGTCCTGTTAGTCCTTGGTTTCTCCTTTCCCTGCTTCATTTTCTCCCCTTGCCTCCACCCTGCCAGTGTTTTCTTCTCTATTGCTTAACAGTCAATGTCGCCCCTATCTCTAAATACCCTCTAATCTGTATGGATGAGCCATGCAACTATAAACATGATCCTCTCATTCTTCCCTTCCTTGATTTCTCCTCTTTCCTCTGTCTGGCATGGTTTTTAATTTTGGAAATCCTTTCAAGGAAGGGTTATGCATTTTTATGTGGCTCCTTTTATGAAACATGTAGCCACACATGTTATTTTAAGTATGGACCTCTGTGTACTTTTCAGCCTCATATTCTGTGAAGTGCAACCCAAACAACCTTCAGAGGTCATAACTCGGGCTCATTAAATGCAGTTTCAGGGCTTTACTCTGGACTTCAGTGTGCGTAGGATCAAGCCCTTAGTTTTGGTAAGGCCTGGAACAGTGAATTTTGGATCCTTGTGGGAACTTTATAAGGATTGTGAGAAAATAGTAATTTTACTATTTAACTTTCAGCAAATGAAAAGACAGTTGCTATTTAAAAGCAGAACATATCAAAAAGCCATCAGCATCGTATGTCTTTTGGTCTCTTGAACAAAAATTGCACAATTTTATGGAAATATTAAGACATCGTCAAAACTTAAGGCCAACATTCTTACCTAGGTGTATTCTCTGATGTTGATGTCTTCTAATTTATTTTTAGCTGATCATTCCCAGCATTGAAAACACAAACAATCAAACCTCAGGAAAAACTGTTCATACAATTATTTATGTGTAATGCAGCTGAACGAAGTGGCATGTGTGAATTGATGATGGTACATTTGCCTTCTGTTTGTGTTGCATTTCCAAAAAAACAATCAGCATTTTGTGTTATTTTCAATGTTTAGTTTAGTGCTGATATGAGGACAATATAGTTAGCAAAAATAATCAACTACCTGCACTGTTAAATGTCAGAGCTGAAAGTTAAGCAGTCATAAGCAGACTCATATTTGGCTTTAACCCTGCAGCTGTCTCTAGTCTAATCCCTTTTCAGTGCTGTCCACTTGCTTTCCAGCACAAAGCAGACAGGCTGGCTGTGCACCATGAGTTATACAGAGCATGAAATTGAAACACAAAACTGACTGTCCTTATGGCTAAACTGTATGGGAGCACTTAGCTACTAGAACCAACCACCTGAAAGTCTCAGAGCATACTATCCGCCAGCAGTAACTAGTTAAGCCTTACAACAGTAGGAGTGAATTAGAGCAGTCTGCTCACTACTAAAATGCTTCCCCTTTTGGTTTGTAGGTGATGGTGGTGCACCAGCAATTAAGCTTTGAATATAAGGAACCACAGCTGAAACTGCCTGAGGGCAGTGCGAAGTAGGCAGAATGTAATTTCCTAAATTGGAATTCCTCAAGAACTTCCATGGGGATTAACCCCTTCTGCTATGAAAGTTTCCACTGATTTGTTTTTTTTTATTTTAATGATCAGAAGCAGCTAAGAACTCAGACTAATTTTTAAAAGAATATAATTAAGATCTATATGTTAATACTTCTTATATCATTTAATAAAATTTTAGAAGCACTTGTCGCCCCGGAAGTTGAAGGTTTTCTTCATAGAGGAAACACAGCGGGGGCATTGCTTCAGCCAGCTTTTCCACATCCTCCACTCCTGTTTGTTCCATGGCTGCCTGTGGTCTCTGCTAGGAGCAGGGAGACGGTCCATGCCAGCAACTTGTGGCGTTCTGTACCCCTGTGCAGTGGGATAGCGGTGACCACAGCACAGGGTAGAGACACCCAAATGAGGTTTTAGCTAGACAGCTATCATACCTAAACTGGTTTGGCTGTGGCTGCCAGGACCTGATCACACACTAATGTTCCCAGCTTATCGAGTGGACTTCACAGCCTTTCAGTACCCAAAAAAGACTATTTAAAACTGGCTCATGTGTCTCCACTGAACACAGTGAGGTAGTGTAGATGCTACTTTAAACAGGCAAATTTAAGACAAGTAAATTCATGTCCTACAGGATACAGCATGGAGCAACCTTCAGATGTAAACAGTGTTTTAACAATATAAACCAGGCTGTACTGGAATGAGAAGGAAAGAGTTTGATATTCTGTTAATAATCTTTTCAACTATCAAATCCCCTTAATCTTCATTACTTAAGACGACGATCCAAGGGGAGTGTCCAAGTATAAACATGCTCAACCCTGTCGTTCTTTACGTTACATCCACAGACAAGGAGCTCAGCTTGGCTGATCGAAACAATCTTTGGACAGGTATTCTCAAAATGCGAAGAGAAAGATACTCATGACCTGACCTACTTAGCAGGGTGAAGGAAGAACAAGTCTAAATAACTGCTAAACTTGTTGATGAGATATTTGGTTCTATACAGTGATTGACTGGCAGAGGGTTTTAAATCAAGTATCTGGATGTCCCAGGGAATAGACCTTTACAGATGAAGAATGAGCATCTGTCATGTAGTGGGAAGGAGGAGTGCTGTGGTAAAGATTATGAAATAGCTACTACTTTCTTCTGCCCTACAAGAAGAAAGAGGTTGCCTTCCTCTGTAGCCCCAGAATGTCCTGTGTGTAACAGAATCCATGTCACTGTTAAGCAGGGTGTTACAGATCAGGTTTGTGCCTGACTTCCTCCTCTCCCTCCCCAGAGGTGGCTGCTTTATAGTGTTTCTCTGTGCAGCCTGGGCTCTTGTTTTGCAATGAGGCACCTTGTGGCACTTCTTTGTGCCAATGCGATACCCCAAGTATAGCAGTTCAATAAAAATTATGGCAGATTTTTGAAATTTCAGTGGTGACAGACTCTTCCTAAAAGTAGCTCTTCAGAGAAGTGGAGGTAAAACTTGCATAGACCTTTCAAAACAAAAATTATTGCCTATTTCAGATTTTTATTACCCTTTCAGATATGCCATCTTCTGTTGTTCTTTTTTTCAGCAGTCATATTTAAAGATTAGACTTGCTATGGCTGGAAAGCTTCTGTGTTATCCTTCACTGGTCCAACAAAAGACATCCTCTTATCTGTCTTCCCAGCTTTTCCTTTCGCATGCAGCTGCAATGGGAAGTTACTAATTAATAACTCATTATTGCATTTAAACTTTGCATGGACTGTTATTTAGCAGCTTACAAATGTCAAGTAGTTGATCCACTTATATATTTTCATCTAGCTGTTTTGAAGTAGCTGGGCTCTCTTTGCCTAGGCAACTCCAGGTTTCTTTATAGAGTAAAGATTTATGTATCAAGGTGGAATTTAACTTGACGGTAAATAAAGAGGCTCAGGGACAGAAAATATTTCTCCATCTTGGTGATTTCACTAGTGGTATCTGTCTTTAGTTGAGACTGCAGATATTAAATTCTTTTTATACTGAATTTTTCTATTTACAATTTTACTTCTTCAGATCTCTGTCGAAGAACTCGAAAGAAGTTTGGTTATAAAGGTCAACAGGGATGCAGTTATGAAAATAGCTGTCTCAGGTGACCTGTTTACTCTAGACAAAGGACTGTATCAGCTGAATTTGACAGTAGGAGGCATTCCTTTCAAAACAAAGGACCTTATTCTACCTGTAAGTATAGCATGATCATTTGGGTTGTGTTGCATGTGTGAAGGGCTTGATTTCATCTTCTTTTGGGGTAATGTAGGTCCTTCCTGAGAGCAGTTCAGCCTGCCCTGAAATGGGTGGAGTTATCACCTTCTGGATACGCATTTCTCTCCATTGACTATAGAGGGAGCCTAAGCCAGTAGGGAAGGTGAGACTCCTGATTTTTTTTGATGGATAAGCTTGGGTGAGATCTATTCCACCCTTGGCCTGCAGAATTAGGACACAGCAAAATTGGGGCATGTGGTAAAGCCCTGAGAACTAATAGTGATCCTGCTGGCTTTGAAGTGGCCCAGGTGTATCAGTGGGTGTGTTGTGGCTGTGCGAGGAGATGGTTGTGCCCGCTGGGTTTTGGAGCAGTTTTGGGGCACTTTTTGCACTGTGACTGAAATTTGTGCTTCATGTATATCATACCATACTTTTGCCACTGCTTGCTTTTGCTGTCTCTGTTTAGTAAGACCCAAGGAAAAACAGGGCTCTTTTCTCTTTATTTCCCCCCAGTTGAAGTAAGTGGAGTGTAGAAATAAAAGGCACTCTTTGGGTGAGATTGGCTGATTGCTATATTTCTGAAATAGCTACTGCTCAATTTGTTTTGAATGTCTACCACACACACAGCTGGCACCTTGAAGCCAAGATTGGCATCTCTTTATTTTTAAATGAGGTGACAAGCTTGTGGCTCCATGACTGGGAATGCAGCAGGCTGAGGGAGGCTTCTGTTCCTTACAAGAAGTCATTCAGGGCCACTGCTTGTCTGAAACATTAAACTAGGGGTGTGGTCTGAACATAGGACTGAGAGCCAAAAACTCCTGAGATTTTTATCCTGCCTTGGACACTTATTCTCTCCCTGCCTCAGTTAATTGGGGATAATATTGCTGATTTAGAGGCTTTACAAGGAGCCTTCTCCTTAGCTACTGTCTCACTTTTAGTGCTAACATTTGGGTACAGGATAACATAACTAGAAGCTGGAGCGAACAAGGTGTGTACAGAGTACTGTGCACATCTTGTGGCTTAGGCATCCCTCCCTAAAGCCAGAATATAGCAATTTATACCATGGCCAGGTCCAACATGCTGTGTGTCATGAAGGCTGTTTGCAATGGCACAAAGTATGATCTTTTTACCTCAAGTTAGCATCCAGTATTTGCAATGCAGAATTATGGGTGTTAAAAAGCTTTGGCTTCAGAGCTTTAGAAGTAAATGCCATAATGATGTTTAGCATGTAGAAATGGCTAACAGAATCAATACAACCAAGTTGGGGCCTGCGTTAGCTACTAGTGCCCTTCAATTCTGTGGAGGCAAGTTGATCTTGGGAGGTCCCTGGGGAATACTGCTTATTTACTTGGGGCTGCAGGGTTGGGCTTGCAGCCAATTGGGTTACATACTGGTAACATGTTGAAATGATTTCTTTTTGCATTTGATATCATAATACACTTCAGTCTTATATGATTCCTCTGCACCTGGAATCAGTTATTCACTGAATAGCAATTTAAGCTGCAAGATACTGTTTTATCTTCCTAGATAAACCCTCGGCTGGATGGTTGCATGCGGGCATGGAACTGGCTGAATGGGGAGGATACCACTATCCAAGAGACCATAAAGATGAATGACAAGATGCAGTGCTTTTCTGTAGCAGGACGAGGGTCCTTCTATCCTGGCCGAGGTTTTGCTGCATTTAATCTTAGTTACAGTAAGTACTTTTTTTTTTTTTTTTTTTTTTTTTAATTTCTAAGCTGTTGTTCTGTCATATGAGACATACTTGGTAGAGCAAAAATAAAGTTTAGAACTTGCATGTATGCCAGCCTGGATGGAAAAAGAATAGCTGAACTTGTGGTTCACAACAAAGGAAGGCCTATATATGCTAGTTAGAACCAGTGCGAATATGGTCAGCACTGATTGGGTTCTCTCTGTGTGGCTTCAGCAATTTGACATCTGGGCTGGCATATGCTCCAGCTCATCTGCATTGTTAGTGGCTTCACAGTCCCTCCATCAACACTGTAGCTGGTTCCAGGCCTTTCCAGTGTTTTCTCCTAAGTAAGGAGAACTGCAAGCCGTAATGCTGCATCTTGGGTTTATGATGGACAGAAAATCAATATTGTCTGTAGCAAAATACCCAAGATCAAATTTACTTTTAATCATTGGGTGATACTTGTTACGCCTGGGACAAACACCCTAAGCTTTTCATGGATACGAGCTGGGTGAAATTGGCCTAGATACAGTAATAGCAAGTTTCAAACCAAGCTTGACCGTACTAATTTAGCGTTCAGAAGGACACCTTTTCTTTGTCTGGATTATTCTGTTTGTTTATATGTGTGATATACTGTCAGTACTTTTAAACCATTACAAGTGCCAACCATCTATTTTAGTTCTGTGTACAAGTCCTCCTCTCCAGAAGCCTTCTGTGCAGCGTTATGTGGGTTTTTCTGCTGTGCCACTGTAACTTAGGGAGTATCAGGTGTCTGTCATCTTGTTTACTGCATAGATTCAAAAGCTGCAAAGTAGAGACAATGCAGCGTCTGAAGTGCAGTTGAGAACATTCAGCAGAAAAGTGTCCTCAGCACCTGCATATTTATATTCTTTTTTTTCCTACAAACAATAATCCTCTTTTGGGGGGGTTCTGTAGCAGTCAGCTTTATAAAGAACTTGTTTATTGGTCACAGAAACAGTACTGAAATCTTTCTTCGTAGCCAGCATCACTTTTTAAATTACAAGGGTGCTGGCTCAGTAAGAAAGATTCCAACAAGTTTTTAATTCAGAGTTGAACAAGTGAGATAAAACATCCCAAGCATTGGATAATTGATTATTAGGTAGTGACTAGGTGATCAATATGGGCTGCTTATATCCTTTTTCAGTTTAATACAGGCTTTTGTAGAAGTGTTTCTTGTGTGTCAGATTTGGACTTAGATCCCTCAATCATCTTTTGACAGTCAAGAAAGATGTAAAAATTGGGTGTCCTATCTTGCAGCAGTTCTTTGAATATGATGGATTGGCAGCCGTGGGAATATGAATCTCTTTGTGATTAAAAAGCTTAACCTTGTCATTTTTGACTTGAAAGGCAGCAGAATGTGGAAGGTAACAAGACAAAGCTGATGTCATTTTCTTTTCTGATTATATGTTCATATGCCCTGGCTTTTTTTGTATAAAAGAAATGTAGCAATCTCTCCATATGCTCATCCCATCTATCCTCTTCTCCAGGCAGAAATTACACTGACTACCATTTGAGCTGTTAGTCCTATGTTTGTCTTGCCACGCATTTCTTTTCCTGTAGTGCAACCTTCTTCTGGAAATGAAACCAAGACAAATTGGAAAATAGAAGTAAATGCTGTAATTCAACCAGCGACAGATACTGGTGTACTCTTTGCTCTGGTTACAGAAGAAGCATCTGTCCCTTTATCACTATCTTTGATTGACTATCACTCCACAAAGAAACTTAAACAACAGGTACAGACTTAAGTGTTTTTTCCAAAAAAGACACCTTGCTGTTTCCTAGGAACTCAGACTTATTTTCCAAAAACAGGCATCAGGTTTGCTGCCTGACACTCTGTGTGCCTATTTGCACTATCCAATTCAGAACATGGGTGGAGACTGAGATACTTGGCTAACACTGAAGTTCTGCTTCTAATGGGTACATACTAAGGACTACTAGGGAGCTCTTTGAAGATGTGGTCTGGGTAAAAGATGTAACTGGTCTCTTGAATCCAAGCATATTTTGTTACCTTTTTCTGGCATATAAGCTAATAATGCCATAAGCAAAGAATTTGCAATCTCTGGAACCCGTCAGTAATAGTCCCAAGGTAGTCAAGGAACAGGCTTAGATGTTACTTCACATGCTGTGAAAGGCCAGTTATAACAGAGTACAAGCTACTCATTTACTGATATTCATAAAATAGGGCTAGATTCTGCCATTACATGAGTGTAAATCAGGAGTAATTCCACTAAAGCCCATGAGCCAACTTTCACTTACACGAAAGCAGCTCAGACTCACTCTGTTTAGTTCCAGTGCAATATAACAAGCTCTTTAAGACCCACTAAGAACTCCCTTTGAGAGGAAAGTGGTCTTACTGTAACTAAGAAGCAGTCCCACTGGTTCAGTGGTTTTGCCTCTATGCAAATGAGCTCAGAGCATGATCAGCAATAATAATAAGGCCAGTTCTCTGGTGGCTCTGCAAAATCTTTGTAAACAAGGCCACAGTGGGCTCATCCTGGCCCTGGGTAGCTGTGGCTAGGTATGTGTTTCAGCTCACTCCCTTTTTTTTCTTTCTCCTGCTGTTCAGTTTATCATCTTGGCCTTGGAGAACACGGTTGTGTCCAGATTGGCAATAAATCTCTGCGATGAGAGGGAACACTCTGTGGACATCCTCCTCAAGAAGGATCAGTTATCCTTGAGTGTAGATGGGAAAGCTGGAGAGAGTGAATTAAGTACCTCAGAGCTAGAGGACAGCCTGTCCATCTTGGAGAATTCTTTGCAGTCAATGGTGAAGACCTACATGGGAGGATTGCCAGGTGAGCATCCAGGTTTGCAGCATAGAATACAGACTCCAACTCACCTTGCTGAGCTGACAGTCAGGAAATAGTCTCTGTGTTCATTAAACCTAGGAGCCTCTTTCTCTGTTTCTGCTTGAGCAGGCTTACCCTTGATAATTTTTTTTTTTTTTTTTTTTTGAATGATTGTGTCCTCCTGAGGACAGCTGGAGGCAAAAATAGAAAGAGGGGGTTTTGTTTGGTCAGCAATAGGAAATGATTTTTCTGAAGGGTAGCTATAAGCAGAGTCACTGTCTTAAACCTGTAAAATCCATAGGAGCTGTGCCATAGGCTTCTGCAGGGAGACATAAATGTTCATTACGTGAGAACGCATGGGAATTATGTCCTTAGCTTAAGCACTCCTCCTGAGGCGATCTCAGTTCTCATCTATGCTCCACTAAAGTCTTTGTATATGCCTTCAGTTTTGATAGGAAGTCTCAGAGTTGGCCCAGGAAGCTGTTTTGAGTGCTAAATGTTTCATGCCATAGTGCACAACACCTGCTCCCCAGACTCTCAAACACGCACATAAGGTTTTCTGCCCTTTTATCTCTGAAATCTTGCAGTCTGACTCCTAGATCTACATGATCTCCTAGTATATAGGTTCTTCGATGAAATGGCTAGTTCCAGTGACTTCAGGCAGTTTTGACTGAAGCTTGGGAAGCCCAGTGTGGTGATTTTCCCCAGCTGACATTCTCTTTGAACTGATCACACCAGTCCACAATTAATAACATGTTTCTTCCCAACAGGGGTATTTAGTGCACAAGCAAGGGGCTACCACAATTTTTAGTTTTTCACAGAATCACAGAATGGTTGAGGTTGGAAGGGACCTCTGGAGATCATCTAAGTCCAACCACCCTGCTCAAGCACGGTCACCTAGAGCACGTTGCACAGGATCGCATCCAGGCGGGTTTTGAATATCTCCAGAGAAGGAGACTCCACAACCTCTCTGGGCAACCTGTTCCAGTGCTCTGTCACCCTCACAGTGAAAAAAGTATTTCCTCATGTTCAGACAGAACTTCCTGTGTTTCAGTTTGTGCCCGTTGCCTCTTGTGCTGTCGCTGGGCACCACTGAAAAGAATCTGGCCCCATCCTCTTGATACCTTCCCTTCAGATACTTATACACATTGATAAGATCCCCCTCAGCCTTCTCTTCTCCGTGCGGAACAGGCCCAGCTCTCTCAGCCTCTCCTCATAGGAGAGATGCTCCACTCCCTTCATCATCTTAGTAGCCCTCTGCTGGACTCGCTCCAGTAGCTCCATGTCTCTCTTGTACTGGGGAGCCCAGAACTGGAAACAGTATTCCAGGTGTGGCCTCACCAGGGCTGAGTAGAGGAGGAGCATCACCTCCCTCGACCTGCTGGCAACACTCTTCCTGATGCACGCCAGGATACGATGGGCTGCATTGGCCACAAGGGCACATTGCTGGCTCACGGTCAACTTGTTGTCCACCAGCACTCCCAGCTCTGCAGAGCTGCTTTCGAGCAGGTCAGCTCCCAGCCTGTACTGGTGCATGGGGTTATTCCTCCCTGCCCCAGGTGCAGGACCCTGCACTTCCCTTTCTTGAACTTCATGAGGTTCCCCTCTGCCCTTCTCTCCAGCCTGTCGAGGTCCCTCTGAATAGCAGCACAGCCCTCTGGTGTGTCAGCCATTCCTCCCAGTTTTGTATCATCAGCAAACTTGCTGAGGGTTACATTGTCTGAGCAGGCCATTGTACAAGCAAGAGATGTAAACTGCTTTCTTTTAAGTAGCTCTCAAACACACAACAGAGACCTTCACAGCTCAAAAATCAGCCCCATTCTGTAACTCTGAGTTCTCTATGGTTAGCTTTGACAGTAGCTAGAACTAAATGTGAGCTATTGTAGTTATGGCCATTTAGACCAGGTTGGCTTCTCTAGATTTAGCTCCTTTCCCCCTTTGATCTGATCCACTCAGCAACAGAAATTTCTGCCTGTGGTCTGCTTTTGCCATTGAGAGGAACTCAATGCTTGCATTGAGAAACCTTGCCAATTCGCCAAATGAATAAACATTTTAGCACTTCAATTGAATTCTTCACTCTGGGTTAAATAGCTATACCAAAAAGTCAGATCGAATTAAGTGGGGGGAATCCTTGTTGGCTTATTCAGATTTTGATAACATTAGGTTATTTTTGTTTTTTCCCTGCTTTCTTACCCTTTGGAAAAAATAAAGTCACACTTAATCTCTTATTTCCATGTGCCATGAATAAGAAAGAATCCAGGGTTGAAATATGCAATATGTCCTTAAGTGTAGATAATATTGCAGACATGGAAGAAATATGTAGAGTTTTAAGAGATAAGAGGGAACATGTATACATTTGCTACCTTTTCTGTTGTATTTTCAGTCCAGGTTAATCCTAAATTACTTAATTTTACATGATGCGTAGGTATTTCTCCAGGTAATGTGTATACCAACCAGGTGAATGAGACTTTAAACAAGACTTTTGAGTCTTTACAGAACCACATTTCTGAGACAAATCCATTCCTAGTCATAATAGGAAAATAAATACTTGACCTGATTTGCAATTATAATACAAAGAAAATTTTTTTTTTGATAGTATCTTACAAATCCATCTCAAAGCCCACACACTTCAGTAATTCCTGTAACACATGTAACAACAATCTGCATGATCCCTTAGACGAGTGTTCAAGCCATTAAGTCAACACTGCCAACTTCTGAGGTCAAAGTTTAGTTTACATTCATGTGAGGTACTAAAACATTGATGCCCACTTCTTCAGTCTGAGCCCAGTTCTCTTAAGTAGGTAAAATTCGGTAAACAGAGGAGGGAATACGAAAGAGAGGAAATCATTTGTTTAAGCAAGTACGAGCCATTCCTGTAAGATATTAAGGAAGCTGAAGAAGTTACAATTTCTTATTGTGGCTTACAAATCCCACACAAACACTCTTTCTCTGTCTGCAGTCCCAGAGTCTGTCTGTCCTCAGTGTGAGCTGTGTTTGCTTACATTAGCTTTGAATTTGGCCCTGCATGTCTCCAGGCAGGACCCTTTAAATTACATAAATTCTCAGGCTAACAGAAGAACCTATTGTTCAATTTGTCCTTGCTTCAATGTAGAGATAAAGGGTTTATTTAGCTACCTGAATCACTCTGAGATTAAATAATCATGAGATGTTCATTGCTTTCCATTGCACAACCAGCTTGACTGGGTTGGCTTTGGGCTGTAAATAAGCTAATAGCTTTTGGAGAAGGTTAAAGGACAGACAGTTCATTTAAATGTTCCTGTTATGTTTTACTACATGCATTTTTGTTTCTTTAAGGTCAGTGTGTTTTTGATGTTACAGAAGTTAGTAATAAGATTGACTAATTTCTTCCAAGTCTTCTCATTGCTATTTGTTTTCTGCCCTTGAAACTGGTTAGAAGGACGTCATCAGTGGATTTCCCTAGAAAAAAATTATTCTCATTGGTCTTGTCAACTCAGTTGAAGTCTTTCAGCACCTTTCTGATGAATGCCAGCAACTGCCTTGTGCTGATATATAGCATAATAAAGGTGACTGCAGCAAGTGGTAAATTCTGTGTATGGAGAGGGCCTTCCTGTCATTAAGTTCTTGCTGTAATCTTTCAGCAAATATTTGAAAGAATAAGACTGATCATTAGAGGAAGGTTTAGCAGCTCCACTAAAGACAAAATAGGGGGTTCAGATATGGAGGAGGAGAAAACAGTGGGATGGAAAAGCAGTGTGAACACAGTGTTCATAGTGTGACGGGTGTAAAGCTGTGCTGCTGTGCAGCAGCGCAGTTTCATCACTGCTGGAGGCCTTGCACAGATGCAGAGCAGCCAAGGGTTCAGCTTGGGAGAATGGGTTGCTGTGTGGGAAAGCAGAAGGCATTCTTCCTATCTCTGGAAGTATGCTCCTGCATTCTTGTGAGAGGGGTCAGGGGAAGGAAGAAATCCTAGAGTGGAAAAGAGGGGAATTTGAATTTATCAAAGTTCTGATCATCTGAGTATGGTGGGGCAGATGTTTATTCAAAACAGGCCCTCAGAAATGTTTGTCTCCCCTTTTGCCCAGACGTTCCTGTCACTTCAACTCCAGTCACTGCGTTCTACCATGGTTGCATGACTGTGAAGCTGAGTAACAAGGCACTGGACTTAGATGAGGCTCTTTACAAGCACAGTGACATCACATCACATTCTTGTCCTCCAGTTGAGGCAGGTCAGTAGGTACCACTGCAATGCGAAAGTTTTATATTCAGAAACTTTCAATGCTTTTCTTTTTTTTTTTTTTAAAGATATAAATTATTCAGACCTACTGCACTGCGTGTATAGTTTCTCTAAAACACTGAAGTTATGTAGGAGCTACTGATCCTTATGTCAGATTGATTATTGAAATACTCCTTTGCTTTGATGTTTAAAGGTTGTAATATATTTGTAAATATTTCAGAAGACTAATGTTAAATAAGCCAAAAGTACAGAATATACCTAAAGTGAATGTTATGTTCAGGCTGTAAGAGACAGTTTTATGTGTAATGTGGAAAACCTGGTAATATATGAGTGTGGACTGGAAGAAAAATAATAATGCTGTATTATTTTTTATTACCAAACACTGCTTTCTGATTTACAAAATATGAGAGAATAAAATATTTACATACAACTTTTTAATTTACCTGTGCTGAGATTATTCTTTATTCTGAAATTTGGGGATAATGAGGCAGGCTGTGCCTGAGGTGGAGATAATACTGATGGGAGGGTTTTTTTCCTGTTTTATTTTTGTTTGGAGATTATTTTTATATACTTATGCCAGTATTGTATATCCTCCAGACTAGAGAGCAAATGGTTGCTGCTATTATTATTACTATTACAGTTTCTTTTCTTGGTACCACAGATGGACTCAGTTGTGACCTTTAGAAAAGCTCTTGGTTGACAGAAAATGGAAAACAAACTTGGATCAGCAGGAAACAATTAGAGGACTCAATAAGTTGAAAGCCATATGGGTCTTGCATCAATAACCACTGAAGCAAATGATGAGGTGTCAAGAATTGGGGAATATTATGCGGTGATGACATTTTTTTGCTGCTTAACTTTTGCTTTGGCTCACTCACTGTGAGCCTAAGGGGAGCACTGAGGTTTGAGACCGTGCACATTAGCTAGCCTGAATTGCAGTGTGGTGAGAATATGCACATAGGTTTACTCAGGAGAGGCTGTAGAACCGTAAAGTGCATTTAACTTTTGAGCTAATAGTGTGAGTTTCCTTGTGAAGCTGGGGTGGGCTTTGCTTAGCCTGCTTAGAGGCACTTAAAATTTTGCTTTATTTGGTCCTTATCTTGCATCAAAATAGAGTAATGAACTGAGAGACACATATATTCTTGTGGTATATTCTTGTGGTGGAAATCCCGATACTGAGTGGCTAAGGATATCCCGTGCTTCAGATGATTAATATGGAAAAGGTCTAATTCTGCAAGGTCTTTTATAAATTGTTCCTAGTCATTCTATATAATTTTTTTGCCTAGTTAAATACAGAGATCACAGATTAATTTAATAATCTGCACATAAGCCAACACCTGTGACCAAGCTGTGGAGATGGAACTGTCCCAGAGGAAAGGATGGAAGATGGGGAATAATACCCCAAACATCTTTGCTGGTAAGGATCACTGCTTTTTTAGCAGAGAAAAGGCAGCTACTGTCTTAGCCAGTAGACAGCATGACATCTTGGCTCCATATCATGACCAAACCAGTCAGCAGTAACACTGTAGGGCAGAAAAGACCAGAGCGCCCTGTCACTTTCAGCCACCCCACTCTTATACACTTGCGGAAGGACCTCTCAGAAGACTCTTCACACTCAGGTATGACCAGATATAAAGTTTGAAGGGATATTTGCTAACTAGACAGTAATATAAAGGGACAGGCTCACTGGTGGAGTGTGTACCCAGGAGAAACCCAGGAGTATGGGGTTTTCCTTTCTATGTTTTTTCTTTCTTTTACTTTTCTTTTTTCTTTTCTTCCATCTGAACATGAGGAAAAGCTTCTTCACTATGGGGGTGACAGAGCACTGGCACAGGTTGCCCAGAGAGGTTGTGGAGTCTCCTTCTCTGGAGATATTCAAAACCCGCCTGGATGCAATCCTGTGCAATGTGCTCTAGGTGACCCTGCTTGAGCAGGGGGGTTGGACTAGATGATCTCCAGAGGTCCCTTCCAACCTCAGCGATTCTGTGATTCTGTGATTCTTTTTTTTAGCAAGGGAAGTCAAGTTATCACTGAGAATGCTTTCTGTTAGAGTCGATGACTCTGGATCAACTTGTGATATGATGGAGAACCTAGAAAATGTCAGTTTAATATTTTCAGTGAGAGCAGAAATAGAAGGTATGTGGTTAACAGTACTTCCCCACTGTAGTGCTTCGTTTTCTGTTTGTTTTTCCTTGTTATTGTAGTTCTTTTCTAAAATACATCTCCCATCTTTTCAGCCTGGAGTAGGTCTAATGAAAACAGCACAAGCTTGGAAGCACTTAGTATTTTTTAAACCAAGTAGATGAAACAAACCCTATGTTAGACTTTGTTCTTTGCAGAGGAGGCATGCTAGCAAAATAGTCTTATGTCTGGCATTTTTGTGTAATTTCTGTGGTAGTTCCCCAAAAAATACTATGTGGCATAAATGAATCACAAATATGTCTGACCTTTGTGTTAATGTAAGTGGTATTATTTATGAGGCCAGAATTATTTTGGATACTGGAAATGTGAATCCTGTGGTACAATGTAGTACTCTGCAGTTTCAGACTTAATATTATGTGAATTAAATTGTTTAAAGAAATGGAATTATAGTTCTTTCAGAGCAAAAATTGCTCTAGGACTGTGCACATGTGTGCTTGTATGCATAAATACTTCGTACAGACCAAATACTTTGTACAGACCACAAAGAACCCTAACCCAAAATGTAATTTAGAAGAGAAGTCCAGAGTTTGTAAATCTGGAGAATTACAGAAAGGGGGGGCTTGTTTTGCATCAAACTTGATTGTTCTTAATACACTACAGCAGTGGCACACTGGAGGCAGCTGCTTCTATATACCATTTTGAGAAGATGAAAAAATTGATAAACATTAGCCCCTCCATTCCTCCTCAATCACTATGCTTCAGTCCAAGGGAAATGTTGGTTTTATTTTTGTTTTGGAAATAGTCTAGGTGGTCAACTCAAAGGGAGCAAGTCTGTTCCAGGCTTTGAGTCACTAAAGTGAATGCGGGTGGTTCCCCTGGTAGTATTCATAGTAAGCAAAAAGAAATAAGTGCGCATTTCCATTAAGTACATGATCAGGGTGATGTGTACTGTTTACAGCATACACTTGCACAGAACTAAGCATATTGGATTGATTAAATTCATGTTTAAACCAAAAATATGATGGCTCCTCTCTGACTTTTGTTTCTCTTACCAGATTCATATGTCACCTTTTTGATATCAGTGGCCTAAAACTTAGCATCCCAGAAAAATGTTTTTAATTCAACAGAGATTTTTATAGTCCATATAAACTAACCTCTGATTTTTATGTGTATTAGTACTGAATCTGCTTTTTATAAATAGGGGTACAGCGCATTAATTAAAAGAAATTTCTTGAAAGGTGGAAAGTATTATGTAAACGGACAATCATTCCAATCATTGCTCTATTTTCAGCTGGTTTGATGGTGTCACTTCCTTTCAAAGGAAACTGTCAAGTAGGTTGGTTTTGTTTATATAGGCTTTTATTATTTCATAATATGAAGTAGCTGCTTAAAAAGTAAATGAGAAATATGTTCCTTTCCCTGTTTTGCTCTTTGGCCTTTTAAGAAATGTCTATAGCTTCATTGCTGTCTAGACTGCGAGATGTATAGGGCAAGCAGCTCCACCCTTCCTCTGGGAGCAGAAAGTAGTGAAGGGATGCAGTGATCTGACGCATTTTCATCCTTGTGTAGCCACTCCTGCCACGAAATACGGCAGCCCCATGCTAAGAGGGATGCCCGCTAATGCGATGCACAATGGGGAGGGCATGCCGGAGATGACACTTCATTCCTGTAGATGATACTTTTGAAGGGGTTTCTGCTTAGCCTTGTCAAAGTATTTTTTAACTCTCAGTAATAGGAGAAAATTTAAAAAAAAAAATGTGAAAAAGAATTCTGACCACTCATCAGTTCTGTTTCAGTGGTTATAAAATTACTGGACCAGGTCCTGATCAGTTTAAATAAATAACTGGGATCAACATGCAGTGGTTTTGACTGGACAGGAATAAGTTCCAACACTAAAAAGTATAGATTAAATCTCTGTTTGGAAATTGCACCTTTAGCACACTGATGTGACACACTTCAGATAAAATAGTCCCAATAAAATTAACCTCTGTGTTTGGAACTTGAAGGAGGGGAATACTCGGTAGGATACTTTTCCTCTGTTCTTCAGTTTTCCTGTCTTTACACAGCCTTAGATACAATACAAATATACACAGTAAATTTTATTGTAAAATAGTTGCCACACTTTTTTTTTTTTATTGGTACAACACTTTCACCGAAAAAGGGTTATTAAATAAATACTACAAGGAAACAAACATCTGGTCTTTTCCTATGCAGAGTGATTGACTCAGAGCTCCAAACTACCTACTCAGACAACACAGACTAAAACCCCTCTATATTGGCTTATGAAAACAGAGCACGTATGCAGAGTGTTTTCTTCCTTTCTCCTCATGAAGAAAAGTTGCTCTGCAGTATATGGAGAAGGAAAAAAGTCACTCATGTTAGCCAGAAAGCAATACTGCAGTTGACTGCAGGCAAACTGAGTGGTGACTGGTAACCCCCGCAGTGATGTGCCTGCCCTTGTATTTCCAGGATTCTGCTCAGTTCACAGTGAGATATGGGTTAAAGCAGAGTGGCTGTAACACACTCTGTGGCAGGATCCTTGATCAGTCTGGCGCCTGCACTGCACAGAGTTTCCAAAACTTAAAAACAAAAGGAGCCTACCAACTACTTAAAATAACCCTTTGTTCTACGGTGCATACGGTGGAGGCTTTTCTCCAGGCAAGAAGTAAGTCGGTGCATAGAGGGGTGGAGCATTGGGGGGAAGACCGTAGCTGGAGCTGGATTGAGATGAAGGCTGAGTTTCTTCTGATAAAGAAATGTCAGTAGATGATGTTCCTGGAAAATTGCTGGCAGGCTGTATATAGACAAAGAAAAATACCTTCTTCAATAAAGGATTACAACCCCATTTGCAGCTCTGAGTTAAGTGTCTACCATGTACATATTATATAATAAGCCAGATGATAGTTAAATTTCTCATGCATTGCAGCACAACACTCACTGGAGTATTAAAGCATGTGCTTAAGTATAGTAGTTACAGTGTGTAGTGAAACAAGACAGATTACATCTGTAACCAAGTAATTTTTAATAGGCATTGTGCATACAGCTAGGCAATAGAACAGAAGAGGAATTTCTGCAACAAGGGATGCTCTGGCTTCCCAGGTGACTCACTGTACCTGTCTGGCTGATTAGGTTACATGTAGCTGCTAGTTTCCAGGCATCACTGTGAAGCTTAAATTATCTCAGTTACAGTACTTGCATAAATGCAAGGTCTTATTGCTGTGCCAAATGCAGACTCCTCTTAAGAGAAAATTTTACATGTAGGCATGTGTCCCCTTGTAAGTCTTTCACTTTGGCTGTCTCAGTTATAATGGGGTTTGGCTGAAAGAAGCACAAAAATAGACAGACTTAAGGAAGCAGCCCATGTTCAGTAACAAGCAGAGTTTGTTAAAAGGATGCATCTAGGGACTAATGTTCTGGATAAAATCCCACCACTACTTTAAACCAAGTTTTGCCATTGATTTCAGAGGGCCAGGATTTTTCACTCCTCCCCTCATATGCCAACACATGCCAGTCCATGGGCTTCATCAGAAGAGTTGTGTGCTCAGTTCCCCTCAGGTTCAGGCCTAAAGAGCCTGGAATTTAAAAAAAAAAACAAAGAATAGTAATCATGGATCTATTTCAAGGGAAATGAAAAATCTGGGTAAGTAAACACGGCTGTCTTGGGTACTTACCATGCAAAAAAAAAATAGTAGTCCTCATCTAGAGCGCCAGTACCAAGGCTGGTACTTAGCCTGTGGCCTCTCAGGCTGGCGTTCCCCATGCCGTGGTGCCAGCTTCTCCATGGGACTCTGGGTGAGCGGGGCGCAGCCCTGGGAGTGAAACCCCCACAGAGAAGAGACTGTTGTCCTGCGTTTGCGCCGCAGGATGACTGACTGCAGGGTTACTGTGTGAGAATGGGGACTTTGTGACAGGAAGGTTGTTCATGCCCTTTAACTCTCCTGGAGGCAGTGCAGGTATACTTAAGGACCTGCTATATAGATCATCTCCAAGAGTAGTAGCTGGGGCTTGGGGTTTTTTCTGGCTGTTGCTTCCCTACCCTCCCCACCACAAACTGCAGCCACCATTTCCATCTGTCTGTCTGGAATTGCTTCTGTAATGTGTTCTTCTTTGGCAGGAAGGACTGGCACCACCTTTACTACTGGCATCACCAGCAGCCCCTGCACAGCTATTCATTTACCCGAGCAGTTGGCAGGCTCATTACCAAGACTAGTTACAACTGAACTGTACCAGTAAAGGAAAAGTAGTAGTGTTAGCACATGCCATGGTAAATAAAAGAAATGCTGGCTTACATCTTTGTCAAAATGAATTCCTGTTGTCACTTTTTTCTTTTTTGCATTTTTCTGATTTCTGTTTGTGTACAAGGAAGTATGAAGTAAACTAAGGCGCTCCTACCAGCAGCTATGTGATTTTTTTTCTTTTAAGGCTTTCTTCACCCTGTTCCAGAAAACAGTTATTCAGTGAGATACTGGATTCAGCAGGGCACCAGGAACCAGTCTGGTCCATGGTGGGAGCGTCAGGTGAATATTAAGGTTCATACTCTGAGCTAATGCAACTTGGGGCAGCATGTATCCTGGGAGTGCTACAAGCCAGACTAACCCAGACCTGGGCGGGGGGATACATTCCCGGGAGGAGCAACTATGGCCCTTTACTGGCCCAAGGGAACACTGGCCAGAGAGCGAGGTGCATCTTAGGGTCCATTCTGCTGTACAATTAGGTTAAAAAAGAGCTGAGGCCTGAAGGTGAGAGGCCAGACTCCACATGGGCGTCACATGCACATGGTGCACACTGCCATGCTTGTGGCATTGTGTGCTGAGACTGGCCAACAGCATGTGCAGCACCACCCCCGCCTGTACAGGGCCTGTGCTGGAAGGGCTGCTCTGAGAGTGCCCTGGGAGCTGAGGCTCTGGCACACCTCTGGGGATCAACACAGGTTTAAGTGACTCAGCACTGCCAAGGCACAGGTGGCTCTTGGCCTACCTGAAAGCAAAACCTTTATGCTTTTGAGATGCCTGAGGGTGCCCTGCCAGACCTCTGTGACCAGGGATATGTGTCAGTCTGGTGTAGACCTTGGGTCCTGTGTGCATAGCTTGGAAACATGAGGCCATCTCAGATGCCCTAGCTTTAGGCAACTGAATTTCTTTCCAGGATAGGGTTCAGCTTCAGATTTTGATGTCTAAATTAAGGGCTCAACAGCACAGCTATTTAAGCTCACAGCAGAGTGACATGTAGGAACTGAATCCCACCCCAGTGGGTCAGTGCAAAGGCCTTTTGGGGTGCATTTGTGCTGCTCACTTCATAGATCTTCTTTAGGCTGAGATTATCCGTGTGTGAGAATTGCCTAGCTTGCTCTGTGGACTTGAAGGGTAGACCAGCACAGGTGAAGACACCTACACTGCAGACACCTAGAGCTCCATTCAGCTGCCCTTGTTTAAGTTCTAGTCTTTTTAGGATGCTATCGGGTATCCCAGGTGTCCACACAGACATGACACAGAGGCTGCAGGACCTGGGCCCTCCCAGGGCAGCAGCAGGGTCCAGGTGTGACCAGATGTCATGTCACACAGCATTAGATACCTAAATGCCAACAGCATTTACAGTTAGCCAGCATTTACGTCTAGCCAGGTGAATCCCAGGCCCTAAAGTCTGCAGTTGCCTTAAGGATCAGGAACAGCTGAGCAGGGGTTGTGAAGGCCTACATTATGCAGTTGTGCACTGCTTGGAGCATTTGGGTGGGTTATGAAAGCCTCCAGCCCTGTGGATTCAGTCCACAGCTCTCAAGTAATAGAAGTGGATGACATTTAAGGATCTGGCTGGTCCAAATCAGGCATGCTTCTTAGTTGAAATTACAAAAGGGTAAATGTAAGTTTATTATGATGGATTTTTTTTTCTACTTATATAACTATTCCATTATACTGATGCAGTAATTATTTCTCTCTGAAATGCATGCAGGAATACAAGCGCATGCAGGAAGGCTGTTTACTCTTTTTTTTTTTTTTTTTTTCCCCAGGAAAAGGATTAAGAGCTTTCCCTTTTGGAACCCAGTGCTTCTTGCTAACCTTTCCTGGCTTGGGGACAGCTGGTGATGTCTTCCTCTGACTGTTATGAAGGGGAGAGAAGACAAATGAACACACTTCTTAGAAAAAGTAAAAATCTAGAAAAAGAACTGACTTTATTTTGGAATGCAAAAGAATTTTAAGAAGAAAAGAATGTTAAGAATTTGGGGTGAATATAATGATGTATTTCTGTTTCTCAGTGGATGCAAGCCTAAACAAACAGTTACAATTGATCCTTACGATTACTTACATGCATCTCTTCAGCTTAATTCTTTCTTTCCTCTGTTTTTAATCCCCTTTTCTCTCTACTCTTGGCTATGTGCTAATCGAACTCTGCAGAACAGCACAGCTTTTCAGCTAAAAGTAAACAAAAAAAGATCCCTGAGTGTGCCTTTTTCTCCTCTCAACCAGTGATCTCCAAAAGTGCCTGGCCCAATTTATATTAATAAATAAGATGCACCAAGGACTGTTCTCTAGCCCTGAGACCAGCTGACACAGCACGTACCAGTTCCCTACAGGTAAACTCTTGCCACCAAGCCAGTGTGACTGTACGTAAATGACCTATTGGGAATGGTCCATCATCCTTGCTGTCTCCTGACCTGGGTGCTGCTGGAAGACTGTTAGATGGTCGGGGCCAAACCCACATCAGGCACGTGCTAACAATCCCTGGTGTGGATGATCAGTTATTTACCCAGAATAGATATAGTCCAGATACAGATGTGGGTAGGTGGTCCACAGCTAGTCCACGTTAAATGTGCAGTGTTTTCAATTAAAAAGGGTTACAAAACATGCAGTACCTGTTGGTCTAGCACTACACAGTCAAAGAGAAACAAGTCATTAGGTTGAATTAAACATCCTTACTGTGCTTTAAAAATCTGAGAACTCCTATGATTGCTCTAGAGTTTCAGTGTATTTAGTTATTTACAGCTCATCCCTATGTTCTTCACCTCAATTTGTCCACTTTTTGCTGCACCAGCCAAACAGAGTCATGAAGGTCACTGATGTCAGCTGTGCCAGGCACAATGCCCTGGCATGGCACAGGAACACTGTTGGCCTTCTAGCTGGGCGAGGGAGGGAAGAGGGTCCACTCAGGCCTGCAGAACATATGTGTGCCAACACCTGGTGCAGAATCCAGACTCTGATTAGGTGCAGACACCTAAGTATTGTGCAGGAGAAGAGCTAGGTGAACAACGGTTCAAGGGACAGAGCAGGGCTTACTCTTTGGTATGAGTTGGGGGTGGCAGTGGTGCTGACCCTGCAGGTTAGAGCACTTGTCTGTGTTTGTGCTCTGTCTCAGTCCAAAGACTTACAAACCCACCTGCCAGGAGACTGCCCTACTGTCTGGCCAGGCTGGATGCAGGCATGGGAACTCTCTTTCTCTTGCCTGTTGCAGTGCATCACGGTGCAGAAACGAATGCAAAAGGGCCAGGAAGAGAAACCATATGAAGAACCCTGATCTTGTAAACGAAGAGGTAGAGAACTTGAACACAGTCTTCCTCCTGTATAGGCAAGTCCCTCCTCCTGGGGCTGCCCCTGTATTTTCTGTGATTAACATTGAAAACAGCCCTTAGGTCACCCCCCTCCCAGACAAGTACCCTGCCACAGAGACTGCAGAGTCTTAGCATTTGGTGTAACCACCATAACACAACTCCAATGAGACTGGTGGTGGGAATGGTGCTTTCTCCACTGGAGCTATTCCAGACCCTGCTGGGATAGGAACAGGAGATGAAGGTTTGAATCTCTCTGGCAAAGGAGGGTTAAGAGCCCTCTCGTCACCTACGTACCTTCCCCCATCACCAGGCTACTGGGGTGAAGAAAGCAAACACCATCCTCAGCACGACTCATTGCCCTTTCCAGTCCAGCTGGAGTCAGTGCAAGCTCAGAGTACAGCTTGCACTTTATCCTTCTGAAGGAAGCAAAGCAGAGTTGACTCAATTCATGTTCTATCCCCTCCCACAAGGGAAGAGAAATGTAAATCTGGCAACTTTCCATCCTGCCTTTAGGCCAGCCTCAACTGTAAGGCTGACCAGACTCTGTCAACTGCCACAGCAGATCAGGCCAAAGTCTAGCCAGCTCCGTACCTCTGTCTCAGCAGTAGTCAGTAACAGATGCCTAAGGGAAGACTAAAAGAAGGGCTCTATCTTCTGTCAAGCCCCTGTTGGTACTTGTGGCAGGCAGCCATTTGGAGATTTCCTGGGCTGCAGGTAATATCTGAAGCACTGTTTTAAATAGCAACTGATGGACTAAGTCCCCAACCTCTCATTTATATTCTTCCACAACATCTTGTGGCATTTGAGTCCTCCTTGGTGTGTAAAAGCCCTTCCTATTTCTGGCTTATCTTGCTATCTTGTAGCTTTACTGGGGCTACCAAAATTTTGTGCAATGAAAACCATCAGTGATATACAGCCACAATCCTTTCCATATCACTTATGACTTCATAGACCCCTTATTTCCTCCCCTCTCTTGTCTTCTTTCTACCTGAAGAGTCCTAATCTGTTTATGTCTCTCCATATAAAGAGTAAGGCGTGTAAACTTTTCTGCCAAATTCTGTATGACCCTGCCTCTTGTCAAACTCCACAGGAGCCAAGATCTACCACTGCAGACTTTGTACTGAGGAGCAGCTCATGGTTTTCTGATGGAGTAAGAACGGTGCCATTTTGTACTATACCTGAAGAGGTAACGGGTAGGATGGATACGTAGAAATAGTTGCTGCAGAAGGACAAAACCCAGCGTATGTCAGGATCTGCTGAGCAGGGTTGTACAGGATCTGAGGAGGAGGCGCAGCACTGAAAGCAATTTGGGACAGCGGTACCTGTTGAGCACAAAAGACAACAATATATTAGCACAGTGTAGAGAGAGCTGGAGCAGAAACTGGTTCTAATATAAGTGACTTGACAATTTAGTAGCTTTCTGTTTTCCAATATAATACAATACTACAAAAATCAAGTAGCAGACAGAATGAGAGCAGAGCGTATCTGGATTGACCTTTTTGGCCAGAATTACAGAGCTATTTTAATCTTCTTCCCTTGGAAAAAGACTGCTGGTGCTTCCCTAGCATCAGTTACAGCAGCACTGGCAGGACTCCAGAACAGAGATACCCTGAAGAGCAGAACATACAGCTTTGACCTCCTCTTCTTCCACTTGAACACCAAACACCCTAGTCCTTCACATTTTGCTGCAGTCTCTTTGCATTAGCAACTAGCTGATGCCCTTCTGTCTTTTCCTCTGCTTTTCTAGACAGATCTACGAAGACCTCCTCCCCATCCGGAGCACTTGCTCTTTCACAGGCTCCCTCTCACTTGTGAAGTGGATTCTCCTGCTGGCCCTTATCTTATTCCTATTGCATGAAATCAAGGAGGGATTCTCATTTCCATCATAGTTGAACTGACTCCTTGATCATATCCTGTGGCTCTACTGGCATGTCCCTTAACTGCCACGCAAGGTAAATTCTGCAGGAAGACGTAATGGCTCATATTAAAGCAAGTGATAGAACTGGGGAAAAAACAAACAGAATAAAAACCTGGATGTAACAGAGGACTTGTGTGCCTAAAATCCTGTGCTATGTAACCGTTTGTGAAGGACAGTGGAGCTGTGTAAAAGATTTTCAGGGCCATCTGCTTTGCAAATCGAGAGAATCTCAGCGGTTTCTTTTCTCTCCTTTGTTTTTATTAGCAGATTCCCGTATATGAGAGCATGGAATTTGCTTTTTACTGAAATAATAAAACATGGTGATTGTAAGACAAATACTGAGAGAAGAGGCCAGGACTTTTTTGGCATTTCCTTTCAGATTTATCAGTGAGAGACATGAACAACTGTACCCTTCAGAGATAGGATGCAGGCTGTGGTTAAGGGGTGTATTAATTGTGTCCATACATGGAAAATGTATTGTAGGACACTGGTATGCCACATGAGGGTATCTGACAATCTAGGCCTGAGCTCTGCAGAGAAAATTGGCACCCCAGGAACTGGCACAGAGAAAGGCTTACCCCAAAAGTAGAAACCTATTTCATGGTAGAAGGCAAGTCTCTCACCTTCAAGGTACCCTCCTCAAAACACCTCCAGTCTCCCTGCCCTGCTGGGTGAATACAATGGGGAGGAACAGAGAAAAACTTCCTTGTGGAGAGCAGTAGCAAGAAACAGTTAATGAGATGATTGCCTAAGATCCAGCAGCTATACAAGCCAAAATGTGGCTCACCCTGATGAGGGCTGCATCAGGGTCCAGCACGTGCCCTTCCACAGAGAAGGCTCTGTCACTTCAGATCCATCTGACTACAGACATAAGCAAAGCAAGAAACAGTCTTTTTGCACAACATGAAACAGAGATATCTGTTCTGAATTTGTCACCACTGTTCTGCTGTGGCTCATCATAGGTGTCTCTGTCCCAACCCCAAGAATCTCTCTATATCCTGTTATGTCCTCTGCACCAGCAGCAGCCATATTCTCCAACTGCTAAGGACAAACATTGCAACAGTCCTGGCAGACAGGTTTGGGGAGTCACCCATCCCAAATCCACTGATAAAAGCGTTTCATTATCAGGCCATCTGGTCTCAGCCAGGAGCCAGTAATGATTCACAGGTATGATTTGTGTATATTTAAGCTAGTTAGATGCTAATATCAAGTATTCTGGTAATGACACTATGTTAAATTAGTCACATAAAACACAAGGGTAGGTAGAGACATTTTAAACAGGAGCAGGCACCCAAGTCAGAGCGGTAAGGAGCTGTTAACTGGCCAGTCGAGCACTGGCAGTGCCACTTGGGCATCTCAAAGGAGAGGCGACAGTGCTTATTTCCAGAGCAGCTCCACGTGACACCCAGCGGGGAAAGCAGGGCTGTGGCTTGTGGCCTTCCTTGCACCCAGCCACACATGCTGCTGCTCCCTATGTGCTACAGTTGTGCAGTGGCAGAATGAGAAAGTTCAGCTTGCTGATCTCACAGAGAACTGCCAAAACATGTATTTTTGAGCTAGGATTATTTATAACATCAGACTGCACCTTTAGTTATAGGAATGCCAAGACACGAATATGTGAAAAGTAGCTAAGTAGTTCAGGGTCCGTTTTGCTGGGGGTTTTTTGAGGACAGTGAGGGAAGAAGGGGAGAGAAAAGGGAATGATATTTAATCTGTCTACATTCCCTTCAGAAGTCCAAGAAGGTGTTTGAAAAAAAAAGCTGGCATACTCCAGCAGGATCAGAGGTCTTTCTGATTAATGCAACCCTAAACACAGGTCAGGCAGATTCCTTGGCAAGGTGTGTCAGAAAAACATCAACAAGTCAACATGTAAATACTGGGGGCATGGAAGAGACCTTCTACATTCACTCTTGGTACTAGCAAGTTAAGTTCTTCATTCATTCCTTTACCTCTCTCTTGCAAAAGAAATGACCATGGTGTGTCACCATTTTGGATACTGTAGGTATGTACTTCTATTTGCATTATATCTTAACCTGCTGTTTGTTAAAGGTGATTATGCTACAGACGCTCACCAGCATTCTGTAGCCCAGCACGCGGTAGATCTGAAAACAAGATCCCGTCATACCCTAAGAACAGCTCTAGCTCCCCTTGCACCCAGCTGGTTACAGGGGACAGCCCTGCAGATGACACAGGGGACACTGACACCTCAGGGTGAGGAGAGGACAAAGTGATTCCCACTGAGCCAGCAGGGCTCTCTGGCATGCAGCAAAACCAGGGGGAGCATGCCAGGGTCCAGAGGGAATTTGTCACAAGAAAGAAAACCCACAGGCACCAAAACAACACTATTACTTTTTTCTGTTCAGGAAATGTGATGGGTTTAGAGGCAACTGCACTGTGTTTCGCAAACTCTTTCCTCTGTAACATGTTTTGGCAGCCAGAATTACCCAGAGATAAACATGATGTTTTTTCTTTGACTAGTCAGCCTAGCCCTGTCTTTTCTGGAAGTCAACCTTAGAGCAATGCCCTGAGGCATTTCAATGGGCTTTAGAGCTCTCCGTGGAAAATACCAATGGGCATTTCTGTGGGAAGATAACATCTTGAAAGAGAGAAAACTGTTCTCACATTTCTAATTTCAATTTTAATTGCTTTTCTTATTTCAGTCCTCTTCTTTCTCCCCCTCTTCTATTTGATGTTTTCTTGGCCCCCCACTTCTCCCAAGAGTTATGCCTTTCATAATGAAGGAAAACAGGAGATCAGGAAGCCAGTTTTGGTAGGTAACGCAAAAGGACCCTGAAAAAGCACAGGCCAGAGCAAGAAACAGTCATTTCGTTTTGGATTGCTTCTTTAGTAGCACTCTCACAAACATAGCATGGTTCCTGTGCTGAGGTAATTGACACAAACTCATCTTTCCCCTTAAGCTAGTGAGGGTTTTTTTTCCACTCCCGCTGCAGAGCAGACATTAAACAGCTTATTCAGATCAGGTTTGTTAGCTGGAGCCTCCACAGACTTGCTCCAGAACAGCGTCTTGGGGGGAAGCTGCACGGTCGCTATTGCTGCCTTTTCCTTGTGTGGCGTTTTGCTGCCTGGTCGCAGGGCTCAGAGCTCAAAGCAGGCGCTGCCTTCCAGCCCAGGGAACGTGCCAGGCCATGGAAACTCCAGTTCTCCCAGGAAGGTCTCCACAGCTTGGCACCTGCCAGCTCTCTGCACCCCTCGAGTCAACATCTCAAGGAAGCACTGGCAACTCCTGCAGCGGCCCTTAGCAGAAGCAGTTGCAGCAGTCTGCTGCAGCCCAGATCCCCCTGCAAGAGGGAGCACTGAGAAAGCTTCTTTGTACCTGCCTGCACAAGGCTTTAGAGGCTGAAGGTGATAGTGGCAGGGCAGGACACTGCTCTAAACCAAACCCTTGCTTTCCTTTTTTCTTATCTAATTAGAGCTTGGCCCCTACTCTAGGGGACCCACATCTCAGGGACACAGAATAAACAACATTTTGATCACCTTAAAGCTAAAGAAGAAAAGAGAAAAACAAAAAAAAAAAGGTGGTGGGGGGGACACAGCAGCACCAGAAAACTTCACAGCCCAGTTAAAGCCTTGTGGATGATAGCTGTCTTTCCCTCCTCTTGTCACTGCTCTTCCCCTCTTTTCCCACTGTAGCTTTTTCTGTTCCCCTTCTGCTATTACTCATCTCAGAGGGAGGTGATGAATTAAGCTGAGAAAGCTGCTTCCAATCCCTCCTGTCAAGCAGCCACAGCTGTTCATTACTAGCTGACTGCAGTTTGCTATCCACTCCTTGCATCAGTCCTCTTGCAGTTAGGCATAAAGGATCGGTCAGCTGCACATTTTTTACATGCGGGGACTAAGTGTGGTTGTTTGCCTTATGCTGGAGAAAGGCAAGTTTCCAGCAGATGTTTTGCAACTCTTAACAAAGGCAAATTTCAGATAATTCACATGGCCCTGCTCTAATGTGTCATTTTTAAAAGCCCTGACACATGCTGTAGATAGCCTGGACACGCTTGCTAAGGGAAACGCACGAGATTGGTTGCATATAAGAAAGGAGATATGTTTTAGGAAGGCCAGGAAGGCCAAAGTCCCTTCCCAGCATACTTCCAGGCCTTTTGCTGTCAGCTGCTGCTCACTCCTCTCTTTTCCAGTAAGCCTCTGTAAGCTCCCATGTAAGCGGTCACCCCAGGGACACTCTGGGTGAATCTCTCCCAGGCTTCACCACTGATTGGACCAATCATTTGTATCCACAGAAGTGAGGAGGTTTTTTAAACATCTGGCACCATGCAAGATCTTAACAAAAGCCACCAAGCCAAGGCGGCCAGATGAGGGCTGTGCTTTTGCCCTGTTTAGCTGCATGTTTGCGGATTAGCTACTCCTGGCCCCAAGGCCCAGCAGCTGGGCTGCCACAGAGGCCGTGCTGCAGCCAGTGCCCAGCCAGGCTGTGCTCTGCCAGAAGCACAACAGGGCCAAAACCTCCCGAAGAAGCTTCCTGAGGTTTGCCAGCTGGCAGCAAGGCTGCAGGTAGCCTGCAACATTACCCCATCCTGTCCCTTTCCTCTCAATCTTCTCTGGCATCCCTGTATCAAAGAAGGGAAGGATTTGGCCTACAGACAGGGAAGCATAGCTATTAATTCGGGCAGAGCGATGAAAGGGGAGCAATCACAATGTCCAGGCCAAGGAGATTCAGTTGCTACCGCTCCTGAGCTCCTAGTTAGCTCATACCCCATACGATACAGCTGCAGAACATCCCAGACATGTCCTTCCTGTGCCTTGGCCAGCACTTGAGGTGCACTTTCCAGGGCTGCCTCAATTTCTCCTGCTACCTGAGGACTGATAGAGGGGGCAACACCAGGAATTAATGCACCAGCATGAACCAGTAACTTGTTGCTGTTACGGGAAGATATTCCCCCTCGAGCATTAAGCCCTCCTGTCACTTTTGGCAAGTGATGCTCCAGAAATGTAGGAAAGGTGTGAAATGGGCACTACTCTCTGCTTGGAGGAGAAGGAGCCAACTGAGCAGTCAGAGCAGGCCCTGGATGCCCTCCAGTTCTGACTGGGTCCTTGGCTTACTGGCTCCCAGCTCTGAGCAGCCCCACAGTCTGTTCCCCCCAGTGCAAATCACACCTGGAACTCTTATTTTCTCCTCCTTGCTCCATCTCTCTCTCTTTCCTTTCACTTTTCTTTCTATTTAGTTTATCTTCTCCTGAATAGCCACCAGAAACATCATGGAACTAATGAGGCATTTGATGCTATCACAGCTCCCTTCTGCTCAGGCATTTCACCCCTGTCCCCACACCTCTGCCCACTTAGGTTGGAAGCTCTTCAGGGCAGGGGTCATCTTCTGCTCTGTGTGCTCAGAAAAATGAGAGCCACTTGGTTGATCTTTAGGCGCTGCTGTAGCAAGCATGACCAATGACAGTGATAATCCAGGAACAGGTACTTCACCCTTTTTACATGTCAGAAAATCTAGGCATATAAGGCAATATTCTACAAAATCACACTGTGCCCTGCATTCAGTCTCCTCTGAATGCAGCAGTGCATATCAGCACAAAATAATGGTGTGGCACAGGAAGCAGTGAGGAATGGCATTTCTTAGTGAAACAACAGAGAAGATTAATGTGACCTGAATGCAACTGTTTAAATAAAAACTTAACTGGTACATCAGAGTTAATCCCTGTTCTTGGGGAATGAACTACATAAGCTTCAGTTGTCACGGCTAGGACTTGAGTTTTACATGTAATCTATATACTAGCATCCTCCAACTCTGTGCTAGCCCACATGTTCACTGCTGAATTAGAAAAAAAAAAAGATACTACCAAGTAAATCACTAGCATGAGTCATACGGACGTCTGCTTTTTCCCATCCATTCATGTATTGACCAGACCTGACCTACTTAACTGTGAGCAGCTGGCAGTGGATCAGCCTAAAGCTGTGACTCCAGACTACCAGATCATGCAAGAAATATGTTTAAAGCGCTTCCTTTGTACACTTATGCTTCCTTTGTTTGTAACCCATTTGATAATACCAGTAAGCACACAAGTCATCACAGAAGGCAAAACTGTGAGCCTTACCATGTCTTTAAATGCACCAAGAATGGCTGCCGTAATAATTCCCAGAAACAACCCGATAATATTCAGGACTGTGGAGGACCACAGCAGCCTATACAGGTGAACCACATCTTGACAGCTGCTCACTCCGAGAAATTCATAGTAGCTGGAGGACTGTTCTGAACTGAAAGGGAATGGAAACAACATCATTACTGTGGCAATGAGTTTGCACGTAATACAGAGCACCAGAGGACCTGAATCCCTCCTGCTTACTTTCTTCTTTGGCGAAGTACTTGATCCATACTCCCACTTACAGGTGCAAATACTGCTCAGATGAACCAGAAAAAGTCACTGTAGACAAAAACTGGCTCAGCTAACGCCAGCGTTAGCCCCAGCAATAAGACTAACAGTTTGGCTGATCAGTGTTGGCGCCAGCAGGGATTCTTTTCTTTTGCTAAGGATCTCTGAACACAGACATAGTCCTAATAAATGGATGCTGCCCTTGCCATTGTATGCACTAGAGAGCAGCTACCAGCAGAAACATGCTTAGCACAGCTTTTTTCACAGCTCGCCTGGAAATCTGCTGCCATCTCTAATGATGGGGAAGACAAGCTGCTTAAGCATTAATGATACCAAAGGAAAGGAGATTTTGCCAGCTGGCTACATTTGTTTATGGTGTCTGTGGTTTGAAATTAACAGATGTCACAGAGTAGAGTATTAACGGACAGCTAAATGATGTGCCTTTAAAATGGATTGTACTATCCAGAAACCTTTGTTTATATTTCTGCACTGGTTATTGTAAATAATGCAATGGATTTTGTAAATCAGGCATGCTGTGAAGTCAATCCTCATCTTGCTGAAACTGAGAAACATCCTACTACAAAACTTGAAAACAGTATTTCCTGCACTTCTTCCCAGTATCTTCTTTAATGCTGGCCCACTACTGAGCTCCTATAGCAGCTATTTAAGATGGAAAGATTTTTTTTACATGCCAGCTCTGTTTTTGCAATTGCTAGGAAATTGCCATCAGATTATGTTGGAAAGCAGAGTGAGCATTTTGTGAAATGTTCTTCTGTTCCCCTCTCTCCAGCACATGGGACACTAGTGGAGATGGTGGGTAGGGAAAGCACTTCAGGGAAAGGCAGCATGGAGAAGCCCACAAGGCTTCTGAGAAGAACCAAGCCAAACACAGTAATTTCTGGAAATGTCAAGTCATTTACTGTGGGGCATGGTCCTGGCACTGTGGTTTAGCTATTGCTGGATTCACTTGGACCCTACTATATGAGCCCAGATGTTGCTTGACTAAATAAACTCGTAGCTTCAGCTGCCATCAGGCTGATGAATTCTGACTTCTGATCCTGACTGCGCACGGGTCTATTGTATGGCTGGCACCAAGTCACTTCACATGACCGTGTCTCCTCCTCCTTCTCTTTGGCCATCCTGTGTACTGAAATTGCCAAGTCTGTAGGTCAGAAAGATGGCTTCTTTACTTTGGATTTGTCCATGCGAGTCCCATAAGCTCTTGCTCTTCCCTGTGTATTCCTGACCCTGGCAGAACACACATATTTAATTATATCACTAAATACTGTCACAGCAGTGATCAGTCCCAGATGTTTCAGACAAAATGCTTGTCTTAGAAAACCAGCACTGGAGACATGGAGAGGGAGCTTTTTCCTGATCTCTTCTTGTTATTACCATATGCTTTAAGCAACAGAGTTTCAGTCACTTTATTTGATAACTCTGGATGCTTTCATTCCTTTAATAATCCTGTGCTTTTCTGCATTGAGCTGAGCTGTTCAATTCAGTGTTAACTCAGCTGATAATTGTGTACTGTGGAAGAAAGCATTCAGTGTAAATGCACTGCCTTGCAATTAAGATGCCCCCTCATTTGTCTATCATAGAAAAGGTACCAATGTGTAGGTGTTTACCTTTCCCATGTCATTTGTTTTGTATACCTCCATCATGACCAGATATAACACCTCTTACACAAGCAAAAGACTAACATTTATATGGGATTTTAATCCATTCCATATACCCGCACTCACTTTGTGTCTGTGTGCATGAGAAATACAAGTGCATAGATGTCTTCCCTCTAGTCCCAAAGTTCACTTTATTTCTTTAGTATAAAGAGGATCTGGGCAAGATCTACTCTTCTATGCAGAAGCCACATGTATTTACTTCACTGTGCCAGCCTCATTCTCCTAAACCTAAACCTTTATGTCTGGCAGCATACTAGCCAAAACTTACAGAGGTCTAGGTCATTCAAGGCTGCTGACATGTGAGGAGAAGAAGAAAACAAAACAAAACCACCCAGAAGAGGTAGGAAGGAAAAAAGAGGGAAAAAGAGGGAAAGAAAGCAGAGGGAGTGTGAGTGAACTGTAGAGAGTTATGGAGGTTGCATGATGAGATGGAAGTGAGGTGTGCAGAGAGCAAGTTGGGCAGAAGCTCCGTTCTGGGAAATTCTCCCCAGCATCTTATATGTGGCAAGACATGATGCTGCTTGCAGTTGAATTCTGTATGTGTCAGGTGTGCAGTCAGTTCTGTGAGTTTGTTTTATCTGTCTTCCACATTATAAACCCTTGAGCTTGGCTATGATGTGATGTTCCTAATGACCCTTTTATTCCTGTTAAATTGCTGCATGGCAACCCTGTGTTAACCTTTCAGCTGACCTTCAAAAGCATATCCAGACAATTCCTCCCTTCTTATCCTCCCTCATCCCATGTTTTGTAATGATGAAGTCAAGTGGAAAGCTTCAGGAGACATTCACAAGCCCCTCTGTATCTATTGTATGGCAATTTAGTAAAATTTTTTGCAGACAGAGGCTGATACTAACAAAAGAGTTCTGCGTTTGTCTACAACATAATCTCTACTCATGGCCACCTATGTTCCTATTTATTTTGTTTCCCACAGTTTGGTAGAAAAAAAACGGTTTAATTAAATCTCATGAGAAAATTGCATTGCATAAACAACAGCAAATCTTGATGGGGCTAAGACTGAGTGATCGATTTTAGTCACACAGCAAAGAGCTTATGGGCACGTTTAAAAAAAAAAGGAAACTGAAATAATGACAATACTAACATGTAACCTCTGAGCTATTCTCCATTGACCTCTGGACTCCATCCACAGTGGAACTGTTTTGCTCAGCATACAAACTCCTGGAGGAGAAATGGGCAGGGTCTGGGGAAGGCATCCACATGCAGTGCAGAACTGAGACATAAAAACCTGTTGTGCAGCTGAGTGCAGGAATAAATGATGTCAGGACCTTCTGCCTTCCCAGACCAGCACTGATGGCAAGTCAGGAAGCAAATCTACTGGCTTTGCAATGGTCTTATAGCCAGTGGCTGAAAAGCGCTTTGCTCTCCCAGCAAGTACCCATCAGCGCATAGCCAGGTAGCCTGTTGTGTGGTACTTCTCTTGGACTAAAGGCAAAAAGCTCCATCATTTAGAAGGAGGGACAAAGAACCAAGGATTTCTCAGAGAACATATTAACTACACACAGGTACTTACTTCTCACAGTTGTACAGGTCACAGCAGTAGCATGTGTTACTCTTTATTTTCAGCTGGCACTTGCTGTTTAAGGTATAACACATCACCTGCCAAAAAAGAAGAGACTGACAATTATTCTCCGTGTTTCAGTGTAATTTTCAAGTCACCCTACTCATCCAAACTAAGCAGCTGCTGCAGTGGCAAGTTTTATTTACTGTTGTGCAGAAAGGATCCTGAGAGTCCAAAACCCACAACTGCTGGGCAGAAGGACCTGCTGGCGCTTCCAGGAGTTTCATTTGGGACAGCAGTACCGGAGTCTTGAGGCATCTGCGCCATGGACCCTGGAGCCCCAAGAGCTTAGCTGCAGCCAGAGCTGCCAGGGTTTTCAAGCCCTTTGCTGCCATGCTCAGTGCTATTTTGCTAAGACCCAGAGTCCATAGTTGTAGGATGGGGATCCTGACGGCTGTGACACAGGGAACACAAGTCTTACAAGATACATCACGGCAAGCCACTGAAGTGGATAACCACACCACTGCGTAACAGTGGGGAAATGGGCAAGAATGCCAACTTCTCTGAACGGCTTCCTAGTACAAGTGAGCTCTTTCTTTTTGGAAACACCCTCCTGAAGAAGCAAATAATTAATAACAGCAACAATCCCCAAACACACAAACAAAACCATTCAGAAAAGATCCAAGCACTTCAACAAATAAGTACCATTTACAGCAGGCTCTCAAATATAAAACTGAAAAGGTTATTTGTGTGAGCAGGAATTCCAGGGCTTGGACAGATGTTAGAACAATAAATGTAAGCATACGCAAGCCACTCTCCATCCAGACAAGAAACTGTTTTAATGACACTTAAAGTGTGGTGAGCATATATCTTTTCTGTCTATTATAGCAGGCTAATTGAAATATTTAGTATGAAAGCCTTTCTTCTGAGATCTTTAGCTTATTGAATTTGAAATCCTGCAGAAGTGTCAGGTTTTAAAAGCTAGCAGGATAGGAAAAACATTCTTTCTATATTTTTTATTTTGATAGAAAAAATATGCTGTAACCACTGAGAAATATTCTGTTTGCAAATGAAAATAAAATGCTTTATTGAATAGAAAATTCCTCCTAGTGAAAGAATAAAAACAGCATGCCTGCTTTTGAAAAACCTTCCTTCAGATAGTCTTTCTCACTCTTGCTTAGTCATGAATGTTTTAGTCCGTGAGGCAGTCTCCACAGAAGACGTTAAAGCATGTTTCTCAGCTCATAAGTTCTGGCTCTGTGCATCCTTTTTGTGTGAAAACTTGTCGATGATTCTGTACTCCACATGTGTTTGTTCCCAACAGAAATGAGAGCCTTACACACACACACACACACTCAATATCAGACAAAGTTCATCTCACTGCTAGTCTCACGCCTGCCACACTCATTGCTTTAGCAGGATTTGCTTGAGCAGCGGAAGTTAAAAGGGTGTTAGAAGTTAAAAGGAAGTTAAAATGATGGCTCTGGATTGCTTTATTGCCCACAGCAAGGCTGTAGGTTAGTCTCTAATACAAATCAGCTATTCTAATCCAAAATGGAAGTTAAGTTGTAAAAGGAGTGTCTCAGTCTAAGTTGCAATCCAGAAACAGAGTTCTCAGTTTGATACAGACACATCCCACCTGTCACAAGAGTATCTCGTCCTGAGATATGACATCATTTTGTTAACCTTGTTCTGTTGTGTTTGAACTCACTGGAATTTCACACAGAAGGGCTTTGCTGACCTGAAATCAGCTGTAGTCTTCCTCAGCCTGAGCTGCAATTTACTGTAGAAGAAGTATGTAACTGTCAATGAAAGCATCAGCTTAATCAAGGTCCAGCTTGGAAGTGACTGAAACATCACATGTGGCTACTTCTCAAAGCAGATGATTGAAAACTGATCCTGGAGCCAGTGTGTCTATTATCAAGTGCATTTTGTTGGAAAGCACTAAGACTTTTGCACTGAGTAGATCTTAAGACTCTGATTTTGACCCCCTGCATGTGATCAGCGTGGCCTGGGATTCACGTATCTCAGAGACCCCTCTCTTCTCTTGTTACACATGCATGGCTGGGATCAGACTGCTTCATAAGATGGAGTGGACTGCTAAAAAAGGTGGTTCTTCATGATACATTGGCTTTGGGGCACGCTTTTGATTTGAAAAAAAAGTAGTTTTCCACTTTCCAACTGGCAATAAGGCCAGTTTGTTTGCCCCTTTTTACTGTAGAAGGAGAGGAAGACAGAAGAGGGAGATCAGCGAGATCTTAAATATGTTTTAAACCTATTCTAGGCTACAAAGCATTAAAATATTGGCCAAGGAAGTTACTATATTTGTCTATTTTTTATCACTACATTTTTAAAACATGCAAAAAGGAAGACATCAAGACACTCCTTTTTAGGAGATGAGTAAATAAATCAAAATAAACAAATAACTGTCTGGTGTGAGTAAGGGTGGTGGAAATAGGCCATTCATGGGTATTCTGCATGTCAAATCCTATTTTTTCATTTCAGTGACCAGATATTTAGCCTTTTCATGTTCTGGCTGTTTGTGCCTTTCTATCCTCTTAGCACCAATCATTTTGATATTCTCACCTCATAGTAATTGCAAGAAAATCAAATTCCTTCTGCTTTGAGCAAAGGGAAGAACTGAAGCCAGCAAACTCCATGAGCTGGAGACCATTCACAGGCTAGTGATGGCAACTGAAAGGAAACTCACACTCAGTAAACAATCTGTCTTCCTGGTTAGGTGTTCGCCTCGAATGCAGAGCATGTCCCCTGGTCACTACTTGGCTAACTTCAAAAAAGAGAAAGCCAAGTTCAAATGCTGTGGATCATTAACTCTGAATTAGCACATGCTGACTCTAGATCCAGAAAAACACTTCAGTGGACAAGCAGACAAGAATGTTATTACAAGCTAAATACTTTTAAAAGATACACTTTTTTTGCTAGAACAGAGTGAGGAGTTCAGGGCGGCCCAACTTTAAACATTCCCAGAATTTGCAGAGCTGGAGAAACGTATGTCACCAGAATCAAATGGCTGGGGCTTACCTGCAGGGAGGTGTAGTCAGTGTGACCCCAGCAAAGAGAGAGTACTACATGCTTATTAGAGGAATCAGAAGCATTTTTTGGACCATATCTGTGTCTGAGTGTGCATGCACACTTCAGAAGAGGATGGAATAAAACTTATAGGAAAGGGTGTTGTCACAAGTCATAGGTTTGTTTGGGTAGGTCTTTAAGCAAGGAGGTTAATTAAATATTTTGTCATGCTTTTTTTCTGGAATCAACAGCAGGGTGCCCTAGCAGCAAGATTTAAGCAGTATTAGCTTTTTAATCTGATAAAATACTTAGCTAAGCTCTCTAAAATTATTAACAGCAACATTCCTCATACACTTTTTCACAGCCATGGGAGGAATGGTAGTGAAGGACATCTGGCTTCTTGTAAGTTACACCACTCTTTGTCTGTTTTCAATCCTGCTCTGGCTGATTTCCTCTTTACTCCCACCAATTTACCATAATAAGAAAATGAAAAATAGGAAAAGAAACTAAATTTGGACTTCTCAGCAGGCTAGCCATTTGGGTATGGGCACTTTTCCAACCATGTTAATGTCATTGAGATAATAAAAAAGCTGAATACAGACCACTGACATTCTTGGCATGTGCTCGATAAATACAGAGATTTGAAGTCCTCTGGGCAATGCAGATGGATTCATTTAGATATTTCCTATACCACTTGAAGTCAAGAAAAACCTTCTTAGAGAAAGATGCCAATGTGACAAATACATTCCAGACAGCTATTATACAATCTAGATAGGCTAGGAATCATTTCAGTCCCAGAGTAAATACCCTGGATATAAATAGTGAAGCTGACTCAAAACTTCATTGGGTTTTATGATTTGCAATGATGGGAGGCTTGGACATGTGAGGAATCACTTGTGGAAGAAAAAACATTTGGGTTTCTATCAGTGCCCAACATATGCAGAGATCCTCTCAAACATTTGTCCCTCTGCCCCAGCTCCCCAAATCACAATGGAAATGAACATGTGATGATGTTACTTTGTTTACCTCTGTCTGGTAGGCATCATATAGGAATCCTATTCCACTTGAATAAAACTGGCACCTTCTGTTATACAAAGGTCTGGGTTCCTATAAAGAGAAAAAAACAGTCAAAAAAGCACTCCGTCTGTAAGAAGTGTGAAGTCATCATGTCCCATGTCCCCATGCTTACATCTCTGTGGAGCTGGAGCCAAAACAGATGGTTGGATAAGCAGTTCACATACTCCCGTGCTGGCTTTTTCCAGAATGGATCTCCTCAGGGTTATATTTTCCTCCCTCATTTTGCCACTAATCTATGTGAGTATATTAATTTTTCTTTGCCCTAGTTACCTCATTTGAGAGGACATTACCCTTGGCATTTAACAACTTCCTTTCCCAGTGTTGAATAGTGCTGTTCTGTGAGAATGGTCCAGTCACTCTCTTTCCTGGTACAGTTTCTTACCTAACCTTACTTTGCTATTCACCTTGAAGATATAGGAGTTCCTTTTTAAAGGATTTCAGCAGTGTCCACAGTGAAAACAGACAAGGTAAAATAGCTAATGTTTTAAGCATTTGACTTACTACATATACTTCAAAAGCCAAAAGCAAGACAAAGAATAATTGAGAAATGAAGGCATTAAGGAGAAGCAAGTCACAGTAAGTTTGCTTTTGCCTTCTTTTCTATTTAAGCTTATTGCAAAAGATGCATTCACCGCTCTTAATTCATATTTTGTTTGTGACAGTTCCCACAAGATATATAAAGGAAGAACACAATAAAATATCCTTGGCCAGAAGGAAGACGTGTGTTTCCGAACTTGGCAAATGGCCACTTGAAGGCTATAGGATGCATACCTCAGCCAATTTCAGGACTAGACCATATTTGCCTAGGGAGGATTTGATGACTGAAGAGTTCTCTGTGACCAAGCATATATCCCAAAGCAAAGGGTGGGAACAACTTTTTTTGGCAACGAAGTCTTTTCTCAACATTTTGGCATTTTTAAATCTAGTCCTAAGTGACGATCTGTGCCAGCAAAAGCACTCAAGTGCCCTCCAGTATGTCAAACCACTTCCAGGAGAGAAGATGGAAACACACTATCTGTCAGCCCCTCTTTCCATGCTAATTTACAAGCAAAGGAATCCTGAATTGTTAGCAGAAATCTGTGTCAATTAAGTTTCACTGTGGCACCATGGGTTTCAAAACTCTACGGCCCATCTAGGAAAAAATCCCAAACTGCAGGAAGAGCTGCACTGCCTAAGATCATTTCTCAGTATTCTGTATTTGTTGGATAATGAAGTGTGAACTGTATAAATCTGCTGAGCCAAACTAGATACTCATTAAAAATGCAGAGCTAGGCAGGAATGCAGATAGGTCAATGAATAAAACTCACACATCAACTTGCCTGACTTTCCGATTACCCTGGCGAACCCAAGTGTTTGGACACCAGCTACTAAGGGTTGGGAAAGGTTAACTTCCTGCATCCAAAAATATTTACTTATATCACAGAAGCAGAAGAAAAAAATGCTCAGTAACTCTTTCTCTAGAGGGAAAGCGAATACCACACAAACAGCACGCCATGTCTTGAACTAGGACAGAGTTCTTCTGTAGGTCTGGGAAAGTATTGTTACCAATTTGTTGCATCCAAGTTACAGAGTAGATTAGCAAAACTCAAAACAAGCCTTTAGTCATGACTTCCAGGGACAGATCTGGTGGGAGGACTAACAGGTTGTAGTTTCTCTACTAGCAGAGCAAGAGTAGGACCAGCCAAAGGCTGGACCGCCCTTCTTTCAGATATTAGCATCCTCCAGCCCTGATTTCATCTGTTGCATGGGGGTTAAATAGGAAAGAAGGAGAGTGAGGAGAGCAGAAGGGACTCAAGACAACAGCAGAAATGGCTTTTTCTGCCATGAGGAGCAAATCCATAAAAAACTGCTGTCCATCATATGCACAGCAGTAACAAGCTTCACTCTGATCCTGGAAAATTCTGGAAGGGGGCAATGGTCAAGGGCATGGGGACCCAGGTGGTTTTCTCCTCAGTCCTGCTGGTGAGGGGGAAGGGCTTGAGGAGGAGTGGACAGACCCTGCGATTCCACAAGTGGTTGTGCAGCTAATGTCAGCAACAGGGATTTGGCTTTTATGTTCATGGGACCCTCTTTGAGGATCAAGGACTGCTTGGAAGAGATGTGATCCACTTAATCGGAGCAAAAACATTTTTGCCAGCAGGCTGGCCAACCTGGTGAGGACAGTTTTAAACTAGGAAAGACAGGGGAGGGAGATGAGGATCTACAATCAAGTGAGGAAGTAGTGGACTGATTTGGCAAGTGAAGTGAGCAGGATGATGTGGACAGGAGTGACCTCATGACCAACATGACAGGGCTAACTGGGGCCTGCTTCAAGTATATGGACATAAATAAGGAAGCACCTACAGGACAGCACGGAAACAGCTCTCATACCTTTTCCGGGAAATCAGCATGACTGGGTGCCCCTCTGAAGTGCCTGTACAATAACACATTCACCATGGAGAACAAAAAAGAAATGTTAGAGGTCTGCATGCAGTTGCAGAGCTGTGATCTCACTGGGATCATGGAGATGTGGTGGCTCACAAGACTGGAAGGCTGCCATGGACAGATATAGGATGTTTATGAAGAACAGGTTGGGCAGCAAGAAGGGCAACAAGAAGAGCTTCTACAGGCATATCAGCAGCAAAAGGAAGACTAGGGAAAATGTGAGCCTGCTGCTGAATGGGGCAGGGAAACTGGTGACAAAGGACATGGAAAAAGCTGAGGTACTCAGTGCCTTCTTTGCCTCAGTCTTTAATGGAAGGACTGGCCTTCAGGAGTCCCAGGTCCCTGTGACCAGTGGAAAAGTCAGGAGCAAAGACAACACCCTTGGTGCAGGAGGATCAGGTTAGAAAACATTTAAACAGACTGGTCATACGCAAGTCCAAGGGACCTGATGGGATGCACCCATGAAGACTGAGGAAGCTGACTGATGTCATTGTAAAGGCACACTCAGTCACCTTTGAAAGGTTATGGTAATCAGAAGAGGTTCCTGAGGACTTGAAGAAAGCAAATGTCATCCCAGTCTTCAAGAACTGCAAGAAAGAGGATCTGAGGAACTACAAACTGGTCAGCCTCACCTCTATCCCTTGGAAGGAGATGGAGCAAATAATCCTGGAAGCCACTTCCAAACATATGAAAGACAAGAAGCTGATTGGGAGTAGTCAGCATGTATTTACAAAGGGGAAATCATGTCTGACCAACTTGACAGCCTTCTACAATGAAATGAGTGTTGTGGTGGATGAGGGGAGAGCAGTGCATGTTGTTTATCTTGACTTTAGTAAGGCTTTTGACACTGTAACCTATAATATCCTCATAGACAAGTTGATAAAGTATGGGGTAGATAAATGGACAGTGAGGTGGACTGAAAACTGACTGAACTGCTGGGCTTATAGGGTTGGGGTAAGTGACATGAAGTCCAGCTGGAGGCCAGTCATCAATGGTGTACCCTAGGGGTCAATACTGGGGCTAGTGTTGTTTAACATCACAACATTGACAAACATGGGTTTGATCAGACTTTGTTTGTGACTGGAAGCAGCACTACTCCTGGGGGGGGGGGGGGGGGGAGACTGATTAAGCCATACCAGCTATTATTGCTTTATATTGCTTTGCAGGAAAAGGGTGAGAGCTGTGACACTGAAGCAATCACTGTGAAGGCAGTGAATGCATCTGCATGCATGATCATGGTAAATGTGTACATTTCTTCATGCAACTAGTTTTGAAAATAAAGCCCACTGTGCTAATAAAACCAGCTTTCTATATTCATTTTGTTCTTCTAAATGTATCCATATGTGCAGTCAGTCTGGTGAACCCAAGTCAAACAAATGTATGGTGATCTAGAGTATAAAGATAACAAAGATTAGATAATGACTACATTCAGACACCCACAGAACTTAACACTTCAAGCATACAGGTTTTAGGTACATGTACACTGGGGATGCTGAAAGGCTGAATTGGTATAAGCTTCAATTCAAATTTGATTTACATGCCACAGAGATGCTGTGGTTTGTCTGACTACTAAGGCATTTTTGTGAATAAGGCGCCACGCAGACATTAAAAAGTGTTTAAAAATTATCCAGCAACATGTTACACTGCATTAGCACCCATTGTATTTTATTGGTCTGTCTGATAACAAGGAAAATGAGACATATTTCAAAGCTATGAAAGTATTCCTGGTGGGCTGCTCATAAAATACTCCATATTTTTATATTATTTGCTGCAGACTGTGTATGAATATAGGCTACTGTGGGAACAAGAGAGAATTCAGGGAGAAAGATAAGGGGGCACACGGGAAAAACAGTACGTGGCAGTCAAAGCACACCACCCTTTTGCAACATGAGTAACGAACTAGCTGGTGAAGGCCAGACAGATTGTTCCAGCTGCACGGCGGAGGAGGGAGCGATACGGAGGTATCACGGTCCGCCCCTGACCACAAAGGGTTGCATCCCAAAAATAATTGCTGCTCACAGACTAACTGTTGACCTATGGTGCCCCCAGCCTCATTATCCCTGCTTACCATATTAAAAATCACGCCCTTTGCTGCATAACGACATGTAAATAAGGGGGGGGGCATACCCCCAACAACCGCGCAAATGGCAATCTGGCCAATGAAGTATGTCTGCCGCGCTTCCACATCCCACCGTCAGCAACTATAAAACAAAGGATAATTCACTAAAGTTTTTGGAAGGGAAGAAGACTGAACCGCCGACCTGTTCACTGGAGATTGCTGACGAGCGAGCCTCCTTCTCCCCTCCCCCAAACAGGGACACCACCTCTTTGGTAAGACTTGCACCTCCGGACGTTACCGGGAAAATATGTTATTATTGAAAGCGCTTAATCGTTAGTTTGAGCTCATAGAAAGAAAATTTGTAGCAGCAAGTGCATTTATCAACGGCAATTCCGAACCTGTTGTATCTGTCGCTTTAATAAAATCTTATTCTTTTTACTTTGCGAAACTGTCTCAGGGAAAGTCCTCAAACAGGGGGGCTCTGGCAGGCAAACGTAAATTATAAAGATAAGGAAGGGCCTTCCGTCCCTCCCTTTCATGTGACAGCTACCCAGCAGTCCTTGATTCTACTGCTTATAGACTGCTTATAGGCTTCTACTGCCTCTACTGCCTCTACTGCTTACTGGTAGAGGCAGAACTACTTTTATATACTAGATATATGTGTTTTTTCCAGCTATTAACAGTGGCTTTAAAATATATATCAACAATATTCTGTTATATCCCTTCTTATTACTGCATATAAATAAATAAGGTCATATTAAACAACATTTTCTAAACTTAGACTTATGGCACTTTGACTGTATCTGCACATTATACACAAACACACTCATACATAAAGTAAAAATGTCATCAGAATATAATAAAAAGACCTGAATATACACACACAAGGCAGAAAAGATGACTACCACTCCTAAGCTCTGGGTAACACGGATGCCAAACAACAACAAAGCCAAGCACAATTAGCTAAGAACTCATCTTTTCCAGCTCTCAGAAGGATTGAACAAAACCCAACCATTCTTCCTTTACACCAGTAAATAAACCTAAGCATGCAACTACATTTCTATACATAATTCTTCATCATTTTGCCAGCCTACCAGTGTTTGTCCTCCACATTTATCAGCACAGCTGTAGCTAGCAGACCTTTCCCACCTGCCCATCTCCAGTTAAAGGCAGTTAATCAAAGAAGCACAAAAGGGGAGTACATTGTTTATTATTTATTGTTTATTAATATATTTATATATTAATGGGAGGTATCACATAGCTCTGCTCCAACAACAGGGGTTGTTCCTGGTAATATCTGGTCTTGTAATGGGCTGTGTTGGGAAATGCTTTTGAACTTGTGGCACTCCATGCAAGCTTGATGCACTGAAGCCAAAGGAAGGCATGCTGAATTCAGCCAAAACAGGACTTCACTTCAGTGCCTTCTAAGATTAGGCTACTGAAGAACATTTGTGAGCTTTTGGGGTTTGACTAGCATTGCTCCTACAGGGCTTATTGTTAGTGACACTAGAATTTGGGTTATAATTTTCAGAGGTGTCAAAAAAATCTGGACACCCAGATACCTTTAACTTCATGCAAATCACAATCGTCTTGAAACTGGCAGAGCAAGCTGCAGCTCTCCCTGATCTTACTCCATGGTTTTTATTTCAATATTTCATTTGCATGTGTATTAGAACCTGGAAATTATAAACAGAGAGCTAAGAGGGAAGGCTTTATGCCATGAAAGAGAAGAATTTGGTCCAAATATGGAGGATTTTGGTTTCATTGGTTGCTTTCTTTTAAGAGCATACAGCAAAAAAAAAAAAACAAAACTCCTTGACAGTGGGAGCACTGCAATGCATTATTTTTGTAAAGAAAACATTCTTTGAACAGTATCTTCAGTGGATTTGGTATAACATCTTTGGGGGAGGGAGCTGTGTGGCTTTTAACTGAGGTATGGAAAGTAGATTTTTCTATTCCAGTTCTTGTTCCCTTGGAGAATGCATATATTTTGGATAACACAGGGAAAATTCCATTTCCCTTATGTTTAAGTCCACTTTCTGAAAACTGAGGTATAGCATAAACTATATTGACTGAATTTTATCCCATACTTTACAGATGCAGAATATTACTAATTATTTATTAAAATAATTATAGACTAAAGGTTATTTTTTTCCAGTGATAGTATTTATTTAGTTTTAGCTTCCATGGCTGCATCAGTACAAGCAGATTAATCAGTGCCAGGGAATGTTCCCAGGCCTGAAACTTGATCGTCTATCCCATTAAATTGTTAGAACAGTGCCTGTGATAGCTTTGGCCAGAGTGAACTATCACTCTTCCAAAATAATTCCTGGGCATGATTTGGGAATTAGCATGGGCCAAGGACCATTCCCAATGAGCAATTTGCACACTGCCATGCTATTTGTGACTCTAAGAGACTTAGACAGTAAGGACGTGGGCCATCCCATGCCAGCTGGCCTGGGGACCACAGAACAGTCCTGAGCACATGTAAAAGACTAATATAGATAAAACTGAGAAGTCCAAAACCAGACTCATGGTTACGGTGGCTCATTAACTTGAAATATTTCATTTTCTATTTGTGTCTTACTACTACATTTTTCCAGCTCTTTTTCATCTATAGCATAGCTAGCAGTGAGTAGGAAAGGGAGGCGCCAAAATTTTTCAAGTTTAATTTTAAAAGCAAACCAAAACATCGTTCTTTAGTGCCAGCTCAGCCATGTGCCAAAAGCTGTGTGTTCCTGGAGATTATCGCTCCCTTCGAGATCAGGCTGTCTGGTAACGTCTTGAAAGCAGACATGTAAATATGAACAAATAGATGTTAATACAACTTGCTTTTAGGCTTTTCTTGAGAGCTAGTTGAAGCACAGCTATCTGTCTACTTAACACTGATTGTCCCTGCAGCTGGAGGCATGAGAGGGTGCCTGTGTCTGCACAACAGGCACAGGGGAGCACACAGCCCTGAGAGATTTCAGACCAAAGAGAGAAGAATCTCATGAAAGAAGGTGCCAAAATCTGAGGAGTCCGGGAAAGCAGACAGATTGGGTCACTGTGTGGGGACCTGAGCTCAAGCTGATTGTATCCCACCCCATAAAATAATGAGGAGAAGTGTTCCAGATTTTTGGTCATTCTTACATCTCCCTGTGCAAGGACCATTTCACAATCTTTTTCAACAACATTCCCAATGAGATAGATGGGTGTCTCCTGAGAAACACCACTCCTAAGAGATCCCAGGGATTCTTAAAGAGTGATCAGTACAAGCACCTTTGTGCTTTCACTCATAAACAAGAATATTTTTGTGCATTTTTTAAAATGTTACGAACAACTTCCATGTTGGCTGTGACAAGCTCATTAATGAATATTTGGGTAAAAGGTACAGGACAGTATTCTCAATACTGCGGTGAGGAGCTATCAGCTGTAAGAAACAAAACATCTTATACTTCTGTGTGCCCCTGTGCCTTGCAACTCTCACATAAAGCATAAGATTATACCTTCTGGAATCAGAAGCAAGTTTTTTTTTTTTGACAATTGTTTTCAGCTTTTACTGCTTCACAGCTGAATATGCAATTTGGTTTTCAGTTTCCAATTTCAGGAGCAGAAGAGGCTTTCTGAAAAAAAATTATTTTGCATAAATTCACTATTTTAAGAAAAGGGCAGAAATAGTAACCTCCTGAACTCTCCCATTCCAGATTTCCAAATATTGACCCCACATCAGCTGATGGAAAACAATGTAAACTAATCATAATAACCGTTTTAAACTGGCTAGATTCTTACAGACCTGTATCTTCCCCCGTGCTTGATAAAGAACCTTTGATCTCCTGGTAGACCAACAGAACACCTTACCGATAATTCATGCAAAGTTAAATTTTTGTATACATAGTTTATACACACACAGATAATTGTTAAAATGCTACTCATGGAATGTTATGTGTCTAAGTAATGGAGTTATTTTAAAAACCTCTGCATTTCACAGAGCAGTTATGAAAAGAGGGGTCAGACAGAGCATGCCTGTCCCCAGCACCCGGCTCCATGGGCTTCTCTTCTCACCCATCAACGTCAGGGACTGCTCTTACAGGAGTGCCAAGCAGCAGCTCTGGGCCTTTGCTGCACTGTGGTGAGCAGATACGCTCCTTCAGTCAGTGCCATGGATGTTAAAAGGGCAGGGACTTGAACCAATCACTGCACCTCCATCTCTCTCTCAATCACTAAAACATCCAAAATGCTTAATAAATTGGTGAGCATGTGGCTGACAATAATCTGGAATACTGTGGTTGCTGCAAACCCCATGTTTTAAAAAAGCAACATTGTGATAGGTAGTCCAGATGCTAGAAAATAAAGCCCTGAATTCTGCAGACAGCAATTAAAAAAAAAAAAAAAGTGTATGTTACTTGAAATGAAATTGGGAAGTTGGGAAAGAATAATCAATTATGGGAAAAAAAATAACTGTACTGATAATTCTTATTTGCTTTGCATTTTGACCATCTACCAAGAGAGCCTTTTCTAGAGTTATCAACAGCTGTTACCTCATTGCCTCTAACGCTCAGAACATCAGCAGTTTTTGAACCTGAACGTCACTCTTGTTTTTATTCATCAAGTGGGCCTCCAAGTCTAGTCACGTTTGCATTTCAGCAATTTTCCTCCCCAGTAATACCATTACCCTTTCTCTGCTTGTTCCCTAATTTTTGCTCTGTAGTTTGTCCCCTTAGGAGCATGATCTTGACTCACAATGTACAAAGTCACAGGCTGTCAGGGGGAGTACAGTGCATGGTGGTTGGGGGCTGGAAGGGTCAGTGCAAAAAACAAGGAGCAAGTCATTATTGGACTCCTGCAGTCCTACTTCTGGTTGGCCCTGAGGTTATGCTACTGCCAAGGGGCTGCAATAGACTGGACTGTCGGGAACTGAAGGTTTTCAAAATTTTTGCCAATTTTTCAAAATTCAGCATTCACCAGGGAGAGAGGCCTACAATTAACAAAGTATTAAGAGTCTCTAAGCCTTACAAACAGATTTTTACTCGCTCTTTTGACCTAAGCTGCGCACTTGACTATTGTGTGTTGATTCAATGTCTACAAGTATTGTCCCTGCCTTACAAGTCAGGGCTCCCAAACTTACGGTGGAGCAAACCTTTCAACAGCCAAGCTGTCCATGTTGTACTCCCTACTGCAACTAGGAGACATTAGTGATCTCCTGGTGCAAACAAGTTGTTTTCAGCTTTGTTTAAATACTTAGGATGTAGTCAGTATGTATTTATTTAAAATTCTCTGGGTGATGTCATGCCATGAGAGCAGTGATGTGAGAATCACTGTGACTGCAGTCACTGCTTATCTTTTCTTGTGCTTCCCTGTACACCCTGCATGAACAGAAGCTAGAAGCTAATCTTCTTCCAGTTTATGGACCTCATCTGTCTTGTCTGCTATTATGAAATAATCTAAATCCAGTGCTGAAAATAGGAAAAGCAGCTGGTATGGCTTAAACACTTCTTTTCTCTCACAGACCAGCTTTATTTTGTGCTGTGCTATCCATGAGCTCTTTTTAGAATTTCTATTTAATTTGAAAGACCAAGTCCTACAGTATTTTCTTCTCTTAATGCTTAGAAGCAGTAGACAATTGTTTCAGGTCCTTCTAAGCACCAAACACTCAAAAAGCACCTGCATACTGTCACAGTTGAAAGGCCACATATATTGATCTGTCCCACTTCATATTTCCTAACAGATTTTTCTTCCATTTAAAATATTTCATAGTGGTAGCCTCAGCCTCATCCTCCTTTATTTGGGGGAGATTTCTGTGCTGGTTGTACCACTGCAGCCAAATGAAAAGTCTCCAGATACTGGAGAGGACCCATGGCTAGTTGATGGGCACAGAGAAGTCTGTACTTGGATAGATATAGTTCTGTTAGGAAGAAGATTAAATCCTATTCAAATAATTTTTTTCAGTTGCTTTTGGCTACATTCTGCCTGGCATGAAGACAGCAGAAGAGTCTCATCAGCCTTCACCAGCATGCACAGTGCAGCAGGATGAGTAAAAAAAGCAAGAACTGACTTCCCTGCACTTACTCATGCAGGTGCCAGCAGCCTGGGCACCTCTAGCCAATGCAGGTGTTGGTGGGGGCAGGAAGAAGAGAGGTGCGTGCAGAACTGTGGGGTGACCTCCCCATCAGCTCGGGTTCTGCATGTTCTGCTGTGCTGCAAACCAGTATGGCGTTAGAGGTAGTCAGTCTGGCTGTACTGGAGAGCTGGGGGCAATACAAACCTCTAGGGGGGAAGACTACTCTCTTAATACACCAGACCTCCTGTATATCCAAGCCTGGCACTGGGAAGAGGACTACTTTTCTTAGCCAAGTTTTACTACCTAATGTCTCTCATGGTCAGGTGGTAGACCTCCCAACGATACCTATAATAGCTATTTTGTGTAGTTAAAATCTTAGGTTTCCCATTGGCTTCTAGGTTTCTAATGACATGGTTAGCTGATATTATTCAAAGCTGTAATTTTAGTTATTGCTTGATGCAATTATATATTTAATTGTTTATTATAGTTGATTACTTATATCGATTACATTACCTTGATTATAGGGTTTGTTATATGAACTGATTGCTCTGTCTTGATTATAATGATGATATGTCATGTGAGTAATTATCTTTTTCACAAGAATGCAAGAACTGTTTATTCTGTTTCTGTTAATGTAACTATGTAGTGTAATGTAATCTGAAGTACAACCCTCCTCCTCCCCTTTTGCCTTAATACTATTAGAATGTATAAGAATATATGAGTCTCTGAGCGTACTACTGCAGGAACTGTCATTTTGTAAGACACTAACCTTTACACAACTGAAGTATTAAATATCTTGCTGACTCAAATGTAAGTTTTTTACATTTCATTCTTACATGTTCTTTTGAATTTAATTTATATTAAAGAGAAGGAAAAGAGGCTGCATCAAATGCATCTAGCTGAGCAACAGGTATTCAAACAAAATGCTTGAATCTTAATTAATACTGCAGTGAGAAACACTGTTGCTTTTAATTTTCAGGGCACAGCAAAGTACTGACAGGGGTCTTTAAATGTCCCCCATTATAATCTAGGTAATATAATAACTTTGTGTACTGAAGTTTTATGCTAGGCATTGAGTAGAAAACACATGAAGTAGGTGTTTATGCCCAGGAATTTGCCATCAAAGCTGCCTGTCATCCCTGTTGAGGGAAGTCCCCCATTGACAGACATCACTGCACACTTAGATGCCAGGGTGAAAGGGTTTGCCCAAGTGGCAGGGACTGCAGGACTAGACCCCAAAATACAAACATTAGAGAGTAAAGGGTTCACTACAGAAACCCTGGGAGAAATGGAGAAACATAAGTTATAAAATTAAGACAGTCTAAAGAACTAATGAAATGATTCATGCATATGCTGGTTGTTCAGGTACAATGAGCTTTTCCCCATCTCCACTGGCTCATCATTTTGAAGCTCAAGTGCATTTCAGAAGATCAAAGATATTCACATACAGGGTGTTCAGTAATCCAAAGACAAAAAACACTGCATCTACTGGAGCATGGAGAGAACTGCATGTACATACACACAGGGAAATTCACAGTAGGCTCTGTAGAAATTCCTTTATAGGTAAGATATCTTATAAACACACTTTTTAAAACTTGAAATTTCTCATCACAGACTAACTAAATAAATTACAAGCATGAATTTCCATAATTTATCAACTTTGGTACAATACATCTTTTCATATGCTCTAAAGAGCTGTAAATGATCCTCAGTAAAAATTTATTGAATACCTGAGAACATACTGGACACTATTTGCAGTCGTACAGTCAGCCACACACAGAGAGCAATTTCTGCTACATGGTATTATTATTCATACTAATCATGGTTTCATCTTAAAGATCAGACAAATAAAACCTCTGCTCTCTTGAAACCTCTTGCTCGGGCAAACTGCAGCACACACTTAAATGTGTCCTAAATTTTAACTCTAATAGAATTTAAGGATTTTTTTGTGCTTTGCTGGTTTAGATCAATGTGAATAAATGGCACCTTTTCCTTTGTTCACCCCACTAGTTTCTGCACAGGGCAATTCAAAGCACCAGTTTTCACTTAACAAATGATGGAAAAAAATGCAAAGTATTACTGCCATTAAGTCTTAATTCTGCAACTAGCAACTACTTTCCCCCTCTATGTATCTTCTTGAAGCTCTGAATTTTTCTGACAGAGTATCTATTGTATCTACCTGTTGATAGTCCCTGGAAATGCTTCTGAGAATAGGAAACAATGAAGGAAATTCTCTTCTGCTGGCAGCCCATAAAAGGAAAGTAGATTATGCTTTTCAGAGCAGACTGCAAGCTCTTTGCCCCAGTCACCACCTTCTTCATGATTAAATTGTTATTAACTTGCTTTGTGTGTTTTGCATAGATTCCATGATGGCTAGTGCTTTGCAAAGTAAGGATAAAGATGGAAGTTATTCATTTTGATCCCAGCTCTTAATTCAACAAAAGTCTTAATTCAGCAAAGCTAAACCAATTCCCCCCACCCAAACTGATTTTTGGGTGTAGAGGAGCCACATAGTGCTCTGTACAGATGCAGAGGATTACAGTCTACAGAAACTAAAATATCTGTGTCACTTTAAACATGAAGCAAAGCCTGCTCACTTTCCCCCTGTGGAATCATGTGAGTAAAATGTGCAGAATTTCCCTCTGTATCTCTACAGTTCATTTACAAAATAAATACAAAATAGTCAGTGGAGACTGCATCTAGCTAACTGCACTGAAAGCAAAGCTAAAAGAAAATGATTTAAGTTTCCAAGCCAAAGAAATAGGAAGTGCCAGATTTCCTATTACCCCCATGCACTGGAAGTTCTGCTCTGTTGTGCACTGACCTTGTGCTCTCTGTGAGACAAGGTCACATAATTAAATAGCAGTGATATTTAACCATTAACTTTCACATACTCACGTGTGTGTCATTCCTGTAATATCTTCTTAGAGCGCAAATCACTAATTTATTTTAAAATAAAATAAAAGAGAAGTCTTCCTCCCTCCTTATTGCATGCAAATGTAGTAGGATGTCCTTTACTGCATCTTCAAGGAAGTTTTACCTCGAAGTTTCACTACTGCAGCTCGACCTACCAAACCAATGATATTAAAGGGGAATCTCAATATGGAGTGTTACATCTCAGCAAGGGAAAGCCAGTGAAGTAATGTTTGTGCTATGGCACTATGGAAAGCTGAATGAGTCCTTGCTTTCCCCAACGGTGAAGGTTTCTGTCATTTACAGTAGCCTAGATGAAGAGCCAGGAGGGCCTGAGACAGACTTCTCTCTTGCCTTGTCCCAGGGGTTGCAGCATGGAATGAGGAGACCATGTTGCAGATGATCTAGAGAGATGTAGCTGGGAAAGAAAGCAGGTATCTCTTTTTTCCTTCCCGTTGACAAGAGAATTGCTCTTTGGCATCCAAACACAATGTGTATGCTACCTAATGCTTTAGACATTTATATTTGGTTGACACCATGCCAACCCTTTTCCCTCAGCAAAACAAGTCACAGCAGGGAAGAAAAAGAGGTTTTTAAGAATTTTCAACTCAGCTAAACCTGAAAGGAATTTCAAGGAGGAAAGAAAAAAGGAGCTGTACAACCAGAGGGCTTTGTCCCTGCCAATATGAGAGAGTCTGCAAATGGGAGGGGAAGATCTTAAGAGGTTCTCCAAAAAAGGGTTGCAGTTACTTTTCTTGCTGGAAAATGTCTGGCAACTAAATTAAACTACCCTACCAGCTTCTCTGTAATATTAATATACTCAGGCTGTATGTGCAGTACTTACCTGGCCAAAAGCAGAGGAACATCAGACCACAGATTCTTCAGAAAAATACTCCGAAGCCTTCCCCTGCCCCTCATACAGTGCTTGTGCTCTATGTTTTAGCCTAGAAAACACTAGCAAGCTGACAAGTTTTGCTGACAAGACCTTCAGTGCATCCAGAAGATTCATTATTGGGCTTTCTGGGGTATTATCTGATACCTGAGAAACACTGTTTTTAGTAGGGATACTATTTCAATTATGCTCATGTTAAAGATTACATTTCCTTTGCAGATCTGAAGTCCAGAAAATGTGGATCAGAAATTGTTATCAATGGTTTTCAAACATTTTTAAACTGTAAACTCCTAAATATTTTCTAGCAGCAAACAGATCTTGGCATAGCACAGGGAAACCTGCTGACAAGAGGCAACATGAGTTTTTACCTGACCATGGAAATAGCCCACAAGACCCTTCATTTGAGACACTGCACTAGAATGATCTTCTGAATAACACAGACTAAATAGTTTTGCCCCACAATATCTGCATCCAGGTTATAACTTCTGCCTAAGTTTCATGAGATCACATAGAAAAGTACTTTGGATTTAAAGATTTCAGTGATGGAGAACCCTCCTTATCCTTGACAAAGCTGCTCCCGTAGTTCAGGACTATTATCATCAAAACTGTGTCTACTCCATGGTTTGAATCTGTTTAGCATTGACTTCCACTTACTGCACTGATACATGCTTTTGTGTAACAGACTTAAGAGCCCTCTGTTATCAGATAGCCTTTGATTATGTAGATACATTGCAATGGCCAAGATCAATTCACTTCTCAACCTTTTCTTTCATAAATAAAATAAATGAAACTTCTGAGCTCTGTTGCTAGAAGGTGTTGCTCCAAGCTTCAATTTTTTTTGTCTGAACTCCTTCCAAGTTGACAACATCCTCTGTGAAGCACAGAGAAAAACCAGAGCTGGAGTCAGTAATCTAGCAATGGTCTCACAGGCTATTCCTATATTGCCAAATAAAGAGAGTCAGGGACTGATCTTCAATCCTGAGACTAAGTGGTCTCATCCACACAGCTTAGTGTTACCCCAGGTAGTGCAGATTTGTTTTGAGGCGAGCTTGCAGGTGTGGTCTAAAACAGAGCTGAAGTGGGAGCTAACAATTCAGCAGGGGTCTGGTGCTTGAGTTTATTCCATAGCAGCATAGTAGACATGGCTACTTATAAAATGCCTATCATTATAGGTAACCCAATTTCCTCTTCCTAGTGGACATTACAGCCCACTAATTCAAGGGTCATCTTAGCTCACTTAGCTACAACATCACCCTGCCTTTACATTCAGATTTTTTACCACATTGATGCTTAATCCCTCTTCAGACCTGCTGCCTTCCAGAACACACTGACTCCATCCTACAGCTATGATACGTTCTTTTTCTCCCCTCTCATCCGTGCGTGTCACCTGTAAGTACTAGCATGGCAAAAAGGCATCCTGAAAGTCCTCCTTTGACCAAGGAAGATTCTTTTGGGGAAGACATGCTAACCTACAAGAGCACTGATGTAACTGTAGTTACTGTGGAGGAGACCTTCACCTAGAAAGAGATGATTTTGCTTGTGGAGTGTGCACCAAAGCAAATATCACTGTGGAGTTTCCATCTGTAGATGTCTGTAACTTGTTCCAGGGCTCTCCAAATTAGGATGGAGACCTATCCAGCATGAGGAGCACTTCCTCCATCCGGACTGTCAGGATCAAGGAAGAGTACTTATCCTTTGATTTAAAGTATATCCAGTTGCATCTGGATGTATGAGCATAACTGTTATGTGAATGCAGTCATCTTGTAGTTGAAAAGAGAAATCTTGGTAGAATGGCTTTAAGCTGGCTGCAAGTGTCCTGCTCACTCCAATTCTTAAATTAAGTCCACAAAAAAGAATAAATTCCCCCTTGTAATGGACTGGTACTGTAGAAAGGGGCTTTGTGCTTCCCATCTCACTGTCAGATGCAAGATCTAATACCAGTACTTAATACTCTGGGATGGTAAACCATTGCCTTAAAAATGCACTGCATGCTAACTAAAGCACTTTGTATTTAAGAAGCTCATCAATAAAACATTCTTCATCTCGGTAGACCTTCAGTGATAATGAAGAAAAGTGTCTGAGAGTTCTATATTAAAGGTAAAACAACGCATGTCTGGAAACTGAACATCTTCAATATAAACACCACTATTGAACTAGTGCTAGCTTTCAGTTAGAAATGATTAGTGCTCACTCTTGCTGAAAAAAACCCAACCCTTTATGGTATATGCTATGCCATGCGATTATATTAATGAGTCATGCAGGATGGAAATGGAATTAAAAGTAATTAGCCATAATTATGTCTCATGCAGCAGCATGGAGAAAGTAAAATGCATTCAGAGTTTTTCTCCAGAGAAGCTAGATAACTTGAGATGAGAAATTACTTATTCTTGGAGTTGAGTTTTCTACTACCAGTTGTCAAGGTAACAACTTTGTTAGAAATGAAATACAGCTATTTGTTTTTCTATTAAATGAAAAGCCAACAGACTCATTTAGAACATTTTCAAACGGCTTCTTAAAAGATCTGCAGAGCCTGGCTTGAAGTGCGCAGGGCTTTGGGGCATGAAGGTAGGGCTTGACACAAGCCATGGCTTTATGAAGTCCCACTGTAGTGCATAAATGCAGTCGTTATCAGCAAAGCTGCCAGAGAACCCCTGCTGCAATTTTTGGCTGTGTTTCTGTAGTCTGCGCAAGAAACTTCAGAGGGGAAAAGGTTTGACGTTCTCGGTCATTACATGTACAACCACCAGATGGTGCCACAAAACGCATCAATTCTTGTGTACCTATATCCAGCATCTGCCTACTCCGAAGCAGCAAAGAGCATGCAGCTTGCTAGTGCATGGGCATTCCTGCCTGGAGATCTCTGCTTATAACAATATCTTCCTTGGGTCATTATCAGATCTTTAATTCATTTGAGGTTGTACTTCTTTGATCAACTACTGTCCCAAACAGCGGTCTCATAATGTTTCTTTGTTTCAGTCATCACTGGATTCACTGCTTCTAACTTGGTTTGACACTGACTTTAAGCTGAGCCAAGTGAATGCTGCAGCCAAAAGAACTGGTCCTGCTCTCCTTCCAGTTCCCAGCTACGCTTTTCTACCTCTCACCTTGTGCAGGCACTGACAACTGTGTCTGCCTGATAAACTGGATGAGGAACCAATTCAGCAGGGGGAAAAACACATATGACATGGTTTTTCCCTTCAGTCTGTCCCTAGGCAGGCTCATGAGCCTTAGTACTGGTATACAAGAGAGGAGGAAGAAACATGAAGCCAGGGGAAGGAGGGTGCCACTTTTTGACAGCCACCCTATTTCAGTTGGCTCACAGAGATTTTTTGACCTCAGACAGCTGACCTGAGCCACAGTACTCTGTAACCCATAAAACACTAAAAACTCAGATGTTTGCTGAGGCTGATAAAACTCAGACTGCTAACGTAGCTTCGCTGTTTTCCTCAGGAGCCTCTCTACTTGTGAAGGAAGCTAGAGCACCAAGTGGCTCAGTGTCCTATCAAGTCCATACATTTGGACTTCTGCCCTGGGAGTTTCCAGTCTAACACTCGATCCTTCGTTTGTACTCACAAGCCCTATGTTCCCCCCAGCTCCACCAGTGCTCTCTGTAACTCAGCAGGGGTAGACTTCAGCAGCAATACACTATTTTACCAGCTTTGAAGCATACTGATCTGGCTTTCTGATCAATGCCCTGAGAATCGGGTTCCTGATGTTTTCCTAAGTGCTCTCCCTAGATGGTAACCTGGACACGGCAGTTCTGCTGAGCCTGTTCTCCACTGCTGAGGCAGTAGTGCCCCAGCTCTCCCAATAGGGCATTCCCCACTCTGACTTTAGAGGAGGGTTGTGCTTGTGCCCACAACAGCCCCAGCCACTAAAAGACAGCAGAAAAGAGCAGAGGCTTGAGCATATACAGTCTACCTTCTTAGCAACTGAAGGAAGAGAGGACAACCCACCTAGTTTCACTGCCACTCATTGTTCCTGCGTGCACGGTCACTGGCCATGGTGATTTTGCAGCTTCTCAGTCTAAAGGCATAAAATACCACATAACTAATAGCACATTTTCCACATGTTTTCTCTGAGAAAAAAGCAACACTCACCTCCCTGAGCAGGTCTGTAGCTGTAGCACAGAGGCCAGAGAGAACGTGATGGCTGGCAGCAATGTATAAATGTTCAGGGCCCAGAGTAGTTCCAGCTGGAGCTCCACAGTTCCAGGCAGCTCATGTGCTGAATCGCACGAGTGTGCAGACACACCAGGACTGTCACATTGTGACTGCCAATAAATTCAAAGCAGAGGGATCAAGACTGCCTGGCTCCAAAAGTGTAGGCAACTTCCCACGGGAGGAAGGGTTGTATTTACAGTACTTCAACCAGAACTGAGAGTCACAAGGCAAAATAGTCCTGGTCTAAATCCTTTAAGAAAAACTGAAAGAACTAAAACCCACACCCACTCAAATGTTAGTTGTTGCTGGGACTGGCTGGAACTGCAGTTTTATAATGTAGCTTTTTGTTCACTGGATGGGGCTACCATATTTCCATCACATAGTATGGCAGCTTTTGAGCTCTACTAACCAGAGGTGAATTCACATCAGCACTCTCCAAAGTAAGACTCACTTTCCCATCAAATCTCTGCTCTTCCCAGAAAGTGAGTTTACATAATTCCACTCTTACTAAACAGTATATTGACTTAACATGCATGAAGAGAGGACAAATACTTCAAGTTTAGTTTCTAAACTCCCAAAGTTATAGGTAATTACCCAGCTGATAATGCTTCAGCAGTTCACAGCCCACACAATCAAGCGGAAGAAACCAGAACAGCTGAAAATGAAATGACATGAATGTGACGCAGAAGTGGTTTTGCAGAAGGGGAGGGGAATCTAAGGGACAGTTTAGAACTGCCTGGTTCGATGTGCATTCCAGATCTCATGACAGACAAGCAGCTGTGCCCTTCCACAGCACCCTCTCCTTCCTCATACATGTGTCCCTCTAACATCTACATGAGTTTTCATAACTTCAGTGGAAGAGACTGAAACCTTACAGTAAATGTAAAGCTCGTACATAGACATACAGTCAGAGTGCAAAATGAGGGCCCAGGATTGGAACCTGCCTCTATTTCTGTTCCAATTCTAGTGCATTTGAAGTGCTGAGAACAACTTGTGAGAATCTACTATTGTAAATCAAAATCTAAAGTGTTGTCTCTGGTTCTGAGCAGGATGGGAATTTTAACCTTAACTTGAAAGGAGTGATATCAAGCCTGAGGCACCAAGGAGCCTCTCCTCTATATACTTTCAGTCACATTAAAATGCTTCAGCTAGGCAAGATCACTTATCATATATATACAATACAGGATTTCAGGACCACTGCATCATACATTTTTATCACAGAGGCTCTACAGTTTGTGGTCTAACTTCCTTCAGAATAACTAATGCTAGCAGAAAACAAAAAACCCACAGATGTTCTCTCATTCTTCCACCATTTCAATATTGCGATCCAACGAAGCGCAGCAAGAATAAAAAAGTCTCCAGATCTCCATAAACAAAGCAACCATTTGCGTTCATGTTTTCTAGTAAAGATCAACAGGTCTCCACTGATCTTAGGCAGGATAATCTTATGGGTAAATTCGTTTTATCCTGTCTCTGGACCAGTTTTCACAACATTTCGCATTTCACTACCTCCTTCCTAGTTCCTTACTTGTGGAGACTTAAGAAAATGCTTGAATGGAATATGGTTTATCCATATAATAATAGAGTTCTGAAATCCCAAAACAACAGTGCAAAATGTTCCCTGAAATAATGGCTATTTCAGAGGAACATCTTGGAAAAACTTTTAAGATACTTTAGCCACACAGCCCTTGGCCAAACTTTTTATTAGACCTTACAGCTCTCTGTGGCAGAGGAACAGGGCTCCAATAACAAGGGGACAGTAGAGTGCATATGCACAGCAGTTCCAGTATGTAGATTTATGCTGTCCCTTCATTGCACCACATAAAATCAGACTCTCTTAAAAATCACTTCCTTTTAAAGCAAGTTCATGCCTGACCATAAACTTCACTAAAACAGAACTTCAGTTAAGAGGATGTAACAGTCATTAACAATAAGATACACAGGGGTCATTATCAAAGACTTAAGCTCTATAAACACAGAAAATTCAGGTCAGGTCATGCTTAAAAGAAAGCCCAAAATGTTAGTGAAATGGTAATTAATAAAGCATCCAAACCTCTTTTCTGTTGGTGATAGAATTTTAGAAGAGAAATCTAATGCCTCTTTAAAAATGGCTGAACCTGAATCTAAATCTATTGACTGTATTCTTTTAGTTTTTGTTCAGTGTCAATGCAAAATCCTGCATCTGGGATGGAATAACTCCATGCAATAGTTCAAGCTGGCTAGGTAGCAGCTCTGCAGAAAAAGAACTGAGGTGCCTGTGGACAAGCTGAACATAAATTAGCAAGGGGCCCTTGCAGCAGTGATGACCAGTTGCCTAGTTGGCAGTTTGACTGGGCTGCATTAGCAAGAACATACCCTGTAGGCTGGAGGAAGTGATTATTCCCCTCTAATGAACACTCACAAGGCCACATCTGAGTACAGTGTCCAATTTTAGTCCATGTCCAATACAAGAAAGACATGAACAAACTGCAGCAAGACCAGAGGAGGGTCACTAAGATGAACAGGAGTCTAGAGAACATGATGTAGCAGGACAGACTGAAGGAATGGGGCTTGTTCAGTGTGCAGAAGGGAAGGCTTAGGATGAGATTTTTTTGCTGCCTTGAACTACCTAAAGGATCATTATAGAGAAGACAGAACCAAAGGGGTGCCCAGAGAAAGGATAAGGGCAACAGTCACAAGTTGCAGCTTCACTTATACATCTTCTGGTGTTCTCATTCTTGATATCCCAAGCTCTTCAGCTCTGATTTACCTTTTAGTTGTCTATTCTCATAAATCTGCCCTGATGTTGTGTGTGAATTCCACTCTATGCAACAAGACCAAAGAACAGTTCTCATAGTCAAGCAGAGGAGACTTCCCTTGAGTCCTGAGTTTCTCCCAGAGCTTTCAGACATGTCAGAGTCTCTTTTAATCCCATACTACTGGAAAATGTGACTGGTCCACACATCAGTATTGATGTTCTCTGATTCCCAGTTAAATATGTAAAAAGATGATAAAAAGCATTTGTCTCCACAGCTTAAAATGTTTGCCCATGCTTTAGCTACCTGTCATCTTCCTGACCTCCTCTGGAAACTCTTGTAGGCAAATTCCTCACCTCATCAGTGGATTTCTTCTTGCTGGCTACTGTAGGTTCTGCCTGGGGATAACCACAAAGCTAAAAGTCATCACATCACTGCACATTCATTCTAGGTTTGAATTGTTTCATTTGATTCTGGCTTTTTTTGTTTTTCTTGAAGGTGAAGAGTGCAGCTGAAGGGACCAATGGCAAAATTAACACAGTAAATTACATCTGCATTATTTTTCAGATAAGCTAGTGCTACTTTAAATCAAACTACTTTTCCTTCAGTGTTTTTAATTTTATAAGTGCTGTGCTCCAGAGCTTTCTATTAAGCAAAGTGTTTTTAAATGAGTCTTAAATAATTTAAATATCTCTTTTTTGAAATACATCCCCCTCCAGGAATAATTTTTGTCAATTTTTGCCTTCTTGAAAAGAAAACAGAACAGAGAAAGTATTTTATTATTCCATCTACAGTTTATAAGAGCAGGAGAAAGTGTGCAACAGTAATAGTCTCCATTCAAAAGCAGGCACACACTGAGAAAAATCTATAATGTTGTGATTTGTCTTCTCAGCATTCCTCCCAACTCAAATGAAGTTAAAAATAAAATGAAAAATAGGAGACATTTCTTATTCTGAATTGATGTGAAGAAGGATGTTGTATTTGTTGGTTTCAGCTAGCAGTTCCCCTCCAGGAAGGAAGGGGCCTGAGGACTTGGTATCAGCACCCTGATACTGCAGAGATGAAAGAGAACACAACCCAACATCTCCTTATTAAAGCATTAAGGCTTTAATGTAGATCTAAGCACCTACTATGATGTGTCAGGAGTTTGGCCTTTCTTTGAGTGGAGGACAGTTTAGTCCCATTCTCCAGCAGTTATCCCCCAAAGGCAGTGGCCAAAGTAGTAAAAGCACAACACAGGCCCGAAAACAGTTGGTACAGGCCTGTGGGGGAATGGACTTACTGCATTGTTACTGCTCCTCCTAAAGGAAATTAGCTACGTAAAGCAGAGGAAAGGTAATGAATTACTAATACAGCAGCAGTGATACCATAGTCTGCATGACCCACCTTGTTTTGATAAGGTCCCAGCTTTATTATAAGACAAATTGGAAGTCTCCTTACACTACAGCCCCATCAGATTTCCCCAGGTATGTCAATAAGAGAAATTAGGTGATGTACATCTTCATTTTACCTGATTTTATTAAGTTCCTTGTTAGACAGAGGAATAGAATGAGATGATGTCCATAAGCACACATTAAGGGTATGCCATGACAACAAGAAAAGCCATGCAGCTACTTATGTTTTGATAAAGAAGAGGTGAATATAAACCTAGGTATTATGAATGAGATCCTGTTTCTTCAGAGTTAAAGGTATGATAATGTTCAAATATGATATTGCTGTTTGATTTAGGTAGGGAGCAATGTATTTTCTAGAATAGCTAAATAAGGTATGTGAAAGGAACGTAAGGCCAAAAGAGTGCAAACTGATGAAGTAAACACCTAGAAATACGAAAGGGCTGATGTTTGTCTCTGTGTTTGAGATTCAGCATACACAGTGTCCTCTGACGCAGTAGCTTGCATTACAGAAGTCAAAACTATGTCTAACCTCAGCAGTGTGGGGTTGTAGCTGCATAACTGTATCACAGTCATAAAGCCAGTGCAGCTGTTGCATCAGAGAGCTCACAGCACACCGCAGGGAGATTGTGGTGCTCACAGTCGGGAAGACAGACAGCACCCTGCACCACCCCAGCTCTCAGGCTGAGAGTGAACAGACTCATTATTGAACTGTTAATATAACGTCCCTCCTGCTCTGGGTGTGGATTGTATGCTGTACACAAAGGATGACTACAGATCACACTATATTTATATTCAGAATGGTGCTGATCTTCCAAATTCTGCAAAGGAATCATGGAAGACTAAGAAGCTACCATACCATAAAGCATGGTGGAAACACAGGGAAAACCAAGCAAGTCACAATGAAAGGAAAAGTGATGCTGAACTGGAGCTACTCTCATTGTGCTAAAGGCTCTGCACAGGTAAACTATAATCTTACAAGCCAACAGCAAGTGGGAGAGTGATCTGGGGAGTCAGTAAGCATGAAATGTAAAGATTCTTTTTAAAAAGAACCCAAGTTGTTAACATTTCTCTTCATGTATAAGTGCAATTTGAACACTTCCTAATGATCAGATCAAAGGAGGCCAAAAATAAGTCTGATTGCCGTGAAATTAGGAGTCAGGCCCAATGCTTGAATAAATGGCAATTGTTTTCTTGGGCACAACCACTGTGAATTTTCAGGAGCAGGGAGGCTGAGCAGGAATCTGCTCCCCCCCTCTTTTAAGTAGCTCTCATGGAAAGGCTCTCTAGTCTTACACTCCCACCCTAATCAGAAATAAAGTTACACCAGTTTTCATGCAGTGCAACAGCAGTGCCAATCAGAGTAAAAGCAAGCCACTTCAGTTTCTGGCAGGCTCTGTTTAGCACAAAACATGATTTTAATGCAGAGTGTTTATTCATGTTCATATTGCACAACTCAGTTGTTTATACCAATAGATGTCTCCTTCCTTGGGACATACACATGAGGTTTTGAAACCCACATTTTGGTATAAAGTCCTTTTCGATAAGAGTAAAAAAAGACATAGTTTTACAGCTTTATGTTTCACATGATCCAGAGCCTAATTCTTCCAATGCATTCAATAACAAAAAAATAGGTACAGTTCTAGTGATGCCAGTGCTGTTATGTTACCCCTCAACAAACATAAGCAGAAAGATGCTCAGGCCCGTGATATTTTGTACCAGTGTGGGGCTCATACACCATCATTACTTGCTGTATTATGCAGCACAGTACATCTGAGTCCCAGTGACTATTAAAACATTTAACTTATTATTTCCTGATACTTTTTCAAACCAAAGCTCAACTAAAAGGTTGTCTTTAGGTTGATTGTTAGGTATTTAAGCACAAAAGACAGAGCAGCCCACAATACGTATCTTATATATGAAACTGACCTGTGCAAATCACCCCATGCTCTAATTTGTCTGTCTTGTCCCTTGATTGATTCTTTTTGCCTAATACTTTAATTCAAACTTTGTGAGCCAAAAAAAATCACTGTTTGTTGTAAGTTTGTGTAGTGCCTATTTTAAGAAGGTGTTAGGACATGAGAAAGATGCCTAGGCACTGATAGGTAGTCATGAACTACTGGTAATGCTACTGCTTCTGTAGTACTATAAATGTCCTTTTGAAGCAAAGATGGTAAAAGGTTTTGGGGAAGAAAGGAGATTGGGTTTGGAAGACACGCTGGAAATACTAGTCACTCTGGTTACATGATCAACCCTTTGATGGCAGGTATATGGTCAGGTCTGGGTTGTTGTCACTCAGTAGGTGCCCTTTCATGCAACCTCTAACCAAAGCCTTCCACTCTCTCTGCTCTCTTTGCTCCACAAAAATGACCCTTTCTGTGCTGTCACAATCCACTTCCCTACTAAAGAAAGAAATGCCATTTTTGGTGTTCTTCACTGTTTGGTGCATTCCAAATCCTGACTGTGCTCACAGACTATCTGCAAAATGAAAAAAAGGCTGGTGGCAGCTGAAGTGTCCTTCCTTTCCTAAGCAGGTATTAATTTATGCATGCCTATCATTACATCATTTTACATCACCTCAGTATTTGGAACTCTCTGAGAGGTGAATAAGTGGTTGGCAAAATCTCTGGGTATTGGCACGATGGGCTTTCCTGTCAATTTTTGCCAAAAGACATTTCTCTAAGAAGAACTATCAGAAAAATTAATATGCTGCTAAACCAGAAGAAAATGCTTTCCTGCTAGAAATGACATAAGTAATCAAAAATGAAAGATAACAGAAAATCACTTTACTTACTATATGTCGTGCTGCAAACACTCCATCAACTATTGCACAACAGAACGCTGCTACCACGCCAAAGCTGATAAACACGATGGATGCTACTAACTGAGAAGAGAAAAACAGATTGAGTAATGTTTTCAATATAATTTTTTAAGTAAAACAATTACACTAATTATTCTAGTATTCTTGAATGATGTTTTCCCTTGGTGTCATTCACATTGTATTGGTGTGGCAGGATGTCAATCATGCAGGAGAAAAAGAAAAGGCAGAAATTCTTGATGCTGAGTTGACATACAGTCCAGTCTACTAGAAAAGCTTAAATCTTTCTAGTAAAAATTAAGTCAGATGTAAGAGTTATTAAATTCAGTAATGATTTCTCCTAAACCAACTTATTTAATAAAACAGCAATGGTGTCCATAGGAAGCATGGCAAAAAGCCACATTCTTGTTGGCTCACATCAATCTCTAGAGCTTTGCTACCGTGGTGGTAGTTCACACATATAGATAAAGACACTGCAATAAATTAATAATTAGCTTGTCAACCTTCAGAAAGCTTTTCTTACCCCAAATTGTTTATAACGCTTCTGCCATTACAAAATCACAGAATCACAGAATAGCTGAGGTTGGAAGGGATCTCTGGAGATCACCTAGTCCAAATCCCCTGCTTGAAGCAGGGTCAACTAGAGCAGGTTGCCCAGGACCGTGTCCAGATGGCTTTTGAATACCTCCAAGGATGGAGACTCCACAACCTCTCTGGGCAACCTGTTCCAGTGTCCACAGAATCACAGAAGGGTTGAGGTTGGAAGGGAGCTTTAAAGGTCATCTAGTCCAATACCCCTGCTCAAACAAGGTCACCTAAAGCAGGCTGCCCAGGACCCTGTCCAAACAGCTTTTGATATCTCCAAGGATGGACACTCACAACCTCTCTGGGCAACCTGTTCCAGTGCTCTGTCACCCTCACAGTAAAAAAGTTTTTCCTCATGTTCAGACAGAACTTCCTGTGTTCCACTTTGTGCCCATTGCCTCTCATCCTGTCGCTGGGCACCACTGAAAAGAGTCTGGCCCCATCCTCTTGACACCCTCCCTTCAGATATTTAAATGCATTGATAAGATCCCCCTCAGCCTTCTCTTCTCCACGCTGAACAGACCCAGCTCTTGCAGCCTTTCCTCATAGGAGAGAGGCTCCACTCTCTTCATCATCTTAGCAGCCCTCTGCTGGACTCGCTCCAGTAGCTCCATGTCCCTCTTGTACTGGGAAGCCCAGAACTGGACACAGTATTCCAGGTGTGGCCTCACCAGGGCTGAGTAGTGTGGGAGCACCACCTCCCTCAACATGCTGGCAATGCTCTTCCTAACGCAGCCCAGGATACCATCGGCCTTCTTGGCCACAAGGGCACATTGCTGGCTCACAGTCAACTTCCTGTCCACCAGCACTCCCAGGTCCTTCTCTGCAGAGCTGCTTTCGAACAGGTCAGCCCCCAGCCTGTACTGGTGCATGGGGTTATTCCTCCCCTCCCCAGGTGCAGGAACCTACACTTGCCTTTCTTGAACTTCATGAGGTTCCTCTCTGCCCAGCTCTCCAGCCTGTCCAGGTCTCTCTGAATGGCAGCACAGCCCTCTGGTGCATCAGCCACTCTTCCCACTTTTGTATCATCAGCAAACTTGCTGAGGGTGCACTCTGTCCCTTCATCCAGGTCACTGATGAATAAACTGAACAGGATCAGGCCCAGTACTGACCCCTGGGCGACACCGCTAGCTACAGGCCTCCAACTAGACTCTGCACCGCTGATCACAACCCTCTGAGCTCTGCCATTCAGCCAGTTCTCAGTCCACGTCACTGTCTATTCATCTAGCCCACACTTCCTGAGTTTGCCTATGAGGATGTTATGGGAGACAGTGCTAACCACCCTCACAGTAAAAAAGGTTTTTCTCCTAATTTTAAATGGAACTTCCTGTATTTCAATTTGTGCCCATTGCTTCTTGTTCTTTCACTGGGTGCCAAAGAAAACAGTCTGGCTCCATCTTCTTTACTCTATCCCAACAGGTGTCAATCTTAAGACTGACATTCTGTTTCAGAATGACTTCTCTGGATTACAGTCTAAGTAGTCCAGAGTCCAATCATGTCTCCTGTTTCATTTTGTTTTTAAACAAAACCTTTTTTCAAGCAATTACTGTTCTTCTGAATTCCTTCAAGGATCCCAACTTTGAAGTGCACAAGAAATGATTTAGTGCAACATTTGCATATGGACACTCTATTATTATATTCCACAGCTGCAATAGCAGAAATGCCTTTGAGTGTAGCAGATAAGAAAGCAAGCATGCTTGGTAGAATCTGCTAGAATATTATGGCTTAAGAAAGAAGAGTGTCATCCATGAACAGGATAAACCAGACAAAAAACAATTTTCTAAACCAACCTTACTTTCTACAGGGCAGGCCTATGCTCTTTTATAAATCATACTGTACAATGTTTATGTGGGAAACCATTGCTGAGGGTGTTCCCCATTCTCTGTCTTTTCACTCTACTCACTAATGATTTCAGGATACTCTTTCTGCTTTCTCAGTATCTCCCTTCTCTTTCCTTTCCCCTGCAATCTTTTGGAGATTTTGACAGTCACACTGAGCATTCACTGAGAAAGACAAGCCACACTTATTTGACCTGATGTTTGCATCCTAATTGCTGCAACTTGAAAAAGCAAAAGCAAAGAGAAAAACCTATTCACATGTGTCACCGCCAAACATCAGCTTTTTCAGTCATCTAATCTTTATATCAAGCATTTTTTTCCTGAGAAGTAATGAAACAAGTGAATAAAGCTTATTAAAAGTAAGACACTGTCTTTGCGGACACCTGTAACTTAGTAATCAGCTTTTAGAACTCTTTTACAGCAGATACCCTATAGAGAGGGCACCAAGTTTCATCTCAGAGCAACTTATTACAGATACATTATCAAATTGGGACTGTAATACTGACAGTATAAAGTTAATATAGCATCAACAGGGGACACAGCATTAGTATTTTCCCTCAGGAAAATGCATATTGGACAAGTAAGAAATTATGGCCTTAGAACCCTATAGCATTGGAAAGATGGCTTAAAGCTATATCAAACATTTGGAAATAAGAGCTCTCAGTGAATCAGCAAAAAGTACAGCTTAAAAGTAAATAACCCAAAAGAATCACAGCTTTCAAATGCTTTTTGATATACTCTTTTAATCCTTCATTAGCTTGTGGAGCAGAGAAAATGGGTAACCTATGTCTTTAGGCCATATCTTGTAATCACAAACAAGCCAGCACTGCCACAGGGGTTGCTATGTAATCTGAATCCTAGGCACAGGGAGGGACAAGCAGGCAAAAGCAGCTGAAGCTGATGTTACTGGCTGATCTTGTGAACCAGCTGCACACCCATCACAGCCAGCTCCATCCTGCAGTGAAGAGATGGAAACCCTAAGAAAACACTGCCAGCTGTATCAGTCTTTGAACTCTGCTATCTCTTGGCTCTCCAGCATGGTGGGTCATGTCTTGCAAATCTGGCTATCTAAAGATCTTGGCATGCAACTCATAGGATCAAGAAGGCTGTGTATTCCTTGTAGAGCACTACCATTACTGCAGAAAAGTTTGGGCTGGTGCTGCCCTGTTGCAGGTAGATTTGCTACAGCCCTGGTCTCCTTATTTGAAAAAGCAGCAGTGTTTGAAAGTTCAGATTAAGTCATTATTGTCTGACAGCCCTATCTTGTTTTTGAAGTCATAGCAGTCAATCAAATAATTAGTGGGCTTAGCCAGGTGCTTCTAGATTGCCTGAGCTCAGGATGAATTTACTGGAAGCTGACCTCAGGATGGCTTTCCATTTCACACATGAGCAATTTATTGATGATTTACAATCCCCGAACCAACATTTTCCACTCTTGGAGATTGTTTAAATCACCTAATAAGAGTCTGCTGGCCTTTCAGGTTCACCATATAGCTATAAGAGACCACACACAAAGATGTACTGCAAATTGACTCCTTAGGCATGCTGGTGACCACCTACCCTTCAAGCAGTTGTGTGGAAGTCAAAGGCTGTCAGCCAAATTGTGCTGTTCTTATTCATGCTTACTAGCAACTACTTCAGTGAATGATCCCTTTGAAATTAAGAGGACAGTTTCTTGACTAAAGTAATATTGCAGAATGCAGAAGTTGCAGAATGTGATGCTACATCATCTGGGGTTCTTCTGACTTACTCAAATGAACTTATATATGTTTCAGAAAGACAAAGGCAGTAATACAATAATGAGAACACAAAGAATTCCTTAAAATAAAATCACAGATTAATATTCTCTCTCAAGCCTTCCTTTGTTCAGTGAGAATGTGGAAGCACATAAACAAACTATAAAATGAATTACTTTTAAAATAGCAGCCAAGACAGTCTAATGAAGAGCTGTTGTAAATTCAAAAGCTAATTTTCCTGAGTGGTGCATGATTGCTGGAGTTGTGAGGTTATTGAGCCTAGCAGTGTCAAGAAGGAAAAGCAGTACAGTCATAAATGAATACAGAGGATTTTTTTTCTTTTAAGAGGCAGCTAGTATAAAATAGAAGTTGACAGGTAAAAGAAATAGCACCTTTAAAAAATAAATACTGATCCATCACATCATGTCATCTCCATTTTTAATAGCAGTATATTTTGTCAGCAAAATCCTTCATTATTCATAACAATGTATGTTAACAGTTACTCAAGAAAGAGCTTTGCTCTCAGTGTTGGATTGCTATGCAACCAGGCTTCTCTAAAACTATTATTATTGGAACATATTTACTATCAGTTCTGGTAGAGAATACAATAATTTTCTTATTTCCAAGGGAAATATAAAGTCCATTACTAAACAGTGAAAACTGTACTCTGTGGGCCTAACAGTTAAAACTGAAAGTCAGCTGTTTAACACAGATGTTTTAGTAAATGGGGGAGCTAAATAGCACTTAGAATGAGGGACTTTTGCACACACTATTAAGTGAAGAGCTATTATCTTCAGTCATGTGACAGAAATACAAAAGCACTCAAAAATGAAAAACTAAAGGTTGTACAGCTAAACACCTGCATACTGCCTTCTTTAAGAAGAAAGGCACACATTTTACTGCTAAGAATTCATGTGTATTAGATAAGCTCATGCCCCTTTAGCAGACATACAGCGCCACCAGCTGCACATGGCTCAAGTCACTGGCATTTGCCCTGCCGTGCAAGTGAGTCCAGAGAAGAGAATCATGCTGGGGGACATCCCTCGGTCATGGAGGTCAGTCAGGTAATCTGTTCAGTTGTCAGAACTGTACCTCGCACAGGTACATGGCAACTAATGGTCTCCCAATACAAATCCCAGGCCTGGTTTTGGAGTTACAGTGGGCCACAGACCATGCCAACCATGCCCAATAGGGAGTTGACAGGCGCCACACAGGCAAATATGGGACTCGGGATGGTGTAGCCCATAGAAGAGGGGTTTCCTCTGGAGTGCTTCCCAAGAGTTAACGAACCCCAGGTACACCACAGCTGGAGTGACCACACTGTGGGATTGCTGTCACCTAGGGGCACACCCTCTAACGACCTCAAGATTGACAAGACCAGGCAAAGGATAAGTGACACCACAGACTCGCACCATAAACATCTAGGTGCTGTGGAGCCTGTTAATGGGCACGTTGTTATCAACTGAGCAGTGTTGTAGACTGAGCACTAGGTTACCTGTTGATGTGCACACTGTTTTTCACTAGAGCCATACAGCTTTTCTATGACTGTGGGCTGTCATGGTCTTGACTGGCTACAAAAGAGAGTAAGACACATACGTTCAGTGTGCGCTCAGCCCCACCGTCAGCTGGCCTGCAGACCTGACAACCCATCCGTCTGCGGGGAAGCCCCTGATGTCAACAGTGTGGTGAGAAGAAACTGGGGAAAACTATACCGGAAGGGTGGCCCATAAGGAGCAAGAGCAGTCACTGTACTGTGCACCCATTGTTTAACTATGGGGCTCTGATATGTATATATATTTTCAGTTCTGTTGTATTTCTAGCTTTGCTATACTTTTAGCTTTGTTATAATCTCCTATCTCTAATAAATTGTCATACTTGACAAATGAGTTCAGCGCAGCTAATCCTGGAATCTGAAAGAATCCCGGACGCCCCTCTATTGGAGCATCACAGGAGTCTGATGCAGCCTTTCTCATACTTCACCGACACACATCAGGTCCCCGGGTACTTTATGTACTGAATCACAGGTTGCTGGCATGGTGTCCCCTACAATGTGACACCATGAGACATGCAACCAACTTTTGTCTAGCAGACCCAGCACACAGAAAATTACATCACTCTGAAGCATAAGCACCTGCTTGTTACAGGCTAGTATCCCCCAGCTGTTTTCAATATCACCATCACACATCCCTGTGAGACTTGCTAGGTTCCAGGTCACAATTCTGACACATACTTCATTTCTTCACAGCTCTCATTTAGCCTTTACCTGCCTTCAGTCAAAAGGCATGACTATTCATGTTATACTGGCAATCACTTCTGAGTGCTGGATGCTTTGTGAGATACCTCATTCTCTCCATTCAGACTAAGTAGACCTGAAACTTTGGAAAATACATAGATTTTGTTTTCTACATCACTGCTGCATCAGATATAAGTAACATTATATCTCATAAGCTCATCTTCTCATGCTAAATGGCTACTTTCGCATTGCACAGGCTTCAGTGACTCCAAGCATTGTGCTCTTCATCAAGTCTCTGGGGTTTTTTCCAGGCAGAGGAAAAATCACAATTACCCTCACTGATATAAATTGAGAAACTCTGTCATTCAATCCCTTTTGCTTTCAAAAGTAAAGGCATTGCGAAAGGCTGTGTAAATGTTATGCCACAGGTTTGTAAGGCCCTTTTTATCTCCACACAAGCTGAAGCAAACGTATTTGTTAAAGAAATACATGGGGCAGTTTGTTGTAGGCTGTCCCTAACATTAAATTTCCAGAGAAAGAGTTTAGTTCTGTGGAGTGTTTTACTAGTTCGATTTCCCTATGTCTCCAAGCTCAGAGCTTGATACAGGCTTAAACAAATTCACTGCACTTTTTCAGTATACTAAGGTCAAAGATGTAAGAGCAGAAGTTTACAAAAACTGTATCCCCACCCAAAACACAATGACTTTCAATACCTGGCACAATCTTAACCAGGAACTGCATCTGTTACTATGACAACTGAAGAAGGCTATAGATTAATAGCCTGTAAAGCTAAGAAAATAACTCATTGCATTCCACTTGAGATACTGCTATCAACAAAATACTGCCTGTGTTGTGAGGTAGGAGGATAGAAGAGAAAAGCACCTTTAACTGTGAGCTAATTTTCTCTGATTTGGCATCTCCTCCTTTGTACGGCCCCTCCCCCTCCCACAAAGACCAATTTTGCCCCCTGCCCTTGGGCTAGAACTTTTGCTTCTGTGGTGAAAATTAAGCTCAGGCAAGGCTCCTACATTGGCTCTCACAACTGGGCTAATTAGGAGGTTTCTCATTACACTAGGTAATGCGCTTCACAATTTATGGCCTGCCAACCTATTCTTTCCAAAGGCTGGTTCTTCAGTAATAGCATTGCTGTAATTGAGGCTCTGCTGGAGGGCTGCCACAGCACAGCAGACAGGATTATGTCATGTTCATTACTCATTAATGCCAATTTCAGTTGTAGCACTGGTTACAATGACATGAATTCCTAATGATGAAAGACTCTTATGACTGCCCACCCAAAGCCTGCAGAACCATTTCCCAGACTGGCTTCCAAATGAAGGAGGAGAGAAAAAAAAACACTGACTGTCACTGTTTAAACAGCACAGTCCTGGGAGCAACTGAAAGAACTACACATAAAGAGAACAGCCCAAGAAGACAAGGTCTGTGGTTGGGTCCCATCCATAAACACAGAACTTCCTTCTGAATATAGTACATCTAATAAATGTAGCCAATATAGCAGATACCTCTGTTTCCAAGATGGTGGGGCAGACATCTTTGAAGGCCTCCAGACAGAGACTCTGCACACATGATGTAGTCAGACGTGTCTTGTGTTTAGATTGACTGACCAAGTTAGAAATCTACAGCCTTTCCCCAATATCATCACTGTTGAATTTGGCAAGCCCAGTAATACATTGTTGAATACATTCATTGTCGGTAATTGATTCAGATTTTCTTCTCTCACACTGTTGTTATTACCATTTCAGGGTATGTAGCTGAGCCTATGTAACTGCCCACTGTCATCTGAAAAGGAGTCTTCCCCTCCTGTCCTTAGCTTCGGTTCCTGCTTCCAGTCCTTTCTCCTGTTCCCCCTTTCAAAGAAGTGCATTCCCTCATACCATCTCCAGTGCTTGCCTGAGTACACAACAAGCCAGTTAAATTCACTCACCATACAGAAAACTATTTGTTCACACAAGTGAGTTAAATCAGGTTACCATAAGGGGAGACAAGCATTAGACCCAGTGCAAATGAGAGGGTGGCACCATATGGCCAAGACAGAAGCAAAGGAGGTAGAAGTGATGGCAGCAACTATTAGGTTTTCTCACCAGCTCATGTAATTTGCACTCCTAGGGATTATCAAAATAAGAGGTATGTTTTAACCATAATGAAAAAATGATATAAAGTGGGTTTGTTTTGCTCTTTGTGGTCAAAGAGACTTTTGTCTTCCTGCCTGTGAAGAAGTTCACTGTTTTCCAGTATCATGTCAGGGATAATTAAGAAAAACAGCAACATGAAAAGGCCAGTTGGTATAACACAGGCAGGGGAGAGTTCCCATGAGAAATTTAAGCAACCTCACAAGTATAAAAAGGAAGGATTAATTAGATAAACAAATGTTGGGAAAGAATACAGAAACCACATGAGAGGTATCAATTATTTTGCCAAGGAGAAAAAACAAATTAGAATCCACTTTCAAGTTAAAGTCAGCATTTTCCTTCAGAAAATTTCTCTTTTCTCTTGTCTCACATCCTGATGGGCAAAATGGTAAAAGGCAGAATTCACAAGATCTTTTGTTAGTCCTTAGATATACACAGGTAATTCATATCATATGTAGGCATAGCTAATGGATATTTCTTTCTCTTTTTCTCCTGTGGAGGTGTCAATGCTCAGCTTTTGCAGGTAATTATCTAACTGGGACAGTCCCATTGGCAAGGGACTGTAGAACTGCCTGCTGTTGAGAAATGGGTAACAAGGTGACATATGGTCCCAGCTCTCCCGCACGGTTGGGTAACACACAAGAGGAGAGGTAGCACAGAGCATCTGAATCAGCTAACCTCAGCAGTCCAGGGACACAACCGGATCTTTAGGACACAGATTGTTTCTTTATTGGTCAGGTAAACAGGCCTCTCAGGTTATTGGGAACTTTATTTGTGACATTCACTATGCCAGTTATGGAGACGAGGGAATGAGCATCTGATCTAACTGACAGCATGCCCAGGGTTGTGTGATGGATGTGCTTGACCACATGATAGGAGGTGGCTCAAAGAGCCAGGCTGCTGTGAGGGAATGTATATAATGACAGCATATTCTTCTGGTTGCCACACAGGGCCACTGTCTCTCTCAGCTCTGGGAAACTTCTTATCAGGCACAGCTGAACAATCCAACACCAGGCAATATCCAGCTCCTGGGCCCTCAGGGCAGGGGCCAGGCAGCAGTACCACACTGCACAGTGGGGAGTGTGAGATGGTGACCAGCAGGCTGCATGTTCCTCTCAGCACATGAAGCTTGGGGGAGCTCTGCAAATTCCCAGGCATCCAGACAGCCAGTGTTCTCTGCAAGTGTTTAATGTCACGGGACTGTCTATACACATTTACAGACAGAAACAGTAATCACTAACCTGAGTCAGTGAGGCAGTCTACTCTGCTTTTCTCTCGCTTTCTAATATTAGCAGTGGATTCTCTGCTGCAGATACTCTACTGCAAATACCTCTATACATGCTCAATGATTTCTTCCCAGCAAGTTTCCCTGCACGCTGACTAACTAACTGTTTAACTGGCTTTGGCTCAGTTTTTTTCAGCTACATGTTTTCAAAACAAGTATTTTCTTATGGAGAAGCACAGGAACACCCATCTCTGCTTCCTCCTCCATCAGTTTTGGTTTCCTTAACAGTTTTCACAATCCAGCATGCTGGCATACCTGTTCCAGAGGTCTCCATCTATTATTCCTTCTGCATTCATCAGCATGTTCACTACTATCTTCATGTCTCTATTAGTTTAAATTCTCTTTTTTAGACCTGAATTTGCTATTATTTCAGAAGTTGTGCAGCCCTCCTTTATGGCCTCTTCACTTCATACCTTGTCAAATAGGGACATAATGATATCAGCCATTGCCAGGCAGGCATCTTTGTTTATCATTTTTCTTTAGAGTGTGGAAGCCCTTAGTACAAAACTCCCCTTTAGTATCCTTGTTGTTAAGCTTCCTCACAAGGTTCCCCAGTCATCCACACGTACAGCATCTCTCCCATTCTCCTTCCCCCTCTCCCTGTTAGCTAGCAGTGGCCAAGCCGCTCTCACAGTTTTTGAATACAACTCAAGTCATTTGCAACTTCAGTCATTTAGAACAGTGTCATGGAAGCATCTTGCCTTAGCACTGTACTATCCAATTAAAAACTTTATATGTTAACTCCAATAGTTCCCTAGTCTCTCTTAATTATCTTTATTCTCTGAAAACTCTCTCTTGAAATAATCCTTAACTTATACCACTTTGCACTATTCTTGCTGTAATTTACTTTTTCTTCTAACCTGCTAAAGCACTTGACGATACAGTTTCTGTGAAAGATGCTGTATGAAATAAAGATGAATTTTCATGTATTTTTATCTTCAAGCAATGAAAGAGTGGCAGGAATTCAATCAATAGCCATTATGAAACATGAAATAAAGCTATTGAGCAGGGTTAACTGATTAATATATTTTTCCTTCTCTCATAATCCAATTTCAGCTGCAAAACCAGATCTAAAATAGCCAGGAAATTATTTCAAGGAATTGTTTTATGAGCAAATCTATACTAGAACAACCCACCTACTGAATGAAATCAACCTATATCAAGCAGTTTATGTGTGCTTAAACTTCAACACTGGAGCCACAGTTACATTGCAGTCAGAGAATGAATTTAATATATGTTGCAAATAATGAGCACACAGATTAAATTCATGATAATTCATTCATTAGTGAGTAAACGGTAGTCTTGGCTCAGTTAAAATTGTCACCTCTGCTGTGCACTGTCAGTTCTCCTGAGAGTCTGGGAGAGTCTTAGAGTTCCAGTTACTGGCATCCAGTAGATCTTACCAAAACAAGAACATGTTGGAAAAAGATCAAAGTGTACTTGGTTCACATTTTCCAAGAGAAAAAACAGAAGACAATCTAAAAAACTCTCTTTTTTAATCTCCTGGGGCAGGCTAATTTTATTATCAATGCTAATAAAACTAGAATGAACTGGGTTGAGTAGGCTTGCTCAGGAATAAGGAAACCAAAATTCTCTGTTGGTTCCTACCATGTATCCCACTTTCCTATGGAAGCTGGACTCAACTGGATGACTTGTAATTTGTCGTGCACTAGCCACCAAGCAGACCAGGTTTTTTTAAGCCTCCATAGCATCCGAGGACCCCTGTTCATATCCCAGTAGCCACTACCACACAGTTACTGATTCCTTCCTAGCAGCAGGGCATCTCAACTTCACTCAACTTCTTCACACAGCACTGGTTCATTTTCTCCCTAGTCTGAGCAGATACAACTGTCCTAATGATTGACCCTCCCTAGTGTGAGCAGGTGCAATGCACATGTTCTGCTCCACCCCTGTTTTAGCTGCTTTTAAGGAAGATTTGTTTCTGTATTTCTGTATTCTGTATTTCTGTATCTGTATTTTTCTCTCAGCCCAGTGCTAATTATATGATCAAAACGCTTTCCCCTGTTTCAGCTTCTTAGTGTTAGGTAAAGCAGCACTGAAAGGAGAACTGAAGCTCCTCAGGGCCGTTCTAAATGTACTGTGTTTTTACAAGTAATGGTGCTCTCCATTCATCTTCTCCTGTTCTTGCATATCCTTGTCTTCCTGTTCCAAAGTTACTTCTATTAGAATCAGAGCTGGCCTTCCAAATTACTACTTTGTTCCAAGTGCTGTCTTTTGGCAATAGACTTTTTCATTCATTTTCATCTTTTATATATCTATGTTTTTTAGCATTTTATTTCGTAGTTTTTTTGTGATATTCTACAGCAACTCACATGAATTGATTTCAGATGACTTCTGAGAGCAAAATTATTGTAACATTTGGTATTGTACCCTCATGACTTGATCCATTTGTGTGGATATAAGTATAGACTGGGAACCACATGCCTTCACAAAGCAGATGGGCTTGTGTTTAGGAATCAGTTAGACTCTGTCTCAGTAGAAGTACAAGGTGTGAAGTTGCAGTATATATTTCTGAAAAGAGAATGTTGCAGTGCTTCATCCAAAGCAAAGTGGCAGTTCACATCCATTCTGCTGGACGGTACCAACAGTCTTACTGTACGTGGTGGAGCTGCTAAAAAAAAAGTCTCCTAAGGATAGAGTTCATCATACTTCAGCTACTTAAAAGATAAGCATTTATCTCATTTGGTCATCCACGCTCTTCCGTAGTCAGTGGAGAGACAGGCTCTTCCAGACATCTTCTACACTTATTTTAGGATGGGATGAATTACTTTCTGAAGGTACCTGTCTTTTTTTCAGCGGTTACAGAGGGGACCTAGATGAGGAAGTATCTGTGCTGCCAAAACCAACATTCTGTCAATAGTTCTTTCCTTCCATTGATGTTGGATACTCTGGTTTCTGCTTTCTCTTTTCCACTTTGATACTTTCTTTCAGTCATTTGCCTGGGACTCGTAAGGAAGGAAGAGGAATAATGAGGAAGGAGAGGAGGATGTATTGGATTTGGTGAGGACAGAGTAATATTATACAGGGGAAAAAAAACACAAAACCCAAGATCAGCTGGATTTTACAGCTGGAGATACGCTAACAGTTTTGGAACCAGCATAAGCGAACCTTAGTCTTGTAGGCATATCAAGCTGGTAAGAATTCCCTTTGCAAACATCAATAAAAACACTTTTTTAAGAATGGTTAAGGATAGTTACAGATTTGAGGATACCAAATGCATAGACAAGAAGCAAAAATTAAATACAGCATTAAAGGAAAGGGGATAAAATTGAAACATGAATTTAGATCCACTGATCTGCAGCTCTGATATAGTAATCCACCACATTTCCATTCATGGATGCTCTTTTATTGATTAAAATAAAATAAGATCATTTCATCATTTAAACAAAAGCAGCTGTTCAGAGCAGTATGAGAACAATAAAATTGAAATAAATAGCATGCCATTTGTCATAAATGTTTGTGCTTCCTGGTAAAAAATGGCAGAATTGATATAAATCAAGACTACTACAGCCAGTACTGTTTTAGCAGCAGGAAGCTTTTTTACACCAAAGTCTGTTAGTGTCTTTACAAATCTTCTTTCATGTTAAAGTGATGCACTGGTTTCTCAAGACACATTCTTTATCAGAAATGCATCACAATTAAATTACAAGCTGTTATGTAGTGAAGTTCTACCTGCACAGTCTGGAAGATTTTATCTGGCCAACTGGGAGACTCGTCTATTTAGTTTGACCTCATTCTTCAAAAAGAGGATCAGAAATCACCTGTCTTTTTCTCTGGGCACATTCCACCTCACTTTCTCATCCACACACACAGGCGCTTACCCAGGCTTCCTTATCAAGACTGTTTTTATCCTCTGCCTCCTTCTTGCTAGGGAGAGTAATAGATTTCTTTATTGTTCTACAAACACATTTCATGGGTCATAAAGTATACTTCTGTTCTCAGTTGTGTGACAGTAAATGCTTTCATTACATAAACAGCACAAAAAAACAGACTAGCAGAACAGAAATGTCCTATTATGTACTTAATACTGTGTGCTGTGTTCAAACACAGATTTTAAAGGAACCACACCCTGAAGGACTTCCACTTTAACAAGATGGGGGATTTAAACTGAGTTGGTGGCTTTGGTCTCCCTCCAAAGAACAGTGCCAATCTTTAAAAGCTGGAATGGGGAAAATAAGCTGTGATGGTGCATGCATATATATATAGATACGTGTGTGTGTGTGTATATATATATATATATATATATATAATGTGTGTGTATATATATATATACACACACACTTTCTTTTTCTATAGAATTTAAACTTCCAAAAGCAAATTGAAGCTTTTCAGGTTGCCAAGAAAGTCCTCCAAACAGAATCCAGTCTCTATTTCCTACTTTTTTCCCCTTTGCATTGAATTTTCAGATTATTTTGCCAACGATAACAGTGAAAACACAGCAGTTTCTTAACTGAGACTGAGCTAGCGCTGCATCGAGTTGTAAAGCCAGGGACCCTGGGGTAGGCAAGACCTGGGACTTGTATGATCAGTAGACCAGCATAGGATCATATGAGAGAGAAAGCACTACTGTGCTAGGCTGCAGCTGGACCTGCTTGGTGGCATATCTCCAGGTATGTGGCACTTGCCTCCAAGCTGCAACGTAGCATCCTGGCCTCTCTCCCCGCTCTGTGATTTCTAACACAAGCAGCAGGTGGTTAGTGCTAAGATAAACTGCCAACAACCCTAGCTTCACTGGGCATGTGAGATCAAGGAATATAAAAGAGACCATGGCATTGCACAGCTATAAAATTTATGAGATATTTATGAGCTTTCCTTGCAAGGCCTGCTGAGGAAGACTGTGTGCGAGCCTCACACAAAGTATATGGGACTCATTTAGTTTATGGTGGTGGAATAAACACTGGCCAGCAGAAAGCAAGCCTGTGGACTTTTACTTCACTGGCATAGAGTCATAGAAAAACCTAGTCTGGAAAGGATCTCTGGAGGTCATCTGCTCCATCCTCCTTCTCAAAGCCAGACCAATTAGATCAGGTTGCTCAGGGTCTCGTTCAGTCAAGTTTTGAGTTTCTCCAATGATAAAGATTCCCCAGTATCCCTGCGCAAGCTGTTCCAGTGTCTGACCACCCTCATGGTAAAAAAACTACTTCCTCATATCTAATCAGAATTTCCCATTCCAGGTTGTGCCTGTTGCCTCTCATCCTATCACTGTCCACCTCTGAGAAGTCTGGCTCCACCATCTCTATGCCCTCCTGTTAGGTAGCTATAGATAGAAATAAGATCTCCCCTTAGCCTTCTCATCTTAAGGCTGAGCAAACCCAGTTCTTTCAGCCTCTCTTCATATGTCAAGTTCTACAGCCCCTGATCATCTTCGCAGCCCTCTCCTGGAATCACTCCAGTTTATCGGTGTCATTCTTGTCCTGGGGAGCCCAAATGTGGGCCCAGCACTCCAAAGGCAGCGGAACAGGAGTCCCCACTGGGACAATCCTGACATTCTCAGGAATGCTCAAAATTCCCATGGTGGACACACTCCAAGGGCCTGAACATGGACTGCCTGAAACAAAAGCTCTCAGAAGACCTAATTACTCTTGCCTACCTGGGTGTTAAGGCATCTTGAAAATCAGACAGACTGATGGAACAGAAAGACCACTACAGGCTTGACAGTACTTCCTATTACAGTTTTACTAGCTAAACAATCCTAGCAAACACATCTCTAAAGAGTGCAAAACGTATTTTGCACAATAAAGCCTACTCTGATTCAGTGAACAAAATAAGACATAGTGGCAAAAACACCTCTTTGTCATTATGCCAGGGATTTGCCAGCCTATGTCAGTTGTTAAAATATAGTCACATGAACACATATTACATGTTACATATTATACAGATATATGGTATATTATATTATTTACACATAAACATACATTCACATGACTAGCTGATGAATTTGCACTGGTAAAATTTGAAAGCACAGGCTTGTAGATACATGCCATGAGACATTGATCCACAAGGAACTACGCAGAGAAGAGCTGAAATATCCCCCACACTTCCTTTGGAAATTCACACACCAAGAGCAGCTACATTTGTCTTTTGAGTCCCTGAACTTCAAAGTTCTCAACACACTTTGTGGGGAAATTTATACAATCTAACTTCAGGCATTTACCTCACAGACAGCACTTAGACTATGGTTTCATGACACAATGAGCTGATCTAACAGGTTATTCCTTTTAAAAGGGATAGGCCCCACTCCCTCTTCCCATAGACCACATTCCACTCTCAGCCGTGCAGACCCACCACTTATTTTAGTTATGCTCCACCACTTATTTATAAGCTACACTTATTTTAACAGAGTATTTCCACGTACCTTTTAACTCACTAACCTAGTGAAAAAATATTTTTGGCTGGGGGCAGGGAAGAGGAGAAGGAGTGGGGAAGACATGTCACTTCATTTTTCTATTTCTGATTCTCTATTAGATGCTTAGAAGTGAAGAGTGTGCATAAACCTTTTATATAATGAACTAACGAAGCCTCAGTGGCACCCAGCAAGGTGCCTGATAATACTGTGCCCACCTCTCCAACAGAAAAGTGATCGTAGAGTGATTAATTAGCTTGCAAAAGAGTGAGTGATCAGTGACAGACAAGTAAAGAGATGTCAATCTCCAAACTTCTGAAACACAGTCCTAACATGGTCTAGCCACAACATGGTAGCTGTACTGGAGTGATAGGTACTGCATCAGTGGAGTACAAGGTGGACAAAAGACCAGCTAGGCAGCCGGGAACAAAGAGCAATGGTCTGTGGGTCAAAGTCCAGCTGGCAGCTGGGTACAAGCACCGTTCCTCATGGGTTGATACTGATGCCGGTTTAATGACCCAGTTGAGGGCAGAGCGTGCACCCTCAGCATGTTCAATGAGGACGTGATGTTGTGGGGCAGCAGTTGACACACTGGAGGGCTGGCGAGACGTCAGCCAGCCCCAGAGAGGGGCTCGCCAGAGCTTCACACAGCTCAGCAAAGGCAAATGCAAAGTCTGGCACCCGGGCAGGATAACCGCATGTCACAGCACAGGCTGGGGATTAACTGGATGGGTAGCAACTCTGCAAAAAGGGACTTAGGGGTCCTGGTGAACAACAAGTTGAACAGAAGCCAGTAGTCCATCCTTGCAGCAATGAAAGCTAACAGCACACTGGGCTGCATTAACAAGAGTACAGCCAGGAGGCTGAGGGAAGTGATTATTCCCCTTCATTCAGCACACACCAGACCCCATTCTGGAGCACTGTGTCCAGTTTTCAGCTCCCAAGTATGAAAAAGACAGAAACAAACTGAAGGGCATCCAACCAACTAGGCTGGTTAGGAGACTGGAGCACATGATGCATGAAGACAGCCTGAGGAAACTATGTTTCACCTGGAGAAGAAAAGGCTTTAGGGGGATAAAACTGTGGTCTTCCGTTGCCTAAAGAGAGGGTATAGAGAAGAAGGAGCAGACTCTTCTCGGAGGTGCACAGAGAAAGTACAATGAGCAATGGACACAGGTTGCTACAAGGGAAATTCCAACTGGATATAAGGAAAACAGCAGTCCAGCACTGGAACAGAAGCCATCAGAGGCTGTCAAATCTACATCCTTGGAGATATTCGAAATTTGTCCAAGTATAAACCTGTGCAACTGATATAACCTTGAAATTGCCCCCACTTTGAGTAAGCTGTTGGACCAGAGGCCCTTCCAACTTAAGTTATTCTATCATTCTGGGAAAAAAATGAAAATGGGAAAAAATAGCAGAAATTACCACTCCATACCCAATATTCAGAATGAACATGATGCACTTTTAATAATACTGAGTCATTCAAACCTTACAGAAGACCATAGGTGCATAAAATTTTGAACTTTCCATTAAGTCTTTTTTAAGTTAATGTCTTCAGTACTTGTACTAAACTTATCAGTTTTATTTGTATTACTACTTGGAAAGCCTCACTTTAAATACAAAAGATCAAAGAATTGCATTAAAAGATTCCAAAATATTTTACTGAGCCCTTTATTCATGGAATGCATAGCACCAGCAAAAACAATGTCTTTCATAACATTATACTAACTAAAATAAAGTAAAATCAACTTTTCAGTTATTTACATTTTTTCATTGTCTATATAATTTTCTTCTTTTAATTTCACTTGTCTTCACTTTCGAAGATGCTTTTATATCCACAGACACACATCTGTCCTCCTCCTCTTTAGCTGAAATAACTGAGCCTTCACAAGGTCCCCATTTTATTTCCCTTGCTTCTCCCCATGGCTTTGCTGGACATTCTCCTGCATTACAAGGAATTATACCAATCTCCCAGACTCACCATGAATAGACCACACTCAGAGTCCTTCCCAGAAAGGATTAAAAAGAGGTCACCAAGTTGATTCCTGCCAAATAAGGCAGCTAATATCCAAAACTGCACCATGTTTATAGCATTGAAAAGAAACAGGGCAGTCTAAACAGAGGCTGCCCCTATCTAAACTCGGAATTGTGCAGACTTGTAGTATATCTTTTTTCATCCCCCTGGTATTACAGAAGAGAAATATAACTGTCACTTAACATAGGATTCTTCCTATCACACTTTAGCCATCTAAAATACTCAGGAGTCTAGTCTAAAATACTCTTTAAGGCTCCTCCCAGAGACAAAAGAGAGAGAGAAACCTCCAAAGGGCAACTCATCACAGGTGTCTAACAGCTAGATTTAAGAGACAAGGAAGATGCTCTCAAAGAATAAGCTGCTTACATGTTGTTTTTCTTATCAGCTAGTAAGATGCTGCTATACTTTGAAAAGAATACACACACATAAAGAATGACAGAATCACAGAAGGTTTGAGGTTGGAAGGGAGCTTAAAGATCATCTAGTCCAACACCCCTACTCAAACAAGGTCACCTAAAGCAGGCTGCCCAGGACCCTGTCCAAACAGCTTTTGAATATCTCCAAGGATGGAGACTCCACAACCTCTCTGGACAACTTGTGCCTGTGCTCTGTCACCCTCACAGTAAAAAAGTTTTTCCTCATGTTCAGACAGAACTTCCTGTGTTTCAGTTTGCGCCCGTTGCCTTGCGTCCTGTCGCTGGGCACCACTGAAAAGAGTCTGGTCCCATCCTCTTGACACCCTCCCTTCAGATACTTGTACACATTGATAAGATCTCCTCTCAGCCTTCTCTTCTCCAAGCTAAACAGGCCCAGCTCTCGCAGCCTTTCCTCATAGGAGAGATGCTCCACTCTCTTCATCATCTTAGTGGACCTTCGCTGGACTCTCTCCAGTAGCTCCATGTCTCTCTTGTACTGGGGAGCCCAGAACTGGAAACAGTATTCCAGGTGTGGCCTCACCAGGGCTGAGTAGAGGGGGAGAATCACCTCCCTCGACCTGCTGGCAACACTCTTCTTAGCGCACACGAGGATACCATCGGCCTTCTTGGCCACAAGGGCACATTGCTGGCTCACAGTCAACTTCCTGTCCACCAGCACTCCCAGGTCCTTCTCCACAGAGCTGCTTTTGAGCAGGTCAGTCCCCAGCCTGTACTGGTGCATGGGGTTATTCCTCCCCTCCCCAGGTGCAGGACTCTGCATTTTCCTTTACTGATCTTCACAAGGTTCTTCTCTGCCCATTTCTATAGTCTGTGAAGAAGGTCTTCTCAAGGAGAAACATGCTTGAGCTCAAACAAGTGTCAGTATCCCTGAATACGTTGTCTTTATGTAAATCTCCCTGTCTGTTTCTGATCCATGGTGTTAAAACACACCACAAAATCTAACTCAAATTTATGTTGGGAAAAAATAATAATGGGTCTTTTCAGTTTTGATCATTTTAAAGGTGCTAAACAAGACAAGGATGATTGCTAATTTGTTCAATTCTTATCTTTTTTACATCAACATTAATTGTTCTTTCTCTGAATTGCATGAAATGTGGACACAAAAAATAATCACAGATACAAAGAAGTGCTGTTGACTTTGTCAGAAGCTTGAGTTCGAGGGAGAAATAATACCTTCATAATGACAATGATTACCTTCACATGATCTGCATTTTCCCTTTACTACAGTACAGACTTCTTGCATTTATTTGGGCAGGAACAGTAAAGATAGTCTCAGGAGGACTACGGAAGTTTAATGGTATTTCTCTTTAGGTAAACAAGCTGCTTTCATTAGCTTTTTATGTGACATGAACTCTATCAGTAACTAGCATCTTTGATCAAAATCTGCACTAAAGCCAGTTTCTTCTAGGTTCTTTGCATCAAAAAGTAGATTAAGCACAACTTCCTTGAACAGAGCTGGGTAGGTATACATATCAATGTCTCTTATTTGGTATATGTTAACAACCACGATCTTTGCACAAAATATCCAGAGGGCAATTATTGATGGATATAATCTATTTACAAAATACAAACGATTTCAAAAAGTGAAAGCGGTTTGGCTCATACTTCTGAAAAGTGGCATGCGCACATGTAACTGTTTTGAAACAGCTCTTCTGAAATGGATACAAAGTCTAGCGTCAAGAAAATAATCAGAGATAATATACCTCACATACATATCAGCGCAAGATAGGAACACGTGCATTGGCAGGAAAGTCTAAACTAAAAAGAGAAGAGAAAAATTATCTTTGCTTCACTTATCCAACTTCTGCAATGGTTGTTTTTCAGCACTTAATTTGAAATCTAATTATTGTTGACAGAGATCAGGAAACAAGCATATTCAGGCACCTAAACTTAGGTGCCTGAGAAGTCTGAAGAAACAGCTTTGTCTTTTCTGTTTGTGTGCAGAGCTCCATGTTTTAACCTCCCTCATGTTTTCAAATTCCATTTTTGTCAGAAGCAATGTCTCCTCAGCTAAAATCACTACGATCATCTCTGTGAACAAGCCAAGGACCAGGATTAGCCAGCTGAGCATTAGATTTATATCCAAGTATGTCCTAGACTTGTCCCTGAGAAAATCAACTGTGTGTTAGTACGAAAAAAAAAAAAAAAATCAACAGCAAGATTCAGCAATGGATAAATACAGGACTCAGACCTGCTGCAGACAACCATCTTCATCACAAGTACTACTGAAGTTTGTGATAACTTACACCTCCTTAGGGGTCATCCCTGCTTCTCTGACCCTCCCCCTCTTTCTGGGTTCTTTACAATTCTTTTCCATACCTTCTCCTCTTCCTCCTTGCTCTCCATTTCTTCCTTTGCTGCTGCTTTGCTGTAGTTCTGCTGTTGTCAGGGTGACTCCCACTACCCTACTGAGAGCTCTTGTAGGCAGAACTGCAATGTTACAGGTGTTAAAAAAACTGACAGTTATGGTGCCCTTGTATCCTGCAATCACACTTATAGGCACCAGAGTTTCAGCATGTTTATTTTCAGCCTTGTGAACAGTATGGCTTCATGAGATTGGTACTGGAAAGATGTGTGAATGGAAAGTGTGAGCCAGTGCTTGGTGTATCCATTGGGTTAGCTAAAACAACATAAACGGTGTCTTACCGACATTGCACATTTAGAGAGTGCTTTGTTTCTGGGTGCTAGCTCATACCACCCTCCACGTTTATCTGAGAAGAAACCTAGGAAACCTTTTACAGCACTTCCACCTGTCCTTTGTGAAATAAACACCAGTGATTCAGTAGAAAGAGGTGTCTACCTTCCTCCTCAGCACTGCTTAGTGCTTTCAGCTCAGCTCTGCTGTCACTTCCCCCAGTTCATTCCAGCTTTTTATACCTCTGTATGTAGTTTCAGCATCTCATTTTCTGACTGGAAATACTTTGTACTGTAACATGAGGAGACAGCAAGCAAGAAAACAAGCAAGGACACTTCATGTCTTACAATCAAATCCATCTGATTTGAGCAGTATCATATTTTTCACACATCAGGCTGGGCTAAATATGCCTTTGGAATGCAACAACTTACAGCTATATTTACTCTTCAGTCCATGACCTTAGCTGTGTAAGCCTGTTTTTGGGGGGAAAGAGAAGCCTGATTTGTGGGGGGAAAGAGAGGCAAAAGGGGATATCAACACATTATTCTTATTTCTGCTGTTTGCAAGTTATAAACAGCCCAAATCAGTGCAAAAGCATCTTATCCCTAGTTAAACGGAAATTTTGTTCTGCTGGTGCCAAGTTCAACAGAGCAGAGGCAAGTGTGAATGTTAAGAGCTCAAGTGCTAGTCAATGAGGCAGAGCCTGATTCTGCAAGCAGCAGTCCCTTTGAATTCAGGGTTATACCTTGATCAGCACATTAAACTCCCACTCTGGATGCTGGGATGCTGAGAACCATTTAAAAGAGGAGCAACATTTTTAATTTTGTGTTTTAAGAACACACCATTGTCCATTCTGCCAGACAGTGCTTTTGTTCTTTCATGTTCACACTTATTGAGTGCTGGATTTCTGCTGGAATAGCTCTGCTAACCATTACATATTTCATACGGCGCTTGGCATTTCAACAGCCATGAACAAATTTGAAATCACAGAGGGTAGGCAAAAAGTACATACAACTTCAAGACAAAAAGAGAAACATATAATCAATTTTAAAATGACCTTTTCTTCATAAATTTTTCACAAGTGTAATTGAATCTACATTAATTTTCAACTTAAAAAAAAACAAAAATGAAGTATCAAGTGATTACAAGGGCCAGAAAATTGTCAGAACTACACCAGGTTCAACTCAAATCTGACTGAAGTAACTGTTCAAATGAAGTCCAGTTAAAATAGAATCACAGAATCGCTGAGGTTGGAAGGGACCTCTGGAGATCATCTAGTCCAACCCCCCTGCTCAAGCACGGTCACCTAGAGCACATTGCACAGGATGGCATCCAGGCGGGTTCTGAATATCTCCAGAGAAGGAGACTCCACAACCTCTCTGGGCAACCTGTTCCAGTGCTCTGTCACCCCCACAGTGAAAATAGTATTTCCTCATGTTCAGATGGAATTGTCTGTGTTTCAGTTTGCGCCCGTTGCCTTGCGTCCTGTCGCTGGGCACCACTGAAAAGAGTCTGGTCCCATCCTCTTGACACCCTCCCTTCAGATACTTGTACACATTGATAAGATCTCCTCTCAGCCTTCTCTTCTCCAAGCTAAACAGGCCCAGCTCTCGCAGCCTTTCCTCATAGGAGAGATGCTCCACTCTCTTCATCATCTTAGTGGACCTTCGCTGGACTCTCTCCAGTAGCTCCATGTCTCTCTTGTACTGGGGAGCCCAGAACTGGAAACAGTATTCCAGGTGTGGCCTCACCAGGGCTGAGTAGAGGGGGAGAATCACCTCCCTCGACCTGCTGGCAACACTCTTCTTAGCGCACACGAGGATACCATCGGCCTTCTTGGCCACAAGGGCACATTGCTGGCTCACAGTCAACTTCCTGTCCACCAGCACTCCCAGGTCCTTCTCTGCAGAGCTGCTTTCCAGCAGGTCAGTCCCCAGCCTGTACTGGTGCATGGGGTTATTTCTCCCCAGGTGCAGGACCCTGCACTTGCCTTTGTTGAACTTCATGAGGTTCCTCTCCGCCCACCTCTCCAGCCTGTCCAGGTCTCTCTGAATGGCAGCACAGCCCTCTGGTGTATCCGCCACTCCTCCCAGTTTTGTATCGTCTGCAAACTTGCTGAGGGTGCACTCTGTCCCTTCATCCAGGTCATTGAAGAAGTTGAACAAGACTGGACCCAGGACTGATCCCTGGGGGACACCGCTAGCTGCAGGCCTCCAACTAGACTCTGTGCCACTGATCACAACCCTCTGAGCTCTGCCATTCAGCCAGTTCTCAATCCACCTCACTGTCCACTCATCTAGCCCACACTTCCTGAGCTTGTCTATGAGGATGTTATGGGAGACAGTGTTGACAGCCTTGCTGAAGCCTAGGTAGACAACATCCACTGCTCTCCCCTCATCTACCCAGCCAATCATTCCATTATAGAAGGCTATCAGATTGGTTAGGCATGATTTCCCCTTGGTGAAGCCATGCTGACTACTCCTGATCACCTTCTTTTCCTCCACATGCTTGGAAATGGCCTCCAGGATGAGCTGCTCCATCACCTTTCCAGGGATGCAGGTGAGGCTGACTGGCCTGTAGTTCCCTGGGTCCTCCTTCTTGCCCTTTTTGAAGACTGGGGTGACATTGGCCTTCTTCCAGTCTTCAGGCACCTCTCCTGTTCTCCATGACCTTGCAAAGATGATGGAGAGTGGCTTAGCAATGACATCCACCAGCTCCCTCAGCACTCGTGGGTGCATCCCATCAGGGCCCATGGATTTGTGGGTGTCAGGTTTGCTTAAATGATCTCTAACCCGATCCTCCTCCACCAAGGGAAAGTCTTCCTTTCTCCAGACTTTCTCTCTCGTCTCCAGGGTCTGGGGTTCCTGAGGGCTGGCCTGAGCAGTAAGGACTGAAGCAAAGAAGGCATTCAGTAACTCTGCCTTCTCTGCATCCTTTGTCACCAGGGCACCCACTCCATTCAGCAAAGGGCCCACATTTTCCCTAGTCTTCCTCTTGCTACTGAGGTATTTGAAGAAGCCCTTCTTGCTGTCCTTGACATCTCTAGCCAGATTTAATTCCAAATGGGTCTTAGCCTTCCTCGTCGCATCCCTGCATACTCTAACAATGTTCCTATATTCCTCCCAAGTGGCCTGTCCCGCTTTCCACTTTCTGTATACTTCCTTCTTCTGGTTGAGTTTTGCCAGGAGCTCCTTGCTTATCCATGCAGGTCTCCTGCCTCCTTTGCTTGACTTCCTACTCATAGGGATGCACCGCTCTTGAGCCTGGAGGAAGTGATGTTTGAATATTAACCAGCTCTCTTGAACGCTCCTTCCTTCTAGGGCCCTAACCCATGGGATTCCTCCAAGTAGGTCCCTGAAGAGGCCAAAGTTTGCTCTCCTGAAGTCCACGGTTGCGATCCTACTGAGTGCCCTGCTGCCTCCTCACAGGATCCTGAACTCCACCATCTCATGGTCACTGCAGCCAAGGCTGCCCCCGACCTTCACATCTTCCACCAGTCCTTCTTTGTTTGTTAGTACGAGGTTCAGCAGCACACCTCTCCTCCTTGGCTCCTCCACCACCTGTGTCAAGAAGTTGTCACCAATGCTCTGCAGGAACCTCCAGACTGTTTGTGCCTTGCTGTGTTGTCTTTCCAGCAGATATCAGGGTGGTTGAAGTCCCCCATGAGAACCAGGGCCTGGGATCATGAGGCTACTTCCAGCTGTCTGTAGAAGGCCTCATCGACTTCCTCTTCCTGATCAGGTGGCCTGTAGTAAACACCCACAACAGTGTCACCCATGCTAGCCTGCCCTTTAATCCTTACCCATAAGCTCTCGACTCGCTCTTCATCCACCCCTAGGCACAGCTCAATACATTCCAGTTGCTCTCTCACATAAAGAGCAACTCCACCACCTCGCTTTCCTGGCCTGTCTTTCCTAAAAAGCACGTAGCCATCCATGACAGCACTCCAGTCATGCAAGCTATCCCACCATGTCTCTGTAATGACAATGAGATCATGGCCCTGTGACCGCACACATATCTCTAGTTCTTCCTGTTTGTTCCCCAAGCTGCGTGCATTGGTGTACAGGCACTTCAGAGAGGTGATCGAGCATGCAGGTTTCCCAGGAGGGATACAAGAGGATCCTCCATAGCCACATCCCATGCGCACTTCCCTGGCTGCATTCACCTGCTGGAGGCATCCCAACTTGAGCTGTCTTTTGCCAGCTACCCTGGCACTATAACTCTCCCCTTCCCCCATCTTTCCTAGTTTAAAGCCCTCCTTACCAGGCTGGCCAACCTGTTGCAAAGACCCACGTGCCCTGCCTCATGAGGTGGATCCCATCTCTCGCCATCAGTTGTCGATCTTCAAACAGGGTCCCATGGTCATAGAAACCAAAACTCTGTTGCCAACACCAGCGGCGCAGCCAGTCGTTAACTTGGAAAGTCCGTCTCCTCCTCCTCTCATCCATCCCCCTCACTGGCAGGATTGAGGAAAAGATGACCTGGGCTCCCAGACCCTTGACCACCATCCCCAGAGCTCTGAAATCCTGCTTGATGGTCTCCAGTTTGCCCTTGGTGTCATTGGCGCCCGCATGGAAGAGCAGCAGTGGGTAATAGTCTGAAGCATGGACAAGCCTTGGCAGTCTTTCCATGACATCTTTCACACGAGCCCCTAGCAGGCCACAAACCTCTCTAGACATGAGGTCAGGTCGGCAGATAGATGCCTCCATCCCCTGCAGCAGGGAGTCCCCCACTACAATCACCTGCTGCTTCTTCCGGGCGTTCCAGCAAGGCACAGGGTGTGTTGTCCCAGGTACTTCCCGAAGTCCCAAAGACTTGCAGCCATGCCCATCTCCTTCTCATCCTGGAGGGCACTAAACCTGTTCTTCAGCTGCAAGTCTTCGGGAGGAGTAGGAGCCTTTCTCCTCCCATGAGCAGTGACCAGTTTCCAGCCTTCTTCTACAGTGTTATGATGTACCGTTTCACACGGCACAGAGCCCTCCAGCAACTCCACTGCTGTGGGGGGTTGGGACTCCCAAAGCTGCACAGTCTCCAAGAATACCCTGTCTATCTCTTGCTCATCTTATCAGATGCTGCACAGCCTACTGACCTCCTCCCATAACTCCCTTACCTGACGACACAACTCGTCAACAGCAGCACACCTCCTGCAGGAGAGCTGGCTGCCAGCCCAGGCCTCCCGGAGAGGCCCCAAGCACTCCCTGCAGCCTGAGACCTGTAGAGCCACATCTACTGTCAGAGGGTCAGTCTGGGTCGCAGCCTCTGACACAGCAGCTCCAACAGCCACTGGGGAACGCGCTGTGCGGCGTGTCACGACCATACTTGAGGAAGCATACACCACAGGGATCAGAAACAAAGGTGCCTTCTTGTGCCCTTCTGCACAAACTGCTGCCTCTGTTCACTGTACTCTGGGAGCTGTGCTCTAGGCCTGGCTCTTATATAGGCCTCTCCCTAGCACTGGCTAAGAGGGTGCTTGACCCGCCCTAATCAAGGGCCACCTGGATCAAAGGCCCCAACTCCCTCTGGTCAGGGGCAACCAAGAGAGCTCGTTAGCAGCAGCCACTCCTAGCTAGAGCTTTTCCCAGGAGCTTTTCCCAGGAGAAGTCAAGGCCTCCTGCAGTTGTCCTTGCCTAGCTTCCCCTTTCCTGTTCACAGCAATCACCTGCTAGTTCCTTGGGGGTCCTCAGAAAGCCCACAACTTCCAACAAGATCCTCAAGTAGAAGCAACTCAGTAAATAATTTCCTTCCCACCTTTGTCTTGATGGAATTCATATTGTTTTTAGTTAAAGGAATATGACATTTCAGTTACACTTCCATGTTTATCTGAGTCTTTACAATCTTACTGATGGCTGCAACCTTGTTCAAGCTACCTAAGCCTTTTCAGTCAAATATACTCAGTTACACTCCAGGGAATAATTACTGCCCTCAATTGTACTATGATGTAAACCCTTTCAAACTCATTTCCGTAACATTTAAAAACAAGAAACTCAGCATTAGTAATGGCAGTGTTAAAGGCTTAGCCCACTGTAGAAGATACTCAAGGCAAGAAGCCTAATTAAACTCCCTAGTTATTTTCTTGATTTGTTCCCCAGAAACACAATCATTCAACAGCCAGATCATAACACTGAGTGCTATTAGCGGAAAGTAGTTTTCCTTGTTCCATGCTGGGAAATGCAAACAGGCACTAATACCAAACACACTGGATGCTTGTTTCTCCACAGTCCTTGGGTAAATGATATAACACACTGGGCATTACATGATTTAGCAGCATCTCACTCACTTTACTTCTTTTGGCCAGCCATTTTATTTTCCGCTAAGAACAGAAGAGATAGAAAACTAAGAGACAGTTTAGAGGAAAACTGAATGGTAAAACAGCCCCAAATGTTATGGCTGCTAGTAAAGCAGCACGAATTCTGTGCAAAACAATGCTATTTTCATCCACCCACCACTGAGTCTGTAACTTGGAACCAGCTATTCATTCTGGTCTCCTATGTAGAAATCAAGGACAATAATTCTTAAAAATGAATCAGCTGTTTTGTTAGTAGCAAAATTAACGAGGCCTGGACTGCTGTAGATTTGTGTCTCGCAGGTCATGTCTCATTTGGATTCTCTAGTGTTAGTAAGAGGTGAGCTGACATTGCAGCCTTCACCACCATGTGGAACTAATTTGCACTTCTCTCCTTTATCCACCTGCAAACTTTTATGAAACTTGAAGTAGCTTCATGCCTTTGAAGTCTCAACATTCCTGCTAAATTTGCCTGAAATTGGTCAACAGGTTCAAAAAAATGGAATGGGAAACAGAGAAAGACACATGCAAATATCATGGCCTTATAAATCTCATTTCTTTGGGAAACCTAGATAGAAACACAAGTTTAAAATAGGATAATACTTGAAAATATATCATTGAAACTTTCAGATAATGCAAAAAAATATTATGAAAGGTATTTGCTTACAAATAGTGGGATCAAGACTGCATTTACTAAGAAAAAAACAGCAAATAACAACAAACAGCCTATTTGTAAATCATTAGTAAAAAGCAAAGTCAGTCAATCGGTTCCTCCTCTTAGCTTAACCCCAGTCTCCTGATTTATACCAGTGAAGGCTCTGCACTACGATATTTATTGTATTTCATGACACTTAGCTATAATCAGTCTAGCGTAAAGTGCACACTGGACATGCTGCTATTCAACCAAGACACTACTATTTTTTGCTGAGAGCAAGGAAACTTTAAGACTTTCCACAAATCCTGTCCCATAAACCTTCCTTTATCCAGACGGTCCCAAGGACTTTATGCGACTTCCTCACATAAATAAAAGCAAGGGTTTGCAAAGCCAAGCTAAATCTAAAAGCAAACTGTACAGCATGGTTAGATCCTGCCTGACCTAGCTGGAGAATTTTGGTAGTAAGAGCTCTGGAGTTTATTTTTTTCTTTTTTTAACAGACATATTTTCAGGAAAATGTTGCTGACTTAAACTTCTTACTCAGGTTGAGATCACATATTATGGCTGAGATGATTATGTGGTCCGTTGCTGCCCAAACTGGGAAATCTCACGCATTTTGCCTCTATCCCCATCCCGCCCAAGTTCTAGCACTCATCTGACCCTGTACCAGCTCGATTCAACTCACTAACTGGCAGGAAATGAATCCATCAAAAAAAAAAAAGAACATACTGTTTTCTGCTGGGTCTACTAAAGATTTACTCAGGACCCAGGTGAACGGCAGAATCAACACAGATAGAGGAGGGGGTCTATACAACTGGAAGGGAGGTTTTTCCTTTCAGAAGTGATGAACCCTTAAGCCCCTCCAACCACAGCATGCAGCCTTGCCCTGTGCAGATGGAGTCACCAAACACTTCGTACTTCTCAGAATCTTCCCAGGAAAGGTGAAACAAATAATTAATATTTTGGTGAAGATACAGCAGGTTTAAGTCAATGGGAAATCCTTTCTTTTCATGTTTTTAATATATTCTGATACAAAAAAGGAAAACAAAAAGGGTTGTTGCTTACCATTTGTCTTCTGTTCTCTACCAGGTGTATGCCAACAATCGCTAGGAAAGATCCAAAGCCAAGCTAAGGCAGAGAACAAAAACAATATAAACACATAAGATCGGCTTATTTGGTCAACCTACCAAAGCATCACAGTGACATCTAAGCTGATACCTCATACAGATGGACTAACTGGGTTGAGTCAGGGGAAAGGGTGAAATAGCCTACCTAAAGTTATTGCTGACCATAAATCATATAATGCAATAGGGAATGCCCAGAACTGAAGCTCTTAGGTATTTCTGAGCAAATTTTGTATTGCAGTAAAGGGAAGCCACCCTTCTATAGCCTGGGTCAGAGACACCCTTCTATAGCCTGGGTCTTGTTACTATAGTCACATATATTTTTACACACTGTAAAGCAAAAATTAGCAGAACACTTACGTTTAGCCTATGCATAATTATCCTGGAAAATGGCAAAGCTTTAGGCAACTGTAGACAAACAGTTTTCCTCAAAAAAATGAATGTGTTGCTGCTATGCAAGTGACCCAAGTTCAAATCTTTATGGTTGGGTTTGCTTAGTTTGAATGACAAAATATTATCACATATCCCAGGAAAAGTCCCTGCTAAAATGCCAAAAAGACCAGCCCAGCTAATATCACCAAAGGACAGTTGCAATACTTAGAGCTACCTCAAGAGAAAGAGGAGGAAAGGAAGCTGGAAGAATCTGGCCTTACCATTCTTGTCAGCGCTACCTCAACATGAGGTTGGCAGGAAAAAACCCCTCTTTATGGCGGACCAGCGAGGGTCTGAAGAGGTAAAAACTCCTGGGATTCTTGGCTTATATCAGATACAGTGGCAACAGGCAGGACCTCCCTTTCATCAGACCTCCCCATATTCAAGATCCCCACCGGGCTCATGTAGGCTTGGAGAAAAGAAAAGGGGGATTCCTAAGTGGCAAAAACCTAAAGCTTATCTGGTTACAAATTCACAAACAGCCACAGCAGGGGTGCCAGTGTCACTGGGATTTTTCCCTAGAATTCATTCCTTGCACTGACTGTCTGTTTGCTTCTGCACAGTTACCTCGGTCTCAATCCCCCTTTCACTTCTGCCCCCTTGCTCCCCTCTTCACTATTTGTCTGACATCCCTCTCTGCTCAGTGAACTCCCCAGTCACCACCCCTCCCCAGCTCCTATCCCTCCATCCCATGGAGGGAGCATGACTGACCCTTTTCTGTTAAGGGAACTAGGCCCCTTTCTGGAACCGGGTTTCTGAACCTGTTTCAGAGTACAACTGTGCTCTTCCAAGCATAATTGCATTTTTAAGGACAAAGTTTCCCGGCCAAGGGCTTAAGCAGGGCCTATGAACTCCTTGCTGTTATGCACAACTGCCCACAGCAGAAAGCAAATCTCTTGTAAGCACTTTAATCGCTCAATATCACAGCAGGAATCTGTTGTCATTCCTCCTCAAGAAAGCAAATGCAAGGAAGGGGGAATTTGCTATTGAGTGCTTCAAGAAGACTTATGCGAAAAGGAGGCAAACACCAGAGAAACAGAGAGAGAAGGCAGCATCCAAGAACCTAATACAGCCTGGAAAAGTACTAAAAGCAGAGACATAGAAAAAGTGCACAAGAGCATCTGTGCTGACTGCTGAATAGAAGAGAGACTTGGAACCATGAGCAAGGACACTGTGTTCAGGGGACTGTGACTTTGTAAATTAACATAACTACATCAAAATGACACCTGGTTCCAACCCCAATTTTTCATCCCAAATGGAACAATCCATGAAGCTCCATTTACGGCTGACTCAGAGGGCATGGAGGGGAGCAATATTATCCATGTAAAGAAAAAACGAGAAAATGCAGAACAAAAAGAACTAAATCAGGAGGAGCAAAACCACAGATAGAGATGGTGCTTTAAGCCACCATATCGGTTGCATGCTATGTGCACTCTTTTCTTGTCTGTTTAGATAGGCTCCTTCTGTCAGGAGCTCCAGGAATCAAGGTCAGTATGGTGACCAGGATAATTGGACCCTGTAGCCTCTTGGTTGAAAGATGCTACCATTATAAAAATAACAAATGAAAATAATACAAGCAGTATTTATAGGCAAGTGACATGAAATAAATATAAGCAATATTTATAAGGAAGTGAGCTTAAAGAAGCTTAAACTTTGGCTTTGCAACCTGTTCCACAAAAACAGAGCCCTAAACTCAAATGGACAACCAAGCTGCAATCTACTAAATGCACATCTTCCAATGAGCAACATTATACTAATTTATCTAAACACAGAAATATTTTATGTTAAGTTACTCTGGGTCTATATAAACATACTTCTGTCAAGATGTATATAGAAAAAAAACTGTTTCTGAAACATGATAAGTCACCACATGTGCAGAGAAATTAAGGTGCCTAACTCTTCTAGAAGCCAATGGGAACTAAGCAGATGCCCCAATGATTCTGTGGTTCTGGCCCTTAAACGCTGTTCTGCAAATGTTTATTCATGCAAGTAAATCTATGCAAGTTAATAGTCTCATTTACGCTGGCAAGGTAAAGGCCTAATTTTGCATGCTTTTTAAGACCAAAATCCCTTACCCAAGGTCAGCAGAGATTCAGAGCTCATCTACTTGCTCTGAAGTTAATGTTTTACTACTGAATCCTATGAGAAATAGACCTTACTTTTAATTGTAATTTCAATTGTCTGTACTCAAAATTTTTTTTTCTTTGAGCTGGACAGTTAAACATGTAATGTGGGATTCACTCACCTAGTTTCAGCTATGTAGAAGTTCAGGATCAATGCTAAAACAGTTTTCTAAGCTCCCTCTACTGTCAGTGGAAAAGAGAAGCACCTTCAGAGGATTTTTCAGCTTATTCTAAAATAGGTGGCTGACTGCACAGTCAGATGAGAGGCCCACCCATAGTCTATCTGTCAATGCTACGCTGGAGTCAATAACATCCAGCAACGAGGCAGGATCACATCATTTCTGTCATATTCATCTAAACAGGCTTTTGGTAATACTTCTTGCAGGGTTTGTGTAGCACCTTTAACTTTTGCTAAATGTTTGGAATCTTTAATGTATTAACCAATAAAGGATACACTGACTATTAACCATTACTCTTTCTCAGTTACTTCAATAATACATCACATGTTCATGAAAAAAAATCAGAAATTTATTAAAATTATTTAGTTCTAACAATCTTTGAGAAAATTATTAATAAAAAGTCTTCTGATAAATTCTAGCTTTTCTATCAGATTATTAATGACTCTAAGATTTCAAAAAAATATTTTAGTATATTATACTTTTCTGCTCAGTGAATAGACATTGTTTGCTTCCTAAAAGAAACTAAATGCTGAAATTAACTGGTTTGTGCACAAGGGTTTATTACTTGTTACCCTTATTAAAGATAACTGTTTAAAAATGAAACTTCTTTCAAGAGAATTAATACAGATAATGTGGTCTTCTAAAATGTTTTAATTCAAATTACAGAAAATTATTTAAGGAGACTTTTATCAGTATTAATCTATCTATTTTAGTTTAATGAAAGGAAAACTCATTCTTTTAAGGTTTTATTTTTGGAACTACTTTTTGTTCTATTTTTAAAACACCACTCCTTCCAGATCATTATCCCAAAATTATCTTTCTGAAAGACCTGTTCTCAGCTTGACACTAAGATGTAAGAGGACTTGCTTAGGAAGAACAGTTCTAACTCACAAATTATTAATGGCAATGCAAAATGTATGCATGGTATTAAAAGATACATATTCCTCTTCTCTGGGCATTTGATTCCATTGAGAACAAAAGCTAATGGTATCTTGCAAGACATTTTGGTACAGGTGGAACCATGTACTTAAGCAGATTTCTAACCCTAAGTATGGGAGTTTCTTTCTTAACCTTGCACCAATTGCCTTGTCTCAGCTGGCTAGGAGATACCAAATAAGGCAGATAGTCCTTTCTCTATTTCCTTTCCTTGCCCCTCTTTTTTAAAACTCAATCCAGGCATCTCAAAAAGCTTTTTGACTCCAGTGGTTTCCACCCTTCTTGATACAACTAATCACTTTTTCAGGGATCAGAAAACGGCCATAGGGGCTGAACTGGCAGTGGTCTTGTGGGGCTACGCTTCCCTGGAGGTCACAGAGGCACTACAGGACTAAGCAGATGGGATTTGAGCATTCACTACTGAGAATGATAAGACAGCTGTGCTTGTGCCCAATGCAGGAACATGTTTAAGGAGTCTGTTCTCAAGGCAAAACAAGACTAAGGATTTTGGAAAGGGACCTTGTATGATGGGAACAGAAAAGGCCGTAGGGCTCCATGGAGTCTGTGGAGTTCATCTGTTTGTGCCTGATCCAACCTCTACACCAAGACTGTACAAGAGGATGTAGAGGTCAGGCAAGCTCTAGGCCTCCATATGTCTATCTGGAGCATTTTCCACGCACTTGACCCAGCAGAATTCCTGGCACATGGACACAAGAGCAGAGTGACTCTCCCTACCATCAGCATAGTAAAACTCTAAGAGGTCATTTAACTCTACCCCATGTCTGTTGTTCAGTCACCTGGACACCTACATTTAATAAAGATTAGTTGGAAATCAAGCACAGGCTCCAACATACGCCCACGAGTTCAGTATACTACTATGCAGTGCAAACTTAACCCCATGTGATCAGACCCTTGCATCCCCTTGAAGCCTTCTCTTGGGGGCACTCCAGACAAACACTGAGTTCACTCCCCGACGTAATAAACTGCAGGACTGTAGTCTATGGCAGCATCACAAACACACTAGAACTAGATGAAAACAGCATCTCCCTCTTGTGAAATGCAACAGGACTGAATTTTCTTTTTTTTTTTTAATCAGTTGGAGCTGCCTATATCCAGCTGATAATAATGCATCTAGTTGCACGCAATAATCTAAATTGTTTCTTTACTCACAATGATTCCTGGGTAGTAACCTCCCACGGTAACATTTTCTGTTCTTGTGGTAGCTGCCAGACCTATGGTCAGTATGAAAATAGACACTACCAGCAGAGAGACTGTGAACCATAGCGAAGTCTTCTTTCTTTTTGCAAACTGCCCTGTAGAGAGTGGGGGGAAAAAAAAGAGAGCTTTTCATTGCAGTCATGGCAGAACAAATACAAAATAAGAGAGCATTTTCTGTTGTTAACCCCTTGTTCCACTAAGGTAAATAGCTGGCAGGCAATAGGGGTATTTAAAAAACACACAGGGTTAGCTAGAGTGTCACATAGTTTAATACACATGCATTGTGTACATGTACAAGATGAGTTTTTATTATGCTGAACTGAATGTTAGCAGCAATGATAATTATGCCTTAACTGCAGTGGTGTTTTTAATTAAGTTGTTGCTCGCATCCATAAGTCAAATCCTGCAGGCCTTAAACAACGCTTACCTAGGTGAAGTTTCAGTTTGACTCTACCTGGACAGAACATAAAAATTTATATTTGAAACAAGGTTAGAAGAAGCTCTGCATGCTGTCATGAAAATGAATGGGTTCTTCATATTCATTAAGGAAAGCAAACCGATTTATACCTTCTGAAGTAAAGCTGTAATGCAGCTGATCAGCTCATGATATATGGGACTACCTTTTTAAACAGCAGCAGCCCAAAGAAATACATCCATTCTCCCTGGGATCTGGATTCAGATACCCAGATGTGAAAAATGGCAGGCTTGTCTACTGCATTCTGCCTGCTTCAAGACACTGAATCTTGTTACTGTGGTGGTATATCAGAGTTGCAACCACAGATCACTAAAATCAGAGCCTCAGCCCATAGAGCAAACTTATGTAAGACTTATTTAAAAACAGCAATTAATATGTCACCCTAACCAACAAAATGCAACCAAATGAATCAAACAGAGAGCCCATGGTCCTCCTTCCAGGTGCATTTTGCTTTCAAAGGCAAGGCAACACTGCGCAGGGTCACCTCTGGAGCATTTGGCTGTGCAACACAGTCCTACGCTAGGCTGCAACTGTGCCACACAGATCTCCAGTGAGCACCCAACCTGTCCGCAGTGCAGTACCAACTTCTCCCCTCTCCATGGCCTCATAAAGCAGTGTGGCACACAGAGTCTCAGGGTGGGTCAGGAGGCTGTGGTGTTGCATCGAATATTGGAGATAACAGCCCCAGGCAGGGAGGGGTGTGACAGAGGAGGCATTCTTGTGATATCAGATTCCCTATAGGTGAGGCACGATGGTCCTGCTGCAAGCAAAAGCAGGGGAAATGAGGAAGTAAAGCCAGAAAGCAACCAGAAGGCCTTTGCCAAGAGTCAGTTGAGTTATGTGGTCAATTTAAAGTCATGTAACTCAGTTAAATGTTTACATTTCAAAAGTCAGAGTATATTAGTTAAGTTTGCAAACAAAGTCAAATAATTTCAATGAATAAATATATTCATAATAAAAATCTGTATGTTTGCTGACATTCCTCCAGTAGAACAACCAGACAAAATGAGTCCATTTTTTAAGTCTGAAATGCAACCAGCTTTACTGAAGACAAATAACATCTACTGAGCTTACACATGACTCTGCCATCTGCATATATAAAGTCTTCCTGCTAAAGATCAAGAATTAATTCATATGACTCTCCAGGCATCTCCCCTCCAGTTTGTGCCCCAGTTGTCTGTCTCTGGCAATTCCCCTTTAATGCATGGATGGTCACCGGGGATATGGAAATGGTGAGGTGATAAATCAGTTCTTCACTAAGCGTATGGGGTTTAAGGTAGTTCTTTCAATGAAGTCAATTCACATGGCCAAAAAAGGAAAGCAGACCTTAGACTTTTAACTCCGCAGTACCCCTTCCAACAAAGTAAAACAATTGATTTGATAATTCTACCAGACTTTTAAAAATATTTGAAGTGGTTGTGCTTTTACATGTCTTCTGGTCTTTGAGTTCTTAGAGTTCACATTTTTAAGTTTTTCTGAAAATGCTAAGATGACAAACCGGTCTCTCCCCCTCCTCAAAGATGCTGCTTTCAGGGATATGGTTCCAGGAGCTAGGTGTTAAGAAATGCACGAAAATGTGGCACACTGCACACCAAATGCAAGTACACTGACAACCCCTCAAGTCTCAGAAAAAAAAATCCATTGCTTCAAGCAGTATATGGATCAAGCTACTTAATTTCAGATTCCCAGGCAATAACCCAAAATAGTGTTTACACTATTGTAGTTCTCATCTGTCCAACCTACTGCATAACTTTGTAGCCTACAACAGGAGACACATAAATCATAGTATGTCCCCATGGATTTAGGAAACAGTTAGATGCTTGACTATGCTCACCACCTTTTAAAGCAACAAGGAAAGTCATTGATGTCAAAGGAGGAGTAGTGGGAAAGAAGAATCTTTATTCTGTAAAAAGGTGGAGATTGCTGAGTCCGTGTGAAACCTTGTGCAAGGATGCACTGGTTTTATATGATGGAACCATATGTCCCTGGGAAGCTATCAATTTAGTGGCAGCAGCTGTTTCATAAACCAGCCAAGCCTCCTGTGCTGGGGGGAATTTGAGCTGACCAGTCCATTTATGTTACAGAAATGTTTTTCAGTGGGAAATCAGAGGAGTTTCCAGATTTTTCTCTCCACAAGTTATTTTGGCCTTTGCCATGGACTTGACTTATCTGCCCTCAGACATTCATTTTCCAAGCCACAGAAAGGTAAATACAGAAAAGAGGTTAGATTCTCAGCATCCATTCAATCCTCTTCAAAACTTCTCAGCAGCCAGCTGAGAAACTCTTTAGCAGTAATGAATTCTCAACTAGTGTAAGCGAGTCAAATCCTTCACTAATCTTCCTTCTCCCTAGAAAAAAGATCATGTTATGGGACAGAGGACTGTATTAGTGGTAGTGGTGGGTTTCTTCAGTGCAGCAAAGAGCTCTATGCTCCTTCAAGAATTAATATCTGGAATGTGATTCTTCCCACATCCCCACATATGGACACACCCTTCCCTCGAACAATGCATTTTGGACCCAGATTGAACCTGGCCTTCCTACTTGACAAGCGGAAATTTTTATTCTCTTCCCCTTCAACCAAATACAGTAAATGCAGGGGAAAAAATAAAAGAACAGAAAACTGAAAAGTCTGTACTTCTTAACTACTTCCCTTTAAGACCATAAATAAACAGGCATCCTTAAAAAGGAAGTTGATAAGGGAAAAGACAGTGGAATTAACCAGCTGTAACTGGCTACACATTTTTAGTAAAGAATGATTTCAATCATAGGGAAACTTGAAAAGGCAGGTCAATGTTATTACCGCACTGTCATGCATATAACCTTCCCCCTGTTATTCTACAGATAACAGTGACTAAGACACTCTGAAGAGCATGTGAGCAACAGAAGAGGAAGCCTATCCCACAACCTTCCCTCGTTGAGTAGCTCCTGGGCTCCAGTCCTCTGGAGCCTGCTTTCCCACCACCACACCCTGAGTCTCCTGTTTCTGCCTCTGATTATGTGTGGGGAGGTTAGTGAAAGGTACGTGTTAGTGATGACTTATATTCAAGTATCAGCACTTTTAAAGACCTGAGAATTATCTGAGATTTGGCTAATATACATAATAATACAGTGATATCTACAGATGTGTAATCTACTCTTCTGCGTAAGTGAATTACAGTGATGCGAGGGATGATATCAGGATACACTGAAAAAAAAAGTCGCATATTAAAAGGGCGCTGCCTTTGTACTGTTCTCTCTGGAAAATATTTCCAGTGAATGCTCCTATCCAAGAATAACAGTTCAAAGGGAAAAGGGAACTGGAGTATGACTTTATTCCTGAGGGTAAGATCAACATTCACTGTTGAGAATCCTCAACCCAACCCTCCACAGCCATGAAAATCAGGCCGGGGAAACGGTGAAGCTTTGTAACCAAGATGCCTTTTCAGAATTAATGGATACTTTAAAGAGCTACTACAGAAAAATGAATGTTCAAAATGGATCTTTGTGCACTCTCTACAGCCAGTTCAGCTCACAGACCATATACCACCTCAGAATTATGTAAGTATGTGTGAGTGAATGCAGGGCCCAACAGTCAAAAAAATGTGTAAGGCCTACTCTTAGTTTTGGCATAAGAAAACCACTTGCCTGTGGTTGCATTTGTAAGAATTGCATTCAGAAATGTAAGGCTCCCTCAAAGAAATCCCCATTGCAAAATCATATTAAAACAAGTACCCAGGTGTCTTAAAAAATCTCAGAGACTTCACAAATGCAATTTTGCTCAATGCTTCAGAGAAGAACCCTGGTTTATTCTCCATATTTCCAATCCTCTGATATCCCTGGCTATGAGATGCTGGTTGCTGAGTTGCAGGGCTTCAAAATGTCACCGTTTCATCAAAGGAAAGCTGGTGTATCCCCAGTGTGTTTATCGAGACACTACCCAGGCAATGGCTCTACAAGATGCTTGCCTCAGAATTTAAGTCAGCCTAAGAAGTGGCCATCCTGCTCATCTGTCTCCTCTGCCTCCTAAGAGCACTGAGACTAATGACTTAACTCATTTGGGGAGGGCTATTTTAAGCCCTGATAAAACTCCAGTTTACAGCTCAGATCCATGAACACTGGCACAACTGGGAGAGGAATAAACTCCATCCTGTAAATGGAGCATTGCTGTGACAGATAGGAATAAACAAACACTTGAAGGGCTAAGGGAAGATGGGAGAATTAGCTATGACCAAGGTTACCAATATGAAGAGCAGGTGAAGGCTACTTTACTGCAGTAAAGAAATCAGACAGCAGCATGGGCAGACAGAACTGAGCCAGCTTTAATCCATCTAGTCTGACTAGCAGTGAAAAGCCCAGGGCTATAAAACACTCTCAGAAACTTACATTCTTACTCAAGCGCTGAACCACTCTATCACCCCCACTTGCCAAGTCTTTACAGAGACAGTGAAAGAAAAAAAATGTGGACTTAGCATTGAATGGATGAATTAGTGATGGCAGTCATAGATAAGGCTAAGGTAGTCAGATTTGCTTGTCTTCACCAACAAGGTCTCCTTTCCAGAGACAGGATTCAAGGAGAAGAGAAATGATCAGCAGTGGATGAGGACTGAGTTAGGGATTACTTGAAAGAGCTCAGCTCTCAAGTGGGAGCAGATGGGGTGCCTACAGGGTGCCAAAAGTACTGGCTGATGTCCTTGCTGTTCTCTATCATCTTTGAAAAGTCACAGAGATAGGGGGATCCTCGATGACTAGAGAAAGGCAAATGTTGCACCTATCCTCAAAAAAAGGACAAAATGACAATTTGGGAAATTACGGGCTGGGGAGCCTCACTTTGGTTCCCTGGAAAATCATGAAGCAAGTCCTCTTGGAAGACATTTCTGGGCACACGAAAAAGAAGAGGGTGACTGGCAGCAGTCAGCAGATTTACTATGGATAAATCATGCCTGACCAACCTGACTGCTTGCTATGACAAAATGACTGGATATGAGGAGCAGTAGATGTCATTTACCTCAACTTTAGCAATGCTTTGAACATTGTATCCCATAGTATTCTTGTATCCGAGTTGGGATGTTATGGTCTGGATGGGTGGACAACCAAATGGGTAAAATTGGCTGGATGGTTGGGTCCAGAGGGAGTGATTAATGACTGTACTCTACCTGGAGGCCAGTAACAAATGGAGTACTGCAGGGGTCTGTCTTGGGACATGTCCTGTTTAATGTCTTTATCAATGACCTAGAGGAGGTGATGTTGTGAATGCCCATCAAGCTGGCAGATGGCACCAAACTGGGGAACCAGTAAGTACTCTGGAGGGCAGGGATGCCATTCAGGGGGACCTAGACAGGCTGGAAAAATGGGCCAACAGAAACCTTACGGAATTCAACAAAGGCAGATGCAAAGTCCTGCACAAGGGAAGGAATAACACCTTGGAAGGATACAGGCTCAGGACTGCCAGGCTGGGGAGCAGCTCTGCTGGAGGGCTTGATAGAGAGAGAATGAGTGGAAAATGAGCCAGCAGTGTGGCCTGGCAGCAAAGAAAGCCAAGTGCATCCCCCTGGACTGTATTAACAGAAGCATCACCAGTAAATCAGGGAGAGTGATTACTCTCCTCTCTTTGGCACTTGTTAGACCACATCTAGAATACCGCATGAAGCTTTGGGTCCCCAATATAGGGAAGACATCAATTAACAGGACCAAGTTCAGCAGAGGGCCCTGAAGAAGGTCAGGGGGCTGGAGTACTCACCGTACAAGGAGAGGCTGAGGGAACAAGGCTTGTTCTGCCTGGAGAAGAGGCGGCTTTAGAGGTGCCTAGAAACAGCCTTCCAGTGCCTGCAACGTGGTTATCAAGAGGACAGAATCAGGCTCTAAACATTGGGGCACAGCAGGAGGACAAAAGACAGTGGATGTAAATTGGAGCACAAGAGGTTCAAACTGGGTATAAGGAAACATGTTTTTCACCATTAGGACAGTCAAGCATTGGAACAGGTTGCCCAGAGAAGTTGTGCCATCTCCATCCTTGCAGGTTTTCAAGACCAACCCAGAAAAAGCCCTGGAAAAACAACCTGGTCTGACCTCACAGCTGACCCTGCTTTTAGCAGGAGGTTGGACTAGAGACCTCCTGAGGTGCATTCCCACCTGAGTTATTCTATGATTTTATGATATTCCAGACAGCTAGATTAAAGGTGGCTTGGGTATGCGTGCTCATATCCACTCTTACGAAACTGAAGCTGCCATATAGATATATTCTAAGGGGACTCAGGAACAAAAACCCTTCTGAAAGTCAGTGGGAGAGATGCCTCTCAGCCAAGTGTATCTGAAACCCTTTCATGTCTGCTTTTGTGAAAACTGCCTGAGGAGCCAAGCCACAACATTTTTCTCAAATTAACACCTGCACAGGCAAAGGTTAATCAGATTGCATGGTGATAAACTGAGGGTCCAACTTGCCTTCCAGAGTTTTGCTTAGCGATAATGATGTGCAAGAAATAAAGGCATGAGTTTGCTCAGAAAACGTGTTACAAAAAGCATGCTATTATTTACAATTGGAAGAAATCTGATGTGGATTTAGTGAGATAAACCAGAACAAGATGACATTATTTATAAGGTCATTTTTCAGACTGAACTACATTTTAACTTTGAAATTTACACCTGTCAGGAAGCATAAGCAATTTATGTCTGTGATACCCTTCAATTTTCCCCTTTTTTTGATCTTTCACTAGCTGCAACTCAAACTGGATGCAAATATCCAATCATATTTCTTCTTTTTTGTACTATGGTTTGGAAGCTCTCATAATTACATGTAGGCAGCCGCAAACTCCCTCCTTAGCAAAGACTTACAGATGTACAGAAAGGCCCTTTCTGGAGCAGATATCAGCACATACAAGCCTGTATTCTAGAAGACTGCCATGCGCTAAGAAGAGAGGGGTAGAAATCAGGTTCTAAAGTGGTTTCTGATTTGGCTGTTTGGGTTCCCTTAGTCAATAAAAATCTTTGGCACCCTTATCAAAATGTGTATGCATTCAAGTCACCAGCATATTGTGAGGAAAATTAATATTTGTAAAGCAGCATAGTATCTTCAGATGAAAAGGGTTATAGCCACAAAAGGGTTTCTACTATTAATTTCCTTCTGCTATTTCAGTCATGCTGGCTCCCAAGACTTTGCACATCTTTGTTTACTGGTGTTTATAGCAGTTGCCATGCAGCTTTTTGGATCTTCTTTTACTGTAGCTACCCACGGGTCCATGTAGCCAACACCAATGCCAGACTGTTCCATCAGGAACATGGCCCAGAGAGAGGGTCTGATTCAGTCTTCTTCCCTGTCAGTGTCTGCGGCAGGGGCTGGACCAAAGGCTGACCATATACAGAACAGTTAGTTAAGAGCAGAGGAAATGTTGCTGTCAGTATTTCTAGACTGAATTTTCCTCCAATGCAGACATTCTTGTACTGCAGGACACCGTTAATAAAGGCTATTGACTTTCCAAGTTGTTAACACTGAAGTCACCCCCCAAAAAATTTTGACATTTATCTCCTCTAACTCCTTTAACAATGATTCAGTAAGAACACATAAAATCTTAGTCTGGACCTTACTCCAACCTACTTAGTGCTTCAAATTCATATCTCAGCATACCAAAAATCAAGCATGTGGAAAGAAATCTTCTCATCATATCTTTATTAGCATTAGCTTGAGGTCAGGGTTGACAGAGGGTGTGAAAATGTTATTACCTTCTATTGGCAATATTCTTCAGCAGTTTTGGCCAGCGATGTATTAATCAAGTTTTGATACTGCAGCAATGGACACTATAGTACAAGCTAGGAGACAGAGTAGAGCGATAATGCTGCTTCCATGTTACTGACTTATACTCTGCCTGGCATAGTCTTAAATTGTGCAAGAAAAGGAAGAGTCCCAGAAACACTCTCTGCTTTGCCTACTAAATATTTGTCAGACAAAGCATCTGTTTGAGACTCTAAGCCCTGCCACCCCAGTAAAAGGGATGAGAACACCATCAGGACAACAAGGAGAGACACCAGGCTGCTATCTCCTTGGGACACAGAAAGGCCCATGAGGAAAGAAATTGAGATGATCCTCCTGAGAGTAAAAAGAAAAAGTACCTGCTGAAGATCAAGCTCTTGTAGCCACACAACAGTGAGAGACACAGCAGAATCCTTTGCCCATTTCATTCAGAAAAGAAAATTATATTTATAATGCTCTGCTCACAATAGCTAGGGGAATAAATTCAAATTTGGGAAGAAGCATGGTTTTGTGGGGAGCGTATAGATCAGATTTTTGTCAGAGTGCACAGTGGTAGATCTGTAGATGGAAAGTGGGGTCTAGGTTTGAACAAAGAAAAGGGTGAGTTTAAAAGGAAAAGGAATTAACTTATAATAAAATGTGTCCATCATAGTAGGTCAAAGGAGAGAAAGAATAGAGTGAAGCAGCATCTCTCAACTCTGGAACATTTGCATATGATCTGCAATTTAACTCAAAAAAGTCTAAATCTAGACCAAGGCAACTATACTTTACTAACTTTACCACTCCTTTTAAAATCTAGCTCCAGACATCATAAAGTCTATAAAACTGTGGGAATAATTTTTGGCAAGGAAAGAATTGCTACAGGATGCATACAGAGTAAATCACATTTTGGGGGACACTAATAGCACACCATTTTACACATTTCTCTTTGATCTAGTTAAGGCGATGTTAAGTGGAGATACTTATTTCTCCATGTTCCAGCCAAACGTATATTAACATCCTACTACGAGAAAGATAAGATAGGAAAGTTTTGTAGCAGAAAAAAAGAGGTATATTTTCATTATGAAATGCTGCAAAGAATCATGATATTGTGCTTCATATGGAGAGGCATTAACCATACATAAAAAGAAAATTTGAAGCAAAAAGCCACCACAGACAGAAGAGCATAGTGTCAAAGGGATAATGCAAATTCTGTATCCCGTGCTTTGCTGCTATCAAGCTAATGTTAAAGGGAAGATCTATGGAGTTAAATTAATAATTTTTAATTACTGCAGTGTTTACTTCAGTACCATACCTCTCTTGGCTATGGTCTTTGTTGTATATTCACAAATGGTTTATGTCAGTGAAATTGAATTAATCCTTCATCACCTCCAAAAACTAAATGTGATGGACTGAGATGTTTAAAAGAGATATTCACACCTGCTTTTGGTGATTACTTTTTCTTTCCTGATTAAATGCTTGACTTGTCCAGCATGCTGAAACTAATTAAACCAGATGCAACAGCATTCATTCAAGCCACAAGATAGCAGCTTTTATCAGGCCTGTCTCTCTTATCTTTATTATGAATTCGTGAGGAAGAATCCGTAAGTGTGTTATATATTCAAGTACATAGAAAACATCCCTGCGTTCTCTTAGAATCCCATATGGGGGGAAAAAAAAAAAGCCCAAACCCTGCTTGATGCTTTGTGGTATAGCTATAGTAAGTGATATCCTGCAGTATCACTATGACTTCATTGCTTTGGCAGCAATTGTTTCACCAATAAATAATTTAATGACCAGCTAATTACTAGTTTAAAGATAGCATACAGATTTCTCTTTTTCCACTGTCCACCTGAAAACATACTTAAGTTACAGTAGCCACATCTTCCACTGTTACCTTTTCAATACTAATACCACTTTTCTTCAAAATTTAAGACAAAAATTAAGATCTAATACAGTTTTTAACTGGCTCTTACAATCCTTGGGTATACGGCAAAGTCTCTATTTATCCTTTCAGACACAATACAGAGTAATTCCCAGCAATATCTTCTGTATTTTCTTGACTTTAATGAATTTCACTGGAATAATGAAATAGTTGGCCATTCTTTTGCATATGTTTTTCTTTTTCTGCAAATGAGCTGCAAATATAAGAATCACAGCATTTTTAGCAATGAACCACTCAACTACTAGAAACGAGAGCTGTAAAACCTGCTGTTACAAGGATTTGAGGCTAACTAACCAAGATCGTGCCACTATCAACTGCTGTGTATTCCGTCATGGCCATAAACCTCTCTGCAAGTGGAAAAGAGCCACAGCCAGCTCAGCATCCTGTTGACATATCAACCTACTCTAACACAGCAACTGGTAATTCTCATCGAAGAGACCACAGTACTTCTTATAGGAAATGCCTACTAACATCCCATAGACAGGCATTCATTTTATTGTTAAAATACCAGCACTGGGATTTAATAAGTACAGTGCAAAGCTAGAAAAGAAAAACTAAATCGATATTTTTAAATACCTCAATGAGTAAGAGACGCGACACGGCTTTAATTCTACTGATGCGTAGTACATCGAAATCCCCCAGTACACCCAACTCTACGGGATACAACTCGAACAGAGCCCTCGCTTTTTTTGCTCTCTTAAGTCGGTTAACCGAACCGACGAGAGACAAGGGCACTTCTCGAAGTGAGTTACCCATCGCCGCCGCTCCCCTTCAGCGGTCTCACTTGAACCGCCCGGGATGATCCAAGACCCGCTGCGCTCCGCCCGCGCGGGGAAACGTTTCCCTCGCTGCAACTGCCGCACCTTGACCCCGCGGCGGCGGAAAAGTTACGCAAGGCACCGAGACAACGCGGCCCCTCAGCCCCGCGGGGCGCCCGGCCGGGGCAGCGCCTCCGCGCGGGGCGTGACAGGCGCCGGGACTCACCTGTGGGATCCAGCACGGCTAATGGCCCCGCCACCGCGGCAGCGGGCGGCGGCGACATCATCTCCCGCGGGCGCCTCCGTGCCGCGCTGCGCTGCGCTGGGGGCCGGGGCTGGCCGCGGGGTGCCGGCGGCCCCTGCTGCCCGGCACCGCCCACCCCGCGTGGGAGCGCGGCGGCGGAGGGGGCGGGGCGAGCGCGCGGCCCAGCGGTCCCCCCGTGCCCCAACGGCCGCCGCGCGCGGGCGGGGCGGGGGAGGGGTGGCTGCCCCCCGCAACGGATATGGACATGGGGCCACTCCGGCTGCAACCCCTCATGTGCGCTGCTGCTGCACGACACCCTGTACTTCTTAGTGGCTTTCGGTCTCCCGGGGAGCAGTTGCAACGGTGCCCACAGGTCTCGCGTGTGAGGGCTGGGTACAGCACTTCTTTGGTCCACGCTGAAAGGTTGTTTTATGTTGAATGGGCATCATTCAAAGGCATATATAAAAACTGAATAGCCCAGATCTGTAACTTTTGACCTAGGTCCAGGAAAGATTTGAACCCTGTTTTGGCTCCCGTGTACGGGATGGCAATCAAAAAGCTTTTGTGTAATCCCTTAGGCAACTGAAAAACATGGGTGCCTACACTTCTGCCAAGAGGCTTCTCTGGAGTCTTGCCACTGCCCCCATCAGGGTCCTGGCAGCCCAGCCCAGCCCAGGCCAGCTGCTCACGCTGCTCCCCAGCATGACTGGAAGGTGCAGACTGGCAGTATGCTCTCCCTCAGGATCTTTGCTCTGTCTGGGTCCATACCCAGCCCTGGACTGGGAAATGAACTGGCCAGAAACTAAGCCCTGGCACAGACAGCACTTCTACTCCAAGAGCAGGTCTATTTGCTTGCGGCCATCTATTTTCTCTTTTAAGAGATAACGTCTCTTTTTACATTTCAGTTGGGCGCCTTTCTTCTCCAGACTATCTATGCATACCATGAACAGTTCATTTTGAGGCTGACCTAGTGTGTGTTTGGGGAGAGGGAGGGCAAGTGCTGGATCTTTATTTGTGCAGCACTCAATAACTTAATTCATTATATGTTCTAACTGTGTCTCAGGCTTGGCTTCACGTCTTGATTTGCTCTTGGCCTATGACATGGCCCAATCTGTCACCTGATAGAGATCAGAATTACACAGCTTTCATTTCAGCTTTCTTCTTCCCTCCTTTTTAAAATCAAACACAGGTAAAACATCATGGCAACCAGAAATAATATATAAATATTATATATTTATAAAGCGAATATCAAAAACAGGAATCTCTGAGAAACAGGTTAGGGTGGGGAACCCGAATAGTCAAGATTGAAGGGCTCTTCTTTTTCTTACTTGCTATCTATCAGTTTCTAAACCTCCCTGGCTCTTTCCTTCCACAGTTCTTACTCCCACAGCAGATCCTGCTGCTTGTCCTGCTGCTGCACTGCAGCTGCTACACAGGAGCTCTTAGTGTTATGCACTGCAGGGATGTGTGACTGTTGTCAGAAACAGACTGGGAACAACTGTGAATAAACAGTCAACAGACATCACCTTGTGTATGTGCTTTCTGTTCCATTTCTAGGACTTCCCTGTAGAGGAGAGCATAAGAACATTTTTTTTATGGGCAACGTATTTGATAGGTTGACAAGCATTTTGCTTGCACTAATATGGTCTTCTACTTGTAACAAAGGTAACTCCCGCTATAAATCATTCCTGTTTTTCTTCTGCTCAAATTTCTAAATGTGTGTAGGTATATGTATTTAACTACTTCAGTCTTTGGTTCATTTCCCCAGAAAATGATTAGATGAAAGGAGGTAGCTATCTCAGAAAGCGCTCGTAGCCTATGAAGTCAACTGAGCTGGGAACTAAGGCCCACGATAAACTGTTTCCACTCCAAGTCAAGGCCAGTTCTTTGACTTTGCATCCTCTGACCTGGAGGGATTGAAGGTTTTAATCTGTGTAGAAAAGAGAAAAATGAAGATAGAGGTAGTTTTAGCAATTAATAAAATAATGGATTGTGAAGACAGAAAATGTGATCGTACAAATAAAATATTTCTTTGCGTGAAAGTGACCATGAATAAGAATGATAAAAAAAGCACCAAAGTCTGTTATAGACCCTCAGGCTCAGGAATGGCTACAGATAGAGATTTCCATCAACAGTAAATAACAGTGAAGATTATGGAAGACTTTAATTCCCCAGATAGAGTTCAGAAAACAAATAGGGGAATGCACTGTATTTTCTTGGATGTGATAGACAATAAGTTTTTTCTACTGACAGCCACTGAGCAGCCACAAGAGCTGAAAGGGAAGTTGTTTCAGACTTCTTTTCAATAAACAGCAAGGATCTTACAAAACCTTTTAAAAATAAGCTGATTATAGAAAATAACCTAGGATCAATGAGTCATGTTTTTCGCTGTAAATTTCAGGAGAGTCAAAAATAGGTCTGGTCCTACAGTCTTGGATATCACAAGACAAACATTAAGAATTAGGGAAAATTGATTTGTGAGGCTGCCTGCACCTAGAAACTCAAGTGTTTGAATGTGAAAGAATCATGGATTTACTTTAAATCCAAGGTATTTTTACTTTATGTATCCTGTATGGCATTTTCATCCCCCAAAAGAGGGTAAAACTCAAAGAGAACAACTGTAGACCCAGTGGATAAGTAAGTACCTGAAAGAGGATATTAAAACAGTGAGACAACCTATGGGAAAGAAAATAGGAGGTTTTCAATTAATTAATTGATTAATTAAATAATTTCAATTTAAAAAGTTTTCAATTAGTCAAGTTGGTAATGAAGGACTATTGCTGGAGAACAGGAAATCTCTGTTAAAAAAAGACAGGGAATTAGGGGAAGAGGGGAAGGCCCAGCAGCTCTATGCCCTGTTCATTTGACAAGGAAAAATCTTACATGTAAGTGGAAAATGGGTTCAAATGCAATATAAGTCATCAAAGCTAGGTCACATCAGACTAACAATATCTTTGCTAAGGTGATAGATTTCTGAGGCAAAAGCAATGCAGTGAACAAAATCTTTCTGGATTATGCTAAGCATTTAATACAGACCCTCACAGAAAACAACACTGAGCAAATGTAAGTACTGGTCGCCAACAGGTAAGGAGGTTACTAAAGAGGGGACTAGATACTGGAAGAGGTGGACTGTCTGAGGTCCACCTTAGGGACCAGTCTTGAGGCAAGATCATCAGTGTCATTGGGTATAAGGAGTATATCTGTGGTTATGAAATGTGCTGCCAACACGAAGTTGGGAGACAGTCTATTACTGATGACTATAGGAATTTCATACTAGCATATTAGAAATGGGTTGAGGTTCACTTCACACATTTAGAAACTAACAATGAGAGCTTTTACTAGAGCCATGCAGTCTCCCCAGTTCAGTGAAACTGAGGAGGGATCTGTATATATGCCTGGCAATGTTTACAAGAGTCCACCGCAAAGACTGCAAAAAACGTGTTCCAGGATGCGTTATTTAATACCTGTTATTTATTTCATTGCATTATGAATGTGGTAGAACTTCATTTATATTTATGCTGCTGGTTGTATTTAAAGCCAAAAGGCTTTTTTTCCACCATCTTGATATGTAACTTGGGCCTGGATTTTCTTAATTAATATTTTTAAGGTCTCTTTCTGAGATACCTAGCTCATGTGCCTTGCTTGTGTGTGAAAATGAAATCATTTGCTGGATATGTGCCTAGAAGGAACACCCACGCATGCTTCAAGACCAGGCTGGCAAGGCTGTTAGGAGGTTTTTTTGATATGTGTAGCATGGTACATGCTCCATTTATTAGGATAGTCTTGGGGCCTTTTTACCTAAAAAATATCCTGGCAGCATAGGACCTGAAGGCCTCCATGATGCCCTTGATCTCTCCTGCTCCTTTCCTGTGCCACACTGCAGCTTCAAAGGTTTTGGTCTTTTGTCCTGAAGGTTGTAAGTATGCTGATGAATGGTTTGGAGCTGAGGATGGTTACATGTGAAGTTTGCATCCCTGGGTCCCTGAAGTCTTCTCTTCTTTGTTTTAAACAAATCCAGTCTGTTTGGTCTTTCCTCACAGGTCATGTTTTCTAGGCCAGTGGACATTCCCATTGCTTTCCTCCAGTCCTTGTGTCATCACACTCTATGTTGGCCACATATGTCTTATGATGCCCAAAGGCTGGGCAAGATTCAAGATCGTTTTGAATTCTAAGCCTGTCCACCAGTTTACTTCCTTCAACATACTCAATAGTTTCTCCTGATTTTATGTCCTCTGCAAATTCAGTGTACTCTGTATTCCATCATCAAGGTCGTCAATGAAAATATTGAATAGTACCTGACATTGGAAGCACCTCAGCACTTTCCATCTTCCAGACCATTAATGGGCATGACTCTCCAGCTTCCTTTTTTTATCCCTTCTATAATATTGTCATTTACACTGTCTCTCTGTAGAAGGCTCCAGTCTCGTGCTAAGTCCTATAATATCAGCTTTGTTCTCTCACAAGGGTTATTTTGTGAGTAACTCCTTTTGGAAATCTATGATGGGCTTCTTTGTTGGTGTTTTTGAGAGAGGGTTGTTTATTTTTTTTTAATACAATTCAAAGCATGCAAACAGCCCCTGCCTCCTACATGACTCCTGCTCTCAGCAGGAGTTTTTTTCCTTGGACTCAGAGGTCCAGTCAGATATACTGCCAATGGGAAGCAGCTCACACAACCCTGACACTCTTAAATCTTCCCCATGGTACTCAGACTGCTGTCATATTCCTGAAGAAGTTTGGGGCCTGTCTCCTCCTCCCGTTATATGAACCTCTAATTGAAAGGTAAACCAGTCATTGGTGAGACTAAACTCAGGACTCTCTTAACAAGGAAGGTCACCCAGTGGCAGAGGATTATGACAGTGAGGTAGGTAGAATTGCTCTGTTCATAATTTATAAATAGTATTTATTGGCATGGTTACTGGTACAATCCCTCTAGGAATACATTGCTTTAGTTCAGCTGGGCAGTATAAGGAAATCATGCAGGAAGTAGAAAAAGGTTCAAGGCAAGTCACTCTAAGGCAAACAGTCAATGGCTATAAAAAAACAATTGCTGGGCAAATCACTTTAAAAATTCTGTTTCCTGGCACCAGCCAGCTTACAAAGCTGTATTTTTTTTTTCTTTTTAACTAGCAGAAGATTTAAAGGACTGTACCAACCTGAAAAGACACTCAACTCAAGAACATATAGCTGTACATAATGTTGTTTAGAGAATCTAAGATACATGAATGACACCTAGGTACATGCATGTCAAAGGCAGGTCAAAAGTCTTTAATTGTTCTCAATAGACTTTTCATCTGTTAATTTATCCAGTCAATTTTTGAACTCTAGTAAACTTCTAACATTCACAACATCCTGTGACAAGGAATTCCATGGATTATCTGTGTGTCATTTGAAGAAACACCTTCTGTTTGTTTTGAGCCTTCCACCTGCTAGTTTCATCTGATGCCCCTCAATTCAATCATGCGGCAATAAATAATTGTTCCCTGTACACCTTCTCTATGCCACTCATGATTTTATAGACCTCTATCATATCCCTTCAGCCATCTCTTTTAGGTAATACAGGCCAGAAGAAACCTAGTCTGCTTAATAATCCCTTTTATAGAAGTTATGCCATACCATTAAAGAATGTAGTCATCCTTCTGTGAACCTTTTCAAATGTTCTGAGATCCTTTCTAAAAGAGAGGGGCCAAACCTGCAAATGGTATTCTGGGTGTGGATGCTTCCGTGATTTATACAGTAGCAATAAGCTGTTCTCTATTCCTTTCCTCTTCGTTTCTCATTTACTGTTTGATTTTTGGATGCCTCTAAGTGCTCAGCTGACTTTTTAATAAAAGCATCTCCAGGTGTACAAAGATGGACACCCAAGGGTAAACACTCAGACAGACTGATCAGGAAAGAGGCAAAGGTATGACCATATCATGAGAACAATTGTGCAAAACTTGCACTCTGCAGTCTTTCAAAGTTTTCATTTCTGATTTTTTTTTTCCTAATGGGTGATTCATATAAAATGCTCTTTTAAATATTTGTAAAGTTGTTTCATTTTGAGTTACCCATTTCAGATAGATGGATTTGTCCTTCAGATGTGGGATATTCCAGTGGGAGCAAGAGGAAAACTGAAAAGAGCTAGACAAAGTCAACTCAAATGTAACGTATATTTAGAGTCATAGGAGAATGTCCCTGGGGAAAGGTACATTGCCCTTAAAAAAAATAAAAAAAATAAAAATTGCCAAATGATACCACAAGTCATTATGTTACTTATCTCTTAATAAAGCTAAATGATAGAAAGTCATACAGATAACTTTTACACACTAGAGACTGGATTCTTGTGCTATTGCTCATAACCATATCAAGGCAACAGTAATTGTGAGAAATGGACTTGACCTCACAGAAAACTGTAAATAGTCTTTTAGCGGGGCTGGTGACAATCCTGCTTTGTTCAGGAAAAAGTTATTGGTTAGTGAAAGAAGGGAATTCATCTTATTCAAAGGATGTAAGAAAGAAAGACAAAACAAAATGCAAGGGATAACCAAAAGGCAGAAACGAGGTTTTTTTGCAGTGATTTGGAGACAATCATGACAAAAGACAAAGATGTCAAATATAATGTGTCAGAGTCCTTTAATATAAATAACCAGTTTGTAATTATGTGTCCTTGGTAGCACAAGCTTTGAAGACGTACAACATCAAAAGACAAGCAACCCATGGTACAAATATGCTGTTAATAAAACCAAACATGCTAAGGATTTCTGTAAACTCTAACAGCTAGATAAAGTCACCATGTCCTAACCTTACTTCATGGAACAGTCAACATGCTTATAGTGAAACACTTGAATCTGTTGTCTTTCAGGTGCATGCCAAAGGGTTGACTTGATATAGAAATAAAATCTCTGAAAATTCAGCTCTTCCTCTGATAGATTGAAGTGACTTCCTTTGTGGAGTAGTAGGTCAGCAACAAAGAGGTACAGCAATACCAGGTACCAGACCTTTGTGGACCTGATAGGAAATACCTATTGGTGGGAATAAGACTGATACAAGGAGAGTGGAAATGGACTTCTATGGACTGCAAAGGGGTTAATATTAAAGTGGAATGAGCAGAGTGAGTCATTTAGGACATCTAATCCATACAAAAGGAGCTTGACTGACTCCAGGAAAAGTGCAAGCAACTCTGTTAAATGTCCCCACCCCATCTCCCAAATGAGACCTTACAGTGGCTCACAAATATGTTAATATTTAGCAGTCTCAACCCTGATTTGTCAAATCCAGTATTACATTGAAGACTCTGCATAACGAGAAGCCTGTTTATTGGAAAATATCTTCAAAATCTAAAGTAATAAACTAAAAAGATTTCCAGAGAAGTTCCTGGTTTTAAAATATTTTGATATTGATAGCGCTTAAGTTTATATAAACTGGGTGTGTCCCTCTGCAAGATAATTAGTAGAGGTATGTTTGAAATGCACCAACTATAGCACAACAGAAGTGTGACCAGACCAGAACCACCTTAGTTCATGTTGCTAGTTGTTACATTAATTTGTTCCTGGGTAAAAAAGGTTATATAGCTGTATCTATACCAGTCCAAAAAGAAAGGGATCATAAATTTTTGGAAGCCATATTACAGAAACTGCTCTGGAAAGCATGACATAATTTCAAAAATGTCTATGTCATTGCCAAAAGAGTAAATCAGTCTGAAATACAGATATGATAATGATATTCTTATAACAGGCATAATTTCAATTATACTTGTAAGTAGTAAATGTAAAGTGTGATTCATTATTTTGCCTGATTCAAGTCATCTTCAGAAATTTCTTTAAGAGCATAGTGAATTATACTATCCATTTAAATTATGGTTTTTTTAAAGCGTGAAAGTAAGTGAGGCATCCTGTACCTTTCCACATATCAGCTGGGTGCTTGCCTTATTTAGGTGCCCTTCACATCCACTGTAGCAGACACTGTTAAAGGCAAGGACAATGTATAATACAGTCTCAGTAATGGAAAAGAACTCCTTGCACCTCTCTTTTCCAGGTGCTTTCTTTTTTAAGGCTGTTTCATCTAGTATATTCTCAGCAACTTTGCTCAGTTCAGTTTTAAAGTCTCAGTTAAAGCTTCTTTTCCTTTCCCTTGACAGGCTGTTTTACAGTTTAATTGAAAATGAGCAGAGCCAAGAACTAAGCTTCGCACCAAGAACCCCATGAGAGTTGTGATCTATTCTGACATTTGTCAAACTGATCCCATAATTGTTTTACTGATGTACTCCTTAACCTTAGATGATTCACAGTACTCTTCAGAAACTCTGGACAATGAAATATGAGATTAGAGTAAAATTCTGACAGGCACTGCAGTTTCTAGTGTATTAATTTCTTGGTAAGGATAACAGCAGAAATTTGGAGAGTGTGATAATGTGAGTCAGTTGGGAAGAACAGCAGAGGAAGAGTGACCTGAGATGAGTGGGTCACCCTTTGATGCTTATTGTAGAAGGAAATTCAGCAGCCATGGAGACTTTTTTAAATAAAATAGAGTGGATCTCTTTCTCCCTTCTAAAAGGTTCTAGGGAACCACCTAGGTTCCTGGTTTTAAAATAAAGGATGATGCTCCATTCTCTGTTGATACCTCTGTGGGGAAGAAATTCCTCAATTAAAAGTTAAAATGTTGGCACTTTATCTTCCAAATTCCAGGCTTGGTTCATTATGGCAGCACAAAAGAAGGCCACAGCCTGATTTGTTTCTTCTGCTTCATTTGAAAATACGTGAATTAATGGTGCATGTGGTGATACAGGCTGCCTGTGGAGATAAAGGGGAGATGTAGAGCTGGAATAAAAAAAGGTGACAGGTTTTAAAATGCGTTCTCTACCCTCATGGCTGAGACACTTTCAGCTGCAGTTTATGGTTTTCCAGTCATTTTGTTTTGTAAAATACTAAACTCTCAATAACAGAAAGAGAGTAAAAAGTAGCTGGTGGGACCGTGACTTGCTGCCTGGAGATTTACCATCCAGGAGATGGACTATTGCTTGCTGCCATGAATGTTTAGACATCTGGATAGAGGATGAAGACCCAGAGCCACCACAGCCCAAAACATTTCACAAAAGGAAAAAATATATAGAAGAAAACTACATTCAGAGACTTTGAAAAGTGTTTTCTCATTTCCCCCTCCTTTTTTTCACCTGCAAGGCCCTCATTTTCAGAGTGGTTAGGGGAAACAAATTACATATGTGTGTCTTCCTCCTTTTCCTCAGATGTCCATTTTTTAAATAGAGTGTTTTGTGAGGACATCATATTGTGATACTAATGATTGCAACAAACTAGGTCTAGGATGAGCACGTCACTTCCAGGTTTCTTTTGTCTCTCAGTCTTTGTCTCCTTCAATTGTCAGTCTTAGACCTTTCACCTGACCTCAAAGCTTTCACTTAAGCAGCAGAATCCCTGTTGTTTAAGCAGTTAGACCACAAGGACAGTATTTTACAAAGTGCAGGACTGCACCCGCAAGAATGCAAGAGATCTCTCTCTAGCTGAAGAGATTTAAGCCATGAATAAACTTTCAGCCTGGATTAGAATGACCTTGAGTCAAACTGGTATTTGATGTATGCAAGGCCTTCATCCCCAATAACAGATCTCCCTCTTCCCTGCTTGTGCACCACAACAACCAGAGCCCTTAAAACACTGGATGTAAGGGGCTGTGCAGAGATGAAGGGGATGCTCCTGATGGACCCCACAGATCCCACTGAATTGAAGCAACAGGAGTAGGACTAAATCAAAGCACTTCCCCTATCTCTCCTGCTTTCTTTTATGCAGATGGCCAAGATGTCATTTCTCAGATCGTTCCCCTTAGCCACAGCATCTACTGATTCCAGCATAAATGCAACAGCAGCAGATGATTCAAGGGTTTCTCGCCCTTTTTCCTGAGGATCTATAAGCATGTGATTGGTTATTGTTTTTGTTGATGAGAAAAATGAAGTTATAAGAAACATAATTTTTTCATAAATCATCTTCAAACCTTTGTGTTTTTTCAGTGAATCTATTGTGCAAGTAATGCAAGGAACTGTATATGTGCAAAGGAACATAAAAAAATGCAAGGAAAATATATTCAAAAATATATGTTCGTCACTTTCAACAAGAATACACTCCTGAATATTTATTTATGCTAATATTTACTGCTATTTCCCTTTCCAAGAACAGTCTTGAGATTGTCTAGGTATTGTAAATAAGTCACAATTGCCAAGAAAGAGCATGTCAGCAGCATTTCTTTATTATTGCATTTTGCTGTATCTTCCCATCTTTTGTGAAACTTTGAGTTGATAATGCAGAGAAGACCTCTTGGCACAGCTCTGCAGGATCTTGATTTCCTATATATTTTTCCAGGTCACCCCTGAAAATGTTATTTTTAAATTGAATGTTGTTACTAATGAAGCCATTGAAATAGATATTGAAAGCCTTGATCCAGACGTGGTAGGCATCTGCTCAACATTACACCCTGTAATTCATCCTATCAGCTTCCATGGGACACCCCCAGCACCTCTGCCGTGGTCCTATCATAGAGAAGGGAGATCCTGCAAACCTGCAGGCAAATTCTTCTGACTTCAGTCCAGCCCATGAGCTTCACTGAGACTCTAAAGGCACATAAATGCCTTTTGCACACAACTCACTGCAGGATTAGGTCCTCTAAGTTTATATGCTTATAAGCTTATATGTCTCCAACATATGGAGTGCTGAACCGTTAGAAGTGCGGGAGAAAAGGTTTATTAACATGACTGGGTATATGCCTAAACAACTGGTAAATCACAGAATCACAGAAGGTTTGAGGTTGGAAAGGACCTTTACAGATCACCTAGTCCAACCCCCTGCTCAAACAAGGTCACCTAAAGCAGGCTGCCCAGGACCCTGTCCAAACAGCTTTTGAATATCTCCAAGGATGGAGACTCCACAACCTCTCTGGACAACTTGTGCCTGTGCTCTGTCACCCTCACAGTAAAAAAGTTTTTCCTCATGTTCAGACAGAACTTCCTGTGTTCCAGTTTGTGCCCATTGCCTCTCATCCTGTCGCTGGGCACCACTGAAAAGAGTCTGGCCCCATCCTCTTGACACCCTCCCTTCAGATATTTAAATGCATTGATAAGATCCCCCTCAGCCTTCTCTTCTCCACGCTGAACAGACCCAGCTCTTGCAGCCTTTCCTCATAGGAGAGAGGCTCCACTCTCTTCATCATCTTAGCAGCCCTCTGCTGGACTCGCTCCAGTAGCTCCATGTCCCTCTTGTACTGGGGAGCCCAGAACTGGACACAGTACTTCAGGTGTGGCCTCTCCTGGGCTGAGTAGTGTGGGAGCATCACCTCCCTCAACATGCTGGCAATGCTCTTCCTAATGCAGCCCAGGATACCATCGGCCTTCTTGGCCACAAGGGCACATTGCTGGCTCACAGTCAACTTATTGTCCACCAGCACTCCCAGGTCCTTCTCTGCAGAGCTGCTTTCAAGCAGGTCAGCCCCCAGCCTGTACTGGTGCATGGGGTTATTCCTCCCCTCCCCAGGTGCAGGAACCTGCACTTCCCTTTGTTGAACTTCAGGAGGTTCCTCTCTGCCCAGCTCTCCAGCCTGTCCAGGTCTCTCTGAATGGCAGCACAGCCCTCTGGTGCCTCAGCCACTCTTCCCACTTTTGTATCATCTGCAAACTTGCTGAGGGTGCACTCTGTCCCTTCATCCAGGTCACTGATGAAGAAGTTGAACAAGACTGGACCCAGGATTGACCCCTGGGCGACACCGCTAGCTACAGGCCTCCAACTAGACTCTGCGCTGCTGATCACAACCCTCTGAGCTCTGCCATTCAGCCAGTTCCCAATCCATCTCACTGTCTGCTCATCCAGCCCGTACTTCATCAGCTTGCCTATGAGGACATCATGGGAGACAGTGTCAAAAGCCTTCCTGAAGTCGAGGTAAACAACATCCACTGCTCTCCCCAGCAAATCATCCCATCATAGAAGGCTATCAGGTTGGTTAAGCATGATTTCCCCTTTGTGAATCCACGCTGACCATTCCCGACCACCTTCTTGTCCTTCATGTGCTTGGAAATGGCATCTAGGATTTTTATACAGGCCATCCCAAACATGTGCCAATGAAAGCTCCAAACATTACCTAGGAGGTGCAGTATGCAAACCAGATACTTGTAGAAAAGCTGCTGCAGAAAGAAACATTTTGGAAAGATACTTAAAAATTATGTTGCTTCTATTTTTTACATGATTTTGTGGCCATCTGCCTTAGTACGGAGGTACCAGACTCAAAAGACAGTGAGAAACTAACTGATCAGTTTCTGAATTCTCTGACAGCTGTTTGGAATTGCTTTTCCATGTGCAATAATATCTCAGTTTTAGGGGCTGGTGTCTTAGTACCGTCTGTGAGGAGATTAGCTATAAAGTTGGGAATCTCCATTTCCACTTGGATAAAGCTTTCAGTATTGGCCTTGCTGGGTCTTGAGATTTCAGATATTCAGGTCTGCAACTTGACTGTTTCAGGAAAGTATTTTATTTCTTCACTGCTAGTATCATTGAGAGGGATGAGGAGGGGCAAGAGGACAAGAAGAGAAGCACTGTGGAGATGGAGTACGTGAAAAATCCTTCTTTGGAAAGGTAACATTTGCTGAGAGCTGGTGGTGGTGAGAGCACATCACTTGTTCATCTTTGTGGTAGCAGCAGTTTGAAAGTGTCCGAGATTTAAGTTGTGAAAACTAGGCCCAAAGCACACAGATTAGTGGGACAGGGTACAGGTGAGGCAGTAAAAAATGCCTGGTGAAGGAAATGTAATTGCACGTAGCTAAACCTGTCACACTGCCATAACTCCCTTATATAGACATATCTATTTAAATATTTATATAGACATGCTCATACATCCCATTAAAACATGCTGTTGGATTCATAAAAAACATGAACCGTATCATAAGTCCTTACAGGGGCTCGGAGCCAGTAGGATATTTTATTGCAGCTAATTGTAAATCTTTGACTTTACTTTGGCCCTTTCTTTGTGAATTGATCTGAACGTCTACACATGGATTTGTTACCAGAATTAATCCTAAGGACAAAATGTAAGTCTTTGAGAAACAAGCTGTTCACCTCATCTGTTCATTGTTTCTCTTTTGTGGTATGTGGTCAGTCACCTACCCCCAAGTCTTTATGGTCGTGGCGTGGGATTCCCCTCAATGAATGAAGAATTTCTCCTCAGAATATTCCCTCAGTGTTAGAGTATGCCCTCAGCCTCGCGTTATGCACACCGAGGAGCAAGGAAACATGAAACTTCCCTGGATGGCACTGAAGTCCCTGGCTGCGCTGGGGTGGGGAACCTAATGGCTCAGCCCTCATTGCACAAAAATACCTGCTCCTGCCCAAGCATCTCTGCACCCTGCCTAGGAAAATAAACATAACAGATGAACTTGAATAGCAATTTGACACATACCATATACCATTGTTTGCTCCTCGGTACTTCTGTTTAGGCAAAGAATAGCCATTTCTTAAACATCTGCACAAACAAAATTTCATCCACACAAAGGTATGAACAACATGTAACAAGAGTTACACATTTCGGGGAACCTAGATATTCAGTTATAGAGAATAAACATTCGTCAATCTAGTTTAGTAATGGGCTCATTCTAGTAAGAACAAACCAACCAACCTTTACTGAAATCACAAGAAGTTTGCATTAAACCTGAATTGCATTGAAGGTCACTAAGGACAATGGCTGACTTCAGGGAGAGAGGCAGTTTTGTGGGTCTGTATCTGTTGGGCTGCACAACGCAAAAAGGAAACAGAGGACCCAGTCCAAAGTAGCTGCTTTCTGCAGCCGAATAATCAGCTCTACACATGCTGTGTTTGTCTTCCATTTTAAATAATACTTTCCCCACGGTCCAAATGAATCAGGAGAAGTGATCACATCTGCTAATATAGAGAGACTTATTTCAAGCGCTTCAGGTGGTTATGGTTTACTCCTGTAACAATGCTTTCAAAAGGGCTTTCATTTAGCTGTTAAATTTTCATTTAGATTCTTCTGGGGAAAGCCATTCTTCCTTCAGCATAGCTCCTTTAGTAATAACTAAGTTTACTGATCCACTTGACCATTGTCCCTGGAGGGCTCTCTATACATGAACAGAGATTACAAATGTACGTTTCCAGAGTTACCTTTTAGTCACTCAGGAGCATTTATGTCCTAAACCCAGTCTGCCTTTATGGGCCTTGCTACTGCATTTCCTTTTGCATCCAAATTCCCGCTGAGCATAACGGTAGCCTGGTGTGCACAAAGGAAGTGGCATCAGACCCAAGCGCTCTCTACCCTGACAGTACACTTAGAATAATTTAAGGTCTAGAGTCTGGCCCTTCCTACATTTGTACTGGAGCTTTTATATGTGATGTCAGAATTTGGCACAGCTCAGGTTAGCACAGTCAAATGAGCTAAGCCTGAAGTCACAATCTTTGGAAAAGAGAAATTCACACGGCTCAGAAAAAAACCCCAAGGAAAGTATTCAAGGTTCAAATTAAACAGAAGTTTAGAAGTTTCTTGAATGCACTCAAAGAGAGGTTGGAACACCAACAGAAATCGCTAGTAAACTACTGTACAAATATGAGACTTACTTAATATCAACATACAGCAAAGAGGAAGAGGGACTTTTAAAGACCTGGTTTTGAAAAGGCTCCTTTTCCAGACATAATTTTGTACCTGTACATTAAATCTCTCTGCAATTGCTAGCAATTATTCCCAGGAATCCTATGTCTCATTTTAGCATCAGATAGCTCAGTGTCACAGGGCTAGTGTTCATACCCAGCGTTAATGGTACTCCAAAAATCTGGGTCCTCAGTGGCATTTGGCTACAGTGGGATACATGAACAGAAGAGCTTCTCTCTTCTGGATGCCTTTGGGATGTGTCTCAGGCACAAACATCCCTGGGCAGAAACTCAGCTCCACTTTGCTTTCGTTTACAGTACTAGAGAGGAGAAATACCACCAGGGTTGTTATATACTTATATCTGGGAAGATGACTGCAAAATCTAACCTACAAAGCCATATTCTTTCTGGTCCTTTGACTGTTTTAGGTTAGTCTTGAGTGTTTATACACAAATATAAAGTATCGTGATCTTTTAGGGTCAGAAAAAACAGCTTAAGGGTTGGATCCATTAAAAGGCTTAAGGAACTGAAACCACATTGAGATTAGCTGATATCCAAAGTTGTGACTCAAAAAGCCCCAGTCAGCTGCCAGCTAAAATGGGAGGCACCTCCCTGTTTGACTCTAGCATTACTCAGGGGCACTGCGCACTGTTTCTGCACACCTCTGGGCCTCTGGGCCTGGTCCTACCATGAGCAGTGCAGCAGCCCTCCTCAACCCAAGTACCTGTTAAAAGTATGGTGGTGACTGCATTTTATTTAACAGTTTTGTGGCAACAGAACTCGCTCAGGAAGTTGGAAACCAAGCCAAGGTCATCTCTCAGAACAGTCTGCATTCACTTGGCCCTTAGCAGTGCTTTGGGAAGAGACACTACCTACATTTCCTAATGAAAGTGGACCACCATTATTGCCTGAGGCCAGCAAGAAGATACTCATTTTGTTTCCTTTCCTGCCACTGTTTAATGAAAAATAGGTCTTGACATACGGGGTAGTATCCCTGACTGCCCTGTGTCAGGAAAGTACACTAACCACTAAAATATAGTGTCCTGCTGCAACTTACTCCATCCCTCCCACCATCTCCAAATGTTTGGCCAAACCTTTAAAGAAAAAAGTTAGCTCCACTGATGCTTTGGAAACAAAGGCTGGGAGAGGCATATCTTAAAAAGGAGACTAAGTGGACAGAGACATCTGCCTGCAGCCTTATGGGATGTACCTAAATCCTGGAGTACAGGATTGCTATAAACTGCTCTTTGTGGACCCTCAGTGTGCTCAAGGTTTGGGCTGCCTTGCCAAGAAGCCCTAACTCCTCATACTCTGCATAAAGGTCCCTGGCCTCTGTCTATTTCAGATGTCTGAATCCAACTTGGGCATAACTCATAGGATCTTAAACTTGCAGGCAAATGGCCATCTTACTATGGGTTGAACTAGTGTTTAAATTTCATGTATATCAGCTTCCTGCAGTGCCCATGTGCATGTCTTTTGCCCTTGATAAACACAAGGCCACTTTCCACCTCACCGAAAAAAAGAATGCTAAATTTGAAAAATGATAATAAAGCTGCATAAACAATGAGAATAAAACAAGAGCTGAGGCCAACATTCCTGCTATAATGCAACCAACTTTCTAAAGCAATCAAATAAAAATACACATAATTCTAATTCCTGATGTATTTAGGTTGGTCTTTCTATACACAAACATTTAATAATTTTAATTACTACAGAGTCCTCATAAATCTAGAGGACTTCCACACAGTTCAACAAAAGTGGTCTTAATCACCCTGGAAGATTATGGCTACCTGCTAACAGCAATGCTTAATCCAACCCAGCCGTCAGAGACTTTGAATTACATACTGGCAAACAATTCACATGTGTGCATGTGGTTGTTCATGTCTGCTTTGGGCATAAATGCCCCCCATGTCTTTTGTCCTTTAACTACAGTGCACTGTAAATAAACACTAAGCCTTTATTTCTTAGAGCACTTTGTTCCATTTTTTTACTTCTTACCTAGATTTTTGGTTTTTAACTAGAAGCTACCTGCTGATTTATCAGCTGTAATTTTTGTATTGTGTTTAAAATTTCCTATTATACAGCATTCTACATTTTCCTTAACAAGCAAAGAACATCAGGTCTTCAATCTTAATATTACCTCCTTGTCTATTTATGTATACCAGTTGTTTGTGGAAACTTCTGTCCTTTCCATTTCCTTGAATGACACCTTTAGACAAATGTATACAGTTAGTCTGTTGTGTATGGGCTGTTCATGTTTCCAATAGCATCCATCATGTCCTCAGTTCTCATACGAGCATAAAAGTCTGGGTGCCTGCCTTAGAGACTCTAAGTCTAAAAAAAAATAGGAAAAATACAAATGGAAAGAAAGGAAACAGGACACAAACACCTTGACTGGGTTGGAGGCTGGCAGTGTACTGCTCATTCAACAGGCTTTTGATTTGCTGTTCTCCTGGTTTCCTCTGGAAAAGTGGCAGAAGCAATCATGCTGCCTACAAGTGTTTGAGGGGGTATTTCCTTAATAATTTGAACCCTGCCCAAAGGAATGCCCCCAAAACAAGGCTCAGTGCCCACAACACAAGTGGCTGGACACCCTTCTAGATGCTTAGGGGTGAGAGAGTCTCATGGTAGGGACAGGCACGGAGGGACACATGGTGAGGGACAGAGGGAAACAGTTGGGAAGAGTCATAGGGGACCAAGAGGACAAGGGCAAGGCTTGATTGCAGAGAAAGGAGAATGGATGAGGAAGGATTTAAGGAGGGCAAGGGGAGATAGGTAATAAACTCTGCAAGATTTTAACCCCTGGTTTATGCTTTCAGCAAGACATAAAATGACCCTATTCTTATGGTGAGTTTACAAATAGAAGATAATTTTTTAAATAGAAGATAATTTTTTAATTAGTTGCAAAGTGAACAAGAGAGAAATGAACACTTCTCTTCTATAATGATGATTTGCATTTGGTGGTGCTGTTCTGCTACCAAAATAAAAGACAGGCAGAGTGTTGTGGTGCTCTGGCAGTGTTTCTGGAATTGGATTATCTCCCCTCCTCCACTTGGTATTGCAGAACAGTCACTCTTAACTGTGTATCCTGTCTGATTATTAACCATTGCTTCTGATCATACTCCCTCTCTTCCCTCATCTGCTTTTCATCTTTTGCATTGCTTCTCTATAATTGCAGCAGACCTGTCTCACGGCCCTGAGTTATTTCCTATCAGCTTGGGTGCAACTGCTTGTTTGGGGGGATTTTTGCAGTTCCACCTATCTTAGTGATCTTCATCTCTCACTTGAAGCTCTGGCTAGTTGAGTTCTGACTGTAGCAAAGAAAAGGAGCAGTTTCTACAGGTGCTGGTGATCCTAACTCTTCTTCAGGGGATGAAGACCCTGAACCAGCATGGGCTGCATGTGATGAAACTCTTCAAATGGCTTGGCAGGCCCAAGAGTGAAGGTATTGTAAGATATAAAATGTGAATCATGGCCTTGGAACCACACTGCCCTGCCTATCTTCAACAGGGCAAGTATAAAACATAGTAGTGACTGCCAACCCAAAGACGTTAGGTAAAGCAATGATTTTGCAGCACGTTCCAGAGGCACTGTCCTACTGTAAGCTGTGCGTTGCACAGGTCATAAATATGCTCATATGAAACACTTAATATATATACAGTCATCGCCATCTAGAAAACCTCACAGCAACCCTCCAAGCAGCTAGACAGGAATTGCCTCAAAGTCATTGAAGTAAATACATTTCTTGTAAAAATCCTAGCAGACAGACAGCCCTCCTTGCCAGGAGGATGACTGGGCCATCACTTGGAGGCTGGAGGAGATGAAGGGAATAAATGAGAGAAATGATAAATCCATCTATTCATATCACATGAGGGCTCTCTCTGGCACCTCCACAAAGGGAAAAACCGGCAAGCACCTGGCAAAAAAGAAGCTGGTCTGGAAGTTGGAAAACATGCAAGAAAAGAGCTTGATTGAAGCCAGAATTCTTTGGAGGAGCAAAGAAACCCCAAATCCCTAAGTACCACAAATATCCTACCCTTTAGTTTGCAAATGCTGAATGAAAATAAAATTCATATTGGCTGAGTTATTAGTTCAGCTTAATACCCAGTTGCAGCCAGATCTGAGCTTTGGTGCTGAGTACAGGCAATGCTGAAAGTTTCAGGAAGGGAAGCTGAACTCAGAGTCTGTATTACTCCTATCGATTACTTCACTTTCATTTATAAATAATGCTTGGTTGCTTATGTTGCCAATTAGGAGTTCTAAGATTATCCAGGGTGATATCTCATTCCTTTAGAAAGACTTGGTGTAATACATCACACACTCTATAAAGGGTGACACTGCACAAACAGAAAATATGGCCACAAAGCAACAGAGCAACTGAGATCTGTCATTTTTCCTGGGTGAAAACTGAGATACCTACCTCCAAAATAGTCAATCACCAAGAAATTAAAGAGCTCTGATATGGAAATGCTGGTCTTTGGGGCTCTAGTCCCAGAGAGTCAGCAACATGTATATTCACAGAACTGAGAAAGAAAATCTAGGCACCCTGAAAAGGCCCAATACAAGAGCTAATACTTCTGTACATAGCCTATGTAGGGATATACAGTATGTCTACATGCACAGTGTTCAAGGACCAGTGGGCTTGGCTTGTATGAAGTATGTTAAGCACGGGGTCTGCATGTGCAGCTGCAACTGAAAATCTGCCATGCAGCTGATTTGCATGTTGAAATCTAGGTTAGTTTTGGCTCCTTTGAAACTGAGGTCCCTTCAAGTGATATTTCTACAGTTCTTTCATACTCCAAGGTGGACATCAAAGGCACCAAAAGCATGTATTTTACAGTCTCCATGTTAAAAGTAATTGTCCAATCCTTTTCTTTTGCAGGTTATTGTTAGCTGATATGCAAATAACCTATCTATCTATACCATATCAAACAGAGTCCACAGGTTCAGTCTTGTGCAATAAGCGTATCTGCAACACACGGATGTTCTTCCACCTGTTTGTGAGAAAGAGTATTGGCTCAGAAAGCTCTATTAGCCCCAGGATTTAGCCAAGGAATGCATGGAGGTTTCTGAAATCCTGTGATTTCTCTCCTTTCATTCTCTGTGGGGGATTTTTTACCCTTGTTTCTGTTGGAACTGAGACTTGTGCAGTTGTGCTGCCTGCTAATCCTCTCTAACGACATTTGAACCCACTGGCCAAGTTATTCACACTTGGCAAAGGAATAGATATCTCAAGGATGATATAGATAGGAAAGAGGCAACCAGATGAAGAAGGGAGAGGGACTAAGTTAGTGTATTCACTGCAGAAGGGTTTCAAGGAGAGAACAACCACATCAGGAGGCACTAGAGAATTTACACAGGGAAGAGAAACACAGAAAAAAGCCTCTGCCGATACTGGTCTTCATGGAGCAGTTTGTCTGAGGAACACTAACTTCAAAAACTCAAATGGACTGCTTGCACTGACAGCATCAAGTACATGTCTGCATGTAGATAAATTGTCTGTCTGTCTTTCAGCCTCTGAATAATTTTACAAGCATATGAGGTATGCTGGACTAGTTCAGTCCAGCTCCGTTTTATTGTATCTACTGAATAAAATTTGATCTTCTATTGTGAGTAACTTTTATAGACAGTGTTCAGGAGGCACCCCGGCACTGTTCCCTTCAAGAATAAATTGCTGCAGGCTTATTTATCCAATCCCTAGGGCTAAAAGAGAACCACTTAAAGAAAAGGGATATCTGGCAAAAAGTAAATCAGCTTTCTTCCTGTCTTGCCATGGATTGTGCATTTTTAACTATCTATATCCCTCAACAGAAGATAATAGCATTTCTTCTATGTGCAGTCCGTATGGCAAAGTTATCTAGAACATGAGTGATGGCTTACTGGGTGGTTTCCTAACTTCAAAGCATATATACTGTGCTAATTTGCATCACAGTATCTCATCAATATCCTGGAGAATTTGTAAAGCCCACTGAAGGAAATCATGACTGACTGCTGTTATAGGAAGGGAGAGACAAAGTTTTCTATCAGAACTCCACCAAGTAACCTGTAGCAACCAGCAAAACTTCACCAAGCACATCTGTGTTGCTTGCAAGGAGGCCTTCTCCCAACAGGAAACAATGCTTTATGCTTCCTTATTATGAAAGGGCATCTGATAGCCCAGATCACTTTACCAGACAATCTATCATTTATTTATTGGGCTCTAATGTAATTGAATAGCTGTCTGCCCCTTCTGGATGCATCCTGTTTGCTGCTCTGAGTGAGTGATCGGCACCATTAATATTGCTGTGGACAGATACATTGATTTTAAGGGGAGGAGGCATGTCATAAGTTGAATACTTTGTGATCTTTCCCACTTCCAGAAAGCTACAGTAGTACTGGAAAAGGTTCAGAAAAACAGCAATCAGAATGATCAAAGGTGTGAAGTGGCTTGTGTACCAGAAACTACTAAATTGACTAGGGCTCTTCTGTTTGAAAAGATGAGCAGGGGGTGGTAGGAGAGAGATCGGTAAAATCATGAATGGAAGGAAGGAAGTCAACAGGGGACAGATGTTCACTGTCTCTTCTAATGCAAGAGCTACAGGGCAGCAAATGAACCTAGCAGACAGCAATTTTAAAATAAAAAAAAGAATTTCTTTATATAACATGCAAGTAATCTCTGGACTGCATTACCTTTTGAATGCTAAAAGTCTATGTGGGCTCAGAAAGCACCCAGACCAATTGAAAAAATTGTCACCACCATTGGGTCAAGCAGTCCTGGAGCCACAGATCATGGGAGCGTTCCTGCAGCTCTGTCCTCATATCCCTCCTGGGACCTGCTTCCGGGCACTGCTGGAGGCAGCATCCTGGGCGATGTGCCATTCTGGTCTCACCCCATATGACCACTCTCATCTTCTAGCACAAGTGCTACTGAAAAAGGGACATCCCATCAGTCAACCCCTGTTCTGATCACTGCCAGTTAGATTTTGGACTGTGCCTTAGAGCACGGACCTAGTGGTGCAAGGCGAAAGGAGGTTGAGTTTGTCCCTCCTGGCGCCTGCCCCTGCTGGGCTGCAAGGTCATGAGGGAGCCCCTGCTGTTTCATCTAACCCTGAGTCCTGGCAGCTGCTGAGTTTGGGGGGCCTGTCCCAGGCTTCCTGATGCCCAACAGGGCCGGACTCGGGCTTCAGTAGCCAGCTGTATCCCAGGGTGGAGGAGGAGAGGGGGGCCAGTGAGGGCCAGTCTTGCCCAGGGAGAGCAGTGTCAAGAGACTCAGTGTGTGCTGCAGAGCCGTTTCTCCATCAGTTGGTTTTTGGATTAAGGGCCTCTAGAGTCTGGCTAAGCCCCTTTAGCAGGTTTCGAGGAACTGGGGTGAGTGTAAAATCTCACCCGGCAAGTACAACCGTATTTTGAACTGAGCATGTGCTGTGGTGACCCGTGGGGTGACACCGAGCTGAACTAGTGTGCATTTACAGCTACCCAGGTTTCTTTGAAATATGATGGATCTGGGACAAGACAGAGACAAAATGTGTATCTTAGATGTTCTTTGGTGTCCTGCAAACTGTTTGTATGAAAGGAAAGCCATTAAAATGTGTAGCATATGAACTGGGGAGACCAGCTCCTCAACCCAGCCTCCAAGCCACCCAGCTGGGATCTCATTCATGCATGTCTGCATTCATCTCATTTGCCACCCTGCGTATGTACTGGGGACACCTTATATGCTCTGCTCATATTGCTGTTCAAATAGTCAGACTTTATTTAAGGATTCCATCAGTTTGGTAAAAACAAAAAATCTATACAAGACCAGTCTTCAGAGCCAACAGGGAAGGACACATCAAAAAGAGTACTGAAAGGCAGTCTTGTTGAAGTCGATTGCATCAATGATCTTGAGTTTCTGGATATCTGTTGTAAGAAACTTTAGCTGTTCTGTGCTACTGTTACTAGAGGAAATTAAGAATAATGTATTGTATTAAAGCAAATGAGTTATCATAATTTCCTGAATACAACATATTATTTAAGTTCACTTTTCTTCCTTGTGTAAAATCCCTTTCGAAGTCAATAGAGGTGCTGCATGTAAAGAGCTGCTAATGGAATTAATGAAACTGGGTTTCATTTAGCAATCTGAACTGACTATGCCCATTAAACCAGTGAGAGAAGGAAATTTGTTAATTTAAATTCTTTTAAAATAAATTAAAAAAATAAAATGAAAAATATTTTACTTTCTCATATTCACTGCCTGACTTGCATTTCTTAGAACCTAAGAAATGACAGATAATAAAGACCTAGGAAGTTGTCCAGTCTGTCTCCTTGCTGATGAAAGTGTTCTGTGGTGCTTATTACACTGTCATCTGAGAGGTAGAACTTTCAGTACTATTTTTGGAAAACTATTCTTTACCTTCTCCATACTGCTTCATAGACATGGAGGCCAAAGAAAGCCCTCATGGCTCACAGCTGCTCCTACTCCTTGCTGTACAACATGTACCATGAAATTTTACCTAGTCTTTGCTACAGTGATCTCATAACTTACAGTTTTAGAAGTTATCTACAACTGATCTGAAGACTTATGGATGAAATTCCCAAGAAGGGCGTAAGCACCTGAAATGTTAATACTCAGTACTTCACATCTAAAGTCCCCTAAGTATTAGCAAAAACAGCTTAAATGAAAAGCGAACTTTACATTTAGAAAATAGAAGTTTTCTTTAATTCACACCCTCTGCAAGATGACCAATAATCAAACACTATTGTACCATAAAGGTCTGCTTCCCTACTTCCTGCTATGTGTTAAGGACACCTGAACAAGTGTGTTCTCACTCTGAGAAGCAGGTCTAATTTTGCTGGATGGCCCTCCTGTAGCAACTATTATTCCCATGTTTAATTAATAACCTGACAGATCTCTCCATCTGCTGCTCTTTGCACTGAATCTTAACACCACTGATGCCTTTCTGGAACTACAGTACCAGATAATACCTGTAGTCAATAGATTACAATCTGCTTTCTCATCCATTCTCACTTTCTAGATGAAAAGCATGTATTCACTGAATTAGCGCTTAATCCTTCAGATCGGTGCAATTGTGCATGCATATATATAAAGTATGCATTTAAAAAGGCAACTGTTAACAGCTACCGCATACACTGAACTTTTACTTCATACTGTGCTGGTAAGAGAAGAGGATCAATGGCAGATAGCATACTGACTGCTAGTGAATATTGATTCTTTTGACTGGCTGAAATTGTATCAATTTATAAATATGTTTGCAGAAATGCTTAGGAACAATTGAGCATACACATGTGCATGCACAGCACATGAGCATAAACACATGGTTGCCAATCTCTCTCTGAGCAACCCCTTACACAACCCCACCAATGTAGGATTCAAATAATAAGACTTTACATGCTTTGATGGAATGAAACCACGTACAAATCAGTGATGGGGGTATGTTTATACACAGAGCTATCCTATTCCTGTCCAGTATCTCCCAGGGGAATGGAAGCTCTGGGCCATGTGTTGGCATCTGTTAGCAAGTACTGCAATGAACAGGTAGGCATGTAAATGGGAATTCAGCTAGGAATAATTTACAAGATTACAAAAATAATTTTAGATTACTTCCTAAAGAAGACATTTATCCAGCCCACACGTTTTAGGGCACCTGTTAGACAGAAAACACTTCTCAGTGTATGCTTTGTAGGGCACACACTTGCTGAGTAGAAGAGCATCCTCTTTGCAGGGCTTTTGCTGGCAGCTGATAGGCAATACTTCCTCCTGCACGTAGTATTTGCGAGGCAGCACTTTACCTTGCTGTCTGAGCCATGACAGGCCCTCCAGCAGTTAATGCGACTGAGCTAGAAACCCCCAGATTGTCAGTTTTAGTACAACATGTGACTTGAAGACTGCTGCCACATCTAGAAACAACGTCTAATGCCCCCCAACAGTATCCCGTGGCCGGCGAGCAGCTTCTGAGCAAGACGGAAGCAGCTGAAGAGAAGCGAACCGCAGCAGGACATGTGGTGGGAGATGAAACTGGGTGAGCACCAGGAAACCACAGCAGCTGGAAAGCAGGGGGTGAAAGAAGCAGAAGGTGAAATGCAGGAGAGAAACGTAGCAGCAGACAACGAAGGAGGGAGCAGGCATGAACATCTCCACAGGGAGCAAAAACATACTCGTCGTTAACGTGGGTTCTCAAGGTGCATCAGAAGCTTTCCTTTCGCTCCACAAGTTCAAAAGGCAATTGCATGCACCTGATAAGCTTCATTCAGACCTCAGTAGCATAGCTCTGTGTGCCCAAGTGATCTGGTCCCTCCAGAGCACAGACGAGTGACCAGTTGAAGCCTACTGCTTCCTTCCTCTAGTCTCTGCACTGCTGTTTTCATGCGCTGTAAAACAGGGAGACAAAAGCAGTGTGTGCCTGGATCTCACCGTGATATGAGTCAGGATGAGACTAAGTATGCTTCTGCATGTGGGAACGTGAAAACTTCCAAACCTGATAGAGAATAAAGCCACCAATCTCCCCGTTCAAACCTGCCTGAGCACCATACTACTATTGGTATTCCTTGTGTGACCATAAACCTCGATCTCCGTATGTGTGATAAATTCTGTCAGCTTTGGTGGCTGGTGCAGCCAGGGGAAGAAAGTTCACACCCACCTGTCCCAGAAAGCGTGGGGTAGCATGGCCAGGGCTCACCTGAGATGGCATCTTTCTAGGCTCAGGAGTTCAGAAATGATCCCAAATAAGTAAGTAATTCACACTCAGCCTCAGAGAAGCTAAACCGGGCTCCCAGCCATGGCGTGAGCAGGTATCTGAGGGCACCTTCTCTGCTGACTCCGCAGGGTGCCCTGGCTCCTAATGTCAATGCTCAGTTCCCATGCCAGTAGGGAGGCAGCATGAATGCCTCCCTTAGCCATAAGCACTTTATCCACTTTCAGCAAGGCATAGGCTCCTACATGCATAAGGTCCAGGTCCCCCAAGTTATCTAGGCCCATTAGTTTCACAGAGACACTGCGGAGATTATTTGCAGCTGAGAGTAAGAGTAAGATACAAAAAAACATGACAAAATAATGGCCGAGTCTGTGCTAGACCATTTGGAGGTCTGTTTTTCCACTACATGAGCTAGAAGAGCCAAGGGCATAGGATAAGTAACCAAGAAGAGAACAACTACTAACTACTGCTGACTGGTATGCCTGACTTTGCCCAGAGCAATCCCAGAGAAGTCTCTCTTCTCCACCAGTCTGCAATGGAGCACTTGGAGAATTTTTTTTAATCCTCTCTCCTGACCTACACTAGGCTCATAGAAAAGTACCCCCCATGTCCTTTCTGTATTTCGGTGATTGAAGTATAGAGAATTTTTTATTGAATTTCTGTGTCTATATGGTTACCCGTAGGACAAGCCTTAATGTCTTTCTAAAACAAAAGAAACTTCTTCAGATAATGCTCTGGCTTTCTAATTGAAAAGTATCTTGTTCCCTGTCACGGATATTAGTCATGTCTTTTCTTATTGTGCCTGTTTCCCTCTAGTTCTATTATGCATCATACCACTAATTCTTTTTTTAGATGAACACTATTATGTGAGACACTTTCCAAATGATATATTATTACCAAGCTGCATTTCAAATGTGAAGTCAGATTTTGCTTGAAACAATTTCACAGTGGTAGATTGCACAATGAAGTATAAATGGCAGGAGGAAAAACATGAATTGTTTAACATAAACATGTATTGCAAACATAAAAAAGGGCACCGTCTGTGTACATGTAAGTATTTTGGGCAATCGGACCAAAGACCCTGTGCTGTTACTCTTCTGGACAAGAACCTATAGCATTGTTGAAATAAGTTACAAGGTATTTCTAACTCACTTTTCTTCATACTGAAATAGTATACAGCAGGGGCTGCGAGAGGTTATCACCACATCTTGAATATCTGATTCACTGCTCTGTTACAGTCTGACGTCTACATCACAGTTTTGTGTCTGCAGGATATCTTTTCATTCTGGCTATGCCTTGGAATATAAAGTACAGATATCCAGGTAAACAGAATAACCTGTAAAAATGTTATGACTACCTGTTCAATCTCACTCGCTGAGCAAATAAATAAGCTTCTACAATTTCATCGAAAACCCTGAAACTATAATTTTAATCTTGAAAGATAAATTCATGATTCATTTTCATGCCCGGCTGAAAATATGTCCAGAGAGGGAAATAAGAACAGTAAATAAAATCTATTTCTGGACGCATGTGTGCTTCAGGGCTGGAAAAATTATCAGACACAGTCATACCCAAAATACGCCTTTGGCAAATCACGTGAATGCTCCCTGCCTTCATTTCTCCATCTGCAGCACACCACAGTGGTACGGACCCTTCTTTGGAGAATATTTTGAGACCCTGGATAAGAGGATCTCTGCCGCTGTGCAAGGATTAAGCAGTGCTGTTACCCATTACGAATACGCAGAGCACTAAGGCTAATGAAGCTTCATTCATCAAAGCAGTCAAATAACACTCCACAGAGCTGTGGAGGCTGTGGTTTCCCTTTGTATGTTTTTAAGCGCAGGTTCGCTGTTACAATACCCCCCCCCAGGATGACAACAGCTCACATCCTAAAAACCACTACGACCTCAGGCAAGATGCACGATGCAGAAACCTGAGAGCCCAGCGCCGCAGTTGCAGACTGGGGGCGCCCGCCCCACCTGGCGTGGGGCCCGGATGCTGCGTGAGCTACTCTCAGCCATGGGGCTGCAGGGTTTTTTTGTGTGGGGAGGCAGGGAAAGAGCATCCAAGAGTTACAGGGCCAGAGAACAACCCCTTGCCCTGTTGGAGTGTGATTGCGGCAAGGAGAAGTGAAAGGCTTGTGAGGCCGGGAGGAGGGAGATGGCGCAAGCACGTGCCCCAGGTTAGGGGGCCTGAGGGGCTCATGAGTACCGCTCCCAGCACTGGTGCATGGTTCATTTAAGGACTATTATATGTAAATATGCCTCCTTGCCCTGAGTGCATGCACACCCGCCCTTTTTTCTTTCAAAAGAAGCAGTGGCACCCTGCAAGGACTGCCGTCCCGCTCACAGCTCGGTGCCGGCTGCGCCTCCCCGTGCCCCCCTCAGGCCTGGAAATGCCAACGGGGCAGCCAAGGCCTTCACCCCACCATGGTGGGAGAGCAGCCGGGGCAGCCACGAGGCGACCCTGACCGCGCCGCAGGGGCTGGGAGCGCTCCCCTTCCCAGTGCCTTCGCTGTATCCCGAAGCCCCGCTGCAGAGAGACCCTGCAAGGGAGGTTACAGTTCCCACCTGCTCCCCTGACTGACACCTTTGGATATTTCAGAAAGAGGTGAGATGACCCCCAGCCCCTCTAAGACCATCATGACCCTGTGGTTGATCAGTGATTTGTATAAACTATTTGAAAAATTATTTTCTCTCCTTTATTTAAAAGTTTCTGATGAATAATTCTGTGATCTCTTACTTTCTCTCCTGATATCTCTCCATTATAATATTTTTCCCCTAATAGCAGCAGTTCTCTGAGGAATACCATTATTCAGGCACCTCTTGCTGATTAATGTAGAGGTAAGAACTCAAATACTGGCCCAATAACTGGGCAGTAGTATATCCCTAAATATTGAACTGAACAAAGCCACACAACACTGGTCACCAAAGGGACCTCCTGAATGTACTGCATATTTTCTTATTTATAGCACAAGAACATGGCATCAAAAACTCTGCTTATTCAAAGGATATTTTGATTTTGAGTTTCAGTAAAAGAAACTTGCCAAAATCTCACTGGCAGCTATTTCATTGAAGACCCTCTGCAGGAGCTGCCCTACCCAGCAGGGGGAGGATTTTTTTTGAAATCTATGTCAAGAATCTCGCATAGAGTCTTACAAGTCATTGGGGTAAACTGAGGACTAGATCTGATCTGTTGTTTTCTCTTTCTTAGTTGGTGTCACAAGTTTACAAGTTTGGTTTCTGGTGATGCTATAAAAGTCAGATGAGAATCAGGTTTACGAGTTTATTCTGTGGCTGATGATCTTTGCCATTGATCCTGCTAAGTCCGCCCATCTTAACGGTTACTTTTAGGAAGGAACAAATCTAGCAACAGATATGAAACAACAGATAAATGTAACGAATACATCTTTGCTTCAGCTAGTCTTATAGCTTAGGAAAAGAACAAGCTCTTTACAGCAGCCGGGATATATTTTGAGAACCATGCCTGGTATTTACAGGTCTCTGCACAACTTCTGCTTATAGTGGTGGTTAATTTCCAGTACTCAGACATCATAATGGCACCTTGGGATCACAAATTTCATTATTCACTACCAATGCTGATCCCAGACAGTCAAATCAATATAAAGAACTGCCATTTCAGACATATTTAAATTCTGATGCATAGCAATGTTCTGAAATATTCCCATCTCAGCAGTATGACAGTTAAACATAAAAGTGCCATAAATGCTCCTAACCCATTTTGGTGAAACACTCAGTTTTAGAATAATTTCTCTCACTCTGGCCTTCCTCTGAAATGTTGATTCAGCCAGCATTTATATTAATGGCATCTCAATTAAAACTGTTCACCTTGTCTCTCTGAAAAATACCATTTTCTAAGTCCCATAGCCAAATAGCCAAAAGTGCAACTGTTTCATCTATAACCATGCACTTTTTTACTGCCAGGTTGCTAAATACAAGATTGTATCAGAAGACAGTTTAGCTTAGACCAGCGGTTTAATAGCTGCACAGTTAGGCACACTGAGATCACTGGATAGTAAAACCTGCCTGTGCTCAACCCTTGTCCTCAGATTTCTCTCACCTCTTCTTTTCTTGAGGATCTCTCCTTAGCGCTTACAGTCATGCCCTCAAGAAACGTCTCTTCATCTTTTCCCTGTTAGCAATATTTACTGGAACATAAGAAATATTTCTGTCTCTGGATAAAAACCAAATGTGTCATTTTTACCTTTTCTTCAATAATCTAGGTACCATTTTAAAATGCCTTAGCCTCTCAGTATGCACCATTTAGGAGATGGGCAAAGGGGAACGTACAGTTAATTCCAGAGCTGTGCAGTGGTGTCCCCCTTCACTGCTCGGCACGGAGGACCCCGGGAGCAATTTCCCCCTTGCACTGAGCCCCACTCCTCGGGGCGGCCCCACAAGGGACCCACAGCAGGGTGCTCTGCCAGCGCCTCGGGCTGCTGGCGGGGGAATAAAAGCTGATTCTTGAAGAAACAACCAGTCCTGGGTTCGGGGTCCCGTATTGCAAAGTGACACACACAGGGAAAAAAGTGATGCACTGATGTACAATTAGATCGTGCTTTTAAATAGCTCAGATTACTGTATTTGACACAGTCAAACATCTCTTTCAGCAGTGATGGGAGCCATGTCATTTAGAAGAACATCAGTCTGTTATAACAACACCAGGAGGACCACTGAAAGTGCTAGAGGGACAGGAAGGGTAAAAGGACATCTCTATGGTAAAGCAAGCTCATTAATCACTGAGCAGCCAGTGTGGTTAGACTGCAAGATAATACCACATTTTCCAACTGGCCTCATTACCTTGTATCAGCCTGTAAAAAAATGCCATTAAAATTTTTTTTATAACATTGGCACCACTAGGGGAAATAAGGCCCACGGGGATTTAGCTCTTAACAAATACGGTATAACTCAAAATGACAGCAGAAGAGGAATCAGCCATGCATACTTCAGGGAAAACACATTTTCAATGAGACAGTATGAGAGACATCTGTAAAAGCAGATTTCTCTGATGGTATTTTAACATCTGCATCTGGAGATGCCCCCTGGGAAGCTTATCAGTGCAGTTTCCCTCTCTACCAATTCAGTCTCTTTCTATTCAGTTTTGATTTCTTACCCGGGTTTAAGGCATTTCCAGGGCTGTGCTCCCTCCCAGGTCAGTGGGAACGCAGGCTTCTTGGTCTAGTGGAGGCAGCTCCTGCTCCAGAGCAGCATCGACCCCCAGGGAGCCCTGTAAAGCTGCTGGTGGGGAGCAGGGCTAAACCCTGGCCCAGCCATTCCCCACCACCTGCCCCAGGACATGGAACACACTTACTGGGGGACAACAGCCCTTTTTCTTCCTTGCAGCTATCCTGAATGGCAAAAAACAGATGTAAAGCAGGGCTGTTGAGCAGGAGAGCCGCCCGGTAACTAAAATCTGAGCGCAAATCCTAAACAGTCCCTCAGCTTTGGATCACGGAAATAGCTTTTTTGGCCTTCGGTAAACAAGCTGACCTTTCCCTGCCCAGTCTGGCAGAGAATTAATGTCCAATACAGCATACCCAAGGAATGTGTAAACCCATTGTATGCAAACAAATCATGATGTCTCTAGGCAATTTTAACTCCAAGTGGCAGATCCTTAGTGCAGTTGGGCTATCTGTGGTGTTGGACAGGGCAGCATCTTTTAGTGGACCCAGCCCTAAAAATGCAATAATGAAAACAATTATCTTGTCTACAGAACAGAATGTACAATGCCACATGTTACTAGATTCAGGCATTTAAAAATATGCTAAAATTTGAAGGTGACTGAGGCAGAACCAAACACACTTGGATCTGGCAAGGGTCCTGTTAATTGTGCTGTGTCAGGTGCATCCCACTGAGCTAATGCCAGGTTATGGCTTCATCTTTTTTGGTTGGGAGGGAAGGGGAGACTGAACTTTGATTCAACCATTACCTGGGATAAATTAACTTAGCAAATGGCAGACGGCAGCATCCCAATATCAAACAAAGCTAAGACTGGTTGCAGGCCAGAACAGAGAAAGATCAGGTTAAAGAATATATAGATAAATGTGTGTTTTCAAGCTGGCAGAGAGCAGTGGAATTCAGCAACGAGTCAAAGCAATCTCTGAAAAACTTTTTGAGGACCAGCCTCCTTCCCAGGGGTCCAGAGAAAGGTAAATGCATCACCTTCATTTACAGACAGAAAGGATGGACCTGGGAAAATAAGTCAGTCCCACTTCAATACAGGTGAAGGAGCTAGGAAAATGATTAAACCATCAGTTTATAAACTCCTACAACTTAATAGGGTGGTTTAAGTCAAGCTGAAAATGCCAGACCAATCTCATTTCTTTCTTTGCCCAGGAGGGCGGCAGTAGACATAGTATTCCTCTAAGCAAACTAAGATAATGTAATCTAGGTGAAATAACTATTAGCTGGGTTCACAAGTGATTAAAAAGCTGTTCTCAAAGAGTAGTTTCAGCAGTTATCTGTACTTATCCATATTTTGATGTAAACCGGGAGAGTATTCTTGATCCAAGGATACGCTCTTTCTTCCTCAAAATACACTGTAGGTTTAATGAAGTACTGGAAATACCTGTGTTAGTGATGGATTTACTGAATATTGTCGTTAAAGATCTAGCAGGGGCTAGGTAAAGAGTGCAGTCATGAATTTGAAGGATGACATTTATATTATGAAGCTTTGTTGCACCGGAACAAGACAGTGGTACCACAGAGTGATGGCAGGTGTCCCTTGTGATGCCATTACATACAGTTTTCCCAGTATCTTGCCCTTAGCATGCAAGCAAACGTTCAGTCTTGGAAAGATACACTTTGAAGCTGTTTGTCTTTGCTCTGCTGGGTTGCACATGGAGGAAGACTTTTCTGGAGAGGAAGCTGTGCAGAGAGCAGGAGTGTTTGCTTCCTGCCTTAGTCACCGAGGAGCTTTAAAATAGGGTGCAGAATTCATTTCTGAAAACTAGGCACAGATATTGAGCAGAGTGACCTTTAAAAATAAGGTTTCCTGTACAATCTTTCAATGTGCTTGGACCGTGATTGGGGTACGCATATAAACTAAACGAGATACATCAAAATTAAGACACAGACTCTGCATTGCTACTGTTTCATGTCAGTTGAAAACTGAACAGAGACTCTGTGTGTGTCGGCTACAGATGCTCAGAGAGAGGATCAGCCTGCTGGCATGGGGCCTTGGCAACAGAAAAAGGAACAAGAATACAGTGAGTCTGGCAGGATTAAGGACTTTGGCAGAAAACAATGTGGATTTCAGCATGTCAAAGTGTAAGATACTAAGCCAGAGGGGAAGTACGTGAATGGCTAACATTCAATGGGAGGAAGGGCTATGAGAAGAGGTAGCACTCAGAGTGGTTTGGAGAATTTGCTGAATAGTAAATACACGTGAATTTGAAATTTGGTAGCGCTGTTAAAAAAAGACCTAAGTCATTTTGAATGGCTCGTGCTGAGACATCACGTTACCAAGCAGAAAAGCACGATTCCTCAGCCAAATCCCCAGGCAAATTTAAGTCAGTGGGGACATTGCTATTGATTTTAGTGGGTTTGTGTTTGGTGAGGCCACATCCCGAGCAGCATTCAATTCGGAGCACCTTATTACTCCCAAGGCATTGACAAGCTGGGAGAAGTTCAAATAAAAACCACAATAATAGAGGACTGGAAAACTGTCTTATGAAGTAAGATTGAAGAGTTAGTAAATTATTAACAGCTTGGCTAAGCAATATCTCAACAGTCTTTGAAGCACAGAAATATAAAGGAAGAAGAGAAAGGCGAGGGGAAGCAATATTCCCAGTCTGAGATTCGTTTCGGACATATAGTCCAGGCTGTTCACATGAGGCCCAAATACCTATAATAAGCAAGGTCCCCACATTATCAGGTAGATGGACAGGAGAGAGGTTTTTAAGGGATTGCATGAATCCCTGGAGCTTGTGATGGGCGCTGGTGGGAGCAAGGAGTGTCTCCCCTAACCATCATCCTTAAACTGAAGAGCCGACAGACTGTCTGGGATGGGGCAGTGGGAGCAGTGAGGGCAGAAAGGAAAGAGCTGCAGGAGGCCTCAGAGGCTGGGACATATGCATGGGGGAGAGGGCAAAGAGTCCAAAACCGCCTGCATAACCATGCACCTGCATTTAACACATACTTTATTTCTTTTGGCTTAAAGGCTACTTTATACAAAGGCCCTGAAGCAAAGTACCAGATTTGGTTATTTTTCAGTATCCTATCAAAATATCAATCATTTTTCCTATAGCTATGGAATTTATTCATACATGCTCTCCAGAGCTAACCATATGAGATGGTAAAAAGCACCAGCATTAGAAACAACAATTCCAACCTGAAACCTCCTCTGGATGCAGGAGGATTTATTGAACTTTGAATCCTACTCTTTGCAGTAGTAGCCAGAGGGAGACTGGGAAGGGGAAGGACAAGATGGGAGAGACCAGGTGATGAGACCTTTGATACACAGGCAAAAAGGAGAAAAACTACCAGTTGTTTTATGTCTAGTTAAGAGTGGTCAACAACTAGTAACAAACAAGCCATATTAATAGTTAGTATTGCTAAGTGGTAATCAAAATATCTGACTACAGACTGTCTATGATATCTCTATGCTTTTTAAATCCACACCTTGTTGTCTATTTTTTACAGAGATGTCAAAATAGAGGAACTGGCTGTGACCCCGCCAGGAAGCGTATCAGACTGGTGATCGAACTTCACCGCTGGTCCCTTCTTGACAATGTGTAAAATCACATTATTATTTCACACCTCACAAAGTCCTACCCAAAAAAACGATGGGCAGAGACAAAAAAAAATAAAATTCTGTCACAAATGCAAAAGGAAGCCAAATGCTAGGGTCTCCTTTTTGCTTTTTGCCAAGGCAGTGTATATGCTTTTGAATAAATGAGATTGCCCTGAGTGGCAGGGTCCCACGGGAGACCCTCACGCTTGTCTCCCAGGACTCGCACAGCCCTGGGGGAGCCCTCTGCCACCCCCAAAGTGCTCTGGGAGGCCTGCACCAGAGAGCTGCCAGCCTCGCTGCCCAAAGTCGCCCATTTGCTGAGTGGTGCTGCCACCCGCCGTGGCAGCTTGTGCAAGCAGCAGAGAAGGGATGAGCCAGTTCCTACCTCCAACCCCAGGCGGGCGCCTGGAGGGCTGTAACCCCCCTCCGGCCGATGGGGAGAGGGACCCTGCTGGGGTTTCAGCCCTGCTGGGGGCTGTGCTACAGCAGGACCCTCCTCATCCGGGCACAGCATTACGCCGTCCTGCTGGCTCCTTGCAGATTCAGGCCTTGAGTGTGCAGACTATCACCACGTACTTATGCATGAAAAAAATCAATGTTTCCATTTAAAAGATATATGTCCGTAACATTTCATAACATTTCACTTCCCGATGCTTAATGTCAACCTAAATGTCCCTGTGGCAGCCACCTAATGCACATTCCTACTCTCAGCAGCCTGAAGCCTGACCAATGCTGCAGCTTAAGCCTATCCTTGCAAGCACAAACCGTGGCACCTGTACATGGGTAGGACTGCTTTGCATTACACAGAAATGTGCCAAAACTGGCCAGGAAGGGATGCTCAAAACCATCTCTGGGGTCTGAGTGCTGTTTTGTGCACCTCTGCCTTCCTCACAAGCTCCCCCTCTCCCCTCCTCACCAGAATAATCCAGCTGAATGATCCAGTGCAACCCCTTGCTAAAAGGGCTTCGGCCCTAGTAAATGGGATCACGTTAAGTTGCAATGCCAAGCTATGAGCAGAAGTACTAGCATGGCATTTCTTTAGGACGTTGTCTGCGTAGCTTCATCTGTTACGCACATGAACATTTTCTGGAGACACAGTGCTGTTAAAAGGGATGATAATGTGGTGCCCTGGTGCTCCTGCTCATTAAATCCTGGAGACACGTATGAAGATGAAATGCTCTCCCATAGCACTTTGCATGTTTTTGCAGGCACCAAATGGCAGTCTCTGCTGTCACCGGGCCTTTGGTAGCCAGATCAGTACTTGTGTTATGTTTGACTCCATACAGAGGACACGTCAGCACATCTCCCAGGCTGACAAGAGCGCAGTGGGGCTGCCCCTAGCCAGCTTCCGTGGCCAGTTTTGCCGTGGCTGGGCCGCTGTGGCTCTCGCAGCCGGTGCACGGGGCAGGTGCTCCCGGTGCCTCTCTCGCGAAATTTCCCTTGGTGGCAATAAAAAGCAATGTCTGTACCACGGTGTCCCATGTACATAATAAAACCTGGCTTGCAGGTAACACTCCGACTTGCGAACGAATCTGACAGCATCTCCCTTCCCCTGCCCCTCCTCTCCCCTTCTCCCCAACTTGCTGGGACAAGCAGCCGTAACTAGGCCTGGTTTCCCTTCCCTCCCAGCACAGCAATCCCATTAAGGCCCACGGCAAGAGCGGAGTTGGGGAAAAACCCAGCAGAGCGCGCCTGTGGTTCCTGTCGCCCACACGGTGGCACAGTGCTCCCGTCTGAGGACAAGAAGAGGCGGCTCAGTTGCTTAAATAAACTTTCCTGGGAAACATGTTGGTGCCACTCTTTTCCTGGGGATCACTGGCACTTCCCGCCGGCCATGTCACGGCTTCCTCCTGGGACACGCAGCTCCTTCCTGAAGCACTCCGGAGTTAAATTTGAAGGCTGAGCTAATTAAAATTTAAGTATTGAGTATTTAACTTCAGCTCACTAGCTAAAGAACATATGATGGCACCTTGATACTACAAGGGGATCCTCCTGCCACCACAGACACGAGACGTGGCCATTGCTCCCCTGCGAAGCCCCGGGCCACCCGCAGACTGCAGCCCTGAGGGGTATCTGTTCTCCTCAGGGGTAACCAGGTGCCCAGAAAGTGTAACCACGTAGCCCTGCAGTACAGTGCTGCCATGGACCAGCTGCAGGCTTGGCAATGAGTTTGCAAGGCCTCAGGGCAGAGGCTCACCAAGTTTGCTGCATCCGACGTTTTCCTGACCTGCCTGCAGCTTTGTTTGGCGTGGTTTAGCTGTCACAGCAGTTCTCCTAATTGACTAGATGGCCTTGGCAAGTAAAGCAACCTTGTGCTTTACTGGCACTCATCGTTGTGTGCTCCAGTCCTAGCTTTATTGGGATGAGAGGAAGAAGCAACTCCTCCGGGCAGAAGGAGACAGTGACAACTCCGACATAAGGGTGTCATGGGGAGAAACATCCAGCTGGTAGGAGAGCAGTGGCCTCATGAAGTGGCAACAGAGGAGCTGGAGCACAGCACCTTCAGGGACAGGAAGGAGAGCAGATAGCGAGGCTGGAGCAGGCGCTGGCGGCCCCAGGACAGGGCCTCCAGTGCTAGCGCAGAGCTGCAGAGTAGCGAGGTGAGTGCAGGGGCCCAAGCATGTCCATGGACAGCCAGGGTTGCCCCTGAGAGGCTCCTCGAGGGCAGCAGCAAAAGCCATCACCATGAGCCCCCATCCCTCCCCATGAAGGACTCCAGGTGCTGAGGACTCACCATAACACCCACCACCACCAGCACAGCGACACCACCAACCTTAGGACCAGAGGAGAAGGGGAAGGGAGAGCACAACATCAGGGAAAGGGGTAGAAACTAAGAAGTATGTGCTTAACAATTTTAACTGCATTATTATTCTATCTTTTACTGCAACAATTAGAGCTGGACTAAAAATGATTAGACTCTTAAGATTTCAGTAATACTAACGATAAATTCTTGACTGCACTTATATATAAGTATATGTGTGTCGCCTTTGCCCATAAACAAGATTTTGAGTTTAACAAGAGGCAGATGGACATTTGGCTGAGTGCATGGCCTATTTCCTTGCAATGCTGCGTGAAACTCTATGCTTGTGATGCTCTGTGCAGATGGAGAAAGCCCTTCAGCAAAAGTCAACGAGGCCAGAACTGCTGGAGATGTTTCAAGGGGTGTTTAATGTTTCCAGGGACCTCATTACTCTCCATCTGAAAGACAACACGAGCAGTAGTATGTTGCCCTCATGATGCCAGGCTTTGGCACTCATTCACTACCAGTCTGAAAGGAACATCGTTGGGTTTTACTAGATGTATTTTTGCATGCAAATTAGCAGGTTTGCATAACTAATTTTTTTTCATTTTTTGGGGGACAGGAGGGAGCTGGCTGGGCTCACAGTGGCTTGGCCAAACAGGAGCAGGACAGAAAAGCAGAGACAAGCGAAGCTCAGTCTGGAAAACAGAGGTGAGCAGTAGGTCAGTCCTGAAGAGACGTTGCTTTGCTTTTTCCACAGTGCTGATCGTCCTGCTATCATAAATCTAGCACTGAGCCTTTCCTTAACCCCCCTTGCTCTTATAACTTGCCCCAAGTCTTGAAGCAATGGAAACACCAGTATACTTTAACCCAAAGATATTTTCACTGTTGTCTTGACCAGAATTGCTCAGGCTGCAGATTTGATGTCTTTATTCTCAAACACAGAATAACTGTTCTCCCCAAGCCTTAAAAATGTCAGCACATTTTCTCTTGTCAGCTGAGACACAGGAGAGAAGTAAAAGGGATTGCTAGTGAAACACACAACCCACCTGAAAAAAATATCAAAACCTTAAAACTAAAGGCAGTTCTGGATATGAAAAGCACCTCTTCACTATGTTCTACAGTCTGAGGCACTGGCAACAATTTTTGCTGCATTCTCTTGTATTCTAAATTTTCTTTAGGATTCAGATTTCAGAAAATTATCTTTACAGTATTCATTTGAAAGGCAGAGCAAGCCTAAAACTGACCTTTTAATATAGAAAACAGCCACAGGCCAAACAGAAGGGCAGAATCCTCATTTCATCCATAGGAGATTAACTTCAAATGTCAGCCCTAACATAAAACCTCAGCGGCAACCTCTGCACGCAGAGGGTAGGGAACCCAGCAGAGATGCCTCTCCCTCTTCTACATGAGGGCAATTTTTTGTCCTTAGTGTGGCCCATGCTGCACAACATCAAGGCACATGGTGCCCAGGCAGCAGCAAGGGGGTGTCACCTCTGCTGCTGCTGCATGGGACTAAAAAAGGGAGCTCGAGGGGGGTATCCCCACTCAGGGCGTCCTGGGGCTGGTGGTGAGTAGGGAGTTAGCAGAAGGCACTGACTGGCCTATTTTGGGGAGCCAGACTGAAATCACAGGGGCAAAAGGAGCTTGGAGGGGCCGAGCCTTGGATCCGCAACAGAACTGGCAGCCGACCCCACCGCTGATGTGCTGGCCACTGTCAGGACAAATTACTACTGATCAGTGTGCAATTCCTTCTCACGTCTCCACAGGAGGATTGCTGGTCTAAGCACCTTCTGGGCTTCGTCTTTTCCCTATGGTCCATCAGAGAGCCTTGCTCCCTCCAGTAATGAAAAGGTGGTGGGCAATCAGCAGTCCTGCCTGGTATTTCCCCCACCACCACCTCCTGAGCACCCGCCCCAGGAGAAAGAAATCAGTCCCATTATCATGAGTGAATGGTGTTAATGTTTTACTAACAATACTGAGCTCCCGTTCAGCATCATGCAAACCTAACGCAGCACAGTCAGGTATGGCTGGTAATGAGGTCTCCGTAAAACGGGTTTATCCAAGGCACGTCATCATCGATTTCTGCTCAGGTTAATAGGCAGAGCATTATCTGTTCATCTCAGAGGGCTAACATGTCAGACAGCGTCTAACCTTTAAGGTATGGTCCTCCAGGAGAGGTGTTAAAGCTTATTGCCTAAGCTCGCTAATGGTACAAACCCATGAGAGAGGAAGGGACATTACCTCCCTCCTTGTATGTACAAGTACAGCCACCTCCAATCACCACAGCAAGGCTCTCCCAAACACACCTCCATTACTTTTTTGGCAAATCTGAGCCTCCATGAGGCCAGATTTTGCCTTGTCCACAACTGGGTCAGCAGGAGAGAGAAAATACATGAAGCCTCCCCTGGCCCTGTCTGTAACCCCTCTGTGCTGGGCAGGAGATCACATCTCAGGGTGCCCCCAAAACCGGTGCTAGCCGTGCTGCCAACCCCAGCACAGGTGGAACTGAGGGCCATGCTCTTATCCAAGTCCCCCCAAGACAGCAGTCAGTCCAGCTCAGCGGACAGTGCATGTTGCACCCTCAGGCAGGGGCAGTGCAGCTCTGAGGGGTCAAATTATCTGCCTCGAGGTGCCTCTGCCCATGCCGTCCCGAGGTGCCTCTGCTCAGGCCTTGCGCACCCACATGCTCCTGCGTGACTGTTCCCACAGCATGCTCGTCCTTCAGTTCGATGGTGAGCCCAAGGTCAGAGATGCAGACGTTATACACCAGCCGGGGAAAGCAAACATCAGCCCCTGTTCAAGCAGCTCTGAGTACATTAAACACCTCATGGCTGTCCCAGTGGGGCTGCGTGCCTGCTCCCGCATGCACCGCAGCATGCAGGCATGCCCACCCCCCGCACCCTGAGGGCAAAAAGCCCCAACCTGAGGCTTCAGGACAGCAAGCAGATCAGACCTGGCTGCAAAGACTGCAAGGCCGGGACATCTGTGCAATGCTCTAAAGGCTGAAGGAAAACCCTGCGCAGTAGGGGGGGGAAATGGGTGCTGCTTGAATCTTGATGGACCATAGGGAAAAGATGAGGCCCAGAAGGTGCTTAGGCCAGCAACCTTCCCGTGGAGACATGAGAGGAAATTGTACACTGCTCAGGAATTTGTCCTGACAAATTACTGCAGCAGCCAGGAGCCAACCAATGCTTCAGCAGACCTCACAGAGCAGCTGTAGCCATGCCTCTGTCCTGTCTTAACAAATCTCTTCAGGCAGGCAATGCTCTTCTTCACTCCCATGTACAAACTTTCCATGAAGACTCCATACTTGTCATGGTTACACATCAGCCTTGTCCACAGCTCAGCAGTGCCACACAGCTGGCATGTTGCTGTAGCACTGAGCTTGGCTTTGTGCATCACCGTTACCTGTTTCTGCTCTTCCAGCACATTTCTCACCCCCACTTGCACCCCAGGACTGGCCATACCTCTGCGCTCAGACATCGCTGCTTCCCACTAACAGCCCTCCACCTCTGTTACTTTGTCCACCTGATGTGGCACGAGATGAGAAAAGGCAGGTTTCTGTGGCCTCATGTGGAATTCAACAGGGAAATATAGGTACAGAGGCCTTCTGTCAGCTCTTGCAACCAGATCTCACTCATTGTTCAGCAAAACCCTCAAAGAAAAATCTGTTATTACTCTTTACCCTTTTAATTCCAAACTTTTCCTCCAGCGTTTCAGGGGAAACATCAAATTCTGAGTCAGTGTGTTTGCAGAGAGGTGGAAAATCCCCAGATTCCCATGGGGAAATTTCTTAACTCTTTAATACTCATTCAGCGAATAAGGTGTAGCTCTTACAGGGCCTCACAGTCCCTCATGGGGCTGAACAGAAGGGGCCAGGGACGTGCCCTGGCCCACAGGCAAGGTGGCAGTGCTGGACATCTTCCTCGCCGTCTCGGGATTGCACCTTCGGAGCAGGCTGGCTACATCCACGGCGCACGGCGCACGGTCCTGGGCCTCCTCCGGGCCCCTCCTAAGATGCAATCAATATTTTCGCATGCTTTCTCAGTTCTAGGTCTCGAAAAACAGGAGGTTTGCTGTACTGCTCTGTACTTTTCAGCTTAGAGGTCATGCTGCTACGGAAACAAAATAAGTTTTATTTCCACCCACCATCTGAAAACAGTTTTCAAATCTTGCTTTCACCTGCAAAACAAGTAGCAACAGAAGCTTTACAACAGCAGCACTAGTCTTCAGCAGAATGCTGCAAAATGGATTTAAATTCGCAGCAAATCTGCATCAGAGCCTCCTGATTCACTGGATCATTGTCAGTTTGGAAGAAGAGCTGAGTGTTTAAATAACCGTCACATGCGTGCACGTACACAGGGCTGGGCACACGTGCACAGTTACACTGACAGACTCACCTCTGGGGGACGTAATTCATCCTGCTGATGGGGCAGGAGGAGCTGCAAGCAGGGCGAGAAATTTGGGGGGACGGAGAGGAACGGCAGGAAGGAGAGTGCAGCCCTCGTGGCAGCAGTGACAGCAGAGCAGGGGGCGGTCTGCAGCCTCCAACCAGAGCTGACGGGAAGAAAGGTTGAAATGTCCAAATAGGCAAAGAATAAAAAAACTCCTGAAATTCTAAAATGTTTCATTTCGGGTGAGGTCAGCGTTAGGCTGGGTTAGCCTGTGCCGCCACATTACATGGGGGGTTCAAGCCTCAGCACCTTTTTTCCCCTTGGCCAGACAAAAGGTCCGGGCTGCTTGTCCAGGATCCTGATTTCTGCCCAGGAAACCCTTGTCCCTGCATGCAACCCTGCTGTGGCATCACGGGAGTCTCGGAGGGCAGAATGGGGGGCACAGGGACCCAGAGACATGAAAATTGCTGCTCCTGAGGGGGCTCGCAGCGCCTGCAGGTATGGACTGACACTAACCCGAACCAAAAGTAACACAGCTTGATTAGACAGCAAATTGAGGAGAAGAAAAATCCTCTGATTTAGGTGCAGAAGCCTGGAATAAAATATGTATTTTTTTATATTTTCAGTTAGAACTGCAGAAAACCATAAAGAAATGGCAAAGCCAGCACTTACTGATTGTGTAAGTATAGTGGTTATAGGACTACAATAACATTAATTATAACATTTATAACATTTTATAACATTAAAGCAGTACCCCTCATAAGTTGCCTTCTAAATCAGTGAGATTTAGCTTTTACCAACTGTGGATCCCCAGAGATTTTTTTGGTAGAGGTGCAGATCCCTGTACAGAGAATATAAGTCTTTGGGCAATAGGTCTGCTTTTTTTAATTACCTCTCCCGAGGCTGTTAGAAGTCATCCACACAGAGCCCTCAGGGGCCACAAACCACAGGTTAAAAAACAATCTTTTTCAATAGTCTACCAGTAGCTCTACACTGGAAGGGAATGAGAATGATGCCTCCGTGGTTTTTGGTCAATGAGTGTATATGATCACTGATGTTTGATGGACAAGATTCAGAGCAGACACCAAAGGTTTGAGGGCTGCTGCTACCTTTAGTTTATGCGATACACCAGCTTTTAGGAAGGGAGCAGCAGAGCTGCGTGGAGAATATTTGAGGGATACTGAGGCCTTCTCAGCCAAGACGATGGTAGAACTCTTCAAAGTCAGGTCATTCCCATAACACTGCATATGGTGTGACGTATTTATTTTTGTCAAGTCCAACAATACGCCTGGAAGTGACAAATATGGAAATGCAAAGGGCTACCCTATTACAACATTATTATGATTTTTCAGTGTTATGGTTCTTTTTATGTTTTGTATCTTGTTAATTAAAAACAGATTGGAATTGGAGATGCAAGAACAGTGTTGGAAGGGGCCTCTGGCAGGGCCTTCCCTGGTTACGCCAGCCGAGTTTTTAGTCTCTGTGAGGATGGAGAGTCCACAGCTTCTCCAGGCCCCTGTTCCCATGTGGGACCACCCTCATGGAGAGGTTTTTCCCTGTAGCTAATTGAAATTTCATTTGCTGCAACCTGTGTGTGTCACCTCATGTCCTTTTGCTGTGCTCCTCAGAGAAGAGTTTGACTCTGTCTTTTCTGTAACATCCCATTAGGTGGGTGAGGACGGCAGTGAGACCTGCCCACAGCCTTCACGCCCGGCTGAGCAGTTCCCACTCCCACTGTGTCTCCTCGCACGTCAGCTCCCACTCCGGCTGTCACTGTGGCCCCACTGCGCTTGCTGCAGTTTGTTACTGCCTTTCTCGTACTGGGGGGGGCTGAAAACTGGACACAGTGCTCCAGAATGGGGTCTGGTGTGTGCTGAATGAAGGGGAATAATCACTTCCCTCAGCCTCCTGGCTGTACTCTTGTTAATGCAGCCCAGTGTGCTGTTAGCTTTCATTGCTGCAAGGATGGACTACTGGCTTCTGTTCAACTTGTTGTTCACCAGGACCCCTAAGTCCCTTTTTGCAGAGTTGCTACCCATCCAGTTAATCCCCAGCCTGTGCTGTGACATGCGGTTATCCTGCCCGGGTGCCAGACTTTGCATTTGCCTTTGCTGAGCTGCGTGAAGCTCTGGCGAGCCCCTCTCTGGGGCTGGCTGACGTCTCGCCAGCCCTCCAGTGTGTCAACCGCTGCCCTACAACGCTGTGTCCCCAAGGAGCATGTGGAGGGTGTGTGCTCTGCCCTCACCTGGGTCATTAATGAAGGTGTTAAATGGCCTCAGCACCACTATCAACCCATGAGGAACGGTGCTTGTACCCGGCTGCCAGCTGGACTTTGACCCACAGACCACCACCCTCCAATCCCGGCCACCTGCCTAGCTTTCCAGCCACATTCTACTCCACTGAGCCAGTCCGTATCTCCCCAGTTTGGCTACAAGGATACTATGGGGAGACAGTGTCAAAAGCTGTGATAAAACCAAGGTAGGAGGTGTCCTCTGCTGTGCCTTTGCCCACCGAGCTGTCGTCTCACAAGAGAAAGCTGCCAGGTTGGTGGGCGCGATGGACAAATCCCAAACGCCTCCTTGTCCTTCATGTGCCTGGAAATGGCTTCCAGGAGGATTTGCTTGTAAAGTAGTTATTTAATTTCGAGCCCATCCTGTTTTCTTTAGTTCTATCTAGAAATCATGCAGGTGAAATATAACTTTTTAATGAAAAATGTGTTTGCAGCTACCCATCTAATATTAAGTAGGAGGTGCCTGTTTGCAAACACCCGGGGACTGTGGCAAGCAGTTGGCTGGTTGCACACACAGCATGACTTGCACAAGTGTTTCTTTTCTTAACTCAGGTGCTGGCTCAGATCTCCGGGTGACTTCTTCAGTAAAACTCAAGTTTCTCAGCTTTTGTCTGCTGTTCCATTACTCTCCAAGTAGTGACATCTTTCATTTTCATTGGCAAATGTCTAATGTATTTGACCATTTCAAATACTGAAGAAGAAATCTAACAGAAAAACGGTCTTAATCCAACCACTTTTTGTCATATGATTTTTTACCTCTTGTTTTTCTTCTGTAATTTTTGTAATTTATGTAAGTTATTATATTTAATAGTTATGTATTTCATTTATGTATTACTTAAAATTATATACCTAAGTTATTATAATAATTGTACTTATGCATTTATATTAATATGGTTAATGTATTTATGTAATCTGTATTTACGGAGTTTCTAGTCAAGCCAGATTTCCATCTGTAATATTATTCCTTTTTTCGTATCTTTTATTGTAGATACTATTGTTAACTTTGTGCATTTTCATTTTCAATTTTAAATGAGCTCTTCTAACCCCAGTTCAGAAATAAGGAAATTTAATTTAAATAATCCACTTAAATCACTTAGCTTCCTTATCCTTGTCTAATATACCTGGCACTGTTGAATCTAGGTCAGCAGATTATGTGCAGATTATAGACTTCATTAAAACCCACCAGGCCCTCCCCCTCCATTTGAAACTTAGCTTTCCCTTCCTTTAACCATCATTTTCCCTGTCTATTTTGTAACGTGCAAATTCTGAAACATTTCTTGGACGCCTGGTCATTCATGGGCAAAACAGTGCTGAACTCAACAGACTTTTAGGTTTACCTTCCAGTGATGCACATGAACAAACAGGGTGTAATATAAGAGAGAAGAAGATCACTTGAAATCCTTGGCCTCGATGTCATTAGCTTTGTCTTCAGCTTTCCACGCTGCTGAATACAAAATCCTAAGTTTAGGCAGACTTGATTCCACCTTTTATACACATACTTATGCTGGGCTTCTGCTGTGCCTAGATGATCAATGCTTTACATCTATTTGCAACAGAAACCTTGCTGATTTCTAGATCAACCTTTGGGGTATGAAAACACAGAAGTAACAATATTTTCCTTTAGAACATAATTTAGGATTTGATTTCATTATGAATAGTTAAATTGTTTGTCATTGTGTTGATTTAGTTGTGTACTCAAGTTGTGTACTGTTAAGATATCACATATCTACGAGTGGAGTATAATACTTTTAAACACTGAGTAGCAGTTTGATTTTCATTATTTTCAGACTATTGCCCAATCTCCTTGTCTTATTTTGACTTTAAAATATGTATTTGTCCTAAAGATGGGTTAGTTCATGGTGTGATTACTGAAAATACCTTTTTGTTCATTTTCCCCCCCTTTCTGTGGGAAGTACAAATTTGACAAATGTCTGTGAATCTTATTTTTGTTTTATTTTGTTTTACTTACTTTTGTTTTTTAGGCCTGATTCCTATTTTACAATCTGAAAACAAATGAAACACCCCAGATTGGTGGCTATTAGCCTAAACTATCGTGCTGCTTGATCTGATGCAGAAAAGCGTAATACATCTCTAGCTGTGTTCAGAAATTCAGCATTATTTAGCTGATAATGAAAATTGCTATATTACTCCAGCTGATGAGACCACTTATGGCTGTCTCAGTATCCAAATAATCAAAGGTCTATCAGGTAATTGGTTCATATGTTCTCATTTTAAAACGTTTGACCCCACAACGTGTCCTGCGAAGTGAGGACATGACAACATACCAAATCCAAAGGGATGAAATCCTGGCCCTGCTGAATTCAAAGGGCAATTCTGGACTTTGGCGTCACTGGTGTCCAATAAGAGAGTAACATCGTTAGTGAACAACTTCAATGAGAAGAATTGAGAGGCATTGACTAGAGGCACTTTCTAAAATAAAAGCCATAATCTGAGCCCTCCCTTTTTCTGCAGCCAAGCCGACTTATCGTGACCTGCCCTGTCCCCATGCATCCGCCTTGTTGCAAAGTGCTTGTGCTGGGAGTGAAGCCCGGCTCCCCACCGATGGGTGTCTCCTGGCTGACAGCAAATGCAGCCCCCGGGTGCTCCCACAGCCCTCTGGCTCTCCAGTGCCCTTCGCCTTTCTGCCAGCTGGAGGTGCTGGGGACCCGTTCAAGTCCTGCTTCTCTGCATGGTCACCTTATTTCCCAGAAACTTGGAGGAACTGAAGGGGTTGAGCCTTGCTGTGGCAGCTGGCTGGTTGCAGGGCCTGGCGGGGACAAGTGCTGCACACCCCATTTTGGAGACGGGCCCATCTGAGCACCCGGCAGTGCCTCAGCCCTTTCCCCCCTTGCAACAGCATCAGCACAGGCGCTGCCGTTGCTCCATGTCAGGTATATGCACACACACACACACACACATATGCAAGTGCAATTAGAAAAGACCAACAAAAAACAAGAATGAAAGATCATTAAGGCTTTTAATGGTCCCACCTGGGACACAGCTGGTTTTGGATGAGCTGCTCACCGAGCGCAGGGTTAAGTGCACGTCTCTGAACGTATCGGGGCCTTCGGTTGCAAAGCAAATGGAAATGGCGGGTAAATTACACCCAAGCAATCGCAGCTCTGCCTCTTTATATATACCTGTGTGGCAAAACTATCATTTGTTATACAGTATTTTTTCTTCTTCCCTGTCTTTCTTCTGGTTTTGCTGGTGGTATGCTGAGAAAGAGGCAGGGATATTCAGAAAAAAAGATACGGATATCCTCTGTATCTGAGTTAGCATTATCAGAGATGGCATAAAAACGTTCCCCAGAGAAAACAGAGAGAAAAATATTGGTCTTAAATTGCCCAGCTGTGAAACACAGCAAACGCTACAGGTAATGGAGTCAATTCTACCACACACATTCCTGCTGCAATCGCATATATCTGAACAGACTGTAATGGGAGAATTGTACCCAGTATTTGCAAGTTAATTGAAAAAAGAAAAAAAAAAACATAGAGAAACAAGTTCTCCTTAGCTTTATCTGCCTTGATAACAGCTATCACACTGAATATATATCACAAGCTTTAAAGGCACTCTACAAAACACATAATTCTGCAGATCTGCTAAGGTATTCAAGAGAAAGTAGAAGGGCATTTGATAGGAACTAACTTTTTTTTGCCAGTCTGAACACTGAACATTATCAACATTGTTTATAAAGAACAGTATCTGCGGATTGATAATTGTAAGTAGGTGCTTTCATTGGTATAGGAAGCAATCTCCTTGACCTTCAGGAGAGAAGAAGGTATAAAAACCAAAGTATTTTTCTTGGCCAACTGTTTGTGCAGCTGTTGAATTTCTAAGTGTCTGAGGAGGACGCCTTTTGGGGAAATTTTGTGAGAAAATGGCAACTTTAAGTGAAAAAAAGACCTGCAGTGAACGGATGGAAAATTTCCGGCGTTTCGTCTGGAATCCAGAAACAAAGCAGTTTATGGGAAGGACCTTAATTAACTGGGGTATGTTTTCACACCCAAGAGTCTTCTCTTCCTCCAGTATGCTTAAAAGTCTTGAGGGGGGTGGGTCCTCCTTATGAGTGGGATACGATGTGGTGACAGCTTTTTCGTAATTATTGAAAGTATCGGTTTTCATATATGCTTCTGAATCACCTCTAGAGCTGCTGAGACATGTTCTTAAAGCTGAAGTCTGTTTGCTACACTGCTGTTGAGGTGAAATTACAGAACAAGACTTCACATTTCAAAACTGTTTCAGAAATAAACAGGTTTTAGAGACCAGTTTAGGGGTCCCGTGCAATCTAGACAACAGGACAAGAAGAAAGGGTCCTTTAAATTGAATAAATTAGATCAAAACATTGATCTGGGTGGTTCCTACAAGCATAAGAATATTTTAAAACAATTCTGGTCCAAATATTTCATAAGGACAAAATTTAACACATTAGCACATTACTTAATTTATTAATAGCCAAGGATTTTGTTTATGATACGTTTCTAGCATTGTTGACTATAGTGAGTTCTGGTGTACGGGAAATTTTGCTTAATTTACTTTATGGGTTTATATTACTAGGGCCTGCAGAAATCAGGCCTCATTGTACTTATGCAAAAGCAGCAGCATGATGCAGAAGCCTGTATCTGTGCTTTTCGTCTTTAGATCTAGCTGGGGAAGTATGGGAAAATAATTTTTGTCCAGTTCTCTGGAAACACATTATGCCTTTCCAAGATTCCTTTTCTGTATTATTGTCTGTTTAACAGATCTTCTCTTTTATCACAGCACACTAATGCACATTTCAGCTGAACCTCGCTCTCCATAGCCAAACTTGTGTCTGCATCAACAATGTGTTTTATGATCTATATTCTGGATAGTGCAACTCTACATATTTTAAAGAAGGTCCCTGCTCTTCCCACAGATGGTAATGGGTAGCTGCAGGTTTCTAGAAGAAAGTTTTTCTCATGTGAAACCTGCTGGCAGAGCTTATTGGCCATCCTGAGAATTCGAGTTTTACAGAAAATCAAATGTGAACCTTTCCAGCTTGGAGAGGAGAAGGTGCGAAGAGGTGCCAATGACTGCAGGAAGTGATTTCTGCCTTGCAATGAGCTGCCCACCCAAAACACTCCCTGGTCTTCTGTATGGCACCAGCAGTGTGTAAGACACGTTATGCACATATAGAAAGAAACACAACATTATTCTAAATCTCATACCAGGAGAATAAAATAGCAAGAAGATGCATTTTGCTGAAGATGATTTCAGCTGTAAAAGGCAATGAAAGGATACAGGTCTAAAATCAACACGCTTGAGATAATACTGAAATCTGTGACATAAATAATAATACTGGCAACTTGTTTTTGTCAGTGAAATGCATGGGCTGTTTTGCTTATGAGCAGATGAGCAGATAAATGGTCTTAATATGTGAGGTTAGTTCAAGAAGCTGCACAATCTCTTAAACTTTAAATAACCTGAGCTAAGCACCAACTACCTCAAAAAATGTCTAGTGTGACACCGTCAGCTGCTGCATCCAAACTAAAAGATGTGGTCAACAAAGAAGGGCTGAATATTTGTTCTAACCTTCACGTCCTTTCTTGCAAAGCCAATTGTTTCTACAAGAGCATTCTTTTGAATTTAGAGAAAAAGATTGGAAAATGCCAGCCCTGGTGCCCAGCTCTGCTCGGCCTCCAGCGCCCCAAACCAAGAGTTTTAACCTCCGTTTCTTCCGCAGTGTGGATCAGCCTCTACTACCTTGCTTTCTACGTGGTGATGACGGGGCTGTTCTCGCTTGCCTTGTACTCCTTAATGCGGACGCTGAATCCGTACGAGCCGGATTATCAAGATCAACTGAAGTCCCCAGGTATTGCTGCTGGTCGGACCCTCTCCCGCCTGTGGGGTGTCAGAGTTCCCTGTTTTCCGCCGCGCGTTTGGGCTGGGAGGCGCTGGGAACACCCCGGGGGCCAGCAAAGGCAAACATGGAATAAACGGAGCCGATTCTGCCCAAATGATCCCTACGCGGGTTAGCCACAGTGTGAAAACGCATCCTAGGTCCTAGAAATAGGGGTGCATTGATTTTCTCCATTTATGTTGTGGTGTTAGGGTAGGATGGGGCCTAACCACAGCCCCGTCCACACCCCTGCCCCAGGGCTCAGGCACCTCCTGCAGGCTGGCAAAATAATTCCTGTAAAATATTAAGCCTGGCTTTTTCCGAAGCCGTCTCTCACGGTGCAGTACGTGCTGTTTCTTCGACCTGATGCAATTATCCTGGTATTTTGTTGAAACGATTTTGCAAGCTATTCTGATGATAACACAGATATTCATGAAAAGAAAAGTTTAGAAGTAGCACAGATTTTCAATTACATAACTCACAGCTGAGACGGTTTCAGTACGTGGTTGAATCCTTTCTAACAAAGACTGGGAATCGAGTACGTTTACAATAACAACTCTTCATGCAGTGTAGTAGCTAGTGTCGACTTAAAGAAATTAATCTATGCCTGACCCTTCGCCCCTGCCTTCCCTTCACTCTTCTTTTCTTTTGAAGGTGTGACATTACGACCGGATGTTTACGGCGAGAGAGGATTACAAATCTATTACAACATATCTGACAACAAAACCTGGGATGGATTCGTGACAACTCTTCAGACTTTTCTAACAGGTAAAAAAAGTAATGAGGTTTCCGGCATAATATTGAATAGACCTGCTGTCACACCTCCCTTTTTAGGTCTGAAGACCTTAAATCAGAGAATCAGTGTTTCCATTTTCTATTTGTCCTCCTGAAATTACAGATTTTGAGTGGATAATATATCTTCTGAAAAGGTACCAGCAAATCCAACAAATGTAAATATAGCTATTAAAAGTAGAGTCCTGTGTCAGAGCTTTTTCTCCTTATTATCCTGGACAGTCTTAATAAAATAGAGGTATTTTGAAGGAACAGGGGAAGGAAAAAAGGTATTTAAACTAATCTTATCTAAACAAATCTAATATTATCTGTGACTACAAATATCAAAGTGCCATTACTCTTGTGAAGCCCTTGCATACTGTCGTCAAAAGGTATAGCCAGAAGACCTTAGTCACTCTACCTGTTCATATCTTAATACATTTGCATCTCTTGTGAGGCTTAATTTCATACTTCTGTGTTTCTAATGCACATTTTGAGAAAAGCTATACCTGAAATGAACTTTATATGGAACTATCGACACAAATTGCCAGCCCTAACTCAATTTGATCTTTTTTTTGTTTTTGGCCTGGGTATTCTAAAATAATTAAATTTAAATTTTCCTCATTCCATCTAACCTCATTTTCCCTTGAAGTAAAGTCCCCCATGATATAACCTCCAACATGATTTTGGGATGTCTAGTTTATATATGAAAAACTTCAGAGGGGAATTTTTCTTTCTTCCTTCACACATCTAGCATATACGCCAGCTGCTCAGCTTCTGAATGTCAACTGCACAAGTGACACATACTTCATCCAGGACACCTTTGATGGCCCAAATAAAACAAAACTATCTTGCAAATTTACATCAGACATGCTTCAAAACTGCTCTGGCCTCACAGATCCTACTTTTGGATTTCCAGAAGGAAACCCCTGTTTAATTATAAAAATGAACAGGGTAAGTACAATCTCAAGTGCTGCACAGGAAAGGATTCATCAAGAAACATCAGATAGCATAATTCTCATTTGGGGACTTGCTATATAATCTATTGCCACAAACATTAAACTCTGCTTTGTACTGGAAAGGCAAATACTGTGCTTTTTCTGAGAGGTTCTGCAGGGTTACTAGAGAACTAGTGAGATATTTTCATCGCATCTAGGAAAGTAAGAGAGGGCAAAGTGCTTTCTAAACAGACTCTTTGAAGCTTTGGTGTTTGTTTAGATTTGTTAGCATCTCCACAGTGCTATTATCTGACAAGCTAGCATGTAAAACAGTTTATCTTCTGCAATTTCAGGATCCTGTGCCTGCAGTTAAAGTGTTAGGATGAGATTGTAAATGAAGGGCTTTCAGAGATGCGATACTTGCACATCTTACTTCTCCGTGCTGCAGAAAATACCATTAGCTGAACCTGTAAAAATAAAATTCAAGACTGGTGGGTATTTCTTCAGTAAACACCATCAACACATTATTTGAAGAGGGAAAAGGAAGTCTTCCATGCTTCCTTTAAATTTTTCAGGACATAGCAAAAGGGACGAGGATTTTGTTTTTGTGTTCAGGTAAGAGCCTGAGGCATCTAGTTCAGCTTCAGTACATCAACAAAAAGAGTTCATATTTTTCACCAGTTACTGACAGACAAAATTACTCGTTTTTTGGTTCGGTTTGCACTGTAGTCTCTGGCAATGAGCGTTTTCAAGAGTCTGTGCAAGATCCAGCTCTGAGAGGAGAGACGTGCACCTGATTTTTGCAGGTGAAACGCAGGCTTTCCCCTCCAAAAGTTTTTGCTTTCTTCAGCAAGGCTGCGTGCCAGCCCGGGATGGAGAAAGGCATGTTTATGTTGCCTCATGGGCCTTACTTTCTTTTGTCTTTGCCACTACAGAACGTGGTCCTGATATTTTCCTAGGATAAAATGGGCCCAGGATTTTCTGCCAATGCCAGGGTTTTCTAATACCACATATAATGAAAAGCATAGGGGATACAGCTTTTCTTTTTTTTTTTTTCCCTGCAACTAGCTGCTTTAACAGACACCCACTGCCTGGGCACCAGGAAGAGCAACCATCACACACAGGTGAATAAGCGGGACTTGGCACTAGATGCAGTGCTATCAGCCCTGGATGGAAGTGAGCACGCCTGCATTTCCCATCCAGGGCTGCTCGGGAAACGTCCAGCCGCATGACATGTTTTTTTCTCCCAGCTACGTAAGATGAAGTGATCTGTTGGACAGTGCCTTACCAAGCAACATGTTGAGCAGCATCTGAACCTGTGTTAATCCTTTGCTCATTTTTATCTCACAACAATTTCCTAGATGAGTAATGTGTGTTTTCTACTTCAGATTATCAAATTTTACCCTGGCAATGGCACTGCACCAAGAGTGGACTGCACCTATGTAGTAAGTATATGGGGTCCAAGTTTCAAAGATTTCAAGCACTGCAGCAATGACAGCAAGCAAAGTGCAATTGTGATCAGAGAGATTACCCTGCATCTCTGGAAATCAGATTGTTCTGGCAAAATACAGTAGGATTACTCTTAATTCTGTGCACCCTTTTGCACCACTAAACATCCTAAGAACCAAAAATTTGGCTCATTTTAAATCACTTGAAAAACTGCTTTTCTATGCTGCATAAATTATAATAGTGAAATATATTTGCTTTAATAAGACATTTGCTCTTTGCTTTCTGTTCCTGATAGGGAAGTTCATAAATCAGAGCAACTCCTTCAGGCTTTCTGCAAATTTCAGCTGATTCTAATTCATTGAATTCATTGTTGCCATATGAACTCTTGACTGTTTTTCTTGGCAATAGTAGCAGCAGGGGATTTCCGTTTTTATTTGAAAAATAAAAACAAGACTGGAGGTAAATAGACTGCTGAGTTTCAATACATATTATATGGCTTTTACCAGCAATAAAACATTTGTACAGGGCTGACTTACAATTGTATAGACATCTCTTCTGTCTTACTTTACAAACAGGGTGATGATTCTCGCCCACTTGAAGTAGACTACTACCCCGTGAATGGTACCTTTAACCTGCACTACTTCCCTTATTACGGAAAAAAGGCACAGGTGGGTGTCCGGGTCCTTGAATTTGTTTTTCTTATAAAATGAAATATCTGGAGCATTTATGTCATCTTACATGAGCTGGACAGAAGTTTAATTTTAAGGCTGTATGTCTAAACTGATAGTGTAAAATTAAATTATCTTATGGTTTTTCTTTCTCCTAGCCCACCTACACTAATCCTTTGGTAGCTGTGAAACTTCTCAACATTACAAGGAATGAAGAATTTAAAATAGTGTGCAGAGTGATTGGAACTGGAATTATTTCTGATAATGTTCATGATCCATATGAAGGAAAAGTGGAATTTAGACTGAAAATAGACAACTAAGCAGCAATATTAACAGAGACATTTCTGAAAAACTTGTGCGATATGAGGAGTGACTTACCCATTATCACTTTCATTCATATTTATTTTCTCGCTATGATTTCCATATAAATTTACTCAAATTACAGTGAAAGAAGACATTTTCTACTGAAAGATCATCCATATAGCTAAAAATCAAGATACCACTTCCAGTGTGTGAAGGAGATAGCAATTAACTTGATGTACATAGCTTACCAGTCCATGGCTACCATATGTTGATGCCTTCATGCAAATACTTGCATAAAACAAGTTTCCTCTCAGCTGAGCAGCTATGACTTCAAAGAAAACAAGTATAGTATCAAAACTTTATAGTATCAAAACTAACATTTCAAAGCATAATAAATTACTGATGTATAATACTACATTTGGGGCATTGTAGAAATAATTAGATAGGTAGAAAAAGAAATCAATTCAATACTTTGAAATACCAGCAGTATTGACTACTGCAGTAGAATTTCATTATACATTAGAGCTCAATGTCTTGTATAGAATGTATAAATTATAAAAGTGTATTAAAATTATCCGTATCCCGATGCATTATTTTTTTACTCTTCAGCCAAGTCAGATTTTTTTAGTGTGACTAATCAGTGAGTGCAAAAGAAGTGACTTGAAGTCTGGCCTCTAGCTTAAAGCTTTTATTGTATCACTTACAATTTCTGTATGTGTACAATTTAATAAAAAATGATCAGTAAGAATGTAACATCTAGTTATAGCCAGAAAAATTGTGTCAATTTAATTACTAGAGTATTTGCTTTGAGTATTGGCAGTAAGATTTGCAATTATGAGTTTTGCTTACCTGAAAATATCTGGAAAATGAAGATGTTAAAGTAACAGTAAGTTGTTACGCGCACCTAAAATTTGACAAGTCTAATTCTACCACTAGGACTGCTGCAGTAGCACTGCACAGCATGTTTATTTTAGATGATGACCAGGATGCTTCAGCCAGAGAATAAATGTTACACAGAAAAAGGACAAGAAATCATTTTCAACCTTCCTTGACTTGACATTCTAGAAAGTGGGAAGATGGAAGAGATAAACCTTGGTCACGATAGTAACATTCAGATAGTCAGCTTATAGAAAGAATCCAGCTGGAGGGGAATATTTCCCTGCTTCAAAGCCACAAACAATATTTGAGCCTTTTGCAGAAGATCTGAGCATTCTACATTTCAGAAACAATAAGAAAATGTGTCCTCATTTATATTCTCCTCCCACCCAGCCTTTCATGTTTCAATTTTTACAGTAGGATTTTGCCTCTCTTAAAAGAGACTAAATGAAAATCAACCCCATATCCTTGTTGGAACATAAATCTCCTCTTGTGCATCTTTCCAAAGTAATATGGAAAGCTAATGAAATAAAAGTTTTTTGATAATGAAAATAATAATTCATGCTCAAAAGTAATCCAAGGTTGTCTATAAATGGAACATTTAAATATCAGCAAGAAAACAAAACTCTTCCTTTGGTCTTTCTAAAATAGGCAGATTCTCTGCTTGACTGTATCTGATTTAACTCCTACACTTTGCTTGTTTGAATCAGGGATGCAATATCACAAGCTCACATTGTAATTGTCACTACAGCACAAAATGGCAAGCTGCTGAACAAATTTCCTGAGGACTGGTATCTCAACAGCCGCAGCTTCAGAACTACAGCCTACACCGACTTTGTAGAAAGGCCTTTGATGGAATAAATACCTTGAAAGGAAAGACCAAAGCGTCCCAGTGTTCACCAAAGGATGATGTGTTCTGAGGTTTAGAAAATGGCATGATCCAGATATACTGGATCTGGTTCTTTAACTACAAAACTTGAAGATTTTCATTCTGAATTTAGATTTTTTCTTAAACTTTTAGCCATCTGAGATGATTCTCTTTCTTTACTGGAATTGCAAATAATAATAATACAGAGCAAGGTTTGTAGCTAATAAAACCAAAGTAGAGAGGTCTGTGAAAGCTGTAAGTGTATTAATCAGGGTGTAATTCCAGCTTGGCCAGAACCCAAATATAAGCATACTTAAATAGTGTAACCAACTAAGTATTTTGTAACACTGTGATGGCACAGGCAAATACAATGTACAAGCATTTCATGTAGTGAGCAAGGCAAGCGTCACAGGGGCAAACAAAGGCTTGCGTAGTTGCACTCCGGAGGCACCCAAGTGACAGAAGCTGCAAGATAAAAAGCAAAGATGAAGCTAAGCACCGGGGAATGCAAACTGGCAGGGCATCCTGCTCAGTACGCAGGACGGATGACCGGCAAAACCAAAACCAAGTTAAGCAACACCGGAAGCAGATGAGATCCCCCTTTTGGGAGGGGTGCAAGAAGCATAAAACACTATTAATGACTGGGGAAAGGTGAAGAAGGATATCTGGCTGCTTCAGCTCCGACTGCTCTTGAGGAAGAGTTCTCAAGCCTGATCACCCTGACCTTGGAGGCTAGCAAGGACCCCAGCAATTGATGCTAACTGCACAGCATCAGCTCCACGGTACTGTATAGTCACAGCTAATTTAGCATACGAGTGTTATTGACTGACGGTTTTATATATGTAGCAACAATGATTAATAATGTGTAAGAACTAACCACTAGCAGAAAGTGTGTTGTTAATGAATGAATTTAGTAAAGTTTTGTTTAAAAGTTGAAAATTGGCCTGATCTATCAAACTTTTAAACACTCCCATTGCAACAATCTCTAATTCCCTGATAGACACACACGCACACAGAGATTCGGTTGCAACATTAGAGATACTTGATTAGATCAATCAATGCAAATGGGGAAAAGCTAATGAAATACTATAAAAGTTTTTCTTTGATTACGAAACAGAAGCAGCGTATTTTGGAACTAAATGCACATCAAGAACAGATTCCTGAGTTTAACTAGATGTCCATTGGCAAGGATATCTGACAGAAAAGGCAGTTAGTTCCCATCTCTGGAGCAGAGGAAGGGGGCAGGTGGGCATTATCAGAAGAGATGATTGGGTCATTACCAATAATAGGAAAAAGGACAAACGAACTGTGCAGCTATGCAACAGAGATTAGTGGAGAGAAAAGGCATAGGGAAGATTGTAACATGCCATGAAACCAGCATAATTGATTCCATGATTTTTCTTATCCAATAAATTTTCCTTTCCAGACTCATCTCTTGAAGGTGTTACATTGATCTCCCGTGAAGATCAGTGCAGAGGACAGAAACATAGCAGTTGCTTTGAGAGAGATTATTTTCCTATTGACACCTGTATCTGTCCTTATGAATATCCTCACAACTGGTAAATCCAGTAATTGAAGTGTACAGTCCTAATGTTTATTAGTTTTCCTTTATCATTTTTAAAAGTAGAGTGCAGAAAAATATTGAATACAACTTCTTTGATGCTCAGAGGAGTTTTTCCTATGCTTATGTGACTACAGCAAATTCAAAATGGTATCAGTTTTGAAAGGTAGAGGCCAAAGTACTATATACTAATAATTAAGTCTTTCCTTAACAGCCACACATGATGAACACGGTATCATTGTAATTGCACTTGAGAATTCCTTCTCCATCCTATCACTTGATATAACTGGTTTTAAATCCTTTATCTGCAAGAAAAGTCAGGGAGAGATTGATTCAGCAGCAAATAAAGCTGTCTAGCCATGTGCTACTTTCAATAATTGGATGGAGAATGACAACTGTATCTTGTATGCTTGCAGAAAGAATACTTTATGCTTTGCATATGTGCCCCCTGCACAAGCTTCATTTCTTTCAGATACAAAAGCTGGAGCTCAAACAAGAATACCTTGTTTAATATAAAAATTTGTATGAAAACAGGTATTGTTTTTCCCCTCAATTTACTTGGAAAAGTTCTCCTTCAATGGGAACAAAAACTGTGTTCACTTTTCCCCTCCTGATTTTCAATTTCCTTTTATTGATACCAGAGTGATAACAACTGATGCATTTCTTTGACTCATATTTTTGCTCATATTTGCTCATATTTTTGCTTATTTGTGCTGATGAAGGCACAAGGGCTTGTAAAGCAGGCACTTCTCATTATGTTAAAAGTACAAGTAGGGCTCAGAACTCTCTTTTTAGGCTTCCATTTCATCTCTCTCACTAGCTCTAAAATGAGAAAGAACTGAATTCTGGAGAGATACCTGAAGTAATGTGCTTCATCATTCTTTCTTATATGTGGGTAGTCTTATTGTCACCACTGTGAGAATTCTATTGTTTCAATTAAAAATATGTTCCAGGGGTTTATTACCATCAACTAGATACCTAATTTTAATTTGCCTGATTGCAGATTCCAGTCCTTAATTCTTCTGTCACCTTTCTCATTTCTTTGACATAATCACAGAATTGTTGAGGTTGGAAGGGACCTTTAAAGGTCATCTAGTCCAATACCCCTGCTCAAACAAGGTCACCTAAAGCAGGCTGCCCAGGAAGCTATCCATACAGCTTTTGATATCTCCAAGGATGGAGACTCACAACCTCTCTGGGCAACCTGTTCCAGTGCTCTGTCACCCTCACAGTAAAAAAGTTTTTCCTCATGTTCAGACAGAACTTCCTGTGTTCCACTTTGTGCCCATTGCCTCTCATCCTGTCGCTGGGCACCACTGAAAAGAGTCTGGCCCCATCCTCTTGACACCCTCCCTTCAGATATTTAAATGCATTGATAAGATCCCCCTCAGCCTTCTCTTCTCCACGCTGAACAGACCCAGCTCTTGCAGCCTTTCCTCATAGGAGAGAGGCTCCACTCTCTTCATCATCTTAGCAGCCCTCTGCTGGACTCGCTCCAGTAGCTCCATGTCCCTCTTGTACTGGGAAGCCCAGAACTGGACACAGTATTCCAGGTGTGGCCTCTCCTGGGCTGAGTAGTGTGGGAGCACCACCTCCCTCAACATGCTGGCAATGCTCTTCCTAACGCAGCCCAGGATACCATCGGCCTTCTTGGCCACAAGGGCACATTGCTGGCTCACAGTCAACTTATTGTCCACCAGCACTCCCAGGTCCTTCTCTGCAGAGCTGCTTTCAAGCAGGTCAGCCCCCAGCCTGTACTGGTGCATGGGGTTATTCCTCCCCTCCCCAGGTGCAGGAACCTGCACTTCCCTTTGTTGAACTTCAGGAGGTTCCCCTCTGCCCAGCTCTCCAGCCTGTCCAGGTCTCTCTGAATGGCAGCACAGCCCTCTGGTGCCTCAGCCACTCTTCCCACTTTTGTATCATCTGCAAACTTGCTGAGGGTGCACTCTGTCCCTTCATCCAGGTCACTGATGAAGAAGTTGAACAAGACTGGACCCAGGATTGACCCCTGGGCGACACCGCTAGCTACAGGCCTCCAACTAGACTCTGCGCTGCTGATCACAACCCTCTGAGCTCTGCCATTCAGCCAGTTCCCAATCCATCTCACTGTCTGCTCATCCAGCCCGTACTTCATCAGCTTGCCTATGAGGACATCATGGGAGACAGTGTCAAAAGCCTTCCTGAAGTCGAGGTAAACAACATCCACTGCTCTCCCCAGCAAATCATCCCATCATAGAAGGCTATCAGGTTGGTTAAGCATGATTTCCCCTTTGTGAATCCATGCTGACCATTCCCGACCACCTTCTTGTCCTTCATATGCTTGGAAATGGCGTCCAGGATGAGCTGCTCCATCACCTTTCCAGGGATACAGGTGAGGCTGACTGGCCTGTGGTTGCCTGGGTCCTTCTTCTTGCCCTTTTTGAAGACTGGAGTGACATTTGGTTTCTTCCAGTCCTCAGGCACCTCTCCTGATCGCCATGATCTTAATGACTCAAATAATTTCAACTATTTCTTTCTCATAAACCAAGATACAGCTCTTTAAATCTCTTACTAAAAAATCTTGACCTTAGATTTTAAACAAGTGGAGGAAGGGCTTTTTTCTAACCCTTTTCCAATTCTTCCAACATCCTTTTAAATGGTGATGCTAAGAAGCACATAGCTGCTCACTTTTGGTCTCGCTGTATGTATTCAGACATAAAATCACTTTCCAATTTATTATTAGTCTTACCTATATATCCAAAATCAGATTAGCTAGCTTCTTAAAAAACTTCACAGAAGACTTGTAAGCAGTTCTTTTCCACCATGACACCAAGATAATTTTCAGGATCCCACTTTTTCAGCATACAGTTTTACCTCCTATAGTTATAGCTTGAACCCTTTGTTCAAGAGATGTATAGTTTAACCATAACAACACATATTTTCTGGAAATCCTATTCGCCCAGCAATCCACATTAATCTTTCTCATTGTTTACTCTTTTCTAATCTGTATCACTTACTTTTTTTTTTTAATATTTACTTCTAGGTTATTGAATAAAAAGTTAAACAGAAGTAAGATTTTACTTGACGCAACTGTTCAGTCAGTGATAACTCCACAAAAAATATTTTTGATTCAGCAGTAAATAGTTCTTAACCCTTTACCATATGTGTTGATATTGTAAAATGTTTTTAAAATCAGAATGCAATAAAACAAAAAAGGCTTAAAGATGTCATAATATATCCACAGGTACCTTTATCAGCTAAAAAGTAATCTTCTACCACATTCATTTGATGAGACCTATTTTGTATTTTGATGTTAACTTTATAACCATCTTCCAGGCTTTTAATCTTAACTGACTCCTTTAACAGGTCTTTAAATATTATGTTCAGGGCTGATCTCAGGCTGTCTAGACTATACATAGACAGGACTTCCTCACATCACTTTGGAAATTGGAACTCTAGCATTACTTCAGTCTTCAAGAATTTACTCATCATTTCAAGATTTGTTAAAAATCAGCATCAGAAATGTAGAGGTCCACTCTACCTACCATAAATTACATGGGTTGCCTGTTTTAGAAGTGATAAGTTTTAAGGACATGCTTAATATTCTCTCGTTTCTAAGGAATTCCCTCAAGCTCGCATAATAAAAGAATGTGAACCTTCCTCAGAAGTCTCCAACCTTGTTGTTTTTTAACATCCTATAACGAAAAACATTCCATTCTTGATAACATTCTAACCCACCTGAGTGACAGGATAGGGCTGGTATCAATGCAATATTTACTGTTGCACCAAGATGTGTATATTGAGGTGTTAAATCTTTGAGCCTAGGTTTGAATTTCAACCTGTTCAATACACCAAAAATGTTAAGCAAACGAAGTGTTAGCAGAACACAGAAAAGCACTTATAAAGCTATTACATTGGTGATTTGCAATTAACAACAGTCTCTCCTATTTTCTTCCACATCAGGATGTTCTGCCTTTATCATAGCAAAGATGTGAACCAGTAACGATAAGATGATTTTCTTTGGTTAATGTTTTACTTGCCGGTGTTGGAGTACTTTGAATGCTTTTCTCTCTTGTGTGGACAGCAACTCTTCAATCTCCAATTCTGAGTGAAAGGACAGGCATGAGTTCCATCATAATACAGACGATAACCACCAACATAAACAAACGTTGGATGTAGAGAACAACTGTACATGTCAGTTACTGTCCTTCTTCAGTCTTCTCTCAACATCAGGTCTATTTGCTTCCCCTCACCCTAGAAACCTATTCTAAAAGACAACTTCTGCCTACTCAGCTAACTACCTTTTTCAGCACAGGAATTTGGTAACTTATGACAGCTTCTGATCAAACTGAACTTCTATTTAATCCACTGTATTCTGTTTCTGCTGAGTCCTGGGTATGTAGGCAGGCCAGATGATCCATTTGTTAGACCGTTCATGATGCTGATGCATGATATTTTCTAACAGTTTTTTTTTCTCCTTTGCCTCATAGGATCATAAGATAATTCAGGCTAGGAGGCACCTCAGGAGGTCTCTAGGCCAGCCTCCTGCTCAAAGCAGGGTCAGCTGTGAGGTCAGACCAGGTTGCTCAAGACTTCATCCAGTCTTTAACACTTGAAGGATGGAGATGGCATAACCTCTCTGCACAACCTGTTCCACAGCTTGATCTTCCTCATGATGAGAAAGTTTCTCCTTATATCCAGTCAAAACTGCTTATTTCAACTTGTGCTTGCTGTCTCTCGTCCTCCTGCCATGCACCACTGTGGAGATGCCTGACTCTGTCTTCGTGAAAGCCTTCTCACAGGTACCAGGAGGCTGCTATTACATCCCCCAAAGCCCTGCTCCCTCAGCCTCTCCTCATACAGTGAGTGCTCTAGTGCCCCCCCCCCCCCAAAAAAAAAATCTTGGTGGCCATCCGTAACCCAGAGAAGCTCAAGAAGAAAACTCAGGAGACAAAAAAAAAAAAAAAAAAAAAAAAGTCTTGGAAAAGTCTTAAGTACCAAACTTTGAAAATAATGATATTAAAAGTTGTTACTCCTATCCTGTCGGCTTGCCTTTCTTTTCATAATAAATGAATGACAAATAAGGTAATGCAAGGCTTTAAGAAAGAAGTGCATATGATACTACTTGCATCTTTCTGGAAGCAGACAGATCTGGAAAAGGCTCAGAGTTGTTAACTCTATGCAGTAGCCAAAACAAATAGCCTATTACTCTTCCCATGAGCAGAGAAGAGAGAGGAAATCCCTCCAGAAAACAGTGGACCATCTGGGAAAAATAAGTCTCTCTGCTTTCTTACACTACTGATCATTCCAAGCATGAATTTATCAGTGCTTCCCACCCACCCCCTCCTCATTTTTTTCCATTTTCATCTTAAAGCAGCATCCAATTTTCAGGTTTCCCATTAAGGTGAAGATTTCACAACCCACATATTCACCTATAAAAAAAATGGAGAGATTTATCTTGTGACAATTATCAGCTTCCATGAACATTTACTAAATGGTCATCTCGGCGGCTTGGTACCCTATCAGTCTTGTTTGTCTTTCCTTCTCTGCAATAGCTGTTCTTTGTTGAAGAAAGATTTTTAAAAGTTTCAAAGTCAGAGTTACTTTTCTTTAGTTAAGACAAGCAAATTCGTAAGTTTGACTGTGTTCGTTCTTTTTGGATTCCTTCCTTCTCCTACTTCTTAAAGTCAGCCTTCCTCATTTTCACTTCCTCCCTTCCCTGCTGGTCTCCTTTCTCTTTTCTCTGCTCCTTCCCCTAAACACTATGATCAGGTAATGGCCTGAAGAAATCATTACATGAAACCTAGCAAGTAACTAAAAAAAGTCAATAGACTTTGTCTTGTTCCTTATTGTTGCTTTTTGTTTCAAACTCTCTCCTTCCATTTCAGAGATTCATAAGCAATCAAAAGTAAGGCAAGTAACATCTTCTGAAATGTGTGTTTTGCCACATTTTCACTCCCACTTTGACTTTGTCCCATCTGAGGTCTTTTCCACTGACAAGAAAAAAAAGGAAACTGACAGACACATTCAGCCTTCCTTTTCCCCCAGCATCTCTCTACTGTCCTCCCTCACTCTCTTCTTAGGTCAATCTTAAATCATACACTGGCAATTTAGAACCTAAGGGAAAGCTGGAATAACCTCTTTGGACTGTCCAAAGGTCCTTGATAACTATTGTTGGATTCTGCAGATACAACTGCTGCTCAACAGCAAAGAGGATTTGAAGCAGCTGACTCAGCTGCTAGAAGAACATTGCTTCTAGCATCAGTGTTGTAAAGAATGATATGCATCTTTAGTGAGAAGCAAAGCATCCCCCTAAAAATGGGCTTCCCAGACCCAGAAAATTAAGTAATATGCTTAGTTCACTTGCATAACAATGCATTGATACAACTAGAAAACTTTCACTGCATATCAAATGCTCTGTAGTAAGCACTCACATCCCGTCGCCCACAGATGTGGCAATGCACAATCCCTCATAAAAACGTAACACACCATGTTTACCAGAGAGTTTAAGTGCATCCAGGAGCCATTACCACAGAGCAATTCATACACGGTAACCTGTCTTTGCAGTTGACTTCCTTCATGGAAGCAACAACTCCCGATTCTGGCAGTGGCCTGCAGAATGGCTGAGCCAGTTCAGTAACCTGTGCTTTCAGGTGAGAGCAGAGGGCATTATCTGACAAAAAGGCTTCAGGTGGGAGTATACAGAAAGAAGGTGAAGGCCTGTTTTGAAGACCTACAAATCTGTGACAGAAAGTCAGGACTGAGGAATATGGGATGAAAATTCAGGACAGTAAGCATGGTAAACAGGGCAGCTGGACTGGAGCAGTAAGATTGGCCTGGCACTTTGAGGAGCAATAGGATTGAAATAAGAAGGCATGGGAGAAGCAGGTATGCAGTGAATGATACTGTCTTTTCATCATCAGATACCAAGAGCTAGAAGGACAGATTATTAAATCACAGCACAGAAGCTGGGACCTCTACAGTGCAGACATAATATACTGAGACATTTAATTCCAGTCCTTCAGAGAAGAGGAAGGGAAATCTTCTAAAATAATCCTAAAATTAGAAAAACCACAGAGCTTGTTAAAAATGCCCATGCGCGTTTTATTAATAAAAACTAACAGTGCCAAGGTTAAACAAGTCAAACAATTATAGTCTCTTTATATTCCATAAAATATTACAGAAAAGTTTATTTGTGTTTCAGTAAAAAGACTACTGTCTTAGAATAGGCAGCTGACAGTATTTGTGCAGTTAATTGTTTGTGAATAAATTTAAAAAGACTACCACCTGCCCTGAAATTCCTTTTATAAAAATGAACTATTAAAAATGATTGACAAATTTTGAGTTAAAAAACTTAAAACATTCTCTATATTTAATTTCAACTTTATAATAGATTACAGGAAGATGCTTATGAAACAAATACAAACATTTGTTTCAGTACATGTCTTTATATGATAGACTTATAAGTATGTAAACAACTATATAATAAAAAGTTTCCAAAGTCTGCCTGTAAGAAATCAGGCAAATTTTACCATAAGCAATAAATCATTCCAAACCTTCAAGACATCTTACATAGCTGCACCAGCTGGCAGTAAACATTTGCCAAAAACTTGGTAATTCATATGTCCCAAAATACAGTGAAAAGTATATAAACTTGATGGAATCACAATGTTAGTTATAATTTAAGGGAAAATAAGTTCACAACAACATTTCTGGAATTTAACATGTAAAAAAGTAGGACCTATCTTTCTTGTTTGGTTCTTTGGACACTGCATGATTAACAAAAAACACTACTACATTAGCTCACTATCCCTCAAAAAATGGTATAATCAAAATACACTCCAAATAAATTGCCATTCAGTGTATTCATTTTCCACAGAAGGACAGCATTTTATTTCTCAATGATGTGTCTACATTTTCTTTAGCAAACTTAGCAAGAACATTTGGGGCAAAATGCATTTTCCTTCAAGTAAAAAAAAAACAAAACCAAAAACAAAAACCAAAAAACCCTAAAACAAGAGTAAATAAAGGCTCTGCATTAACACACTGGTATCAAAAACACACATCCACACCACATTTAAAAATATCCTACATAAAACAATCCTTGTTTGCTTATCAGAGGTGCAATTTCTAAATTCAGAACTGCTTACCAATATTTTCCTTGAGGGATGGGGCAAAGTAATTTGAGAGTTTTATCCCTAGAACAATTTATTCCTGAAGCTTGCTGAGTTTTAACAAAAAATAGTCTACAAGCAAAGGGCATCAGGGCATCAGTCGTCATCATCATTTTCATTAAAATCATCGTCATCATCATCATCATCCCCAACATAAGAAACTGGTGTTTCAACTCTAGAGCCACTGTACTGAGATCCATTGGAACTCGTTGCCAACATCCCATCTCCACCATTGGAAAAGTCACTGAAAAAAAGAAAGTCCAGTTGGCATTGATTTTTCCTAGTTTACTGTGCTCTTAAATATAACCATGTATTGACTCCCTACCTTTAACAAATCCGTCTCTGCTATTTTATAAATTCCTGTCTTTAACATATCTTTAAGTTGTTTCTTTCAAAAGCTAAAATAGCTGAAGTAATTTCAAAAAAGTTCTTTTTATGCGTCTTCCTTTACATTTAATATAACGATGAAATCCTTTTACAAGTGTCTTAGAAGTCTGTTTTCCATATTTCATCCAAAGCATATTTAGTGTTAAGGATATACAGCTATCTAAGGTCAGAAGTCATCAAGCAAAGACGACTTATGTTGCACTGGACACTTCCATCACAAGTGAACCACGTCTTTTAGAAAGCATCAGTCTTGATTCAGACTTGGAAAAATGAAGAATTTCAATGATATTTGATTCATTTTACACCTTAAGCAGAGCTCATACAAGGGCATCTTTCTGATTAATGCAACAGCAAAAAGCAAGTGAGTAGTGACCATACAAGGAAAGAGTGCCTTATACAGCAAGAGAAATTAGTTAAGCTCAGAGATGGCGTAAGAGAGATTTAACTTAGAAAGTTAAATAAAAGCTATAGTTTATGGTTCTACCAGCTTCTGATACTGTTTAAAAACCCAACCCAAAACTTTGTTTTAAGCTAAGCACTAATGACCAAGTGAGAATCCTGCCCAGATTATATTTTCAGGGAATTTGTTTTCTTGTCACAAACTCAAAATTAAATAGTACATTCAAAGATTAATACCCTCTAATCAATTTCTTTCCCAATATTTTGAAAAGATTTCTCTCATGACATATTTTGTCCAACTCAAACTTATCATCATAACATACAAAGCAGAAGGCAGCTTCATTACTTGACAAGATAGGTCCAGTTACTTCTCAAGAGGTACGAGTGTTGGTAAGAAGCACCACTAATTAAATAAAAGCAGTGTCTCTGAGAATAACCTTAAACACATATCCACACATTTAATCAAAACAGAACTGGTTTCATGGAGTATTTTATCACTAGTTAAGTTTCTCTGGTGCTCACAGATTTTAAAGCTAATTCATAATTTCATCTCACCTGGCTGAAAATCTTGTGCCATTTGATGCGGAACCTGATGAAGATGTGACATATACACTGCTGATTGATCCCTGAGCCATTTCTGTAAAACAAACAACGTACTTTAACAGTACTTCAACAAGCTCACCTAATTCACAGTAAAAATACTTCATCTCTTTAGAGTACAGAAAAAGGGCATTTCAACCAAAACAACATACTAAAGTCCTATATCCAAAATAGTGCGATTAAAAAACAAGCTAGTGTAACAGCAAAATTCAAGATGTTTTTAATGTGTTTTGAAAGTGAGCAAGTCAGAAATCTTCAGTCTTCTTATATATTGAAAACAATAAACAATAAATGAAGCTATGACCACATTTGCACCTGCTATGTTTTCCCTTTGCAGGTGCATCAACTGTAAATACTGTCCTTAAAAAATTACACACTGAAAAGATCTACTGATGTGGTACAACGCAAAACAAGTGGTTTTGTGAACAGCAAAAGCCCATTTCCTATGAACCTCTCTGTTATTTGTTCTCTCAGGTACTCTAAAAAGCATACACACTTGAGAACTTGTCATAAATCTACACCTCAAACTAGTGGATATTAACCGATTTTAAATATGTTCATGTTTTCTTCCTCAAGTCCCATACTAAAGAGTAACTAACCTGTCACATACGGTTCCAGAGCTTTGGGAACCAAACTCCTTGCAATTTTTAGGTCCTCTGCCGAACAGCTTCCAGATTCTAGCCCACAAGCCATTCCCATTCGTTTTAGTACTTCAATATCATCATGAATTTCAAAAGTATTGTCAAAATTAAATAGATATTCAAACCTAGAGAGAAAAATGTCTCAGTTAGCTTGAATTCCTTTATCTTTCCACACATTTAATTACACAAATTGCAAAAAGCTTAAATACACATTTCTGTTTATTAAAAAGCTTCACAAAACTCTTTCTATTCAATGTAAGTAAGTTTAAACCATCTAAAATGCATGTTTTCAATCAACAGTAGGCACAAGTAAATTTATTTGTATTTTATTTTCAACAAAACAAAGTATATGTACTAAAGAGTTCATGTATGGGCATAAAACTCGTAGCTGTATCAAAAGGCAGACAGAAAACTTTGTTAACCCACTTGTCATTTGAAATACTGCAGTCAATCACTGTCTTCTTGCTGGTGTTTACAATGATAAATGGCAAATGGATGACAGAATTGGAAGGCGGCGGTCGATTTGCCTGTTGTTCTGCTTGACGATTTCGCTGAACAAGGTTCTTAAAGGCAATTTGCTACAAAAAGTAATAGTGATATGAAAGTATGAATTTAGCAAAAATTCCTGGTTTGTTTTTCCTCTTATTAAAAAGCGCACATATAAAGTCTCTCTGAAGAAACTGCAGTAGAACTAGAATACCAGTTATTTAAGAGGTTCCACATTCATCTAAATGCTGATAGAACTTCAGAGTGTAAGACCTGTTCTGAATTTCTGAATTAGTAGAACATAACATTTGAATTAACTAGTTTACTTTCTTTGGAAATCAAAGTCGATCTTGATTATGAAAACATTCTAATGACAAAGACACAAAAAAACAACAATAGGGACATCCAAAAAACCTGACTACAGACTAAGATTTCCTCAGTAAAAAGACCAGTTCTTTAAAAAAAAAAAAAAAATCTAACTGCATTAACATTTTTGGTAATGAAATCAATTAAAAATTCCTTCCAAATCTTTAAGATTCTGTCAACCAAAAATCACTCAGATAAAGAATTTCAGCAATGGCTGCAGCAGGGAAATGCAAAGAACAGAAAACATTCAGCATATTCCTGCATTTTTAAGATGCAAGAACGGTGACAAACAATAGTATTGAAAAACACAGCACAGGAATATTTAATTGAGAAAAAAATGCATGTTCTAATAATTACATCAGGATAGCTGTGGATTCTTGACTGAGGGAAGAGATAACAATGCTTGGAAAAAGCAGGCCTGATATAACATCCTACTTCCATTCTGTCTACTATTTCTTGCTGGCTACTGCACTCCACAACATCAGTTGAAAGATTAATACTGTATTTTTTTTTGAAATGATATGCCATAAGATAGTTAACATTTAGGATCTAAGTGTCTGATGTTAGATTCCTGAATTACTCAACTAAGATTAGTGACTTTACTCTCATATTTCTTACCAACACCATTTTTCAGAATGCAATGTTAATCCTTTAAAGGTTAGCAAATGTATGAACTACAAACTCAAGTTTAATATTAAAACTGAAGTTTACTAAAATTGTACAGTAAGCCATCAAACTTTTAAGAAAAGACTTTTTTGGTTATGGAATCAAATGAAATAAACAGGAATTAAAAACAAAATCCAAAGCCAGCATAGAGGTTGATATAAGACATATATGAAATAACACAGCTGTAGAGACTGCTGTCCTACAGCTGTCTGTCCTTTCTTCCTGCACTGCCTTGCGCCCCTGCCCCCACCCTGTCCGGGATTTTCATTCCTACTCAATGAGAAATGCAACTACTAACAGAGGTATTCTGGTGAACCACCCAAATTACAGCACAGTGACTTAGAGAAAAGACTAATGCTTCCTATAGTACTCCAGGTGAAGTCTGTGGCAATTTGGAACTACTTCACAACCAGTTAAGCCACCTACACAGCAGGGGCAACAACATTCAAGAAAGGCAAAACACAGAACATTATGAGAGATGACCACCACCACAGTCATCCAACTTCAGATAAAACTTCAGTTAACACAGAAAACATACACATATGAGAAGTGAATGGTGAAATTCAGGGAGTAACGTAGCAACTGCAGTCCCTGTCAGCATAAACCCTGTTTAAACATGCTTGAAACTGCAAAAGAAATCATCATAACTCACTGGAAGGTTGCTGCCTTCCATAATAATATGGTCAACAACATGGTACCAGGTAAATAACAGTGCTAAATTAAAACTGCATATGTCTTATCTTGAAATTCATCTTGAATAGAAGTTTTGCATCCCTCACTGGGATAAACAACAGCAGGAATACAGGTATAAATTACCTTGCCCTATAGACAAGAGTACCTTGACTGTACCTGTAGAATGAGTTCTTGTAGTTGAGACTGTTTTTGCTTTATTCTTTCAAGTCTTCTCTGTTTCTCCACCTTAAGACAGAAAAAACGTCATTTGGTTCCTTTGTTTTTAAACAGCGCTTTATATGAACATTTTCCGATTCAAAAATTAGAGGATATCAGCTAAATCTAGTAGGTACAAAAATAAACAAAAAGTATTTCATAAGAAATTCATAATGCAGCTAAAGAATTCACTGTCCCAAGTGGCTGTGGATGTTAAATGCAATTATACAAATTTATGGAAGAAAAATTACTTGAGGACTATTAAATAGAAGGATACTATGTCTCTCTCAGGTTGTCCCTAAGCCACAAGTTACAGGAGAAAGTATCACTCTAACCTTCCTTTAATCTTATACTCCTGCCTAGATACCTGCTATTGTCAGGGAGTATACTGGGATAGAAAGGCCTTTGGCCTATTAACAACAAAATGATTGGAGTTAAAAATCCAGATGAATGCATTTTTCTGTTCATTTTCAGTGAGAAATTAAAGTGTTTTGCAGTTTTCACAACTGTGTACAAGTTATCATATGTAGAAAAAGGTAGGACCAAGTCCAAAGCTTAAAATTTAGGAAAATAAGTCAAATAACCCCATTCAAGAACTTTTACTGCAACTCACCTGAGATGTTCTCCTATCACATGCAAGTAAACTACTCTGGTTTTCATATTACTTCAAGATATGGACCTTTCTAATTGCTCCTCCCCGACCTTTTTGCACTATCAGGCCAGATTTTACCATTTCTGATATTCTACTTTATACATAGAGTAAAAAATTACAAGACGTAGGATGCTAAATACTTGAATTTTATAAAACAGGGAAAATCCCCTGAACTCCTATGTTCTCTTATAAATGGTTTGGCTTGATTTTTGAACAGTTTAAGGATAAAGCCAAATGATTTTAGCTGCTATAGTCAAGAAAGTTTATTAGATTTGACAGTTTGACAAACTGTATATTAGCTTCCACAAACTCATTAAAAATAAGTAATTTTATTACAAAACTTGTCTGGTAACATCACTGTAACTTAAACGTCAATGTAAGTTGCAGAAATGCAAACTAGAGTATTTATGAAACAATACTGGAGAAGGGGAGGAATCCTGAAATTTCCCCAACTCAACACATCTAAGGTTTTTTGTTGTTTTCAAGGCTGTATTACACTTGTGGCTCAATTATTCAGTGGTTAACAGAACTCCTCCCTCCTCTTGTGACTCCCAATTAGCGAGATTTCACCTTGATATCAGAAATCATCATTGCACCTACCTTAAATGCAGGAACTTTCACTATGCACTACTACATTTCAAGTTGCTTCTTTTTCTTCCATAGTAATATTATCCTATTCTTCTTAGGACACTATCAGTCATAATACTGAACTCAGTACAATAAGCAACGCTCCTTTTCTTTTGCTTCATCATTACTGGTAATATCATACTTGGTGAGACAGGACCAAAAAGACCAACTTTTAAACTTCCTCCAGCTGGCTAGCTCCCTATTCAGCATACAATACTGACATCTTTGAGCCACTTCATCTTCTACATCCAACTTGCATTTTATGTCCCAATTCTCACTATCTCAAGTTAACTAATAAATTTCACTTGGAGGCTATCCTGGGAGATTTTCAAAAGCCATTTGAAATCATAAATATCTTATTAAAGCAAAATTCAGATTGCTTAGATCTGCTGTATTTTCTTCATCTAGATAGCAATTACAGTGCTAACTGAAAAATCAATTATCAGTATCAAACAAAAATTTCCACAGAATTAGCCTTTTATAGATAGATTCCAAAATGATTTTTTCAGTTCTGCAGAAGGGAATTTATGCTTATTAAGAATAAATACAAAGACTCATTCTCTTCTGATACAGTAAATTGACTTCAGGAAACCCCAGTAAGTTTATCCTGCAAATCCAGTACTCTTACTCAGGATGCTTAAAAAACACAATGGACAAATGCTGCCAGAATTCCTGGATGTCCAAGGATAAAAAAAATTTCCATTTTTCCTCACCTAAGACTTACATTAAAGAAGTCTGACATCTTATGCAAGATAAATGTCAGAATTATAAATGACTTACAGAAATAAAGGAAGATTAATGTGAATATATACCGATACACATGCAATACCTATCAGCTACATGCAACAAATTACAGAAGTATTATATGTCTGGAACCTGGAAAAAAAATTTTTTCCTGACTCTTGAGCACCGCTATTGCAATGTTAGAATTATACATTAATTACTTTTATTAACTTTGAATCAGAATCATTTCACATATATTACAGCTCTATCACATAGCACCTATATTTTTGACATAGAAAGAAGAATTGCTTAAACAACCTGGAAGCTTAGATGTGAATTCTTTATAAAAAACAGAGTCAAGATGCATCCAATTAGTCTACCTTGCTAACTCAGATGATCACATGCATGTGTAGGATCAGAACATACTAAAGCCATGAACATTTACTCAAACACAAAGTTACTGTGAATTTCCTATGCATATACCTCTAAATTCTGACATTCCTGAGCCGAGTTAGTAGGTAGACCAATCCATTTGATTTCCTTCTTCTCCTTAGAGATAATGTTCATGGCCATAAGGACATTTAAGGCATCATAGACACGTCGTCTAATATTCTTCTGGTCGTAAGCCTGCTGTAGACATAGTGCATTAATCAAAAACATACCTGTGACAAAAACATTTGAAAATAAATGTATTACAGTAAATGGGTAAACTCTGGTAGTATCTGAACTGTTTCATTTAGCAGTAGGAAAAGAAATAAAAAGTCTCAAAAGAAATTTCTCTTCCCCCATTCAGTTCACATGTGACCTCCCATATACTTACTGATTCATTTGGTGAAATATGATTATCAGTGGTACTGAATTCTGCAACCAACTCGTCTGCCACCTCATTGTATGAGGTGGTTCCTTTTCTCTGTACCTTCTCACAAACCTTCATAGAGAAATGACGTAAACCCTTGCCATTCTTCTCTCCTTTTTTGTTCCGCTTCCTAAATATACGTATAATATATATTTTAAGAAGATTTGAACTTTGGAATATATAACTTCCCCCCCCCCCCCAAATACAGGCACACTGCTCTTAAAAAAGTCTTTCCTGTTGTTTTGCTCCTCACCCCTTCCCAGCATTTTTTTTCCTATGATTTACGGTAACTAACAACTGTATTGTCTTGATGCTGAAACACTTCAATACAAATCTATCCTTTTGGCAACTCTGCTAGGTCCAGTAGCAGATAATTTAACAATACACATATTTCTTGAATAAATCAATAAAGAAAACCCTGCAATCTTCAATACAAGAAGGGGACAGGAGGAAAAAGCTAAAATATGAAGAGTGAATTGCAAGCAAAAACTTTTTTTTTTTTAAATAGCCCATCTAGTTTGACAATAAGAAAACTAGATTGCTCAAGCGTTGTTCAATATAAGTCTGATACTGATTGAACAGATGAAGTCTGAAATTGGTTGAACTGAGTAAACATTACACTATTACTAAAATACAAACTGGACTGTCAGTACACAAAGTTGCTACAAAAGCTTCAAAGTTGCAGTAAATGCAAGAAGAAGCAGAAGAAAGTTTTCAGTTTATGTTCTAAATAAGAAGATACTCATATCTCTCCTCAAATTACAAGGATCAACAAAATTAGTATCAGTAATGGAAGCTCTCACTGCTCCATATCTGATTTCTCAAACAGTTTGAAAGTTCAGAGCTTCATAATCTCAAAGTGGATATCTATTTATGTATAATGAAACACAGATGATAAATGTAGTTTAAAACTTAATGTAACAACAGACCCTTAAAAACAAGCTTCCACGAGAACAGACACCAAAAGAACACATTTCTTGTACCTAATACTTTTTTCTAAGAAGAACTACATTGTTCTTACTTCAAATGATATCTCAGGCTATACCTATTTGGTTTGAAATGCACTGTAATTCTTGGAACTACATCAGCAAAAGAGAAATGCCAAATTAAAAACTGAATTAAGTCAGATGAATTCCTGTGTCCTTTTTCGGAGCTAAACTGTCTAGATGTAAACAATATAAGAACATCCGTCAGTCTTTAGGAAAAATAAACTAGTTGCTTTTATGCCAAATAAGGGAGTATTCATTCTTGTGTAACTATGCCTGATTTTAATACAGAATACTTTAACACTGGAGCATTCTTAATGAAAAGGTGAATAGAATGCATCTTTCACACTGCTAACCTGAAGAGTATACACATTATTACAGTGAACACTTAGAACAAAAATTGCAAACAATTTATTAATCCCTTGTAACTTATTTTGCTCACCCAGCAGACCAAGGAGAAGAATCTGCAGTCTGGTTCTGTGATACAAAATGCGTATTAGGTGTATGTGGACTTCCTACTACGATAGTATTTGGCGCTGAAGATCTCTGAGGTGTACCAATAACCTACAGTAAAAAATAAAATTATTTGGAAAATGATCATAAGTATTCCAAGTTATTCAGATGCTGTACTTACTCTTCAAATGATGCATTATTGAGACATGACTAATGCTTTATTTCTACCTACTTCTATTAGATACATTCAATTTATACCACAGTAGCACAAAAAACTTCACGCTACATATTATATAGCTTGACTTAGAGTACTCCCTAGGTAATAAGCATTTGTGTGTTATTCTTCCTAAATGAGCTTTACGTGCTTTCTGGATTTCTTAACGCTGTTTTACAGTAACTTAGACAAGATCAAAGCAAAGCAAAGAGTCTGAGCAGAGTATGCATAAAGAAGTTGCAATAAATTGTGGTTAAAAATATGAATATACGAAACAAGGAGAAGATCTGAAAATTAGAAGCATGGAAAAAAAAGCAGAGCTATTGCAAGAAGAGCCAAATTCTCTCTTGCAGTCAGTCTTTCTCACTACAGGATCAAAAACAAAATACTTCCTCACCTCTAATGTATTTGTAAGGGCCAACTTTCTCACTCGCTGCAGATTTTGGTTTTAGACCAATTTAGACAAAAACATTTTATTTTGAACATGCTATGAGCACAGATGTGGCTGACCACAGTGTTCCTGCTTACAGGTACATAGTTCTGAAGATCTGCAAATTTGATCATGAGTAATCATACAAACATTCATTCGCACACAGAACCACGCTCTCTCATCTGTGAAACTAGCTGAAGCAGAACTCCCACTTCTGCAGATGATGGTTTTTATCTCCATAAATGTAACTTTCTAGAGAATATATAGTTCAGAAAACAATGATACTGCATAATTTCTCATTTTGTAGAAGGATACACCTATTTCTCTTGGTACGTTTACCTCCCAGTAGGGGCAAGAGTTTGCATGCCTGACACCAGGTATGTGAAACAAATCTCAAATGAATCTAAACTCAAAACCACCTGCAAACCTCCTATATTCTCCTTTAGCCACATTCCCCCTCACCAACAAAATTTTACATTTCTTCCCCAGACCAGCTTCAATAATTTAGTCTTAACACAAAGTAAAATAGAAAATTTCAAAACCTGACAATGAAACTTTTCAAAAATAAAATGTCTTATTGTGGGAAAGAGCATGGCATGAGGGTGGGGGATGCAGAACAGGCACAGGGTGTGTGGGAACCAGCTCGCTTTCTCCCTCTGAAACACTCAAAGTTCTGCTATTGACAGTTCTCTGCCAACTACAGACCAAAACTTTTGCTATTTTTACCTCTAATGCTAGACGATTGCTACCAGAATGCTTTTAAGAATTGGAATAAACATCTTCCAGGCATATTCTAGATATATGACCCCACTGCTTCATTTTGTGCCTTTAGATGACCAAAATTCCTCCTGCAGACACACATATCTGATTCAGTCCACAACCCCTTCATTGATAGCATGAAGAAAAGTCTCATTCACCAAACATGTCAGAAGTCTATGAAGAAGACTAGCAGCACCAGCGTGCTATTCGACTGACAAAGATAATAGAACAGAGGAATGTTGTTAGCCACTTTTTATTCCTTAGGATGCAGTTACAGAGGCTGGAAGAAATGATTCCAACATCTTACAGATGCTAAAATTAGAGGGTCTCACTCTATTCCCTAGTTTTCCAGTTCTCAGAACAGCTCTGCCACCTCCCTGGTGTCAAATCTAGCATTCGTACGATTGTGCAGTAAGATGAGCGGCCAAGCCAGTACAGCAGAGGGAGTGGAATTACACAGCTGCTTCGAGAGCAGCAAACCCAGGCATCTCCTGCACTCAGCAGCATTTTGAAACATTCAGCAGTAGCAAGGAGGGTGTATGGAAGGGTGCACAAACTCAAAGGCTCATTTCTAAAGTAGAAAAGTGAAGTCTGTTTAATACATTTAAAACCTGCTCAGTGTTCACATTCTAATTCACAAAATGTCTTCAAAATAGCCAAAATCATACACTCTGTTACAACTTAAGAAAGCAGATTTTTACATAAAGGGTATGTCTCAGATTTAAGTTTATGTATTATGCAAACTTTACATAGTTCGGATGCAGAGAAAGCCAGAAATACAAGTACCACCCTTAAAAGTCTAATACTCCTCTTACACACTGAAAAGACTTTTAGTGAGCAAACATGTTAAGACTTCATGCTATTTTTCAATAAAATGGAGATATGAACTTATGAACAAAAATAAACTTATCCAGTGTAAAACTTTAAAAAAGAATTGCTTTAAATCTAAATACTCTCAGAGTTACAAATCTGAAAGATTCATTAATTGTCTTGTTTTGCTGAAAGATACATCTAACTAGCTTTTAAATATGGCTGCCACAAAGATTTAAAATTTGTACACATTAATCCAAAATGTTATTTCCTAATATTTGAATTATATACAGTGTTTCCAAACATGTTCATCAAGTTTTGTTTTCAGTTATTTCAAGGACATGAACGGCAACTCCAGAATAACTTATGAACTTGGCAATCAAGTTAAGATTCCTTAACAAAGTAGCTGCCAAAACTTAACATCCTTATCAATTTAAAACAAATACGTAGAAATACTAAGACCACACAGTCTGGAGTTTCAGAATCTTCCAAAAAAATTAGTATTATTAGTTTTTGTAATAGAAATATTAATACCCCCAACTTCTACTCACAAAATTATAAACAAACTGTATTCTGGAACATTTATATGAAAAGAACATTTTAAGAGTTATGCAAGTCACTGGAAACATCCTAAAATGAAAGGTTATGGATGAAATTAAGATAGTTTCAGAGAAAACAGAGGGTGGCTTTTTTGTGGGTGGGGGGGTAGAGGGAAGAAGAGAGAGCAAAAGTAGAGACAGAAATCTCTGCCAAGATGTTTCTCCAAAGTTTCCAGTTTTTTAATTAGAGAACTAGATTACAGTTCTTCTCCTTAGGCATCAGTAAGTTCAACACAGTGGAACAGCAAGACTTAGTCAATACAGTTCACTTACAAGGTTAAGTAGGGTCACAAGACAACTCATCAACTCTGTTTCCCAAGTAGATTTTGTTCACTGGCAGAAGACTAACCTCCTCTTAACTTTCAGGGTTATAGATGTAATTTTTTTTACAGTTCTTGCTATCCTTCAGAATTATGAAGTCAGCAAAAATTTATCCAAAATTTCTCTCTCTATACATAAAAATGACATCTCTTCTTTAGTGACATATATCTAAGCATCTGGTTTTGTACTGAAAACAGCCAATATAAACATGTTTAGATATGGGACCTCTTCATCATTAAAAAATTAGTGCTGAAAAGTTCAGAAAAAGACTTAAAGTGCTGAAGAATTTATGATTACATACACACAAATTTCCCATGGTAACTAACAAAGATTCAATTAATAATAGTTATTCTTTCAGAATCAAGATTTCTAATAATGTTACCATGGAAACTTGTTCATAGGTAATATAGATGAGAATTTGTCAATTTAGACACGTGATGGAAGGCATGACTTATTTTTTTTTCTTAAGACATTGAAAGTTAAAAAAAGGCATCAGAGAATTTGTCATTTCAATATTATCCCCCAGTTTTGGTACTTCAAGAAAAGATTTTGTAAGTTATCAGAAATAGTATTTCAATTTCAATATTAAACTTATGTATGCACAAAGCCTCACAATAATGCCCCAAAATGACCTCTGTGCCATTATGGCCTATGATCTAAAACAACATCATCTTCTTCCTACTGTTGGTTACTGAATTTAAATTAAGCTAAAAGAATGCCTTAACAACTCTAAGTTTCCTTCTTTGGAAATCTATTGACAAAATGCCTCTGACTAGAGAAGCAATTTCAGTCAGTCAAACTCATTTCACTGTAGTCTAACTTCCAAGTTGTTGCTCAAAGCAGTTAACTCAAGGAAATACAGCACAGTAAATAATCCGCAATTATACAGATACTTCATTAGGCAACAATCTACAGTGTCTCAGATGGAAGCTCAAAACTTAAACATAGTTTACAGTGTGATAATAGATCTGCAATTCAACTAAGAACATGGCGGGCAGGGGGCAGGCAGATGTTTGGGGCTTTGTGTCCTCGCCCCCCCCCCCCCCGAGCATGGTAACAGCTTGCTAGTATGCTTAATAAGCAGTTATACATATATACTGCCTATGGCAGAGGGACTAAATGACTTGCATAACTTCTATACAGTTAAAGCCATACACTTCATAGATTTAAGCAGCCTCTCTGTTATAAAACACTCTTTACAGCTCAGAGTTGGGAAAGGCAGATAGGAAAAATGTGTTTTCATATCGAGAAGAAACCCAAATACACAACATACTAGATTTTTGATGTTTAAGCATTACAGTTGCTTTCAAGAAGGGGATGAATTGAGACCAATTCATTCCAGAGGATCAGATTTTAATTTTGATCACCGTAGAAGTGACTTCCCTCACAGTCTGTAGGTTATCTATTACATTATTACATTCTTTGAATTCACTAATTTCATACAACTCACCAAGCTCACAGTAAGTTTTTAAGCAAAAGGATATTTCAATTAAGCGTTAAAAACATTGATCCAGAAAGCTTTTCAATTTTCAATTCAAAAAGTTTCCAATTTTGTTCCACCCAACTTCAATCTCAATAAATTCGTAGTAATGGACTTCATTTACACTTCTCTCTGCCAGGTTTCAAAATAGAAATCAGAGGGTCCCACTCTATTCCCTAGTTTCCAAATTCTCAGAACAACTTCAGCATCTCCATGGTGTCAAATCAAAGCAGAATCTGAAAGAGCCACCGATTTGAAGCAACAAGATTAACAAAGGATAAAGTTGCCCAAAAATCCAGATATCCTCAAGTTGATTTGACAGTTATCTTTGTATTTCTTTCCCCAAAAGAGCATTATCAAAAACATTTGTTCTAACATGTCATTTAAAAATTAGAAATATAGCCAATCTGTGCATGACAAATGATACTGAACATCAAGATACAATTCAGATTTACAGTGTGTGTAAGCAATAGTAAAAGCAATAACAAAACCGCAAGCTCTCCTTACCACTTGTTGTGCAATGTTGACATTAGACTGTCCAAATGTTTTTGGCAGGAGCTGTTTTCCAAGCGTATTTACTGTAGAAGGATGAACAGCCACCAGAGAAACAACCCCTAAAAACACATATAAATAGAAAGCTTCAGGTCAGCCATGTTGTATTAGTTTAGTAATTCCAGTTCCGTAAATACTGCCAATGAACTATCTGAACTGCATGTAAAGTCAATATAAATGTAATATCTATGCATTTGAAGCAAGAGAGACATTAAGATTCATAATATATTCTTCCAAACTTTCTTCTGTGTAAACTTAGAGCTCCATGATCTAGTATAAACATGTTTTAATTTCTTATATTCCAGTTTTTCTCTCAAAGCTTAGAGTCATGGGTATCTGATAGAAGGCATGGTCCCCTCTTCCCCCACTTCCTGCCTGGCTTAGTATTTGAAACCTTTTCCTGCACCAGCTGAAAAACATGCCCAATGCCTCAGCATAAGATAGACCTTTCTAAGGCACATCGGTCTATAAGAAATAGTTAAGAAATTTGGTTAGCACTGGGCTTTCTGAGAGTATATTCCCAACTTTCCTCTTTCTCCTAAGGGTTCCCTCCCAGCTGAAGACAGGAGGCTAAAGGACAAAAGTCTACAGGAACTCAGTACTTGAGTAAAAGACATGCATCACAGTAAGCCAACCTAGCACAGAAAGCTGCTCTCTTCCTGTTCATGAGTCAATCATGCAATACCACAACCATCATTGATGTGTAAGCAAGTCTTAAACTACATAAAACAAAAATTCAACAACAGCAAAAAAAAAAAATCAAGCCAAATATTCTTTGTGATTTAGTGCTCCACGCCAGGGTTAAAACATGACAACAAGGACTGACTACTAAAAAGACAGAAAAAAAATAACAGCTCAAACAAGTCTTAAAATATTGGAGGCATTAATTTTGCTGCAACACCTGTCATTTGGAAGTATCAGGTCAAAGTTTTGGTGGTTCTTTCCCTCAGACCTCTTTTAAAGAGGCCAAGAGAACCATGAGGGATGGCATAACTCCTATTCCTCCTTATTTCTTTCTCCTGTTGTCCAATACAGAGACAACAATTAAATGTTTTTACAACAGTTATACCAGGAAGGGCCCAAATCAGTCTTTGACCTTTACCAATCCTCTTACACATTCAGGTAGTCCACAGAAAGCAGGGAGCAACTCAAATCTTGTTTCTGAAGCTAAGGGACTGAGTTTAGAAAAACCCCTCCTTTCCAACAGGTGTGCGTTTCCTAGCTACCATTAGATGTACGCTATGACAAACTGACAGCTTCACACAATTTTGGATAGGATGGTGCAACCTGTCATTCTTCTGTGCATTAACCAATACTCCAGTGCTATTTCAGTGATACAGCAAATATCCAGTTCATACCACAAATCTGTTAAGCCTTCCTGTTCCTTCAAGTACAGCCATCACTATCACTGCCTTTTTAGTTCTTCCTCTCTGCAGAATGCAGTAAAGTGATATAAACCCCTCCTGATATTAGTGCTTGCAGATCTTCTGCTCAGCCTCCCTGAGGTCAACATGTCTTTTTTTAACCTCCTCCTCATTGCCTTAAAAGTGATATAGCAAGCTGAACCCTGTATTTGCCTCTCCTTTCCAAGACTAAGATTCCTCATCTATTTGATCTTTCATTTTACAGAACCTTTCCATACCTTTGATAGTTCTTGTTGCCTGTATGCTTTCATGTTCTCCTACCTTTTCAGATTTCTTTTTGCAGGGGACAGAGATGCACGCATTATTCATAGCAATGGAATGCCGTATGTTATTGTATAACTCCATAACATCTTCTCTATTTTATTCCCTGATCCTTTCTAAGTAATTCTTAATTTAATTTGCTTCATCACCACCAAACAGTGATATCATGCTTTCATAATATAATCTACAATGACTTCAAGATCTCTTTCCTGAGTCGCAATAGCTCACTTAGGGTCCTCATTATATTTGGTTTGGTTTTCACCAATTATTAATCCATGGGAGGACTTTCCCTCCCATTCTATGACAACTTAGTTTCTTTAAAAGTCTGATTAAGGACCTTGATAAAAGGGTTTTTTCTGATATCCAAGGACATCGCCTTGATTAGATAACCCTTATCCATATACTGTTGACTCTTTCAAAGCATGACTTTGAAAAGACATAACTTCCCTTTCCCCTCCCTCTAGAAAACCCATGTTAACTTCTCCCATTATCACATTTATCCATATGTCTACTAATTCTGTCCTTTACGCTTTCAACTAATTTGCCCCAAAGTAGTCAAACTTACTGATCTGCAGTTATCAGAATACTTTAAAAACTGGTGCAAGATATGTCACTTTCTATCATTCTGGTACCAAGGCCAATCTAAATGATACACATACTGAGCAAGTAGGACCAAAGTATCATTGCTGGGTCCTTTTAGAATTCACAGGTAAATGGTTTCTGGCCAAGGTGATTTCTCATTACTCACTTTATCAGTTTGTCCTAAAACCTCTCCTTATAGCTACACTGCAGTTTAAAGACAACCTCATAAAGAACAGCCTTGTCAAGAGACTCTCTCTAAGCATCTTGATCATCTAATAACTCATCAGATGCAGTGGCAGGCTTTTTTCTTAAGATAAGTTTAAAAATAAAAGTTATTCCTTATGCTATTGTGTTATTCCTTAAAAACTTTTTATGAAGTCAGCAAAGACAAATGCAAAATCTTGCACCTGGGACAGAGTAATTCCATGCAACAGCACAGACCAGGAGCCAAGTGGTTAAGAAGCAGCTCTGCTGAAAAGCACCTGAGGGTCCTGGTGGACAAGTTGAACACAAGTAAGGAGTACACCCCTACAGTGATAAAGACTTAACATCACATTGGGCTGGATTTGGAAAAAGATAGCCAGAAGGCCGAAGGAAGTGATTATTCCCCTTTATTCCAGCACTCTTGAAGCTGCATGTGGATGACTGTGTTCAGTTTTGGGCCCCACAACACAAGATAGGTGTTGAAAAACAAGAGAGAGTCCAGCAGAAAGCCACAAAGACAGGTAGGTACTGGAAGATATGAGGTATAAGCAGAAGCTGAGGGAGTTCAGTGTGTTTCAGCCTGCAGAAAAGCCACCTAAGGTACAGTTGGGGGTGGGGAAGGGAATTTAATCACTGTCTTCAGCTACCAAATGTGGATTTTAAGAGATGACAGAGGGCATAGCAAAAGGACAAGAAACAACAGTCACAAGCTGCTGCACAGGAAATTCCAGCTAGATACACGGGAAAAAATTCACAAGGAGAATTGCAAAGCACTCCGAGAGGTAGCCCAGGAGGTTCCCTGGAGATAGATAGCTAGATATACACTCACACAAACACACACACAAACACATAAAAATTCAACTAGATGAGGCCATTGCTTTGATCAGAAGGTTGGACAAGATGGCCTCCGGCCTCCTTACATTATTCATATAATTCTATTAATATGAACAATTGTCTTGCAAGTAAAACATCTGCATGAAGGGAAGAGTACATACACACTATGTTTCTTTACAGTTTTTAATTGCATTGAAGCTCTCAAACCATTACAGGCATACCTCATTTTATTGCGCTTTGCTTTACCGCGCTTCACAGATATTGTTTTTTTTTTTTTTTTTAAACAAATTGAAGGTTTGTGGCAACCCTGCATTAAGCAAGTCTGTTGGTGCCATTTTCCCAACAGCACGTGCTCACTTCATGTCTCTGTGTCACATTTTGGTAATTCTTGCAATATTTCAAACTTTTTCGTTATTATTATATCTGTTATGGTGATCTGTGATCAGCGATCTTTGATGTTACTATTGTAATTGTTTTGGGGTGCCACAAACCATGCCCATATAAGAACTTAATCGCTAAATGTCGTGTGTGTTCTGACTGCTCCACTGATCAGCTGTTCCCCATCTCCCTCCTTCTCCTGTCTTCCTCCCTCTCCTCGGGCCTCCCTATTCCCTGAAGGACAACAATATTGAAATTAGGCCAAATAATAACCCTACAATGGCCTCCAAGCGTTCAAGTGAAAGGAAGAGTCACATGTCTCTCACTTTAAATCAAAAGCTAGAAATGATGAAGCTTAGTGAAGAAGCCATATCAAAAACCGAGACAGGCCAAAAGCTCGGCCTCTTGTGCCAAGCAGTTAGCCAAGTTGTGAATGCAAAGGAAAAGTTCTTGAAGGAAATTCAAAGTGCTACTCCAATGAACACACAAATGATAAGAAAGCAAAACAGCCTTACTGCTGATATGGAGAAAGTTTGAGTGGTCCGAATAGAAGATCCAACCAGCTATAACATTCCCTTAAGCCAAAGCCTCATCCAGAGCAAGGCCCTAACTCTCTTCAATTCTGTGAAGGCTGAGAGAGGTGAGGAAGCTGCAGGAGAAAAGTTTGAAGCTAGCAGAGGTTGACTCATGAGGTTTAAGGAAAGAAGCCATCTCCATAACATCAAAGTGCAAGGTGAAGCAGCAAAAGTGCTGACGTAGAAGCTGCAGCAAGTTATTCAGAAGGTCTAGCTAAGAGAATTGATGAAGGTGGCTACACTAAACAACAGATTTTCAGTGTAGACGAAACAGCCTTCTATTGGAAGAAGATGCCATCTAGGACTTTCATAGCTAGAGAGGAGAAGTCAATGCCTGGCTTCAAAGCTTCAAAGGAGAGGCTGACTCTCTTGTAAGGGGCTAATGCAGCTGGTGACTTGAAGTTGAAGCCAATGCTCATTTACCATTCCGAAAATCCTAGGGCCCTTAAGAATTATGTGAAATCTACTCTGCCTGTGCTCTATAAATAGAGCAACAAAGCCTGGATGACAGCACATCTGTTTACAGCATGGTTTACTGAATATTTTAAGCCCACTGTTGAGAACTACTGCTCAGAAAAAAAGATTCCTTTCAAAATGTTACTGCTCATTGACAATGCACCTGGTCACCCAAGAGCTCTGATGGAGATGTACAGTGAGATTTGTGTTGTTTTCATGCCTGCTAACACAACATCCATTCTGTAGCCCATGGATCAAGGAGTAATTTTGACTTTCAGGTCTTATTATTTAAGAAATACATTTCGTAAGGCTATAGCTGCCATAGATAGTGATTCCTCTGATGGATCTGGGTAAAGCAAATTGAAAACCTTCTGGAAAGGATTCACCATTCGAGATGCCATTAAGAACATTCATGATTCATGGGAGGAGGTCAAAATATCAACATTAACAGGAGTATGGAAGAAGTTGATTACAACCCTCATGGATGACTTTGAGGGGTTCAAGACTTCAGTGGAGGAAATAACTGCAGATGCAGTGGAAATAGCAAGAGAACTAGAATTAGAAGTGGAGCCTGAGGACGTGACTGAATTGCTGCAATCTCATGATAAAGCTTGAATGGATGAGGAGTTGCTTCTTATGGATGAGCAAAGAAAGGGGTTTCTTGAGATGGAATCTACTCCTGGTGAAGATGTTGTGAACATTGTTGAAACGACAACAAAGGATTTAGAGTATTACATAAACTTAGCTGATAAAGCAGCAGCAGGGTTTGAGAGGATTGACTCCAATTTTAAAAGAAGTTCTATTGTGGGTAAAATGCTATCAAACAGCATTGCATGCTACAGAGAAATCCTTCGTGAAAGGAAGAGTCAATCGATGCAGCAAACTTCACTGCTGTCTAATTTTAAGAATTTGCCACAGCCACCCCAACCTTCAGCAACTACCACCCTGATCAGTCAGCAGCCATCAACATCGGGGCAAGACCCTCCATTGGCAAAAAGATTACGACTCGCTGAAGGCTCAGATGATGGTTACCACTTTTTAGCAATAAAGTATTTTTTAATTAAGGTATGTACATAGGTTTTTTAGACATAATGCTATTGCACACTTAATAGACTACAGTATAGTGTAAACATAACCTTTATATGCACTGGGAAACCAAAAAATTAATGTGACTTGCTTTATTGCGATATTCGCTTTATTGCAATATTTGCTTTATTGCAGCGGTCTGGAACTGAACCTGCAATATCTCCAAGGTATGCCTGTACTGACAATTAAAGGTTCCCAAAGAAATATACTGATTTTTCTGTGGTGCTAAGCCTGAGTTAATGCATGCTGCTGAACCAGCCTGGCTCTATACAGAAATGACATGGTATGTTTATTTTTATGGTACAAACTGATTTACAAGAAAGTTAAATGTATTTGGAAGAACAATAACACACAGTTCAGTTCTAACCGAAATCAAAGTCAACCCATAGAAGATAATACACTAAACAGAAAAGCATACTTGCTCAGGAACAATACTACTATTACTGATTTAATAAATGGAGCTTTTAAAAAAAATAAATTTTCAACTTGTCCTTCCCAAGTGAGTCTTACTACTTTTCCAATTACCTGATGTGCAGACATTTTTCTACTACGCATTTTCAATGAGGCCAACAACATTCTAGTTTCACAGTCTTTTTTAAGGATAGAAGCAGAAATAATTTTATAAACTCAGCTTTGCAAGTCAATTACAGCTTAATTTATTCAAAGGAATTTTACCAATTGTTTGTTAATTATTGTTACTTACTCTTACAGCAATTACTGTAATCTGAGTAACACTGTACTTGGTGGCCAAGAGATGGTGTGCATATGTAACATGTAAAAATTAAAAGCACAAGTTTGCAGACAGTTCCCCTGGCACAAACCTTTCTTCCTTCTCAAAAGAAATACATATTAATACAGCTAGTTCCTGCCGCTTTTTTTTTTCTTCCTTCTTCTAAAGGACTAAAGACTTCAAAAAGAGTGGTAAAGGGCCAGGTAAAACACACACACAAAAATTATCCCAAAGGACATAACTACTATTTAAATTCTCAATTTCCAGCCAGCTTGGATGACTTCTTTTAGTAACTCATTTGCAATCATTAAACCTCAAAGTAAGTAGAACTTAGTTAACACAAAATTCCATAATGCCTCCAGACAGAAGATAATGATACAGATGGGATCAAGGAGCAATGCTGTGTAAAACTCGAATAGCAAAAGCAGCAGCACGAAAACTTGTGTTGATCTATCTACAAACTGTTACAGGTAAGTGCTCTTGTCACATAGAAACACAGTAAACTAGTCTCCTTTGGTTACTGTTGGCATTTAGAGGACAACTCTTGGTCTGGACCTTGGCTTGCACATGAAAGCAAACCCAAGAATTTGGCCAAGAAAGAATCCCTTGCAGAATTTTAGCAATAAAACAGACTAGTGATACAGCCAAGTATGAACATTATTTAAAATAATTTGTTAAATAATTTGACATCCCACAAAAAAAGATGACACAGCAAATCTAAGATTAGAAAAAGGTGTGTGCTCTGCAAGCAAAACAATAGATCTTTCCCAAAGCAGACTGCCCCAGTTCATGAAATAGCGGTAGCATCCCTGTACTTGGTGTTTCATATCACAGAGGTTGGGCTGAGGTACTCCTTGATCCAGGAACAGAAAACCCATCCATTCTAAGTGCTGTACCATCTGCTGAGGCAATCTACCTGCATGCTTTCTGTAGTTGTGAAAGACAGAGCAATAGGAGTGATGCAACAGCAGAAGTTAACTGAAAAACAAGTCAGTTTCCTGATAATGTTATCTCCAACAAACTAAGTCTTGCCAGTCTGTCTTCTAGCATAGAAGCAGTATTGTATACGGTGGAGCTGGATTTTGTAAGAAGGTAATTTTACAAGCACTTTCTGAATTAGTGTACCCCAACAAGGACTGTACAGAATGAGAAACAGAGTGGTTTGTCAGAACACACAACACAAAATAATTACTACCATCTCCTGCAACAGTCTCAAACTCTGTCCAGAGGAACAGTTTGTAAGTAAACACTCTACATGACTGAAGGTTAGGAGGTGAGCAAAGGGTTATTTTAAGAAAGGTCTAAAGAAAATTAACCTCGCAAATGACAATTTGTAGTACAACTGCTTAAAAATGCTCTTATGAATTCCACAACTTTTGTCTTGATTAAATAAGCTTTGAAACACATGTTTTTTCCACACAGCAGATGAAATCTGTCTTGAGGCTTGCTATGCAACTTGAAGGCAGCAATCTTCCTAAGCTAGTCTCAATACAAATCATACGTGACTATGCCCTCAAAAAGATACTACTAGTAAAGTCTCAAATCCTTTAAGCTGTCTCAACACAGTGACCAGCCCGGTGCTTGACAACAATCTCTTTCAACCCCAATACTAGATATAGGTGAAGTGGAAATCAAATGCCAACAATTCCCTCAAGGACTGTTTACAGTTATTTTCTGTGTGTTTTTCATTATAATATCTACCCCAAATCACTTAGCCAGAACCACTGCTTTCTTCTAAGTTTAAGAGGAGTCTTGAAGACACATCTAGGATGAAAATACTAATTTAAAGTGCTGTTTTAAGTGTTTAAAGTGCCTTCTATTCGGCTCACATCAGCTACAGAGATGATCATTCCCTATCACAAAGAACACATTCCTTATCACAAAGCATCAATTTGACTAGCCTTAGATTAAGAGAGTATATTTATAAAAGGCATACTTAGAAGATCTGGGGAAAGAAGGCAGAGGTGATAATTAGATTCTGGCAGCTGACTACTCAGATATCTTTCTTAGGATGTTGTAGTTTGTAACTTCTCTCTCACAAACGCCATAGATATATCACAATTAGTTATATGCAAGTATAGCTTGGTGTTTTCTGAAAATGAGAAGGGATCAACCTACCATAAGCTTTGCCAACACACACAGACCACTGTCTCCAGTGTGTGCCAAGTCAAGTAAGAATATCTTTGTTTACTGAGCAAGTTGCATCATCTTGTTAAAACAACATGCTGATACAGCAGTTCTGAGCACTTAATACAAACAACTCAGACTTTTAGGCAATTCTTATCAGCCTTAGATATGACTAATGATACTTTATTCCATATATTATAAATCAGTATTTCTGACACTGTATTGAAATAAACTGTGTGGTCTACCCTTAGCTGAAGACATTTTTAATACCATTCTTATTTGCAGCAACAGTTCCATTTCCTAACAATGGCTTTAGAAAAATAACAAATGATTGGAATTATCTGAGCTGTGATAACACAGGCATTTTATAACCAATGTTCAAGCACATAACTATTTGCTAAAGGGAGAATCACAGACTGTGAGATAGGTCTCTACTTCTATTCCAGAGTAACAATTCCAGTCACTGTCAAAAATCAGAGTTTGACCTTGTAAAGAAAATTAACAATAAAATTAAATTGCAAAAGTTTCTTGTCATATAAATAAAAAGAACAAGAAAGACAATTTTACAATTAAGCAGCATCAAAATGTAAGAGTCTAAATATGTCCCCCAAAATTAAACATTTGACTTGAATTTTCAGTTACCAAATCTGAAATGAAAACAAAAGTCAGATTATTTATGCCCATACAATGTGAAACTTTATTTTGAAGTTTAAGAGGTGAAAGGGGTTAAAGACATTTTTTACACATATTTTGTGGTTACATACCAATAACGCCACCTACTGGTATGACAGATGATCCAAATTTCCTTGGCATTTTAAAATTAATTTCAGAGATTTAATTTCAACTCAACATTAAACACTATTGGTTCTCTTTTCCTTTCCACTCATCTGACGCAGATCATTTCTTCCAGCATATACCCTCACGAGCAAGGAGCAGGATTAGAATTGAGCAGTTTCCTATATAATACTTAAGTATGAACTTTAATCTGCCCATAACAATAAAGATCAGAATATAGTGGTTTTCTTTGAAATGCAGCCTCTCTGAACAGCAAAGCTTTTAAGTCTGTAAAATTCATTGCTAAATCGTTTTTAGCAGAAAACAAAAACCCATAAGGAATTTTTACTTATCCAGCTCCTTTTAAAAATTCTTTCCATCCCTCCCACCCCTTAATATTTTCTGAGTCCCCAAATGAATTCTGATTATAATTATCAGTCAAAGTCCATATACAGGGCGGATATGAGTAATTTCAGGTTTAGGCAATTACCCAGGTGGATATTCCAAAACAAACCCAGGAGTTAATCAGATTCCCTCCCATCCCCTTTTTCTTTCCTAAGGGGCTTTTTTGAGTTTCAATCCCAGAGTGTTAAAGAAATAGAAAAACAACTAGAATATCCAAATAAGATTATCCTTGTCTTTTAACTAAGGTATGCAAGAAGCAAACAATTATAATCAAGACATTTTAGAATTTTACTCCACAATTAAACTGCTCTCTTCTTCCATTTTGAGTAAAACAATTTCTCCTTTATATTATTACCAGAAAATGAACAGAGATATAAATCACAATTTGGGTTCCTTTAGAGCATTGTTTCACTTAATATTTGAAATTCTTATAGCTTGTGATCATAATGTGAGGGTTTATTGGGCTTAAATTAGGCACAATTTCTACAACACCCATTCCTTAATACAGGATAACAAGCAATGGAAAGGGCCCTGCACAATGTTCTTCTCAGCAATCAAGTCTTTAGGGAAGAAATGCAATTGGATATTTTGGAATGAGCCAAGGAAACTTGCATCTCTGATTCCAAAGGGATTTAGCTTTCCTCTGCAATGTCACAATTGAAGCTGACAATAAATATAGCAGTACTGAACAAGCAGCAGATATAAAACCAAGTAGTTTTATTGCAATATATCAATGAGAGGCCATCAGGATATACAGCTATCTATTGCTGCACATATCACTTGCTACCAGAGTCACTAGCAAAGCTGCACACTAGAAAATACCTTGGCACTGCACAGGAATTCCTGAAAGAAATGTGCTGCCACCATCTCTTCCTCCCTTCTCAGGGCACTCTCTGTATGTTATAGTGCTGCTTCTCTCCTGAACAGGCTTATACCAGAAAACTAACTTGTTGGTTATTCCAAGTACACCAAAACCTTTCACACTGATACTTGAACTAAATCAAACACTCTAGACCAAATCTGTGGATTTGTGGCCCCAAACTCCACCAGACTAGAAATTCAGATACTATTGGCATTAGCCTCAAAGCAAACATTGTTCTTAAGAGGAAAGCTGTACCAAGATACAAACAGCTAGCCATGCCTCACGTCCTTAAAGACAGGACTTCCAGGAGAAATTAGAGATTTTCAACAGGAGCACCCTGAAGCCAAACATACTAAAAACCTGTATTACTTATATTTCCTCATTCAAGGACTGGGAAATACTTGGATAGTAAAAAAATTTCTCTCAAAATATGCATCTGCATCAAGAAGATAAATTAATTGTACATTTGCTAAATCCTTCATAAGATCTGGGAATCCATATAAAACTCTGTCTGATCTGAGGCAATATCATTTGGTGTGTCACTGGATTACTGCTTTTCTGAGATTTAACTTTGAGAATTAGCCTTGCGGACTAAATTCTCTGTGGTAAAGGAACAAAAGTAGGCAGAGACAATCTTCCTCAGGTGAGCAGAGCTAATGGTGTCACCCTAACACAAGGGAAAAATTTGCAGCTTGCTTGAGCAACTCCAGCTAACACTGCTTTTTTTTGTAGTTTCACAGCTAAATGCCTGGGTGTTACATTCCATTAGTGGAAATGCACAACAGTACCTGAGAACGTAGGTGAACTTGCACTCAGCTTTTTCTAAAGTATCTTATGCACAAGCTTTCAACTCATCTCTACTACACATAAAAAAAAAAGACACTTCTTATTCCATACTGAAGATGTTTTTGAAGAAAAATTTCATTTTCTAGAGCACTTTCTCAAACGGTGTTACATCTCCAGGAACAATTTACTCAAATTCACATGCATTATTCAAACCAAATGTTGTAAACTGAACAGTATTTTTACTACTTTTTCCTCTTAAACCAAATAAAGTCAATCCCTGTTTAAAAAAAACAACAACAAAAAAATCAATCTGGAGTTCATGATTTTGAACAGTCTCTCCAAAGCAAATTACACTGTAAGAATGTCCACACTAGCTCAAATAAAAAGACTGTCTAGGCTGGTAACCTCTTTCTGACAGTAGTGGATGATGAGGGAACGAATACAAGGGCAGCACTTGCATAAAGAGATGCTTCCCTAACATACCCTCTCTATCGCAGATTCTACAGCTTTTGGACCTTTTGAGCAAGAGGTCGTTCAACATAACCACTAAGCAAGACGAATGATGTCCCCTTTTCTATTTGCAGGTCCCAGATTTCTGCTAGCGTAGGTAAAAAATTTACAGCAGTCCATTTTCAAGCTATTCCAAAAGGTGTGGATAACTGACAACAATCACCAAACAAAACACTTTCTTTAGCTCATAATTATTCCTTTTACTGACAATTATGAAAAATTGTTCTGAAGGTACACAGCGAAAACCTTCAGTTTTGTCTGCCCATTAAAAAGTTTTATTACTCCAATTTAATCAAATTAAAATAAAAATATTACTACCACTGTAATTGCTAGTGATAGGGAAGTTTACACATTACTTATGTTTGCATCAAGTCCTGAGAGGACCACCTACCATAATGTAAGTGCTAAAAAAAACCACAACAGTGTTTCTAGTAAGAAAAGAAGAATCTTAAAGGTAAGTGACATCACAGTTCAGAAACTGCTATATATATATATACAGCTATATATCAGTAAAAATCCACAACGCTGCATGCAAAATCTGGGAGACAGAATTTTCCTCACTCCATTTCAAAATATTCTACCAGATTATTAGTTTTAACTTTGCTGACAGGGCTTAAAAAAAGAAAAAAAAATGCTAACAAAAATAAAACCACCTGGCAATTTTTTTTTTTAAGCCACAGTAATAAAATCATGACTGTTTTTATAATTCAGTGAATAAGGCACTCATGTAAGGCACTCAATGGCAAATTCAAACATATACATCTTACTAGAAAGGCTTCTCTTCAAATTTACATACTCTGTACAGATGTCTCAACCGAAGCACTAACTTCCAAAGTTCTATCATGATTTCAAAAAGCAAAACAAAACAAAACCCTTTACAAAGCTTACACTCTGTATTGATAAAACAATCATATATTTTGATGACTTTAAGAATGTCTATGACTCAGATTATCATCACAGACCTTTTTTCGGTTTCAAGTTACTGACAGGTAATAAAAACCATCTCAACCTTTTCCTCTGTTCTTTGGCCTAATAACTCAGTTCACATGGTAGATACTCCAGAGCAACTTCTAGTTGCCTCAGAGGCCAATGTCATCTGCTTAAGCTTGTAAGAACCTGAATGTAAGGTTTGAAAACACTTTCTCAAAGTACTTTCTGCTTTTTTATAGACTAGTATAAACTCTTAAGACAGTGAATAGCAATCTCAGCCTTGTGAGTGATAGTTTGTAACATGAGGTACCTATGTCAAGGTAGCCCATGCACTACTTCAAGAGTGCATATTCATTCCTATACCATGTTAAATCAGATCAAGTTTGCTTTGAACTGATCTACCCTATAATACAATGCATAGAAACAGCTCCAAAAGTTTGTGTGAAATGGTATCTGCAGTACGAAAATTTGATCAACATCAAATCTTACACCTCTTGCAAACCTGACCCCTGAAAATTTCTTTAAAAAGATTATCAACATCATAGCCTGAAGATTTTTGGTCACTTTTCATTTGGAAACATTAATTTTACATCATATAGTATTTTTTAAAATTATATTCATAAATAGCTTTTACATATATATGTATATTAGGAAAAAAACAACAGCCTAACAACCTATATGGCAGGATTTAACCTGTTTAGACCTAAAGTAAATTGCATCTTGAAGCAGCAACTGCTGTTGCTGCACCGTTCTTCAGGCTGTAAAAAAATGTTACATAATCTGATTTGGCCAGAAAAGTCAGTCTCTGCTAACCTGGGATACTTGATTCATACATCTTCCACTAAGTCTCATATTCACCTTATAGACCTCTGATACACTGTTACAGAATCATTTCAAGAAAAAGATCCTACTCTCCCAAAACATTTTTAGGAGTATGCCCTTATGACTGGGTGAACAAAGTCTGTTTTTGTCCTCTTTGATGTCCCTAAAAACCTTATTTCTTTGACAACTGAGCTCCTCCAGATACCTTTCACACCCAGCTAGCAACACATAGAAACAGAATTCAGTCAAGAATTTCATGTTGAGGTTGCATTCTTACTCTGCTGAGCTTTTCAAAATCAGACTATTCCCAAAGATGATGGAAGGCACCGTCTAATATTCCTAATCCAAAGACCCTGAATGCTGTGAGAGTACAAAGGGAAAGTACCACAATAAGCAGCTACGCTCATGCATTCTCCCTGAATAGTTTCCCCCATTACTGTTATTGGGGACAGCAGATTGGGCTAAGCAAACCACTGGTCTAACACAGTAGGGGACTTCTTATGTTCTTATCCAGTATCAATAAAGCAGTACATTCCCCAAACTCTCATTGTGATTGACTTGTGATTTCTCAAAAAAGATTCCTTCATTTTATGAAATACAAAGCTGATGGGGTGGGGGGATGGGGGGGACATTTCAGTGATGGACCCCGGAGAACAGAAAGGTTTCTTCCTGACCTCCTTCAACTCATTCTTGAAGTACACCAGATGCATTTCTAACCTTCTGGTCATTAAGATAATTCAAAAGAACCCTTATTAAATACCTAAAAAGTATTAAAAAAAAAAACCCTATACCCTATGGAAAGCTTACCCTGCATTTTTGATCCATTACTGTGGACTGAATCCTCTTCATCACGAAATTAAAAGAAATCTTTCACAGACTTAGTAAGACAGCACTAGATTTTCTTATGTAATACCTAATGTACACAACTACTATTAAGAAAGTACATACTATCTTGTGTATACAAGTTATATTTCAAATACCAACTTTTAAAGTCTACACAAAAAACTTAAAATTGTTTAAAAAAAAGTAACAATGGAAAACAAATACCACTTTAGTGAATAAATTCCAATATACATCTGAATACTTTAGTGACAAAAAGATTTGTTGTGTTAAATCCTGATTAAGACTACAAAGCCTGCATATAAAACAAGGACAAGTTAGAGGTAAGAAATGTAAAGTAATCAAGCTAACAGAAACAGTCACTGGTTCTTCTCAGAATTAAGAATTAGTTGCTGACCATTACCTTTAGAAACTCTCCTGAAAGTAATGATGCGCAGAGATTAAGGATAGCTTAGTTTGCTTGTGTCACTTGTGATGGTATACATTAAGAACAAAGTTGGATTTTCAAACAGAGGAGTTGCAAGCCCAAAATAAAATATTTAACCACTGAAATTAACTTTAGAAATTCTAACAGCAAAGAAACTTGGCCCCTGTTTTTTCCCAGTTTTGCTTTAAGAATTATGCAATCATAAAAGATTCACTTTTCCAATTCTTACTGTCTAGACTCCACCATCTGTGTTGAATAGATCTCCATTGCTGATAACAGGGGCTTAGACACTTAATTCATACATAGTGTAAAACACATTGGCGTGAAATGTCTCCATAAATATCTGCCCTATCAAACGATCAGTTTTACTGTCCATAGGGGTTGGTAAAATGGTACAGCTGTTAAGGATCAAGTCTGTACTCGCATATTTTTTTTTGTTTCAGGAGGTGGGGTGGGAGGAGGTGTTACAAATATACATGCGGACCACTCTTTGATTACATGTCTCTACTGCCTTTTAGAACAGCTAAGCATGGATAGTGGTCTGAAGGAAACTTGTGGCTGTTATCAAAAAAATTAATGTACTGACTTGTTTGCATGGCAAGTTCTTTCCAGCAGACACAAACAAGCATCCCTTCTGCAGTTAATACAATTATTCAAGCCACAGTGCCTTCTCCTTCAAAGGTAGATCATGGCAGATTAGTCAGACAGTTTCCTTTTGTAAAGGAATGTACATTTTTATTTAAGAGAATGTCACAGACGTAAGTGTATTGAGATTCCAATAAAATATTTGATATATTACACTACATACAAAAATTATTAGTTAAATTGGTGGCGACAGAAATTAGAAGTTCTTCTGCAAACTGTGAAGAGAAATGCTTAAGTGAGTTCTTCTGAAATGGGATATTAGGGTAGAGCAATATCACTAATGGAGTTCCCCTGAACCGGACTCCAGGTCAATCTTACAGTACACCAGTGTAATCCAATAGTACATAAAGTCAACAACTTTGTCAACATTGAGGTTTATGAGAGCATCAGATGAGAAGCAGAAGATGACTCTGTCCTAAAAAATTTCAGCCTACTTGTACAAACATCAAAGCACACCATCTGTCACACAGAAGACTAAACCAGATCATCATCACTTGGAAGCAACAACAAAGGAAAATGGCTATTTCACCAAATCTATTGCGAGATGGCTGTGAACCACAAACACAACATTGCACAGAAGAATTATTAGTACCTCTGTACAAATATGACTAACACTTCACCTGGAGTCATATATACAATTTTGGTTACCTGTGTTCAAGAAAGTTGAACAAACAGGTGGACAAACAGTCTCACAGACTGCCTATAAAGAAAATCCAGGAGAAAAGGAGCCTATCACATGAAGAAGCTAGAAGAAAACAGCTGGTTGGCCTGACAAACTAAAAATCATTAAGATATACAACTTTTATTTCTAAATAGTAGATAAACATAGTAGAGAAGACCTATTAAGCTGAAAAATAACACCGGATTACAAGCAAAACGTATAAATTGGCAAGAATATACTTAACTGGAAATCAGAAAATAGTTCTGGAGTCTCACTCCAGAAACAGCTTTTCCATTAGAATAATTTTCACATAAAGCATAATCAGAGATGATATGACATAGCTGCCTGGAACTGCAGGTGACTGGAACATTGTGTGCTTCTGGTTTTTCCCCAATTATGCTAATTGTAAAATGCAGCACATAACTCCCCAAGTGTTTAGATACTTTTAGTTTTTGAGCTTGCCTATCAAATTGAAGTTTATAGCCCACAGGCTTGATTACATTACACTATAGCACAAGCACAGCCATTATCTGCAAATCTAAAAGAGTTCTACAGATAATATTATCTCAGATAGGCTTGTGCTAGCGTGGATGCACTATCATATAAATAGTCATAACATATTTTAAACTGTTGCAGCTCTTGCATTTTTTTCCAAATGCTGAAACATACTTATCCAAATGATGTTTTGGACCATCATTGCCTGTATACTTTAACACAGCTACCCAAATAAGAAAACCATTGGACGACAATTAAACTGCCACTAAACTTCACGCTCAGTTTAAAGACAATTATAAGCCATAGCAAATCTAGAGTTTGTTTGCCTGAGTACATAAAATACAATTTAAGAAAAGCTCTACAAAAAATATACTAAGAAAGCAGTTTAAAAGCAGTAATAACTATATGGACAACTACAAAATCAAGAAATATGGAGTCTTACTAAAAATCTTTTTCTTACCTTTTCCAGGACTTAGGTTTTGGTCTATAAACACCTTAAGCTCTCCATTGGCTTCAATTAGTCCAGCCTATTAAAGAAAGTAACTTTTATTAAATTTACAAATACTGACAGCCTTTTGTTGTTAAAGATGGAATGAATCATACCAAAAGACTCTGTTGCCACCACTCCGGTTTCCTCAAAACACTGCCACTATGAAACCACACTGTTTATGGCACAAAATATGACAAATTTTTAAATCTGCAGATCTTATAAATACCATATTCTGAAAAAGCAAGGAGAAAATACTTTCACTTTTACCTTGCTATTTTGTGTCCTAATCTAAGCTCTAATAGTACACACACATTGTTTTAAGAGATAGCTGAAAACCCTTCTAACAAGAACCATTGACACCTGTAACTACACTTTTATCTGTGTAGATACTATTTACCTACTACAGAAGCTAAACATTATAGTAAAAACAGCACTGGTGGTAGACAGGGCTTTAATCATTTTTATCAGAAAAATGGCATTACAAAAGAAACAGCTTGAGAGTTTTTTAGTTTTTTTAATCAGAATTTAAAGCTCTTAAATAAAAAAGCTATAGGATTATATACAAACATATAAAGTAATCACCATCCCTTGAGAAAGCTCACAGTGGAAGTTACTCAAAAAAATTACTATTAATTTCTGGATAGAAAATATTGGATTCGCTAATTCATTGGTACTTCCAGACAAAACAGTACTGAAAGAATAATGAACACAGGACACACGTATTGCTTCCATTTAGAAGGAACAGCAAGAGAGCCAACACTCGTACTTACCATAGTTTAGCATGTCATATTATGGAAGCTGGAATTCCTAGCTAAATTTTGTGCATAGCTGGTATCTTGCAGGCTACTGAGAATCTTCAAAAGACAATTAAGTGGCCTGCTATTAGTCAACAGCAAGGCTTTCCCCTTAAAAATCAACCTGAAGAGCCCTGCTTAAAATTTGCCGGGTGAGACAGAAGTTCTGCAAGATAAGTGAGCCACTAGGGGATGCTATGGTGCTGTTATGACCCAGGTTTATGACAGCAATGATTTCTTAAGAAAGGTAAGAATACAAGAAAATGGGAAACCTTCTAAACTTTTCTCTCTTCAGTGAAAGGGGAGAGGAGAAAAAAAGATGGCTGAGTATTGAAAGCAGGCTGGGAAGTACGCAGAAGAGAAACTTTGCTAAAGAAATCATAAAGAACAGTGGCCTGTAAAGACATGGCAGAGTCCTAGGAGGACCTGATGTCACAGAGAAAGCATAACCAAGGAGAGAAAGGAAGTGATGGGTAAAATGAAGAGCTTGTGGCATTTCTGTCTTCTATTCTCCTATTTTTTTCCCTCAAAAGTAATGGAATAGCCCTGTTTTAATAAGACTGCAAGTACATACAACTTACCAGTATAAAAACACTACTTACTCTCCGCCTTGCCCCCAGTAGGGATTCAAAGGTCCGCTTAAACAAACGACAGTTCCAGTGGCCTATTCCCAGCCGTCTGAACTTTTATAAGCCTAACTCTTCATTGCACACAATTCAGAACTACAACAAACTATATCACTCTATTAGCTGGCAAATGCTTTCAAAGAAAGAAAGCACTCAATGTGAAATCAGTATCACATACAAATGTGTTATTAGAGCTGCATTCCATGGCAATATGACATTCCAGAACACTGGAACCCAGTGTATTATACAAAGATAATTTTTTGCTAAGTATTACATTATACCTATACTACCTCAATTTCACAAGAGTGTTAAACCACACAGGAAGTGCAATCTCATTGTCATATATTTTTTAAATGTAATGCTTCAGTTTCTATTCAACAGCAGAAAGAACAGGTTTATGCTCTAGGATTCCTGCCAATTCTTTTCCATAAGAATCAAAAACATACCAACAAGAACGAAAAGAAATGTCTTGAGTTTGCGATTTGTGGACCATCAGAAAAATGGCTGTTTTATTCTTTAACATGTCTCATTTCAAAGCACATGAATTTAACAATTTTGATTTATTAAATCCATGCATCAGTTTAATATGCAAAAGAAAATGTGCATTGAGTTCATGTGTCAGTTATAGTGATAATCCAAACACAAATATTGAAGCTGTGAGCATTATTCTCAAGTTCTCAATTCTCAAATGCAAGTAATTACTGAAATAGCTATTAATGCAGTAATTAGCAAATTAGCTAATTCAGTAATCAGTTATTTATAGGTCCCTTCCTATTTTACAATTTTTTTCTTAACTAGGATGGTCTCCAATAAAACCATTTCTAAAAAATTATTCTATTTTTCAGTACTTGAGCGACTACCACAATTGTAATACCAAATCATCTGATGAGCTTTAGCTCTTCTTCTTCATAATCTACAATATATAACTCTAGAAACACAACAAATCTATCCCAGCACTACAAAGGGTCAGGTTAGTGCTGCATGCCCTGATCCACCCTTTTGTGTGACTGGAATTACATAAGCCACAGACAAACCAGAGAACATTCAGGAAAAATACTGCATTTCAATCAACAATAGAATGCAACTGGGAAAAAATCAGAGAACAACAATAATCGAACACTAAGAACAACCTTCTCAGAAACCAGGAAACTCATGAAGACTACAGAAGTTACAGTTCTACCATCGTTCATACCAGCGTCTTGCTAGAAGGCTCAGTTCTGGCAGTTAAAAATTCAACTCACTCATGAGAGAGCATGCCTACGAATAACTCCAGGAAAACTACTTGGGAAGAATACTATCAAATCCTATAGAAAATAGCACCTCCAGCTGCTATTATTCTTAATGAAAATTAATTTCTGTTGAAAATTCTGTTACTCCAGCCCCAGTATCTGCACACTTTGGGTACCTTATTTGATTCTAAGGTTGTGAAAATTTGTCACTAGTGGAGTCTCTTCAAAGTTACATGCAAGCTTTAAGACAGGAATACAGTTTTGAAAATCTTTTTGGCTAGAGAACTGAAAAGCAAAACTTCCATCCCACATGAAATTCTGGTATCTTTGTTCTAAAATGGAGCTACTAGGAAATCCCTTAGCATATATTTCAAAGTAATTCCCCCTATTATTCAAGGCGTGTTGTTTTGGAGGAGAGACCAGGATTACTCCTCCATGATGCATCTAGCACAAAGCAGTGCTCAAAAAGAAAGAAAGAAAACAGAACCTAGAGGTAAATGTGACCATAGCTCCCATTAGGTATAATTACATAGTCACAGATTCACACTGAACCAAAAAGTGAACTATTCAATTTTTTTCCCCCCAATGGAAAAGTAACCTTCCCACAAGAAGGGTTTAAACTTGAAAGAAATTCTGTTCTATGATGGGAAAACGCACTTAGTTTTCAGGCCTTATCTATCAATTTGTATCAAGGTATTCTGACTTTTTTCCACCTGATAATGTAATTTCTTTGTATTCTCCTTTTTCTGATGATCTTCTCATGATCCTCAATTTCAAGATGCATTACTTCCTTTGATGACAATGTCAAGGCTGCTTCAAATAATATCGCGTCCTTAACATTTGATTTTGAACATCTGATTCAGCTTTATTAACTGACTGCAACTTCACAATTTAGAGCTGTTTTCTCTTCAGAGAGACATGTTGGCTATATATGCTTCTGTACGGCTATATAAAATAACCCTAGTCTCCTAAATGGGTAACAACAGATATAGGAAAATACGACATCTTTTCAGCCTTTGTCCTTTCCGCATTTGAACAAAATGGACAATGATTGGGGAAAAAAAAAAAAAGCTTTTAACACTTCATACAGCATCTAAGCTATAGTAACTTAAAGCATGAATATAAACTTTGATCTTCCTTCCACAGATCAGAAGGAGAAGGTTAAAAACCCTTGGACAAATTAGTAAATTTGAGAACTGTAGCTGCAGAACCCATGCTGGAGTCGTTACCCCAACCCACCACTTAGACTCTGTCTCATCAGATTCTTCAGAAGTTCTAGGGAAAAGAAACTGACTGACAGGCTAAACCAGCAAAAATTCAGCTAAGTTAGCTTTGGCCTCCTATGAGATCACCAGCAGTCATAAGGACTGGAAAGTCTATTTTTGTTTTGTTTTCAAGCAAAAGTTGAAAAACTACAAGTGGTCTCAGCCTGACAGTCAACTGGGAAATACCTTTTTGCTGGTACTAAAGCTAATCTGAAACAAACTTTACTAAAAATATAGAGAATTTCACTTACATTAAAAAAAATCATCCCTTAGTGCAGACTGTCACAGAATAATTTATTATCTTGCTAACAAGCTAATTTCTGTAATCTTTGTAGTTATGCACTAGAAACTCAACACCCTTACAAGAAAAGTATCATTTCTTCCTCAGCTTTCCAAACTTAGAGCTCAATTTCTTAATAAAAACTGGCATAAAATTATTCACTAAATCTTTAAATTAAACAGAAAAGATGGAAGCTGAAATTGGATTCACAGACAAAGAACCCATGAAAAGTGTGACCAAGTGCAGAAGTTTGGCTAAAACAAGACTTAACAAGTACATGTGCTATGTCTATCAGGTTTAAGCTGAGAGGAAGATCTCCATACTTCTCTGGGATAAGTAAACGTGGGGAACAGAAGACTGCTTTTTTGCCACAGAAATACCTTTTCTGTCTGGCTTCTAGGTAACGAGCTCATTTTAATTATATTTCTTGAGAAAGAGCTTGGGGAAGAAGAAAAAAAAAAGTTGGAAGAAACAGAGGTATTTGCCAAAAGGTATTTAATTCAATAGAAATGTTCAGTTGTTAATAGCAGATTAAACTCACTAGAATGAGGAACAGGACTGGGATTGACAACAAAACAAGAAAACTGGGTGCCAAATACATAATGCTGCTTAAAGAATGGGAGTCAGAATGGGACAGACAGAAAAACAAGTGGGGAATATTGGGACTGGCTGGGAAAGAAATCAGCTCTGGAATGAGCCAGAAAAAAATCAGATAGAAGATGACAGATGAGTTGAGGCAGAAAAACTGGGAGTCAGTGAAGCAGAGGAAAAAGAACCGGTGAGAACTTAAGAGAGAGCTTTAATTGGACAAGATCAGATCCTGTATGGAGATGGGCAGAACGTGGGAACTGGGAAGAAGAATACAATCTATTCTAAATTAAACTAGGACTGACAAGGTAAATAAGCTGGGACCAGATTGAGAAGATTAATCAGGTAAGGAGTAGTAAAGACAGAACCGGGAAATGGGGAAATCTGAAAGGAAACGTATTTCCACTAGAGTATATTCCTTCCCAGAGCCTGTCAAGGAAGATGCCTCTGTTGTCTGCAGGCATTTGCAAAGCCAGCTAGCAAAAACGCACACATCTCATGCAAGCTTCACCTTAATTTGATCCACAGAGAATAACAATTCCTAGGATTTTACCTTTTAAGAATAGGCAATAAATGTAAAGGCCCTATCACATGCAGTTTTATTATGTGCCACTTCACTGACAATGTATTTTTTTTTTTGGTTTGCCTCATTTTCATATCAGGAAGCTACAAAGAAATAAACGGAAAATTAGCATGGCTATGAAGTAGAGAAAGGCTCGTAAGTGTTAGAAACAAGGTTGCTTAACAACCCTAATTTTTCTTCCACACCTATCCATATGCATGATGTCATCTGTAACAAGATGATCACACACTATTTTTTTCATTGGACTCCCATCTCATTCAGGGACCAGAGCAAACATGCTCTGGGAATGAATCATCATGTAAATGCAGGAGACTATTTTTATGGGACACCCAATTCATTTTTCACAGAAATTAAAAGGCAATTAAGGAGTAAGGTTGAGGACTGCAGTAAGGGAAAGGAGGGTCTTAAATTGAAAATATTTGAATTGCATTTTGCAAATGAAGTAGCGAGAACTATGCCCTACTGTATAAAGTTACATAAAAGAACTTTTAAAGTCAGGTTACGGAAGTCTGAATCTGCAAAATTCTCAGATGCGTTATTTTACTGTCTGTGCTTCCATTGCCTGTTTCCAAAACAGGGATCATCCTCAGTTCACAGCAGCACTGTGAAGACCAGTGTATTTGTCAAACACTCTGCAAGGAGCTATACCATTGAAATAAGCTTCCCCAAAAGTAAATTGACTTATTAGCACCTTAGCTAGCAGGCCAAAGTCAAAACACTACACATTAAAAGATCTGGATCACACAGAAAATTGTGAAGATAAAAACTAAATGTAGAACAGTACCTCAGTTAAGCACTGTCAATCTTTGCTCTCCATACAGGCTCTGCTGCTAATGCATGTACCTCAGACACCGAGTATATACAAAATGACACTTGCAATCTTGTTCAGTACGTCAAGACCATTAGCTTTTTTGGTTATTTTTCTAAGCAGAGTAACGCACCTAGAATTCAACAAAGATTACATGAAAAATTCACTTTGAAGATGAGTCAAATAGTGGTCCAGTTTAAGTAGCCACACAGATTCACAAACTTGATTGGAGTTAAATTCATTATATTGGGTTGTTTCTTACAAATACCAGTCTTTCGCAATAATTGAACTCCAACTGATATGATCCTTGCACACTTTGAAGTTGGCATTCCCCAAAACTAACTGCAAAGTTACAGGAAGGAAGCAACTTTGGTCATATTCACCTTAGGAACCTCATACTCAAATCACTGGCTTGCCACTTCTACCAGCTGAATTAATAAGAAAAAAAAAAAAAAATCAATCAGCTGTGTCCTCCTGAACTAAATAATCATGTAAACAAACAAGCAGCAGCCATTTCCACAACTAGCTCCTGGTGCTGACTATCCTAGATTTGACCCTAGTAGACTGTTGTTTTTCCAACCAAATCTTTAGAGCAGTTTGTTCAACAGCATCTTAACCACAGTAGACTTCAACAAATAACATTAAACAAGATTCATCCCAAAGTCATTTGCCTCACTAATCTCCTCATCAGTGTATTAAAAGACTACAGCAGCCCACAATTTTATTTTCAAATAAGTCTGTATTACTAATGTGATACTGCGACACCTATCAAATGTAGAGTAATGCAACACAACATTTGGGGGTATATGGACCATTGTCAACCTTTAAAATCAAGTTGTCCACTATCAGCCTGAGAACAACTTCAATGTACAGAATGTTTAGCAAAGATTGGCCCATTTTTCCTCCCACTAATCCTAACCAGCCACAATAAATCTCCACTGAGTGATATTCAGTCAAGCAAATATAATCGCTAAATAAGTGATACATTAAGATCCCTACTGTAACTGAACTATTAAAAGCTGGTATTTTGTTTATCATTTTAAGTCATCAGCACGCACCGTATTTACTCAGTAAAACTACAGATATCTATCTATAAACAGCCACTACCATAAACTAAAACATACAATACCTACAGAAATTAAACACACAAAGGCTATAGGAAAAGACTTAAATTACACAAATAAATTACCAAGCTGACAGGTAACTTCTGAGTTGCTATTTTCTGTGTCTTTTAAATATGAACCAACACAAAAAATGAGACACGCTCTTATTGTGTTATTTATAATGTAAAAAGGAGATCTTTAAGATTATTTTACCTCTGCCCCCTTCTAAAAAACATATTTAAGAAAATTTTAATCTTTGAAATCCCAAATTGAGATATTCTTCCCAGAAGACTTAACTTCATAATATTAATTGATCAATTCATAAATTTCTGAATATGTGAGGAATGACTAAAAGCAAATAAAAATAATTCAAGCTACTTAAAAGTCACTGAACTAAAATGATGTCAGAAAAGGTGAACGAAACACTTGAGCTCCACTAAGGATTCAACTTCTCTAGTCCATCTTTATTGAATCTCCCAGTACATAACCAAAAAATACATAAAAGGAGAAACCAGCTAATATTTTAAAAAGTTTGAAAAATGTTTTTGAAGACCTTTCAATACTATCTAACCATTAAAAGTGCATCATGTAAAAAAAGTTCCCAAACACATCTTTCTCCTGCTTCCATTAGTATCTCTTTTTTCAAAAAATGTATACCAAATGCAACCCTTTAAGATCATAAAGAATTGCCTGAGGTTGATATAAAAGCACCATATGAAAACTATCAAAGTACAACTTTTGGATTGTATTGGTGAAATTTACTGTACAGCAGCACAGATCTACTAAATTTGGGGAAAGAAACAGACCTACTGAACATGTAAGGGTGATTTTGCTGTTGTTCTTTTGTAAGTATTCTGCTCAGTAAATTGATTAGATGAAACCATGTACCCAAACATTTTCTGATCACTCAATTAAAATAAAAAACCAAACAACCTTAATCCCTACATCTTTAGATCTCTTAAACAGTAACATTAAATCAGGTGCTGAACTTTGTGCAGGTAGAACTTCTTACATGATGTCCTCAGAATTTACAAATGTGCACAGAGCTCCCTTTGCAAATTTAGATGCAGAGGACATATCTAGTGTTGAACGACACAAATGAAAGCACCATGAAATACTGAGAAGATATCTTAAGATTTATTACAGCCATGCAAGCTAGAGATCAAGAGAAAAATCAGTCATAAACTAATTCAAGAAAAAGATGACAGTAAAACAAAACATGAAATTTGAAAAAAAAAATCTAATTTTAGAACCAGTGGTTCCAAAACTAACATCACTATAAGGCAACCTATGAAAAAGTAGAATGTATGAACTTTCCAATGAAGAGCTCTCAAGAAAGGTATTTGAGTTTGGGAGACATTCTGAAGGCTAACAATGGCACGTCAGTACAAAAAGTTTGTGAAATACCAAATTAGTTTTCAATTGCATATTCTTCATGACAAAATTCTTTTCTATGACTGGAAGCAGTCCATGAGATAATGGTGAACAACTGAAATAATCATAAACAACTGCTGCTACATAAAGAAACTATTATATATACAATTTTTGAGAACAGAAGGAATCTTACTAATTCCTTTTGCCTAGCCCCTTTTTTCCCAGAACTCGCTGTACTACCACAGATTGGACTATCTTCTCTAATAGCTCCAGACCCTGAAGGTGACTCCTAACTCTTCTCTTCTATATAAAAATGGGTCTTAAAGCAAAGAGCAACAAGCTTCTCTTTATGGCTGCTTTGGAGGCCTCAACAGTTCATTTGCAACAGAAATAACTGAAAGGAGAACCCGGATCATGCCACACGTTTAATCTTCAGCTACAGTTTAAAAACTGTTAAATTAGTGGAGGAGGGTATATTAACCATTGATACTGGAAATATTTACCTTCCTAATTTTCAGAGAATTCTAATATCTAACTGAATATAAAACTGACCAGCAACTAGTCCTCAGTCTCATACTGGGAGTTTGAAGACAAAACCACCCATAAGTTACCTAATTTACTTTCTTGCTATAGTAATTCCTGCTTCTTCTATCAGTATTGCACCCTGCCTGGTTTTAAGTATCCCAAGGATGGACACATCACCATTTCCCTCAGGGAACTGTAGCCCCCAAAAAATTTTATTATTTTATTGCATGAATCCAGTGAGCAGCACAAGTCAGCTGAGGACACTGTTATATTTGGCACCTCTGGCTCCTGCCCGGAAGGTGACAGAACTGTAAGCAATGGAAGAGTCTATAGCCGAGTAGACTCAGCAGAATCTTAGAAAATAACACTGATTAACCAGAAAGAGGAATGCTGACTAAACTGGAGTTTCTGGAGATTCTCTATGTGTGATTGACTCTAACTTTGCCTCAGTCCAAGAGGCTTCCCACCCATTGTACTCACTATGCTCACAGAAGACATGCACAGTGCAAACGTACATGTTAAATTGTACCCAACTCTACCAACCCTGACTGACCACAATCTGTCACTCAGTCTCTGACAGGCAATAGAATGATCCTGTCTCCAAGCTGCACACATTCTTCAGAACTGCGACGTGTTCTCTCTTCCATGCACATTTCTATCAGTTTCTTTGAACTACAACCAAAGTAGTCTTTGTAGTAACAAGCCCTTCTGAACTGAATGTGATATTCCACAACCAATCTGCCTGATTTTGCTAGAACTGCTTCACCACACTACATAATGCTCACATGCAGAAAATGAGCAGTAACTGTGCTCATTACTGCTACCAGATCACATTGAAAATGAGTTTGCCTTTGCTTTTTTCTTTTTTTTAACCATTTACTGCTTTCCAGATCCCCTAGTCCTTATATGATGTAACCCACAGTTTTCTGAAAAAAATTTTTTGATTCGTATACAGAGACTTTAGCTTTCACAAGCTACTAGTATTTCTTTTCTTCACTAGTATTTTTCAGTTTATCCAACTGCAACATTAGTTGTGACTACACTTTTCAACTTCACCTTCAGGTTCTTAATTAAGATGCTAGATATGAAAGTATCTATCTTTTTTTTTTCCTAATAGTTTTTGGACCATGTCAGAGGAAATGAAAATATTTTGCCAAAAATCTGTACTGTGTTAGTTATTTTCTCTTTAACATACACTCTGAAAAGCTTTAAAGGGATACATATTAAATTAGTATTTAGCAGAATTTAGATTTGGTCAAACAGCTTATAAATACTATCTTGCCAGCACACCTGATCAGTACTTTTGTAGTTATTTAGTCATTTTTAAAAACAAATAATTGATTTGCCAGCATTCTCTATCATGCTCCCTATTTGTTCAAGTAATCCAGTAAGTTCTCAATCTGCAAACTTCTATGAGTATTTAACTTTTAAAACAGGCCCTTTCAAACTGTAGTTTTTATAAAGAGGAAAAAAGAGCTGAAGTGATCAACAAAAGGAAAAGAAATGTGCCTTCCTGCGGCAGGTGTGTGTGTGGAGGGGGAGGCACAAGAGAGAAGACTTATCTTGTCATGCCCTGGCTCCACACCTTCCCCTCCTGCAGAGTTGTCTGCTTCATCAGTCACTAGAGCTAGCACTAGACCCAGCAGCATGGAGTAAGCGTGGCAGGTACACTGAGCCTGTGTTCCCAGGCTGGAGCACACGGAAGCCACTTGGTCACGTAAATGCCATCTGAAGCCCAGACTTAGCATCACAGCAACACAACCGTTACCACAGACTAGTCATTTCAGCCTTGTTGGGAAAAAGGGAAGGAAGGGGTGGGGCATTCACCAACTCCTGACTGTGCCATCTCCTTCACCACTGTATCTTACAGTCGGTTACTCCACTTGATAGGTGACATGGCAAAACCATGAGCCATTAATCATGTCAGTGTTTCCATGTCAGAATGTTTAAACTTACAGTGGTGCAGGTCTCTGCGGACTCAGTGCCTAGAAATTTAGTGACATCTTCTCTATTATGAATAATTCCACCATTTCACTATGGAATGAACTTGGACTTTGGACAATTACCAGAATCATTCTTATTTTCCCTTCTGAAAATCAAAAATTGTTACACCAATTAGCATCTCTATTTTCTAGCAGTAAATCAAACTTAGTATGGCCTACTGTCAGACTTGGGAAAGCAAAACGTATTTAAAACTTCACAAGATTCATTAACATGGTCTTCGACGTTACATAAGGGTAGGCATGTAACGGTCTGCAAAAAAAGGAAGTAGTTCATCCTTCTTCCCTGAGACAGGATTAAATATATGTAGAGGTTTTTAAGAACAGGTTAGAAAATCCTTCAAATAAGATTTCAGACCTTTTCTAGCTAGCTTGTACCAGTGTCCAATTAGACTTAAAATTTTACCTAAAATCTAGATTGCCATTTTTCTAAATTCAGTTGATTACTTCTTTTACTCTCAGAAGACACTGAAAACAATTTTTGCTCCTATTTGTAGCATCTTTTTTCTCATGTTTCTCATTCCTCCCTTAACTATTCTCCTTTCTAGAAGCGGCTAGAACTTTCTATGTAACATGTCATTCTTTCTTAAATGTCTTTTTCTCATTATGCTCTCCTAGACTTTCTAGGGTATTCATCAGTATTCACAGGTGCTAGTACTTCCTCACTGGGTTGACCTCTCTCACAAAAGACAACGTTAAACAAATGTACTTTAATATCTCAATTACTTTGAACTGCTTCAATTTCTTCTCCTATTCTAACACTCCTCCTCCATTTTCTTCCCGCTAAGACGGCCTTTCATTCCCTGAACTATCTGCTATCTGTAACATACTTGGCTATGCTTATCTTTGCCAGGCAAGCTTTGAGTGACTATGTATTTCTGGTTGCTTCTCTGTATGTTAAGATGTTTTTCAATTGCTTCTAAACTACTCAAATTCTCTGCAGGATTAATTTGTTAAACCAATCACTGTTGCACTGAAATTCTCGCTACCTGAAACCTACAATGGTTCATATCACATTTTAACCTGTTGTTTAAGAATCTGAAGTTGTATCACTTTTCCTTAGCTTGTTAGTTGTGTTTTTTTTTAAGTGAAGATATATTCTAATAGGACTATGGAGTAGTATCTTGTCTTACTGTCAATAAAGAAATGTGAAAGCCCAATTACATTAGCCATTAATAAAGAATTCTGTTTTAAATGCAGGATCTATTTAAACGTTTTTTCTAATTCTTAAAAAAATACTGAAATGGGTAAGGAGCAAACATATCACTTCTTGGCCTTTTGGCTCAGGTCAAGCGTACTGTAGATGGTTCAAAAGGTAGGCCACAGAATCAAAGCCACTAACCTTGAAGTCAATGATAATGAAAGTCTATGATGAAAGTCCCCAAAGCCTGTTTTTACTGACACCAATTAGCATCTTTTGGTAGACAGAGGAGAAACAATGAATACACACGGAGATTGAACCAACTTCTCTCCCCTGAATACATGATGCCTCCTTGAGCAGAATGCTAGCATTGACACTCCTGTTTTGCCAGTTGTCAACTGGTAACAACAAAGGAGCAGTCAACGACAACCCCAAAATCTCAGCAGTATTTTATGTATGTGGAGTTTTCTAAATTCAATTCAAAAACAAGTATTTTTAGTGTCCAGTGTGAATACACATAACGCCACCAACGCAAGTGCTTTTATGGGGACACTGATCTCTTCATTAATCACTCTGAAAAATGGCTGCAGATATAAAGATGGTTTTATGTTGTTTCATCTTAAGAAAAACATAGATTAGGCTTGGTGTACAGCACAGAAAAAGTATGTTCCATATATCCACTACTGCCAGCTATTGTAAAGCATAACTTGTTTTGCTTCTGCTAGTAAAAACAAAAGCAAAAATATATTAGCTATACTTCCACATATAATGTACTACAAATATACTTACATCTTTTGCCATGTTACCAAAGACTAGAAATCAATCCTCTTAAAATCTTGATGGCTGCAGGACACAGAGACAATGATGCTATTTTCTAGAAAGTAAGTAAAGACAACATTGGCTATAAGAAATGAAAGGAGGAAAAGTTTTTACGACAGAAATTACAGAATACCGCCAAATACATTTTACTTTAAAAAAATTCCGTTTTTTTAAAGAAAAAGTTTTATGGCATCACCAATCAACCCCCTAGTGCCCCCCACCCCCACCCCAAACTCATGCGTGGGAATACCCCTTATCCTACAGCTGAGACGAGCTCTCGGCTCGCAGGAGGGCCCTTCCCCCAGCACACACCCGATCCCAGCAGGGCAGCCGGAGCCCACGCTGGGCCGGTCCCTGTCCAGCTGCGCCCTTTGCAACCCGGCGGCGAAGGGCGCGGGCAGAGGCGGCGGGGAGAAGAGATCACTCCCTCGGCCGCCTCTTCCTCCTCCCCACCCCCATTTCCAGCAGCAGGCACAAGTAGGCCTCAGGGGCCAGCTCCCCCCAGGGCCTTCCGCAACCCCCCTCTCCCCCTCGCGGGCGGCCGGGCCGCGACTGCACCAAGAGGCAGAGCCTGGCAGTTGCCACCGCGCCTCGGGCACCAGCGCGCCTCCCCCCCCCCCGCCCCCTCGGTGCCCCCCGGCCAGGGCCTCACCGCCCGGGCAAAGCCCTAAGCCCCGCGCCGCCTCCCCTCAGCAGCGAGGGGCCGCGCTAATCGCCTCCGAGGCGGCGGGGGCACGAGGAAGGGGGAGACGCGCCCGCGCGCGAGGCGGCATCGCCGGCAGCGGGGATGGGGGGAGGCGGGGGAAGGAGGGAGGGAAAGGGGGGTCCGTCCTCTCCTAATCCTCCTCGCCCCGCCGGCGGCGGCACCTCGCCTCGCCCCCCCCCAAGCCAGCCCACCCCCCCCCCTCCAGATCATCCCCATCCTCCTCCTGCAGGCCGGCCGGGGCCGCCCACACCTGAGCGGCCGAAGACAGAGAGAGCCGGCTCCATCCCCCGCCGCCGCCCCCAGACAGGGACCCGGAGCGCGGAGCAGCGGCAGCGGCGGCAGCACCCCCCGCCCGGCGGCGCGCTGCTGCCGAGGCGCCGAACTGCACATGTGCGGCGGCGCGCGCGGGCCTGGCGAGTCCGGCAGGAGGGGGCAGGGGAGGAGGGAGACCAACGGCCCCCAACGGTAGCTCGGGCGGGATGGGGGGAGGAGGGGGGCCGGCAGGGACCGCCCCCCTCCTGGCGCACGGCGGGGGCGGAGGGAGAGGGGAAGGGGGGCTCGCCTCGCGGGCTGTCACTTCCCACACCGCCCCTGCCCCGGCGGGTCACCGGCCCGGCGGGCTCCCGGCCGGCCGCCGCCTGCCCCCAGGTGCGAGCGGGCCCGCCCGGCCCCGGCCCCGGCCCCGCACACCTGCGCGGGCCGCGCTCCGCTGCCCCGGCCCCCGCCCGCCCCCCGCACTCCCCCCTCCCCGGGGGGACGGAGGGGGGGCAGGGCGGGCGCGAGCGCCGCGGCCCCTCCCCGGGTCCCGCGCGCGCGACCCTGCGATTCTTTCTTTCTTTCCTTTTTTTTTTTCTCCCTCCCGTTGGCAGGAAAAAAAAAAAATTGAAACTTACACTTTTGTGCGTCCCACCGGCGTGACGCTGCGCGCTGACGTCACGGGGGTGTAGCGTGCCTTGCACGGGCACACGCGGAGCGGCTCAAGCAACCGTCCGCCCCTCCATGGGCGGAGGGAGCATGCGCGGGATTTTCGCGCCTTCGGACTCCCCGCCCTGCGGCGCTCGGAGCGAGCGCGCGGGAAGCATCGGCGCGAGAGCGCTCTTCGGACCCGGCCGCCGCCGCCGCCGAGCACGTGGGCGGCGGCGCGCGGGCGCGAGCCGCCTCTCGGGCCGGGCCGGGCGGGGGCGGGAAGGCGCCGGGCTTATCGTTGCGGGAGGCAGCCGGCGCCGGGCCCCGGGCCGCGCCGGGCCTCCGCGCTCCCCCCGCCCCGCGGCCGCAGCGGCGAGCGGGAAGCCCTGGCCTTACCCGCCCCTGGCTCGCAGGATCTCCGGGGGTGCGGGTGCCATGACGCTATTAAATTGGAGCCAACGGCACGGTGCGGTTAGTTGCCACAACTTCCTGCCGGTGCTTCCTCATCGCTTCTTGTCCTGCTGCTACTTGAGCAACTTCACTTACACTGATCTATTCTAAGCTTGTAATTTCATAGTAATTGAAGTGACAAATTTCTGTTACACAACTGCTGCTGTGAAGCTTGAATTAGGCCAGATCTATGCTAAAGAAATCCAGCCTGCATGATTTCTGACACTTTAAGACCGCGAAGCTTCCTCATACCCACTATGCTAGCAGAAAGACTAGTGCATGTGCAGCTACAACAACAGAAATGACGTTTGTTAGCTAGGGTTGCGTGATGTAATTATACGAGAATTACATGTAATCCTTGGAAAAACCATTTTAGCATGCATAGTAGGGGCTATAAAGGCATAGCAATAATGGTAGAAACTGCAGCAAAGTCAAAGCCTTATACTTCAAAAGCCGTGTTGCTTATAGGTGCGGATATAGACGGTAGAGATGGGGGTAGCTGCTCAGCACCTTCTGCCTGCAATATCAAGTGTGCATGATACAAGGTTGTCATAACAAGATCAAGAGGGGAGCAGGAAAGAAAAGATTTCTTCTTTCTCAAAAAGAGTGCTGCTTCCTGATCATGCCTGTGAGAGAAGACTATTCATGAATAAAAGACATTACCAGAAGAGCCACTATACAAAAACAGAACAGAAAAATCTATCACAGACCCCAAAGAAGGTTCATCAGTTGACTAGATTCACATTGAGTTTACTTCTTTTATGCCTTTTTTTTTTTTTTTAACTTGGGGTTGTGTTTTCTAATAATGAGGAAACACTAGTTACTTTGATTCTTTTGATAAGTGTAGCAATATTCCAGGTTTTTCCTTTACAGTAACACCTTGCTACCTGTCACTTTTCCACTCACTCCTTTGGGGTTCCATGGCTGATAAATTAGCACCCTGCTCTGCTAACTAAAATGAGGTAATCCCCATTTTTCCATTCTTCATTCCTGACTGAGCTTGACGAGCAGTGAACATCTGAGAAAGATGACAATATTGGAAACGTAACTGTTCTGGAAGACGCAGACAGAACAACCCCAGTGAAAGGCTAACTCTGGCCATTCAGCCTCAGGTGAAGCAGCTGAGATCCTTCTGCATGGTGACCCATTCCAAGAACAGGTAGATAAAGCCATCAGCAGTATTGCAAGATTCAACTGCATTAAGAGAGCTACTATTAAAAAATCTCAGGCCAGTAAGCGGTCACCTCTCCAGCCACCAAAGCCAGCCTTGGGGGGGGGGGGGGGCGGACTTTGAAAAGCCAGCATCTCCTCCAGCTGGTGATGCTGCTCTCCATCTTATGTGCTATATATACTGTGTTGGTATATTTAAACTGTGTATATTTTAAGTCCCTGCATGCATCCCCCCTTTATTATGTTAATTCTTATGGGAAAAGTTGTTTCACTATCCCAGCTACCACAAAGCACTGCAATTTTCAGAAGTGCATCCTCAAAAGATAACAGGGTATGTCTGTCCCAGGATGAAGACATGACTACAAAAAAACCAAATACTTCTAAAAAGGTAGAATTCAATGACTACGCTAAGGTACAAAGCATTTTCTCTCATTTCAAGTTTTATCCGACAGACTAGCACCATCTTTAAAAAGTCTGAGTCTGCAGAGAAAAATTCTAGCTTCTCTAGTACAGAGGAAAATTGACAAGAATCCTCTTATGAAGAAAAATAAAGATGAGAAAATAATGTATTTGCAACTGTGGTTCGTATAGACTAAGATAACTATGCTAGCTTTCAGAACAAAGGAGCACTAGCAATCAAAGGACAGAATACAAACCTGGTCTACCACTACCTGCTTTTGCAAACAACATAGCTTCTCTGCAAACATAAGAATCAAGTCTTTCTTGACCCTAGGCAGTAAAGAAACAGTAACTGAAGACCGCCTTTTTTTCATTACTCAAGTTCTTCTATTTGCACTTGTCACATAATCTTGCTGTGTTGCTTATGCCTCCCAGTAAGCCTCTTGTCTTTGCCCTGAATTTCCTGCAAGACAACTGAACAAGCATATAGTACAGAGGTACAGCACTTGTTTTTCCCTTTAATGCTTTAGGTGGTCGCCATTCCTTATGCAGCTTGTGGGGGTGAGGGAGGAGAATGTTATCCTCAGTTTGCCAGCATTTATTTTACCACATTAATAACTCCCTAAGCATATCTACTCCCAGGTGTTTTTTTTCTTTAGTACTGTGTTGTTTACAACTAAATTGAAATATTTATATCAGTGGAAAAGTCTTCAGTGTTTCTCTAATCTTTGAGCACTCCTTTTTTGGCCTTTTCTCAGGTATTTTGGAGCTTTAGGACTTGCTTTGTGTTTGTAGCAGTGGAAAGCTACCCCTACTGATGACTCTTTTCTGTGGCCTGCCTCCCCATTTTAAATGAGCTTCAAAAGGAGAACAGATCACACCTTCAAGCCATGTCATTGTGGCATAATGTGTAAAAGACAGAGAAACAAAGAAAACTATGGGTTTCAAGAGGTTATCTAGCCAATGGTCAGCAACCTATGACACTGATGCCAGTGACAGCACATGGATGCATTTTGACATGCATGCTTCACTGCTGGAAGCTATGCCATCTTAAGACAGGTACCTGTGAGAGCTACTGTCTTAAACAGACACCTAATACCAACTGATCAACTTGTCAGCATCTGGGCTCATTATTAGAGGTAGTATCTCCTAATTCCCAAATTTGTTTTACCTTAAGAAATAAAAGTACAACTGTGCACTGTAACCTTGGAAGTTTGCCATTCTCTGAGCTAGATTTTGTCCTCCAAGGCAGGATCAGTTCTCCCTAAGCTCCCTCTGGTCACACGATCGTCCAGTTTGTTCTTAATCTCCAGCAACCAAGACTCCATAGTTTCTTTCAGTGACTCACTGCTGTTAAGTTCTTCCCACCTGGCACCAGCTAACTACTCCGTAGAGGCAGTAGGAGAACCAAGGAAGCATGCTTCCCAAGCTACTAAGTGAAGCTGGTAGCTTTCCTGCTCCGCCTTTTGTTTCCTTTTGGGCAAGGTGGGCCACACATTTCCCCAGCTGCAGGACATCTTGCTGCTCTTCTTTCACATTCCACTATTGTTTCCTCCCTCATTGTCAGAACAGTTTACTAGTGGATTTCTCGTAATTGCTGCTGTTTATAAGCTGTTGCTGTTTCCAGTGACAACATCTATGCTGTCAGCATGGCTTGCCTCATGTCACTCAGTGGTCCAGTTTCCTCCATATTCCACACTGCCCTGGTGCTGAAACACTACCCAGATTGCTTACAGAGCAGCACTACAAATTCTTTCTCTAGACAAAACCTAGGAGTGATTCTGTGGTTAGATTGTTCCTGGGTTCAGTCCAACAGGCTGTAAGACTTCTCATTCCCTCTATTAAGCCTCATTGTATAATACTATTCTTTTATGCTATACCTTCCCCCCCCCAAACACATGCACACACCTCTCTGCCCACAAAGCAGAGAGCATCCAACTGTTTAAAAAAAAGAAAAATAAAGGAACCATGAAACTGCTTTCTCATCATCTTTAGCAATTTTTATATATATATATTTATATATATATAAAAAATATATATATAAAGAATTCTTAAAGCTTTTAAAAAGCTATGGAAGTCCCATGGACTATGCCATTATGGCAGCATTTCTTGAGCTATCCTAGGCCCATGCAAGGGACAATTGCCAAAAACCTACCTCCCACCTCTCAGTAAGCATTTTCCTTCTGAGAAACAGAAGCATAGTCTGCTTTAGATGGGGCGAGTCATAAGTAGGGTGGTTGTGGATCAATATATTCCAGTCTGACCCTGGGAACAGGAAAGGGAATCAAAGTATAAGCACAGTCCATGCTACAAGCTTTTAAACTGTTTGGTTCCTTCTCCATAGGCAACAGTGACTAAAAGTAGCAATCAAGGGGGTAATACACAAGAACTCCAGTTCTCAGACAGAAAGCTACAGTCCCTGAAACAAACTGAGACACACAAAGCAAGCAAGCAGTTACACTCACCTCCCCCCAAAATAAATAAATAAATAAATCAGGTATGCTGAACAAGTTGCTACTCGTGTAAAGAACAGACCTTCCTTTCTACTCACTTAAGCTCACTTCACCACAGAAATAACCATTCATCACCAATGAAGACAAAGGTTCTGCCCTCCATCAGCTTTTCTGTATTCAAACAGTGCTGATCATTAGATGAAAGAATGAGATAGATATCAGCCAACAAGCTGAAACAAAAGTTTCCAGAAAAGACCACCTGTTCTTCAACAAACCAATATAAAATCATTAGATTTTCATTTCAGGGGCTCTAGGTCTCTGCTTTATTTTTATCTCCTTGACACCGGGGGGGTGTGGGGGGGTGGGGAGCAGCATTTTGGAGTACAACCATACCTATCTGAAAAGCTGCAACTGTATCTAAATGGACCAGCTGTGAAATATTCTTCCTGTTTTATCTACAGGCATGTCAGATCTTCAAGGAACAAGGTCTGTTGTTTCTATCCTAAGATTTTATCCTGAGAGTGTCCAATTTTGGCTCCATACATAACTCCATGTCATTACGTGCATTTCAGGAAGCATTTACAACAATCTAAATGCACTCCACCTTTCTAACAGACAGCTTCACACATCTAATTGTCAACAAGCTTGATATGTCTGATAAGGTTAGCAATTTGGACTTGGATTAGCTGCTGGATACTAGATATAACTCAAAGAAGCACAGAATATTGATACTCAGATAAGGTTCCTATTGCCCTTTCCCCAGTTCTTAGAAAAGCTAATCAAGTCATGACAGACAGAGCCAAAAATTATTCAGGAAACAAGTGACAGATATGAGGCAACCAACAGGATATCTATATCTTGCTCTCCATTTTAGACCTGGTACCAAAAAGACTATTCACCCAAATCCTTTACAAGATAATTAGGATTTTTTTCCCCCTCTTAGCGACATAAACCATCAATATTTTCTACTCTCCTAACAGGAGTTTTCCAGAGAAGTAAAACTAGCCACACCAATTTAATTTATTTAGCTAAAGGTCTAGTCATCACAGTTGTTAATACTTCATATAATAGTTTCAAGGGCTGACTAAAAGACATAATGGAAACCATACAAAGGTCTCTGTCATGGTCAGCTGTAAGAATATGTGAAGAATGGAACAACCCAGTGTGAGGTGACATCAATTAGACTGTTTTCTTCTGAAACGTAGGTGATAAAAATATGATTGTGGCAGCAAACAGTATGTGCAAGATGCATGTCTTTCAAAACCAAGATGAGGCATTAAGGAGAGAAGCTTGTATTTCCACAAGGGATGCCTGACTATGAGCTGTGTCAGTGGACAGAGTAAGACCTCTCTCCCTCATACAGTTAGGAAACAAAATTAAATTATTTTAATGAGGCAGCAGAAGCAAAAGGTTTGAGACAGTAGATTGTTAAACTGTACAATAAAGCTGTTGAACTGCTTCTTCAATTTGAATACTAAACATTGAAATAAACAAATAGAGCAGTTTTCAAATTCCTTTTCTGTTAAAGACTCATTTTTTAACCAAATTATTTTATTTATCTGTATTTGCCACTCTTCCCCAAAAACTTCTGAAACCAAGGAGAGGTGAAATTGTCATGCATGCCTACAAGTTTTCTGAAGAATCAGTGCCAGGAAAGAAAGGCCCCCAAATCCAGTGAAGAACAAGAACTCAACTATTATGCACGCTGCCTTGCAGGGGTCAACTGGCCTAACAGTATGTACAAGCTCTAGACTAGCCCAAATTTTATTTTGTCAAGCCCAGCAGATGTCAGATAAAACATAGGAGGATACTGAGCTACTTAGGTAGGGGAAGGAGCTTTGAAGCATACAAAATTCATAGGAAACAAGCCTTTGTTAGTTCCACTACTCGGAGGACAACTACTCTCATTTTAATTGGCAATTTAAACCTATAACATTCATTTTTCTAACAATTTTGTGCATACCAAAGTTATTTTATATTACAATATAATACTGACCTAAGCTGTTAGTAAATCTTTAATAGCATTGTTGTAAACAAAATTCAAAATTATTTATTTTTCTACTTGTTTGTCAGAGCAGGCTACAGTGAATAAGCTCTTTCTATGACATATAAAGAATGGGCTTTTTACAAGGCTTACGTAAATGCAAAGTATAAAGCTGTAGAGTTCCCAATGCCTATCTAATCAGCCTTTTTCAGTTTTGTACAAATTTACTTAAAATAATTTCAAATGTAGAATAATGTCAATTACATCCAACCTCCGGAGTCAAACAACTGATAAAATATTTTCACATCTGCTTGAAATTAGACTTCCCAGTTTTACCAATTTTATTTTCAGTTTAAACACAGAAAGAAAAATGTAAACAATTAGTATAACAGTAGTTAGCAACAAGAACGGGTAACAACTGTCAGTCTTCAAATATAATTTAAGTTATGCCCTTTCTCACCATCAACATGGTCAAATATGTAAATAAATACAAGCACTAACACAAATTAAAATTATCACTGTAAGAAAATATATGATATGTGGTAGATTGGAATAATATATCACATAATACTGGCTGTACCATTTGGAATATGTATTTACTGTTTAAAATAGTTTGATGCTAACAGAGTTAAACCTTTTCTTTGTGTAAAGGATTAGATTTTTACTCACCATTGGAAATGTGTTTTGTGACCAAATTTATAGCCGTGTATTGAACTCTTAAATGTGAAAATGACTCAAGTCATTTATAGTGTAAGAAGATACCATAGGCACCATAATATAATATATATATATGCATATATATATATTATATTTTTTTAAAAAACAAAATCTGGTGATGAACAAATAGTAACAAAACCAGACGAAAATTAAAAGGCACATCCAGGCAAGAAATACTCAATGCAATTTGCATGATACTATATTTAAAAAAATAATTTCTATTCTGCGTAATTGATTGGATCAGGAACAAGTATTCTGGCCCATTTGAATCTGCCAGGAAGAAAGTCAGTTTTGTAAGAGATGTTTAATTCAAATGTCAGATCATTATTTTCTAATGTTGATTTTTTTTTTTTTTTTTTTTTTAAGATCAGTATAAGGCTTTTAACTGAGTACATGTTAAGAGGACTACTCAAACCCTCTTGGTTCTCTGAGTGCATAGAAATACAATGAGCAATGAAGATATTCTTTGCAAAAACATGTATTCTTGTACACGTGCAAGTCTTATCAAGTACTTGAGCGTCTTTCAGGTCTTGGAACACATTTCATAATTGCAGCTCTCCACAGGGCTGGGGCAAGTAAAAGGCTTAGAGTAGTCACACTCAAAATAAGGAGATAGACCTGAAAATTGGAAATGAAAGAAAGCCATTACTTCTCTCCCCATGCTAGGGATGAGCTAGGAAACAGTTAGGAGTTGATGGAAATACTGTCCAGAAAAGCCTGATCTCAAGAGACTTCATCTGTCCTCCTGACCAGCTATGCATATTGTTACAAAAGCAAACAAGTGCACACACAAATCATGCAATTATACGTTTACCTGTTTTGAACATGCAATTGCAAGAACAACTTTATTAGCTTATACAAAAACAATTATTTACACGCATAGTTAAGAGGTCAGTTTTAAAAGCTCAAGGTGCACTAAAAGGCCAAAGGCCAAGAACCACTTCATTTTTTTTATATATATAAAAACAAATAAATAAATAAATATTTTTTTAAAAAAGGGAAAAAAACAGAACTGGTTTAATGGTAGAGTAGAAACATGCACTACCAACTTACACTCAAAAAAAAAAAAAAAAAAAAGACCCCAAACCCCCAAAGCCATACAGCACATTTTCTGAAATAAAATCTTAACTATGTTTTCTGAAACAGCCTTATACGATGGCAGTAGAGAGGGGCTTTAAAGTGCAAGTTTGATGAAAGCAGTTTTGAGGTGTCAAACAGAAAAGCAATTTTTGGAAATTTCAGAGCTATATAAAACTATATAATAGATAATGACAGAAGAACTGCCACAGGAAAAATGAAAGCCTAAAGGTCTCCAAGCACAGTGGCCCCCAAAATGACTCTGCGAAACATGGTTGGGTATCTTGAAAGTCTGTACAAACACACAATATTTGTACATGCTACATGTAATTAGGACTAGACAGGACTAAACAGGACTAAAATTAGGAGTAAACATGAAAATTAATCACCTAAACATATACAAGTGAACAGTGTTGCATAAATTTTCCACACTTACTTTGTTTGGAATTGGTTCCAGCATTACATAACCTACTGCTCACACAATGAAGAGCTCAGATAGCCAGAAAATAGAAGGAGGTTTTTTTTGCGAGCAAAGGTATAGAGAAGAAAGCAGCTAGCACTAGAGAGTGAGGTCAGTTGTTACATCTTTGAAGACATAATTTACTTCAATTTGCAAAGCAGACTTCATCTTGAGAAAATAGGGTTCTGGTAGCTTGGAAATAAAACTAAATTTAAAGATTCTTTCCTAGAGGGTTTTTTTTTTTTCCATGACTGCTGAAAAAGCTGGTTGTTGATTCTGCAAAAGGATGTAAAATGAACTGAACTAAGAACCCTGTTAGGCACATGCATGCATCAAGCATACATTTATTTCATTTGCATGGGCTGATTCTACTTGTTAGTATTTGAGAGAAGCCACAATATTGGAGTATCTTTCAAATGCATTGCAATATAAAATCCCAGTAAGTTATTCAGGTGCTAAAAACAAAGTTAATAGCTATAAAATAACTTACCTCCCGAGATATGATCCCTGCTCTGCGTGCTCTACTTCCCAGAACAAAAGAGAATTCACTGACTTGTGCCAGTCCTGCTGAGACAATCCATTTGATATACTGGCTGCTCTTTGGAAGAATCAGAGAAAGGACAAGCACTGCCAAGACAAACTTTAAAAACGTTTTTTTGGGTTGTTGTGCATATATTTTTTGAACAGTGCAATAGATAAAATAGCACAATCATTGTAAGATACATAGCATCAAACACACTAATGCTGGTTATAAAATAAGCTAGTAGTCTTATAAATAAATACATCTTATCTTTTAAGGTCAAAAGAGACAAAAATTATGTTGTATAAAAGTAATATCTTGCTTGCTATAATAAAAACACTTGATAATTTTGTCAGAAATCCACAGCTAGACAAATAGATGTTTCTCCATGTGTAATGGACTTTTAACATTAAAAAAAATTTCTTTAATTTATCCTAAGAATGTTTCAAACTGTACTCTATCAATATATTTACAGTAAGAGTGTAATATTCTCTGCTATATCAAATGTTCAGTTCTTGCACAGAATTTTCATTATGGCATGCAGCACTGAGGTTATTTAGATTATTAAAAGATAGACGAGAAAAAGAAAATACCTTCATTATGACCACAGACAGCGTAAGAAAGAGTAAGACTGTGAGTTCATATATTACAAATGTGGGGAAAACATGAAGCCCTGGGGGGAGAGGTTAAAAAAAAAAAAAAAAGTTAGTACATCTTTTAACAAGAGCAACTTTAGCAAAGCATTCATACAAACTTCTAAAGTAAGTCTGAATAAATAAATTTATTGGAACACAGAATGAAAATATGCAGTATTCACAAAGACTGAAACAATTATT